>NC_064434.1:99036742-101581742 GCF_023343835.1 Lagopus muta
TCTGCTAAACTTGATTGTTCTGACAATAGCTGACCTTGGAAACAGCTTAGCGGCTACCATCATATCAGCGTCTGGAACCTTTTTATCTCTGACCCAAGATGTATGGGTCACTGTTTTTTTTTTTTCTTCTTTTAATCTACATGAAAACCACCATGATCTGTTTACTATGTACCTAAAGTTCTTTAAGTTCATTGCTGAATTGTACTTGTTTATTTTAATAGCAAGTAATATTGTAAAACTCTCTAGTAGAGCCTCACAATTTCAGCTTCCTGTCATTCTTTTCTGTAGGAAAGTAGCATAGCAGTAATTACTGCTAATTAGTAATTTCAATTTAGTTTTCTTGAGCATTTGTAGTTCATAGACGTAGAAACAACATATTGCAAGGTCAGTAGAAGTTTATATTCATCTAATCTTTTTATTTTCCTAAGCCGTAAGTACAGATTAATTGGAGTGGAAGATTAGTCTTATCTTACCTGAAATGGGAGCTGTGCAGGGCTCGTTACCCACATTCTGAAGAAGGAAAAAGGAAAACTTCTTTTTCTTTGAAATAAATAGGCATGCACCCCTATTAACTTCCTTTTAACCACTGATTATACCACAATTTGTCCCTCCTTTCCTAATCAAGTATATATTTTAAATCCAATAACAAATTAATTTTATATTTTTATATTAAGATATATATTATAATTTTAAGGTATTCTTGAACTCCTGTACTGCAGGATGTGTGTCAGATCTTACTGACATGGCCATGATCACTGAAGGCATCTAAACCCACCATTAAGAAGAAGAGAAAACAGGTGGAAAATGTTTCTGACTTTGGAGCTCACTTCATTCTGTGTGCTCAGAAGTCTGAATTTTTTTATTTTTGTATCTTTTGGCATGTCATGAACCTACTGTTTGTTTTCAGTGGAACTATCCTGTAATTAAGGAGAGAGATCAGAATGTCTGTTATTGGCTTCACTCTGTAATGTTCAAGCAGAAGAGAACAAAATTCGAGTCACACACCAACCTTTTATTTGCCATTTCCTTTTTTTTTTTTTTTTTTTTTTACGTCTGTAGATTTTTCAACAGAAGGCAGTGGACTCATAGGCAATTTTGCAACAGGTTTCACTTACCACCTTGAGAGGAGGTTTAAAGGAGCTTGCTTTAAGTTACATTAGAATGGAACAGGAAATGAGCGAAGTGACCTGGAGCAGGGGACTTTCATTGCTTTCTGTAGTTGCGCCCAGGATGTGTGTAGCTTACTAAGAAAAGCAGGCCATGTAGCACCTTTGTAATCAGAATGTAGCTTTCACTCTAGTACGTTCTTAACTGTTTGTGATCTCAGATGTGTAAAATATACTTAGATTCCCAGCCTTAACACTGGAGATTCCATGTGAAAAATCCCTGCCCCTTTAATCACTTGAACTGATTCTAACCCACTGAGGAGTTATTTGTAACAAAAAAATATCAATGAAAAAATGGTGTTTCTTTCTTTTAACTGATTTCATTTGTGTTTATAAGAGCCATGCTATGCATGTATTATGAAACTGTTGACTAAATTTCTGTGGTTAGGGTACCTTCTGAATAAGGACAGATTTCCCACTAGGGATACATATACCTCCCATCTAGGAGGTAAAAGGAGTGAATGAGTTCAAGGAGTGAAATTAGATAATACTCCAAAATTTCCAGTAAAATTGCATCCTTGAAAATTTACAGCTTAATTGCTCAGTTGGAGGGCTGTGGTAATCCTCAGTTACGCTTATGTCACTAATGTACCTTAAAAGTATCACAGTTATCTAATAAAGAAAATGAAAGATTTTGATGAAGTGAGCAAGACGTTGGGGTGGGGACTGCAATATTCATTGCAGTTGACAGATATAATTAACACTATTACTGTTATTTCCAGTATGTAGCATCCACAAGTTGCTACTGTATCTGCTTTTGATTTCTTAAAACAGAGTGAGGGAAATTCTTTTAATTCCTCTGAATAATGGTTGGACATGCTCTCCACCTTTCAGAATTTATCTCAAAGAAACATAATAATGGTGCCTTAAGTGTTGTTTTAATGTCGTTGTAAGTCTAAATGAATGGAAGTTTATACATAGAATTGAAAATATCTTCTGATTGTTTCCATGTAGCAAATTCAAGACTAATAGATTAGTCATTTATGTTGACCTGAATTGCTTCTTTTTTTTTTTTTTCTTCATTAAATGAAGTGTTTGTGAAACACTGTCCACCTGGAATTCAGCAGACCATGAATATACATCACTGCTGAGTCAACTACTTTTTCTTGACAGTCATGGTGTGTTTTCAGTAATGGTTACTGACAGGAAAAGTCAAAGTATTGTAATTATGCAAAGGTATAGGAGAACATGGCACTTCTCTTGTATAGATTCCATTCTGAGCATCCAGTTCACATCAGCATGAAGGGCTCAAACTTAAGAGTATGCAAAACATCTTTAGGTAATTCAGGAATAGTAGTGTGTTTATTGCAAGCAGCTTCTGAGGGTGAAATTTTCAAATGGGTGGATTTTTCATACAGGTGGGAGAAGATCCATTTTGGATTCTCTGCCTTGATTGATAGCAGTCTAGGTTAAACTCAAGTTATTGTTCTACATCATAGATGAGGTGCAGTCATAGCACATTTCTTAATGTTGAAATGTTGCGAAACTAATTTCATTAGTCTCACTGTAAGCTGCATTTTTAGTGAGCCAACTTTAAAAATCTGTTCAACATCAGCTTCAGTGGTTCACGTTCACTTTCAAGGTTTATGATTTTGTAAGAGGAATATAATGAAATTTAGGAGCCTTAATGTAAGTGCTACATCTGCTTTACCCCCAAATCCACAAATGTCTAAATTTAACAGGCTGAATTTTGAACATGGATGTTAATATGCTTTGGCCATGCTTTGTTTGCTATTTGTTTTGTCCAGGCAAGTAGATTTATAATAGTGTAGCTGAGACAACATTAGAACTTTGACATCTATCTACAGCAAATTTTACTGTAAATGTGTTGATTTTGCATTTAGGGTAAAAAAAATAAATAAATGTGGATTTGCTTTTCTTGACTTCATCTAAACTAGGTGAGTTAAAATTTCCTGTTACATTATACAATAAATCTAAATAGGTAGCAGCTAATGGATTTCAAAATATTGTTTTAAGTAATGTTTTGTAGAATCTTCTTTTAGTTACTTAGGAATAAGAGAATTGAAAATGAAAATATATAAGAATGGAATGCAGCTAATATATTCTGAGACTTGAAAAAAAACAAACAAAAAAAAATAAGTGTGGTTTTAACAGATTTTTTAATAAAACTTGAACAAAAAATGTAAGCTAACAATTCCTCCCCCTTTTTTTTTTGCTGCTCTGGCCTTAGTTTCCCTTTTAGATTGTGGTGATGGAAAGGCTCGGCCCTGGAGTGTGGTGGGCATGGCACAGGCTACCCAGAGCAATGGGCACAGCCCCAGTGCCAGAGCTCGGGGAGAGCCTAGAAAGTGCTTTCAGCCACAGGGTTTTAGTTTGAGTGGTGCTGTGTGAAGACAGGGGTTGGGCTCAGTTATCCTTGTGGGTCCAACTTAAGATATGCTGGAGTTCTACAATTTCAACTCTAGTTTACCAATTTTCTGCCTGTTTTTAATAAATATTTAGATTTTTTTTTTCTAGTAGGGAGTTCTTTCATTCCATGTGTGTTCTTGGATGTCCTGATATTTTTCTTTATATTCTTTTCTGACTGGTTTCAAGAATAAAGTGTAATTGATGTTGAGATTCCAATTTGCTGTTTAAAATGTTCACCGTCCTTTAAAAACGCATTGGTTGTTAGAACAACTCCACTACTCCTTCAGGTAGTCCAAAGTGAGAAGTTCTGACCTTCTTTTCCACGCTCAAATAACCACCGAAGTTGGTTACTATATTAAAAATACAATTCTATTTTGTGTATGATTTTATTGTAAATACTGAAAGAACCCAGTAAGGAGTATTATCTCTTGCTATGCTGAGAAGTTGGTCTAAAATTATTTTGAATATTGTGTGCAAGTTATTATCAGACCATAGGATTCTCAAGTAATGTGAAAGAAGGCTGCACTGCAGAAACAGGACTTCTAGAAATTGTAGTAAGAGGCCATATGCCAACCTAAATCACTTCATTATTGTTCTTGGCCTTAACTCAAAGTGGTAACCCATTCAACTCACTGTTCTTGAGCACAATACTCATAAACTAAAAACTAATCTAACAAAACTCATGAGCACAGCCCTTCTCCTGCAAACTTGCATGTATTTACTAGCTAATGTCAAAAAGTTCCAAGTCTTACTTGAAAGTGAGAATATACAGTATTGTTGAAAAAAGTAACTGTATTTTAACTAGCACAATTAATTGTCAATTGATTAAAAAAAAAAAAAAAATTAAAAAAAAAATAATCAAAAGATCCCACCTACTCCCAGCCTGCAAGAATGGAGAGTAGAAATGTTTACAATGCACACTTCTACATAAATGAGTTACATATCCCCTCACACTAAGCCACTTGCTGTCACAGTAAGAGATGACCTAAGATTATACTTTAGATTGTACTCTAAATTGAGATAAATTAAGACAGAGCAAACTTGTAACACAATGGGATTGCCTGCTCACCAAATAGCAAGCCTGATTAAATTATATCTGAGAATCTCTAATCTGCATTTCAGAACAGATCAGTCTTCTCTGCAATTGTTAGTAACTAGTACATAAAGCTGCTTTTTTATGTTGTGGTTAGTATATTTTTAAATAAGTTATTTCATTCTTTATGAACGTCTTAAAAAGAACAATATCTTTAAATGTTTTGCAAAGCATTTTCTTTAATCCTGTAATGCCTCATGCCATGAGTTTCACACACAATATCCTTTGTTTGTCATTCCCCAAAATTTTTTGCCATGCTTTACTTTAATCTGTCACTACTTTAAATATTTCTGAATGATTAAAACCTTTAATAATTTGCATCTTTAAAAGAAAACTGTATGTTGTTTCATAGCATAAATTTCTTCTGGATTCTTCTGAATGTGTCTCGTTTTTAGATATGGTTTGACCAATTAGAGAATCTTCTGATAACATCTTGTCAGAAATAAGATTATCTTTTCTGTTCTGGGATATTTGAGATATAACTTTAAGCAAGGAAGAGAGCACATCTTTGAAAGATGAGAGTGTTTAGACAATACACTGTTTTCCAAGGAGAGGATCAATGTATTTTGTAATAATACTTTTGGATGCTGAATTGTCTTAATATCATCCTTCAAGTTGAACAAAATATGTTCTGAGTTTGAGCAATTGCAAAATAGAGGAAGATAGAGAATCAAATCCCTACTGAAAAGAGCCTAATTTCATTAGATTACTGTAGCCTTTTAAAATTACATCTGTATTACATGATGCACGTAATCCATGGTCCTCTGAGGGTTTGAGATTTTTCCAAAGCTACCATAAAGTAGCATATTTCTCTTACAAGTTAAAGGGGTTTTGATCAATGGGTTTTGTCATCAGTTGAACATCGGGAACCATGTCAAAAGCATTACCATGATTTACTATAAGGTTAACTAGTTAACTCTGTTCTGATAACTCAAGTTAGCTAACAGTGCTGAGTAAAATCTTTGCCATGGTTTGTAGGTTTAGCATGGCTATGACATGCATTGTTCCCTGACTGCTAGTAAGTGCCATGCGTGATATCAGTAATATATGACATTATTCAGATGGGCATATGGAGATTATTTGAATCTCAGTCAAGTCACAGTTATCTTCTTTATGGAAGTCAAACTGCTTATGGACCATTTTAGAAGCTTTAATTTTTAATTACTATGTTCTCCATCTGTATCAGTTGTGGTGAGAGTGGGGTTGGTCTCTTCTCACTAGTGACGGGTGACAGGATGAGGGGAAGTGGCCTTGAGTTGCGCCAGGGTAAGTTTAGGTTGGGTAACAGGAGAAACTTCTTTACAGAAAGGGTTGTTAAGCAATAGGCTCCCCAGGGAGATGGTTGAGTCACCATCCCTGAGTGTGTTTAAAAACCTTTGTATGTGGTGCTCAGGGATGTGATTTAGCAGAGGGACGTTTGAGTTTAGGTAGTATGTTAGGTTGCAGTTGGACTTGATGATCTGTAAGATCTTTTTCACCTGAGCAACTCTGTGAATCTATGATTTTGTGTTGCACATATTTGGTTGCTTAGGAAGTCCTGACTCAGTGAAATGCTGACAGCTAGAATTCGGCGCAAACCTGAAGCCCAAGCTGATCTTTTTCAAGTTGATCATTATCACTTGGAATAGAAAGATTCTAGTTAAGTTCTATATTTTATCTTCTTCAGATCTTAAGATGTCATTCTGTGTCTCAGGTGCCTACTGTGTTGCTAGAATCAATATATGTCCTAAATGGCTATCAGCATTTGATAAATGAGTGATGTAGCTCCCATCACATCTTTGACTTCACAAACCTTTTATCAGCTCTTTAACAGTGGGTAAGTTGAGGACTGCCCCCATATAACCAGTGTTGAAACAGGGACTAACCTTATGTATCTGGAATGTCAAGACACTGCAGCTGCTCTGCCAGCAAATGCTGGCATCTCTAAAATACTGCAACGTTTGTGTCACTACTGTGTACAGTTAGACTGTGCATGTATGTAATGAAACAATCTGTTCTGGGTCTCTCCAGAGTGGATTTTTTTTTTTAATGTGTTTGATAAAATGAACAGTTCTTGAAAGTAGTAATAAAAGCTGCTGTGTTAATATGTAAGGAGCTGTGTCAGCATTAAGGGGGGAAAACACTGAGATGACAAGGTCCCTATTGAGATACTTGTTCAGCTATTGATTTCGCTACCGTAGGTCAAGAAGATTATATTCACATAATAACACTCCTTTAAGAAAGCAGATGTAAAAAAGAATTAAAAATAATATAATTTGTAATTTATTGAGAATACAACTACTAAATATTGTGTGTGTATTTTGGAGTTAGAAAATGCTATTGTTCTGGAGAAGGTATGTGAAGTAAATCTGGAAGTGGGGAGGTTTTATATTTCAAAGTCATCAATCTCTGCTTTTTGAAAAGGTCAGATTTTGGCATTGTACCTGTTACATAATGTATATGCATAGAATGTTAACATACTTTTGAATTGTATTTCTCTAAGGAACATTCTGAATTTCTTGAGTTACAAAATGGCAATTTGTAAAAGATTTTCTTTTTCTAAAAATAACAACTCAGGCTGCTTTTCTAAAAAAGTTTTATTCATTATGCAAGCATCATCTGTAAAAAGCATCACCCCAGAATTGTAGGAAAGAATAATGAATGTTAGTGGGGCAGTGTTTGCTTTTACAGGCATTACAACTAGTTCTGTGAGCAAGGAAAGGCCTATGACAGTTCTTTATTCATAAAATTAGCAACTTTGTCTGCTTTCTGATATTCTATTAGATGTGGATGAATGTAAGCTATCCCTGTGTACAGTGTATTGGATATTCTGGGGGCTCAGAGTTCAGAAACTCTAGCCCCAGGTTTCTGTACTCTACTGCAGCATGCTTATGAGAATTAGATTCTCATATTTAAAAGGTTCTGCACTGTTATGGAACTATACATAGGATGTGGATCTAGTTCAGAGTAATTAACTGAAGGTTAATATTTAAAAGCTTCTCTTTAAAATACAGCGTAGGGAGTATTGATCTATATTGGGAAGAAAAATAATTTGCTGCTGTAAGCAGATCAAGTGCAAATGTTACTCTTTGACAACCCAGGCATTTTATTAACCTCAAGCTTTATAACAGTTTGCTAGGTTTTAAGATATGTTAAATGTAGCTCAAAAACCTGATGGTATTTTAAATTTATATTGACCTGGGTGGCCTGCCCAGCCAGGTCATCTTTAATTCTTCTCCACTTGCAGAACTGTGGAAAAAGCCTGCTGTCTCTTGAGTTCATTGGTGGTATTTATAGATGTGGCCTTGAACTGTAATGTAAATACTGTGTATTTGCTGATTGTAGACAGAGAGCAGCGTGCAAAAATCTATTTTTGTGCTATTAGCTTTATATTGTTGAGTTTTATACTTTGGCCTTCAAAGCTTATTCTTTTTATCCCTGTTTGCTTATTTTCCTCTCAGATCTTTCTTAGCTTTAGTTTTTTCTGTGAAGCTATTCTAGTACATTCATATTTATTTTAATGTCCTCTTCTAAGCACTACCCTAACCCAGAGTTGTTTTCACTTTTTCACTTTATCAGATCGTTTGCAAACATCATATCAGTGTATTCATCAAAAGTGATAGGGAATCGCAGAGTTCATGTTCAAATGGTTTTAGGAAGCAGTTCCAGCCCTCAGTCTTTGCCATCTGTTTAGAGTACTCAGGGTCTGATGTAAATGAATAAATCAGCAGATTTCTTTGAAACATACAGTGAATGTTTATGGATATCTATTTACTTATTATCAAGTAATAAATTAATTCCAACTGACAGGTGACCAAAATAGAACATTAATTACAAGCTCCAAAGTGTTTTTATGATAGCGGACTCATACTTGAGTCAGCAGTCTCTGTAGCTGTTAGGCACAGTTCACTGTGTGTTTCCTGTTATTTCAAAGATAGGTTTGGAATACCTGTCTTACTTTCCGATTTGGCTCATGGTGAAGTGAATGCAGTGCAGCTGCATTGCTTTCTTCCTGCACTTAGAACGCGGCATTCTGCATGGAGTTGTCTGTGTGCTCGTGTCACAATGCAGGCCTCATCCTCTTAAAAGAAACAGCTTATTTCTCAGTTTTGCATCTGCAAACGGTGTACTGGGAGCAGTGTCCCAGAAACAGTGTCCCTTGTGAACAAGACAGGCCTGTCTTTTAACCCCTGATCTGCTAGTTCTGCTGCTGCTTTCTTGTAGAATTTCTTTAATTTCATTCATAGCTGTCTTAAAAGTCCTGTTGTATATCTACTGGCAATATGATAGTAACCTAAATCTTACCAAGTCTAAAACTGTAATGCTGAAAGCTGCAAGTTAACTGGTTTCTATCCATGGGCAATTTTGAGAGTTATGATGTCACAGTTCCTTGAAGTGCTTACTTAAGTTTTGATGCTCAGATCTCAATTCTGACATGCTTGAACACTTCAGCATAATTTAGCTTTACATTTCAGTGAAGCTAAAAAAAAAAAAACAAAACCCTGCATTTCTCTACCCCTCCTCCCTCTGCAAGGTGTGAATCAATAAGCTTCACAGTAAAAGCTGGCTCTTCACGAATTACTGTAGTAGGCACTTTTTTTTTTTAAGGTTTGAGCAAAAAATAGTAGAGCTTTATTCATTGTGGGGGAATATTGGATTCAGTTCTGTAGGGGAATAAAACTTATATTCTACCACGTTGGGTAAGTGTAGTCAGCTTGTTCTCAGTAGAGGACCCTCTAGTTTGTCTGCCCTGCTGATGCCACAGTGCAGTGTGGAAATCAAATTGGTTCAGCTGGTGCAACAGTGCTAAAAAGGCATGACTAATGGCCAGGGCCAGGAGGAAAGAGAAACTGTTCCTTTGCTTTCAGGATATGTTGAGATGCCAACTACAAAGCATGCTATTTTTATTTTCTTTTTTAAGGGAAGTATAGTATGTGTATTTTCTCCATCTGTAGAATAAAAAAAGAAATAATGTATGTGAAATTATTAATAGTACCTAACGTTATTAATGTTTTTGTGATTTCATGATGCTACTCCCAGGTATGATCTGGTGAGGAAACAAGAAAGCCAAGAGCAGAGCCCTGTTTAACAAAATAATTCTATGTGCCTCCGTGCAATATTAAGGTTCAAAACAAAGAATAGCCTGAAAGGAATTAAGACTATCTCCACATGCTTAGTTGATGTAAGCTATATTTTGTCCTCACATATAATATCTGGTTGGAAATTCTTTTGAGACTGGTTACTATTAGAAAGAAGAAGCTACTTGATGTGAGCAGTTGTTGATCTGATTTGCCTCTTTTTACAAAGTTTCTTTTCTTGGGATTTAATTTTGGAGCACTAAGTAACTAAATTTTAAACACCATTTTGAAACAATATCTTCACTTTTTTCAAAATAAAGACTTTTTCATTTATTTTTTAAAATCCTAATTTCTGTTTCGCGGACAACATTATGCCAAGTATGCAAATAGTTCCAGGCGGCCTGAGATCACTTTGGATGAGTGTATCTTCTCTCTTAACACCTTCAGTCTTGTTAAATTAACAACTTATTTTATGTTTAAATTAGTTTTGTTTGCACTGCTATAAAGTAGAATGGTAACATTAATACTACATGCTCACATGTACCTCTTGTTATTCACAATTTTCTTCTGTTGAAAAATAAATGTCAGGCAAACCTGGATTCTTGTTTAATATATGCCCAACCCAAAGAAAAGCTAGTAATAATAATAATAATAATAGTAATTAGTGTTTATGATTAACATGTTGTATTGATACAACCACTTTTGTCTAAACAGAAGATGCTTCATACAGAAGTCTAGAATAGTACAGCTTTTTAGAAAATCTCAGTTTGTACTGGTACTGTACAAGATGACCTAGAGTGGTAGTGATTAATTGCTTACGCCTAAGTAACGAGTGAGGCTTTAGTGCAGTTTATTTTCTGGTCCTACTTGTGCAAGCTGCTTTATACAACATACAATAGCAGAAAAGAATATTTATTCTAGGTATAAAGTGTTTATATTCTATGTGTGTTTCTAACTTTGTTTTTTAAACTACAGTGGATAGAGTTATTAATATTCGTCATTGCAAGTAGATGAAAGAAATCTCAAGAGGGGATAGATATTCCCAAAAAATCATTGTTTTTGTGCTGTGACAGTTAATTGGGAATTAAATTATTCCAGCTATGTTTGTGGATGGCTTTTTTTATTTCCTCACTCTACCCATCTGTTGTAATTGCTTGTGGTTGCTTTTTCAAGACATGGAATATAACAGTATCAATAGAACTTTAATTTGTGCTATAATTATCATTTTTGTAATTACATTTTGTAATGTATTAAATGTAGTGAAAACGTGAGTACATGTACATCTAGATCTTGTTATGGATATGAAAGTATCTTGTTTCATTTTATTTCTTTTACCAGTGCTTTCTCCCAGAGCAGTGTGAACTATAGAATAAACGCTCTGTGTGCGTTAGTTTGTATGGTCCCTAATAGCTTAAGAGTGAAAGAAGTTACTGGGTTTAGTTTATCCTCTCCCATACAAAGAAAATTGTTTTTCTTAAGTAGTCTATCCATTTGGTTTTCAATGTGTAAGCCTTTGTACATCCAAGGAAGAATGTGTATCAGGAGTTCTCACGATTGTTCACTTTCCTTATGCTAATCTCGAATCATCTACAGGAACCAGGGGGGACTGACTTACAGAAAATATGAATTAAAGGACCTTGGATTTTCAAAGAAGTGGGTTTTTCTTATTTCAATTTTCAAAAAGTTGGAAAGCTTGCACATTTACACCTGCTGATTTATAATGCAAGCGTGGGAATCTAGTATCACCAAGAGTGAATTCTTTGCAAGAAAATTGAGTTAATATCTGGTAGGCTTTGAGCTTTAGGAGGCATGTTTAGAGCCTCCATGGGTATATGCTTGAGAATTAGTCACTGTTATCAATGATGATTATAACCTGATTTACACCTTCCATTAGAAAAAAGTTATTTTATGTGATTTCTTTAGTGCATCACCTGATTTTTGTTGGTCTTGACCCTGGTTGCTACTCAAAAATGGAAAAGCTTCCATTGATCTTGGCAGTAAGAGATCAAAGCTGCCTTCATCACAGTACACTTACAGAGCTTCTAAATTATTAAGTAGAAGAACATAAGTGAGGTGCTTATGTTTAGGAAGGGCGTTATGGTCATTAAGAATTGAGATTCTGCATATCTGTATGCTGTTCTTTTTCTTGAAACTTTCATACATAACTGTTAGGCTGGTTTGCAAGTCACACTGTGAAGCCAATGTGTGGTTCTGCAGCCTGCTAGTTTCCTAACCTCAGGCTTTATAACACTGGATTCTCTATAGCTCCTTTTCCAGTGATACATACAGCATTTTGTAACCTGTAATGAGATTGTATGAGATTCTCAGATGGATGAACCCACAGATCTCATGGAGTAGTAGATTGCAGGCAAAAGAGTGCAGGGATTTATATTAAGTGAAAATGGAATGTTCACCTACTAGTCAGCGAGTGTGATGATATCTGTAACTGTGTTGAGTCATTTATATCTGTGTTAAACTTAACCAGAAGTTTGACACTCAGTCTTGTAAGGTTGTGTCCCTATTCTGTAACCTTCTATTAATTGAAACTGTCACAGTTTTCAAGGAACATCAATAACCTAATGTGGCTTCCCACATAAAATAGGTCATTGGGTTTAGCTGAAGTAATTTTTGTTTCTCAAATGCAGTAGTCACTGTACTGTTTTTAAACTGTTCCACTTATTAAAAAAAATAATAAATAATACATCTACCACATCTCAGGAAAAAATTCTAGTGATTAAATGAGCTGCCTGTTGTAAGTATGAATCTACTGTCACATTATTTTTAAAATATTTTATTATTTATTGTTTAGGTCCTCCGTTGCCAATTTTATTTTTGCCCTCCTTATGTTGTTACTTCTGAGTTGTGATTAAGTTCTCCATCTCATTACTGTTTTGAATCCTTTGTTTTTTGTGCATTTAATATATTTTCCATTCTTCCTATCATTCTTGCTAATATTCTCTATAGTTTCTGACTTTAACATATTCATTCTTCCTTTTTTTTTTTCCTAGTTTATATTACTTATCCCTTTTGTTTTCATTACTAAACGTAGTGTTAGCTAATAATTCACCATGAACCCTATTCAGTTTTCTTTTAACTTACAGAGCTCACATTTCCATCCAGAATACATCTGTGTGTGTACTGAAGAGTGACATAATAAAAACTAATAAAAATAAGTGAAATATTTAGGTGCAGGATATACTGTTTTTAGTTACTGGGTTTTATGTGAGCATTTTCACAATTTAGCTGTTGCAGCTCTATCTTTTCCTGAATCTCCTGGGTTAATCAATGTATAGGTCCATCTAATTAGACTCGATTCATAGTCTTTTGATGTAATTGATACTGAATTCCACTGACATTAATAGGAATTGTAGCAAGCCTTTTCTGTGGAAGATCTGTAGATTAACCTTTCAAAAAAGCCTAAAATGAAAAGAATAATATATAATAATATACAACTTATGTATTTCTGCTGCACATTTTTAGGAGCCAAAAGTCTCAGCCTTAATCTGTCTGCAGTTGGACAGTGAATAGCATATTTATTGTTTCTGTAGAAGTCTGATATTTTTCAGGATGTTATATTATGAATATGGAAAACTCTAGATGTGTTTATTGTAGTACTGCTCTCCCTAAAATTCAAACATTTTATCCTCACTAATGTCAGTCTTACAAGGTTAAAGATGGTACTCTACCTCTTACAACAGTGAATACTATAGTTCCAGATATATCTGACATCTGGTTCATTTGGTAATGCACTGAAATTATTTGGAACAAAAACTCAGCATCAGTTGCTTCCGATCCCTTATTAATTATTCTTTCTGTGAATACAAATAGGATTGTAGGAAGAAAACTAAATAAATCAGACTAATATTTGTTGTACTTTAAGTGACGTGGAAGAAATCCTATCCCTTCTGAAGATAATCAGACAAACCCAGTATCCTCAGCCACACAAGTCATGCACTGTAGTCCTTTCATCATCTTTACTGAAAAAATTTAAAGCTATGACTCTTCAGAAGGAGTACTTAAAAAATACTGAGTAACAAATAGCGATAAACTAGCAAAAATATCCACAAAAGTGACATAACTTCTTTGCTAAAATGGTGAAGAACTTTGTGCTTTTCTGCAGATTTTTAAGGATTTTTTGGGTTACAAGTAAGTAAACCTTAGGAATGCATCAGTCACCCCAAAGGCACGTTATATGAAAGGTCAATATTTAAAGCAGCTTTAATATGGAAGCTCAAAATCAGTTAAATCAAAGGTCAAATATCATCAGTCTCTTCTTCAAGAGGCTCTGAGTTTATGTACTTGAAACATGAAATCAAGCTTAACAGTGATGAATGGAGGACGCACAAATGTAGTCTCCCCAGCAGTTTTCAGAGGTTTGTTGCCAATTGTTTTAGAGGTTTATATGAAGAAGAGTTAACCTGAATGAGGTAGAGAAGAGTACACTGAAAGTGGACTTAAGAAAAATCTAAACAAAAGCAATGGGAGAAAGTCAAGGAGAAGAGAAAAAGTTGCTTATTATAAAAGAATTTAAATTGGCACTGGAAAGTGTGTCATGAGATACAATGATCTCTGAAGTGTGAAAAGTGCAGGATTTGATATTCTGAGTCTCTAATGAGGCTGTGAAGCAATACTGAAGAAAGGAGAGATGGAAATAATATTTTTCTTTTTAAGGTATCTGTTCTGAAGCATTTGAAATAAGAACAGAAAAATTACGAAGGCACAGCTGACCTCCAAGTTGCTGTTATTATGCAATGTATTTTCTTAATACATAGTTAATGGCTAGGAGAAGGTGTTAAAAATCATTATTTTTATTTTTAGTAAAATGTCTTGCTAGTAATATTTGCCTTCCTTTATTGGAAGCTTCAGTTCTGTAAAGCCTTCTTGATAACAGAATGAAATAAAAAGGTAAACTGGGGAACTGGATGGGCAAGTTCATGTGAAAACGTTCAGGGAGGGAAAGGTGCTTTCTGTATAGGGTGTATTTTCCAGCAACAACAAATACTAATTTTTCTGACATTTATTTGGAATGTGCGAGGAAGTACAGCACTCTAAGGGAGACCAACAGCATTCAAAAAGGAGAAAATGATATGCTGAATGAAAAATGAATGTTTTTTTTTCTCCTTAACAATGGCTATACATATTTGAAGAGCGTAAATGCTAAAGCACAGAAGCACAAGGGGAGTAATGCAATGGGATTACTAAAGTGAAAATTCAGATTGGCTGAGTATCAGGAAAAAGTGATTGACAGTAAGAATAGATTATGTAGCAGAGCACTTTCCCAAAGGTACTTGTAAAAGCACCGTCTCAGCCTTCACTGATGCTTCAGAGTAGATTGCATAAAGCAAAAGCTATTCTATGTGAAAACATCTTTTTTGGAGAGGTGCGCTAGAGGGCTTAATAGATTTGCTACAAGCCATTTTGGGGAGTCAGTTAGAGATGTGTCATAGATTTTTGTTTGTTGAAAGAAGTTTCCCATATCTCCCACTCAGTAAACCCTAATGAGTTCAGTACATGTTTAATAAATCAGTGCCTCATAACAGTGATTTTTATGCATTTTTCACTACTCTTTTTTGAAATAGGATGCTTAAAAGTGAAAAAGCTAACAGAGGGGTGTGGGATGGTTGGGTTGTGTTGTGTTGTGGGGAGTATTCAGGGAGGAAATGTTGGAATCTTGCAGGCCGAGTGTTTTTACCAGCATATGAATTTCAGTCTTTCTAAGATTCATGAGTTGTCCTGATACTTGTATTGCTTAAAAAAAACCAACATACAACTTAGTGATCCAAAGGAAGTAAACACAAAGGATAAGATAATATTTCCATAAAGGAGACAATCTTCAGAAAAAACATTTTCTCTCCCATACACACTAACACTGTTTCTCTGAGGTCTTGTGTATGCTTTGCATGAGGGTAGAGTGGAATTAATAGAAGGGAGCTCTGGTGTTACTCAGGACAAATTCCTCTCAAATGCATGGGATTTTCTAAATGTTTACGCTTTGAAATACCAACAGAAAATTCATCCATTTCATACTGAATAGCCCTCAGCATTCATAAGATTTTTATGTTTATCTCCTGCTGTGGAGGCTGGAAGTGACATATACTGAGCTATTGATTATGTACATATACAATAATGACCATAAGGAACAATATATTCCATCTCCTTTAGGCAAGTCTTATGGATAGAAAAAGAAATTCCATCTTATATATCCAGTGTGCATATGTTTCTTAGATGATACAAGGTGCCAGTCAGCCACTGCTCTGCTCATAAATATTTATATCTCTAAAGATGAGAATAAATAAATATTCATCACGACTCAGCAGAATCAGGATTAAAATGGAAATATGCAAGATACAGGAAAAATTGTTCCAAGAAAATGTTTGAAAAGAAAATCCTTTTCTGTTTTTCATCGATCACTCTATTGGGGAAAAAAAATTGAATACTTTGCACTGTGTGAGAGAATTCAGATTGAAAAGATCACAAAATACACGTAGGATTTCCAGAGACAACAGAAAAAATACAGAAGCAGACAAACTGGGAATAAAATGTTGAGATTATTTCTTCAGAATCATGAATGAGGAAGTCTTAACTTGTCTCTGTCCTGAATGTTGAAAGGCTCAAAGAGTGTTTGAGAGCAATACTTGTATGCATTCTCCACTACATCAATCAAAATTCTCTGTCCCTTATTGGGAAATATACGTATTTTTAAGATCACTTAGTTAAACAAACAAACAAATACCCTGCAATTTTGGACTGTGCCCTGGCATTTCTTCCACATTAACTAGTAATATGCTATATTAGTGACAGCTATTTATTGATGTACTTAGATTGCTCTGAAAATAATGTCTCCTGTTTATTTTCATGGAAACTACCACAAAGAATCCCAGTAATGTCATAAATCACTATTTTTCAATACTGTCCCAATATTAGCAGTGCTTTTTCACCAGCAGTGTTCAGGAGTCTGCATGTTGCACTCATAAAAACCTGTACCAGCAGAGATGACCTGCTTTTTCACAGCTGCAGTGATGGCATCATTGCTAGGAAGGTGTTGCTCACAGAGTCTATCTTTCATCAGCCTGAACAGATGAAAATCGGAAGGTGCTAAATCCTGATTATACAGGGTGTGTAGTAGGACAGTCTAGCCAAGATCAACAATGTGCTCCACAGTCTTCATAATGGTATGGAGGTTTTGTATGACCGTGTTGTAATATAAAAGTTGTTGTCTTTTCTGGACTGATTCTGAAAGTTTGAGCTTTCAGCTTAGCCAGAATTGCAGTGTAATGGTCAGAGTTGATGGTTTGTGTGGGCTCAGAAGGATCACCCCTTTCCTATCCCAAAAGGCTGCATACATCTCTTTGCCTGCTGAGGGCTGCATCTTGAACTTTTCTTTCAATGGGGAATTCACATGTTGCAGTCCATGGACTGCTGTTTTGACTTCGTTAACGCTGTGTCTCATTGCTGATGTGATCCAGGAAACCTTCTGCTTCATCTTAGCTCAGTAGGTCCTGATAGATTTCAAACAGTTTTCTTTCTGTGAGTATTTGGAGGACCCACGTGGCATAAACTTTGTGACATTATAACGTTGCCATTATAATTTCCAATTCACTGAAGGTGATATTCGTGTCTGCACAAAGTTCTCTGGTCATAATCTACTGATTCACGTGGATGAGCTGATTGAGATGCTCTTCCTTTTGTGATGTGACAGCCGAGTGGCCATCCAGTATGAAGCTTGTTTTTTGCGTCACTGTCATCGCTGCTGACATGCACCACCCACTGCCTCACTGTGGGTTAACATCCACTGTTTAATCTCCCTAATTATTCAGCAGGTGTCAGTGAATGTCACTGGGAACAATTATTTCTTATTTCTTTGAACTTCCGGACTGCCCTGCTGCTGTCATCAGCAGCACATGGAAACAAAATGTAATGAAACATTGGTGGGAAGGGTCAACCTGTACTGTCATGCCACCTACATCCATCTCTGATGTCATGGGCCAACATAAAAAAACAAGAGGCATTACTTTCAGAGCAATGCTTATATTGTACCAATGCATTAAAATAACAGAAATATTTGTGAAAACAAATTGTAATGCATCATCAAAGTCTAAGTTACATTGGCTTGTGTGATTAGCTAGATGTCCCTGTTGAGGTCCCTACATCCTTTGTCTTTGAGATATACAAGTTTACTGCTGGTAGTGGTATACTTTCATTTCTGTAACAACTTAAGAGTTAGTTAGTCTGTCCTTTGCTTTTATGTTGAGACCCTTTGCTCATAAGGAAAGGCTTCACTGAATTTCTGAGAATCTTCTCATTGCTGCAAAATTGCACTGAATGGTGGTGAAGTTTGAGTACTCTGAATTTAAGATCATTCCCAGACTTTACAGCATGTTTCTATGTTGGCAGTTGAAATTATTTTTGTATAACTATTTTGATAATATTTTTATCGGTTTTATTTAGGCAATTTTTTGAAGATTTGTGAACTGATTTACATACGCTGTTTCTGAAGAATTAAGTCATTAAGTGAATCCTTTGCTTGGAATTTATTATTTTATCAGGAAAAAAAAAATTGTGGTTATTGACAGAAGTGATTTGTTTCACCAGTTTAAGAAAAAGAAAAGCAACAAAGAAAATTAGGCAGTGCTCATTATAATTCTTCCAGAAAATTGCATAGTCTACTGTAGGACTGTAATAAGAACTGAAGTTTGGAATGGAATATCTATGTAGGATGTAACGTTCTTCAATTCCCTTTTTATTTAGTCACATTTTGAAACAAGAGTTTTAAAGTCCAGTTGCTTCAAACACAGTGATTATGTTATGGAATTAATGTAGTTGTATAAGAAAAAAGCAAACTGTTTTCTTTCAAAGAGTTCCACACGAACAGTTTCACTTGCTTAAGAGCCATTGGAAACACAGGGATGCTGCTTTACCATCATGTGGTAAATGATTTCTAAATCTTCACTGGGGAAACTGAAAGGAATATAGAGAAGAACTCTTTCTTTACTTTTCAGTAGTAAGGATTAAATGCTTACACTACAATATATCTTATTTACCAAATAGAAAAAAGAAATTGTAGAAATATAAATATCTAGATGTCCTTATTAAGCCAGTCATGGTATCATCTAATTGTCAAAGTGCATCTGTTCTTTGGCTCCTCAGAATTTTCTGTTATGTTGAGACGAAGAATATAGGTTTATATTTAACCCACATTTTCATTAAAAATAGTTGCTACGCACTTAAAACATTGGGAAAATATCAAAATGGAAGGTAAAAATATTTTTTCTAAGCCAGCTATGTGAATAGCTTAATGTTCTGGTATGTTCAAACATATCATTCAAAAGGTCAGAACTGATTTTTCAGATGTTTGCAGCTGTTGATATGTACCTATGTTACCTGTGCATATGTATATTTAAAAAAAAAAAAAAAAAAAGACTGGGGGCAGCTGACACTGCAATAGTTTGTAGAAATACTTTTGGTTGATCTGTCTTTCAAGTTCAGTTTTTCTTTATTCAAGAAGTGAAAAGCTGATGTACCAAAATGGGTATGAAAACTTCAGAACCAGTTATATCCCATCTAAATGATAGCAGGAGAGATGAATGGGAGCACATATGCTTTTTTCCTGACAAACAAATAAAAAAATCTGACCAGATTTAGTAGTTCTAGAACGTTTTGTGAACTGACCACAGGTTACCGGTAGTGACTTGTGATATAATTCCTGATGCCAACTGAAACTGTCTGCAATAAATTGCAAACTTAAGCTAAGTAAAGATTAAAAACAGATATTCCAAGGTTAAATAAGTCACGTTAATTACTTTGCTGGCTTCTTTTTACTTATAAGCATAGAGGAAGCTGTTAGGAAGCATGAAAGCTGTCAAATTGATCATTCCCATGAGACAGATTTAAAAATAGACTTCACTTACCAAAAAAATCATGCCATGAAAACTGTATCTGTTGAGTCAATGACTATTAATATCAAGGATGGCTAAGGATTTGTGTTTCCAAGCTTGTCTTTTGAAAATGTTTAGCAGTAATCAGCTAGGAGACTGTGCTGAGAGCTCGGAGATGGAGAACTGTGAAAAGTATTCTTCAACACATAGCTGGTTGTAACTTTCGCTTCGCTAAAGGGGCTTCTAAAAAACAAAGTGGTACAAGAAATGGAGTACGTTTTGAAAATTCTTTCTCTTTTAAGATGAAGCGCTCAGAAGGTACCAGGGGGGTTTTGTTCATATTTTTAATACAGCTCCTTCCCCTGCTTATCAGTTCTGAATGTCTGCCAACAACATGAAAAGAACCCTTCATACAAAGGAGCTGAACGTAAACGGGGTATAACATGAGCAGATCAGATTTTCCAGGAGCTTGTTATTTGTGTTACTGTTTCTTAAAGCAGAGAGCTTCCAGTCTGCCTCTTTGTAGCTTTTGTCTTCAAGAACTACCTCTTGAAAAGTCAAACCAGTTTCAGACTGGAATGATGAGTTCAGCTTTTGGTTTATAAAAGCCTGATGTGCCCTTTTGTTTTCTGACAAGATCACACAGGTGATGTGGTAAGGCTTAGTCTCATTACTTGATGGTGTTTATTGGCTTGTGTTAAGACTAACACCTTAGACAATTTTCCATTGTTTTAAAACTGTCTGCTCACTTGATATTTTCTCCAAATATATTTATTTTGGAATGTGCCTATTCTGAATTCATTTTAAAGTTTTCTATTAGGCATAATTAACATCTTAATTCTGAATCAGTCTTGGATCTATCAGGGTTTCATAGTCTTTAACTAGTAAATAGTGGCTTCAAGAGAAATTGAAACTGCACAACTGATACTACAATCATGAGCCTAATTTTGGCAGACTTTTCTAAAGAAAATGCATGCTATAAATCTTTGACTAGCTTTGAATTTGTCTTTTTTCTTCTGAATATAGTCGTACAGAGATGAATACAAAGAACAGTTAGTAGGATAGGTGGGGCTACTAAAAGCCTGGTGTACTCTTGAATGATTTTTCATTTATGCTTAATTCAGTGCATGTATTGTGTGGCATGCCTGTTGATATGTTTTGTTGAAAATAGTTAGAAAGTGATTTTTGCCTGAGAAAATACTGATTTTTCCTCCCACTCTTTTGACATGATATATCAAAATGTGCTTGATATTAAAAGGCTCTTTAAAGTTGAACAGTTTATTTGAAATTTGAAAAAAATAAGAACATTTTAAAGCTAAAAACAAGTGTCAGAACATTGCTGAAACATTCAATTCATGGGGAAATGAGAAATGTTTAATTGCACTGTCTACCCTTTACTAAGAATTAGCTTTCTTCATAGGTATTGTCCAAATAAATGCTGTGAGGTGTGTTTATTGTGAGATACATTCGTTAGCAAAAAATATTTTAGGAAACTCATTTTATTTGCAGATCTGTACATTGATAACATTTTATGTTTATAGTAGATACCAATAACCAGTGAATACCTTGTGTAGGTACTAGTTGGTAGTTCATTTTATTTGGCAAGCTGTTCTTGTTCAATGTTTTCAGACGAAGTTTGATAGAGTATTGTATGTTTTTACTGATGATCTGTCAAAAGAATTGATTTAGCTTGAGGCTGAAGAATTTAGTACAGAACTGAATGGGAAATTCAGCACTAAATGTCAGCACTAAGCTGACACCAAAATCACAGGTTTGGAGGCTACCTGTCAGAATCATCATACTTCAGTATGCGTACTCAGGTTTATTCTCTCGCTGCAGGAATATGCCACGTCTTGGACATCAAGTAATGCATCCCTGTTCTTTACTATTATTAGGATAATTGGCTTGGTTCAGCAAATTTATTTTCATAGAACCACAAAATGGCCTGGGTTGGAAGGTCCTTAAAACCCCACTGAGCGCCAACCCCTGCCATGGGCAGAGCTGCTCCCCACCAGCTCAGGCTGTCCAGGGTCCATCCAATCTGGCCTTGGGCATCTCTAGGGATGGGGCACCCACAGATCTGGGCAGCAGTGCAAGGGCTTCACCAACCTCTGAGTGAAGAATTTCTTCCTAGCATCTAAACTAAATCTTCCCTCTTTTAGTTTAAAACTATTCCCCCTTGCCGTTACATTGCACTCCCTCATAAAGAGGACAGCTAAAATAACATAGCTCATATGTAGGTGATAATTAGAGATGCCATGAAGATAAAAGATGCCTTAAAAATATCTCATGAATCAAGCTCATCTTTTTCTTGAAAATTTATAAATTGCTTTTAGTCATACACACAGATCAGTATTTGGAATGGAAGAGTCCCAATTTTCCTCCTACTCTGCATAAGTACTACAGAAATTTTAGCTTCTAATTCTCACTTGTATTTGAGAAGGCAGTGTGCTTGGAAACGCCAATGTAATGAGTTTTTCAGAATTTATACTATTGAAAAGTGTAAAATAAAGTTAAGAAAAAAACTGTAAGGATTTGAAGGAGCAGGCAGGTGAAAGTAAGGAACAATTTTTCTAGATATCTTTCAGGAATTTGGATGTGAAAAGTAGACGAAAGTTACTGCTGTGGCTGGAGATTTTGTTTTAAGACTATCTAGCTGTCATGTTAAGAAAGAATGTAACCAGTATCTCCATAAACTGTTTTTGTTTCGGTATCACAAACAGAAACTGGGGAGCTGCAACCTAGTTAGGTACTGTGCTAGCAGCCAGAATGGGAAAATGAAAGTTTCTATAGCTGGTCAGCCAGTAGTCAACTTTACTGAATGAATAGCAAGCCAACAAAGCAGAAAGGAAGAACACTATCTACGTGGAGTCTAGCTGTGAATTTATACAATAGCCATGGCATTTCAGCCCAACATTAGAGGGCTATTTGCCCAGCAGTGGGACAGAAGGTTCTTTCAAACCAGGAATCAGGAAATGGAGCAAATGAGTCCAAAAGGGAAAGCAGCCAGAAAAAGCCACAGCCAAGAGCTAGCTATTCAGCTAGATACAAGAGCAGCCACACGAGTGTGAGAGAATGAGAGGAAAAAGCCAGTTGAGAATTTATTATTCTGGAGAAGTAAGAAGGCTGAGAGACATCAGTTGGCAGTTACTAATATACTGATGAAAGAGGCTGAAAGAAAGCCAGTAATGAGTAGAATAAACCCCTAATTTCACCAAAGGATGTGCAGAACTGATGTTCTACATAAAATTGCAGACTACACTCACTTGCTTTTATATATGTCTGAAAACCTAGCTAATATGAAATATTTCCTTCAGGTATTTGAAGACTTGTAGGGTTACTTATATTTGTCACTTATTTCTTTTTTCTCATAGACTTTTTGTTGCTCTGTATCTACAGATCACTGACCTCCCAAACTTGGATTCTGTGTAGGGTCCATGTTGCCTTTTGTATTCAGTTTGAGGCTCATTCTTCTGCTCTTTTTGTGGCCATTTTTTGTCCTTAGGGGAGATAGCCTAATTAAAGGTAGTTTTGTTGACTCCCTGCTTCCTGAAAAGTGGTTGAACATTAATTGCTGATGAGATGTAGAGAATAATTGTCTTTGTCTTTACTTTATTTTTTTTTTTCCCTATCCGTTTAATTGAGCTGCTGCTTAACTCAGAAACCCTTTTTTCCTCCCGTTTTTTCTTCCATGTACTGTTGAGTAAGAGGAAGGTGAGAGTGGGGTGGTGGAGCTTAGCTGTGTATGAGTGTAATACCACCACATGCGGAAAGAAAAAATAGTGGTTTTTTGTATTTAATGCAGAATTAACCTTTAGTAATTCTAGATGCAACGAGACAGAAAAGGGGGGAAAAAGCAGAAATTCAGCACAAGTGAGTTTCCTGTATCCCTTTAGTTTTCCAGTCACTGAATGTAGTATATTGTTTGTTTTCTTCCTGAAGTGTTATTTAAGGTATTAATGTGAAGCTGTTTTTGCTTCAAATAATACGTTTTGTTTTCCTTTTGGTTATTTTTTGTTTCTGTTGGTTTTAATTTGTGACTTATGTCTTGTTGGAAGCTTTGTTCCTGCTTGGGAGCTAATAGAAATTCTGTGGAACCAACTTGTTCCTGAATTCTGCAATTTAGATGTTGCCAAGAAATTTCTATGAATCTTTGCCATGGGCAATTAAAATAAAAAAGGCGGGTGGGGGATGAACAGAAACCTTGAACCAATTTCTTGAAAACAGAGAACACAGCAACCACAGTCAGAAACATTTAGCAGCCTGGCAGCAGACAGCAGGGCATACAGGGAATAACAAAACAGTCTATTGAAGAGAGAAAAAAAAGGATTTTCAAAAGCCTTGTGTCCACAGCAGGCTGAAAAAATTTAACAACAATCCTGTTATCTAGGTTGTTTAAAAAAAATGTTGATTTTCAAATTTCTGCTAATATAACATGTTAAACGATACAACAATAACTTCTCTCTCCATGGAAGCAATATATAAAGCTTTCTCTGGCACACTCCTTAGATGTCTCTATTCAGACTGTCAAAGCAGAGGAGAAAAGAACCAAACAGTTCTGAAGTCACTGTTTGTAGCTCCAGCAGAAGAGACCATTAGAGCTACAAAATCATCTCTCTCCATTGTATTAATTGTGGTAACAAATGACTGATGCATGAAAGAGGTGATTTTTCCAGTGAATCTTGAGCAAAGCAAATAGGTAGTTTTTCATAGCTGTAAGCTCAGTATGTTTTCCTTACTTTAATTCCATTTCCTGTAATACAGGATTCATTTCTATGATTGTATGTACCTACTGCCACATTTTTGATTGCCTTGAAATAATTGATATCTTCCCTTTACTAATTTGTAAGCTATTTGTTGCTCCATTCTTTACGTTCTTTTAACACCATTGTTTGGGGGCAGTAGCTGATTTTCATATGTCCTGTTGATTTCATGTTGGAATTCCATATAATTATTCTAGCTTGTCCATTTTGTTTTGGTGCCAAATTGCCTACCTAGAATTTGCAGGGATATGATAACACACAGTTTTGAGAAACATATTTATTGTGCGCGCTAGGTATGTCTGTTTCCTGTGAACAGAAGTCTATGCAATACATCTTGTAATGCTTAAGAGGAGCCACATCATCACATCATTATTATCTCTAGCTAGACCTTCAGTATGTCATTAACCCATTATGGCAAAGCATAATACATTGTTTTGTTGACCTTGAGACAGGTAATATTCAAGCTTAGCTTTTACTGAGTGTAGTTTCTGAACTGATTGAGTACATTTTATTTTTCCGTTTAAATGGCCAACATGCTGTATAGTCTGTAGTTGCATGCTAGAAAATTAGAATATCATACTCTTTGGTCACAGTGATCCCTGTGGTCCTTAAGCAGAAAATGGGAAGAATGTTTCCTGTAGGAAATTTGAGTAAATATTACTCATCTTCAGTCAGGTTCTACCAGACAGATGCTGATGTTGCAAACTTCAGCCTTCATACAAGTTTCTAGCATGTGAGGAAGTAGCATACCCATTTTATAGGGAAGCAAAGAGAGGTTAAGCTCTCTGGGAAGCATTCAGATCCAGGTTAAACTCAAATCTCTGGATTTACTCTCTGACTTCTAACAGCAAGTGTTATTCTAATTACTCTTTTATTATTTCCACCTTTTAGGGCAAAATATTATGTGGAGAGTATGTGCCATTTAATTTTTTTTCTTTTTATATCTAAAGCTATAAACCAAAACAAAGTATATGATCATGTCATATGAATAATGTGTGAGCTTTGAAAAAATGTTTTGTATTTTGAAAAAGCCACCGCCCTTAGCAGGGGCAGGCCTGATACAGCTGATTTCCATGTTTCCAATAATGAAGTACTGTTTTATTTTTCATAGTTTGATAACTGAAGCTGTGTTCAGTGCTCCTTTAAACTTGGGCAATCAGTAGCTTACACCTGGGTTTCTTCTTCTGTTGTCATCGAGGAACCAAGTGTGATTTTATCAAAAGGCATGTGGAGTGCTTCTGCTCCATCATTTTGAATGCTCAAGAGTAAACAAGAATAAGAGACAGGAAATTAATGTGGATCTCCTAGATATATATTTCATGGAATTTGGAGCACTATAGTTGATCATTGCACATGTTCTTGTTGTGTGTTGTTGTTGTTCGTTTTCTTTTTTCTAGCTCCATTATATTGGCACTTTCTTTGAGCTGAAAGTTGCAGAGCAGTTTCCGAGATCATATCAGTTACCTAAAATGATGCAACAAAATGCATGTATTTCCATTTCCTTCAGTTGTGTACGTATCTACACTACAGAACCATATCCTGTTCTCCTGGGGCTTACCTCCAACTGGATGTTTATTTTTGGTTTGGTGATCTAAATGAACCGCTTCCAAAATATCTCACCCAGCCCCCAAAGCCTTGATCACCACACACACATCCACTCCAGAAAAAGTCAAGCCACTTCATCTGAGAATTGATCAATTATTTCCTTGGAGATACTATTTCATTATACCTACTAATCTTTTCTCTGTCTCAGAAGACAAAGTAGGTATACAAAGATTCATAAATGTAGAGGCTTGTATAGATGGTTTCATTCATGTTACATTCAGAAATGCAGTCCATTGCAAGCCTTTGAAGTAGGGCTCCTTACATAAATAATCTGTTGCTATTGTAATACTTGCTGTATTTGTTTTGTAAGTAGGAAATGAATTGAGGCATATTAGCAAAATGACAGCTATCCTCTGAGAGGCTGACATTCATGGAGTTGCTCAAAACCTTTCAGTAAATACCAAAAAATACGTGAAAGCTCTCAATGGTTAGCTTTGCATTTTGGATTTCTGAAGAATGTGACGCTGTACGCACAAGGTAGTTCTCAATGGAGTAGGGAGATTCTAGGGACTGTTAAAGCAGGCTGATAAAAATGCCTCAGGCTTCTGTTACTGTAATTCTATTGCTACAGTTTCTGACATCAGTAAATTATCTCCTGCTGACTTCACTGGGCAGCATAAAACAGTAAGTTGGCAGGACCTACCTGAGCCATTTTGGATCATATGGGTCTCCATTTTAGAGAATTAATTGCCACTGTTTGCGGTGAAGTTGTAGTAACCAACCAGGTGGTACGGGTTTCATGAAAGTATAAAAGTACTGCTCTATGGTAACATAAATACTTCTGTTGCACTTAAAACAAACAGACAAACAAAAAAAACAACCAACAGATTTAGAGCATGGATTCATTCAAATAGCATTTAGAAATGTATTTTTGTTCACCTCCCTTTTAAGTAAATAGGCTTCTCCTAACTAAACTGCTATCCTAAACTGCTGCTTGATTTTATTATTCTGAGGGAACTTAGATGTTACAAATGAGACAATGTGACTTGCTTCCTTGAGACCGTGTTTTGCTTTCATAATGTAAATAATTTGGAAAAAGAAATCCTTCACTGTAGTTCAAAGGTTTTTAAATCGCAGTGATTGGAAGGAGACTTGTTACTAACATAATGGTCAGTCTTGTGAAACATTTATTTTAGAGTAATGCTGTTTCTTCACTGATAATATTTGATGTGAAGAATACAAAGGAAATCCTTCGTATGGAAAAGTTTGGACTCTGTGTTGGGAGTGGTGTCAAAATCTTCATTCTTTTCATTTTTCCTGGTTTTAAATTTCATGGAATAAGATCAGGAAATTAAAGAGAACTGATAAGGTTTTATTCATACTAACATTTTTATTATGTCTGCTCTTCTCATCTGGTAGTAAAACTACCAAATGTTTGTGTGTTTAGGATATACTGCTGATATTAGAGACATTACTAGTTTTCTCCTTCACCTTTTCTCAAAGTCTTTCATACAGTTATAGGTTACCAACTTAAGAATATATTTTTATCGGCTGCTATACTCCGTTTTTTTGTTGATGAAGACACCATGACCTCTGGGCAAAATTTGCAGTCAATTCTTAATTTCTTCCCTGGAGTTCTTTGCTTGTTAAGGCCCTGGTTACCTATAAATTATATATCTTTGGGAAAGATGAATTAATTCTGCTTGTGTGCCAAGATGTCCAGAGGCCATGTTAAAGAGAATGCTGAGTTTAAGTTAATATTTGCTGTTTCTTAGCTGGATTTATTTGGTGAGACTCAGCTATGTCATATCATGTTACCTGGTGTGCGGTTGGCCTTGATGATAGAGGGTGCTTTCATCTTGATGTGAATTGCTACATATGTCCCTTCTCTTCTGGGGAACAGTTCTATTCCTTACTTTGGATTTTTCTGTTGCAAGTAACAAGTGAAATTGTGAACTGCTCCTTTTATCTTGGGAGTTTAAGTGACCTTTTGTAGTTTCCAAGAACTAGGTTATTAGATATTTTAAAGACCAGGGTTTTGTCCCTTACTTAATATTAAGAGGAGTTAATACATTCAATGAAAGAAAAATTCATGGAGCTTTTAATAGCACAGTACAACTCCTTTAGGGCATGCAGGTTCATGCATAGGAAAATTATGTTGTTTAAACTTAGGTATTAGAGCATGAGAGTAAGGAAGCTATTTACCAGGGGCAGCCCAATAGGTCCTAGAGAAGCACAGAAAAACTGCAAGTGTACCAAGTAGAGTGAAGTTGATTGTGACTCAAAGATATTTCTCCTTTACAAATTACATTCACTTGGCTTAACTGTGGATCCTTATCTTTGTTTGAGGGATAATGTACATAGCTAACATTGAAAAATACGAAGGGTATCTTGAGTGTAATTAGCATTGGATAATATCTGCACTATTAAGAACATATTTATCCTTATGTGTACTGAGAAGGAAAGAAAAAATCCTCAAAAAAATAAAAAATGAGGCCTACATTTCCAAATTGAATTCACTTGTGCCCTAGAGGCTCTCAATCCTAAAGCATATATACCTTCATGAGTTGTAAAGCAGATATTAGCCTCATAATTATTCTGTACTGTCAGTTCTTTTCCACACTTCCAATGACTATTTTTTTGTTTGTGAACATACTGTGTTGTTGGTTTTTTTTTTTTTTTTTCCCCTTTTTGTTTAGCTTCAAGGACGGGTGAGTGCATCCTCTATGAACAGGAAGTGTAGGGGAGAGATACAAACTTCAGTGTAGCACCAGGAATAAGACTTCCAAATGCCAACTGAATTAACAATTTATTTCAGTTGTGGTCTTTAATTATTGTTTATATTTTTGTTTTAATAAAATATCCTGATATTTCAGTTCCAAATTGTCTATTTCATGAGACTAAAATTATTATTCTAAGGATTTCAAAGCCAATAGAACCATTTTAGACACAAAGTAAAGCTTAGCTCTCCTCCTTTCAGTTCAGGTTTTCTGAGTTGTATTAACTGCCATCTTTTATTATTCAGTCGAGCAGCTTTCAGTAAGAGCAAACAGTTTGAATTTATGCCCATAAACAAGCAATTCTTTTTCTCATTTGTGTTATCTTTGTACCTGCCTTTGTTTGGATGACAATTAAAGAATATTTTCTCTTCATGTTCTTTGTTGCCTTAATTACTTTCATTGTCAACACCATGATTTAGTTCTAATGAGAACCCATTTGTTCCTCCTTTTTACCTCATCCTTCAGTCTGACTGTAATGATCTTCAGCACATTATAGAAAGGTTTC
This sequence comes from Lagopus muta, assembly GCF_023343835.1. Taxonomy (NCBI): domain Eukaryota; kingdom Metazoa; phylum Chordata; class Aves; order Galliformes; family Phasianidae; genus Lagopus; species Lagopus muta. The sequence goes on from NC_064434.1 coordinate 99,065,897, forward strand.
CTCTTATGACTTCTTTGGATGAGATGAACGCTTTGCAAAACCTCTGTTACCATAGGAAGTGATCAGGTCAATGTCTTTTAAGATCAAATATCTCTAAGTAATTTTGCCTGCCAGTCTACTAGCTTCTTGCAGCATTCTTCTGCCTTTTGGCTCTCATCACTCTTAAAACAGAAGGTTCTTCTAATAGGAGATGACTTGTGCATGCTTATTCTTTAATATTTTTTGATCTTCTAAGTTGCTTTGAGTCAGCTGTGATCTCTGAGGTACTCCAGGATTTCTTGATAATGTGTGTATCATTATTCTCTGAGATTACAAGTTAGTCAAACTGCACACAGTTATTATGCATTCACTCAAGGCGGGCAATACATTATCTGCCTCCCAGTGGCAGAGTATTCTTCCTGCTATCAGGAAGCCACAAATGAGGGTTATTTGTCATCTTTGGAAATATACAGCTCCATGGAGAGCAACAGTGTTAGAATTAAACCCTGAAATAAAACGTAAAAATGGCCTTATTTCTTAGATTTTAGGATATGTGTAGAATAGCTCTGCTAGTTTATGTTACTTGGTTGATAATCATGGAATAATAATGACATAATTTGAAAGAACTTAATTCTCAGATTAAACAGCTTGTGATTTATCAACCATATTTTTAGTATATATTATGTTTAGCATTTTTCACTAACAACTGTTCCTTGTGGGGTATACTATCTTATGTTGCATGTATGCTAGGGTTTTTATTTGTAACAGTAGCACAGTTCTGTTGTGCATACTTGTCTCTTGTACTTACTGTAGGTCTTCCACTTTGCTTGCTTACTGGATTTCAGAGTTAGGCCAGAGATTTATTTCCTCTGAAACCTAAGTATTCATCAAACACACTCTAAGGTCTAAACCAGCAACTGGTCTTTCAGACAGCTTCAGAATACATTGTAGAATTGCAGCACTGAATAAGATGCCAGACGTGATCAGGTTCAGATCGATGTATGGTTGTCGATGAAGAATCCTGAACACAGCTGATTTCCTGAGCTGTTGCTTTTGCTCAAAACTGCTTGCTAGTGGAGGTGTAACCTTAGAAGCAGAGATGAATGTTTTAGCTTGTGTCACCATATAGTTGTATTCAGCCCTCCAGTGGTATTTTAGCATAGGTAAATCATTTATTGAATAAGGAAGAATACTGACAAAGTAGTCATGCTACCTCTGTGATTGGATAGCTTCATTTAAACAGTCCTTTTATCCTTGACAACCTAGAAATTGAGGCAATTTCAGAGTATACTAATGAAGACTTGAATGTTGTGTAATTATTGTGTCAAGTTTCTCAGGACAGAGTAAAAATGCAACTTGAGGCAAAAACATTTGTTGTGGGGGTCCATTGGATTTAAAACTAATATTGTCTTTCATTTTTCAGATAAAACTGTACAGTCAGGAAAATATTTGTGTTTTTATCTTTTGTCCAACTGAACTGCTCAGAGATGGTCCCATTGTTTTCTATTGTTGTTGGTTTTGTTTTTTTCCTGTTTTGATCTGTATGATACATTTTTCTCTGTTTATGGCTTCATGATATTCATGGATGCTACTGTTCCTCAGCCCCAAGGACAAACTGAAAAGATGTTAAATTGTAAAGTTTCTGACCTTGGTGCATTTTCTGTACATGAACAGAAGAGTTAAGACAGTGACAAAGGGTTTGGAGGAACAAGAGATCTAATATTTCTCAAACAGAGTGGAATGACTGTGCAAAGAAAGCTTTTAAGAGTGAAGGCTACACAAGTTAATTTGTAACTGATAGTATGAGTTATGTGCAGGTTCATTCAGACTGCTTGAATTAACTCTAAGGGTATTTTTTTAGAACAATTTTGTTGGGTTTAATGAAAACCATTATCAAATCATTATCAAAACCATTATCAAATCAGTCAATAAAAATAGTTACTTTGCGCGTGTGTTTGTGTATATTACTGCATTTAAATATGAGAGCTGCCCCCAAAATAATGCCTCCTATTCTGTTATGTTGGTATGGTAGTAGAGATTGCTGTTTTTCAGCAATGGCAACAGCAACATGAAAGATAGGCCACTTTTAAGATGGCCATGCAGCTGTAATGTCACAAAAGGAAGAACATCTCATTCAGCTCACCTGCACAAATTAGCTAATGGTGATGACAATGTTGAAAACTAAGGTAGATGACAATGTGCTCTATCAAATGGTGTTATTTTATTCTTTGTATCTGTTGTTTCCTTGGAAATAAATAGGAAGCATTACTTTTGGAGCAACCTGTTTGCTATTATTAATCATTAAATAATAAATGCTCTGGATTATATATGTTTGATTAAAGTGCTCCAATCTCTCTTGGTAATTTTTCTACTTTTCTTGCAGGTTGTATATAAAAATAATGATGTCAGGTTGGAGTTATCTCGACTTGCCAAACAAGGAGATCCTAAGATGAAGATTCACGGGGTAGTAGCGTTTAAATGTGAGAATGTTGCAACCTTAGATCCGATCACATTTGAAACACCAGAGTCTTTCATTTCTTTGCCAAAGTGGAATGCCAAGAAAACAGGCTCAATATCATTTGACTTTCGTACAACTGAGCCAAATGGTTTGATTCTTTTCAGTCATGGAAAGCCAAGGCACCAAAAAGATGCCAAACACCCACAGATGGTGAAAGTTGACTTTTTTGCCATTGAGATGCTTGATGGCCACCTCTACCTGCTGTTAGACATGGGATCAGGTACTATAAAAATAAAAGCGTTGCAGAAGAAGGTGAATGATGGTGAATGGTACCATGTGGACTTTCAAAGGGATGGACGGTCAGGTAAGTCTTCCATTTTAATATTCATTAGGTCTTTTCTTGTTATATCTGACAGAATGCTGGCTATATATAGTGCTATATACAAAGTTGCGCATTGTCTGAAAAGCGAAGGAAATATAAACAGTCATTAGTGTCAGGTACCAGAATATAATGACTTCCAGAGTAACATATCTTATGTTAACGTTCGTTGGGTAATCAAATATTTAAACTTGCAGGTAAACCAAATAGCCAGAGTGGTAAGTTTCAAGATAAAAAAAAAAAATCAAGCAAAAAAGAATTACTGTAAGGAATCTGCCAAATTGGGAATTATCTGCCCGCAGAAACAGCATAGGCTTTCCATTCATATCAGCAAACCTCATCAAAATTAAATAGTATGCTAATAGGTGGCTGACAATACATACCAGCATAAACTAGAGTTATGTCAGTATGGTTTGTATTCTACAGTATTTAACTTGAGAAATGATCTCCCCAGAAATGCTAAAAACAAAATTTTAAACTGTTCCTAATGATACTAAAATTTGTCCCAGCTTGTAATGTGTTTAACTGGCTGTTCTTGTGTTGATGCTACATCTGATATTGAGTGTATATATATTGGCCTGAGCAACGTGCCAGGATTTATCAGGTTTTTTTGGGGAGAGATATACTGAGCCTGTTATTTAGATCATCAAAGAATTTTCTGATCAAGATCAGTATTCTACCTGAAGTTTATATACACTCTGAAATTGCATGTTGCAGAAGTAAACTTCCCTGTCTCTTTTGGCTTTTGTGGTTTTTCCCACTACCTCCTGATGACTCCTTCTGACTGATTTGAATTTTTAATTGATTTTTGAATCTTTATCCTTGAAACACTTATTTTTTTAAGTGACTTTCTAAATATAAACAAATTAAGCAAATTTAAGTGTAGTTTTAAACTGAAGATTTCAGTCAAATCCATGCTAAAGGCTGACCAAATTCAATCATTCAACCTACTATAGAACTGTTAAAAATACTGATTTGATTCATGGTTTGTGGAGCTTGAAATTCAAGTTGTATAGAGTCTGATTTTCTGATTACATGTTGGTTAGGTTTTTGCTTTCCTAGAGGTAAAAAACAAAAAAAAAAATCTCAAAAACCTCAATTGTGATTGAGTATCCAGTGGTTACATTATTTACACTACAGCCTTCATTTCAGGCTTCCTCCTTCAGTGCTGTTTCAGTGATTCGTATGAGATATAAATCCTGTAATAATGTGCTTCTGTGAGTCTTCTTAAAGCAAAGTTTATTCTTATATTCTAAGCCATATTTGAAGAAATGTCCTGCATTTCTGCTTAGCAAAATACTGTAGCTCATGACTGCCATTAAGAGATTTTAGGATCTGTTTTATTTAAATTATTAGAACTGTTGGTGGAATTTGGCAAGAATGCATAGTAATTTTAGGAAGTAATAGTCACCTAAAAATCAGATTTTTGTCTTATCTTTAAGTAGAATTGTAAGTAGTCAAATATTTATGTGTAAGAAAAAATAATCCAACTGATGAATAAATAGCCTGGATAGGCAAACTTTATTTACCATGCTACTCATTCAAATCATCATATCACCTACTTGCCCTTAAACGTGGAATTATTACCAGGAATACTGAATAAATATGTGCACTTATTGACCGGTATTTGAATTTTTATCTAAAATCTGAACCAGTCATCAAAAGCATTCTGTAATTTTAAATACATACAATAACATTTTACAGTGTGACAGATAACAGTGGCAAGCTGTTATTATTCTTAATGAAAATACTGCCAGAGCAGTATCTTATACCATCAGATTTAACCAAGTAAAATAACTGCCTGATGATAAAAATAATCAATGAACTACATGTTGCATTTTTCTGATTGAAACAAATTATTGATATGTTCAAATTATTTCTTCATGACTTATGCATGTACATCTCCTATGTCTTTTTCCTTGAATAGTAAAATTCCTCTTAATATTCCAGGAAGCTTTTTCATTTCTTTTCTCTATCCCAATCCAAATATGAATCCAATCATATGAATATGATCACTTTCATTTACTTATATTCAGATTTTCATATAAGTGAATGAATATATGCCATATATTGGAAAAAAAAAACAAACCTCAGCTTCTTCTAAACTTTCTTGTTGCTGCTGATAAAATACTTCCAGCCTTTCAAATAGAAAGGAAGGGATTCTCCTGCTGATCAATAAATAGCTCAAATAATCCTTTTTTTTTTCTTTTTTTTTTTCCCCAAGTGAAGTTTGATGTTTTGCAGCCTTTTACTCCCAGCCTTCAAATCAAATGCATAGTGACTCCCTCAGATAATAGAAAGCTGTGACATTTCTCAAGGAGCTTTGCTGATTTCCTTGACTTTAGCATTAGCTGGATCAGCAAGTACTCAATTTAGTTTTCATTCTTTGCTCTCTTCTGGACTCCTAGTCACAAGGAGCATCTACTCTATACTACAGACTTTGTTGTGACCCTGCAGAATCCCACCATGCTGCCTGTAAGTCCTTCTCTGACTGCTTCCTTACATGAAAAGCAGGTTTTTGGAACAGCAATTTCTGAGCCCAATGTTAAGCAAGTCCGCCTCTTCTGCTAGATATGCAACTGAGGAAAAAGGAACACATTTTGACCAGCAGCCTGTATACAGCACAGGACACAACCTGTGTTACATCCTGCCATGTAAGATGGGTTCCTCCCAGCACTCATGTCTATCTGATTTTCTGCAAAGGACAGTGACATCACAGCTGCTTCTCTTGTGCCATGACTTGGCTGCATGCTGTGGTCGCAGTCCTCATGACAGATGCTGTGTTATGCTTTAGCACACAATGTGTGAAGTGTTTCTAGAAAACCATACTCTTCTCTTAGTTTTTTTTTTTTCCCACCATTTCTTAATATGCAAAGATAAGTGTTTCATGCATCTGAAAGGTTACTAAATAGACCAGACGAGGTAAGCATGGAGATCAGAATAGCTGATCATTTTTTTTAAGCTGATCAGAACTGGTGAGACATGATTTAGAAATGTTTTAGTTCCTTATACACGCACTTATGAAAAACTAAATTGCTGAGATAATGAATATGATTGAAGACGCTCATTAACTCATACCTAAGGGAAATGTTTTTCTGTTCTGCTGTTAACAGTAATGTCAACTCTGCAGTTAAAGAAGAAAAAAAAAGCTAAAACCATGAAACAGCTGTGAAGGTCTTTGCCCCCGCTGTTTTCTGTGGTAGATTAAAATTAGGCTAGTAAGTGGATTCTGAGATTTGAGTATTGTTTAAAATTTTCATAGACTTTGCCACATTTGCCATACTCAAGGATGACCCTTACGTACTTTTTTACTAAACTGCCATATATCCTTGGGAAATCATCATTACACAGTGAAATCAGAAAAGAAACTTAGCATTCTGGTCAATGCCCTACCATGTATAGCAGTGTAAAAGCGTATCAGAACACACTCATGAATAAGTAGCATGTAAGGGTTAAGAAGTCTCTGAAATTTGAAGTAAAGTTAGAGTTACAGTTTAAATACCAGACATTATCTCTAGAGTACAAAATTAGAGCTTGGATGTAATTAATATCTCTAAGTCTTACTTTGTAGACATCAGTTATGTGTATTGTTGTTGGGAGTTCTTTTTTTCATGCATGCGTTTCTTTGCTGTCCTTCCTCCCTATCTTTCCAGCGTTCTAAGAAATGCCAGATTTCAATGTGTCAATAGGTAGCATATTTGAGACACTGGGTTTACCTCACATTTGTTCCAACGATTGTCTTACTGCTTTTCAGTTATCTGTAAGCTCATAGTAAAAAAAAGAGGAAAAAAAAAAAGAAAAGAAAACACAGTGATCCTTTGAGACGTCCTCTGTTTAAACCCTTCAACTACCACAGTAATAATGGGACTGCGTCAGTCTTGACAGATAATTGTTATCTCCGTCAGTGAACACTGTACAACCTTCCCATTCCATCCAAGATGAATCTTTCCACGTATGAAAAAACACAAATTGTTGGTAATGTCCTTGTTCACAGCAGGCGTAACACAGTGATTTTTTTTTTTTGTATGGTGTAGATCTACTTTTTATGATTCGATGCTGTTGTTACGCTAGCCTGCAGTTTCCTTTAGAGATCAAGGCAACACTTGCACTCACTGTCCCTATGTATCATGTTCTGTAGCCTTTGGCCATTTTCATTGCCACCTTCTGCAGCCTTCTCAGCTGATCTGCATCATATTCAGAGTTCTAGGTAAACCTGACCTGTGATTAGTAGAATGGTAAGATAATCTTCACTATACCTCCCAATATATTTCCAAGTTTGCTTACTTTTACATTGTTACTTCCTTATGTTGTTGATTTTTCCTTTTTGAAGAACTGCCTGTTAATCAGTTACTCTTTGTAAGTAAGCAGTTCTTGCTGGAAATCACAGTCTTGTTAATTTTTTTTTTAGGTGTGTGTGTGCAATATATAAAGATGATTCTAAATGTTTGAATTGCATTTTGCTCTTAGGTGAAATACTGTATAACTGTTTCAGCTGTAGGTCGTTGTAAGGGCCATTAATTTATCTACAACTTCTAGAGGATAGGGCATTATACCTGGCTTCAGAGTCCATTATTTCATGAATCTGGGGACTAAATAACACCCCACACCTTATTGTCTTCACTGAATCTTCCTCTTTTTCCTTCTTTCAAGCAAATCAAATGCTATTAGCTTTTTCTCTTTGCTTTTTTGGCAGAAATATTATTTTCTACCTTCAGCATTAAAAAACAAACAGCAACAACAACAACAAAAAAACACACAAAAAATAATTACGCACAGAGACTTCCTATTTCCTGGCACAAATTTTTACCTTGGTGTTGCTCCTTTTAAAGAAATAGTACAGTATCACTACTGGTTATGATTGCCATTATGCTAGGTGCTATGCGAATATGTAACAAAAATGATAGCTCTTAATACAGAGATATTATGATTTAAGGTAATAGTTTTCTCTTTCCATGGAGAGGCTCTTCGTCATATTCTGTTGTTTTAAGTTATTTTGTAAAACTATATATGCCCCCTTCTTATCTCTCTTCTACAACTAAACAATTCTGGTGAGAGATGAATTGACACTGAATTATCTTTATAGAACAAGTTATTAACCTGCTCCTGTGTTAACACCATAAGGCCTTTGTCTATTCCATTAACTTCCCTTCTTTCTGCTTTTCTGAAAAGTGAGGTCATTTCACAATCATAAGTGGAAATATCCATATGGCTTTCTGTACAATGGTGCTTTGACAGTGCAAATGTTATTCATCTCTGTATTTTCCCCAGAGAAGCTTGGACTGAAATGCAGCAGAGTGTATGTGTGTGTGTCTTCTTATCTCAGGATTCTGTGGGAATCATTCACTGTTGTTGTATGGTCCACACTGAGATGGATTTTGGTAGAATTTGGAAAACTTCTATGAAGAGAGATGTCAGTCTTTAAAAAAACAAAACAAAACCATTCAGCTACTCTGTCACAGTTCTGGATGCGCTGTGGATTCAAGAGTTTAAAGATCCTCTACTTATTTTGTATATGCTGAAGCATTATGAACTTGATTTTTGCATTTTAGTTCAGGATATTAAAAAAAATTAACACCACAAAACCCAAGAACAACAACAATAAAAACACAATAAAGCACTTGTAACTTTTGTATTGTATTTGGGAGTATTTTTCCATTCTTCTTAACGTGTCTTTTTTTTCCACTCACTTTTACAAACCAACTAGTGGATAAAATTTGTATTCCCTATCAATATTATCTATTAACTGTGCTGTTGGATACCAATAGCAGTGATGGTTGTATGGCTGCCTGCTCATGCTGTTTAGAAGTTCAGCTAGAAACCAGGATGCTAGTTAACTGGTACTGTGAAACTCTTGGTGTTTAGGTATGAGTTTCTTGCTGTTAGCTAGATTAAAACTATTTGTATTGTAGTTATAGGTTTTGTTTTAGTCAGTGTGCTATATGATATTTTGGTCAAGCTCCTCTGTGACAACTGAGGCAGAGCAAGTTTCACAAGTTTTTAATCAGCTGCAGGTGCTTCTTGACTTAGTTTAGCTCTTAACAAAAAGGGTTCAAGGAAATAAAAGTAACTCACAGTTGTCTCAACAAGTCACTTGTGCAGTACATCAGCGGTTGTTGAAATGTCCAGCAGTAAATTTGAGATGGTCCAACCAGGTGACATGTATTCTGAGGCCTTCCAGAACATAAAAAAGGTCTCCAGAACGTTTATTTCTTAATTTATTATTCTACTCGTGGTCATGGGTAGATGCCATGTTTACACTGATTTTGAAGTCTTCTTCCAAGAGTTTGTGATATTTTTTTTTCAGGAGAGGAGAGGTTTTTTTTCTAAGTTGTTGCTATCTATTCAAAATACAACGTGAGCTTTCTCTAGTGTAATCCTTATAAGATACACAACAAAGTTTTTCTGCTTAGCTGTAATTTACAGTCATCAGGGTACAGCAGTAGCCTACATTTTAGGAATCTTTTTTGTAGGAATGCTTATTGTTCACATCACATTTTGAACCTCAGCTACATTGTCTGAGATTTGCTTTTCTCTTACTGTTTATTGGAATGCATCAAGATTGTTTTTTTATAGCAGTGGTGCCCAAGGTATCTTCTAGCATCATGGATAGCTTGAAAAAGCTAGATGTGGTCACTAGTAGAAAGTAGCACTATGCAATTGGATGAGCTTGTGGCTGGAGGTTGTGCATATTTGGAGTTCTGCAGCTCACTGAATTTGTGTGGATTCAAGTGATGTGTGAACATAGGTTTAAAGTACTTGGTCTTAAATTTGCCTGAGCAGAAACAGGTGAAAATAAGCAGCAGTAGCAGTGAGAAGTATTGTGAGCATCTTTAACTTTTTTAAAGGAGAAATGGTCTATTCTACAGGCATGCCAAGTTCTGCTTTAAGAATCTCAGCTGGACTAAAAATATGTAACGTAACACAATTGTCCTACAGATTTTAAAAATTGGAGGTCTAGGGAGAGTAAAAATAACACAGAACCTTGGTTCAACAAGCTTGGTTTTTACAACTAACACTGAAACTTCACTTTGTGATTATGACAATGCATTAAAAGGGAAAACTGAGAGTATACTCAAACATTCTTCAAACATGCATATAAAAATGCAAAAAGCTGTGCAAATGTTTGTTTTCTCTTTTTCAGTCCCTTTGGATACTAAGGAGATTGCAGCTGTAGCAGTATCTAGCCTTTCTGAAATCTATACATCACAAGCCTCATGTGGGAGGCAGGCCTCATGAGAATTCTGCCCCAAGAGGTTTAACTAAATGTCCAAACTGTTTAGGTATTCATTCTGTCCTTACTCTTGAAGGCAGGCTGTCAAACCAACAAAAGAAGCAAAATATATAGCTCCCACAGGACTCCATTGCAGGAGAAGAAGCCAGATTTTAAAATTGTATCCATGTTAGAGAGCTGTCATCTTGTTAGACCTCTCTGCTTGCTTAAAACTCTCATTTTAGGATTTATGCTCTTAAAATTCCAAATTTATTGTTTTCATGCACCACGCTTGACACAGTGAAGGCATATTTGATAATTAGTGTTATCTTCTGAAATCTCTATATTATTAACTGTGGAAAGATAATTTTTTTCATATGTATGTATGATCAATGCATTATGGGAAATGTGATTCCTAAGTGTCTTATCATTAACATATTTAAAAGTGTGTCCAATGGATAAGTCCACTTACTCGCTGTGACTGGTCCATTGTATTTACCTAATAGTGTACATAGTGTTTTGGTTTATATTTTGTTTGTTTCTGCACTGTTATAGAATTGTGAGGAGGTACTTATATGAGGATCTGCATAAGGATTCCTTTTTCAACTGATTTTGTAAACTTAGTACGTAAAACGTGGTTGGCGTAAGTGTGCTCTCTGATTCCATGCACTGAACTGGGGTTTCTGCCTATTCTGCCTAGTTGAAAAAGTTGATACCCTTATTATTTTTTAAAATACAGCTTCTTTACAGAGGATCTTTACAGTTGATTATCTGTTTTTTTCATTATTTTACACATAAGAAAATCTCTGCTGTCTTTATTCAGACATTTTGTAGAAGCGGAATTTTATTTTAGCCTTTATTTGTTTATTTTTTTAACTTAAACAGAAAAGATATTTCTGATTTCCTCAGATTCTATATACTTCCTCTCTCCCTCTCTTTGTAACATGCACGCATTTTGAGGTAAGTGTCAGAGGCATTGATTTTTCCCTCTAGGAGCACATCACTATCTTCTTAATGATTGCCTGCCTGGCAGCTGACGAGTATTTTTCTCCTGCACTTAATGGAGAAAAGAAATAAAAAGTCTTTCTCAAAGTCCTCTTTAAAAATGCTGTGTCTTTGGATTCAAACCAAAGGCAGATTTGCCTCTCAGTTTGCAACCTATCAATGAAAACTCAACCTCAGTGCTCTGAATCACCTGAGAGGCAGTGAAGAGTTTTTCCTTGCATAAGCCAGGGTATATCTGCAAATAAGTCTGAAATGCATTCCTCCTGCTCCCACAAGATTGGTAAGGAGATTTTGACTTCTATCTGACATGAGCATGCAGGAATGCTATAAATATGTATCTATTATTTTGTAATTATATAGAAAGCTTATGTATACCTATAGACATTTATAGAGATAAACAACAGTACCAAGATCTTTAAATGTCTTGAAAATCTTACATTTTGTTTTCATTTCTTCTCAGGGACCATATCTGTGAACACGTTACGTACACCATATACTGCACCAGGGGAAAGTGAAATCCTTGACTTGGATGATGACTTGTATCTTGGAGGCTTACCAGAAAATAAAGCAGGCCTGGTCTTCCCAACAGAGGTGTGGACAGCACTTCTCAATTATGGATACGTCGGCTGCATTAGAGATTTATTTATTGATGGTCAGAGCAAAGACATTCGACAGATGGCTGAAATTCAAAGTACAGCTGGAGTAAAACCCTCATGCTCGAGAGAAACTGCAAAGCCATGCCTTAGCAATCCCTGTAAAAACAATGGTGTATGCAGGGATGGGTGGAACAGATACGTTTGTGATTGCTCTGGGACAGGGTACCTTGGCAGATCTTGTGAAAGAGGTAAGTTTCTTGAGATGACTGTGTTTCTACTTTAATGCATATGCAATTATTAAAATGGTAAATCATCACTGATTCTTGTAAGGCAGAAGTCTCTTTGATTTCATTTGATGGAGACGGAGCCCTGCTCTGGAAGAAGTAACGCTCTAGGAGAGACCTTCATTGACTTTAAGTTGTGTAGGTACTGGTTGACCTTGACAGAGAGTTGGTAGCTGCTAAATGTCTCTTGGAAATTGCCTCTCCTTTTTTTCATTGTGCAATGATGAGTTATGAAAAGTTTTGCAAAAGTAATTTCAGTTATTATTGCATTACTAAATACACATTTCTGTTCCAAACTGAGGTCTCGTTCTCTGCTCCTTTATGTCAATACCACTGTGTAATTAAATTTATTTTTAAATTCCACAGTATCTCTTAACTTCATAACCAGAACTTCAGCCATGAATCAAAGCAAAAGAATCTATATAGAAATCTATATTTCTTAATTGACATTTTTCTGAAGTTCCTAGTTCCCAAGGAAATTGTTTCTACTCATCTTAATTCGCTTAATTTTGTAGAAAAGGTAAATGTAAAGTTGATAGACCTCATTTATTTAACTGGAAGGGCAGATAATGAAAAGGAAGGCAGAAGCTGAGGTTTGATGGCTTATAGGAAAAAACTCTGTAGTTAAAGATATAGAGTGTGCTAGTATAAGATTTGAATGCAAGTAGAAGAATAGAAATGAATAATTAATATTTTTGGTGTTTATTTGTATTCCAGCTGGAATAAGAAATATTTGAATGGCAGAAGTTTTATTTTTATAAAATCTTATGCTACAACTGGCATAGCTTTTCTTCCACCTCAAATCTAAATTTCAAGATTACTGACTGACAAGTTATGTCCATCTAGTAAGAAGTAAGAAGATGAATCAAAACTGCATCATTTAAAAATAAAAACCTGGTGTTTAAGTTGTATGCAAATACATGCATGCATTTACACAGAATTAATACCATCACATTATTAGCATTTGCTAGTAGGTTCTCAGTGTTGTCTTTTTCTTGTTTTTCAAATATATAAGACCTTGGCTTTTGGCCAGTTATTTTGATATCTCCAGATTGTTGGTTTACTGGTGGAGTAAAGCTGGCAGAGGGCATAACCGAGCTGTCTGATGGATTATAAAAGCCTTCAGTTAAATATGTCTGGTGTACCACCCTGTGGCAAAATTCTGTTATTACATATGGCAGAAGTAAAAATAGGGATTGAATCTTTTCAACTGGACAGCTAGGATGCATTTAAAGAAATGAACAAGAGCAACAAAAAAGCATGCAGATTTGCAAAGGACTTTGTAGCAATTTCCTGTAACTTTATTTGACAGGTGGTAATGTAAAATTTTAATGTAAGATTTTATGTAAAAAAAATTTTAGTCTCTTTTATTTCCCGTATTTTATTTTCAGACATCTTCCAAGATAAAGCTTGATTTCCCAGCGTATTCCCCTGGTGGGTATGGTGATATTAGAATGGTATAATTGGCTTCTCTGCAATAGTGTTTGGTTCTTGTCCAAAAGAAATCTTGTGTGGCAGTTCAGACAATATGTGATCATTTCCTACTCTTCTTGGGCATCCAGAGGAAACCACACCGAAAGGAGACCTCGTTCCAGAAATATTCGTATCCCAAATGGTTATGCGTTAATGCGATTATAGCTTTTGGGATTGTGAAAGCGATGTGCTGGCATCCTACCACACAAAGTTATTATAACTGCTACCCATGTGCAATAACTGATAAACTATTGTATTTGTGATGTAAATAACACAGTGATGATTGTTCAAACTAATTTGAGCCAAATAGGAACGTGTTCATTTCAACAATACAGCTCTACATGAAAGGCAATTGTTAGAATAAAGTATTAGAGATTAAAAGCTGGGATACTATAGGTTACATGATTAATATATCTGCAGTAGACTGATGTAACTAACCATTTAATATATAGCCATTTATTTCTTATACTATTTCACCCAAAGTGCGAGTACTAGCATCCTCATGTGAACGTATCCTGTATAATGCAACATCTGAAATTATTTTGATGTGCAAACCTTAAAGTTCAAATCTAATTTCTGCATACATAAAATGAATATTTTTGTATCCCTGTATATATTTTTTAATCCTTTTACAAGTTATTCTTGATGTTACGTGAGATTTGTAGTAAACTTAAACATGCACATAATCTGTAGATTGGCTTTAGTAGATTATGGAATCTATGGCAGATGGATGGGCAGCTGTCAGAGCAATATAATTTAGCTTCTTATCTTATTTCCATTGTGGACCACAATCTGTGTCTGCCTTTTGTAAATGTTCTTTTAGACAGAACAGCTAGGAATGGTGTGCAAGAGTGAATTCAGTGTTAAGGAAAAGGTATGTCTTCAGAGATTTACCCAAGTGAAATTCTGAGGGGAAAGTATATTTAAATTAGTGTATGTGTGCATGTAGATATTGTGCATGCAGAACATCTGCATACACAATAAATACATATATGCCATGCATATCAATTAAATAGATCTCTTTCATCTCTTTGCTCTATCTAAGGATGTTTTAAATTAAAAAAAAAAATGATATGATGATAGATTTTTATGAAGAATCATTTGTTGTTGTCAAAATGTCATTATAGTGGTTCTATCTCTGATTCAGATTAACTCTAGTCCTGTATGTTTAACATCTAGTACCTTTACTGTGTAGCTTAGGACCTCAGTCCTGAAATAAATACCACTGTAGGAATTGGGATGAATCATTTCCCCTTTTGTTTATGGATTATTGAGGAATTAACCGCATATCAGGTGTTGTTTCTGTCAGATAGATGGAAAGGTTCCCCTTGTTGATTTTCCTAAAGCTCAAGCATTGGGCCCAGGTGGACTAAAGCTCCAATAGATAACACAAGAACAATAGTTAGCTGAGGGCTGAGTATGTGTCATGGAGTTAACTAGATCAATCTATGCCCGTGACAGGGGGGCAATAGGACTCTGGCAGCCCTCCGTCTCCCCCACAAAATGGGAAGGAAGAAAGGAAAAAATAGCTGCAACAATCTAGGGAGGAAAATTTATTTTACTAAATATGATATCGGAATGCAAGATAACACAATATAATACAATCTAATTGAAATTGAGACTAATAAATGAAATAAGATAGGAGAGAGAGATATTTCCTGAGACCGAGTCAAAACTGAAAAGCTTGGAACAGCTCGGAATGGTTGATTAGCGATGTTCCAGATTGATCACAAATTTTCTGGCTTGACTCTGGGCTGTGACTTCTGTCACCTCAAGGCAAATTTTGTGTGTGATTTGACAGCCCACACCAGAGATGACTGCATCTTTGAAAATGGCTGTGTGGGCTACAGAACAGTCTTTGCATTTTCAGACACTTTAAATCTGAGAAAGTGGGAAAAAGTTAATTGTTCTGTTTTAGGACTTTAGAGGTCCGAAGGAAACAAGATCCTTTTTTATTTATTAATGTAAGTGCAGTAAGCATCTCTTCATCATGTTAAAAACAATGTAAACTTGACTGTAAAGCTTCAGAGCAAGAACACTGAAATTCAAATTCATGGTCTATACTTCTTACACTTTAAACAGACTATGAATTGAAAAATAGTATCTATTCACAAAGTCATTTCTCCCAGTAAATATTTCAGAGCATTTCTGAGGGTGGGAAAATTTCCTAAAAAGTGGATGTATCAGTCTCTTCAGTGATTTAAGTAATCTCAAGTGGAAAATGAGGATCCTGAATCTCCTCTCAAGAGGATGCTGGTACATCCTTGGTGATTGGCATGACACTGATGTAGATATTATCTACGTAGCCAAGAAGAGAATCCAGCCCTGGAGATTTTAATCAGAAGCGAACTGAAAGAAAAAAGGGAGAGGAGAATCCTCCTGTTCTTTTAGCACAGAAGTAGGAAAGGTTTCTAATGTCAGGCTTATAAATATATTGAAGAAAGAATGCATAAAATATTTTTTATCAGTCTGTGAATCATGTTACGGTTCATTTCTTGTGAATAAGAAGAAAGTGCATGCGTTGGTATGTACTTATTTGCTGCCCAGAAACTGGTCAGCAAATTTACTGTTGATAAAGTTCAATAAGGTTTTTTTTAATATTTTCCTTTTTAATGTCATGCTTCCAATACTGACATGATAGTAAAATTACTATTCCTTGGTGTTGAGGCTTTGACTCTTCCAACAGATAAAACAACTCATAGCACACTGAGCTAGAATTCTGCTCTGTTAGCATTTAATAACTAGATGAAGCTAAACAAGAGAGAAAAAGACTGTCAATCTTTACACAAGATGACCTAACAGTGTAGAGCTTAAAGATGAGGTGCACAATGCTATAGGAATTAGTCTGTCCAAAAATGAATACAAATTTGTAGATTTAATGTTCCCGTGAGGTTTGCACAGCTGGTATGTAACACTTGCTGCCTCCACACATTCAGATCATCATCATCTTATTGAACAGACCTTGCAAATTAACAATCCATTCTGCACAGCTGAAGTACTGCGGGATGGAAACAGTTGTGTTAACTAAAACAAAAGCTCTCGTTGTAAGAGGAGATTCAAAACAAGCGTATTTTGTTTTATATTAAAACTAATTTTTATCGCTATCCAAAAAACAAACAAACTGAATGGGAAGCATTAAGATGGTACATGCCATGAAGGCTTGCCCTCAATGAATTAGAAAACAGCAGTAAGGGAAGAGGAAACTCACTGTGCTATCAAAGGTCTCATATTTACTATTAGTTCATAGGGGTTCTAAGGGACCTCTGGAGATCATTTAGTGTGATTCCTCTGCTAAAGCAGTTGCCTAGAAGGTTGTACAAGAAAGCATCTACGTGAGTTTTGACTATCTTCAGAGAAGGAGACTCTACAACCCCACTGGGCAACTTGTTCCAGTGCTTTTCAGCCCTCGTGTTCATGTAGAACTTCCTATATTCCAGTTTCTGTCCATTGCCCCTTGTTCTGTTGCTTGGAACCACTGAAAACAGCCTTGTCACATCCACTTGACTCCCACCCTCTAGATATTTATAAGATCCTCTCTCAATCAAATCTCTTCTACAGGCTAAACACCCCCAGGTCTCTCAGCCTTTCCTTTTCCCCTAGGCCTCCATCATCTTTGTTGCCCTCTGCTGGACTCTCTCTAGAAGTTCCTTGTCTTTCTTGAACTTGGAAGACCACTACCAGACACTGTATTCCAGATGTGCTCTCACCAAGTCAGAGTAGAGTGGGAGGATCACCTTTCTTGACCTGCTCAATGAATGGCAGCACAGCCCTCTGGTGTGTCACCCACTCCTCCCAGCTTTGAATCATCAGAAAACTTGCTGAAGGTGCATTCTGTCCCTTCATCCAGATTGCTGAAGTTGTTGAAGAAGACCAGAGCCACTAACAATCCCTATGGAACTATCTACAGACCTCCATCTAGACTATGTGCCATCGATTACTATCCTCTGAGCTCTGCCAGGCAGCCAGTTCTCAATTTACCCCACTCTTCTCTCATCTATCCCACAGCTCCTTAGCTTACTTATGAGGATGTTATGGGAACAGTGTCAAACACCTTGCTGAAGTCAAGGTACAAGTCTCCTCTCATCTACCCAGCTGGTCACGGTAGCACAGAAGGCTAACAGATTGGTCAAGCATTATTATTATCGCCCTTTGATGAATCCATATTGATTTCTTCTCTTCCACTTACTCAGTGATAATATCCAGAATAAGCTGCTCCACTACCTTTCCAGGGACAGAAGTGAGGCTGACTGACCTGTAGTTTCCTGGGTCCTCCTTCTTGCTCTTTTTGAAGACAGAAGTGATGTTAGCTATTGTCCAGACTTCAGGAACCTCTCTGTTCTCCATGACCTATCTGAGATGATAGACAGTGGCTTGATAATCTCTTCTGCCATCTTCCTCAGCATCCGTGTGTGCATTCTTTTGGAGCCCGTGAATCTGTGTGCATTGAGTTTTCCTAGGTGATCTCTGACAATATCCTCCTCAACCAAGAGCAAGTTTTTCTTTCCCTAGAATCTCTCTCTCTCTTATCTCCAGGATCTGGGATTCCTGAGGGTCAATCTTAGCAGAAAATACTGAAGCAAAGTAAGTGAACTAAGCATTATTATTTTTTTCTACTTTACAGATACATAGCATCACTGATCTTAAGTTATGGCCCTCAGGACAGTGCTAAGTCTTGATGAAATTCCAGCTTCCTAACAGTTTTGTGGGTTTTGCTGTGATAACTTTATATTTTAGATAGCCTTTAACTCAGAGCTCCCCATTCTGAAAGCAGCTAGTTGATATGAAGGGGTTTCCTGATTGCCTCGGAGCTTTTAAGTCATTTGATCTTGTGTTCAGTCTCCTTGGTTTGTTCTTGGAACATCTGTTTCCAAAATAGCTGGCACAGTAAGGTTTAGGAGGATTGAGTATCTAATCACATCATGTCTGTTCTCCATGATTTTAAACACTCACAGGTCATCTCTGATTAAATTAACACAGTTTCTTCTTTCCTTTTTGTGTCATTCTCTAGAATACTAAATAATTATAGGAAAAACAGCAAACAGTACGTAGTAGCTGATTCTGACAACTTTCTTTTCTATTATCAGAAAATAATATAACAGCAAAGATCTGTACTGTTTTTGAGTGGTGTTCAACCTATAATATTTAATCTGATTTTGCTCAGATTATGAAAAACAGGAGTAGTACCAATGGCCCTTATTTTAGTAGGCAATGCATTTTTTTTTTTTCCCCTCATATTACCTTGTAACAACATTTTTTAATGCTGGACTTCTTTAATTGTCTAAATCATGTTTATTTTTTATAAAGATCTTGTAAGTCTTTTGTGCACAGACTAATAATCAAGATACAGGAAATAACTGTAAGCTGTCCTACCCCCACTGCTCCCAAACAATTAAAAAAAAAAAAGGCACAAAAACCAACAACAAAAAACAAAGCACGTTCCCCTGTGAAAAACTTTCTGACATGAAGTCTTTCATCAGACTGGTGAGAAATAAGAATTGATGTCCTTCACAGAAAAAAAAAAACAACATTTATATTGAGGACATACAGAACGTGTGGTTAGAAATGGTCAAACCTGAAAATGTATACTAATTTGTTCTGTCTAATGATTTTCACTAAAAGAATTAGTAACTTTTTCTTTCCCTTTCATTTTCCCCTTAAACCATTTTTGTCAAAACTTGTAGTGTGAAAGCCTGGCACTATCAGTGAACATACCACACATCACTTTTGCTTCCAGTGTGCTTGCACAGTTATATTTGGAAGTATTTGTCCTTCCATGGACCATATTGGTTGGAACTCTTAGAGCAAACAAGACCTGTGATACAGACTGTTTTGACAAACTATAGTGTCTTAAGTATTGACATAAAGTAAAATAATTCTCATTCTTATGTTAATTATTATATTGATTAAACATAATAAACAGTAGCATTGGAGATATTATTTATGTATAGGAGGACAGTACACCTTTGCTGTAGGTAAGTATCTCAGTTTTACTGAGTGAAGTTGAAGTACAGAGAGGCTAAATTATTTGTCCAAGATCTTATGGCAGACTTGGCAGTGAAAATTAGAATCTGCACACCTGGAGCTGTAGGTGGTTGTATCTTACCTGCAATTGTTTGTACAGAGCATTGACTTCAGGGATGGGATAGAAAAGAACTGCAAGAGGGAAATTGTACACTACACTGAATTATCCAGTCTGGGATTTGCACAAGAAAAATGTACTTAGTGCTTGTTAATATTCGTAGATTTGTAATTATATTATTTTTTTCCCTCTTCTTCTTTATTTGGTCAATTGAGTGAATAAGTGCTGAAGTTTATCCTTCCTGTGGCTTGAGATGTTATCTGATGCCTGCTCCATTTTTTTTTTTTTCCTCCTTCTGTGGATTGGTATGTCCTCAGGATTGCACCTTTTTCAGATCAAGACTAGATATCCTGTGTAGTCCTCATTATCTGGCACTTCACCAGTTTCTAACCTAAGAGTTTTGGGGTGTGTTAAAGAATGTAGAACACGGAGACAGCTAAAAGGTCTCTAGCAAAGTAGCAGTAGGCAAGCAATCAGGTATGCATAAGACAGCTTGCATTCAGATAAGTGTATTTTGTTATTCAGTTACTGATTTAGGTCATATAGAATGGCTGTTGCTGTATGGTACTTCTGGGCCTGCTGAAACACCTGGCAGTGGCCGCAGTCTGGCTTTGAGCAAGGAAAGTTGCATGCTTGCTGCCACTTCCAGCATAGCACATCTCCATCTGAGAGCCAATTCCAAAGGCTCTGTTGGGGAACAGGCAGCAGCACTTGGTCATCCTGCTTTATGTTTCAGAAGACGTTACAGACTTTGCTTTCTAGGAACTGCCATGCTCCCTGTGAGCAGCAGTGTCATCTCTGCTCCCATTCTTGCTACCAGTACGGGGGCTGGGAGAAGATGACTTGTGGCTGGTTGCTCGGGGACCTAACAGGCCATGACTGCACTGCTGTGCCCGCAACACTCGCTGGGAGCACTTTCTGCAATGTCTGAAGCTGACAGTTACTTGCTTGTCTCAGGGGTTTTTAAATCCTACCCTCAATATGCCAAGTCCAGTCTCGCTTCTCAGGTTGAGGCTGTCGCCATGTCTGTACACACGTTTTTGAGTCTCTCAGACCTCAGCTATCACAATTGTGAAGCAGTCTGCTCTCAAGCAAACCATGTATGATGGTCATGTCCTCCATCCTAATTCTTGAAGGCTTCATTTTGCTGACTGGATGATAATCACCACTGGTAGTAGCAACCTCAATAGGTTTATGCACAAAGTATCCTGAAGCACTTATCTCAGGGGATGACAGACAGACATGACCTTTTAAGAAGCTGTTTACCTGGCTAGTTTTTACTAGCTTTACTAGGCTTTGATGTATATTGCATAGTATGGACCCAGTCTGGCAAGCATTTATTTACAGGTGATTTTACCCACTTTTGTTAAAAGAGCAATTGTGTTTCCTTTAGAAGCACCAAAATATCCCTCATAAAGACAGACATTGAGTTTTTCACTTGTTGTTTATGCTTCTCAGTAATAATTTTAATATGTAATTTTTCCATGTCGTGCTGAGTGGATATACATTTGCCATCTTCTGTTTGGGCAATATCAATAAATAGCGCATTAACTTCTTTAATAACTGATTTTCTATCTTATGTTTTCAGAGGCAACAATATTAAGCTATGATGGAAGTATGTTTATGAAAATACAGCTCCCTGTTGTGATGCACACAGAGGCAGAAGATGTTTCTTTACGGTTCAGGTCTCAGCGAGCTTATGGCATTTTAATGGCAACAACTTCCAGGGAGTCTGCTGATACCCTCCGGTTGGAGTTGGATGCGGGACGAGTAAAACTAACGGTCAACCTAGGTAACAAACTCTTCCTCCAAGAAGTTAGCATTTTCTTTACATTTTTATTTTTGCTTGCAAACATTTACGAAACAGCCTGTTTTAACATTAAAAGTAAACTGAAGCAATATATAAACACATGTCAGCGCAACATTTGCATATGCACACACGCACACAAATGTGTCCATTTTTTTTTTTTTTTTTTTTGCATTTTTGTGTTCTTTATATAGTCTTAACACACTCCATCACGATATTTTTGTACTATTGTGTGTTCTAAAAAGAGAAGACTAGTTCATCAGTGGCTCTTTTAGGCTAAAATACTTCATTGTGGAAGATTGGTCTCCGTCCTCAACTTCTCCACAGTATGAGTTGCACAATTTAAACAGATAAGCAGAAACAACATGTATGTAGGTCAGTTCAGTTTTATATCCACCAACTAATATACAACATACATATGTACCAAAGAATATCTAGTTTTAACAAGGAAAATGTTTCATTAAGTATGTTTTCCACTGATGGATTGCTTGGTCTCCTTTTTTTAGCCATCCAATCTATGGTAAACCCATCTTCTCTTTTTTAAACAATTCTGTGGTGATATTTCTGTAGTATCGAACAGTAACACAACCCTTCAATGCCCAAAGACTGCGGCCCTCAGCAAACAGCCATGTGAACACAAGAGGCACAAACCCTTTTACAGAAGAAAAACAAAGAAAAAAAATATATTGGTTTTGTGGTTGAAATACGGATAAAATGTTAGGTTATCATTTCCTCTAGTTGATTAGTAAGAATATGAATAATGATGAAATCAGAGTGCGCTTTCAAGTGCAAGTCAGGATTTGAAGGAGTACACTTAGGAAAGGTGCACGTTCAGTGAAGTCAGCCACGTTCTGTGGAGAGATCTTTTGACAGAGCAGTGTAGCTATAACCCCGTTATTAAGTAACCGCAGATAAGACGATTCCTAGGAAGCATGCAAAACCCCACCTTCCCTTCGGCTTCACAAACCAATCGCGCCGGCTGCGCGCTGTCCCGACGCCCTGCTCAGGCAGCGCGGTGTCCCCGCGTCCTCCTCTCCCGCAGCGCCCCCTAGTGTCGCGCCGGGCTCCTGCGGCGAGCAGAGCGGCAGCGGTGGCTTCTGTAGCAGGGGGTGTGCGGCGGTTGCTCCTTGGCTGTTTGCGACCACTTTTCTGATGCGGTTGACGACACATGGCAAACTCAGCTATATGGCAACAAAATCTAGGTTTAATGGTGTATCTGTTCCTCAAAGGTATGAAGTGGGAGTAGATGTATGAACCAAGTAGGCTGATGTAGATGTTTATTTTTTTTAATGCGATAATAAAGGCAGCCAACACAGTACAGGTTAGGTCGTTTTCTTTATTTAAAAAATAACCCACTTCTTTCAATTTTTGCCTGCTTAAATAGTTGGAGAAATCCATGTATTAATAATATAATTTCTTCTTGCCCTTCCCACCATTTCACCTTTTTTCCTCCTTTATTATTTTTATTATTATTTTAAGGAAATAGTTTGAAAATAGTGTTCTCCAATTATCAGTTTACAGATGTGATCATTTTCTCCTTAATGTAGCTTTAAACGCAGTAACTTGCCATTTATTAATTCAATACTTTAAAAAAAAAAGATGTGGAAAGCCCTATTTGTAGGCCTAGGAAATTGGCTTTTCAGTTTGCTATTCAGTTGTAGATCAGCCTTTGAGGTATACTATACAAGAGCAGTCCAAGGTGTCTGACTGAGGCTCGGCTTGCTCTATGACCCATTGTGACGGAGCACTTTCTAATTGCACTGAGAGAAATTACCTGTTCTTTCACAGATGGGTAAAAGGTTGCAGCCTGCCTCAATTAAGCATCTTTGACATTTAATCTGAATTTTTCACTTAGATTTGTCACCATGTAGCTTTGTTTGAAATTGGCCATTTTTACCCTATTTGTCGTTTCTATTTATAAAGATTTATCGCAGTATATCTGGGTTATAACAGTATGTAAAGACTGATGATATGGAGTGGCCATTTTTGCATGTGTCTGTCCCCGGAAGGGTGGACTGTGATTTTATTGGATGTCTGCAGCTATTACCTTGAAGGATAAATTTTCATTTTTCATCTATTCTTCCCCATCTAGACTGTATCAGGATTAACTGTAATTCCAGTAAGTGCCTATTCAAACTTTTTAAAATGTTATTCCACCATTATAAAATATGCAAACTAGATGAAAATGATTGTGGACAGTTTGCAAGTGCTTGATAATTTATTAATGAAATGTGATGATTAATTATCAATGTGTAAAAAGTCATCATATACTCTAGTGAGCATTTTGTGTCCTTCCTATATAACTTCTAATTGGAATGTTAAGAAAGGAAGGATTCTACCGGCTGTAAATGTGCACAGTAAATTCTACGTATATGGCACAATACCTGTAGCACTGCATTCTCCTATCCAGCTATTTTATTGACAGTATCTTATCAAATTTCTAACATTTCTGATGAGCTGTCGTATCTTCTCCCTCTGGTCCTTTCCCTAGTTCTCCTGACATTTTGCCTCCAACCCATGGTGATAATGTAAGAACATAATTGTACACAGTACGAGAATTTTTATTTCAAAATCATCCTAGACAATTAACTCTATTAGCTGCCTGCTTGTGAAACAATTGGTTTTGCTAAGCTTTTTGAGAACACAGTATGTTACAGTAAGGACATGATTAAGTCTGAGAATAACTGCACTTCTATGATGATTTTTTACACTCTAATCATGTAAGAAACTTTGAATTGAACATTTTTTTTCTGTGATGTGCATGTTTATGAAACAGAGGGAAACAATTGCCAGATGAATGGACTAAATTTTAACTTCTCTGATATTATTTGGATTAAGAGGCTATATTCTGAAAGGAGAAAAAGGACTGTGATTTTATTTTGAGTCTATGGAATTCCTGAATGGTGTCAACAAAAGTACTGATAGTAAGTATGGTAGATTTGAGTTTTGGGTTGTTTTTTCTTTCCCCTTCCAACAGGTTTTGTAGGGCAAGGATTGGCTTTATGCAAATAAAAACAAAACTAAACAATAAACTTAGCGGTTAGCATTTGTAGTGTAAATAGTTTCACAAAAGTCATCAAAATAACCTCCCCTAATAGCTTTATAGTCCTCAAATTAAAATAGGGGTTGCACTGAATTGGATTGAAAAGAAAAATTCTTTTGGGGCAGGTTTTTCATCTCAACCATGCTTAAATCCAGACAGACTTTTCAGTACAGTAAATGTTTGCATGACCAAGGCGTGAGGACAGTTTTGTCGTATAAAGGTTAAAAAAGTTGCAGTTCCGTTAAACTGTTCAGTTATAAAGATGAATATGTCCATGAATGTCCACTAAGATTATGACAACATTTTGTTGGTTTCAGTTGTAGGATTGTTATTTTTCTCTGGATCGAGTCCCAGTTAGAGGAAAAATTCAAAGTATAAAACAAACAGCTTTTTAAACAGAGACTTAATGAGTAGACCTGCTGCTGCTAAATAATTTTTTTTCCATAGCAAAAGCAATAATTCTCATTTCTTAAATTCCTTAATAGAATCGGAGAATTCTTTTGAAAAGGGATAATGGGGGGAAAAAATGCTTGTACAGTCACAGCACAATAAATCAATAGATCAGTAGATGATTGGCTTTTATTTCTAAATCTCTTTTGAACAAAATGAGTTTTCATGAAAATAAATTAAAATGTTTTCCAGAATACATTTTCAAGTAAATTTCAGATCAAAAGAGCGCCTGAAAATACGGAGTAAGTAATAAGCATCTCATTGGAGGATTGCAAAAAGCAGTGATGTGTTTACTGCATTGAATTAGCAGTTATCATCTTGGTCTCTTACAAAAGCAGCGGAACTTCTCTATAAAGTATTTTTGGTATCAGATACTCATAAACTACCTTTCTTTACAGTTTGTTTTTAGCTTTGTTGTTATTAGAAATGAACTTCCATGGTTAGTTCCATCTCCATTTATTGCTTGCGTACTGAACAGCTTTCTGTGAGCTTTCTGTACTTGTCATGGTAAGTACTGCAATACTTTCTTACCAGCATTCGCTGTGGTTTTTTCACAAACAGGTAACGTTTCATAAGCAGTTTCTGTGCTTTAATTTTTGGTTATGAAGAATTATTGTGCTGAGCAGTCCTTAGGAGATGCTTTCTTGTTAGACAATGTACTGGATTTCAGTGGACCACATAATTCGTTTTAAAGCAACAGTATCCAGAACTTGAGCCTCTTATTTTGTTATAATCTACAATCATTCAATAATTTAAGCTCTTTGTGGGGTTCACTCAGTCCACTGAGAAGTGGATGTGTATCAATCCTGTTTCTCACATTTAGAGAAGCTTTTTTCAGATTTTTGCCTTTCTGTTGCTTAAAAATCTTAACGTAATTTCACTGATGCGAATGAAATACCATTTATTATAAATACAGTGGCAATCATACAGCTAAGATCAGAGTGCAGCTTTCTGGTTTGGATTTGAAGGAGAAGCCTAAAATATCAATCAAAAACCAGTATTTTGTCCAAGAGTCAAAAAGGAAGAAAAAGCCCCTAGTTTCCTACAGTAATATGTATTACTAGTGAATAAGCATTGCACCTTCTTTTCTCCCTTGAGTGTAGCCTGAAAGCTATCTTTTGCTCACTGCAGATCAAGTGAGCAGCACTGTTGGCAGGTCAGAGCTCAGGTTGTGGCAGCGATTTGCTCTACACTTTGTCATGACATCACCTTTAGCTAATGTCATGTGTTGCAGAAGAGGTGGCATTTTGTGGTCTTCCTTGTATGAAATAAAGACTTTTTAAAAAAATGTCAGAATGTTAATAATATCTCAAGTTACTACTAAGCTAACATCTGTTTAAAAATATTGCAGAGACTGTTCATGCCATGACAATTTTGAGGAACTGAGTAGCATAAGTCAAACTTTTTTATTTTCTGCTACATTAAAATAATGTTATCTTTATAAAACCTAGAAACACTCACAATTCCTTCACATGTCAATTAGAAAATACCATTCCTGAAATGTTGATTTTGTTCACCCTGAAATCACTTTGACGTGTTCTTCAGACATTCAAGTTTGCAAAGTAAAATTGTCAATTAAACAAATGGAATAAATGGACCTCTTAAACTGCATGTAGATTTATGTCAGTGTTAAGACCAACACTGCAAGGAAAATGTGTGGAAAACTACTGTATGGCTACTGTTTCAGGTTTTGTTTATATGTAAGACAGAGGCGAGTGATGCTGGTTCAAATAGCACAAATCCTTCACATGTAGGGTTGCTTGGCATTAGGTGTTCTGTACATATAACTCTTAAGTTGATTACTCTACATCTCTCGTATAGAAAACTAATGAGCTGATCCTTAAAAGCTACCTACAGAGAAATGCTTGAAAGACCATAAATTTCTCCATTGTTAAGAGAGAGGTAGTTTCTGTTCAACTTTGGGAGACAAACGTTGCATAATGCAATGCTAATTTAAATATTCAACACTTATTTAGATATTCAAATCTTAAGTGAATTCTATTACACCTAATACAATGCTCACTTTTCTCCTTTTTTACCCATGCTATTTTAAGATCAAATCCAACACGTATTTCATTATGTTCTGAAAATGCCATTTAAGTCATTTTCAATACAGCTTATAGATCTTGATCCTTTATAAATGACTCTGAGTTTCACACGGATTCAGGGTTGCATTGTTTCCATTATAATTTATGCTTTATAGTATGCAATTAAAAGAGCTTTGAGTTCAGATGTACTGAATCAGTTTTTTTCCTTGTATGTTTTTAGAAACAGAATTTAATCCTATGAAATTTACATGACATACATAACAGATTTTGAACGACTAGTGAGCAAAGTATGCAAGTATGCTGTATGTCCGTATTTTCACTCCTGCTGTGTTAAGACCTACTTTCTTGACTTAACTATAACGCCCTGTTTTTCTAGTTCTAATGCTTCCAAAACTGTATCACCTGAAAATTTTTGGGCACCTGTAACTCTTGAGGCTTCCCATTTTTTATGCACAATGCACATTTTTCACAAGAGTAACCATCTTTTGTAGATTTTTCTGCATTGATGTTATTTCTGAAAAATGTATCACCTATATCTCTGTGAGTCAGCAGAACATGGCCAGGGGATTTATATTAATTCGTATAGTAAATAATTTTAACTGCTGAGTGGTAAGGGACTGATTCTTATTTCTGGATCAGATGCTCTTTTTCCAATATGGAAAAAATTATGGTAAATTTTATTTTTTCCTATTGGATGCTGAAAAGTTGTTCAAGTGATTTTCTTCTGTAGGCTATGGGAGCAACCCCATCAATTTTCACTTTTACCCAAATGCAGTTCTGTTAGAAATGACTAAGAATGGCAGAACACTGGGAAACAAAGCAGTGAGTACTTTGGCAGCATACGTGTATACTCCAGGGAAAGTCCCAACTTGCTTTGCTAGCTGGGTGTCTGCCTCTCCAAATTAAGAGAAATTTCCTGAGCTTTGAGGCCTTTCTCTCTGATAAAGTGCCCCTTCTCTTGTTGAGTTTGTTTGCACTCCTCCTTCTGTCTACATAGTAACCATCCATTCTTCATGTCCTTTATTTTTTTCTATTTTATTCTATTTTCTCACTATTTCATTTCTGTTTTTCCCTGCAGTCCTCTCTTGTTTCTTTCATTTGTACCATCGTTTCTGTACTTGCATATTCTGCAGAAGTGCAAACCCCATACGAGTAAGTTATTCTGGAATACCTACCTTCTGTTACTAAGCTTTTTTCTTGTAAAAACATCCTACAAAACCAAAGCATATCAAGGAGCTACGTTAGATTATCCACAAATAACAGGAGAATTACTTGTTGAAAAGCCAACAACAATGTTTAAGTGCAGCATATTTTCACGCTACACATAGGTTTGGTAAAGTGAGAAGTCTTTAAATGAACACCCTACAGCCTTTTGAACACTAATGCTTGTAAGAATGCTTTTGGTAGCAAAGTCCAGAGTCTTCAGCTGTGATCTTGTGGGTATTGCAAATTCTACTTCGATCAACAAATCGCTGATAAAAATGCATTAACTTCTCACTCTCTGGTGACAAGAACGACTAGAATGTTATTTCTTCCTTTCTTGTTGTCTTTGGAAATAGAAATTCATTAAATTGATGCAATATTGTTGCTGCCTTTAAAATACACGATTTTGTAATTGGTCTGTTTACTTATACAATGCCTTCAAATTTTATCAGGTGGTTTTTATCTTTGTTTGTCATTCAGTATTGCTGGCAGCCTGCTAAAATATGCGAAAGATCTTTACCAGAGAGGACATACAGCAAATTAATGGAGCACTTTCACTCTGAGTTCAGTCAGGTATTCTGCTCTGTTTGGGGCATGACAATACTTTGCAGATTAGAAGACATAAAAAGGAAGGCTATGTCTTCACTGGCCGGTCTCACTGAAGTATTTAGTTCCTCATCCTGAATCTTTACTAATCCCATCCTGTTTATATGTTTCTGTCACTCTGTGTGAACTGAGGCTGAAAACAACCAGGCCAGGGAAAAAAAACTTTGGAA
The DNA here is from genome assembly GCF_023343835.1 of Lagopus muta. Taxonomy (NCBI): domain Eukaryota; kingdom Metazoa; phylum Chordata; class Aves; order Galliformes; family Phasianidae; genus Lagopus; species Lagopus muta. The sequence continues at coordinate 99,094,687 of NC_064434.1, forward strand.
ACAAAGCTGCCTGTAAAACCACAATCAAGTGGAGTAGAACAGTTATGGGACAGCCCGTAGTTTCCATGGGCAGATGTAGAACCCTGATTAAACAGAATCTTCCAATTTCTCGTTCCAGGTGACTGTGCCATACAGCTTATGCTACGTATGATATGGTTTACTTCCTGAAGATACAATGGTACAGCCAGTCCCCTTGTCCCATGATCTTTTTGCTTTTTGGAGTGAAGCAATGGCTGTTTCCTCTCACTTGTGAACTGATTATCCTTCCAGTCCACTTGAAGGACAGCAATATAGCTTATGTCCATGCTGCTTAGAAAATCTTCATTTGTGCTTGCTTTTTCTTAGCCAGCAAAAGTGGAAATTGCTGTTGGTCTTTGGGCACATTGCCAATAAAATATAATTTCAGGTTCCTTTACTAGGAAATAGATGTTTTTCTTTCCATGTGTATGCTTTTTTTTTTTTTTTTTTTTTTTTCTTCTTCTCTTCATTCTCTTATCTTTTTTCTTTCCTGTTAAGACCTACATTTTGTATAGGGCACTTTAAATATTATAATTAATTTAAAAGGATCCTCAGTAATTCAAATATATAATATTAGTATACGTGTGACCTTATTAAAGCACAGCTGTGTGCTCCGTAATAGCTCGAAGCAGTAAAAAAGTCAGCAGTAAAAGGCTAAAGACAAGATTATTTATGTGAATTTGAAAATTACTAGAATATGGAGATACACCCTAATTACAAGGTGAAAAACTAATTAGATATAAGATTCAGACTTACTTTTTAGCTCTACCATGTGCGTTTTCAGAAACTTCAGGATTTTGCTACAAAGTATCATACTTCCCAGTATTTCAGTGTACCATTCAGTTTTACAAGGCCAGATAGAAATAATTTCCAATTTACTGTGTATGTAGGGCTACGTGAGCCAAAAGTGTGGTGTGGATATATTTCAGTTGGCCCTTTGAACGTTAACATGCTGCCAAAATATAATCAGCAGAGCCCAAGGGCACGATCTGGAGTTCACTGAAGTTGCTCTTTCTGAAATGTGAGCCTGAACACTTAAAAGGGGAATGGGGAGCAAACAATAGTATGACAAGGGAAAACCTGAAAAATGAATAGGAAAGCAAAATGCTTCAAGCATATAACAGACCATTTTACCAGCTGGTACAAAGCAATCTTTGGGAGGTGTGAGATCTATGTTAATAGATTTAATAGAGTTAATAAATCCAGATTTATATGAAAGGAGTTATCTTTCATACCAGTCCTATCAGGCTTTTCATGAAAAAGACTTTTCAGCAGTAAACTCAGTGTTTCCACTGTTCTTACAGGAAGAATCATTGGAAAGCAAACTTTTAATGAATAGCAGGTCCTAAATTTCTCTCATTCTATTTTTGAGAATTTCTTAAGCAGCATATGAAAGGAGGAAAACTAAATCACATTTCAGGACTGGTGATTGAAATTAACCTCCCAGTTTTTTTGTCGTGACAGAAGGTGTGCATTATAACCCATTCTCAGAGGCATAGTGAGCAATTATGTTCTCTTCAGGAGTACTGTTGCTATTATAGAATCATGGAATCACTTAGCTTGGAAAAGACCTTCAAGATCTCCAAGTTCAACCATAAGCCTACCAAGAACAATCAATAAACCATGTCATTTATTTAATGCTTTTTCTTCTGGAGAAGAATATGTAAAAACTCATGTGATGTCAAACACATGTTAGTAAATTGGTCTTTGGTGGCAGTCGACTACAGTATAGCTCTGTTATTCATGGTCTCAGAGGAACTAGCATGCTCATAAATGATTGGGCAATGAGGAGGAAAGCAACCTGGTCTGGAGGGAGGTGTCCCTGCTTATAGCAGGGGTTGGAACTATATGATCTGAAATGTCCCTTCCAACCCATTCTATTATTCTGTTTGCAGATGTGATAAGATAGGAAAACAATAATAATAAAAATAAAACTGCATATAAGCATTTTCTGAAGGGTTTCAGAATTCTGAATGATCGGATAGTAAAACAGTAGGTAGAATTCAATGTTAGAATGTACAATGTATTTCTAGAAAAGGTAATCTTAATGGTTAGAATGGATTCTGTTAGCACTGGGCTGACAAAATTGTGCAGTCATTGTAAATGGCCTTTGTAAAAGAGCCCAGTGTTCAGAACTGACCAGAAGTCCCAAAAGATGTTAGTAACTACAGGAAAAGGAGATAAGACCAGATCAGAAAGCACTTTCAGGTTACTTTGCAGTCGTTGTGCATGTCTTGAATGTTGTGCACATTTTTAGTTTGTTTCACATGAGAAACTCAGATGAGTATTGGAACAAGGAGATTTCCAAGTATGGATTGACTTATTATGTTGAGAAGCCAGGACAAGCCAGAAAAAACGTATTTTTATAAAGATATGGCTATGCAGCTATGAAAAAAATCAAGAAGTTGTTTAGTATGAAATTGAAATACATACAAACTTCATGTGGTAAGGCAGTTAATGTAGCTCAAGAAATCTATGAAATGTTAGTCACTAGTATCTGTAACTATTAGGCTAGTAGTTACTATACAGTGGCAATTCAATGGCCAAGCTTTTATTAGTCACCACTGAAAGTGTAATACTGCAGAAAGTATAGCTGGACTTCTGGTCTCATCTGGCAAAGGCACTATTGTGTCTTTAACAGTATTTAATGAGAATAGTTGCCAGTGAAAAGAAGATTTGCTTTCCATTCCTCTAAACTTTGTAATCAGATTCGGTGAAAATTAAAGGCAAAAATCCAGGCTATTTACAGTTAAAATCAGTCAAATAATTAGGGTAAACCATTGATGAATTCTGCTTTGTACGTGCCTAACATTGTGAATATTTTTTTACTTAATGCCAAGAGGCATTAAAAGGAAATTTTGGTATTCAGCTCTTTTTAAAGAGAATCATTGCTAGTATTCTGTACTAAGGCAAAATAACTGTAACTCAGCACTGCACAGTTGATGAAGCTTCTAACTTTAAATGTAGATTGGAAATGCTATCAGATTTCATCTATAAATACCTTTATTCATTTTTCACTTCATTGCTTAGAACTCTTTCAAAGAATAACGCTGTTGTGATGCTCATTTATTAATGCCTTTGTGGAAAACATTTAAATATGCTTACAAATTACAATTCTGTGGAAAAATATTGCAGTCTTTCTGTTATTGGATTACAGTTTTTTCAGTTAGTAAAATCTTGGAGTTTTTTTTTTTTTTTTCCAAACAAATCTGCCTAAAAATATACTGAAATCATTGATATTTTAGTTCACAAATCAATGAAGTATATTAATAATGATTAGGGCTTTTTTTCCAAATGGAATGCCTTTGTGAATCAATTCTGCAGTGCACATCTCCAGTACTTTTCAAGGAAAACCAAACAAATTGCCATCTCTCTGCAGGTAGGCATTTGCTCTTCTGATGAGCACATCACATGTTCACCACTATAGGCATAACTGGGAAGAATTTATCTAATGGCTGTTTGGGTGGGGTCTTTTTTTTTAACAAAATGAATGCATTAGAGATGCAGGAAAGAGATCAAGAATTGGAATTAGAGGGAATTAGATTTGAATGGGTTGTTTGGTTAGCACTAACACAATTGTTGAGCATTGCAGTAGGTCTAGAGTATTGTAAAGTGAGTTGCCAAGTTTGTTTCTCCCATTAATTAGTATTATGAATAGAACAGATATTATTAGAAGTGCTACTGATTGCAGTGGAAGTCAGATCAGATTGTATTTCTTAGTTTGGTTGATTAAAAGAATGAAGCTGCATAGGAAAAATTCTACTCCCTCCTGCTCAAAGAAGAAAAAAGTAGTTACCAAATAGAAATTTAGCTTACATTAAAATGATTCTGATATATTACTACTGCTGGAACTCTGACATAAATCCCTGGTAAGCAATCGTTTTACTCTATCAACATTAAGATCTATGAGATCTGATTACAGAAAGTGATAAAAAGTGCATGCGCAGAGAGCCTTTGTCTTTTCATGTGTAGTACTGTAATGCAGAAGTAGATTTCTCTGCCTATTTGTGTAAATAAAAGTTTTCAGGATTCATTTTCTGTGCCATCTCTTGGCCAGTGCTTTATTTTACCTGGAGAAGATATAATGTAAGTATGCATTAGCTTTAGTTGTATGACTGTTTTGAAAATATGGGTTATTTTATCATTGCTTTGCTTCTCTGCAGTCATCATTGCATAAGTTTAACCTTGATGAAGAAGTCTAAGCAAGCACTTAGCTACAATATTACTCTTCATTAATGTTATAAGAACTGTAATTCATTTTTCAATGTACTTTACTGAAGAGCTAATAGTATTAAAAGCATCTACCTAGTGCATGTCACTGATGAGCAGTTTCCTATATTAAGAACACTTATGCTGTATCTAGCACATTTTGCCTTGGTGTCCATTAAAATGCATGAAACATCTATCATAACATTTTAAGCACTCAGTAGCTTATTACTGAAACCACATAACTGCTTACTTATTATCTCTTCTTGACAATGACTTTAACAAATTATATTCAGGTAGTTGTTAAAATTTCCATCCAAGCACATTTCTTTTTTTGGATGTCATGTCAAGAGGTTAATTTATGCTCCCTTACAGCTGATTTCTAGGCCTCAATCCATCAGACAAGTCTCTTCAAAGGAGATATTACTCTGTTGAGTTGAGACATCGAGATAAAGTTGGCTTTCTGAAATGCAGTCCCCTTTGGGAAGCGTGCAAAGAATTCTGCAGCAATTATTTGTCTAGGCAGTACTGAAGCAACAAGGCACAAGAAGAAGACCAAGACGTGGAATGAGGGAAAACTATTAAAGAAAAAAAGGGAGCTGTGGTTAACATAGCTAATACTACTTCCCTTTCCCTTTCCCTTCCCTTCCTCATTCATTTTGCTTTCTGTAAGATTTTCCTCCAAGGAGTGAAGTGCACGTATATGGAAATAACTTTTCAATAGTTAGAAGTTCTTTGTCATTTCTGTCTCTGCACTTTAAGTCTTGTATTACAAATAGTAAACTCTGTCTGGAAACGATGATCAAACAGGTAAGTCAAAAATTCCATCTTTCACTCATGTGCCATGAGCTGTTTATGGATAACCTTTGGAAATCAGATCAGGAATGAAGAATACAAAGCACAAACAGCATGCTTACAGCATCTAAAGATTTTATTTTAGAACTCAAACTGAAGGTATATGTGAAGATTGCCTGCTGAATTTTTCTTGTGCTTACCACTATAATATGAATGGTTCATGCCGTTTTTCTACATAAAATTATAGCAAATTTGAAGGCAATTTCCTAGGAGAGAAGAATACAGCTGTACAAAGCACCGGTTATCAGAGGAGGAAGTTTTGTTGCAGCTCCAGTTAATGTTTTACAGATGACAGACTTGGAAAGTCTGTTGACAAGCTAATCAGCTATGAATAAAACAGTACTAGCTAGAAAAGACTACAGTATGGATTCTAGATTTCATGAAATGACATAAATCAAGATACAAAGAGTGCTTTAAGAAACTGCAAGTAGTAACTTTTGTCAAGAAGCTGACTTGGGTTTTCTTTTCAATAATAAAACTGTCATTCAATGACAATGTGCACAATTCTTAAGAGATAAGAAATGGCAAAAAAACCACATTTGCAATATTCTCACAACATTGAAATCAATTCCATCTACTCAATTGTAAAAGTCATTGTGTTCTTGTGCTTTAGTTTTGTACTACAATGCAAGAGAAAGAGCAAAATAACAGACCACAGATAAAAGACAGCAAAAAGTGCTTGACTGTGTACCTTGTTAGAATGCAAATGCTTGACCAGCCATAACTGCAAAATGAAATTCCCCAACAGTTGCAAATGCACAGTGAAAAGTAAAACCAAAGATCACTACTGCACGTGTCACAGTTAACTAAAGCTTAAGCTGGCCAACTTACGTACGTGTCTTGGAAACTAATAAGAGCAGATGGAGTGCAACATGAGAAACTTGATACAGAGTGAAGCTTAGTGTTACCAAAAAAGGCCTCATTTATAGAAAAGAAACATACACTGATCTACGGAGTAAGAAAGCTGGAAGAGTTGCTGTGAATTTTCTTTTAATACAATGCTACATATGCAAGTTGTCTGAAATAGCCTCGAATGTAAGCGGTGTCAGAGACAGTTCAGCGCATTTGTTCCTAACAAAATCTTCATTGGAATAAGTATCTGCTATTTTTGTACATCTTATTCTGGGGTCAAGAATCCTGAAAAAGTATGTCTGAAAAATCCTATTTGTGAAGGGAAGAGAAGTTCCCTGCTAATTATTATTTAGATTTGTTTCTTAAAGGTAAGGAATATTACACCTGACTTCTGTCAATTGCAAGGAATGCTTAAAGAACACTTACAATAATTTTTTTTTCCAATTTTTTTTCAATGCAGTATCATACAATTACCATTTTATTTTGAAAGAAAAACAGTCTTTTTTTCATTATAAGAAATATTTGAAGAACTATCATTTACACTTCTAATAATATTGGAACATTTAAATCTTTATATTCATGCTACTGCCAGTACACTGAGTTCTCCTTCCTGTTTTCCTTTTTTCTCTTTGCCCATACCAAGGGCATCGGGAATCCTAACTCCTGGACACACAGTCTTGTGCAGCCAAAGTGGTGGCTCTTCAAAAGCTGAAAAGGTCTAAAAGCAATCAGTTGTGCACTATTTCACTGCAGTGAGGACACTTCACAGGGATGAAACTCAGGGCTAGAGATGACATGACAGTAGTAATGAGGAAATACCCAAATCAGCAAAAGTGTTTTTGCATATGTTCTGTGATATAGTTTAGGAATGTTCAGGAAAAAAGAAGGCTAAAACTTGTATGTCTTCATTGTATAAGCTGGAAAAATCAGAGACCGATCCTATACCCATCAAAGTCAGTGGAGGCTGTTTACAGAACAGAGTTCACCCTCTGTATTCATCTATATCTAATTTCTGAAAATAATCTGAAATGTCTATTTGAATGTTTCTTATTTTAATCCCAATTACATAGAATAGGCATGGAATCCAAGAGTAAGCAGTCTCAAGGAATTTTGGTTTTTGATCCATGATGATAAGGACATTTTAAAAGATTTAAGATAAAAGCAACAATTGCAAATCTTTAAACTGTATTCTCTTTACCTTTAAACAGGCTAAATGTTACAAAGTAGCATTTCCACTAAAAAACAAACACAAAATGAGTATGAGATTTAATTATTACATAGCTTAGGTGTGACTTACAACATTAGCATTAAAATGCAACTATTTCCTAACAATAAATGCTTTTGAGAACTGTGTTGAGAAATGAGCTAGGTTAGGCATTATGTAAGGCAATAAAAAAATCAGGCTTATAATATCTGTGCTTTGGGATGAAGACACCTGTTTTTTAAAAAGAAACCTGTTTTTTTTTTGTTTTTTTTTTTTTTAAAAAAAAGGAGCTTATTCTTAAAATAAAATCACAGTCCATTTGTTTTTTCCTTCTGCTTAATCTAAAATACCGTGTTTAAGCTGTAGTGGTAAAATGAAATATCTAAGGTTTTGTTTTTTAATTTTCATTTTTGCGTAAGCATAAAGGTAATGTTGTTTATTAAAAAAAAAAAAAAAAAAAGGTAAAATACTGAGAAGCATACTTAAATTGTACTATCTTTTAAAATGTACTTTAGAGTTTTGACACTCATGGCTTGATATAAATGGGCACAGTCAATGTCAAAATTAGAAAGACTTTCTGATGAAAGCTCTTTCCTCTTCCCAGTTGTCCGTGATAACATCACCAAAGTACCCCATGTATTCAAATTCTCAGGGAAAAAAAAAAAAAAAAAAATCAAGTCCAGTAACGATTTTTTACTCCATTGGTTTTAAGAGGAAAGAAAAAGGGTGAGTTTAGCTGTAGGAAATGATAGTAATAGTAGCTTACTGTTAATAACAGGTCCTTCCACCTTTAGAAAACTCTTAGAGATCTACTATGGGTGACTCTACACACCTGTTTGTAGTATTTAATGCATTTATTAGCAATTTCATGGATCAGGAAGGAAGAATCAGTGATTAAGGACCAGAATTTGAAAGTTAGGTAGCTATCTCCTACTGAAATGCTTCTTCTAAGTCAGAATTCCTCCAGGTCTCTTAGGTTGAGAGGAAACAGCACTGTGTTTAAAGTTGTAAAGATGGTTGCAAAGAAAGGGGAAGTTGGTGGGTGTTTTGCTCTCCATTGCTTCAGATGCACAGAGGAATGTTCTCTCTGTTTCTAGTAAACCCAGCACAGGGAATCATCCTTCCTATTTAAAAAAAAAAAAAAAAAAAAAAAAAAAAAAGCCTACTTTGATTGTCAACTCAATTTTAATTTATTCAGTGCCTGTGTGTTTCTAGGTGAGTTGATGCAATGTCTCTGTTGAGGTTTTTTAGGTCCCTTCTTTCCTCAATGGCTGAACTTTCTGACTGGTTTCTCTCACTGCCGGGTTTAGATGATGGTCCCTCCAGGCTCTTCTAATGTGATGTTCTGGGAACTGGGGAACTGGATGAGAAAACCTCTTCTGAAACAGCTGCTTTCCTAATGCACTACAGCAGCTTAGAGGAAATGAACCTGAAGATGTTGATTTGAAAGTGTTGAAGTAGTAATTTTGTACTTTATTTTGTCAAAGCAAAATTCTTAAATGTATTCAAATTAATCTTGAAATATTCCATTCTAGCAATGTCAATCTAAGGCAAAAAGAAGAAACTATAATTTACTGAAAGTCACACAAGTGGTTTGTGGAAATGCATCTGCTGGGTCCCAATTCAAAGTTTTTATGTTTAGGTGTGCTTAAAAAAAATTAACATCATTCAAGCCAGGTTATGGCTTTATAGCTTTTTTCTGTAATGCTGCAATTATATGCAATTGCACTTTGAATGTACTGCAGGTTAAAAAAAAAAAAAGAAAGAAAAAAAAATTGTAGTTATTTAGCACAGAATTGTGCATGGAAGGTTTGCACTTACCTTACCTATAGCAAAGTCAGTTGTCAAGTTCTACATGGTATCTGAAAACTTGCCTGAATATGTTCAGCAGTGAACTGGAAAAGCAAGAGCCAAGATCATTGACTTTTACTGTTCTTTTGTCCAGGGCCTTAGGATATTAATAAAGCCTTTAGTACCTTTAGCACATTTTGTCTGATAGTCATGATCCTTAGAGAATGGCTCAAAGAGAAACTGCAGTGTTATTAAAAGTCCAGATACTTAGCTAGCTTCTGGTTTTTAGCCTTTAAAAGATACTTCTATTTCATTATTTCTGAGAAGATGGAAAATAACCGTCCTTAGGGCTGTTTGTGTTTCACTTACTTAGATGTGACTTACAACATTAGCATTAAAATGCAGCTATTTCCTAACAATAAATGTTTTGGAGAACTGTGTTGAGAAATGAGCTAGGTTAGGCATTTTGTAAGGCAATAAAAAAATCAGGCTTAACCTCTCAAGTGCTCTGAGTTCATGTAGCTGTGCTTGCAATTTCAAAACTTATTTTTCAGAAGATATATAACCTAATATATGGTTATTAACAAGCAAAGCACACTACAGATTTTGAACATACATATGTGTATTCTATATATAACTGATATGGCACTGAAGTCTGATGCCAAGGAAGGTGCAAGGACTTACAGCTCAGAAGTTCACTGCTTTCTGATGTTTCCTTCTCCACCAAGGTAAAAATTAAGTAATGGTTCTAGTACTATTTATAGTGAATAGACTTTCAAAAGACAGTGGTTTATCATTAGCATGTTTTTCAGCAGTCACCAAGAAACCAAGTGTTTAATCAAGTAGGTCTGTGTATGTTCTGTCCCTCAGACTTGATCTACTGACCATGTAAATACTTGTGTCAACAACAGTTACTATCTCAGTTCTGAAGACATTAATGGATGGATGTAAGCCCTATAGAGCTCAAGTTAGAAGCTTTTAGAGGCGATAGAGAATGTGGGGAGAAGGGAGATACTCAGCAATTCAGATTGTGAGCAGGGAAAGAAGTTCCCAGAAAATAGAGAAAAAAGACAGACAAGAGACTGTAGAAAACCTTTTGTATTCAGACTTGGTTGAAGTCTATTTTTCTATTTTTTTATATGCTATTATGGACCATTCAGCCTTTCCTTAGTAGTGTAGTATCAAATGCAGTCAGTTTGTGAGTTGCTCATTTAAAGGAAGCCAACAGACCTTCCTTAGCTTTCTGCATTTCCATATGAGTGCACATGCAGAAACAGTTTTAATATTATTTCAGTTGTTCAGAATGATGTGAGAAAACCCATTCTACAACTGGAGTGAAGGCTGATGAAAAATGTTAGCACCTTTAATTTGCTTTGTTTTAATTTCCAAAATCTCTGGTTTTGTTTTAAAATGTAACAAGGATGCTCTTAAATTTACAATACATTGGTTAAATTTCAAAAGGCAATTTTCCCTTTAATAAAGCTATTGTGGGCTGGAACATGGGGATCAAGTGCAGATGTGTTTCGTTGATATGATTCAGTGAATGTACTGTTCTTGTGGAAGTATCTGTGCCTAGAAGAGAATACAGCTGACAGAATTTCTTTGGCCTGTGATATGACTTCCTGTGGTTGATGCCAATTTGTTTTAAACGATAAACTGACACACACCGTTGATCTTTAAAGGGCAACTAAATTTTTCTATTAATAAGAAACATGCATAGTTGAGCAGTTGCTGGATGATGCATACAGATGCAGTCATTTAAAATACAGTTTATTCAGTGTTTTAATTGGCTTTTTAAATTAGAGTTTGTAAATAAATGGGTCAGAAGACCAGAACTGATTTTGCAGCCAACCACCACAGAAAGGATAACAAAGATTAAGAGGCTTTCTCCTATCTGTCTGTGACTCAGTGTGTGGTTCTGGAGGAATCCTTCCTGAATATTTTCCATGTTCCAAGCTTGTCCACTTACTCCCTCAAATTCAAAATGAAAGTGCTGCTTGATATTGTCTGTCATGACATGTATACTTGTCTGTTAGCAAACTTGTCTGAAACCACTAACATTTCTTACATTAACCAGTAAACTGATGGAAGTAGTTTTTCTACAACTGCAGTTCAGTAGGTTGGTCTAGCATTTCCTGTATCATACAGCCTCCCTTCCAAGTCTCCAATTAATTAGCCTTTCTTTTGATATTTCATTGTTGATGCCTACTTTTGATGATAGAATTTAATAATTCAAGCAAGTTTGGTACATGTTGTGCTGGTGATTGATGGTATCGTAGGAGCCAATTATTCCCATCCTGATTCAAACAATTTTGGATGTGTGAGCTGAAAAGGCTCCCCACGAGCTAGTACAAAGAACAGGAATCTCCAGAAAATATTTGGAACATTTAGCCTACTGGAAAATTAGGCTTTTCTTTTGGAGGTTCATTCTTCTTTCTTTATTTGAAATGAGAAAACCAAAGTAAGCTAAACTAGAACCATATAATTCTCTTCACTGATTGCCTCAGTAACGATACAATTTAGGGTGTTTGGGACTTTACATTCAAATGACTATAGAAAACCTTTTGTCCTCAGAACTGGTTATAGTACTTGGTTTCATAATGAATTGCATCATCAAGATTCGTACCTCTATCATCTGGCTGCACAGTCTGCATTTTTCTATGAAGAAAAAAAAAGTTCTTTGTATTTGTATTAGCAATTACAAATGCTTTTGTATAGATGTGAAGATTTTACTGGTGTGGTGGCCTGTGAGCAAATATGGGATCTGTACATGTGCCTATATTTGTTTGCTTGATACTGTGTACTTACTGTAGGCATACATAAAATCTTGTAGTTATTTAAGCTTTTAAAAAAGAAATAGATGAATACATATTGAAAGGTGAATAGACATTGATAATATATTTTTTTTACTTAAGCAAGAGGAGACATTTAGTGAATTTTTGCATTTTACAACCTATCTCTGAAAGGACAAGTTTAAAATATGATTAAGGTATTGATATCAGAGAGAGTCAGAAAGTGCTGGGTACATGAAACAAATGGACTCTCTTGTATCTAGAAAGTAAGGAATGAGTTCCTGAGGAAGGACAGCATGGGGAATACATTAGGATTAGAGACACATAAGAACAGATAGAAAACACAGGAAAAAAATCTGTTTGAAATTTCTTAAACTAACACTCTTTTGTTTCTTCCTATACCAGACACAAAGAAATAGGTCAATTCTTTCTTAAATACATCAGCGCTTTCTGCCAGTGTGAGCTTGATGAAGTAAATGGAATCAGATTCATGTGAAGTTATAAGACTGACAAGTCAGTCCTTCAGTGGACTGAGGTTTGCAGTAAATTCACTTTAAGCTAAAGCACTGTAAACCAGGACAGAAAAAGTGTTTGAACTATTATGACCTGAATAATATTATGTTCTAAATTAAAATTCAATACATTTGAAAATTGTTGAAGAGTACTGATTTAAACTGTTTGAGTTAGCCAACATTGCCTAATAAAAGAATAAGTATTTTCTACTTAGTCCTGGCATGGTAACAAAGGATCTCCTTGAGTTTCTGTGCCTAGGTATGCTTAACCATTTGAAAAATTTGTCCTAACAGTGCTAACATGCACATTTGCTACTTTTATACAAAAGTATGCTCTAAAAGGCCAGAAATGCTTTAAGTGCATTGTTGCCATCATGCATCATACCTGATTGCATACTCTGCAAGTGAAGGCAATTCACAGGTAGTTCTCATCTGAGTTACCATTCAGAGGGTGATTGCAGAGAAAATAAACTTAGGAATGCATTTATTTTTACAAGAAAAACATACAAGTCTCTAACCATTAAAAGGTAATAGACATATTTGCCTATGTGAGCATGAACAACCCAGTAGGATTTGATATTCATACACACTAAGGCTCTTTTACATGAATGGGAGACAATATAGGGTTGTTAATGTGGGTTGTAATCATAATGTTTTTATGCTTTTAGGTCTTCCATGTGAAATAAGGGAGATTAAGTAGTCCAGCTCCTAAAAAGTAGAACAAAGAATGAGCTTGACCAATAAAGGAAGGAGTAAAGTATTTAGTAGCATTAAATGAACTATTTTATTTCCACTGGAATTTTTACTGATTTTATTTGATGATTTACTTCATTGTCTTCCAACTCTAGTTTAAAACCCCTTCAACTGAAGTCCCCAGTAAGATATAGGATAATAAAAAATTCTCAGATAGCATTATTGACTACCTCTGTATGACTGTATCCAAGAAGAATATTACTTGCATAAGCTTTATGCAAAACTGGTCTTTCTCTTGTTGAAGAAGCAACTTAGTTCAAGTAGCTGACACTGGTGAGTACGCATGCATCTCTTTCTGCTGGATTTGCACCCTTTCCCTAGTCTTGTGCAAATATAGAGGATTAGTCACGAGCATAGAGAGAAGGCAACATGATATTATTAGAATCTTGCTGCCTTTGCTGTAGCCAGTGTTTTTATTCCAGAAGATATCTTGACAGGCTCAAAATAACATACAATTATACTGCTCTGTGTGCAAAAGCAGAGCAAGCAAACATAAATGAAAAGAAATGCTGGTAGATGGTGTTAAAAAGAATTTCGGAAAAAAAAAAATGTTATGTACACAGAATAACAACATCAAGCTGCTAGTGGCTTTTTTGCTCCATGCAGTCCTGCGTGCTGACAGGTTTTGATTTTTGAGAACATCTTATAGTATTCCTATCTATTAATAAGTCCCTTCCATCACAGTTAGACTGTATCAGTTGAAAAGGAATCTGAAAATAAATGTGGGAGAGTTTCAGAACCAGTGACATACCCCTTTTTGAAAAAATGTTGACATAGAATATAGTCATCTGGAAAATTTTAGTGGAGTTAATGGCCTGAGTCAGTGCAGTCCTGAAGTTTTCATGTAAAATGTTACTTCATTATACATCTTTGTTTTGTTTTCATCAGTTTTTAGTAAGTTATAAGAACTGAAAAACATAAAGCAAGGTTTGTCTCTGCCTTGGAAAAGCTATTTCCATAATCATTTTCTTCTCAAAGAAATTTTCCTTGATCTTAAACATCTTCTCTTTCTTAGATATCTGTGAATATTTCAGTTGCAAATACATTGTGCCATACCAAACATTATATTTGTTCAAAAAATGTTTGTTTAACTGCTTACAAAAATAGATTACAGGAAGACATATCCACAGAGTGAGAAAGGAAAGTATGATTTGGTGGCCAGCTAATATGAGAAGGTACTGAATATAAATATTTGTATGAATATGTAAGACTAGATAATAATGTAATAGGTGATCTTCTGAGACATCCAGATGAATAAGCATAGGCTGAGGAGCCAATGTAGACGAAGAAAATCTTGGCACAAGCACATTAACTGTTTACACCTTCCCCCCAAACTATTTTTAATGAAGGAACGGAAATGCAGTGTTTTAAACCCTTGCTTAAATTTTCCTTCTGGCTGCAGTAATCCTATTTCTTAAAGGGTTGCTCATGACTGGAAAATGCTTAACTAAATCCATGTTGACTGTGCCTATTTATGACAACCTGATTAATTTATTGTGTGTGCATAATACATTTATATAGTTAAGTTGAGAAAAGAAATGTTTTAACATAGTAACTCTATATTTTGAGAATTGATTATACTTGTTAATTTTCTTGCTTAATACGACTTTTGGTGAGTTTTAACATTTGCCCAGCCAGTCTCTCTTTCTCTCTCTCTGTGAGGTTCACATGTACAATGATTTAGAGATTGCATAATGACTGTTTGGCATATCCTACAGGCAAAGGTCCAGAAACCCTTTTTGCTGGCTATAACCTCAATGACAATGAGTGGCACACAGTGCGTGTGGTTCGACGAGGAAAAAGTTTAAAGTTAATGGTGGATGACCAGCAGGCCATGACAGGTAGTATGACGTTGTGACTTCATGTTATCTGGGTGGGGAGGGGAACACAGAGGGAAAATGGCAGAAGTAAAATACCTTCATCTGAAAGTAACAAGATGCTCGCTTTCTTTTCTTGAGTAAGATCTACATTGTGCCCCTTGAAATGCTATTATTGGACTTACCATTTATGTTACTCTAGCACTGCTGTTAAAATTGATGAAAACCTTCATGCTGACTTGAACAGGTATTTTTGTACAGTAATTGGAGAAAAATCATTTGATAAATCACTAATGAAAAGGCAAGTAAATACTTTTGCAAAAATACTAAGTTTAAATTAAGGCTAAACTCTAAGCCCATCAAGAGGGAATTTCAGAAATATTTGAAAGATAATTTGTCGTTTTTAAGACTTGCCTCAGCTGTTCTAAATGACTAAGCACTAGGCAACAGGTTTTTCTGTAACACTAGAATTGCAGTTTGATGTGAGAATAAAAAAGGTACAAATGCTCATAGATGTTACAAATACATTCGTATTTTGTCTCACAAATAATAATTGAGAAGGTTATTCTGTTATAAAGTCTCACAAATGTGTTATAAATAGCATCAGATCTGGCTTCTAGCTCTGATTGCTTGCACAGTACAATGAGCCTAATTTTGTTTTAGGTATTTAGTATTTTCCTTTGCTTTCATGTTTAGATAAAATATATCATTATTTTTTGACTTTGTTAAAATGGTTAAAATTTTAATGGTTTTTAAAAGGAAAGCACCTCCTTTAGTTCTTTTTCAAAAGAGCACTCAGGACTGTTTTGCTGGTAGAAGAATAATTACGGATGTGTCAATGTAGCTTCCAAGATACATTTTCTAGAATCAGATATTACTAATAGGTCTTCCAAAGGTGAAGAAAAAATTTATGCCATGTATGTGATGATCCTTTGTATCATTTTCCCAAGAAAATGGTTTAAATGAGTTATTTCACAGTTTTTTATTTTCTTTACGTGAGTAGAAATACATACTACTGAAGGAACTATATAAAGCATCATATTGCTGCTTCAACTGGTGACTCAGATAATAAAGTTACTTTGGGAACAGTTTCTAGTTAGAGGAAGCTGTTTGGAATGCAGTAAAATACCGTGTCTAAATGTGAATTTCCTTTGCTCCTTAGAGTTTTTATTTAAATGTAATGCGGATTTAAAAATCACCAAAAAGTACTCTTTTTCTTTTGGAATCAGTCCCAACTGTATAGTACAGCTTTAGAAATTCAAAATATATGTGATGGGTTATGATGAAAATGGAAGGTTTCTATCATATAGAGTGTAGTCAGTGAAGCAATAAGCAAAGAATGCAGGACTATACGTTTTTGTTTTTCTTTCTAATAATTTTTCATTGTGGATAAGCATAGTTAAAATTAGATGTCTCTACAAGTTAAAGCCAGTGAGTATTTTCACTTTGGTTGCCTCTTAATCAAGGAAAACTTTTGCCTGAGTATCCACATTCTGGTGCAAAACTCGTATCCTTTCCAGATGCCAGTGCATGTATCAGAAACTGGCCTGTTAACTCAGTATGATTCTCAGTTTTTGCCTACCTGTGCATAATCCACAAATGCTTAACTCTCTTCGCCCAAAGGGAGAAGGTTGTCCCAGTACTCTGGATGGACAAAATCTTCCCAAAATCTCTGCAGGAAGTTATAGGGCCAGCCTATGTCCTCCTTCATCTGTGAGGAGGGGACTGGTGTGAGAGAAGGGGCTATTGGGAACGTGCAACTCTGGTATCATGGGAAATTTTCTGTTAGTACCAAAAGCATTGCATTTTCTTCTTGGCAAATTTTTGTTGCAATGCATCCACAGCTTTCCTTCTTGTTCCTTTCCCTTTTCCCCTTTCCTTTTCTTTTTCCTTTTTTTCCCCCTCCTCTCTCCCTTCCCCTTCCTCAATACATTATATTGCCAAACCTTTCACCAGCTTAGGTTTTTACTCCCATCTAGTAGATCTTCAAATGTATACAACACAAGTTAACACATAGGAGCTTTGAATTCCTTAACAGGTTAGTGGAAATATTGCCATATCACGTTGGATTGCCCTTACATTAAGCTGTTTAGAATTTTTCTTCAGATGTTTAAAATATACCCTGGTAATTTACATGAAGGTAAGAAAAAACAAAGTTCCTGCCCAGAATTCTGGCTTCCTCTCAGCATGGACTGTTTTCGTTTTTTTTTATTCCATCTCTTCTCTCGTTTAGAAAAGCTTGTCAGGTCCAGAGAGCTAAAGATGGAAGGGAAGCCATTAAATAATTCAGCTTGACTTTCCGTTTTTCACAGGTTATGAAGTCCTTCCTATTTGCCCATGTACTGCACACTCCTTCTTACCATTGACAAATGCATAAATTTATGCATGCCTAAACAGTCTTTCATATCTAGCTTTCATTATAAGTCATGCAGATGGTTTTGATAATTTTACTCAGCAGAAAAGAGTTTAAATGCTTGCAGCACTGATGCACTTTTTTTTTTTTTTTTTTTTTTCTGGAAATGAATGAGAAATGAAATAGGTCACCATAGTTGGATGTTGGGAAGGATACCTAGCTTATGCTTATGAAAAGCAATTCACTAGGCCTGTTCCATAGCATCACAACAGGTAGTGCATTATATGCACCTGACATAAGAATAGCATAGAAGGACCCAAATTCTAAGCACAAAGTCTCAAGCAATTTTGTACAACTGAAATGTTAGGAGGAGAGTTGGGATGAGAGCCCAGATTTCTGGAACTTTTTTATTACTCTGCTGAAGAAAAAAAACACATTTAAGGTAGTAAATGTAAAGAGGATACTGTGCTACAGGCCAAAGCTTAGTGGATTTCTGCCATTACGTTTATGCAGTGCCATCTGAAGTGATATAAGACTGGAATACATAATGTTCCTCTAAAACTTGTTCTTCAGCTCTCTCTGGCTGTGATCCAGCGTACAGCTATTGGCCTTGCAGAAGGTTATACATCTGGCATTGTTCAAGACAACTTACTACTGGTTTCTGCAAGGAAGAATCCACCTTTAGTAATATATAAGAGGAAAACATATATTTAGAACTGATGCTCAGAAATAACATCAACAAGCTGTTTCTGGAGATTAAGATACTGACGGTGTTCAGTGGTATCAGTAAAATTATAAATCGTGTAGAATGCATCCTTATGCTAAGCAAACTACTTGAAAATATTTAACATAAATTATTAACTGCTTTTGGTTTTGTGTGTGTGTGGTCTGAAAGGTCCTAAGATATTATTCTATGTAACTGAAGTAATTTGTGAATCTATACCCCTGGGCAAAGCCCAAATATGAACATTCACCTTGCCTTGATAACTGCCCTATTCACACAGGCATGCACTTGCTTATAAAAGCTTTGCAAGTCTGAGCATGCCACAGTTTTCTGCAAGATTGCCAAGCACATCCAGCTCAGGTCAGAGCTCACACACTCTTATTGTAGTTCATTCAGTGCAGAGGGAGCTTGGCCATCAACAATGTGCACTGCAACTGTAGGGACATTATTGAACAGCTTTATGCCATTACATCTGTCCCACTTCTTGAACCTGGAAAAAAATCTTAGAAAAGGGAGCTCTTTAGTGGACAAAATTTTGAATGTAGGATAAATTAATAATCAGTTTTAATATTGATTTGTACACAGCGTGCAATGCCAGCATTGATTGTTGCCTTCAGGTTAGCTATACAGTCTGAAAATTTTAGACTTTTTGCTATGCATGACAAAGAAAGACCCAGGGGTACCTTTGAGGCTTGTGGTTTCTCTGATGTAAGCAAGTCCCTTGCGGTTTTCAGGATGACAACAGGCACCTGGATGTGCCCTTACTGCACACCTTCAGGTTTGTGCATCACTTGGGCTGTGTCTGCCTCCTCCCCTACTTTGTCCCCACAATACGAAGCTAATTACTTTCACAGTTTCTCTGACCACAATTTCAGGACAGGATTTTGCAGCAGGCAAGCACTACTGTACCTAGGACTGCTTAAACAGGAATCCTTCCTGCTAAATCCTGCCCTTTTAATCAAATCATATAGAGTAATGTCCCCAAGACTCTTATACTCTTCCATGAAATTCCGGCTCTTAGATTCACATTTGTGTTCTTAATGTTGTGGTAATTGCTTTTGCTTAGAATAAAACAAATTATCTGATTAACTGTAATCAGAGTGTGGGATTTCATTTACAGTTGGATATACTGTGGTATTATTGCTCAGTGTAGAAATATTGTTGTTGGTCTTATCTAAACATAACAAACTTGGTGAAGAGACCCTCAGATCTTTACAAGTAGTTTGGATGACTTTAAAAAGTCCTCTTTGGGATCAGGAATTGGCCTGCACAATCTAAGTGTGGATTTCCTGCACATGCTTAATCGTGAGATGTGCTTTTTGACTTCCTATTTCAAATACTAATGTGTGTTTTCTTGTTACTGTTTTAAGGTCAAATGGCTGGTGATCACACACGGCTGGAATTCCACAACATAGAGACTGGAATAATAACAGAACGCCGCTACCTGTCTTCTGTGCCTTCTAATTTCATTGGGCATCTACAGAGCCTTACATTTAATGGCATGGCATACATTGACTTATGTAAAAATGGAGACATCGATTATTGTGAGCTAAATGCAAGATTTGGATTCAGAAACATCATAGCAGACCCTGTAACCTTTAAAACAAAAGCAAGTTATGTCGCATTGGCCACATTGCAAGCATATACATCTATGCACCTTTTTTTCCAGTTCAAAACCACCTCTCTGGATGGATTGATACTTTATAACAGTGGCGATGGAAATGATTTCATTGTGGTTGAATTAGTAAAAGGGTACGTATGGATTGGTGTATTGATAAAAACAGGCTATTCCAAATATACAGACAGGAGGAAAAGAAAGGAAAGCTCTGGGGGCAAATCTTTACCTGACTGAGTAATTCAGACTGACGAATGTTTCCTCATGTTAAGCTTCATGTGTTTTATTGTGACTTTTTCTTTCAGATGAAGCTAGACGCCTGAAAAATATGAAAATAAGTAATAGGTATAATAATAGCATTTACCCCAAAGCTGATAGCCTTCCTTGTGTTCTCTCTCTCTCTTTCTCTCTCTCTTTCTTGATACAAGGAGTTCTTATTATTTTCCAGAAACTTGAGATGTCATCTCAGCCCCTCCAAATTTCTCTGAAATTCTCTGACTTAAGGCTGCTTCCTCGTTTGAGGAAGTGTTATCATCCTATTTTACCACCATTGCTGAGAAGAACAAGGAAGTGGAAAATATTAGACTAATTAATTAGTTCCTCCTCGGTATGTAAAGAAAAGGAAACTTCCAATTTTTTCTCTTTTTGCAGATATTTACACTATGTGTTTGACTTGGGAAATGGTGCAAATCTCATCAAAGGAAGTTCTAATAAACCTCTGAATGACAACCAGTGGCATAATGTGATGATATCAAGGGATACCAACAATCTCCACACTGTAAAGATTGACACAAAAATCACAACTCAGAGCACAGCTGGAGCCAGAAATTTAGATCTCAAAAGTAAGTACAGTAATTTCTTTACAAAATAAAGTGAGAACCACTACAGAGTGGTAACCTGAAAAAGGGTTTACACTTCAATACCATACAAAATATTAAATTTGAAAATAATTAGTATGTCCACAGGAGATGCAATTTTCTTTGTTGACCTGACAATGGCAGTATAGTAGTAGTCTTGTGTAGTTAAGTACAACTTTAAATGTTGTGCTTAAGAACACAGAATAGTACTTAAGAACACAGAATGGACCAATATCATACTAAAAGATTTCTAGTGGAATAAAGGAGCTCTAAGGACCTTACAAAGAAAGCTTGACTTTATGTGAACATGAGTTATGTTACTGGCATGCAGAAGCCACAGCCCAATTTGTACAGTATGATAACAGAGGTTTAGCAGAACTAATGATCTCCATGTTAGAAGCTTGGAGAATATTTTCACCTGGTCCACATTGTTCAATATTCCACACAAATTTCACCTTCCATTGGGAAAATAAATACAGTGCAATATATTTTAACAGGCTTTATAAATTTCTTGTTAGGAAAACCGACATTTTATAGCAATCAAAGAAAATATAATATTTCAGAAGCCATGTTGTTCAAAGTAGACATTAATATTCCATCAAGAGCTTGTTCCTTGCTGAATTTTCTTTTATCTACCTCTGAGTCACAGAAAATGAGCTAACCTCTGTAATTATTCTGGATTTTGTGGTATTTTGCATGTTTGCTTCACTTGTAAATACTGTAAGAAAGATTGAAAACTGTCTCAATATATTGTAGTTTTCAGCAAGGTGCTTCTTCTCAGAAATTCTTGGTCTAGAAAATGAAGTTATTTGGATGGCTCATGCTCCATTCTCAGAATTGTGTATGAATATTGTGCCATGTTCTTTCTTATGTTTACATTCCTCCAAGTATATTCCAAGTTTATTTAGTATAATATTTCGGAGGTATTCTGATATACTGAAATCATACACCTTATTCCTTCACATTTTTGCATCACAAAGTGCTGCTTGTATATATGCATGTATTAAATCTTTTTTTTCCAGTATGTTAGTTAGACATGTCTAGAAAAAAATAATTCTAATCTGAACTGATAAACATAGCCATTTTATGCTACATATTTTTTAAAAGGAAGGTGGTGATTTGCTGTGTTTCTTTGTTTAAAAAGAAGTTTGAACAATGTGCTTAATAAAAGCACTAGAGGGCAGTGTTATTTCACTAAATGTATTGGCTTGTGCCTTCACAGAGTCCCTCAGCTAGGATAACCTATGGAATCCAGCATTCTTTTGTTTTCTTTATACTGAAAATTCTACTTTTGCTTTACCCTTTTGAAGTTAAACTGTTGATAGCTGGTGCATTTTGTAACCTTGAATTCCAGTTGGAAAAAAAAAGACTGAAGAGTATGAAAAAACATACTTAGAATTGAAGTAAGGAAGGTGAAATGTTCTGGGTGCTGATTTTCTGTAGTTCAACATCCAGGAAGTATGGCTAGTAAAGGAATAACAAACCTGGCATTTTCAAGCAGTAATGTACAGTTATCATACACGGTTCCTCAATCTCCAGCTTTTTACAGCAGCATGTTACTTTTTTTTTTTTCTTAATGTTCTATTATATTTTGCTCAGATGAAATTCCTTAAATATGACACATCATTTGTAGTGAGAATTTTGGCTGTTTTTCTGATACGTTTCCAGCAGGTTAGAAAGGAGAAAAATAATGTCTTTCATTATTGTTTTTTCTTCCTCTGTATTCAGTTGAAATGCTTTTGCATGGCTTTTTTTTTTCTTGTTTTTCTTTTTTTTTTCTCTGTTGTGCTATAAACACTCCCTACACTTAACTTTACCAATAAGAACAGTCATGGTTAATTCATTGTCCTCTATTATTTTAGCCCTAGCAACAAAGCAAATTTAAACTTGTACTTCCTGCTAGTGGTAGCAATCATTCTGTGTAACTGGAGTTTACACTAGCAGAAATATAAATGTGTACAGATAATAAAGAATTCTGCAGCCTTTCTCAGTAATTATGTAGTTGCCAGATTTCAAATGCTGAAAGCCAAGATAATCCTGGAAAGAATAATCACATATATGCAGATTTAAAAATAAAAAAAATGTACAGTGAACTCAGTGCAAAGACAGATTGTGTTGTGGAGCCTGCACAGGATGCCAGCTGTATGTGAAAGCAGACAGTTGCCATAAAAGCACAGGAGAAAATTTCCACCATACATTTCCTTCTGGGTACAAGATTTGGCTTCTTAATACAGAAAGCCTGCTAATAGAGAAATGGCTTTCCTGCGTCTCCTCTGACACAATTTCAGTGGACTGGAGTTGGGAACCTGTGGAAACACATGCGCTAAATTTTCCAGCTGAATTACTGCAGTCTCTTGATCGATAAATGATAAACTAGAGTTAAATAAATAAATGAGTGAAAATAGTTCTGTGTCAGTTTCAAGAACTGTACTGTTTTTGTGAGCAGAGAAAAACAGCAAAGTGTACTCAGGCGGAGTTCCATCAGATAACCTACAAAGATAAGTGAGACTTAACAGAAAAGCATTGTATTCAACTTGCCAACATACAGTTATACAGTAAATCTGCTTTCACGTATTTCATAAGCACTTTCTCTGTCCTGCTTGCAGCTGGTTAGCATGGCTATGTCATTCAGGGTTTTGACAGCAAGAGAAGTTGGGTGGAGAATTCTCCTTGCTGTTCTCAGTATTGTGGAGATGTAGTGTAAAGGACCGAGTGGCCTGAAATGTGCACAAAAATGCAAGTGAAGTTGGAATTTGACTCATGTTCTTGTTCCTCACCACTGCCAAAGGAAAGATGTCTCCTTCATTCAGGCTATGTGGGTATTGCAACATCTGTAATGTCTCTTCTGTTTCCACACTTTCTTTCTGTGATGTGGGAATTGAGTTCTGGAAGAGTTTTTTTAATATAAATACTTGAAGACACAAGAGGAGGAGGAACATCCTCAAGTGTAACTGTATCCTCACAACTTGTAGGCTTTAATCTTCCTTTTGATTTGCTTTAGTATGGACACTACTTTAACCCCCCAAACAACTTTTCACCTATTTCAATTAAAGTGAAAACATACGAAAAAGAAATACACACAGAATAACTGTCCAGAGAAAATTCAGATATTTTAACACTTCATTTATTTGTAAGTTGGGATGAATAAGTAAAATATCACACTGTCATGAACGGAAAAGTTAAAGAACGCTGTTGTTTACATTTAACAAAAAGTAGTTACAAACCTTTCAAGGAATTGATAATTTCAGTACAGCACTATCCTATCCTGTTCCAAACTTTCTAGTTGTGCTTTATCCTTCAGGATAAACTGTAGTCATCTGAATTCTGATTTTGGGCTATTAGTACTTTCTTTTAAAAACAAATTCACCATCACAGAAAATTTCTGCCCAAGTCTACAGTTTTGGTTTGATTTTTGCTGTCCGTGCAGTGTTTCACACATTTACTAGAACTGCTGTTCTGAGCTGGCATCCGTACTTCCATCTTTTCTCACTTTATTCCCTTCCACGTGGCCTTCCCAAATGTCAATTTTTCTAGAGTCCGTTATAAATATTTATTCCTATGCTACTGTGTCACTGTATCCTCCAAAATAAATAAAATAAAAATAAAAATAAGAAAAAAAAAGCAATTCATATTAGAGCCCACCTCAGAATCAACACTCGTATGTCTAAAAATTCCATCTGGATTTATTTTTGTCTGTTTTATTTTACTTCTGTAGCCCTTAATTGTTCTCCAGCTGTCTCTGTCTCTTCTTAAGATATGACTTCTATTGCTATATATTTGCCTTTTCATTTGCCCTTTTCTCCTGTGATATGGAAGCAGCCTGTTCTGAAGCCTCTGAAAGAAAAGCAATCGCATTATTTTCTGGTGTAACATCAGTGGTTTCATAGACACCCTGAAATATACTTCCATATATGTAAAGGCTCACTCAGAAATTCATCCATCCTTGTAAACTTCCTGCATAGGTTACTAAATTATCAATAGATCTATTAGCCTTGTGTATTCATTGATGATTGGTAATAGTGATTTAATCTATAAGGGCTTGCTTTCCCTGTCAAAGCACATTGCTCAAACCATGCAAAACTGAGCTAAATTAGTCTTGGTCGTTGGGGAGGCTTCTTGCTACAGTGATAGAAATTGAAATAATTTCAATTTTATGTAATAATTCCCACTGTTGTCTTATATTGAACCCATTGTTATTGTTGCTGCATTATGTGTTCTTTTGTGTATTTCAAGGTCTCTATTAATGGTAGCATTTTTTCATATTTTTAACAAAAAACCAAAGCTTTATTAAGAAGAATGGAGAAGTCTTTTACGTATAAACCCAAAATTGTACAACAGAACGAGTATTAGCACTTACATTTCTCAAATGAGCATGCATGAGTTAATTGTAATGACCTTGCCAGCGGGCTGTGAGCTCCTCATGCAGAAATAATGCTCTGTTTCAAATACAGAACTCCAAATACAGTCACCAGTAAATAGATCTTTCTAATGTGACTTGTTGGAGTAGACAACAGTGGATGCAGCTTTTGTCTTCCTGACAGTGTTGAGAAAGCAACCTCTGTTCAGAGTAGTTGCAAAGGTAAAGTCAGCCTATGCCCTACGTCAAAATAGCTTCTACATAGGAAAATGATGGGTCATTGTCCATTTGGAAGGGAAGGGAAGGCCCAAAATGCAGGGACCACTTCGTAGGGGAAGTCTGTGACTGCCTTGGGCCTGGGTTAGAGATACAAAGAGAAAGCTTCCTTTCCTGGCTAACCAGCCCTCAGGTTATTTTCCGTTGTTGGTTTTTTGGTTTTTTTTGGGTAAGCAGTGATGGAGCTCTAGCAGGAAGTTTGAGGAAACTCAAGAGGGACTTCAGGGCCTTGGGACAACTGATTAAGGGAGTAGGAGCACAAACAGTGTTTTCCTCTATCCTTCTGTTTGCAGGGAATGGTGAGGGCAGAGACAGGAAGTGCCAGCTGGGTGGCTGAGCCCAAAGAGTTGTGGTCAAAGCCTGTGTTCCTGCAGCTGTTCTGCATGAAGGTTATTACCTTCTCTGATTGTAGAATTTCTTTCAAGCCCTTCTGGAATACTAAGTAAAAGTGCTAGCACTAATGTAGGAAGCATCTATACTCCCAAATCAAACAAAAGAAAAATCTGAATATTTAGCTTAAATACATCCCTCTAACAAAGTTCTGAATTCTTGTTATCTGCAAGTTGTAATTGGAACACAGTCTCGACTTGCATAAAGTAATAAATTTCTCTCTCCCCGAGCTTCATTCACAGATACTATACTGGCTGTCTGTGGGGCACATTTGTAGAATCCTAACATCCTTCCAAAAGCACATCCTAAATTTGTTTTCAAAGTGTGCTGCCATGGGCATTGTACAGTCCTCCCCATAAGTTTTGGAATTCTCACCAAGCAGTTCTCATCTGAGTCTAGAGGTAGTTGTCTGGGTAAAGAAGACGGTAATGTAACAAAAAATGTTTCCCTCTGCAAACCCACATTCAAACTGAGCACATTTAACCTCTGTCAACTTCTTCATAGGGTTTTGTGGAGAATGTTGCCTGATGTAGTAGCTAGGAGTTAGAGTTTTGTAGATGCTGCAGGTCTCTGATATCCAGGCTACCTGTCAGAAAGTGTAATTCTTTGCTGTTTTGAAAACAAGCTGTCTGAAGTGCATATGTTGGCTATTGAAGTAGAGAATCAATACATGATTTCAGAAGAATAATTTATCTCAGAAGGGAAATCTAAATGCACTATGGTGTAAAAATCCCCGCTTCATTAGATTTTGTCTGCTTTTCAGATGCATTCAATGTGCAAAAGTGGCCAGAACAGGAAAGAAATGAAAGACAGTTAATACGCTTTAATACCTCACCTTTGTACCACAACCACCCCCCCTTATCTATGAAGTAATTTGTATAGCATCAGTTCTGTGGGAGATGGATTACCACGCACATTTATATGGCAATTAGATTTTATTATTTACCATTTCACACACATCACCATCTTTCCTCAAAGTCCATTGGACAAGCAGACTTTAGATGTGATTATCTTTTTTCTTCAATGCCACTGCCATTCATCTAAGTTTTCTGGGGGATGGGGACAGTGTAGGTGGGACAAAGAGAAATGATTCTATGAAATAAAGTGACTGGGAAACAGAGGATCGTTACTGTCAAGAAAATGAAAAATGCTTTTGTGTAGCTGTTTCCTGTTTGAAAGTATATGTAATTTAAGAAAGGGATTGATGACTTCTAGGGAAATTGTAATTTTTAACATGGAGAAATTTGGAATAATGTTCAGACTTAATCACATCCCTTCTGTATATCTGTTTTTGCCTGTTGAAAACTCATCTGCTAAGGACGTGGCCACTGCTGCCTTTTCTGTCATATAGCTTTACTTACCTCTTTTTGAAATGTTTTCTTTAAAGAAGTATGTTTGCATAAGCGTTGAGCTGATTTGAACAGAGCTATAAAGCTTGGCAGGATTGAAAACTGAGTACCAGGGGGTTAAGTATGTAAGTGTGGAGCACATCAGGGAGAGCCTGACATATAAAGTAGGGTACAGGATAACAACAGCCAGAGAAGTTTCTAGGCAGATGAATATTTGTATCAAGTGTGAAAAATGCTAAATGCAAATATAGCATGATGGGATAGGATGTGGGATCAGGAGCCTTGGAGAAAGGTAGAACAGCAGATCTCTCTCCACTGTGGACTGCCACTGAAGTTAATAGCATGAGAAATTTTTCTTGGTGCACCTATTAACTCTGCAAGTTTTCTTAATCATCTCTTTTAATCTTCACTGCCTTTGTCTTTTGTCAGTGTGAATTGCAA
Source organism: Lagopus muta (assembly GCF_023343835.1). NCBI lineage: Eukaryota > Metazoa > Chordata > Aves > Galliformes > Phasianidae > Lagopus > Lagopus muta. The sequence goes on from NC_064434.1 coordinate 99,121,849, forward strand.
TCCTGTTCTAAAATGAGTAGAAAGAATAAGCAGTATCAGCCAAGGAAGGGAATATCTTCAAAGTTCAATTTTCTTGACGAATACCTGCAGTACATCCTATATGCCAATAAAGATGACTGAAGAAAACTCACAGTGCTGGCAATTTCAGTGCTTGTGATCTCTTCCCTTTCCCTCATTTCTTTTTCCTTTTTCCCCTGTTTCACTTTCTCCCTTTTTCCCTTACCCTTTTCTTTATTTTCTAATACCTTTAATGAAATATTCAGAGAAGATGCTGAAGGCAATGTAGAATTGATCTGAAAAGATCTGTTTCTGTGTTTCTTCAGGAACGAGCAACTTGCTAACCCATACATTGTTTTTTCACCTTTGCCTTGCTTGGTTATCGGTAGAGGGATGAGGAATACAGAAAGTGCCATCTGCCACATCATACAACTGCCTCCTGCCCAAAGCATTTGAAAGGATAACAGAGGAGAACCTGGACTAATAACATAGCTAACCTTTCCTCTATTTGCTGAAAGACAGTCTAAATGTGACAGAGCTCATCAACCCAGCAAGGAAAAATATTTGAAAAGCCCAATTTCTTCAAAGCCGAACTAACATATAAACAAACAAAAAGCGCATCAAAACCATGACTTTAACTGCAAATCAATACTGAAGCTACAGAATAAACTTGCTGAAGTAAATAAGTGGGCATAAAGCACTAAGTTAACATATTCATGTCTTCCCTCAAGTGCTTTGCAAGTGGTAGACAAAATTCAGTAATGCTTGATTCTAGCACCAAACAGGTTTGTGAATGCACAGCAAGTGCATAGCATGTACTGTAAAAAGCCATATGCTGGAGTGAATATGCTGCAGGAGCTGTGTGGATGCATCATTTAAATCTTTGTCAACTATCCTCCAATTCATAACTTGGATCACTATCACAGCAGGCTTCTTGATGTGTTCAGAAAGGAACGATTACAGTTCATCAACTTATTTCTCTAAGTATCAAAACCTTTTTTCTGATATGGAACAAAAAGTAGATGTTTAGAGATGATAATGAAAGTGGGATGAGACAATCCAGAAACAGCACCTCAGCCTGTTGTACTGAGATGCGTATACAGCTTGGGAAATAATCAGGAAGAATTAGAAGCCACTGTGGTAATAAAAAACCATGATATTGTTGCCATCACTGAAGACTGGTGGATGGTTCCCATGACTTCAGTGTGGTTATTGATGGCTACAAGGCTTTCAGAGTCATAGAATCATTGAAGATGGTGAGCTAGAGAGCAAGTAAAGACATGGACCTGTTGGAGGGCATTGAGAGGAGGGCTACAAAAGTGATCCAAGGGATGGAACACCTCTCCTACAAGGATGGCTGAGAGAGCCAGGGCTCTTCAGCTTGGAGAAGAGAGAGCTCCATGAGAACAAATAGGAGCCTTTTTCTGTCTAAAGGGAGGCTGTAAGAAAGAAGGGGACAGATTGGATATTAGGAAAAGTTTTTTACAGTAAGGGTGGTGAGGCACTGGAACAGGCTGCCCAGAGAGGTGGTGGAAGCCCTTACCTGGAGACATTTAAGGTCAGGCTGGACAGGGCTCTGAACATCTGATCTCAGGTTGTGTACTCAGGTCATGAGAATGATTTATTTTCATCTTTCAAATAACTCGAAAATAACATGAGTTGGGACCTTCTTATATTGAGATCCACCTGGTAATTGACTGTGCAATTAAACAACACATTATAAAGCAATTTGAATTGGTCTTGTAACAGCAAATCATCTGCTTTGTGAAGGACTTGAAGAGTGAGTGCTTTTTTCTTTCCAGATTATGCTTTCCCTATTGTATTTCTCAGTCTTTGTAGTCTTTATTCCTCTTTGACTGCCTGGGGGAAGAAGGTGTTATACAGTTGATCATTTTGAAACAGTGTATTTGGAGAAAAGCATGACTGCCACCTCAGCTTTGCCACAGCCAGCTATTCCTTTGTATTTTCATATGAAGGAATGGCAGAGATGCATGTTGTGCTTTCAGAGCCCACCATGTTATGCCAGGCTATCTATCTCTTCCCAGTATAGTGCAGAAGCAGTCTTGTTCCTAGAAATAGTAGTGATTTTGCAGTGTGGCATTAGAAACTAGGCATACAGATTTCTATAATGAAAGAGAAGAAATGAAGGGAATGGATGAAAGTACCATTGAAAACAAAAGAATAAGAAGAGAGATTGTCCACTTTTGGAACGAGTGATGGATTTTATATGGCTGCTTTTGTGCCATATAAAAGTATGCAGGTGATGTTGTTTTCATGGATTTTGGAAAAGCCGCACCACAAATCCTTCCAGAATTTTTTTTTATTATTTTTTTTATTTTTTTAGTTTTTGGTGTTGTTGTTCTTCTTATTTGTAAATAGAACCATATTTGAATGACTTGTTTCTGTCAAGAAATGAGCACCTGCTACGTATGGCAAAACATAAAATTTCAGAAAAGTAAAGCAGCTTGACTTTGATTAAGCTACTGTTTCCTGAGCAGTTTTTATATGTGCTCTCCACTAGTGCTGGAAGACAATGGTAGTCCTTAAATTAATAGTTTTTGCTCATCGGCATATATCCTGTAAGGATTCTTGGGTTAGAACACAAATAAGGAAAGGAAGAAAGCGTATAGAATGACATCTCAGCAACGTAGCCAGTTGTAACTGGTTCCAGTATTGACTACATTGAGACCTGGGTTCATTTACTAACAAGCAGATTTTTTCAGTGTTAATTTCATGCATTCCTCAATGCACAAATCATCTCTAAGTCAGAAAAGAGATGGATGTAGATAGGAGAACACCTGTAGGTATCGTTGAGGTTCAGCATTATCTGTAAAAATATGTAAACAATAAATAAAACCCCTTGAACTCTTCTCTACCAAAGCATATGGTGTAAGCGGCCAGCAGTATTATTCTTCTGGTTTGTACACAGAGCTCTGAAAGTGTTGCCTTCCAGGTGATTGCTCTAGCACACAGCACACAGGCCAGTGAGTAACACTCTAGCATACTTATTTTTTTGGCCTCAGAAAAGAGAGAAAATGATCCTCCTCCTTTGAATAAAACAGGACAGCTCTATGTAACTAGTTCTAATATAAATAAGAAGAGTTGTGAGACTAAGGAGTGTCTGCTCTGGAAGTTTGAAGCTTCTCTGGCAGATCCTAAGTTTCTCCAGATATCCAAAGGTATTTTTGGAGCATTCTGCTCTCTCCCTCGCCCTTTTCTTCTCTGTCTTTATTTGCCACTTGGCATATTTAATTATGCATTTGTTACCTTCTAAATGAATGAAAATCAGGAAGCTTATGGGGGGAAAAAAAAATAGTTGTTTCCCAGAAATACATTTAAAAAGGAAAATGAACTTCAGAACAAAATACACACAGAAGAGGTAATAGCTAAATTGTAGTTCCAGAATCTATGGTTAGCACTATAATAATGAATGTGTCAGTATATTCCTCTCAGTATGACCCCTAGAAAATGGTCAACTGTTGAAAAAATAAAGAAATAGAATTGCATTTTCGGTTGTGCCTTCTGAAATGGCCCCCTACTTTCAGCGATGGTAGTATTGCTGTAGATATCTTTAATAGTGTCATGATCTCACACTACTGATCTGATGAACTGTAGCATCTTACTTTATAATTTGTGTGTAATTCATAAAGGAAACAAGATATGCAATAAGGCATTAATCCTGAAAGCCTTTAATGTATGACATCTCCAGAAGTAAAGCTGTACTACATAAGAAGAGAATAAGATAGCAAAACCTGAGAATTGACTCATAATCTGCTGATTCCTCTCATCTCTTTTTAGTGAAATAACTAAACTGCATAAATAACTTATTCTTAAATATTTTCATTTACAACATTTTCTGTAGTTGTCTCGCCTGAATTTCTCATGGACTAAGTGTTGTTCCTACTAATCTAATTTTTCAATGTGATAAACACAGAAATAAAGAGTGTTAAATTATTTATTCAAATAAAAGCAGCTATGCAAAATGTTTGTGGTGGCAAATAGGAAAAAATGCCAAAAGAAGTTATGTCTGCAAGAAAGCATTATTTTGTTCTATCAGCAGCAGACTGAAATCATACTTGATATTAAGTCTGGGAAAGTTTCAGCGGGTAGGAAATAGTTATATGGTTTTAAATATGGTTTTAAAACTGTAAATCCAAGAGTCAGTATGGCTGCTTGTATGTTGTATGTTAGTGTAGTGCATTACACTTCTGTACATACAATAGCTAGTTGACTGTATTTCACTTTTATATTTTCAGGAACAAGCATTCTGAGTTCATCTCCATCTTCTGCCACTGTAACATAAACTTTTTCTTCCCATTCATCAAAATGATTGCTAAATGACTGTGAAAATTCACAGTCTGAATTTTCTTGAGGGATGGATCTTAGCAGTTAGCAAGGGAACATTTTGGAAGTCTGCACTTTTAAAGGTTTAATTGTTCAAAGAATAGAAATGGTTGTTAGGTTGAGAGTTTTAAGAAGAGATTGCATGTGCATCGAGAAGAAGGGAAAAAATTGACCCCTCTAGCATAAATATAGCTTTCTTTCTATTGTCTTCTGGAGTTTCCCTCTTTTAAGTGTTGCAATCAGGTCAGATGAACTGTTTCTATATTCTGAGCTGACAATGACTGAAAGTATAGAACTTCAGAAAACCCATAAGAGCTTTACTTTCTAAATGTTTCACCTGAGAAAAAGATGATGAACATTTATGATGGGGCAAGAGATTTTAACTTGTTTCCAGTACAGCTGGTTGAAAAATATCAAAGGTTTTCTACTGTGAATGAATTATGTGCTATTTGTAGGAATGCGGGGATCACCATATATTAAGCTGCTATGCCTAACATCACGGTTCTGAGATTTATACTATATCTTAAAGGTCTAGAGGAAAGCATTATTTTGTTTTTCAAATTATCCATGTGAATAGGGAAAGCTTGAGGTTTCTTAGTATATTATGATGATTGCTAAGATTTTTTGCTTGGATGGGTTATAAGATTAATAATACACACGTTCTCAAGGTTTTTGGCTCCATTGATTCACAGTTGAGTTTAAGGGCTGGTATGCAGTGAATATAAATGTTTCAGTGTAGTATGCAGTTGTTTGATTCAGGTCATTTCCTTGCAGGTTAGCTGTAAGCTGTTACAAACAGCCCTGAATTGCGCTCCCTTGCAAACAAGTCAGTACGCCAAGGAAATGCAAGCAAGGAAAAGGTCTAGCTGCTGTTCCTACTCGTAACAGATTAAAATGAGCCACATAGGGTAGTGATGATGGCTGGTTCTGTTGCTTTAAAATCTGCCTACAAAGAATGGTAAACTTTTAGGAAATGTTAGGTATGGAAAGCACCTGGTGAAGCTTGTAGTCTGACACTTGAGGCACTCCTTATGGAAGTAGGTTGTTGTTAATTTGAAGAGTAGAGGAAAAGTGTTCTGGTTACCTGAGATGCCAAATATGTGAAAGAAAGGCACAGCCTAAAATGTTTTAAAACAGAAATGCATACCCTCATCTGTGTTACTGTACTTCCAAAGTAAATCTTCAAGCTATTTAATTACTCAAATGAAGGAAATAACCAGCTTGCAGCCCTGTTGACCAAGATTCTGAGCAGTTTATAGGACCTGTCCACAATCATGAGCATTTTGGATAATAGAAATCTCCATTTGCTCAGTGGGCAGAGTGCCATTTTGAAGTCATCCAACCAGCACCGTTCCTAAATGACTGACACAAGGTGCAAATTTTGGAGAGGGAAATCAGTCATTTTACTGCTGACCAGTGGCATGTATAACTTTCTCATAAGATATATCTCTAAGCCTGCTCTTCTTGCTCTGTTTTTAATTTGATAGTTCTGGATAAGTGAACCTTAGGTGTATCTTAGTGTACCACTGAGTGCTTTTTTTACATCAATGTTCTGGATTCATGGTCAGAATGATCTGGGTGCAGATTCCCTGAATACATTCGTGACGTGTCAGTGTTGGATGCATTTTAGAAGAAGGTAAATTCTAAATACTAAAATCCTCATTTGTGAAATAGAAACGTGTTTCCTATATATGACAGCTGGCACATAAATAACATTTTCAGGTACTGCTAAGTCATGCAGCTATGAAGAATAGATATGTATTTGGAAAATATAGTCCTGCTAAATCTTCTCACATCATCTATGCCACCAGTGTTTTATTCTGCATTTAAATAATAAAGCAGCATCTCTCACGTGTTACAAGCAGTGTAACAAAAAAACTGGTATTAGAGTGGAGCTCCAGCTGTATTCAGACAATCATTTAATGATGAACTGTGCTAGCTAACCACCTACAAAACCTTCTCACTCTTCTTTCCTTATGACAAGAAGGATGTGCTTTGTCTTCTCTTGAAAACTTATCTCCAACACGTCTTTCTCACTATCCTGAAAACGTCTTGAAGGAGCAAATACTCTGGAAGTTTATTGAGGTCTCAGAAAAGTTTTGAAGATTTTTTTTTCATTTGAAGTTCACTCGGGTCAAAAATTCCACAGCACTTTTTTTCTTTTTCTATGGCTAATATTTCCTTCTTCTTAACAGGTGATTTATATATTGGAGGAGTGGCCAAAGAAATGTATAAGTCCTTACCAAAGCTGGTGCATGCAAAGGAGGGTTTTCAAGGCTGTCTTGCATCAGTTGATTTGAATGGACGGCTCCCTGATCTAATCTCAGATGCTCTCTTCTGCAATGGGCAAATAGAAAGAGGATGTGAAGGTACTGAGTATGCTGATGTCTTTTTATATTATAGTGCAAGTATTGCGCTGATTCTGAGTTTTGTCTGTATGTAAACTCTACATGTGGTCAGTCTGTATATTACCTGCTAATAACTTAATTTATTGGAACCCTTCTAACATAGACTGCATTTCTATTAGTGTTGTGGATAAAAATCTGTGCCTGCCCTACAGCACAGATGGGTCTGAGAATGTGAGTTAACTTCTTAAATATTAAATGTAGGTCCCATCCTTCTCCATTAGCCTAGTTATTTTGCATGTATCTTATTTACTTATGATATGATGTTTTAAGTAATGATAGAAACAAAACCAATTGGCTTCAATAGAGTCCTTTTGTATTTTCATGACACGTAGATGTAGGTAATGCTAAAGCATTAGCTAATTAAAGACAATTTTAAAACAGACCTTTTGTGTTTATTAATTGAAGGGTAATTTATGACACTTCAAGATCAGTCTTTCCTCAACTCTATTTTAGCTTACCTTTGAGATCTGTACTGTCATGGATCTTCATATCTGAAGCCAGTAGCAACCAAATATGTTTTTTCTCACATTTTGACGCATCTGAAATATTGTGGAATGTAAGTGAGGATAGTATTGAAAGAGGTGTATTTGTAAGTCAAAGGTATCAGTCTAGTTCTTTTTCCTCCTGTCATTCAATTCCATTTTACTTTTCTTTATGAAATAACTTAAATTGTCCCTGTATATATATTTTACTCACACAGTGCTGAATTTTGTGGGCTTGCTCAATTCTACATGTTTTCATCTCTCAAGCACCATTCTTCTCTGGGCAGAAGTTGTGTAAATGACATGTTAGTGTTTCAGTTCTGAATCTCAATAATTTTGATACCAAGTTTGTTGCATTTGCAAATACACAATTTAGACTATTCAAATAGAGCTGAGAGAGGATTCCTCAGGCTTCGCCACATCAAACTTTCTGACAGACAAACTCTTTTCATTTACTGTACCTACAGTAAGTTTGTGTGGGTGGAACTTGCTCGTTCTTTTCCTGTTTCCTTTAGTTACCAATATAAATTCTCTTGATAGAACATAGAAATATGTAAAATTCACAGCATATTTTTATATAGCCTTAGTGTCTATATCTCTCTCAGGAATGAAAAAAAAAAATAAATATATATATATGTTCATTTACAGTGAGTTTGAAAAATTAGATTCTGCTTTCTGAATGTCATGAGCGAATTCCATGCCTGTACCATCCCTTTAAAGAGTCAAAGTACGCTTTAATTCCATTATACATTTCATGGCTTCTTTTGAAATTATGTAATTTTTTAAATGAATTTTATGTAGTTCAAAGAAATATTGCCATAGGCCTAGAATGCAAGTTCACCTTTTAAACCAATGGCACAACTAAGCTGTCAGTGAATTTAATAAAGCTACCAGCAGTTTAATAAAGGCAACTCAAATATTGCTCTCTTTGGTGGAGAATCAGCTTTTTCTGACACCAAAATCATCTGACACAAGCAGAATGGTTAAACCAGATGTGCTGCCTGGCTCTCAGAGATCTGCCTCATCAAAAGTTTTGCCAATAGAAAGAAAACTTAAACACCATGGAATGAAATATCCCCTTTCACCCTTTTTTGCGTAAACCTTGCAAGTGAACTCTTCCATCTCCATTGTTCTGCTGTTTGACCCATGTTGGTGATCTTCCCATGTTTGACAAAGTTGGTCTCTTGTTTGCAGACCATGGGTCAGATGTACAAAAATATTCTGACATATAAAAAAAACATATGGAAGTCTTGCAAATTTAGCTGCCTCCTAGAAGTCTCTTGTATGCCTCAAGCTGCCCAGCGCTCTGCTGCTGTGTACCTACAGGAGTGTCTTCATCCATAGAGCTGAACAATTTTACCTCTTAAATGGCAATGAGACGTTTAAGATCTGTAAATCCCCTCAGCTGTTGAGTCCAAAGAGCTGATGACACACAGTAGTAGAATTAATTTCAAAGCAAAAAGTGTAAGTCACTACCACTGTCAATCCAAAAGACAGTGTGTGCATGTCCTTTGCTAATACTTAGGAGGCTTTGCTAATAGCCTCCAAAATGAGACACTCGGATTTGATATTCTTCAGATTCTTTTGAGATTGAGTTCCCCCATTAAAAAAAAAAAAAAAGAAAGAGGGGTGAAAGGTCTTTTACTCTCTTCTGTCATGTTTGTTGCCATGATTTAATTTTATCTGTTAGGACTTTGTCCTTAAAAAACTGATATTTGTCAATAACTTTACTGTTATAAAAGCGTGTTAAGGTATATTTTTATAGGTATGTTTTTGTGCAGCCCCACATTATATGATTGGGGTGACAAATTGTAAAGTTTGCATTTCAGAATTAAAATCACAGGCTGAGGGTATCTGTTCTCCATCATTGAGCATTAAATACAATGTACATGTAACAGAGTTCATCTTGGCACGTTTTCAATGGGTAGAATAGATAGATTCTGACAACTAAAAACAGAATATGCTAACTAGGTCTTCAGACTGTTAATGGTGAACCCCAGAACTACACTGTGTCAACCCTGTTTTTCTTTAATCAGATTCATTGTACGTAATGCAGTTTAATCAGATTTACAGAAAATACTAAATTATTTTTAAAAAATTGTTTTAATATATTTGGAAATTAATACACTAATTGCATGCATGTATGTATACAATTTGTCTGAAAATAACTATGTAGTAAGTTTCATAGTGTTTCTTAACATATATGAAGATTCTTGGTTGTGAGATGAATTTATATATATAGGTGTGTATATATATATATATAGTGAAACATAGTGCACATCAACTAAAAGAGTGCTTCTTGTGTAATATGCATAGCCCATAAGCCCTTACATTAGGCAGAGATAAAGGAGAGACCAAATTCCATCTATTAAAAAGTCCACAGTGAAGACTGAATAAATTTGATTGACATTTTAGCTAACTATTTTAAAGGTAAGCAATTGAGACGAGTGTGTTACAGTATTTTACTAAATAACATAGATTTGTATAATTTGTAGGAGTACATAAACCAGTTATGGGGGATATTATAGTACTTTCCAATATTGAACTGTCTCCAATATCTCTCCCTCTTTCTTTTTTCTAAGAAAAGTCTTACCAGTAAGCCAGTTCTGATGGCATTTTTTGAATGATGACTACTACAAATAAAACCGAAAGTGCTAAGAAATTTCAAAAGAAGCAGAATAACCTTTTCTACCTCGATATTATCTGTATTTTTTCATATTTGTGTTTTTGAACATGCGCTTTTTAATATGCCTCCAGGGTCCTGCAGTTTTTGTACTTTTAAGTCCTTGTGACTTTTGCTCTACTTTTGCAATGATGAGGAAACTTAACATTGCATAACTAAAGTGTAAATAAATGCATGAATATATAACATTTAAACACCTACAGATATTTTCACTTCATCTTTGTAAAGTTTCTGAGCAGCAGAATCTGGTGAGGAAAAAAAATGTGTCTTGTCAGCTATGGGATTCTGTCATTATAATCCCCAGCTCAAGAAAGGGTGATGTAATGCCCAAATGTTTAAACTTCTGGCATCAGGGCTCCTGTGAAAGGAAAATCATAGTCTTATGTCTGCATACTGCAATCAATCCATTATGGATATTATTGTTATTTGAATAGGAGAAAATATAACAAAGTATTTAACAGTCTTGCCTGAACACTGATGTTGGGTACGTTGTCTTTCATCCTTAATCACAGTGATGACTGTTCAGGCCCTGGTTGAGAGGTGTGCTCAAGCAGGGACTCGTTTAAAGCAAGTGGCCATTGAACTGACTGATTACTAAAATAATGGCAAATCAAATGAAAATCCCACGCTGAGATCTTTGAAGAAGATGCAGTGTGAAAGATGGGTTTAAGTGGATCTTTCTCTCCAGAATAATTTAGAGGATTTACATAATCCTAGGGCTGGATTTGCTCTGTCATCCCTAACTGGAAATGGTATTTTCAAATGGATGTAAATGTGTATTCCCCAAAATGATTTAGGAGAATTTTGTAATCCCAGAATCAAATTTTTCCTTGTTATGTCAAAAATTGGTGTGAAATGTGTGTGCGAGCTGAAAGGAATCAGTAATTCATGATCTGTATTTCAGTCTTCATTCACCAGTCATTGAGACAAGGCTAGAAAAAAGAAAGACCGGAGTGGATGACAGCGCTAATTATTCTTGAATTTAGTGTATGTGAACATGACAAATGGCTAGTCAGGATTCAGCCATGCATTTATTCTGCTAATGCATTCATATCTATCCAAGGGGAAAAAGAAAGAAAAAAAAACTTTTAATTTTCCTTCATTACATGTCATCAGCTCAATTAACCATTATATTTGTAGTAAAATACTGGCAAATTACTGCTTTCTTATTTTGGCTTGCCTGAAGATTTATGGCTATTAGCATTAATTTGTTTGCATTATATGGCATTTCTTCCTCTCTTTAACAGCAGCATGCACTTTATTCTGAATGTTTTTTCTGTGTTTGCTGCCATTTCAATATTGCTTACTAACATTTAATATATTTTGCTTTTTTATTTTGCTGACAAAGTTGCATTGATGAAAGCTGATTTGCAAGGTAGATAGCCCTGTGTGTATTCAACAAGACTGAAACCCCCAATGCACGGTTGGATTTCTGCAATAAATGCTCTGTACATTTCAGAACTCAAGTGTGTTATTTTGTTTCAGATTTTGTCTTTCACACCTCTAAAACAATGCGCTACATGAACCTTCATTTTCCAGCAGAGTTTGCATAAAGGCTTTCAGTCTTGAGTATGTTTCGTATAGTGACTGCTTTAGTGCTTTGATCATACCTTTCTGAATTTCTTTATATTTCAGTAGTCTAGTTCTGGTTCTCTGGAAATAAGAGTAGTTTGTTCTTCATGTGTATGTCACATTTTGGCATGCCGGTTCATTAGTAGTCTGATTTTCTTCATTTTCCCTTAAAAACAAGTGTGCATGGGATCCCCCTGAAGCATGTGACTCAGTACTTGCCAACATTCATGTCAAAGAATCCAGGCTTCTCTTAATTTCAGACCTAAACAATTTAAAGCAATTTCTGGAATTAAAACTATTATAAAACATAGCTTCATTTTATTTATTTAGTTAGTTGGTTTTGTTTTGTTTGGATTTTTCTTTATTTTCCTTTAGTTTCATCTCCCAGTGCTTTGCTTCCTGTGGCATCTGACTTCGCTGGTTGAAATGTATCTACAGGAAAAAATACTGAAATTGTTAGAAAACATTTAGCCAGTTAATGGTCTGAGATGAGATTAACAAATAACTTGCAATAAAGTTAACGTCTCCACTGTACCTGGAATAATGCTGCTTCAGTTTGTGCATTTTTATGTGTTTATGACATATTAATCGTAAAATTATAAAGCAAAAATATCTTTTTAACTTTACATGTTGCTGCAAAAAAGCAGCAAGTTTATGTGTCTTTTCCTTGGTAACTTTGCTCATTCTGTTTGAGATATTGGCAACTTGTTAATGTGATCCAGTGAGAAACATGTTTGTTGGAAGCCAAAGTGCAAGTCTGTTTTTTTGTGTGTTCTCATCAGGCCCCAGCACAACGTGCCAAGAGGATTCGTGTGCAAACCAGGGAGTGTGCTTGCAGCAGTGGGATGGATTCAGTTGTGACTGTAGCATGACCTCCTTTAGCGGACCATTATGCAATGACCGTAAGTACACTAAAATGTGCTGGTTTGAAGGCTCTAGAGCTCTAAGGCAGCATTTCAAGCAAGTGTCGGAAGCTTTATATTATTTTAATATACAGTATTAAATGAACTGGCAAACCTTGTGAATATCTGTAAGGATATGGGAAAAAAATAGCTAAAATACGCAGTATGAATTGTGGACAATGTGCAGTATTAAACACTGGCAGAATTTGTTTTTATTATAGTTGATTACATATCTAATATACTGATGGTTACCCATTTGAAATAAGCTCTTTCTTGCATAAATGTTACAAGTAGTGTTTGCTGGTGGTTTTTTATTTTTTTTTTCTGATTGAAAAAAAAGTCTTTTACATTTTATTCTTTTAAACTATATTGTAATTTCCTAGCATTATCTCATGAGAGCTGTAATTACTGTGAAACAGTTGACAAGCCTTATTCTCTCCTTTTGTAGATTTTTTTAGGTGACACACTGAGCATTTTGATAATAAAAGCATACAGAGTATTTTAGTTCTTTTAAATTTCATCTCAATAAAGCTACATAATACACACCAACCATCTGGTGTTGGAAAGGAAAACTTTAAATATGTCAGAAGTGAGGTGCCTGATTCACCAATATAATCTAATTTTTTTCCAATCTAGACTTATTGATCAAAATAGAATTATGCAGAATTGAAAGCGAAGCAGAAATGCAGGAGCCTTGATGGTCCGCAATAACTGTTAAAAGAAAACTGCTCAGTTTTGTTTTTAAATCTGCACATCTGAAATATCGGTGTTACATGTTTTTGTATCTATATGATAATGGAATTTCTTTAGGCACTTTTATTTTCATTTGTGTACATTTCTCTGAATGAATGTCTGATGAAACAGTGTGTTGGCATGACTGCCTAGCCATGCATTTTAGATTTCTGTGTCTTGATCCCATTCTCTAGTCTACAGCATGATGCACCTTCTTGGACAAACTCTAAAATAACACAATAACTATCATCTGAAGTGCTTTGGGCTCAGATTATAGCTAACTTGAGGCTTAAAAATGAATTATGCAAAAGATGCAGTAATGATTTTCATGCAAGTTCCAATTTTCTACTCTTGACCACTTTTGAAAAAATGTGGAAAAGATTCATGTTAGCGTGCTTCCCTACACTTGCTGTCATGGTAGAAATGAAATGTGGCATCAGAGAACTTCAGAAAATTTGAAGAAAGGTTTGTGTGTTTATTCCTATGAGTTTGCCTTTCTAATTATATAAAAGTAATCAGCCATACTACAAAGCATGTTTTTAAAGATATTAGCCTTCTACTATCTACTACAGAGGAAAATTATTTCTATTTTTCTTTTATGCCGGTGCTTCTGGCTTTCTGTGACCTGAGTTCTTTCAAAAGTAACTAAAAACTGTGAAATGTATCATTATTTTAATTCATATCTAGCAAAGGAAAATCTCTTTCTGTACATTTGTTTTAGTAGAGCTGATGTCTGGACCTGGAATATTCTGTAAACTATTTTTTCAAATACAAATCAGGCATACTGAAAAGCTAGCATAAGAATAACATTTAGCAGTCTATGAAGTCTCACTAGTACAGTAGTGTTGTGGAGCACACTGTATAGAATCAGATAACTCAGTATAGTACTTTTGATGATGGTGAAGGGGTATCTTTGGTACAGGGCTGCCAACAATGCTTACTTCTTTCCAGATAAGTCATTTTTTTATGTTCTGTCACAAATATGAGATACAAATGTATTCTAGATGCAGATGTTTTGTGATAGAATGCAATTTGGTAAATTTAATTTGTTTACTTTGTGCTTTATCTTGGCTCCTCAGGTTATTTTTCATTTCAAAAATCTGCCAAACAAATCTAATGAGAAAGATTTTTTTTGCCATGATATATGGGGGGGAGAGGGGTTGGATGGAGAAAAAATCATGGTGTAATTTCAGTGTCATCTAGATGCTTCTAGACTTGTGTCTGCATTCTTTAGGAAGGGCAGAATGGATAGAGAAGTCATGAACTGTTACTATAGGTTTTAGTAAATTGCATGGGCTACAAAACACATGCCAAACTTTTGCAGCACTGAAGTAAGCCAAATTCCTTTCACGTCAAGTGAGGTGGTTCCTGTGACAAGTCTGGAGTAGCACCTGCTTGCTACTGACAAACACAGACCTTATAAAAGACAGTGTGCAAGATGTGGAAGCAGGGCCAAGTGGTCCAGGAATGCAGTCTGTGAATGCATAGCAAGAACAACCAAAGCCTAGCCTAGCAGGGGACATAGATGGCAACATTAAGAGCTCCTGTCAGCACTGAAAGAAAGAGCAGGAAAATGGGCCCACCACTGAATGAGGTGAAAGGACCTCAGGGCAAAGGACAAGGAATAAATCAGGGTACTCCGTGGCTTCATCGTGATCTTTATCAGTAAGACCAGCCTTCAGCATTTTCACTGCACTTGACCACACTTGTACAGTACACAAGATATACACTGCATGCATATGGCAACTGAAGGGATTAATCCATATGTTTTCCTCATCACTGTGAACTTGCTCTTGATTATCTTTGAAAGGTCCTGACTTTGGGGGGCGGTTCCAGAGAATTGAGGGGAAAAAAGAAAGAAAGTGTTGTCCTCAAGAAGGAGGAAACTACAGACTGGTCAGCCTAACATCAATTCCAGGAAATGTGATAGAAAAGATCAACCTGGCAGCTATTTCCAAACATAGTAGAGACAGGAGGGCAATTAGGAATATCTAGCGTGGACCTACAGAGGGGAAATTACATGATTTCATGAGTGTAGATTCAGTATTTAGTTATTTTTCATTTTATTGCTAAGCAGAGAATTCATCCTCTCATTTGAAAGCGTGGTGAGTACTCAAAATTGGGACTGAATCATGTATCTTTCTGGAAAAACAAAACAAAACCAACCAACCAAACAAAAAACCGAAATTATAATTGTCCTCAGACTGAATGCAGTGAGCACTGGATACTCTTGGCTGTTACTGAGGATAGACTGAGATGTCCTGAGGTCATAGGATGTTATAAAAACATA
Source organism: Lagopus muta (assembly GCF_023343835.1). Lineage (NCBI taxonomy): Eukaryota > Metazoa > Chordata > Aves > Galliformes > Phasianidae > Lagopus > Lagopus muta. The sequence goes on from NC_064434.1 coordinate 99,137,259, forward strand.
TTAGTTAAGTTTATAAGAGATATGGATAGTAGGGTATTTGGCATTATACAGATTCCAGGAGGGACTGAATACTTCTCTTTTTGGTGTAGTGCTCGGAGAGTGCATTAAGTAAGATTGAAGTTATACTTTGAACCTTGAAAAATTTAAATATTGAGTCAATTTTTGAAATAAATGGACATTTTTATAAACGTCAGTCTTCCTTGAAGAACTCTGATCAGAACAGGTGCATTTTTGCAGTGAATGAGGCAAGAGTCTTTTATTATGTGAACAGGCAACTAACAATTATATAATAATCCATATGCAAGGAGGGGTAATTTAATATTGTGTTCAGAAATGTGCAGATGGCTTTCCCTAGATTTACAGTACTTTATGCTTGAAATTTAATGTTGTATCGCACTCACACTACATAGTGCATAAAGAAAAGGAATATTTATTATTTTGAGTTAGCTATGCAAATAACTTGGTATGATCAGTCATTGATATGATCAGTGTTGACATCAGATAGGCATTCTGCTGTTACAGTGTCTTTCTTTTTCGAAAATGTGAATCAGAGGCTGATATTCGTATAATCCCTCTGCATCTGTCACTCAGTGTTACCCAAATGATGAGTTTAAACTCTATACACACATAAATATATATTAATTTATTTTGCTGTTATGGATATGGCATCTTTTGGACCTTTTGACACTGAGAATGTAGAGTGCCTTAATGTTACTTTTGTGAGGATTTGGACAAAGTGAAGAAACTTCATTAAATCAATGACCAAAACCTAAAGTAACCGTACGAGCCACTCCATATTTTGGTACTTTCCAAAATAGCAGAAAATATTCCTGGCCAAGTGTTTGCAGTTGCTAGCTATCAGTAAGCATATAACCTGTTACTGAGAAAAAGGACGCACAATTCCTTAGAGTACATTAAAACACATTTGATTTCCACCTCCAGTAGCTGAGAATTAAAAAAACCTGTCCTTGATAACATACAAGTCTAAATATTTGATGTGATTATTTTGCCATGGAGGCTCATGGTACACAGGAGAAATAAAGACAGCAACTCACAATTACAACACAGGGCAAGCTTCTGGAATGAACTAATTAAAGAAATCTCAATTTGTTCAGCTTATCTCATCCAATCTTTCTCTGTAATGAATATCTGGAATTTTTGGTGACAAACATCAATGGCCTAATTTGTATTATCTTCAAAGGAAGTGGGATTTCACACAAGCAGTCTTGAGAACTTAGAAATGCCTTGGTATTTAGGAGAATTAGAAAAACTGTAAAAAGAGCAAGGAAGACAAGAAGTGCTAACTGTGAACCATAGCTGTGAAACAACATTTTTAAACTTTTGTTTCTATTGGAATCTTGATCCAGATAAGGTGCACTTTGATCTACCAGGCTGTTGGGACTGTGATGTAACATGGGAGCACACACTGCTTTGAGCAGCATGACTCAAAAAATGAAAACTTTTTTTTTCTCATCCTCCAATCCTTGATGGCCCAGCTGTAATTGCTTTTTCACCTCTATCTTGTATGGATCTCAAAGCAAAGTAAATTTTGTCTTTTCATTAATATCTGCTCAATCTATCAATTACATAAAGTTAACCAGGCATTCTTTTTTTGACGGTCTGAAAACAGCTTTTAGAGTTTTTGCCTTCTTTACAAAAACATTCTGGAGTTGCCGATTGGGTGAGGTAATAGTTAGGTAATTTCCATATTCCTTAAAGATATAGATCACCCTATTTAAAAAAGAAAGAGTTTGACTGTGACTGTATATTGTCACTTAATATTTCTAAAAAAACAGTAGCAAGAAAAGCTTCAAGTGGGGATAACATGATACAAAAAAAAAAAAAAAACAAAACTTTTAAGGTTGCCAGAATGTATTTTTATAGCTCTGCTTGTAGCTCAGATCAAAGCAATTATGCAACACTTGTGGCCTACTCAGAGGCATTTTCTGCTTCACAATATTAAAAATGGAACATAGTGTCAGAAAATTGTGAGCTTCTCTCTGCCTCTGGAAGAATTAAGGGAGTAATTAAATTGAATTTTGGTATGTCAATAATATCTTTCTCTTATTAATGGTGTAATAATTTTGTAAATCAAATCCTGGAAGTGTTTCCAGTGTCATAAAGGTGAAAATGATTAAGGGTAATGAAATTCATTCTCATGGAATTAAAATTGTTCTGTTGGGTATCGTCAGATTCCTTTCTCTAGAACATTCAAATTATTACAATTTGATAGTGTGTTATGTACAATTCAGGTCTGAAATTTGGTATCTATTAGAAAAGCTATTCACAGTAACAGTGATAGCAGATAAGTGCTGTCGCTATTCTTTCTCATACATTTCTCTTTAAAAGATACTAATACAGTCTTGTAAACTGGAACGTTCCAATAATATGTATTAAGATAAATGTTAGGTAAATATTAGGTTTCTAAACAAGATTAATGGTCACATATGGTGTAGCTGAAGCAGAAGTTTTACCTCTGTTAATGGTGTCTCCAACAAACCCCTCCCCTCAAAAAAAAGAGCAATGAGTAAGTGCTGGGTTTTTTAAACAGATGATAGCTGTGAGCATCACAAACGGTAAGAAAGAGGGAAAAGCTTTCCTAGTTTTTCCTAGTCTCCTTTTTAACCCATAGTATGAGAAGAGCTCAAAGTATTTATAAGGAGTTTAGTAATATATACCTATTTTATCTATAAGTTATTTACAGTAGCACAATGATGGTTGACACATCAGAAAAGCAAAATTATTCAGTCCTTCTGAAGTCTGTACAGCTGGACTCAGGTTACTAAGGCAACCTGATCTTCCCCAGCATGTATTCTTGCTTGACAGATAGGTAGGTAGGTTAGATTCCAAGTAACAATATAGATAACAAGGATACAAGGCACTGCTATACGCATTACAAAACAAAATTTTCATGGTAGCTTGAGATCTTCTTTAGAGTCTTCTGTGTTTTCTTTTTTCTTTTTCTTTTTTTTTCTTCCCCCCCCCCTCCCCCCCCGCCTCAGATGATGTAGAAAATTGAGGCAAAGTGAAAACTTCTATTTATAAAGTAGACAAAATGACCTAAATCTTACATGGGTAAATCAGGGTGTTCTGCAATCCAATTTAATGATCTGTGCAATTCCTCAGCAGCTGAGAATGAAAGCATGTGCTGGTATAATGGCAAGGCACAGAGTAAGATAAATTTTGCAGAAGTTTTTATACCTTTCATAGTTTTGTTCTCTTCTCATGCTACAGGATGGATATTGTTACCTATTTTTTGACCACTTATATCTGCTGATTAGATGGAGATGGGAAGCTGTTCTGAATGAAATTTTGACTTTCTTCCTAGTGTGCTTATTCTCTCTTAATATCACACGATATTTAAGATCCTTGAATATCTCATTTTAACTGGGGCATATGAATGTTATATACTGATGTTGTGTTTTAAAGTCTTTGTAACTGTTGTCATGGAATCATAAAATTGTTTGAGGGTCAGCTAGTCCAACTTCCCTGCACTGAACAGGGACACCTACAGCTAGATCAGACAACTCCTGACCGTAAGTAACTCCAAAGATGGGGCATCCATCACTTCTCTGGGCAGACTGTTCCAATGCCTCACCACCCTTATTATAAAAACAAACAAAAATATTTTTTTCCTTATATTTGGTCTAAAACTCACCTCTTTTAGTTTGAAACCATTTCCCCTCGTCCTATCACAACAGACCTTGGTAAAGAGCCTGTCTCCATCTTTCTTACTGCCTCTTTCAGATACTGAAATATACTGATTTTCTGCTTAGGTATTTCAAGAAATTTTGTAAGAAGGAAGCAGGATTCATAGCAGCTATGAAAAAATACTGTTGGAAGCATTACTTCTGCGAGTAAAAGAACTTAACCAGGTCTTAGTGTCTGCTGGTTTAATGAAGCCAACTACAAAATTAAGTCCTAGCCTAAGGAAAACTGTTGCATACTCAAAAGTGAGTGGTCAACACCCAGCTTGGGTACTGGAAAGCTGGACTTTAAGAACAGGCAGCAAAGAGCATCTGATGCTCATCAAACTGTTTGGTGCACACAAAGCCAATTTAAAGGTTGCATTAAGGTTGTATTTGTCAGTTTGTTGCTGATTCTGATGGAATGTTCATGCTGCTAAGCTTTAAGCTGTCACTCTTTGTAATGAAGTCATACTTCCAACTGGAAACAGACATGAAAAAGCGCTTCATTTCACTCTAAACATTCATGCACTAAAAAACACTTAAAATGCATGGCATACAGTGTACAATGTCAAAAAGCATTAATATTTACAGATACCATTTTCAAATGATCATAAGCTCTTAGTCTATGTTACCATATAAGGAAGTCCTCTCTTACTGAATGTTGTTTTAACATTCTCTCCCTTTTAAACAGTGTAAATCTTCAGAATACTCCCGGTCACATCAATGGGCTGATGCTTGGATTGTACAAAATATTTTACATAGAGACCAGAGAACTTTGAATTTGGGAAATTAATGCCACTCAGAAGTATCAACTGTGGTAGGCAAGTCCTCCTGAGCGGAGATCTTAAGTAGGAGCTGATGTTGCAGGCAGGGCCCCCAACCTCCACATTTAATACTAGACCAGGCTGCCCTTACTAAAGGTACACTTTCCTTGTAACTTCATGAACTGTAATTGTAGGTGCTGTCTCATATCTAAATAGGTTTATGGACAGCTCATATGCTTGTTTTTGACTTTCAAGTCTCCTGTAGAGAATCAGAAAGACCACAGTGTTTCATTACATCAGAAGAAGACAAAAGACCTTTCCTGTCTTTCACCATTCCCTATATTGTAGAGGTATCATTGTAATTAAAGCTACCTACACACTTTCTCCTTCAAGTAATTGGATGCCACTCTCCTGGTCAGTAAATCAATTTAAGGATTGTCTTGTTTCTATGTATATTAAATAGAAAGGGCTTGTATGTCTGCAGGGGACGTATATGGGATATGCATAGATCAGTTGTACAGGATGTACACAGCAGTTACCAGTATTTCTCAGAACCACCAGAATGCCTGCACAAATATACTTGTATTTTGCAAGAGCAGCAAACAACACGATTTAAACAAGTCAGATTTGCAGTGCATTAACAAAGCTACGTATATAGCTATTTCAAAGAGTATTCAAGGCTGCTCAGGAGTATCAGACTCAGTATACATGTGGTAAAGGTCTAATATGAACATAGGTAGAGGACAAGCTTCAGCTTCCTAAGTACCAGTAGTTCAGCCAAGGTGATGTATATCTGAAAATCTTGAGGGGGATGGGGAGGGAAATCCCCTAATTTTATGCAGATGCTGGAAAGATGTTCAGCAGTCCACTTAGCCATTTGCTGACCTTCTTCCACCTGCTTGTTTTCTTTTGCCAAGTTATGCCTTGACCTTGAGCTCCGTTCCTTCCCCCTATGCTTAATCTTTTCTTCCTTTACTTTTGTCTGCTAAAAGGATAGGAATGTGTTTTAATAGGCTTCTTTCTGTAATCCCTGAAGGGAAGCCTTTACGGCAGGAAAATATTCAAAATGATAGTATCTCTCTAATTGAAAGCACTACCAGGAAAAAATGAAAAATGGGTAAGTTCAGATGCTTTCAGAAGCAAGTGGATTTTATTTCTGTACAACCGAGGCCTGAAAACTTCCAAATGTCACAATGTTGAGAACATTTTACTAGCAATAGTAAGCCTATTTCTCCCTGAAACTCTACCCCAAAACTTTCATCTTTCCAGCCTCTACTTGCTACCAATGTGTATTACTACTGATATTTAATTTGAACTACTTAATGCAGCTTTGCTGGGATGACAGCCAACTTCAAAAGAAAACATTTCCTCTCTAACCCCAACAAATGCACAGGGCCAAGAGATGATATTTTCACTGAAGATTAACCTTTTCCTGGGGATGATACAGTATGCCAAACAACAAGGAAAGGCTCGGAGTACTATAATAGAATTGCCTATAATAGAAATGCACCTTATTGTAGTTTCAGATTTATAGAGAAGGTATTTTTTTATAATTTTGCTATATCTGCACTATGGATTTTATTGAATCTATTGATCAAAAGTTAGACAAATTATATTAGGAATTTCTCCAGCTTGCTTCTCTAGGAATTCTCCAGGAATTTCTGAATGAAAATATGGCTGAGATTTTGCTATAGCTAGAAAGCTGTAAAAAAATATTTAATTTATTGTCTTGGAAAATGTCAGGGAGGAAAGTCAAAACTGTATGGTCTTCCCTGTATCTGGAGCAGGAACAGCATCCTAAGTGGTAAATTAAAGTTCCTTTTAATGTACAAAAAACTCTCAAAAAGTAGGAAATCTATTACTTTTCTTTTTTCTTTTTCTTTTTCTTTTTTTTTCTTTTTAATTTCCTTAAATTGTTGATTGCAGACACTTTCCAAAATAGGGTTATCAGTTGGGGTGGGGGGAAGGGTGGCACTTAACAATATTTAAGTCATTTCATATAATAGAGCATCACTGATGCAACAGAGGCAGCTGGGGGGGGGGGGGGGGGGGGGGGGGAGGAGGGGAAGTTACAGTGGAACCAAACTTTAGACTTATGAAATTTAGGGATCTCTGCCTTCTAAGTCAAGGTCTTGTGAAACTCCATCTTTAGCCCAATACACCAGACAGTAATATTATGATGAGGGACATGCTATTGCTAGATTACTAACCTTAATCAGTTTGTATGTTAAATCATTTGTAAAATTGGAAAGCATAGGAGGGAGAGTATGAGAATGTAGAAGGAAGTAGGGAATGATAACCTTGCATGGAAGTGTTGGCAGTTTTACATCCTTAGGTCATAAGTTCTTCTGGATAGCACAAGATAGTTTGGAGTAGAGTTCTGTGTGATTTTAGTTTCTGAACTGTTGAGGCCTACCAGTATTTAATAATACACTACACTGGGAAAAAAAAGCCACAGAATGTCTGTACGCAGCCATGTTCGTTTGTAAGTTTAAATAAAATGAAATATGGACTATTGTGAAGCATCCATAGACTTGCAAATAATAATACCCCACTGTAAATACTATGCAAAGAATGTAGTATATTTGCTTATGTGAGGAAAAATAAAAGGGGACCTATTTATAACAAAGGTCTCATATAGGCATATAATTCTAGATTAATTTTAGATACTCTCAGTAATATTTAAATTATCCCTTCATGTCACTGTTAAGTGATTCTAAAGAAATTTTTTTTGTCACTCTTTTAAAATATAATTAGATTTTAAAAACAAACAAAAAAAGACAAAACAGGAAATGGGAAATTTAATCAAGCACAAGTAACAGCACTTTGTTAAAATCGTTCCCAGACATCTTACATATATATCAGTAATCGCCTTTTCACATTAAGATGTCTTCTAAAATTCTCGGTTCATTTTCTGTTCTTCTGACAGTCTGAACAATTTGTCTGGTTTTTTTTTTGTTTTTTTTTGTTTTTTTGGGGGGGGGGTTTTTTGCTTCTTTGTGAATGGAAAACAATGAAAAACCTATAAATCCAGAGATGAGCTTTAATATGAATTTCCACATTGCAGATGTTCTGTTTTCTAAACAGTTATATGAAAATGCAGGCATTTCATTAAATGGACTAGCTTCACTGGAAAAAGCCTCCAATCTTTCCGGGCAAGTAGAAATGATAAAGGAAGTACAGAAGAAAGCTCAGAGGTCCCCAGAGACCTTCCAGATTTAACCTTCATTTCCTTTTTCATCTTAGATTTCTTTATTATTATGTGGAAATGTGTGGTTTAGCTGTTCTTCAAGTTGACAGGTGGTAGAAATCCTTTAATTATGATCTTGGTTGTATGCCGCCAGTGCACAAAGGGGAACCATGATAATCCACTCCACTGTGTTATTAGGAGTCATTGCACATTACTCGTGCTTTTTAGTGTAAAATCCTGTGTAAATCTCACTGTAGAAATAAAATAACCAAAGTAAAAAAAAAAAAGATTAAATTAAATTATATTTGCAGGAAATAAAATAATTAGCTATTATACACCACTCTTCCATGGACAGATAGTAGGAAAAGCATTTAAAGAACTTGTTTAAGCAACCTTTTTTTTTTTTTTTTTTTTTTGGTCGTTTCTTGCTCAACTATTTAATATATAATTTATCATGTACTTAACCTGTCTTTAAAACATGATCGTGTTATCATGTTCAGTGTACATCAGGTACAGAAAGGAAAACCTTCACAACATTGTTTCCTTTGCCACCTGTTCTGCAAAACTTCTATTTATTAGTACTTTTATTCCATTTAGATAAAACATGATTTATCTCTTCCATTTGGTTAGTAATTCTCTGTAATTATTTATGACTGGACTTAAGGCTATTTTCAAGCACTTGGAGACCTTTATTTTTTTTTCCTACTGGAGTGGCATAAAAGGGCCCTAGGTCAAAATTCAATGTATCTACAGAGAGCCAGTGTAATTACCTTGCAAACAGAGAATGCAATGGTGCTGTTGGGATGGGAAGCTTCCTCTCTGTCCCCAGCCCCAGGGTAACAAGACAAATGAAGAGCGTGGAACAAGGAGGAAATCAAAAGTTTCCTTCAGCCTATAATGACCTGGATAATCATCACAATTCTCAAGTACACTTCAGTGATGAAGTGCTCCCTGTCCATTGTCCACACTGGCTTTTCTGCCAGCAAAGGTAAGATCAGCTTGGGATTCATTCCTATGCGATGTAAGTGGAACACGTAAAATAATGCAGTACTATATAGAGAAAGTGATTCCTGCTCTCCAGACTATTGCGTTACCAAACAAACTGAAAAGAGTAACTTTTCAAGGAAAAGTTGCCAAACGCTAGATGCTGTGTCAGCATTAACGTGATGATCAACAATTTCATCCACTCCAAACTAGCAGCAATATTTCATGCCTTTTCCTGAAAAACTGAAGTATACTGTGACACATGGGACCTGAGTTCAGCAGTCATACTTATGTTACAAAAGGGTGATGTTAGCAAAATAATTATTCAAATACAATGCCTATTTTTATGGGCCTTTTTTTTCCCCATGAATTATTCTATGAAATCACTGATGACTGTTTCTGTAACATGCTGCCCATTCTTATTAATGTTTAAGACAGGCAGTAATGAATTTATTTGTAAGAACATACGTGTCAGTTGTACAGACAGTAAAATAAGCATGTAGTGATGTTGTGGCTATCAGGAAGTGTCACTTCTAAAAGTTTCACCCCATTGCTGATATTTGTCCTCTGTTTATGCAGTGGATCGTCAATTGCAGTGATCAGACTGGAAGCAATTTCTTTGATGTTTTTAAAAGGAGGAAATAATTTTTCACCTATCTGAATGTCAGTTGGCTGAGAGTAAATTAAAATGTTCCAGTACTGAGACCGGCAATTATTGCCAAATGTACCCTGAACGGCTTTGGTATTAGTATTCCTAGCAGGGATTTTTTCCTCTTCTTGCAACACGTAGCTCTTGTTTCATTCTAGCCGTTTAAATTAGGAGAGCTGAAAACAATGATCAATCAGAGGTAGTTAAAAAAAAAAAAAAAGAAAAGAAAAAAAAGAAAAAAAAAATCATCCCGATATTAGATTTTCTTCATTTATATCTTTCTTTCTTTTTTTTTTTTTTTTTTTTTTTTTTTTTTGAGTATTTCCCAATTTACTTTTCCCTTTGGCAAACTTGAATTATCTTCTTTATGGGCCAAATTGTGCTTTGATTTAAATTATTGATAAAGGTGTCTTAAATACACTGGAAGCAAGATGGATTTCTAAATAGGCAGCTATCTTTCTAGACTGCTGTGAGTACTATCAGCAGCTAATGAGACCAAGGCTTTCACTGCCCTGATATGCCTGGTTTCCAGCTTTGAATGTGCAGAGCCTGTGTCTGAATCTGGATCTGCTGTATAGCTGTTTAAACCATAGTAAGGCATGGGGCCATTATTAAATTTACTATATGCCTCTGTGAATCCTGGCAGTGCATTCTCATCTATTGAGAAGCCTTAGAAACAAGCTCCTCAGGCAAAACATCCATTAAAGTTTCTTTTCTTAAAGAAAAAAAAAATCTTCTGCTAATTTGCTGCAATTTATGTTTGCTTTGTGATTCTGCAGCCAAGCCTGCCAATGAAACTGTGCTAATCATTAGGAAGCTTGTGCTTGTATGCATTCAGGCATTCTACAAATACCACTCCATAACTAAAGCGATGTTCTAAAAGGGTTTGGGTTTGTTTTTCCTGCATGGTTAAAATCTTACAGCATGTGATTTTGCTCTTTTCTCTCCTTAAAAATCCTTGTGTATTTCATCTGAGGAAAAACTATTCTTACAGCATACTTTTTTCTTTTATATAGTGTAGTTTAATGATAGAAAATAGGTGTCTCACAGATAAAATTACATACTACATGCTCCTGTGTCCTGTCTCAAAGATTTAAGCCCTATAATCTTTCAAAAATTGATCATTAGTCATTTATCTTCTGTAATGGTACCATTGGCTAAGAATTTGAAAAACAGTTAAATTAAAAGAAAAAAAGAAGAATAAGAGTCAGTAGAGGTAGCACTTTGTGGGAAGACCATTAGAAATGAAGGGGGAGTGGATAGAAGTGTACCTTGTAAAGATCTCGTAAAGACCCCAGAAATCCAAGATGAGAAATGAACTGCTCAACCATTGAAAAATATTGGGTCAATTTTCCACATTTTGGAGATCTACAGAAGTCTGTGTATCCTCTGTAAACTCTACCACCTCATGCGAAAAGCTGCAACTCTATTTCAACGTTGAATACATAGCTTCTGTTCCTTTGTATTCCTTCACACCTGAAGTCTGTGTCTGTTGCTCATCTGAGAAGCTTCCTGTCACAGGGTTAAGGGAAAACTATTTTAATCACCATTTTGAAAGAAGGCATCTCAAGAGAGTGGTAGCTTCTACTGATATTTTAGCATTAGTTTATAAATGGATGCATTCCCACATGAAAGTGCAGGGATGAGAATGTAGCTGTCACATCCAACAAACTTTGTTCAACATTTCTGACTGCAGGAATGTGCACTGTGACTTGCAGTTAGCAATAATACACTTTATGTAATTAGTGTCTTGCTTTAGTCCTAATTGTTTCTGAGTCCAATAGGGGTGCTAAGTGTAATTTGTGATATTTCAGAACAGAAATTACTTTTTAATGTTGCTGTTGTCTAGCAAAGTAGAGCCTATCAGGATATGCTCTATCTTATAGTATGTGATTCTTTTTTCTCATTTTCTGTTTCTTCATCATAATTAGTCCTGATGCTGCCGTGTTAGGATAAACTCATGATCCATCTCTATCCACTCTTCACTATTGGCCAGATACCAGATGCTTCTGATGAGAGCTTGGAGTCTGAGTGGCTGAGGCATATTTGGAAATATTGAAATTTAAAACCTGTATTAACATTTATTTCTGGGCCAGCTTTTGTTCCATAAGCAATGAGGTATAGAAAGAGAGTTATGTAAGGGACAAGCGTATAGGCTTACTTGTTCTAATTTTATACCTGATGGGGGGAGCACAGCGGTGGTTTGCAGTCTTTATCAAAATAACAAGAGATCTCCTCATTGTTTAATCCTTGTTTACAACCTCCAGTAATCCTCATTTTCAGCTTCTAACATAACAAAAGTTGATGATTTACTTTAGCTACAAAAGTTCTGGATATTTTAATTAAATGCTGCTTTCATTAAATGGTACTGCACTGAAATTTTGTCTTGCATAGAGTTCAGTAGATATGGTTATCAGGGTACAATTTTAAATATTAATATGCTATCGTTGAGGATGGAAAAATTGCTTAGACTGAAATGATTTGCAAATTTCTGCCCTTCAAGGAATCACCTGCAAAGATCTTGGTTTTCACAAACATGGATTTCACACAGTGGGAAAGCACATAGTTGTTCATGGTCACTTGGAGGTATTTCCATATTAGCTTCAGGTGCCTGTTGTCTAAGTGTTGTCCAGGTGCCTGTCAGCTACATCTGACCATCTACAGTATCATTTTATGTAATTTTGCATCCTTGTGAAATTTGTTAATGAGCCATTTTAGGAAGACATTCCATGCTTTCCAGATAGGACAGCTTAGACTGTTCAGAAAGGGCACAGAATCATAGAAGCATAAAACAGTTTGGTGTGGAAGTCACCTTAAAGAGGTCTAGTTCCAACCCACATGCCACAGGCAGAGACACCTTCCATTAGGTCAGATTTCTCAAAGCCCCATCCAGCTTGGCCTTAAACACTTCCAGGGATGGGGTATCCACAGTTTCCTTGAGCAATCTGTTCCAAAGCCTCATCACTTTATTATTAAAGAATTTGTCTTTAATATCTAATCTAAAGCTACCCTCTTCTAGTTTAACTGTTACTCCTTTTTGTATCATAACACTCCCTGACAAACATGTTTGCATACCTGTCTAAAAAAAGTATTGGAAACAACAAAAACCGAAGCAGCGGGATGCTTGGAGATGAACAAAAAGATGGCTATATATAAATATATATGGAGTGCCTACCCAGAAATAAACTTTTTGAGAGATCAAAGGATGCCACTGCTCTCAGGAAACCTTCAGTAAACCGAAGGGAGAATATAAATTGAAAAGTGCAAAGGTGTTCTTTTGTGAGGTTACTGAAGCCAGCCCTCAACCTTTGAAATTTAAGCCTCATGACCTATAGAGCACTGTTTCCCATGATTGCATGATAGGAAGAATAACTGCTTTTCCTTTCTTTAATCTTTCCTTTCTTCCACTTAATTTCAAAAAAAAAAAAAAACCCAAAAAACAAAAAAACAACTAGACAATCAGCTAAGCAAAATCCCCACATTCTGCTTCCTTTATTTTCAATATCTTTTGGACCTAAGCGTTAAAATGTGAGGTAATAAGTTTGAGGACAACCTGGGAGAGGAGAGTGCCCCTGCTTTTAAAAAGAGAAGAATTTTCTTGACTGGTTGGTTGTTTTTCAGAAAGAGATATGAACCAAGTTACCCTATAGAAGGTCATAGCCACAAAAAGGAGAAAACTTTCCTACCTTAAAAGTTGCCACAGAGGGCAAATTCTACGAACGGCAATAAACTAAAGGGCTCCTGATCATACAAAAGCTGAAATAAGGTGATTTGTTCTTATCGTGTCCCATAGCATTCTGTAGGGGCAGCACTTAATGCCACAATGTCTTCTGATTTCATTACTGCTCTGTTGCTTTTACTGGGGTTTGGAACTTGGGGAAAGACGTGAATGTGCCCATCTGAATGTATTGTTGTAGTATCAATCTTTTCAGACCTCCTGGGTCCACTCTGCAAAAGATATGAAATAGTCAATAGCTCCTATGTAGCAGATAAAGAAGAAGAAATAATGAATGTGCTTTAGTAGTTGGTATAAAAAATGAGAGGAAAAGGTTCTTGGGTGCCTAAGGGGTTCACTGTTCCACAAAAATGGTACTTGTTGCACAGAGAAAATTGAGGCAGCCTGACATTCACAAAGCTTTATTCATGGGACCTGTAGCTGATGATGTACATTGACTTCCATGTTACCTTTGGAGGAGAGAAAGGTGGAGACAGAGAAAGGGAAAACTCCAATGGCCAAGTGGGAAGAGAATTAATGATAGTCCCCGGGTGAATGCTTTCTCCAGGGTATCCTGTCCAGTATAGCAGGGAATCACAGTAATGTTGATGACTGTGTCCATCTTTTTTCCGCAGTAAGATCATATCTTTTCTCAGTACCTGCTCAGCCTCCTTGGTGCTGTCTGTTCAATGACAGAATTACAATTTTGACTTCAATAGAAATTTCATTAATTAGGATATATGTGTTGAACACTGATTGACTATTAAACACCATACACACCTATTATTTATTATATATACATTTAAAAATGCTAAAATGATTGATATTCACTTCATTCAAACATAGACTCAACAGTTTGGAAGGTTGTGGGAGGAAGGAGTGATGATTGGAATCAGTGCAGAGCTAGAAACTGAAGCTGTAAGGCATCAGGGCGAGGGGAAGAAGAAAGAGTGTAAGTTAGATATCAAAAAGAATCGCTATCTCAGAGACTATGACAGAGAAATGATTCACAGTGCACCAGTGCAAGGATAAGAACAAATGGGAGACCAAGTGAAACCATATTCACAATCTAGCCTCAGGATGAGTAGGTGGAAGGCTGAAGTGAAAAGGCAGGCCATAACTGCAAATGAGGGGCCTTCAGCACTACACAAGTTAAAGCACTCTGCAGAAAACTTAAGATCCTTTTCCTGAATGTATCCCAAAACACTTCAGTTCTGACAGTACAGAGCAGATAGCTTGTACTGTGTGTTTCAGGCACAAGTATTCCCAGGCCTGTGCCATAGCAGCATTTCTATAGCTGTGTGGTCTCTTTTTCTCTTCTTGCCACTACACATCTGAGAAGTTGTGCAAATTTCTCTCTAAGGAGTCCTTACTAGATACATCCCCAACTATCTAAATTAAGATATTAAAGAAATCAAATGATGTTTGTGCACCCTGGAGAAAAATGAACGCATTCTTCTTTATTTGTGGCTTTCTTAAAAATATTGATGTAAAGATCTGAAGTATAACTCCCAATATCTGCAGTATTCATAAGGAATAATTTTAATGGAAATGAAAAAGTAGTGTAAAACTGAAATTTTTAATCTTGGTTTCCTTTAGCGGGGAGATAAGAGTAGACAAATGGGTAAACAACCCTATATAAAGACTGTGAGAAGACTATTATTGGTATCACTGAATTGCTCAAAATTATTTGCCACTCAAAGAATTTGCTATTTAGGAAGAATATGAATCTGAACAAGAAATTGCTGTGACTAAAGGTGAATGTGGCTGTGAGGAAATTCTAAGTGTATAAACAATAATTTTTTTTTTTTCTGAAACAACTTCTTACTGGGAGCAAAAGAAAAATACTCAAAAAAAAGCTAATCCTACAAGAGGATTATTTGGAAGCTGTTTGGAATGCCTCTTCTGTGTTACTATACGGTACAGTTTTCCTGTGCTTTCTCTCCTGGTTTTTAATTAGCTGCTTGATTGGGCTGAGAAATTATCACCTAAACTGTCAAGAATAGAGCCAGCAAACTTGAGAGATATTCAGAGCTTGAACACAGATGTGTCCTAATTGAATAGTGCTAACTCACTATACACTGTGATAAGTAACTTACATGGCACACAACTTTTAGGTGGCAAATTCTACACAAACAAGTAGCACAACAGATTCTTGTCTTTCTGTTCCAGTGAACTCCCCACTTCTTTCAGGTGATCTTGAAGAAAAGTTTTCCTGACTCCAATGTGCTTGTAACTGTAACCTAAGCAGAAATGTACAAGTCCTGATCTCAGAGGAGTAAACGTTTCTTTTTCACTACTGAATTTTCAAGTAACCTTCGCTGCCAAATTAGGACTGCTTCTTGGAAGAGCTACCACTTGTTTTTATTTATTTCTATTTTTTGTTTTATTTTATTAATTCTGGATAGATGCATCCAACCTAATCTTTAAAAAGTCTTCCATCATCATCTTCCTTTCTTTGCTTATTATTTTAGGGAATGTTTGTTATGAGAACACCCAAACAACTTGTTTCTTGAATTATCATGTAAATTGGCAGCAATAAATAGCTAGACCAAAGGTCTTGAGAGTCTGGGGAGGTTACTGCTGACTGGAAGCTGCCCAATGTTATATCCATCTCCAAAAAAAGGTATGAGAGAAGACCCAGGCAACTACAGACCTGTTAGTTTAACATCAGTGCCTGGAAAGAGTTGTGGAGAAGACTGTCCTGGGGGATATTGAAAGGCATTTAAAGATCAAAGCTATTATAAGGCATAGTCAGTATGAGTTCATAAAGGGAAAATGCTGCCTTGGTAATTTGTTTTTCCTTTTATGATGAAGGGAAGACAATGGTTGTAATCTGTCTGGGTTTTTGTTAAGACCTTTGATACCTTAACTCACAGCATCCTTTCAGACAAACTGTCCAGCTGTGAGTTGTACAGCCTGTGCTCGCTGATGAACTGGCTTAATGGCAGAGCTCAAATGGTGATAGAATGAAACTACATCTGACTGGTGTGTGATCAACAGTAGGGTTACCCAGTGCTCAGCTCTTGTGCCAGTCCTGTTCAACATATTTATCAATGGTCTGGATGCAAGAGTGGAATGAGTTCTTAGCAAGTTTCTTGATGAGTATTAACTGAAAGGTGCTTTTGACTCTTTGGAGTGACGTGAGGCCTTTCAGAGGGATCTAGATATACTGCCCAAATCTTGCATTTTTTTGAACTCATTGCATACTTAATTTTAAGCTTTTGAAGGTAATTTTTTTGTCAGTGTTCTCTTAAATGATGAAAATTTACTTTTGAAAAGCTCCATTTTCAGCATTAAGAGGAAGAATTAAGTCTCTACTAGCTTTATTCCCTTTAGAGAGAATTTATAAATTGACATATACGTAGGCAGCCAGAATACCCAGCATAAACCTGTAGTTCCATATTCCTCATGGATGCTCTTGATGTGCTTGATTCACTTTTCTCGCACTGTGTACTGCTGTTCAAGTTTTATTCCTTGTGTCTGTCCTAAAAGGAATCAATGACACCTTGTTTACTATTGTCTTATTCTCATTTAGAATTACTTTGAATGTATCATGACTACTTGATTTCCTTTTTGTGTTCTACATAAACTGGTCCTGTCTGTAGTGATAGTTAACTTAAAATTTCTAATAAAGTCACATGTCATGCTGACTAAATCCTAATCACAGTCACTTGCATAGCTACCTTTTGATCTTTCATACACATTGCTTTTCTCACTGACTCTCTAGTGCATTTTTGCTCTGTATTCCATACACTTTTGGCCGAGGTTGTATATTGTAACAGAAATGTCTTCCTTTTTTTTTTTTCTCCTGTGTTTACCTTTCTAACTGTGAAACCATGATAACAGTCTTGGTTAAAGTACTTTACGCACTCTAGTTTTACACTGGAGATCAAATTTTTTCTCCATAATCATGTCTATGCCAAAGGAATGTTAAGAGAATTTGAGTATATGTAAAGCCATGATTCACAAGGCACCTCGGCATATGCTTAGAACATCTGGCTGAAAATGAGGACTTGTAAATCCTACAGAGAAAGTCTCAACAGAACAAATTAGACAGAAAGGTCTATGAAAAAGGAAAAGCAAGGATGGGAAGGTGGAAGAAAAGGAGAGAAAAGAAATAATAAGAAGTAAGATTAAAGAAAAAGTAGATAATGGAAGAATGGTGGCTGATAAGGAACAGGTAGCTAAAAAACATAATGCAGTAACAGAAAATGCTAAAACAATGAACGCAAGGCTAAGACAAAAGAGAAAAAAAGAACAAGAATGAAAGAACAGATTAACTACCGTTATAATTAGATACTTGCTTTATATTAATAAAAGAAATTATAATAGTTTGAAATCATATTTTTCAATAGATTACCCTTCATTGAGATTGACAAATAGTCGTTGCCTGTAGAGCTATTCAAAAACATTGTCGCCAGAGTTTAAAACAAACAAAATGATGAGATTTGCCTGTGCATAAGGTTTCATGTTATACAGAAGTATTTCTAGTTCTCAGGACTTATTTTCTGAGGAGAACACGTGTGAAATGTTCTAAATCCCCTCCCCAATACCCCAAAATGGCATAGTAACTGTGAGGATAGAAAATGTGAACTGCCTCAGTTGCTCCTATAAAATTCATTACAGAAGATGCAGTCCAGTTGTCTTTCTGGTTTTATTCAGCAATTTTCTTATGATACCTATGCCCATGGAGTTATTCTCCTTTAAAATTGAAGCAAAGAAAAAGGAGAGCTACCATGTGTTTCTCTGTCAAGACAAAACAATTCCATTATTTATTAATTTTTAATTCCTCTGTTACATTTTAAGTTACAGAAGTTTAAAAACTATATCAAATGATTCCAAGGTATAATAGCAAAGAATGGAGAAAAAAAAGCTTTCAATGCACTCTAATATTAAATTTTAAAATAATCTATAATACTAACTCCTTTCAATACCAAACTAAATATAAATGAAATGACATAGACATTAAATATCTATCAGAACATTTAGCATTGTAGCTCAGTATCATATAAAACTTGCTGCTCATGAAACCTGTCATTCTGTTAACACATTTCTGGATGGCTGTGACTGTAGCTTTATTTGTAATACAGGTCAGAAACTGGAGTTGGAAAATATGTGTAGTGCAGAATGAATGATACCAGACAAAAAAAAACAACCAAAAACTATCCAAAACTATCAGTAGGATGGAGAGAAAAATGGTTTTATTATTGACTGTAAAAGTTCTAGGTGACTCTGACTTATCCATGGAATGGGAAAGAAGACATGACTTTTTGCTGTGTTAGAATCTTTAAGTATAGAAGTTTACCTGAGATATCTTTTAAATATACGAAAAACTGAAACTTTATCCAGGACATTTAGTTTTATTTTTTGATTTCTCATGTCTTGTTGATTTTTTTTTTCCTTTCTGTCTTTCTGTATATCTGTTTCCTTCTGTTACTCTTTGCAAACAATTTGGGTAGAAAGTAAAATGTAAGTTGATAGAATATAAAAATAGTATCAAGCACTGAGAAATCACAGTTTTGGATATTTCTTTCTTAACCACTGTAGATATGATGGTACCCTTCATATAGAATAAAATGGTAGGAGTCTGGAGATGTGAGCACGAGGTTGTATTCAGGTTGGTCAGTGGTACTAAGTGGTGATCAGTAAATATTCAATCCTTTGAAAATGGGTATTTCAGGATAAACATCCATTTGTCCTTCGGTGTCGTTTCTAGTGACAGAATCCCTTATAAGCTGATCTCTGTTGATTCCATTTAAGTTAAATTTGGTCATCTAATTCAATAAAAAGAAGCTTGAAGAAAGTTCTGCTTTGAGACCATATCGTCTTCAGATGTTCAAACACTTCATTCCAGCTTTCTCATGATGAGCATCCACGTTTACTTGCAGTACAGACTTTGCCTTTTCACTGGGAAGATCCATACAGTAGTTAACGCTGTATATTTTGAGTTCCTTATGTTAGAATACCAAGGAATCTCATTCTCTTTTATCACCACAAAAATCCTTAATCACTACAATGCTTGAAGTTATATTGGCAATTTTTTTCTTCACAAATAATAATAGGATATGAACCCTAATATTTCTGCTGAATGTTTTGGTTGTTTTTTTTTTGTTTTGTTTGTTTGTTTGTTAATTTGTCTGTGGGCTGTGTAGGCAATCATTCAAGTCTGTAAAACATTGCATAAAGATTTCAGTGAATTTTCTGAAAATAACAGTTTTTGGGGGGAATATTTTTGTTTTATCTCTGTAGAGATTTTATAAGGCATTGGGAGCAATAAGAATTATCTTTTTTGTTATGTTTCACGGATAAATCTGCTTATATTTGTCAGTAAAGACAGAATCAGTATAAATCAGATAGACCAAATCTTTCTTCCCTGAAGGACGTTATGATCTGGACAAGAACAGAGATTAAAACTCTTGAACTCTGGCCACTGTATTTATGAATGTAGACAATTCTTGATGTTCAAACCGAATAGTAAGTTCTGAAAACAAGATTTTTTTCACTCTTGAGGAGATTCTGATGGTTGCTACATAAAATCAAATGCATATTGCTAGATAGCATCCCTATCATGACTACTCAGTGCTTTAGGAATCTACCTGTGCAGAACCATAATCACTGAATCGCAGCTGTGCAGAGAAATCTTGTCTCCAGACATGCTTTATATTAGAACCAGTTCTTGACTACTAGTCCTAGGTAACATGGATGTTAAGTTTTAAGTGCACTAAGACTGCTCTCAGGAGTACACTTTGCTAAGTACAATGTTTTTGGAAAACAATTCTTCTGTCTCAAAGCCAACAGTCAACTGATGTTGTATGTATTTTGGATTTCTTTGTTAATCTATAAAGTGTCAGTGGCTTTGCCATAAGTATATTATCCCATATCAGTGGTAAATTCCCACATATGTTATAATCATTGAGTCTAGGAATGCTCTGGGATAAGAAGCATTGTAGAAATATAGGTCATTATTGTTGTTATATGCATCCCCTGTTCCATGAGTGTTTGCTTTAAACCCTGTGGTACCATGTGAGTGGAAAAAAAAAAACCTCAGAAAATCTAAAAAAAGCACAAGGGCATCCAATCTACCCTAACAAGAAGAAGAACTGTTAAGGAAACCATAGTGCTGAGGTCTAAATATTTCACAATTAGGCATTCATTTGGAAAGAGCAGCTGCTCTATATCCTCCACGTACTATTGTGCTTATGTTGTTTACTGATTACAAAACGCAGAATGTACTTTTATTGACTGTGCTTTCCCCTACAGTCTTACAGGAGTGTAATAATGAATATTCACATAAGAAACAGCTTCAAGGTTCTAGCACCAGCTGCAGCTGCACTTCTTACAGTATCTGCAGTCACTTGGGTTGACTAGATGTAAATAATTTACATGTTCTGTATATAGCAGTGCTTTCAGATCTCCATATATTTATGCTAATTTATAAGTTGAATTTTGCTGGCAACCACTCTGTTGATCAAATTGAAACAAAAAGTAGG
This sequence comes from Lagopus muta, assembly GCF_023343835.1. Taxonomy (NCBI): domain Eukaryota; kingdom Metazoa; phylum Chordata; class Aves; order Galliformes; family Phasianidae; genus Lagopus; species Lagopus muta. Next base: position 99,157,743 of record NC_064434.1, read on the forward strand.
TTGTAGCTGTTCAGGGACCAGTCTCCCAGTTGCCCTGAACAACTGTCATGTGCAGTACAGAACCCATTGTAGTCAAGTGTTGAATCTCAAGATCCCAGAGGAATATTTTAAAGCTAATTATTGCTATCAAGAAAGTCCTTGAGGTCAAAAGGCAGTGAAATTCTCTTCACAGTTTTCTTAGTTACCTATTACTTTGGAATTTATTAATATCCAAACACATCAAGGTACAGACAGTAGGCTCTTTTGATATACAATAGCAAGATTGTTCTCTCACATTCTTTCAGTAATGATACAAAGCTGTAGCAAGTACAAGAAAAAAACATTCTTTTTCCTTCAGTTGTTGCTAGGGAAGTTTTGCACATTGTAGCAGATTCTGAAGTTGATAAGACGTGAATGCAGTGGTATGGACAAGCAGACTGATTATGCAAAGATATGAAGAGGCTGCCCATTTAGGCTGTGAACTGACACACCCGCACCTATGACTATCTATCTCTTGCGTAGATGAAAAGCACAATGTGTGAACAATCAAACAAGCAAAAGAAACAAACATATTCTTCTAGCCGTCTATTAAGGCAGATAGGTGATCTGTTTGCATATATAGGAAGGGACTGGTTTTTTTGGAAAAAAATCCTGTATCATTTTTGAAGTTTGATCAGAAGAGCTTGCAGTAGGTGCATATGGCTTGCCTATTTGCTGTTTTGCTTTGCTGTTTGATTTAGTAAGATGCCCTGTGTTTACCTCTTTTTGCAGCTGGTTTGAATTGTGGTTCTTCCTGAAAGTATCAAACAGGATTGAACTTGATCCTACTGTATGAGGACATTTACAACAAAGAAGCTCCCAGTGTCAAACAAAAATTAGGTTGCAAAGCAATATACAGTGGAAAATGCATTATTTAATGATTTTAGAACAGTACAGAGAAGATGCACAGAGCTGCCACTGTGATCTATATTCTGCTGCTTTCTACCAGGAAATCATAGTTTCCTACTTAATTTTAAATTTCCTTATTTCATCAACCAACACGCACCTATTTCAGTATTCTTTTTGATTAGTCATTGTAATTAGTTTTTCCAATTTGTATAGGTTTTCTGTTTTTTTCTTCTTTGCAAGCTGAAGCGACAAAGATAATTCTCACCCCTGTTACCTAGAATAGCGGTGAGGACATATAGACGTCAGTGCCTTGGTGCTGTAACACCCAGGCAAACAGTAAGCAATTACTTTTGCTGAAGGGATGCCACTATCTGGCTAATGGTTGCTGAGGGTTAGATAATACATTCATAAGACAAATGCACATGCTCACTTCTTTGAGAGTTAAAAAAAGTTGAAGCAAATTGTCTAGGTAACTCCTTGCCTCATTTCGGTCTGTCTTTTTCAAAGCTGTTTACTACAGGATGAATCAGGTTCATAGTACCCCATAGATGCACATCAGAAATACAGAGAGATGTAAAGAATTGACATTTTCTTCATGGAACAACTAATGGAATATTTTAGTAACATTTCAGTAGCGTATGACAAAGGACAGAGTGCAAGTATTTTAACAAATGATTGTCCCAGGAGCTCATGATACAGGCTGTATCACAAAGGGGTGTGTTCAAAAAAGGATTCAGTAACTAGAAAATTGATTTATATATGCTTCTTTTTCTTTTTTCTCAATTTCGTTTTTTCTTTTCCTTTTTTTCCCTGAGTTAAACATAAACGCTTCATTTTTGCACTGGAGAAAAAGACAGCTCCAAATTAAAAGAGTTCAGAAAATATATAGTGTTTAGAAGCATTCTGGAAATGCACACACAGTCTTGAAGATATATATTGAGGCAGTAGACTATACAGAACTGAGCTTGGAGTTAAATTTGAAACATTCACTATCTGGTGCAGTTAGATGTTTTCAAAACAAAAGCTTTTCTCTTTAGGAATAATTTTGTAAGTTACTGGAAAAGTCATCTTAGGATTTAGGAAATAATAAAGTAAGTGAATCATTCCAAATGGGCACAGAAATCACTTCAGGCTTTCCTTTATTCATGAACTGGGAGGGGAGGGGTAAGGGTGGTGAGGAGGTGTGCATATGAGAGAGAGACAATAAATATACTTAAGAATTTAAACATGCTTATTGTTTCCTAGTGATTTCCTAGTGATCCTAATTCCTTTGATTTTAATAATTCATCTTTAAATATTCATGCTAATACTACTCATGTTATTTAATTTATATTTAGACTCATTTTTCTCTATCAAAACTAATAGAATCATAGAATGAACTGGGTTTGAAGGGATCTTAAATATTGCTCAATTCCAACCCCCCCCACTCTCTCCCTGGCCATGGGCAGGGTTACCACCCATCAGCTCAGGCTGCCCGGGTTCCATCCAACCTGGCCTCAAGCATCACTAAGAATGGGGCATCCACAACTTATTTGGAATACTTTTTTCAGTGGCTCACCATTCACTGATTAAAACATAAAATAAAAGACTTCTAACATGTAATCTAAATCTTCCCTCTTTTGCTTTAAAGCCATTCCCTTCGTCTTGCTGGTATCAGACCATGTAAAAATTCAGTCCCCCACTTGTTTATAAACTCCCTTCAAGTACTGGAAAGCTGCAGTGATGTCTTCCTGGAACCTTTTCTTCTCCAAGCTAAACAAGCCAGGTTTCCTCAACCTGTCTTCACATGAGAGATGCTCCAGCTCTCTGATCATCTTCTTAGTTGCCTCTGGACCTGCTGCAACAGCTGCACGGTCTTCTTGTGCTGGGAACCCTCGATGCAGTACTCCAGATGAGGCCTCTCAAGGGAGAAGTAGAAGGGGACAATCCCCTCCCTTGCTCTTTCCAACAACCCTTCTGTTGGATCCCAAGATACCGTTGGCCTTCTGGGCTGTAGTCATACACTGTTAGTTCATATCCAGCTTCCATCCACCAAGACTCCCAAGTCCTTCACTGTGGTGCTTCTCTCAGTAAGTCCTCCCAGGTATGTGCACAGGCAGATATCTAGGATTGCCCAGTCCAAGGGCAACATCCTGAATCCTGTCAGGTTCCTGCAGATTGAATTTTCAAGCCAGTTTGGATCACTTTAGATGGCCCAATTTTCAAGCCTGTTCAGATCACTTTGGATGGTGTCCCTTCCTTCTGTAGTATCAATTACATCACTCAGCTTAGTGTCATCAGCAAACTTGCTGAGGGTGCACTCGTTCTTACTCTCTTATTTATGTCTTTGATAAAGATGTTGAAGAGCACAGATCCAATGATGGACCCCTGAAAGACACCATTTGTCACCATCCTTTACCTGGACATAGAACCATTGACCACAGCCCTCTGACTGTGACCTTGCAACCAATTATTTATCCACCAAATAGTCTAGCCTTCAATCCAAATACCTCCAATTTAGAGCCAGAGATATCACCTTATAATATATATAATAACTGGATTTGAGTCTGAGTCAAAGGCACAACTGCAGTTTGTATGAATAAATTCAGTTAACTTTAAAAAATTGGTGAGATTATTGTTAAATTCTGTATGTGTCTAGGCTCATAAATCAGACCAATATTTAGGTGTGTTCCCAAATAAGCTGAACAGTCCAGTCTGAGATGTACATTGTCACCTATATACTGGTATCATGAGATAGATTCAGTCAAGTGTCTCCAGCTCTAATGCATGTTTTAGACTACAATGTAGTCAAAATGTAAGTTAGTTGAATACCATAAGGAGTTTTTAATGCTACACAAAGTTTTAAATCTTTAATTCTTATAGCGAATAATTGAATGGTAATTCCTGGACAATTGCAATGATTATTATTACTTAAGATCATTTGTCATACATACTTTCAATGCATATTCCACAGTATTTTCCTTTCAGCTGGTAAATAGAATTATTTTCATCTTTCCTCCTCAGTAAATCTTTACAGCCAGTCTTGTCTCAGCCTCTGTTTTCGCAATGATTTACTTTGTCCTCTGCAAAACAACTCCTCCATTTTCTTCCATTTTTTCCCACTTCTTGGGGTTTTTCTGTTTTGCAAATTCCTGTTTCAATTTAAAATAAGTGGCTTAAAAAATCAAAATAATAATCTTCTAAACCTTTGAGAACTTAAACCACAGTTGCATACTTAAATTCCTAGGTTTTTTGACTGGATCTCACTAAACTATTTCTTTCAAATCAGGAGTTCAGCTTTCCTTCTGCCATATAAAATGTGCTATTTCTTTACTATTTATTACTCAGAAAAAAAACAGTTATGCTAAAAGGAATTGCTTTTGGAAAGTGGATCATAGGTAGTTTTTAGACATTAAGGATCAGGACACAGAGTTTTGAACTCATGTGTTATCAAAAGTTATTAAAAATGTACTTAAAAACTAAGAATTTCTTCTGATTTCATAGAAAATTTCCATTAGAAAAGAATGTTTAGAACAAGGAAGGGCTAACCTAACGCATCAGTAATTTCATGGTGAGTTATGATTTGAGTTTAATAGTCCAGCACCACTCTGTTGACATGGTTCATTAGTTATCATCAACCCCTCAGATCATCTTTGTGCAGAAGCCCAAAAGGCTCTAAATATGCACATGCACTGCAATTATGATGTAATCAAACTAAAATGTAACAATTTTGGAGTTAAATTGAAAATAGATTGTCCTTTCAAAGCCCTAGATTAAGGGGAGACAACCATATGTGCATCAGATACATACTGCTGAATTATCTTGTTTAATGCCTGTGCTTTCTAAATAATAGACAAGGTAACTGTACAGAGTGATTCCTTTGAAGGATCTGACAACCATGATTTATGGCATGCCCGAAGCACATCCTTTTCTTGAATATTTAATAAAAAGAGCTTCATTTTCCTCAATTCTTATATTGTGGAATTAAATCTAAATTGTGTCTTAACTTGGAAAGTAACAGGAAGGAGAATATAAATTACACTCTTACAAAAATATACAAAAGATCTAAATTGGAAAATTGCTATTTTGGAATGCAAGACAGCAACCCACAATTAATCACTGTTCTTCCTCTCATTAGACTACACAGTAAAGCTTCAAAAAATATAATGTGATATTTTAAAAGGCTCATTTAAAAACCTTTCTCAAATACTCCAAACATCTGGAGAAAAGAAAAGGACGTCCTTGTTTAGAATAAATCATTCGATGAGTTAATATCTTTTGAGCTAATTTCAGTGTGTGTAAAGCTTTCAGATTTAAAGAGTTCAACTCGTGGAATTATTTTTAGCCAGGCATTATGAAAGTTCCTGTAATAACCATATGGAGAGAGAAGGTGATAAATTGGAATATTAACTGCAAGAAAACAGGTGCTTCAATTTTCTGTGGGTTTTAAAGAATAGCTTATATTTGTTCCTAGAACATATAATATCAGAGTATCATCCTGACCAGCATTTCAGCTACCGCCTTTCCAAATGCCTGACACGCTGCTTTGTGTCACTGAGGTTCCCCATAGAGAATTTCTCTCTGAAATAAACTTTCATCTAAAACTGTTATCACTGTTTTCTACAGACTCCTTGTGACTCAGCTTTTATACTTCATGAAGCAGAATTGCCCACATAATTGTTTACATAATAAGTAAAACTGTTTGAACAACTTGTAGCTTGGAGCATTTTTATAACTCCGTGTTCTGCAGGAAAGAACTGTGTTCCATTTTCCATGAGTCTGTGTTGGCATTGCTAACTAGGGCTAAATCCTTTTCACGTACTCCACAGTTGTTGTTTATTTTCTTCCATAATCTTTTCTGGCTTTCCAATAATATAAAGAAAATATAATGCTTAACAGACACCTGGAGAAAGTTGCTACTTCACCCAAGGAAAATAAAATTATCCACACAACTGTATTTTCTGCTCACGTGGAGATTTTGTGTCATAGTTGCTTGGTTTGATTAGTTTTCAATGATTCCACAAAAAGATAGATTTAATACTTCATTGTTGAGTCCTGCACAATTGCAAATCACAGGGTCAGCATATTCCATTGCAACATTCTAGGTATTCAGGACTTCAATCATTTATGAAGGTTGATTATGTAAAGCTATTATAATCTTATAATCTTATAATATAATCTATTATAATATTTAAGGATAACAAACTTGACCTAGGGTCAAGTTGTAGGGTTGTGGAAGAGACAGATCAGGAGTAACGTGTGTGACTAAAGTATGAGGATGTCCACGAGAGAATGTACAATGCAGAAGCATTCTTTGGAAGGAATATATTATATTTGCTTATTTCCAATGACATATTTAAAGAAGAGAGTTTACTGCTCAATAGGTAGAACAAGGGAGTCCTATTTAGATATTTATCCTGAGCGATGATGTTCTGTAGCTACACTAATCTATTGACTTCAGTAAATAGAGAAGCAAGGCAAACAGTTATTTTCATTTCTAAGTCCCATGAGCTGCTTTGTATGAAGTCCATCCTTCATATTATTACTAGAGCATAATGTGAGAACTATTTGAGAGGTTATTTGGTTACTTGTGTTTAAAAATCTCAAGTGATTTTAGAGCTACAGTGGAACCTATTGGAAAGCTCTGCCCTTTTGGAGTGGCAGGTGAGATCTAGGTATCTAAAATTAGGTATCTAATTTTAGGTATCTAAAATACCATTGTATTACACTATATGAATTGCCTGCATTGCTTCCTTCATATCTTAACTGCTCAGATGTTGTAGGTTTGTGGAAGGGGAAGAAGCAAATCAGGAGTGTAACTGTATGAGTAGACTACAAGAATATGTGTCAAGAATATGAGAAAAGATACAGCTTGTCATGATGCTTCTGAAGTTAACATATGAGAGTTTTTCACAACAGAAATGAGATTATGACATTAGATTTTCATTTACTTATTTATTGGTGTGGGTTTTTGGATGCAGTAACAGGACCCAGCTGCTAGGCCTTGGAAGACTTTCCAGTAGCAGCAGCTGGCTCCTTGGCAATCTCCTCAGGCAGTTGTGCTGATGCATTAGAGTTGTCTCTGGCTCTGTCATGTAACTAAGCAGCATTGTGTATTAGAATGCAATTTCTGTTAGATATTATTGAAACAGCTTTGATTTTGGGAAAGATGTCTTGCCTTTGCAAGATACATATATGTATGAACATATATATATATATTATATATCATATCTATATAACGTGATGTATATGTAACATATGTAGAACTTCAAAATACTTCCAATTCAACAGAAATGTTATACTCTGAAAGATGCTGTGCAGTGAGTCACTAAATTCTCATGAGAAATGCTTATGAAACAATCACTGAAGTCTTGCAAAGTAGGTGAAACTAAGACTCCAAATAGGTGCTACCAGAAGCCCTGTCTCCATCAATGGAACTCACCGTAAGATAACATTTTCATTTGTAATTTGTGACATTGTTCATTCGTCACCTGACGTGAAGAGTTGGCTTAGCTAGCTACCTCCATATCCCTTCATGGATTTACTGTACTTGGCCATTTTAGTGACTACTTTATCAACTGATGTGCTTTCGATACCAACGTGTTAAAGTTCATATACAGTCAAAAATTACTTATATGTCTCCTAAATTAAAAAAATAATAATATTAAGGAGAAGAGTGGAAAAGTGAACACATGTTCGCGTTTTACTGTGCCATATGTTGTAGTAAACTGAGTGTATGAATTCCCATATGTGAATTTTCTTATCTCTGCCCCTTACATAACTTTGACATGAATGTCCAAATTGCCAGAGGAAAAGACAGGAGGGATACATTTTTAGCTCAACTTTGACAAGGCTTTCATTGGATGTCTGCAGGTTTTTCATTGCAGCTAACCACAGAAAGAAAGGATGGTATTTGCAGGTATTTTTTGTGCACTGAAGATCACTTGAAAAGCCAAATGTCATTTTGAGATCTATTTTTTATTAATTGAGCCTGCATTTCATTGTTGGCCTTTGTTGTTTCCCTCACTTATTGGTCAGAAAGCCGTAGAAAAATAGCAATCTTACTTCAATATCAGAATGATTTGTTTCAGAAAGTTAGAAAAGATCCTATGCTTTCTTGAAATATATCCAAAAGCTCAATGATGAAAAGAATCTGACAAATTTTTAAACTCTGGTTTTGCTTAAGAAAGACCCAGCATCATTTGCTAACATCCAGCCTTTCTTCCATGTCTCTGCCCATTTTGATGAGATTCCTGCTTTGCTTTCCTGTCTTCAGAGATTTATTGCTCAGGTATTGGTTGCTGTTCCATAACAACTTCAAACCTGCATTCAGCTGTGCTTCAGCCAGCTTTCCGCAAGGCCTTGCAGGGCTGAAGTTTTAAAATAGGAATCTAGAACGGCAATGACATTTAGGCTTCAGGGTTTTTCATTAAATTAGAGGCACTGGGGATGCTACAGTAATATGGATGAAGCTGAAACTGGGCAAAGGCAAAGTTGATCAGATAGTGCTCTTGTAATTTGATTATGCTTATATAAGGGAGAACTGGGACTGGAAAGGGAGAAAAATCAACAAAAAGATACCATTAGGAAATGCTTTTTTATTTCTATTGAATATTTAGAAAGAGCTGATTTTTAATTTTAATTTTAATTCTTATGTGAACCAATCTAAATTTGGTGGTGATTTGGACTCTTAAAGATACAAGCTTAATGTACAAATTCTTCAAGTCCTGTTCTATACTGCATGCTAATGCTTTGGTAGATAAAATATAAATTGAATGTAAATCTTGTCTATTCAGTAGTGAATATCATAAAATCATGGAATGTCTTGGTTTGGAAAGGACCTCAAAGATCATCTAGTTCTAACTCCCCTGCCACAGGCAGGGTTGGCAACCATTAAAATATAAAGACTGTATCTTCTACACATGCAACCACTTGGTAGAACATGTCATGGATATGCCTTTATCAACATTAATGATCTCACATATTCAAAAGCAACACTTTTTCCAAAGAACAGGATGCCTGTGAAGTTAAACAAGGGTTTGCATACCTCAGAAACTTCTGAGGACAACTTCAGGCACTGATATTTACAGTACATGCATGTTTCCTATTCGAATGGAATGAAACAGAGTTTAAAACCTTACACAAAGATTTTAAACAGACACATAATTCACGTATCCTTTAGTTGGATCAAACAATTGCTTTCTCCCAGGGAAGCTGAAGAAAACTCCAGGGGAAGGCATATGCATGCTGAGAATTGCTTTCCATTTTTGCTGAGAATGACTGTACGGTAGTAGATAGATGAAAAGAAAAAAAAAATAAATTCTGTAAATGATAGTGCTGAACTCTGAAATTAAACCCAGCACTTGGGTAGATGCTATGTGCATTTTGAAGAGTACTTTAATTTTCCAACAATAACATGACTGAGAATAGGTACGGAGCTGGGGTGAGGCGCTGGCTCTTTTATTTCATCCATAGCATTTTGTGAAATGAAGTGAGAGAAAAAAAAAGTGAATTTTCAGAACATCCATGGATTCGTTTTCCTTTGATTAATCATCAGAGGACGGCTTGATTTGTTCTTATCTAAAGGCTCTTTCCTAGGTTTTATGTCTTGCAAATGAAATCCAGACATTCAATATTTGACTGGATATACAATGCTACCACCATTTCACCTGCTGTCTGAGTTGAGATGGCACCAAAACATGCATTTACCAGGGATTTAACTGTCATTTCTTTGTGTTGTGATAGAGCACAGCATGAATTTGACAGTATATGCAAGTTCAAAATTTAAAATAATCTGAAACTAGTTACAACTGATGAAGTCAGCTAATTTCCCACCCATTTTCATTATTTGGCAGTTTGAAATGGGAAAGAATGAAGTAATGTAAAATTGAATGAGGTAAATTCACTGTTACACCTTATGTCTTATGTGGTCCACCTCTATGTGAAATGATGGAAAAATGTGCATAGGCATTTTGCATCTAAATGCAAAATTTTGCATTTTGCATTGAGATGAACATCTTTGTGTTTTGATATGGAAGAACCAACTTGAAGGTCAGATATACAATCACAGAGTCATAGAATGGCCTGAGCTGAAAAGGACCACAATGATCATCTAGTTTCAACCCCCTGATATGTGCAGGGTCACCAGCTGCCAGACCAGGGTGCCCAGAGCCACATCCAGCCTGGCTTTGAATGCCTCCAGGATGGGGCATCCACAGCCTGCTTGGGGAACCTGTTCCAATGTGTAGGATTCTACTGAACAATGTTTCTGTCCTCAAATTTTGCTGTGTTATTAGTGGCTGATTTTGATACTTCAGCTTACTGTGTGAAATTATATCCATTTACTATCTTAGAGCTATTGTGTAACAAAATGCCATACCTGGACTAATCAATTCATTATGCATCTTAGTTATGCTGTTTATTGACTTAGGTGGTATAATGCACTAATATGAAATATTCTATCAATTGATTAATTTTTAATTTACTGTGGAAAAAAGAAGAATGAATTCAAGTAAGAGAAACTACTTTGAAATGTGAAGGTTTTGTTCTGTCAGGCCTTGCTCTACTTCAGAAATACCACTTGCTCTGTCATCTTCCAGAGGAACAAAGTTGATCTGAGTTACAAACAAAATCATTTCTCACTGTGTTTTACAAAGTATTTTTAGTAGCCATTTTTAGTGCCTTGTTCGCAGCACTGAGAATTGCCTTGGCTCAGCCACAAAGCCAACAGACTTCAAGCATTTACATTTTTATGATCTCCAAGAAAGCAGTTCTGATTTTCTTCATCAGCTGTGGTTAGAATAAGCAATTCTGTGAAAGATACTGTATCTCAATCAGCCTCTAGTAAAACCTTGTTGACTTCAGTTGAATTTGATTAGAAATGAATGCAAACCATACATCATCGAGAGGTGACAGCCTTGTAAGCATATGTGCTCACTCCAGGGATAACGTTTGTGAGTGCAGAAATGCCGCAGTTTGCATCGCAGTTTTATGCTGCTCGTGGTGTGTATTGGTGCGGCGGTTGCACCCCGGTGGGCAGCTGAACTCCATCACACCGCTCTCTCCCTCCTCAAAGGAACGAGGGAGAAAATGCAATGGAAAAGTGCTCAAGGGTTGAGAAAAGGACAGGGAGATCACTCATCAATTACCATCATGGGTAAAACAGACCCAGCATAGTGCGATTAATGTCATTTATTGTGTTTTACTAACAGACTAGAGCAGTTAGAAACTGAAAGCAAACTAAAATACCTTCCCCCTGCCCCTCCACCCACCTTTTCTTCCACCTATTTCCCCTGAGGAATGGGTGCTGCTGTCAGTCCGTTTAACTCTTTTTCTCTGCCGTTCCTCTATGTTTGCTGTCTGCACCTGCTCCACGTGGGCTGCCCCACATGCAATGCTGCTCCTCCATGAGCCTCCCCTGGGCTGCAGGGAGCTCCTGTCCTCCTTCTGCACTGACCTTGGGGGCTGCAGGGCCACTTCTCTCTCATTTCACACTACTCACTCCCAGCTAATGTAGAGCAGCAGCTTTTCCCTCCCTTCAGTCTGCTCTCCAGGAGCGCACCCAGAGCTGCTCTGCTCTGACATGGGGCAGTGCTGGGCTGTGCTCACACAGCCCCCCTGCACTGCCTGCTTTGCCATGTAGGCACAATACAATTAGCCAGGTGTCTGTGTGATGTAAACAACAGAACCAGCAAACTGGTGCAACTACGCTTAAGCTCTGATTCCACGTCTTAATGTTTTGCCTGCTGACTGAGCTTAACTTTATGACTTGGGAGGGAAAGTGCTGTCTTTGTGAGCTTGATTTCTGATCCCCTTTATAAATCTTGTTGTCAGCTAATGCTCTTACATATGTGACTCCAGATTTGAGAGAGTGTGTTCCTATGTGCAAACGTAATCCCTGTGAGTTTATCTCCAGGGGATAAGGAAGACCCCGTTATACCATTGACTTACAAATCACGCAAACACTTACCACACATCTGAGCAATTCCTTAGTGAATATGTTGGTATAGGCAGGATTTTATTATGACATGAAAACTGTAGTTACTAAAACTGATTTATATTTTTTGGCTGAGGTGTTTTGCTACCAAATTCTAGGTAATATGATTTTGGGATAGGGAAGATATCCCCTGATGACTTTATACTAGAAAATTTCAGAATTAAATTAGTGCTATTTGAATGCAAATGTAAATTCCACCTTGGCTTCTAGGAGTGAAAAAATTTTAGAGGTTGCAAATGGACTAAGTACATAAAATGAATAAGAGTGACTGCTTTTTATTTTATTTTGCTTTGTTTCAAGAAAGCAAACAATGGCAGAAAGAGAGAAAATATTAATTCAAAATAACAGTTTTTGGCATCTTTTGCAAAGTAATTGGGTTGATAAAGGATAATAATCATGCTAAGAATCTGCTATAGAATACTAGCATCATCAATTCAGATAGCAAGAAGCTGCATATTCTGAGGTTTAGATAATCCTTCCTGTGCATTGATCCTTCCTGTGACAGGATTGCAGGTGAGGTTAACTCTTTCGTATTAATCCTTATTTTATTGCACCAGGTAAATTATCAGTATCTGTAGTTGCTGTATGTACTGTACTCTACATATGTACTGTAGTTACTGCATGTAGTGCTGTACAGATACTGTAGTACTGCAGTACTGTACATTGTAAAGTCTAAGACATTTCAGCTACTCTAGACAGTTTAGTTTAGGTTAGCAGTGCTCACTGTAGGAAATTCATCCTATTGTTATGCATCTGATCAAGGAAATCTTGCAGAAAACAAAGTTTCATTGCAGAGTGGACTGGAGAAAAGCTTTTCCCTATTGTGTAAAGGTAGACTAGTTAAATCCACTGCTTGTTAAGTTGTTCCTCTAAGTGGTGGTGCAAAAACTATTGAAGTTTTAATGTAGGGAATATTGCATTTTAATATCGGGAGTATTTTAATTCCACTACAAAAATATGAATGAGAGGTCAGGGTTTCATATTCCCTGTTCACTGTATGCTGAATTCAAGTAAATTATCCTAGCAAAGTAAAGGTTTCAAAAGCTGCTTCTTTGGCTTGGCAGAAACAAGGTCAATGATGCATCAGGAATGCATTGTTAAAACATTTGTGTTATCATAAAAGCTTCACATTTCATTTTATTTAAGTTTGTATAGAATTTTTTGGATTCTAGAGATAGAGGCTGTCTTATAAACATAATATAGTTCATAATAAATTCAGAACAGCTTGGAGTTCACTGCAGCATAATTTCCTTGGTCTTGCAAATCTGCTGTTGAAACAGAGATACTGACTAAAGTTTTAGAGGATGCATATTGATAGAATACATAAGAGCAACACATTTAAAAATGATATAATTAATTACCTGTTAATTACTTGTACGTGCTAGTAATTATGCCCTGCTTACTATTTTATGTATGCATTTTCTATTAGGAAATAATAACAGCATGTATTTACTATTAATTACAGTTAAATATAAAATAATTATTTCTTATGATATATACAGTCTTAGATCGTTTGTAGAAAGAAAATTTCATTCACTGCTTGTATGCCAATGAATATATTGTTGCTAAAAGCTTTAGTAGAAGCAATAATACACAATAAGATAAGGAGCAAAGCACAACTATATGTGTGTATTTTCTTTGCTATGCTAAATAAATGAGTATAGGTAACACTCTTGAAACACTCAGCCCGCCCTACTTAGGATTTTTCTTATAATGCTTATTTAGGAATTATTAAATTTTAGCTGAGTAAATCTACATTTTAAAATTTGAATATAAAGGAGTAGTCATCTTGTTTTCCAAAAAGATAAATGTATTTTGTGGATGACAAGCCAACAGAAATGTCAATATTTTGCACTTAACCAGTTCTTAAAAATAAATACATCACTCCTTACTTACTCAGTAGTTCAAAGCTGTTCCCGTTGGATTGCTGTGAGCTGTAATGTATATAGGTGCATACAGAAAATGCAGAATACATCATCTATCAAACAGATTGCACTTGCTGTTAGTCAGTGCTCTTTCCTATATTTAGCTTTTTATATAAAATGTTGTGAGGTTTTAGTTCTACTGAAGTCAGTGGCAAAACAAGTGAATTTAATCAGCCAGGCTTTCATCCGTTGTTAGATGATTTGGAAAATAAATGTAGCTATTATAAGTAGAATGTTTAAAGCAAAGGTAACAGTCTTATTATCATAGCCTCAGAAATGTTAAAGAGTTAGTTTTAAAAACTCTCTTTTTCAGGATCTTTGGATTGCTTGGAAACTCTCCTGTCATTGTATCAATGCTCATTAACACGAGAAACTTTGCTAGCGCTGCGTACACAGCTATTCCTTTGCAAGCAATCTAGACACAAACTTAGCAGTACAGCCCACGTGTGAGCAGAAGGTCTGAGGTGCAAAGTGAACTGTGCAGAGGTGTGCTTTCGTCATTCTAATTCTACATTTTAGATGGATAAACAAACAGGGAAATACATTCTTTGTCAAGTTTTAATTCAGTAATGTAGCTTGAACTAGCCATCAAATATGATTTTTCTCTATTGTATTAAACAAGGAATACACTAATTATTTTAAATACATGCAAAAATTACTCATTACTGAATATCAATGTTCTCTTCAGAGCCTTTTTTCACAGTTCAGAAATCTAGCACCTAAAATAGAAGTTCATAATGTGAATGCTGATACAATATAATAGCACTAGTGGGTGACATTATGATAATTGTACCTATTTGCTGAGGGCTTTTCTTGCACTTTAAATGGATGAAATTTGTTCATGGCCAGGACTCTATGATGGGAAACCTAAAAAATTACCTCATTACATTGAATATGATATGAGTTGAAGCAGACAGATAAGTAAAGTTATGTATTTATTTCAGGCAGAAGCTTTACAGCTCCTTGCATTTTCGTAAAGACTGAAAACATAGTAAGCAATAAAAATGGAATTTGGCTAGCATTCTTTTCCAAGATTTATATCAGGACCAAACAGTATCAAAATCAAAGCTAGTGTTGGAGTGTACAGGGATTATGTATTTATATGTTTAAGGGTAACCTAGTTTACTATCCACGTTCTATTTCAGACATTGGTTTACTATCAGGTAGGTTTTTCACAGTTATGCTTCTGACTAAAATGGGCCAAACTTTTGGGACCTAAAACTTAACTTCTGATTATTTTTTATGAAAACTATACATAGAAATTAATATAACATGGAGTTGACACTATCATCAAGGCTGAGTTTGTAGAGATTCATAACAGTATTCTGTAGAGGGAAGAACCAATGACTCAAGCAGAATCACAGGTTGCAGTAGATGAAATACCTGATATATTTGATTTCAGTGGGAGTTTTATCTGAGTGCAAACTAATGCCCAGTATTTGCCACATCAGTTAGGGTGAGATTAACATGGTAGGTCCTAAATAGAAGTCACTCATCACAACATGACATTCGGAGGAAAAGCTAGGAAACTAGGTCTAAATTTTCTGCATTGCCCTGTCTTGATAAATACAGATATTTCAGCGTCTTTGAGACTGTGCTATCACATCTGTGATTCCAATAATCTCAGTTGAAGTGTGCACTGAAATGCTATATGTATGCTATGTACTGCTTTGTACCTATATGCTATTACTGCTATGCTATCTAGCACTTTTTTTCATTAGTACTGGATAATATAAATTACATTTTTATCATCAGAAGTCTCTGCCTTTCTAGCAGTGATAAATCCCTAGCAGACTGCATTTAAAGTTATAATTAAACTAAATATGAATATTGAATACCTGCAGGCTTCCAGCTTTTCATACAACTGTTTTAATATTTACTAGAAAACGTTTAAATCCTTCTATAAAGATTTAGAATTGGGCATTTATTTCCTGGGCTTGGGGAAAAAAACTCCTCATGAAAAAAATGTTCATAGCATTTAGTTTTGTACAGCATAGCAGATGGAATGATATATGCATTGAATAATATGTATACACATTTTTAAACATATTACTTAACACCAGTATAGAAGTTAGATACAACTTCTCACCAATGTAAATACCATATTAAGTTTGTTACAAACACTAACAGTTTCTACCATTATCCTAGATTATTATTTCATCATTATAACAATTCCAGAACTTTGCTACTTCCTTTACTTTTTTTCAGCAGTCTTCATCCCTTTCTCTTTCTTTATTATTCTTTTTTAACAGTGACCCCATATCTTCAAAGGTAATAATACTGCTAGAAGACCATATCAAATTTGACTGTTTAACAGTGTAATAACCTGCATGCCAGAGGGACTTTGCTTTCTTATCTTTTTTTTCTTTACTTGCACAGAGCAAATCATTGTAATGAAAAGGGCAAAAGTGCAGAAAAGAAAACTTAGGGAGTTGGAACACAAACTTTCTTTAAGCCCTCTTTAAATGTAAGCATTTATAAATTGTATAAATTATGTTAGCTGGAGAAGCATGGCTTTATCATAGCTAAATCTGATATTATTCTGCTAATTTTTTGGTGTGCAGATATCAAACAACTATCTGAAAAATGTGAGAATTTCAGGAGAAAATAACAGTGACTGCTAGTTCCGTTTGTTTCTTTCTCAGGAATAAACTACATACATTTTAACCAGTTACAAACAGAAGATTTAAAGTGTAAAAATATAAGGAGAGAGTAAATACTGATTTTGCGGAGGGACAGTTTCAAATAATACAGTGGTTTCTGTTTTAAATGATAGTAAAACCCAAGCATACCAGCTCAACTAAAGTTTTGCAGAGTCTGAGGGCTGTCCATATGTCTGTTATTTACCTTAGTATGTATATGTGTGTGTATATAAATGGTATTTCATTCTTTAAATGGGGGAAGAAAAGACAAGTCATTCAAGCCCTTTCCCAAGAGCTAAGATCTGTTGCTGCTTGGAGTCTTTACGATGCTATAAATTATTTTAGGAAAACTGCTGCTGATACCTTCTATGCAACTCAGTTTTCAGATTCCTAGCTTTTCTTTAGATAACTTAATTTTTTAATAATATATTCCCTTTCTTGATAAGGGGAAAAAACAACCAACATTTGCAAAATTCAAACCTCCAAGAAAAAAAGATAAAGACTCAAGCCTCATTGCATGTTAGCATCAGTGAGTACAAGGAAAGAAGCCACAGGAACATTGCATGCAATAAAGGCTTCTTTAGATTTAGATTTACAGTATTTAACACCTTGAACTGAGCTGGTACTGCAGGGTGGTCAGGAGCCACGCTGGCAGGGGGCAGTGCTGGACAGTGCATCCAATAATACCATGCCAGTTTTCAGGTTTCTTTCTCTGACTGCAGTCATAGTGTTTTTCTGTTTTACTGCTTCCCACAGAAAAAATCTACATTTAAACAAAGTATAAACGTATAACCATTTTACTCTTTTTTTGATTATAATAAAAGTAAAATCCGTGGGGTAAAAAGTAATTTTTCCTTTGAAAAAGGATGTGACTGTTGAGAATTTGGGAAAGTGAGTAAGAAAAAAGAGGTTAGCTCAATTAGCTGCTGTCATTTAGTAGCTTCCTCCTAGGATAACTTCTCTTCTTTTGTTCTATTGTATGGACCAAATCCCATTGTCATGAAGGAGAACAGATGAAAGGAGTTAAAGAAACCTAACTACAACAAATCCGGTACATTAGTTTTCCAGACTACAGAAGGCAAAGACTACTGTTTCTGTTCTGCAGATTTTGCTTAGAAAGCAGTTAAGACCTCAGACCTCAGACCTGTGAGCATCCATCACATTGGTGTATCAGAGTTTTCAGAAGATTCTCATGAGTCTGTATGGATGTTGATGGTTTCTAGGATTACTATGTAAAGTAAAAGTTGTGAGTATCCTTTGATAGGACATGTGTGTAGTAAATAACAATTGGCTTTCAGAATTTTTATTTTTCAAATGTTTAACCAATGCTGTCATTAATCCAGACTGCCAAAGAAAAAAGAAATGAAATAACTCCACTCTAAGCCAACAGCTATAAGATTACATGGAGTATGTGGTCCTCAGGTTGAAGATAATGTTTTTACAGGAATCATAGCCATACACCCAGATCTTGCAGAAGGATCCATAGATGAGGATTTCAGCAATCTTTCTTACCCTACACACTCTTTAGCTTTGTGAAGCCTTCACAGGTTCAGGACAAAAGACTGTATTTGACTCTCTTGGTTTAACTTCTTTTGATATGTTCTTCATATACACTTTCCATCTGTTCCTCTTATTTCCCCCAACTGTACCTGAAATGTATGTGTTGCTTTTGGCAGCAAGCCTGCGTCCATTGAAACAATAATTGCTGTATAACTTCTTCCTACACAGCATAGCTTTTAAAATACACAGCTTGTGCCCTGGCCAAATTCCCAAATTGAGCATTCTCTGCTTCTCTCATTTGCATGGCTCAGTCAGTGTTTCTGTGGGAAAGCAGATCCACCTCTCTGATTTATTTTCTTAAACACAAATTGGAATATTATCTCAGTTTTGTTTGAAGCAGGACTTAGTTAACCTTGGTCTCCCACACAACCAGGAGGGTGTTCTGATCATCTGGCTACTGTATAGTCTTAGTAAAGCTCCCTGCTGGAGTTATTCCATATTGTATGAGTAATTCCATATTCACTGGGGCAGAGAAGAAGTAAAAGAGGAATAGCTGTAGTTCAATTACTTTTATTTCTATAGGACATCAAAATTCAAGTCCTTTGTCCCTTCTCCTATGAATATTGAGTCAGTTATATGCAAGAAAAGTCTCAACTAGGAAAGTTTTGCTACAAAACACCTTGCAGGCTGGTACATAGGCACTTTGTGATGTTGTATGGGAACTGTTGAGTCATGGCCTGAACCACTGATTGAGCACCTGGAAAAAAGACCTAGTCAGCCCTGGGAGTACAGGTGAAGGCAGTTCATCTGTGTGACTGGAAGGGGGGAAGCCTGGCTGCACCTCCCTTAGACCTCATTTAAGGGCTGACTGCCACTGGGGAAGGGTCTCTTCTTGGAGATCCCTTCTTGGTGGGGCTTTTCCCTGTGAACGTGGACTCTTCTGATACAGGTGAGCGATCATCTTCCCTTCCTTTATAGCATCTTCCTATTGTGCTGATCCTTCTCTTGTCGTACTTACGTACTAACACCTTTCCTGTTGTATTGATCTGTCCAATTGCTACAGATGTAGAACACTTCAGTTCAAGTTCTCAGAAGATCACCTACAGTAGTGATCTGAAATAGGTTTCACCTAATCTCTCAGATTTAAGTACAGAAAAATGAACAGGCTCTGGACAACTCCTTCTCTCTTATTAACTGAACCTCTCTCTAATAAAAAAAAAAAAAAAAAAAATATGTTCACTGGCAAGATGAGAGTAAAATATTTTTCTATTATCCTCGGAAGATAGAATACTTGAGTGGTTTGATGTTAAAAACTGCATGCGCTCAGTAGTTAACTGTCATTACCAGTTGCACATTCACAATCGAAAACAATCAGAAAGTCACGCTTGCACGGTGCTGAGATAATAATATCGCAGGCGCAATGGCCAGTGATTTTAGTGTAGGTAGGAATTCAAATGTCTCATGCTGTCTAAATCAATGATAAAGGGTGCATTTAAATGGACTCCTGATAGTGTAAGATTAGTAAACCGTTTTGTGTCATTTGGAAGTAATGAGGTAAACCCAATGCAAGAATCCCATTTAGGTGCAATATAGTGAAAAAAATCTACTGGACCTGAAGAATCTTAGAAACAATCTTTATACAGTAACAGTGGCTCTCTGGGTGTTAACTACAGCTATGTGTAGAAAACTAGAAAGTGTAGGCACTGGTTATATACCGTCCTCTGCATAGCTTAGCCCACGTAGGATGTTACCAATTATTATTGCAGCTCAATCAAGCAGTTTATTTCTTTTTTGTATTATGCATGCGATGAAGGAATAAAATGCTGGTTGTGAGTGGCCTGCAAAATGTGTAAATAAGACAAAATCCAATGCAAATAAATAATTTTATACTGTGCAATTTTGAGATTAGACATTGGTCTGAAGTTGGTAACATTAAAGGCACCTCAAAGTTTTGCAACCACTTTTCTGAGAAAATTCAGATCTCTGCTGTTTACAGGGATAACGTGTATTGAAGACAAAATAGCCAAGTAATAGCTATCGTTACCTAAGTTCTTGCTTCTGAGATATGTCTGTATATATATACATCTATAAGGCACATTATTTTTTTCTATTCTTGAAGTGGGACTTTATTGCTCAAATGTTTAAATATAAAATATCAAAAATGTTTTCTTTCTCCCGGTTTTCACAGATGTTCTTTATTTTTAAAGTAAATACCAAGGGTGCTTAGAGCCAAATGCTGATCTCATTCTGTACAAACAAGCCTGCCAGTTTCAATGCGGTTGCTTAAGCATTCCTGTTCATGATTTTCTCCCCTCTCCTTTTCCCACCTGTTGTCACTTTTATATGCTTCAGTAGAGCCGAAGTTCCATGTCTGATATTGAATGCTCTTAGCACAATCCCAAGTGGCTCACACTACCAAGTTTTTCTTTTTCCTTTGTTTATTTTTTTTTTTTCCTTTTTTACATTGGCAAGAGACCTTGATCTTCATTTAAAATAGTGATGAAACTACAGAATAAGGAAAAATGAAACTAGAGATGCTGCAAGATGAAGATTTTATGAAAATATCCCAAATGCAAGAGAGGGAGATTTTTTTTTCTACATTGAACTGATAACTGCGACTTTCATGGTGACAGTCAACTTTAACCATACATTAGTTTACCATAGGTTACAATATGTTTCATCAGATACATAATGAACTTTCTCTGAATGAAGCCTACATCACAGAATCACAGAATTGTAGGGGTTGGAATAGCCTTCATTATTGAAAATGACATGTTTTACAAGGAGATTTCTAGCTGACATTACCTCAGTGGAAAGCATTACAGAAGACAAGTGAATAGTTTTACCTTTACTTCACTAATTCCCACAAGGAAGTTAGTGTCTAGTTACTGCTGGCTATTAATTTGAACGTAACACCTCTTTGTAGCAGTAAAGATGTGCACTTCACTTAATATACAGGATTAAAATCTCTCATTGCTTTGGTAAAATGCTTCCAGATCGGGGGTTAAAAGGTCAGTAGCATATCATGTTAAGTGACTAAAGCAGTTTGTTTTTTTCCTTTTTTTAAAGAAAAAGATATTTTGACCTTGCTTGAGGCGAGCTATGATTTCTCTTTGTGAAAAAAGCCATCATGTTGGCATTGACAACCTTCAAGCTTTCTGGAGATAGTCAAAAACCACCTGGATGCTTTCCTCTGCAACTAACTATAGGGAACCTTTCCTCCAGTTGCTTGTACTCTCCATAAATGCTGTGAGAATTTATGATCAAGAATGTCTAAACACGGTTAGTTTTCATTGATTAGCTTTTTGCAGGAGACATTTGTCAACAATTCCAGTATTATTTTCCCTCATCAACCCTTAAACACGCAAATTCCTTTTGATCCTTTTGCGTAGATAGTTCTCATCAACTTCTGTTAGGGCTGATTATGAATCTCTGCTCTTCAGGTCTGTAACAAAATTACTTGGTGAGCTAGCTTCTTGTGGAAGTCTTTAGTGCTTCAGTTTAATAACTTTGTCAGTTAGCCTACTTTTATAGTAAGGTTTAATATATATATAGTAATGTGTATGATTAGCAGTCTTGTTTTGAAGTGTGTATAGTTTTGTTTGAATCTTTCATACTACACAAAATTTCTGAATTTGTGAAATGTTCCAATGATTATTCATTTCTCATGATCATTTGACTTCTAAAATCTGTAATTGGTTTATCAATGACGTACAGATTATAACTGAAATTAGAAACACCTTGAAGATTATCAAGGATGACGACTGTTTGATAATTAGATAAGCAAGTTTAATAACCTGCCTTGTTAAATTGAAGCTGAAATTAATCTGCAGATATATTCACATGTAAAAAGAGAATATTATTCAATTCATTTGAAATTATAATCTCTTACCAAATGAAGCCATTTCCTTGGCTGTCCATCTCCCAGCTGCCCAGAAGTGTAGTGTTTAGTACAGTTAGTTCAATTAAACGGTTGAGAAAATGTGTCATTTTACATATTACTACCATACATTTTACTGTTTCTTTCCAAGCTATGGGTCTGCCAGGTTTCTTTGGGATGTATTTTAGAAGCTTCATGCTCAAAATCAAGGTATCTCAATTTAAAATTCAAGTAACCATCTTTTTCTAAAGTTCATATAATTTGTTTAACTCTAAGAGAGAACATGAGCATTCTTGTCTTAAGAGGCTTAACCTTTCTCACTTACCAGGTACTGTTTCCAAACTGTGTTCCAAGGGTAATTCAGATTATTATGATCAGATCAGAAGCAACTTACTTAAGCACTGGAAATCACGCAGAAAGTACTGTCTTTAATTAATTGTGAAACATGTATTTGGTGCTTTTTGAACAAATTTGTTCCAGACCTTTCAAGATGCGCAAACAGAATGGAATTTTTTGTTCCTTTTATTTTTTTAAAACACTTCTGAGAGTGTCTTCTAATCTTCATCATCTGGACCCTTCCCTGGGTTAAAATGTTGTATGACATGCATATATTAAAGCCAGCCGATTAAGCACTGCTTCTGCTCAGTAGAATTTCTTCTTTATCTCTGCACACCATCAGTGTTCTAATCACTTCAAGCAATGATCGTTTCACATTTCTATGATACGTATAAAAATTATGCTATTCTTACTAAGTCTTGCTATTTACTTTATTTTTATATTGCATTCCAGACTATCACTCACTGTATAATGTCAGAAGGATTAATATCATCAACATCGAGGAATATGAGAGCAGCTCCCAGTTCCTCTAATAATACTTAGCAAATTTAAATGCCAGGGTTGGATAAATGGCTTGCAAACTACGGATCATCATCAGAGATCTTGAAAGTATTTTTTCAATGGAAAAGAATCTTCATATTTCTGACACATATTGGTAGATAAGAAAACAGTTTCCAAGACACAAAAGGAAAGCTAGAATGAAGAAATTTGTTACGATGTGGGAACATTCTAGTCTTTTAAAAAAAAAAAAAAAAAAAAAAAAAAAGACAGGAATAGGTTGACCAGGGATTGCTAAGGAAAAGAGTGATGCTAGCTGCTTGTGGGGTGTATTATTATTATTATTATTATTATTATTATTATTATTATTATTATTATTTTAAACATGTTTGCTTTCTGGGCAGTTTTTTTGCATGCATGTATTCTGATTAGTACATAACCCTGTTCAGAGCTTGAATTGTGCTCTGTTGTAAACAGCTCTGTAGGGAGCACTAAGATTCTGTGTTAGATGCTTGCCCAATGTCCCCAGGAATTCAGAGCTCAGGCTCTAGAACACAGGTTCTTAATTACACTGGGTATGTCTTTGAGCAAACGTTAGGTGGTATGTCAAGGAATATTTTAGAGTTCAGAGCAAGTTAAGTTGTCTGAGTAGACACAGGTTCAGATCTCAGTGCGCTTTTCATTAATCGGTTCTAATTCTTTAACTTCCACTATCCTGAAGGCTCTCAGTTGTATTCTGGAATTTGCTGTGTTTCTTTTCCCTGTCTGTAGTCCTCTTTGATACTATCATAAGCTTTCAAACTTTCTCATTTATTCCAAGTCACTACTGAAAGGTGATTTTGGTGGAAGGTCAGAAAAGGGAGATTATTAGCTTTTGTTTTGAGATAAGCTATTTTATCAGTGGTTATTTCAAACTTAGATGTTACCATTAAGGAATCCCTGTTTAAAAATCTACTATTGGAAAAAAGAAAGTCTTGAAAATAGGTTGATGACCAGCATGGATCTGTTTGCAAGTAGAACCAATTCAGGTAGGCTCCAACAAGTTTTAATGCAAACTTACTGTAGTTTTTCCAGGTTTAAAGATGATTGTCTTTTCTTTTCTTTTGTGAATGTGACAGAAATTCCACAGTTATTAATGTGAAATGACACACAATGGCAAAAATGCTCATGTTTTGTAAAGGCTTAGTGATGGGATTCTTGATAGCTCTGCTTTCCGTAGTGTTTTAGTGCTTAACTGTGGGAGATTTATCCACAGTGTATGTTGACTGTTGACTAGTTCTATTTCTTTAGAGAAGAATAATAGAATTATCTTCTAGCTTGGATCTCTTCTCTCTACTCCCTTGATAATTTTTTGTTTCTATTTACAGGAGTAAAATCAAAAACAGTAAGGAGTTTGTGTCTGTTTGTTTTCTTTTACAACCCACCTTATTTATATCGCTATTTGTCTTGATCTTCTGGTCACTATTGTTTTACATGGTAGTGTATGGTTTGCATCAGCATCGTAAAATACATTGGAACTAAGAGCAAAAATGTCAGAAAATTACATATGAATGTATAAAGCCTGGGGAGAGAAGGAGAACAGTGCCACATATGCTGAAATATTGCAGACACTGTGCAACAGACGCAAGATGTACAGTATATTATATGCAAGCCACTTTCAAAATAGTAGGTCTGTTTATATGAGTAAAGTGAACAGGTTTAAGCCCACAGAAATTCCTTTACTGACATGTTCTTAGTTCTTTAACTTTATTTATTGGTATTTAAATGTATTATACAAGAACAAATCTTTTTATAGATACTGCAACAGATGGTCAAACACCATGCTTACCTACAATTATATCCCAAATCAGTACGGATGGTTATATCTTCAGAGACAATAAAGGAACAAATGTTCACAGGCAAATATGAACCATTAAAGGCCCAACCTGCCCTGCAGAAATACAGCAAGCCAAAGTCCAGAACCTACACCTGGTGCTCCTGTAGGCTGGAAAGTCTGGTAGATAAAAAGAAGGGTTAGAGTTCCTCCCAGCTGAAACAATTTATTAGTTTGTGTAAATGAGTTTAAATTGCACCAGCTAAAATCATGTACAATATATATATATTTACACTTAAATCATAGCTTTCAAAAGCATTATTTTTAAGGCAGTGTTTTTGAAACCTTCAGAGTACAATGAAGCCTAAAATGATGAAGTATTAAGTGTTTTCATTTGGCTAGGAAAAATAATTTTAGAAAAACCACAACAATAATTTCTTTTGACTTTGGAAAGAAGCCAGCAAATCAATTATTTGCTCAGCTCTATTTGCAGCTACAGAAAGTAGCCCTAGCTTGAATATGGCTGCAGAGGCAAACGCTGCTTTAAAGGTGGGTACTTCTGCACAAAGCTGTTTCACAGCCACCTTTCTCACAGATACTCAGTATACTCAGACTTGGCCTGATTAGTGAGATACATACAGTCAAAACAGGACTAAGCATTTGCCCGTGGAGAAAGCGTAAAAGAAGGTGGCTACAGCAGCCACTTATTCTCAGGTAATTTGTCTCAAGGTTATTAGTGGTTGGTTAGCTGATAAAAGGATGCTATTGTGTTTTCACCTCTCTGATGCAGATTGAATCAAATCACACTGCTTGCATTTTAGTATCTTGCAATATAGATGGATAAAAGTATTCTTCAGTATATTTTCCTTTCAACATCAGTGATATGGCTTTCATTGTTGCTCTAAAACAAATCACACTCCATCTTGAAATCCTAATTCACATAGGTTGGACGTGTTTAAGGCCAAGTTGGACGGGGTCCTGGGCAACCTGATCTGAATGTGTATG
This sequence comes from Lagopus muta, assembly GCF_023343835.1. NCBI lineage: Eukaryota > Metazoa > Chordata > Aves > Galliformes > Phasianidae > Lagopus > Lagopus muta. The sequence goes on from NC_064434.1 coordinate 99,183,184, forward strand.
TTTGGTGGCCCTGCTAGACAGGGGGGTTGGAACTACATGATCCTTGGGGTCCCTTCCAACCCGGGTGATTCTGTGATTCTGTGATTCGTGAAGATTAGACTTTGACCAATTGGTTTGACTTTAAGTATTCACTTTTGCATCTATTGTTTGTCAAGTTTTGCAGAATGCTGTATTCATTTTAATCTCCCTGAAGTGTCTGGTTAAAATTAGTTTGTGTTTGCATATTTCTGTGCTGGAGGGAGTGGAAATCAAGAGATCCTTTTAAAACAAACAGTTTCATAGTGAATAATTAAGTATTTCATATTTTTTTTCTGTGTTCACTACAAATCTCTCAAAATTAGAGTTTACTTGGTATCTATTGCCTGTTGTTGATATTTGTTAAAATATTTTATAATACAAACCTACAGATTCCTTAATTCAAAACTTCCTTGGAATTCATGATGTATTTTACTAGTTTGCAAGTATGTGAAGATTTTAAAATACCATTAAAATTAACAGTACTGCTTTGAAAAGGCCATAAAAGAGCATGTATGTCCTTTAGGGAGAGCTTAGTCCTGTACTCTTCAGTTGTCAATTATTCTAACTGCATCACTAACTGAACTGAAGGTGAGCCTCCCTTTCACTTTTTGCTATCCCTTTTTATAGGTGCTTTATTTGCTTGCATTACGTTAGGCAACAGAAATGTGATCAAGGAGAGAGCAGTGGATGTTGTGTACCTTGACTTCACCAAGGCATTTCACACTGTCTCCCACAACGTTGTTATGAAACTTAGAAAGTGTGAGATAGATGAGTGGATGGTGAGGTGAATTGAGAACTGGATGACTGGCAGAGCTCAGAAGGTTGTTATCAGTGACACAGTCTGATTAGAGGCTGTAACTAGAGGTGTTCCTCAGCGGTCAGTGCTAAGTCTGGTCTTGTTCATCACCTTCATTAAAGAACTGGATGAAGGCACAGAGTCCACCCTCAAAGTCTGCTAATGAGCTGGAGGAGTGGCTTACACATCAGAAGGCTGTGCTACCATTTAACGAGACTGGGAGAGGTGGGCAGGAAAGAACTGGATGATGTTTAACAAGAGCAAGTGTAGTGTTTGCACCTGGGGAGGAATAACTGCATGCATCAGTACAGATCAGGGGATGACCTGCTGGAGAGGAGCTATGTGGAGAAAGACCTGGGTGTTCTGGAGGACAACGGGGTGGCTGACCCAGCCTTGTGGCCAAGAAGGGATGCATTAAAAGGAGTGTGCCTAGCAGGGAAAGGGAGATGATCATTCCTCTCTACTCTGCTCTGGTGAGACCACACCTATGGAGAGTACTGTGTTCAGTTCTGGGTTCCTCCTTTCAAAAAAGAAAGGGATCTACTAAAAGATGTCCAGTACAAGGTCACAAAGATGATTAAATGCCTGGGGCACCTCACATATCATGAAAGGCTGAGTAACCTGGGTGTGTTCAGCCTGGGGAGAAGAAGACAGAGAGGGAATCTGTTAAATGTTCAGGTCAGAAGTGATAGATCGTAGTGAAAGAGTCTCAGGCTGTGGTAGAGGAGTTTAAATTAGACATTAGGAAGAATTTCTTCACAGTGAGGGTAGTCAAGAAAAGGAATTGTCCAGGGAACTGATGAAGCTGCCATTCCTGGAGGTATTTAGGAGACATGAGGACATGGTGCTAAGGGATGTGGTTTACTGATGGGGCTCTAGTGACAGTCAGGTTGATGGTTGGGCTTGATGATATTGAAGGTCTTTTCCAACCTAAATGATTTTTTTATTGTCTCAAGTTGATGGCTCTGTGTGTGAAAGAGACCTGATATAAGCATGTAAGCCATTCAAGGGGATGGGAGTAGAAACTACACCTGCAGCACTTGATGTGTTTTATGATTCTGTTAATTTTTTAAAAATGAAGATATGAGCCTGAATCATCTCTACTGAAAGGTGTGCAAACCACTAGAAGACAACAAATGGGAATTGTCTCTCAGCACCCTTCAACCAATATCACTTTCACTAAAACTCAACTGAGAAGTGCTGCTGGTAAGTGTTTCTCTTCGCTCCTGGATGGCTGGCTTGCTTACATCAGGTCTCTGCCAATGCAAAGAAATATCATATTAAGGTGATAAGAAGCAGTGAAGGATTTTTATGATTACTTTTATTCCTCATGCAATCTATCAGATTTTTTTCCCAATACTTTGTATTTGATATGGCAGGACAGGAGAACACTGCTTTACTAATGGAATGACCTGTGAGATTTGGTAACAGAAGCTTCACAGAAGAACTACTAATGGTTAGTTAATCTGTGTCAGTGACTACATTATTCTTTGACTCTAACTCCTTAGTACTCTTCAGTGTTTTGTAGTCAGATTATGCTGTAATAATACAATTTAGTATGTTTACTATAAAGTTTCTTAACACAGTATTTATGTCCCAGTCAGTTGTCGGGGTTTCATAGCAAAGCATTTGGGGATTTGAATATGATTTCCAAACCTGTCAAGTAACTGGGGCTGATTTTTCATTTTCAAATGTAAGGTAGATTGCTTTCTTTTTATTTTAGCTAAGCCTGGAGGATTCTTGTCTGTTCTAGCTGCATTTCACCCCATTGCCTTTTCAGAGTTATTTGAATATGCAGTCAAAGAGAAACTTTTAACTTATAGCATTGAACTAAAAATACCACCTCCATACAAAAGGGAGCAGAATGCAATTCAGATAGCATCCCATTAGTAAACTCATGAGTCTTTCAAATTCCAGATTATTTTGTCATCCTGTCTGCAGGGCTAAACTACTTCTGGGTGTGCCTTGATTTCTGTGGCCAGTGAAGCTGAGCCTGTAGACTTGAATGCAACCAAAAGCCCATTGAACTCCTTCCTGACCTGAGTATTCTTGTATACATTTCTGTGCTTGAAGTAGAATTTGACCCTCTAAATGATAGATTGAAAGAAAACTTAAGAAACAATAAACCCAAGCAACCAAAAAAAAAAAAAAAACCACCCTCAAAAACTTTCAGTAACAAAGTTGTGTTACCCTCCTGTGCAAACAGATCTGTACAGCTTATTAGCAGAAAATCTTTAAGGGGGGGGGGGGGGGGGGGGGGGAAGAAGAAGGAACCTAGGAAATTTGGAAAGATCTCTAATGAAGAAGTAGCCTGGTAATGCTGCTTTCAGTCCAAATCAATACTGTAATACAGTTCATTTTGCATTGTTTTACAGATAAATGTGTTTTGTCATAGCATGATAGTCTGCCTTCAAATCACAGAATGGCTTGGACCAAATGAGACCTTACAGACCACACAGTTTCAGTCTCCCCTCCCATGGGCAGACACCTTGCACTAGACCAGGCTGCCCAGGACCCATCCAACCTGACTTTGGGCATCTTCAGGGATGGGTCGCCCACAGCTCTGGGCAGCAGCGCCAGGACCTCACTGTCATCTGAGTGAAGAATTTCCTTTAACATCCAACCTAAATCTCTACTCTTTTAGTTTAAAACCATTCCCCCTTATCATATCACAATCTAACCATGTAACAAGGCATTCTCCCTCCTGTTTATAATCTCCCTTTATGTACTAGAAGGCTGCAAGTAGGTCTCCCTAGAGCCTTCTCCAGGCTGAACAAGCCTAGCTTCTTCAGCTTTTCTCCTTTGAGAGGCTCTCTAGCCCTGTGATATCTTCACAGCCCTCCTCTAGACCCACTCTAACAGCTCTGCATGTTTCTTGTGCTGGGGGCCACAGGCTGGATGTGGTACTCCAGATGGGTTATCAGTACGGCAGAGCAGAGGGGAACAATGCAGCCTAGGATATGGCTGACCTTTCGGGCTGTAACTCAAAAGGCATCATATCCTTCTACTAAGACAGAAGAACTTCTTTTTCTTTGGGGTATTATCTGCATGGCACTAGGATTGTATAAAATTAGATTTTGGTGAACATTTGGCTTAAATTTTATCTGCACTTGCTTTTCCACATAAAGACAGTTTGCCTATTTTCAGTAAAATGTAGAAGCTTTCTTTCTTACATTAACAGGCATACTTAATGCACACCAAAATTGAGTTTATGCTTCTACTTAGTTAACTTGCCAGCTGCTCTTCCTGTGTCAACTGCTACTGCTATATTGAAAAAACTGTGTATGTTAACTTGGATCAGTTCAGCATTTTTCCATATGTATTTTATAATTTTGATCCCTAAAATTATTCTAGCTGTGATTTGAGCTCCTTTTCCTAATCTCATATTCTGAAAATAGCAACTTCCTGTTACCCTGGTTAAATTCAAACTGTGTTACTCTCTAGCTGAAAATGAGGATTATAGTGTTTGCACTTTAAAGATGAGTAAAGTTTATTAACTGGGGTTTGTATGGCAACAGGCCAATATAAATAGGAATTAATTAATAGGAAATGATTTTAAACACTTAGAATTCGAGGAAATATTAAGTCACTGAAAAGCACAGATGTGTAACTTAAGGACCATCTTATGGAAGTATATAGCTTCTTCTCCACAGAAGATTATGGAATTATATTCCTATACAGGGTAAATGTGTTTTATATTACTACCTGCTATAAATGAATGTGAGAGATTCCCAAAATGATAGCTTAGGAAACCTTAAAAATGGGGGGTAGAGAAGAGAAAAAGATTGATGCAACTGTAGGGCCTATCAGCAATTTAAGTCTGATACAAACATTGTTACCTCAAAACCATTCTAAGGCTAAAAAAAAAAAAAAAATAATTTCCAGTGGACTGTTCTATAATACAATTTTATATTGCTAATCATTTGATAGTAGCTCTGGATACTTAAAATACGTTATAGATGTTTTACAAAGCTGCACGAATGTATTTAGTAAAGAAGGATTAAACCAGCCTAAGTATTCTATGATTATTAAGCTAAAACCTTGCTATAAATAGTGTTATTTTCCATTTAATCTACTAGTCATTAATGGGAGATCATGCCAATATTTATTGCCTCGGGCAGGAAAGCTTATGAGGAGAACCTTTTCAAGGATTGCTGAGAGCCTCTGAAATGTTACAGTTGATATGCAAGCCCCAATCCTGTTTTTTTTTTTTTTACTTTTCTCTTTTGGATGTACATGCAAGCAAGCATCTACACACACACACCTCACTCACACCTCCTCGTTTTGTGGTCCCATGCTCAGTCTTACAGCTATGATGATCAGTCCAGGAGTCAATATTCACCCTGCAGGCTAGATGAATTCTCAAGAAGGCAGGGAAGCCTTCTCTTTGTAGGGGGGTAAGCAGTGCAACACAGTTGTATTGATGTGGGTTATTTTTTTGTTCATATGCTTGTTTTGTGGGTTTTGGTTTTTTTTAAAGTACCATCCACTGGAAAATGCATTTGGAAAGAAATGAAACTCATAATGATGTTCTGTTGAAACAAGTGCTGCTTGGCTTACTGAAAACCAGGGGGAAAATAGCTATATAAAAATCTTCATTGTTCAAGAGCAATAAGCAAAAATTATATTTAATTGGACAGTTGTGAATCAATGAAACTGTGTACACTTTTGTGCATCTTGGCAAGTAGTCAGGCTTCCAATGTATTAGAAATCAGGATCAGAAAACTTCTGGACTAAAATAATTTCTTACTTTTTGTGTTCTAGGATGGGATGAGATAACTTTGATCTTTCCATTTGAAATGTATTCCATTTCAGTACCGAAGCTTTTCTGAAGTATGATGTAAAAAGCTTGACTCTTTTTGAAGAAGGTTAACACTTAATTTTAACATTTATTTCATAAATATATTAAGAGAATAAACTGCTGGAAATGACCAGGTTTTGATATCACACATTCTGCAGTCACTCGAGTCCATGGGCAGAATTACAGCTGTTCTGTTTTTGTGGGTGTTTTTTTTTTTTTGTTTTATATTGTGGATTTCTGTTTCTGTGTCCTCTGCTTTTCATTCTCTGATCTTATTTTTTGCATATATCCCTTCAGTACCTTCAGTGTTTCCCAGATCTTGTGACAAACGATCCACTAGTGATGCTGATTCTTGAATTTGATGATTATGTTGATGTTATGACATTGCAGCTGTGACTTTAATTAAGTTTATTTTTATCCAACTGTTCTGCTTGGGTGGTTTTGTTTATGTCTTTTCCTTTTATTATTTTCATTATGATTGTTGTATTGCTTATATGCTTAATGTTTCTTACACGTTTTATACTAGCGAAGTATCTGGAATAGAAGCATAAACCAAGATCAGTTATTTCTAGGTCTGTATTTAGGAAACTGTAGGAAAGTACTGTGAAGGAAGTAATGCAAAAGGGGTCTGGAAAGACTCCCATGCTTGAGATGTGTTCTTTGACATTTTCTTTTTTTTCTGAATAGAAATGCAAGCTTCAGCAGTGGAGAAATCAGGTGCAACAGCTTTATTTTTCAAACTGGGAATTCCGTTACAAAAAGAATCAAAGGAAATCATTTCTTTGAAGGACTGTAGAAGGGGAATTACTGATAAGAGAGTGTCCTGCTGATAAGAAATTCAATAGTCACGATGATCTCTAATGAATTTAATAAACGGGAGACAAATCTTGAGTTATTTTACGCGATGGCAAAAAGGCAATGTCTTCTTGAAACAGAAGAAATGAAAGTAGTAGGTAACTTGCTGGGGCAATATCCTCTTGCTCTTTCCATCAATGCTGCTGACCATGGAGAGCAAGAAGAAACAGGGCATGTTAGTAGACTTATCAAAACCGTAACCGACAGAGAGAATTTTTGGAAGAAATAAGGAATTTCTACTCCTTCCAATCCTCAAGAACAATAGATCTCTGTATTGAGAATGCAGTTCTCTCCCTCATAGCTATAGCAAATGAATTTTACTGAAGCTTTAATCTGAAATCTAAAAGTAAGTTATTTCAGTCATCCTCTGGTTCACTGATCTGTACACCAAGAGCTTCTTCATTTTAGGCATGCAAATGCCCATATGTAAGTTCAGATAGTACATCAGACTATCTGAACCACTGAGGGGTAAGCTGCAGAGAAAAAAAAAAAAGCATTTAGAGGAAGTTGTTGAGAGTATTGTTCAATAAAATATTGTAACTTAGTACAGTATTAAAGGGCTTGAAGCTGAAAATTTTCCAATCAGTATGATTGAAGGTTAAAGTCCATGAAAACAACTATTTAACAAATACCCTTCAGTCCACTGAGCCTGAGAGTATTTAATTTCATGTGTGTAATTTATCAAACATGAGCATGCAAACTTTTTACCAGTCGATGATGATATGGTCCAGTCTTAGAAAGCAAGGTCTAGTCATGTAGTTTTTGACACTGTTAAAAAGTGGCATGAATACACAGGCACAAATGTCAGATATATCTATATCTATATCTATATATATCTATATCTATCTATCTATATCTATATATATCTATATATATTTATATCTATCTATCTATCTATATATATATATATAAAAATAATGTATGTGTCAGCTATATGTTCACACACCACAGGGGCATGCTTCTAAAACTAAAAGTGCATGATGCAGTTTTCTTTCTTTTCTACTCACCTACAGTCCTTGTGGTTGATGCATTTTCTTCTTTCTTGAATTCATTTGTTTTGTTCATGATCTAGAATAGAAAATTAAGCTGAGGTAGTATTTTTTTTTTTTCCAGTTCATTTCTCTGCTGTAGGTCTAGATAAGGTTTGTTCTTCTCATTGTTTGTTTTCTAAGAACTGTTTCAAGCTGACAAATGGGTCTGTCATCTCTAGTAACATCATCTATAGGGAAAAAGAGGGTATTGATAAGAAGTATACTCTTACTTATTTCTTTACCACCTCTGTGGAGGAAAATATTTTCATTTCTCCAGTGTAATAATTTGCAGTGGAAATGATTGCAGACAGGAGTCTTATCCATAGAAATAGGAAAATGAACAGGACTGCAGGATGTCATCCTGGTCACAAAAGCATATCAATTATGTTTGAGTAGTTCTAGAAAGACTTACGTCTGAGATGTTCTGAATAATTCTATCATTGGAGATTTTACCATCTTCTAGGCAATCTTTTATGCCGCTTCCCTATCCTTACTGTAGAGGCTTTCATAATATCTATCCTGAATCTTAATTGCTGCAATATAGCACATTTCTTTCTGTCCTATCCATTATCATTATTGAGAACAAGTTATTTCCTTATTCTTTTGAAATCTCCTTTTATATATTTGAATGCTATTATCATGTTCCCTCTCAGTTGTCTCCTCTTTAGCTGAATCCTTTCAAGCTATAGCACAGCTCACATTCTCTGGACTCTGGTCATGTTGCTCTCCTCACTGTTCTCTCAATTGGCTCATGTCTTCCTGGAGTGCGATACCCAAAATTGTTCCTCGTATTCCTGCTGAGGTTTTATTAATGCTGAGCTGAGGGGAAGAATGACTTCATATTTTTGCAGGCTATGCTTGTGTTTGCACATTCCAATGTGCTGTGAGCAGATGCCAACTCACAGTGTCACCCTGAGCTATGTTCAAGCATGGAGGCACTCACTAAAACCAGGCACTAAAAAGTAAACAAGTACTGCTTGTTTTACCCTCCCAAATATCTATTAGGTAAAATAAAAGATCAAGATTTATTGGATATTTATTGATTGGAAATGTACAGGAAAAAAGTCTTCATCTTGAAGGAAAATAAGTGTATTTTTTACCACAACAAGGTATCCCTGATAAGAATTCAGCAGTTTAGGAGTGTTCTCATGCAGTGCACCAACCACTGGAAATTCCATCCTTTTATCAAGAAGATAATGTCCAAGCTTGTTAAAGTAATGGTCTTTCTCAGTCCTTATGTTTATATTCAGATAGGTCAGAAAAATTTCTAATGAAGCTTATGAACTTAAGGCTAGACATCTCTGTGACATCTGCTGATCTTATTGTTGAAACCAAGAACCTTAGAGGTACAGCAATTTGTCATTTTTCTTGAAAGGATTAGATTAGCAAAAAATTAGCAAATTAGAAAAAAACTGTTGTTTACTGTGTGGGTCTGTATTGAATAGTGCAGGAATTCCCTGCTGCTACTTATTTCTACATTCAGCATTTTCCCAACTCGTAACAGTACCGCAAAGGAAGAAGCAAACTTCTTCAAATGCGTAACTAGAATTTTCTTTCTGAAAAGCTAATCTAATTAATCTGCTTATCTCTGAGATTCTTCAGTGGAAGAAAGCCTTTGCTGTATTGCTTACACATTATAAATGTCCTTTGAAGGAAGGGGGAAAAAAAGAAACACCAACTAATTATATATTTTACATACCAAAAAACATCTTCTTATAGTATATTGCATAATTTGAAGCCCTCTTTCACAGGAGAAGTAATTTTAGAAGTTTTCAATATTGTAAGTTGTTTCCCCCTGTTCAATAGCTTATTATCATTTAAGTATAATTGCATTATGCCATATATAGATCCATTTTTCTGGAAGAATTCCACAAGAAGGAAATGTAGTTGGAGGATGTGCTGTATATCTAATGGATATTTATTTTAATGGCATAAACATTGTTCTAAATCTCTTTTTGCATTAACGATAAATTGATCATTAGTATGAAGTAGGTGAGAATAAAGAATAGTTTCTAATAACTCATAGCTCACATGGATTTTGTTGGAATGTTTTTAGCACTGAGATTGTGTCCAGGTCCTTGTCTCCTGTCAGTTCCATTCAGGTCATTGGCTAAAACCACCCAACACCCTGTCCTTCAGCTCTCACTTTGTAGCTTCTACCAGAGCATACGTATTAGAGCCTGAAAGAATGCAGCACCATGTCATGTATGCTCTACTTCATAAACCTCTTCTGTGACTGTAATTCTAATCGGGAAGTTTTCTTAGCCAAAACAGGGTTAGTTGTCTTGTATAACACAAGCAAAAATGCTGCAGTGGGAAAGCAAGAAACAGGGATCCTGATCCCAAGCTTTGTATTAGGCTATAGGACCAAAGGCATATTACATCATCTTTTCATGCAACCAAATGTAAAGTGTGTGTCCTGTTAACATACCCACACACAGAGTGTATCTGCGTTAGGTTCTTGACACAGAGATGGTTTGTATCTGACCACCTAATCTGACGTGGGTTGTGTGTCCCCATCTCACACTGAGCTTTACCACCAATACTTTTAGTTTAAATGTAGCAACACTGATTCATATTTCTCATAAAAAAAGATTATGTTTTCATTAAAGCTAGCTTACAGGAGCCACGTAAACATACTCAATAACAAGCATTGTAAGCTTATATATAAACATTTAACCTTCCTTCAGTACCTTGAGTACTTTGTTCTTCTTCAGTAGGAATTGAGTGAAGATGAGGTGAAGGCTTGCAGAGTATTACTCAGAGTAGGAGTTTTATGGAGTAAAGTGCACTGATTTTCAGCTATAGCAATTATCTAGTTTTGACTTTAGAGGCAGTTCTGAAAAGCAATTGGGAGAAAATGTGTTCAGCCCCAGCTAAAAAAAAAAAAAATAGTGATGAAAAAAAGACATCTTAATTTTTTTTTTTTTTTAAACCAAGACATAAAAAATGTTGGAAGGGAGCATAGTTTTCAAAATAATCTTAAAATGTGATGTGTTAATTTTTCAGTTTTTCAGTATTTTTCAGTACAAATAATTTGAGATCTTTTCATGTTATAAATGGAGAAAAGTTTCACTAGAAGTTCTTTCTTGCTCCACTCCATGCTTTGCAAAGCACTTTGATATATCTGCATGAGAAAGACTGTTAGCAAGCTTTTTTAAACAAAGCAGCCACAAATCAGTAGCCTGCGCACTACAAACTCCACTGACAAAACAGCACTGCTGCAAGAGGCAGGGATATGGAAAAACCGTGATAATTCAAATTATGAGATTGTCTTCCTCCAGTGCATGGCATAATTCTGATTAAAATTACTGGCAGTACTCAGTGTGCATCAAAGAAAAAAAACAGCTCCAGGAACTGACACCCTGTTAAATCTGGAAGAGCTTTTATAGGCTAGTGGTTCAGTGTGGTTTTTGAAAACTTCCTAATGAAAAGCCAATATGTAATATGCCCCTAAGCTTTTCTGGGCAGTAATGCTGAACTACATAAGCAAAGATGGCCAGCAATACACCCGTATTTTGTACTTAAATTTATAATAGTTTTTGCATGTGCACAGTCTTAAAGAATGTGTTTTGGACCTTTTTGTCCTTCTCGGAATCAAAACTAGATCCAAGAATCACAGAATGGCCAGGGGTGGAAGGGACCTCAAGGATAATGGATCTCCAACCCCCTTGAAAGCTGCTAGCTTTCTAAGCCTTTAAAATAAGTATGCACGATGTATTTTTTCCTGATGGCACCTGTTATTATTCACTGAAACAAGCAGGTAAAATTAGGCAAGTTTTGATAGAGCCATAAAGTGTCAGCTGAGAAGCCTTGCATCTTCTTTCCTGCCATAACCTGGTTTTAAAAGATAAGTTGGTTGTGACTCTTCATTTTAATTGTGTAAGAGTTGCCTTGTCTTAGCTAAGAAAATATTTAATTCATTAAAAAACAAGACACAGGCATGAGTTAAATAATTTTCTTTTTCCATTCTTTTCCCAGTTGCAAGTATTACTTGCATATATGTTAAGGAGAACAGATTTGGTCCTATGAAGTCAACTTACAGTGACCATTCTTCCCCGTGCAACCTGCCCCCTTCAGCAAAGGTGATCAAATATACACAGGATTCCCATTTATCTATGTGTAAGAACTGAGGAAGGCCCACGCATCTATAATTATTCCAAACATTGGCATTTATTATGAAGTGATCTCAAAGTGCTTTTAACACAGTATTAGCTCTAATTCCACACTGAGTGTTCACTAGAGCTTTATAGTTACAAATTCATACGTGCAGAGGACTTAATCCTGCAATGCACTGTTTAATAACGCTTGAAGATGAAAGCAGCTGAAACCTTTCAGCATTGGTGGTAAGAGTATAATTCTGCCAAGCCTTACTCATGCAAATAATCTTTATCCTTATGACTGATAACATTGACTTGGCTTGTCAATTAGCCATTAAGTGGCTAATGGCTTGTAGTGATCTGCTCAAATTTGCCCCAAGTCTGACAGAAACAGCTATAGGACTTCCATCTTATCCATGCTAACAGAGGGTAAAGAACAGGTATATGTAGTATATCACCTTATAGCCTAGCAACTTATCTTCACAGAACTGGATGCAAAATGTACTGTGACAGTACTATATGGGTACCTGCCTTTATTTGAATACTTCAACCAAATTATCTGTGTTTTCTCTATTAAAATCACCTATCGTTGTCATTAGGAAAAGAACAGGACACATATACCACTGGATATTCTCCATCATTAAGTTAATTATCTATCTATGGATTGTGTAGTAGCTTAATTTTTCTTGTGCTACCAATAGTCCCACTCAAAGAAGTGCAACATGAAGGGTTTTGTCTGTGTTGTTCATTGGCTAAAAAGTGATGTGTTTGGGACTGTTACAGCTTCTCTGGTGAATATTTATTTAGATTGGGGGGAAAAAAAGAAATCGGTATTACTTGAGGGAAAAAAAATAGCTAGAACTTTCGTTTAAGATTACAAAAGAAGGCATTGCTTAATCCCTGAAGTAGGAAATTGCTTTTCTTCATGATCCATTGCTTTCATACTGTTTCTGGCTGCTGGTGCTGAAGAAAAGAAAAACTGTGTTCTCCTTATGTTCTCACTGTATCTACTTTCTTATCCTCTGTGAAAACTTTACTGTTAATTTGTTGCTGAAGTAAATAAAGGGAGGAGGGAGCTTGGGCTATTTTGTCTCAAACGGGCTTCTGAAAATATGGAAGCAAAGCAAAAGTGTATGCAGGAAACAGAAAAATGAAATTAATGATTTGAAACAGTAAATCAAAGCTGAAGACGTGTGGTTTTTCTGTTCTTCGGGTTGCTGGTATAAGCTTACACCTAAATTGGGCAGTGTGCTCCCAGAAGATGAATGTAACTAAAGAGTGCCTTTCCTTCTGTTCTGATCTCGTATGTACACAGGCAGGCAGTAAGTTATAACAGAAACAAAAGGCATAGCTGGCTGGAAATTATGCTATCTTGTTTCACTTTGCTTAGAACTCTTTTTCTTTTTTTTTTTTTTTTTTTTCCTGTTAAAGCACCTATTGTTTTAATTGCTTCTAATATGCATTATGAAATTATGGCATGTTACAGCTCAGGGCTGGAAAATGCTAATGGACTGTAGCTAAGGAATGATAATTTAACTTCAGAAGTTGGAGCATTTAGTTAGCGATTCTCTGCTATTGTCAGGACAGGTCACGGAATGCATTTTAAAGTAATTAAAACTTAGCAGTTGCGGTTTATATTTTTCCCTTCGTAACAGCAGAAATTGTGTTTTCCTCTTCTACTAACAGTGATTCCTGCTTCTTATAATTATCTGATATTTTTTAATTTGTTTTATCCATTTAGTCTTGTAAATTAATCAGAGGTTATGCTAGCAAAATAGCAATTTGAAAATAATTATCAGAGTGAGTTTTTGATACAACGGAAAAGGAACGTGTAGGTTTTATTTTGAGGTTTTGCTTGTGCTAGCTAGATGAGGAAAATAGCAAGGCCACACCATATGCCCAATAAAAGCTTCATTAGAAAGACATTAGCAGAGTAATCCAGGTTAGTCTGTGGTTTATTTTATTTAGAATGTAATAAGCTAAGTTCATTAGTTTGCAGACTTAATGTTTTCTACTGTACCTCAAAGCAACCAGTAACAATTCCGCTGAGACTCCGCAGATCTCACTGACACCTGTCAAGATAAACACACAGCTCTCTGGGGGAATCATCTTGGCAACATAACTGAGAAAATCTGGAAGAAAGTAAGTCTTTCATACACAAAAGAGTGTCACACGTTGTAAACTTTATTAATGATTTTTCGCTTGCCTCTGAGGTCATATATCTCTCTTTAAAGAAGGAGGAAAAAAGTCAAATCAATCTCTGAAGAATAAATATTTTGGAATGTACAATACTGCATTTGGAATGTATTTTAAAGAACTTGAAGGATATAGAATAATTATGCAATTTGAATTGAACCTCAGAAAGGCTGTCTAAGACCAGCAATTGAATTCTGCATTCCCCCAGGGCTAATATATTAGATTACAAGGATTATTGTAGTGACAGTATTTTTGCCGCTGCATTTAAGATTGTCAGCATTTCCATTTTAAACCTGCATGTTCAGAGGTTCATAACTCAGCTATAGACATTTTCTTGGCACTACAAGCAGAGTTTCTGCAGAATGATGATGCATTTTCTTTAAAACAAACAAACAAAAGGCTTAAAGCTAAATAAGTATTTGGACACTTTAAAGTTATGAATGCCAGAAGTTAATGGTGTCCTCTTACAATTCTGCATTTAACTGTGGTCATTTCTACATCCGATCTGTAACAGTACAGCTGTCTGGGATCTGAAGCAGTGTGTTGATGAGTGGACAAAATGATAGCAAGGTATTCCTTACCATTTTCTTTCTGTTAAAATTGACACAGGACAAATATGCTTAAGGAAGGCAGTGGGGTGGGTCTCCACCATACATCGTCTTCTTTTCCAAGGACCAGAAGGATAGGGGAAATAATCACGAACCAGGTTGGAAGGCACCTTAGAAATCATATCAGGAAAATATGCTTAAGAATGTATGAGTTGGAAAGGATCTCACAGACCATCCAGTTGCAGCCCCTTGCTTTTAGCAGGGTCACCTACCACTAAAGCCTCATCCAGTCTGGTCTTGAAAACCTCCAGATATGGCATCCACAGCTTCTCTGAGCAAGTTGGTTCAGTATCTAAACATCTTCCAAATAAACAATTTCTTCCTAATGTGCAATTTAGAGGCTCCCTTTAAGTACTGGAAGGCCACAATGAGGTCTCCCTTCAGCTTTCTCTTCTTCAGGCTAACAAACCCAACTTTCTCAGCCTTTATTCACAGAGATGCTCTAGCCCTGTGATGATTCCTGTGGCCCTCCTCTGGGTGTGTTTTAATAAGACCATGTCTCCTGACTGTTCTTAGCTTTAGTCATTCCATCATTTAGGTCTCTCCCTTGTACCTGTGGGCTTCCCACCAAAGAGAAGATGATCAGCTTTCTATTGCAAGCTCTTCAAATTCAATTTCCCATCTTAGGGCCATCGCACTTGGAATTTAGTTTTAGCTTGGTCCTGATGTGGCACTTAATATCCCAGCTGTTATGTAAATCATAACAGGAGCTACACAACAACCAAAAACACAGACTTCTCTTATTTATGGAGATCTTTATAAACAAATACGTTTCACTTATTCTTTGTATGCTGTACTGGATGCAGAACAGCGCCACTCTGGGTTCTGTTATTGGCATCTACCACTGATCTCATCAAACATCATGTTGACTAATTTGCAACTTATTTTAGAGTGGGTTTTGTTGTTGTTCTTCTTTGGTTGTTTGGTTTTTGTCCCTGTCCAGAGCACTTGCTGATTTCCATTTAGTAGCATTTAAGCTGCAGTCAAGGATCTCCCTGTCCTGCAGCAATGCAATGCCAATTCCTGTGGCAGCACTGGTAGAAATCAGAGGCTTCTGCAAGTTCTGCAGCTGTCTAATTGCCTATAAAGTTCTAGTGCAGTAGTCCGCAGAGAATATGAGTATAACCTGCCCTGTTTTGTACAGGACAATGAATTTCTTAAATGTCTCCATGTATATACATGTGGATTTGGCCTTAATTCCCATGGCTTTGTATTGGAATGAAAAGGGGAACCAAGCCAAAGTGTTAGCACCCTTTGTGCAAATTCAGACAAAAAAATTAAAACACAAAATTGAATGGCATTACAGCATTGGCAGCCAGCAAAAGACAACTCCGGTGGAATATGAACCTTCCTCCTGACAGCAAGTCAAAGCAGGGCTAATGCAAGGAACAGTGCATGGACTTGGCAAAGTGCCCTGCAGACTGATGGACCAACCAGGGTGATTTCAAACCAAGAGGGAGCTTCCTTTCAGAGTCAGCTCCTTGTTAAAAATGCTCTCCAACCAGTCCCTTTTATTCTAAACTGAAAGGATGTGGCTTATGAGTGGTTTTGGTAGGAAGAAACAAAATCAGCTTGCTTTTGACAACAAGGAATAGAAAGAGATGATTGCTCTCTTTATTCATGCAGAGTCAAGAAACATTTAATATGAAGATTTAAGCCTATTTGGATGAACAGATTTATGGTCAGAAAGATTTATTAGCTGTGGAGGGATTTATTTTTTTACAATACATAGAGAGAAAATACCCATGTTACAAGGAAAGCAAACTAAGTATTTCCATTGTCAACTTTTTTTATATTATATAATTTATCTACAAAAAAAAAAAAAAAAAAAAAAGAAAAGCTAGATTACTACCAAACGTTAGATTTTCTGTGCATTTTATAACTACACAAATACTCCATCTATCTCTCTCCTAGAATTATGCTTTTACTTTCCAAGTCTGCAAGTAGTTCATATGATAAACTGTATTGGCTTCCTTTCCAAAGTAAAGGGTTCCTGCCCTTTCCCTAAATTACGTGGATTTAGGACACAAACTGGCTGTGATTCTTATTCTCTGGTGACAGGCCTGAGTTCTGCATCTTGCAATTCATTGGCTCTTAAAATAAGCACTTTCTCCAGTTTAAAAGAGGAAAAATAACACTTTAAATGGAAAATGCGACATCTGTAGTGTTGGAAGATCCTGGCTAAAGGTCCTGAAAGTCATCAGAGTTCATAGCAATAACTGCTGATAGGTTAAACCTGATAGCTTGCACATTTTCTCCAATTTACTGTCTGTCAGACATAAGAACATAAATTCTTTCCTGCTTAATTGCAATCACAGTTTCCATAAGTTTTGAAATGAAATGTGATTCCATCCATAGTAGCAGAGAAATGCTACAGTAGGAAAACACAGGAAATGTTCATTGAACAGCATTCTCTGTAATACAAACACATGTTTCTAGAGCTTTTTTCTATCCAAATTTGCTACACATATTTGAACCTCAGGAGTTTATGCCCAGAAGTTGCAGTATAAAGTGTGGGGTTTCATCTCTGGCGAACAGAGATGGGCAAAGAAGTCTGCTTGTATAAGAAGGCACTTAACCTAAAGTAGCCCTGAATTTAACTGACAACTTCTGCCAGCCTAAGGCACGGTCTGCGCTGAAGCTTTGCTGGTGTTGCCAAGTTGTTTATCTTAACTGATGTAACTATATTGACAAGAATCGGGATGTAGGCGCATAAAGTTGTACCAGCAAGAAATAGTCCATTTTATTCAGTGAAATAATGTAAATTATACTCGTGGAAGTAGTCGTTTTGTTTTTGTAAGTCTTAGTTGGGAGCATTTGGCATTTATAGGATAATGGCATAGCTCAGTAGAAGAAACGAGGAAAAGATGCCTTTGTACAATTAAGGACATTCTTGCTCATAAACCTAGGCAGCTACTGGTATTAATAGAGCACTTGGTAGAGATAACTTGATTAAAAGTCACATTTACTATCCATGTGACCTGCATAGGGTAAGTGTTAAATGGGGTTAAAACAACTCCATTAAATTAGCTTCACTGAGCTAAGGTTTGGGCACATTTCCAAAATGCCGAAAACTACCGTGTGATCACTGTAGTTTATTGTCACAGCTTATTTGCTATGCCTCTAATAGGACATTTATTTGTTTACCCAAACTCTGCTTACTGCCTTTCTGTTCCTCTTCTTTCTTCTTTGGGTGAGGCCTTCACAGCCTGATACCACAATATGATCATGGTGGATACACGATTCCGTGCCCTTGGGAATTGCAGTCAGATTATTTCAACTTCAACTAGTCCTCAGCTAACAGAGATTCAGACTCACTCTTATGTCAGCAGGGGGTAAAAAAGAAAGTATTTTAAATAAGAAAATTATTTGTGCTTACCATTGGTTTTCATAGTGTTTACTTGCAGATGCTTTCAACTTTTACTTTTCATTAAAAAGCTTAACTCTGAGTGCTAAGGCTACCAATTAAGAGTTCTAAATAAAACATGAAAAGACCAGAAGTATCTTACCACCAAGATTTGCTTCAAATTAGAAAGAAGTGCTTGTTACAAAAAAAAAAAAAAAAAAAAAAAAAAAAAAAAAAAGCCCTAATCAAGAAAGGATTTTATTTCCTCACTTTTCCTTCCTTTGCTTTTCTGTTCCCATCCTTCTTTTGCTTTCATGCACATTTAATTCTTCAACTTCCTTTTCCCTTTCTGTTATCTTTTCCATCATCCATCTTCTTCTGTATTTTCCACAAATTCTTTCTCCCCGTTTCTTACCCATGTACTGCATTAGATCACCTTTCGCTTCCTTGAAACTTGGATAGTCTCCTCATTTATTTCCATGGTTCAGAGTGCAGAGCCAGGAAAATGCCAAGTGTCATTAAAATTAGAGAGTACATTAAAATTAGCACATATAGGAGCACATGGCCAGATCTAGAAAAAGATGCCTACTTAGGCTTGTGCCTCCCCATTCACATTTTCACCAAGTAACTAAATAAGATGCCTAAGTAGGGTTGTGGAGATTGGCTTTTGTGTCCTCAGCAGCAAAATGATCCACCAATTTAGAAGCCCCTAAATAGCATTTAACACCATGTAACACCTAAAAATCAAGGAATTACAGAAACACACAGAAAAGACCATTAAGATCAGTGTGTCCAACTGCTAACCCATCCCTACCATTTTCATTGTCATGTCCCTCAGTGCCATGTCTCCATGGTTCCTGAGCACCTTGAGGGATGGTGACTCTACCACCTCCCTGGGCAGCCTGTGCCAGCGTATCACTGCTGTTCTAGAGAATTTTTTTTTTCCAGATATACCATCTATCTAATGAAAAAGAAAAAGAACTGCTCTAAGTAGTCTCCAAGCCGAAATTTGAACTAGAAACCTTAGTGGCAATTACGTGCATGCACTGCGTAAATATACATTTAATAATGTGAGCACTTTAACACTCTTTTTATCTTCAATTAAATATTAAATGAAGTACTTCTGAAGTACGTAAACATTTTATTCATCTGTCCTTGGTATTTAAATACTTTATACCTTTATACTTCATACCACCGTGATGGAGGAGGCACATTGAGTAAACACTTAGATGAAGGTACTCAGGCAACAAATGTACCTAATAAGACAAAGAATACGAAGACCTGCGGTTGTGTCCACACCAAAGCTTGGATTTTAGTTCAACAAGCTAAGCTTAGGTTGGAAGGATTCTGTACAAAGATCCATTGTAAGGCTACAACTAACAGGAACCACACAGCAAAGCCCTGCCTTCCTGGATGCCAAAAGGGAAACTCCCACTGAGCAGTAGCAGAACAGAGCTCATGATGGGGGCCTTAAAAGAGCCAAGCAGGAGATGGCCTGAGGAGGATTTGCCAGCTGAGATTCACAGTGCCAACTGTACTGTTACACGGCTGGCAGTACAGCTTCCTATTGCAGGAAAGTGTATGTCTTTCAAAATATTGTAGGCTGTCTACTATCATTAAGAACAATCAGTTAACTACTGCATGCTTCTAAAGCAACTTGCCAACAGTTTACCAAAAACCTGGTTCTGGTGACTGAAATATTTTGTTTTCTGAGTCAGATTCAAAGAAAACAGTGGTATGTATGGATAAGTTTCCTAATGTGCATTACTTGCAGGAACAATAGATAGACTTTGGGGGCTTGAATTTTAGCGGAGCTGGCAAATCTAGGCTGTGTTTCTTCGAGGAATTATTTGAGAGATTTCATTGTATTGGATTTTGTTTTTAAACCATGAACTGTTTTACTGGGGTTTTGCTGTTGGTTGGTTGATTGTTTTGGTGGGGTTTTTTTGTTTGTTTGTTTTTTGGAGAGGTGACAGTGCGCAGCAGTTGCAGGCTGATAAGTTGGAAATGTGAGATTCTTATTTCTTTTGAACAAAGGCTTCCCAAAAGCACAGGTGGGAGAAGTCCCTGAGTTTCTTACGCACTGTCTTGCTGTTTTGCAGGCCAGCACTGGGTTAGCGGGGCAGAACGTGCACTTGCACGAAGCCCGGGAAAGGTTTGGGTGCTAAGGCTGTTGGTTAATCCGTTTGTTTGTTCCCCTGGAGTGCTTCCATCGTTGCATGAAGGGTTTTTACAATTTGCCCCAGTACCTCTGCTCTACTTGCAGACGGACGATGTTTCCAGCCTGGGGATGGAAATCTGCATCCCCTCGGGGCAGGGTGGGGGCTGCAGCCGCTTTCTCGGCTCAGCTCGGGGTTTTGGGGCTCTCCTCTCGCCCCAGGAGAACGACCCTTGCTGGGCTAAGCAGAGCAGGATGAAAAGCTTTTCCTCTCCTACAGCGGCTGAGTAAGGGTTGCAACTTCAGGTCGCATCCGCGCAAATTAGAAAGTACCTCAGCAAACAGCAGCGGTTTTGCGTTTGAAATGAATGCGAGGGGTATAAAGAAAGAAAGAGAAAAGGCATTTTCACACCCACCCCTCGCCCTCTCCCTTTCACGCATCCGCACCCATGATCTCATGCCGCCGAAGGCATGGCACGGGATTACGGGAGGCTGGGAGCGGCAGCGTGTGGCTCTCACACCCTGTTGTGCCCAGGTGCGGTACTGCAGGGGCTGCGCTGCTCCGCGCGATATCGCCCCGCACGGCGGCGGGGGCTGAGGCGGCCCCTCCCGCTGCGGTGGGGGCGAGGCGGCGGCGAGCCCCGCAGCCGGGGGTGGGGTGGGATGGGGGGGGATCGACAATGGGGACGTTTCCTAACCCGGTTGGTGGCGGCGGGCGGCAGTAAGGCAGGGAAATGAAATAAAATAAACCAAAACACTACAACCTCCCCTCCCTCCACCCCCCCCCCCCCCCCCCCCCCCGAGCCGAAACTCTTTGTTAGGCGCCATGTGTGTCATTAGCGGAGAATCAAAGCCGCTGCTCGAAAAGACAGAGGTACCGTCTGATGGGTGAAGTTTAGGTCAATTTAAAGACCCGAAATCGTTCTTTCTGAGAAGAAAGCGGGCTTTTGAGACGTTGCCACAGGGGAGCTTTCCTCGTTCTGCGGGGCGGCCGTCCGCCCGTGTTGTGCCCGAGCCGCCTTCTGGCAGCTCCGGAGCGGAGCGCGATTGTGTGGGAGCTGAACTCAGCCTCCCTCCTTAACATAGGCTCGTCCTCTGCATTGCATCCAGGCTTCAGTGATTTGCTGTTTGGAGACTGCAGATTTGCATAGCCCTGCTCTTCGCGAGCGTGGTTATTTCTTTTTTTTTTTTTTTTTTTTTTTTTTTTTTTTTTTTTTTTTTTTTTTTTTTTTTTTTTTTTTTTCCAGCTTCTTTCATAAGGGTGCACTATTCTCCCTGAAAACGTCCTCGGGTATTACTGTCAGTAGTCAGAGAGCCGAGCTTGCCGGAGCAGCCCGCTCATTGTCTGGGTGCGAGTGTGCGTGTGTGTGAGAGCGGGTGTGCGTGTGCACGCCGCTCCGAGGGGCTCAGCAGTTCGGAGATGAATGGAAGGAAGAGCAGCAGTTTGATTTTTCTCCGCTTTCCCAGCGCCGGCTGATGGAGTGGCATCCCCTTTTTTCTTCCTGAGCAGAAATGTGGCACCGTTGGTTACCCCGCGGATTTCTGAGGATGGGGGAACGCTTGGCGCTCTCGTAAACCTTTGCAACTGTGGAGTGTTGTTAATGAGCGGCGGCCCCGGGAAAGCTGAAACTAGCGATTGCCTGAGCGCGGGGCTATTCCTCTCTTCCACCTCTTTGCCAAGGCTCTCACCTGCCTGGATTCTCCGCCTCTGACTATGTCTCGGATTGTTTTGGGTAGAAGAAGACCAGGAGAAAAGGATCCCCGGCAGCTTTCCCACAGGGAAGAGATGGCTCGCCTGGTGCCGTGAGCCGACGGCCCCGGCTGCGTGTGTGCGAGCGCTCCCGCCCAAAGTTTGCCTCCTTCGCCGCGGCTGCCGCTCCCCCCGAGGCCGCCGCGCACCGAGGATGGGGGGGTTGCTCAGGGGCAGCCCCGAGCCGGGCCCCGCCGGCGGCAGCGGCGGCAGCGCTGGGGGCCGCCTGGCGCTGCTCTGGATAGTCCCGCTCACGCTCAGCGGCCTCCTTGGGGTGGCGTGGGGAGCCTCCAGCCTGGGCGCTCACCACATTCACCATTTCCACGGCAGCAGCAAACATCATTCAGTGCCTATCGCTATCTACAGGTCACCGGCTTCCTTGCGAGGCGGACACGGTGGGTTCGGACACGCCGCTCGGTTTCTTGTGGGGCGGGGTGGGCGCCCGGGCCGTGCCCGTCCCGCTGCTCCCGTCGAGGAGCCGGCGCTGGGACTTCCCCCGGGGACCGCGGTGTCCCCACGCTGCTCCCCCGGACCCTCTCCGCCGCGGGGCATCCGCAGCCGCTGCCCCTAGCCAGGAGAGCCCCGGCCCTCGCCCCCCGGTGCCCCCCGCCCGAGCCGGGGGTGCCAGACGAGCGGGGCGGGCGGGGCTGTGTCCTGAGGAGAGGGGCAGGGCAGGGCAGGGCCGGGCGCTCAGGGACCCGGCGGGGAGCGAGGGGCGGGGAGGGAGTCCGTGCGCCGCTGAAAGCGCTGCGAGGATCGAGTCCTTCCCATTCGTTACCTTGGTGGAAAGTCGATGAACTAAGGCAGAGGTCAGCTAATTATGCAGGGGATCGAGAAATAAGCTGTTCATTGCCCGCTGTCGTGGTCCGGAGAGGGACGGAGATTAAAAAAAAAAAAAAAAATTCCTTTATGGTGTAAATGCTCAAGAATTACAGTGCTATGACACTTAGTTTCTGAAGTGATGGGAAGCTGCTTCGGTGTCCTTTAAACAGCGCTGTTACAGTTTTTCTTTTTGCATATCTACTTAGACGAACCTATACATAAATGTATGTGAAACAGACATGAGTATGCTCAGCGTTGCTTTAAAAGAAAGCTAAGCACCAGACTGTGTTTTAGGGATTTAAAACCAAAGCCTCCCTTTGTCTCCGAGGGAGGGGAAAAAAAGATAAAGAAAAACCCGTGTTGGCTTCTGATTAGGTTATACAGCTTCATTCCTCTTCATTTTCTCTTCTCGCCTTGCTTCATTTGCACGATCATGCGATGTCATTTACAAGATTTGCAAAGTGAAAACCGGATCTCCTGCTTAACCTTTGCATCTCTGGGCGAGGTGACCCAGTTGTGGGCACGAAGTAGTTAGGATTCAATGGGTTGGGTTGGTGTTTTTTTTTGTTTTTTTTTTTCCCCAGTGATTAACAGTGCCAACGTTGGAAGATGTGATTGCATTGTTCACCTGAATATTTCTTTTGTGTGCCAAAGACCCCTCAGTGGTAAACTGCCAAAGAGGCAGAATGTACAGAAATGACTCTTTGGGAGCATCTTGTTAATTAAAAAAGAAGTTAGGTGGCTGGGCTAATCCAAAAGAGAGAGGGACAGAAATTCAGGCCACCACTCTCCGCTGTAGTGTGTTCAGGCAGCACAAGACTGAGAATGCTGCATGCTTTGTACTGGATGTTCTTAAAGAGGAAAATTAGAGATGTATGTGTGCACAAACACATATATACTTGCTGTTTTTTGGAGTTCTGTACATCTGGGGATATCATTTTGTGGCTTGCTGGTAATTTGAGGGGAGGCTAAAACAATAAGGGGAAAAGAAACGTAATCATATAAGTACCAGCCATAATTCTGTGGAATGTATTTTAAATTCCTACCTTCTGCCAATTTTTAAAAACGTTACCTTGACCTAGTCAAAGGATAATGGTGCAGAAAGGCAACTCTTGGAGGAAATGAGTCTTGTTAAGGGAAATGAAAGATGAAGTGGTGGAGCTGACATGTAGGGACTTCATAGGGAAGCCCAGGAGCCTCTCCAGAAGTTAAGTAGCTGATTTTACAAAATGAAAGATGTTACATGTCATAAGAAGGTATTTCGGAGCCTTTACCTGATAATTCTAAGTGTCCTTGATTTTCCGTGCTTATCAGAAGCTCTACAATTGGGTGGCATTTTAAAACATCTAATTCCTTCCATTATTAATTCTAAAGAGAGGTGTTCCCGTTTTCTTCTATGAGCTTGGCAGGAACATTTGTCTTTATGGCTGAGCAGGGTTGGATGCAGCTCCTGTGGAGTCCATCGCCACATTTCTGAGCATCAGTCGGAGAGCACTGAGTGAAGGGCTGCTTATTCCTCACCCTGACATCAGAGGGCACTTCTGCAGAGTCTCAGCCCATGCAGGTTTAGCATGAGCTTGTATCCTGACTTGTATCCTTCAGCACCCCTGGCTTCAGCATGAGCTCCATTCAGCATTAGCTTCATTCAGTTTGAAGTTTTTCCATTCCAGTCTAACACGAATGCACATAAAGGTTGCAGTCTTTGCCGTGACCTCCTGCCTGCCTTTTTGTTGCTTTGCCAGTTTTCTGCAGCATGGTACCTATTACAGGTTGAAAAGGTCTTCTAGGGTAGGTCAATTAGTCAATCCCCTGAAAACATCACACTCTAATGTTATGAGTCGGAGGTGTTGAAAGAAGGAGAAACGATCACTTTTCCCAGCCATTCAACAAATGTCACCACAGTGCTCAGACATCCACACCTTCCTCCTCTACCCCTGGCACCAGCTAGCACTGCCACCCCCATCTGCTCAGCTTTGCTTTGCTTTTCTATTCTTTCCACTTTCCTTCAGCCAACCCTCTTCTAGCTAATAGTATAAGCAAAGCCAGAAGCCTGGTGTGGCTGGATTTTTGCCACTTCTTTTGACAAACCAAACCACAATCTTGCTGCTAACACTCTCTTCAGGTAAATTTGCTGGGGATTTGCTTAGTAGCATGAACTCATGTGGTTTTAGCTGTCAGTGTTGTGCCTCAGAGAGACAAACAGGATACTAACCAAGCAATTAGCTCATCCTGTTACATAAAAAGTAGTTCACCACATAATTTTTTTTAATATTTAAAAGTAAAAATTAAACATCTTTCAAGTAGGTTTTTTTTTTTGCTGCTGGTTTTTTTTGGTTATTTTGCTTAGCCTTCTGACTCTCATTAAACTTGGAAAGGTGACAGATGGCTGAAGGAATCAAGAGTTAAAGCATAGGAATAAATAGGAAAATGACTCTCTCTGTGTTGTGGCAATATGCAGAGAAATGCAGAGAAGTAAGAAAAAGAATAACATTGACAAATGTAAGTCCTGGGCTGCTCAGTTCTCACCTGCAGCACACAGGGCATTTGGTGACCTATGTTCCTGTCTCCTTGCTTTGTTTAAGAGGAAGGTTATTGCTTTTGTTGTAGCTTATGTGGAGTGAAAATTGCACGTTGAATGAAGAAAAACGTTTAAGTATTTAGCTGTACAGGTGGCTGGCATCATCCTCATTCACCTTCCTTCCTGCAAATGCCTCTTTGGTCTCTAGTCAGTTGGGCCTTTTGTTGTCCCCCAACTCCTTGTTCAGTCACCAAATGACAAGTATGAATGGCCATTTATTCTGGCTGTTTCTTCTCTCTGTGTATCAGGTTGTTGTGCAGGTGGTTTTCTGATGAATGTAAGTTGATTCTATTTATTTTTATATATATTTATATATATATTTGCCAGAGCAGGAGCCAGGAGGTGACTAATGAAATGTGCATGTCGATTTGTGCTTGTGCTTGGAAAGAAAAGGCAAAAATGAGGAGGGAATAGGATCTGTGTGCTCACAGCAGAACAGCTACAGATGAATTATATGCATAGGGGCGGTGCATCAAAGGGCCTGGGTTAACATGGGGCCACACCAGGTCTGACATAGTGAGATCTATGGCCAAGATGTAGGCCACTGGCTTAGGAGGAGTGGGGGGAGTCCAAAGTGGAAGGGATAACGTACTGGGGGCAGTTGTTAATAAAGTAGGAGTTTGGTGCTGGGATGCATTTGGGACCTTTGTGGTGGAAAGATTTTAAGCAGCTGAGCAGAGGAAGTGAAGAAATGTTTCAACAGCAAAGTTCCTGAGCAGGAGGAAGGGTTTGTAGAAAATGCGGGCTTAGGGAAAAAGAGTTAGCTGTGGGGTTTCAGAGGTGACAGCTGATGCTGAGCACAGGAATTGTGTGTTACCATTGCACATATCCTCACTAAGTGTTTTCTACCCAGAACCTGATGAGAAAGCAAGAATAAGCACACAGACCTCCCACTTCTCAGCTAAGCTGCTTTCTTCCACTCTCTGCTTTGTCACTACTGCTGAAGTTGGTGTGCACTACATACATCCAAACTGTGTCCACTTAGAGACACTTCTGTAACAGTCACCAGCCCAGCCTTACTGACATGTCAGATTGTGAGCTGGATCAGGCAGCCCTTGTTCAGTGAAGATGCTCATTGAACTCCCCAGGAGCTTTCAGTAAGAATAGCAGAGTCAAAATTGCAACACTGCAGTAAAGTCATTTGTGCTACTCTAATGAAGAACACAATCAAAGCAACTTTGAAAAATCTGCCTAGGAAGTATAGGTAGCATTTTATCTGTGTAAGAAAATGGTAAGGAAAGACTTACTAACAGGAAAATATCTTTTTATAGCCTTTTTATTTTTTTTTCATAGACTGGAATTGCTAGGTCTGCCTGTAATTATAATAAAACAAATATTTTAAGGATGAGTGTAAATGAAATGTCATTTCCCAGTTAGAATATGCTTATCATGTTGCAGAAAAGGGTTATGTTTTGATTAAGACACCAAATGTAAATGTTTCCAGATGTTCAAGCATTGTTGCACAATGTAGTATTAGAGGTAGAAGTGAAAAAGTCTCATCATTGTGTTTTAATTGCTTTTTAAAAAGAGATCTTTCTGTTAATGTTTTGGGTTTTTTTTCTTCTTTAAAATGTGCTTCTATATCACAAGCTTCTTATTTTATATCTTCTTTTCATTCACGAGTTTCCAAATACCTCCTGGTTCTCCTACTCTGAATACTTCTTATACATAACTGAGGCATTTCCATATTTTAAGACTGTAAAGCATAGCAGCTTTCTCCACATCTTTAAATTACATAAATTTTATATCTCCTTTCAAAATTTCCAATATACCCCTATCAGTTATTATCCTCATCAGCTGCCGAAGTATTAACATCAGTTGGAATAAAATGAATAACAAAGCAATTTCAGTCAGCATAGTGGTTAATTGGCAGTGCAGTTAGATATGCAAAATAGGAAGTGTGGTTTCTATATTATTATTTCTGTCAGTATGGCTTGTCAAAGAGGCATACAGTCTTGAGCAGTATTGCAGACAGTCTGGAGCACTATAATCAAAAGTGGAATGCTGCTCATGGATTTCTGATAAGCATCTTTATACAAGCCCTGCTGCCTTCGTACATGCAGAGCTATTGATTGACTGGGGTGCCTTTACGAGAGCTAAACAAATAACAACACTGTTGTCACTTATCAGTAATGCCACTTTTGCCACAGCCTGTGGTAACCATGTTTTTCCAGATTTAAGCATGTTTCATTGTCTTTTAATCAAATACTGTTTGAAATAAGTTATCAGAAGAAATTAATTTAGCATTCAATAGAGTGTACTTCCCACTGTTTCTAATTTTCAAAGATGGATTTTCACTGATAGCTAGAAGTTTTCTTGGCTTGAAGGGAGATTTCTGTCTCTTCATTTCAATCTGAGGACAACTCTCTAGACTGAACTCTAACTGTCTGAACTCAGTGCCCAGCATGACTAAGGACAAGCAATTCTGAATTCATAATATCTTGTCAGTTTTCTCACACAGAGGATCATTACAGTGTCTAACCATAGGATGCTTGATCATTCTATTTTCAACAGAACCCGTAGGTCAGTTTATTGGAGCCCATTTTGCTGTCTTTTCCTAGGTCAAAGCTTGCAATAGCCCATAACCTCTTCAGACAACCAACATGACATTTCTGACCTCCTTCCTCTCTTTTTCCAATATCAGTTAATTTATCTCCTTGTTATTAAGTTTAATGTCCTCAGGTCTGCCACAGGATCTGTAGCAATGTTTTTCTAAGCTAACAACTTCCATTCAAGTTTGTAAATACAGTGTAGGCAGAGCTGATAGATCTTGCTGTGATAATAAGTTGACTTGTGAATGTAGCTGTGATTATAAGTGGAATGAAACAATCTGATTTGATGAAAGAAGTGTATTATAAATAACGACACAGCTCTGTAAAGTTAGAAGCAACTGACATAAAGAAGAGAGGCCATCTATTTATCATTCAGACATTTCTTTTTCTTTCCTAATAGCAATATGGATGGCAGACAAAGTGATCTGCCTTCCTCTTTCTCATAGTTTTATATATACGTTTGTGTTCAAGCTGTGCACTACATGCACATATATCACATTTTCTTTTAATGAGAAAATGATCTGTAGTGTTAAGATGAAAAACAAAAAATGTCTGTAAAAATTGGAATTGTTGAAAAACACTCAGTGACAGTATTAATTAACCATAAATGTAATTGGTCAGAACATCATAATCAGTTATTTTCTCCCTCCTTAGTTTACAGGGAAAAATAAGCCTGTTAAAATAAACTGAGAAAGAGAAGTAAAGCAGCTGTGAAGCTGGGATAAGCTGGTAGGAAAATGCCATGCATAGGAGCAGTCACTGTCTCTGCTATGGACCTATCATCAGTGAATCACCGCAGAAAACTGCAGTTCTGTATTTTCATAAGCACTAAATTGGCCAAATAGCCTGGATGACTGGTGTGATTGGCTTGTGCACTCTAGACAGAGTAAGGAAAAATGTACTGATACAGTGCATGTGTGGCATCTGTGATCTTGAATCTCAGCAGGCAAGACAAGAGTTGAAGTTGAGACAGGTTCTCCCTACTGAGGTGTGGAATGTGCATACTCTTTATTTCACATATTTCAACTTTAAATGGCACAATGATGTATTTTCCATTTAAATACATAAATGTGTGTTTTCCTAGAGGGCTTGCTGCTCAAACATGGAAACATTGAGGACTTAGCAATTAAAGATTTGCCAAGATCATTCTGTTTTGGGATCTTAGTGGGAGGTGCGCTTAGACACCTACTCAGAAATGACATAAGTGTTAGCTCTTTCTTTAGCCACACAACTTCTTCTAAGAAAAACCAAGACAAAAAAAGAAAAAAGGCCAACGTATATCTAAAGCAAGTTAATTACATTCCAGTTGTTTTCTTTTACACCTGCATATCTGCAACTGTGGGCATTGTTTACCTCATCGCTTCTGCTCATCTACAGTTCTAAAATGAAGAGCAGAGAATGACTAGACTTGGAGAAACTGGAAAAAAAAAAAAATCAAAGAAATCATATCTACCCTGAAGAGACGTCAGGTGTAGTCTTAATCCATGTTTGCCTTGCTGAGTCTCTGGAGCTGGCTGACTTCGTCATTCAGCTCTAGAGAGCCCTGAGAGGCAAGTGAAAACGAAGTGAGGAGAAATGGTCATGGACTTGGCTTCTCAACAGTGACCAATGGAAATGAGAAGAAAGAATTAAGGGCCAAATAAAATACTGTTTCTGACTGTGGGCCTTGTCCTGACTGGTTCTCACAGAGGTCTAGCACATAATTTCCACTGTATGACCTGATCTCTTGTGCCTCTGTCAAATCTGGTGTCTGTTATACACACTGTGCTTCTGATGTGGTCATCCACCACCAAAAATGGTATTTTAAGCCCTGGATGAAATACTGAATATAATTATGCAAACACATGCATTTTTAAAATTGGTTTAATGCTGCTAGAGGATGTGTTCACTTTATTTCACATGACAAGAGTTATGAGTGAGCTTTCAGTGGATGTAATGAATTGCCACATTTACGGAAAACATATGAGCATGAATTAAATCATACTGTTATTTTGGGTTTGGATATTCAGTGCCCACAGAGAAGGGTTTAGGAATTGTGACAAAATAACAGATGTGAGATTAGCTCCTTTGGCTGTGTCTAAATGGATGCATCCTAAAATCTTGGTGCCTCAGTTGGTCAGAGCACACTGCAGCTCTTATCTAGGGCTCGTTCTTCCTCCCATCCTTTTCTCAGAGTAGTTTGTGCTTGCATTTTGCTTTGCCATGGGTTTTATGTCCACCTGAGGCATATACCCCAACCTCGGCATCTGGAGAAGCTCTTAAATACCGCTGCTGAGAATTCTGTAAAATTAGGAATGCTGCGAATCTTCATCTTTGAAAATAAAATGTTAAATCAAGCAAGGTTAAAGAAAACATTATGTAGACAAAGAGAGTGAAAGAGAAATCTACCATTGCTTTATTGCTTGGAAATTTCGCTTTATACAGTTTCAGGTGTGTGAATTCCCACTGCATGTCCTTTCAATTAGATGACTTTTTTCTAGTAACGTGGTTTAGAAACACACACAACATGCTGTTGTTACAGATTGTTGGTTATAAGGTGCTGTGTATGAGGGTATGTAGGTCAAACACTCATTTCATCTGTGTTGCCTTCTTCTGAGAGAAAACCAGGCTTTCATCTAATATTGAAGTCAGAACTTTTTTTTTTTGGTAATGGTAATTTTTAACTTTAGTAGAAATCTTCTTACATTAGCTTGTAAACTCTGCCTTCATCACTCAGCACGTGACAGCTTTGGCTGATGTCTGACAGGAATATAGTAAAATGTACTGTATTGCATTTAGAGGGAGAAGTTCATAGAGAAAGAATAGTAATATTTTGCAGCAATAACAAACACTTTTTGTGAAATGCTTGAATGGGTTGATGCACAATACATTGTTAAGCACTGTAGTTAAGCATGCAGATAAGAGGAGTTGCTGGTCCTTTGAGAGCAATTGCAGACTGTAAATATCTAGCTTGGACACTTAAATTTCAGTTTGCAGTTGGTTATGATTTCATAAGTTGTGTAGTTAGCTAAATGAAAATGCGGATTAGACATAAGTATCCAACCTAAAAAAATAAAGAACCTGAGGTCAGCAAAGGCAAGTAATTAAATGTGTTAAAAAAAACATGATACACCTGTCAGATATCTGTAGATGTGGGCATTTGAGGTATGGGGGCAGTTACTAGCGCTGATAAAAATTGCAAGTGACTCGACTCGAGAACGTTCAGATCCTTTGCTCATTGTACTTGTAATATAAAATTCACTGGATGGGGGAATTATGCCTTAGCCTTGAAGAAGGTTTCTGTGTAGTCAGTGTTTCAAGTAGGTTTGACTGGCCCTTGGGCTAGGGACATATGTCACCATTTCATCACAAGGTCACTGCTGCAGGAGTGGGAAGGGCTCATCCCAAGCTGGTAGAGTGTGAGTAAATTGATGTCAGGAATTTGTGAATATTTTGTTTCTTCAAAGTCTTTAAGTTCTTCTCTGCTGGTTATTTGATAATCACTCACCTCGCTTTGTTTTCCATTTTCCAAATAGTTTGAATTGGGAAAAAAAACTGAAAAAGAATTGTATGTGATGTAGGAGTACGTTTACATATGCAAATAGTATATGATGTTAGTTTTGTCTTCTGTAGGTGTCAATTAATTGCCAAAATATCATTAAGAAAAGAGGAAAATGGGGGGAATGGGGAATCATTATTTCTCAATCATACTTAATTTAAATTTCATGTCTAAGCAGGAGTTGAGTGTTCTAAGCAGTTGAGTGTTCCTGAAATAACCCTGCAGCATCAGAACAGTGGCTACGTGAGCCCATGTCCTGCAGAGTATGGGATGCTGCAGCAGAGCTTAACAACAGCTTGTCTGCAATGGTAATTCCTGTTTTGCAGAGAGAAGCTAAGGCGCGCTAAATGAGCTACATTTGTGTTCCCTCTTGAATGATTCAAAGATATCAAGTAATGGTCAGATTGGCCGCCTGAAAACTCCCTGTGTGTCTCTTGCGCGCCTGCCCATGATATAAGAGACTTATCTGGGGCATGGCCAGCGTGTGTAACACTGTGTTGTCAGTTGGCATAGCTTAAAGCAGGCTCCATGCTGGCTCAGCGTATGCCATGACTCACTCATCCCTTCATAAGCAATTCATTGGCTGATGCTTTTCCCACAGCTATGTGTCAAACAAGAACCAAGTCGGCAGAGGTTAAGGGCTTTTCTGTTCAGCCCTTGCTTGTGCTTGTTAATGAATAGCCATCCAGCTTTTTTTCTGGAGCGCCTAGATTTATCTACCCAAATGTGACAAGGCTCTAATCACTAGTCACACAGCAGCTTGGACTGGGGAGAGGAATTGAACGAAGGCTTGTTGAGTTCCATGTTGTTGTTTCTTTCTATTGTGTTGTAGTTCCATAGTGTTGTTTCTTTCTATTATATTGTGCTAATGCTAAAGCATGGTGCCATTAAAACAATGTACTGATTACTGAACAAATGCTGTTTTTCCTTCCTTCATGCTATTCTTTCTAACTTCAGTGGTCAGTTTGTAGGACTAATGGAACCGATTCAGAGGCAGAGGGGGGAAGTGAGATGTAAGGAACTAGGCAAGGGAAAGAACAGAAAAATGGATCAAGCAGGCAGAGCATAAATCTAAAAAAAAACAAAACCAAAACCAACCAACCAAACAAACAAACGAAAACAAAAAAACAGAAATAAATATTTTTCCAGTGATTATCTGTTTTATTTATTTGACTGTTTGTTATAGGGAATGCTTTCTCAGTTATTTGGTTTGATTTTTGTGGAGCTGCTGCAATTACTGTACATACAGGAAAGACATAAAGTACCAATCTTTGCATATTCTGGTGCACTAAGCTTAGAGCTCCCATGCCTTCCCAGATGAGGCTTGCCTGTCTTTTCATGTCAGTCAAACCCTTCCAAATTCTCCGTCACTGCTTACATTTTTGGGGCCATATGGGGGGCAGTTCCCTTAAATATTGTTCACTACTTGTCTTGAAATTCCAATTGCTTACGGTATGTGACGTCTATTAAGTGAGAAGGGCAGTCATAATGCATTGTAGATTTGAACTGGTGAATTCACATCATGTCATTTTGTTTTACAGATACTGCTTGCCATTTAAATGTATCCTGTATATATAGTTGCTCTGGATGTTTGAATGCTGGAGTCGGTAGACTAGAGATTTTCTTTCTGCTCCTTAAACAAATGTGAGTGGAGTGAGCATAGCCTTTGGTGAAAGCATGTCTAGCCATGTTTGAAAGGATTAGTTACTTTCCTGTATTACTTTAGGACTATTAGAATAATTAGCAGTTCATCAGAGTGTTTTCATGAGCCATGATTTGTGAGAATGACTGGGACAATGCTTCCCAGTGTGTTTCGAATCTGTGGGATTTATGTAATGTAATGCCAATAGATGTGAAGAGCCAAGAAACACAGAGGGAAGGTCAGCAGTAACTTTCATAATTCTCTGGTGCTTCTTTTGTTGTTTTAATGATGCTTCATATTGTTTGTGCTTTATTTCTTTTCTTACCATATGCTATGATCTGTAACATTATTTGTTTGGATTATGCTGTTTCGAAATGTCAGTCAGAGGTTGTGCGCCCATTGTGCTAACTAAGCAGATGGATTGCATAGAAAAAGACAAGAAAGCTGAGGAAATAATTGTTCTCTACTGCTGACAGTACTCTCCAGGGTAGATTTCAAAATAGCTCAAGAGCTGTGTAAAATTAATAAGCTGTTTCTCCTGTATTGAAATCCTCTTTCACATTGCATTGGCAGGAAGGATCTCTGTAGAGAGAGGAGAGGCTTCAGGGAAAATATATGAGAGGGTGGGATTGAGGACTGTGTCCGAAAATCTGGATTTTCCTGTGAGTCCAGTGGACAATGAGCACCTTCTAACAGCATGCATAAAAGCAGGTGTGTGTGTGGAATGCATCCCCTACAAAACCTGTGTGTCAGTGAAGTCCACTTAATCCCTCGGAGCAAGGCTTATTAGGCATAAAACTTGAATCACATTTGTTTCTTTAGCATCTTTGTAATTTTCATTTTTTTCAATGGTAGCAAGAACAGACAAGAAATGAGGGACTCTT
Source organism: Lagopus muta (assembly GCF_023343835.1). Taxonomy (NCBI): domain Eukaryota; kingdom Metazoa; phylum Chordata; class Aves; order Galliformes; family Phasianidae; genus Lagopus; species Lagopus muta. The sequence continues at coordinate 99,216,859 of NC_064434.1, forward strand.
TACTCTTAGCTGATTGAGACTTTCTCCTGCTGAGGTATTTTAGTAGCTTTCTTGAGGCAGTAGGTCAATTTATGTTCTCTGGTGTGGAGGCGCATTCCTTTGGACTCCAGGTTTGCAGAGTGGCTTGAAGTGTTGGATTTCGTTATGGCATTTTAAAAATGTATTTTTTTCCATACAGTATATGTTCAGAGCATATGTGCAGTAGAAAAACTAAAAATAAAGATGTAATGTTGAATTGTAATTGGAAGGAAAAAAATCATTACCCTGTCATGGAGAAAATTCTGAAATAATAAATACTGCTGGCACGTTTACTGCTATCATAAATATTTATTCAGCACATGTCCATAGGCTCAATTTATTACATCATATTCACTTAAATGTGCTTATGAAATGACCCTTCTGCACACACACATTTCATCAAATTTTAGATTTCTTGATTAATGGCACAGACATTTTTTGCTGTATGGCATAATCTGTCATGCATCTAATCCAATTTTGAAATAAAGGTATTCTTAGATCTTCATATAACAAAGCTATTCTTCTTGCTATTATTGTATCTCTTTTGCTTATTTTCTTATAGAATGGATTAAGATTTTATAGTGATATATTTGCTAATAAACACAGCTGGAGGGAAGCTTCTTCCATTATCTTAGAAATACCTTTGCTATTTGTTCATCAGAACCCATTAAATATTCTTGGGCAGTCACTTAGCGATATATAAAATGTTTCTTGCCTTTGATTTCAGCAGAGACATCAATCCAAATGTTCTGGGCTATATTGCATAATTGTCAAGGAGTTAAATACATGCAAAGAAGATATAGTACTTAAAATTTACTGGCGTATGTCTAATGTTTATAGATAACCCTTTTCAAGAAGTGGGGATGTATTGCCATGTTGAGCCATTCTGTCTTAATTCTCAATCAGTGTTGCACTGTCTCTGTGTTTTCTTTTGCAGACAGCCAAAGACCATGCAGAGCATTTACTTTGCAGTCTCGCAATTTTCACCATGTTATCATATGTATTAAATTCTGGTTAGGGTAAAACAGGTCACATTTTCTCAGTAAGTTCATGCCTTACTAGTTGTATCCTCAGAAATAGAAAGCAAGTTTCTAGGAGATTTGGAAGGGGCAGACTCTCCAGTTCTCTGCTTTTCTTTTCATTTCAGACTTTGTTTTCATGTACTGTCATTGCTAGCACTTGGCATTGCCAATTCAAAGTGTTGTGTTTTGACCAGTGAGCTTGATTTAGTTTTAATTTGGATGTATAACAACTGATATCATAATCAATACAGAATCTCTCACACAGTCCAATGGATTATCCATTGATGAGTTTAAAATGATTTATTGGATATGTAATGTTCATCGCAGAAGTAAAGCTTTGCGGGTGAATGCAGCATATAAATGTAGGTGCTGTACATCGAATGTGGATCATCAACGTCTAAAAATCTAGGTCCAGTGTGTTACATGAGCATAAAACAATCAAATGGTAACTCACTTTAAGGAAAGAAGAAAATGAGATTCTGAGCTATGGGCAAATGCATGTAATCTGAATGCCCTTAATCATGTAAAAAAGAAAAGCCTCTGGCCACCTCCTGGGGAAGTAATACGCACAAGAAATTTATTTCTGTCATGATTACCCAGATACTCTGAAAATAAGAAAATGATGCATGGATTAACCTCAACACTGTGTGAGGTTTCCACACATTGTGTGTGAAGCAGTGGCTGGATGAACCAGTTCCTCATCGAACTCATGATGGTCTCAGCTGTGGCTTAGCTATGAAGTATATCTATATCAGTAGGTACAGAAGGATGCTGTCTACTGTGGTCTGGCACTAGGAGCCAGGAACATCTAGGTCAGATCCTCCTCTAATATAGATGATTGGAAGCTGTATTTTGCAGGTTTTTTTACGGACATCCTTTCCAGGGCGATTGCCATTCAATGTGATGCCTAAATTGCTTTTTACAGCATTTGTGCTGACAGATTTGTTGAGGGGTCAGGATGCTACAAATGTCTGAGTTATTTAATCACAGGTGTGATTGAACCATTGGATAAAATGCGATCTTCATTGTCACAAACTCAAATGTTGTCACAAATCACAGCTGTGATTTAAGCCAGCCAGAGCTCAGTGCCGTGCAGCCACTTGCTCACCCTCCCCAGGTGGTATCGGACAGGAAGGTAAAATTGCATGAACGTGTGGGTTGAGATGAAGACAGTTTGCTGGGTAAAGCAAAAACTGCACGTGCAGCAAAGCAAAACAAGGAATTCATTGACTGCTTCCCATCAGTAGGCAGGCATTCTGCTGCTTATAGGAAATTAGGGCTCATCATGTGTAATGCTATCTTGGAAAGACAAATGCTCCAGACTTTCCAGAGCTCCAGACGTCTCTCCCTTCTTATTTCCCTCTCAGTGTTATTGTTCAGCACCTCATGGTATGGGACATCTCTGTGGCCAGTCTGGGCCAGCTGTCCTGTTGCTCCCAGCTCCTAGTGCTCCCAGCCTCTTGCTGGCAGGACAGTAGGAGAAGTTGAAATATGCTTGGCTCTATGTAACTGGATGAAAAACTTAACATGAGTAAGCATTGTGCTCTTGCATCTCAGAAAGTAAATGGTATCCTGGGCTTCATCAAAAGAGGGGTGGCCAGCAGGAACAGGGAGGTGATTGTCCCTCTCTACTCTGTTCTTGTGAGGCCCCATCTGGAGCACTGTGTTCAGGTCTGGAGCCCCCAGTACAACAAAAACAGAGAGCTGTTGGAAAGGGTCCAGAGCAGAGCCACAAAGATGATCAAGGGACTGGAGCACCTCTCCAACGAAGACAGGCTGAGGGAGCTGGGCTTGTTCAGCCTGGAGAAAAAAAGGCTGCGGGGTGACCTCATTGCAGAATTTCAATACCTAAAGGGAGCCTACAAACAGGAGGGGAATCAACTCTTTGAAAGGGAGATAACAGGACAAGGGGAAATGGCTTTTGGTTGAAGGAGGGGAGATTTAGGTTGGATGTCAGAGGGAAGTTCTTTACTATGAGAGCGGTGAGGTCTGGAATAGGCTGCCCAGAGAGGCTGTGGATGCTCCGTCCCTGAATGTGTTCAAGGCCAGGTTGGATGGGGCCCTGGGCAACCTGGTCTAGTATTAAATGGGGAGGTTGGTGACCCTGCCTGTGTCAGGGGGTTGGAGCTTCATGACCCTTGAGGTCCCTTCCAATCCAGACCATTCTGTGATTCTGTAACTAAAGTATAGGTGTGCCATCGCTAGTTTCATCAAAAGTCCAAAACGCAACGTCATAAAAGCCTATGTAAAGAAAACTATCCCAGGCCAAGCCATGACAATCTGAAGCTATGAGAACAATGACTGGTGTGTCAGTGAGCTAATGTTCTGCTTTCAGCTTGATTGGGATCCCCAGCTGGGAGTTACAGTGGGAAGCTAATGTGTCACACATGGCATGGAAGTTGCTTTTTAAGAAAGCAAAGAGCCTTCACTGCAGCTAAACTGCTGCTTTTTTATGTTCTTGTGAATCCTTAGTGAATAAAAGATGCATATGGTTGCCAAGATAGTCCAATGAATTATCCATGAAATGAAAGGTACACGCCCTGAAATCTTATCCAGTTATTTTAGTAATTTAAGAGAGATCATTTTGTATGCTGGGTATTTCTTAAATGTTCAATTAAGTTGAGAACTCTCTATATAAATGCTAATTTAATTAAAATGTCTTTGTATCTTAAATATAAATGAAAACAACGGGGTAGAAGCCTTGCTAAAAGTTTGTATGGATCTCTTCTCATGCATAATTTTTCTTATCTTCTGCAACATCGTCTTTTTTTGTTGATGTTGTTTTTAAAATGAGCAATAGGGAAGAACATTTCCTGTCTTTTTTCTTTTAAGATTTCTTGTAACGGAATATTTTTGACAGGCCACTTTTGCTTTCAGAATTAAAATTCCCACCCGCAAATGGGTTATAAGAATAATAAAATGCTGTTTTTGAACTTCATAGGCATGACGGTGATACTAGTTGGCATTTAGCTGTCCCATATACTAGTTCATGCATGTGAAACAAAATGATTATACTTGCAGTTTTTGGCCATTTACCCAGTTCCTAGCAGGGAAAATTACTTTAAATGAAAAAGATTTATAGATTGTTTTCTTGCTTTTTTTTTTTTTTTTTTTAATCACAGTTTCTTTACTGAGAGAAGAAATTAATACTTTCTTTCCTATGTAAATATGCTTTTCTTAACATACATTATACACACAGACACATAAGGACCAAATCATTCTCTTTGAGGTGTGGTTAATATACTGAGTGTGGAGCCTGAAAGGAAAGCAGAGACTACAGAGAGAACAAAATTCCTCATCCATGGGGCTGTCTCACGTATCTTACTAATCATACTATATTTACCTCTGTTTAGAGTCTTTCTTCTTAGCCCTAAAGTGTGATTTTAGCTGTCTGTGAGTCCCATGTAACTGAAAAAGTGTACTTGCATGGTATTTATCAACCCAACTGGTGTTAGGCATGGGACTGGGAACAGTGATCTCTAGTGCACTCTCCATGACACACCTGGGAAGTTAGCTATATTATCAGTCATCATTGTTGATAAACTAAGAATTCTCTGTCTCCCGTAGGGGTGTTAACAGTCCTGAGTAAAGTATTTTGGGAATGCATGAGTAAGGTATAATATCCTATGACTGCTGTTTACACATATTGCTCTGAGGTCAGGCACTTCCAACACTCAGTCATCTACTGCTTTAAAATACTGCTAAGTTGAAGGGTCAGTGTAAGCATCAGGCTGCTTTTATTTCTAAGGTTTTAATGTCTTGTTCAACTGTACAGCAGGAATTTTTTATTCACAGTCATACAAGCATTTTTGTCTAAATAGAAGGCTTCAGAATGCAGCAAAATGTGAACTTGGTTAGCCATTTCTGATCTCCCATCTTCCAGGCATCTCTAGGTATGATGCTGTAACTTCTCCGTTCTTATATTCCCATTGTTACAGAGACACGTGCAAGACATTGAGCAGATTTTAGATACAGATCTCCTATGTCTGAATTGCCTAGAGGTAAATCCGTGTGACACCACAGGTACAGAGCAACAATGGCAAATAATCACTGTTTCCAGTAGGGAGAGAAATCTGGTCATTTCTGTGCACAAGTAGCACACGTGCCTGCATACATGCCTTGTGTGAGAGAGCTTTTCATCTTTGCTTCTCAAGCTCAGGAGACTGTGAATTGCCTGTATAGCATAAAATTCTTTTTGACCTTTTCCTACTTCTGTTCACAATCAGCTCCTGTTGTCATGGACGTTTAATACAATTCTGTAGTCGCTTTCTGCCTAAAAGTCTCCTAGTCCTGATGTTCCTTTAACAGAAGAAACCTGTATGTATTTTCTGTATGTGTTGTGTTAAGGCCCTTCTCTGTGCTAGGGTTGGAAAAAGGAATTTGTCCCCAGCAGATAGGATAGATAGAAAGCACTGTTTTCAGGTTCTATAATCAAGACAGATACAACTGCCTGTTACCATGCACCATATATTTTCCACATTATAGTAATGGATGCAGTGCTGCCACCTGCTATGTCAGGACTTCCAGCTAATTGGAATAAGTTATGTGCATTCCAGTTATTCTTACAATCTATAAAAGGCTACTTTGTTCTAAACTAGATAATAATTTTTGATGGATTTCCTTATGCTAGCAGATATTGCTGTATTCTGATGAGAAGCATTGTGTTTTTTTCACAAACACAGGTGTTTTCTGCATATATTAAGGTTTTATAAATGATTTCTGCTACTGAGCTTATGCTTATGCCATTTGGTGTAGGTGATAGGACTATCACCAGGGGTGGGTCTACACCCAGATGTAGCAAATCCTGGGAGGAATCTAGAAAGAAGATGTGGTTAAGACAATATTATCTGCCCTTAGCTGTTTGCTGAAAAAATTGCTGTGAGCCCTGCTGTTCCAGCACAGGATTGTTGAGTCAGGGCCTGAACCACTGACTGAGCACCTGGGGAAAGGAGCTGGTCAGCCCTGGGAGCACAGGTGAAGGCAATTCAGCTGTGTGACTGGAAGAGGTGGAGCCTGGCTGCACCAGTCTTAGACCTCATCTAAGAACTGACTGTCACTGGGGGGGACTGTCCTTCTGGAGATCCCTTCTTGGTGAAGCTTTCCCCTACAAACCTAGAGTCTTCTGATGCAGGTGAGCCTTCTTCCTTCCTTTGTTCCTTGATAGATTTTTTTATTGTGCCAGTCCTTTCATCATCCCACCTTTGTTGTAACATCTTTCCCATTGTATCAATCTGTCTCTTTGCTACATCTGGGAAGTGTGATGGGTGCTAATACTGATACTCTAGGTTAAAGATTGGCATGAAGGAGTGATCAAGATTATGTTAATTAAACAATTAAACTGTAATATGTTGTAAACTTGGGTTAGCCCTGAAGTGGCCAGGCAGTTAGACTAGATGATCTTAAAGCAGAACAACTGTTTCATTTCGTTGATGCAATCCATTATTGCTCCTGAGCACAGTCTGGAGAGGATGTATTTTAGCTCTGCTAGGAAGCGTGACCTCTCCTCTTTTTTCTCTGAGGTCCCTCATTCAGTCCTGAATACGAACCAATGAGGAGTTGCTCTGCTGAAACTGTAGGTTTCATCCATCCAGCCTTTGTCTTCCTTACATCTATACTAATTGGAACTAATTATCTGTTCTCTCCTTCCTCCTCCACTCTTCCAAGCTACTCTTTTAAAGCTGAGGTGGTAGATGATAGCAGTGATACCTTCTAGCGTTAGGCCAACCATCAATTCTGTGATCAAATATATGATTTTGTACTATAAAAATATGGTAAGATGTCTTTTTGGATTGTTTTTAGTCAGAATGTTTAATACCATTTAGAGCTTTTCAGAATGGCAATAGGAAAGAAAAATGTACCATTACATTAGATATAAAATTGAAGATTTTTGTGCAAGGGATCTCTTTTATAACTCTCTATGCACAATTTGAACCTAGTGTTATTTGTGGCTGACTATTGAGATGAGGCTGGAGGAAGCAATGTTCAGTCTTGGCATGAAGAAAACTTTTGTGGTGACTGTTTACTAAATGTATTTGCTGTTTGATTCAGGTAGCTTCATCAGTTCTGTGGAGGAGTTATATAAAAATGTATGGTGTTTGCAGAATATTTTCTGTTGAAACCTCTATAATGTTAAGACCATTTTGTTCACTTAATGATACACGTTCTGTGTGGAACTGTATGAAGTATACAGCATATCTTAAATGAATGAGTTTATATTTTACACAAACATGTATTACTTTGTAAAGCATGAGGAAATAAGCATGTGCTTTTTTTTCTACGTTTATCTTAAACAACTCTTTTAACCTTGTGAATTAAGTGAATGCACAGAAAGAAAAGGACAAGTTTGTTCAACAGTCTTGTTGGCTCTTGCTGGTATACTAACTAAATCAATATGCATTCTACATATTCTTTTATATTGTCCCAAACAAATAATGTCTGGTAGCTTATTGTAGAGCTACTTTGATTGAATATTGATTTCCATTTTTACTACACGTTTCCCCTTTGCAAACCTGATAAGACAGTTTTCCTAAGGAACTCGGAAGCCAAGTGCATGAGCAATCTTAGCAAAGTTGGTGTAGCTAATTAATTGCTAGGCTGGTCAGTCTTGGCTTTTTTGTTACAGCAAGTTTTGTCACATATAATTGTCAGTAGAAATGGGAATTAGCCTGTGATTGTCTGTGTCTTCATGATATAATTAATAATTTTCCTTAAATGTGTATTAATCAAAGACTTGGTTATTTTTAAGAAGACTGAAAGATCTGAGAAATGCCCTTTGTCTTTGATCGTTTCTTAAACTTGTAATTAAAAATATCTAAAGCTAATACTTTTTCCTCTGAAAGAAGTTTGCCAAAATGGAAGAATCTAGCAAGATTAATTAATTTCTGCTGTTGCTGAGAGCAGAATATGTGGAATTCAAAGCTTGAGAGTTGGAAAGCTTCATTTTACGCTGAAACCCCTTGCGGCATTTGAGGGGGAGAGTGGCTCACTCTGGAAGGGCCTACATCTGCCCCTTTTGTTCTCAAGGAGTTTCTGCTACCCTTTTCTTCTTAGAAGAGTTGGGAAATGAAGCTTAAGAAAGGAGTATAAACTTAATTTTTCATTTCTCTTTCTTCACTTTTTCATCTGCAACTAAAATCACTAAGTTCACTGAAGGTTCCTCACCTCGTTACACAAATTGGGAAACTTTGAGGCAAAAATAGACTGTCATAATTAGGTGGAAGAATAAATGTCTCATTTCTTTTTCCAGTTCCACTCCAGTTTTCCTTTTCTCCATTCTTAGGTCCTTTGCAGCATGTGCTTGCCCATGGTTGTTCTTTTCACCACCAGGTTGCTCTAGAAAAATCTGTAGTCTGAGGAAGTGTTACTGAGTGAAGGTGGTCTTCTATACAAGAGCCTGTAGAGTATTGCCATCAAAAGAATCACTCCCTTAAATCATATTCCATAATTCATAACTAATGAGGTCTTTGTTATTCATGAAATAGTTATTCATAGATTATTCTCTATGCTGACGTGTGGAAGCTCGGGGCAGTGATACTTTTGGAGATACTTTATTTGCAGAAATCAGTTCTTCTTAAAGCATTCTTTTCACATGCAGCAGTTTACCTCTTGTTTACTAATGTATGCTGCGAAGAAGATTTTAGATTCTCCCATGACTTATATTAGTGGTAATGTATATTGGCAGGGCACTCAGTAACCCTGTAACATTTTGTCTTGCTCATTTCTGTCACCTGTAATTTTACGTAGAGAGAGACCTATCATTCAGTATATACTGAGGGAACATAGAAGTTATGGTGATTCATATATTGCAAGTCTGCCATAATAGAGAAAGAACCATACATAGAATGAAGTAATGTGATGTGAAATAAAGTGATGCAGGACAAGAACTGACAGTTGCATTACATTACTCAGTGGAACCGAATCTAAAACTGCTGCAGGGGAATGAATACGTGATACGTAATATGGACCAATATACCATGTAGACCATTTAATATATTGAGAAACTGATGTTTAATGCAGTGTTGGAACAGGGTGTATAATGAATTCTGTGAGGAGAATTTTCTTTTAATCGTCCTGGTTTAGGCATGGAAATAATGGGATATATTGTTGTGCTAAAGAATAGCTGACCTCGTCTCTGCATACAAAAGAAGAAGAATCTCGAAATGAGGTGCTGCATAAAGAGGACTACATGATTAAGAAAATTGGTTTCCCAAAGTAGCAGCATCAGGGTCAAATCAATCTTGGACAGAGTCAAAACATGTACATTTTTTTCTCTAATTTGTATCATCTTTTAAGAAATACAGAGCTCCATGTAAATAAATAAATAGAATCAACTTTCCCCAAAACAAACCCAGCCCCCCACACTCCACACAATTATATTTAAGAAAAACTTAAGCTAGTCATGAGAAGTTTGTCTTTTGCAGAATTAATGTTTAGTCAAGTTATTTTTTTCGGTGTTGTCAATTTTTTTTTCTTCCTGGTGATCAATTGCATATCCCCTGTTTCAGAGGATCTGCCCACATCCATTTACTGAGTAGCAAAGTAATATTTCATGCCTCTTGATTGGTATATGAAAATGGTATGTAAATTTAATTAAGAACGTATAATTCTTCGCAGGAGAATTAAGATGATCTGATGGGGTTGCTTACAATTTGAATTACAGCAAACACAGTGCCTTGTTAAAGTGGAAGAAGTCTCCCTATGGATTATTAAAGGCCTTTCAGAGGTGTGAAAAAAATGCCATGGTGTTAACAAATATATCCATAAAGAACTTTCATGCATTTATAAAACCTGTTGCTAAGGTGGGGAGAAGTCTTCTTAATGTAGGTGAGTAAATGCTTCAGGAGATGCCTCTCATAGGCACTCAATTTAAAGGGAGCCTATTTAATATATTCTATAAGATTAGAGACACAGCTTATAAAAAGAACATTAAAGCACATTTATGTCCTGCAAATTGGCTAGGGATCATACTATCAGTATGTATTGATTTTTTTCAGCTATTATTTTTCACTCATTAGTTGTGTGGATGTATTCAGTGACAGAACAGGTTAACCTGTGTCATGTGTTTTTACATCTCTTATGGAAATATGGGGATGTTTCCCCAGATGGATGTAATTCCTGGTCAGAATTTCTTAAAGTAGCTGAGTTTGTAACAGAGAAAACTAAGAGAAATAGTCTTTTTGTTCCGATGGTGCCTAGTTTCACATTTCAGGGTAAGTAGAGTGAGGCAGGAATTTGACAAATAACATTTTGGTTTACTTCTGTGTAGATTGAAAGGCAGGAACTATTTTAACTGTGTGCATGGAATATTTTGCAGTTCTTACGTGCTGCTGAATCACAAAAGATAATCAAATTATTTATGTAGAAAAATTATCTAGGGTACCTGCTTAGTCCAAAGAACAGTGTTAAAATATTATTCTTCAGTTACGTCCCCAAAGGAGAAGAACATTGTGAGGTTATTGTGTGGTCTGTAGGAAAAAAAAAAAATACCATTGATCTTAAAACTAGGGTGTTTAATTTCTTTTATTTCTGTTTACCTCCCCAGTTTTTATGCTTCTCTTTCCAATGCTTTTTCTCTCACGCCCATTGCATTTTTGGTTACTAAAGAGAAGTCCTAAGCTTTTTTTACCTCCCTCTCTCTCCTCTGTTTTGTTTCCCTCTCTCTATTTTAGGAAAACCCCTTTTCTTCTCTTTTTTGAATCTTCCCTCTGTCTCTCCTTGTATTCAGCTGGTAAGAAGAAAATCATTAGGGAGTGCAGCTGGCATCTCTTTCCATCAGAGATGGGTCTGTAGCCCACCTTAGAAACAAACAGATGCTGAGGCTCACTGACTGTTTCGAAAGAATAATTCACATGCCCTATTTCATCTACTACTTCTTTGGTTCATTGCATTGATGTACCCTGGCATCACATGAAGTTTTCAAAAGCGCTGAAGTCATCAAGAGTCAGAAGATACGTCTGCATGAGAAACCCAAGTGAACTTTGCCTTTTTTCTGAACTGACCAAAAACCATATGTCTTCTCAGCATGACTGAGTAGCCTCACCTTGTGCAGGGCATGGTGTCTGGGTGCCACAAGGTGTGTGCATGTGTTATCACTTTGTATAGCACAACTTACAAACAATGTAGTAGTGCATATAGCAATGTAGTAGTAACTTAAGCACTTTAAAAGGATTTTGATGCCCTTTACAATTTTATTCAAAAGTGTGGATAGCCTTTCTTTTTCTTTCTTTCCAAAGGTAATCCACATAGAAATCAGTATAGTTATGGTTATTAGTAATGGAATCAGACAATGTTGGCAGGCATCTGGGTTCTAATAGAGATTCATATTTTAATGAGATGGTGCATGAGTTCATATGAAATGATAAGGATATAGATGGATAGGAGTCAGGGTTTTGTGTAGTGACTGCTCTGGAAGTTATCCAAGTCATCAGAAAAGGTTCAGGCAGAGAGAGATAGAGAATGAGAATGTCTTCAATATATTAAAATAAAAACATTTTAAATAGGGAATTTGTGGTGGATTTCTTGTTCCAGAGGATTGATTTTTAAAGGACTTTCCTGTAATGGAGGCTTTTCATTTCTAGCTGAAATTGGTTGAAGGAGATAGGTGATTTTTAGCAGAGCTGGTACAAAGCAGGAATGCCAGTGAAGTTGGAGCTCCTCTGAGTGAATGGCGTGGGAGCACTTATATTCTTTCCAAGTGCAAGTATTAGGGATCTCAGTTAACAGTGATCTGCTGAGCCTATTCTTCTACTGCAGTGTAAGCTTAGCTCTTATTGAGGAGTCTCATTCTTTCCGGGACTTTCAGTATGTTCTGTAGGAATAAGGCTTGAGTAGGTTGCCTCAGTTCTTGGGTACAATGTAAATCTGTAAAGTTCAGCAAAATCTTCACCACAGCATTGAAGCTAACCAGCTGGCTTTTATCTTGCATGAAAACCGTATCAGAGCAATGTATTTGAACAGATACTCAAAGTCATGGCAGAGGAAGATAAGGCTAAGTCCTTTGCAGAAGAATCCTATGCAACAGAAAGTAGATGGAAATGGCCTGAAATCTTGCAGTGTTGGAAAGAAGAATAATCTTTCTACTGTAAAGTATTTTTAACTATTTCAGTGAAATCCTGACTCTTCATATGGTGTTACTCACAAACTGTTGTATCCCATTCAGTTCTGAGCACTCCCTGCCCCTAAGAGGCTGTGCTAGGAAAAGGAAGCAAATGGAAGTCTCTCATAAGCAGGAAGGGAATAAGATCTTTGTGTGTGTGTGTGTGTGTGTGTGTGTGTGTGTGTGTGTGTGTATGTAAGGTTTGTTTCATTCTTTAACAGCAGAAGCATGCATGTGTGTTAGTTCTGGCTTTTTTTAGAAAGCAGAACAGTTTATTCCTCTGTACTTTAAGGAGAGAAAAAAAAAAAAAGACTGGCTTTTAGGTGGTCGCTTGGCTGGCTCTTAAATCAAGAGTAATACTGAATGTAAGTGTGGACTTGTGTATTGTGAAATATGTTGCACAGAGTTTTCTGGTGAAAAATATGATACAGTAATTTGACATGAAAACATTACTTGATAAAAATAGAGTGTTCATGCCTTTGCATTTTGAACAGGTGGTGTTCTAAAATGTGTAGGCCCTCTCCATATAAATTAATTTTCCTGAAAGTGCAATCATTTGTTGTTGTTGGCTTTTTTAATGACAGTTTTTATTATTCTATGATTTCTGTCACTTCCCCCCCCCTTTTTTTTTTTCGGTGGGTTTAATTATTATTTCTCTTATGCTGTTTAGAAAGGTTAATATTTAGAATAAACAACTTCATTAGGATAGTGGATTTGTAATTAAATATAACTAAACTGTTATCTGTCCTGGGTACTCTAAACTGCATAAAAAACAGGAATGAAAGACAGCTCTTCATTCGCTTTTTAGTAGCAGTGTCTCTTAGCACTGGTATAACAGCACTAAATCTGAAGTATACAACCTGGTCTAACTCTATGCATAAAACCCTAATGCTATTAGTTTTTGCCAATAAAGGAAAATACACATAAATAAGCTTTCTGTAAGACTTATGAACTATCTGACGTAAGCGTAGAGGAGCATTCTTTCTGACCTGGCACGAAGGATGTGGTAGACTGGGCCAGCTAATCATAGACAAATGAAATTTCCAACAAAGTTGAAGAAGTCCCACATTTGTAACAAAGTATAAGACAAACGTATCAACCAGAACAAGTCAGAAATCTTCACTGTGTGCCTGGCTTGTATACATCAGATTGAAATGATCAGACACCCATGAATATATATATGTGAGAAGTGGAGAAAAGCAGACGTGAATCTGTTTTTCCACTTTTTCCTAACCAACCATTAAAACTAAAAATAGAATATTGCTAAAGAAATCAGTGGACAACGCACAAAATTTGTGATTGTCACTGTGTAGCTCTTTGATTGTGTCCAGTAACGCTGTGAAGCGGTTTTCTACAGTGTTCTGCTCACTTATGTAATGAAGTGGATGCTAAAGGAAGACAAGGTAGGTAAGTTGCACGCCGCTTGCTGTAGCTGGTCATGTATTCCCAAGGAAAATTTCCATTTGGGTCCTTGTTTCCTTTACAGTTGCTAGTGGCTGATTTCAAGTTCTTCCTTTGCCAGTGAGGCCCCATGGTTATGTGTGTGCAATGGGTCTGCATTGCGTGTTAACAATTTGCTTTATGCTCTTTGCTCCAGTCACAAGAAGGATGATGATTGTTAATGGGGTAATTAACAAACATGTTTTCAGCTTGGCACTCGTGGTGTTGGAGATGCTTTCTGCTGCAACCAAGTTAGGCAGTGGTGGCTTTTGTCTCCTAATGCAGGCAAGTGTAGTGTGTATTTGATTACCTCCACTCAGAGCTTGTTTTGATCGATTTCTTAAAGTGAAGTAAACAATTATACAGAATTAGACCTTTATAAAACAAAATAAGAACTGGAAAGATTTTCTCCATAAATTAGTCCTTTATCATACCTATTCAGTCAGGAAAGTAACGCATTAAATCAAAGGAAGTCAGCTCATAAGCAGGCTTTTTTTTTTCCTCCCCCCCCCAAAAAAATGCCTTCTGAACACTTTGGTTTCTAGGAATAGATTTCAAAATTAAGATAATTTCTCAAGGGAGTCTCTTATTTGAGAGATTAGTAGTAAAGTGCAGCAGTAGTCTACTGCAACAAAGGGGCTTCCCAGGGCTTATCTTATTTCCCCTTCCTAACTCTGCTACAGAGCAAGCTCTGACGAGGAACTAGTGGGGAAATGATGCCTGGGAAGTGAGTTTCTGCTTGTGTTTATATGTTTGACGTATTGCAGAAATAGCCTTGGGTTGACTGCCATCACTGCAGGTTGTTTCAGACTTACAGGTTTGTTGTAGTTCTGCACATAGCAGCAAAGAGGATTGGTTTTTGCTCATGAGAAGAATCATTTTTAAATTCAGTTATCAAGAAATTCCACATTGGCAGCTTGCTGCATTAAAGGGTTTTTCTTCAGTGTGAAGGTGAGTGACAGTCTGAGGATGTATTAATTGTTGGTACATCCAGATTCCCTGTGTGATTTGAGGAGACAAATTGTGACCTCATTTACCTTGTCCTTATTAGCAGCTGAATTGCAGTCCGTGGAAATATCCCTCAAGTGCCTTCATAAAAAACTGGAAGATAATCTGAGGCTGCTGATTTGCTACTTCCCATTATTAGGCCAGAGAAGAATTACTGTAAAGAAGGAGCTTATATATACTCAGATCTGGGGGAAAACTGGGGTTATATATTTTGTAGATTTTAATGTGCGGAGCGCTAACTTTAAAAAGCTGACTGTGAAACATTAAAAGCTTTCTACCACAGCAGCAAAACTGCCTGTCATGGGACTGTAGTTCTTGCAACAGCTTTTAAGAGAGCGAAACATTGCTACTGAGTTTAATTGCCCAGATTTGTAGCTTGTGGCCCCTCCAGCCATGCTGCCATTTCAATTAAATTTCCTTTTTTATTTTTCTGAATCTTTAACACTCTCCCTTGGAGTCTGATCGTGTGAGGTGCTGGATGTCTTTTGGGAAGAGTCAAGTACTTTCAACTCCCGGAGACTTCCCAAGAATGTTGGATATGCTCAGCTCACCACAGGAGAGCTCAGTGTTTCCTTTGATGGTACAGAGTGCATAAGAGGAGAGGTAGCAATGATGGTGAATGCATTAAGCCAATCTATAGAGGCACCTGTCTGTAAGTGCACAGTTTTGTAAGCTAAGAGGTTAATCACTCCAGTAACAACTTCTTTTAAGAAAACCTATAGTTTACAACGTAATCCTTGAAATCATTTCTAACTTTTTTTCAACAGTGCTCTCCCTGGACAGCTGATAATACAGTCTCTTCCTGACACACCATTATGATACACAAATGAAAAATGTCTCACAGAGTAAAAGGTTTCACTCTGTATCTTCTTTGCATTATTTTCAGTTTTCCCTGGGGACATTCTTATACTTCAAAGCATAGATGGTGATTTGCAGAGCATCCTGTTTTCATTAGGAATCTTTTTTTTTTTTTTTTTTTTTTCCCACCTTTTTTCTATTTCTTTTACTTTGTGTTTGAGAACCTCTGTCACTAACTTGGCCAGTAATTTCTCATCATGTCTTACCAAGCAATGTATTTGTTACCTGGTAATCAATGTCATCTTCTGCTGCTTATTATACTTTGGGGAAATTTGGCAATTAAGTGCAACATGAATGTTTAATTAAGAGGAAGAAAAGTGAAGGAGAAAATATTCATTTTCAAGTAGTTTATTGAGTAACTTTTAATTTCCCATTACCTCATCACAGTGCTAGCACTTCATATGTATGCAGAAAGTTCCACCCTGCTCTTCAGAAATTTGAAACAGCCAAAAGCAAATTTGCTACTTTTTTGGAACAAATATAAGAAACATTCTGTGCTTGTTATAAATTATCTTGCTCAGTCATCTTGTAAAGCAGCCTTCTGTTTTTTCACTTCAAAATTAATTTCTGATGTCCTCTCAGTGTGGTCAATGCTAACAATAACTGGTTTCTTCAGGAAACACCACTGCCATTTGAGGTTCATCATTCTGGATGTAATTCTTTTCCTTTTTAAAAATTAATGAATTTACTACCGATTAACCAACTGTGAAGTGTACTGATTTATTTCCTTCCTGTCTGCTTGTTTCAAGTGACTTGATTCTATTGGAAGTCAATAGTAGTGATATGCTTATCTGTAACTTGTCTATTCACATATGGTACATATTTTATTCTAAAGAAGCATTCTTGTACATATACGTATGGGAAGAAATGGTGTTTCCCAACAGTGTCAGTCAGCTTTTTGTGTGGCAATTGCTTGTCCGCACCCTGTGAAATCCGTTGTATTGATAGCTGTGGGGCTTTCTTATGCTTTACCATCTTCTTTTCAAAAGCACTTACATGCTTGCTAGCATGATAAACAAGTAGGAGGGACAAGAGGAAAGGAGAGAAGTGATTGCATTAAATGGAAGAGAAATTCTTGGAATGACAAATTAGACAAAAAAAAAAAAAAAAAAAAAAAAAAAAGGCAACCAGGAGGCTTGGAGTCTGTATAATGTAAAACATCAAGGTAAACTATTTCACATTCAGCTTGGCTTTTTGCCTAACCTTTCATGATTCTTGCAACCAAACAAAACTGCCAATATTTTTTTCATGATTGATGCTACTCATTGAATTGACACAAGTTTATGAACTGTACAGCCTCAATTCAGCACTTTTCCTTATTTGATGTGAATTTGTTACTTGTTGGAAGAAGTATTTTCAGTACAAGTCACTTTTGGGTCCTGATGGCATGACATTTTGCCTGAAATTTGAACTAGCCTTGCATTCCTCACAGAACACTGGAACACTTAATGATTTACCGAAATTAGAGACTGAAACAAAAGTAGAAATTAAAACTGTACCCAAGTCTTTTCCAACTGCCCATAAGAATTTAAAAAAAAAAAATCTCAATTTCTTTGCAACAATTCACAGGCAGAAAATAAGAGCTTTTGTGAAAGCCTAAGTAGCATAGTTGGCTTTTATTTTCTATGTCTACATTTTATTATTTTTTTTTTTTAAGCAAACCAGAACAACCAAAAACATAAAAAAAAAAAAAAAAAAAAAAAAAAAAAAAAAAGGTCTATTTTACCTATCAAGTCCAAGTCCTATTTACCTATCAAGTCAGTTTTGGCTTAAAATATACGAAGTCAACAAAGCCATCTGAAAAAGAGTGAAATCTTAGCTAAGCTTCTCGTGTAGCTGTCCTATTAGCTACAGTATCATAGTCTCAAAATTTTGATTTCTTGTGGTCTGCCAGACTAGGAAGAAGTGCTCTACATCATCAGAGAAGGTGGTACTTTAACTTCTCTGTATTTACATAAAATACACGTAGAGTTTGACTAACTGTGTTGGGAGACAAAGATAGAGATTGAGTCGATGAGCAAGGACTTTGTATTACTCATGGTGTTTTAAGGATAGTGCGATTTCATCGCAGGTATAAATTGCAATGATTGGTGGTGACAGTGAGGAAATTGTCTGGCCATCACTGTAGGGAGGGCTGGAGGGCAGCGGATTGCTAGCCAGCATGTGATCCACTGGCTGACTCAGCAGCAAGCTGCCCTGTGTAAAAATTCAGTCCCCCTTCTGCTTATAAGCTCCCCTTGAGTAGTGGAAGAGCACAGTGAGGTGTCCCCATAGCCTTCTCTTCTCCAGGCTGAACAAGCCTAGCTCTCTCAACTTTTCTTCACAGCCCTCTAAGTGTCTTTGTAACCCTTCCCTACTCAGGAAGAATGATTCACAAATTTGCTTATCTTCCCAGCAAGGAAATCAAGTACAAGCTTCAATTGCAATTGATAACTACAAAGACTGGAAAGCATTTGGCCATCTCTCTGTTTTTTCTTTTACTCAAATATTGCTCTTTCCCCTGTTCTCAAGACCTTACTAAGCACTGCTGTAATCCAGGTGTGCAAGATGTATCCGTGTTCTCCATTGAGAATCATTGTTAGGAATTATTCAAATAGGAGTCTTCAGTTATTTTGAAATCATCTGTTTTATAGAAACAAAGTGGCAGAAACTTTGAAAGCATAAACAAATACATGCTACTTAATAAAAATAATCTAAAATCTCATGCTAAGACATGTGTTAAGTGAAAGGGCTGCAACTTCCTCCCCTCTGTGCTGAATTTAATCTTACAAGGAAAGATGAGGCTAGATGGTATCCAGGCAGTGTGTGTAGTTTCATATTGCACATTCTCATGATGGAAGAGAAAACCTTTACTCATTTAGATTTAGTTTAAAAATATTGCAGCAATCCTGTCTCAGGGAATCTTTATATTGATGTCAAAAAAGAAAACAATACTTTCAAAGGAGATTATGTAAAAACCTTAAGAGAATTATTTCTAATCTTGTTCACTGATAAAAATAACTACCAGGACTTTTTGTAGGAAACCATGTTTTTGGTATTTAGAGTATCTTTGCTGACAGGATCAAGACAGAACAAACTGATATAGTGTCTGCTGTCATTTAAACACTGTTTTGTAGAGTTTTAAAAGAAATACTGTATGGAAAAGGTAAACTATGCTTTTATTTTGTTACTCTACCAGTAGGGAGATACCAGTATTGTATGTTAAAATTGTAAGGTGCGAGTTTGTGATTTGCCATAATAAGAAACACTCATAGCAAACGTAAACAAACATGAATTCCAAGGTTGCTTCTACCAAGGGGTTCCCTTAAATTGTCTGCATTGTACTTTGGGTATGGTTTTATAGTGTACTATTCATCTTTCTCTCTGTACTTAAAGACTTAAGAGCAGGGAGGAAAGCAATACAGGTATCTCTTAATTACGTAAGTACGTAGCTGTTCCTTAGCTTTGGGATAAACATCAGTGAGTAAACGGATGGAGTAGATCTTCCAATGACACAATAGAGCGAAGTTGTGGTGATACAAACTTCCAGTGCATATCTCAGCATATCTGACCACGTTACTGAAAAAAGCTAAATTTGAATGAGAAGGCTTTCTGCATAGCAAATATTAGGTTTCTAATCCTCAATTAAATTTTATTTTCATTCATATGGCTTCAGCTTCTAATTAGTACAGGTCTCATATGCATATATGCAAAAGGCAAATATGCATTTCCTTCAGGCATAAACGTAAGGTAAGAGCTGTCATTTATGTTTATTCTTACACAGCATCTAGCAAAAGGAAATTGTATTAGGTGCTATCAAAATAGGACTTAATAAAAAAAAAATTAAAAATACAGACTGAAATAATTCAATTTTCCCAATTTTTCCAACTTCCTTCTTAGACTGTCTGGTTCAGTTACATATGGCTCACTGCTGATTTTGCTGTTGGTATGGAGCTGCAAACCATAAGATTATGCAAAATGTAAGAGTTCTTTGTACTGCCTTAATTTCCAATGCTGTGCATTCACAGAAGAGAAAAATGCTGCATCTCGTTGGTAATGATTCTGTTGTTTCAGAGTAAAAAAGCGTTTTAAAGAAACTGGAAAAGTATTACGTGAAAAGTTAACAGTTTCTTCCAAAAGAGCCCCATGTTGCACATCGATAGCAGTTTCTCTAATACTTTTTCATTCTTTTTATCATATATTTCTGGAGAATTAGTATTACTGTACTGTTATATGTCATGTACATCCTTGTGTTCTAAGGAGCAACAAGCAGTTTGTGTGTCTGCATGCTTGGTGTGATATCTAGACTAGCACAGTCAGAAAGATGCAAAGAAAACTATATCTTGATCACAATAAAATCTTAAGAACTGCGGGTTACAGTGATATGTGTCTTCTGAGTTCTTTTAGAAGAAAATAAGGAGTAAAGAACAAATAACAAAAATTTAAAAATTGAAACCAGTATCATTTGTATAAGATGTTTGATTGCATCTCTGCAGTTTAAAACTGCAGCAGTTGTTGATGGTTAGTATTATTCCTTTAATTGCTTTCAGTTCAGTTTCTTTTCACTCCTACTGCAGTTGAAAAGAAGCTATGTGGGCATCCAGTGTTTGCCTTCATCTTTCTGTATCTGAAAGTTCATGGAATAGCTGAGGTTGGAAGTAACTTCTGGAGACCATCTAGTCTTAGCCTTCATGCTCAGAAATTAATTTTTTAGGTAATTGAATATGTATTTCTAATAATATATATAGTATAATGTACATTACAGTACTATATAATATTTTTATAGATATTTTGCACTGCTGGGGGTAAATTGAACAAAAGCCCAAACACCGTTGTTTTTCTTATGGTTTTGTTGTCCGTGTTTATCCAGGGCTTTGAATTCTTTCATTGTATTTTAATCAAAAACATCGCTGGATGTATCTGTACTTGTGCCATTACTTACATGTCATGCAAGAAAATAAGAATAGATCGGGGAAGAAAAGTTTTTAAAAAATTCTGACTTAACATTTCAAATTCTAATTGCGAGTGCTCACTTCTTCTGAGAAGGCCAGGCTTTTTCAAATCCATTACACTTTCTGTGGATTCAACTTGGAAGACTTTCAGGTGATGTCAGTTTTGTTGTTCAATGTACACACAGTGTCTGGTGTAATGGTATCATTGTTCATGATTATGATCTTTGCCATGGATATATTGCAATCGATGGCAAATGGAAAAATACAACTATTGGGAATAGAATCTCAGTAGTTGCGTTGTTGTTTTTAATTCTTTTTTAAGTTCACATTGTTTATATTGCCTTAGATAATGTAAACACCAGAAGCTGAGGTCCTGTTCTCACTGAATCATTTGCAAACATAGTGTTCTGTTATGTGAAGTGTGGGATTACTTAGTCATTTTTTCTGGAGTTCTTTTAGTCCAGTTGGCATTGATGAAATCTGATCCTGATGAAGGTGTTAGAAGTGACTGAACTACTGGAGTTCAATTTGGTGGTTGTTTGCCCAATCAGAGCACGTTGGTTTAGTGGCACTCTTGCCACTGATTTTTGCTTTTGTTGTGGAATGGTCTTTAAAGACACTAAAGGTCTGCGAAACAGCAGTCAGCCAGGACATCCTTCTTAACTTTTGTTCCATCCATATTTTGTGCTGACCAAAGTCCTGAGTGTAGTTATTCAGAATTTTCCTTTCCTAGTAAGCCCAGACTAGGGAAAAAGGAATGCTCTGGTGCAAGTATTACGTTTTCCATTAGCCTTAGGAAAATGATTCCCTTTCCCTTGGTTCCTCCTCCTAACGTGTCCTTAAATGGTTATACTTCTGATAATGCTGTCAGGAGAAATACTTCTGCAATTTTGCTTTGACCTTTTTGCTCTTCCTTATGTTCTCCCATTAGTCTTAACCAATATAAAACTAACTAAGCTTGACTCTTTGTATGAAAACTGGCCAAAATCTCTTTGGGAATCATAGAGCATTTAAGGGACAAAAAATTCCATGTGCGATATCTGGAAATGAACTATTCAGACAAGAGTTTTCAGGAACTATTGTTAGGAGAAGCAGTCTTCAATATCTTCTTCATTACAGAATTAGAGAGAGCAATGAAACTTAAATGAAAGAGTGGTTAGTCCAGAAAAAAGCCAGATTTCATCAATCATTGAACATGTGTGGAAGACAGCTGAAGGGGCCGCTTTTGTACCACTATTTTCTCCCACTACCAATCGCAAAATCTGCATTTCGACCATTGAGGATCATTTCATTTGAGTGAAAATCGTTTTTCATGAGACAGATTCCATTCTTTAGCCTATTTTACTCTATGTTGTCATCTTACTCTGCTTTATATTATTTCTTATATTTTGAGTACCAGTTCATATACTGTGAGAAAAATGAGCAGGGCAAAAATATATATATATGGTTCAAATTTATGTAAATACAGGTGACTTCAAATTAGTTTGATAAAACACTATAGCCATATAAATGATTTGCAAAATGCAGATTCTTCTGGCAGTGTATTTCACAAGAAAGTTGGTTGATTTGAACAAGTTGTTTTCCTTAGCCCCTCTTAGGGGTGTGATATTCATGTTATATTTTGCACTAGGAATCATACATTGTCAAAGAAGTGGGTTTTTTTTGTTTTTTAATAAAAAATTATTATACTGCACTGATCATTGTCAACACTGAGAAAAGAGAAAAGTACCATGTGGGCATGTTCAGGATAAATGGTCTTCGCAACAACTTGTCCAAAACCCATCAAGACGAACATTTTAGATGCTGAAGTTCTATTTTTAAGATGGTTGAAATAGAAAAATTACACCGATTGTCAGTTACCCGGAACTGTTGTCAGTCATCTGGGTGATCATACTTGGCAGTATTAAATGTAGTGAAGCTTTTCTGTGCTCTTGCTGTTGTGACATGAATGGCAATGTATTGTCTCAGGGAACAATAGGTCTGATTTAACTGACTTCTGAGCAGCCTTATTCCTGTGAGCTACAGCAAAGGAGCTGGGGAGGTGGCAGTGCAAGTGGCTGTGTATCATCTGCTGCATTCTCCAGCAAGGCAGAATTGTATTTAGTGCACCTACTTACTAATTAAATTAAGGTGAAGTTAATCCAAATAAATAACTATTTCTCAAAAAACCTTTGCATGGTAAGTTAAACACTTAATCCTCCTGCCAGTCCTGTGCATAATGGTTAATTTATTTCTATGGGAAACAAAATCTGGTGTCACTGAAGCTAGTGTAAATGTTATTAAAAATGGTGGAATTCAGCAGTTATGTCAAGAGCAGAGAATTTCTTGTTATTATTATCTTATTTTTTTAAGTCAAAAGGCTCTTGTAACTGAAGAACTGCAGGCTGTAGCTTGAGATAGTTGAATTTATCCTTCTGCCAAAGTGATCTGAAGTTCCTCTTTGCAATGATTTTATAACAAACAAATAAATAAATGATTTTAATAACAAAAATGTGTTAGAATTCGCTCTTCTGCATATATATAGAGTTTGGTGCCTTGAAAAGGCAGCTTCTATCTTTCTTATACTAAAAATCCCATAGAATTGTCAGTTCCTACTGAAAAAAGCAGTGCAGCAATATGAATTTAACCAGTTATTTAACAACTACTGAGTTTAACAACTAGTGCATTTAATTATACATACATAGGACACAGTATTCAGGTAGACATAATATTTACCTTTACAGTTCACTGAACGATTAGTATGTTGCTCTGCACACTGATTTAATAACAGCAATTACACACTCCAATATCAGGAGGTACTCTATAGGAGCCACTTTTGTCTCTGAGGTTATGATGCTCTGAAACTGTGGTTTGGTAAAGTGTAACAACCTTTTCAGAGTTGTTAGACTAGCCATGTAAATCTTAGTTTAGGGATCATTGACTAGTTGGGCTGTAACAGCTCCTTAGGAGCCACTGAATCCCTGATCCAGCTAGCAGTTTTTGTGCTCTGCAGTCAGGCTGATTATTTCTGTTAATATTTGCATTCAATCTTACCCCATACAAAAGCAGCAGGCAGATTGTGCTTGCAAATTTGAGTAAGAAGACCTGTATGTTTTTAAAGGTTGAATGTACCTCCCATCCTGAGCTATGGATTCTTTCTGCACGTGACACAGAATAGCTCTATGTTTAACAAAAGCTAACAAAAAAAAACACGTTCCAGAGTTAATAGTATTTGAAGGTAAGCTAGGCCGAAGCAGAACTGGTTTTCTCTGCTCATACTGCAGAAGAGCAGCAGTTCCTTTCTGGGTCTATTTACCAGTGTTTAGCTCTTTCACATAGCAAAGGAATTCAGTGAAAAAACAGAAGTCACGTTGTGAGCTAACCCATTGTCAGAATATTGATTGTAAAAGGGAGATTGTTCAATATATGTGACTTGAAGTCTATTAAAATGCAGCTTTTCAAACTTCCTGAGGGATATGAGTGGGGAAGGATCCCCTTTGTGAAAATAACCAAACAAATTTTTCATTCATACTTGTTGCAGAACGATAGGCACTAAGGAAAGTATTGGAAATGCTGATTTCAATTTACAGCTCTGTATTTATAGCTGCACCTTGGTTTTATCACAGTTGGGTTAGTTGTATGAATAATGGTTCGTCAGTGTGAGCATCAGGAAGTCACAGTATGGCCCTTAGTGCTGCATTATGAACTTATGAAAAGAGATCTCTAGAATGCTGTGAAGCATTTGATAAATTATTTGGAGTGGAAGCTGAAACTTTAAGCCACTCATCTAGCTGCATGCCTTTATAACAGTTGTTGCATAAACTTCAAGTAGCACAGCAAATGTATGTAAGGGTGCAGTTTGACAGAAAGCTTCTCTTTGGTGATGTATGCATCCTTGCAATACAAATAGGAATTACCCAAATCCTTTTTATAGTTATAGTCTGAAACAGCTGCTCTACATGGTTATGGGAGAATGATGTGCAATACCAGGAATGATTTTTTTTTTTTGAGGATTTGTGTTTAACGAGCAATTGAGCACATTAGTCATAGTCCAATCATAAACACGAGGATGACTCAATTCCAAATGCATAACATGGAAAGTGCAAGGTGGGCTCTGTAAAACAACATGTTCCAGGGTTTTAGAGGTGTCTTTTAATCCAGACCTGAGTGCTTCACCACCAAAGCCAGCCCTGCAGATTTCTTCCTGATGAAGTCTTGCTGGCTGAGAAAGCTATTCAACTTATTCAGTGTACATGAGCTGATGCATGCTGACTGCAGTTGAGAGCTTGTAGCAGTGTGGACCAGAGCAAGATCTAGGCACATGGAAAGATCTTTCAAGGAGGGATACATGGTAATCTGCTTTAACAGCTTATCACAAAATAGTCACTGTTGCTTTAAACTCTATTCAGCTTCCCTTTTGAAGATGCATGTAATGCATGGGCTAGTATTATATACAGGCAGGACAGATGTCATAGGGTGATAGTTTCCCAACCCTACTGACCACAGTAATTTCTTAGGGATATCCTTCCTTTGTTATGTTGCTTTGGACCTAAGCACAGTAAGATATTCAAAAGAAGCCATCCAGATGTGGATCCAGACCTGCTGTGGGTGGCCCTGTTTGAGCTGGGGTTGGGACAGATGATCTCCAGGCATACCTTTGGTGTAAACCTCTATGTCATTCTGTGAAATCTGTATGAACTAATTTCTAGTGTAAGAAGAAAATATTTCCAGTGTCTGGAATATGAATACCCAGGGGATATGTTCATTATGCCCAAAATTTCAACTAGATTATTTATTACTTTTAAAAATCTTAATTTTGTGTATCTGTAACTTCTAACAAATAGTTCTAATTTTATTTTAACTATCCTTATGTTACCAATTTTATTTCACTGTTGTCAAGGTTTTAAATCACAAAGTCCTTGTCTTATGAGTTTATGCTCATGAAGTCCTGAAGAATTCTCTATTCTGGAATTGACTATTTATGGAGGATTAAGGGAGTTCTTCAGTTAAAATAACAAAACCTCAATAATAAATCAAAACTTTAGCATTTGGGGTTACTGCCTCAGTGCTGAGATGATAGTTTCTGAAATGGCGGTTTTAACACATTTTCTGTGTATGTGCAACATCTTGGTTTCTTTGAATATTGTACGTAAATGGAAGCATTCTGTACTGGAAATACTGTGTGATCTGAGCTCTTGAATCAATAATTCTGTTATTCTACTTACCCTACTCTGATGTTATATTGCATTGAATATACTTTTGTTAGCTGGAATATGGAAGAGTACTTTGAACAATAGAAAACAGAATAGGATAGCTCAGCTGGAAGAGACCTTTAGAGATCATCTCCTCCCACTGCCCAGCCATCTCAGGGCCAATCAGAAGTTACAGCACTCAATGAGGGCATTGTTCAAATGCCTCCCGAACACTGACAGCCACAGGGCACCTGCTGCCTTGCTATGCTGCCCCTTCCAGTGTCTGACCACCCTCAAGGTGAAGAAGGTTTCCCAGTGCCCACTCTGACCCTGCCCTGGCACAGCTCTGTGCTGTTCCTTCCTGCCTTTGGTTCCCAGGAGCAGAGCCCTGCACTGCCCTCTGCTCCCCCTCCTCAGGGAGCTGCAGAGAGAAGTGAGGCTACCTCTTCTCTTCTCCAGAATGAACTGCCCAAGCATCCTCAGCCTCTCTGCACATAATGTGCCTTCAACCCTGTTACCAGCTGTGGGGGCTTCCTCCAAGCACTTTCTACTAAGTGAGCTGTCGATACTGAACACCCACGACAACATCTGCTTTATCATCCATCCTCTGTGTAGTGCAGCGTTGCTTAGTGTGGGATTTCCTGATGTATCTGGGAATGTATTTATGCACGGGGTGTATGCATGAGATGCACTTCATGATGTAGAGAAGTTACTGCTCATTTCTCTCAGATTTTTCCTTTTCAATAATATTCTCTGAATGAAGAAATACTTCATTTTAGAATTTTAACAGACATCTTATGAAACCTTTCATAAATATTAAAACAATACTGATGTTTAATGTAGTTTTTGAAGGTTGAGGCTTTTTTTTTTTTTTCCCCTCAAATTATGTCTTTTGTATTCTCCTTCAGCAACATTTTGCACCTTTTCTGTTTCAGTTATTCCTGATTTTATTTTAGTGCCTAGACAGAGAATCCCACTGCATAGTTTTTCTGTAAACATGTATGTTTAGCATCTGGCTTCCAAGTGTGTTCCTTTGATTAAACAGTCCAGCAAGTAAGTCTTGAACACTACTGTCTATTTGGTAAAACAGCAGTGGTGAGGTTAACTATCCGGTACCTTTCTCCTTGCATAGTTATTAGGAGCAGTGTAACATAGTTTGACACATCTGCTGGCACTTCACACCCACTTGCTCTTGTACAAATGACTGAACTAGGAGAAAAGCAATGAAAAATCAAGCTTTGCTTTTTAAGTAGGAATGATAACAGAAATATGAACACATGCTATGCAACACATTAGGGGAAAAAAAGAAACTGGAGGAAAATATTGTAGTATTTTATAAGTAGTTACAGATTATGTTAGTAATTATGTAGCTAACACGTATTGAGAATATATATAAAGACAGACTTGACAGTGGGCATATAAAAATGTTTGATTCTGATATTTATTTTCTGAGGAAAATAAAATCATCAAGGAAAATAGCTGTTTATGTTCTTTATTAGTCAGATGTGTATTTTCAAAATAAGTTTGAAATAAAACGTTGTCATGCCAGACCTACAGTCATTCTTTTACATAGTTGATTCACCACCAGGTAAAGAGATGTGTGTTGCCCCAAACAGCTCCCTGAGGAGAGGAAGCAGGCAGAGCTGCTGGGCTCATCTCCCTGATAATGGGTGACAGGACACGTGGGAATGGCTCACACTGCACCACGGCAGGGTCCTCATTAATGCCCTCATTAGTACATTTTATCTTTTGGTTAGCAGTGCGTGGTCACTCAGTTTAATTAAATGATCTTTCCATGTCTTTTCCAAGGAAACTATTCTGTTCTTTCCCATTTCTATTCCATTCTAAGGGAGGAAAAAAAAAATTGAAAAAAGTTACCCATCTTTTGTCTGGAAAACTAGGACTTAAACAGTGAAGCACATTAGGAAAACAAGAAGTATGTTCTATTTCCCTTCTTCTGACCTGATTGATATTCTTTTCTGTCTTTTGACATGTTTTCTTTCAAACAAACCACAGAAAAAATAGCTGGCAACTTGGCTTGATTTTTTTTTTTTTTTTTTTTTTTTTTTCTCCAACCTTCAGACATCAAATGTAGAAAGAATGTCTGCTAATTTCTGTCAGTGTTGCCATAGATACAGTATCTATGATTTTTTTTTCCTGTTATCTAGCTAGCTTCCTTTCTTTTAATTCTTTCTTTCATTCCATGCTACCTGTTCGTTCACTGCACCTATTCCACTTGCTCAGTTTTATCGAGAGTTATTCTTTTATTTTTTTGTTTAGTATTTTGGAGCCCTCTCTCTCAATCCTTTCTTCAATATTTGCATTCTGTAATACCCACAGGTAGTGAGTGTCTAAGGTATCTTGTTAGTCTTTTGAATTATTTTTTCTTTCTGCTATTGAAACTCACAGTAATTAATTTCACTGTGCATAATGTTCCAAGTAATGCCTTCAGGTCTAAATATCCCCTCTTCCTGTTCA
Source organism: Lagopus muta (assembly GCF_023343835.1). Taxonomy (NCBI): domain Eukaryota; kingdom Metazoa; phylum Chordata; class Aves; order Galliformes; family Phasianidae; genus Lagopus; species Lagopus muta. The sequence goes on from NC_064434.1 coordinate 99,244,880, forward strand.
GATTGTACTGGAATTCTGTATGATTCTGGTTGTGGTAGATGCACACTGCTACAGCATAACACACGTTCTCCCTCTCAGCATTCCTCCAGTTCTCTGCTTCTCCCAGAGGCACTTCTCTTGATGTTTTTGTTTTCTGGTTGTAGCAAATGCACACAACAGCAGTGACTCGGGAGGCACTGACTGTAGTTTTAAATGTACCTACTCATCTGCAGTCATTTATCATTGCTGCTGGATTGCAGTTCAGTGATGTACTTACATTGGATGATAACTGCTGGTGGTGAAAATGTTTCATCTCTGTCATTAAAAATATCATGACTTTATTAGTCCTTCATGTGCAGATGGACTTTTGATTCTTAATATGCTATGTTCAATTCATAATCTCCTGATTAGATGGAATATGTAAGATCATGCAATTAGAGTTCCTACATATTTTCCCATGGCAGTTTTCCTTTCTGCTCTAGGAATGGTAGCACTGGTTCTATGAATACCTCACAAAAATTGTTCACACTGCTTAACTTGAAAGCCCTGAGTGTATATTGTCTCTTGTATATTTGCTGGGCAGTTGTAGATTCCAAATTCAGATGCTGTAAATAAGCCTCCATGGAGAGGGAAATTTCTTCTTCAGACTATTTAGGAAACCTATGAACTTAAATGGACGTAACCTTGATAACTAGGATTAACAGCTGCTTTCTGTTTTCTTATGTGCACAGTGCATCATGTGGTGTTCTCACATGTAGGAAATACAGAACTTTATTATCCTAAGATAATACTTGTCACTGATTGAATAAAATTGTTTTCAATGGAAAGACGTATCAAGTGACATTCTGCCTTTTCTGAATTTGGAACAATATGACAACTCACTTTTGGTAGCTCAAGGCTTTTTTGTTTGTTTGCTTGTTTGTTTTTAAGTTTTTTTTTTTTTGTTTTTTTTTTTTGTTTTTTTTTTTTCCCCATCTGTTATTCTGTCCTATTGGGCATTTACTACCCCAAGTCCTGGAGGGAGTCTAATTTACCACCTTACCCTTCTTCGAGTACTTATCTTTTGGCTTTTTTTGTTGGAGTTATCATTTTGGTGAGATAAAAATGAATTCATACAAATCCAAGACAGATGTGGTTGGAGGGATGATATTGATTAGCAGTGTGCTTAGTGTGCTGTCTATTGCCTATGGATGGAAAAGAAGGGAAAAATGCTCCCAAACAAATCAGAGCTGCTGAATTTTATAAACTGCTTTGAAAGAACTAATTCTTGAATATTCAAAGGTGTAATAATATATATTATAATATATAATGAGGCTTATAATATTACAATATTATAAATATTATAAGCTTATATACTATACAAGCTGTGTGTTTCTTTGCTCTTCATGTTCTTCACAGGTCTGCTGATCAGTTAACAAAGCCTAGATAATTATTTCTCAATTGTTACAATTGTTAAATTACTTTTAATCAACAATCTAGGAAGTCCTGCTTTTCTGTCCATCATCTGAGCAATTCCTCTTCCCTCACTTGCATCAGTACAGAAAATCAGCCTCTCCTCATACAGCAGAACTTCCTGTCTGTATTTTTGCACATTTATTAACTAGTGTTAAGTAGCATGATGATTTACTGAGGAAGTGGGACTTGTCATATCTAGAACAAGTAGAGCATCTGAACTTGAGGCATTGAGTCTGTGTGGTCCTCAGGCAGACAGGCGCTTCTGTGAAGGGATTCATTCTATGCCCAAGCAAGTTTTTAGGAAAAATCAGATGAATATAGAGGAAGCCGCAGCTCTAGGAGTGTTTCTGCACTTTCTGTCCAAGAGAGAGGATCTGTATTTGTTCAGTTCTTCTATCTGTTTCTACCCTGTGAAGACAAACTCTTCCAAGTGATGCTTTCAGTTCTACTGCCCCACAGTCTTTTTCAATTTCAATGTTATATTGCTTCGTTTCTTGTTTTTAAATAAATAATTTTTAATTTATTTAGGTATTAGTGAGAAAAAGAAACAATTCCTGGACTCAGCACTTCAGTTTTGAATGCCTTTACCACAGTAAAATGTTGAAATGCAAGTAGAAATGAAAAGACTTCTGTAGTTATATTTGATGATAGTTCAGGAGCTGATGTGTATACAATATGAATTTTCTATTTATTATTATTATTTTTATTTATTTATTTAGAATTAAGTAAAATCACAACAGCAAAATCTTCAATGTGTTAAGTAGGAAGCCTGATTTTTATTATTTTTTTTCTGCAATCGTCCAATATTGGTCTTGTGAAGGACTTACTAAGAAAGAGCTGGCATTATCACATTTAGCACAGTAACAATTAATATGACTATTATGTCACTATATCTAATATATATTATCCAAATATATAGTATTATTTTGTACTTTAGTACAACTGTTTTTTGTGCTTAAAAAATGACTAACTGCATTATTTGCAAGTATTTATATAGAAGCCCAGAGTTCAGTTAATATTTCTGTGGGCGAGAATTTCACAGTAACAAAGCCACTACAAACAGGGTAAACATCGATTGAAGATCTGAAAGGTTTCACAAAACGTTGGATCTGTTCAGTGGCAGAGTTGAGTTGACTACGACTCTAGGTATCCTCCAATGCATGAACTGACTGATTCCACAGAGTCCTTCTGTTCCTGGGACTGGAGTCTCAAGTTCTGAAGTCTTTGACTCCTCTTTCCCAGTGTGCTGTTCAGGGCAAGTATCTGAATTTTCACCTTTCTGTTTCTATTTTCCTTCCCATCTGCTATTAGTGACAGTTATGTTTTCCTCTTGATGGTTTGTCCTTGATTGCTTCTCCCCCAACTTATTCTACTGTCATATTTTAATTTCTTGATATCAGTGCCAGTTGCATGGTCTACTTATTATGTGCTATTATAACATTATTTCCTCCAGCTGCATATCTGATTAGTATTCAGCTCTTCAAAAAATGCTTCAGTTTTACTCTCCCTGTGGGTTTTCCTTTAAGAGTGTTTACTTCAGGCAAAGGACAGATTATGCTATCACATTATAAAATCCTAATAATAATAATAAATGCCTCTAATGGACTGTATTTTGTCCTGTATTTTTTATAGAAAACTATTGAGTAGTTTTCCCATAGCTGTGGGTTTATTAGAAAAGAAAAGTCAAATGAACAAGCAGAAATAAAACTAGCTGTATACACTGGAAAATTAGAAATACCGGAGTCTGTCAGTCTTCAATCTGTTTTCAGTTTCCAAATGCTCTGGCAACAATAATGGGGTTATAGTAGTGTGAAAACTGAATCAATAAAATCAACAACATGCCCTCTCAGTAGCACAGCATATTGCATGGCAGAATATTGTATTATGTATGTTTCCAAATAAAGCTAAGGCTCTCTCAATGCACTATAGAAAGCATTGTATTTTATATAGTATAATAATGGTATTTCTGTCTCTTTGAACACAAATGACATGGTGCTGCTGGTATTTTGCTCAGAGTATAGGGTTATTGATAGGGAATTAACAGAAGTCAAGATGGATTTTCTCTTCATTTGTGACCAGTAGTGCTTTACGTTCCAGCACACACATTACTGCTGCAATGTATGTGTGTGGTGAGTTTGACCTTGGACTGGTTGCTCTCTGTAGAGTGTTTCAAATCTATTGGAGAGAAAGCTTCAGCGTATAATGCAGCTCCCCACTGCTGTAGGAGCTGTGTCACTGTAGACAAGTTACCCTTGTTTCAAGTGGTGTGTTGGGTAATAGCTGCAGTCTGAGGTCTCCATCCATAAGAACCATACCTTCGGAGTCCTTCCTACGAGCTCTGCACCCATTCGAGTGTGCAAATTGGATGTGGATTATGGAGGAGCAAATAATGTGGTGCTTACAATGCGTGCAGAAAGACAAATGATACACGATCTGGCACCAAATCTGAGAGGAGAGCGAGGCAGTTACAGAAATGTTTTAAAATGTTTTCTAGCCAACGTGAGTTGCTGCTGGCAAGGCTTCACTGGGAATCATTCTGAATTTCAGATGGTTACTTGCAGATTGCTGGAAAGGGTTCACAAAGCCTTTGTCTTCAGATGCTTGAGATCAGGCTGTGTTACCTGACCAAGTCTGGTTTTCTACACAGGCCAGGTTGCTTTTTTTCCCACTGTTACTGTGTGTGATTGTTCGTTGCTTTATATAGAGAAGAAGGTCATGGTGGTTGTTGTGGTTGCAGTTATGCTTTCTGACAGTTGTCCAAAGGTCAGACTGCTTGTTCTTTTATTGTCTGTCTTGAGTGTAAATGAAATATATTGAGGAAAAAAATCCCAAGCTAAAATAGTTCAGAGGATATTTTGAAATGAATTGGGACTTTATTCTTGTACAAAATATTGCATGCAGAAGAAAGCAGGGAAAACATGCCAATTTGGCTTCTTTTTAAAATGTTCTCTTAAGGCTGCCAACGTGAAAAGAATTTGAAAGAAGCAAGGGGAACTGATGATTGTTACACATGATGTGACAGCTAAAGTGACTTCTTTAAAAGAGAAGAAAGTTCCTCAATAGCTCTCTTCCATCAGTAAAAATTGCTACAGAAAGCAATTTACTATATGCTGCTCAGAATTAATAAATTGAGTTATCGATTTAGGATTGAGGTCTCCTACTTAAACTAGAAGTCGATGGAGGAAAAATTGGGGGGCACACAGTTTTGCTCAAACTGTACTACGTTATCTTTTTTCCTTTTTTTTGTTCTGTGCAGAAACTGTTTTCTTTTGGAGAAACACAGCTCATACTGACTCAGCACTTGACATAATGAATCTCTTTTTTTCTGAAGTTGAGGTTTCTGTGTGTTAGTGACAGCATAATATATTAAGGCTGAGACTGATAATGGTACTAAGTAATCATCCCTTTTAAAACAGGAATTACTTTGATGAACATGTACGTGAATATCAGTATAAGTACAGGGTGTGCTTAGTACCATTAACATGACCTTCATTTTGATAACTGCTCTAATTAGATGGCATTTTGTAGAAGCTGACAATCAGCCGTGCTTGCTGTGCTTGCATTACTACTGTACATCCTGGATTTTGTTTATCTACAGTTTTGTGACTTTCACTCCTTCTTTACTGTTGTCATCTTATACAATGAGTTTAGTCCCTCAAGGAGATGGAACATCCACAAAGTATTTAGATGTGCACGGAGGTGGGTGCTTAAAATAAGGGTATTCCTCAGAGCTGTAGGTTCAGTTCCAGGGCAGTTTAAGTCCACGGCTCTCAGAAAGTCCCCATCTTCCAGGTTATTCCAGTGAAAGTGTACAAGCTTCCTAAATCAGTGTACCATGCACACAGACTTTTCTGGCCATCCCCATTACAATTAGAGCAAGACCATTCATTTAGGTCTGACATCTTTCTTTTTTAAGTTGTACTACATATTTACATAAGTATAAAAGAGCTCAAAGTGTAACTTGAATTTCTTTGTCACACTTTCTTCCTTGGTTCTTGGGAGCAAAAGAAAATTTGGAGCCCTCTTGTGACTCTTCTGCGTGTATTGAGTGAGTGCAGTTCTGTTGATGGTGTGGTTGAAGAGTTGCAGTGCAATTCTAATTCAAAGGCTTTTTTTTCTTTTTTTCTGTATCCTCTCCCATATTCATGGCACATATAAATATGTTTTACCTTGTGTGAATGGAATTTCTCTTATGAGGGCTTTGAGGGAGTTGGGTTACACACAAATTGGGGAGATTAAAAAGCATCAGTTTCCAGTATTATATTGTGCAGTAATGGAGATTTAGGTCTGGCCTTTCCATTAATTGTACTATTACTTCTCTGTAGGAAATGACGAGAATTGTTTGTGAGATGCTGAACATCTAACTGCCATGGAAAAGAAAAATACCTCATTATTTGCAGTGGTATAAATGAGAATTCCTCCCTAATTTTTTTTTTTGAGGACTCATTTGGGGTATTTTTGGATTGCTTATACAAATCTTCATTTCAAATTATAATTCTAAAATCTACTTTTTGCTAATGAAAGTTCAGATTCTCTCAGCTTTTGATATTGTAAGATAATGAGACATCAGGACAGATTCCTGTTCATGAAACACATGACATTTTTCATCACTGATATGATTCTGTGTAATGCAGATAATAGAGAAGTCAAGTTTGAATGTATAAAAATCAATGTCACTTAATAGGAATTAATAGCAATTACTGTATAAAGAAATTTTCATTATCATTAGAGTCTAACAATCCTATTGCTGAATTTAATGTACAATCAAGACTGTGGATGTAGATGGGACTGGATTTACCAGAATATGTAGGCATTTTAGTTTGCAAGGAGTTGATAGCCTAAGGACATAGATATTGAATGTCAGCTGTAAGGTCATTTCTTCCCCGAGCAGAGGAGGGAGAACTGTTTGGAAGTGTGACCATTGGTTCTGAGAACTGCTCATGGTCCTAGAAGCTAAACCGTTCATCCGAGCTCTTGTTCATTACAGTGAAGAGAAGATCGATGAAGGGTTGGTGAATGAGGAGAAGTGTACTGACGGAAGTCCTCCTCCGAGCATATCATGTTATCTGAAGCACTCTCATTGCTAAGAGTTGCTGAATTTTTTTGTTGTTCTTCAAGGTCAGTAATAAAAACATTGCGTTTGTTAAGCAGATAAGAATTTGATTACTTTTTTTCAGAGAGCAAGGCATGCATAATTTTTAGTTCTGAAAGTCATGCAGTGTATGATAACTCGAGTCACGGCCTGAACCACTGATTGATCACGTGGGGAAAGGAGCACAGGTGAAGGCAATTCAGCTGTGTGACTGGAAGGGGTGGAGCCTGGCTGCACCTCTCTTAGACTCCATTTTAGGGCTGACTGCCACCGGGGAAGGGTCTCTGGTCGGAGATCTTTCCCTTGCGGATCTTACCTGTGAGCCTAGATCTTTGGAGGTGGGTGAGCACTTTTCCTTTGTAATGCCATTCCATTTGTGCTAGTCCCTTTGCTGTTACACTTCTTCTACTGCCTTAATCTTTCTATTTGTAACATGCAGTGCAAATAAAGAGGGCTAATTAGGAAGTTTGATTTGTTTGATAAAGAATAATTTAGGAATTTGTTTGTAAAGGTAGTAGTAAGAAAGGAGCAGAAAATACTTCAGCTTTGGGAAAGGTAAAATATGCTTTAGAATTGATTAAATGATTTTTTAAAAATTAAATATTTCTGTATGTATATATATCAGTATCACTGATGTTTTCCACCCAATAATTCATAACAAATACTGCATAATCAAGCTTAGCAGACAGGGACCATTGTGATCTTACACTTGAGGGTGTATTAGTGTTTCTATTACAGTCTTGTGTATTTTATGAGGTAAGGTGGTTACAGTAATTGGCTTGAAACTAAAATGTAGCTTGAAAGATTGAGACCTGAGATCACAAGTTGTATTTTTAGAACTGTATTCTGGGAATTACTTTAACTACCTTGGTATACTGGATTCCCAAGGTCCCCATTAATGTTCACAGCTGCATTAAAGGCAGTTTTGATACAAACAGATAGATAGACACAATGCCCACACAAATGGTTTATAATCTTCTGCTCTCAATCAACATTAATAAGTATTAACGTTCTTAGTCTCACTGGATCTTTGACTGTCTTATTTACTGAAGCATGGGTCTGCAGTTAGGCTTAGATCTCATACTGAAGCTTCCTGGAATCAATGTATCCATCGTGTGGCTAGAGGGCCAACTTAGAGGTACTTGCTAGCAAACAGAAATGTTGGATGCTCATTGCTCCTCTGCTGTGGCTGGCTCGAGGAAGTAGAAGCCCATTCCAAATCCCTGCGTTTTACTTCCTTCTTTGGACCTGCTGTGGGAGGCCTGTGCTACTGATTTGTGTGGAGCAGCACAAGGAATGGGTGTTGTGCAAGCCAAACAGGCATGCTCTGCTGCTCGGTAAGGACATAATTCCCTTGGAACTTGGGCCAAGATGGAAGTTAAGTAACAAGGAAAACTGCTGCCATTATTTCAGACTCACCAGAAGGCAAATATCTTCGGCTCATGCTATGCGGCCTGTACCTTTTCTGAGGCTAATCAGAGCCCTTTGTTAGGAAGGGTAACATTTAAAAGAGTACCTCAGAAAAGGAGGGCTGGTTCCTTTCTCACTTCATGTTGGGGTGACTTTGTTTATTTCATTACTGCTTACTTGGACTGAAAAGAAACAGGCTGAGGTAGCTGTCTTTGCCAAAAGCAGGACAGGTTCTCCATACCTTGTTCTGTTCCAGTGTGAATCTTTAGGACAAGGGTGTTGATTTAACCTTCCCACCCACAGCGTTATACCACGAACAAGGGATAGCCTTGAGAGCAAAGAACTAATCTCATATATCATGAGGATATACTTTCTAAGCTGTTATTTTCAAAAATGACCGTGAAAACAGTTTCTCTTTCAGCACGAATGAGATGTTACTGTCGCATTTGGCCTGAGGTATTTATGATTTACTCCACAGCAACAAAATGGAGTTTATAAGGAGTTTGTCACAGAGCCTCAGGTAGTTATCTACCTGCTGCTGAAGAAGAGATACCAGATAGAAATCCTGTGCATTACTTCGTATATACAGAGAGATATATTTATATAAGGAACTATGTTACTAGCAATGTTTGTCTTTTCATACTGTTAGAACATTGAAAAGCTTTTTATGCTATGTATTAACTTTTGCAAATTGCTTGCCAATTTAATATCAGCAGCATCTAAACAGTAAGTAATTGCTTATGATAATGAGTGCAAACTAATTTACTGGAATGTGTTAATATTCAAAATGCACTTGGAGTATTGTGAAAAAACTACTCTCTTCCTTAGCTGCAGCATTTAGGTTACACTGTTATTACAAATCCTACCAAAATAATCACAAATCCATCCTCTTATTGAACAGACATCTCACCGAGACTCCAGCCTGTATGAGGAAGGAATATGAAGTGTCCTTTGAGGACTAAACAGGATATGAACAAAATGATCTAGATTTAAACAATGAATCTTAATTTCTGATTGATGTTCATTACACGAACATTAATAAGGTAGACAGAGTCTTCTTTCCCTTATGGATTGTAAAATTTAGTTTAACAAATTTCAAATCAATTGGCCTACAATCATTTCTTAAATATTTGGTATCTTCAGTTTATTCTTTGTGTGAGCTGTAGAAACACCTCTAGAACCATGCTTTGTATACGTCTGGGAAAGAAATATAGTGCAAAAGGAGTCCTCAAAACTTCCATTTCCTTACATCTTACCAAGTTCTGCAGGACTGTTTTTTGTTGTACAGGGTAGTAGTTATTTTTTTCTTTGCTGGGAAATGTTTTGCAGTTTGGATTGTTGTTAGTTTTATGGTTGTTTTCTATCCAAATGATTCAGATGTTACAAACGATGCAGTCACTTATAGTAATGGCATATGAAGTATCCTCATTGACAATTCAGTCAGACCCTACTGAGATGCATGAGTACCTGATGCCTCAAAACTGTTCTGTCAGGCTCTCTCCAATCCATTATGGTATTCAGTGGTTAATTTGTGCTCCCTCACTATGCAAATATGTAAAACGCACTAGAAAGTTATAAGCATTAGATACTTGTTTTTCTCTGTGGCTCTCTATCCTCTGAAGCTGGCAGTAAATTGCTGCGAAGAAACAAAAGCATAAGGACTTTCTAAAGAGGAATAATAGCAATTATCCTAATGACAGTCACGTAGCATTTTTTGTGGCAAACCGCAACTGGAAATCTATTATGAATTAGGATGGAGAGTAGCAGGAAGGAAGTGAATTGGCTCAACCTGGCTGGCCTCTGTCAACTCTTATTATAATGATCTGATCACCTTAGAGATTCAAATACAGCTGAGTCTGTGTGCCACTATCAAACATTTATTTCATGTGCAAATTTGGTAATGTAAGCAAGCACTGATGTCCCCACCACTCCTTCAGGTAGTGATTAGGAAACCTTATAGTGTGTTGCTTTTGCTGCTTGTTTTTTGTTTTAGTTGTTGGACTTCCCTTGAATCAGTCAACCTGATATTTTTACATTATTCCGTATTCCTCTTTTCTGTGATATCTTTCCATGGTTTGAGTGCATATAATATTGATGAAGACTAGCTTTGTTTTTCAAATTTGAGGATGTTTAAAATCAATTATTACTCCAAGTATCAAGTAAAGTCAAATGAAACGTCAAGAAGTGTTAGGCTTGATTAGCTGCTTCAGTGGTGGATCCGTGTGCCTCATGGAGGATTAAGCTGTGTGTTTCTCCAAAGACTTAGCATCTTTTTTTGTTGGTTGGTTTGTTGTTGTTGTTTTGTTTGCTTGTTTTTTGTCTGTTTTTGTTATCTTTGTGGTTCAGGATGTAACATACCTAAGAAACCCTGCTCTTCTTGGTTTTCTTCATGGGCTGTTGCCTTTCTGTGTATATTTAAAGATGTTCAGAAATACTGCTTGTACCACAGCACTTTTTTCTGTTAAACTATTGGCAATTAAATTATCAGTAGGAGAGCTTATACACCACAAAATTTGTTACTCTTCGCTACATCTACAAACAGCGTCAAGCTTCACTCAAACATTGTCCATAGCACAACCTGCTGTTTCTAGAAGAAACTTCATCTCAACAATTCCTGGAAGTTGCAGTGTTACCAATTACTGTGTTTCTGCTGCAGGTAATAGTAGCATCTTATCTTCATAGGGCAGTCTGGTATCTGACATCCTTCTTTTGCTTGTATCCTTTTTCAGTACATTTAACAGGTTTGCAGTTAGCAGTGTTTTTATTTTCAGCCTGCTAAGCGTTTCTTCTAAATTTTTACTACTCTGAGAGCTCTCTAAGTATTTTAGGATTTCTCAAGAGTAAATTATGAGATGCAGTATTTAGCAAAGAAGATAATAGAAACGCCATTTAAAAATAACTAAGTTAATGCAAGAGAGAATAGCTGTAAGATTGTATTCGTAAGGGAGCTAACAAGAAAATGTTTCAAACAAAACAAAAGGAAATAATTACTTTATCCAAAAGCATACTAGATATTTGACGCCAACCTCCTGGCCATTTTAACGTAATTAAATAACTTAAGGACAGCTTTTTCAAATCTTTCTTTGGTTTCTCTATTTAAAGGACTCGGGTCTGTTTTTTAAAGGTCACCAGAAATGCTACAACACTTCTGAAAATGAGGACACTGAAGTAGGTGCTTGAATAAAAACATAACTTCAGACAATTTGCCTGAACTCATGAATTTTTATTGTATCTTTGAAAATCTGCGAAGTTTTGTTGAAATTTTGATAGACCTATATGAAGAAAAAAACACCTCAAATTGAATTTCAGGTTTTATTCTACTGACTTTTGGTGCGTATGCACATCTGTACAGAGCTCCTTGTGTGTGAGACCTGGTCAGATCCTGGTCTATAAGCAGTTTACCAGCTTGAAGGCATCCCAGCTGAGTCAGCAAACTTGTAACTGGAGTTGATAAGAGTTTTCATGACTTATGGAATTTTTAACTTTTGTCAATTTCTTATTGAGATTGTAAGGCCCCTGGGCTGGAATCACTCAATGATTTCACATAGGCCACCAAAAGATGGTAGCAACATTTGGTCTGCATCAACCTGCACGGTATTTCAGATTATATCCTAGTTTCTGCATCCTGTCACAAATCCCTTCAGCTCAGCCCCTTAACTACAGTCTCTTTAAATGTATACACAGCTAATAAACCATAAGAAGCAAATTAGTGCATGCCCAATCTGTGTATTGGAACGGAAATTAATGTAAACAGTGGTTAAAATGAAGTATAGGGTCTTGACATTCCCTAATGTAAGGGATTTGAGATCGGAGTGCTCCTGTTGACCTCAAGACTGCTTGAGTTTACTAATTTCATTCTTCAGTCTGATTTTGCCTTTACATTCTATCTGTCCAGAAATATTTTTCATCTCCTTGCCTTCTCTTGTGCATTTTTCAACAACATCATTTCCACTTTTCTATACATAATTTGAGAAATTCATTTTTAACTATATGTTGACTGTAAGGTTGTTGGAGGAATAAAACCTTCCTGTTTTTATAAACATCTGATTTCTAATTTCCATCTGATTTCTTGGCAAGCTTTCAAAAGCTGAAACGTTGTATTCTTTTTTACCTTTAATGGAGCTATAGTGGATAAAAATGTTGGTGTTGACTGCAGTCTGACATTTAAATCAGGATTTGATTTCGTAAGTATGTCATTTTCTAACCACCCACGTTACATAAAGATATGGAGCAATACTGGGGAATTTCTTGGCTTATATTTAATACAGAAATGTTTTAAGTTCATTCTGAACAGACATCCATACTGGGAAAGTAAGGAATAGGAAAAAAAAAAGAAAAAAAAAAAATTAAGATATTCTGGGGAAGAACAATAATTATCTTTTATCAGTTGTGTCAGGTTTGCTTTAGAAAGGCTGTACCCTTTCATAAAAGAAATAATAGTTTTCATATGAATGAGCACAATGAGAGGAACAAAACAGAACTTTTTTATTGTGAATGTTTTAAAGATAATCAAAATAATTTTACAGACTTGGAGCCTAACTACTACCAAGTCTATTATCATGTTTGAAATTGACTCATGTTTTGTTAGGAAGTCAAATGAACAGATACCCTAATTTCTGTATCCTGTTAGGAGTCATTTCAGTTAGCTCTTGCTTAGCTGAGGTCCTTCTCAAAATTTTATTCATTTTAGACACAATTGAAAGCTTGTTTAAATTGAAAGTTTAATATGCCTACTCAAACTGAGTAGTACTGTACTACAGTTAAGTGATCTAATCTAAATCAATGGGGTCATTGAAGGCATAAGATGCTATTTGATGTGAATGAAGATATTAAAATCTCACTCCAGTTGGAAAATCCTTTAAATTCCTTGAAAGTTTGACTTTAACCCTTTTTATTATTTATAATGGCAAGAACAATTCTAACCTTTAATACTAGTGCAAGGCTCCAGAAAGGGTGTTCTTTATGGGAATTCATGTCTGATGGACCATCATTGCTCACAAGTTTTACTTGCTTGTCCCTTATTGATAGAATTAAAGTCAGTTGAGCTAGATATCCTCATTGTAGATAAAAATTTTGGCTTGAAATTTGGACGTGTTGTTCTAAAACCTGCAAAAATAATGAATCCTGCTTTCTCTTAGAATTCTGCCTTGTTTCCCAAAGGTTACAGTCTCTTTGCAAGAATCCAAGAGTTTTGTGCCCAGAGTAGCTGCTGATTATTTATATGTGGGCACTGTTGTCTGGCTAGCACAGCATGCTGAGTGTATAGACTAGCCTACAGATGTACAACTATGAAGGTCCCTGCAGGCTATTGCCAAGCAAAAAGAATAGTGATTGAGCTCTGCAGATTTCTCTTCTACCTAGTTATTGATTTTCATTAAACTGCTAAGATAAAATTTTACTTGAGATTTCTGTCTACTTCTGTCTATTTTGGCTGCACTTGACTGTTGGATTGAAAAATTGATGGAGAATGAGCAAGAGAGCAGACAGGTTGCGCAACTACATAAGCTTATCTTCCACAGAGAAACTTCACTTCTGAATGCCTAGGACTTCTCTTTTGAAATTGAGGAAATAAAATTACAAAAACAATTGGTTTTCCCTGCTTCACTGTGAATGAAATGGTTTGGGTTTTTTTTTTCCCCACTTAACTATGGCATGCAGTGTACAATATAAATTATGTGATATAAAGCACAAAGTCTGAAACAGAGCATGTATTTGCATAGCACCTTCAGCATTTAGTGTTTTAAGTAAGTCTGACAGTCTTCCTGCACGGAAAAAACATTTCCATCTTGTATCCTTGGTAGAGCTCATGTGACTTAGCTAATGGAGTTCTCACTGAGTTCTCAGTTTAGCTGAAATCAGAGTGAGCTTCAGTCCCAGTGGTTGAAGCCAAAAGACAAAGTTACAAATAGCTCAGTCAAGCTAGTGGCCAGCATCAGGTTGACCAGTCTTCTCAGTCAAATTTGTTGCCAGAAAGAAAGTCTAATTGTGGGAAAACTGTAGGCATTTTCGGCAAGTCAGACTGCTGCTCTGCCACCTACAGATGTTTACTAGGTCATAGTGATGTCCAGATACCATTATTACAGTTTTGGTTTGTTTTAGTTTTTTTTTTTTTTTTTTTTTTTTTTTTTTTTTTTTTTTGTGTGTGTGTGTGTGTGTAGATGGGTACTTGAAGAGCTAAAGCTGATTAAGCTACCTATAGTGACTATTCTGGTCTGAGGAAAGGACTTTGCTTCTGTATTACTTCCTTGAGTCTGCAATAAATGTCACTGCAAAGGCCAGGATGCTCAGTTTGACTTGAGACTGTTGTTCTGCTATCACCTAGACCTTTACTTGGAGACAGCCCTTGGGAATAGCTGAATATAATAACTCTTGCTCAGCCTTGTTTTATAGATCCCTGTCAAACCTTGGATGTAACATGGTGAAAACCATTGTAGGATCTGATAAAGTAAATTGGTCTCTGTAGTGGTTTGGGAAGAAAGTCCTACTGCTGTAATATGAAGTTATGTTTGAGTTAACAGCTACATAGCATGGTTTCTCTGTGTCAAGGTATTAGAAGGCTTTGTCTTTTCTGTTTAATATTGACATTGACTGTAAGAGGCAGGTGCCAGCAGCAATGAGTTGAAGGCTCTTCTGCTTCAGCATCCTGCACATACTGTGGATGCTGCTTTGTTTATTCATTTTAATGAATTGCTTCAAATGATAAGCAGTCAGAGGTCATCCTCTTCTGATTGTTGTCTGGGTGAAAATTCTTGACCATAGCTTTTAAGACACATTTCATGCTGTGAAACAGACACCATTGGTAGACTGTAAATGGTGCAATACTAAGCTGTGCAGTTGGTAAAGTAATATCACAGACAGTGTTGGAAGTTTGAAGATTCAACTAGCAGCAGCTGCTGTACACATGGTATGGTCTCAGTTTCTCTTACAGAAAAATTGAATTTTTGAGCTTTTCTTGTAGCATAGTGGAATCTGTGTGCTGTGGAAGGCTGACGCTACACAGCTGTCAATTTCCAGCTCTTTATTTTCTTCAGCGTCTTTACCAGAATTGGCAAGATGAGATCACGAGATATTCATAACCAAACCCACCAACAGTGTTTGTCAGTGCTGATTTGGTCAGTGAGTCGTCTTGCAGTTAGTCTGGTAGAATGGAAGATCAATGAATGAGTGCGTGAGTACTGAGAAATGCTATTCAGTTTGTGAACTTAGAGTCTGCAGTGCGTACCATCATGGTAAGATTGCAAGTGACAGCCATGGTTAGAACAAGCAGACAGATTGGGGTAAGAACCAATCTATGGAGTTAGAAATTATTTTAAAATGCACTCAGTTTTCAGGAGAATGGCAACCTTCTAAGGCTTGCTAAGATAAGTGTGGTCAAAGGTACATCTTAAATACAATTCTAGACTGTGTTGTCCAGGAGTCTAAGAGAAACTGGCCTGAAAAGGCCACTCTTAAAACTATGCATCAAGATTTTTGGAGGGCTACAGACAATGATCCATTTGAAAAACTTTTTTCCCATTGAGTAAATAGATGGTACTTAGAGTAGCATCGTGCAGTTATTAAAGCAAAGTGGTTACAATCCACATTCAGCTTCCTGCTGGGTGGGTAGAGAGTGTAGCACGAGGCTTTCAGGAAGTGTTCAATTGAATCTAATCTTTAGTTTGGAGTACTTCTTCCAGCAGCTCTTCCCATCTTCTTCCCATGGTTAACCCTAATGGCCATTCCCTCCTCACCTCAACACTGTGGCATGTATTCTCTCTTCTATGTAAATAATTAATAACATATCAGAGCCGAAGAGGAAACACACAGAATTGTTTTTTAATGCACTCTCCCTCTGGCAAGGTCATGTTTTAGACTCAAAAGTTTGGGTTTTTTTCTACTTACATTAGCAATCTGTGAAAATACGCATGGAAATTTTTGCAATTTTCTAGAAGTTCAGCGGGGCAGGATGAAAATACGTAGTTGAAAGCATAAAAAGTATTAAATAGAGACTTATTAGCTTCCCTGAATGTATCAAGTGTGATTAATGCTTCCATGTAGATGTGTCTGCATATGTTTATGTGTAGATTCGTACTGTAAGTTCTTCATTCCTGGTAATTAATAGTAGCCTGCATAAATGGTCACACTGGGTTCAGCAGGTTTATCAATGCAAGTAATTATTTACCAGTGGGAATGAAGGGGTTCACAGTTTAGCCCAGAATGAGGCAAATACTGATAACGCACAGAAAGAAGAAAATTACATTATTGAGCAATTGCTTGTTATTACCAGTAATGTTTTCATATTAAAAAAAAAAAAAAAAAAAAAAAAAAAAAGGATAAACTACTATTAACGAAAAGGGAATGAAAACTTTTCATTACTGACATTTACAGGCTTCATTCTTTTGTTTTTCCATTGTAGAGTGTGGTGGAATCATAGTTTCCTGGGATCCAAACCTCAATAAAACCATTACTTTCACTTAGCATCTTAAACCTGTCATTTTCCTGTTGAAAATAAGCATTAAGTTACTGACATTATATGGGAATAATTGAATTGTGTAAATTACCCTTTGGTGCAATATTCCTTAAAGATAACATTGATATGAGCATGAAGCAGGTAGAAAGCTGTTGATTTGAGAAAACTATTAAACTACATCGGATGTGACTTCAGAATAATAAATACTGAAAGGCTTTGCAGTCATACACAGCATTATATACAGCAAATGGGTACTAAACAAAATATTTATCTGCTTAATATTGTGTAGGTAAGCAGATGTCCTTGAGTTGCTGCCAGGCTCTATTGAAATGAACAGACTATTTCATAAAGATGAATTTCACAAACAAATAGGATGTGAGAGACTCGGGCTATTAAAATCCGTTACTGTATCTTTGACCACAGGCAGTTCATTACAATGGGAACCATTCATTCAGGGTTAAGGACTTCAAAGAGCTTTATGAACATTTTTTTCCCTAAACATTTTGTAGATGCATGGACACAAGGAATTACTCAGTAAGATCTGTGGCTGAGGGATATAGCCCGGCAAGTTAAAAGTTGCCTGATTTTATGTACTGTGCTGATGGCATTGCTTTTCTTGACTTTCTAATTCAGCTGCTTTCAGTCCTCTGGAGATGGTAAATCCCCAATAACACAGTGCTGTAAGCTAAAAGAGGGAAATAAGGTGGCTGATTTTTAGTGACAATGTTATAAAGGAATTGCAAAGACGTTATAAAGTTTCTCAGAGAGAATAAAAGCCTTTATGGAGCAACTGAGTTAGGTTTCAGCTGTTGTTTCTTCATGTATTAAATTGATCATAAGCAGGGTGCTTTTGAACAACAGTTTCTGGCTTTTAATAGTTAATGGGAGGTTGGACCATAAGTGGAGATCAATCCCAGAGTAATAAATTTTACATTATTATATTTGTCTGTCTTGAAACATAAACACTAGAGGACCTATTCTCAAATGGCTTCTGACCCAATTTTTTTCATAATTAATACAGGAAATTCAAAGAACATGTCTCCCTGTATAGTTTAGACAAAGGCAAATCTGCATTCATCAACACGGGTTAATTAGCCTGTTACGGAACACACAGATAATATGAAGAGCTACAAAATGGTCCACTATAATTAAGGGAAAGCTTCGACATGAAAACCATCAGCTACATGTTCTCCTGGATAAAAGATAACTTTATAAATTTTGATGTGAATTCTACATAGCATAAGATGTACAGCTAGATTTTGCAGCTTTACTAACATTGAGCTTGGCAGCAATGCAGCAAGAGTATGGAATTGTTCTTTATTTGTTTATTCCAAGGGCAGCGTTTAGCAAAAATTTGTGACAAAGATTCTCTCTCAATGTAAACAACAGTCTGTCATTGATCTGGAGACTTACTTCTGGGTCATGGTATTCAATATGATTGCACTGTTGCTTGGCAGGCTTTTTCTTTGTCTTCTGCATTAATTAAACACATCTGTTGCAACTGAGAAAAGGAGAATAATGCCCTCTCACTTGAATCTTTTGTAGTACTCTAGCAGTATCTCTAGTGACATCAAGGCATAAGGAGTTGCTTTTCCTTAGCCTTCTCATTTTGTTTCTTATAAGAACTTCATTTCTGGCACGATACAATATTCCATGAAGTCAGCAGAAAGGCTGCCACTGTTTTTAATGGGCTTTGTATCAAGTCCTTAAAAACAGAATAAATTCTTTCGCTAATGATACCAATGTGACACATACACAGTATGAAGTATGAAAATCTGCCATTCCTCAACTGGCTCAAGATTTGAGGTCAATATCAGCTGCAAAGAGAACTTTGAAACCAGTAAGGGTGATATTACCCTATCCATCTATCTTTGTTTTGGTTTGTTCTAGAGCTGGAGATTCAGCCATGGAGTGCCTGAGACAGATTGATGTGCATTTCAGATCCCTGCATTTGGGGAATGCAGTGACGGAACAGCAGGATATTGGATTTGTTTGTTTTTCTATGCATTCCTAAACCAGGCAGTTTTTGTCCATGTCCATTGCCAAGCTTTTTTATGTTCCAGCCCTTACCTTTGCTGCTATTTGCTGTGCTTTGCGGCACAACTCTTTATAATGACAATAAGCCTTCATTTCTCTTTGTAGCATAAGTTGAACCTGAGATGCTAGATCTGTTATTGCATTTGTCTTTGCTAGAAAGAGCTGACAAGTTTTCCTACAACACATGGTATTTTGCCATCGAGAAAAAAGCCAAGAGATTTATTTGAAGTGTGGTGCAATCTTGCAATAATGTTGATATAAGTTGAGCTTTAGCACTTAAAATATTATAAATTGATGGCATTGTACTGGAGTAAAAAACAAACAAACAAAAAAATCCAGTAGGTAATTACATAAAGAGAATTAATGTTAGAAGTAAATATACAATATCTTTTCAAAAGGGCCAGATGAACTTTTTGAGACTGACTCAAAACAATTTCTGTCAGCTGTAGAGTATTTCTGTGAGACATCTGGAAAGTAGAAGAGTGGTGTAACCATACAACACTTCTTGCTTTCACCTTTAAATTTTGTATCTCTAAGGCTTTTTAAGTTCCTTTTTTATGTTCACACCATTTTGGTCAATCTAAAAAGCTAAGAAAAAGACAATCATACTATTATGTACTTACTCTGTATGGGACCATGGAAAAAATGTGCTGAGAATACTTAGTGGAACAAACAGAATTACATTAAATAAAATTAAGGACGTCCAGATGGAGAGCCAGCTTACAATAGCTAGGAAAACTAGACTTCTGTATTGATTATGCTTTGTTTCTCCCTCCATGTCATAGAGAAGTGGATAGCCTATGGCAACTTCATAAATGAAAGATCAAGTGCATGTGTAGTTTGCATTCTGTATGCTGTTTTAAGGATAGAGGTTTTAAATAGCAAATGTCCAGATATGCTGCTCTTTTAGTTCATAGGCAATATGCTGGTGATGAAGTTAAGTAACCTGAGTGCTAAGTGGTGCTAGACTTACAACACTTGCTCAGAACAAATTACAAATTCTGTATGTGCACCCTGGAAATGATGTGCAAAGATTTCCACTCATTGAGTATTATTCAAGTAAGCTATTACTTAGATTGTAGACTGATATCTTTTTGTCCTGACATGACACATAAAGTATGTTCTCACTCTTCCATTTGTTATCCCCATCTGTCAAAAGATGATAAACCTCAGAAAAATTCTTATCTGCATGTATTTGTTAATGTCTTGTTTTGTTAGGCAAGATGACATATCATATACAGTATATCATTTTCCTTGTGTAAATGAGCTTGATATCTGGAGCTGCTGAGATAACTGTAATGACTTGATTTCTTCTCTACGTAGCCCTAACTTGGGAAAACATGTTTTTCCATTCGTCCTTATTCTGAACGTCACAAAAATGTGTTCTTAGCTTCAAGCATATGCTTAATAACTGTTTTGAATAGAAACACATTTCTGAATCAGAGCCATGGTATTTTAAATCTCTGTGTGTGCAACTATGCTCTAATTTATAAGATGCACTAATACTTAGCTTGATTAAAATTTTTGGAGATGAAGACCCCTTCAAGTTCAAATATATCATTGGGCTATGTTCCCTATACAAGAACACCATCTTCATGAAGTATGTAATTTTCTTCTGGATTTGCATTGACAGAGAATTAATTCTCTTTTATTTCTGCTTTGCAGCGGGAACAACGTATATCTTTAGCAAAGGTGGTGGACAAATCACTTACACGTGGCCTCCGAATGATCGCCCAAGCACTCGCGCAGACAGATTGGCAATAGGGTTTAGTACTGTTCAGAAAGAAGCCGTGTTGGTACGAGTGGACAGTTCTACCGGGCTTGGAGACTATTTAGAGCTGCATATTGTGAGTATTTCTAAAAAATGCTTATTTATTCACGTCTCAATTGTTCTTCTATTTGTGGGTTTGGAGCTTTTTTAAAAATGTGTTTTGTTTTAATGTAAGTATGAACATTTGAGTGTCAATAGTGAGAGTTTAGATGATCATGGCTCATAGCATACAGTACTGTAAAGGATATCAGACATTCTCAATGTGCTTCTTACTCTACATAGTTTTTCTTCATATGACTTTTAATTTAAAAATCGTATTGTGACATACGTATATAGCAGCTACACGAATCCAATCACATTAAATGTAATTTAGCAATATCAGAAGAAGGTGCATTAATTTTGGAGGGTTTAATCTGAAATCTTCTGAAGGAAATATCACAATTGACTGTGCTTTCTGTTAATGCTAGAATTATCCTTTGTTTTCACTGTTGCATTGTGATGATAAATTGTAAGCAGAAAGCAATACTATCGAGCTAGGAAGTCTGAAAAAGTGATTTCAGCTGCCCTAAAGCAAATAACTAGCAATCAAAATTGAAAGCATCTGGATTTTTATGACAACATAAATAAATGATCAGTTGTGATAAACATAACTAGGGCAATATAAAATGTTGTTGTTTAGATTACTCTCAAATTTGTTAAGTGTATTAGGATGATTTTAACTTAAGAATCTCACTATTTTCCTAAATGGAATAGTTCCTTCTGAATGAAATTACTTATTGATCCATAACCAATTACACTTTTACCCTCAGAAAACGTTCTGCAGTGATCATTTTGAAAACAAGAGGGAAGTTATAGTATTCAGTCTTCCACGTTTTTTTTTTTTCTTCTTTAAAGGCTCTCTTGCATTTTGGACCAAGGTGGCTTTTATATCTATTTATTTACCAATGACAAGGAAACAAAGAAAGAAGGCCTGAAATATAAATCAGATGTTGCGTATAGTCTTCTCTTACCTTGAAACACATGGGCAAAACATCTGACTGATATTGTAAGATCTTGGTTTAAATGTGTGAACAAAGCATAAAAGCTTGTTTTCTTAAGTCACGCCAAATATCAGGTGCCTAGCTATCATTTCTCTTTACAACCAGAGACGAATTCCACTCAGTGTGGAGAACAATGGTGCTTTCCTCTCATAATGTTATCATTAGCATATGAAGGAATGCATTTCTTGTAGATTTACTATACCTTAAATCTACCAAAATGATAAAATGTGTTCAATCTTCTGTCCAACTCTGAGTTTTTCTGTTTCAAAACAAAACATTGGATTCAAAATTAAATTGGAGATCAAAATGCAAAAATTATTGCCAAGTCATAAGTGTTGCTTTTACCCCTGTAGCTTGTTTAAACTCATGCAGGAGCAACAGATAGCATAAATACAAGAATAATAGAGAGCTTTCTATTTTCAGAAAAATTATCACCTTAGTAGAGACAGAGAAAAGTGTCATTTATCCTTCCTCAGTCTTTTGAAACTACTTTAAGTGTCTTACTCTGAGGTGATTGTGGCCTCCTCCATCTTTGCCACAGGCTTTGAGAATCTTTTTCTAAACCCACTGTGGTTCAGAGCAAAATCCGTGGCAACTGTAGAGAGAGTTCTTTTGAATAAAGCTTGACCTTCTGTGAGTTCCTTCTCTTTGTTCTCTCTCTACAGTGGAGACACTATGGGATTGACCTGAAATACTGATATCTGGCAAGATTTTTTTAAATTTAGATAAAGCTAGGAAAACTGATAGGTTGTAGTATCTGAGAGTGTGTTTCAAACAAGAATAGTATTCAAGAGGAAGTTTGAAGTCAGCATTTTCAAAAATACTGTGTACCTGGTGCTATGAATCGTATTAAAGTCAGTGGAACTATAGTTTTGCTGTGATGATATTGTGAAGCATTGTAGTTGTAAAAATGAAAGAAAAGAAAGTAGAGAGGCTCATGTACTTGTTATATTTGAAAAATAATTTATTAGAATTAAGTTTTTTAGTAGTTGACATTAACTGTATTCAACTAGCTGGTATAAAAATCATAGGAAGATTGTGTCATTCAGAAAAAGGTTTTGAACTGTTGCTTTAAGTAACTTGATCATAGTCTTCACTAGCAAGTCAAGATGGGTGCTTGTTTGGGACGTTTCAGAGCAGTGCTGTGAGGGAACTTGCTCTTATCTTTCTTCATTCTAGCAGTGAAAGAGGAAATTACAGGTCTGGTTATGGTACTCTAATGTGTGCTTGCCCTTTTTATTATTCTGTTTACTTAAAAATGATGTAAAACCTAATAAGGAAATCAAGAGCATAACGAATTCTGATTTGGAAAATTGCTACTTGATCATCTGAATCACAGCTTTAATGTTAGATTAGAAACACATTTGTTTTAAGTGATCATTTAACCTCCCGAGATAACAATTGTTAATAGTAGAAACATTGCAAAAAAGTGTATTCTGTATTGCCACCAGATGTTTAACAGTTCCAGTACAAGTATTTTAAATTCCAAGATAGTAAACTATAAAACATCGCATGTACTGTAGCAGCCTAGATGTAAAAGGGTAGTTGTGGGTATAATATGCATGCGTCCCTGTGCTTCAAGAAAGGGGTGTTTGATTTATTTACCCAGATATTCAGAAGTCTGCATTCTCAGCTATCACTTGCCTTCTGTTGTGTAAGTGAAGTAATCTCTTGTTGCAGTTTCTGCTGGAAGATCTAGTTCAAGTAGAAATAGATATTGTGCCTGAAAGTTCAGTTGTCTGTTTTTCAACTTTCTTCTCCTGTTGACAGATGAAAGGACAAATATCTCTGAGAATTCCTATAATTCTCCTTTTTTTTTTTTTCTTAGTGTAATCCTTCTTTTTTCCCCTTCTCTTGGCTTGATCTGCATCCATCTCCATTCCAAGAGGAAAAAGAAATGGCAGCTTGTTAATGCAGTGTTCATTAACTACCATGTGCACTTGGCTTTTTCACCCATTTGTAAAGCCCTGACATAATTCTGTCAGTGAATTGCATACCTATCTTGGCTTTTCTTCTCCTCTGCCAAGTCATTAGACAGATAAGCAGATACATATACATGTGTCATTGTCTTTCACAAGCACTGTACTGTTGAAGCCTCAAATTTCCTACATTTCTATGGTGAGGAGCAAAGTAGAACTAGACAAAGGGCCCAAAGGGCTAAAAAAAATTCTGGCAACGCTGATAATACAGTAAGCTGGCATCCTCCAATACAGCACAAATACTGCTTGCTCTATTAGTGGAGACAAAAGGCATAGATTTCTAACAGTACAAAAATAAAAAGAAATTAAAACTCAGCGTAGACTGTGGATAGTTTGTATGGGATTCTATTTAATATTATTAGAAAATATACAATGGAGAAAGTGAAAACCAGAAGAATTAATATTGTGATGAAAAAAAACATGGGAAGCTGTTTTAAAAGATGTGATAATCTTATCTGAAAAAGTCTGATTAAGAATATTCAGTATGAATATTTTCCGTACATGTCACACTTCATTAGCTTGAAATATTCCAAAGATGTAGCATTATTAGCACGATACATTAATCAGTATTGTATTTAGATTTTCAAAATGTGTTTGTAAATCTTTCTGAGTTATGATTAATGACTGAGGAGAACAGGCTTATGAGAGGAAATAGAGAATGTCTTATGGAAAATTGGGTTGTGGATCATGAATAAATTCAGTCTGTGCTCTTTGTCCCATCTATTTATATACTACATCTATTAAAATAAACATTACAGGAAAGGCATTTTCATTATAAACTTTTTCCATGAGAAAGATATGGACAAAGTCAATTGAAAGTTTTTTTGAGTTTGTGTCATCTTTGGTTCAAAAATTGTTTTGGCTGAAAAGGAAGTTTCCCCATTTTTCTTGGCTATATATAGTTTTTGTATAGGGAATACTTCACTTAATTTTTTTCTAGATTAGTGAAATATTTAGTATCTCCAAATGAAATGTTGATTTTTGCACAAAGCAAAATAATACTGATGTGAAGTAGTGTGGATTTTCAGCTGGAAGTTCATGGAAAAGTCTGCAGTCCTCTCAATGGATACATTTCTTGGAGCTTTTGGCCTACTGTTGAGGACTGTTATTTATACTCCACTCCCTCAGTCTCCTACTTGCACAAATGCAGTCATCTTCTGCACCAGGTTTTTAATAGCACACTCTGTTAGGTTCTAACGTACGTTATATCTAGACAGCTTTAATTTATGCACGTATAATGACCTTCCTTCAAGTGAACAGAAATAACTCAAAGTAAAACTGGAAAGAGGATCAGAGTTCCGTGTGTGAGCATATCAGAGGAAAACCTGCAGTCTTAGGATAAATGAATTTATTATTCTCTTTTGAGTACTTCACATGTCTTAGGTTTTAATGCTGAATGGAAAGCCAATTGAAAGATTCCTATTGACTTAGTTGCATTTGAATCAATGCCTAGTGAGTCCAGTGTTCTTTCACTGGGACTGATGATAAAAATCCCTTTGATTTTAGTGATTTTTTGTTTGTTTGTTTGTTTTTGGTTTGTAATAATTTTCCCAGTAACACTTGAATAATCTGTAAAAGACATAAATTTTCAAGATAACATGTCTTCTGATAATCTTTCAAATACAGCATTAGTTGTTATTATGTATGAATCTACATGATGTGAAGATTTGGAATAGCAGTGATTTATATATGCACAGAACAGTAATGACTGTAAAATCTAATTATTTACATCCTGGAAGAGCTTTAAAAAAGAAAAAAAGGAGAGCTGACTTTTGAGAGTCTGGTATTTTAGAAGTGCTGAGCATGCACATGAGGCTAAAGTCAGTGGAAGCTGAATATAGCCAGTACCTCTGAAAAACATGCCAGCATTGTATCAGCTCGGTGTGCGTTAAGCATTGTTATGTCTAATGGTTGTAACATTTAATATGCTTTAAAAACTGCGAGGAACAAGAAAATTACTTACGGGTAATGTTATCTAAGCAAGAATTTTGCAAATATTTGATACTTCTTTATAGATACACGATATTTGTTAACATATGAGAATGGAAATAAACTATAGGAAGCTTAGTGGCTGCGGGCAGTGATCATTTTCTCTGTAGGGAACAAAACAGCAACGTTGGTTTATGTGTTAATATTCAAATTGAATAAAAATTCTTATGAAAGGAGAATTTCCAGGCTTACTTGTGGGGTTTAAATAATGAGAAGTGCTGGTCAAAAAAGAATCACTTGTGGGGCTAGGCAGCCAAGTGAGAATGCAATTCAGTGTACGCAAACTTAAGTTAATTAGAGTGGGAGCAATGGATTAATCTAGGGAATTTGTGCTAAATGGAGCAATCATTTACTTCACTGATCAGACTAAAGATCTCAGTCTGTAGGAAAGAAAATAAATCACTGAAATGGTCAAGCTGTACCATGAAATTATGCAATTAAGTTATTGTTTTGCAGTAGCAGAGGCTCAAAAATAGGGGATTTCAGGATAGAAGTTGTTTGTTAATACTTCATCTTGAGTACTCTGCACTGTCTGTTATCCAAAGGGGTTTTTTTGTTGTGTTGTTTTTTTTAAAGAACACTGTTATTTTTCTTCTCAAACAGGATTTAGCACTGGGCAACAGTGGTCAGTTCCTGCTGTGAACGGACCAAATTATAGAGAGGTTATGGAATTGTGCTAATTCTAGCACAGAACAGATTGATATGTTACTGTACCAAAAACATGAATGGAATTTGAACAGATGATATAATTAAACAGCTTGGCTATGACTGCTACCGTGGTGTTCTGCAACAAGTCCTTATGCTGGCAGGGAAGCTCCATTTTAGCAGCATGGCAGCTCTGATCTTGCGGAGTCTGCGAAAGTGTCTGAGGAAGCAACTCCTTTCATCATCTTATACTGTCTTGGGATGAATAGAAGTTCTTATTTCTTCCTCTACCCAGCTAATAACTCCTTTATACATCCTGTTCCTTTCATGCTTTTGAGAGGATAGAAGCTTCCTTCCCCAAAAGCATGCTGGATGAAGGGGTCACCACCTGCCAACCCCTCGCTGAGAGAAAATTACACAACTAATAACTCCTAAGTACACAGTTCAAATATCTTCTGTCATCAGAATGCTCAAGCCCTTGGCACTGATGAATCTTTCAAGTTGCTTTCCTCTGGTAAAGGTGTAGAGTCTGGCTGAGAGTAGAGAATTCTTAGAATGCTTCTGGTGGGACGCACACATATAAGTGTGTATATGTATATATTTGTGTGTGAATATGTGTGTAAATATATATATGTATATACATCAATTACAAAAGTTATTGTGCACTTTTAAGTAGTGAAGTAGACCAGTATGGAGAGGCCAGCACAAGAGCAGGCACATGTAACTAACACAATGAGGCTCTTCATAAAGCATTGCTTATTTTGGTTATTGTTACTTTAAAACTCTCAAGCATTGTACAGACTTCTTCCCGTCTTTATATCCAAAGATTCTTTCTTAGTCTCTGCTTTTCCCTTACTCCCTAAATATTTTTTCTGCCATGTCTTCAGATTCACGTGCCTGTGCGTGTTCTTCAGTCTCAGTGAATCCCAATATAGCAGGTGGCAATGTCCAGGTGTCTCAGTGACTACATACCTTTGCTTTCCCACATATTGAAACACTGTGTAGCTAAAGGAACTGAGGGTTCATTGTAGACGTTGACTGTGTGGTACACACATGGAAGACCTTGAGCGGGACCACTTGTTAGTTTGGTGTCATAAAGAACAAATCAGGTAAACATATGGCTGAAATTAGATGTCCTTTCTTGACTAAGTTGTTTATATGTAACATATATAATATGTAAAATACCAAATTTCTGGCTACAGAAAAGAGGAGAAAATAATTTGTTAGTAGTGCAGAGAAATTAATAGGCCATTGTTTCTCCATAGCAGCGTCTTACCTAGGTGATGTTATACTGTCTTACTGATGTTTTGTTTCTCTCAATGCTTTTTAGTTTGCTCTTGCCTTAAAGGAACAGATCTTTTACTAATGTTAAACCTGTCTGACCACCTACTACACAGAATCATAGAAAACTGTCATAACGTCTGGAGAATGAAAATGATGATTGGAGGTCACTTCCTGTGAAGCCAGCCACTTGTTTCTGTCTACCCTACGTGTACTCTTTCCTGTTTATTGTGTATGTTATTATGCATGTACTATTTGTTTTATTTAGTAATACAGTTGAGCCAGACCTGATAATATTTCCTAGCTTGTTATTATATATTGTATTATATATAATATTTCCTAGAGGAGCACAAAATGTTTTTCACTCCCTCTCTGCAGGACACGTGTGGGAATGTCAGTTCAAACTCAAGTTGAGTTAATGTGTACCTGTTGTATTAGAAGCCATTTTGGCACTTTAGGTTGATAAGATGTGGTTTTGAAAAAATAGGAATAGACATGAGAAATGGCATTTTGAGTTATCCTAGTCTATGCTTTCAGCTTCTGAGGGCATTTTGAATAAAAGAGAGTGAATATCACATTGCCATGACCCATTGAGAGAGGGCCAATCTGGCATAGTACAGAATCAAGGTGCATTTGTTACGGCTGCAAGCCAGAACTCAAGATCTGGCCCATTAACTCTGTAGCTCTTAAATTTATGAGCTCTAAATGAGGATAAGGATGTAATGTATGCAGCAGCACAAAGTACTAGTGTAGCAGTTTTTCAGTGAACGTGCGAACAATATCATTTTTAATATCAGTCAAAAAGATTAGTCTGCTGATGTCAATCAAGGCAAGTGGAAAAGCACAGCTGGTGGCCTGAACAGTTTCTGCTCCTAATTCCAAATAATTCTCATCCTGCCGCTTCCACTGTTCATTGGTCTGAAGAAACTGCAGAAATATGAGTAGGTATGAGTAGGATCTATGTCTGGCCAGAAAACTCCTGCTGGAAGGTGAAAGGTGCAGAGATAATTTTACAGATCCTGCTGCTTTGCTTCAGGCACTTGTTTAAGTAAACACTGGTATTATAGTTAATCACTTTGCGCTAATAAGGAAAGCTTGTCTTAATACTATTCTGGTTTTGTGAGATAATACCTTAATTGTTAGTTAATTAGACCACTTATTTAATTCAGATGTTGCTCTGTGATGCCGCAGTGTCATCAGCAAACTGGAAACTTGTTTTAATATTTAATGTTAGTTTGCCTTTTTCTTCCAGATGGTTTTATCATCTGGAGCCTTTCTCACTTTTCACTTTTGTTGCAGTACCACTGAAGAGCAGCTACAAAAATCACTGACTAATCTGATCTACCAGAGGGTAGAACTGAGCATACTGGGCCTGGTTCATTCTTTCATCTGTTTTAGTTACTTCCCTTTCACAATCTGTGACACCAACTCATTGCACCAGGATTTTGTGGGAAAGCCACAGCAGGGAATTTATTTGGATTTCCTCAAATCCAAGTTAACAATACTTTCATCTGCTTTTCAGCACTGTGCCTATGCTATTTAATGGTTTCTCTCTTAACGACGCTCCAGTGATGATGTATCACTGTAGAGCAAAACACGCTTTCCCCAGAGCTGAGCAGCCTCTTCCTTTCTCTCCTTAGCAACGATCCCAGGTGTGTAACGTTTGTTTTCTGTGTCAATTCTTCTCATTTAGCAGTGTGCTCCTGCTGCTGTTAAGTCTCTTTGTTTTGTGTGTTGTTTTTTTTTTTTCAAATAGATCGAGCTGGTCCTAAGCATTTCTGCAGCAATAACAGACATGATAAGGATTTAATGAACTCGTATTGTCAGTGTTCTAATGGTTTAGGCTTAATACAACAATCGCACTAACAACAGGTGATTCTTCTTAAGTGTTTAAAGCAACTTAAATATCTTTGATTGTGAAAGCCCGTTTAGACTGAAGAATGCTTATGCTTCAGAGGGTGGGATTAGCTCAAGGAACAATTTGCACATTCCTTGGCTTTGGATAATTACCTAGCTTATGCTGAATAAGGAATATCAAGTTAAAGAGAGGTCCTTTTTGCCAGTTCTGTCTGAAATTGTCCTGAAGCTTTCAGCACAATGGCATGAAACTACTGATGCAGCTTTAACTCCTGCCAGAATTTGTGGCTGATAATCTGTGTTTGGTCAAAGACCAAATTTAACCCCAAATATTATCCCTGGGGAGATGTGAATTGTGCTTTCTGCTGCATTATGCAGAAAGTGTTATGCATTCTCTGTGGTCTAGGAACAGCTTCTTGTACAGAGCTGGTTCTCTGCCTTTTCTGCTGTGGGTGAGTGCTGTTGGGTCAGCTATTCCTCTTCATTCCAGGCCTCTGAATGGAAAGGAGGGGTTGGAAGATTACAACCTCAAGTATCTCACTGCGCGCTATTTTTTGGGGCTGGAGTCTCTTGTTTTCTGTTCTGTCCACAACCTTGGTAGACTTGTGACTTACTGCCTATGCACTAAATGCTACAGGCTGTGCTTTTCCTATCCAGAGTCCCATCCAGAGTTTCTTTCTTGACACAGTGAATTTCAGGGAACAGTAGGGTTTGTGGATCAAAAGTCCCCAGCTTTTTCCTTGCGTAGCAGATGGAGTTTTTAAGGCTCGCCGTGGATTAGGCAGCAGCCAACTTCTCATTTAGGGACAAGTACAAAGAGCGTTATCACACGTGAAGTTACTTTGCAGTAACTTCTACCTATTAAAATAAAAAGTGAAAAGATTATGCTATACAGACTTAATAACCATTCAGCATCTTTGATAATGTCACTGCTGTCAGTATCATACTCACTACAGCACTTAATAGCTGAACAGATGCAGCTCACTAGAGCACCACATGGTATACAGCAGCAGGGAGTCCCGTTTGACAAGTTGGTTTTGTTTTATTTCCTTTTCAGAGAGCCTTCCCTGGTATCCCAGGTTTCTGTGCTGTTTTGTTGCTTTTATTCAGCAAAGGGAATCTGCATTGCTTCTTTTCAAAGAAAGAGGTTTTTTACTTCTTAGTGGAAGCACTATGAAATTCCTAACAAAGCTACTGTAAGGAATGATTTAATTGAAGATGGTAAGCCCTTGATTTGGAAAGGGTTTGTCTGTAGCAGGTGGTATATATCTGCATTCATAGGTTACACGTAGGGTAGAAGCTGTTCTGTTTGTTGTAGGTGATTTGAGGGCTTTTTTTTTTTTATTGCAAGATTTTGTGTGTATGTCTGCAAGTCACTTTGCTCTGTGAATGATAACTCTTGGCTGTAATAGTGAGGCAGTTGTTTGTTGCTTCCATGTTTGTTCTCTACGGATCAATTCATAGGACCATTTTGTGAGACTGTCCAGTCTTCTAATTGCTTGTCTGGAAAAACACCTGAGTATACACTTTGAGGCTAAAGTAAGATGGCTATGCACTTAATATAGTCTAAAAAAAAAAGAAATGGCAGAACAATACAGGACGTGTAATGAAAACCCTGGAAAGGTAGAAATACAGGGTATTTGTTTTCAGGACACATATAGTAAATATGTAACTGAGACTGAACTTGTTGCAAACATTATGCTATCCATCCTTTGTTTTGTGGCATAAATAAACCTAGAAACCCCCTTGGTTACTCTTCCTATTCCTTATTAATATAGGTATATAATTAAGGCTTGATGTTGCCAAGGGCTAAACTTACAGGTAGTGCCTTCCCCAGAGCTAAAAAAAAAAAAAAAAAAAAAAAAGTCACAGGTCTGTGTTTAACAGTATTTAAGACCTGAATATAAAATCTCCTTTTTAAAAGTTGGGTATTTAATTTGACATTCCTAAGGCATTGATTTTCTTTTCTTCTTTCTTGCTTTTCAGTGCACTTTCAAACTCAAAAAGCACAGGCACATCTCCTTGTCACAGCTGTAGTGTGGTACATGATGACACTGAGCTCTGCTAGTGTGGGAGGAGGGGAGGTAGGGGCTGCAAGAACAGTGGAGAACTGATTAAAATTCAAAATGAGCTTGATAAAGTGGAGAAATAGTCTGAAATCAGGAAGATGAATTTCTACAAAGGAAAGCACAGTTCTGTACTGTGCACCAGTATAAAAATGGGGAATAATTGTGGCCAAGAAGCAGTTCTGCAGAAAAGATTGGAAAGTTACAGCTGATTGCAATTTGTCACAGGAAAAAACAGGCATTGGGATGTATTCACATGTGGGGTGGAAGAGAAGGCAAAGAAGTTAATTGTTTATTCAGTGCTGCTGGGACCTCAGCTGAAGAAGCATGTTCAGTATTGAGTGCTCTGCTTTGAGAAGGAGGTAAGCAAATTAAGCAGCTAGTAAAAGAAACTCTGCTTTAATTAACGTTTAGCTCCAAAGAATATAGTGAAAGAATGGGCTCTGTTTTGTTCATGAAAGGGAAGGCAGGGAGTGACTGACTGTGAAAACAGCCTTTTAATACACACAGGTTGCTATAAAGAGGAGCGTGACTAACTTGTTTTGCCTGTCTCTCAAGGTAAGAAATAGTTGGATTAATTTACAACAGTGGTATCAGGTACTGGGGAGGAAAAAAGTCAAGCTATGTGGAGCAAGTTATGTAGGTAGGCCCAGTTAATCTATGCTTTTAGGATCAAACTACATTCCTGTCAGTGATGAGGATGCCACGGAGCAGTACAGTTGTTTATGCTGCAATTTGTAACGGGAAGGCTGAGGACCAGGAATGTTTGCACGTCAGCACAGTGAGTTTCATTATTTTCATTTCTAAAGGCAGAGATGAGAGAGAGAGAGAGTAAGCTGCTGAGTGTTTTCTTTTAATATCTGTTGGTTTTATTGTGATCAGCAACTGTAAGACTGTACAGTATATCAAGGTAGAACCCAGTATGCCTTTGCTGCATCAACGTCTCCTTGTGCTTATGTTAGCCAGCTAGTGGTCTAGAAATGAAGTTAAATTTATACATCTGAGAACAATTTACCACCCGAGCAAAGGACTGTTGGTGTGTTGTTCTCTAACTGTTGGCATGTGCCTCCTGTTCAGCTTGAAAAAAGGTGGTGGTGATGTAACCAACTTTGTCTCCTCGCCCACCTCTAAACTGTTACCAAGCGTTTGCCTGGTGGCCATGTGGGAGTAGTGAGGTAATTCAAACCGTCCTGGTGTAAATATAAAATAACCTAAATGTGCTAAATGGACAAAACTCAACTGATTATGTTACAAGAATAGCATACAGTTGGGATGAATTATAAAATTTATCAGGTTTTTGAGCTATTTGGCTGGTTCATTGGGTGCACATGTGTCTGTATGGTGTGAAATGTTACTTTAAGTTTGCTTGTCAGTACAATACAGGCAATTTATCCAAAACATGAAAAGTGTTCATAAGTCGCCGGCATTAACCTTCCCCGTTTCATTTTTAAAAATAAGTCTCTGATTTCCCAACATTGTCATTTAAGTTGAGGCTTTTCAACGCTTTCAGCAGAATGTTGATTACAGAATCTACTTCTAGCTGTTGATGACTATCACAATTTAGGGTTCATATCAGTAAAAGCCCACCGCACTTCAAATAACACAGTAACCGTTATAATTTTGGTACTGTTCTCCAGCATTGAATCTTCAGCCTGTGCCTCTATCCAGTAGGTTGTATCCTGGGGCTCGCTCTGCAGCAAAGCCAAGTTATTTCCTGAAGCAACTGTGGGAACTTGCTCTGGACTGAAATGGTTTAAGTTTTGGGTTATCATTTGCCGTGACAGCTAGCGGTGGTCTGTTGAAGTGTGAATCAGTAGTGTTACTCTTATTGTCAGCAATGTGCAGTGCAAGATGAACACACTTTCATGGTAAGGAAGGTGAATCTCACCTCTGTTCTGGTTCTCCCCTTCAATTATATGTTCTTCCCTACTATAGCTCAAGTTGTGTTGTTCAGCTCCCCTGGCTATTTTGCACTTCTGCAGTCACAAACGTAGATTGTGGATTTCCTTTGTTGCCCCAGAATGTAGAAGACATCCAGGATGATAATACATGTCCGTTCATTGAGGTGGAAGAAAAATAATGAATAAAATCATTGCTGTGACTGTGTCAGGATGGTCTTTTTATTTGTCTCGTAATGGAGGTGTTGTTCAGCATTTCTAATTACCATATTAATCTTCACTATCCCTTGAGACAAGTGTAATATCAGGAATAGTAGTGCATGACAAATTTTGACCCTCAGAGGTGCTGGTTGCAAGCAGTTTAGTTTGCTGGCAAACCTAATTGGTTCCCTGTAGTCCTTCCTTTTCTCCCTGAAAATATTTGAGAGATTCACGATGCTTTTTTCCTATAGTGTAGAGAAATGTTAAAAATCTAGTCAGAGAAATAGTCTTGTGTGAATCATGTTCTCCCACACACATGCTACGCGTGAAGAGTTTATCAGAAACATTCCACACACTTAGTATTTTTTTTAAATGATAAGCAAGATTGATTTCTGCGTCTGAGTTTTGCATATGTGAATTTGTACACTGTAGTTTTGTTGTTGTTTTTGAAATTGCTTTTACGGTGCCAGTGTGCAGGAGTGTTCCCAATCACAAGCAAAGAGATAGCTGTGGTGAGTGGTGTATAATCCCAGAAAAACAAATTATTTCCTCAAGAACGGGGAAAGGCAGTGGAGCCTTTTGTCCATCCCACCTCCACTGAGCTTTCTTCTCTGTGGGCCTGACTGGTTCTGGTCTATGACTTAAATTACCAATCAGTGGGAAAAACAAGTACTCTTTTCTCTAAGCCCTCCTAGGGAGGTGACAGTAGTGCTTTGGTTGGTAAGGCACAAAGACCAGTAAGCAGATCATTAAGGAAGGCAGTGGGCTTTTTGGTTAACCACTTAATTAGCTCAGTTATTATAAATGTTCAGTGTGGAGTGCTAATTTTCTGGTGTTGTCATCTTTGCTTTGGAACACATTCGCCTATCAGGAAAAAAATTATGTAGGTTTTCAAACTTCCTGATCTATTACATTGACACCACAGAATCTTGTAGATGCAATGTAAAGGTTATACGATCAGTAGCTGGGTATTCTAATTCTCATTGTCCATGTGTTTCCATTTTGAACTGGCTTCAAGAGAAGGATTGGTGATCTAGGTGTAGTTGTGTTGTGTAAGTTAGAAAAAGTTTCTCTGATCTTGTTTCTTGGTGGAAACTGGAACTTGGGAAATTTGAAGTGCTGGACAGAATTTAGAAGCAAAGGTGAAAGGAATGCTATGGCACCACTTATCAATTGGGGCTGATTTTAGTGGGATTTGAGAAAGCTGGATTCAAATTTTTTCCATATCTAGTTCAGAATGGGAGCTCTTCTAGACTCCCACATTGTAGCTTGAAGGCATTAAATATCAGCTTTTGACTTCCCTTGCTGCATGAATCTTTGTTTCTTTCTGTATTTCTAAAGCAGTGAAATGTTTTGTATTGTTATACATCCGGGAGGAAATTTTTCAAACTTTATCTAGTATTTGTAAACATATCTTAATAGATAGATATTGATAACAAAACTGTCCTCATTCTTTTACAGTCATTATAGTCCTGAATCCTGTTGCTTTGTTTCTTAACGTAAGTCATTGTATTGCATGGTAATGCTTCCCTTAGAGCCCGCCTCAAACATTTTTCAGTCAAAATTCAGGATGGAAGCTTCATTTATGTTAGTGAGAAATGAAGTCCTGACTGTTGTTCCTGTGACTGCCTCTAAGTGCGGAAGGCAAGGAGCTTGGAGAGCACTGCAACACTTGCACAACGTTAAAGAGCGAATGTCACAGTGCTCTTAACATGAAACATGGCATACTCACGCTTCCTGGAATCCACTGCACATTTTCAAGGGCCAAAACCTTTTCTGAACCCCTCAATACAACAAAATTTAGCACATTTCTTTAGCACAGTTGAATATTTTTGCAAACGTGGACAGTCGACATGATGACAAAGCATTATACTGATGAAAAGACAGAGCAATTAGGTGAAACATTCTGTGGTGCTTTGTAGTGAGTATTCCTCTTTTCTGCGAAGGAGGATTATGCCTTTTATATTACTAATTCCAGCCACCTGAGATACGTTAAATCTGAATTCTGTAGCGTATTTCTCTGATCTATTAAAACCCTCATGAAAACAATATAATGATCCTCTGTACCAATCACCTGTTACAAAACTTCCAGAAGATTTAGCAATGATGGCAAAAAAACTAACACATTAGAAACATTAGTATGTGATTATTATTTTTAAGTCTTTTATGGTTTAAGAATAAATAACCTTCTGAAAGCCAACTGCAGCTCCCAATTTGTTTACAATTCATAATGAGTTCCTGCGTAAATGCTATAAGGCTCTAAAATTAGAGAGCAGGTTGTTTGTTTGGGTTTCTACTGGCTATTGTGAAATCAAGATGTTTGAGGTCATAAGTGTAAGTGGGGATAACTTGTGTTGCTATCCTAAATGAATATTTTGATCAATTTACCCTCACCTCACATCTTCTGAGCAATAGGAAATAGATAGTTATGGGTTCCAACTAGAGAGTTTCTCAATGGTTGGTAATACAACTGGTAGTTTCTTGGTTATGTATTCTTTGGGTGGAGAGTGGCAGTGAACTTTATTATATGTTTCCTAATTTCCAAACTGCTGCTAATTCAGTATGTACTCAGTGCAAAATAGAAACCTTTTATTGATTGCCTGTGTGTGTCAGTACTTACCGCTTTTATTAAAGTAACTATTTATTTTCTGATTGAGGACCTGTGACATAATTATGATGCAAGTTTAAAAAATAGATATATTACTGAAAAAAAGAGTTCTGGCAGCAGAGTTAGGTAAACCAGAGGATCTCCTGGCTGGCACATAGCTCCTTAATTTTAAGATACTGATCTTGGTGTTAAATGGAAATAGCAGGCCAAAGATATTTCTAATATTGCATCACTGCCCTGTTTGCTTTTTTTTTTTTTTAATATAATTTTTGAATCTTAAAACCATTTATCTGCATTCTTTTGATTGCTTGGCTTTGTAATTAATGCAATAAATGTGATTGTAAGAAATTGCATAAAAACAATAGACCTAAACAGGAAACACACTTCTATGCCTTTTTTGTCTATTTTCGTCTTAAGACAGAAGATTATGAATTTGTTCTGCTTTCTGTTGCTGTTCCAGAGCAGCAGAAGCTAATGCTAGTTTCTACTGTCTTATCTAAAATAAATTTAGAAATGGTAGCTCATGCCAAAAGTATATCTGTATGGCTTGTTAGGTTGGCAGAAAATTAGCGTGAGATTTTATAATGTGGATTTCTTTTATCCTTCAGATATTAGTGCCTCGTGGTCATGTTTCCAAACTTTCCTGGAACATTTTGAATAGTAGGAGCTTAATGGTTGTTTATGGTTTTTGTTTTGTTTTCCTTGGCATGTTAATGAAAAGAAAACCATTGCGGTAAGGCTGTGGGGAGGGGAATGAGCAGTGAAAATCTGCCTGGCTCTCTATCAGTAAGCACCTTAGCAGTTGCTGCAGAAGTACAGCTCTGAAACAAGGTTTTCAACCCCTGTGTGACTTTGAGGCTTGTTCATTAATGAAACAAAGCACAGGGTAAAAGGGTGTTGAGCTTCAAGTTTAATTGCAATGCTTCTTTGAATGTGGGATTCCAGCTAAGGCTCTGGATTTCTCTTTTAAACCAAGCCTATCCAGGTACATGCATGAGTACTTCAACTGTGTGATAAGAATAAAATGGATGTACTTCTTCTAAGATCTGTGCTGTGATTCTCATCGAGAAGCATAAATTAATCCCTAATTCACACCTGTGGCTTCTGCTCAAAATAAAAATATCCCGAGGAAAAGAATGTCAGAGTTGATTGGTAGAAAATTTGTTGTAACTGCATTATATATGAAAATGAATATATTGGATGACAATTTCTATTATTTTCACAAGGTCCATTCAGTGTAATTATAATTTACCATTCAATTATACCGTTCTCTTTATGCTAATTTTCAAATTATTCTTTCTTTTACTTTAATGGGTATATATGAATCATAGGAAATACACCTAATTAATACCTCTGCTCACTGCTACAATTAAACATTAATCAGATTTGATTTTTAGAGTAATGTGCTACCAGTCTTCTAATCTTCTGAGTTACAACCTGATAAAAATTTCATTGCCCTTGTTATAAAGTTCTCAGTGGGGAAGGGATTTCCATCTAGTGTATTTCATACACAGTGCTGAACTTCCATATAAATTTCACACTCCTTATACAACTCTATAGATAAATGGGTTAGAAAAGCATAGAGTGACAAAAAGCAAATTGACCTTTTAGACTTTGTTTGAAAAATAAGTTGTGTGTCTGTCAGTGCAATCTGAGTTAATGTGATGTTTCGTATCACCACGGGGATATGATGGTGCTTAGTTTGTCTCAGCCTTTCTTATGAGGGGGAGTGGTGGGGCAGCGCTGAGCTTTGCTTTCTTAGCAACAGGGCCCAAGGGAAAGGCCAAGGAATGAAGCTGTATCAGGGTAGGGTTGGGGGGTTAGGAAGGGTTCTGCCTTCCGAGGGCAGTGGGCACAGAACAGACTGCCCAGGGCAATGGGCATAGCTCTGAGCTGCTGGAGCTCAGGGAGCATCTGGACAGTGTACTCAGACACAGGTTTTGGGTGGTGCTGCTTGAAGCCAGAAGACGGACTCAGCAGCTCTTGTGGGTCTCTTCCAACTCAGAATATTCTGTTCTTTTTTAGCCAACATATTTCCTTTTTTCTTCTCAGCTTAGAGGAAAAAGTCAGATGTGAGCATGAAACAATGCATGAATGTTCAAAATCCACCTTTTTTTTTTTTTTTTTTTTTTTGGTAGTGATTGTTTGGAAAAAATCAACCTTGAATCCTGACATTTAAAATTGGCAAGTCATTGACCTGTTAAGCAGCAATGCTGTAGAATAGCCCTCTTTCTTCAGTGTATCTGTAAAGCATCTCAGGGTTGTGCGCTGCTTTGCTTTGGTCCCTGCTGCCCCCCCTACCACTGATTCCTAGGCTTGAAGAAAGGCCATGGTAAGTTGAGTGATTTATGACAAGAAGTGGACAGGTGGGGAATTAACTTTGTTGTGCCCCTGAAACTTGTCTCTATTAACTTGCTTTCAACAGTGAAAAACCCTTTTCAAATCATAGGAAGTTCAGAATAACAGGATGGAATGAGTTCTGGGTCATAGGTTATCTCTCCCCGATCATCTGCAGCTTAGAGGTATTTCTTACATTTTTTTTTTCTTTAGAGAGCTAAGCCCCATCTCTTCATTCAATAAAAAAAAACAGAAACAAAAACAAATGAGAACTTGATCTAGGCAAGGGCACAAAAAAGGTTGTTAGAACAGTTTTTTGGTAGAACTGCAAAGAGTCCAACTCTTATTCTGATTCTCAGAAGATTTAATTAACCCTGAGCTTATCGTGTTGCCAGAGCCTTGGTTTCTACCCTATGCAACAAGTGAGGACAGTATCTGATTTGAACTTTGGAATTATTAAATTTTGTTACAAGCACAGAAGGAGTAGACTGCTCAACCAGTTGTATCTATAAATGGCATTATCGAAGTATCAGACTGATGTGGCAGAAGATAAAAATGAGTCATGAAGCTGTTCTTTCCTTCAGTAGAAATGGCAAGTGTCTGTGTGAGAGCTAACATACACAAACAACAGCATGTTTGAAGGGTGGGTTGTACTCTTTCTCTTTTTTGTTCACGCAGATGGGATGAAGTTTTCTGACCTGTCAGGGATCCTCTCAAGTAGGAAGACTTTGGTAAGGTCTACAATGAATATGGTGCAAAGAGGGCGCTGGCTGCCATACAACAATTGTTTGTATGTGCTGGACCTCTGCTCCATCAGGATTCTGTGGGATTTGGAGAGATCTAATGAGAACAGCCCTCTCTCTTTTTCTGTGATAGAGGAAGGGCTTCTTTGAGGACCCCATGCTTCTGAGCTAACAGCAGGGAGCTGTGCTGTGCATGTACTGGTGTTGCTGTAATCACTGCACAGGCTGTGGATCAGTGACAATGCTCAAATACATGAGGTGGCCCCATGAACTGATTTCTTTCAGCTCTATAGAGAGGATGCTGAATATGTGTTACACTGTTCTCCAGATGTAAGAAATGTAAGGAAAAAAAAAATGTAATTCTGTTTTGTATCATACTTATGTCCATTGTCACTTGTTTGTTTTTGTTTTGTTTTGTTTTTTAGTTAGATTTTGCATATAGTGTACTTACTAAGAGGCAGCTACGGGTGTTTCCTTTCTGCTTCATTTCCATATGAATATTCATGATTATTTGTTAGGTTTGTCAAGGGTTAGTCTCTATTACTTCATCCTTTGGGTACTTCAAAGCTTTAAAGAAGTAAAAATTTAATATTACAGTCTGGTTTTGTTCTTTTTAGGCAAATGGGGGACAGACTCATACATTGTTCTGATGCCTCCTACTAACTACTTTTATTTTTTTCTTTAAAAAGAAAAAAACAACACTTGGCATCCATCTTAATGGAAAAAGAACTTGGAACTTAAATTTGTAATGGATGGTTCTTCATGGCTGTTCTTAAATTGAAAATAATGTTTTTCTATTGATTTATTGACCTGATCAGCATTTAAGCCAAAAGCAATATTGTTCTCTTTAATTTAGCCGAGTTGCTACCAAAACTGCCAAAACATTTGTATATCAAATGTCCTTCCTAAAAATGACATCCTTTTCTGTATGTGAGCTACAGAGAAACCATTTTTTGGCTCAATTCTTCAAAAATGAAAGGAATTTTCTTGTGA
Organism: Lagopus muta; assembly: GCF_023343835.1. Lineage (NCBI taxonomy): Eukaryota > Metazoa > Chordata > Aves > Galliformes > Phasianidae > Lagopus > Lagopus muta. Next base: position 99,284,710 of record NC_064434.1, read on the forward strand.
AGCTTTCTGCCAGTCTTGAACAACTCTGTGATAAATTTTAACAGCGTGTTAATGGCCAAATGTTACAAGCAGACATTTTGGATTTGCTGGAAACGCTTCTTTAGTTGTGCAGATCTTCAGTTGTACCTTTAAAAAGCTGTTTTTAATGAGAGCAAAACTTGCAGAACACTAAAATAAAATATTAGTAGAAGGAAAAACAAGCATATGGATTTTAAATAGGGAGACATTTTTGTCTGTTACTGCTGTTGCATGTTTTTGGAGTAACTGCTCCAATGGGGTCATAAATAGGAAACCAGTGTTACACATACAAATTATTTTCAATGATCTGCCCTAAAGCAAGATTTTATTTTTTTGCTGAAAAAATGCGTGCCTTAGTTTGAGTTCAGAGGTGATGCTGAATTTACTCAAGCAATGTTTAAATCCAACAATGTGTATGGGTTTTTTTTTTTATTTATTTTCATTTTTTAGCTGGATCAGATTTTCAGCTACTATACTTCTCATGTACTTTTGCATGTGTTTGTATGTAGTACTCTGCAGTGTTAAGTGGACTCATAAATCTTTCTGGGCTGTTAGCCTGATCTGTAAGAAACTAATGTGCAAAGGGAGTATTTTGTCCACCAGACATTAATGCAGAGTATGACAAAAGAACTATTGCTTTGCATGATTTATAAGGCTGACCTCAGGCTGAAATGTAATAGTTTCATTATTCATTTAAATGTACCCAGGGTAGTAACCTCCTTTTTTATTACTATTTTTTTTCATTACTTCAATTCTGGAATTAGGCTTGCTGTTGTGTGTTTTTCTCCAAGCTCTGAGCAGAATGCAGGGCTAGGCAGAAGATGACCAGCAGAATGCATCTTGATGACAATGACAGACCTCTCTTGACCAAGAGAGAATGCTGTTCTTCCTGGATAGTGAATGGGGGTAGGGGGGAAGTAAAAGATGAAACAGCATAATGTTTGGTTATGCCTCTATCAGTAAGGCTTGTATTTAGGTTGATGGAGATGGTATCTTCTTCAGCAAAGGGCTTTTGGTACTATAGTAGTTCAAAAGGCATGTTATGGCTGTTGCAGACATTCATTTTCCCAGAAAAGCTTGATTACCAAAGAAAACAGGTTTCTGTAGTTTTGTCCTTGTGTTGATCAATCCAAACTTCTTCCAACAGTATTTGGGCCTAGTTTTAGTTGAATTTTGTAGAAGCAATGTAATTTTTTTTTTTTTTTTTTTTTTTTTTGTGAAAATCTGCAGCTCCCTCTCAGGAGGGAGACCTCTTAAGTTCCTGCTAGGAAAGAGGTAAGAAAAACTTGGGTGTTTTCCATTCTGCTTGGCAATAGCTAAAAAGTCGATCAGCATTTGTAACCATTGGCCAGCTGGTCAGTTCACGTACAAATTCAGTGTAGGGAAGACATCTTCTGTCCTCTATTGATATGGTAGTACATAAAAAGGTAATAAGAGAAACAGGGAAGGAAAAGGTTTTGGAAAGCTCCTGGTGTACTGCATACAGAGCAGATCCTTGTGATGTAGAAATTCTAAGCCAAACCCATTTCTTGATATTTTTGTTGTTGTTGTTTATTAGTGTGGCAAAAACTTTCATTTCAGTACCAGCCAGGACACAAAATATTCTTCTGATAAAGCAGTATGCTAATAACAGAAATCCCACACTGTGGTCCAGATTGAAGTGTTAGCTTGCATGGCTTTTGTGGTGCTTAGCAATAATTATAAGCTAATTCATTACACGTATTCAGCTACATACAACAGTTTTAACCCACGAGCCCCTTCTCTTGTTTCCTTTGGAGACCACACATAGCCCAGTTCATACCAAGCTTCCAGATAAGTTTGAAAATGGATTTACAAATGGACTAAAGTGCCTATTGCCATAATGTGTTTGCCAAAAAGTAGCATGATGAACTCTAAAGCCAGATTTTCAGAGTTTGTTGCATTGAATTTAGTAATAACAGTTGTTCAAAAGAATGGTAAGTCTGCTCTTTCAGAAGAAAAGGCTGGCATCAACCTTTCCTCACTGCAGAGGTGACCGAGCTTCTCAAGTGCTTCTTCAATCTTCAAAGGAACAGGTAGTCTTCAGATATATGAAGATGGGGGAAAAAAAACCAAAAAAAACCAACACAGCTTCAAATAGATTAAAATAACTTCTATAACTCAGTGGTTTTACAGCACGTCCTCAATTCTTAAGTAGCTTGGATTATGTCCACCTGTGATTGTAATGGCTTGAATGATTGTAAAAGCTTTTCAATATGCAGTACTATGCATAGTGCTCAGATACAAAAACTACTGCATTCTTATTGCCTTGCTGGTCAAGACTATGCTAGCTGTAGGAATATGACTATGTTGGAAGGCTATATTGTACAGCAGGGGGGAAAATTAATGAGGCAGATTCAGAATGATTTCAGGCATCTGACAAAATTGGCTTATAACTGCAGAAGGAATATTAGTTATGTATGAAGTTCTTCCAACTAAAAATAATAGTTAATGTAGTTCCCCAGTGTTGGGGTCCAGTTAAAATATTGCTGTGCTATACTTAAATAGACTTTGAGTATTAGCAAAAAAAAAAAAAAACACCAAAACCTAGACTGTATTGTTTATTGATGTGTATTTCTATTGCTAAACAAAATATTTATAGCAATCTTTAATGAGTGGATTATCATTCATAAAATATGCGATCATAAAAATGAGGAATAGTAGGATTATTAGTGGCATTCAGTAGTAGAGAGATTGTCTGTTAATGGTTTGCTCTTTCTGTAGTCATTAGGGCTGCAGCTGTGAATTACAGTATTACATTTCAGTACATTCAATAGAAGAATTTGTCCAGAGAAAAAGTAATAATTAAAAAATAAAGGAAATAAAATGGTTTTCTTTCCTTCCCTAATAATTATAATTATAGCCTTGATCAAGGCACGCAGAATTTTCTTTGAAAATTTGACTGTCTTACCACAGTTATGTGTTATAGAAGAGAAATTTGATCCTCGTAAATAAACTGATTTTATAATTGTTAATTTTATAGACCCAAATTCCCGTTACATTTATGCCTAACAATATATATGAGCGCACTTGGTGACGTGAGCACATACTGCTAGTGGACTGTTTTTGTAAGTAAGCGCTTTGAGCTAACTCACTGAAAGGGGCGTACTTGTCAACTAAGTGCATGACATACCCTTACCACTTAGGTTATTTCTGTCTCAGTTATTAAATTTGAGATCTATTTCTGTTGGCATCCTTAGAAGCAGTCATTAACTCATAAATATTTCTACTTCCCACCAAGAATTTTTGTAAAAAAAAAAAACAAAACAGTAAAGCAAAAGCACTTTCACTTGAGGGAATGATTCATCCATTAGTAGTTTTAATGACTGCAGTCCTGCTTTATGAAAATGTTACAAAGGTATAAAATGCAGATAAACATAGAGACGAGACGTAAATTTTCCAGAAAGCCTCCTACGTGTCTGAGGAGACTGTGCTCTGTTTTCCAAAGTAAGGTTGAGCTTATTGAAATTTTCAGGGATGCAAAGGCCAGTAAGTTGTGAAATGTCCATTGGCTATCAATTATGAATAACTATTATGAATAACTTTTTTTGGTGGGCTCTGTGAGATTCCTGCTGTGATTAGTTTGGGGTTTCTAAGATGCAAAGATTAATTCATTCTTATTGCTCTTATTCAATAAGTCTCTGAAGAGACTTAGCAACTGGGGGTGCCATAGGCCTCTTCCTAAATGATTTAAGTGTTTTGAATATTATACTCTGAATTGAGAATTATTCTTTACCCACATATAACAAGTAATAAGGGCAAGACAGCATTAACAAAAATGAGAGAGCATGATGTGTGTGAACTAATAGAAGTATACAGCTTTTTGAGTGTGAATAAATGAATCTATCAGTTATTGTAGCCTGCTGTATGATCAACTTGGATTAGCTGGTTTTTTTTACAGGCATACAACATTTGAGCTTTGTGAAAGCTGTTTAAAATGCATTGCAAGGTGCTATATGCTGAGTGGACAATTAGGAAAAACTGCAGATCTTTTTCAGGGAAAATGGGTAAGAGGAGGCCCAGATCTGCTATTTTTTTGTGGAGTACATCAATGTAGCTGGTGGAAGAAACTAGGGCAGGTGGAATAAAGGAATAAATTCTGGTGAAGGCAGAAGCTAGTAATCATCTGGCCAGAGCTGAAGGACCTCTGTATCTGTGCAGTTTCTGGTTGCTGCTAATGAAAGAATGTCATGTCAAACAGTTGCTTCTTGGAATTAGGCAGTCACTTGGCATATAGCAGACAAAGACTTGAGTTTTCTTTCTTACTCAAAGAAATTATTTGAATTGTTCCGAATTTCTCATACATGTTCTCATTGTCAGACTAATGCTACATCAGGCTACTTGCAGAGTTTTTACTATTTTTTTCTAACTAATGAACCCATTTTTAACTTCATCAAGGATATCTCTTCTCTGGATTTCTCTACACCTACTAATTCTTGTTTTGTTTTGTAATTTAGGAAATACAATTTCTGTGTTTGTGCTTCTCTTCTGAATTTATATGGATCAGCACTTGAAAGACAGCTTTATGATAGCAATACTAGGAGATGCTTTTAACTATTAGCATGCTAACAGGCAACACTTAGATACAGAGAATACCTTTGTTCCATCATTGTTGTTCCTCCAGTGGTGTAGTTTTGGGGGTAAAGGGACTCTGCGTGCGTGTACCTGTAAGCTAATAAGATGTCAGGTAGATTCAGAGCAGCTGTGGTGGCAGCATGAATCTTTACTTATTGATGAGAAACCTCTGGAGGAAATGGTGTGGAATAGAAAATCAGCTCAGCTTGAGTCAGTGTTGTTTTGCAGGAGAACAGTATTTGTCGTGATATATGCAGTGGTGAGACCCAACAGGATCTGGCTTGCTTCCGCAAGGTCGCAGTGTCTGACAGATTTACTAGGAATTCCCTGATTGCCAAACACACGGCCTTGTCCAAACCAAAGTTGTAGGAGCAGGTTTGATTTAGATTGCAGATTTACTTTCCTCATCATCTGCAGGCTAGCAGGGATTTGGCCAGAGTGGTGCTGTGTTCAATCTTAGTGCGTAGTCCCTAGCTGACTTACCGGCTCTGCCTGTGTTAGTGAGTAACGCAGCTCAGGAACAGCAGATTTGTAGAAAGGAGCGGTTGGTGCAGAGAGCCCAAACCAACCCTGTATGAGTTTCAGTAGATTTTTCTTCAGGCTTGCATTAGTATGTTTTAATCTGTTACCAATATCATTCTTACAAACCAAGGGGGAGTCTCCAGCATTTTTGTATCAGCACAAAGCAAATGATTTTGTGTACATACTTTTATGACCAGTGGAAGCTTCCTTTCTGATACATTTTGCTTTGAGATTTTTGCAGATGGTCAAAATGAGTCAATAGTTATCATATGTCTTGCTATATTTTGCAGGTATGGTGGTGGTGAGAATGTTTTAAACAAAGATCAAGTGACACTGAGATTTCACAAGTTGCAGACACTGGATTGAATTCAAAGCCTCTTATTCAAAATGCACTCTTATAAGCTCAGCAAGCCAGTGGTAGCTATTACACCTTCTGTGAGATAAACTTGTCAAAGCTTCTAAAGTTTGGTTAATTTGCACACTTTTGGACTGTACAAAAAGAATGCTTAAGGAGTCTAATAAGCCTTTGTCTGAACGTGGCATTCTTGCAGATATCAAATAGGAAATTAAATTCTGAAAATGAAAGTTCTATGTAACAAATAGGGAGTGGAATGACTTCAGTAGTTTAAGTGTTCTAACAGAACTTTGTCATTTGTTCATATTACTGAGCAGTCAAAAATAATGCATGATTCAAGAGCAGCGTTGAAAACAATAGGCTCACATAACATCATTTAAATGTTTCCCTGGACCTGAGAAATTGATCTTTTCAGGTGATTCTTCATGAAGTTTTGCTTGGTCCCATCGGCATCTTTGGAAATTAATCTTTCATTTTCCCTCTTGTTTCACTGAATATTTATGGAATGTAAAACAAGAGTAACCTTAATTATGTATGGAGATGGAATGCTGTCTGTTGTGTGTGTGGACGTAGCTACAGTAACTTATATTTCTTAACATAAAGTTCTCAATTTTCATAGTGATGGCTGTTTTGTTGTGCCTTTTGTCATAATACCATGGTGTCCTGTTAAGGCATTGAATGCTGGGGAGAGGGAGTTCTTATTGACCTTATTTTCAGATGTGCCTGGTATCACACAAGTTTTATATCAAAACTGAAACTAACTTATGTTCTGGTTCAGTTCCTGTCTAGGAAAGCAAATTTCTCAGAGAAAAATACTTACAGTAGATATGTTCCCAGCTGAGTTTATTTTCCCAGTAGTTTCATGCATGCCTTCCTCCAACTGGTAGAAACGATACCTTCCATCTGCTTCTCTTCCTGCAATATTATTTAGAAAATTTTGAGTTTCCTGAAATAGAACTGTATCTCAGACTATAGAACTTTATAGGAACTCTTGTTTTTGTTTTCTTTTTTTATTATTACAAAAACGTTTTATAAAGTCTTCTCTTATGAGCAAATTGCTGCGTGCCAACAGGTGATAGGATTTGAGCTGCACATATCAATTAGCAGCTGGCAATTTCAGAGATTTGTGGGATTAGGGCCAGACTCTATTAAGAGCATACAATAAAGGGAAAAAAAAGTGAAGAAAACTTGGCGAAGCATAACTTGGAAATATGTCATTTGATCTGAATCTTTCAGATACACTAGCAAAAATTACTTGGACAAATGTATTAAACTTTGCAGATTTAATTTGGAGGGGTAAAAATCATCAGGTTGCTTTTCTTTTCCTGCATACGTTCAGCAGAAATCTTTCACGTGTTGCTACTGAGTATGTCAGTGTTCTGTGGGTGTTGAAAAGCAAGTGGAGGCTCTTCAGGCATGTGCAGCAGATGTACAGTAAGTGCAGGAAAATTGAATAGGCAGTGAGTCAATCAATGAAGCCTGCTTTTTCTACAGATAAAATGCACACATCTAAAATGTGCAGTGAAAGGAAGCCATGCTAAACAAATCAGTCATCATTTTTTTTGAAGTGTTTATGAAATACATCACTAATATCGGCATGATACATCCTTCTGTGGTCAGCCTTTATTCCCTCTGAAATAGGACAAATCACTATATATTTAAGAGGGAATATGTCTGAGAAGTCAAGTAATGGAGAGATTGGTTTCGCTGTGGGTAGACAGTTCTCTCAAGTGCATTGCTGAATTCTTTGCTACGTGAGGTAGCACCTCTTACTTTCTTTGTTTGGTTCTGTGCTATTCAGTACAGTGGTACAAAAGTAAATGGCTTCAATTTGCATTAGGGGAGATTCAGAATTAGAATTAGAGTTAGAATTAGGAAAAAGTTATCTAAAAGAGTTGTAATGCATGGATGCGAGCTGCCCAGGGAGATGGTGGAGTCACTGTCCCTTGGAGGTGTTTAAGAATTCTGTAGGTGTAGCACTTAGTGACTTGGTTTAGTGGGCAGTATTGGTGTTAGGTGGACAGTTGGACTGGATGATCTTGGAGGTCTTTTCTGACCTTAATGATTCTGTGCAAAAGTATGAACATTCACACGAGCTTGAGCAGCTGAGTACATTGAGCAGCTGAGTACATTGAGCAGCTGTCATTAAATGAGCAGATTTTAAGATAAACAAAAAAAATTTAAAAAGGCTTGTGTGATCACTGGTGCAGTTCTTCAGAAATCGGTCATTACTGCAGGAAATAAGGATTGGGAGGCAAAATCTCAAGGAAGTAGAGGTTTCAAGACAGCTATGTGCAAAGAAACATAGTTCAAGGGATGTTATTACTGGAGCGGCTCTCTGTGCAGTGACCATGCATAAGAAAAAGAGTTGGACCTTTGGGGAACTTCTTTGGCCTGCCTGCATTTGACTGAACCCTCTGAATAAAGCAGGATGATACGGAGTCATGTATGTAGGCTTTTTTGAGGAATAGACAGGATTTAGGCAGAAGGCATATGTGTGGTGTTTATTTTGTCACTGTCATTTGTAATTGATCTGCTTTCCTGTGGGCTACTGAAATCCAAAGTGAAAACACTCCCATGAAAATTTAATGAATGGAGATGCTTCTGTTGTATTTTTACAGCTTCACTCAATAACTGGGTATACATTTTTTTTTAATTAAATGTAATTTGCATGATTAGAGGATTACTGAGGTTTTTTTGGAAATGCTATAGTCTCTTTTTCTGTATTTTTGGGAACTTTTAGCAGACACAATGAGAGCACAACTTAGCTGACATCTAAGGCAGGAAAAAGAAACTAGGTTACTTATCTCATATTCTTTGTGAAACGCAGCAAACTATGGGGAAGGTGAAGTGATCTGACAGTGCTTGCAAACTGAAATATTGTGTGACAGTAGTTCAGAACAGCCAAGAAAAATTCTGTCCTCGTTACTGTGCAGTGCAGTCTGTGAATATATTTGCGGTTTCTTATGCAATTGGAATTCCTTAAAGGTAGTGAATTGAAAATGAAATTGTATGTAAATGAAAGTATTTTAGTATTTACAACAAAAATGCCACATTGGTATTTTCAGTAATGTTTCATACTTTATCAGCTCTGACATTTTAGTTGCTAACAAGGGAGTAACTTCAGATTTTCCATGCAATAAATTTTTTCTTATAATGATTAGTTGTAATAATACAGTTTTGTAAGTAATGTAACATTATGTGCAAATAATGATCTAAACATCGTGTTCTCTTTGCCATGAAGTAAAAAATTACTTTTGTATCACAGAATATTTTACCAGTTTGGAAACAGCCATGCAAATGCTTGGTGTCAAACTTAGCTGTTTAAAAAAAAAAAAAAAAAAAAAAAGCATTTATGGGGAGGGAATTTCCACATGCTACAAAATACATAAAGAGCTTGGGAAGTAACCAAAATCTCCAACTGAACTGAAATATTAGGAGCTCTTTCTTCTGCTGGGAGGTATGGTTTACCTATCTTTTCTAGCATAGATCCAAAGAGAAGACAAGAGCTAGAACCAGAGTTTCTCACAGGAGGGAGATCTAAAGATATTTGCATGCTAATGTGTTCAATTTCTGATGCCTGTCAAGATCGCTGCAAGAGATTACAAAATTACCTAAAGAACTGTTATTAAAAAAGCACTGTGCAAACATCAACTAATTAGCCTCTAAAGCGTGTGTGAGAGATCCTGATGCTAGTGGGATACTACTGAGAGGAAAGCATCACATCAGTTTTGCTAAGACACCTATGCAGGATTATTCAACAAGGCTAAGTGCTGGTTGCCACAGTTGGGTCACAGCTACGCAGTGACACAGGCTTGGAGTGTGGCTGAAAAGTTATGCACCAGGAGGGGACCTGCTGGGTGTCTGGTTGACAGCTAGCTTGATGAGCCCAGTGTATGCAGGTGGCCAAGAAAGCCAGCGGCTCCTGGCCTGCATCAGAAATTGCATGGCCAGCAGGTCCCCTCCTGCAGGGAAGGGGACTTTGTGGAAAAAGTCTTTTATTAATAAAGAGTGCTTTCATAGGGCTGTTTAGTCCATTGTTTCCTGAAACAAATAGGCTTCTGATTGTAGCATTGGAGAAAAAAAAAAAAAAAAAAAGTATTTTTAATTATTTTGAGAATTTGGTCTGAAATTTAGTTTTGCCCAAGGCTTCTCACAATCTTCTTGTCATATTTTAGTTGAATTTATGTTACTTAAGGAACTGCTCTAAGAACTGAGCTCTTTCTACTTAGAAAGAGTTGTTCTTCTGGCACTGAGGTGTGATGTGTGAGAGGGTCTTTTGCTATCAGCTCAATTTTTTTTTCCCTATGCAAGACTGTGTTGTATATGAAGGGTCTGCATGCTTTGAATATCTGAATACATTTGATGCAATTGAATCTGCACAGGAAAGATGTGATTAGGAAACTTTTGGTTTCATTTAAGTTGTTTCCACTTGCAAGTGCATCTGTCAAATCTAGTAGATGTTCAAGATCTAGCGCAAATGACCTTGGCGTATTTACAGATGGAAAATGTAGAATTGACCCAAAGAATGTAATATCTCTTAGCTTTTTACTCTTCAGGCTTTTGGCAAATAATAAGTATGAAGAAAGCAACCACAAATTCCACTTGTTTCTTATAATTATTGTCACTGCAGGCAATCTAGCCCCTTGAATATTATATATAAGTATCTGATGTTAAAGTCAGAAATTATCCAGTGCAATGAAAGGTTCTCAAAATTGTTCATTTGCAAGGAATATAATGAGCCCTGTCTAAGATGCTGTGTGCTGATACCTGATGTAGACTAAAAGAACAGTGTGTGCATCCTTCCAATACAACTGTAAACAAGTAACAGCCAGAAAGCTTGTGATAGTGTGCTTCATGCCATATAATTGAAGATGCACTTGCATCAATAGGAAACAACTGCAGAGCAGGATGACATGTTCTTGTGGTCCAGCTAATGGAGGTGAATCATCATCTTATGGTGTACCTCATCTCTATATCTTTTTGTCTGACACTCAGACATGCAATGCGAGAAAGCTGTTGGGAAATACCAGAAGTATATACTAAAAAAAAAAAAAAAAACCCTTCAGACAACAACAGCATAAAAAAAAAAAAAAAAAAAAAAAAAAGAATAGCTCTTAAGGGAAAAGATATGTAAAGAATCAGAAAATCTGTTTAGATTCTATTTAACTTGTACATAATCACAAAATTAAAGACTGCGATTTAAGGATTAAGCTACTGAGGCTTAGAAGATGCTATAAAACTCATCTCACTTTAGAGGATTATATTTTTGAAGTTTTAAATAAGTTTATGATGGGTGGGGGGGGGTGGAGGGGAAGCATCTAAATGCTGAAATAAAAGACTAAAATGGTGGATTCTGTCTTGAGATGTGCTGTGTAATCATCTCCCCACCCCCACATCATCTTCTGACACAAGCTGTCAGATCTGCCTAGGAAGACATCCTTCTCTCTTTTTTTTTGGGAAAGCTGTTCATGTATACTGAATACCTTCTTGTTTGTTTTTTCCAACTACTGTTAAGTGAGACATCTCCAGTAGTTCTCAACAACTATAGCAGCTCTTGGAGACCATAATCAACCTGAAACTTGAATCACTTACTTTAGTTTCCTTGAGGTGATCATTCACCCTCCTATTTTTTCATGAGGTCTGTGTAAGTAGCTTTCTGGAGCTGCTGTTAACTGAGTACATCTGAATCCTCAAACAGTGTACCTTAAAAGGTTATGTATTGGCACTGAACTTCAATTTGTACTTAACTTTACTATCAGCTGCTGTAGTTGTAGGCGTGGTGAATGAGGCAGGTAGGCAAAGAGCATCTTTAATCCGGTAGAGCAGAATTATTCCTCTGGAATGGCCTCTCTTTTTCACTTTCTTGAGACATTCTGTTAAGAACAAATCTTGACAACTGCTGCAGCTCTGTTCAGGGTAAAGCTTATTAGTTTAGCCATATCTCAACTTATAAATCCATGTAAATATGACTTTAAAAAGAAAATGCTGATGCTGCTGTGACAGCATCAGTTTGTGACCATATTTTTAGGTTGAAACATTTGAGGCTTCTCGTGGTGGTTTTTTTTTCCTGATAATATTTAGGTTAGTAACTACTGACTTCCAGATTTTATTTTCTTAAATTATTTTTTAAAGGTGGTTTGGGGTACTGTGGAGTGGATAGCCAGTAAATGTTGATCTCCCTGCAATCCATCTTTACTGAAGTTGAAACACTTGAAAGAAATTGGGAGTTTGAGGGTAACTACAGTGTTCTTTAACTAGTAGTTTTTAAAAACTCCTAGTAATTTTAGTTTTGCTAGTTAAAGAATGTTCATAAATCTTGGATAAAGATGGGCTTATTTTCAGTACACTTTAAAAGTAAATAAACAGGAGTAATAACAAGAAAATAAAGCATCAACTGCCCTTCTGGCAAGCAGGAATTCTGTTATTTCTGATTTCTTTTGCAGTTGTTGTTAACACTGACAGCTGTGAAATGTAAAACCTGGTAGCTTAGTAAATGTTTGCAATTAACATCAGTGTTTCAATTGCCAAATCATAGTCTGTTGTTGTGCCATATGAGAAGCGGATACTCTTAACAAATATCAGCCATTCTGAATTACAGCCATAACTGTAGTTCTAGTAATAAAAAATATTTCCTTTTTTTTTTTTTTTTTTTCCTGTGGATATCTTTCTAAGGAATTGCTTTTCAGATGAAAATTGTAACTTCTAAACTTCTGCAAGGTTAAGATAGAGCAAGCTTTATGGTATTCAGGAGTAAAGCATTATGTAAACAGCAGAAAAGCTTTATTTATCCTTGAGATGTGCAGTTTGATGACTTGATTTCTATAAAAATAGTGAAAAGAACTGTTTTCTTTTATATTTTAGTGAGGAATCCCCTTCTGTAATTACAAGGTGAAATACTTTCTCATGAAATTAATGATCGAAATTCCACTTCTTCAGTTTTGCCAGGGTTCTGTATTTAGCTGAGCAAGTGTTTTTCACACATAGCTTTGTTAGGATATCAGACTTCTTTGTAGACATCTTTGGGGCGATAGTACTCTTTATGCTTTATTAACTTCAACTGTGCTGTGTAGTAATGTGAAACGTGAAAGTGGAAGCCATCCATTCTGCCTTTCATCTCAAAAATGTAGGATATATATGGAGGAATGTATTTTGTTCCTAGTCTTTGCTTAGATAACTCTATCCAGCTTAATAACTGTTTGTGTTTGAATGTTCATCAGCCTTTCACGCTGTAACTGATTAATAATACATAATCAAATCTTCCAAAACAATTTTCCTGACATTGGACTTGGAATCCTCCCAAGTGTTTTACAGTCACGTTTTCATTGCTCCTTTAGTAGTGTCTGGTATTATTAGCACATTTTTTGTCTTCTCTGAATGTGCATCATCAGACTGTGTTTATATGCTACACTTGTTCTACCAAAATCAAGTGACAGTTTGCCTGATTGCAACACATCCTCTGAAGGCTGGGATATGGGCTGGGATCTCACTGCTCAAAGAGTGAGCGTCAGGAGAAGCAGACTGAGCAGCTGTGCTGCCATCAATCCAAGCTGCTCCTGGCTCAGATGCATCTGTGTAGGATGTCTTTCTAAAGTCATTGCTTTGGAAGGTGCTTCTGTATGCGTAACTGAAGGCTGTATAGTAAAACACTCAAAATTCTTTCTGCCAGTTTCTCAGCAACTATGCATTATCAGATGCAAACCCTGACCTAGTAGCAGTGGTTGCTGTGTGATTGCAGTGCGTTCCTTTCCTACGCCAATTAAGCTTAGCGTTAAGCCTGTGTGTCTCATAAAATGATGCTTTGAGCCTAGGTATGTCTGTAGGTAACGCTGCTTTGTCCTTTTGATTCAGAAAGTCACTACTGTTGTTGATACCCCATGGTATCACATGCTAGAGAATGAATGCTAAATGAAGCTGGATACAAGTCTACATAGGTCTCTGCATGTTGAGTCCATATGGAGTTATTTGACAATTATTATGGAGTGGATTTCCTAGTACACAGAGTGTTTCTTCAGCATTTTTGGACAGTTGTATTTTTTCTCCAAATGAAAACTTCCATAGAAAACAGTCAAACATAACCATGTTTTTGACTGTGACCTTGCTTGGGATTCGTTATGGCATTCCTATTTTCTTCCATTCTCTGTGCTTTTGTGATCTCTGCTATCTGGACACAGATAGGGAGCTGTCAGCCAGGTGAGCAGCTGGAAGACACGGCAACTGATTCTGTGCGCTCTTCCAAGACTTTGCCCATGGTGCCTGTTGCACTCTATCTCCTCTACCATTCTACCAGTTCTTATGACAGTTTTTTTGCCTACGGTCTGTCCTGTACAAATGTAAATGCTAGAGGAGAAGAGAAAGAAAAGCATCAGTGCAAGGAAAATGAGGCTGTTTTTTGTGACTTTTTTTTTATTTCTAATTTCTAATATCTAATTTTGATTTCTAATATCCAGGCAATTTGCTGTATTTGGCTGATTTTTACCTTGTGTGATTGTTTTCACCACCAAAGGGTGAGATCTAACATTTTAAAACATTACCAGTATAGAACTGTTGGCTTGCTATCATCTTGTGTAGCCTATAAAATGTGCCGAGCAGTAGGTCATCCTCCGTGTACGACATCGGTAGAAATATTCCTTATGCACAGGACATCCTAATGGGATGACTGTCCCAGGAGGGTATAGATTAGTCTAAATTAACATCTTAGATCCTGTGAGATAGTAGCATTGCCCTTCTAGTATTTCTAGACAAAAAGGTGTCTAGAGTGGTAGGCAGGAGACCTGTTATATACCCTGAGAGGGAGCTAGAGGAGTCAGCAGATACTGGATAATCTATTTAGTCAATAAAAATAGACTGGCTGGTCTCCATCCTTGCCCACCCCAACACTTAGATGGTACAGAGTATAGTCTTCATCTCTGAACTGGGAAGGGCTGTGCCCCATGGTGTCCTTGACCAGTGTTTACAACCCTGTGGGATTTTGGTCTCACAACTGCCTCCTGGAGAGAGGACCACGAAACCAATAATACCTAATTTTTATCATGAAGTCGGTACAAGTTGAGGATCTCACTGTATTCAGGCACGGAGTAGAAACACAAGTAATACTTTGAGCTGACTTCCATCTCACTCAAAAAAGAAAAAATAAATAAATAAAAATAAATGTGTCTATATTCTTATGTTCAATGTTGGACAACTTAGCTATTGTTCCTCTGAACTGAAATTCGTTCCAAGATAAAGCTTAAAGTATATGAGCAGAAAACCAATTATTAAAAGTCATTCTGATACAAAATATTCTGCGTTTACTTTGAGATGTCCAATATTTGTTGTTAACTACTTAAGAATTGAAAAAAAAACACCCAACAACATCATTAATAAATGTGCTGAGCAAAATGGTAAGAACTGCATATTTAGCTTATCAGAATTCTACAGCATTTTCTCTTTACATAAGAACTATTTTGTCTATTTCATATGTAAATATTTATTTTTAGACCTAAAACAGTATCTTAGTATTTTTTTCTAAGGGATGATGCATTGAATTACCTTGTATTAATGAGAGAGAAATTCATAAAAGGGAAGTCCAAGTAAGGAGAGGGTGAGAAAAATCAGTTACCCATATGTTTATAGTCAATTTCTTCTCAGTATTATCTTTATAATGAAGAACAGGAATAAATATGTGCTTATCTCACTCTTGAATTTGAAACAAATAAAAAGCTAGTTATCCAGCTGGCAGAGAGTTTTCAGTAGATACAGACTGTGATGTAGGAGGTTGACAAGAACTAATGCAGCGCTTGACAAATAGTTTTATTTGTTCAGATCAAATACAAATTTTGGGTAGGCTGATGTTGTTTGATGTGGCAAGAGCCTGGAAGAGAGTGGAAATCGGAAGGACTTTCATTCAGAGGGGAGATGAAACTCCTGGCAAGTCATGAGACCCTCTCTCCTTTTCTTTTCTGCTCAGCTCATCTGGATGTCTTGTCTCAGCATTAGAGTAAAGCCTTTGGTGTTTTGGGCACTTTCATTTTACTTGATTTATCAGCTTCAATTCTTATTATGTTATAATGTGTTCTCTTGCATTCTGATATTTAGTAAATTAGTTTGTTTTTCCTCAGTGCGTTGCTGCTGCTTTGTTTTCAGGCCCATCCTCTACCCTTTTTCCCTTTTCCTCTTTCCCAGGGTGGGGGTCTGTGGATCCCCTCACCCCACTAGTCACAGAACTGGCCCGAAGCAGTCTGTAAACCACTGACAGTCCCTCAGTAAAACCTCTAAATTTCCTTGAACATGACCAGGCACAGTGTCTCCATCACCTCCCTGGGCCACCTGTGCCAGTGCCTTACCACTTTTTTGGAGAAGTATTTCCTAACGTCCAACCTGAATCTCCCCTGGTGCAATTTGATGCCATTCCCTTTAGTCTTATTGTTGGTTACACGGAAGAAGAAGCTGACCCCCACCTTACCACAACCTCCTTTCATTTGCCTCACACACTCCCCATAACGCTTATGCTTCAGACCCCTCACAGCTTCGTTGCTCTTCTCTGGATGTACTCCAAGGCCTTGATGTCTTTCTTGTAGTGAGGGGCCAACACTGAACGTAGCACTTGAGGTGCAGCCTCACCAGGGCTGAGTGCAAAGGGACAGTCACCTCCCTACTCCTGCTGGCTGCTGATACAAGCCAGGATGCCATTGGACTTTGTGGCAGGCTGCTGATTGATGTTCAGCAGCTCATCAACCAACACCCCAGGTATTTTTCTTCTACACAGTTTCCCACTGCTTTGCAATAAATCGAGAGCTACTGTTCAACACGCATCTTAGTATTGGAGTGGGGAATAATGGATACTGCATCTGCTAGAAGAGAAGATGGGGATGTTGGATTTCTTAGCTGAGTATCTTCTGTATGTTTAAAGGAGGAGTGTGTATGGCTGTACCTCTGCAGAAGATGAGAAACTACATGACTGGGACATTCTGTTTAAGTGCTGAGAACTGCTTAAGGATGATCTCTTCCTCTCTTCCTATCTCTGCTGTCTTGAAAGTGGGAATGACCTCTGATAATTAGGATCCACAGCTCCTGGTGTGGACTTTTTTTAAAGAATGTTTTTATTACAAAACAAATGAAAGCTCGAGGGAGAAGAGATCAAGAGGCTGATGATGGTGAAGTGTTATTTATCTTCTCTAGAAAATGAATTCTACCTGTTAGCTTCCGCAGAGCACAACCCTTGTTTAATATTTGGTAACTACTTGTGTTCTTTTTGAGTCAAATCCCTGTGTGTTGAGGATAGAAATGATAATAATTCCTATCTCCTTTAGTTAATGAGGCTTCATGATGCAAATTTTTTTTTACATGTTAGAAAAAATGCTTGGCTTACTAGTAACAGACAGATTGCTGTGAGAAACAGTAAGTGTTTTGAAGAACTGTTTAGAAGAAATAACTTGTGCATAATCTTTCTTCATATTGATAGGCAGATGTCAAACCATGTAGAAACCTCAGGAAAATTTAGAGGTGACATCATCTTTTTCAGCTCCTTATAAAGCAGTGGGGAAAACAAGCTGATTTTGAAATATGGAATATCTGCAGGAGGAGAAAGAGAAATTGTTGCCATCAGAGCAACTTGATAACTTCATTTGTCAATAAATAAAGATACTGGAATTAAATATATGTATTGTGGAGATTGAATGAGGTACTTGTCAATATAAGAGGATTTGGAGTTCTCTACTGATTCATTCTGCAACATCTTCAAGAAAACATAACAACATGTTAAAACTGCCTAAGCAAAGATTATGAAGAATTCAAGTATTTAATTAACAGTCATGACTTACTAGACTGTGCAGAGTGAATCCTTGTTGTGTTGGGCTTTTCCAAGGTTTCATGAGACTGCTTACTGACCTTTGGTAGCCAAATATGACATGGCAAGGCCGACAGTATGATATGGTGCTCAGGAAGAATTTGCTCATTCTTACAGTGGTAAGTTTCTTTCCTGCAGCAGCTACTTGCACTCACATCACCAAAATAGTACTGATAATAGTGATAGACCTTACCACAGAAATGCTTGAGAAGGGCCATGTGTCCACAACTCTCATCAAGCTAGGTTTTCTTGTGATAAGTAGCAGGTGGTTCCAGTTGATGTTGGAGCTAAGATCTGTAGCTGCCACATGTTAGGGTGGTCATGATTTGTGGCATCAAGTTTTTGTTGGCATTATGAGAAGACTGATGGTATGCCTGGTTTATAACTAAACCGTGGTATATCTCATACTTCTTGTTATGACAATGACAGATCTGGATCGCAGACTGCTTTATGATGATTTAATCTGAAGCTTACCAGTCCTCAAGCAGATGTCCCAGCTGATTTGGGAAATGGCAATTTGCTAGTTGATAGGTTTTATCCTCAGAATGTCCTATTGAGAATTTTGACACCTAAAGACAGGCATCCAATGCCATGTGCACTCCATCCTAGAGCATCTTGAAGCTGTGGCTCCATGAAAGTAATCTCTCTGGATCCAATATCAGATCTTCCAGTCCCAGTCAGATGCCTCAGACTCCCAGTCTATGTCTAAGGTAGTGATTTATTCTTTAAGTAACAGGAATCTGCACAACATTTAAAGGCAAAGCGAAAATATCAGTACATGTTTTCTCCTTCTTCCCCATGGTGCACTGAGAGGAGAGTTTTCTGCAAGAACTTTCTGTTTTATGATGTATATACTACTTCTGTTTTTTAAGGAATGTATTATCCTGTTGAATTAGATGGATAATCTTGTATAGAATCCTACTGAGGAAGAACAGAACTTAGTTGTGATTTATTAATGGGAAATAAATTATTTTATAATAAAATACTTTTCTACTGTGGTGGAAATACTTGGCCAGCTGTACAGGTTTTCTTTATTTGTTGAGATCATTATCAGAATGACAATAAGGGATCATTTGCCTAAAATATGGGTGCAATCTCCAATCTTGGGTAAACAAGGGATTTTAGGTGCAAGAAACAGCTTTCTGTTGTTCAGTTGCAAACAGCTCACATTGTTGTCCGTGTGTAAGGGCTGCTCTGAAAGTAATGACTCCTATTTCATGATGTATGTCAAAGGTGAATGTCAGTGGCATGACAGTAGAGGCTAAACCTTTCTGTCACTGTCCCATTACATTCTGTTGCCATGTGACGGATGGCAGCAGAGGGGCAGTTTGACACAATGGCATCTGACATGGAAGTGCAGATGGAACAATGGAGTAGAATTGAATTCCTCCATTCAGAAAAAATGTCCTCCATTGACATTCATTGATGCTTGCTCAACATCTACAGACATCAAACAATGGATGGGAGCACAGTGTGGTGGTGGGTAGTGTGTTTCAGCAGTGGCGACTGTTACAGTGGGTCACTTGCACTGGTGTGGGTTTCTATGGGTGAAGCAGGCAGGGTCTTTCTTGTTCATGACTGATGAAAATGCATAGTTAATGCTGATGACTGTGCTGAAAAATAGCATTTTGTAGCTGAGAATTTTCTCTATCAAATTGTGTTATTGTACTCCTTGTATCTTTTGTAGGTTCCATGGAAATAAATAGGAGGCATTACTTTTGAAGCATACATACATAGAATAGCATCAGTCTACATTAATTTTCATTGTATTTGGGCTTGGGGATAGTACTTATGAGTAATTTGAGATTATGAAGTGCCATATTAATTTAAATGACTATGTTTTAGTGTTGTTAAGAGTATAGTCTAGTACAATAATTTAATTACATTGACATTTAATGTTCTTACAGTGGATAACTGACTAGAGATCAAAAACATAATACATGAAAGCTACCTGGAAGATGCAAAAGATCAAATGACACAGCACGAAAATCGTTCGCTATACTTACTTTAAAAAGAACTCAGTTTCAATAGATATGTTCTGGTCTCTCTCTGTTCAGTCAATAACTAGGTAACTTTCAAAAGTTCAGCCCACTCACGTCTTACCCGCCAAGTAACGTCCCTTTGTCACAATCTTTTTTTTATGACCATCTGAATTGAAAAAACAACCGAATAAGAAAGACTTTTGGTCTCAGAAAAAGATGGAAGAACATAATGCATTTATTTTTTTTCCTGGGAGACTGTAACTATTAGAGAAGTTACCAGCAATTAAGGAATTACCCTTTTACCCCATTGAATTCAGTAGGAAAGGCAGCAGAGCATTGGAGGCGTAGCTTCACGCATAGGATCTCTGGAATCCACATTATGGTTTTAAGCTCCAATATCAGTAATTTCTAGTTCAAATTAATTTCTGTTACTTTTCTGCTTCCTTTGCATTATACAAGAAGTAATAACGCAATGGCTGTGAGATAGATTTTTCTCTACAAAAACAATGCATTAAGTATGTCTGCTCATTTGGGGGAGAAAAACAGAGCAATCAGTTTTCTAAACTAACTGAAGTTACGGTAAGCTTGGCTGTGCT
Source organism: Lagopus muta (assembly GCF_023343835.1). NCBI lineage: Eukaryota > Metazoa > Chordata > Aves > Galliformes > Phasianidae > Lagopus > Lagopus muta. The sequence goes on from NC_064434.1 coordinate 99,304,603, forward strand.
CTCTTAACCTCACGGTAATAAAAATAATTTATCAGAGCATGACAGGAACAGTATATAATGCTAGAAAAATGAACGTTCTAATTGATCTCGACTACTGAACGGTTGGACTGGATGATTTTTAGGTCTTTTCCAACCTTGGTGATTCTATGATTCTATGATACTGATTGATGAACGAGAAAATTAATACAACAAATTTATCAGTCTTATACATATGAAAGAAGCTAGTGATTCCAAAATACTGTTGTTTTTCACTGACCTCTTTTAAGTGCATCTTTCTATTATAGTGTGGCAAGTTTTGTGTATTACATTTTAGTGTGATTCCACATGATTCAGCCTAACAAGGTGATATTTCTGTTATCTCAGTTTCCAAATGCTAATAGCTATGGATTTGATATTTTGATCCTTCCAGATTAATCGTTATATTCTGATATGTATTGTCCTGTTTTGTGTGAGGGGGCTTGTTTGTTTTTAAATTGTTGTTATTCTTCCAACTTCCACATGCATCCTGCAGAGAATGCCTTTGGTTTACAAACTTCTTGTTATGGACATCCTAAGGCACCACCATATGAAATGATGCCTGGTCTGTATCTGCCCTGCACTTAACTAACCAGATGATTCTGACACGTCATACCTAAACAAAAAAGCACAGACCTATTGTTAGTAAACTTACCACCTTGTAAAGCAGTTCAGGTGGGGAGACCAGAAGTCATAATAATCTGGGTACTGACTATTTCAAGGCTTTAGGTATAGAGAAAGCATAAAGGGTAAGTTGAGATCTGTGACCAGCGTAACCCCACTGACAGCTTACTCTGACCCTACTCTGTGGCTGCACTTTGCTTCCTTTGACACTCCTGTATTTAGGTTTTCCTTTTATCCTTGTGTGGCAACTCTTTTAGAAGGATTAAGTGTGATGTATTTGGAGCCGCTGTCTTTTGACCTGCGTTGATGTTTCTGTGTAACTGGCTACATGCAGTGACTTACTCATGTGATGACAGAATGGAGAGGAAATTTTTAAAGAGCAGCTTCTAATGGCATCTATGAGAGGGCATCAGTTCTTTGAAAAGGGGGTCATCGCCACGTGCTTGGCCTACAACCATGTCTACTAGAAAGAGCTCAAGGTTTCATCTTTGCTTTCTAAAGTTACAAGTCTCCCATATAGTAACAATCTTAGCATTATCTTCTGTATAAGTAGGCAGGTAGGTTACATTTCCTCCATTGATCTTTCTCATATTTAGTGTAGATTGTCTTTGGCCTTATTTCTTCTTTTGGTTCACCAGAGCCCAGTGTTAAACAAATGAAGTGTGAAGTATGGATGTGGTAACTCACTGAAGTTTTGCATTTCTTGATTCAATTATTGCTCACAAGGTTGTTACGGGAGACATGTACCTAGGATGAAAAAAAACAGATTGCTCTCCCTGTCTGGCTCTCATGAAACGAGTGATTTTGTTTGGCTGCAAAGAAAAAGTTTTCTTCTTGATTGTTTTAAGTATTCTAAGAAATAATTTTTAAAATGTATTCAATATCCCTTCCAAAGCAGTTAAGTTTTTAAAAAATTTTCTACCATCTTCAGGGTAGAAAAATGGCTCCCATTCCTATTCCTAGACCAAGCATTGCAAGCGTTTCCACATCTAGGAGAGAGCTCTTACCTGCAAGCAGCTTTCTGTATTCAATGAACCTTCAATAAACCTAGTTCAGTGTAAACTGGATAGAAATGTCACAAGTAAGATTTACATGAAGTTTAAAGCGCTTAGAATTATAGGCAAGTACACGTTTAGAAATCAGAACTGATTTGACCTGAATACATCAGTGTTGTTAACGTTGGTATATATTATGGAATCTTTATTCAAGATGTTGTGCTTGAAATATTTACAGTTTGGAGAGAATTCTCTTAACAGAGCAAATAATTGACTGATAAGTACTTACACTGTTGGCCATATGCATTGTTACTGTAACTACAGTGAACTGTCCACATGCCTGACAGGCAGTGAAATGTTCATTAATAATTATATTGGTACACAAGGAGACTCAAAGAGTTGTTAATGTTCTTATAAGTGAATCAATAATTAATTATTTTCTCTAGGAGGTGATCCAGTGCTTGTTCTTATGGCATTTGCAAATAAAGGAAGAAGATTCAAACTGTAAGAGAAATTAAGTTCATTAAAGGGCAAAAATGCATATTTTATATGCATAAGACAGGGCCTACTGCTGAAGTTAAAAACTGGACATGTAAGGCATTCCACCTTCATTCTCTGTACAACTTGTTTTACTGTATTGCTTCCCTAAGTAATATAATAAGGGCATTGCCTGCATGAGGAGAGATCCTATGAAGAATCATAGAATGGTTTGGGTTGGAAAGGACCGTTAAGATCAATTAATTCCAACCCACTGCTACAGGCAGGGATGCCTCCCACAGTACCAGATTGCTCACAGCCCTGCTCAGGGCTTTATCTCCCAGAACTCTACCAAGCAGATCCCTGAAGAGTTTAAAGTCTGAAGAGAAGGGTACAGAGCTTACTTTGTGCTGCCCTTGCAGCCCTAACTGTTGAACTCCAGCATTTCATGGCCAAAGCAGTCTAGGCTGCCTCTGACCTTCACATTCCCCACAAGCTCCCCCTTGTTTTTATATTATGTAACTAATTTGAGTAATGAATTGTGTCAAAGTAGACTTGAAATAATTTAGTCTGTGCTATGACAATCATGGAAATTGAGTTACTTGAATACTTCTAGTCCTCACTGATACCAAAGGTGTGGCACAGAATTTTATTTATGTTAAATTTCTTAGCTGATCTTTCTTCTTCCACAGAGGAAAAATACTATTTTTAACTAAAGAAAAGAAAGCAACTGAGCTTCATCCCTAGATGCAAAATTTTGCTTCTCTCTGATCAGCATTGGCAGCTGTTCATTTTCTGCCTGAGTGAATTCAGAAAAAGTAATTTACCTTACAAGTGATAAATACTATATGACAATTGCTTGTCTATATCTTACCAGTGTTTAGTTTCAGCCTGACAAAAAGCTTCTATTTCTTTCTAGGTGTACAAGTAGTATTTCATTAATTATCATATTTTTGAATTGGGTTGGGAAGCCAGTCATCTAATAGAGACATCTTTGTTGTGTCACACTCAGATAAATTCCTCAAAGAACAGCACAAGCAATAATGTCAGAAGTACTGAAGAGGGTGTTCCACAATTGTTGCAGTGTTGCTAGACAACTTGTCTTTTCTGATGCAGTTATTTTTATTGTACTGCAGTTTACTCACTCACCTTCCTGTTTCCATTTTGCCTGTACTATTCAGTGCAAAGACACCCATTTTTGCTGTGTTTTTCTCTTGGGCTCAACAAATTACCTGTTAGTAGAAATTAAATCTTGCAATATGAGGAGAAAAATGGGGATTACTGTTTAAATACTAGTTTAGGAGAATACCATTTTTTCTTGCTGTTTCTCTTTTTAAGTGAAAATTTCAAGACTGATTCAGACTATTCCAACATCATTCCATGTTGATTGAAGTTGTGTAGTGTATGCAAGCCTATGCGTTGTGATTGCTGGTTAGAAACTAGTAACAAGCAGCATCTCCAATAAATACGTTACACATAAATGGATTAAAAATGTGCATGTTCAGTTTTGTACTTAGCAATACTTTCCTAATCCGTAAAGCTTTAGAAAATGATGCTTGCAAACCCTGACTCATAAACAGTCATGGCTGTGAGCCAGTGCTCTTCAGTAACATAAACAGGAAAGTAGTTTTATCAATACCACAGGAGAGCGAAGTATCTCAGATAAATGTTTTCTAATTCATAGCACATTTGAAGACATTTGGTCTTGGTATTTGATATGAAGGATTTTAAGATATGAAGGATTTTAAGGAATGAAGATTGCTGTTTGTCATGAGGAGGGGAGAACGTATTACACAGTCATTACATGAGGTAATTGTCGTGACTTCACTGGTGACAACAAAGGGACATAAAATTTATTCCAGCTGAAGGTGTCTTTTTTTTTTTTTTTTTTTTTTTCCTACCACTGTCAAGTAGAAAGGATTTTATTTAGGAGGAAGGCACAATGTTGTGTTTAGCTGCAGTGCATTTTAACTTCTGTGGGAAATGTAGGTTAAGAGATAAGTTTACAGGAAGTTACAAGTCAAAAATCTTTATAACTTTGATTGTCAAATATATTTCTTAATCTTGTGCTTCAGAGCACAAGTGTTTTAAAGATGTTTTTGACAATATTGACTACTGAGATTACTTGTTCTTAAGCCTTCTTCTAAAAGGCAGTCATCGGTTATACCTTTTCTCTCAAGTTGCTACTAATTCACAACTCATTATCCTTTTCTCTTTTTTCTCGGAATAAATTCTCATGTAAGGTCTTGACCAATATTAAATTATTATTTAAAAAAAAAAAAAAAAAAAAAAAAAGAAAATTGATCCTGGCTTTAGCTACAGGCTCTTAACTTATTTACTGTTTAAAAAGCTCATAGAAATAATAGGTTAGGGAACTGCAAGCCATCTTTATAAAGCCACACTTCTCTGTGGCTTTATTTATTTCACTACTGAATAATCCTACCTTTACTTAATGCTTTAGAGCTGGTACTGCATGCTGCTCACTGAAATTTCCTTGAAGACTCCTACTGTCTGTACCAGTGTGTTCTCAGTTCTGGTGCTGAGAAGAGTTTTGCTTTATGACTTGCGAAGAGTTTGAACTCTTAGCTCTCTGCGAGGCCAGTAGGACTTAGTTTTATTTTTCTGTTGGAAGATGGATCATCTGGGAACAGCTTGCCTTACTCCCTATGATTAACAACTCTCTTCCCCATCCCTCGGCTGTACTCCTTTTCCTTCATAGTCTTTAGGCTCTCAGCAAACTGTCTGGCCCTGAGCATTTAATTTTTCAAGCTGTTGTGTAAATTTGAGTCTCTGACATCACGCTGCAAATTCCTTCTTAGTTTGGACAGACTTTTTATAAATAGCCTTCTAAATTTAACTCTTTATCATCTTGAAGTCTTTCATTTCGACCTTTATCAGTTAATATTACTTTACAGAGGATTGATTTTCTTCTCCCAGCTGATGTTGACCCAGACCCGCAGTTATACACTGGCTTTGATACTAAGACATCACTTATGTTTTCTTTAATGAAATAACGAAACACTGTTATTGAACTAAGCAATGGAATAAACAAGTGCGTGTATCCTACTACTCAGGCACTTTCTCCTGATGGGCTTTGACTGTTCAGGTTTTATCTACAGCTCCTTTAAATAACATCCATTGTAAAATATCAGTTGGTTAAGGAACCTGATCCTTCTCATCTTGTCACAGACCAAAAGATGTTTTCTGTCATATCCATGACTTATGCATAAGTGATCTCTTCTGTATGTACTGCCACAAGAGACTTCACAACATAGTTTTGAACTAAGTGGTAATGCATAGCTGAAGTCTGGTTGCAGTTGGAAAACACATTTATTTCCCTGCTATCATGAACATCTGGTTCTTACTAAGTGATATCTCTAATTACCTGAGTCTGGTGATATCATCAGTGTTATTAGTGCCCTGGTCCCTCATAAAGCATGTGAAAAAAAGTTTCAAATTGTTCCCTTCTGTTGTAAGTAACTCTTACTCTTTTATGAGAAAAGGCTAAAATACACTTTTTATATCTCATGGTTTGTGTGTGTGTGATCTTTCTTTATCATTCTTGGGACAGGCCATGATCAACTCAATCAAATGGAGATGCTGAAAGAGACTGTCATCTAACCCTGGACAGACTATTCTTTGTCCAGAGAGATCTCAAGAGAGAACGTCATCTCTGCCTCTTCCTTCTTTTCTGAAAGTCTCTGTCCTGGAGAGTCAAAACAGAAAAGCAGACAGATTGTGCTGTGTTATCCCCACTGAGAGTGGAAGATGAACCAGCATGATTTCTTAAGAGTTACTGGCATGAAAACTGTCATGTTGAGAGAGGTTTTCCTCCATTCTAAGTGTTGCATCATCCCTCATTGCTTGCCCAGCATTACACCTAGCCCACAGCCTTTGTGTCTATCCTTTGCTTTCATTCCTGTCCCTTTTAACAAGCTTCCATCTGTTCTGTAACTACTGGGTATGATTTTGGTTTTTAGAGGACTTGTTGCAGCCCTAATGATTTCTGCTGTGTTGCTTTAATCTTGCTCATATTTTTGAATATGAGGTTAATAAGGAGCAGTTTCTGTTCCTAGACATTTTATAGGTATTTATGGACACTATAGTGATCTTCTGTTCATCTTTTTTTAACCAACCTTCTGAAAGCTTTAAAGAGTTTGAAAGTTAGACATTTGAAATTCATCACAGCTGCTTGTTCTTGATTGTCTCTTTTTTTCATGCACAATTGCGCGCTCGCTGTAATGCAATAATTCTCCCACATTATCTTGTAAAGAAAATGCTGCAATTTCTGCACACTGCGCAAGGTAACTGAGTTTTTTATTTCTTTTATGTTACATAATTTTTGTACAGAGTTAATATTTTTCTCTAAATTGCCTTTTGTATGTGTATCTTAACTGTTGAGTCATGGCCTGAAGCACTGATTGAGCACCTGGGCAAAGGACCCGGTCAGTTCCGGGAGCACAGGTGAAGGCAATTTAGCTGTGTGACCAGAAGGGGTGGAGCCTGGCTGCACCTCTGTTAGACCTCATTTAAGGGCTGACTGCCATTCGGAAGGATCTCTGGTTAGAGATCTCTCCGTTGTGGTCTTTTCTGTGAGCCTGAAGAGATCTGAAGAGATCCTGTGAGATCTTCAGAGGTGGGTGAGCAGTCTTTTCCCTTCTTTTATAGCACCTTCCTATTGTGCCGGTCCTTCTGCCATCACACCTTTGTAATGCCTTTCCAATCATATCGATCTATCCAGTCTCTACAGTATGTTTTTTAAATACCTGATTCTGGAGAAGATTATTTAAGAAGTTTTTGATCATGTTTACTGTTCTATGTGGCACTAGCCTATTAACAGCAGACACCTAAGGTTTTCTGGAAAATATGCCATTTCCAAAGTCAGAAGTGTTTTTCTGCTAAGGTAAGAAACAGCATTCCATCATACTGGCACTGAATGACAGTTTTTTCTTACTCTAAGCTGTGTGACAAACAGGGTATTTTAGGCCATGGCTTTTGAGCATTCACATGGTAGTGTGCAAGAAGCTTTCATAAGAGTAGTGGATTATTCAGTTTCCATGTAGTATATTCATGCTTTTGTGATAACAAATACATGCTTTCAAGATGCATTTGACTTAAACTATATCTAAGCTATATCTAGGTATAAAAATGCATTTTTCAGACTTGGAGGGAAAATTACATCATTAAATACTTGTATGCGTAAGATAGCAGCTGAATGTCTTGTTACTCTCTGTAGTTTAGTATACTGAAAGATTGTGTCTTTTTATTACCATGTAAAATTTACTCAAATATTCAAAGTAGGTTCCCATTTCACCTGTTTAAATAACTGAAATCCTTTCATTTGAATATCAGAAGTCCCTAATATTAGAAGTTCTAAAAACAGTATCTGATAATGACAGAATAAATGTAAATAATCTGGTAAAGTGGAACTCATGCCCAGCTATTCCTTGGAGGTCTTGGTCTGTAAAATAGGTAATTTATTGCAAAGACTTGTTTTGGTACGTGCATGCTATCTAGTTGCTGTTCTGCATTACATTGGTTTACTTTTGGCTTAGAAATACAGAATGGACGTAATCAAATCTTTGTACTACTTCTGTTCTTGAGTTGGTCAGCTGACGGCAATAACCAAAGCAAAAAGCTTTGAAGTTGATGTGTGCTTAATTACTTTAAGATTCATTGATTTCCTTCCTCTTAATTAGGTTAAGGTAATCATGAAAATGCTTGACAAGTGAGTCTAAATGTCATCAGTTTGTTACTTATCTACTTGACAAATGGACAGTTAGAATGTAATTAATTTTGCAGTCCTTTTGCTTGTTCTTTGAAATGAAAGAAGGAAGAAGGAGCTTTAAAAAGCTGTTTTAGGCTTTTTAAAGAAAGTCTTTTTTAAAGAAAGTCCCCACAACCTAACAAGACATCTGAATTTCCTACAGTTATTCCATTCATAAGATATTAGAATGGTTTAGAGGCTAAGGAATCTGGATCCTCTAGGATGTTGTAAGAGAGACAAGCTAAATCACTTTACCAGTGCTTGATTTCTGTAGTTAATTGGTATTAGGATGTCATATGCCTATAGGAGTATTGTATGAAATGTCACTGTGTGGTGTTTAGTATTTAGGTTAATGAAGAAATCACAGAGCCAAATCAAAGAATTTTGTGTTACTGTGACATCATGATGCAGCAATTCCTATAGGATCTGCCTGATAGGCAGTCTGCAGTACTTTTTATGATGCAAGATGACGCTAGATCATGGCCCCCAAATTACGGTATGTAAAAACACACAGAGATATAAAGTTACAGTACAGCAAAGTAACATTAGAACAAAGAAATAAAACTGAAAGGAAATTACATTAGAACACCTGTAAATAATTATGTAGTCTTGGAACCTATCACTATCTTGTGGAAATCTGTGAATGGCTTAAGGTAAATGTATTAATAGGCAAAGAAGAACCAGGAGGTTTTAAAGTCATTGTGACCTTAAATATCTCAAAAAATAGCACAAATTTACTAAAAATGTACAAGATATCCAAGATTAGAAAAACTAAAAATGTGTAAACATTCCCATTTCAAATACTGCAGCACTTATCTGAAGCAAGAATACGGAGCACTAGTCTTGTGTGAGACTATGGTAAGATATTCTTACTGTGACTCATTTACAAATGATAGTAAAAAAAAAAAATAGAGAACATGTTCAGACTATTCATAGCAAAGCAAAATTAATAATTGAAAGGGTAGACATTTTGTTTCTTTAGTTTGGTGGGGTTTTTTTTGTTGTTGGGTTTTTTTTGTTTTTGTTTTAATATATTGTGTTTTATTTATTTTTTTCAAAAATGTCCAAGTGACCCTGGAATCCTGCTAGGGGAAGAAATGGCATTTTCTCAGCAAGGTACAATGTTCCTTGGGGACTAGCACAAGATACATGCTTTTTCATCACTCTTTTAAGAAATTTAGACCTGTAATTTATAGAAGTAGTTTATTGTTTTGTTTTTCCATTTTTTTTCCTCAGTATATTTCTTACTCTGAGAGAACACTGTCTCAATTCTTCTTGCTTCAACAGAGCAAGCCTGTCTTTTCAAGGACAGAACTAAATCTTGGTATATGCTGTTAAATTTGACATGCCGAAATTACCAAATTCTCCAACAGAGATATTTAGTGGAATCTTTATCTCTGGAGCAGTTAGGTATATTTTTTCTTCTGATTTATTTTTTCTGTTGAGTTTTTTCTTATTTTGTAGTTGTTTTGATTTGGATTTTTTTTTCTCCCTCCTACTTGGGCTACTTTAAATATATTTGGTTCTCTAGAGAATGACAGCTTCCATTACTCCACAGGTTTAGTACCTAGTAATCCTCAACAAATTCTTGATTTCTAGATAAGTGCTTTCTAAATGTGCTTAATATTTCATAGCTGTAAATCATCCAAGCTGTAATGTTGCAAGTAAATTTCCAGATACAGGTATCAGACAAGCGTTCTTGTTGCTGAAGGCCTATAGCTCTTCAAACGAGATGGATAAGAGGAGTCAACCAGTTCTATAGCTTGCACCATGTTGTCATATCATAGTGCACCTCATGTCACCCTTTCTAGTAATTATTGAAAAACTTTGGCATAGAAACCAAGACAAACTGGTAATTTTGCTTTGCTATGAATAGTCTGAACATGTTCTCAATTTTTTTTTTTTTGAAGCATTTGCTCATTATTAATGCTAACTCAGTCTTACCATGGATGTTACAGAAAGTGATGCTTTTATGAAGTCCTAGTTCCTATAAGGTGTGTGTCGTCGTGAGAATCTCAACTGTTATTTGAAGTTGGGTATTTGTGTGTCACTCATTATTTTGAACGCAGATTTGAAAACATAACCCTTGCTCACTGGAAAACTGCAAACAGAGTATGGAATATATTTTAAATCCAGTCTTGTAATCTGAGGGTGTGGTTCATGGTTTCTGAATATTTGAGTTGACATGCTTGTCTTAGAGCATAAATAGTGAGGAGTCTTTATAGCTGAATTTCTAATGTGTTGAGGTATTATGCTTATAAGAGACTATCAGAGTAAATAAATTCTTTGCTATTTGGTGCAAGTTTTTGTGATCAGCCACTGTCAGAGGTTATGAAAAATGCTAATTGCAGTGGCACGAGAAATTTTAGCAAGAATGAAAGACAATACAGTGGTTCACCCAACTCACATTTTTTTTCATTCTATACACAGACTGAAATAGAGATTCTGTTGCATTGCAGGGTCTTGGGTTGCATCAGTGATCTGTTCCTTCAGTAATGTGAAACTGCTTTTATTTCCTTATTCTGAATGAAAAAATATGCATTTATAGAAGAACTAGAAGTTGTAGGACTATTTTCTTAATTGGATACTGAAGCTAAATGACTGATGTCTAAATTAGTGTTCATCTGACAACTGACAGAATTTTACAACCGTAAAATGCTTATCCTACTTCTATAGTTTTCTGGACCTTGATAATTTATATTAGATATTGAAAATAAAGATATTGCACTTATACCTGAACATAAGCCTGACAGTTCTTCATCCAGTGTGTAAATAGGTTAGATTTCTTCTCTATTGGATGTTCTGAGGCACTTACAGTCACTTACACACACACAGCCTGAATTCTCACTGTTATTTCTGTAGAATTTGCAGCTGCATCAAAGCAAAACTCAGATTTTACTCTGTTGTGAGAAGCTGCAATTGGTTCTAGACCTTCTGCTATGTGGGAGAAATTTATTCTAAGGTTTTTGATGTGTATTAATTGTTCTTGTTTTTTTTCTTTTTTTTTCTGATTACACCAATAATCCATTTTCCTAACCACATTATGTAACTTCTTGGGAGTAGAAGGAGCAGCAACCACTACACTGACACAGGCCTTAAAACTTTGCTTCAGTATGTTATTGATCTGAATGTGTGTCCTTCCTCTCTGGGGCATTCTTGAAGTCAAGTCAGGGGTGAGGGGTCTGCTAGGATGCCTCCTCTTGGTCCCCCAGAAGATGGGGCAAAGCTCAGCTGCAAAGTCTTGGAATATCTTAGGAAATATGTAACTCAGAGATGAAACTAGATAGGAGAAAAATGTCAACTGTAGATGTTAAAAATGCGTTCCACTACTTTGTATTCTATAGGACACAAAGTAGTTGTGTGTGTGGGCATGTTACCTAATGCTGGATAGTTTCTCTCGCTTTCCTTTGTCCCATTTTCAGGTGGAAGGTAATCCTGGTCAAGTGAATATGTGCCAGAACTCTTATATGGTTTTTCTTCCTCATGCTTGTGGGTTATTTATTTATTTATTTATTTATTTTGTCGTCTTCTGGATAGGCTGATTATAAGGTTGAACTTCTATGTTTCTTACACTGACCCCTAATTTTGTATTTTTTTACAAACTTGTGCTCTTAAAATTTCTATTTCAATTGTTTTCTTTTTTTTTTTTTTTTGTCTTTAAAATATGATACCCAGAAACATCGCCTGAGGGCTGTTTTTTCTAGGCTGATATAGCAAAACATCTGTGCTTCTGTTTTTATTGCAGATTCTCTCAGCAGCAGAAACATCTAAGCACGTAAAGATAATGAACATTATGAGTCTGCAGCTAATGACAAAGTTTTGGAATTTGCATTTTTCTTGAGTCTGCTTTTTCTAGATTTGTCTCCTGTCCCAGTATGGATGATTTCTGGGCTCACGTACAATATTCATTAAATGGAGTCACAAGAGTTCTCTTTTGAAACTCATCAACTTTTCCTATCCCTGCAAGCAGCCAAGTAGAACAGTCTTGATTTTAGAGAAAAGGAGGCTAAGCCTCCTTCTGCAGGTAGGTGTTTCATGCTGTTACTGGTGATGCAGTCTTAGTTTTACCTTGAGCCCAGGACCCAGACATGTAATTTGCAGAGGTGCTGCTAACAGACTGAAGAGGCTGTGCTGTCACTCAGCACAACAGGGTGCAAGGATCACGTTGTTGGTCCTTTCCTCTTTACCCAGGTTGAACTACCTTGTCCTCATCTGCCTTGCTTTCTTTCTGACAAGGAGCAAACATGCTTGGGGAGGGAGATGATGTGCATGGGGAATGCTGCTCCGTACCCATTGAACCACTGTTAGTTACAAATGGGCCCACATCTTTCTCAAAACGTAAACTGTTTGCTTTCTCTTTTTTAAAACTACAGAATTACTCATCATTAATAAGTGTGTGTAGTGTGTTACTGAAGAGAGCATTGAAAGTCATTGTAGCCAACATGAAAGGCTTATTTGCTGAAAGCTTAAATGGTACCAGTAGAAATAGCTAATTAATGTCAGTTCATAAAATTAATGAGTCCTTTATTTCCAGGTAACTTCAGTTCATTTGGTGGCATGTATGGTGTCTTTACTTTTAGTCACTTGATTTTGAGTTTTTCTTAAACTGAAAGACCTATGATATCCTAAAAAGCTTAAGTTCTTTTCAAACCAAGGTCATGCAAGTTAGTCCGTCCTTTCTTTCTTACTTTTTTTTTTTTTCCCCCATTTGAATCTTTCTACTTTAGAATAGTGTCCTGTTTTTAATAATCATTAGGTTAAATCTCTTTAATGGCAAAGTTTGCAACAAAATACACCTCACGATCTGTATGCCTATGTCAGCGCTCACACAATGCAGGCGCTTGGAGTGGAAGATTTGGAAAGCTTTTGAAAACATCTTATTTTGAAATTTCAGCATTTATGCAAGTGATTCCTGCCCCTTGGGATGAACCCTGTGAAATTCAATCGAGTTCCTGTAATGTTAAGAATATACTTTCCTTTGCTGTGGGTCAAATGATGATTTTAAAGCTTCAGGCTCCAAGCTATGCAGTTGCCAAAAGCAAAATTCCAGCTGAGTTCAGTGATTATCCACCCAAAGCCTAAAATTGCTGGTATTTTAGCTACTGGATATCACCAAATGTACAGATGGGAAGAAAAGTAGTCATGAACTTGCAGCAAGAGAAAAGAGGAAGAAGAAAGACTGCTGAGTTCTTAAAAACTTGAGTTGCAAAAACAGGAAAAATTGAGGCCAATAAAATCATACGGGCATCTGTGTGTGCAGGGTTGGAACTGTTTGGGTTCTGCAGGCATGCCATTTGTAACTGCAGTTTGTGTCAGTGCAATTGCAGTTTGATGTAAAGTGGCTGAGAACTGGAGCTCCTTGCTCTGAGAACAGCAGCAGGGCTAAGGAGGAGGGGGGAGAAAGATGAAGAGATTAAAAGAATATTTAATTTATTTAATGCAGTTAGAAAAGATCTTCCCTCCTGCTGAAGAAATAGTGATGAAAATCAGTGCTGCTTTATCACAAGCCCTAATGGCAAATACGTGCACCAGAAAGTCTTCTGAAAGAGGTGGGCTTGCTTTCAACTTCAACTGATAGATCCAGCAAAAGGCATGCATTAGAGGGTGGGTTTGGCTCCAATTCCAGCATTTCCTACTTTGCGTAACAATTAATATCCATCCTGTACACAGAAAAATTGGGAGGAGCAAAGGGAATCAAGCTGCTGAGGTATTCACAAGGGCAGTGCCATTGCAAAAATGAGCTAGGCTTTGTTTGCCTGCCAGTAGTTTTTCACTATGCTTCTTGAAATTGAGTGTCTTATTTCAATGAAAATCACCTTTTGTCATCAGCATTTAACATCTATGTTTTCTGTCTTGCATCATGTTTAAATCTCTCTACCTTGATTTGGTTGTATGACATTTTTATTTTTATTTTTATTTAAAACCTTAGGCCATTGAGCAGCCTGCCACAAAACCAATGAGTAATGACATGAATGTGTTTGAAGAAACTCTCTGCACCACAATTTACGCAGGAGCTGACTCCATCAGATTCTTAAGAACTTGGTCCTAGCTTTGAAAGTGATGGGCTTGAACAATGAATTGAGTTTCCTTGATGGAGCTGACCTCCAGGAATCTCATCCTTTTCAACTGCAAGAATAAAAGCTTTTCGTAGTTTCAAAGTTTTTCTTTTTTTTTTTCCTAAACATCTCTTGATAGTGTTAGATCAGACAAGTTATTTTTATATAGCTATACTGTTTTACTTTTTCTAATGCTATGGCTTTGACAGATTTGCTGTTGAACTACCAGGCTTTCTTATTCAGTGAATCATTTTACCTGTTTGGATTTCAAGCTGTCGTCAGTTTGATCTGCCCCAATCTTTCCTTTCAGAAATGAAGAATATGGTAGTAAAGAGATCATAAAAGCATTATTCTGAAATTTCTTGTGTAAAAAATTATATGTAAAGCTGTACTCAGTTTCAGACTTAATGATCAGATACCCAGAGGTGCTCTGTAACTCTGAGCTGAGGCTTTCACAGAACACAGACTATGCGAAGAAGGGGGGGAAATGAAATCAAGGGCTACTTCACTTCCCTTTCCTACTTTTGGTTTTGTTCAGAAGGAAAATAGTCCTCTACTGTGTCCCAAAGTTGGATAAATAGAATAATTTGGAACCAACAAATAAATGGGAATTGCCTTAAATTGGAGTATCATTAAAGCATTCAAAATGCAGGTGCAAAAAGCTCAAGAGGCAAACTAGCACTTCTCTCATCCAGTCTCATGCAAGTGAGACTTATTTTCACTGGAATTATCTGACTGAAAATCAATTAGAAAAATCATACATGTGCAGCTCTTCTACACAGCAGTGCAAAACACAGAACACTAGGCAACAACGTAGTTCTCTTTAATTAGTCTTCTTTGCTCTGAGTATCTATATAATGTCTAAAAGATAGCTTTCTGGTTTCACTGTCTTTAAGTGTAAAACTTAGGAGCTCTGTCAGGACCAGGGTATCTGCTAGTCCCTTCACCTAAGTCATTTTAATAGTTGTGTATTAGGATCAGCAATAATGCTTTGTTGAGATATTTTGTTTTGCAGATCAGAAAGCATCACTGAAACTTATTCAGCCTAGAGAAGAGAGGGCTCTGAGGAGAGACCTCATTGCAACCTTCTAATAGTGGAAGGGAGCCTATAAATAGGAAGGAGACTGACTTCTTACACAGTCTGATAGAGATTGATGAGGGAGAATAGCTTTAAACTACAAGAGGGGAAATTTAGGTTAGATGTTGGGGGAAATTCTTTATTCAGAGGTTAATGAGACCCTGGCATTGCTGCCCAGAGCTGTGGTGCCCCATCCCTGGAGATGCCCAAGGCCAGGTTGGATGGGCTCTGGGCAGCCTGAGCTGGTGTGGGGGGCAGCCCTGCTCATGGCATGGGATTGGGGCTGCATGGTCTTTAGGGTCCCTTCCAACCCAAACCATCTTATGATCTGAGATATTGATAGTTTTCTCAATCATCTCTGAAGGAGCACTGTATCAGGAGTAGGTGATGAGAGCTCTTACACAGAAGCACAGGTCTTAGCAGCATGTAGCCCAATTTGTAATCTGGCCAACTGATATAATGAGAGAATTATAAAAGAGGTAGGAAAGAAAACTTCACTCTAGTCGCGTTGGATAGAACTGCTTAAGAAAAGCAGCTGGGGAGAAGTAGAAAAAGTCACGCTTAGAGAGCTGCAGGTAGACAGTAGGAATAAACTTGAATCTATTAATAACTGCCTGAGATAGGATTCCAACCTCCTGGTAGCTTTTTACTTTCACTGCAAGAGCTCCCTGACTGTGTGATTGCTTGAAAACAGTATCTTTATAACTTGTTCTTTGCACTGATATGAAGGGAAGTCAAGTAGTTCCAACCTTGGTCCTCACAAGGCTGAGGAATTGGCAACTCAATTTGAAATTTCTTTCAACAACACTTTTTTTTTTTTTTAAGTAGTTTGGTGCAGCATTGAACATGCTTACACAACTGGAGTCCTGGGAAGACTTTTAGTGCAGGGATGCTTTGTATGTGGTTACTCAGTACCTTAAGCTGGCCATCCTTGGTAGCCAAGTAGTAGACAAGAAGGAGATGAATAGGAACATTTTTCTCTACCTGGGGAAATGTCTGTTTTAAATTGAGGTGCTTTAGGTGGCAGGAGAAAGTTAGCTAGTGTTTTCCGAAATTATTTTCTGGAGATGTGCTTCAGTGCATCATCAAATACCAGCTGAATGAATGCCACCTTCAGTGGAAGTAAATTTTAGCTGTAATTCTCACTAGTGGTGTTTACCCTGGATGCCCAGACGCATGAGAATATTTTGTCTGATATCAAAATCAGCAGCAGGTCTTTTAATAGTCGAACTGCAACTAGCCTGAGATTACCGAAACCTAAGTCTTCCCTTGTGAATGCCTGAATAAGCATCAGATTCTTTTTTCATTTCCAGTTCTTCCCCTGTTGAATAAACTAGAAATGAAGAACAGAAGGTTTTTATGTTCTGTATGTATTCCACAGCCCATTGCTACAGTCATCAGGTTCCAAACTAGAGTGTTGTTAATGGATTTATTGTATCTATTTTTCTTATCTAATGTAGCAGCATCTCTTAATGCTTTTGGTAGACTTTCAAGGATTATATTCAGCTTTCATGACTGCAGCGTAGGGTAGAAAGAGTATTCAAACTGGCTGTAAATGTAGTGCTTGGAGGTCAGCAGAAAGCTATTGTAGCACTGTGAAACTCCCGTTATGTTGATTTACTGAGCTGCAAAGTCACAGATGGGATGCAGTGTAGCTCCCTGAAGGCTAGCTCAGGTATTTTTTGCATTACTCTGTAGTTTGTGGATATATACCTGAGTATGAGAAGATGTTTCTACAAGGTTTATTTAGCTTGCTTTTTTAACGATGCAGTCTTTAATGTTGGTGCCATAGAAAAAAAAGATGATCTTGCAGCAAAGTAACTAATGTCAAAAAATGTAGAGTTTGCTATGGGCTTTCTGTATGATAATTAGTCATCTTACCATTTGCATTTGTTTACAATATAACCACATACACATTGTACCTAAATAAATAAGGGTATTTCTGTGCCTGAAGGATTCATTTTGAATGAGAATGGGGCATTCCACTACTGTGCAGCTGAAGTCTGTGAATGTATAAATTACTAATGTATATTCATGCTGTCAGTAGCAATTGAAAGGCTCCTACTTTCCTGACCACAAGAAATTGCATTTTGGCTTTTGTTCTCCTCCAGTCATTGTGGCTTTTCCACTTTACCCATGAGGTAAATAGCCTTAGGAGCCACTGAAACAGAAAGGATTAAGTATGAAGAGAACTTTCAGAAGAATGTGTTGTTTAGTTGTTGTTGCTGTTTTTCTTGTTTTGGTCTCTTTATCCTCACACCAAAGGAAAAGCCAGTTTTTAGAAATCAACTTAGTCTGTCTCCACTGTAAAGATAAAGCTTGTGACAGCATAAGCTTCATGCACCTAAACACATCTGTGAATTTTGTTTCCAACCCAAGAGCGTCAGACCTTTTAGAATTACCTCTGGCTGTTGATTTAAAGTACACCCCCACTTCCATGTAGTTCTTAAAAAGTTCCTTCTATTTCTGTTCGGATTTGTCATGATGCTATATAAGAGTTACATAAGATACAAGCAAGACAAGCCTGTCTACCTGTTTCTCATTGCACACTAAGAAACCAGTGGTTTGCCTGAGAGGTTTGTTAAATTTGCATGCTGACAGTGGCCCTTAATTGAATCGACTTCTTTCATCATCTGTTTCTGCATTATATGATGCCAGCAAAGAATCTGTAGCACCTATGAGGGGAACTGCAGTGGAAGAAAAAGGGAATAAGTGGGAAAGTAGAAGGGTTTTTCAGCAATGGGTATTGTGTTGTCTGCACTCAGACACATCCCCAGTGGCAGTTGTGGTGTCTTAGTTTCAGCTGGCATGGAGTTGTTTTCTTCAAAGTGTCTGATACGATGCCATCTTTTGGTTCTAGAAGAAGAACAATGTTAGTAACGCACTAGTGTGTAGTTGCCTGCTAAACCGAGGCCATTGGCAATGAAGGCCCAAGGAACTGGGAGGGAACAGAATTAGGACAGGTGACTTAAACTGGCCAAAGGGATATTCCATACCATATGATATTAAGCGGGGAGTGGGAGTGTATCTCATGCTTCTTTTGCTACTCAGGGGGTAGCTGGGCTTCGATCAGGGGGTGGTGACCAATTGCCTGTGTATCACTTGTTATATACATTTATATATATGCATTTGAATCATAATGATTATCCTTTTCTCTATCTTAGTAAATAGTTTTATCTCACCTGTGAGTTCTACTGTATTTTTTTTTTTATTCTCTCTCCTATCCCATTGGGAAGATTAGGAGTGAGCAAACAACTTTGTGGTGCTGAGCCACCTACAAGATTAAACCACAGCGTGAGGCATGAGAGTGGAACAACCTCTATTTCAAGCAATTTGCAACCAAAACTCCTTAGAAGTGAAGGTGGAAGGTAAAGGAGTAATAGTAGCTGGTGTGTTAGACAGGAGCAGCGGAATGGTCATGAGAGTATCAGCACTGCAGCAGTTTTAAAAGCATCTCAATCTCAGTGTGTTCGAGTGCCCATGGGTGTCCTGAATGAAGTGGGCTCAAAGAGGGAAAATGAGATGTTCATCTAAGTGTCTCAACACCTTGGCCTGCAAAAGTGGTTGCAAGAACTCTTGAGAGTGACTCAACTTAAGAAACAGCAGCTGTGAAGAGAGAATGCTGGAGTCTGAACTTCTCTGTGTGTAGTACCATTAACATCAGTCAGGTTGTCACAGGTGGAGAGAACAAAGCTTTGACTTTGGTTAGAGTAAAATCATGCAATTCAGAGGTACATTTGAAGATCTGTAGGATCATCAAGCATCAGTTTTATTAATTTGAACTGCCTCTTGACATCTGCTTCAGCAGTAGTTGTCATGGTGGCTGGTTCACAGAAGGTTTTGGTGTTAGCCTTTTTACCTCTGTAAGTTTACCTGGTCCTAGCTTCTAGATGAAGTCAGTATTTAAACGTGTTTGGCTTTTGATGAGTGGTTAGGGTGAATTTTAATGCTTCCTAACCCTTTTTGCCCTTACCATATCATAACTATAGATCAGACTTTTTGTCAGCCTCTTAAAAGATGTGACTCTGTAATAGTGGCCTCTCTGTGGATTAGGATTTCAGAGGGATGTGTGTGCAGCAAGGACAGTGTGGTATCCATATACTGAATGATAGAATTCAGTATCCATGGTTCTATATATCCAGATGCTGCTGGATCAAACCACGAACACAGGGACTCTGACATCTCCTGCTCTACAGCAATATGTTTTTATTCTGTAATCTTTTAATTCTTTAAACATTCTGGAAACATCAACTGAGGTTTATCATATATTTTGTACTAACAATATTCTGCAATATTTCTTTTTATTTTATTTTTAGCACTTTAAAACAAGAGCATTTAGTCTCTGACAGTGATAAAATTTATTTTCTTAGTTCACCTTTACCCTTGTCCTTGGAAATTTTGTGGTGTCCTGAAAATGGTTGTTTCTCATAGCAGTATTATGTGCTTGATTCCAAAGCAGTTGGTATATGTGTTATACAAGAAAAGTTAAATAGAGTGTTATAATTGACTTTGCTCGGGCAGATTGTGGAAAATAATTGTAGATACCAGAAAGCAAAAATGTGATTTTCAAGTACAATCTGTTCTGCACACAGTTGCAATGTCTCTACCGTACCCTTTTGCTTGTAAGCTGCTAGATGTAATGAATCTGGACTGATGGTTGGCAATTTGTTTTCTCTAACCACTGGCTTTGATTGTTTAACAAGAAACACTGAGTGAAATTCTAATGCCTGACTTGCTACCTTGATACATTTGGCTTTCAGTTAGAGAAAGCAAAACTATGTGCAGAACTGAGGCTCAGTGAGAATGATCTTCTGGATTTTCAATGTGTTTATTGGATCATCTGCAAACTGATAAAGAGAGATTAATAGTGCCAAGGTTGTGTTTACTACTACTGCTATTTTATTTATTCCATATTCATCTTTGGTTTAGCTCTGTGGGCTGCATTATTTTAATCCAGTAGCTTTACATTACTGCTTGATGTGTGTAGGAAACACTGTGTTAATTGAAATTAGAAGTGAGATAATTGAGTGTGTAGTAGACATGCCCTATGACTGAAAGAGAGTAGAGATCATTCCTGAGTTTATCCTCCAGTATATCTATTCCCCCCCATGTCTGGAGAGCAGCCTCATGATTTTAGGAGGCATGAGCACCTTAGTCATAAAAGATAAAAATGAAAAATGAGAACATCTGTTTGTTTATTGCAGAAGAGAATGTAATGTCTGGAGTTTAGGCAGGAATATAATTTTCTGTAATCTCTTTTCAAAGTTGCAGAAAACAGAGCGCATGCAGGTAGCTGTTTAGGGGGGATCAGCTGGCAGTTCTAGAAACACTTTTTCCATTGCTAAATAGTATCTATGTGGTGGATGATTATATTTATGGTCATCCAAACTCTGTCACACTTTAACTCGTATCAGTCTTCTGCACTAAGGCAGTACTCCCTGAATATGAGGATGTGTACTACCTCAGTTTATACTTGAGTTCATTAGTTCATTTGGGGCTTTTTAAATTTTCTGCTTTGAAAACAAGGTAACTTTCCTCTTTATGTCATGTAAGGAAATTGCTGAGTGATGTGAGGATCCTTTTTTTGTCGTTCATTACCTAGCAGTGGTTCATCTTGGTGCACACTGGTTTTCAGCAGCAATGGCTAGGCCCTTTCAAGAGTTTGTTGTTGTTAATCATTATTATTAGGCAACATTATAGTATTTTTTTCTTTGATACTATGGCTTAAGTAGATGAAAGTTTGATAAAATTATTTTCCCACTGGAAAATGCTGTTCCATCAAACTTGTCTTAATGTATGAGAATTGTTTATTTTCTCTCTGAATAATTTGTAATTTGTATGTTTCATGCTGATTACCAGAGCTCTACACTTCAAACTCCTTTGCAAAAAAAAAAAGAGAAAAGCATTTCCATTCTCTGTACATCCCCATTCCAATTACGGGCAAAGATTTGTTTTCCTGCAGGCTCAAGGCAGGAGGTTAAAGATGATCAGCTGCACTAATGTCCACTGCTGCTTAATCCATTATTAGTATTATTACTTGAATCACAGCAGTGCTTAACTGCCTCAGTCAAGAATGTGATCAGTGTTTGCCTATGCACAAGTGTATAGACGATAGGAGAGAGTTTTGATCGAATGCCTGACTGAGCAAGTGAGAGAAGAGTGGAGGTTTCGTCAACAGTACTGAGGACTGCAGTGTGTGAAATTAATAAAAAGGATGCAACGATGTCCCCTGAGCTGCTTTGGAAAAAAAAAAAAAATCTGAAATCAGAATAAGTGGAGGATATTTTTTTCCCTGTTTTCACATTGACCTTACAATGCTCCTTTAAAATTTTCCCATTTTTCACAGCGTCCTCTATTATTGCTCTTTGTTCACCTGATTCTCAACGCCCCCAGTGGATAAGGGAATCAGGACTGACTGAAATGACTGCAAAGCAGAGCTATTACGTTTATATTTATTGCTAATCATTTCAGCTCCTGGCAGATGGCCTAATTGCTGGAACAAAAGAAGCTCATGAGATTCGTGGCTGTGGAACTGGCCCAGGGACTTTTAGTAAGATACACGGCTCATGCAAGCTTGCAGTACATTGAGATAGTAAACATTATTGCTGCTTAAATGTTCTCATAAGATTTTGAATAATAGGTTTATTAAATACGATTTACAACCAAGTATAACTTAAAGAAATGAAGCAAAATACTTTTAGCAATTTCCTTTCATGCATTGTTCAGGGCAGCCATGAGAATTGCCAGGGTATGTGAAGCAGAAGTGTTCCTAAGTGATATATTCACTTCTCTATGCAGGTAAATAATTCTCATTAATGTTAATGAGCTACCTGCAGATGTGAGACAGAGAAGTATATATTCCAAGGAAAAGATTTGTACACATTGACTTCAATTGGCCTGCTTTGTGAATATTATACGAGGCGTGTTCTGTCAGGGGGCTATGCATGGGTTTCTGCAGCAAGCCAAGGAGATGCAATATTTCTGGGTTTGTTTTGTTTTTTACATTAAAAAAAAAAAAAGAAAACGCCACCTATCTCGCTTCAGCGCTTGTTTTTCTTTCTGTTGTTTGAATTGCATCTGCAGCCTCAAGAAATGTTCCAAAAATGAGCTAGGAGTAGAGGAAGCTCTGCTAAATATATAGAAATGTAAATTACAGAAGGAGAAGAAAAAAAGAAGATTAAAGAGCTTGTCTTGATCTTTCTCAAGGGTCAGCAGCAGGGCAGAAAGATTAAGGTCTGATTGCTTGGTTTGCCTGCTTGCCAAATACAATATTGAAGCTACAGGATTAAATGCCAGATATTTTTAAAATAACTATTTGATGGCAAACTTCTGAAAATTGCCTCATGGAATTGAAATCTATTACTAACAGTAATACTGGCTTTAGCCACCCCCCTGCTACACCTTTCTGCTGTTGTTTCTATTGCTTTGCTCTTGTCATCCTGCAATCCAGTGTAACAGTGATGATGGAGAAGGGAAATCACTTTATTCTTTGCTCTGTCTCTTCACACTGAGTGAGGCAGTGACTTTGGTTGAGATGAGACTCTTTCATAGCAGCCCCTCAAGGTGTCTGTCCCTGTAGCTGTAATTCAGGAAGCGGAGCCCTGCAGCTGTTACTGAACAAGAAGGTTATCAATAAGACATGTTAGGATTGCAGGATAGAGCTTCTGTGATCAGTGTTATTTACTGCTCATTTCCAATACCTATGTAGTTTACTAGTCTCTTCTTCTGCAATATAAATGAGGCTCTCATTAAATTTAAAGCTCAGCTATGCTTGAACACATTACTGAAGTCAGAATCTTAGCTAATGTCTTTACATATGAGAAAGCCCTGATACTGCCTTTGCCTGCTTGCCTCCTAGCTGCCCCAATTTAATCAAAGCATTTTATGTCTCACTGACTAGGAGACCTGGTTGTCGTGCAAAGTGCTGTCCTATGTAAGGCTGTGATTTCTGTTGTGGCTTTTTTTCCCAGCCTGGCACAGCAGATGTGTATACATGGGCACCTACTTGCTATCACATGGGCTCAGGTCGAAATGAAACAAAGAACTGTTTCATCCTGACTCAGAGTATTCCCATGGTGCTAACAGCAAAGTAGTGGGAGGTAAATTCATGCTTCAGGTTTAAAGGAGCAGATAATTTGCATAGGCAGTTCACAGAGCTGCCCTACATTTAGACCCTCGCCTTGATTTAAGTGACTGGGGACCAAATAAAACCTTGGGAAGTTAGCTAATGAGATTCCTCACTGCTTTATGTTTCCTTCTTACCAGCCAAGGCTATCGTGCATGTTTGGACGTGCACTTCTATTGAAATTTTTATTAGAGTAGGATTTCAGAGCAGTGGTAAGGGCACGTTTTGAAGTTGGGAAGGTGAGTGGTGCCCATGTCAGGGTGATGTGGTGCAGCTGGTTTTCCTGTGCCCATATGGCTGAGTTCATGCTGGGGCAAGGAGGAGCAGAACTAATTTTTTCCTTTACTTTCCCATTGTCAAAACTGTGCCGTATCTACAGATGTGTCTGGTACATGGCTTTCTGAGTTTCCTCTTAGATTAACCACAGCTGCATTGCTGATTGACAAAATTGTGAACAATAGCAGTGGTACCACATCCATCTGCTGATTCAGAATGATATTTAATTCATAAAAAAGGATTCTGTTTGACTACTGGAAGTGATATTTGACCTTCTGCAGTAATTAGTGGTGTGAATTTACTCGCCTATTACTGAAAGGTTTTTTTTCTTTATGACTTGACTGACTCTCTTTGTTCTCAAACCTCACCGGCCTTATAGCTTTTCAGCATCTGAACTGTGGTTCTTGCATCATTACATCGTGGCTTTCCACAAAAAAAATTAAATACAGCACTTCTGAACTCCTCTGGTATCTTCAAATTGATGCAATACTTTTCATGCTTTCCTCCAGAGCTATAAATTTAATTAAAAAAAAAAAAGTTTTTGAAATTTTCCTATAGTATGACTTTAATAGTTCAAGACTCAAAATAAAAGACAAGTTATTACAATAAAATCACTGGAGTCAGCCATATAACCTAACAAGTTGTTTGCTTGCCTTACTTGAGGCTATAACTCATACATGCCTGCTAAGATATGACTTAGGGGGACTGCTTCATTATCGTTGCCCTTTTAGAAAATGCCCAGGCTCCCTGAAACTTCCAGTATACAATTATGGAATACAATGTGATTTAAAAGATGCATTTATTTTTCCCTGAGGAGAGAACATCTGCATGGAAAATAATTTTTGTTGGAGTAGTAACGTTAACAATTTTGTCTGGAAAAAGAAGGCAATCTCTGTAGCTCTGTTAAAGTAATCACTCTTAAAATAAGCTGCGCCTTATGAAAGTAGCAATTCTTGTTGTTGTTATAAGTGTTATATACTGAGTTAAATGAAAGCAAGTTGCCCAGGCATGTTGCGTTCCTGTGCTAATCCCATTCAAGTGAGTTATGCCAGCCATGGTAAAAAATGGCTCTGCTGTTGTGAATCACTGATGCAGAGCAGAGCATTTTTTGGCGCATTTCAGGGATAACAGCTTATAGTTCAGAAAATAATTGTTATTCTCAGAAATCAGTTTACCAGTGGGTAAAAATCCTAATGGTCAGATGCAGTTAATGAACATAATTAAATATTCAGTGTTTCTCTGGTTCTGTCAAGTGCAATTACCCAGGCAGAGACTTCCTTAACTGCAAAAATTAATCTTTGCTCCATTTTCTGAGAGCATTGCAAAGCCACCTTGCCACTTAGCAAGGATCTGAACTTCTTTATCACTTTGGACAACAAAGTACGGGTACTTTTGCTTCATAGAATCATGGAATATCCTGAGTTGGAGGGGACCCACAAGGACCATCGTAGCTCCACACAGCACTACCCAAACCCTATTGCTGAGAGTGCTGTCCAAACATGCCTTGTGCTCCAGCATCAGGGCTGTGCCCACGCCTTCTGGGGCAGAGCCTTCTTGTAGCCCCCAACCTTCCGCTGACACAGCTCCATGCTGTCACCTTGGGCCCTGTTGCTGTCTCCAGAGAGCAGAGCTCAGCACTGTCCTCCGTTTCCACTCATAAGAAAGCTGTGGCATTCAGGTAAAGAACTGTAGAATAGACTTATAGAAGCATTAAGGTTGGAAAGACCTTGGAGATCATCTAGTCCAACTGTTCACTTACCACTGATATTGCCCCTAAACCAAGTCCCTAAGAAAAAAGGAAACCTGCCCAGCAACTGTGATTGGGATCCTTGTAAAAACAGGGGATTAGCTACGAAGGAAAGACATGACCATAAACAAGGAACATTTGGTTGGAAGAACGTTTTCACCTTTATGTTTTGGACTTTATTGTCCTGATAAATTAGTATAAATGAAATCAAAAGTGGGCAGATTGGCCCTGGCTGTCTTCAATACAGCCACAATACTAGGAAGTAGCCTGTCAAAACACCCTCCATAGTCCTCTGTTTCATTGGAGTTCCTGTCTTTGTTGCTTCTTCCAGCAATCTCCTACAACAAACTGAATCACCTGTACATTTTTCCATGCGAATTCAAGGAATTACTCAGATGCAAATGCCCGCAGTCTGTTATCATGTGCTTGCCAATAGTCTGAAATCCTCTTGAAACAGTCACCAGGAAGCCATAGTTCATTTTGCTGTCACCTAATTGCATGCACCTGCTGGTGACAGCAGTAAAATGTGATGTCTCTGACATGCTGGCAGCAGATGGGGTGCTCAGAAGAGCTGCATCCATTTTTCTTCCTAATGAGCATAGTCTTTTCTTTCCTTTTGCCTTTTCACTGTGTTGGGATGATACAGAGATGCTGGGAACAATGATGGCTGCAGCACAAGATCTTAATGTGCCACGGCTGCCTTTCTCATATTTCTTCGTAATAATGTGTCAATCACATATTCATATATGAAACTTTCTATTTAATGGAATTCTTGGAGGAAAAGACTTTTACAAATGAAAGGCCTCGCAGGCACTCAGTGACAACAGTGGTACGGTTGGCACAGGTAAAGCTACAAAAGAGGCAAGATTTATAGGAAGAGCCAACTTCATATCTTTGCTTTGCTTTTTGATGCTCATATCTAAACAGGGGCTTGTCAGTATGAAAGTTTGCCCCCTGCTTTTCTTTTTTCAGTTGGTCCAATGGGAAGACTTCCCGTCTCTGCAAGCCTTGTCTCTGTAACCTAACACTCACTGGCTCTTGTAAAAATGTTTTAAAACCTTTCCTAGTGAACAGTAATGCATAAAGGATTTCTAATGAGATAAAACCAGCATCACCAGCTTGATGCAGTACAACTGCAAATGTGCTTTATCAGAAAAAAAAAAAAAAAAAAAAAAAAAAAAAAAAAAAGAAATGTGGCCATAAATTCTGACAGACTGTTTTGGGGGGAGTTGGAAATGCTGACACATTAGAAAGAAATATACCTTGAAAATAAGTCACTTTCAAGAGAAAGTAGTTCTGAAAGAAACAATTTTTTTTTTCAGGAAAGTCATTTAACCAAGGCCAGTCTGGGTGATTGAAAAATGAAACATTAATTTTGGACTGTGTAATGGTGCACTACGTTTTAAATTTGTTTTACAAAATTGCTTGTGTCCTATTGGGCTGCCTCTTGCTCTCAGACCAGGCCCTGTAACCTCCCTGCTGTGGGAGGAAAGCTGGGCTGACACCCTGGTCAGGTGTGAGCTTGTTGTTAAGCCAGCCTGAGACATCATTCCTGGCTTCTGTTCTTCACGTGGCCGTAGAGCTGTGACCATAATGGTGGGTCATATTTATAACCTTAGGAGGAACTGAGGAGTAAACCAATCTGTTGTGAAGGCCTATGATGTATTTCTAAAGCAGCTGTGGAAGCATGGTGTTGGTGCAAATAGATGATGCTGCAGCTACAATTCTGCTGCATAAAGCTTTAATGAGTTGTTTGCTGGTGTAAATGCAGAAATCTTTCATTTCTGCTGAATCTGATTGTATCTCATTGTTTTTGCAGTAAATATAACAAACATTCAGCTGATGATTCCCCTTGCTGAGCCGTGTTTTCTTGGAACTTTCAAAAGCCCTTAAATAACTTGGGAGCACAGCTTCCATTAATAGCATTTAAGCACTCTGGAAATGTCTTAACATCCAGTCCATAATTCTCCCAGAGGAATGACTCAGGTAATGTTAGCTGCATAAAGCTGGTTAAATCTGGGCTTAGAACTGTTTAATAAGTGGGGGGTTTATTTAAAGCATTCAGCGAACTTTGCTGCAACATGCTGATTGACACAGTCGGGGGTGCAAATAAATACATTGTGCAAATGAGCAAATATGGGCCTCATCAAATCCTACCAAAGGCCATCAAAAATCTCCCACTGTGAGGAGTGTTGGCTCAGACCCATAACAAATAAATACGGGGGAAAAAAAGCAAAGATTGCAGCACAGAATGCCCTTCATTCTTGCAGCTGAATAAAAGTGTTCTTTCAGTGTTTATTATTTTGTTTCCCAACTACTTTTCCCAAGCCTTTACCACTCATATGCATACCCCAGCACTTCCTCTGACACTTTCTCCTCCACATCTGGAAGTAACTCCATGTCCACAGACGCCGTGGGTCTCCACATGAGAACAGGGAGACAGATTATATGCAGTCTTGCTGCAGGCAGTTCAGTCCATTTGACAGAACTGGTTGTTAAAATCACAGCCAGTTCCTATCCTGTTTGACATCTTACCTTGAGCACTGCTTCTTGTGCATAGAGCTTCCTCTCTTGTTGACCTAGCTTGGCTCTGCTCGCTGTGTAAGCCTACACCCAAATTTCCTTCTCCACAGCATGGATCAGCTCTGTTGATCTCATTCTGTTCCCTGTTTCCACTTCCTGCGTGTTGATTCCAGCTACAATCCAGGATGATGTTTGGAATATTTGGATATTTGGAAGAATGTTCTTGATGATGCTTTTTTCCATTACCTGTGGGAATTTCCATTAGGACTGGGGCACTTTGTTTCTTTAATTCTCTGGCTCAGTTGAGTTTCATTGAATTGCAGTGCTACATCAGCTGCGAGCTATCAGTTGAGATGCATCTTCAGGATGCATTGGTTTTGTTTTCTCTTTAATCATGCTGTAAATCTAAATAAATAAATACGTAGCAGTAAATGCTCTGTGGTATATTTGGTAAGATTGCAAGTCCTGTGGTAGCATAACAGCTTGTGATAGTCTTTGCTATTTATGTTCTTCCTGGAAGAAAGGAAAAGCAGATAGTTCAGTGAGCAAATTATAAAGTGTGAGAGTTAATGAAATGTCTGCCATAAAGATGTTTGGTATTTTTTATTTTTCCTCCCGTCAAAGCTTTTAGAATTCCAAAGCTTGGAAGATCAAAACTTCCCCCTTCTTTTTTTAATGCATGTTTGTAATACAAACAAAAGAAAATATTTAGTGAAATGCTTTTTTATTAATCCAAGTATATACTCTGAATAAGTAAGGGTATGGAGATAATGGTGACTGCCTATTGAAGTGTACAAAAGCCTCAAGGTTTGGAAGTTTTTTGATCTCATTTTCACTAAGATATTTTTAAGCTTGGATTACGGAAGATTTTCAAGATATTTTCCTCTCATAACCTATTTGTCTTCTTGATAAAGACAATTTTACATTTATTTCTTTACTTTATTAAATACAAGCAGGATCAAATGCACCTCTCCACAGCTTCACGTTCAATTTTTTTATGAAGTTCCCTAAAACAGTTGTCTAAGAAATTATGAAGGTATCCCTTAAATAAAACAACAAGCTTTTGATTTCATTTATTCCCTTGCTCAGTCAGAGGATTTCTACATGGAGTTGTGATCTATGCTAATTACTAAAGAGCAAGAAAAGAATAAAATCGCAGCTCTGAACCCTGTCTTCTTGTACTTACAAATGCATATTATTGAATTGCAAAGAAAATAAGGATAGGGAACATAAGGAGTTAGGAGTGAAGGCACTTACTGCCCTGTATTTACTAGTAGCATTAACACAGACAATGCTCTGCTAAGATCTAATCAGGAAATGTGATTGCAGATGCAGTTTCTTTATGTTTATTTTCCTTTCCATCTAAAAGCTTCCATTCTGAGTCTAAAAATAGCATCTCGAAGAGGAGATGGGAGAAATGTTTTTCAGATGTAATATGAACATGATCAATCAATATATACACTTTGCATCTGCTTAAATTTCCTTTGTTGGTAGTGGTTTGGTGTTTGTTTTTCCAATTTGCTTTTATTTGCCACATAAAAAAGAAAAGATATGAAGGCACACAAAAAAACCCATCTCTTCAAGTGTCCTGACTTGCACTTTGTAGACCATGATGGGTGGCTGGCAAGAACATGAAGAGTTTCAGTCTCTGTGGGCTTTGTTATCATACTGTGGGAGTAGCAATGTCCTTGCATCCTCCCTGGCATTGCAGATGTTATCACAATTGTGCAAATGCTAAACCAAAGCAAAGACATTCTGAAATGGCCCTGTGGCACTGTGTTACTTGTATTGTTGCTTAATTTTACAGTTTAATTATGTGATTTTTTTTTCTTCTAATATGCGTCATAGGCAGAAGCAGCAAGTCCAGTGTTAATGCAGCAGTGATATAGGGGTACATTCCCTCTCAGCCCCTTCCACTGCTGTGTCATACAGCTCTGCTGCTGGTAGCAAACCTGGAGAAACTCTCCAGAAGGTGGAAAGAGCTCTTCAGTTGTTCCCAGGAATGACAATACTAAATTAAACATGGGACTTTGTCCATCCCACCCTTAGGATGTGGAAAGAGTGGCAGCTGGAAAATGGAGCAATTTGCAGCCTCTCCAAGCATCCAGGAGAGCCAGTGCAAAGCTCAGGGACTCTGTGGAGTTTCCTGGCTCTGTTATGTTTTAGGCACTCTGCTCCACCATGAAGGTCAGGAATGAAATTGCATAACGTTAGAATTGCAGTGAATGGTTTTTATTCTTTCAGCTGCTGTGCGGCTCTAGCCAGACTGACTTTGCTCTCATGTGAGCTCTGCCCAATGATCAGACACTGGTTAAACTCGCAGTCCTTTTATATTTTGCTGCATTTATATGGAAACACTGGCAATATAATCTCAGTAGCTCATTTTGCTATACGAGCAGCAAAAAAAAGAACATTTACTTGAGTTCCCCTCCCCTGTTTTGAAAACCACGACAAGCTTGCATTCCTGGGACCTCCACAACCCTTGAAGTTACTACCCCTTGTTTATAGCTTATGTTTGCAGGGGAGAGTGGCCCAACTTGTGGCTGCAGGCACACCTTCAAGCTCCAAAATTGGCTGTCATCCCAGAGGATCAGGGTGGGGTTCCCCTCAGAGTCGCACAGATATACCAAAGCCTGCAGAAAGGAGCTCATCACAATGTTAATAACACAGCCAGGATGGAGAGACTGCTGCACTCCCTCCTCTTCCAGCACTGGCTTTGGAAATAGAAGGGAGTGAAGGTGTGTCAACCAAAGCAAGCAGGGGTCACATCCCCTTTGTGCCGAGTGCTGGCTGAGAGGGAAGGAAGCATCAGTTATGGGACAGATGAGCTAACTTTAGAAAAATAAATAATTGACTCCAGATGCTTGGTTGTTAGGAGTCTGCTTCCCAGCAATAGAAAGAAATATCCAGCCCGTTTCTTCTTGCTGTAATTTTGTTTTCAGCAAAAACTGAAAACCTCAATTTTGATAAATGCTATTGGGAAATGTATGTGTTACATTTTATTTGATCCAAGATTGGTTGGAGCAGTTTGAAGCTGACCACATTAAACTTCTGAGTGGCTTAACTAGAGAGGTTTCAATCTTGGCTTTTCCCACAGTGGTGATGCTAGCAAATGCTGCTTGCACGTTTTTGTCACGTATCAGTAGAAATTTACAGATGAAGAAAGTTTTGTTTTGTTTTTTTTCAGAAAAAAAAAAATCAATAGTTTTTCATGAATGCCTGCAGCGTTATAACTTGGCTCACTGGGTTAGCTAGAGCTGCTCACTGAAACTATTTTGTTGGGAGAAAGAAGGTATAAAATGTATTTTTGCAGCGAACGTTCACATTGAATTGCTCTTCTCTTCTAAAAAAGGTTTTAGAAGCCTATACAATCATTCAGTACACATTTCTGCATTATTTCTGGTCCATGTTTACTTTTGTTATTTTGCACTTATTTACTTTTCAAAGCAAAGCAAATTATTTGCAACAGTAATGTTGCTGTGAGGATTGCCCAAGGATGGGGGCAGGAAAATGGCTTTTATGCATTGTACTCCTTTCTATGTTCTCTTGAGAAAATGTGTTTGAAGGTGCTTTCAGAGGAATTGTGTGGATTATAAAACATCAAGTAGAGAGCAAGCCTTAATTTCATAATCTCGTGCCACTGATCCATATGAAAGCTCCTTAGAACCATTCTGTATAGATAGCATTACACTGCAGTGTGTTGGTGTTCTAATTATCGAAACATTGAAAGTGTGCTTTCAAAGATCCCCTAAGTCACCGTCATGGGCTGCTGACCTAGCCCTTTGTGCTACAGTTCTCTTTTGTACAGATTTTTTCCAGGAGCAAGAGAAATATGCAGTGGGCTAAGTCTTCATCTTGTCAGGTTGTCACAGAAAGGGGGAGAACTAAGAAAGCCTGGAAATTTTAGCTTGGCTGAGAACTCGGGGGCAGCAAGGGAGCAGGAGGCTATCTATGTATAGACATAATATTTAAGATCCACTTCTGCTTGCAGAATGATTGCGGAGCCTGCTGGGTGGGGGAATTGCCGGTGGGACGACCTGGATTTGCTGGAGGGACCCAGTGTTGCTGTGGGATAAAATTAGAGGGTTTTCTAAGCCAGCTCTCAACCCTTCTGAGTAAAAGGTTTTGCTCTTGTTTGTTGGATTTTTGGTTTTGGTTTTGTTGTTATTTTGTTTGGACTTTGGTTTGGTTTTTTATGACAAGATGTTTCAATAGTAGCTGGACTCTAATTCATCCTGTGGATGTATAGTCAACAGATAACAAATGGCCAGAAAAAAAAAAATCTCGTATTACAAATTGCAAAGTAAATCTTGAAGGCTGAAGGCCACATCAGTCCACTGCAGCCAGCACCTTTTGTTTTCTTCTCTATCCATTACACTTTAAGTTCTTTTTCCAACAGGGATAGTCATAATGAAAGGAGGGCACTACATTCCCCACCACGTATTAGCTTTTGGGATTATTCATTTATTAGAAAAATAAAAGGTATTGAGTGGCTTATATTTCCTGGTTGTGGATTTCTTTTTTTTTTTTTTTTTTCATGGATTTATTTTTATATAAACGTTTCACAGAAACCGTCTCCAGTGGATCATAGGCCACCATAGAGATGAGTTGCGTCCTGGGGCTTCATTCTGTTTCATTGACTTCTAAAACTGAAACAATCCTTCAGAAGGAAAACATGTCCATTGTTTTCTGATTTTTTTCTCAATCTCACAAAGAGTCAAGCTAGAATCTTTCCTTCCTTAATTAATCTTGCAAAGTACATAAAGATAGATATTGCAAGTAGCGTGAGTTTTGCATTTTCAAATAGCGAATCAGTGTTACTTTTCTAGCTGTAGTACTTTTCGCAGTATGTCGGGGAGGTTGTTTGTGGAGGTTTTTTGGTGTTTTTTTTTGGGGGGAGGAGGAAATTATTCTTTAGAAGTAATTGTTGTGAGGATACGTAGGAAGGAACCCTTCTATGTGCCATGCTCCTCCTTTGGGGTACAGAAGAATAGACAACCAGCTGTGACAGCACAAAGCTCAGCTCGAGATTGCACAGAATTGTAGGGGTTGGAAGGGACCTCCAGAGATCATCGAGTCCAACCCCCCTGCCAAAGCAGGTTCCCTACACCAGGTAGCACAGGTAGGCATCCAGGCAGGTCTTGAACACCTCCAGAGAAGGAGACTCCACCACCTCCCTGGGCAGCCTGTTCCAGTGCTCCGCCACCTCACTGTAAAGAAGTTCTTGCGCACATTTGTGCGGAACTTCCTATGCTGCAGTTTCCAGCCGTTTCCCCTTGTCCTGTCTCCACTCACCACTGAAAAGAGTCCGGCCTCGCCATTCTGCCCCCCCCACCTTAGATATTTATAGACCTGGATCAGGTCCCCTCTCAGTCTCCTTTTCTCAAGGCTGAACAGACCCAGTTCACTCAGCCTTCCCTCATAGGGGAGATGCTCCAGGCCCTTCCCCATCTTTGTGGCCCTCCGCTGGACTCTTTCCAAGAGATCCCTGTCTTTTTTGTACTGGAGAGCCCAGAACTGGACGCAGTACTCCAGATGAGGCCTTACCAGGGCAGAGTAGAGGGGGAGGATCACCTCCTTTGACCTGCTGGCCATGCTCTTTTTAATGCACCCCAGGATGCCATTGGCCTTTTTGGCCACAAGGGCACACTGCTGGCTCATGGCCAACCTGTCGTCCACCAGGATGCCCAGGTCCCTGTCTGCAGAATTTTCTGTGTTTTGACCCAGCTATTTAGATAGGTTTGGCAGATAGCTACTAATTATTTTTTTTTCTTGTGATGCCTCAGTTGCTCCTCAGATATGTATGGCTGCAGTTGTCTGTGCTACGTATCAGTTTATTAATGACTGTAGAATGTGCACACCCTTAGGTATTTTAATAAGTAAGCATATTGCAGTGTTTTAATCTACTGCTTCTTGCCTCTTATTAACAGAGTTAAAGATCTGCCTGTGATTCAGTCAAAGGCATGAGAGTTAGCCCTATCAACATATCTGAGCTGGTTTAAAATCATTTCCTTCAAACAGTGGAGGAAGAGCACTGCAGAGATAAGGTGTTTGATTCACCTCTCTGGAGACGCGCCCCACTCTTGTGCTGGTGTCAGCACCTGAACTAGATAAAGATGCCTGGGGGTCCAAGAGTTGCCCAGACCCACTAGTAGTGCCACTGCTGCAAGAATCATTTCAGCAGGATTAACGGGGTAAGAAACGGTAAACATTAATTTTCATTATATAAGGCAACTGGGTCTTACTCTGAGCAGATATGCTGGTTTCAAAAGAAACCATTTTTTAGTTTTCTAAAAAGAAAAAAAAAAATCCAATTGAGGAGGTTGAATCGAGCTGTGAATCAATTGTTCTGCAGATAGAAATGTGTTCACGCGCAGAAAATAAAGAATAAATTAAACTGTCTGCCATAGAAGTTGACCCTAATTGAGGTCAATTCCTCTTGACAGGTAATTAATCAGGAGTCCTTATTATAGTTGAGTGTCTCTGTTAACAATAAACAGAGCATTATTTTATTTTTATGGTTAAAATAAGTCTCTTAATTGATAGTATTCTGCAGGAGGCAAGCATGCATCAGCATTGGAACTGATGCACTGAAAACATTTTAAATTAGAACAATGTTAGTTAAATTAGTCAAAGAAAAGCTGCAAAGCATAAGAGTGTCTGCAAACTTCATGCCTCTGTCACCTGTTGCTTATAAAGAAAGAAAACACGTTGCCAATTAGTGAAAGAAAGGACAAGATCTGTGCATTGAAGTCATTACAAATATGAGTATTTATATATATATATACACACATTACATATGTATAGCGATATTAGAATCTAGTTTAGCAGTTTATTAGAATCTAGACTTCCTACACTGCTCGTTTCTGTAGTACTTGAACAGTTCACTGAAGGATAATGACATGCATGTTATGTTGGTTTGTATTCTCTTGTATTCTCACCCCTTCTATGTGGAATGGGCGCAGTAGATTGTTCTATCTCACCTTGTCATTATATATATGTTATATATTTTATATATATATAAAACACAAGTACATATATACATAAAATCAAAACATGTATATAAACATACCTGAACAGAGACATATACATGCTTGTATAGTTTGTGATGTATTTATATAGGTGAAAAATATAGAAAAGGTGATGGTCGGTGCCTTTCTCTCTATCTTGAGTTTAGTTTCTGACTGTGGGATACAGCACAGGAAATAATTACGATTAGTAAGCAAAGTAACCCCTGTGCTACAAGAAGCAGAGCTTAGCAGAAGAGTCGTTCCAATTGCTTCCTTTTTTTTTTGGTGTGTTCTGTATGCTGGTGTTTGTGTTATCTCTTTACAGCAGAGTTGGCATTTGTATGATGCTGTGTTTGAGCAGTCCCCAGCATGTGCAGAATTCCCAGAGAAAACAGAAGAATGCTTTTTGGGGAGATCTCTTAATTACAAATGCACTTTGCTAGGGGGAAAGAGCCAAGAAATGATAGCAATTGCACAGGCAGAGCAGAAGTAGCAAAAAGCTATCTTCAGATTAAAAACGAAAGTGGTGCACATGGTGTCTTCTAATGATACTACTGCTAATGAGACTATTTGTGGGCAAACATCAATTTGCAAAATAAAAAAATATAAAAGAAAGAATAGACTTTGCTTTTTATCGCCATAAAGTTTAAATATTTAGTGAAGAACATTTGAAAGGCTGTCTGTGTGCCCAGCTTATGCGTACACACCAACCTTGCCTTGATGCTGCACCAAAGCCATTTTGAGCCTAATGCTCTTGAATAAATTGCTCAAGAGTTGTTAGTTCATTCAAGTGGAAACTTCTCCTCTGATGGTAGCACAGTCAGCAAGACATCAGGTCGTGTGCTGCAGAGCACATGGCATTTCAAATGTAAGCTATCCAGGAGGTTGAGACAATTTTTTTCCCCTGTTCTTCTTTTAATAAGTCTTAATAACAGGGCTTGATCTAACAAGTTCATGAGTCATTTTCACAAGTGCTCCTGTGTTTTATGTCCTTCCTTTTAGAGATGCCCATTCTCTTTTGCTTAGGGCTCTTCAGTCTTCAGAAAAGGAGGTGAGGGGAGAGCTCTTTGCTCTCTACGACTGCATGACAGGAGGATGCAGCAAGGTTGTTGGTCTCTTTTATCAAGTGACAAGTGATAGGACATGAGGAAACAGCCTCAAGTTGCATCAGGGTACATTTAGATTAGTTGTCAGGATGAATTTCTTCAGGGGAATGGTGGTTAGACGTTGGAACAGACTGCCCAGGGAAGTGGTCAAGTCGCCATCCCTGAAGGTATTTAAGCGATGTGTGGATGTGGCACTTAACACATGGTTTAGTGTGGACTTGATTGTATTAGGTGATGGTTGGACATGATGATCTGAAGGGTGTTTCACAGCCTAAACGATTCTGTAATTCTCTGCTGCATTTGTGAGGGCTTAATCTGGCCAAGTAGGAGCAAAAATGTTCACCATAAACAAAGATTTGCATGCCACATGTACTAGCTGAGGTACAAAGAGAGGGTGGTTTGTAGAAGAGCTATCTACAGTGGAGTCTTCTGCTGGTTGAACTCCAGACACACACATACACAAACACACACACTTTCTTCTCATTTTCCAAGTCACTCACTAACATTAAAGCTGTAGAAACCAGACATGTAACTCTTGAAAATGCTACAAAGCTTTTCTTATGAAAACCTTGATCTTAGTAAAGTCAGAATTTAAATAATTAGTGAAAACACAGCATTTGCAACAGTACTTACTGTCAAGTACTTACTGTCACATCTCCTTCATGTTGAAATACATGAAAATAGCAGTTGGAGGTAGAACCTCTGAAAAAATAACAAGTGACCCTAATAAGAGATTTTCTGCTTACACTATTTCAGTACTTCTAAAGTAGCACTGACTTCAGCAAAGTTGCTTTTAACGTTCAGAGATAAATATTGGCCAGACCTATCAAAAGCATAAAGAAAAGAAAGAAGTTGTGCTATGGCAGAAATCAGTGAGGTTTAAGTAACGCCCTCCAAAGTTAGTTGTTGGTTGCCTAACAGAGACCTGCTTTAAAAGTGATAATTTCCAATAGTATTAAAAGTCTCTTGTAAATTGTGTAAGAAATGATGGATTTGTAACTAAGTGTACCACATTTTCAATTTCTGTGTCCCATTTGAAGATAATGATGCATTTTCAAATTATATCCATTAGTGGTTGTTGCTGTATGTATTATGTAGCAAATATTTATATACTGTTAGGGGTTTTAAAAAATACCATTGTGTTCATGAAAACAAATAATATGTTTGGACATCATTCAGCCTGATGCTGATCATTCCAGTGAAGACAGCAAAATTCATGACTGTTCCCTTCACTGGTGAGGCATTCTGAACCTGACAGTCCTGACCTCGATTGTGTGCAAAACTCCTGCACCATGGGTTAGCTTCTGGTTTGCTTTTGTCCACTTTGCTGGAGGGGTTAGCCTTTTCAAGTATCTGGCAGGTTTATTCTAAATACAGCTAAGTTTGTTTCCAAGGTTCAAGCATTTTCAAGAGTACACAGTTAAGGCTGCCTGTGCTATTTTGCAGTACTTTTTTCTTCCTTATAGGAGCTGTTTATGAACTCCGTGATTTCCTTTATCAAGTCCTCTCAGTATTTCGTGCATTTCAGTTCTAGAGAAAGTTTTATTGTTTTGGTTTTTAAAGATGCCAAACCAATGTCATTCAAGCCTAGGGGACTGTCGGCACAGGAAAACACATAAGCAGGTATCAACTTTTATTTTCCCCTTCCAGCTAAAAGTTGGATTTCTCAGTCCAGTCAACCCAGCAGTGTTTGATCATTTCTCATGCTCTGGGTAGTCAGGGTAAGGTTTGCTGCATTAAGTGATCAAAAGAAGCAAGAATCTCTGTGGTAGCATTGACAACAGTCTATTCTGCGCTACATCTCTCAGCACAGCATGCAAGGAATTTGTCAAATTGATTTTGATTCTGAAAGATTTTTCAATATTGAGAAAAGTAACCTAAAGGAGACCACTAACATAGTGTATTTAATAGATAGTATTCAAGCTTGCTGTATGACGACTCTGTATTTGATTGGTAAGAGAGATAAAGCTGGTAGCGGGAAAAGATGGGAATGCTCAGAAAACAGAAAGAGATTTTTCCTGGTTATACTATTTCACTACTAGCCAGGATTTCTTTCTGCAGGGAGCACCAGTCCTACCTGTGGCTCTTTTACCTGGTATCTGAGATTGCCCCAGATCAAGCATGATATTTTGTGTTTGGCCTTGTTGAACATCATTAGAGGGTCATGTAGGCTCACTTTTCAAACCTGTCCAAGTCCCTCCTTCCTTCTACTGTGTCAACCACACCACTCAGCATAGTGTCATGGACAAAATTGCTGAGGGTACACCCAATTCTATTGTCTGTGCCATTGATAAGGATGTTAAACAGCACCAGTCCCAAGGTGAACCCTAGGGGGACACCACTCACGACGGGCCTCCACCTGGACATAGAGCCATTGACAAGAACCGTCTGACTGCGACCATCCAACTAATTCTTTATCCACTGAATAGTCCAGCCTTCGATCCTTGTCTTTAGAGATAATTTAGAGATAAGGATTTGGGGGGGTGCACATCAAAGGCCTTTCACGATTCTGAGTAGACCACATCAGTTACCCTTCCTTTGTCCACCAATGCTGTCACTCCATCATAGAAGGCTGTCAGATAGTTCAGGTGAGATTTGCCTTTTTGAAGTCATCCCAGCTCTCTTGAATTACCTCTGCATCTCACGTGTGCCTGAACATTGCTTCCAGGAGGATCTGCTCCATGGTCTTCCCAGGCACAGATGTGAGACTCATTGGCTTGTAGTTCCCTAGAAATTCCTTTCTAACTTTTTTGAAAATTGGAGTAATGTTTTCCTTCTTCCAGGCAATGGGGATTTTGTCAGACAACCATGAGTTTTCAAATATGATGGAGACTGGCTTGACAACCATATGAGCCAGTTCCTTCAGGACGCTGGGATGCATGTCATTCAGCTCCATGGACACATGGAATGTACACATTTAGTTACATGAGGCAGTCTGGGACATGTTCTCCTCTTGCAGTATGAAGGGTTTTGTTCCCCTGATCCCCACCAAATGGTTCAGGAACTGGAGAGGCATGGAAAGCCTCACTGTCAGTGGAGACTGAAGCAAACACTCAAGTACCACAGCCTTCTCTGCATCTGAGAAAGCCGGTTTTCCCTTTTTATTTATCAGATGAGATACTCATTTGCCTGTCTCTTCTGTCCAATGTACCTATAGAATCCCCTCTTATTATTTTTCACATCCCTGGCCAAGTTTAGTTCCCTCTGCTCATTGGCTTTCCTGATTCCATCTCTGCACATCCGGTTGGCATCTTTGTATTCTTACCAAGCCACACATCCCTGCTTCCTAGCCTGTGCTTTTCCCTCAGTGTGGCCAGCAGGTCCTTGTTCATGTTGTCCTGTGTTGATTTCTTGCATCCTCTGTTTCATTTCTTATTTGGGGAATGGAGAGTTCTTGTGTTCTCAGAAATATGCCCTTAAAGAGCTGCCATCTCTGTTCCATTCTTTTGTCCCGAATGATAGTTTCCCAGGGGATCTCATCCAACAATTCCTTAAACAGCTGAAGTTTGCTCTTCTAAAGTTCATGGTCTTGACTCCACTCTTTGCCAGATATTCTTTGTAATCATGAGCTCAACCAGGTTGCAACTTAGGACCAACTGTTTGCAGTTGGAGACCCCAATCCAAGTGAAGAGTTAGGAAAAACTTCTGCGTAATTCTTTTCTATGCGCACAATCAGAAGGATGAAGGAATGCATTGTCTGCATTTAAATGACAGTGATAAAAATATTGTTCCAGTGTCAGCAGTAAGTATCTGAAAATATCTCTGGATATATTCAAGATTCTTATTCACATTAAAGCAAAGTTTTTAAAGGCCTGAATAGCATATACGTGTTCAGTTTTCAATAAAGCTCAATAGGATTTTGGTGTCTAATACCAGCAAATTTGTTTATCATAACTCCCTACAGGTTTTTAATATGGAGAAACTCTTTGACCCAGATTTTGAAAAAATATATTATTTGTGCTTTCATGAGCGTGTTTGTTGATCATATGGCTATTAATCATTTAGCATGAAAGCCTGCTTGAAAATGTGCTGATTCTTTACTTCTGGTCCTAGTTGTACCTCCTGCTGACTCTGACTTTGGATTTGTTTCAGACACAAGTTTTTTGGAAGAATTATCTGAAACCTTTTCTAAGCAATATCCTTAAAACCACACCATTTTTAATGTGGATTAGATTACTCTGATATCAAGGTGCTATTTGTTTTGTTTTGATTTTTCTAGTAGTATTTTTACATTTTCAGACGACTGTTTTCAGTCTCAGGAACACTATGTTAATTCTCTCAGCATGAAACGCCTATGAAAAAGTGGAAACCACATCTGATTTTCAGATCTTGCTTTGATGCTCCTTTGGAAACGTATGTTGATATATGTGAAGGAGGAACAGTTTATCTTTGAGTACCTAGAGCTGGATTTGTTATTTCTCAGGATAAGCATGCTCACTTATGTCTGTCTATGTGGAAAATATTTATGCAAGAATAAAGTCAAGGCGTGTGTGTTACCTTGGCTAGTACTTAGACTTCTGGAGGGCTTCAAATTAGGCTCTGTTTGGTATAATGTCATCTGTAGTCTTTTCAACTCATCCATACCAACTCACCATTGCCTGGGTGGAATCCTTGGGGGAGATGTTCAAAAAGTTAAGGAATTTCTGCATGTTGCTTTGATAGAAAATACCATGTTATGGGCTGACTACTTAAATTGTTCTTTACTGCATATTGTCAGAAAATATGATTTTAGTGTGCAGCAGTAATGATGCTGAGTGGATAATAAGATGCAGTATGCTGCTGCTGCAGGCTCTACGCCATATGTCTTCCATAACTGTTGCATTTTGGGGGGGCTGGTTGTTAGGGTAATTGGATCATCTCAGTAATTCATCATCAGAATAAGTTGAAATAATGCCACTATGAAATATAGCGGTAAGAATTACAGTGTTTAAAACTAGACGGGAAAACAATGCAGTCTGAGAACTGAAAATGTGATGTAAATTGAATTGCTGTAACAACATTTAAAACAGTTAGTGACAAATATTTTAAAGCAGAAAATCATAGAAATCATTGTTTCGTGGCAATAAAGAGTAACTGCTTCCTGCTCTGAAACACCAGGGCAGTGAGCATGCAAGCTCCTGCTGCATTATTTTCAAGCTTTTTATTCTCCATATATATGATGTTTTGTAACATTAAAAAAAAAATAAAAATCATTTAAGTCGTGTCACATCTTCCACTTAGTAAGCCACTTAGGTATCTGTGTTTTTTTATTTTATGTATTTCAGTTGTAAATTATTGTGATGGTGGGCCCATATTTCACTTGCCTCTTGTAAGGGTCGTTGGTTCAAGGCCAAAAAGTTCTTAATTTTTATAGAACAGCATTTAAAAGCGCAGTAGTTCTGGTAGCATCTGTATGAATTTGCATACATAATATTGTTATGGTGATGGTGCTATTTCTTATGTGTCAACTAGGGGCATCTGGTGAACAATAAATTTTTATTATTTCTGTATTGATTTAGAAAATATAGATAACTTAATGGCATGAGGCTGAGGTCATTTAAAGGTTTATGAGATGATCTTACAGAGCTTCTGAATAAAACGTTAGGAAAAAATATGTTGCAAATATTTTCTCCCTCCTTTTAATAAAATCCATGAGACAACTGATTGAGGATTTCAAAATTAGGGGAGGGGATAAGGGTTTGGCAATGTGTATTTATGCTTATAGATTATATATGCTTTTTCAAGTGCCTTGTATTTTCTGCTGGATCTTGCGAGGTGGTAAAATGAAAAATGTACACTATGGTTTTGACTTAGGTGAGCTTGTACAGATGCTGCAGGAAATACTGGGGATGTTGGTGACTCTGTGGACCTTTTTCCCCCTTAACAGTATGAGTGGTGACTTAGTGTAGCACTCGCCAGTATTTTGTTGCTGAGGTATCATTTAAAGTTGGAGTGATGTGTGAACAGATTCCACAGAGCCCACTGCGCTTCTTGTGGGTGTCCAGGAGTAGCATTTGGGATTCCAGCCATAGCTCAAGCCAAGTAATGATATCCTTCAAGTCATAAAGAAACCCCCCAAATGCAGGCACAGCATGTACCAGACTCTTCCCTGAGGCCTTGAAAGCTGTGCAACAAGACCAGTTAGCTGTTGGTAAGGTCTTGTTTTGTGGAGCAGTTTAGGAAGTAAGTACTGTCCATTCCATCCCTCTGCTCTTATTATTATTGATGTTTTAATAATAAGGGGGCTGAGAGTGAATAAAGGAGAGCAGATCTTCCCAGAAGTGGGACCAACTGCACATTTCTCAGATTTGATGTGTGGGTAATGAAGTTGGTTGTCTCTAGCAGTGTCACACCTCCAGCTGAAAAAAAAAAGAAGCATTTAGTTTAAAATCAGGGGATTTAACATCATTTTCAGTATTTTTCTATTAGCCTGCTGATGCAGTAGCCTGTAAGGCTTTGGGTTTTAAGCTTTTCTGTACAATTATCTGAACTAGGAGCTTATTTGAAAATGAAAAGTGGGATTTTCTCATATCCCAAGGACTGCAGAGCTATGGGTTTAAGAAATAAGCAAATATCAGGAAAGTTGCAAATAAATGTTGAGAAACGACAGGAAAGAATGTAGGGAATAGGTCAGTCTCCTCACTTAGCAACTAGGGAACGAAGCAGAATTATTTTTCTCCACAGTATCTAAGTATTTGCAGCTTTGGGGAAGAGAAGGAGAAACCGACTAGCTTGAGACTTGTCAGATGCCAATCTCTAAAAGGCTGAATATAGGGTGGATGCACCCTACCAGACATAAGCAAAAACCTTTGCTCCTTGCTTGAAGTGCCTACCTGTGACTGATAACTTTGCCTGCTAGCTGTCTGATAGAATTTTCAAACCCCTCCTACATTTTCTACAGTATGTCAAGAGCTGATATGCTGAAAGCTATAATCCATCCCAGGAAATAGTTGCCTTTCTGATTTCATGAAGCGACACAAAACCTGACTATAAGTACTGTAAGTGCTCAAGATGAGGGATGCCACAAGAATGCCTGTGCCTGTATTATGTCTGCCTGCAGTAGACTAAAATAGATGATTACTTCTGGTTAAAGAGGAAAAAAAAGAAAAGAAAAGAAAAAAAAAAGATTATTTTCTCACTTCTCATGGAGAAATGCAGCAACAAAAATATATTAAAACTTCATAAATTGAATTAGGTTAATAATATGATACCAGACTGTGAATTTTAGAACCTATTTGCAGAAAATTAACTTATCTTGCTGGAATAGCAAAGATGGATTCATTCAAAAGCATCTTTCCAGATGCTTTATGTTTTCTGTCTCTTTCCCAGGGAAACATTTCCTCTAGAAGACATAATAAGAAACACTGATGGATGGCTGGAACATATGTAGTTACTCAATTAATCTTGCAGTTCATATGTATCTACTGTCGATCATGAAATCTTCACCTCTTCCTGAGCAGATAGCACTGCTTTTGCAGACACATGTCCCTGTAGTATTCAGACTGTGATTATTTTAATGATTTTTCTTACAATTCTGTAATATAGAATATTAGCCTCTGATTACATTTGTGTGAAAATGGCCTTAGTTTTCTCTAATGGTCTCAGATAAAATTCGATAAATTTATTTCTCAATGAAATCAATGTAAGACATCAGTTAGTTCTAAGATTTTATTATTGCGTTCACCAGAAAGTTGTGCCTCAGGGCACTGACTTTATAAGATGCAAGCTGGCAGGCTTGAATGTTCTTTTTTTGCTCTATTTGTTCACCTGGGGGAGTCACAGTATTATTACTTTTCTTTGGAAGTGGCTAAAGGTTGTAAGTATAATGAGCTTAGGTTGTCTATGGTCTTTTCTAAAACTACTGTTGTGCCAAATTTGCACACGCTTGTTTGACTGATTCCAGAAATATTACTGCAGAGAGCAGTAAAACCCTGCTGATTCCATAGGAAATATCATTATTTTGGAGACAGATATATGTGTGTTTTATATTGCTGCAGGTTTTTATTGCTTTAAGGGTTGGCAGATCAGTAGCACAGGAGCAGGGTCCAGCAGGAAACCAATTGCACTGCCATTTGCTGGCTTGCTTTGCATTTCACCTTTCTCACTTGGTTCTTAGGTTCATCAGCATTCCCAGCACTGTCAGAAGTCTGTTATAGCCAGGGAAGAAGTATTTAGAGCACACACTTCATAAAACATGCCTCAAAATATTCTGCTGGAGTTGCCAGTGCTTTTGAAGACCAAATGCTTTGAAATGGCTGGTGTATACAGATGCACACATACTCCTTTGCTGTCTGAGCAGTCACAACTCCAAGCATTTCAGCGCACACTAGATGTGTAGTGTTGCAGCTGCATGTCTAATTCCTGTTGTTCTAACTAACTCTGCGCTTTTATCCAGCTGCCTTGATGCCATTGTCCTATTTCTCTTCACACTGTGAGTTTGGACTCCTACAAGTGGCTGGTCAGAAGCTTT
Organism: Lagopus muta; assembly: GCF_023343835.1. Lineage (NCBI taxonomy): Eukaryota > Metazoa > Chordata > Aves > Galliformes > Phasianidae > Lagopus > Lagopus muta. The sequence goes on from NC_064434.1 coordinate 99,348,851, forward strand.
TACACTGTAGGTAAAGCCTACGCTGCACACTGCAACAGCATGTAGGGGTACTTGAGGCAACACCAAGAGTGCTCATCTGTACAGTTCTCTAGAGAGAAAATCGACCCCAGCTTCAGAACCATAAGAGCTTCAAGCACAGACAAACTGAAAGTTTTGCTTCTCTCAAGATCTGCTGGCTGAGGCTGGGTGCTGTGAGGTTTCTCTGTAGGTGAATCAGAGGGCCCTGTGCTGTGGTCTGGGGAGTAGTGACAGGATGGTGCTTGCAGCAATATTCATAGTGCTGCCTGCATTGAAATTCATTTAAGTTCCAGAGGCAGAGAACAATACTTACGCTGTTTCTTGAAATGTTTCATACTTTTCCTGAAAGTGTGTCCTCTCTTCTGGCCTCTCAAAAAGAATATTAGAGACTTTCCCTGTTTGTCTCCACCATTTTATTTTGGCTTTTCCAGTTCACCATAGATAATTAATTGCTATGATCTCTCTCACCTGGGTGAGAGAAATGAAACATGGACTCAGAGCTGTAAGCAGCATGGCAGCCTTCTGCAGGTCCATTGTGCAGGTCTATTTTCACCTCAGGAGCTATGAATTTGTCATCACTGATAGTGGGCAAACATGGGGTTGCTCATTTAGGTCACTGCCAAGGACAGCACTCTTCAACAGAAACATAAGTCAATGTTGGGATCCTTAGTAATGTATAGGCAGAGGTATAGTGCCCATCATCAGGATGCTGTAAAAGAAACCTCTCGCTCAGCATTTATCTGAAACCATTTCTGATGGGGAAGACTGAGATTATTAGGAATAAACAACTGCTAAAGGAAATAGCACTTCTCTTACTGCACTGAGTTACTGAGACTTGCAAAGGCGAAGAAATGGAAACAGCAATTTAATACGCTCAGCTTTTAAAGAAGGTGGTTTCTACTGATCATAATTATATGGTTTTAAACTGGTGTGCACAATGGGGCTCTAAACATGCCATGTTTAGCATGATACTCAAAGGCCAAACTTAAATATTTTAAAGCTGTAGGAAGAATTAAACTTGAAACTCAGATTTGCTTCCTTGTTTTGTAGATTGCGTAAATTTCCACAGATGTTGAAGAAGTGTCAAAAAAAAAAAAAAAAAAGTATCTCCCTTAAGTATTGAGTATTTCACATGCTCAACTACTCAGATATATCAGAAATAGAATGAAGGAAATTATATGTAGCATTCTATCAGCTGTTGTCGCTGGCTGTTTTGTACACTGTGCTTCTGTACAAATGGAGGAAAGTCAGGGAAACTTGTTTTGACTGGTTTGTGTGTGTCACATCAGGCCAAAAGTCTGCCTACAAATGTGTAAAACATCGATTCCACTCAACAATTCCTGGTCATTTACAAATGGTAGATGGCTAACAACTGCAGTACTGCATTCTCTTATTTTGGAAAAGCTGCTGATACTTTCACATTTTGTGCTGTTTCATTTTGGCTGCACCTGTCCTGTTCTCTGAAAGGTGGTTTTCATTCTTTTTATTTTATTTTTATTTTTTTAATCGAAAAGAATATATGTGTGTATATGGTGCACGTATGTATAGCAAATGGGAAAGCAGGTATGCAAAGTGTAGGTTATGAATAGTGTAATTATGAATCACTGGGAAATTAGTCAAGTTTTTTTTAATCCTCAATGCCTTTGATTTCTTGAAAGTGTTACAAAAAGGTGCATGTGCCATTATCATTAGCGTGCCATTTTTCTGCATTTCATAAATTAGTAAAAGAAGAGACTGCTTTAGAACCAGAACAACGTTGTATTTCTTGTTTTATATTTCTGTATATGAGCATATGAAAGAAACAGGTGAAGCAAATAAGCTACTGCATCAGTGGGAGAAAAGTGTTGAAAGTTGTAAGCTAAGCTGTAGTTGAAGCAGTGGAAATATATAGCCATGGTTATATGGTGTTGGAAAGTGCAGTCAGGTATGTAAAAAAGGAAATAATACAAAGTGGAATAATTCCTGAGTTAACCACTTGGGAGACTTCCAGAGATGAGGAGCTGCAGGATACGCCACTGCCAGGTGTGACGGCAGGGCAGTAAGAAGGGGTGACACAAAGAGCGAAGTGGTTCTGGAAGGGTTTAAGTGAATGACCAAGAGGTACGGAGTGAAATGTTGCATTGTGCTGCACATGATGAGGTAAAGACTTTGAGAAGTTTTTTTTTTTCACTTTTAAGAGGGAAGTACCAGTACCAACATGTGGTTTCACACAGAATTGCCACTTACTGAGCACAAGGTCCATGCTGTGCAATTGTTTTTTTATTCCCGTAATTTAATAATGTTCTTATTTGGGAATACAATTGATTCTTTAGGGGGAAAAAATTGTGAATCCATTAAGTTAAACTTTCAATAGACTTTAAAAGGCTTTATTAAACTCTAAATATCCTATTAAAGTGATCGTCTTAATAATGAAAGGACAATAAAAATGAGAACGTGCTTATATCACAATCATCTGCAAAATCAACTGCCTTAGTCCAGAGTACAAATGCATGTGTGAAGTCTCTTTAGCTGGAGGCACACTCAAGCACAGGAGCTCACAGGCTTCATCACAGCAGGAGAATCACTCTTGCTCTGAGAACAAGATGCTGTGTGTTTCACAGACACTTCTCACTCCTCTCTGGCTCAGATTAGGAAACTCCCTGTGAGTCACTTGGCCTAGTCTTGTCTTTGTGATTCGGAGTTATAAAGTGTGATGAAAAAAAAAAAGTCACTTCCCCCTTCCTAAATTGCAAACTTTTACACCTTTTCCAAGCAATGTTGCAAAGTTTTCTATTTTGAAAGACTAAAAGGTAAAGGAAAGTGTTTAGTTCTCATGGAAATGAGCGATGCATTGGGGGTGCAAAGGAGGAAAACTTGAGCTTTCATCCTCCTTCCCCCTCCTCAACCTGGTTTCTTTTTCCTTGAAAAAGGGAAGAACTCACTTTGGTGAAATAACTAATTTGGAATATCAATTATCCATCAAAGAGAGCTGGACTTACTGAGCTGTCAAGAGGCTTGTCACTGCCACATGCAGGCCTTCAGAAGTTAAATCTGAGGAGGGAAGATATTAGAAATCTTTTCCTATATGACACACTGTCTCTCTTGCTAAAACAACCCCTAATTAGTTCTTCTCTCCTCCCCACCCCTCTTTTTTTTTTTTTTTTTTTTTTTTTTTTTTTTTTAATATGCAGCACCAGGGAAAAATTGGAGTAAAATTTAATGTTGGCACAGATGACATCGCTATCGAAGAAATCAACGCCATCATTAATGATGGAAAATACCACGTAGTACGTTTCACGAGGAGCGGTGGCAATGCCACGTTACAGGTGGACAACTGGCCAGTTATCGAACGCTACCCAGCAGGTAAGGGTTTGCACGAACTTCTGTGAGTAAAAGGGGGGTCTGTGGAGTTCTGATCGGTTTGCTCCTCTTTTAACGCAGCGTAAGCTCTTTCTCAGTGTTTTAGTAGCTAATTAAGTAGTTAAAGAGTCTGGAGCAATATGCAGATCGTGATGATGGCATTTCCTAATGAATTTAAAGGCAGAAATTCAGGTTATTGCTGGAAATGAAAGATACAGTTATCAGGGCATGAAATAGTGAGTTTGCTTCTTGTTTTCATTTGTTTATATTGGATTATTGTTTTTTTTTGGGGGGGGAAAGGCTTTGACAAAAGCTGCACAGTAAAGTGACTCTCAAATCGATCTCCAAATGATTGGGTAAAACATTTCTGAAGAAAAGTTGTCCATGTTCTTTTAATTACAAGAGGTTATTAAAGCTCTCTGAAATTGTGAATATAGTGGAAGTGTGAAAAAAAAAAACAACCATAAATGAAAACGTGCATCAGTTATTATTTGTACAACCAACCAGTCTTCACATAAAATGTAAGCCGTGTAATATTATAAAGGTTGCTCCAAAAGTAATGCCTCCTGTTTATTTCCATGGAAACTTCAAGAGATACAAAGAGAACAGTAACACTATTTGATAGAGGAAATTCTCAGCTATGAAACACTGTTCTTTACTGTAGTCACCATCATTTGCTGTGCTTTCTGCTAGCAAAGGAGAAGACCCTACGTGCTGCCCTTGTACAAACCTGCAGCTGTGGAGGTTATGCTGGCACTGTCACCACCGCTGAAATCCACCACCCACTGCCTTACTGTACTCACAGACACTGTCAGTGGGTTCTTCACGTGCACTTCCATGTCAGACAGACACCATTGTGTCAGACTGCCCCTCTGCTGCCATCTTTCCTACAGCAACAACTGTAATGGAATATTGGTGGGAAGGTTCAACCTCTGCTGCCATTCTACCAACAACCACCCCTGAAGCTGTGGGCCAGCCTAATAAAGCAGGAAGCATTACTTTCAGAGCAGCCCTCTTTTTTCTGTGATTAATGCTGGTTACTTCAGCAGAACCACTTGTATGAATACAGCATTTCCTTGGTAGAGCCCATATTTGATTTTATGCAAATGCCATATCCTGCACATTACTGTATTACTAATTTTATTCATTTTTAAAGGCAACAGTCTTTTTCAGATATGCAGTCCATTTCTTGTTGAATAGCATCACTGTGCCATTAAGGTTTACATGCAAGTCTGCGTGTTACCTCTTAATGGTGTGTGTGTTTATATTACCAAACAAAAAGCAGTGAATCCAGAGATATAAGAGAAAGGTATTACAGTTTGCCTGTTTTCTATTACCTAAATGATAGTTCTGATTCTAAATGAAAGTTTTCTTCATTTTGGGGGTGGAATAGCATGTCGAGTAAGCCATTCCCCCATAGAAGTCATTAATATTTAGAATTTGTTTTTTTATTGGTGTTTTGGTAGCAGTCCAGCAGTAAAACTGCATTGTAAAAATGAAGTCCAATACAAATATATTCCAAAATTGAAATATCACCTTTCAAATAATTTCTTGGAAATAATTAAGAATCTTAAAAATGAAAATATATATTGCAAGTGAAATAATAAATAGCAGGAATTGTTTTGTATATATATATAAAAATATACCTATCTATCTATCTATCTAAATGTCCTGTATGAATGAGTGACAGTTCTGAGTGACCATAATGATTCATGGCCTCAAGATAGACATATCTAGGAGAGGGGGAAGAGGGAACACTGAATGAAATATGTCCCGTGTTCTTTCAGATATTCCTGTTTCTCTCTTACTATCCCTTTTGTTTTCTGACTTTTACAGTGTTTAGTAAATGGTACTTGAAATAAGATGGTAGAAACCAGAGATAAGTCTGTCTTAGTTTGTGCTCGAACTGTATTTAGCAGAACTGATATATATTACATACATGATAGATATGAAAATATTTACTGTTTCTGTTCTGTTTCTTCATGAAAATACAAAATGACTGAAAACAAGGAAGAAATGCAGTTGAGTTCTGAGGATATTGACCCACAGGATTTGTTTTTTCTCAACTTAGATCAATACAGAAAATAGGGTGATTTCCTTGGGATGGGAAATAGATTTCCATGGGATGGGGTTAATAGATTGCAGGGAGGTTGGATTATTTCTGTGAAAAAATAAATAATAATAGTTTCTTTGAGCAATCTGTGTACAACCAACACTTGAAGGCATTTTCAGTTGCTTCAGCAGATGGGATACAGAATCTATTGGGTTGCTCTATTGAGGGATCTTCCAGGACTGCTGTTGCTTTTCAGTTTTCTTAGTTTCTTTAACGTTCATTTCCCTGGTAATGTTTTACAACTCTTGTATTCTTAGGCATTGCTTGTGAAGTCTTTCTCCTCCCTTTTCCATCCCTTCTCCCCCTTCCATCATGAAAGCATCTAACCATATTTTATCTTGCCATGATGCTCTGTCATCCTGGGGTAGTCTTCACTCAAACCCTTTTTAAATGCTAGTTCCTTCGCAGACTGTTATTTCATAGAAAAGACAGGCCTGTCCAGGAGAATAAACTGCATTTGAGCAATGTTGATTGGCACCATATTAAAGACTATCACCGTCATTTCAGTTCTAAAGATAATATTTCTAAAAGTGATGTCTTAATGAAGTAAAACAACACAGTTCGGCAAGTGCTGATATGCCCAATTTACACATCACACTGCTGTTGCTGTTCTAGGGACTAACAGTACTGCTTGGCAGTAGTGATTAACTTGCTACATTTCTCATTGCTACTGTTTTTGATGGAAGACATTTTGAAAATGTACAGTATGGACCAAATTTGTTGGCATGTGCATGAGTGAGGGCTCATTAGCTTTCAGTTCAGTGCTAGAAAGTATATTATTTTTCTGCTTTCTGCCTATTTACAGAATTTCTTCTTTCTGTATAACTTCTAATGTCTCTACTACTGTATGTGAGCACAGGCTTCTCTCTCCAACTTCTGTTGTTTTCATGGTTTTTTTTTGTTTTGTTTTGTTTTGTTTTTCCCCAGGAATAGAAACAAAATTAGCAGCTTAATTACTATGTTTGCTATTCTTAAATACACTGGATTTCCTTTTTTAAAACAAACAAAAAATCAATTGGTTGCCTAAAGCATTGCATCTGATCAATTCTCCTTTCTTTACTTGGAATTATTATACTTCTGGTTGGATTGTCTGAATACATTGCTTATTATTGATCAGCATCTAAAAATGCAGGGTGAAGATGTCCTGAGAGGAATTTCTAGTCACAGCTTCAGGTTTTTCCAGTTTTGTTGCTCAGGTAGCTTTCATCCAGCCCCACCTAACTTCTGCAGATGATGGCACAGGGATGGTCTCATGTCCAAGTAACAGTTGGTGTTGTGTCAGAAGCAGTGCAAGTAGGAATAGGTATCGTGGGAGGAGTATGGGGATGCTGTTGGACTGTGTGGTGATGGTGTCAGGACTGCCACAGCCCAACTTGAACTAGACTTGGCAGAGGGTGCAAAGAAGAACAAGAAAGGCTTCTACAGGTACATTAGCCAGAAAAGTTCACCTTTTTAGTCTCAGAAGGCAAACTCCTCTATTGGGCAATACAGGCACACTGATAAAAAATGACAAGGAGAAAGCAGAGGTACAGCAATATTTTGCCTCAGTATTCACTGAGCAACTAGTTTTCACATAGTCCTTAAGCAGATTATTTGGAAGGTGGGGACTAGGAGAGAAGTGTCCCTTCCACCGTAAGTGAAGATCAGTTTTGCAACCACCTGAGGACCCGGAGCATAGAAAATTTTATGAGTCCTGATGAGATGCATCCCAGAGTTCTGAGGGAATTGGCTGACATAGTCACCAAGTCACTTCCAGTGGTATCTGAAAAGTCATGGCACTCACAACTGGATACGTCTTTGGGGAGATGGGAGAGCTACCTTTCAGTATTTCAAGGAGGGCTATAAGAAAGAAGGAGACAGTGTTCTTCAGACAGGGTCTGTTGTGATAGGGCAGGGAAATGGTTTCAAACTAAAAGAGGGGAGATTTAAATTGCATATAAGGAGGAAGTTTTTTCCCATAGTGGTGGTGAGCACTGGCACAGGTTGCCTAGAGAGGTTCTGGATGACCTATTCCCGGAGATGGTCAAGGTCAGATTGAACCAAGTTCTGAGCAACTGGATATAGCTATAGTTGTCCTTCATTGCAGAAGAGTTGGGCTAGATGGCTTTTCAAGTTTCCTTCCAAATCAGAGAGTTCTGTTATTCTCTGAATAGATGAAGATCTCCAGTGTTACCACATGGCTGGATGATTTTCAGAACGAAGGGCTTAGATTTCAGCATGTACTTACATTCTTCTGGATTCCCATCGAAGTTTTTTTGACTGCAGAGCTCTACCCTTGCCATTTCTCTGAGTGCAGGGCTAAAGCTGTGAAGATGTGCACTTAAATTTTGGTGACCCTGCACATAGTGGGGGGGATTGAAACTAGATGATCACTGTGGTCATTTTCAACCCAGGCCATTCTATGATTCTGCCTTTTATTAAATGTTCATCTTGCTTTCTCCCTTTCTCATTCTGTCAGTTGCTGACAGGTAGCCTTATGATTAGAAATTGTAGTTTTTTTGCTAGGCAGCTAAAATGCCCAGCTCTCTACTGGATTTGTATATTCCATCTTTCTTAACTAAACTTGATATTATCTCTCTTGACCTAATGTTCGCCATTCTCCACCTTCCTGAATAACTCCATTATTTCACCTTGGCTGGTTTTTCAGATAATGATTTCCCATTAACTGGGATGCATCATAATTTCCAATCATATTAAGTAGGAATAAGAAAACTGCTGACTGTGTATTCAAAGCTCCTGATCAATAGACTAAAACAGTTTCCGTGCAAATCCTCTGTGCTCCTGATAGCTTATCTTCTGTGCTTCAAAACTTTGTTGTATCTGGCTGTCCTGACTACCTGTCTGCTGTTGTGACTATAATACTGTACCGTTGCAGCAACTCCAGCTGCTACTGTGAACTGGCTGCCCTTGTAAATTCAGTTTGGTAATTATTACAGAATGAAATGCAGATTTACGAAGAATGCTTTTCTGGGAGGAAACCAAAGAACTTGTTAATTTGGGTCAAGCAGAGCTAATAATTAAGGACAAAGGGAAAGCAAAATTACAGGAAATTGGGTTTAGTAATGGAAAAATGTTAATTTCTGTGTTTTCTAAATAAAATATTCTGAATTTTTATGTCAAGATTGCCCAGTGTTCATAAGTAGTTATAGTGACCTGAGATTAAAGCATTTCATTTAGTTTGAAGCAGCCTTTTCTTCTGTACCTGAAAGAAAATCTGTTTCAAATCAAATCAGATGGTGCGGAATAAAAATAATTCTCATAGCAGTACTCATAACCATGTAACAAGAAAAACAATTTGCCTAATTTTTCTAATTTTCTTTTACTATTAGAAGATGTACACTTCACCGGTCTGGGAAAATGTATTGGAACAAACTACGTGACATTCATTCTAAAGCCACAATAATCACCATTTATTGTGAAGGATTTTCAGAATTGCTTTTCCATGAATAACCTTACGCTTCATGCTGTCACAGGGAATTTGTCCAATGCTGAGACTTTTTTTAAAAAAAAAAAAAAAAAAAGCAAAGGCACAACCAAGCAGTGTACCAGAGGGAACCTACTCTTCTACATTACAGGATTTCCATCATAGATGCAGAGTTGTTTGGATAGAAGGTGATCTGTTGTATGTTGGCCTACTGGCCTATGGTTTCAAACACTGCTGGAAATACTCAGCAGTCTGGAAGATGTAGCCTGCTGTAGGCAAATACCTATAACAAAACTTTCCCAGTCATATCAGAGCCCTGGACAGCCTTTGAAAATCATAACTAAGTTACAGCTGTCCTCATGTGCCCCATGGTACAGCACACGTTGTTAGAGCTGTGTCTGACAGACCTAGATCTGACAGCACAGACATCTCTCATGCAATTCACACAGTGATTGACCAAAACACTACTACTGGAACAGATGTATCTCTGTGATCGGGGAGTATAAATTATGACTGAGTGCGTACACCAAAGAGGAATCTATGCAACAGTCCGTGTACTTTGGCAGAAGATCAAACCACAGGCTGACAGCATGGTTAGTGCCAAGTACCTCTGCCGTATGGCAATTGGCAGCTGAAGCTCTTGGGACTTTTGTATGATACATAATATTTCTGTTTGTTGTTGCCATTGGTTTTTTGTTGTTGTTGTTGCTGTTTATTTGGTTTTATCACTTAAAAACATGACGGCACATGTGTTGCCTCCAGGTCTGTGGGCTAAATAAGAGTGCTAGGTGAATGAGACGTTAAATGCTTCTCTTGGTCTCTATATTGTGGAAACTAGTCAGTGTATCTGCCAGCTAACTTAGCTCCCAAGAAGCTTAGTTGGCACTCTTAAAATCAAGGGTGGCAATTCTGCTGACCTTTTTTCTTCTTACAGCAGAAATGTTGAGCTCAACTGTTACATGATCATTGTGGCCAAGACAGCTACCTAACATGGTATCTCCCACAAGGTCTTCCCAAGTCTCACACAACAAACCAAGAAGGATTCTTCTAGTTGGCTCAGTCTGTACTTGTGACAAGAACTTATCTTCCAGATCCTCTAGGACCTGCTTGTCATGACAGTATAATGTTCCCAGTTTATATATGAGAAGTTGATATCTCTCATCAGGACAAGGACAGGTGATCTAGATCTTCTTTCTCCTAGCTGCCTGCAAAATAGCTCATCCATGCCATGTATTATGTGGGTGGTTGACAATAGACATCCATGACAATACCTGCTTTGCTATCTGTTTCTTTAATTCTCACTCAGAGGCTCCTGCATTGACACTGCTGGATCCCATGAAGCATTTGCTAAGGTCAGGCAAAATAGTTTGACTGGATCATTCTTTTTCTCTTGTCATATAATCCTGCATTTTTTATTCAGTAGTACAAGTAGTAGCATGCCCTATTGGGTATCTGTATTTAAAAACTTAAATTTAAAAAGTTTAGGGACAGAGATAAGCTGTCTTGCCTTCTGATCCCACAGATTCATTACAAATATATTGCTTCCTTCAGAGTTTTGAAGATCTGGATTGGGAAGAGATACATTCCCATTAGTCAGTCTTCTCTCTTGGATCGTCATCAGCTTTACTACAAAGTGGCCTGAATTCTTTCCACGATCATTTTATGTCCAATATCCTCTGGTTTAAAATTTATTTTGTTTACTTTGAAAGATTTTTTTAGATAGAGTTTTGGCAGTTCTACATGTATTTTTATGTATGTTTCTAATTCTGAAATGTATTGTTTTCTTGCTGATCAGATTTGCTCTTTTTCTTTCTTTCTGTAATATAGTCTGTGATGGCATAGCTATTCAGGCTAGTGGGTCTCACTCTGTGTATCTTAACCTTGCAAGTACAAGTCCAAATATATTTTTTATGCTTTTATCTTCAAGAATTTCCAAATGTCCTTCCTGGCTGAGTCCATCAATCCCTCAGACTGATTACATAATGTAGTTTCTTTCATTTTATCAAATTTCGTTCTTTTGAAATCAAGAATCTGATTTGTAGGCTTATTTTTAGTTGTCCTTGTATTAATTTGAATCAACTCATGATCACTCAATCAAAAAATGTCACCTACAATTAACTTTTCTCTATTGCTTTCATTACATATTCAAAGTGAAGCTAAAATAGCATTATTTCTTATTTTTTTCTACTGAGCAGATTCTTCAATGAGTATTATAGGAAGTCTTTCTCTACTTGTATTTGTACACTTACGTTTGGCAGTAATGTAATTGGAAAAGGTGTTTTAGCAGTAAGTAAAACAATTTGAAAATAAGGCAAAGAAAAATGTGAAACTCACTTCAGCAAGTCCTCCAGAGTATAGTAAGGTGTGAGAAACTCATTTAGCAGGAATCAAAATAGATTAAAAATTAATCAGACTTGCTGAGACAGAAACCAGCATTTAAGTGATGGATGTAACTAGGCCAGCATGCTCCCTTACCTTTGTTAATATGTAATTACACAACTGATTTCTTGCATCTTTTTCTGATGGGTGAAGCTGTGACTGCTGTTTGTATGATCAAATGTATTTTCCAGCTCATAAATAGGACCCACTTTCAGTGTGATTCTATTCTTCATGTGAAAGATTGATTTTAACAGAAACGGTGGTCTGTTTTCCCATTCTCTTGGGAGACCCCAGTCAAAGTCCCCCAAAATCAAAGTTTGATGTCTGCTTGTTTTCTTTTCTTTTCTTTTTAAAAAAGCACTGATGCCCTTAGAGAGATTATGAAATTGATATATCCTTCTGTCTTTTGTAGTTAAAGAGCCTAGGTAATACCCAAACAAGACACTAAACTCTCTTTTCAAAAAGTGGTTCCCAAGTCAACTTTTTAATTTGACAGCTTATCAGGATTTTCTGTCAGATAATGATATATAATAATAGGTAATGCTTCTCTAAGTCAGCAGACAGATCTTTCCTTTTTCTTTATTTTTCATCTTGGATATCCTGGTGAAATACAAAGGCTCATCCCTTCTTAGAGTTGATAGATCCTGTAATTAAATTCAAATCTTGATAAAATGTGTGGTTCAGTTGTCATTGCTTGATCACAGAAGGCATAACACCTTTCAGTTAAATACAGCACGATGGCACAAATGCATCCAGATTAGAAAGGAAAAGAAAATTTCAAATGAGCAGTGAGTCAGAAAGAGGTGTTCAGAAATATTAGATGAAACTGATAGCTTTTATTTTTATTTCTTGTTGCGAAGGATGGTGCCAGAATTAAGACCACAGGATGTGGGAATTCAAGTTAAAGGAAGTAGAAAGTGGAAGTGAAAAGAGGCCTGACAATGAGACATGGCAAATATATCACAGCAGGTCACATTCACTTCTTCAGGAGTGCCATTATTAGCAATCCCATTAAAAATCAGATCACAAAAGATGAAACATGGCCAATACGTAGGGAATCATTTCCACACTTTTATTTCATTCGAACCCAACAGGCACATTTTCCATGTAACCTACAGTATCGCTACTTATCCAGTGCAGCAGCATAAATGGAACATGAGGTATTAATGTGGAGTTGGTTAAAAAGAAAAACATATATATATCAAATTACTTAACGAGCAATTTTAACTACTTGGCAGCTTTTTTACAATGTATTACTTTTTATAGAATGAGTGTATTAACATATATTTGTCAGTCTTTTCTTTCCCAGGGAAGGACCATGTTGTCAAATCCAAACTATTCCAATTTCCTTTCAGCCTGCATTTTGACAGTTCATAGCTGTCTTGTTTGAGTTTACACAGGATTTTATTTAACGCATCACTCACTAAGCCAAACTAATATCCAGTAAATTCAGTAAAATTACTAGTGTGTAACAAATACTAATGTGAACAAGCATTGATAGGGTTGTAACTGCCCCTCATTTTAGATTACTTACTTGATGGGCACACACATGCATTTCCTCTAATACAGATGCTGATGCTGTCATTGGCTGATAGAGCACACAAGAGAACAGCAGGATGTACTTCTACTGTGTGTTTCTCTTGTGGTGCAGTTTGTTTCCATTAGCTCCTGGAGCAACACTGAAGTGAGCCTGAAATGGGAACCTTTCTCAGAACAGAACAAATCAATGCAATGTTGAGCATTTGAACTGGACAATCTATCATACAGAAAACAAAATTAATTTTTTCTGCAATGCCATTGTGTTTTAGATGCTCTCAGAAAATGAGATATTTTTTTTATTTGAGACATATTTGTGCATGTGTCCCCAGATATATTTTGCTGGTATTGTGAAGAATGACAGCAAAATAGTACTTTATGTCTTCAGGATAAGAACTTCCATTAAACTATTTCAGAAACAGTCACTGTGATTCATACTGCAGCAGGGCAAACAGCAACTTGCTCTGTCCTAGATAGGTTTGCAAAAGACTGAACTGCTTTAACTAGCTATTTATGAATAAACAAATCATTGCTGTCCTGAATGAGCATATACCTGCTTTAGACTCTCTTACTCTGTTTTGTAGCATGTGAACTCAGAACAGAATTTTAACATTTTAGTAGCTATATACATCTGTCCCATCATCTTGCTGTGTGGTTTGCTTTCTGAAGTCTCAAGCTCAATCAAGTTAAAAAAAAAAAAACAACAAACAACCTAAAAACTATGGTGTGTACACTTTCAGAATAACACTTTCTTAAACAGTTTTGTGATTAGTGGCAACTGAGTTCCAACCACTTCAGTGGTTGTAATCTACTATTGTATTATATCATGCATGGAAAAGTTCCGACCCCTTGAGCAGAGAGTCTTTTCTTTTGCAGCTTATCCTGCCTAGCAGAAAAAAATGACTTGCCTGTATGATCTATACAACCAGGAGCCATTATAAACTGCACAACAGTCAAGGTTCTTAACCATCTCAAAGACATCTGAAGCAAGAAATCACATGCCTATTGTTGTATCAGAAGCACAATACATAGGAAGCACATCCAGATTTCAACCCCGTATAAGCAACAGTTAATTGAATTAGAGGCAATGAAACTATGGTTTTACAAAACTGATATGTGAATATAATATAGGGCAAAGAGTATTTTCCTTGATTGTCTCAGTGACGAGGAGAGACAAGAAAAGAAATAGGTTGAGCCTGACTCCAAGACCTCTGCCATGATTTTGGGGTTTTAGAATCATGGAAGAGTCTTCAAGAAAGGAGTTCTGCTGGGGCTTGATGGGACACACCTGTCTCAACAAGGGAGATGTTTTTTGGTACATAACCTGGCAAAACTGATAGAGAGGGAAGAGTTCAACTTCTCAGGCATAAACTGGAGAAATCACTCTGGTGTGATGAGGAAGGCTGGGAAATTCCTAGATGGCGCTGAAGATAACATCTTGTCACAAGTACTAAGTGAGCAAATAGAAAAAGAGCTGATAGGTAAATTGGTATCTATAAAATTGATTAGCAGTAAACATAGGTAATTTTTTGTCAATAAACTTAATATTGCATGCCCTAAATAGTTACCAGTGAGGAGCATTCGTCAACTGGAAATATATCCAGTGGGATTTTACAGGGCTTGAAAATATTTGGCACTTTTATAAGCATCCTGGAAGTCTGCATAATATTTGTCACTGAAAATGTGTGGCTGTTAGGAAGACCCAAAAGAAGCAAACAACCCGGGCCATTCTGTGATTCTGTGAAACAAAAAGCCAAATGTAAGTAGGGGACAGGGCAGCTGTATTTTATTTTAGCTCAGTTGCTTGGGAAGCCAGACTGTAGCAGTGCTAAACGGTAAGACATGGATCTAAGAGCAAAGAATAGAAGTTATGACAATGTAGCAAGGTGCAATATCCTGGAATTGTATGATTCTGAGAAGTCTAGTGGTTTCATCTTCCAGCTGCTCAGCATGAAATATCAGGTGTTTCTGTGGCAAAAGAGATTTTGGAAATTGCTCTGAGGGCAAAGAAGACTGAAATGTAAGAACATCTGAGGATTTAGTCACCCTACACAACAATTAGAAAATAGGCTCTGGAACAGGTACAAAGTTTGTACCTGTATCTGGTGCCTGTGGTGCTATGGAAAAAAAGTAGTGTGTGTTTATTTAAAAAGAGCCTACAAGAGGTTATTTCTTTGTTGCTTTATAGTGTTGAATAAAAAAGTAAGAAATTTTCGTAAGTACTTTCAGAAGGTGAAAACACTGGGTGCTTACAATGCTCTTCAGCCGTTCCTGGAAGTCATAAGCAGGACTAAGAAATTGAAACAAGAAATAGGCAGTGTGATTTCAAACTCATTGCTGAATGATTTTCTTTTACTGTGTATCATTGTGTCAGTATAAGATATTTCCTGGAAGAGCTGTTTGAAACCATTTCAGGTTATGAAATAACCAAGTAATAGATTTTTGGCTGAACAGAGAATGAAGTGGGTAAATCTTAATATCCTGTGATACATAGATCAGATCATGCTTCTGTCTATATTAGAAACTTATTATAAATATAAGAATACTTAAGTGGTATGCTAGCATTGTTTTCTTAATGGAGATGTAATTATACCTTATGAATTAAGCGAGTCATGCCAGAAAAAAGAACACATTTCTGAGTATAATTTCTGCTGGAAATATGATAATATTCTTATCTAATTCTTTCAACATTGTGGAGTTCACTAGATTTTTAAAAGGTCAAGTGGTTTCCTGAGAAAAAGTGGAAGTGTAAATTGTGCTAGCAGAGCTATTTTCTTTCAAAATTTGTTCTTTCCTCTATTTAACATTTCATAAGTGCTTCAAAGCAGAAGAGTCTACCTTTTGCATACTATGTCAGCAAACGTATTCTTGTAAGAGAAAGTGAAAAATTAAGTGACTTTTGACTATTGTTTATGCATTTCCTTGCGAATCCATATACATTAACTCTGAAAATCAGAGTGATAAATTCAGATATCCACAGAAGTAAGCTATCAACTTTGGATTGTCCATCTATAACGTGGCCTTGTTAGCTTTAAGACAGAATCCCATGGAGGTGTGTTTTGGACAAGAGCTTAAAGGATTTGGATATGTTAACTAGTGCAGATCAGATCCATGTGTTAGATGTGGTTGGTATTGTGGTTGGTATGTGGTTGGAACAGGTGGCTTTCCCATCTTGATCCCAAAGGCTGCCTTGAAAGGAGCTGTGACCTCATAACATCCAAGCTCTGTAACCTCAAAGACCTTTTTAGACCATGACACAGCAATCCACTTGAGAACTTGCTTTTGTGGTTGATGTTCAGCATGTCTTTAAGGGCCTTTGAATAATAGGGTGCACTGAAATAAACTTTTTCAGCAGGAATGATTGGTGACATCAGTATATGTCTCACCTACCTCCCTCCTCTTTCAGTCACTTTATGTAGTAGTGGGATAGTCATCTGTTTCTATTATTTACAGTTTCTGTTTCTGTGCTCTGCCAAAAGCATTCAAAAAAAAAAATCTGAAAAAATTGTGTGTACAAGTTTAAACCTTTCAATTTGGAATAGATTATTCCTTTATAGTAAAATGTCTGCAAGGCATAAATACACAAGTTGAAATGCCATATTTAGATGGAACTGAAATTGCAGAGCTTGCTTTGGCCAAGGGCTACTTTTTTGCTGCACTGCTGACACAGAACAGATTCTCCTCTCTTAAATGCCATTTTCTATTTATGTTTGGTGCACTTGGTTTCTTCTGTTGTCAAAGGCTTGTCCAAATAGTGACCTCGTTTTTCTTGTTATGGGCTTGTATATAATCATGCGTGTCCATTGGCAAATGAGTTGAATCAGCTTCAGTAGACGTAATGAATGTGACAAAGCACCTGTATGGTCCAGGATGTTGAGACACAGTGGCAGTGATGAATTCTAGCATTATTGTTTCATGAAAGAGCACAAAAACAACACTTATAAATGTTGCAGTTGCAGTTTTTCTGCTGTTTGTGAGGGTTGATGCTGATTGCTTTGGCTTTTGTGTGTGTGTGCTTCTGGTCACGTGGTGAATGCAAAATTATTTTCAGTGTGCCTTGCATTGACTCCAGTTTACTGGAGCAGTTCAATTGCAGTGGATTTGATGAACACAGCTGAAGTCCAAACTCTTATTTTCTCTCATGAATTGCATAACCAAGAACAGATTTTATCCTCAGAAGATGTTGCTGGTTTGTTGGTTTCTTTTAGTTGCTTCAAATAATTTTTAGTGTTGCAAATGGTCGAGAAATAATATATGGAAATCATACAGAATTTCCCAAAGTCTTTCACTAACTATAAAAAATTCAATCATATGAGCAATGCCCTTTGAATGGTGTGACCTATTCTGTCCTCAGTACTTGCAATGTGGCTTAAACTTAATGAGGAGGCATGTGCGTAGTTAATAAGACCTTTCTTATTGATGGCTTCTACCTGCATACTAGATACTCGTGGGATTACAGACCAATAGAAATTTAAAATAAGAGCTGAGCACGGTGTTTTCCATTTGCCATTGTTCATTTATATTATGTGAGTATTATTTCTGTCAAGAGACATTCTATATAGTGGCTATTTGCTAGCTAGCATGAAATGAAGATCATCCAGATTGCGACCTGGGCAGAAGCAGTTGCTGTCTCTGACCTAGCTAATTTTAGATATGGTAGGGCTGAAATACTCTCCAATTTCCAGCCGTTGAAAAACTGTTGATTAAGAAACTGCTTACGGTCAACTTATGGTTAAATATCTATCAAAAAAGTAACCTTAAATGCTGTGACGTTGTGATTTGGAAACAGTTCAGAGTCCCTTTTTACCTTGGAGAACTACAAAATGTCACTCTTTGGAGTGATGTGAAGCATGGTACTATACTTATAACAATTCATTTTTTATACCTTAATCTTTCTCTTTAATGATTTCTATCAATTTTCCTGCCTATTTTAGCAGCAGCCATGCAATATTAACCCCTACAAATGCTGCATGGGCAGTACAAAGGATCTTTTTATAATACCTGATAAGAAAATACCTTTAATTTATCAGACAAGTCATGTGTTTTCTTATCTCCTTCTTGTTGCTTTTCATCTTCTCTTGCTTGCTTTTGATATAATACACCAATCTTATAGTAAGCCTTTGCACTAACCAAGACAGATATTGCATTATGGTGAGGAAGTGAAAGTCAGGAAGAGTGCACTCTTAGTTTAATTATTAATTATTAATTAATCTAGAGAAAAATAATGTTTAAAAAAAAAAACACACAAAGGGTGGAAGGCAGTTGATTTCAGAAGAGGGGTTTGCATCTTTCTGAGTGGTTAATGGTCATTCTCAGTTTTATCTTGAATAAAGTTGCAAAAACATGGTTTAAAATTAGTTTGCTTAATGCACAAGCATGAAGCGAGGAACTTGCAGGTGACCATAAGATGTTTCAGTACCGTTTGTAGTATCAGTGGAATGGGAATCAAATTATGTGTACATCACTCAATAAATACAGTAAGCGGATTCTCCTTTCAGAAAACCTAGGTTGTTGCTCTGTAGTTGGTTGTGTTATAAGCTACCAATGTCTGATTTCACCGTGCTGTAAAGACTGCTGTCATTCTGCAAGCAGAATATTCTTTAGGGGTACTTACTGTGTATTATAAGGAATTTTGAAGTTCCTCTAGAGAAAAAAAGACCATATTATACTATGGTCATTTAACAGGAACTTGATGGATTTGACATGTTCAGGTTTATAGAAGTCATACCACATAGTAGTTTGATTTTTTTTTTTTATAGGTTAGTTCTTCTGTAATAGTGTGAAGCATTGTAGAGTTGAAGCCTTTCTTATTTGCTACAAATTCTTTCTCTAACTTTAGAGCTTTTTTGTACTTCAGTCATCTAACCAAGCTGACTGTAAGTTTTGTTCAAGATACCCAGTGGGAAAAAATAAGCATTCTAGAACTGTGTCTACCTTTTCTTTGAACAATGGAGAAAGCCCACATCAGCCTTTTGGATCTGTAGCTCCTCAAACAAGTCTTTAAGGCTGACCGCTGCATACTTCTCCATATTGCTCAATTCCTCCTCCTGTTGTGTGTTGTGCCAATGTACTTCAACAGCAGACAAAATATATACAGCTTTATCTGATCCATCCAGAACTTTCTTATTGCTAGGTCAAATACTTACTAATGAGTTTATTATTTATTATCCTACTTAATAAGTTTATAAATGCTCAGCAAAAATATGACAGTGTCAGTGCATCACACAAGCCCAGTGATTTTCTGGGATTGACCTGGACCCCTTGTCCTCTGTCTGCCACATGCAACTCAGTTTTATGCCTGAATATACTGGAATAGAAAAGGTGATACTTTGTTTGCAGGCATAAAGGCAAGCTTACTGATGGCTGCTGCTGATGAGATGCTTGTGTGTGATAGCATGGCTATTTGCAAAGGCAACAGGCAGTCTGGGATGTGCTACAGAGTACTTAGAAACTGAGTTTGTTATAGGAGTGAAGCTTGCTATAGGCCTGTAATAGCAGGTGAAGGAAGGTTAGCCCAAGGATATCTATCCTACATGGAAACTCTGGGAATGTACTCTGGACCTGCAGAGTCTGTGTGAGTAATCATTGTTAGTTTGAGTGATCTCTCTAAAGGGCCTTTGGTCAAACAGAGCAATGCAGCCATTGAGTTCCTTAGATGAAGGTTAAGGATGGTATGAAACTCAGTATAGTTTTACTGAATGTCTGTATACTGGATATTCAAAACTTATTACAGTCAAAATTTGTTGCATTGTTAACATCAACTTATGTCTTTCACTGTATGTGAAACTGAAAGCATTCACATACAGCCAGTGCATGGGACCGGTGTGAACAACAGCACGACGCTGTCATGTGTGTCATGCAGATGTTTATGCATACAATTGATAGCACTTAAAACATCATTTCCTCTTTTGCTGGGAAGTAGCACATGCAGAATCATGTTGTACAGATTTTAGTCTTTGTGTTTACAGTTTATTTCTGTATTAACTTTTTTTTTGTACACAAGTGTATGCATAATAATAGTAATATGTGATTTAAGAGAACTTCACCATCTATCTTTAATGAGAGTGTGCTTTTGTTACCTAGCCTGGCCAAGTGTGGACAGTTTGCCTGTGTACCACAGAGTCACAGTGGCTTCTTCCCATGCTGTGCAGTTGACACTTAAGTCAAATTTCATCTTTAACTGCATCTGGAGAAATGGTATGGGCTTCTGCCTTCCTCTTGCAGATGTCAGGGGAGACATAATTCAGAAGTAGCAGTGTCAAGATCATGATGAGCAAAACCAGGGAGAGGGGGTTGTTTGTAAATGGAGATAGACATCAGTTTCTTCACTTTGTTATTTATTTCCCTAGCAGATCACAGAAACTAACAAGGTGAATTTTTATTCTGTTAAAGGGCTTGTTTCAAAGAAAATATTCTCTAGATTTTATGTTGTTCTTCACAGACTCTCAATTTTCAACCTTCTTACTCTTTTTCAAGGATGCTACTATTTCACATCAATAACTGACACCTTTATTTCAGAGAACAAAATAGAATTACACTTCAGCACTGACAATATAATAAATCAGGAGGGATAAAATACATATTAGTGAAGTTCATGTAGTTGGTTTGTCCATGATGACCTATAGATATAAAGGTATGATTAAGTTTTTTTGGGACTGCTTCTTCTCAATCTTGCACAAGATTTAGCTTCAGCTCAAAGATTTGACCTTTTCTGCTCCTCTCTGCTTACCTTGATTCTTTGAAATTACTGTTATTCCCTTGAAGTCTTTCTGCTCATACAGAATTAATACTTTGTTGTGACAAAATAATATCTACTTGGTAGAAGAATGATTCCATCTAGAGTTCAGTTGGGTTAAACATGGTGCACATCTGAGTGAATCATTTTTACCCAGGTTTTTTGATCAAATAAATTTTGGCAATCTAATCACAAAGTGTCCTGCTGGGTAGTTACATACCTGCTTACAATTATAGTCTGGGCAGCTCAGTTGTTTCTTATGAACTATGTTTGAAAAGCGTGCCTAACAAAGCACTTTGTCTTTCAGAAGAGTAACAGAAATAAAGTGTCAAAGACAGTTTTAGTCAGAGTATTAAAATATTTATTAAACTTCTTGGAAGTATTTTTAGTGAATAAGTTCCTTGTGGTTCACCCTATTGTTAAAAGGAAAATAAAGGAAGCATGAAAACATGCATGGAGTACTCCTGAGGAAAACAATACGTAATATGTTTACGTTTTCTCTACAAGCAATAAGATTACCATAGAATTCAGTGGGACTATCCAGATTCACTGTAGCTAAGTGTATGATCCAAAACAGCTGTTTAGGAAGAAGCAGTTACTGAAAGCACATGGGTTTTCTTGCACTAAGATTTTTGTTGCTTTTAATGTTCTTTCCATTATTTTCAGTGCTGTGTATCATTTTTTGAATGTACTTGTCAAGTTACCTGTGAATCAACTAGTATCCTCGTCATTAAACCTGTGTTCTCCTTGAAACTATAGCAAGATAAGTTCCACACCATTTCCTTCTAGCCTTTCCATTTATATTATCTACTTGAAGAATTTAAGCTAATGTAATAATGTCAAATTGTGATGCATTTGACTACATGCTTTTCTTCTGATAAGAAATAGGCTAATGTAATCAGCAATTATTTTTTTGTGTGACCTTTACAAATCAAATGGTTATTTCCTTACTTTTCATTTGTATTTTGCTCCCAGTGGTGCAAGACTGCCACAGCATAAAACATAATTTATAGATAGAATCACGTAACGCTAGGGCTCAATATTCTCAAAAGCCTATGTACCACATGGACTTTCTAATGAAATAATTTAAAGAAATGTATAAGCTGGGCAATACTAAATTTACACTGCTAATTCACAGAGGAGTTTCCACTGCCAAGTACTGGAAGAGGAAGGAGCAATAAACTTGGTCTAGGATAAATCCAGTGGCAGTAATGGAATTACAGCAGAGAAATGCCTTAGTGGTAAGGATCTGTAGTGGTGACTACAGGCTGTCCTTCACTAAGCATAACAGATTTACACTCACTGTTTGTAACAGCATAGTATTTAGGCCTTCCTAGCATGGGCAGTTGCAAGCATTGTTTCATTTTGACATGACAGTGTGGTTCTTCTGCAGTCTAGGGAGCATTTGTTCATGAAAGGCACCCAGTTATTAACATTGGATGATCTGTGAATTCAGTGAGTTAATAATGATCTGCATCTTTGAGACATATTTGCATTGCTTTAATAGATTCTTTAAACGCCAAACCTTTTCTAAACAATTATTTAGCCTTTCCTCATAAAATAAAATAGTAGATTCCTCCCTCCTTTTGTTTAAACACAGATAACAAAAAACAAAAAAAGCATACCCAGCACCAGCAAATCCTCAGGATTTGTTCTAAGTTAAGGAAACTTTTTGGCAGTGACATGTTCTCTATCTTATTCTTTGAATTAACTGATCATGTTCTGTAATCTCACATCACAAGTCTTTTCCTGTACCATTCTATTTTTAAATTTTCATTTTCCCAAAATGTCAGAAAATGGAAAATTTCAGTAAAATATTGTTTTGTGGATAATATTTTTGAATGTTGAGAATAGAGCAAAATGTGCATATGGAAAGATAAGTATGTACATATTTTTATATATTCAACTGGGCATATACTCTAATGCATATAGAATTCATGTAGTATATTGGAAGATGGTTAGAGAAGGATATCCTCTCAAAAGATCAGCTTCTGGGATAGTGAATAATATACATTAAGTCAAATGAGGGAAACATGGTAAGCAACTCACGTCTCTGCAAAATAAATTTCTGCACAAAACCACAATGTTACTTGGTACAAAAGCTGTTGCTCTTGCTGTTTCTGAGATCTGTGGTGCCAGTTCCTCTTTGCAACACTGTGTTGCTGATAGCAGGTATAATTGTCTGACAAATGAGAAGATGGATTTCCTGAATTTGGGTAATACTTTGTTCTGTTAACTAGCAATAAGATCTTTCTAGCTCGTGTAAATGTATTTGTGAGCACTTCATGGGCTACTACATCTTCTACTTCCCATTCTAGTGCACATACAGGATGTGGTTCCTTGCTGGTTCAAGACAGTTTGTACATTAAAGCTAGCAAGATTGACTTTGAATTGGGTACTAAGTTAGGAATAATGGCCATTTACTCATCTAGCTTTTTTTATATATCAGGGTTTTCCTATTATGAACCAATACAATGGAGGAAAAAGGTACTGTTGGTCTAAAATACTACTGCTGCACAAAACCTGTATATCGAAGGAAATTATTAGGTTTACCATTCTCCTAAGAGAAATTTAAAATACAAGATGGTAATGGATGGTTTTCTGAATGATCATACCTGTATCATTAAAACCCAAAAATCTTATAGTTAAAAATAAGCATTTTGAAGTAGTTTCCTAATTATTCTTTGTTGTATGACATCTTCCTTACTATATTGCTGTTCTTTTATGCAGTGATTTTATTTCAAGCAATCAAAGATTGCTTAAATCTTAATGCTTAAATCAAGACTGGGAAAAGAGAGTTTGCAAATATGACAAGCTTGTGTTTTGCATTGCTGAGTTCTGGATTGCTCTTAATTTATGTCACTCCACTAAAGATGGCCTCTTGCTAAATTCTAAAGTGTTTCCACGTTTCAGAACAAAGTTACCTTTCAGCAAGTCACTTTTGTCAAAGCCTTGGTGTTCCTTCTAGACGTTGTCAGCCTGTCCTATGAGAATGTAAAAATGGTGAATACCATGGTCTGTTCTGTACTATTTATTTGGATTTCTGGAATTTGTTTAAGTGAAGCAAATAAGAATGTATTTTTTTCTGACTAGGGCATAAGGTTACGGCAGGTCTATTTGTAGACAGCAGAAGTAAGTGTGCCTTAAATGGTGATTAAGACTTGTGTTATTCTTCTTTAAATGACTAACCTGGAGTGAGAGGTTGGATGTCTTTGGAGAACTTAAACCTGTTTCACCTGAACATGTTTAACTAGTTAATAAGAAACATCAAAAAAGACAAAACCCTGAGGTCAATGATCATTTTTTTGTAAAGCCATTCTATGATGTTTAAATTTGTTTTTTGGGTCTGTCTCTAACATAAGTTTAATAACCTAGCTCAAATGCAGATTTCTAATTTTCAATTAACATAGGAATAATTTTGTTTGCTAAAATAAAATAAATGAATGAATGAAAAGTCTGAACCATGAAATGTTCCAGGTAGCGCTTTTTAAAATTCCAAATTTCAAAAAATCATGTGGCAACTGTATAGCTCAAGCTTTAAGTATTAACTTTTAACCTTTGACCTTACAGATTTTAACCAATGAAATGTCTCTTTAAACTTTAAAGGAAACAATGATAACGAGCGCCTGGCGATTGCTAGACAGCGAATTCCATATCGACTTGGTCGAGTAGTTGATGAATGGCTACTCGACAAAGGTAAAAAACATTGATTAAAACTTCAAATAAAAAAATAATTTGAACATAACCAAGTAGTGCTTCATTGTAACACTAATAAACATAAAAAATAAATTTCAGTAAAACTAAATTTAAAACAAATTTTAAAAAGTAAAATATAGAGTAATATTTGCATACCTTGTATAATAATTTCTATACATTTCTAGAAGTACCAGCTGTTTAATAACCTTACCCTGTTAACTTAAGGTTAAAGGGACTGTTAAATATAATCCACTAACTCAATCTATGAAGGTACGCATAGCAAACATTAACAAAAAATTATAAATCGTTCATAGATTATATGACATGCTCCAGCATCTAAATTATTAACTAAAAATATACGTAGTTACGATATCTTCATTACGGTCCTGAAAAAAAAATTTGCTTAAAGTGTAGGTATCTTAAATAGTGGGCAAGATGAATTGCCAATCAAAATGAAGTCCCTTTAACGTTTGCAACCTTCTAAGGGGATTTTGGAACAAACACTAATTAAAACAGAACTTAAAGTTGTGTGCATGCTTTTTGTGAGCAGAAACCAATTTGCTAAAGTGACTTCTATTTACTAAGAGTGGTACTGTTGCTGAGGATTTCTCTGTTGAATGGAAATGTGCCATGATTTCTCCATCGGTATGTGTATCATTTCTGAAGCCGCTTTTACATCTAAAATCTTTTATTTTAATTGATAGCCTTGCTGAAAGCCAATCACACATCTATTTTTGAATCTGCTTCTAAGATACTCAGTGTGAACCATGTGTTTCTTTCCAGTGTGTTTGTTGAAGGAAAATAAGCATTTAAATACAAAAAGGAAATCTTTAATTAAAAAATATAAATATTTCATTCACTTTTATAGAGATATGACAGATTACTGCATAACATCCTTTAAAAATTCTCTTAACCTAGTGACGTTTGCATACATATAAACTCTGTGTGTATACACATATTTGCATATGTCTATACATACATAAACTCATTTTAAAGCTGTAGACTCAATGCTGAATTACATGGAAAAATCTTTGGAATGTTGGCAGTCCTTGAAGAAAAAGTAATCTTAAGGAATTGCAATCTTGGCAACCTTGACATGCATGAAAAAGCTTAGCATTGCTTTCAGGTAAAAGGGAGAGGGGTGTCACTTGTAGTACTGAAAACATTTACAAATATATTTGATTGGCCTTTTAGCAAAAAAAAAAAAAAAAAAAAAAAGAGAAAAAAGAAAAGGGAAAAAAACCCGACAAAATATGGCAACTTTAGAACATGCAAATGCTCTCAAAATTTATGCATTTCATGGACACCTCATTAAAAAGCAATGAATTATGAGTCAAGTCTTTTTCTTATAGTTTATTGCTGTCATTATTCACTCCATGAAAATCTGTTATCATTCTTGTAGAGTGTTGTTTTCACAGTCAACATTTTTGCATGTATATAATATTATCTTCACAGGGCGTCAACTCACAATCTTCAATAGCCAAGCAACCATAAAAATTGGAGGCAAGGAACGGGGCCATCCTTTCCAAGGCCAGCTCTCTGGTCTTTACTACAATGGCTTGAAAGTTCTGAATATGGCAGCAGAAAATGATGCCAACATCGTGATAGAAGGAAATGTGAGACTTGTTGGTGAAGTGCCTTCCTCCATGACAACCGAGTCCACAGCCACAGCGATGCAGTCTGAGATGTCAACATCAGTCATGGAAACCACCACCACTTTGGCCACGAGCACCGCTAGGAGAGGGAAGGCCCCGACAAAGGAACCTATTGGCCAGGTTAGTCAGCTTCTTTATCTTTTGCAAAAGTTTTCACATCTTTTTGTATGGCTTCCTATATTGCATTCATTCTACGGATTCAGTTGTTCCCATTGAAGAAATGTCTGAGTTACTGATAAAAGTTCTGCACATGGCTCATGAGTGTGGTGTTCATCAGCATTTAGAAGGAAAAGAAGAACTTTGCTGTTTGTCTAAATTAGGCAGATTTCTCAGTTCACATTTTTCTTGTAATTGCTTTGCTGTCCATCTTCAGTGGTGCATTTTTAAAAAAATTTGATTTCTTCCTTTGATGGCTAGCATTGACTATTTTCAGCGTGGAATTGGATGTCTGGAATTAGAAATGATGAATCAAGTCATGTGTTTTTTCCAAGAGATAGAAAATGGGAATTGAACAGGAAGGAGGTGAGAAGACAGAAAAAAAACCCAAAAAACTGGAAAGTGGGAATTATCATTTCCCATGATTTAGCATCTTTCTGAGCAGTATTCCTCAGAAGAGGCAATGACTGCAAAGGGAATTAAGACAACTCTGAACTGTGGGAGACTCAGGCTTCAAGCCAGAGGCAGCTGTTTACTGTTTGCTGAGGTTATTTGCATCTCATGAATTTAGAGATATATTTAGTAGCTTTCATGTTTTGTCAGGATCTCTGTATAATATGTAGGGGATTTTGCTTTTCCCTCTCCTTTTTCAGAAAATTTGGGTTGTTGAATTAAGAGCTGCTGCTCTGAATAACAGCGTTCTGACTTCGAGCTTTAAAAATTTACCAAGACATTTCTCTGTCAGAGAAGATATTTTTAATATAATTATTCTGTGTGCTTGAAATATGTTTGAAAAAAAAACACCCAACACTGACAAATGATTTTCATGTGTTCACTTGGTTCACATCCTTGTTTGTGACCCACTATGCCATGAAGCTGTGACAGCTACACTCGGAGAGCCAAGTAGGGACAAAGGCAAAGAGAGTGTCACAAGCCATAGGGAGGAACAGGAGCATGATGTGATGAATGAGGTTAATTTCCTCAAGAATGGAGGAGAACATGATGGTTACATTGGGAGGCTGAGGTCAAGTTGCCTGTTTTCTGTGTAAAATCTCAACACACTGTTTGAATTTGATCAGGGCATTAAACCTGACAGGAGCTTTTCTGTCTGTATTATTCACGTACACTTTATACAAAGGATTGGAAACTGGAGTGATGTAAAATTTATTCTTTTTTAAAATGAGGAAGAACGTTTGAGTTGAAAGTGAGCATTTAAAAAGTCTTTTTTACTTGTCTTTTCCAGTAAACATGGTTTTATGCATTTTCCTTGCTTGCTTTGAGAATCCAAAGGAAAAAAAAAAAAGGAACAAAATGTGGCATGCACTGTAAGCACAGATTGCAGGCTTGTTGTTTTTTTTTTTAATTACTATTGCAGTAAGCTACAGTGTTTTTATTAAACAGGCAATAAATTTTCTTCATTATTAATTGTGTTTAAATAGCATCTCCCACTTCATTATCCAACTAGTCTGCTCGGTATTTTACTGCAATGACACAGAAGAAAACCAAATTTCCCAGAGAAAAGAGCAATCTAAAAGAACAGTGCATCCCTGCACAGTGGAATAGTTTGGGTGAAATTGATGCTCCCTCAAAAAAAAACTTAAACTAAATTTATCCTAACAATTCCCAGCCACTTTCTCAGGTAACTCCAAGGCACAGTTTGGGAGTAAGAGTGTAACAGAGACAGTTTATAGTTTGGACCTTGCATGATCTGTGTGTGATGGGAGTTTATTGGTACAATTGCTGTATAGGTTGGCATCAGTTGCCAGAAATATTTCCCACTGCTGTATTATATTTTTCTGAAGAGAGGAAATAGATAATTCTGGACAAAGATCTCCTAAAGATCTTCTGTTTCCAGACTGCAATGCCTATAATAAGGTGTGGCCATTATCAACTTCATCTATACTGCTTTTTTAGAGCACTTTGCCATTCCTTCAGCTGCTCCCGGCTGATCTGAGCACACCACAGTGCTGTGAGCACCTGCTTCCTAATGCCCCACCAGCACAGGGAGGTTCCAGGAGCATACGGATGTGCACAGCATCTCACCAAAGCACATCGCATGGGTGAAGGTTTAGAACAGTCTCGCTCATGTGTTAGCCTTCCTAAGTCCTTGCTGCAGCCCATATGAAGTAAGTTGGTAGGAATATTTCTGTATCTAAGAGCCTGAAATCAGCCTTTCCAGGGGAAGTGTTCGGTGTTAATGTTGTCAAAGCACATGAGATCCTGAGTCTACAACTGAGGCCTTCTTGCTATTAATAATCCACAGTGGCTTGCTTCAATATGTCTAAGCGCCCCGTCTGGTAGGATCTGTGTTGTCATTACAACTATACAGTTAATTAGTTAGGGTCTGCACTGTAATGTAGTTTGCAAACAGATCTATGATTTGATTTGAAAAGATTGATAATGTCCCAAAGTCAAAGCTGAAATTTGTCTGCAGTTTCCTGTGTTATTCATGCAACAAACTCAGACCTAGGAAGCTACTAAATCAAATTAAGTACATGATTTCTTCTCTTCTTTAATATCTGCTATCTTATTCCACCTGAAAGTAATAATTTATGTGCTAGTGCCCCATAGGACTCCCACGGGTCTGCTCTGCAGAGTGCTGAGTAATTACTTTGCATCTTGATGTCACTTGGAGATGAGGGCACTCATCCTCATGGAAAAGCTACTTTTACACTTTGTATTCTCTTTCATTTTTGTCCTTTAAACCTTTTAATGACCTTTATTTATACATAATCTCTGTAAAGTTGTCAACTGCATTGACATAATGTAATGCATTAAAAGAAAAGTTACCTTTCTGGCATTAATTAGGTTACTGAGGAAAACATGTTGCTAAAGAGGAATTGCTAATGGGAAAAAAAAAACCTTGCATTATTGCAAACCAGTGCATGACTTAATGAATAAAAGAAAGATCCAATTAGTCAGAAATTGTTTGCTCCATTTGCAGAGGTATTGAATTCAGTTAAGGACTGCAATACTTAAAGAAGATAATTTAAATCACTTTTTATAGGAAATGTTCTTTTAAGAAACCTGCAAGGTTAGTGCTTCAATTGATGGAGTGTGTTCTTTTCAGCAGGTGTCTAACTAATGCAGTGTATGATACAAGATAGACATGATACTTACAGAATGTATGTTGACTGCTGTTGTGAGTGATTTTCAGCAAATGAGATCTTAGTGCTTCCTTAAACAAATTCCTTTCTGTTAGGGACTCTGCTCTCAATGAAGGTTTGCCTGCTTGTAGGCGGTGTCGTATTTTAACAATGGATGCTTTGGTGGTGATAGACAACTTAATTATTATACTTGTAACTGTAGATTTTCAAAGTGGAAAATGGTACGTAAGACCTATTGAACATCAATGATAGGTGAATGCCTCATTTTCCTTAGTGCCCTGAGAATCCCACCCTTCTCTGTGATTATAATAGCATCTGCAGCTGTCAGCCTTTGTGCAAGGCACTGCATAAACACACGGGAAGTGACAGCCTCTGCCTCAAATAGCTTGCAGAATAAGCAAAAGGTATTAGGAAAAGAAGAAAAGAGAAAAAAGAAAAAAAAAAAAAAGGGAAATTAGGAAGTTAGTGCAGCGTTTCAGTGTTAAGCTATGTGCACATTTGCAGTCATCATGGGAGGAATAGTTTAGTGCTTGTTTTTTTGATACAGACTCTTCAGATGGTGGTCTCTGAGCTCCAGCTCTTAGTGATCCTGTAGGATCACCACATGCTTATGGTAGACTCTTTAGAGAAGACAGTTTACAGGCTGAGCTGCCCAGTCTGCCACCAGTTGGGCAATTGATGCGCAACCAGCATCTGATCAGTGATCGATAAAAGGTTTTCTCTGCTTTGCCATTGACACTTGGGAGAACCCAGAGCCACTGGAGCAGAAGCTGAGAATTCCTGGATAGCTCCTCCATTCCACCCACACTGGGCTGGAGGAAGCTCAAAGCAGGAAGAGAAGACCACCCACCTCCTTTTTGTAGCGAGATGCCCTACAGATTAGAAATATTTATCCTCTTTGACCTCTTTGAAAGTGTAGAGACATAATCTAGTTTTTTGGAAGGTATTCCTAAAATGTGGCATTCCTTTATGTGTGAGTAAAGAAATCCCCTACTTTTAAATGCTGTGAGAATGGAGCTCCTATGAAGTTAGAGCCTATATTGCTAACTTTGATGAGTTGCAAGTATACACAGGGGCTTAGGAATCATGAATTTGTTCTAAGAATATCATTTCCTTTATGAAGTTATTCAGCAAAATAATACTGTTATGTTCTTTCTTCTTTTTAACTTTCATTTTTGACATTCTCTAAAAGGCTCATTTGCAAGCTTTTCTATTCGAACATGAAGGTGATAAACTTCTTTTAAAACTGAAAATAAAGGAGATTCATATGTTGTATAACTCCAGGAGCCAAAATGTTAAGCAAAACACTGAGTACTGCAAGTCTTGCAATAAAAAATGCAGGAGTTGGCAGAAGCAGAAAGGCTTCAAAAGGACTTTTGAGTATGGGTTTTTCTTGAATGAAGATAGCACAATCAGGCCTCTAGTATCTCTTTGGCATGGCTGTGTGGATCTATATTAACTGGCAGTCATAAATGAAGGGATAGTAAATCAAGAATAATATGCTTGTTTCTTATCAGTTTCTAAAGATGTGATTATGACAGCATATCTACACACAGCACCCCCTGCTCTCGTGTGTTGGAAACCATTTCTGAAAGTAGTGTATAAAATAGGTTTTATTTTTTTAATCTTCCATAAGGGATTCTGGCAGTCCTCTTTGTCCTCATCAGAGTGGCTATTATTGATAACACTTAGCCACTTAACCAGCAATTAATTGCAATATATTGTGAGATGATTGCACGTTTTGGAACAATAAACCCTGATTTTTGGTCAAGCAAAATTAAATTGACTTTGTATTAAACTGATGAACAGAAATTTGGTCAGTTGCTCAGTAGGGCATACATCAGATGATGCATATGTTTCTTTACATGTATTGAAGCAGTGGGTTTAGGTGGTATTCACTGTAGCATAACAGTGATGGGCTTGGCTCAGCACCTTGCCCAGTAAGTAAAACCAAGCATTGAAAAAGACAGTGCAACTTCTTCCAGGGAACAAGCTCAATTTTTAAAATCTTACAGGAGTGTGTGAATTTGCGCAGAATATTAAATGGTATTTTTCTCCAACGTCATGGAGATGTACCAATGTGAAATCAGTGTAGTTAATAGGAGGAAGAGTATTCTCCACCCATCTCGGTTTAAGGTTATTTGCTGAAAGGTTTGCAATGTGTCCTTATGCACAGGAGGTAGGTTCTTTCTGGGTCTGCAATGCTGTTGCTTCTTCCTCTGGAAGGTCAGTAGGCAATGCTCTTCCCAGGGCTCTGGTAAATCACAGGATGCTCACTAGTGTATAATGAATCCCGGAGCATCAGGCGTCACAGTGATCACAATGCCTAGACATGACCCTAGATGACAGAAACTATGGCTCTACGTTGAACTATAACTAGAAGTATATAAATGGCTTAGTTCCTCTGCTGTCATGTGAGGTTGTTCTGGGGGCAAAAATAGTATCACGTATCATGCTGGTTTCGGCAGAATCCTGAAAACACAAGTGTTAACCTCAATGAGAGTTAAAAATTCTGTGCATATGTTGGGGCTGAGCTATTCAGGGTCTGCCTTCCTCTTGCAGCTGATCTGCACTGAACAGTCCTATCTATGTTAACAGGGGAGTGCAATTCGAGTAACTGGGACATATCAAGAGCTGATCACATGTCAGGGTACATTAAGGGTGTGCTGGGACATCGGTGCAAGGAGGTCTCTTGTACTGACACTCATTTTGGTCGTATGCTAAGAAACAGGAGCATAGGAGACTGACCAGCAGGACACTGTAACATCAAAGACGTGTCACCTCAACCCCACAGCTCTCAGCGGTTGTGCAGCCACACTTTTAAACAACATGGCAATGTGGAATGATGGAGCAGGCTAATATGCAACCCACAGCTGTGTTACGCTGCTCTGCTGATACAAAAAGCTAATAAGCCCTGTTTAATTAATTAATGAACTCTCTTTGTCTTCCATTTCTTTGGTTACCAGTGCATGTTTTTCTGAAAGTTAAAACCATAAGATATATCACATTATATGATAAAAACAAACAAAAAAAGAATTACTGTCTATAGAATGTTTTTTCCTATATTTGTGGCTGCCATTTATACAAAGAGTTTTATATGTTTTTATTAACCAAAGACATTTCTAGATTTTTTTAGAATTTTAAAATTTTAAAATTTTTCTTACAATTTGTATTTGAACACAGATACCTTTACAAGCATGCAAAGGTATGAAAATATGAAGTTAAAGCTTTGAAATTCTATTACCCTATTGATTAAGAAAATATGTGAATATTTTTTCCCCCTTTAAAAAACAAATAAAAACTATTGTCTAATCTAAAACCAGAACAATTCTGTATTTGCCACTGCCAAATTCTCAGGTTTTGGCATGCAGTTCCATTGTATCTCAATAACCAAATGTCTTTAAAGAGTAGATTTTATAGTCACAATGTTTAACATACCCCCAGTGTTCATTTTCTTATGTGTATTAATGTTTGGATTTTGAATATTTGTATATTTGTATATTCAGATGAAACATCATCTTATTTGCAGAGGCAGCTTAGGACTCCTTGGGGTTGTAAAATTAATTAGATCATCTTGGTGCTCGTCTTCTCTAAAGAAAGAGGATCAGAAATGCTGATAGCAGCTCTGGAATGCTCTGAATCCTACAGCCAAAAGTAGCTGCTGTACTACATTCCCCAGTCCCGTTCCATGGCATCTGTGGCATCAATTTGGTTGAAGACAATGCAGACAAGGACAAGGGTTCTCTAGATCAGAACCAAAGAGATTTTACATGTACCTCAGAATATGAAACCCATGTCATGGTTTTTTGCTTTTCTGTTTAAACAATCAGACTGTGTTTTTTCAGATTCATCTAATTGTTTTCATAGTTTAATTAAAGACTTACAAATGGAGTTTTTTATTAATTTTGAAATTGAAGTAAGATCTCAAAAAAACTAAAATACAATACCATGAGAACTAAAATTCTCTAGATATGTTTTAATATTTGCTGCCCAGTCACAGATGAAATTCCCATTCTCCTGCAAAGTATTTGCTTATTGATTGTGAGATCCTCATTTGGAGCACTGAAGTGACGAATAGGGTGGGTTTAGATGTGCATTCATAAAACCTGTGTGTTGGTTTGGCTGACTACTTTGTTGCTTTCAAGTATGACTTATATGTGATTGCACAGTTGTCTGTCTGTCCCTCCTAATAAGTACTGAATTCCTCAACCAGTGCAGTCAAATCTGTGTTTGGCATAAAGAATTGAAAGACATCAAGCCCTCAGAGGGGTCAAATTGCATGACTTTTGGTGCCATCCTGGTCTTCTGATGCAAATTTCTAATCCATGTTTTCCCCGTCATGTTTTTAAAATGCAAAGATTAAAAAGAGAACAAAGTGGGATAGGTTTCCAGTACCTCAATAGTGAGGCCAAGCCATGCATTTTCCATCATACCAGAGGGATGTATCTAAAACCTGCTTTGAAAATTCCTCCTACAGTCTGGATGCACAAGAAAAAAAAAAGAAAAACGACCCCACATTTATAAATTAAATTACAACATCACTGGTATCCAGAGAACCTAAAGACACTTGTCTGAAATGTTGATTAATTGCTTGCAAATCAAAGTTGTTTTTTAAGTTTAATTTGGGAGAAAAAGGATACAAGGCCGTTTGCAGCTTCTGTTCTTTCTTCCATCTCTTTTCTTAGGAAGAATCCTCTCATGATGTGATGCTTAGCTGTGTCTCATATGCTGTATCTGCCAGCTGTTCCCCTTCAGTGCATCTTGGCACACTAAACAAACATCATTACATCAGGATTATACTGAAATGGGATTATTTCACTCAGCTGGAACAAGAGGATGTTGTAGATTTAGTGACCCATAACTGTACAGTCATTACACTGCAATGCATTTTTCTGCTTTTTGGATAGATGAAAAGGCCTGGGTGTTATAGCCGCCTTAATTACAGTAGCCTTGCAAGGTAGAAATCCTTGCAACTCTTTTACTATCAAAAGAAAGCAATAGCTATTCAGTTTCCTTAACTGAAGTGGTGATAAGCCTGAAGATCGCATTCACTATCTTTGTTGAATTCCTGTGACTGAAGTGTGTTTTACATGCTTGACTCACACAATTCCCTTTCAGAACTCACATAACACTAAGTTCTATTTCTATACTTCTGTGGATGATTTCTTAGAACTGCATGAAAGTAAGAGTCATATGAGGTAGAAACACAACACAGGTAGCCTAAATGTGCCACTATGCTTGCAGACCCCTAATGTACTGCAGCAGTGTGTCAGCAATGCTGCAGATGTGGTGCAAATGGTGATTGCAAGTTTCCATGGTGTACATACAGGAGTGGCTCACAAGTTGATTACTGCACGCTACAGCGTTCAGTCTGTTTATATGTGTGACTGGCAAGGACCCATCTGTGCTGGTAAGTTCTTTCATGTTTTATTGAACTTGACACCAGGACTATATGATGTATGTTATATACAGCATTTATAATGTCGTATAATCACACCATATATCGAGGTTTACTCTAAACATGACTTGTAACAGTAATGTCTGAAGCCTTCTTCCTCGCCTACTGTTTTGAGGAACAAAGCTTTTTTCATAGGCACACCTGTTTGTTCTTGTGGACTTCAGATCACTTTCTTTAATAAAGTAATTCTTAGGACACTGTTCAGTTAGAGTTAATATAAAAATTTTATTCAGAAAACATTTTCTTTTTTCTTGTGAGTAGTGCCAACGTTATATGTCTATTTTGAATAAATCATTAATTATTTTATGCTTTATTTCACTTAATCCATTACCTAAGTTGCATATAGGTATTTGGTTCAATTTGGTATTTAACATTCAAATCTGCATAGCTGATTTTCAGGCTTTGTTCACGTACTGGCATTGCTTCAGACTTAGTTACTTCCCCATAGTCCCCATGTTATTTCATAGGTTCTACTAGACTGAGGATTTGCAGTTCCATGATAAGTAATTTTCATGTGGGCAGTACATTATTTCTTTGCATGGTTTTCCTTTCTTTTAACTGCTTTATTTTGAAATGTTCCTTTTGCAGTATGATTTTGTTAGCATATATATATATATATATATACATATATCTGCATACATACATATATATATATATATATATATATATATATATATATATATATATATATGTATGCAGATATATGTATAAAAGCCAAGTAAAGTTATTCAAATGAATTTGTTTTTAATGCAAAGTAGAACAGTAAATTCTCTGAACTGACATAAAGAGGAAAGCTGTGAGACTCAGCAATTTCACTCAAGAGAGATGATGGCTGGTTATCTGCTGTGAGGTAGAGAACAACTGAAATTGTCCCATAGATCCAACTATACTTCTCTCTCGTAGAATTGCATAGAAATATGAACTGAGAAATAGGAACCATTTCCTTAAAATCCAGTCAGGATGGTGAACGAATACATCAAGTCAACAGAAATCAAAGACCTAGGTTTGTTTTGTGACCTGGGAGAAATGGTACCATCATCTTCCAACTCATCTCTCATCAGTAAATTAACTGAGTTTCCCTGCCATGAAATGACAATGGGGTGAAGATGAAAACACTGAGGGCTTTGATGTATTCAGATAGATTATTAAGGAATATGTCTATATCTCAAAATAAAGAGTAGAAATACCAGGGTTTTGGATAACATGCAGGAACAAAATTAGAAGTAGTTCTGGAAAAAGCAGAAACGATGCGGGAGGAAGCCCATGTGAAGAGATTGCATAGTGCTGACATGCCCTCAGATCCAGGAAGAAAAAGGGCTCGTGTGAGCAACAGAACATTTCAAGGAATAGTGCACTGTATTATTTTGCTGCATTTTTTAATCTAGCCACATACTACGTCTTTGGGATTTTTGTGGCTGAATTCTGTCAAGAAGAGACACTGAAGAGGCTGACAGGGTTGTTGAAATGCCCATCAGTTTGCACTAGGTTTTTGCTCAGCCTCCAGCATAACACTATAAATACACAGAACACATGTATTCTGACATTCTCATGTTTTAAAGAAATGGATGAGGTCACAATAAATGGCCTCAGACATATCTTAAATGGCACTTGCATGGTATTTTCAGGTTTTTAAAGCGGGGCATTAGTTTCTGTGCAGAGCAGATGCTGTGGAAGTGCTGCAAACAGCAAAGAGATTTTGATTGATCATTTGGTTTTATTTTTCCATCCATATTCTCCTGTGACTTTAACAGATGGGCTGGTGGAAAATCCACCAAAGTAGAAAATTCTGAGGAATATTCTCCATTTTTTTCTGTGAATTTCTGATCGTACATTGGGAAAACTGAAGTAGATTTAGTCTCCATGTTACAGAAGGCCACAAATTCACTAAAATTAAGAGTCTAGGAATTTGCCTTAATGTTTCTGGAAGATCCAGCCACTCTGAATATATCCAGTAAAGCTGATAATTCCTTACGTTAATACTAAGTCTCGATTCTTTTATTCTTGGCTCCCAGAGGTATGAAATATGACACAGTTTTAATAATTTTCCCTATGTGTGATGGACTTGCTAATTAACTGTTTTAATCCATACCGGAGCATTAGCAATACATTTGTTTTATCATGTCACAGCATAGGATAGCACTGGTAGCTAGATGTGTGTTGCCTTCCAGAAAATGCGAATATTTGTGCATGTATGTACTTGAGCTTATAAAAATACTTTTTAGCTATTCTTTTTTAGCAATACCTAACTGCAACTAGGGTAGCATAAACACGTCAAAAATTTCTGTGGTAATGTCATTGACATTAGCATTTCCTGTCACAGAAGTAGATGCTTATAGCTTGAATCGCCATTTCGAAGGAATAGTCTATGAAAATACTCTATAGAGTACACCAAATAACCATTTTATAATTAAATGAGAGAGGAAGATATATCTTCTTTATTAACATTAAAGCTACATAAACACTAGTGGCAGTAGAAGAAGGGTGAAGATGTTGTTCTTGTTGCTTTTCTTAGTGAAAGAACTGATGGAAAATTCACTTGGAATGACTCAAAATAGTCTACTTTTTTTCAGCAACAAAATGAGCAAAGGAAAGGAAACTCTTGTGTTCAAATGTGCCTTATTTTGTGTTTGCTTGATTTTTAAGTCTCTGTGTTAAGTTCAGGCAAACTTTAAACTGAAAGTTTCAAAAAGAAAATTAAAAAAAAAAAAACCAAGTGTATGGTAGCCAGCTAATTAGACATGAATTTGGAAATGGCTAAGATCAGCCCAATGTTTTCAATAACTACTGCAAAGCTTTACCAATCTGTTGTGCCAGTGCTTTCTCTATAGTCTTAGCTGACCTTTGCATGTAAAACTCTGCAGTAGATTTATAGTGGTAAGAGTCTTCACAGAAATAGAAGCTGTTATCTATTTTTCAGTGTTTTTCAGGTAGCACAAGCTTCTAAAGAAAACTCTTCAGTGCGGGGACAAAATACTTAATTTAATATCTTTATATATTAAAAGTGGCTATCAGCATGCTTACCCTGTGAATATATTAAAGTGCTCTGTTTTTTCATAACAGGGAGCTAACAGATGTCTGACACGATAACTCTACCATATGGCAATATCATTTTATTTTTGTTGCAGTATTAAAATAATAACGATGAATACTCAGTAATGTTCATCTTAGTAGGAAAAACTTTCACCAGGCATCTAAGTATTCTTACCATCAAGTGGTTGTCCTCCATCATAACCTGGCATGGCAAACATCACAAGAGGTATACTGTGGTTTCTCCTCTTTAGTCCTGAGCTGATGGTGAAAAGAGCTAGCTCACCTAACAAAACTTCACCTCTGCACTGCAAAATTCTAATAGTGCTGGAGGCAGTCACCCTATTCAAGGTATGCTGGTGAAGCTCAGGGGGTAAATACTCCATTTTCTGGTAATAGTGAGCAGGAGAGCTAATGCACTGTGTGTTTCTTTTGTATTTTTCCATTTCATCAGAAGTTACTGTAGATTTCTCAACATGAGACTAAAGTATGCCATTTGTTTTATGTGACATATAATCCTCCAAAATGGTGATACATGAAAAGTCTTTGATGTGTTGATTAGAAGTCTGAGCTGTGAGTTGTTGAAGACAAGAAGGGCATTCTAGGAGAGCACTATCTTGTGCTTGCTTATCCTGAGCACTTCCCAAGGCATCTGCTATTAACCATCAGGAAGAAAAAACACCAGGTTAGATTAACCTTTAAACTGGTTTGTGATTTTGATAGGTACTGATATGGTCTGTGTATTTTGCTGCATGTGATGTTGCTTCTGTCTTTGTTTTCTGCTTTTCTGAACCTAGATGCCCATATTTCATCTGGTGATGAGATTTTAAACACACTTTGTCCCCAGAATTTTTTGAAAACTATAGTCATGCTGATTAGCCAGCCAGCAAAGCAAACCAAATGGCAGATTTTTATTCCGAAGTCTTAGCAATGAAAAGTCATTGTTGTGGACGACAGGTTGGCCATGAGCCAGCAGTGTGCCCTTGTGGCCAAGAGAGCCAATGGCATCCTGGGGTGCATTAAAAAGAGCGTGGCCAGCAGGTCGAGGGAGGTGATCCTCCCCCTCTACTCTGCCCTGGTAAGACCTCATCTGGAGCACTGCGTCCAGTTCTGGGCTCCCCAGTACAAAAAAGACAGGGATCTCTTGGAAAGAGTCCAGCGGAAGGCCACGAAGATGGTGAAGGGCCTGGAGCATCTCTGCTATGAAGAAAGGCTGAGTGAACTGGGTCTGTTCAGCCTTGAGAAAAGAAGACTGAGAGGGGACCTGATCCAGGTCTATAAATATCTAAGGTGAGGGGGGCAGATTGGCGAAGCCGGACTCTTTTCAGTGGTGAGTGGAGACAGGACAAGGGGAAACGGCCAGAAACAGCAGCATAGGAAGTTCTGCACAAATGTGCTCAAGAACTTCTTTACAGTGAGGTGACGGAGCACTGGAACAGGCTGCCCAGGGAGGTGGTGGAGTCTCCTTCTCTGGAGATGTTCAAGACCTGCCTGGATGCCTACCTGTGCTACCTGGTGTAGGGAACCTGCTTTGGCAGGGGGGTTGGACTCGATGATCTCTGGAGGTCCCTTCCAACCCCTACAATTCTGTGATTCTGTGATTAATAGGAAACCATACTCACATGACCGGGGTAGGTGGAGCTAAGGGGAAAAAATAAAAAGAGAAACATGAAAGAAATTGTGTTTGAATATTTTGGTAATTTAACAAGGAGAGTCTGTAAGCCTACGGAAGAAAACAGGAAGTTTGAGTAAAATTCTTGGTTGACATTTCCTTACCTCCTCCTTGGTCAGAAAGAGAAAAATGCAGTGGCATAGGTGAATGGTAGAGCGTGAGCATGATTTTATTTACAAATGCCAACAGTAATACAGAGCTGTAATGCTGTGTTATCTGAACATTTACTGTAATATTTGACATTCCTTTATTTACTTTTAGTAGCACAAAAGGAAATTTCATAATGTCTTATTGTTGAGAAAACAAGGCATACGAGATTTTTCAGGTTATTCATTTGATCCACAGTATGCAGAAGAACCCCTATTAAAGATAGTATTTAAATATATGTGTTTCCTGTAAACATGTGCTTAAAAGTTTAGACAAATGGTTTCAAGATCTTTTCTTGAAAAGGTAACGAATTAGAAATAGCATTTCTAGTTGGCAT
This sequence comes from Lagopus muta, assembly GCF_023343835.1. NCBI lineage: Eukaryota > Metazoa > Chordata > Aves > Galliformes > Phasianidae > Lagopus > Lagopus muta. The sequence goes on from NC_064434.1 coordinate 99,388,650, forward strand.
TTCAGTGCCATCTTAGCCTATGACTAAATAAAGCCTATGACTTGAACCAGTTCTCATTCACTCTTTACTGAAAGTGTTTTTGTTTGCTTTGTTTTTCTAATTAAGATGTGACACAAGGTGAGATTCTGATTTCTGGACCTTTGTTTTGTAACAAAAATGCAAAACGAGTGAGCTGTATTACTTCTGTCCATGTTGAGTGTCTGTGAATTACACTCTGCAAAACTTCACCTGCAGGTAACATGTAATGTCAAATGCAATCTGATTCACTCATTTTAAGTAGCTCATTAATTGTTAATATCAGCATTCTTTTGATTGTGGTTCTTTGTGACAGGCAGAGCATTCACTGGTGATCTTCAAAGAGATGGCCCATACTTTTGTTGGCTACCTCCTACTTTTTCCTGTTGCTGTACCACACCTGTGATGGTTAAAAGTATATGAACAATGTACAGATTGTTTTTCTCTGAACCCAAATGCAGCATTTGCCATAAAAGCCTGAATTAACTTATTGAGAAACTGGTCTTTAGGATCTTGAGTAGAGAGTAAGTTTGGACATGGAAGACATTTTGAGAAAATATGTAGAATAAATCAATCTCAGTGGAATGTCTCTCAGTCATAGCAGTCCTGATGAAGCTGGAAGAAGTTTCTACTTCTACCACTTAAAACATATATACTCTGACCGTGAATAAGAGCAGAATGCCAATATCATATCATGGTTGTATAAACAACAGTTGGTATGGTTTTTCCCAGTTAAAATCCATGACTGTTTCCGAGTTCCTATCTCTAACTTTAAAAGAGTTGGGATGAACATGGCTTACTTTCCTGCTTGTGTTTATCCTGTGTACCAAAGCTTCCAGCAAACTGTCACGTCATGCTGGAAGTGGTAGGTTTTGCACTTGCACTCTGGAAAGTGCAGTGCAAACACACACTGAAAGTACACACAGTGCCAAGCACAGTAATTGCATACACTAACTTTTGCCCACTATGGACCAGGAAAAGATGGTAACTTACAGGCTGGAAAATTCCAAGGGCACTGTGGACAAGTTTCTTGGCATTGTCAGAGCTCCCATGCTTTTTGTGTCTTTGAGAGGAAGCGTTTGTCAAAGAAATGCAAAAAGCCATTAGTACAATTCAAAGCAGTCAAAGAGCTATTTTTCAATGTTGTATTTTAATTATAGATGAGTATGCTCTGAAGTTGGGTCATATGTGTATCATCCTGGCACCAAAAATGGTCAGCAATGAAGGGGCAACAGATCCTTGACTGACTAAATGAGTGAAGCATTCATTAAATAGTCTCTTACACTGAGTGAAATTCTCAGACATAGCAGCACAACTCTATCGACTTGCTTTGCTTTCAGTGTACTATTTGGCATCAGTGTAGACAAGAGGAGAATGTAAATCATGAAATTCTTTCTACACGCTATTAGAGGCAGCCTGTGTTTTGAACACATTCATCACTCCATTCCTTCAGATACAAATTTACAAGATGCCAAATAATACATTCAGAGCACAAAGGAAGTTGTTGAAAAGTGGGGATGACAGCACAAATGATCGGGGAGACAGAGTTCGGGCTAAAAGAACAAGAAAACTTAAACAAAGGTATCTGTGTGGATTTAACATACAGTACTGCCACCAGCACTGAGATAAATCTGTGCAAAAAAAAGAAAAGAAAGGAGGTGCTACTGAACTGGGAAATTCCACTGTGCACAGTGACAGCAAAACACCTGGCTTTGCAGTCAGCCCCGTTAACTGCAAGTTACACAGATTGGCATCGATATTGTGTGCTGCGTGCAAATTATCAAAAATTGAGGCACCAAATTGGTGTTTATTTATACAAAACCAATTAAGAACAATGTCAGCAGGTTTTTACTTGGAAAGACTATTTCCTTTGAACATGATCTTGTCATTGCAGGCAGTGTGTGAAGTTTGCTGTTCTCAAATGCAGGTGTTTTACAGTACTTAACTATTACATGAAATCAGATAGGATTTGATATAATTGCCTGCATGGAGATGTCTGGTTCCTTTTTGCATGCTCTGAGCTATCTGGGTCATCATAGATGTTGCAGATGTGACACAGGACTTAAGGGAGCACTCCATAAGTCACTGGAGGTCGGGCTTGCTGCTCTGAAGCAGAAATCTAAAAATTGAAGGGGCTTTATTGACAAAAAGGTAATCGCCTCTCCAAATTTTCTGCTTAAAGCAGGATCATTCTCCTAACAAAGTAACCTCAGTGATGTTAATAATATTTGCCTTGTAACAGATTCTTTTGCAATCAGCATGTCTCTGTGGCTTTTGCAAAGGAGACTGAGTTGTTTTGCAGGAGCCAAAGTGACTTGTTCAAAATCAGCACCCAGCTGGGTGAGGGCATGGGAGAGCTCAAGTCTCCAGAGGCCACCTTTGGAGTTAAAAGCTGTAATTGACACAAGCAAGTTTTACCATATAAAAGAAGTCAGTAAATGGCTGCAGATTTACTGCACACACAACCCTCAACTACATTAATCAGGATTGTCTTATTTTAATCTTATAATATAGCTGAACGTAAAAAACTGTTTCAGGTTAAGCTGCAGTTGTAATTTTCAAACAAACAGGGCTTTTTCTTCTCTCATGGAGGGGGAGAAAGGTAATTGTATTTTGTATGGTGATAGGGGATTTGTGCTGGCTTCAACAAGCTGCTGAAATCAGTGATAACAGTCACCGGCCTCCGCCAACAACGTCGGATAAAGAGCTGCCGCTGAGTCTATTTCTCAGGCTCGAACAGAATTGCTTTGAAGGCTTGTGAAATTCAATTTGCAAGAGAATGGAGGATCCTCTCTGTGTAATTTCAAAGTGTGGAAAATAGTAATTGCTTTTACTCCATTCAGAGTGTCTGCGTGGGGGAGCAGCTGTGTACTTTGGGCCCCAGCCATGCCCAGCAGGCTGATGTTGATGTCGCTGGGACTCCACACACCCCATGTCCCTCTGCCACAGCCACACCTTTCCGTGGGCAGGCACGCAGCTGAAGGCCAGTGCCCTTAGTCAAAAGGGTTTCACTACGGTCATTCTCTTTAATTCACCGCATTTGTATTTGTCTCTTGAGCAGGGAAGATAATCCTGCATATGAATAATCAGGCTTGATCTTTGATTTATACGGTGTTTAGATTTGTTCCATTCAGCCGAGAACATAAGTATTAGCGGATTTTTTTATTTTTTTTTTTTACAACTTTCCTGCTAGGAATCGTCGTTGATCAGATGGCTAGCTTGTCTGCTGGTAATCCTCTTCTTTGCTTGAAGAGCTGACAAAAGCATCTGGGCCTCCCTGGCAGTAATTAGGGTGAGCTAACTGCCTGCTGTGCTGAAAAGTAGCTCTGAGATTTGAGGAAATGAAAGTGCAACACAAACCTGGCTAGCATGCCAATGCCTTGTTTCCTTCATGCAAAAGAACTGCTGCATTCAGTTGCTTTTAACTGATACCATTATCTTCCTTTTAACTCAGAAGTTTTACTAAACTCCAGTGTTATATCAAGAGCCCCAAGCTCAGAATATCATGTCATGTTGTCGGTTGTTTTTTTCTTTGTTGCACAGCTGTAAATCTAGAATTGGTTTTACAAATCAATCAAAAGCTCTCAGTTTTCACACACTGGGTTTAGAAAGCTGGGGAAGAAACTTTCCTGTCTCCAAAAGCTTTATAAAGACTTCTGACTGCAATTGCTTAGCTGATATTGTGATGGCAAATTGTTGGTATTAAACACTGTGAAGCTTTCTCCAAAGTGAAATATCATAGAATCACAGAATGGCCTGGTTTGAAAAAGAGCACAATTACCATTGAGTTCCAACACCCTGCCACGTGCAGGGTCACCAACCAGCAGACCAGGCTGCCCAGAGCCACATCCAGCCTGGCCTTGAATGCCTCTAGGGATGGGGCATCCACAATCTCCTTGGGCAACCTGTTCCAGTGCATCACCACCCTCTGTGTGAAAAACTTCCTCCTTGTATCTAACCTAAATCTCCCCTGTCTCAGTTTAAAATCATTCCTCCTTGTCCTATCACTATCCACCCTCATAGACTGCCATCCCCCTCCTGTTTATAAACTCCCTTCAAGTACTGAAGGCCACAATGAGGTTTCCCCAGAGCCTTCTCTTCTCCAAGCTAAACAATCCCAGTTCCCTCAACCTTTCCTCATAGGAGAGGTGCTCCAGCCCTCTGAGCATCTTAGCGGCCCTCCTCTGGACCTGTTCCAAGAGCTCCATGTCAATTTAAGCATACATAAACCTGTAGGTGGAAACAGAAACAACCTCAGGCTCCAGCCTAATAACTTCATATTCAGGAAGCCTTCCTCCCATGAAAGAGAGTGAGGAGGAATATGAGAAGAGGCTGCCTACACCACCATGGCTTTTACCAACTTGCGCAGCAGCCTCTGTACACTCACAGTCTCAGATCTGAGCCAGCTTGCTTACCATGGAGTGATTTGCAAGCTGAGGATGTAAGAGGCATGGAGTGAATGTTCACATCCCCAGCACAAGGCTGTGGGGAGCAGCAGCTACTGCTGGCAGTTTATCTACTTGGATTTTGATTTTATTTTTTTTCCTGCAGGAAGAAAACAGTGGTGCAATTTGTGAGCAAAATCCTGTTTTGGCTCCTGCATAGGCTAGGTAAATTAGGGCAAAGCAGCAAGTTTCTTTCATCTAATGGGATTTTGCAGAGGCTGCATGCAGTTTGTGGTCTTTTCTTTTAGTGCTGAACAGTGTGTGAAGATGCCCTCAGATCCAACTTTGTCTGCCAAACAGCTGATTTGTTGCTCTGTTGACATTTCTTTCCCTGATATTCATTGTAATACCATTGCAAAGCCTCTGTTCTGCTTCTGAAAGCTGAAGCAGCATCATGCAATTTTAATGGTCAGAAATACAAATCTGGCATTAGAAAAAAAAGAGATTCAGTTTTCTTTAAATCACCTGTAGACTTTCCTTGGAGTCTTTGTTTTCTCCTACGACTTCCTGATGACCAGATCTCCTCCTGTAACTTCTGAAATGGTAGCACAATGATGCTCCCACATTCCTTCCTCACCATGAGGGACATGATGTCAGTGCTCCCGCAGTGCCAGCACAGCTGACAGCAACTGCTGTTAGCTCCTGCAGTTATCTTTCACTCTTCAGAGGTAATTATCAATAAATCTGGATATTTTAAGATTGTAATAAATGCATTTGACACAGTACGGCACCTTTGCTGTCACACTCAGTTCCAAATAGAGTTTGGAATCTATATGGTGATACTTTATGCAGTTGTGTATTGGGAAAATTTGCTCTCCTCGTGCCCTATGTTGTATGATTAATTTATAGGCAGCCAGTCCATGCATGGAATTAAACAAGTTCTACATCTTTCTGCTTTTTGTCACTTCTTCATGCTCTGTTTTTTTGAGAGAGAAGTTTCTGCAAAGCTGTTTTGGCATTTATTTTCACTGAGGAACTTTGTTAAATTATTGAAACAATCAAAAAGATGGCTTAAAAAGTGCAAAATATATTTGCTTGTTTTCCTTCATGAACAGCTGAGTTTGAATACAGATGTAGACACTAAAGTAGATTAGATTCTCAGTTCGATATTCTCCACCACAGTTCCAATCCCATCATTGTCCCAATCCCCACATCTATGAGATAGGAAGATTTAGTAATAATGAAGACATGTCACTGCACCTGCTTTCACTCTATCTCACTACACGCAGTAAAATCATCCATAGTCTTCATTCTTCGCCCTCAGGCATTATCTGTTGTTCACAGCTCTCAACCGAGGGCCTGTTAAAAACACGTTTCCTATCACTGCCTGTCCAGATTTGCCTACAGTTTTTTGAAAACAAGGCGCTTTTAAAGGTCTGTCTACATCTAGTAAACTTAAGCATTTGAGTTGATGTGTAGTTTCATTTGTCAGAATGCTAATATTGGCTGAATGGTGAACATCTGGCACATTAGGCAGCTTAGTGGGTACAACACTGTATGCAACTGGAACAGGCATGCTTTCAAAGGGTGTTACAGAAAAGGTAGGAGCTCACCAAATTAAGGTTTTCAGGCATGCGTGTGTTCTCTGAGTGCCCTGCTAATACCCCACTACTGCCAAACAAGTTGGTGGTCCACATCATGCTGGTGACTTTGCTCAGCAGTTTCCAGCAGCAGCTTCTGGACGTGCTTCTTGCTTCCTTTGCATCCTGAGCTTAGCATGGCATATGCATATGCTGGCACAGCTTTGAGTTCCTGAATAACTTCTCAGGATATGAGATAATTGTGCACTGATGTGATAACAGAGGAAGTAGGCCCATGAAAGGGCTACCAGACCAGAAATAAGGATCTAACTCTGTTACATTTCAGTACTCTTTGAATAAACTGCAGCAGCATCAAGGTTGTGTTTTGTTCTGGTACTGGCACAGACTTACCCTTTCAGTTTCCGTCTCTTTTCCAATTCTATCTTATTTCTTTTCCTCTCTGTAAATTGTTCTTCCTCCTCAGTCAGGACTGTTTATGCAAGAATTGCTTGATTTTAAAAAAATATATATATATTTTTTTACTGCTTCATTAGTACTAGCTATGCTGATACGCTCACCTTTACTGTCCTCCTACTGTTTTCTTCTTTTCTTCTTTAAATTTGTTATGTCAGATGGCCCCTTGTTATTACAGTTGCATCACTGGCCTCACTGGAAAGTCTGGAATCTCATGCAATTCCAGTTCAAATTTATGTTTTCTTAGTCAGTGAATGGAAATTGTATTTCATGTGAAGCATTAATTTATTGTACTCAACAGATGCTGTTGCAATGCATGAAGAATGGCCAATCAGGATTGATATATTTACAATGAACCACATCATCTAAAATTTCCAATGTGTTCCCATCCTCATCTGCTTAGGTATGAAGCCCTTGGCTTTGAAAAACAGGCTGAAAGAGGAAAGAGTCCTACAGACCCTGTAGCTCTTCCATTAGTGTTACTTACATAAAGAGAGGTCGGTGGATGAAAATAGGACAGGATGAGTCTGGAGATCAGAGTTCTGTTTGTGTGCTGTTGTTCTCTGTTGTCCTGCAGTGGCCCAGACCACAAGTGACCCTTCAGCTTGCTGCTGACTCCTGCAGTTGCAGCAGTGGCAGTGTTTCCAAAAAAGCTCCAAGTGTATTCACTTGGAATCCATGAGTATTCTCCAGTTTCAATCAGTAGTCCCAGCACTGATTTGCTCTGATTTCTTATTCTGCAGCAAATCTGCATCTTTTTAGGTGATGCAACCAGAACATGGGTAGCAGGAGAAGTATTCAGGATAAATGCTATTAAGAAAAACCAACAATGCAAGCATTCCCATAACAACTGTTCTTTTCTTTTTATCCTGTCCTTTGGTTTCTGCAGTATAAGAATTGTCAGGTTTTCCTCTGCAGAACAGACAGCTAGAAATTCTAAGAATTGAGTGGAGATTACGATATGCTCATTTGCAAAGGTTGGAACTCAGAGAACGGTGCCACATACTGTAAGAGCTGAAGGCCTTACAAGGAAAACTGAGTGGTGTGACCATGCATGTATGCTCAGGAAAAGACTAGAAAAGTGGCTTCACAGGAGTCTTAATCTAAGATTTCATTAATATAGTAATAACCCTAAACTTTGGGAATGGCTAGTACTTTCATCTAGAATAATTATTGTATTAGAAGACTTCCTAGGTCATTTTAATTGCTCTCCTGTGGGGTTGAAGCTGTTCTTGTTTTGCATATTCAAGATATTTTAAAACACGGGAAGGTCATCTATTAATAACAAACGACAAATCTGAGCAGCTCCACTAGGCTCTGTTTTATAGCTTGTCTATGGACATAAAGGTAAGCTTCAAAAGAATAATAATGCCCAAGCTAGTAAATAAAGATATCAGTCATCCCTGCTAATCTATAAAAACTGTGCACGCAAGATCAGGCCATAGATATTAGCTCACTTCATTGTCTGAACAGAGACTTTTCTAAATCATTTGCCCTGTGTAAGAGATTATGAATCAATTGCTGTGAATTGGGGAGTTCTAGTGACTTCCATTTTATTGGGTTTAATCTTTCTCCTGTCATGGGTGTTCCAGGAGTCAGGTCTATTTGTTATGGCTCGCTGTTGATAGCAGAGATGTATTCCCCTATAGGAAAGCTTCTACTGCAAGCTGTAAATTGAAGTTGAGAACTGAATTTATTCTTTGTAATACGGCTTGCTGAATAGCTCAACTTTAAACTAGTCACATAATCTACTTTGTTGTTAATTTAACAATGTTGTGTTTCCATTACTTACATGAATTGCATAATTTAGTTCAAAGTATTGTAACTATTTTTCTTTATATATAATGCTTTGAATAATGCTTTTTTTTTTTTTCTATTCACATATTTCACTTGGCTACTTTCTATGCCAATTGGTGTTGGGAGGTTTGCACAACATATTTTATGGTTGTACAGTACAGGGTTTGAGTGTTTATACCTTGCTCCATCTTTTACATAAAGCTGGCAAAGTATTATATATATCATTCAGGATGCAGTAGTTGATGTTATTTCATCTTCTGGCCTATCATTTTCAAACAACACCAAAAAATTGCCTTGATTTGTCAAAGAATGCATTTAAAGAAAAGTAAGAATGAGGAAAGAAAAGAACCTGAATTTAACAACCCCAGGTTGCTTATTGAACAATTTCACCTGATCACTATTAACCTTTGATTAATGCTGTATCATTTTCCAGATGGCAGTAAAGTCCAGTGACTATATGAATGCAGACTGCAGTAACCTGGCAGTGTTTTTGATTGGATAATTTTTGAGATTGCATATCCATTTTGGTCTTTACTAGTATAGCACAAAATACAGACAAGAAATCAACATCATCTGTAATGTGGTTAGCTCTATTCAATATCTATTTATCTTACTGATCACAGATACTGGAAGTGCTTTGTAATGAGGGGCTGCAAGGAACCATCCTATCTACTTACGAGTGGTATTGTGACTCAGGACTGAACTCCAGTGCTGCTGCCTCCTGTTTTTGGAAAGCAGGAGCTCCGAAGTGCCTCCTTAGTGGGAACAGACTCTGACTGTGCAGCGCTGCAGAGTTTGGTAGCCATGCACATTGGCATTTGGAATAAAACTACATCAATAAAAGAGCAAGCAGTAACTTTGGTCAGTCTTCTTAGTTACATAGAGAGAAAATCTTGCAGTGGAAAGCTTTTTATGTATTTTAGCCACTTCACAAGATGCTTGTGAGGGCTTTTTTGATTTCTCATCTTTGACTTTTACTACAGATTTCTGCTTTCAGGATCAATTATTTCTTCTTTGTCTGCAGCCTCTCTTTGACAGGTTTATTCTTCTAACCAGCTGTGTCAGGCTTCAGAGCTGCTGTCCTGAGTAAAGAAGCTTGACCGTCATTCAATTTAAATGCTTTACTAGCTAAGCTCATGAGATTCAAGCGTAGGGTCAAAGCCAAAGTGTTCTTTAATTTTTTCTAGTATTGCTGCCAGCCAGTGTTTAAATAGAAGCATTCTCCTAGAGTATTAGTGTGCTAAATGTGCAGAAGGCTGAAACATGAGTCTTGTAACTTAAACTCGCCATCTTTTTCACATCCCCAGCTGCTAAACCTCTTCATTTCTGTGTATCTCTAGCTCTTCACAGCTGCTCTCCAGTAGGCCCACAGCAGTGCACAGTACTATTCTTCGGTGCTAGTTTGTGTGCTGGTACGTAAACCCAATTGATAAATGACTTTGTTGCGTGGTCTGCCTCTCAGATACTTTCTTTTTATCAGCAATGGGAAGAGTTGTCTTTGCAGAGCACTGAACTTTTCCCCAGTAACATCTGACAAAATTCCTCCTTAAAGAAAAGCATCCTCATTCTCAAACAGTAATGAGATTTGAAGTTCTATAGATACCAACAAGATGACTTGGAGCAAATCCACACAAGTACTGATGTCATGGCTGGGTCAGCAGTTGAGAAGAGGTGCCCTGTAAGCCATTCACATGAAACAGCAGCCACAAGGTAGTGGCTCCTGTAGTGCAGGAGTGCTGATGTTCTCCACTACCAATCACTGACAAAGGAAAGGCGTCTTTTTAGACTTCCCTGTCCCTCACCCAAGACAGACATGTCATTTTTACGTCTCTGCCTCAGTGATGCTTAAAAGGCCTTGTGAACATGTGAAATAGAGTCCATTTCAGATTTAGAGATTTGCTTTTCTGTTTTCTTCAAATACCTTGGGGCCAGTTTTCTTTGAGATTTCTTAAGCAGTAACCAGTGAAGGTTTAATTTTAGCCCTCGTGTGAAATGAATAGGGTGGAAGTCAGATTATTTGAGGAAGAAGTTTTGTCCAGTAAAGTCAAACTTGAAGAAAACAGTACTGTCAATTTTTTAACTGAGGTGAAAAGATGATGGAAGTTTGGGAAATTATTATTGGCCTGAAATTCAGTCCTCATCTCTATTTATATGAACACTACATTGTAGACAGATTTCTTGATATTTTCTTTCCATTATAAAATAATGCAATAAAATAACACTGAAAATGGAACAGAAAATGAAGTGAAAAAGATGTGTAAGGAAATGGGCTCTTATTGTTTAAAAGCTAGCACTGAAGTCTCTAATTCAGAGTATGAATTCTTATGCTTCCGTAAGTAAGATGAGGTGAAAAATATTTAAAGTGTGTGTGCTGTGAGATTGGACTGTGTGTTGTGTTTCACAACTGATTAAGTATTGTTCCTAAATAAATCTTGCAGTTCTAGCTGCAGTGACACAAATAATAGAACATGAAGGTGTGAAAGAAGATGGTCAATTTGAGTGATACGAAAAGGAGCTATGCTTCATTTGGTGTTAGAAAATAAGTCACAGTACAGATATGATTGCCTTTCCTGAATGGTCGTATAGGATTACTGCTATATAAAGCTCCCCTGCTCACATTTTGCAGTGGCTCAGTGACTTGTTTATGTTGTGCAGTGTATTTTTCAGGTTTCACAAACACGTTAAGGTAATGGTTCTGTACAATTCTGAACGCCAGAACTTTATAGCTCGTTTTGTCATCAGGTTCAGATTGGTTCCCAAATTAGGTGTTCACATGTAGGCATGGCAAAACCAAGCAGAAAACTGATCCTGACAAAGACCACAGCTCACAGATGCAGCTGTCATTTTATTTTTGCCTGCAGTGCTCTATTTTTAAATGCTACACTTCCAGCACCAAGCACTCAGGAAAAATTCCTTCTTATATCTTAGAAAAATAATATCAGCTTAAGTTACAACTTCTGATCCTCTAATAACCTGTAGTGTTTTTTTCTCATTGATTCTGTTTATGCTACAAGATGATTTTCAACCTTTAGCTTAATGAAAGAAAAACTATGCTTGTTTCTTTATAGCAGATATGTAAGTGGTCGGCAGGTCAAAAATTACATTTACAGGGAAAATGTAGCCTGACTTCACAAGGAAGTCAGATGGACAAATACCATCAGCTGCTTGTGTTCATTTCAAGTTGAATTCACTTAATGCCTGTGTGTTTGTAATCTCTGCGAGGTTACTTTATTACTCAACACATGTTTTGAAGTGCCAGTCAAAAGGATGAGGGCTTGGGGTTAAAAGCATTTCAGACATAGTAATTCTTAATCAAAATCTAATTTAGAAAAAAATGGCACCTGGATTCAGCGAGGCAGTAAAGTCTTTCAGGGAGTACAGCAACTTGTCTTGACAGTGATTTATGTTCTTTTTTGCTTACCATGCCCAAGTATATTATCTAGGCTGACATGTATATGTACGTATATCAAGTGAGTTCTCAGCACCTGCTACAATTCTCATACTGAATTTATTCTTGTTGATGACTCTGAATATTGGTAGAAAACGAAGGGCACAGTTCCTTGACACATATCAGCTAGATGTAGCATGACACGACTTCGGCACAAGCCGGGTGTATGTTTAGACTCTGTGGCAGGCATAATTAAGAGTGGAATCTGACTGTCATCTGGCCTTGAGGTTTTTCGTGCCATGAGAATCTGGCAACTGCTAATCTTACAGGTCAACAGACAGCCACCTAACTTCCCTCCTCTGACATTTCAGGGGCTATTTCTGAGTAGATGTGAAACAGGAACTCTGTGGGAAAAATACTGCAGCAATAGACATGACTCCTGAAATCTTCCGTGCAGAGTAATTCAGATTGTTCTGCATAATCTATGCATACATTTTACTGAATGAAAAACACACAGTGCAATTTGAAAAAATACCTAGCCTGAGTGTTATGGCTGTATGCATTACAAAAATGTCACTATGTAATTTACTAGAGAATGGTAAACTTCCAATGGGTTTTGAAACATCTTGTAAAAATTAATGCAAATACAGCATTCCGGCTTGGTGTTTGCAGAGTCACCATGAAACAAAACAAAGTATTTACAAATTAAATTTGATAAAATAATGTCCATATAATCTTTACTTATCACTACTGCTATGTTATATGTAGTTTGTCGATAGAAGTTATTTGTGCACTGGTTTGTCTTTTCCTAATCTCTTGCCCTCTACCTGCAAGACATGCATTTTTGAATGCAAATAAAAATAATAATAATAAAAAATATAAAAATGCAAATTAGGAGTTTAAGTTCCTAAGTGAATCCCTAAGTGAAAATATGACAAGTCAGTGCAGATCCTCTTAAAACTTGCTAAAAACCTTGCAAGCTCACGTGCTAAAGTATGCATTGATAAAGGAAAATAGGGCATGAGGCAGAGAGTTCTAAAAATGAAGTTTAGACATAATTTGGACAGTTGCATCCAGAATACTCCACAGTTCCTCTACTTGGAAAAGACTTCTGAACACACAAATTAATGTTGCTTAGAAATCTGGGCTGTGGAGTTCTCCAAGCACCACAGTTTAGGGTTATCCCAGCTGAACCAGACATGAGGTTAAGTCACTGCTGAGTTGTTTCAACGATTCTCAGCAGTAGAGGCTGTTCTGTCTGAACCTCCTGTCACTGAAGTGTTACTCTGACTTTCCTCCTTGTGGAATAATGCAGCTTTTTGACTTCATGGACTTTGATGAACTGGTGTGTGAGCAGGCAGATTCCATCCCTGCAACTCAGTGCCCCACAAAGAGGACAGTTCACACAGATCTTGTTCTCAACCTTTTTCAGTGGAATCATCAAGTTGTTATCATCTAATTATTACATGGAACATTTAATGTGATGTGTGTTATAATTACGAATTTGGCCAGGACGCATTAAGGAAAAATCTTAGCGTTTCATCAAGTGAATGGATCATACTTCATAAGATGTGTGAGGTTATTTGCAGGAGTAATGCACAGAAGTGAAGAGTTCAGTCTTGATTTATGAAATGCACAAGGCACGTTATAAAGCAAATTTGAAGGGCAGTATGCTAAAGTGATAAGGACATCTGGGAGAGGTTCAGCAGTGAATTAAGCAGTGGCATAAGTCATCAGCTGTTCTTTGGTGAAGCTGCGTATCAGTGGGAAAGCTATGAAATTTGCATTGGATTTTGGTTCAGACTGAAGCAGCTTAGTGCCAGCCCTACCCACGCCATCAGTGTTGTTCTGGGGATGTGTTTTGTCCCATCACCTGATGGCAGTCACCAGTTAGTTCCTTTCCTTCCATGCCTCTTACAACATGACACTTCTGCAGCTAACAGTGCTTCTCAGCAGTCCAGCCCTGCATCTTATACTGTACAGGGAGTTTACCGTGCTGATTGAGGAAGGGAAAATAATGCAAGAAAAGAAGATGGAAAAAAAAAGATCTAAAAAAGGCCAGATAAAGTTTTAGGGTTGTCTGACTTCTGCAGAACCTGAGGATTTCTGTAGGAGCTGTCATGTTACCTAAGAGAGGAATGGTCACTCTCCTTCAAGGCTCAGATGATATAGGAAAATCAAGTATACAGCCTTTCTTCACTGGTCACCACATTAAAACAAGTTAACAAAAACTCTCTCATCTCCTTATCCTCAAGACAGGTCTGATAAATTGGACTGCAAATACATTCATGCTTTGAGTTTTGAAGTTGCAGATTGCTTAAGAAGTGAAGAGGGTTGCCTCGATTTGAACAGCCTTCAAATTTCAGAAACAGAAGTAAGCTGCAAGAGAGTTAAAATACAGTATTTTTTTTAATAGATTTGTATTAATAGATTTTTTTTTAATGGATGTACTATTTGGAGAAAAATGCATGTTACAAGTCATAGAATCATAGAATGGCTTGGGAGGAAGAGACCCCGAGGATCATCCAGTTCCAACCTCCCTGCCACCAATCTCCAGATCTGGTACTAGACCAGGTTGCCCAGGGCTCCATCCAGTCTGGTCTTGAATCTCTCAGTAAATAAATCAATTTGCTCAGGATTTTAGTGCTTTATGCTGAAACAACCTATTGTCTAAAGATGTCCTTCTTCCAAAGAAATGCAGATTAGGAACTAGAGAGATGACAATATACTTTTAAGGCATTTGGTACTCTCGCATTATCTGCTGATCAAAAAACACACAGCATGTCCATTTTCCTCCAGTTACTTACAACCCCACATAAATATGTGTGTATATATCTGTGACTGATTTCAAAACAGACGTTACTTGATGTTTCAACTCGCTGAGCTTATGCCATAGAGGGGTGGGTGAACGCGTTCAGAAAAATTTAGTAAATATAAAGCAAATGTACTTGAAGACAGTCAGTTATGCATGACTTTGTCATCCAGTGATGGTGCTTTGGCTAGATAAAGGTTTTGTTGTGTGCAGTAGAAAATACAAAGATGAGAAATGTGAATTTGTACACTAGGGATTAAAAAAACTATAGATGAGGTAATGCGCTGCAAGAGTTAGAAAAACAAAGGGGCATGGGGAAATAAAAAGCTTTACCAGCATGTTATATCTGACGTTGTTGTCCTTCTCTCACCCACACAACAGATCATTTCTTAATTCCTCCATATGTTTCCTCTGTATTTTACATTAATTGTCATACTTTGCATAATCAATTTCATTCATCTAGATTTGCTCCTCTACTGAAATGTTCTGACTGATTAGTCTCTGCAGCCTTCTACTTCAACTACTTAATGATAACTATCTTTCCCCCTAAAACCTATTCCTCATATTTTTTTTTTCTAAAGCAACTACATTTCTCAAGCTGCCACTAGTCATAGGAATTTAGCAGCATCCTTGTATCAGCTAATTCCCCCATATCTCTGTCATTCCCTTCTAGTAATAAGTCTTACGTTCTCTTTCCTGGGAACACTGAGACAAATGATATTTGTGGTTAAACTTTCAGAAAGAAGCTTCAAAGCCATTATAGGCAGAACTGCTCCTGTGAATGTCATAAGCAGCTGTCTTTTCAAACGGATTTTTATATGGTGCACACAAACGTAAAGGTAGAAGGAGGCCTTATTATTTTGCACAGAATGCAAGCCTCATGGACGTGACTGCGTTGGCAACCTGCGTGGTTCCAACAGACATCCCACTTGGGTAGCATAAGACTCTAGTCTAGCTCACCTGTTGATTTTATGAGCTCGTCAGTATAGGAGAGAAACGACTCCGAGAATTTTGATGAAGAGTTTTTGTCTGAAAGCATTTTTAATGTGGAACCTGATCCCTTCTGTATTTATGCCCATATATTTATGCTTTCAGTGGATTTTTAATCGGCAGTGGTTTTTTGCCAAAAATGATCTAAGCTCTTGTCTCATTCCGATTATTGGATGAGGTGGTTATATATATGTATGCACTCACATTCATGAAAAGCAGCAAAACATTAACTTATTTAAAATACTCACAGAAACAATTGTTTTTTTGTCTCACTTAAAAGATAGGACCTCATAAGTGGTTTCCTGTGATACAGACAAACAGAAATGGGTTGGTTTTTGCTTTTGAGAGGTGTTGTTTATTTTTAACAAACACTTAAGATTTTTAATTAGGGAGTGAAAGAAAAGCATCAGATACTAATAGTTTTTAATGCCACAGGCACAAAAACCACTCAGGTTTGGGGTGGGCCAGCTAATCTTACACAGTTGAGATTACTGTGTCATTTGGCCTCAGCATCTGAACTACCACAAAATAAAAATACAGTATTGTCATTATGAAGCAAGATGTAGTAGTAACCTGTAAGAAAGTAGGTTTTTTTTTGTTTTTTTTTTTTCTAGAGTAAGGAATGTGTTTCAATTGTCAGACTTCAACACTGGTGTATGGGAACTGTTGAGCCATGGCCTGACCCACTGATTGAGCAACTGGGAAAAGGACCCAGTCAGCCCTGGGAGCACAGGTGAAGGCAATTCAGCTGTGTAGCTGAAAGAGGTGCAGCCTGGCTTGCACCTCTCTTAGACCCCTTCTAAAGGCTGACTGCCACTGGGGAAGGGTCTCTGGTTGGAGATCCCTCCTTGTGGAGTTTTCCCTGTGAGCTTGGCTCCTTAGAGATGGGCAAGTACCTTTCATTCTCCTTTGTAATGCCTTTCCATCACGCTAGTCCCTTTGTTGTTGCGCTTCCTGTATCACTATTTCACAGCATTGATCTTTCTGATTGTTGCAACTGGGAATGCAATTGGTTGAAGTATATACTTCTTGGTTTTCAGCTGTAAAAGTGTCTATAAGAATCCAGTACTTGTAAGAGGAAAAACTGCATGACCATAGGCCTCTTTGTCACTGTACAGCTACCTTTCTTTTGCTTTTTAGGCTAAATAAATCTCTTTTGAAGGCTCTGGGGATGGAATTTCTTTGGAGACCAAAGCAAAAGTAGTACTGTGAGAGGAGAGGTGTTAGTTTCAAGGTGCTTAACCACACATATTTATAGACTGTGTACCTTATCAAATAGCTCATCTTTCTCCTCAGGACCTTATTGTTAGGAGTGGTTCTTATATTCTGCTTTTCCTGTGGTTCAGCTATAGGGAGCTTTACTATTTCATTTGTGAATGCTGCATGAAGTGCATTTAAAAGTACGTTACTTTGTGGTTCAGTTACAGGTTTTGATGTTACAAGAATGACAGTACTGTACATTTACATAGCCTATTGCTTACAAAAGATTTCTGAATGCTAAGAAGGGCACGCTCATTTTATCATATGATGGGGTTTATTGTGTCATGTACTTGTCAGAGGATAAATGATCTAGGAATGATCATTCTCTGCCTGAAAGGTCAAAACTCCCACAAATGTAAGAGGCCATGATCCTCAGTGCTGTCTCATCTATTAAGCTTAATGATATCAGTTTTCTGAGCGAAACGGATTGCAACGTTACCTCATCTTACTGCAAGTCTTGTCTTGATTCTGCTACTGCCTGCAGGTAGGTGAGGAGGGGCAAACTGCAGAGCATCTGCAGAGCTGCTTGGCTATGTTGCGCAGTCCTCTTGGACTTAGTGCTCCTATGGCCATAGAGTTGGTTGGTTGGCTGGTTGAGTTACCTCCTCTAAAGGTACCTGGGCAACAAAGGTCTTTAATAAGCAGAAATGTCTCTCCCGAGGGCATGAAGAGAAAGGAAAAGTATTTCCAAATGCCTGCAGATGCATAAGCTATCCTCCTTACTCATGAGTTGCTTTTCTGGATCATTGTATATGAGCACACATTCATAGTGATTTGCCAGTAGGCCTTTAGCCACACTACATTCTGTTAGGCAAGACTGTGAGTTTTATAATTTTTAATTATTATTTTATAAGCAAGTATTCAAAGTGGGAACAGGCTTCTATTATTTATTTGCCGCTCTTCTTGAAGGGGAAGGGAAATGAGGAGAGGCTGGTGAACACTAAGCAAATAAGAAACTGTAAACTGTGCTTTTCCAGCCAATGAAAGTTGCTTTAAAAATTTTATTCTTCAGATTCTTGTTTGATTCTAGTTACTGAGTCTCATGGAAATAAATGTATCTTTATCTTATTCTGTACTGCATGTTCAGAGCCCTTGATAAATTAAAAGAACAGTTACTCAGGGGAAAAAAAAAAAAAAATTATTGGATTTATGTTTATTATGCAAACATATCTTCCATATTCTGCATAGAAAACATTTAAAAGGCCAAAAATAGTAATAATCCTGCTCAGGAGCTATTCCAAGTTAATATTAATACAGAGAATTGAGTATTCATTAATAACTCCTGGATTCTTATTAGGATTGTTTTATTATAACATGTAATTTGCTTGAACTGACTACATCTTTCTCAAAATAGTTCTAATTACAGAAATAAATAAATAAGCTTAGTGAAGATGCTTACACAACAGTGCAGCCGTTCTCTCTGTGCCAACTGGAAATCTATTCTTAACAGATGGAATTTGTCAATCTGCTAAGAAATAACATATGAGGCCTTTGCACCACTTACAACATGATTTAACCTGTCTGAAGTACCAGCTCATTTAACTGAAAGCATATTTTGGAGGAAGTCTGTATATGAACATGGTATACTGTGGGTCAGAACACAAGCATGGTCCACAATATTTACTTCTCTCTACAGTGATTGTAATGTTTATCCTTCTTCCTCCTGGTAGCAGTACCACTGCAAATTATTTTGGCCTCACATTCCATTTTTCTCTTTTGTTATCATTCTGCCTACGTTTGTTCTTGTCTTTATAAATCAGTAGATATGACATTAATCCAAATTCTGATTCAGGGTAAAGGCTATAGCTAGCCAGAAGATGAAGACTCGAGAAACAGCCTACCAGGTACTGAAAACCAATACTTTGCACCTAATTGATGAGCTGGCTGATTGCAAGCCTCGCCTCTTTCCTGAATCTCACTAGCTTTAATGAACAGAGTAAAAATGTAGCCCAGAAACAGCTCAAAGTGAAGGTGTGCTGATTAGACATCATAAAAGGGTAACCTCAATATGGAGAAAATGACAGTACCACACTGATTGACCCTGTGGACTGGGATACTAGAAGAGAGATGAATTCATTGGTATCAAGGGCAAAATCACATACTTAGGAATAACAGGATATCCAGCTACAAGAGATTTCCCAGACAGATTTTGGTTCCTAGCAGTGCTCTGTGACTTTGAGGGGCTGTTTAAAACTTCTTTTGCATTTCTGACACCAGAAACCCTTCAGTGGTTTGCGACTGTTAGACATGAAGCTCCTCAGAGCTGATATTGTGCTTGTATTTTGCACTAAGTAAGCATTTAGAAATAACATCATAAATAAAACAAACTGGAACATCAGTCTCATGGCTTCCAAGGTAAAATAAGTTGGAGGTGAAAATTATATCAATAATAAGTGTGTCGACTTACTGATGTTTTATTAGATACGTATGTATTTATATATGCATGTATACAAACAGCCATTTCCATCTGTATCTTGTGCTGTTTTTTCTTCACAGAAGTAGTCTGCTTCCATCCTGTCATGTCTTATTTATTTGATTTTTTTTTATTTTTTTTTTTGTAATGCATTGGCTACAGCAATGTTCTGTTAAATATTGAAAAGTTTCTGATTTAAACCTGACTGTGGTTTGAGTTGTAAATACTTCTTATAGACCTATCAGCTTAAATTTAACATTAGGCTTGCTTTATTTATTTTTATTGTTTTAATTTTGTTGCAAGACCAAGAAAGGATATACTTAGTTCATTAACAGTAAATGAGGAAATAGTACAGCTATGCTGTCAAGGAAATGAAAGAGCATAGAAAATACATCCAATGCTATTTAATTAATGTCTTTACTCTGCACTGTCCTACTTTTTATTCTGCATTCATATTTAAAACACAGAAAACAGCTTCAGTAGACAAAGAATAATTTCCCTGCTTACTTTCAATTAAATAAATACATTTCTAGAACACAAAGAAAAAAAATCAATTATATCTTTAAATCCAGTGGTACTGTCTGGTTTTGTAATGCATGAATATAAGAGATTTTGGCAGGATGTATATTCCTACTTCTTTGTTGTTAAGAGTGTAGGTGTTAAAGCTGCTTACTAGGTGGAATAAAGAAGGGTGCTGTAATGGAGCCCTTGCTGGACCAGCAGTTGGGACAGTTGTGCTTTAGCTCCTCTTCCTATGGCTTCAGCAGAAAAACTTCAACCTGATGAGGTGTCTGGAGGGAGGATAACATACCCCATTCCTTCCCTTCTTTGTGCAAAATTCCTTCTGTAGCCATAGAACTCTTGCTGGCACAGGAGAAGGTGCCACCTCCCCCAGTCAGAGGGTACCCTGCTTCCAGGGCTTAGCTGCAAGTTTCTCTGCAGGCAAACAGAAGCAAAGCCAGATTTGCATTTCACTTGTTTTGATTCTGCTACTTAAAAATAATCTCAGGTAGCTTTTTTATTTTCTTGAAAGCTGCTTTGTACAGGCTAGCCCTAGGTGTTTGTCAGATTCTTTGTTTTCCCGTCATATTCCCTGCTGGCCTCCTCAGAAGCTGGTTAAATTATGGGGATTATTCAGAGCTGCACTGGATAATAAAATGGTCTATTGATTAGTAGAGTTCTAATTACTTGTCTTTTGGTATGAAAGAGAAATAAGAAGATTTGATAGTAAACAATGAAGAAAACAAAGAGGGTGTTTCCAACATATGTAGGGTTATACATGCCCAAGTGTGGCCTTGTACCATGAGTGCTGTGACTTCAAATTTATCATCAAGAGCTTATTTGAGTGTTTACACGATGGTGACTTGCACAAACAGACTGCTTGAGGGATAAGCAGCCAAAAAATATAACTCCTTATTTTTTTTCTTGTAATATTCTGCACATACACTGGAAGAGTAACATTGTGATGAGCAGTATGTTTTTGACTTCTCATGCCTTGTGGTAACAAAATTGAAGTTAATTTGTTGTTTTAACAATTATGTACCAATTGAATATAAATAGTGTCACAATTTCAGCTTGAAAAACAGTGAGCATCACTAGGTAATGGAACCCTTGCACTTGCATCATGTGCCTATATACTGTAGTATATATGCCTCTAGTCTTTTTTAAAATAAATGAATAATATGTACTCTACCTTCAAACTAGTTTCCCTAACAGATCTTGCTCTTAAAGATGTGTAGAAAAATGTTAAGGAAGCAGGTCTTGCCTGGGAGGAGAGCAGTGCTGGC
Source organism: Lagopus muta (assembly GCF_023343835.1). Classification (NCBI taxonomy): domain Eukaryota; kingdom Metazoa; phylum Chordata; class Aves; order Galliformes; family Phasianidae; genus Lagopus; species Lagopus muta. The sequence continues at coordinate 99,409,551 of NC_064434.1, forward strand.
ATCCTCTCCTTCCTTCTGCTGAGCACCAAGGTGACGGTTAGCAGTGCTTGCCAGACGAAGCTGTGTTCTCACTTGTGCTTGGAGGTGCCTGTGCTTCCCAAACAGGTGTGAAGTGGAGGCCAGACTTTGGGATGTTTAGAAAATAAGGACTGAAAACTTGGCAGATCCCCTGTTGGTTTCAGGGGGGCCAGAGGTTCTCAGTGGCCCTTTAATACATCTTCCATTGTCCACAGAAGTTTTCTCAAGAATTTCTATATACTGTGCAGTGCAGTCCTGTCTTTTTTTTTCCCTAGCTTCTTTTTTAAAATGCTGTGAATTTCAGGCAAAACCAACCAACACTGCCTAACAACTATTCTGCATAGTTCTTGCCCACGGCAAAACAGCTGAGCCAAAGCAGTAATTTAATTAAAGTGTGAAAATCCTCCTAATTCTCTCAAAATAATCAAATTTCTTTTTGTTGCAACTCTTTTGTTTTGTTTTACTAGCACTGCCCAAGTACCAAAGGCTCAGCTTCCTGTTCTGTTGTGCTTTTCTAGAGAATGTGTTTCTCACTTGGTAATGAAGCATTTCCCACTGATTTTTGATTCTATCCGTGGGCTGATTTGACTAGAGTGCAGGCTCTTTTTGTTTGCTTTTCTTCTGTGGTAAAACCATCTCCTTTTAAGCCTGGCTGCTGGCAGTTCAGTGTCTTGTAGACGCAAGCAACCTTGTCAGCTCATTCGTCTGCTCCGTCCCCTGTCACCCGCAGGTTGGTGTCAGACCAAGATGTCTCTTCTAAATGTGAATTCCTTCATTAGTTCTGCACGCTTTCTCCAGGGCTGTAATTAGAGCCCTTCTGATAACCAGCACACAACCGCATCCATCATTTAGCTCTTCCTTTGAAAGGTTTCTCTCTCGGTGTTCCCATCCCTGTCAGCTTACAGGTGGCTCAGTTACTTTTAGCAGTTCTGCCTGGATCCCTGATACACATCAATCATCCTCACCATAAAGACCAAGACACCCAACTTATGGAAGTCCTTAGCATTGCGAGGACCATGGGATAACCACCATCTTCAGATGCGGGTGAGCAGCCAGCATTACATAGTGTGAACTTGAGAAAACATCTGTGTAGTTATTCGGCAGCTGCTTTATTTTTCTGTGGAGCATAGAAAAGAAACGGGGCCCCAGTTCTGCTGTTTACCTGACAGAACAGTCAAAACAGGCATCTGATTAAAGAGGCTGCAGCAGACACCCAGCCTCAAGTGGGCTTCTCCACATTAGAGGATAATGGCAGCGTTTACTAGCAGCCAAAGTAATTATTTATTAGGATATGAAACCTTTAATTTAGGAGGAAGGTTTCACATTCAAATATATTTTTTCCCTGTACTCCCACACTGTAAAATGCAGCAAGGCCAAAAATTAACGCATTTGTACATCTATTTCTAAGTTACGTGGGTGGCTCTGAAATGGTATGATTTTAAAGTCGAGCAAATAATATACTCATAGCAATCTTCTTTGAACCAGGAAGGTTTTAGACACCTGAAGATCCAAATCAAACCAAATACATTACATTCTCTGCTCTGTTAGTTTTAGATTTAAACAGTTTTATGAATGTGGAACTGCAACAAGAATTCCCCAGTTTCTCAAAGCTGCTCTGGTAGAGCAGGGCAAAGCCATAGTTGGAGCAAATACACTGGAAGGCTATGACTTTGGTTTCCTTACCACTCCCTTAACAGTTGCTATCTGGTATCATACAGAACACATTTCATCATCCCATACACATTTTGATGCCATTCATGTAGAGGTCTATTCAGGAAGGTAAAGTCTTTACTGACTTGCACTCTGCTACAGCTGGTTGAAGTCAGAGATTGTAAGGAAGGACAGAAGCACTTTGAATCAATTCATTTGTGAAATACAGTATCATATTAAAACATTTAAGAATCAGATCAAGTGTTGACAAAGGTATAAATAGTTTCCCTGTTTACAGAATAGCCCCACTGCAGTTGTTTTCAGTTTATTTACTTATACACACACAGGTGTGCATTATGTATCCTGAAGGACAGAATACAAAGATTTTCTTATTTATTTATTTATTTATTTATTTATTGCTGGTTATTGTTTGCTGGCAAATAAAAGATGACTATGGAAACTGCAGGATACAGTCATAGGGAAAAGCAGACATTCCCCACCTTCTATCCCAGATTACGTTGCTGCTTGAAGAAGGAGAGAAGCTGAGTACAGTTAGACATTCACTTCTGCTCATCCACTGCTCTGAACCTCTGGAGGTAATTCAGGCTCTTTAATAAACACGGGGTCTGGACTACATCCACTGAAATGGATAAAATGATCACGGGTGGAGAAGAGCAGCTGTAGAACTGCTGGGTGTTGGTTTAACGCACCTAAGAGATAGGTTCACATCCCTGCTCTATGCTTCTAGTGCCTCTCTATCGAAGAAGATGGACACCCAGGAATCCCCCTCTGAGAAGAGAAAGCTAAGCTTTTTTAAGACTCTGACCTGTACAGAGGTGCAGAAATTAAGGATTTCTGAGAATGTCTTCATGAGTCTTTGAGAAAATAGGCAGCCAGGTACAACTGAAGGCAGCCTCAATGCTTCCTGGATTGCTTAAGGCGTAACCTCAGCCCTGTCCTCATGTCATGCTCACCTCGAATTAAGGAATAGCTGCATGTCACACCTGGTGTATTTGTGTAAATACAGAGTGAAATAGACCCTTGCAAATAATTGATGTTGTCATTCCAGGTTAGTTTTCATTAACAAAGAGCAGTTGTGATTCTACAGAATTTCAGAGCGCTGCTTTGGGTTTGTCTCAAATGATGTTTGATTCTTTTCCACTGGAGGATATCTTACACTGCTTTGTATCTGCTTTTGTAGATAGGATCTGTCTAGGAGCAAAATTGCTTATTATTCTTTTACAATTGTTCTGCTTTAAACGTGCTTCTAGCAATGTGTAATTTTGCCATTGCAAAAATGCTGTTTTGCAATTGTTTCCTCTTAATCATCCTCAACAAGATTTGCAGTGCAAATAGCTCACTTCTTCCCCCTCCCAAACTGTGTATTTGTGGATCTCTGCATAAAATTTGCCCTTCTGCCCCAGAAAATGCAGTGAGGACTTATGACTAAACCAGTGTGAGCCATCAGGTAGTGTTTTGCAGGGGCAAGAAATGTAATTTATGGAGACAATTGAGACAAAATAAATGTGTCTGATATAATTAGCATAATAGCTGCATATCATCCAGTCTTCCCTGTGTATTATTATGACTATTTATAAACCAGGTACACAAGGATTTGAAAGAGTCAAAGAAAGTTAAGGAATAAAAAGCAGGTGGTAATAAGAAATAGGGAATGAAAATATGTATGCCTAGGAAATGAGTGCTTTCATTTGTTTCTAGGTAGTTGAGGCTTTGGGGCTGAAGTTCATTGGCAGCTGTTAGTTCCCTTTCGAGGGTATTTTTTTCCTATATATATATATATATGTATATATATGTATATATAGGAAGCTATATGTATACATATAGCTTCCATTGAATTAAAGAAGAAGGATATTGGCCTTTCGAATGGGGGAAGGCAGATCCCTTAAAGATTTTTATCACTATTGAGCTTGTTTCCAAAGACCTGTGGGAGTAGGGGTATCCACAGGCCAACCGAATGAGTGTGGTTTGGCAAAAGCAAGATGGGGTAATTCTGGCCTCTGGGAATGAAGTTACAGGCTTTGTCAGAAATGGTAATTTTGTCACGGGTGCAGAGCATGATAGATGTTATACTGATGACAAATATCGGTGCCATCGCTTTGTATTTCTCATAGTTTGGTAGTTTAGCAGACTGAGTCTTGCAGAAGTCTCCAAAGGGAAAGCGAAAATGTCACACTGGCAACATCCCAAGTGCTGTCCCAGCTCTCTCGTGACAGAGTAAGGAGACTTCCTTCATCCCTGTCTACTCTCAGCAAAATTGCTGAAATGCCAGAGGAACTCCTAAGGATGCCCAGAAGTTTTTATTTAAAAATAAAAGTCCTTCACAGGACTTTTGCCACTTAGAACCTTAGAAGTGTTGAGTAACATATTTTGGCCTGTGAGGTGGCTATCTAGGATTGTGGGCATGGATGCCTGTGCATGGACTTACTGATTAACTCATGTGTTTTGTTTCTCTAACCATACAACCAGCAGTGCTTGTTGTTTGTTCATACGGAAAATAACTGTGTATAAAAACCTTACTCCCACCTATAGCAGCTTTTGCTTTTGCTCCACCTTTAGCTGGATTGAAGGCCCAGTTTTTTGTTGTTTTTAACATAATGGGATGTTGCAGAAAAAAAAAAAAAAAGAGTATTTTTGCTCTTGAGTAAATCTCTATAGTAGATAATTTTAACTCTATGTTCTCTGCAGTAGCAAGGATTTTAATGGTGCTTAGTCTGTACAGTTCCTGTCCAGTTATTCTAATATATAGCATGTTTAGATCAAAATCCATTTTCAAGTTGGCCTATGAGTTTCAAGTTGGCTCCTGAGTTTCAGGGATTTTATGACTTGTGTGTGTGTAGGTTTTTCCAGCATAAGGCTCTTACTTCATTTCAATAATGATACAGGCTGTGGTATTTACAACAATCTCTTGTGGTATGAGATAGGCACTGTGTTCCTCATTTGCTGTCCCTCACTGCCATTATCAAGCAGGTTTTTGAGTGACATTGTGTATGTATTTGGGAAAATGTACACATTTAGCAGAACTCTCAAGTAGAACTTGAGAGTGTATACTAAAGCAAAATCTTCGTGTTCATCGTGTTCATGCATTTAGTGTTTTTGTTTGTTTGTTTGTTTTGTATATTTGGCCTTGATTCAACACAGCACTCAGGAGTTTGCTTCAATGTACACCCTTACATGTGAAGTCAAGCATGTTTTCAACTGCTTTGCCCTGCTGCACCCGTAATTCTTGCATCTTCAGATTCTGTGTGTAAGGTCTATAATAGCCACACTGCCTATGTATCTCCGTACTGTATCACACTGTATTGTGGCACACACAAGAAAGAAAGAGAACTTAGAAAAAACTGTGTAGAAAGAGTGAGCTGGTGCTTGCCATGCAGTGTGCTTGCAGTTTGTCCTTAAGGTTGCCAGGATTGGGGTCAGGAGCCAGGTTTTGCCACAGTGCAGCTAAAGCAGACGTAGGGCAGCACAGACATGAATACCTTCTGCGGCACTTCTTCCAGCGTTCACTACCTGAAGTGGTAGACTTCTGTAGTGAGTTCACTACAGAGAACAAATGCTGAGCTCTTGCTAGGGACCTGCAAGGCTAATTTCATCAGACATTTTCATAGGCCACGTGTTAAGTGGACACATCTGTTACTCTAAGCACTTCAGCATGTCAGACAGGCAAGCCCTTACTATCCAGTAGGGTGAGAGGGATAGGTTTTGAAATGGTCGCAAACTTTTCAACGGAGGGTAGGGGGGGGAGGAAGGGTGGTTGGCATGGAGGTAATTCATTTATTTGCTTGTTTATTTACTCGATTCATAGAATGGCCTGGGTTGAAAAGGGCCACAATGACCATCTAGTTTCAACCCCCTTGCTATGCGCAGGGTCGCCAACCACCAGACCAGGCTGCCCAGAGCCACGTCCAGCCTGGCCTTGAATGCCTCCAAGGAACTGATCCCGGTTCTCTCCCGTTCCCTGCCGCGGAGGTCCCACGGGGCAGCGGGGGCCGCTCGGCAGCTCCGCTCCTCGGATGATGGCGGCGCTCCCCGCTGCGCGCCCCCGCGCGCGGCCATTGGCTTGGCGGCGGCACGTGGCGGCGGGCACGGCTCCTCTCCCCGCCGCCGCCGCCCGAGCGCCGGGCACTGATAGGCCGGGCTGATGCGCAGGCAATTTATCATCCCCGTCTCCCGCGGAGGCAGGGAGCGCGCCTGTCACCAGTATTGATTTCAGAGGATGGACTAGATTTCCTAGGATTTCCATTAAGAATTAAGGAAGGGGGGAGGGAGGGGGGTGGGGGGGGGGAAAAAAAGGAGAAGAAAAAAAGAAAAAAGGGAAGAAAAAAAAAAAAAAAAAAAAGCTGTAAGCACGCAGGGTAGCCAGGCAGACATGGATATGAGATGGCACTGTGAGAACTCGCAGGTAGCTTCTTCTCCTCTCCCGGCCGGTGCAGAGTGCAGGCAAAGCACTGCAGCATGCAGGGATTCAGAGACCATTAGGCTGACAGCGGGCGGGGGGGGTGGGGTGGGGGGTCGGGGAGGGGGGGGGAAGGAAGCATTTGCACCGATTACTGAAAATGACTTTTTTTTTTTTTTAAACGTCTCCGTGGAGATTGCATGTTGTTAATATTGAGATCAAATTTCTGCACGGTATCTGTTGAAAATATAGAATAGATTGGAAATTGTGCTGCTGATACCTGAGCATGGACACTGCTGCTGCTTCTCTCTTCTGCTTTGTTTGTTGTTGTATTTTTTAAGCAATAGGGATGGTTTGAGCATGTTTGCTACAACTGAGAAGAAAGGAAAGGAGAATTGAAAAGAATCAAATAAAAGCATGAATAAAAACTGCTTCTAATAGCTGCTTTGTTGTTAATAATTAGCAATTATTGTGGCTTAAAGGATGCTTAAACCCTGAGCATGCATGCTGTTCCTTGGACTGAGAATACGTGTGTGTGTGTGTGTGCGTGTGTGTGTATTTGTTTTGCTGTGATTTGTTTCAGTGAGCATTTGCTCTGTTGAAATTGCTGTGAGTTATCTGCATGCTTTGATAAGAAAAATTGCATAGCAATGAGTGACTGTCTCTGACTAACCTGTATTTCATGATATATATTGCCAAGTGGTTTTGTTTTTACAGGAGTCCGTTTTGATATTTGAAGGGGGGGGGGGGGGGGCATGAATCAGTGCATGTTTATTTTGATGGAAGCATTTGTGTATTTTGGAAAAAAAAAAAAAAAAAATGACCATTTGTTTGCTTGCTTTTAACACTGAAGAACCAGGCTATGGATTAGTTGATTGATATGATTAGTTGATTGCTTTTAATACTGAAGAGCAAGGCTATGTCTTGATTGATAAGTAACAAATCTTTAAGGCATCTGATGTAAAGCAGCATCCTTTACCAAGCTCTCTGATCCAAGAGGTGAGGTGTGTAGGGGGGAGTGCTGAGCTCCTCCAGAAGAGCTTTGGTCCTCGTCCTCCCTAGGAGGAGTGAGAATGCCTTGCTACAGGCACATGGGAATTGTGCTGCACCAGGTGGGAGCGTCGGGACAGCGGGCAGGGAGAGGGTGAAAAGGAGAGCTGCCAGCAGTGGGGAGGGGGAGCAGCACCTTCTGGCTGTGCAGAAATGTCTCCTCTCTACTCGCTGGTAAAGGAAGGAAGCTTTTCTGATGCTTTCAATGCAGTCAGAGGATGATAAAGTGAGGAGTGTGGCTGGTCAGATTTCTCCTGTTCTGTGGGCTAACAACTGTGTTAAGAGGATGTAGGGCTTGGGGGGGGCTTCTTGACGTGTGTATGAAAAATCTGCTGATCTGGGGCCAGCCTCTCTGTTGTTGTTTTGGGCTGTGGTTGTGGGGCTGAGGATCAAAACTTTGCTTCTGTTGTACCAGGTGTATTGTGCAGTCCAGCCTGTGCTTAATTGGGCTTCTTCAAAGTCCTGCCAGGAAGCCATTTTATTTTATTTTATTTTCAAATATGCATTTAAATTTCTTAATACACAACTTTTTAAAACAGCTCTTAACTTACTGTTCTGAGCTAAGTTTTATCTGGCTTTTCTTTCATATCCCAAAATAAAACATTCGGGGTCGTGTTAGCTTTTTCCCCTGACAGATGGCTCTGACTTGTCAGTATTTTAGGCCACTGCCCAAGTACAGGCTGTAAACTCTGTGAGTGGAGTTTGCCATTCCCAGCTCTGTTTCTAATAGTCCTCCCCATCACCTAGTCGTTGGATGTAATTTGACACAGCTGACAGCATCTACTTAGAAGAAGCTTAGGGCTGAGCCAGCATGGAAATTGAATTGCCTCTCGACTCCCTAATGTTAATGATCCTTCCAGGTCAGCACAGGAGTAATTGCCAGGGCAACCTGAGGAATTGTCCATTAAACCTGCCTAGATGGTAGCTCACCTGTGGAGAGATGCATCCCGATGACACATGCAAAATGAATTCCATTTGCTTAATATGAGGGCTGCTAAAGTTATGAATATCTCAGAAGCTACCCTGTGGTCTCAGGTTTAATATTGAAGTGATTTTCCTGGTATTTTAGGATTGATTATGAATAAGGCTGGGCGGATTTGCTTTAGATAGGACTGAAAAAGAAATCTGCAGAACTATCTGGTTGGTGCTCACATCTTGAAGGACGAGCCTGTCTCAGCAAAGGTATACTTTGATGTAAAACCTTGTGGCATACAGCTGGGGAAGAAAAGTTCACATTGTCCATGTTCCTTAGTCCTCGAGGTATCTGTGCATTTGAAATAACCCATTAGTCAGTCAAAGTTTGTATATACCCAGGCAGCTTGATGAGGTGGGCAACTGGACCTTTGAATCCAAAATCAATATTCAAGAGGAATTCAGAAGAGACAAACAGCCTAAGGACAGTGCTTAAAAACTCAGCTGTGCTTTATGTCTTGAAGTAATGCTGATTTAGCAAGAAATCCCAGTCATGCCGCGAGAGGATTTGTTTTGTGACCTTGTGCATTTGAGATGACATAAAAAGTTCTGGGTTGTCAGCACAGCTTTTTGGAGAGGAGGAAATGCAGAGGAGGGGCAGCCATCGCTGCTGCCATTAGGAGAGGTACCTGTGTGGAGCACCAGAGAAAATGGATGCACACAAAGGGCTAAAGGCTGCTGCTTCTGAAGAAAGCCTGAATTTCTGTCTTAGCCAGGGAATGGCTTGGCAGTTGGAGCCTGCTGATAAGCAGGAAATGGTTTTCATAACTTTTTGGCTGACATTTTCGGTAGCTTGAAATATTTTGTGGTTCTTTTTAGTTGTGTATTAATATGAAGTTTAGTCATATGTTTGTTTCAAGCGCGTGAGTGCTTACAAATGAAGCTGCTTTTCACACAACTAACTGATGAGCCTCCAAAAAAAAAAAAAAAAAAAAAAAAATTGCATTTCTTTTGCATGGTCTGCAGTAATTGGCTCTGTTGTGTTTTGTGGGTTTGTTTCTGATGCTTCTGACATGTTTTTTCAGTCCGTGGGGCATTTTGTTCTTCTCATGAAAGCCACCCTAAGCAGCAGATTCAAGGAAGGGTCTGTCAAAACTATGAAAGGTTACACTCTCACAAGTGTGAGTGATCGCAGTATTTTGTGCTGCTTTTCTACATTGCTTCTCTTTTCTTATCATTGTGTGCATCTGAACTGTGCTTTATTTCTCCCTGTAGGACTCACAACTTGATTTAGCTGTAGTTGTGCGTTTCAGTAGGGCTCATCTTTCTTTTTTCGGCTTCTATCTTATAGTGCCTTACAATCAGGTCATACTTCCAGTCTAAGTACCATATCTAAATGAGGGAGACTGGGGGCTGGTTGGTTTTTGGTGGGATGCTGCAAAGGAATTCAAATCATTACTCCATGCTCATACATCCAGGTTGATGTTAGCTTGTAATCCTGCTTGTTTTTCTGTACTAATGCGTTAGACTACCACTAGGAGGAGGAAAAAAAAAAAAGAAAGAAAAAAAAAAAAGCGTATGCAAACTTAGGAATCTTTGTGGAAAACTCAGGGATTAGAACGTATGTTTTGTGTGTGCAGGCAGTTTGGTCGTTTGCGGACACACGCGTTGGTCCTGTGCATCAATGTGGCTGGGCTTCCAAAGAAGGGTGGAGTTTGGGTGAAATTTCACCACGCTTAAAGTCAGTGCTTTTCACTGATTTTAATGTCTTTGACTTGTTATCCCTGGCAGAAGTCTGAGTAGCGCAGAAGTCTAAGTACGTAAAGATATCAAATTGATTTCTAGTAGTGGATAGCTTCTAGACGTGTACCAGAACTGAAGTGGAATATGAGCAAGATGGCATTTTCACCAAAATGATTCATTTTAAGTTCCTTCTCATGAACTAAATGTCTGCCAGTGCATAAACGAGAAGCTTTCAGATGGCCAAAATTCTGCAAAGTATTTCTTGGCACTGAAATGTGGTAACATTGGGGACCTTTCTCCTTTCTGGCTTGAGTCTGGCCAGGTCTTTTTTGGCACAAATCCTGAGTTCAATAGAACAATTTATGGCCTTTAGCACAGAGTAGGCTGTATTTCTTGGTCGCAGTAATACTATCTTGTTGGTTGGTTTCTCTAATATGGTTATGATATGGCTGCAAACACAAGTGTACAAAAAACCTGCTGAGCTACAAGAAGACTCAAAGTAACTTAAGTTTCTGGGTTTTGTGTTTGATTTTTCTTTCTCCCAATTCTTCTACTTCTCCCAATTTCTTTCAATATCTTTCTGACCTCTTTTTGAAATTCCCTTCCTAGTCCACTCTCAATATGACACCTCAAAGGCTCCATCATTACGTATGGTGCTGATGTACTGCTCTGTGCTGGAGGCTGGGTGGTGGTGGTTGTTGTTTAGTGCTGCTTTACCTTAGGGCATTCCAGAGTTTTGTTGGATTTTCAAATTTGTCTGCAAGATTACTTGAATTGTTAACCAAAACCAGTCAGCAAGCTTCCTTTGCTCAGTCAAAGCATGGTGAGTATCCAGGGCTGTGCATCAGTGTTGTTACCACTACCAGATTTTATAATTCCCTCAAAGCAGAATGTCCATCTGGGGCACAGCTGCACCAAAAGAATGAAAGATGCCTTTTGGTTTTTATCTTTTGTCTTGGAAGACCAACAGGTCTTTAAGAAATGCAATGCTCACATAGTACATAGAAAAGGAGCAAATGTGTATTACTTGTGTACAGTTTGTTCTGCAGTAGAAGCAAAAATGGAGTTTATATGGCATTAGGACAGGCTGTTTTTGAGTTCCTCGCTCGTGTTACAATTGCTTAGTAGCAGGGATATGACAGTGGACTAAAAGTCACAGTTTTACTTTACGTACAGCGCAGATGTATTCAGATCTGGCATTTAAATGTCAGTAATGTGCTGAAGATGGGGAAGATGAGAAATTGAGTATGGTGGATCTTGACAAAGAGCAAATGTCTATCTGAGGGGAAGAGTGGGGACCACTCAGCCAAAATCACAGCAGGCTGGTTTGGAAAAAAAAAAAAAAAAAAAAAAGCCCTCCGGTAAGTAAGCTCTACTCCCAAATGCAAATATGTTCTGTGCCACTGAGATCAACGATCAACGTCAGGCATGGCGGCCCAGCGCATGCCAATTTCCCAGCAGTTTGCAGAGCCAAGCTAAAAATGTAGATCATGATTTCATCAAGGATGTCCATCTGCCCCGAACAGCCTGAGCAGCCCCGGGCCCTCTGCGTCCGAAAATCTGCTGAGTCCCTGGTGAGCATCAGTGGCTGATTTCAGCCCTGTCTCATCAGTGCCAGGAATAGCTCTGCTCTCGTCCTGAGTGTAAAGGGCACAGTGCTGCAGTAACACACCTTGTTCGTCTGGGGACTTGTCCTGAGAAATCATTGCATCCTATGATCTGTAGGACTTAAGCTCAGCCTGACGTAGTGGGGAGCATGTAGGGTTCCCATGTTGTGTTCAGCATGTATTGAATTATTGTTTATAGAATCACTGAATATTCTGAGTTGGAAGGGACCCACAAGGATCACTGGGTCCAACTCTCGGCTCCACGCCACCACCCAAATTGGCTTTGTTCAGGTTTGGTTAGGAAAGGACTTTAAAGAACTGCCTTTCTGTTACCCAAATCTCTGTTTATGTTATTCTAGATAACATTACAGGCTGAAGTTTCTTCTAACTCTTGCAGCAATCAAAGCGCACAAAGTAGCTAGGAGAAAATGAGCATAATTTATTTCTTTCTGTTGATATCTTAAGTGCTAAATTGCTGGTTGTGTGATTTTTACCCAGAGGTGTACCAAAGTAAGGCCCCACACTTTTCTGTGAACTACACTGACTAATGTCACCCATACCAGCCTTACCCAGCTCCTCTGCAGCTTTACCTGTGCAGAAAATTTATATTGCTGTGTAATTCCCTTTTCTGCTGGATATTCAATATAAATGGAATGACATCTGAAAAGGCTGCCTTTCCGACCTTTGCAAAACAGTCCTTCAAGGTTACTGGTGATTATGCATGAGGCAGGAAGGATACAAATTGACATTCAGATCTCTCTGTTTCTGTGCAGCAGATGGTTAAAAAGGAAATGATAGCAACCTGTAAGTGCATAAGAGTGTATCTGTTGCTTTGTGTGATCTTTGTTTTCTGGCCCTTAATAATAACAGGTAAATGAGATGGTCAACTTAGTCCTGTAAAAGTCAGCTTGAGGCAATGTCACTTGCATCCAAACTGTAATATCCGTTCCCAGTGCCGCAGGGATGATTCACTTGAACCAGAAGAGAGCAGGAGCTTTTATGAGAGTGGGATCATTCTTGCAGTGTGCATCCACTGCAGGGTGAGAGGCTTTGGCAGCTGATCCATGACCCTTGCTCCTTCCTTGCATTGTGCTGAGGGTGATATGAGCATCTAGTAGTCCTTCTGTTCTTTTTATAGCCCAGTATCCAAGTGGCTTCAGGGATTCAAGTCAGCTTTTCAACTTCAGGTATTGTACATATGAATAAAGCAACAAAAAGTAGATCTGAAAATGCAGCGTAGAGTGATAAATGACCGTTGAAAGGCTGACTCAAGTGAAATTCATTTCATTTCCAAGTGAAGACTCTCAGTTAGTTGTGATTAGTTAAACAGGAGCGTCTGGGCATCTGGGATTACTGAATAGTATGATGAGCACAGTAAATAACTTTATTGTTGAATGAATTGTAGGTAGTATCAGTTGTGTATCAGACTGTTAGTGCATGGCATACACTTGTACTACTGATGAACTGTAGAGAGCAAAATGGAAAGATGTTGCCTGAGCTGTGTTGATAAGTGGAACACAATCACTTTAACTGTTGGCTGAAGTGTTCTCTTCCATTTTGGTAATGTTAGGTCAGTAGGTACAGTCAGTCTCCAAAAAAAAAGCAGGGTTGGCATCAGTGGTCAGGCCACCGATGCTCCTCATGCTAGCGGCCTGGTTTGAGGCTGTACGCATGGTGTGTGCCCAGTCCAAGGTGTTTTTGTCTGACAGAGTTGGTCAGGTCTGAACGCTGAACAAAACGCTGGCTTCTTTCCAACAGTTCTTTCGTTTGGTTGTCACTACATAGCAGGTGGCTGACTGAGGACCAGGTATATTTTAAGAGTTGAGATGGAAGTATTTATCAGGGCAGATTTGCTTTCTATCTTACTGCGGATGTCAAATCAGGACAGAGAGAGTGCTCTCCTTACCACCCATCTCATGCCAATTAAAACCTCAAAAGTCTTAATAGCTGTCTCTGCTGTTCTTGGTAGTCCATTTGGAGAAATGTGGGGTTGCTTTTTTCTTTTTTTGTGTGGGTATTTTGTTTTCTTCATCTGTTTGTTTGTTTGTTTTTAAGTCATTTACAATGAAGTGTTACACTCAATTCTCAGAACCAGCACTCCTGAAACGGTTGGGTGCAGCACTGGTTTCTTAGGTCTTTATTTCTTTAGGGACTGGCAATCCAGCTGGGCATCAGTGCATCTGTCCCTACTACCTATGTGCTGTGAACACCGAGGCTGTATGTGGAGCTGGTAGTTCACATGCAGCAGTTCCACTTGTGCCCTTTACATTCATGTACCTCCAAGAACTTGCCTTAAGTGTATATTCTTAAGCAATATGGACAATGTGCCATAACCATACATATGCCACCAGGATTTTGCTAATTCACCCGTCTTGATTCCTTGTTTAACACTGTGTCTAGGAAGTAGGCAGTCTTCCCAAGGTCGCACGCTGGTTTGCTTTAATGTTCAGCAAACTGCTGAAGGGGTGTTGAGAACAGTGAAATAAAGTCTGAGAAAGGATTCGTCCCTCAGCAGGTGCATTGAATCCTGCATGCAGCCATGGGCTGCAGCTGTGGAAGGCAAAGATAGTCATAAATTAGCCTTGTAGGGAGAGCTCATTGGCAGCTTCTTCAAAGCAAGACCCTTTCTTGTGGTATGTGTGTGCATATTTCCATGCTAAGACAACAGCAGTGAATAGTTGGTTTTCAGTATTCAAGTAGAACTGCAAAAATACTTGATATGCAACCTCCCATTTTTTGCAGTGGTTCAGCTGTAGGGAACAGCTTATATATTTGAGAACAATCATTGAGATAAAGCAAAGAGAAAAACATTGTATTTAAATAATCTAATTTTAGGCAGAATATCTTCTTTGGCCAGATATGCTACCCCTCATTTCTCAGTTGATATGATCTTCAAAAGCCCTCTGTAAAACAGACTATTAAATGCTAATTAACCTCTTGTAGGTAGTGGAAGAGAGCAATCAATAAATTGCAGAAAGCGAAAATATTTCTTACATGAGCCATTCTTGGATAATTCTATAACCATTCGGTAACTTAAAAACTAGGAATAGTAGTATCTTAGCCTTATAGAATGGGGGTAGGCGGGGGAGGAAACACAAAACACCAAAACTTAAAGCACCACAAAACTAACCAAACAACAAGAAAAAAGCAGCAACAACAAAGTAGCTTTTTTATTTTTTGCCTGTTAGCTTTTGGGCAGAGGGAGAGTCTATGAGGATCAAATAGTAACAATCAAACAGCATTAGCCTTTGTATTTCGGAAATAGAAAGTGACTTTATTGTATCTCCTAATGTATAGAAAGGATCTCTGCCCATCAGTGGCATGGGACAAATGTCACAGTCTCTTCCAGCTAGCAGAATTTCCATTCAGATTAAATAGAGAGCTCTGACTGAAGGCAAATTCTAAACCACAGTGGTTCATTCCACAGGAACTTGTTCATACTTATCTAAGCTTGGATTCACGTAGGACTGAAAAGGAATTTCTGAGTCGTAAAGTCCTGTCCATTTCCTAAGTTCTTCTCTACCATTAAAGTTTTAGATGGACCTTTCTTACCAAAGATACATATCAGAAGTCTTTAGGAAATAGAAGCTGAAGCTTTCACTGAGCCCTTTAAATTTGTTGCTTAGGAACATTAACAGTGAACGTATTTTTTGTTTTAGTTTTCTATCATTTCATTTTACGATATTGCAATACAGCAAGTCAAGAACAAGATACAAGTATAAAACATAAAATCATTGAATGGTTTGGGTTGGAAGGGACCTTAAAGATCTTCTGTTAATGGTTGGAGCTTCTGCAGAACTTGCTAATGACAAAGAGACTGGTAGATATTTCTAGGCAAATGCCCATCTGTCTTTACCTAAGTAAAATGCTCTTTGGCAACAGTGGAAGTAATATTTCATAAGACCTGAAGACCCAGTGAGCAGAATTACAACAGATGAATACATCCTTTTTTCTGAAAACTTTGACTTAAATCTCACTGACCTTGTGAAAGGAGAGCAGAAGTGGGAAATGCATTTGAAGAGCAGCTAGGGTAGGAGTTTGCTTGTAAAGCAATTCCGGCTTTTTTTTTTGCTATTTGATTTTGAAATTATTTTAGTTGTCTTTCATTTATGAATGGTGAACCTTCAATGAAAAGGAGAGATCAGAAGGGGCTGTTAGAGGAGAAATTTCATTTACTACAAAGAGCAGACTTTGGATGCAGAAGTTGTTGCGCAATGCTGACAAAGTCACTCTTGTCTTTCAGACACTTGATTGAAGTGGTTTTTGCCTCTGTGAACATCTCTGCTTTATGTAGTAATGCAAAATATTCTTTTTTGTTGTTGTTGTTTAAATATGATTATGCTTTGATGTCTGTCCTGTAGTGAACAGCAAAGTTGCTGTGTATTATATCAATAATATAGGATATAGGTGCTGGCTCTTACGAAGCTTCACTGGAGTTCTGTTGGGGAAGAAAATAAAGAAAAGAAAAAAACTGCAACAAACCCAAAATTCCTGTTTTACATAATTTATATTGTGTAGAAAGGCATTTATTACATGAAGTTTTGGCTTGTTGTGAGGTATGGTTGCACAGGGTATTTGCTCAACTCCTTGTGTATCTTAATGAAAATGCAATCTGATTTTGACAGAGTGGTACTTTTAAAGGCAAGTTGGCACATCTGTAGATAATGATTCCTTGAAGAGTGATTAGAGATACTTTCTTATATAATTACTGCATTATATGTATGTTGCTAGTGTTATGTGACATTAAAATCTGTCATTAATCCGTATCCTTATTATCCCCGGTAGCTAAAAACACAGGGAATGAGGAGAGAGTAGACCAACCGTTATGAGAAATAGAATGGATCCTCAAAGGAGGCCCTAATTGCTTAAGAAAATTAGATACTGTGTCTGATAGGGTTGTCTGCATGTATTTCAGAGATTCTGGCATTCCACATCGCTGATAATTTTCTTATCTGGAATAATTAGTGCTGTTTGTTTCTTGCGTGTTTCTACGCTTTAATGCGGAGCTGCTGCTGTTGTGGAAGTGCTGTTTTTCTCTTGTGATACCCAGCAGCATCCCCAGATCTCATCTGCGCACTGAGGTGTTACAACTTGTGCCTCTCTAAGCAAAGCTTGTTCTCTCACCAGATCAGATGCTGCAGGAGGGGCTGAACACAGTATAATAAAATGTCTTGTAGATTGTGGTTGATTGCTCCACATAACAGCAAGCAAGGAGTGTTCTCATTGAATTTACTGGGTTAGGACCAGCGCTTAAGCTAAGTTTTATTTTGTGAAGTATAAGGCTGTGTCAGTGTGTGTTGAGGAGCGGGGATCAAAATGCTTGGGCATGAGTCAAAAATAATGAGTTTGCAGAGTCTGTCGTTTCTCTGAATGTGTACAGCCCTTTGCAAATGACAAGGTTAATGGCATTGCCAGTGGTGAATGGGAGACCTCTTCTCTAGAGCTGATCCTTGATGTTGGGAAAGGCAGTACAGACTTTGCAGGTAGTGCCTGATCTAAAGCTGAATACAGCCACAGAGCTCTGCCAGCCTTTGAATGGAGGCTGTAATGAAGTTTTGAGTCATACAGCAATGACCTATGTGAAAGCAGCTGTGAAATGGTGATTGTATCTTTCTAAACATTGTGAAATGCATGGATTAAACAGCATCTCCTGCACACACACTCAGTCTGCCTATTTTCTAGTTCGCTGTCTATGAGAAAGGAATTAAATATTTATTCATTTTCTTCTTCTGCAGGTAAGATTACACTTTCTTTTGAATTATTCTGTTTTAATTAGTGGTTAGGGTGCCTGCAGCAACACAGCAGGTCCAGAGGTTTGTCCACGAGGCTAAGCATGGCTGTGCTGGAAGCGCCCAGTGCTGTGGCAGGTTATTGTTTGAACCACTGCTAATTATCTTTCAAACAGGTTTTTTTTTGTTTTTTTTTTTTTCATTTGTTTCACAATCATTTCTCTGGTGTTTGCTCTGTGCTTAACCAGGTAAAGTAAACATTAAATCTCAATTAAGATTGCTGTGCTCATCAAGCAGAAATCCTCCATAGTATTCAATTCTTCTAGCCACTGTTCTCAGGAAAGCAATGCTGTTGTTTTGCACAAGATTGATGCATTAAATGCCTACAGACAGTGGGCAACAGGCTTTTATGTAGTCCCTTGAATATGGAGGAATGTGCTGTAACAGATGTGCTCTTGAATAAAATATTTTAGCAAATTAATTGCGGGCATGCTTAGGCTGGGTATGTAGTTTAAAGTTGTATTCTTACCATATGGAGCCATGTTTTTTCCAAAGTGCAATATAGCTGGAGAAAACTCTAGATGAAGCACGACACAGATGTAGAGGCAGGCCCAGCCTACTGATGTCCTGTCAGTAATAGATGGTACCTTGTGCTTCTTGCAAACCCCACTGGGAATGAGAAATGTGAGTGCTGGGAGAGTTACCTGTATCACAGGGGTATTAATTATCTTGAAATAAGGTAAAATAATGCTAAGAAGTACTGTGTCAAGTGTCATTGATGTGCCCAGAGCCTGTCAGAGGGAGCAGTGAGGTGGGACCTTGCATATCCCTGTCTCCCTCTGCTGCTTGTGCAGAACCTGTTGCAGCCTCCCTGGAGAACTCATGTCTCTTGATGTGTAGTGCATGCATGCTTGTCTCTGCCTTCATTAGCTAGCAAAGAGAGCTGCCTTACCGTTTTCACAGTGGAGAAATACCCCACCTCATCTGCATGCAGCCAGCAAAGCCCAGAGGATTGCAGAGGATGGGAATTTTCAGCATCACACCGCGATGCAGCAGGAAATACCAGGTCCAAAACAGCCTCTCTGCTTTTTGCGCTGAAAGTCTGAGCCAGGAACATTCAAAGTGTGCCATGCAAAGAGTGATTAAATGCTATTTTCAAATAAATTTTTAAAAAATAGACAGGCTCCTTGTTCACTTTGCTCCCTATGCCCCCCAGCTTTTGCTAGGAACCTTGAAGATATAAAACTTACATAATTTTGTCTGTTCGGTGAGCTAAATTATTCATTATAAATGAAAATATTTGTAATCATATGTCAGAAAATAAGTGTGATTTCTAGGCAGCTATGCCTAATAAGAACCCTGCGGTGTGAAACCCAGGATATAGCTGCAAAAGCCATCCATCTTAAAGCTGTGCTGGCCTATGTGTATTTTTAGGCATCCTATCAATAAATATTTTATAAAGTGCTGCAGACAGTCGAGGGAAGAAATATTCTGTTGCAGAGGAATCCAATTTCAGGTTCCCCATAAAATGATGTGTTTTATAGGTTTTGATATCAGATACAAAAGCAAGGATGTTGTGTAAAATACATCAGATGTAATCACTGAAGAAATCCTGCTGTGTTGTGAATAATTTGTGGTCCTTCAAAGAAAGCTGCAGGGGTTCTAAGCAGGCCATCTAATGATAAATATCAATCTGCATGTGCTCCTGTATTGATGGGGAAAAAAAAAGCTATTTCCTCCTTTTATTAACAGCAAGGTCAGATTGATAGCAAAGGAAAAGACGACATGATTTTTATTGCTACTTACACTCCATGTTTAATTGAGAATAAATTTTGCAAGTGTTTGGTGTAATGCGTGTGCTGTTGCAGGAACCCTGCCATCTCCAGCTCAGTGTTTGGAGCTTATGATCACCTTTCTCTGGCTTCATTTCTGCACTTGCAGAACTTGTGATATATAGCCGTGGGGTATTTGCCTTTTCCACATCTGTAAGAACCACCAAATGCTCAGCCTGTTCCTGTTCAGTTGGTGCTGGGGGTGGCGGCCCTTCTGAAGCACAGGTTGGCATGTGCAGAGGTTTAGCTGTTAGCGTAATCTGATTGTGGCACGGCAGCTGTAACTTTCAGAACAGAACCACTTCAAACACCCTGGCTCCTAGCATTGCCTGTATCCAGATGAAGAAATAGTGGGCAGGAGGAGGTGTGTCATGGGAATGTCAGCTCCATAGAGCCTTTGTCCTTTGTCCTAGCTTTGGGAAGCAAACCAGTAATTCACCTCTGATTGAAGTGGAAACTATCAGGCAGCAGCAGATTCGGCCACCCTTAGTACCCACCTCCTACTCGAGGTGCTTTCCAGGAAACATGCAAAACCATCTTTAAAGTTGTTCAATCAAAACAAAGCTGTGGGTGCAGAAGGTTTTAGAGGAAGGGAGTGGGCCATTTGCTCTCTGTCCTGCTGTTTTAATTGGAAGCTGTTGCAATAAAAAAAAAAAAAAAGCTGCAAGTGTGGAGCTATGCGCACCAAGGTGATAGTTTCTTCTATGGTAAATCCAGGTCCAAAAATGGATTTTCTGCAGGCAAGGCTTTCATTTCCTTTCCAGCAATAAAACAGATATGAATTAGGCAAGTCACAGCCGCCTAAGAGAAAACATTTACTACTTACTACTGCCCTGGAAATCAAGGAATTTTTCTTAGTTCTGTGTTATTTTTAAAAGCTAGGACTTGGGGCATTTGGATATCTTACAGAAAAGGAGAGGGTTTGGGATGGGTCTGTGGCATTGCAGCTACGTGGTATTATGGCTCATAAAGAAAGCAGGAACTAAGTTTCGAAACTGAAGAAGACGACTCATATCAAGTGGTGTTTAGTTAAGATAGAACTTGTGGATTCTGTTTTAAGCTGAAAAGAAATGATGGCCTTACTCTGAGAGCACTCCATTGTACATAGATTATTTTTTTCCTAGGTTTTTCACTCCCCCGAATACCTGAGTGTAATTTACATAAGTAGCTATTTTGTGACGATTCCTTTAATTTAGACTTGCTGCAGAAAAGCACTGGAGGGAACAAAGGAGTGCAGATGCAAAAGCTTCATTACACTGATGCATAAAATTAAGACATGCTGAATTATGTATATATTAAGTTGATAGGCTGCAGATACAGAAAAGAACTGCATCACAGTGTATCTAACAGAGTTTAGTGTGAATTTTGTCATTTTGGTGAGCAAATGTGGAACATAGCTGTGTCCTCTGTGGCCTCATTTTATATAGGGCACTTTGTACCATAATGGATCTTTTATTACCAAAGACTGTTGTGAAGCATTATGCATTCTTAAGAACCATTCTATTCTGGCTGCTGAAGCACTTTCGAAGTATAAGATCAATTAGTAACGTTGAGTATTAAAGAGCAGTAGGTGGAAGAAAGTGCTTTTTTAGCTGCTAAGTCTATGGTTTGAGCTCTGTGGAAGGCCTGGTCTGTGGAGGTGTTCTTTCCATTGTCTGTGAGTTCATAAATTGCTTGGTTAATCAGTCTAGCTTCAAGCCTAATCCATGCCAAAGTCCAGGATGCTTTGGCTCTGAGGTTTTGTCACGGTTTGAAGAGTTAATTGCAACACTCCTCCCTCCCTTTGAGAGGAGGGAGAGAAGGATGAGGAAAAGAACCCAACTGAGGTAGGAGAAACTAATTTATTAACAGGAGTGTGAGATAATACAGAATAATTAAGAATAATAAATCAAACGAACCAAAAATAAACAGGAGGAGAGAGAGAGTCAGTCCAAATCTTGATCGGCAGGCCCTCCACAGCTGGCCTCCCAGAAAAGATGAGAGATCTTCCTTCTGCCTTTTTAATGAACATAGCTAGGAAAATTTAGCTTAGCTGGGCAGTGAAATATTATTAAATGGGAGAATACATGCAAGGGTGATTCAGATATTTCTGCTTTATCAGCTGCTTAGCCTTTTGAGAATAACCAAAAGGTGCTTTTTCACACCCTTCTTTTATGCAAAATTATTATAAAAATTTATCTCGATCAAAGGTTTTCTTCCTTTGCTTCAAAATAATGTGATCGTAAATAACTGGTATTCAATCCAGATCCTGTTTGAATAATGTATTGTGCACAATAATTCATAAAATTTAGTTGATTTTTTTTAAAGAATATATTTGTATAACTTTGACTTCATGGAAAAGAGCATATATCTTTTCCATGAAATATCTAACTGAATACAAGGATATAATTTTTTTTATGAATACAGTTAAATATTAGTAACAAAAAATATTCTTCCATTCTTAGTTATTGGAAGTGCATCAAGAGAAGTAATTTACAAATCTTATTAAGGTACAGTAAGCATCAAGAAGTTTATATTCTGGTTATATTCAGCATGCACAAGCTGAGCATTTTGCTTGAGAGCTAAAACGCAGCTGATGCATGCTGCCACCAATAATTGCTATAGCAACATTGTCATAGTGCCTGAGATCTGCCTCCCTTGGGTTCACACCTGAAGTTTCCTTTGTGGTGAAACAAAATGTCTTCTCAAGTTGAAAATACTGTGTCATAGTTGAGGTATTGATGATTTTTTGCTATTTCTTTTTCCAAGTAATTAGATTTCAAATGCTGAAAAGCATAGTGGAACATTAGAGGAAATCATTTGCTGTCATAGTGTCCATTTATCATGAAACTCAACATTGTGTGGCTCCTTCCGTACAATTAATCTTTGCAAATTGGTGTGATCAGGTGAAGAAAATCTCTGTGGGCGGTCCCACTTAACTTGCGGAGTTTTTTCTTCCCTTTGTCTGAGTGCTTAGATGTTACATTAGTGTCTGTAAGAAAATCAATCAAAATAATGTTTCAGAGTTGTTATTTCTCTTATTTCAAATCGCTGCACATAGTGATGTTAGTTGTGTTTCTGCTTACAGGGAGCTCTTTGTAAGTGCTGAAATACAGCACTGAGTTCCTATCAGCTTTCTTGAGGGATCCTACTAATACAATGTAATCTACATGTATTAATGTAGAATTTGGGGCCAGATTCTTGGTCCTAGTTCCTGCTTTGGGCTGTTGGGGAAAAAAAGAGTAAGGGTTGCCCTGTATGGCAATGGATACATCACGAGCAAGCAAAACTTTCCTGACGATGTCATAGTGTAAGGCATCACTGTGTCTGAGATCTATCTTTTGTGCTTGGTAGCTGGTCTAGGGGGAGAGGTGTTGAGCAGTGTTTTACAAGCAGCATTTGCATTCCTGCCATAGAATTATAGAATAGCTTTGGTTAGAAGGGACCTCAAGGATCATCAAGCTCCAACCCCCTGCCACATGCAGGGCCACCCTATCTAACGCTCCCTATCTAATGCTAGACCATACTGTCCCTCCCATACAGCTCTAAACAACTGTGTTGAAGTTTATTACGGATATTTAGATTCCTCATACGTTGGTGATGGAAGTAAAGAGTATTTGTTATTATGATGATGAAATAACAGATGAAATTATTTTTCCCTGGGTCATGGAATGGCACAGCAGAGTCTGAATGTAGACTGTAAAAAGAAAAGCAGCGAGGGCAGCAGAGGCCAGTAATCAGCTGAGCAGGCTAATTGGAAGACTTTCAGCAAGGAAACTTACATTGTTAAAAAAGAAAATAAATAAATAAAAAAGAAAAGAGGGAGGTTGTACACTCAAAAAATAGAAACCTCAGGCCAGCAGTAGTAGGAGAGGAGGCTGGATACTTGATGTGATGCCAGAGAATCCTAAAGATGTGAGAAATCAACAACAGGCAATGTGTGAAGGTTGTTTTACAGCTATGTCTGGATTTAAGAGATCTTTAGAATCCATATATTTTTGTTGAAATATGTAAAAGCACAAAAACAAACAAACAAACCTTGTTGTTTTGAAGCTAACTCTGAGAAATAAAAGCTTAAGAGAGTTGAACTGGACTCTTCAATGGCTGTCCAACTGAAGGAGCTCAAGGGGTGCTGACAGTGACAAACTGCCTGGCTACCTGATGTTGGACCAGTGGGAGAAGGACTGAAATGGTCCTGTTGAGTTCAGAATTTCTCATGGGTTGGTCTGTATTTTTTTGGCAGTGGAGTTTGCTCTTCCAGCAGCAGAACATGGCTTTTAGGGAAGAGAGAATGGAATCTGAAGAGTTGGGATTGGTAGAGTCAGACACATGGAGCATGTCAGTGGGAGTATAAGGGCTTGCTTTCCTAAGGGGTGTTACCCATCATCATAGAATGGCTTGGGTTGGAAGGGACCTGGAGCTGGAGGTAGCTTACAGTGCCTGCAAAAGCTATGCAAAACACATCCAGTCATTGTTCTCAGAATACAGGTGTAGACTTGGGAATTAAACTAGTTTTAATTAACTTCATTAAATCACAATAACGTTCCCACGTAAACAAGACTGACAAACTTTAGGAGTTTCATTGTACTTTGCTGACATACTATGCCTATTTAGGGAGCCAACTGATAGTCTTAGTTGCAGCAACAAGAATTTCTGCTAAACTCTCCTCTGAGTTTGAGCCTGAGTGTTGCAAAATCATTTTCCATTTTAAAGAGGAACCTTACCATGATTTTTTTTCTGTTTGCTCTCAATAAAATGTGTTGTATTGAATTTCAACAACAGAATTGCACCATCTTGTAAAAACAAAAGAAGGTGAGTTCTAAGCTCCTACTAGACAATGGAAAAACAGCAAAGTTTAATGTAAAACTGAATAACAGCTTTGCAAAGATGGTTGATTTTCCACTTTTCATTCTATTTTAAATTCTCTGCCATATTTTAAGTAAATGCTCATAATGTAATAATGAACATGAAGCATCACAGTTTACAAGACTTAATCATTTCAACTTAGGTTCTTTTGGAGAATCTCACAGCCAGGATGTCTTTGGAATGTGTCTCAGAAGTGTGCCATATTGCAGTCAGAAGAGTGATGAAGCAGTTCTAGCTTTTGAGCTCAGGTTTTCAGTTTTAAATGATTTCACAAGAAATGATGGGCCAAATACACAACTGAAGTGTGAATGTTTTGTTTCCCTGCAACTGTGCATCTTTACACCAGCTGACATTCAAATATGTTATTATTAATCTGTGCAGGCACGTGGCTTATGAATTCATGTTTCACATCATACTTGAATTCTGGTGTTCCCTAATTACTGAGTGTTACCTTAAAAACTCTCCAAATTGAATGTCACGTGTGCAGGTTTTTCCACTTGCTTTAAAAACAAGCTGTGGATACATACTCCACTCATGCATGGCCAAGCTGACAGCCTTGAGCAGACAACTGGCACAGCTGTGCCCTGCAAGTCTGCCCTGCAAATCTCTGAGGCCAAGCTACAAACCGTCAGTAGGAGCAGTAGGCAGCAGTAGTCCTTTAAGAGGATGGAGCCTCGTGGACCAGGCTTCTGTCGAGAAGTTCTGCTTTCCACTCATTGCAGCTGTCTTGCAGTCTGTTTCTAATGGCTGCAAACCACAAACTTGTCCTGTCTAGCTGCCTTTGTACATGGCCACTGATCTTTTTTAGTTCTCCGTGGGTGCCACGCTGCTGATTTGCCCTAATTCTTCGTCCCCACCATTCTCTCTTCCACTTACAATGGTTGTAGTGGTTCCCGCTCTGTAACTGTATATCAAGCACAGTGCTTCATTTCTCTTCCTAAATCCTCCAGTAGTGTCTTAATTATCTTTCACATGCTTATGACTCTTCATCTCAGTATCCCATCTTGCCATCTCTCACAGCCTGATTTCTTTCTATTTTTTGTTCAAATCTTTCCTGTTCCTCCTCCTCCTTATCCAAATATTGCTATGCCCATAGCACAGGAGGAGTCTCCTAGGTTTCAGCTCCTCTCTTCAATACTGGAAAACCAGATATGTATATAGACACTGTGAGGCAACCATATTCTTATGTCCCAAACCCAAGTGACCCTGTGTATGAATTGCAGTTCTCCTAGTTTTCTTAAGCTGCTCCCATTGGCAAAGCTAGTTATATTTTCATACACATGATGAAAAAGGCAGGCTTCTAGGGATGGTAGAACAGCTTAATAAAGTAGTTGTGAATAATGTCTGCATGTAAATAATGTCTCTTTCTTTTTTTCTTCTCTTTTTTTTTTTTCTGAAATCAATCTGAGAAGTTAGGGAGCTATTTCATATGAAAGAGTGTGCACACGCATGCAAACTAATAATTTGATATACGCAGGCTTAAAAAAGTACAAGAGTTGGAAGGTATCTTTAAATAGCTAACTTAATCAAAATAATAATTGCCAACAAGATATTGAGTCATAAATGTAGGTTTTGTAGTATTTATACTGTGATATATACTGAATTCACAGCTCTCACATAGTGAGAGATTAAAAATAAATCCTATTCGTATAACAAACATGGATTTCAACCTCATCTGCTTTATATTGGAAGTGTTTATGGAAGAACATTGTGGTCTGGAAGCACTTGAAGGCTAAATGATGTCAACTGGGGTGCGGCCACTCCAAGGCAGTTCCAGGCGTGCGGTGCTGCTGCTGCCCTGCTGCACGCTCCTCACATCTGCTGCCAGCACGGTTGCTTACACGGTTATGAAATCAAGGCATCGTTAACAAACTCAAATGCCTGTGTGACAAATGGACACTTGCAGAAACTATCTAATTAACTGTATCTCCAAAACAGTGGCTTTAATGAAATACTTATTTTAATTGAAAAGCAATTAGGCATTGTCTCCTTCCAGTGCACGTTTGCCTCTCATTAGCATTAACGAGTTTCATTTGCAGAATGGTGCTTAGCGTGGTTTCCCTGCCCTGCAGAACTGGTCAGTGGATTTCCTTGGTACTGCCCGTGGTCCCGTCAGTGTT
Organism: Lagopus muta; assembly: GCF_023343835.1. Lineage (NCBI taxonomy): Eukaryota > Metazoa > Chordata > Aves > Galliformes > Phasianidae > Lagopus > Lagopus muta. The sequence continues at coordinate 99,435,471 of NC_064434.1, forward strand.
TGAGTTTTTAGATTAAAAAATTAAGATAAGGAAGTGCAGTCAAGTTAGCGAGAAGCCAATTTCCTTTTCTCTGTTATTGCAACCCAGTGGTACTGGAGAACAAAATGTGACCAAGTAGTTAGCATTCAAGATGTCACAGCTATCTTCTCGGGCTCTCAGAAGTTTTGAATTATAGTGTGAACTATGGACACTAAGGAAGGTTGGAAGGTGTTGGCAGTGGTGTTGGTGCATATCGTTCCTCAAGAAGACGAAAACAAGGGTTGGAAAAGGGTTGACAGCAGATGCCTTCCTGCTTCTGACTGAGTTAATTTAATTTGCCTCGAGTAAAAAACACACTGAAGTGAACTTGAAGAAAGTGCTGTGGGTCAGTCAGTGTTAGGCAGAAGATCCCGTGTTATTTATTTATTGTCACTGGGGCAAGATGAGATTGCTGATGTACCTAAATGGCCAGTGAGTAGTCTGAGAGTTTATGCAGTTTTCTGCATTTCTGAGAAAAGTTATTATTTGGTATTCTGCATTTTGAAGCAGGATTAGAAAGCTTTTTCCTCCCCCAAAAATAACATGAGTGAGAACGGACACTGAATGTTAGTTCACAGACAGCATTCCTTGTGAAGGATTTTTCTTCCCTTTATCTTTTGAGAATTACCTAGTAGCTAAATTCCCATAGATTTCAATTGATCAAAATACTCTTATGTTATACAGTTTGATAGTCAGGGATATTCACAGTCTCTTGATTTGGTGGTACTGTAAATGTGTAAGAAGATGGAAGCACAGCTAAATGTAAGTGCCCTTCTAATTCTGCTGTATTGGGGATTTTAGTAGCTAAGTGATTCCAGGCTTCTATGTATATGGCTAAGTATGGTCTTATGCCAGTGATTAAGTTGCAGTTTGCAAAAAAATGGGTTTTATTGGAGGCCCACAGGTCAGTTAAATAGAAGCCCACTTCTCCACCAGTAACTCAAACAGTCAATTTTAAAGTTTTCAACAGTGTTATGTTTGAGTTTTGAGGGATGAATAAGACTGCAGTAAGAGTCATACTCTAAAAATTGAACAATCTCTGTAGGTGTGGTCCATAAATATAAATTAATAGGTTTGCTACCACTGTAGCAGTGTTACAGTTGAAGATGCACATAATCTCTGGGTTAAAATGGAGAAAAACCTATGAAAGTGTCCATGGTGTTTTGTGAATTCAGAATTAATGGGGACCAAAATTCAGCAAACAAGAAGACTAAAAATAAAATCATGTCAGAAAATGCAAGCAAAGTGCCCAGAAACATTTATTTTATACTTGGAGGCAAAATTACTTTATTGTCTAGAAGAAAATAAATACTTGGATTTCATCAATCACATTGTTTCTTATCAGTGCAGAAGTGTGTCTGACACTGGCTTTACTTCTCATGCATGAGTTAGCCTAAATGTTGGTCAGGTGTGAAATATGCCCACTTTGTTACAGCAAGGACCTTTTTGAAGCCACAGTCCAAAGTTCATGATAAACATCCATAGTTCTCTTTATAAATAGCATAATTTTGTGCCATCACTTAAAAGTTGGGTCTAGTAATGAATTTACTCTAAAAAACAAACCTTCTTGTTTGCTGAGAGCTGAGAAATGTGAGAAATGAGCTGAGAAAAGCACACCTGTGCTTGATACTCTTATGACTTGCTGTGCATCCAAGAAACACAGCTAGTCCTGTATCAGCCTGTATGAACAAGGGAAGGCCAAAATAGCTCCTGCTATCGTATAGTAGTGCAATGTTAAAGATCTCTTTGCAGGTTCTTTAAAAATGGTGGGAGTGGCTCATCACTGATGAAGATGTTTATGTCGTGTGTTGCCTAGTAAGGATAGACGTGAAGAAGCAAAACAGTTGGGTTAATTTTCTAAATAGCTGCTTATGGAAAGTTGTACAAGAGGAGAAGAGAAGAAACATTCATGAATAACATTAATACAAATTTTATTTCTCATCTGCATCTGTGAAACTAATGTTGTTCATGTGGTTCAGGAGATGTTTTTTTTCCTCATAAGGAAAAAACTGGGTTAAATAGTTCTTTTTAGTCAATATTACTACATAAGGTCTGCCCCAATAGTAACACCTACTATATTTTGTTGGCCCATAACATCAGAAGCAGATGATGGTATGGCAGCAAAGGTTGAACCTTCCCACCAGTATCCCATTACATGTTGTTGCTGTGTGACAGATGGCGGCAGAGAGGCAGTCTGACACAGTGGTGTCTGACGTGGAAGTGGGTACGGAGAGAAGGGATGTCACTGAATTCCTCCACAAGGAAAAAATGGCACCCATTAATGTTTGTTGATGCTTGGTGAAGATTTTTGGAGACAAAAGAGTGGATGTGAGCATAGTGAGGTGGTGTTTCAGCAGCGACAGCAGTCACCTCTGCTGGTGCACATTTTTGCACTCGGGGCACTTGTTCATATTTGGTGAACATGCATAGACAGCAACTGGTGGTGACCATGTTGAGAAAATAGAACTTTGTAGCTGAGAATTTGCTTTATTAAGTAGCGTTGTTGTGCACATTTTATCTGCTTTAGTTTCTATGGAAATAAAAGGAGGCATTACTTTCAGAGCAACGTACATATATTTAAAAATCATTGCAGAGTACTGCCTGGCTGGCTTTCCAGGTAAAAAATTGCAGCTTTGTGAGCATATGGATTTTCTTATCTCTATTCCTGCTTTTTTCAGGATGAAGTAAATAACTCTGAGACTTTGACCAAAGCAATTAACTTCAAATTCAGAGCTTAAAGGAAAGCCACACCATTTTGTTAAGTCATTTTTCTATAGGTAGTTTTTTTCAAATGTGTTTGTAATAATTTTGCTTACAAGAATTTAAATGTTTGGGATTTTTGGGGGAGAGGAGGTTTGGAGAAGTAATAGAAATACTAGACTGCATTAAAAAGATACTGTGGATTTTAAGGTTTCTTGGAAAGCTTCCTGATAGACTTTATATAGAGAATTGGAGGCCAGAAAAAAGATTATTCTGCTTTGCTTTGTGGGGCAGCTGTGTTCCTGTCCCTGCCCATACTGAGGGACAAAGACTGAAGCTACCCTGCAGGGCATCCTAGCCGTCATCTTGAGCATTTTACCTATCCTTCAGGGTTTAATTTCTAAAGCATTCAGGTCACAAACTCAGAGATCTTAATTTATTGTTATTATTATTATTTTGCTAATGTTTCTGTCAGACGCTGACAAACTCAAGAGAAATAGCATGATGGTATTAATTAGATGTAATCTAGTTTGGGAGTGTGTTTCGATTTTCAGTTACTGTACGTTCACATTACAGGGTAATAATAATGTCAGCAGTTAATGAAATATGTAATAATATTGTGTATAGACCTGAAATATTAGCATTTTAATGTCCATGTGCAGAAACAACTTTTTTCAGCAGCATGGCACTGAGAAAATACTTTCTGGGTGTGGGTGGATGAGCAGTAATTGGTGCCTGTGCAGTTTGACCAATAGCAGCTTAAATACAAATTTAGGGGCAGCTGTCCAAATGTCATCTAGAGCTGATATTGTTGTTACATCACAATAGCTTATTTTTCTTACCAGCACACAATTTCATCCAATGGGAGGTCGTTAACACTAGGGAGAAGATAGCTGAAGAGTAGAATTGATTAATGTGATGTATTTCAGTTTTTTTCTACAACTGTCTCGACAACCAGTCATAGAAATCTGCTTCATACACAGAAAATTAAGTTCAAATTACACTGTCTTGGCTAGAAAATTGTGTCATTAATCCAGTCCCAAAAATGAAATTTGATTTTTTTCCATGTGAACTCTTTTGTGACTTTTCATATTTTGCTGGTTTCTGCCAGCATTCCTGGGCACTTTGGTGCATGTTATTTTGGTTTATGTTATTTTATTCCTCCCTTTAAAAGAAAAATAGAGGAGAGAAAGAGAGGAATATATATGAGAATGATTTGTAGGAAGGTCACTTAGTGCATCAGAAATTAATATGTCCAATGCATCAGAACACATTGGCTGCTCTCAGCTCCCTTGTGTAAACATGAACTGTATTTTATAAGAAAAGTTTGCCACATATAATTAGGAAGGTAGAAGTGCATACCTTGTTTTTTCCTTTCTTCACATCATGGTTCCAGTTATATATCCTTTTGCTAAGCTGAAGCAGACCTCTGCATTTAAATGTCAGTGGTAGCTGATTCTCACTGTACAGTAACTGTTTGAATAAAATTTCAGGAGGAAAATAAGTAATTTAAAAAGACCCAAGAACTGGGAACGAGGAGAGTAGAAAAATTTGCTGTCTAATTTCCTAGTCCTTCATGTGAATGTTTGTGTGTTAATGTAGTCATTTGTTAACAGTGGTTAATTAATTTAGCCGATAAACTTACCGTGATTTGTCGGGCTACATCAACTACCATATACCCATTCCTTTGTATGCCTAGTCCCTCGTTTCTCCCTCGGCCTCACCATTAATTTCTCACTTACACCATGCTATTTCTTCCCCATGGGGCTGTGGCTGCTCTACCACGCTTCTCAGGCTGCCGTCACCTCCGGTCATTACTGTAAGTACAGCCAGTTTCTTCCACAAAGCCCTGTAACCTTTTCAGGCAGTGCTCTTCAGGCACCATCTGGTCTCAGCATCTCTTTGGCTGGGCTTCTGCCCGGCTGTTCCCTGCCTCCCTTCTTCCTGACCATCTTGCCCTTTTGGAAGATCTTCTAGAGAATAACCATTGCTAACCTGCTGAACTGCTAACCCTTACCAGTAGCATCCTTGCCAGACTCTTCTCCTCCTCTACTTCATCTGGATAGGCTGAATCAATGGGCTGAACCCATTGGTATGAGCTTCAGCAAGCCAAGGAATGGGTCCTGCACTTACATCAAAACAACCCCATGCATTGCTGCAGGACTGGGGAAGAGAGTCAGGAAAGCTGCATAAAGGGAAGGGACCTGGAGGTGTTAGCTGACAGCTGGCTGAACATGAGCCAGCAGTGTGCCCAGTTGGGCAAGAAGGCCAATGGCATCCCGGGTTGTGTCAGAAATAGAGCAACCAGCAGGGAAGGGAAGTGGTCATCAAGTGTAGTGAGTTTTGCATCTCTCGCTACAAGAAGGACATCAAGGCCCTGGAGTGTGTCCAGAGAAGGGTCTGCAGCACAAGTCCCATGGGGTGCAGCTGAGGAAGCTGTGCCACAGCTATACGAATAAATAAGAATAGTTTTGATTACAGAGCTGAAGTTTTAATCCAAAATAATTTAAGCAGTAGTCACAAGTGGTTATGCTGTTTATAATTCATATAATAATTTTGGTCTATCAGTTTTTAACTGTTGTGTAATTTGAATTTAGTTGCAGTTCTCACGGGATAAAGTATATTACTGAATAGGAATGAAATAAACTATATTCAGAGTAGCTGTAGGGTGCTGTGCTTTTAAAGAATGCTGGTGAAACGCTAGTAGAAAATATGCAGGTTCCATTATACTGTTAATGAATGCACAATTCAGATTGGCGATTTAATTTTTAGATCGCGTTTCTCTGGTACTGGCAGGTTCAACAAGTTTCATACATGAAAACTAAATAAGACGGTACGTATTTACACTCAGTCATGCAAAAACTGAATGACTCAGAAAATGGTTTCCTGTATTGTTTATTCACAAGCAAATTTATTTATTTATTTATTTATTTTTGGATGACATAGCATTCCAAGAGCGCAATAAGAAGGGCACAGTCATAATTTCTGGTACTGGTATTGAACCCGTGATTGTAATCTTTGAGACAACTTGATATTTACCTACAGCTACAGCCTGTCACTCTATTTAAGCCGTAACTAGAGCATCACTTTTTGATCTGGCCAAGAGCTTTCTTGAACTAGTCACCATTTCCTTCCTCAGACAAGGTGGCAGATGGGTCATATTTTAAACTCCCTTGGCTAAGAGACAAATCTTGAAGATCTACTTTCTGCAAAAAGACCTGACTGATGTAAGACTTACTCCTGCAGTGGCCACAGCCATGAGTAATTGCCAGAAATCACTTTGTGTAGTGACTTCTCACCTTACAAAGCATGGTTTTTATGCATTTTTTTATATTGGCATATTGATTGTAAGCTTTTCATACCATCCTTTTTTCTGAAATGGGAACAGATGTCCAACTATTTAAGAAGCCACCTATTAGAGTGGCCTACGCTTCAGATTATACAACCACAACCACTGAATGAACACAGAGGGCTCTGAAAGTAGACAAAGAAGGCAGATGAAATGAAAAGAAGTCCTACTTTGCCTTCCATTTGTGCATCGGCTAGTTTGAATCCCTTTTTTTCAATCCCTTACAACTAGATTATCAGTTCTTAAATGAATTTGAACAACTTGCCCATGAGACATTCTAATCCAATCTTGTATTACAACAATACCAGTTGGATCTTATCCTATTAGGCACTCGCTGTAAATAAGGGATTTTCCACTGACTTTTAAATCCTTCATTAATGAGTATTCTCTAAGCAGTGTCCTGGAAATTAGCCATAGTGCTAGCAACAATTGCAGTTCACTCAGGAAAACCAATTTATTGTAAATCGTCCCATCCAAATTAAAAAATGTACAAAAAAGATAATGTGCAGTAAGTAAAACATTGTGCTATTGCATTATATATCTATAACCCTTGGCTGCCCGAGACCCTTAGATCTAAATCCTTCTCTCTGTTCAGGTGGGTTCCTGTCAGTCAGAGCTCTTCTGCACAGAGCGATCTGGTAGCTGCCCCAGTTTTTGTAATTTATGTGTTGCTTATGTTCTCTAGTGTTTTAGTTAATTCTTAATCCCATTTAAAATTGTGTTAAGTGGTCTAATGACTTTTATATGAAGCTTGGTCACTACCATTTCACTTCCTTTCACAGCTCGTTTGCCTTTATGCTAAAAATATGTGAGTAATGGGAAAGATGTGTTCAGGGGAAAGCAGAGAATAGGGGGAGGCTGTGACACATCTGTTAATTGACACCTAAGCTGGAATTATTCCTGACACATTTCTTACAAAGAAAACAATTTTCATACTTTACCTCTTCTCATTCAAATACTGGTACTTGTTTTATTGTTTGCAACAAAATCCATTTTATATCTTGTATTAACTTTGAAACAAAGATTATTTCATTTATTTGCTCAGAGATGCAAATCTTGGCATGGTATCTTCACATTTATTTTAATAGTTATTCATTTCTTTATCCTTAGTGTGCATGCACTTTTATCAAACAAGAACATCCCTTTGTTCTTGAAGAAGTGTGCACATTCTTTCCCGAGATATCACTAGAATTAGTAGCATCTTACAAAGATAGGCTTGACCTCCCTTTATAAGTAACTGAGCAAAGTATCTTTCATATGTTAAGTCACTTAAAATGTATGATGTTTCAATAGTTATTTTCTTGTAATTTTGATTACAGTCGAAACTGGACAAAGAGGCTGTAGTTAGATTAAACTCTGACCATAGTGTGCTACATAAAGAGTAACGAGAGACACTGTGGTCCTTCTGTAACTCGACCTGAACGTTTAATCTCTATCAGCTGAAGTTACAAGAATCACAGACTTAACACATCCCCTGCGTGCACCAAAGCACCCTTAAACAAAAATCCATTTAGACTAGTTCTTAGAGAAAATAATTTGTTGCTATCACTGTTATGTATGCATATGATGCTTTCTGCTGAATGGTATTCATACACAATTCCCTAGTGCTCAACTGGGAGCGTTCAGTATTCCAGCTGCAGGTCATACAAGTGTACATCAGCATTATGGACAGAAGGAAAAATATATGGCACTTGGTTTTGCTGACAAAATTGAAACTGTTTGGGAGATGCGTGGCTCTTTTTTTCATACTTTCTTATTACTGTAAGTGCTTTTTGAAGTACAGAGTTAAGCTTTTATGTGCAGGCTTTATTAGTTGGTTACCTGGCTGTTTATTTTTATTCTATACTTTAGGAAAAATGCAGGCAGAGATTGGTTTTTAAGCAGATATTGATTTTCAGGTTTAAATGGTTGTCTTTTGGAAGAAGGAAATGGACATTAGAAATTCAGTATGATGTTTGCAGCTGACTTTTGCTATAGCTATATAGCAGGAAGAATGGTCAACTAGAAAACTTTTTTTTATGTATATATAACTTTCATTCTAAATCTGCCAACTTAGTTCGGCAGCCTTGCAGATTTACATAAACCTTTCCAACTATAAGGAAAGGTGGTCCTTACGATTAAGGCACTGAACTGTGACATAACATAGCTGTTGTCTGTAGCCATTTTGAATGCCTTCAACACGTTATTCCATTCTATTATGTCTCAGTCTTCTATCTTTATGTGATTATAATAGGCTTTTCCTTGTTCTACCTCACATGTGAATAAATGTATTCCTGTATCAGTTTCCTACCTCACGGAAGTGTGGAAAGCATATGTTCATTAATATTCTTGAAGCGTGACAAAGAAAAGCCTATTATTGCAATGTGCTTTGCTTTAGAACTTTAGTTAGAAGAATATGATAAATAACATTGGTTAAGCTTTGTCCATAAAATGCCAGGAGTACTGTATTTACATATTCAGACATAAACTGATGAGGTTAAACTTTGAGGTGTTGAGTCCTTCTCCGATGCAAACAAACATCCAAAAATGATATTTCACATTGACCAAAATGATCTTGTAATTGCCATACATATCATACAGGAAAGCAAGAGTGTTTTTTTGCCAACTTTATCCTTAGTTGTATGTTTCAGTGTCACGTTTTCTTATTCTCCTCATGTATTTCCTTCAGTGAGGCGAAGGGAAGCTTGAAATGGGCAGAAAAGAAACATTTTACCCATAGGAAAAGCTTCTTCCTGAACTCATTAGTAATTGCTTGAGAAATGACCATGAGCATGACAGTTTATATTTCTCTGCTATTATTTCCCCTAATGACTGTGGATGTTCTTATTATATTTCTAAATGCCTATTCTCAGAGGTGGCTTGAACAGAAGGTGCATCATTTTATTAGGTTCAGATTGATTGCCTCTGTGTTTCATTTAATATTTTCTTGTTCTTTCACAGTAAGGTAAGGTAGATGGAAGTCCCCAGTTTGCTTTCGATGTGTTGCTCCAGGTTCTATCATCTGATAGAAAACCTCTGTCTTGATTTTTATTTATTTTTCTTCTTTTTTAAATACAAACTGTCCAAGCTAATTCTGGACAGATGTTCCTCAAATTTCTCTGAGCTCAGCACAGAACTTGGGCAATCCTTCACTTATTAAAGAAAAAAGGATATTTTAACTGGTACTTTCTAACACTGTATATATTTACTGTTGTTTTCTTTCCTTGCCTTTCTTCTCACTGAATAGTGGCTTTAACTCAGAAATAGTTTTCTTTCCTTCCTTTAGGTTGGCGTTGTGGTTTTTTTTTTTTTTTGGCTCTATATCTGCAGCAAGTGCAATCAATATAATTTCAGTTTTAACAGCTGCAGGCAGCTCAATACTTTGACTTGTTTTTTAATGCTCTTTGTGTTTTCAATAATATCATAGCAGAGACATTTGAGGTAAAGAGGAAAGATGGGTAGCCTGAATGTACACATTTTTTCCTTGTACTTTGTGTTATTGCATGAAAATATTATAATGTTTAAGGGCTTGCACTGAATATCTAACGCAGTTCCTTTAAAAACTGACAAGTGCAAATTGAAAAGCAGTGTCCCACTAATAGAGAGTTGGAAAGTGTCACTGTACCATTATTAAATCTGGAATGCTCTGGGCCTTGTATAAATTCAAGCAATACCAATGAGGACCTTAGAATATAATAAGCCAATTAAAATATACCTACTTGACTTTTATTTTCTTTGCAGACCACAGATGACATCCTGGTGGCCTCAGCTGAATGTCCCAGCGATGATGAGGACATTGATCCCTGTGAGCCGAGCTCAGGTGGGTTAGGTTAGTCAACTTTTTTACTACTTTCTTTTATTTCATATTTGCATGCTTCCATCTCCCAGAAATTTAGAGGGACAGTCCTTTCTTACCTAGCATGGATGAGTTAAATCACGGTCTTTATACCTATTATATGTATGCCAGCTGGGAGGGACAGTTTGCCATATAGTATTCAAAGGCAAAAGCCTAGAATCCATTTTTGGTAGTTGTGATCTGTGCAGGGTTATAGCTTACCAAAGGCTAGGATCACAAAGGCATTCTGGGACTCCTGTAACTGTTGTGATAAAGAAGAGACAACTTCAATCAGAAAAAAAGGTGTTGCAATTGCTAATGCCTTAAGTATTTTTCCCAATGAAAGTGCAGTATTTCAAATATTTTATTATATTAGCAGTGAAAGCAGTGTTCATTTTGAATTACTGTAATAGATGGTAAAAACCTGAATATAATAGAATACATCAGTTTCAAATTTAAAGTAGCTTTATGGTATTTTTCCAAACTAAAGACATCTACAAATTCTCTAAAGATTTGTTCTCAATGACTTCTTCTCCCAGTCTGTATACATACCTGGGATTGCCACAAGTCAAGTGTTACACCTTGTACATGGCTTTGTTGAGCCTTATTTGGTTCTGGATGGCATCCTGTCCTTCTTTTGTGTCAACTGCACTGTTCAGCTTGGTATCATCAGCAAACTTGATGAGGCTACACTTATTCCTACTATTGTCTTTATCCACCAAATAGTCCTGCCTTCAAATCCCTTTCTCTCCAAATTAGAGATAATGATGTGGTATCCATGCCAAAGGCCTTACACAAGTCCAGGTAGACATCAGTTGCCCTTTTTTTGTCTACCAGTGCCATCACTCCTTCGTAAAAGGCCACCAGATCGGTCAGGCACAATCTGCTCTTGGTGAAGCAGTACTGGCTGTCTCAGATAACCTCCTACTCATATATGCCTTAATATTGCTTTCAGGAGGATTCGCTCCATGATCTTCCCAGGCACAGACCTGAAGCTCACCAGCTTGTAGTTTCCCAGGTCTTCCTTTCTCCCCTTTTTGAAAACGGGAGAAATGCTTCCCTTTTTCCAGTCTCCAGGGACTTCACCTGACAGCCACGGCCTTTCAAATGTGATGGAGAGTGGTTTGGCAGCCACATAAGACAGTTGCTCAGGACCCTGAGATGCATGTTATCTGGCCCATAGATGTGTACACATTCAGTCTCAAGACACAGTCTTAGACTTGCTCTGCTCTTAAAGTGGGAGGGATTTTGCTCCCCCCTGCTCCTTCCAACAGGTTCAAGAACACAAGAGATGTGAAAAGCCCAACTGCCAATGAAGGCTGAGGCAAAGAGCTCACTTCAGCCTTCTCTGTGTCTGTTGAAGCCAGTTCTTCCTTCTCATTTATCAGGAAGGGACACAGTCTCCTTTACCTGGCTCCCAATAAGCCTCTTGAATCCCTTCTTGTTATTTTTCACATCCCTTACCAAGTTTAGTTCCATCTGCGCCTTGGTTTTCCTGATTGTATCTCTCAAAGTCTGGACAGCAACCCTGCATTTTCTCTGGGCCACACGTCCCTGCTTCCACTGTTTTCCTGTTCTATCCCACCATTCGTCACTCAGCTACACTTCTCATCTTTGTTTATTTGAGAATGGTTTTACTGTTTCATTTCTTGGATCCCAACTTCTATTGCTTTTTTTTTTTTAAAAAAAAAAAAAAAAGCATGGATTGGCACAAGAATTTTGTTCTCCATAAACTCAATTGTCTGGATCATTTTATCTGTCATTCTACACATCAAAATGTCACTTGTCCTCCCACTCTCTACTCTTAAAAGCTATTAATTTGCCTCCTTCTTCAATGGCCTTGTCCTTTTCTCATATATGAAACATCAACCAAAAGGGTTGGTGAAGTCGTAACTTCTTGCATATCTGTCTCCCTGAAAATTTAGTCTTAACCACTTAGTCTTACAAATAAGATTTCTCCATAAGTAGTCCTGTAGCAATAAAGCACTGAATAATACTGCAGTCCATATAAATAATGCTCCATCTGAATTATACTGCAGTAAACGTCCACTCCTACCAGTAGGCTTAAACTTAAATGAGAAAAACATAATATTGTTGACAATGACAAAATATTATTTTCTTGATTTTTGGGGATAGGAAATGCAAAATAATGTGACCCTCAATTTAATTTTTTCACATGGTTCAGTTCAGCTGTTTTCCCTTAATTTCTTTCACAAAACTCAATTGTTTCTACATAGCCAGACCTTCACCTCCTCACTGAAGCTGGTGAAGCTCATGTTTCCTACCAGATACTTCTAGAAGGAAGATAGTTATAGAATCTATATGATTATTAGGACAATTATACTATTGTATTTTCACTTGAGAGGCCGTAGCTTGAAATTTAATTAGATGTCTTCTCTTGTTTAGATGATCATTCAGCATACAGCATACTCATTAATCTCACATCAATATTTTTCTAGAAAGAATACATTAAAAGGATGACCAGAGCCCATTTGATTTTATTGACAGAGCTATAAGCACACGTTTTCATGAGGATTGCCCATACTAAGCCTATTCCTAGCTGCAGTTCTCAGCTCAAAGTGGAAGACTACTCAATAAATCATTTGAATATTGTAGACCTATATATCATAGATAATAGTCATTAGATAGATGTTACCAATTAGCTAGACTTATGTTTAAAATAGGACTTACTTTGTTGGATAGATGTCTTGCAGTTTGTAGGTGGTATTAAGTCTTGGTCTGCCACCACAAATTTTGTTTGCAGTGCACCTGTCTTTGAAAGAATAAAAGGAAAGAAGCTATTTGCAACAAATTTTATATAGGACATAAAAGTGTAGACCAGAGTAGGAGGTGCTAAGCAGCAATCCCAACAATTTGTCTGGGACATGAAGTCACAAACATCATAATTGCAAATTTCACTGTGACTGCTAAATGTGCCATAAGTGGATGAAGTCATAACAAATTTATTATCATGCAAAAGTTAGTCAACGTATTTTGCTTCCATTATGTTTTGTGTGGCAAAGCAACATGTATTGCTTTTCTAATCTAAATACTAATAGCAACATGAATAGTAACCGTAACTGTTTCCTCTGCTTCTTGTGACTGAGGAAATAGTAAAGTTTTTTCATTTTGTAGGCAAGTTATGATTAATAATAGTGGAAACTTGTCCAAAAAAAAAAAAAAAAAGAGCTGGGATGACTTAATAATTTTACCTAAAAAGCTATAAAACTGTGGGTGGGCAGATGGCCATTTTGCATGCCTGCAGTGCTGTTCCAGCCCTTCCTGAGCTTTGTGCAGAGTTCTGATTTCTGTAGACTTGCAGCGGATGTGTGTTGCACTGTTTATTTGTCCCAGTTATGTTGAGTAGTATTTTATTTGTTAGAATTTATCTAACCTCTTTTGCGGATATGGAAAGATTCAAAAAAGCGGGGCCCAAACTGGGTCAAATGAAGTAGAGTCATGGAGTTTAATGGCAGGAAATCTTGATGGTGGTCAAAGCCTTACAGTTTTTAGCATATGACAAAAATTTGCTGTTTTTGCTTTTTTGCTTTTTTTTTTTTGTTTTTTTGACGAAAAAATTTGTTTTTGCTGCAAATTACAGTTAAATCCTCTCCAACTCAGGAGTCAACCAGGTTTTAAATTAGAATTTAGCTTGAAAAATCTCTCTGGATGGCCCCATCAGAAATGGGACACATAGAGGAGGAACTCTGCCAGCATGTATGGTATTTGCTAGAAAGCATTAGCAAAGACAACCTTCATAGTGGAAAAAGTGGCGTTTTGGTAACAAACCAAGCTATTCATCAGCTTTCTACCACCAAAATCTCATGTGTTGCAACAAGAGAAATTAATTAAGCATCTCATAATCAATATTTGCCTGGCTAGAAGCTCTTGGATTCCACTTCCCAAGGCAGTGATTGATTAGTGTCAGACCCTGTCCTGTACTCAGTCTCTAGGGAAAGAGGGCAATAGCCAGGGCAGAGTTCAGTGCTGCATGCAAACTGGTGCATTTGTTACCTGTCTTAGCCTTGATTCTTGATCCTGCGAAAGAAATGGGATTAGATTATTTCCCACATTATTATTTAAGGACCAGTAATAGGATAGATGCTTACAGACTGATCTTTGTGCATGTATTGATTTTCCGACACCTTGGCTTACTTATTGCATCACAGAAAACCACTGGCAGTGTTCAGAAGTATGCAATGCATCAATGCAGCCAGGAGAAAGTGGATAAAGCCACTGCTGAAGATGTATTTTATAAAGTATACAGTAGCATTCATTCACTGCTCTGGGGATGGCTTTGTCCTGTAAGCAGAATAGTATAGGACTTTGCGTGTGCGGACTGCTTCCTCCGTATATATGTTCCCTTCTGTGTTATAACATGTATTAGGCAGATAGAAGTAATGGCTAGGAACCATACATTCTCAAACACTTTGTGATGCTTTAAACTTGATCTGAGAACTTATACCTATTTTTTCTAATGAGCGGAGCTGTGAAATACGGACAGTGAAGGATTTCTGTCTGTTAATAAAAGTTTTGCACTTCTTTTCCTGTTGCAAATTATTCACTGTATTCCTGATTCAATTAGCAGCAAAACAATAAAATAAAATTGCAGTGTGAGGTGAAATTATTCCTATAATTTACACACAAGTGTAAATGCCTTATTTAATAAACTGATTGGAATGCATCATGCAAGGAGCTGAAAGAAAACAAAAATTACAATTAGTGATGTATCAACACTGATCTCTACCCTTTGCCAGCCACATTACTGAAACACAGGGACGTTGAATAGAATTGTAGCTTTCTAGCCAGTCTTGAGTGTTCTCATACATTTCTTGTGTTAGGAGTAACTAAAAACAACATACTGAAAGAAGGGGTTTTCTTTCACTCTAATAAATATTTTTTTTCAATAATTAAGAAAATTCTAATTCCTCTAATGCATTATCAGTAATTTTAGGGATGATCTGCATGCCCATGCTCTCATATGTGCTTTCTTTGTGTAACCTCAAGTAGTGCATTGGATTTATGAACAAAGAAAATAATTTTAAAGTTTATTTTTAAAGCAAACTCTAAGACAGAATTCAGCTGTTGCAAGCTAAACATGCCTTTTAAACATGGACAATTCAGATTTTTACTTCTTGCTGAATATATGTAATTCAGAGGTTATAGTACAATGCCTAGAAATGACAGCACAGGTTAATGCATTCTAAGGTCTATTAATTGCATTCACAGTGACATGAACGTATCAGAATTCAAAATATGGATGGGAACTGAGGGATGATTTTTTTTTCTGGACATAGTGGTTTTCTATCAGTGTAATATCAGCGACTCTCTGGGCTCTTAGACTGGTAAAAAATATCAACATCAAGTCACTATAAATCATACAAAGTTCTGTCCTAACTTGTACAAGAACTTTTCCATTGGTAGAAAAATTATGAATGGAGTTTCCTGTGTATAAGGTATTCATAAATCTACTCACATCTTTTGTGATAGTTGAAGATTCTCCTTTCTGTAATGTGTATATGAATGGCATCCATTCATAATGTAAATAATGGGATTATTACTGTTATATACTGTTATATGTTCAGTGATTCCCCAGCTGAGATGAAACCAGGTGGTAATGTTTCTGGTAATCTGATGAAACTGGAGGGCCGTGTTAATTTTCACTCTTTTAAATATGTAAAATACTGTGGCTCAGTTCTCAAGGTATTTACACAAAAATCTGAATCATATGATCCTGTCTGCTAGGACACTTGGGCTGGGATGAAATGCAGAGAAGCAATCCAGGCACTTCAATAAAATGTCTAGCAAGCAAACATATAGTCCTTTTACTCAAGTGTAGTAGTGATATGTTAGCCAGTCAAGGCAAGCATACAATCCCTGCAGGAGATAATGTGAGTCAGAGGAAGTGAACAGCAAGCATTTTAGAGCTGCAGATCACAGTTCTGTGGGCTGGGCAAGGCTTGTGGAGGGCAGGAGATGCCTACGCACGTTCAGCACACACAGCAGTGGAGAAGTACAGGTTTGTCCCATTGCTGGAAAAATCGTCTTGCAATCCATTCAGTATTCTTTTTCTCTTCCTTTTTCTCTGCCTCATTACATAGATATGCATCAACTCTTGAGAGCTTCCTCAATTTATCTAGAAATTTCACAGAAAACATTGTTGTTAGCATACAAGTAGTTGCCTGACCTACAATTTTTGCTACTCCCATATATAGAACTTGTCTTACAGGCTATTTCAGCATTAACTGGAGAGGGTGACAAATCCAGAAAAACTCCAAAGAAAGAGAAATCTAGCAAATCTCAAAATTACTGAATAATTTGTTGACTGTTGATGTAGTGGCTTTTTCAATTAAAAAAAAAAAAAAAAAAAAAGGATCCATGACCATGTTCTTTTGGACAAAGTCGTCCTGATGTCAGTTCAAGACTGATAGTCAAGATTTTCAATTATACAACAAATTACATCCCAGTGTTCGATGTGTATGGCACTGATGTGTAAAGAGGTTCAGGGCAGTTTGAAGCGCTTTTGTGCTTGTTTGAACCAACATGATGGATTTTTTTATGCATATTTCAGAAGATAAACTATATTCTTCATTAGGTGGCAGTAATCCTTGCTTGCTTGTTATCTTACTTTCTTTAAATACCAAATCACAACTGAGTCAGATCTTGTCCCATATGTGGCTTGTGTTGATTGTTCCAGCTGAAAGTTTCTGAACTCCATTACAAAGCAACCTCCTTTTCATCTTCTAAATTCTCGTTCTTATTTGGAGTAGAACCACAGTGCCAGAACTGGTTGTCTTTTTTGGGGGGTGGGGGGGAGCGGGGTGAAATGAGGAATTTTGGAAAGGTTGAGGTTTTGCTTGTGCAACAATGAATTAGCTGCTTGAATCTCAAACAGGTTCCTTCAGTTTTTTTGGAAATCTGATTAAAAATCCAAAATTTAAACATGTAATTGTTAAAATTGGTCTTTTTCAATTAAGCTTACGCTTAGGATCAGGGCTACTCTTAGAATGTTGACATAAATATGTAGTTCTTGTTTCTTAGTCAAGATTCTGTGATTTTTGGTTTTCCGTATTCCACATCATACCATCATGTAGTGCACTGGGAGTTAAAGTGTTAATGCTCCAATTCTGGCTACCTGTCCCTGTACTATTAACTAGATCAATCTATGCCCGTGACACTCGGAAATTAGATTCTATGCAACTGGTACCTTGATTAATGCAAGGCAACTGTGTTCCATGAACTACTCTTCATTCCAGTTTGACTGCCTACACCTAGTGTATATATTTCTCCTGCACTATTCTGTTGACACTGGCAGTACTGAACCTAACTTCATGTCACTTTGTAACACAAACACATTGAATTTGCCTCTTTGTGGGGAAAAAGATCTTTTCTCTGCCCTGTTTATTGTCACTTTTCAATGGACATGTTAGTAGAAGAACAGCATTTTGTGAAGGGATAAAATAGCTTATAGCCAACATGATGTTGTTCATCTATGCCAAGTTTGAACAGTGCAATTTTAAATCAGATACTTAAAATTCTGTAGGAAATTTGCTTTACCTTTACTATTTGGAGGAAGGATTAGATAGGTGAGAATCTGAGGCAGCCGTCCCTAGCAAACAGAGAAAACACAATTTTGCTAAGAAGGGGGAACACTGCATATATGACAGAAGTCAGAGGTGTTAGAGTCAGGGGTCTGAATTAAGTGACCCTGGGCACTTCCTATTGCGTGATCTTTTGCAGCTTAGTTATTCTGCATTTGGACCGGGGACTTACAGGTGTGCAAGCAAACCATTATGCTTCAAGCTAACCATTTGAGGTACCTGATAAATTCAATTAATACAGTGTTAGAAGGTAGTTAGTGTATGCCAGCTGCAGCTTATCAACTAATTACCATGCTAACAGACTGCTGGCTGCAAACAGGGCTGCTTACCCCACTGCCAGACAACAGAGATAAGGGCAAACTGGCACTTTTTGCTGATGTTTTCTAGCAATCAGAGCAGAGTGAGTTTTCATTATCTCTTGTGCATATATAGTAGTAGGACCATTGCTGCTAATTTTCAGCTACTTGCTTAGACCTAATTTAAACTTCTGCAGAAACACTGCATTTTTAGTGCGTCATCTGACAACCTGCAGAGTGGCAAGTGAATGCTGCCAAGTTGGAGAAATAGTTATTCTCTAAGGATATTACTCATAAATGGAAGCAGGGAAAATTTAAGGAAAAAATAACCTGTAATGAGGATGCATGGACCCAAAATTGTCTAACCCTAGGCTATCTCATTCTAACTACACAAAGACCTGAAGTAAGTCTTGTTCTGCTGTGTTGACATGCTGTCCTGGCCCATAGATTTCAAAACCTTCACTTCTCCAAAGGTTAAGAGCTGTAGTCTAGATTTGTGAGTTGGGTAGCTTCAGTGTAAACTGGCTTGAGCAGTAGATTCTGATCTACATACAAGACATGTTGTGAAAATACGCCCAAAAAAGTTAGAGAAAAGGGATGAACAAAAAATAAAATAGAAGCAGTAAAAATATATGAGAATTATATTCCAAAAGAAAAGCTTTTTAGACCCCTCAAACTTTGTGCTGACACCGGTCAGCAGTACTGCTTTACAGATGATGATGACAGAAGCAGAGGTAAACACAGCAATCCTTTTTTTTTAATGTTTTAATATTATTGAGAAAAAGAATATGAGGGGAAAAAAAAAGAGTGTTATTTGTATCAATCCTGAAGTCCATTTGGCTTTCTATTCCCAACCCCTTGGGTAACACCTGAGGTCTGAGAAATAGTAAGATTCAGGCTCAACAAGTGTAGTTATAGCTGTGAGTTGCATCCATAGCCTTGTTTGGCAGTTGTAGCTCACTGTTTGTATATTGTGTGTGAACTTCTCAAAACCTTGGACCCTTCTTTTCCCAAGCATATAATCAAGTTTATTATTAGTCAGTCTGACTTTATGACAGTAATTAGAGCAAATTAAATGCAGTGTGCACAGACGTTTCTCTCGTCAGCTAGCAACTGCTTAGTGAAGGAAAACATTCAGGGGATCACCCACAATTGCAAAGATCAGTGAGGGTGTGTGCATCTCCAGCTCATTTCACGAGCAAGAATCACTCCTCGCTCTGCAGGACAAGCCATCAGATTTCTCACTCCTGATGACGACGTTTTGGTGTTCCCTTGCAGAAAACTGCTTCCTAGATTAGGTGGTTTGATTTGTTTTTATGTTGCTTTTTGTTTGTTTGTTCTGTTTTAAACGAAATGATAATGATAAGAACAGCAAGCAAAGAAGCCTTTATCCTTTGCTCAACAGTAAAGCTTTCACTAAATTCTATGGTTTCCAAGTGTCACTGTCACTAACAATACAAATTCTTGGTACAATGAAGCCATTAAAACAGCTATGGCCAAAAAATGTCTCTAGTGCCCCTGCCCTTTCCTTGCAGTAACACTGGTGTTCATCCCACCCTTCAGAGAGCTAGAGCTGCCAGCAGCCAACATCTTCAGTTAGTTCTCCCAGCTGTCTTCCCGTGATTAGAATTACTTACCTCGAGCTGGAATATTTTATCAGAAGTATAATATTTTGGGGTTTTCCATATGTTATCTTATTCACAAAAACATATATTTTTTTCCATTTAAGAGTACTTTGATTTAAAATCTACACTATCCATTGACTATGCTGGCCAGTCTAAATTTCTGAAGCGAAGTCACAAATTACCAAAGCTCCCCCAGAGCACACCCAAAAACAGGATAAGTTACTTAGAAGCAAAGATGAATGATGAATGTGGAAGTGGGAAGAGTTAGGGCTGATAGTTTAAGAATAGAAGGAGAAAATATCCATATTGTGAGGCAAGGAACACTGAAAGAGGAGCAATACAACTAAAACCAAAAAAAAACCATGACAGTAAGAGCCCAGGGATGACGACTGCTAAAAACACGAAGCGATATACTGGTTCACGTTTTCCGCTTAGGTTAAAATTGCATTCAGTTTGGCAGAAAAGTGTTTTCAGAAAACCTTCTTATTAAACTGTGTGAAATACATTCTCCCTAGCTCTGCAGATCATATCAACTTGCAAAATACATTCTTTGCATGTCTTATCAGTTGCCGCTGCACTGCCAACTAACCCGTCTCCCTTTAGAGTTGTTTTGACGTGTAAAGAAGCTCGAGATCACTTTCCCATGTCTCAACCACAGGAAAAAAAAATACGCTATGCACAAAACCTGAAGTCGTAAGATGGTGATAGAATTTATAAATCATTTGATGTCAGTATGGCAGGTCACTGTACTTGGAAATAAACGCCGTATTCTGTGCAAAGAGGGAATGCATTGCTTCCTAATATAGGAATTACTGTTTTTATCTGTGGATGCTGTTTTGCTGCTCAACTATTTTTATGAGTAGCAAAATTAGTTAGCATCACTTTAGAGGCATGTTAATGCATTATATATTTCCTACTTAAAAACGTGCAAGATTTTGATTCGTAGGAAGCAAAGAATCTGACTTTGTGCACCAAAGAGTAGTACAGATAGCGCAATAATTTTATCTGAAGCACCTTTGAAAGTAAGTTATTATCTTGTTCTCTTAAACTCAGCAAGCGTCTGACAGATTTTTTTAGAGGAAATGCATTGACGACATTCAAGGTGGGAAATGTGTTGCTCCACTCCCAAGCACCACGCCTTTCCACCACATCTCTATCAGTTTTATGTGCATCTCTCAGCTCCCATTCTCTTTGAATCCTGATGTCAAAATGACCAAGGAGTGCAGCATGTATGTTCAGCAATACGTTTGCTTTGTGGTATCTCTCTCACGTGGATTACATGTGCCATTGGATACAGACAATTCCAAGTCTGATAAAAATTGGTCGCTGAGATTCAACTCAGTGGAATTACCTCCTGCTCTTTCCCTCCCATGACAGCTTGTTCTTTGCTGGGCAGCCCCTAGGGTCCCCATTTTTGCCTCCTTTCAAGAGCTAATTGAGGCCAGTGAGGAAGGCAGTAGGCTGAAATATCCCTGTATTCAGACCAGGGTGGGCTTGCAAGTTTGTAGCAGATCCTCATCCTGTTTTTGCAGTTGCACCTATTCCACTTGTTCAGCAAAGGAAGCACTGAAGTTTGTTTTTCTGACGTAGTCTTTGTAATGAGACATTGAAATTGCAGCGAGCACAGAAACCAGTTCACTAGAATCCAACAATGCTGCAGAAAATCAACCACAAACAGGTCTACAATGATAACATGCAGAGTGAAAATTAATATGTGTCCTGTAAATAATTGCCTTCATGCCTCATTGCAAACAGAGTAGTTAAACATTCTTGTCTTGTGAGTAATTTCCTATTCACAGTTTGTGGGAAGGTATAAATGTAAAGAAAACACTTTTGGGGTCCATTTGCTGGATTTTTTGTTTTGTTTTTAAGTCTGCTAATTTCAATTCACAAACACCATGGGAGCCTGCAATTCCAATTTTCTTTTCACAGTATTAATGAAAACTGGGCACTGAAAATAGCTAGCTTTTTCCCTTTAAATTTTAAACCGCTTTAGAAGTACAGGCAAGAATAACTTTCTAATCCATTACTACACAATGCTAAACTGTGTTCAGTTGCTATTATTTCAGTATTTAAGTTTTCTTCATAAGTGGTAGAAGAGGCTTTTAAAAGTCTGTTCTAAGCTGGCCTTTGAGGTAGTCCAAAAGTGCTTGTTGTATGCTGTTGAGAAGATTTGTGCTTCAGAGCAGATGCTGTAAGATGGGATCATTGCACAATAGTGGGTCTTTTTATTTTTTCTCACTGTGGTGATGTGGTCTGCACATGGTCACAGTCCTAACACTTTTCTCTTGATCCTCATTTCAGTATCTTCAACTTCAGATAGATTGTTTTTAGAATATTTTCATAATTTTTATACTTAAATATTGGGGGTTTTTATTATATTTAATCTTGATCCACCTCCAAAAATGCTAGCTTATCATTCAAAAAACAGGAGCCAACTACCTGGTTCAGCTGCAAAGATCCTGGGCTGAAATCTGCATCATGTGTTTCTCATAGTGTTGAGAAGCAAAGAGCAAGATTTCTGTAACCTGCTAACTGTTACTTGCTCTCCAACTATGTCATCTGTTGTGCATGCTTGCAATAGTTCCTCTCTTGCAGGGGAGAAGATATCCAGGTAAATTCACATGAAGGTCCTGCTTAAATAAGAGGCAGCTGTTTTCCAGCAGTGTTAATGGCTGGAGATTTGCTTTTTTACACAAGATACAGAGGAAGCTTAGGTTGGCCTTTTCCTCCCTGTCTGGACATAGGACACTTGCTGTATAGCACTTGCTCCATGAGCCTTTCCAGCCGCAATGCTCACAGACAAACCCATGTGCTTTTTAAAACTTTCCTCTTATTTCCTTCTACTTCATTTGCCTTGGAAGGTCCTGCTAGGTTAAAGGTGTATTTTAACATAAGCAGAAGAAAAATAGCAAGAAGGCATTTCCTTTGCTGAACTGCTCCTTTTACAAAAATCCAAACAAATGTAACAGCAGATGCTTTGAAAATGTTTTAAGTTTAAACGAAATTGTTGTACTGGTTGAATGGTCCTCAGACAGATGGGCTAAATGAGATAATTGTGAAAACATTCTTAAAAATAAAAGGATGCCATCAGGTGAAAGGCAAGAGTTTAGGTAATGATGAAAGTTGTTCCTTACATGTTTTTCAGGATGCAGTGTTAAAAGATAATTTCCCTATAGATGGGTTATTGTCATTTAGTGGATGTTAATTTAGTTTTAACGTTAGTGATGGCTTTTTGTCCAAATGCGTGTATGTTCAGGAGAATGAGAATCTGTTAGTCCATCAGGTATTAACAGAGTTTACTCAGTTTCTTCTATTATTTCTCAGTAATTCATTTTCCTGAACCCACATGCAGTAACATAAGACTGTCTCATTTTCATTCACTATGAAAATACTAGGAGTCTATTCTATTGCTTAGGTTGGAAAAGATCTTAAAAATCAAGTCCAACTGCATCCTGACCATTCTACTCCAACTCCAATGTCTTTACACCTTATATGTAAAATAATTTCCATTTGCTACAATAGACACAACAAACAAATAGGATCTAATATGCTCACAACTTGGAGCTAGGCCCCAGTTCTTAGTAGGGTGACATGTACTCTGAAATGAGAACAAGTTCTTGAGCTTTTTGAAGCAAAGTTGGTTCTGTGACAACCAGTTGTGGAATAGATCAATTGTACCAACCTGTAACAACTAAGAAGTTGCAGAGGAAAAAGATTATAAAATTAAAATACTATTTGACACAAATGGCACTTCTCTTGAAACTCTCTGTAGCAACTCTGTTCTTTCAGCCAAATAAAATGTCACCTTCTTTGAACTTACAGGGGACAGCTGCCAGGAAGCGGCTTTCTAACAGTAACAACACAAATCACCAGTAAATAATTAATGAGTAATAGCAAGGTAGAGAGGCAGCTTTGTTTTTTTCAAGGTTTGTGGCTTTTTTTGCTGTTTTATAACTCACAGACTTGAGGAAGTCAATGGGAAAGCATTGGAAAGCACAGCAAAGCAGCTAGTGGACGCTTTTAATTCTGGTTGTGCAAACTCATTGTAATTGTCTCACCAGTGTAGATGTGGTGTTATCTTTAATGTAGCATGCTTAAAATCATCATCTTTCCATCACATCTACTGTGCAAAAGTAACCTTGGGGCATAGTATGCCTTTGTACACCTTAAACAAGACCCTACTCTAAATATTCTTCTCTAAAGTGCTTGTTGTAGCAAGGACTGATCAAGCTGACAGTATGGATATGTTGTAAACCTAGCTTTTATACATACTCTTAAATAACACTTATACTATACTGACTGTATAACATGTAATTATTTAAAATGTGGTTTCTGTAAGCCAGGCTAGATGTTCAATGAAAGTGTTTTGCTCTATTCCGTGGGAAGCCTTGGTTCACTCACTGCTCTTTTCTGGCTCCTGAGCTCAGCCAAGGCTGGCACTGCTAGGGTTCACGGCCTCTTGGCGCTTCAGATATGCTGGTATAATTAGAGAAATGCTGTACAGACCCAGGTCACTTTGTTGTTGTCTGAGATATATCTTCCGTAAAATATGACACTTACTGCCACTCAAATAAATCCTATACAAAGAACCTGCCCTCCTTCATTCTAAGTGAAATAAAGAAAGGGTATCGTGGGAGATGTATATGCATTGCATGTGATGTGGGCATTTAACCTAAAAATTCCTTCTGGCATTGGCTTTCATTCACATGGTTGTGCAAGGGGATAAAATATGTCAGACAGCACAATAGTTCCTATCAAGAAGACTTCACAGGTTGGTCGGTTCTGTTCATATAACTGAAAAGAATCTGGCCTGAGATGTGGGTTAAAACCTCTCTCTGTGTCGTTTGAGAGGCTTTTCTGGCCTTGGAAATGTCTGGTCAGTGAAGAAAAGAAGGAAGAGAGAAACTGAGTGAAAAAGTTCTCTAAAGTGCAACCACATTCAAGGAAGGCTGTGAATGATGAAAGAGAAAGGTAGAGTTGAGAGCATTCAAAAATAAAGAGAAGTATAATTATGAAAAGAACAATAGAAGGAAAGGAGGAATTGAGAAGCTTGTTGACAGGAATTTAAAGAATAACTGAGAATACTTTATTTGTTGCCAGCTTATTTACTGCAATCATTTTTTATTATGGGGAATTTTGATTCTTCCCCCCATTCTTTTTGCTTGTATGTTTTATTGTCACTATCACTGTTCTCACAGTAACTACAAAAGAGTTGCTTTTTGTTCTTTACAAAAAGTGGCAAAGGAAAAGGGAGAGAGCCTTTCTTCCCAGACCAGTGTGCTGGCACTTAGATTCAGGCATGCCTTATTCTTTGCTTAATAACAACACTTGGAGAAATGGTACTTCTGAAGGCTACTGTTACATTTTCCTTGTTGCTCTTTTCCTTGTTTAAAGCCTCATTATTCCTCATTATTCTAACAGACATAAGAATAGAATAGGCTGCAAACCTGAACGCTTCAGGACCGGTAGGGTAGGGGGCATTGGCAGACAGTCCTGACCTAGTGAGTGCCATGAGAAAGATGCACGGTAGTAGCATGTAGATATGACTAACTCTTCAATGTGCAAACTCAATAATAACCACTCCCTTATTTCATTATCTACCTACAGCAAATCCTACCAGGGCAGGAGGAGGAAGGGAGTATCCTGGCTCATCTGAGGTGATTCGTGAATCCAGCAGCACAACAGGCATGGTAGTTGGGATCGTGGCGGCAGCAGCGCTGTGTATCCTCATTCTCCTGTATGCCATGTACAAGTACAGGAACCGAGACGAAGGATCGTATCACGTAGACGAGAGTCGAAACTACATCAGTAACTCAGCACAATCCAATGGGGCTGTAATCAAGGAAAAACAGCCCAACAGCGCTAAAAGTTCCAACAAAAACAAGAAAAATAAGGATAAGGAGTACTATGTCTGATCTCAACATCTAAATGAACGCTTGTATAGAAATAGTCTTCATTTTATCTGAGACATAATACAAACTTATTTACTTTACTTTTTATGAAGCACATTCAAAAACAAACAAAAAAGACAGGGAATGCAATCAGAAAGGAAAGACTGTTTTTAAAAACAAGCATTTCATGCTCTTGTTTTTCAGAAACGGGAGCTGATAAATTCCCTAACATCCACAGTGTTTTCATTTACTCTGCCTGTCTTTATGTTGCTGGAACAGTTCTGAAAGACAATGATGGCACCACGCATTCATAAAGCAAGGAGTATTACTACAACATCAAGGCACAATATGAAACAAAACAAATTTAAAACAAAACAAAACAGGAAAAAAAAAAAAAAAAAACAGAAAAAAGAAGCTACCTATGATTCTGGATTTAGCCAAAGTGCTAGTGCTTTCTTGAGAAGTGAGTTAGTCTTATTGTCAGAGAAGACTGTCATTATATATGGTGACTCAACAAGCAAACATAGACAGTTTGCCGTCTGGTGCAGTGAAGCAGTGATTGGAAACTTGCATTTGAAACAAAGTGCTGGCTTTTCTGAAGACTTATGTAGAAATACTTTCAAAAAGCCCCTTTCTGGTTGTGAGGAAAATAGTACGGAGGCCTTATTTTCAAAAACAAAACAAAACAGAAATCTGGAATATAAGGCACATTTCCACAAAAATAAAAAATAAAAAAAGAAAGAAAGACGAGGAAACAAGAGGGCATAGATGCAATCATTGGGAAATTTTCATGCACGCTTAATATGTTATTACATATGTTTATATAAAAACACATCTATATGTGCTTTCTGGACTGTGATAAGTGATGTTTTATAGCCTGTTGTATAGAAAATGCAAACTATATCCGCTCTTCAGCCATTTTTGGTAAACTCAATGTTATAAGTGTTGCTAGGTATAGAGAGTTTTATGACATCTGGAGCAACAGACATACTTCAGTTTTTTTGCAGCCATTATAAATTGTCACAGACTTTTTTTTTCCTTTGATTTTTCTTTTTCTTTTTTTCATTTTAATTTACAGTGTAGTGGTTATACTAAGGGGGACGTGTATGAATGTATATAAGAGTCAGCTAATTTTTTTCTTACCTGTACAGCCTCTATTCTGTTGCAATTAAGTTCTCGTAGTTTGTATGAAAGAAGTGGACTAGAAAGCAAAAGTATATATCTATTGTAATTTTTCTTCTCCCTCCTTTCCCCATCTCTCGCTCCCGATTATGCATCAATGAAGTTGATCAGAATAGCCAAATTTCCTAGAAATATACTTTCATTAATTAGCTAAATATTTAGAGACTGGTCTTTGGCTTACAGTCAGAGCTTCACTATTGAAGAGCATGGTTTGCCTTACAGGAACCTCTTCTTACAAAATCATGAGAATGATGAGTTTCTTGAGAATCTTAGGAAGTATCATATAGTGTTGATCTGGCATTCAGTTTTATGAACAGCAGTTACTATAGCATTGAGTGGTATAAGATCTACAAAGACCCATTTTAATTATCCAGGCTGAATCTACTGCAGAATTTACCCCTTTCTCTAAAAGAAATAATCTTGAGGTGCACGATAGTGTTTTTCAATGGTGGGCATTTTGACACATAAAAAATATTATTTAGCTAAGTTGATTGTGCAGTATTGCAAGGCGTCATAACCAGATAAATATAAGTTCATCATGTTTTAAAATAATAGCTTTTCTCGCATATATAAAGCATTAATGCATTTTAGTTAAATGTATTAAATCTAATGCTATAATTTACATGCTAAAGGGTTGTTTTGATTTATTATTTTTTTACAGTATTGTTTTGTTAGGTTCACAGCAATAAATCATAGCGTAACATTTTATTTACATGGAAGTTCAAAGGGAATACATTAGACAGAAAGAGGGTAGTTTGATGGAAATCCAGCCAAATCATTAGAAGGCCTCCTGAGACGGAATATAGATGTTCACACTTTACAGGCAGTAAGGAGGAATATAAAATCAGCTTTAAACAGCAGGCACAAAACTGGTACAGCTATCTGTCTGGGAGTCAGAGCACCTTAAAAATACATGTAGCTGACACAAAAATGCCTCTTTTGAAGGTTGGCAACCTCAACAAGGTGTGTTATGTTGTATTTATGAAATGATTTTTTATTTTTTTTTTCAGAGAAATGAGAACAGCTTCACAAAATTTATTCAAAACTCATTGCATAGATGGTTGTTCACCTACGGCATTTAATTCCTCCCACCTTTGCAAGACAGCTGTACTCAGGGAAAGGCAGGGTAAGTTATACTGATGGTCATTGCTGGGAGCAAGAGACTTGAGCTGGAGGCAGGAGAGAAGTTGAAAGCCAGGTGGTGGTCAGTATTGAAAGATTTCATTGCCTGAAGAAATGTGGAAAAACAAGAATAAACTGATGGTAGGAGATGGGACAAAGCAGAATACGGTTTGGGTGAGATGGAATGGTCTTTTCTGCTTGGTATTGATTGCATTCATGAAATAGCATGGTTAGGTCAACTTCCAGGCAGTTTGGTAGATTAATCTTTAAATAAATCCACACATCAAGGAAAAAAAGTTCTGTTACTACCATAAGAAACAAACACAATTTTAATACTGTTTCTGAAGGTTCTCCTATTTCCTCTTTAATTTTGTAATTTAGCAAAAAACAAATACGGATATATCAGAAGTGCCAGCAAATGGATTTAATATTCCTTTGTGTTTAAAAACAGCAGCAACAACAAGCAAATAGACATAAAACAACTACCTAACATAAAATTGGATCCCTACTCTATAATAATCTAATTTGTTTGACTGAGATGGCTTCATTTCTATGACTGTATTGTGTTGCCTTTTTTAACAAAACACTAAATAATGTGTGAAACTTTCAACCCTAAGACATTGAAGAGAGGCCCAATGCCCCTAACCTTATAGTGCTTTCTGTGATAGATATTTACGATTTTTTTATTTGTTGCAAGGCCAATTTATTCATTATCGGAAATGCTAAGCAAGTGGAATTTACTGTTTTGTTAATAAAAATGTTTCTTAATACAAATGCTGGCTTGGCTTTTTTTTGTTTTGTTTTTTTGTTTTGTTTCGTTTCTTCCCTCTCACACTTCGATCTGGGGTTCCAGTTCATCTGATCTGATAGCCATGAAAAAAAGTTGGAAGTGATAGAAAAACAAAGACATTCATGTCAGCAAAAGTGACCTTCCATAAGTCTTACGTTCAACTTGCCCAGTTAGAAAAGCACAAAATCAACGATGTATTGCTATGCAGAACTACTTAATTAGAAAATACCTATTTTTTTTCTAATATCAGGAACTTGGAACTTAATATTCCCCTACTCTGCCACCCCCAGACTGGAAAAAGAATTCCCTTCCTTTTCCATGACTTTTTCCTCATTGAAAGAAGATGATGGAATATAAGGTACTGAGATGAAGAAAATTGAACTAATTATATTTTCTTTTGTCTGTAAGTTTGCTTAAAGTTAATGGAAAAATGAGCATATTTCAGTTTCTCAAAAACATTCCTCGATAATTATTGCAAAATTTCAACCACAGTTAATCTGTTGTACGAGTACTTTCCTTTTTAGCACGGCATTTAAATTCATTGCTAACTTCAAGCAAACATCTAATCCTATTGATTTAAGTAAGTGTCTAAAGCTACCTAAATGCATTGCAGATTGCAGATGGAGTTAAGATTTCAGATCTGAATTCCAAGAAGAATTTGAATGTATCACCTTTAATCACATCAGTAGCTTCTTTAGCTTCAATAGGATTTATTTATCTGCTTAATTAGGTATAGACTGAAGCATTTTAGATAATACACATTCAGAAATATCTGGAGAAAATACCCTATAATTTTCTACTGGTATAAAGCAGTTAACTGTAAACTTACATCCTGAACTACTTTATAGTATAGTATAGGAATTAGTAAATGAGTGTGTTCACAAGTGTGTTTTTAAAATAAATACTGTTCATTTTATTGAGGAACATACTTCATGCACAGCTGAGCTTTAACTATAGTGATTTTTGTTATACTGTTGTGTGGAAACTGTTGAGTCATGGCCTGAACCACTGATTGAGCACCTGGGAAAAGGACCCAGTCAGCCCTGGGAGCACAGGTGAAAGCAATTCAGCTGCGTTACCAGAAGGGGTGAAGCCTGGCTGCACCTCTCTTAAACCTCATTTAAGGGCTGACTGCCACCAGAGAAGGATCTCTTTCTGGAGGTCCCTCCTTGGTGAAGTTTTTCCTTCAAACCAAGACTATTCTGATACAGGTGAGCAATCTTCTTCCCTTCCCTTATATTACTTTTTTAGCGTGTTGGTCCTTCTGTTATCACACCTTTATTGTATCGCTTTTCCTATCATATTGATCTGTTCAATTACTACAACTGGAAAAAAAAAAAAAAAAAGTTACACTCTTTAACTCTGTATGGTAATTATTCATTCTTCCTATGTTTATACTGTGTTCTCCCTTTTACCAAAAAAGAGTAATGGTCTCTTGATACCTGCATCAACAGTTAACTGTTGTGAGTGTTGGTCTCTGTAATCAATCATTACTGCAGTCTAGTAGCTAAAAAAAGCTTCGCACAATGAAGGAAAAAAAAAACAAACCTGTACCAAACCTCCAAATACAACATAGAACAAGAGAAATATGGCACTTACAGGCTGTTAATTACAGCTGTGTACTGTTGGAATGAATTTGTTAATTTCTCCAATATGACTTCTTTATAGTTAAACAAAACAGCTCTCAATTTGGGTACCGAATATGGATTTCATACTAATTATAGAAGCTCTCTTCTAAATTCAGTCCGGCCCTATCTAGTGGTGTTTATTACCATTATACTGTGATAAAACAGATTTGTCAGTACAATTTTATTTGGAATCAAGGCTGTTTGCTTTGCTTTAAAGCCCTTGTCTGTAAGTATTCTGATGTTAAAATGTTTCTCTCCCTTGTGGGAGAGGGGGAAAGATATCCATGCTGCATTTAAATCAATTTACAGCTTCTACGTGCTAGGTTGATACAATTGTCTGCCAGACTCTTCCTGTCTATTCTTCTTTTAATTGGTCTTCGCTGTCCATGAAACCGAAAGTGTTTCCCCCAGGTTAAACTTTGAGCTGGAAATTTCAGGAATCTGTGCTTAGTTTTGTGAGGTGCAGGGCCAGATGTCATTGTGACTTTCACTAGCTTATTTTGGAGGCTTCTTAAGGTCTTTAATAGACTTCAGTTGTTAGCTCTGTCATCTGGAAAAGATAGTATGTACCCTCTCCTTTCTCAGTCACTGCCATACAGGATGGACCAGGCACTGAGCACCCTGATCAAGTTGTAGGTGTCCCTGTTCATTGCAGGGGAGTGGGACTAGATCATCTTTAAAGGTCCTTTCCAACTCAAATGTTTCCATGATTTTTCTAGTAATTATCTTCCCTCACTGTTTAGAGCAATTAAATTTCCATATGACAGTACTCCTCCAGAAAATGAGGTTATTGTGGTGGGCTACTTTTTTTTTAAAGGAAAAAAAAAATGCTATTTACATAAAGGGTGGACTTATTAAAAACACCACATCCTTTGAATTAAGTAAATTGGTTTTAAGTATGGTAATTTCATTCCAGTGTATACCTGAGAGGTTTCAAAGTCCATGACAGCAAACTGTCAACAACAACAACATGCTTTCTGGAAACAACAGGGGCATTACCTTGTTTGCAAGAGTGCTCAGGAGCTGGCAGTACGTGTGGACACGTAGCTCTGGTTACAGCAAATAACTGTAAATGCAAAGGGAAATGGGATTCGGGCAGTCAGAAATAACTGCAGCCACTGTTGCTGGACTTAGAAGTAAGTCCATTTGCAAGCAAGCAGGCATTTATTGGATGATGTTAGTCATAGATTGGGATGGAGCAGGCTGAGAAAACAGTCACAGCCTGTGTGGCTGCATCAGCTTTTTCAGGCCGCAGGGGCCCAGCTGCTGCTGAAGGTGCCCTCCAGTGTGGAGGAATGGGTAGGTTTTACAGAGCAGCTGCTGCACGCTCACTGCCATTTTCCAGTCACTCTATCTTTCAACTGAAATGAAAGTTCAGTTGCTGTCAAAAGTAGAGCAGATTGCTTCATTTGACAGTTCTAGTGGTTCCAGTACAGCGCCAGCACCTCACAGAAACCAGGCTTTGCAGAAATGTGCGTGGGCTGGTTTGGCATGCAGGGAGGGCCGGGACACAGGGAAATGCTTATGGTCCCTTATGATGTCCCCACAGAGCTGTTCTTGCTGTCACCCCTGCTAGGTCTTGAGTTTGGTACTCTGACACAGAGGTGGGTTGGAACAAAGTAGGACCCAGACTCAGTTTTGAGTCCTTAAGGCAGTGAGCAGGCTGTAGGCAGGCTGTTACAGAACTGTAGGCCTTGGAAAGGACCTGAGGAGAAAACAGTACTGGTTTTCTGTCGTTTTCTGCTCCCCATCTCCATTGGTATTCCTCTGCTAGCAGTGAAGAGGTCTAGGAATTTAATTAGGAGTTAATTGTTTCTTTAAAACTTTAACTGCCTGTTCCACACACTGGAGAGGAGAAGCTCACTTCTATTGATGTGCTTGGATAGGGAGGCAAGGCCTGAAAGCCAGGCAGCTGAATCCCACAGGGATTAAACTCACAGTGACACAATATCACTAATTTTCTGGAAGTCCAGATATCAGAGATTTTGACCAGGCAAGCTTCAGCACATAATGTCAAACCTTAACAAAATAATTAACTCGGAGACCAGGTTCCTTGGAAAGCCCCACCATCTTTGCCAGTTTTTTGGGGCTTGCAGGTGAGTTTAATGCCTCACTAATTACAGCTGGAGAGGTAGCAGAGATTTTACCACTGTCTATCAGTCCCACCTGGCAGAAAGTTTTTCCTGCTAGAAAACTGAGCTTGCTGTAGTTACAATGCCAGGTCAGCTAATTGTACAGAGATTTTTCTTTAGATTTCAGTGTTTCTAGGAACCAGTGCAGAGGCACATTGCTGCGGAATTTAAAGGCATCCTTTTGATTTATAGGTGAGGTTCAAATCGCAGGACAAGAAGAGCATACTCCAAAAATAAAAGCAGACTTTGGCTCATGCTGTCCAGCAAATTCCTATATGAAAGCAGGAGGATTTCAGGTAATTAACCCATTTAAATCTCAATTTGTTGAAGGATGGTGCTTGGAAAAAGAGAATTTATGTCTAGCTCTTCTGAAAGCATTACGTTAAGTTGCAGGCCCCTTTTAGGGGATCTTACAGAATGCAGGTAACACAAATGTAAGTCATTACTTAGACCAATTTCTCATCTGTTTGTATGGCTTTCTGTAAGTAAGGACTGCAGGATGTGGCTTGAAGTTAGGTCTATGGCTAGATCAGGAAGTATCAATCAGTAGAAGCAAATTTCATGGCAAAGTAGTAGGGGCTGAAGACCTGAGCTCCCTGTTGTATTTCAAGGTGTTCTTTGAATTGGTTGTGGTTTGGCCATATGGCTGGGTGCTGTTAAGTTAAGCTATATTAAAGGCATTCATGGAGCTGATTTTATTTATGTCAGTCTGGGAAGTGTGTAGTCTGCTCAGGCAGAGTTCTCTGGAGTTGATGGTAGTGTAGTAATGGGAACTACTGAACCTGGAGTTGCTTCAGAACTGTATTTCTGATTTCTAACAAAACCATTACTGTTGCAGTGCTCTTTGTGCTTTGTTATACATCAATGTACTTTTAACTCTTTAAAAATAGCTTAGCTGTATTATAATATGAAGTACCAAGTGCCAGATGGCAATTGCTACTATGCATCCTGATACTTCTTCAGGACTCTGTCTTTGCCACTCTGACCTTGATATTTTTTTTTTTTTTTAATTTTATTTTTACCACTCTCCTTTCTTAGTTTCCTGGAATGGGTTAAGAAGAACATGGAAGTATTGTGAGATATAGGCTATATGAGGAATCCGTGTTTCCAACACTGAGGTCACTAGTCACTTATAAACTGGTGACTTGTAGAAATACATTGTGGTTTCCTCATCAATTGTAGAAATATTCTGTAGACTCCAGACAAAGCTGGGACTGACAGAGCTCTATAAGGAAGAAGGTGTTCATCTAGGAGAAATGGTTGCAGCAGGGCAGGATTTGGCCACTCCTCTGAGTGTCAGAACTGAACTGAACAGCCCCAGCCTTGGGGAACTTGACATCTGGGTTTTAGGACACAGATACAGTTTTAACAAAAGTTTTGATGGTCTTCTCTAACCCAATACTCACTCAAATCAATTCTTTCTGGTAAAGAAGTTAATATTAATCAGTTTCAAACTTAGTCAGTGTTAAGAATATTAAAAGAAACCTCAAGAGATTAAGCTACTCTTGGAGATATTCACTTGTGTTTTTTGCAGGCAGGAGAACTTATATTTCTTTAAGAATAAAACTTCACTGCTGCTTTTTAAGTATGGAGTGATTGCACTTTCCTCTAGCGTACTTTATGTTATTATGAACACTTCATATAAGTATTTGGAATAGACATCAGTAATTCTTTTAGATTTCTAAGTGTTAGGCATCAAAAATAGACAATATAAAGTGATAAGAGACTTCTAAATCTGAATTTCTGTAAATGGGCATATTCATGTTTTAGTGACTGCTTTTAAGTTTTTTCTGAAGCTAAAATAATCACTTTAGTAAGAATGAATTATTAAATATAGAAAGAAACATCGGTAAACATAGGCTTCTTCAGAAACAGTTCTGTTTCAGTTGAGAACAGTTAATTTCAGTTAAAAGAATGTCTTTTGAGGTTTTGGTTATTTTTTAGTGTACTAAATGATTTCTTGGTAGCACCTACTGTGACTTAGGAATTTCTGAGACTTTGAATTCAAAATGAGATGTAGAATCATTGCCAATCTTTCTGAATTTTGATCAGTTACCACACATTGCAGGTCAAGGTTTGTGTAAGTGAAGTTGCAGGGAAAGTCTGGTACCTGATCTCACATGTTGCTTTTCTGGAGGGCAGCTTTGCCCGTGAGCGTGGGCTGTCCCTGCTATGCTGCTCTGCAGTCCTTATCCGTGCTCCATACTTATCCATGGGAACCATTACATGGGCTCTGCTGCATGCTGTAGAAATCTCTGCCTCAAAGGCAGCACTTGGTATTAATTTGCACACTGTTTGAAGCAAAGCTCCCGTTAACTTCAGCGCAAGCAGAGTTTTCATCTGAGGAATGTAAAACTCTGGATATGTTGGCATATTAGAAAATACTCCAAAAGCTGATTGAGAGCCCTGTACAAACAACCTGAACACAGAGTATGGAAAAGCCAACCCAAAGAACATAAAAGAGTCTGATTTCCGGAGATGGACAATAGGCTGTTGTGGAGGCATGACTTACTCCTGTGAAGTCTTTAATAGCTGTTTTTGGTTCAGCAAGAGCGTGAGATGGGAAAGGCCTGATATTGCACAGCAATAGATAACACAGCCTAACAAAATGAGGACAGAACAAACAGGACTCTGCAATTTTCAAAATTGTTTTCAAATGTTGTAGAGATGCTATGTTGTAGAAGTGGAATAAAAATCTAACAGTGAGACTTGATAACAGGGTTGAACAGCAAAGTGTGATGAATGTCACAAGCAGTAGTAGTTGTAATCACATGAGAAAATAAAGAGGAAAGGAAGAGAAGGAAAGAAGACAACTCTGAATACCTTCATAAACAGCAAGGTTTTTCTTTCCATTGTAAGTGTGTGAGGCCCTCGGTTCTGTGTACGTGTTGGGGGTGTTTGCAGTGCATCAATTACTACTGCTAGATGCAGAGCTGTAACAGCCTACGAGTTACAGTGGGGTGGCTCTGATTGCTCTGAGCTTCGCTGTAGGTGAGCTGCTCACACATGGAATTTGATTCATGAAGTCTCATTTTTCTTCAAATGCTTATTGAACACTGCTAGCTTCTTTGCTCAGCAGCCACATTTCTTTACTACTCCCACTGTCATCCACACAGAATTTTTGAAATGAGACGTGTTTTTGCCACTGCATATGTTTTCTTTCTTTTTTTTTCTTGGAGTTTTTATGAGGCTGAGAATGAACAATCTCAATTCTCAGTTTAAACATAATGATCCTTCCAGATTCTTAATGAGGCAAGCATTTAGGTTTTAAATAATTAAGAATCAGAGTAACAAATCATTTTAATTGCAGTTTTATAATAATGTGTGAAAGTTCACATGGAAGGTTTGTTTTAAACAAATAATACTGTATTAACACTGTTAGGTCAATCTTTCTGCTGCTACTATGATGTCCATTAATAGCACTCAAAGTACCTGAACCAGACTACAGAACCTAAGGCTTAATTAAAAGTGAAATGTTAGTGAGAATAGAGGGAGGAAAAAGTCTCTTCTTCCCAGCTTTTTCTCCTGGTTAAAATTCAGATTATTGCACCAGTATATTGTTGTTATTGAATTTGAATTTGCCGTGTAGAGAATTTGTCTTTATCTGCTCAGTTTATACCAATGCAAGTCCAATATGAAAAGAAGTCATTATTTCCAAAACATCTGAACTGCTGAAACTCATCTTGCATTCTGTACTAAGCTTATTCACAATGCCTTATACATACAAGTGTAATTGTAGCCATGCTGGTGTGTTCAGAAAGGAAGACGACAGCCATGTTACAGTAAGCAAGCTTGTCTGAGCTTGCAGACTCCAAGAATAGGAATCTTCTTGTTTGTCCACCTTTTCACTGAATGAAGCAGAAACGAAAGTAAGTTGATCTTGATTTAACAAAGCTCCAGTTCAAAGCAGAAGTTTGTATCCTCCTCCAAACCACTACCAAACATCAGCTGCATCATACATGTTGACAACACTGTGTCAAGTTAGCCCAGGGGTAGATAAAACTTCACAGAAACATTATGTCAGCATAATTCTGTAGGCTTTATTGTCATTATTCATAGTTGGTCCAACAAGGACCTGAGCCCAGCAGTGCGTGTCCATACCAGTGCAAGTTACAATTCAGACCTTTATTCTGCCAGGTACAATAGAGAAAACTCTACTTCCTCATATATTTATTCCAGAGAGAACGTTAAAGTTTGATATTTTTTTAATGGCATTGCAGCACAAAGCAGTAGATGTAATCAAAACAGTCTTTCAACTCTTTTTTTTTTTTTCTTTAATCATATTAGAGAAATCAGCAGTTCTGTAACAATGATTCTTGAAGGTATATACACTACTTTGTTACTACAGCAACAAGCAGCACTGACAGCATCAAGTTATAGCCTTTTGCAAGACCAGATCAAAATGAAAATGGCCACAACACATCTGCTGTATGAAAAGGGAAGAGGATTATAAGGTTAACAGGGCAGTTACAATATGGAAAAGTATCTTAATTTTTACAAAAAATAAAAAAGCTTCTGTGGTACTTCACAAGCCCTTGAGTCAGAACAGGTGTAAACTTGTACCAAATCTTCAGCAATTAAGTCAGCCCTTCTTGATCTACTTTGTGCTGTTCCAGGTAAGGGATGACCCGTCTCTTCTTAAGGGATGGAGATGACTCTCTAATCAAGGGGTAGCATGTAGCTATTTTCACAGCAGTAGAGAAGGCGGTGTTTAAGGTGAGGACAGGACCTCCCTGAGCATCTTGATGTTTAAAAAAAAAAAAAAAAGTGTAAACTGCTGTGTCTTGGATTGTCTGCTTCCTGACAATAGAGACCTGATTTGCTTTTTTCTCTACATCCTTCAGGAGTACATGGGGGGGGGAAGCATAAAGCATATGGGGGGAAAAGGGCAATCTCACCTTTCTCTTTCCTCCTTACACTTCATTACTTCTCCCTCCCTCCCTGGAAGAGCCAAGGTCTCTATTCTTGAGCTAAGGCACACTCAGAGTAAATACTGGATTTGAGTTATTTCAAACCCTGATCCCATAAAGACACCTTAATGCAGTCCAGCTTTCAAAAGTACACGGTGAAGTGAGCTATTATGTGCTGAGCTCCTTAGAGAAGCTGACCGTAAGTTCTATTTTATTTACCAAGACTCAGTCTATGTAGCTTTTGTGATGCAGAAATAGTTTTGTAAATTATACCATACATTTCCTAGCAGAGAAGCTGCTTATATCGGGCAAAATGAGCTTGTGGCAAGAGACGTTTAAAAGAAATGGGGGATAAAATAACCAGCACTAAGTGTTATATAGGTGTAACCATATCTAATTTAGCTACAATTGCTGATATTGGGGTTTCTTCCCTTCCTACCTCTCTCTGTACAGGATGAGAAATGAGCATATGTCAAGAACAACACTGCTTTATCAAGGGCAGCTTCATATTGGCTGTACTTAAGGAAAAGCAGGGTGAAAGTTAGCAGAGCAGATACAAAAGGCTAAATTGCTGAAATAGAATGCCACTCTGTGTTGTAGTAAGGCCATTGGCTTAAATTGTGTTACAGAAGCTCATTAAAGCTATTATGTATTTACTAAGCCACTGTAACTACATGGGTGCGTGCTCTGAGATTGCCTGAAGAGTTAGGTTTCCTAGCTTAAGCGGTAATGAATGGGGTTGAGTCTCATGCATTTTGCCTTGACTTCAGGGGGAAAAAAAAAACAGTGATGGAGAGTGATGTCAGCTGAGGAGACAGGTGGTAACTTGTTAAGCCATTGTGACTCATCTATGTTAAGTTTTCAGCCTGCATCCTTAGCTGCAGCTAGTTAGACTTCTAGGCAGATAAAGAGCTAATGGCAGAGACTGTGTGAGAAAAATAACTAGGTCTCCAAATACACTTAGCTACTCAAAAACATGCCTGAAAAAATGCTCAGTTAAGAGAGAGCCCTAAATAATTCATTAACTTTTTAAAGTTTTACCCTGCCATTAATTTCTGACTTGCCTGCATATTAAAAAGTATGTAACATATTATTGAGTTTCTGACTCTCAGTGAACTGAAACAAACTGGTCAATTCCTTATGTTCTTAAGGAACAGGAAAACAAAGGCAGATCTTTTAATTCTCTCAGTCATACAGTTCATCCATGCTTTCTCTGTGCTTTTACATTTTTCCATGGTAGTAGAGTGAATGTTCAGGTGTTAAATGAACAAAAGCTGGAGGTATTCATAAAAGTTAACTTGTCACAATTCTAGGGTCATTAGGACCCAAAAAATGAATCAAAAAAGAATGATTTCTGGAAAATAGGATTAACTTCATTTAAATCTGCTATATATTTAAAAATCTACATTACAAAATCCAGACCAGTTTTTTTTATAACTTCTTAATAGAAGCTGCACCTTTTAGAGAACAGTATGTGAGCCATTTTAGGTATCTGCATTTGGAAGACCTAAGCTCTGTTCTTCTCTGCTCCCTGGTAGACTGTAGACACATCACATTACAGGTTTTTACTTTGTTCAGTAAAAAAAAAAAATCCTGCTTAATTGTGACAAGACTTTGCATATACCCAATGCTTTCTAGCAAGAAAGTCTTGCAAGATTAATACGTAACCCAAGCTGAAGTAGGAAAACAATTATTCTGTTTTATCTAAGGTGCAGAAGCTGTGTTACCCGTTCTTGTACATACAGATAGGGATCCCCTTAAACCAAAAAATGCTAGCCTTATGATTGTCCCCAATTCCCTTGCCACCCTATGGCCAGAATGTGTTTCCCAGAGAACTACCAGCTAACCCAGCAGGTAGCCTGAGGACCCACTTCTCACCCGTTCTAGAAGTTCCTGCCAGTTCCATATCTTAGTCCTTGATCTCTTTCTGATGTTCCTGCTCCTCAGCTGTCCTTCCCTGCAGTTCTTATGATGGTGACTGAGGTAAGAGCTGGTTATGCAGCTGGTGCAGAGAGAAATCATTCAATAGCAATATAAAGAGTGCTTAAGCCCAGAAAAAGTGTCCACACTTGTCAGGTTCTGGCTGAAGAATCATTATTTAGGATCTCTCAGAAGGCCTACTACGGAGCTGGTCACTACATCCAAGTTTCCTGAGCCTTGTTCTTAATTCCCATAAATCTCCTTCCTACATAGTGTGAATATTTGGAAAAATACTGGTATATAGAGGACAAAGGCCATTCTTCTCTTCTGGAGAGTAGCAAGGCAATAAAAAAGGCAAGTTTATTTCTTGTGTAGTAGAAATGTGAGCATATATAGCCTCAAATCTGAAGTCTGATTTAAACTGGGAAGTTCACAACGCCTTGATCAAAACAAACAACATTTCATTAATTGAGCAGCATCACTAGAATGTGCTGAGCTGCCCTTTATCTGATTACGGCAGCTTCTGATTAAGCATTGTGGCCTTGGACATGTGGGGTTTTACAGATGGGGGGGGGAAAAGTAGCACCAACAACACCCACAAGGATACAGGATGCTGTATAGCATTCTGTAGCCTTTTCTTCTCCCTTCTTTTTACAGCTTCTCCCATTCTGAGCTTTAAATATTAAACACTAGAAGCTTTTCTGCATGCCAGTAAACCTGCAGGTAGGAAACAGTATAGGTATGCTTTAGTCAGTTACAACTTTCTTCATTCAGTAAGCTAC
This sequence comes from Lagopus muta, assembly GCF_023343835.1. Classification (NCBI taxonomy): domain Eukaryota; kingdom Metazoa; phylum Chordata; class Aves; order Galliformes; family Phasianidae; genus Lagopus; species Lagopus muta. Next base: position 99,475,234 of record NC_064434.1, read on the forward strand.
TATTTTAAGCATACCCATCTCACATGGGTGATGTTTATGGTGTGTGCGCATCCTATCAACAGCGTTTTGGTTGGTTTTGTTAAGTTTAAAGCCTTTCTGCGTTTGTCAAACAACCCTGTGTTTTTGTGTTATACCTCATTCACTTTGTAGCAGTAACTATTTCTGCTTAGCTTCTGTCTGTAGAAAAGTGGAGTAGATCTAGTGAAACTTTTTACAGTTATAGAGTAAATAACAATTTATTATGCGTTTCTTCAAATTTTATGGACTGCTTCGATGTAATTAGTATACAAGATAATTGTCAAGCTTCTTTTTTTGTTGTTGTTGTTTTTTAAAAAAGAACTTAAGAATTGCTAATAGATATTTTTAGGGAAATGAGAGTCAGTATTTGTCCTTCACTCTTTCCCATAACTTTGGCTATGGGGGTGAATGGGTCCAGTGCTTAATGTTTGTGTAATATGATTTGCAATACCCTTTAAACATCCAGTCATTAAAAACCATAAAAAGCAAGTAAGTGAATTTCCACAGTGCTTCCTGGAAGAGGCAGGTGAAAGGTCTTAAATATCTCTCCTAAACGTAGCTCGCTTAGCTGTGATTTTGCTTTCACACTTGTGTAAATGACCAGCAAAAAGGATTGAGGACAAAAGATTGGTGCAGATAACAGCATGTGCAGGCCTGAATGATAGAACCATAGAGTGATACGGGTTGGAAGGGACCTTCAAGATCATCTAGTTTCAACCTCCTGCTGTAGGCAGGGCTGCCTCCCACTAGATCGGGTTGCTCTTTGCCTTGTGTGTTAGCAGTGCTTGGGCTTCTGACACTTCATTCTCTTCTATTCTGGCATCTCCTTGCCCTGCTCACTCTAATCCTAGTGCCCACCCAGCACCACTCCTATTGTGTCGAGCTCTTTTGAATCTTTTCACATGCAGGAACTGCAGTGAGATAACCAAGTGAATAGTTTACCAAACACACCTACTCGAAATCCTAGATATGCATCTTTCCTCACTACTCCTGAGAGCAGTCCTGATTCAGCTGATGAAATAAGCATAAGAACACATGAGCTCACTGAATTTTGAGACCAATTTTGGCTCCTGTTCTCTCTGCAGCTTCTCATATCTTGACTGATTGATTGATTCATCATTAACAGCCTGAACCTTTGAATGAAACCAGTGGGAGTCTTGCCATTTTACCAGCAAGAACAGACTGCTGCTTTAGTTTCCCACATGAAAGTACAATTCACTAATGTGTAAAAGGGTAAAATAAAATTCAAGAGACTGAGATGGCTGCTCTTAAAGTCAATTTAGTATAGAAAACCTGTACTGAAGCAACTGTTTGAGTATAATCAGCAATCTGTGGATGGCTTTTACATTTATTTTTACATGTCAATTTGAGATTCTGACTTCATTTTTTTTTTCTGTTGATCAGGCATGTATGAATTTAAGCGTGAATGATTTTTGGTGTTCCTTGAGGACTCCCACCATCTTTTGCCTCTCCTATGATTGCTCTCCTCTCTCATCCTCTCCACCATCTCATGTGTCACAGTCATCCTTGGGAGCACTGAAGATAGGACATCCTGCCAGGGAGCCATCATCAGCACTGCCATTTAACTGTCCGTCCTTGGGGCACCCAGAGAAAGCTGTGTGGTAGGTGCAGCAAGCACCGGGCGAGCTGCACCAGTGTCACAGAAAATATAGTCTGAATCTCCCACCTGTCAGAGAAAGGACCTACCACCAGGCTACTGAGGCAGTCTGATTGGCTGTGGCAAGATAGATTTGTTTTAACCCATGAAATTCCAGGCTAGGTTTGAACGTAGCAGCACACAAAGGTTCTTAGGAATGCACTTAGTCTCAGATGTTATTCCTCAGTGAGCTTCATCATTTCTTGGTCATAATATCAAGGAGAGATATAATTAGATTTATATTTATGTGCTTTTTGCAACATACAGGGTTATTTTCTGTTCATGCTATTACTGCTTTGGGAGTATAAACAAAACTGATGAACACATTATTATACCTTTATGAGGGCAAGTTATTCAATGCATGAATGCTAGTGACACTTTCAGTACTGTGCTCACAATGCTTATTCTGATCATAATGGTTTAAATAATACATGAGCTCATGCATATACATACTGTAGCTCAGCTCTTTCATTAAGAGCCTTGCTAAATTTTCTCAGCTAGTCTTCCCCAGTGCTCATGCATTTTCAGGGTGAAAGTCCTTTTCTTTGTCACAGGCAGGTTGCAAAATCTTGCTGAGATATCATTTTAAATTTGTTTGGATCTGCAACCTAGTTTAACAAGGGCAACTTGCAGCCTTTGCTATTCCTCCTGGGAGAAAAGAAGTGAAGCTTATGTGAAGTGTTTCAATGTATGAAAAAGCCATATGAAAGGAAGAGTGGAAAATTGGATTCAGTAATTAAGATTTTTGTGTTGAGACTCCAGTGGTCTCTGTTCAGTTCCCCGGAGTTTCTACAGGAGTTTGGGCAAGTCACATCAATCTTTCTAAGCCTCTGTAAAGTAAGGGTAACAGTTTCCTCTTTTCTTCCCACTTTGTCTTATTTGTCTCTAAGTTCTCAGGTATGGATTTCTTTTGAATGTGTTTATACCTTGCCTAGCAAACCATGGCTTTGAATGTATTCAGGGACACTTTTTAATATATACAAACCAAGTATTAGCAAGTAAAATACTTATGAATTTATATCTTCGGTACTCCAGTTCAGGATAGTCACTTTTTAAACAAATATGTTGAAGAATGTGTATTTATAGAGAAAGCTCTTGATCCTAATGTTTTTGGACAGAAAAGCAAGATTCTGTGTTGAGAGCAGGACGGGATCTGTGCATTAAATACAGCTGGCACAGAGAAATGAATCCACCTTTCACGTCTGCTCTTGGCTCTGCATACTTGGGAAGCACTGCAACAGAGAGAGGAGAAATTCTGGATAGAGGCCTGATGTATGGCAACAGAGCAGGAGTTGGAAGTGATGAGAGAGGAATACATGTGGTGGGTCCCTACTGAGAGAATAAGTTGTAGCTGATTTTGTGCTTGTAAAAGAGTGCAGGCTTATGTGGCTCTGGCTTTCCAGAGGGCACCTGCCTGCAGTGTTGGCAGTGCTTCCTGCACTTGAACCTAAACACAGGGCTTTACATAGGAATGGCTGTGAGATTTCTCCTTCCTTCCTGCTAATTTGTGTCTGGTATTTCTGGGGAAATGAAAGTACCTGAAACAAACCAAACACTGGCCCCCTACCCTGACAAAATCAAATTACTGTAATGAAATAGAATTTTACATCATGAATCACTGGCACCTATCAGACCATAACATTGCAGCAGGCTGCTAATGAAGCACTGCTGTTCATCACCTGGTTTAAGTGTGCAGCTTCTTCAGTTCAAGGCTACTTCAAGAGATGCTGCTGTGATCTCAGAAGCCCTTCAAGGAACACAACTGTATGTAGGGGTCATTCACAAACTGGCAAAACAAAGCTGGGCTGTTTTAATGCTGCAATAACATGTCCATAGAGCTCCTCTGTGCTCACAGAGTACAACACGGGGCACAACTGGAAGCTGTATTTATGAAAGTGTTCCTGCTTCATTAGCTGTGATTGACATGTTAGGTACACCTGCTTCCCTATTAGGTCCTGACACCATCTATTAGGGCAGAGTGACCTTCCTTCTGGGCAGCAATCATTATCACTCTGCTCTTAAGAGAGGTGGATGGTGTTCACCTGGACCACACATCAATTTTTAGTGTCTTCTCTCTTGTTCTACATTCTACATTACATGCTTCTTTTTTTTTTTCCCTGAGAATCTGCTCTTTCAAAGCTGCAACAGAGCAGAAATAGTGAGTAATCCTGAAACTGAGGAATTTCCAGTCCATTTGCTGTCACTGTTGACCCTGTTTAGTGCTGTACAAGATCTGAAGAAAAAGTTTAAAACCAGATGGCTTTGAGGCTTCCTTGCAGTTCTTGAACAGTTCTCCAAGGAGCTCATGTCTTATGAGCATCAGTAGCTCCGGGAGTTTAGTTACAAAGTGTCCTGTATCCTATCCCATCGCTCTTCAGGATCCTGCCACACTGACATACCCCAGAAATAAAAAGCAAACCTGTAAGACCATGTACCAAGGGAGACTGTGAAAATGAGAGTCCATGAGGGCTCTGCTTAATGCCTGAAATAACCCAATATCTAGTTAATCTGAGGGACCTGTGGGTTCAGTTCAGGACATGTTCCCTTGCTTGATCAGACTTTTCTTATTTTATCGAGTGTGTCTTCTCTGTGAGGTTAACTCTATTATGTACTTGCATCTTAAAGCACAAGAGGTTTTGAAGTATCAGATCCACAGTTAATGTATTTCTCCAAGTTGTCAATAACACGTATCTCTGGAAATAGTAAAAGAGCTGTAGAGAAAACGAGAAGTTTGCACGGTACTGATATGTTTAGAAAGAGGAGTCTGCTCTAGCTGTGAGAAATTCGGGTCTTTTTTTGTTCAGGACAATCTGGAAGGGAGAAAGTCTAAAAGGATCAAAAGGAAAAAGCACGGCACTTATTTGTAATGAATGTCTTCCTACGCATCTTACCTTGTTGGCTGTGGGTCTGTTTGTGCTGCTACTCAAGTTGTGTCCAAGCTTGAACAACTTCAGTGGCACAAGACCCTGAAAGAGAGTACCTGTCTCATATTTTTTGTAACTCATTATACAGCATTTGAACTAGTTGATTGCTGTGGGCTATTTTCTATCTATCCCCATACTTCTACCCTCGATTCATATATGCTCAGGAAGCTTATTGCAGCTGATGTAAAGTAAGAGAGGCTCTGCCAGCCACTCTCTAGCTGCCACATGCCATCTTCTCCAAGCTCTTTATGTTATAAATATTTCTTTTTAATACCTCAAAGAGAAATACTCTAGTAATTATAGCAGCAATTTCCTTTCTTAGCTTTACTGTTTCTTCTCTCCCGTGCAGATTATTTCATTTAAGCTGATATCCTGAGCAATTATAGTACAACATCATTTGAGACGTAATCACCTCTGGTTAACCTCTTCAGGATCCTGTGGATATAAACGCGTTGGTGCCTAAGCATCCCAGAGAGAACAATTCAGTGAGAAAAACTGATATGAAAACTAATATTTCCCAAGAAACTTGGTCAGGCATAAAGCACAACAAAAGCTCTCTGTTACGAGGCAGGGAATATCAGGAGAAGATATTGCATTGATTTTATGGGCAGAAAAAATAACTATGATCATCTATTCCCATCGCCTGCAAAACACATGCCAGTATCTCGGCTGCAGCCACTGCTACAGCCTGCAATGGACCACATCCAAACCCCTGTGAAGGCACTGGGGGGGAAAAAAAAAAAACAAAACAAAACACTCTTGGCTTCACTGAGATCTTTGGATCAGGGTCAGTGTGAACAGAAGCCCAGTAGTGCAGCACAGCTGTGGGGAATTCCCTGGCTCACATGGAGCAGGGATCATCTGCCAGTAAATGGGGAACATACGTAGCTTCCTGCAAGCAGGACAGTGCCTCTTTCAGTGTTTCTTCCCTGGCTGTCGCTGTCCTCACTGAGGCAGGAAGCAAACTCAGGGAAAATGGCCAGGGAAGAGCTATTTTCTGCCTCCCCACTGTCTGCAGCTGCTGCCTAGGGCTGCTCTCAGCAGCAGTTGCTGAACATCTGGACAGTGGAACTTTCCTCTTCACTGTTGTAGACGTGGATATTTGCTGGAGTCTGGTCTGCTCATCTAACTTTCTGCTTAAAAACAAACAAAAACCCAGAACAAAACAGAGCTAGTTAATTTTTTTGATTAGGAATAGCTAACTAAAAGTTGAGAAATGTGAAAGGTGTTTTTGGGGGTGCGTGGATCATTGGAGGAAAAAGAGTCAAATCACAACATCAAATTGACCTAACTAGTCTTGGGGAAATGTGCAAACAAACTGAAATGAAAAGAACTCAGAAGTGCTCCTGTGGGAGTCCTTTGAGGCTTCAAAGAGCAATAATTCAGAAATACTGCATTTTGTTACAAAATTGCAGTTTGCATTTTAGCAGTGGCAAGACTCGGCATAAATGTATAATCAATGCTTCCCATTCCCATTAAAAAAGCAAAAGCACATTGTGAAGAGGATGATACAACAGAATAATTCCCCCTGGTGACATAAAACCTCCTTGTCCCCCTTTACAGCTCCTCTGGACGCATGCTCTGCAGCCCAGCTTTTGCAGAAATGGGAATGTGAAAGGAAGCTTGCAGGCTCTGGTATTTTGCATAGAAATATTCCCTTTTAGACCACAATTTGATTTCTTCCCAGGTGACTAATAACTTAAAAGTGCTAATTATGGTGCATAGTTTCATAATATACATGAAACAGCTGGGTCCTGCTGCTCTTCCTGATGAACAAGCACCACAACAGGTCACCAGCTGACCCCTTCTGTGGAGGCAGCAGCCACAGAGAGGTAAGAGCTCTCCCATCTCAGGAGATGCTTGCTTCAAGGGTTACTGCTTTCTCCTAGGCACGCTCCTCCCTGTGCCTGACTATTTTGCTGGCTTTTGTAAGCCTCCCTTACAAAAGAGCTACACAGCTCCCTTTCTGCCTTCCTCTCGAGCTTCCTCATTGATAAAAGAGTGATATTTAGGAATTATGGTTTTTCTTGTATGATCTTTTCCCATGTGACTGTCAAGTGGGTTGGCACAGATAGAATGTAAAGTTTGGATTCCATTGTTGAAAGTATGTTGAGGACACCAAGGATCTGAAAACCCCCATCTGTGGACAGCAGCTAGTGATTAAACACGGGTGTCTAGTATCATTTAAATGCCCATGGGAACCTGACTTGCCTGTGCCGTCTATGTCTGTCCTGCAAGAGACTCGGTTGAGAGGTAATGGCCTCATGTTACTCAGGGGAGGTTCAGGTTGGATTTCAGGAAAAATTTCTTTTCAGAATGAGTGGTGAGGCATTGCCACAGGCTGCCCAGGGAGGTGGTGGAGTCATCAGCCCTGGAGGTGTTTATGAGCCGTGGAGCTGTGGCACTCATAGAATTGGTCAGTGGGAATGGTGGGGATGGATTGGACAGGATGATCTAAAGGTCTTTTCTATCCTTGATGATTCTGTGATGCTTCTGGAAAGGCAAATAGAAGGCAGTCAGATGAAAGACCTTAACAGCCTGAAGGCATTCAGCTACTCAGAGGGCTTTGATGGGACATGGCAAGGCAACACAGGGAGATGAGAGCTAGCTCTGAAAACACTGGTGCCAGCCTGCATCGCTCTAATGCACCAGGCAGGCCCATACACCCTGCTCTGCAGTCAGCACAACCACGCCAGCAGAGCAGCTTTTTGATGTAGCTGTTTTGTTCCTAATAACTCCATTAGTCCAGGGCTAACTCTGTTATCCTTGAAAAACACTTCATTGCACCATGTAGATACTCCCAGAGGAACTGTTCTAAGGCCTTTGATAAAATGGGAGGTGAAAAATTGTGAATTGGAACTTGGAGCAGAAAGCTCCAAGAAATGGCACTGGAAAGCACGTACTGCCTTTCAGGACTTGGAGGTAAGTGGAATATTTGATTAAAACCTTTATCTTGTAGGCTCATTTACATGTAGGGAATCCAACCCTTTGCTTTTCTCTCTCTCTTGTGACAGTAAGGTGAGCATGTGCCAGGGAGGGTGGGACAGGTCAGAGTACGTACAAATCTACTTCAGTAAGCTGGGAGGAAAAAATATGGATTGCCTAACAGAGACTTTTTCAATTGATATGTACCTTCTTGCAGCAGGAGGACAAAAGGCAGCTCTTGGACAGAAGTAGTGCCTGCTGCTCTGGAGCAACTTGGGAGCTCTGCATTGGTGTTTCAGGGCAGGTTTTCTGTTTTATTTTCAAATGAGCAGCAGCATGAGGTTTTTAGCAACATTCCTACTATGTTTCTAATAGTCTTGTTAACATGCAGGAAATCAATATTAGGAAAAGTGAAGGAGCATACAGAGGAAAGTTAGTGAACTATGCTTTGAGGCCCATTCAGACTTTATCAGCAATAATTGCTCTTCTCCAGGAATCCTAGCTCTTTTGCTGCCCCCACTAAGACCAAGCCAATCATTGTCATTGTCAGTTATCTATGGGCAAAATGCCTCTACCCAGGCAGCGTGGGCCATGCAGCGTTTATCTCAGGAGCAACACTGCAGTATGGAAGAAAAGAATTGAAGGTCTTTAAGAGAATGATTAGAAAATCAATGAGGAAAAAGGTTCCAGTGGGAAGAGAATTAACCTCACCCATCAGAAATCTTTTCAACTTATTCTGCATTGCTAGCTTCCTCTAAGTCTCTTGATCCAGTCCTTTCACTTGCTCCTCTTGCTTTAACCTGGAAAGTCAGTCTGCAACGCATCCAGTGCTGTGCTTCACAATGTACACCTGCTGTACAGGACAAACTAAGCACAGCATTTATTTGGTGAGTGGTAGAGACCATAAGCAGGGTTGCACTCAGGACAGAAATACCCAGCACCAGTATTCCCATGCAGAAACCCCTCATGATGCAGTTATCTGCATTTTCTGATATAATAAGGATGCTGAAATAATTTGGAGCAGTGCTGCAAAACCCCATAGGAGTGATGCTGAGCCCCTGCTGTCAGCAGTAAAAGAGGAAGAACTGAGGGAGGGCAGAACGCAGGTACAGGTGTGGTGAGTGTGTTGCTGGGTGCATCATTCCTCTCCTTATTTCCTTCCCACACTGCTGTCTCGTGGTACAATCACTTCATCTTTTGTGCTGAAGAAAAGGAAATATGACGCTGTTGATCAGCATTGCTTCTGCCATTGTAATAAAACGAAATGAGATCCAGGGTACTCAGCCATTACCTGAGTGAGTCAGACTTACTGACCTTCACTGCGGCTATTAATGTGCGAAACTCTGTCTTCCCGCTATAAAAGCTGTCTCTCATTTCTGAAGTGAGAACAAGGAGAGAACGAAAAGAGAGAACAAAAGAATTTCACACCTGTGAACACTGAACCCTGTTTTATTTTTCATTTTGCTCGCACTGAGTATTTAATGTCAGTTGTAAGTATCAGCTGATTCATTACACATCCCTGTGGCATAAAAGACTTTCTCACTGTTTGCATGTGCAGTCTTAGCTTCCAAATAGCATACTTCGGATCCTTGGAATATCTCTGTATTTTTAGTCAGAAGTAATGTTTCTGTAACAACTAAAATCATTTGTGAGTTATCAGTCTCCCAGGTGGGGTTTGCCCTATGCTCACGGGGCTCTGACTGCTCCATACACGTGTTCAGCAGGATGGGCCAGTGGCAGAAGCTGACAACAGTGGCACTGCTCGGTACCCAGCGCTGTCATTTTCCCAGGGAGATGTTAATGAGGTTTCCTCAGCATTTCATGAAAATTTCATTTGCAGCACAGAAGGCTCCCTGACAGAAGCAGCTCTGGTGAATCTCACTGAGGTGGTTTAAGCCCTTACAACCTCCCACCATGTCCTCCCTCTGTCCGTGAGGTTTGTCATTCTTGTAGCCAAATGAAAGAGGCACCTAAACCTCAGCTGCTGCTGCTGCTTGGAGTTTGACATATCATCTTGTGCTGCCAGTGAAAGTGATGGGCAGGGCTGGGGGCATGGAGTCACAGAAGGGAAGGGACTCCTCTATCCTGTGATGGACAAGTCAACTTCTGCTTAACCAGGGGAGCAAGGACACCACTGTAATCACTGTGTTGTTTGAGTTGCTATTGCATTTTAACATCTTGTTCTGCTGTGTGTCAAGAGACAAATAGCAGGGCACAAGAATCTCCCAAATCCTTGATAAACTCAATGAATAGCATTTCAACAATTTCCTTCACGACTAGGAACTCTGCTTCCATTTTCAAAACTTGCCTGGGTGGCTTAGGTAACTGAGGTGTCCATGACCCGCTGCATATGGCTACAGTTAGCTGTCCAAACTAGTTAATATTGGTCCATTCTTTTAAACTCAGCATCTTTGTGGCATGGTTTAGAAGCTGGCTAGAGCCAGCCACAGTCAGCTGCTCAGTCTGCACTGGAGATCAGGCACTTAACTGTATCTGTGGGGGATTAAGAGTGGCAGCACCTATAACTGTCCCTGCCATGCAGGAGAAGCCTTCCAGGAGGGAGCACTGACAGTGGGAGCTATTTCAGGCCACACTAGTTGAGCCAACTGATCCAACAGAAGTGACTTCCTCAGGGACAGATGATAAGACTGCTCCATGTGGTTTTACCCCTGAACAGAGACATCTGAACACCTAAGCAGTAACTCCTGAGCCACCTCAATTCACTGTGTGGTGTTTCAAGGAAATCAAAGGCACTGGTGGCCTCTGATAGATCACCTGGGTGGAAGTGCTAAGGGGTATCCAGTGGGGTTAATCACATCTTAATTTCCCTCGGCTGGCTCTCTGGTGCAATAGTGACAGTGAAGCTGTGAGAGTGTGGCTGCCTGCATGCGTACCTAGCCAGCGCTATGAGAAATGTAGTTATTTTCCCGGATGTGAAATGGAAAGGCTATTTAAATGCAAAACAACTCCTTACAGATTTATGCCAAAAGTTATGTGTCAAGTTTATAAAATCAGATTAAAAGCATACATGTTGTGCTTTGTTCCTGATTGAGTACATTTGTAGCTGCTCTGGAAAAGTGGTGCAGTGTTGGATATCTTTCTGTAGTAATTACAAATGAGCATGAAAATACAGATGGGGAGATGAAACACTAAAGGCCAAATCTAATAAAGAATTACAGTATTGCAGCACCTTCCTTGCAGTCATCTGGTGCCCATATGGAATCCAGAACACTGTTAGACACCTAGTCTCCATTTAGAGGAGTCTACTCATACAGTACAGACTGATCTCCTCAAAACAGGAGCTAAAATAACCAGCTTCCTCAGAAGCTTCCTAAGACCAGCACAGTTGGATGTGTCTGTTTTGAGCTATCTGACTGAGAAACACCACAAGCACGTGTACATGTGAGACACTGGCCCTCTGATCGGGTTTTCAGAGGATATTTAACTTTGGATCACCAGCCTTGCTCTTCCCTGGCTGGGTATCCTACCGTATTCCCAGTTTTCCTCCAGATATTTTGCGCTATCTAAATTAGAGGAGGCTTTCACTCCTTGGTCCCAATGCTTTAGTGGCCTTACTATGTATTCAAGAAGATCCAAGTTTAATTTCCCTTCCTGTTCTTTCCCACACCGAAGCTGTTACCCTGCATCAGAAACAAGCTGACAGCATGAAAAGCAGTAGGAAGGACTTCAGCTCTGCAGAGTGCTGCCTGGCAGCGGTGTGAGGGGAATATAAATGCATTCCATGTATGAGCAAGGACCCACTTCAGCGTGTCCTAACTACTGCAGTATGGGCATCATCTCCTTGCATGCTATTTCTGTAATTGTTCCTGCACAGTGGCACAGTAGTAGCCGAGCTGTGGGGATATCCCAACAAGTGATGGTTCAGGTGCTCCTGCAGGATGACAGACATTTGAACGTCCTTTGGCAGATGTGGGAATTGAGCCCATGAGCCCGGCCTTCCTGAGCCGAGTCCTTTAATGGCTGTTAGAAAATAGGTCACTGTCTTCAGTGGTGTTTTAAAAATGTAGGGGAGTTAGACCTCCTTTAGAAGAGATCTGATCCATCAGTTGGTTTTATCCTGGCAAACCTAACAGAAAGTCTTCAGGGAAGGAGAGAGTGCCAATAGAGGGATTGGTCAGTTCTTTCAGGACTGAGCTGTCCTGCTGCCTGTCCAGGTTTGATAACAAGAAGCTTAAAGCACTGTCTGTGTAAGCCTTTTCACTTGCTTTTTTTACAGCTCTGCCTCCTTCACTGAGCTGTTGCCTACATCCCACTTTGAATCTGACCTTGTGTAGTGTATTTGGGTACACAGTCTATGACAGAGCAAAGAACTGAACTTGGTCTCCAGAGTCTTGATGCATCTTTGAACCTGTCTTTGTCTTCTGCTGATTTAGCCTTAGCTTTGCTCGCTCCTTGCTTGAGCAAAGCTGCTCTTGATGTTTAAGCTCATGGCCGTGTATTAATTGGAGATCTGGAGACAGAAAAACAGCCACTAATCCCTACTAGATAAAAAAAAGAAAAGAAAAGCAGATTGAAGTAAAATATTTTCACAAAAGAAGTTAGATGCTTTTGTTGTTGTTTTTCTCATCTGAAGCTGTAAATATGACGCCAGCTTCTATCAGGCACATACGATAATGGCTGCCCATTTTGCAGACTGATCAAAGCAGGATCAACGCCTCAAAAGAAAGACATGTAACTGAAATAATAAAATTGTCTACAGGATGTTGCTAAGCAGGTGGGCACCTTGAGTCTCATCTAGCACCCATTCCTGAGACAGTGCCCAGCATAGCAGAGGATAGGATATTCCTGGCCATATGCACAATATCAACATTACAAAGGTCTTAGAGACAAATACAGCTTGAAATGACAATCCTTAGGGCTTTCCAGAAGGGAGACTGATTGAACCAGATGGGGAGTATTTAGCCACAGCAGGCCAGCTTCTCAGATAATGTGAGGCAGCTTCCCTCCACAGATGATTTACAGCAGCTGGAACCTGTAGCTTCAAAGGATCAAGCTGCAGTCTCCTGAGCAATTGAGTCTGCATAGATTTTTACCAGTAAAATTAACAAGGCCAGTATATGTGCAGGGGGGGAGAAGTAACCCTTAATTGAACAGAAATTGCTGAGACTTAAACAGTAATTTCTCTAGTTACAGGCTTTTTTCTTAGCTTCTTAGGCCTTTTTGCTGAACCTCATGACACAATCAATACAGAAATAACACATCTGAATGGCCTTGGATGGTAGCAAGCCATAAAAGCTTTCTGAGGCTGTTAAAATGAAAATCTTCCTTTCTAAGTGGAAAGGAGTTTTTAAGGACAAAACAGCAGCTGCTTTGAAATGTCTGAATTCTTTTTTCTTGCAATTAGTAGCAAACAATAAAGGCCTCTATTCTGAGCACTGATGGCATTTCCTCAGCTTTGGCAGCCTTTGTCTTTTCTAAATGATAATAATTGTGCATGTTTGTTTGTGTTTAGTAGGGAATGTGTATCCCCGTAAAGCACGCTCATTTTGCGTGCTAGCTGTAGGCATGTTGTTCTGAGAAACTGCTTCAAGTCCGGGCCTCGGTAATTAGTATTTTTACTGATACATCATATAACCCTAATAGTGCTGTTTTCCTAAGCTTACATGAGATTGGTAAGCAGTGAAATCTCTTAGTTGCCCAGCTGCTCACCAGTTGTCTCTCGCTTCCCCGTGCCCAGCAGAGCTTTTTGCTATTACCAGGATTAAGAATTTACTTTGTAGGAGTGAAGTAGAGGGGATGGAGTAAACGTTTGCTCGGCTGCCTTCAATGATTTGTTGCTGAGTAAATGGTTGAGAATTTTCTTTATGTATTTTTTTCAACTATTGGCTCAACTCTCTACCATTAGACAGTGAATTGTTTTGTTCGTCCCTTTTTGGGGAATAACAAGGCATTGGTTGGCAATCTAGCAAGCAGAAACATGTTTCAGCTCTGCTACAGGTTCCACATAAGACCTATTTACCTGATAACATTTTCAGCTGATATCCTGCTCTCCCTGAACATAGTACTGTGATTGCTTCAGCCCTGAGCTGCAGCTGATGGGTGTTTCTAATCTACTCAGTCCTGAGCTGGGGAATGCACATCCATGTTTTTAGATGTGTATACAACATTTCTGGGCCAGAATGTTCTTTTGGAGGAATTGGTGAGTTGCTTTGTCTCTTGAGAATTGTTTTTGTCTTTTACAGAGGGTGAAGGATTCTCAGGAAGGTAAAACTAGACCTTTAGTCTTTACATTTTTGTTGACTATACAGCTTTCTTTTGTTGCTGAGGAAATCCTTGCTCTTGGCAAGTGGCAAGTGAGATTATTGGAACTGGAACTTGGCTAAGCTCAGCTCTTGAGATGTGTTCTATGTAAAAACAGGGAGGTTCTATAGAGCGTTTTTCCTCCTTAAAGGAGAAGGGTAAGCAGAGATTCTGCTTCAGCCTGGGTTGCTGAAGGCCATATTTCAGGGCCTGCTTGGTGGTTGCAGGAAATGATGGGAAGCCTCTGGCTGGAGGAGATTCTGCTCTTTCAGTTGATAATAGTACATTTCTTCAAATATGTAGCTTAGCTGTTTAAAATCATAAGAAAGTACCACATTCAAGACTGTATTTTTGTGGTGGCTGCAGCATGTGTTCAAGTTTTACTGCTTACCAGAAGGGCTCAAGCTCTTTTGGAGCCTGAGAATTTTGTTGTACTTTGATTCCAAGAGTTGGGGTTTAATTAAAACTGTCAAGCAGTAAGAGACTCACAGTAAAATCATGAGGTTACGACTTTGGACTTAAGAGAAAAACAGGATTTTTCAGAGTATGTAGAAGTTACAAAGGTCATTTGTTCAATTTGAGCACTTTTTTCCAGCTTAGACTCTCAGCTACAAAACTTGAGGAAGATGCAGAGAAAATGAAATGACTTGGAGGTGGTCTGAAAACAATCTGTAAAATAAATATATACATATTTGAAGCATGTAGATGAAGAAAGCTGATGAATCAGGAGAAAAACCCTATGGAGGAAAAATGCAAAATACCATAGTTTGCAAAGAAGGGAGCGCAGCACTGAAAAAAAAATAATGTGTTTCTCCACAAGTTATAGTTACATATTTTAACAATGCAGGCCACCAAACAGTCACAGAACAGAGGTGGGGATGGTGTGGATTTTTTGTCATTTACAATCTTTGCATCAGAAGTGATCTTTGTAAAAGGTACTTTGCAGCTCAACCTCATCTTGAGGCAAAGATCACACGTGAGGCTTTCTGCATTGTGTTATGCTGGAAGCCAAACTGCAGTCGTGATTCTCTTCTGGTCTTAACATCTGTTAACTTGCTTCTGCGTATTCTAATGTCGCGTGTACCGGATTTTCTCCTCAGCTTGAGCACCCTAATGCAAAGGAAGAGGGTTAAGTTTCCTCTCATCCCAGCTTATGGACCACTTCTAGGTTTTAGTGAAAACTGTTACTTCATGTGTATTTTCTACACAAGGTACAGATATTGCAAATAAGTGAACAGGTTTCACAAGAGAGAACAAAATCAAGTGTCTTTATATATATGCATCTATGTATACAGCTGTTGTGTGGAACTGTTTTGTTTTCTCTTTTTGCTACCATCTGAACTTTTAATTCCTAGGCTTTTAAAACGCTTTTTGTCTTAAGATTTTTTTCCCCTTCTGCAGGAAATGACTGTTTGCAAACTTAACTCCAGCTTCACTCCAACTTCACGTAACAGTGCTTCACGTGACTCAGGTTGGTATAGTGACAGCCACACTCAGCTGCCAGCTCTGCTGGTGCAACCCCTGCTACTCATACCATCAGCTTTCAGGCCTACTCTGCAGTTCAAAGAGAAGCACACCTCCAAAGTTGATAAAACATTGACTTAGAGCGAAAGCAGCATTCAAAATCTATTTGGGCCAGCTAGCCCTACTGCATGCATTGTTTCCCAGTTACCAAAGCAGAGTTAGCAGGCTTTATAGGAGCTGTGAAGGCAATTGCACTGGAGAAGGCAGAGTCCAAAGGGAGCACTAGCAATCTCCTTGACTCCCCGCATGGGGGGGCAGGTGCAGCTGCTGGCTCTTCTATCTATTAACATTATCATAAAACAACAAAGGAAAGTTTTGTATGTGGGTGGGTTTTTTGGTCTTTTTTTCTCATTCCCAGGAGAGCTGAATGTCTTGTTCATCAGTATGCTGTGTGAGATAAACCCTTTCTTTCACAAATGTACTTGTTTCACTGTTCATTTATTATAAGAAATAACAGTGCTCACATGCCAGTTTTCTTCTATTTGAACTTAATTTCATGAATCCCTGTGGAAAGCTAAATGTACCTATTCAATTTGCACCTAGGAAGTATATTGCTGCATTTATAAATACTCTAGTTTCCTTTTCATGATAGTACAAATATTCTACTTCTGAAATTAAAATTCATCCTAATCTTTTCCATTCTATAAAACTTTGAGTATTCTCCCTACCCTCAGTTCCTATTTTTTTTCTTTTTCCTCCACTATTTCAGTTGTAGGTCATCACCTGGACTTACTTTCTAAGGACCCTGTACAAGGCTATCAAGCCACAGTGCAAAACTTGAATATATATCTATACTTGCTTAGGTGCCGTGCAATTCTTTAGTGCTCTTCATAAATCTGCCAGATGGCTGTTTCTCTTCAATCCGATGGCTCATCAGCTTGTCACTTTAGAAGAACCAAAAGAGAAAGACTAGGTACTTAGGTAGGTTTGGAGGCATTCAAGGTGCAGAGAGGGCAAAGCATTAAGCATTTCCTTGGGAGATGTCAGGGAGTATCTATGCCCTTAGATGGCAGTTGTTTCTTTTAAGTCCTCTTTCCCAGTCAGCACTGACTTTTATCAGTGTAGAAGCAATAAGTGCAATTGTGA
The DNA here is from genome assembly GCF_023343835.1 of Lagopus muta. Taxonomy (NCBI): domain Eukaryota; kingdom Metazoa; phylum Chordata; class Aves; order Galliformes; family Phasianidae; genus Lagopus; species Lagopus muta. The sequence goes on from NC_064434.1 coordinate 99,491,629, forward strand.
AATTTTCACCCTTTCAGATACTTCAGTAATGTCTTCCCATGAAAACCAGGAAACAAATGTTTTGCCTCATCGTGGGAATCCAATATGCCTCATTCCACAAAGAAATTTCACCAGTGTTTGCAATCATTTTTCCACCTTTTCCGCATGCTAAATCTATTCTTGTTCTCATGGTATAATATAGTACATTACTACTGACGTGGAGAATATATGTGATAAATTAAAATCAGTTCCTCACAAGGAACCACTGACAATTTTTGCATCGTCCTGTGTTCAAAAGAGGTGTGCGATCATTGAAGGAGTCTCATAAAACTTGTTTTATCCTTATTCATGACTCCTGCTGTTGAATTGGATCAACGTAACTGGAAGCCTATTCAGCACAAATGAATTGCTGTGCTGGAAACCAATGTGGTTTTTATCCTAAGTCCTGCAACAAGGTGTTTTCTTTATATTCACAGCTCCCAAAGTCAGGTGACTTTAAAATGCTTTTTTCTGTATTGTGTGACACAATGAATGCTTGCTTTTCCATACTGGCAGAGAAGATTATGAAAATAATTTGCTTCCTATAGTTTCAGAAATGAGAAGACAATTTCAATTGTATTTATCTATTTTAAACTGAAGGATATATTTTACATATTTATCATGATATTTTTTAGATCAGTCAGATGCCTTGTTAACATTCAGGGTTGAAAATACTTAGGCTGCATATTGTTTGCAATTACATCTGTCCTGTATACAGCAATCTGTTAAGCTGGCTTTTGATCTAGAGCAATATAACTGAGAAAGAAGAAAATTATCTTTTCAAATGGACTTCATTTTCTCAAACCTTGGCAGAATTTAAAAGTGATCTTTGCTATCTCACTTTTCTTTATATTCAGTTAAATTTGAGGTATTTATTTTTGCCCACCCCTTTATATTACTTATTGCTCCCTTGAACAAAGTAATAACATATTTCTCAGCAGAGGAACAACCTGGGCTCTTTTCCAAAACATTTTTGGAGAGAAGGAAATCGTGGCTGCTTGCAGCAGTACAGAAGAGATGCTACAGAAGAAGAGACCCTTATCAGACTATGTGGTTATTAGCGTCAGTGATCTGCCTAATAGAGAAATTCAAAAAGAAGAAAGAGCAGATCCTTTCTTCATTTGTTCTGTGGTTTTGCCCACTGAGCAGATTAGGAATAAACCCAATATTGCTCACAAAAAAGGCTTGATATGTATTTCATGTCAGAAATCAGTCTATAAATGCAGAGAATTGTAGTGAATAATATGTTCACTGGACAAATACTGTTCTGGGGAGGAAAAAGACTAACATAATAGGAAGGAATAAACATAGTAGCCTGCTGGTATTTACTTGCAATAAGTTGTAGATAGCAAGTATGGAAAGGAGTCTATTTTTGGTCCATGTGGAGCACTTTGTTTAGTAATTTAACCATCATTCTTCTGATGTATGTTGTATGCCTCTAGCAAGACATCCTAGCATCCTATTTGCCTCCTTTGTTAACACAGCTGCATATCAAGCTGAATGCTTCAGGAATGTTTGTGAAATAACTATTAAATCTCTTTCTTGGACAAGCTGCTGTAACACCTCTCTGTTTAGCGTATAATACCCACTTTGAATCATTGCTACAAGTCTTGTTATTTTATAAGCTTTCTCTGGTTACTTATGGCACTGCTTTAAGTAGATTTTTTTTTTAAGGATGTTTCCCTACTCCTTCCCTATTGTTGTTGGTTTTTTTTTTCCTTTCTCTGCATGTACTGTATAGTATATAAATAGAGATTATCACAGTTTTTTCTTATCTGAAGTGTACAGCAGAAATAGAAGAGTTTGTACAGCTAAAAAAGATGAGAGGAATGGAAAGGGCTTCTGTAAGAAGACAGACAGAGATAAATACCCCTTAACATAGAGATGTAAGGCCACCCTATAGTTACACTAAATAATCAGTGTTACAGGGAAGGCAATTTGTGTGCATTTTGCCACTCTCTAAGAGCTAATGAGTTTAATACAACTATCAAATTACTATGTAATATTGAAAAGAGTTGCAAAGTGACATCTTGTAAAGAATGCAGATCAGGAGAACTTGCTGCTGTGAGGGAGCAGCGAGGACAGACTCTACTCTGTCCTGTTTGACCCCAGGCTGCAGGCCTGATGTATTAAAAGCTGACATTGCCACATGCTTGAAGGGCTGGTGAGAATCAGGAGAAAAGCCTGCAGTTCTGTCTGTACCCAGGCATGAAGCACATCCAAGTGGCTGTTTCCAGAGAAAGTAGCTTTGGGGTAGGAGGATATGATCAGCAGTGGCACAGTGGATGCAAGGCTTTGATAATTCTTTAGGATGTGCTAGGAACAGATAGAGAGCAACCACTGATGCTGCTTGCATTTTAGGTTTCTAGTGGCATGACAACTAGAATTGCTTTGACCCACGTTTCTGTCAGAAGAGAAGCAAGTTCCAAATTCCTTGGTGGCAGCCATGTTCCTGTTGTTGAAAACCCTATGACTCTCCTGCTGTCCAGCTAACCTCCTTGCTTTTGGGTGGATGAGTCAGATTTCTTCCTTGAGACCTGATGGCAAAAGAACTTGCATCATGCATGATTTTGACCTTCTGTCTTTTATGCTGCTGCAGAGTGGCCTCTGCAAGTTGTTAGTGCTAAGAACTCCGTGCTTTGTCCTCATATCCTATCCTGCACATCTTTCCATGATTTGTATGCCATAGCAGGGGCAGGGTGGGGAAAAATGCTATGGAGAGTTTGTAATGGGGAAACTTAAATGTAGAAGCCTGTAGAAACTTAGCTTTGAACATGAGGGGGAGGAATTAAAATGACATGCAATCTGTAGGTTTTGTTTTCTGTTAACTAAAAAACAGTTTACTGTTTTCTTTGTCTCTTCTGTTAGAGGCTTAAGTGCTTAATCTTAAGCTTATAGACTTTAATGTGAACAAACGGGCAAAATTGTATTAGGAAATACAGCTCTGGTTTCTTGAAACAGGGAGTACTTAAGGGATAAATGCACAGAGCCAGACTACGTGACTCGTTTCCCCAGGGAGAGCAGGTGGCCTGTGCATATGCTGCTCAGTGCTACCAGCACAGTGGTGAATTTGAAGGTGGGAAGTTTGCTGGGAGCGATGGTTTGGGTCAATGAGCCAAGAAGTTCTGAGAGCTGTGGGAGAGGGGAAAAAAAATCTCCCTTGGATGATGGGGAGCTAATGAAATGTGTGGCTACTCTAAGCTTAGTTCACTTGGCTTTGCTAATAATACCTGGGTGGCTTTCAAGCTGTGTTAAATCCAGGGTGATAACCTCACCCCACTCCAGAGCTGGAAGTACTCCACACTCTAAATACCTCTGCTGCAGACGTTCTACAAATCCTGCTTTGTTGTGGGAGGAGAGAAATGGTATCTCTTGGGTGGGGACTGGAGATGGCCAGAAGATACAGAGGAGGATCAAGTTACTGGAAACCTCGTATGAGTTTTCTCTCAGCAGAGCTCAAGGTACTTCATATCAATATCTTCTAAGAAGGTTATTTTTATTTAATGCTTTTCTTTCATGTTGCTGTCAACATAAAAGCTTGATGAATAAGTCTATTACTTTGTGTTGTTTTGTTGCTTGTTTGTTTGTTTTTTTTAATTATCAACTGTTTTCTGTTTTTGTTTAGGTGTTCAGGTCTTCGTCAGTCATTAGCTAGAATTTATTTTAATTACTGGTTGAATCCCTGAAGAAAAAATGTACAGACTACTTGCATTCTAGCTATGGAGCTGGCCTGCAAATACACAAAAATTCATTACAAAACCTGTGGTTTTGTACTTCCTTCATCTTGTCAAGCTTCTCCTATCTGAGTTTAAAATACTCAGGCATGCATTAAGCACAGGCAAGATGGGGGTCATAATTCTGGAGCGCCATTACGTAGGTTGGTGACACTCATTTTCCCAATGATTCCTGGTAGTTACAAAAATAGCCTGAAGATTTTGTGGCTACAAGACTGCCCCAGATCCAGACTCAAAAGCCATCCTTTTGAGTCGCTGGAGCTAGCCCTGCCTTAGATCTCTGCTCCACTTAACATTTTGTACTCTGAGATGAAAATTATTTATAAACAGGAAGCATAGGATAATTGCATATAGGATCTGAAATGGCATTTCAGAAAATCTCTCTGTTGAACAGTGGCAAACCCTCATTAGGGTATGTTGGTAGAGAGACAGTGAACAATGCTTGTATTAATGTCTATCAAAGGCAGAGCCTTGGGAAGCTGGATGGCGTGATGTTCCCAAAGAGAGGACCGGCTTCTCTGGAAATGCTGCCCTGAGTTCAAAGGCAAGGGAGGAGGTCTGCATAGCTGGAAGGGCTTTTCCCTGATGTAGTAAGGCTGTGATGTGAGCACTGCTACCTGGCTGATGACATTTCATTAGACTGGGTTGGTTGAAAGAAAGCTTTATTTCATAAAGTGTGAGATTCTAATGTCTTAATTTATTTATTTTAATGTGATAATTGGATAAAGTTCAGGTAGTTTTGTTTTCTATTTTTGAGTTTAAGGTTTGGAAAAAAAAAGTAAAGCGTGCTAGAATGTTGCACAACCCTCCTTCAGAAAGTATTCTCTTTAGATTTTATTGTACTTCAATTTTTCAAATATATATTGACCTGCAATTCATTTCCTTGAATATTTCAAATTCATTACACATCATAAGGGGTTTTCAGTTCTGAAACAAAATGTCAATGATATTAGTGAAAGTACTTTGTATAAATCCATCATTCTGTAGTTAATCTGAGCTATTCAATAAGAAAAACTTTCAAAATTTGAAGTGATGATGCCCCACATATTACAGTTCTGGCTGCTAAAAGATTAACAAGAAACAGTTAAAAGATTTTGGAGCAAAATGATATTTAAGAGTGCCCTTAGATCTGTCACTGCACAAGGAACAAAATTGAAACAGGAATAAAGGAAGCTCCAGTCAAAAGAACAGAGGCACCTGTTGCCTAACCCTCTCCCATTCTCATAAGAGAAGCATCTCAGACAGCAGGCTACTGTGGCTAGCAGTTGAACTGTGGCACCCCAATTGTAGTTGGGGTCAGTCCTGGGGTGGAAAATGAAAACAGAAATAAAATTTAAAAAAAAAAAAGGTTTTTTAATTCTAGTATGGAACCTAAAGTCCAGTGCTGATGGTGTGAGAAGGAGTATCCTGATCTATAGAGGGTGGTGATGCACTGGAACGGGCTGCCAAAGGAGGTTGTGGATGCCCCATCCCTGGAGGCATTCAAGGCCAGGCTGGATGTGGTTCTGGGCAGCCTGGTCTGGTGATTGGCTGCCCTGCACATAGCAGGGGTTGAAACTAGATGATCATTGTGGTCCTTTTCAACCCAGGCCATTCTATGATTCTACTTTGTAAAGATTTATCAGTGATATGAAGGGAAAAGTAAACAAGGAGAATTATTGGTTAGGATAAGTGGAATGGAACTGCTCATTACAGTTGGGCAATGTGATAGACATGATGCATATGGACTGGCCACGTATGAGACTCATGAAGAGTTAGTTATCTAAAAAAAAGAAGAGTTCGTTGCTGCTCAGGAGTTAAGCTGGGACAGCAGGGACAGCAGAGGGCTGCCAGTTGGGTGCTGTGAGACTGGCAATGGGGTGCTGAAGGCACACAAGATACATGAAGAAACATATCTGCATGTTACTTCCACACGTAAGTTCAGAATAGACATCTGTAGACTGTGATCTTTAGTGGAATAAAGTTTTCTACCATTCTTTCCCAAAACATACCTAGTTCTAGAGAACAATTTATGAGAAGAATTATGTGATATGATGATGTGACAGTGAGGGACTGAATCTCAAGAGAATTCTTCCAGTTCTGTTTGTGTTAATCTCGGGATCTTTGTGTTAGACAACTTCTGTAGAAATGGTTCTCCGGGCTGTGCTTGTCTTCGCTGAGTATTTTGATCCTTCTTCCGTTACTGTGAGCCCAATATTGCAAGACTTCCGCCACCTTCCTCTTCCATCCTGTGGGTACTCTCCTCCAGCAGAAGACAGTTGCCCTGCAAGTTGATCAGCCCACAGAGGGCTGTGTCCTGTCCCAGGAGCCTCTACTGCTTGTGCAGTTCAAACACATCACCGGACAGGGAGAAGTGGGATTCCTCCTCTGAAAAACTGAATTGCTCTCCAGGCTACACTCTCATTTCTTGGTGAGTTGGCATTTCCTTCAATCTCTGGAAGGACTTTACATAAAACTTTACATTCCTGACACTTTGTTGTTGTTGTTGTTGTTAGAAAGGAGCTGTTTTTGTCAATTTTAATGATTTTCAGTGATTTCCTCTGAGCTCTGTGTAGTTGGCAATTACAGACCTCAGTTTACAGGCAATAGGGATGTGAAGACTTACATTTTTTTGCATTTTATTTAGGTAATCTGCAAAATGCATATCTAAGCATCCCAGTTCTTTCTGTCAGACTGTTGAGCTGCATCTGTGAGGGGCGTTGTGCTCCTCATCTCCCAGGGAAACAAAAAGTATTTGCAGGATCTGGTACATCAGTGGGGAAAATGAGAAGGCTATAAGGATGTGTTTTTGAATAAGGTCTTATTCACATGACTGTGTGTGTGCTTATTAGTAGGGAAGGAGGTGCCTCATCTGCAATACTGCTGCAGGATGTGGTGGCTGAATACAGACACCTATGAGCGGTGTTTCTTCGGTGTTTCTTTTCTAGCTTCCCCAAGTCATTTTGAGCAGAATGTAAAGAGTATGAGAGGACAGGATGGAAAACCTCAGTGGAAATGTGCAAAGCTACCCCTGAGCAATTACCTGTGCTGTGCATTGTGTCAGGTTTGGGTGAGGAGGGGGAGATCCCTTAATAGTTGAGTTTGCCAGAGCAAATCCTGTGAGAAATAGCAGTAATGTTAAATTACAATACAGCAGGTAGACAGCATATGCTTCTAGGTATGCCATGGCAATGCTGTGTTTGTACTCCACAATATTTACTTTTTTAGACTCTAATGAAAGCTAATTTTATTTCAACAGTTGAAGGTTCTGTGACCGTTTTTATCCGTGATGCTATTAAGGAAAAGAATGTAGCCGCTACAAGGATTTTTTCATGTCTATTGCCAGCTTTCTTTGACTGAAGTACTGTGTGCTAGGTGTATTTTCACAGGTTGCCTTGCCAATATTTTTCCTTTTTATACCTATCCTTTGGAATTGCAGCTCCAAGTCTGGCAGGGGCAATGCAGAAGACCTGAAGTCAAATAAAAAGCAGAATTGACCGGTGGGAATGGAAGTATTGCAATAACATTGCTATTTAACTTGCTAGCTAATAAAGAAAAAAGAAAAAAAAAAGCTGTTTCCACATCAACTGGTGGAAAATTATAATTAGCAATTAAATTAATCCAAACAAATTGGGATTTTAACCCCATCGTCCTGGCTCAGTTCCAGTTTAAGTAATTACATCCTGGCTACCTGCATTCCCTACGGAGTTTCTGCCGTGTAAGTTACAGTTTATACCAGATCCGCGTGTGTTGGGCTTGTTATGAACAGTTGTGTACCATGTCAGCATCTGGTAAATCCTATCTGGTAAAAAGCACAGAGGTGATTGCATTGCAGTAAAAATAAGGAGTGAGTGACTGTTTAATTATAGTTAATGTGTTAGTAGGATTTGTGCCTGCAGCAAACATCAGGAGTGGCTTCCTACAGTGATGGTCATAATATAAACAGATTAGGAGTGAGTAGACTGACAGACAAGCTGAACTGGAACTTTCTTTCCTCCCCACCCTTCTCACATAGAATTTCCCATACTTTCTTCTAATGCTGAAAGCTTTTCTTTATGTTAAAGCCAGCTTGGAATGGCTGCTGTGTTTTTAATCACGGCAGTGCATCCTCCTGGCTCACTGAGCAGCCTGCAGGCAGATGAACAGGGTGGTGTCAAGGGGAGACAAGGGAACAGGGAAACCATCTTTGAAACAAAGCATCCCCAGTGGTGTCATGTGTGCTACCCTCGTCCTCTGGGAGATGCAGCTGAATCTGGCTTGTTCCTAAAACCCGTGTGGAGAAAGGCAGCGAAACACTGAATTCAAATCTAACTGCATCTGATACAAAGTAGTCTTTGGCTGTGGTTTTGATGCGATTCAGAAGGATGGCAATAATTTAATTCATTTTATTGATGGTAAGTTTATTTGAAGAGGATGATTTCTGCAGAGATGAAATGTTGAAAGCAAGACTAAGGAGTTATGTTCTGTTACTCTTTTATTTTTATTTTTAAAGCAGCTTGGGGAGTCCTTTCCTACCTTTTATTTTGAGGGAGCAGAAGACAGGGCTCCTCCTTCTAAAATCTGAGGCACTAAGTATTCATTTGGATCAGACATGTGTAAGATGGAGATGGATAGAAGATTCTGGGGAGGAACAGCTGCATGTATATGTACAGGTTAGAGGCTGACCTGCTGGAAAGGAGCTCTGCAGAGAAGGGCCTGGATGTTCTGGTAGTCAAAGGGTTAGCCGTGAGCCAGCAGTGTGCTCTGTGGCCAAGAAAGCCCATGGAATCCTAGGGCACATTAAAAAGAATGTGGCCAGCAGGTCGAGGGAGGTGATCTTCCCTGTCTGTTCTGATGAGACTACATCTGGAGTACTGTGTCCATTTCTGGGCTTGCCAGGTTTAAAAAACAAAAACAAAAAACAGGAATCTCCTGGAGAGAGTCCAGCAGAAGGTGACAAAAATGATAAAGAGCCTGGAATATCTCCTGCATGATAGAAGGCAGGGAGACCTGGGACTGATCAGCCTGGAGAAGAGAAAACTGAGAGGGGATGTCATAACTGTAAATATCCAAAGTGTGGGGTCAAGTCAGTGGGGTGGGCTCTTTTCAGAGATGTGCAACAATAGAACAAGGGGCAATGGGCAGAAACTGGAACACAGGAAGTTCCATACTAAAACAGACAAGAATTTTTTCAGTATCAGAAGTGACAGAGACCTGGTACAGGCTGTCCAGACTGGCTGTGGAGTCTCCTTCTGTGGAGATATTCAGGATCTGCCTGGACTTCTTGCCTGTGTGACCTGCTGTAGGGAACTGCTTCAACAGGAGTTGGACTCCATTTCTAGATGTCTGTTCCAACCCCTGCAATTGTATGATTTGGATGTGAAACTGCTTTTGAAATTTGGAATCGACGACATTTTAATTACAGTTTGAGGACAGCTTTGTCTCCTAAAACCTGGGCTTGGAAACTTTCTCCTCAAGATACTGCTTTTTAAAAGCAAGGACACATCCAGCTTTCACTAAGAGCCTCAGACGGTGCTTGTGGAGATGACTGTGTGCATGCTGCCTCACAGAGAGCATCTGAGGGCAGCCAGCTCTTTGTTATGTGCAGGAGACTGAGTGAACAGGAAAAGCAAGGTCTGAGAAGTGGCTCCTTTTCACCCTGAGTAATATTTTAACAGCTGTGTAAATCACGTAGGGTCCTTGGGTGAATGGAAAGCAAAGAACGTTGGTAAGAGGATTGGAATGAGAGTAGCTTTTGAGCAAGATCTTTTGGTGGTAAAATCCAAATTCTGCAAATTATTACAACTTTTTATTTATTTATTTATGAAAGCAAATACATTTTCAGCAAGAAACAAAATACAAACGTATAACTTTATGCTCTTCTTAACCACTTTAGTTTACTTCCTTTAAAATGCTTCAGCCATCATCATTTCCCCACAACAGATATTTTTGTTGTGGAAACTAATTTGAATGTGCATGATAGATGAACTGCATTGGAAACTCCAATTTTTATCAGCTCTAACCCTTGATCTTAATTAAATCCTCTACATCTGTTTCCGTAGAAACCAACCGATACAACAAAATACTGCTGCTGTATGGAAGAAGTATGCAGGAAAAAATATTTCCAAATTTGCTTCTGACCAGTTTATGGCCACAGGAGCAGGTATACATTGCTGCCTTCAAAGGCATTGCTGGGCTGGGTCAGGGCCTGATCCTTGCTAAAGAAAAACACACCACATATTGAAATTCATTTTGCCTCATAGGTGAATAAGATTTAAGATAAGAATGGTACCTTTCTTCTCAGTCTTCTCTCAGACTGCAATTCTGATGGGAGCAGTAGAAGGAAATGCTCCTAATGTTTTTCATACAGATGGTTATCAGATGAATTTCCAGTATCTATTCTTGGGGGAAATTTCTGGCTCATCCTCTGTCCACGGTAAAAGGCCAAGGCAAAGCTGCAGTGTCCGAGGGAACATATGTGTAGTGTTCCCAGCTGTTGAGTAACTACACCTATAGCATTGCAGCAAACTCTCTCCTTGATACAACTGTCTTTTGGAGTGTGTAGATTCAACAATTTGAGGGGCATAAAATCAAAAGCAATAAATCTCTGCCATCTAACTCCTACAGCAGTGCTTTGTAAGCCAACTGCATTGCTATGCTGTATAATTTTCAGCCTTCAGAGTAGTGCACTAAAAAGTCTATTAGTTGGCACACCGATCTCCCTTATTGTTGTTCAAATCTAAGGTTGCAGGGCTGTAGTTTAGCCAAAGCTTGTTGTTAATCAGCAGTTATGCAATATACCCTTGGGTTTTGAAAAACAGGCTCTTGGAAAAGAGCTGTGCAGAAAGGAGTGATGTTCAGCTGGGGTCAGAAGTGCTGAGGAGACAGAGTATGTTGTCATGGTGTCCTCATGGCCACAAGGTGGTCACATAATTCAGTGACATATCAGTGTATTTCACAAGTAAGATGAGTCAGGAGAGCCAATAACGATTTTTATAGTAAGATTTCAGTTCAGTGGCACTTATACACATCATGTTTGCGCTAGTCAAGGAGAAAGTCCTTCTTGACGTGTTTGGGCCAGTACTCTGGCAGTCAGGATGTTCCCCTCCACAGCCTTATTCATGTGAATTTTACTCTCTATATTTTTATCTGTTTTAAATAGATATTAAATAAATATTTAAATATCTGTCTCTATTTTTTACATAAAGCATAATAATTGTCAGTGTGTTTTATGTGTTTATAGAGAACACCATGCCAAGATAATGTGTATGTGTGTGTATGTATACACACACACATATATATACATACATATGTGTGCACATATGTATACACACATCTTCCCTAGACAGAACATGTTACATGTTACTATTCAGTGAGTTAATAATTTCCTTGTCAGGCATATGTATGAATACTTAACAAACTTCCCTCTATATCCTGTTCTGCCTTAATGTGTTTCTGCCAGGTGGCCAAGCAGTAGCAACTGCAGGTTCTAGGACCACTTGGGATGCAGGAAGTAGATGGAAAAACATCCGATGGTCATAGATGCTATCTGGGTAGATATCCTGAGTTATAGAGAGGTAAGAATGCGCCAGAAGCCTTAGAAATTCTGACTCTGATAGATAGTGGGTTTGATGTCATCTTTTAAAACAAAATGAAACCTGTTGGCTACGGGCTCTGTGCTGTGTTTTCTGGGTGATAGCGATGGTCCTCAAGTTTGCATTGTCATCACTGCTATCTGGATCTTTCACCACACTGATGCAAAGTCAACCGTCATGGTATTATTAAATATTGTGATACAAGTGCTGTTAATATACAGGGGCAGGGGACTTTGTAGTTGCAACGATAATGGAGGGTGCAGACAGATTCAAGAATGAATTTTGTAACTACCACAAGTATTCACACTTAGCACTGTTCATAATGCACACATTTAGAAACTCAGCTCTACTGTGCTATTGATATTTTGTCCATTACTAACAAGAGCTTGTTAATTTTTTTCCAAAAGCTGTACAGTTGGAACATGCATTTGGGAAGTGATGTTAGATTGCTTTGAAAACTAGATATTTTCCTCCCTAGGTATCTTCCTTTAAAACATACCCATAGGTATCTTGATTTTGGTAAATGAAAACTAAAAGGCATTTGTGTATGTTCATGTTTCTGTGAATGTATGTATATAGATATTTTTATTAATTTTTTTCTTTTTATGGAGATACGTGCAAACCTCTTTGTGTGTTCGTGTGCTGAAGGTATGGCTGCTGACAGTTTCTATAATTTAAAATTACCAAACATTTCTTATTACAAGAAACTGAAAATAGGATGTTGTAACTCTCTAAACTGAATTTTTTGAAGTCAGTGCTTTCTGTAATGGGCCCATCCAAATTTTACGTAAATAAAATATATCCATGCGTGTGTGTGTGTGTGTGTGTGTGTGTGTAGAACTATTAATATTTCAATGAAGTTGCTCAGTTGAACAGCTGAAGCATTGAAAGATTTCTGTTTGGGTAATTCCTCAGAGGTGTCTGAATCTTCACTCTGAAAGTGGGAACCAAAGTGAAAGCATAGCAGGTAGTTTGTTGGGGATGCTCCCATTATCATATCCATTAAAGGAAAACAAAATAATGAAAAACCGTAACAGATTCCACTGTCAGCCAAACTGTAAGCCTTTAGAAAATAACTGGTTTGTTGGAGTTCAAGTAAGTTCATAGGTTTTATGGCTAAGTCTTTCAAAGTTTCTGCTTGCATGAGGCATGAGTTGTATGGGACCAAAACAAGCCGTCTGGTAGTTACGTATGATGTCAAGACCAAGCACTACCAACAAAAAGGATTTTGTGTCTCCTCTACAAGAAGTGAATCCCCTGTTGGTCATCAATATCAGAAATATAACCGTTTCACAAGAGCTGGAATTTGCTGAAGAGATGGGCACACTCTGGTGCCAAGGAGACATGTAGCAAAAGGGCAAAAGCTGGAAATGCAGATGTTCTGGAGGGAAAAAAAAAAAAAGACTGAAAGCTGTGAGGAAAAGAGATTGGGAGTGCTGGGTAAGATGAACGAGAAGTGAATTGATAAGGGAAGGAGTAAATTTTGTGTGAAGAAATAGAAGAGCTAGCAAGACCGGCTGGACTAAAAAATAATAACAATAAAAATAACGAAGCAAGGGATAAGGGAAAAAATGTTGAAAAGCACCTGAGGGTGGGATTCATAGCAATGTCTGACAAAAAGACAGAGATAGTATTGCAACTGGCTGAGGAGATATCAATACCATTTTGTACTGGGAACTGGTGTCAGAAGGGAGGAGAAGTTCGGGAAGGGAAACAGTGAAGAGCTAACTGAGCAGAAACCAAAGCAATTTGAGCAATGACTTAAACAACAAACAAGAGAAAAAAATGAGACTAATGGAAAGTCCTGTAATTCATTAATCACTACTTTTGATTGGCATAAACAAGACATCAAAAATTGGTGCTTTTTTTTTTTTTTTAATTCAAATTTATTTGTATTGGTTTCCCTTCCGTAAATTGTGTATGGTTCCATTCCCTTAGCTAAGAAAAGTGTTGGGAAGATAAAGGGCACAATATTTGCCATTTGTGGAAAAATGAGAACCACAGAAACATCCAGGAGGAAATTAATAATTCTGTCTTCAGAACCACTTTTGTATATGTGAAGTAAATTAAGCCTCGGGCAATAGACTGAACAACAAGCAGAAAACACACGTTGAATTGATACTCATTAAGTGAGTACAGTCCATTCTGTGCATTAAAGGAGGCAGGAAAATATGGTTGTATCATGAAAGATTATATCCTAAGTTGCATAGAAAAGGGAATCTTAGCTGAGGCAACATTAGCAACCTTAATTCTTTCCTAACCTTAAGAGAGTTTGTCTTGACGACCTTAATAATGTTCTTTTAGTACTTTTGTGTTTGTGTAGATAAAGCACAGAGAGTTTTCTCATGAAGCTCAAAAAGCAAAGGAAGTATGTGTTGAAGGCCAGTTTCCCTATACAAGCATCACAAAAACAATTCCAATATTAAAATGAGATTTGAAATATGTAATTGTATGTTATCTGGCACAGGTATTCTTATAATTGTAATATAAGTTTCCCAATCTCACTTTTCATCCCTGTATGACCTTCCTCAGCACAGTACAGCTCTTATTTTTTAGGATAAATGAGGTTGGAGTGTTTCTGACAATCAGGATTTTTTTTCCTACTAAGTTGTATTTCATTTGCAAGTAAACAGGGAGTTGAAGTGGCCCCTCATTTAGAAGTAGTGTTTGCAGGTCTACAGGTATTGAATGCTATCCCCACACTACCTAGCTGAGTGAGCTGGATCCTAAGAAGGATATGGAGCATGTACCTAGTGTTCTAATTAAGGCTGATAGCCATTCATCTCTCTAATTGCAGCAATGCCCACCAGGTTAATTTCACCCCAAATGTCCCATTCCTCTTGTGTCTGAACAGGTGACATAAAAGCCATCTGGAGTCTTGCCAAGCATGGAGAGAAAAATTTACTGACTATGATTTCACACCAGAAAATATTACAGGATGAAAAAGGTCAAAGTGGTGAAGTTTCTCTATCAGGCTTCTGGAAGTATTGTTGTCTTCTGCCTGAGCGTTAGTGGTCGTATCATCTGTTTGTTGTTTTTTTTTCCCATAAACTTGTAGGAGTTATCTGTGAATAAGTAAAGATTTTCTAACATGCTCTGTAATCTTTGGGGCTGCCAGGTGTTATTCATTTATTTGAAAGGAAAAAGAGAGGAGATTCAGGTGTCGGATGTGCAGTTGTAAGAGAGTCATGGCGTGTAGTCAGTGAAGCTCATGGAGCACATGTAGTCAGCCTTAGGAAATGTTCATTTGTGAGCCTATGTTCTGGGTGAGCAGGACTCTATTATTAGATTGGGCTTTACAGATCCAGCATACTCTCCAGACTCAGAGTTTTTTATTCTGTAGTACATAACCTAAAAAATCAGAAAAATTATATGGTTCTTGATTCTTTACAGGTTGAGTTCATTACTGTCAACAATATTTCCTGTGTCTGATTGATTTGTTTTAGCCTTAGGGTATATGCAATAGGTTTTCACTGTTGAAGATTAAGTAACACTGAATTTCCTTTATGTAGCCTAAGGACATGCATTGAGAAGCTTCTTTGTTTTTCAGTGGGTAAGAATCGCCCCATTAACTTCAGCTTTTATATCACATGTTCTCTGGAGTGAAAATTTTCCTTCTGTGTTCTACCAAGCTACTAGAAAGAATGGACATGACATTAGAAAGGATATTACTAGAGAGAAAGAGCAGTAAGAGTTGAGTGAGGGAATGGATGGCCGTTTTGTAGAATCACTGCTTGATTCTGCTAGTCACAACTGCTGAAGTATGAATTCTTCCCCTTAACTGGTTATGCACTGCTACACCAAAGTATGAGATCTCAAGTGAGACATAAATTCCAAACAAGGTAATATTTTGCACCCACTGACTTTACCAAGAATAGGGAATTTATCACCCTTTGCTGAAGAGGAAAGGTGTCAGACTGTCCCTCATCCCTAAAATAAGACATGTTATTGCAGCATTCCACCTGAAATGATCTGATGCCACTCCTAGAGCACGCACCTAACATTTTGAGTTCAAGAGTGTTTAAATATCATGTATAATTTCTACTACAGCATTCACATGTTTGTAATTTTTTTTCTCTTTTGTCTACTAAAGGATGAAGAGCTGTATTTTTTTCCCCTGTGATCTTTTATGAACTACTGCTCTTTAGGGACAGAGATCACTCATGCAAGAGGGAGAGCAATTGCTTATTGATGTAATTGTAGCAAATGAATACAGTATGAAGGGCACGTAACTGACAGCATCTTTCTGGAAGATATGCAGACACCCACCTGCTTCACTGGGAATGTTTGTACATGTTGCCAGATACTTGTCCTGAGGTGAGTCTGAAAATACACAACTGGAGCAAAAGTTCAGAACATGAGTAATTAAAGAAGGCCCTTTAATCACTCTTCTCACTTTATCTCTCTTCTGTTTCAGTGGTGTTTGTTTCCTTTTCATAAAGAAGACAACAGCTCTGGACGCTGATAAAACAAAGCTTGGCAGAATCCCAAGCGCAAAATCTTGTTCTGGGACTACATTCAGCTTGATCTCATTTACCTCACAGGTATGAAGGGATTTTTCATACACTGGCCAGAATTGCTAGTAAAGGCAATTGGGATTTCTAATTGTGGCTATGCCTGTATTTGGATTCCAATATAATGTGTATTTAGGAGGGCTTTTACAAGAAAACATAACCTCATTCTGCCTGTGCTCCAAGCCAACAGTATCGTATGTTGGTCTGCTAATGTAGGAGAAGAGTTTATTAGCTGAGCTTGGTGCACTCTTAATTGTGGCTCCAAGATTCAGCTTGGAATACAGAGCATATTTATAAATCTGTATAAAGGAATAACTATAAAGGAGTAACGTTTGTGGAGAGGGAGTGTCCATGGATCATCTTGTTCCCTCTCTCACTTGGGATACTCCTCTGCTCCCATTCCTCAAATGTCCGAACCTCCTGGAAAGAGATCTCCGCAGCCAGAACACAGCCTTTGCCTGAAAAGCTCCTGAATGCAGCTCAATACTGCGAAATATAGAAGATACAGGAGGCATTCTAAGAGCAGTTTCTGATTTTTCTCAAGTTGACTCACTGTTTATAATGATTTGTCATATTAGTTCAGGGTAGCTGTTTTTTAATATTTGATTGCACAGCTGAGTAATCTTTGTTCATACACAGGCCATTGCAGCACATATTTTATAACATAAGGTATTTTTTTGAGGGAAAAGTAACTAACACACGGTGCCTTGTCACTCCAGCACAATAAATTCCACCTTGACAGTTGTAATGGATTATTATTGGGTATCACCCTATTGTTCCACATCTGGAGAGGGGGGAAAAAATATGAAAGGCCTTGCAAGAATTTCCACAAATCAAGAGCTGAAATCCAAGCATCCAGTGTCTAGTGTATTGCATTTTTGATGAGACGAATGCGGATTCATTTTCTGTTGCCGTATTTGTAGCTTACATAGCATTGTTTGCAATATGTTCTGGCACATGATATTACATATGCTTTCTTTTACAATTCATGTATAAATCAGAATGCTCTGATCCTAGATCCCTTCCACCTTTCAGACCCTCTTTCAGGTATTCAGCAGGACTGCTCCATAAGTTTGTATTATGACTTTTCCACAAGTGTGCTCATGGAAAGCCTATGTCACTTGGAGGTATGTTGACAATGAGTGAATCACACTGTTTCACACTGCACTGAATCATTTGTAAGCCATCTCCCAAATCATCATTTGTTTAAAAAGCTATTAAAATGAAGAAATAGAGAAGAAAAACCAAAACAGTTTTGCTAATCGAAGGGTGTAGCCAATAAGACAAAGCTGAAGCACTGGTCAAACTGCATCTAATCGCTGGGAACTAAATTCATGTGGTTTTCATCTTCTCTTACATTTGAATCTCTAATAGGTTGCTTTAGAATCAATATTTACAGTACAAGCTCATTCATGGTGTTTTCTACTCCTTGATGAGATGACAAAAGACTTTAAAATAAAACATTAAGAAGTGCCAGGGTGGATTTTCATTCAATATTCAGTTTACTAGTTTTCTTAATAAAATGGATTCATGCTTTGGGACACAGTGTTTTTACAGACACCAGATATTTGTCTGACATCCAAACAATGCAGCTTCTCTTGTGTTTACTAGCAGACTTAGGGAATGCTTCTAATTTTCAAGAATATATTTTATTATTTTTTTAACAAGATTTCAATCAGAATTTGACACTTGTAATTTGGGGCACTCAGTGCATTACGTAATGCCAACAAATTCAAGGCACTTTTTTGCAATATGTTTTGATTGATGCTTAAGCAGTGTTTAATATTACCCCTTCTGATGGCTCAAGTAATATGCTAAAGTGCTACTGCAGGAAGGCCATGCTGTAAGAACTGGAGCAGACCAGAGGAATGAGAGACTTTTCCAGTATGATATTCCTGATATGTCCCCAGAATGTACAAATAATTTCAGAGAATCAATTAACATTATCTTTGTACTTCCTACATGTAAAGTACAGTGATTGTAAACCTAAGAAAATGTAAATCCTGAAACCTTCTTTCCTCCTGGATTTTAAGCTGTGTTCTCACTACTTGGAAAATCTCTGTGCTCTAAATAGCACCGTCTCCATGGCAATGTGCAGCTCAGTTTTAAACTTTCCAACACATAAAAATGTTAATTTATTTGTTCTAAGCACTCCCACAATTGTCCTAGCTATGGAAGCCTCAGGATCGGGCACCTTCCAGGAGCAACAGAGCTGTCAGGTTAAAGACTGGGTTAACTGCCAGGAATTGCCCAACCTGAAGGTCCTTGCTGGCAAATTATATTATTATTTCCTGTCAGCTTAGCTTGTGAAGTGGCACTTAAAGCATTAGGCAGTCAGTGCACTCAGAGCATTCAAAGAAATTTTGTTTCTTTTGTTCTTAATGTGATGGAGTCCTTTGTAAATGAATGCAGCCTGTGATGAAATAGCGACTTGTTAAATACCATGCCTGGCATGCCCAACTTTCACAGTCATTACTATTACCTCACACCACTACAACCTTTTTTTTTCCCTTAATTTATGATAAAGACATACAATGTCATCTCCTTGAGGAAGCAAGGCAGTAAGTTGGTATTTTCAACATTGTTTCTCCTTTGTTAATCCTCTGATAGCTTGACTTTCTGCTGTAAAAAATCACTGGCCTTGAGACTGTCAGAGCACTGCCTGGCAAAGTGCTAAGCATTTTGATTTTGATCCAACAGAGCACTCAGGCAGATGTTCGGCTTCAAGTATGAAGGTAATTT
Organism: Lagopus muta; assembly: GCF_023343835.1. Taxonomy (NCBI): domain Eukaryota; kingdom Metazoa; phylum Chordata; class Aves; order Galliformes; family Phasianidae; genus Lagopus; species Lagopus muta. The sequence goes on from NC_064434.1 coordinate 99,510,190, forward strand.
TTACTGGAGGCTCAGGAAAAAACCTCTCCTCCTAACCTCAGAGCCTTCTGTGATTTTCTTGACTACAACTGGAGTATTCATTACCTGTGGGATTTAAGTTACAGATCACCAAGCCCTAAATTTTGAGCTACAAGAAGAGTTTGAAAGAAATTCTACTTGGCCTGGTATTTTTTTTTTCTAGTAATGAAGCTGTCACCTGTTACAGATAAATAATTTAATACAAGAGAAATCAGTGTACTGCCATGATGTAGAAAAAGAGATGGGCACTGTCACCACAAAAAAAGATGCGCTTAGGACCGGTTTTTAAGATGTACCTTTTGGGGATAACAACATTAGTTCATGCATGTGAAACTGATCTACATCATCACAACACTTCTTACCAACTTCTAAACAAGATATTTTTATTGGAGGAATTTTTTCACACAGAGGGTGGTGACACACTGGAACAGGTTGCCTAAGGAGGTTGTAGATGTTCCATCCCTGGAGGCATTCAAGGCCAGGCTGGATGTGGCTCTGGGCAGCCTGGTCTGGTAGTTGGTGACCCTGCACATAGTAGGGGGTTTGAAATTAGATGATCATTGTGGTCCTTTTCAACCCAGGCCATTCTATGACATGATGTGATATGATAAGAGTGCATGGGTTTATGCAGGATTTTTTTTATTCTCCTGTGTAGGCATTCAGTCTCCAAAAGCCAGGACCATACATCTTCAGGAGATGAAACTGCAAAAGAATTTTGAATAGATTGAACCTGAGGACGCTTCTGGCACAGCTAGTACTAAGGGCGTGTTGGCTGTGGAAAATGACAAACTCTGCAGTCTGGTGCTGAAAGAATTAGAAGGGTTTGAAACGTGGGAAAATAATGGAGAAACAGCTTTGAAATGGCTATTCACCTCCTGCAAATACACTCACCGGACAACTAGGACAGATACAAGCTGCGAAGGAAGGTACCTCCCAGTAGTATGCTCACTTTTATTGTTATAATTAGCTTTGCTAGATCACCAGTCCAGAGCCTTTTGTATATAGATGGAGACTTGTCATCATAGCAAAGTCTGACAAGGATACAGGCTTTTTCAGGTATTTACTCATAATGTAGATCCCGTTCTGGGTAAAACGAAGAACAAAACTCAGTAGGACTTATAAGTCAATCTTGAGTCTTATTATTTGCACATAGGAAGATAAGTTAACTCCTCCTAAACAGACATAGACCATAAAATCTTCTCATAAGTCTGGAAGGGATAGTTGTAGTCTGATATCCTTCTCAAAGAATGAATCCCAATCCCAACAAATGTCTGCTTCATCCATTTATACAGTATCTCATCCTACAATCTGCCAAGATAGATACTCAGGTGCTTCACTGTCCTCACAGTCTGAATGCTCCCTCGTTGCAGCAGTTTAGCAAGCACACCATGGCAGAAAAAGCACAGTATTCTTTCTCTCTTACTAGCAACAAAGGGATTTCAAGATTATTATGCTCACCCTCTCTTCTCTATACTTCACAGATAAAATTCCATTCAATTTATTTATTTGTTATTCCTTTTGTAAAATTTTGATTCAGATTTGATGGTTGTTTTTTTCACTCCAAATTCACTCCTATTTTCATTTTTCACTTGAAGTGCTGCACCATACACTAAAATCTTAACTCCAATTTATAGGTGTATATAGATGTTATATATCCCAATGTGACAGCTATCAGTATTTGAAACAGTATGACACTTCTGACTGTTCAGTGTGGGTTTACTAAGGTTCTCAAGTCCTTTATTGCAGAACTTAAAAAGTACATTAAAATCCTAGTGTACAATAAAACAAAAAACAAGCACAAAAAAGCAACATTATCATGTTGTCAGTAGCTTTTGTGATACTAAGCATCCTGAAGAATGTTTTCCAATTTTTATGATGCTATGAAGAAACTATGAAGAGCTTTGCAAAGACACTAGAACAAGTGCAAGACTTTCTTTTGACTATAATGAGAAAGAATGTGACACTTAAACCATTGGAATAGCCAGATACCATGAAAGAACTGTCTGAAAACAAAGTCTCTATATCATTCATGAATAAGTAAACAAGAGGCCTGGCTTACTCTCTCAGACAGATAATATGAAAGCAGATAAGACAGCTGCTCTGAAAGTAACACCTCCTATTTTACTGTGTTGGCCCATGACATCTGAGGTGAATGTTGATGATATGGCACTATCATCAACAGTATTCTGTTATATTTTACTGCCACATGGCAGATGACAGTAGTGGAGCAGTCTGACAGAATGTCTGACATGAAAGTGCAGATGAAGCAAAGGTATGGAACTGAATTCCTCCATGCAAAAAAAAAGAAAAAAAAAAGGCCCCCACTGACATTCATCAATGCTTGCTGAACTTCTCTGGAGACCAAACAGTAGATGTGAGGGCACCAAGGTGGTGCTTTTCAGCAGTGGCTACAGCAAGGTGAATGAAGAGCCACGTTCAGGATGGCCGTACAGTTGTCGCACCACAAAAGGAAGAGTGGGCAATTCCAGGCTCTATACCAGTTTGAAGACCATGGAAACCATTGCTCTTCTGCTCTCCTACCATACCCACCATATAGTCCAGATTTAGCACCTTCTCACTTCTGTCTCTTCAGGCTGATGAGAGACGGACTGTGTGAGCAACATTTTTCTTGCAACAAACTATTGTAGCAGCTGTGAAACAGTGGGCCACCTCTGCTGGTGATGGTTTTTATGAGTGCAGCATGCAAGCTGTTGCTCACTGCTAGCGAAAATGCATAGATATTTTGGGAAGAAATGTTTTGTAGCTGAGAATTTGCTCTATCAAATAGTGTTATTGTGCTCTTAGTGTCTGTTATAGTTTCCATGGAAATAAATAGAAGGCATTACTTTTGGAGTGACCTACATATGTAAGCAAATTAAACAATATCAGAAAAACAAGCAACAAGCTACATCTAAAGCTATTCATTGGATTTCAGTGGCCGCAGATAAATCAGGTTAGAAAATGGACATGAACAGAATAGAGATGGATGCATATCAACGCAAAGATGCATGTTTATTTCATGTCAACTTTTTATTTCATTCCACTTTCCACTCATTCAATTTTTTTTGTTTTATAATTAGTTTTGCACAAGACTGCGTATTCCCACAGTTGAGGTCATTACTTATAATTGTTCAAGAAATGTTTCAAGGAAATACACACCTCTGGGAAGTTCACTGTGTTCCCCACAGCCTAACTGGTAGCTATTTGTTGTGTGTCCTATGCTCATGTGGGTGTTCATAAAATCCTAATTCTTAAGTAAAGCTCATCTATAGAATGGCAAAGATGTTACACCTCATTTTTGTGATTTGTTGCTATTTCTAATAACAATTGGGTGAAAACACCCCTTCTTTTACACCCTTGCCCTACTTGCATTATGTATACATGTTCACAGACCAATGAAGCACTTGTGATGAGTCCCTGCCAAAATGTCAGTCAAGTACCTGGGAAACTTGCCAGAAAACCTGTCCTTGTGTTGGGCTAATTAACTCTCAGCATATCTGTAATTGTCCCTATTAGCTAGGAGCACATGTTAGGATCAGTACTAAAAAGACAGTGGTAGGAAATTAGACAAAAAGGGAGCCTTAAAGACTGCCTGTACTTGCAAATATAATCAAAAGTATTAGCCAGAACTACCATAAACTTAGCAAAGCGCTCAGCACAGTCAAACCTGTTGTGCTTAGCATCACTTCAAATTACAGCTATGTGTAAGCTTGACCAGCTGGGAAGATTGTGAGCATGTCCATTCTTCTTCTCACCCAGTGCTCTCTGTGTGGCACCAGGGAGCATATGCTACAACATCATGAGATTCCCCACCAAGGCAAGCCCTCAAGTTGTAAGCAACTGTTCGTGGTAGTCATAAAAAATGCATCACTAGCAGTTCAGCATTTGCCAGGTCAGGACACTAATGGCAGATGCTGGTGGCCTCTAGTAAGCAAATGGCTGTCTGCTTGGGGCAAATTTACAGGAAAAAAAAAGCAGAACCTCAAATTCATTTTCTACTCATGTATGAATCAATTCCAATTCACACAAGTAAAAGGAAATGGGCTATGAACATGGTAAATCAACACTTCAGTTTATAATCACCTATATGATTGTAAATCATTATGATCACTTTTTGCCCTCCGTAATTACAGTTGTGAATTTGATTCAAATCTCAGTGAATTGAAAGCAAAGCATACATTGATTTCATTGTGCTTCAAATAGGATGGAAGATAAAATAATCCTATGTTCCATAAAGCAAAACGTGTAATATGCCCCAAGGGCCTTCTCCTGAAACATTAATTCACATGAGCCTTTCTCTTCACACTATCTCCTCACATGCATAGTCCTACTGTATGAATATATGCAGCTGCATATGCTACCCTCCTTGTACAGCAGCAAATTCTGTTACTGTCATCTTTAGTTATTTGTTCGTAGCTTGAAAATTAATGTAAGCATCAATATAGAATACAACAGAAATGAGATAATTTGTACAAGATTTCTTTCTCTGAATGTTGCCTAGAAATTTATAAATCCAGACACTACAACCATAGAAGTGGAATTAACTGCCCACTTGCATGATTCACTAAACGTATTTCCACAAAAGCTAAACGTATTTGCCTTTTGCTCATTACAAGCATATTTTTTATGACCATCTGAAAGTATTCCTGCTTAGATTTAGAGGTTGCCCAACACTTAGCTATCTTCACAAGCATATTATGCTCGTAGTAGCTCGCTGCTAAATCTAAATCTAAATGGATTTTCACTAATATTTCTTTTAAGCCTGTCCAAAGTGTTGCACAAGCGTCTTTCTTTACACGTTTGGCTGAGTCTGACTGCCAGCACATGTAACAATAGTGTAATAAATGCCAATAAAAATGAAATGTGAAGATTAATATGCTTACGTCTGGGAAGGGATAAGCATGCATGGGAGCTTTTTGTTACATGTTTAGACAAAAAAAAAAATAATAATAATAACCCACAACACAGAACACATTATGATTTTTCCAGGCTGCTAAAATGAGAGTAACCATAGAGGGATCTGTTATTGCCCTGCACATAAATTAATAACCTAACTCAGCATTTACAGTATGTTTTCTGGTGTCTTTAGTGTGTGACATTTCTCCTCCACTTTCTTTCTTCTCTGTTTCTCCAGGAGAAATCTCTTACTTATAGTTCAGGAAAAGCAAGCTATAATTGAATTTGTATATGGTGATTTTTAAATCTTAGACAAAAACAAAAAACAAAAAACAAACAAACAAACAAAAAAACAATAAAGGAACAGAAAGTATACAGCGTTTCAAATGTCTTTTCTCTGCTCCTATATTATGACTCAGATTTATTACATCTAATCATTTCCATTTCATCAGCTTAAGACTGACCGCTGTGGCAAGGTGAGTTATGGATAGATTAGATATGCACTGTTGTTATCATGTTTAAGATGTCAAGTTGATAGGGGTCACAGAGTTCCACCCTTTCTACAGAGTGCTGTGGCTTGACTGCTGCATAACATATTGTTTTTTTGGGCTATCTGCATGTTCATAAGGCATGTGCCAAACAAAACCAAGCTGTGCCAACTTCAATTTTGTACTGTCTGCTTCAACTGTTCAAACACTATATTGGTTAGGCTTAATCCCAGCCTTGTGATTTGTCAAGGCAAAATGTCCATTGAAATCATTGTCCTCAATTTTTATTTCACCTCTTGGTGTCTTCAATTAGTACTTCAAAAAGAAGTGAAAACTAATATAATGGAGTAAGAAGCTTTACTGAATATGTATCCCTTCACTGAAATAAGTAAAATTATGACCAAAAATTTCACATCCTTCAGACAGAACTGAGGTTCACCATAAAGCTTTCTGCATACAGACAAATGACAAATTTGGGGCCCTTTGTTCAAGTTATGGCCTGTTCAAATACAAAACAAACACCTTGCTTTGCTCACTCCATTCCTGCATTTTCCATTAGTCTTGTCTGTTTGGTTCCAGTGGTCAGCCCCTCAGCCTTGCAAAAGTTAGAAGGGAGTGGGAAAAAGAAATGGTGCAGCTGGCAACATCTTTGAGACCTCTAAAGTGGATCCACAGACTAGGTGGAGCATCCTATTCTACTAAAGGTGTTGGAAACACTTCTATCCCATCTCTGTGTCTTTGAGCTGAGCCCAGAAAACTTCAGTGACATCTGGGAGAGATGTGGGGAGTATGCTGATTTTGGAAAAGCCTTATTTCAACTTTTAAGTGTGACCCATTAGGTTTCCTGGATCATGACAAAATGGTCCTGCCAACAACCCTTTCCAGGGAAGCAAAGGAAAGCTGAAGACTGCTTGTAGGTAAACAGGGCATCACACTGCTGTTTTTCATGTGAGATTCCTGTCACGCAAGTCCTATAAATGTCATTGTGAAGTTTTGTGACTAAATTCTCCTGCAAAGCCTTGAAAACTTACTCATTTTATGTCACTTTAACGAAGCCTGTTGTGGTTTAACGGGATGTTTGTAGATGATGGGAAGAAAGACTGCTTCATTAAGCGTCATATCACAAGCAGAGCAGCCACTAGCATGCTAACTCATAAAGCCTAATGAGTGAAATAAATTATTACAGGTGTGTTCTGAACTTGGGTAACTATTACAGCTGTTCAGCTTTATAGTAGCTAGAAGTGCTCTGTCCCTCTTCCCCATACCTGTGGTTCATCTACCATTTTTTCATTTTCTTATAGATGAAACTGTACCCGAACAACAACAGGAGTACGTAACTTGCTGGCATCATGGGCTGTGTTATATGTGGTCTGCCTGTTCCTACCTTACCCAGAGAGTACCAACAGCAAGCTGGACGTGTCCTCAGATGGCTGCAGAAGTCAGGTTGTGAGAACTTCCTGTGGCAGGTAAACTCCGATGTGAGTGAGCTTCTTGAGTACTGGTGTAAATGTGTGTTGTGTGGCATTGCAGTCCCTCTTTCTTTCACTTGTTCTATTCCTGTTGGGACCATGCCACTGTGCAAGAAGTGTGACAGATCTTCTGTTGGTAGTTGAGCTCCAATTTTGTCCAAACAATCAAATATGGAGGTTGTCTAACCTCACTTGAGGTGAGAAAGAAAGATTCTTTGAATGGCAGGAGATGCGTGGTGGCTGTACAGAGGGCTGTACATACGTGAGGCTCTGCACACTCTGTTTGTAGATGATGATGTGAGAGAAAGTTTTCCCTTTACGAATCTGAGGTGTTTGCAAAACCATGTGAAGGGGTGGCTGAATAAGGTCCTTCATATTGCCCACAACTGTGCATAGTCATCCAGCTACTCAGTCAACATTTTATAAAGGATAATCTATAATGGTTAATTAACAGACTACATTATTTCCCTAGAACGCCATTTTCTCTGTCTTGTATATTGTATAAAAGGTAGAAGGGAAATGCTACCAAATCACAACATATCCTCTTTTGCAACAAATGGAGAAATATGCTGGGTGTGAGGCCTCCTAACTGGACATGCAGGTGCTTCATTTCATCTGCACCTGAATTTGGAAGCATTAGAGTTCCAGCCACTCACCTTTCATTTCAAGGTTTCTGAATTGCTTTAATGAAAAATGATTTCATTTTAAAGATGAAAGGTCATACTGTGCCATCAGTTTAATTGGGTTTGGCTGTGGCCACTTTGACGTTCATTTGTGATAGGAAAAACAGATTTAAGGGATTTCAATCACTTCTAAAATTCATAAACAGAGGGAAAATGTTTCCTACCATTGGTCATTGAAAATTGATGAGGATCGTGGCCTGAGGCACAGCTATGAGGTAAACAACCCCAAAACCTATCTCTTCGAGGGGAAAAAAATAATAAAAACATATCTATTGTATGAAATTCAAAGCCTCACTGCTGAGGAAGCTTTTAACTTTTCTTTTTGTTTCTGAATGCCTACTGACGCAGCTATAGGTATCAATTTCTTTGTATCCTATACACTGACATTATGTATAATTAAAGGAGTGTGGTCGTTAAGGGTTTTTTCTCTCATGGCACACTTCAGTGAGAGAACAGGCTCCCCCAGTTTCTATTTCATCCTTAATTGCTTCTGAAATTACTTTGATGTGTGTACAACTTTATCTGCTTAATGTGACATGGAATCATATTCTTGCTCAATATATTGCTGCTTATTTTTGGACAAAGAGCACTGAAATTTTGCATACAGAGTTATTCATCTTGGCAAAAGGAGGAAAAAGAGGAGAAGGAAATCTGTAAAAATTCTCAGGGAATATATTTTTGCAGCATATATTTGTATGCAGCAGCATACAGCTGAACTACCATAATGAAACAACAAAATACCATAGTTCTGCTGATGGATATAAGTAGATAATTGAAGATCTGTGCCTCACTGTTCCTCAGAAGACTTCTTTTAAACTAAAAATGATTCATTTGGAATTATTTCAGTTACTGAAGCATGAAGCAGCAAAACCTATTTTGGGATATTAAACAACAGCTTTGATGGCTGCTACAGTGACTTGCAGGAGTCTTGCAGGTCATCGATATGTTGCTACACCTGAGTTTGCAGGTGACAAATCCCTGGACACAGTGCCAGGCTTTCAGTATTTTTGGTACAGAGGCTGTATTTGTGGGATTCAGGACTGATCCCAGGTTGGTTCATGGGTTGGACTTCCCTTTTGGCACTGCTACATCCCGATTTGGGAACAAGGAGGCTCATGAGGACCTGGTATCACTGCAGTGCCTGCAGTGCTCCTTTGTTTTGAAGGATTTCTTTCTACACATCTTTCCTGGTGAGTTGCTCTGCCTTAGAAATGCTTATATCTGTGCCAACTGTGTAATGCCCACAGGGGCGAGACCAGCATGGGAGTAATACCTAATTAAAACTGCAGTGAAGTAGGTCAGCTAATATTTCACAAACAGCAGCAAGAGCTCTAATTGTTCATAGTTCATAGTTCCTGTATTTACTCTCAGCAACAACAAAAAAATGTATATCACCTAGAAATGTGATGAAAGCACAAACAGAAAACACATGCCACAGTGGATTACAATTATAAATATTCATGGTATTCAGTCAGTGTCATGCTTTAACTCCTGCAGGTACATTCAGCAGTAGATTTACATTGTTCCTTGCATCTTCTTGTAAGGCTGGGGGAGGATTGGCCCAAGAGAGTTAACCGTTGCAGATGAGAAAGCACTTTCAGTCACACACAAGAAAAGCATAAGAATAATCTAAAGAAATTTAATCCTGCTCTTAGATGGCACAGTTGTTCATAGTATCATAGGAGTATTTTAAAATTTCTGAATTCAGAGCTTTAAACAACTCAGAATTCAGAGCTTCTGGGACTTACTGGTCTGAGAAGCTAGGTGACATGTGATCCTTTTCCCAGAGATCCATCACCTTTTTTGCTTCCTTCTAGGATTGATGTAGCAAGAAAAGCTTATACTTGAGATGTGACAGAACTTCTAATTTCGGTTGGATCAAAGAAGTGCAGTGATGGATAAAAATTCATAACAAGAGTGCTAAAATGCTAATGTTTTTAAACTCTCAGAAAGTATATGTGCTATTTGTTTACTATGACTAGCTAAATGAAGAAATGCTTGAAAGTTTCACAGAGCCAGATGACCCCATTATACTGTAACTTTGGAAGCACTTTGCATCTGACCATGTCTAGCCCTGAAATCTCACAGCTCAGCCAAAGTGGTAGCTGTGTGAGAAGCAGGATCCCTCAGCCAGATCTGCTACTGTTAAGTCTGTGCTTCAGATCAGAGACCAAGGATTTTATATGGAAAAAAGCCCTGAACTTTTGTTTTCATTTGTAAATATTTAAAAAAAAAAAAAAAAAAAAAAAAAAAATCAATCTAGAACCAGACAGCACGAGTCTAGACATCAATTTTTATACAGCTCTATATGTATAAAGACAGAAGTTCAGTACAGTAGAGCAGAAGGTTTTTTCCCGGCAGACCTGCAGACAGCAGATGCTCATAACACACCCTCTTACACTGTCCAAACAGCAGTTTCCCAATTTACCAGAAACACTTCTAGCCATATTGCTGCCTCTCTCCTTAAATATAGTTCTTGAGACTGTGGGCCTTTAAACAGAGAGGTAAGCCATGCCAGGTCCCAAAGCAGAAGATAGGAGGCTTACATCAATCTGGACTAACACCTTCCTTTTTAGCTAGGTAAATAGGTAGTTTTATTTATTCTTTGTTGAGGTGTTGTTGTGGTTTAACCCAGCAAGAAAGCCATGCAGCCATTTGCTCACATCCCATCAGTGGGACAGAGGAGAGAACTGGAAAAATGGCAAGTCATGGGCTGAGATAGACAGCTTAGTAGAGCAGAAAATGAAAGGAAAATAGTAATAATAATGATGATAAAAGAATATACAAAACAAGTGATGCATATTGCAGTTTCTCACCACCTGCTGACCCATGCCCAGCCTGTCCTGGTAGTGTTTCTTCCCAGCTCCTTGTGCATCCCCAGATCCTTGCTGGCAGGGCTATAGGAGAAGCTGGGAAGTCCCAGTGTAAGCACTATTACTGTAAGTAATAGCGCAAGTACTGCTCAGCAACAATTAAAGCATCCTTGTGTTATCAGAATTATTCTCGTCTTAAACCAAAAACACAGCACCATGCCAGCTACTTGGAAAGTAAGTTAACTCTCTCCCAGCTAAAACCAGGAGAGTTGCTGCTGCATGTCATGGTTTCGTCTAGTATTTTAAAGAGTCTTCTCATGCATTTTCCTTGTAGGAGGTTTTTAAGACTCTTCAAATCAGGTACTTTGTAGCATAATGATCTGTTGACTCCATTGAGTAATGTTTGGTGACCAGCCTTAGAAGTACTTTTAAGAACAGAAGAAGAGTTGCCTATGATAAATACAAGAAGGCTAAGGTTTGATTCTTTTTCTACTTAGCAGTTTATTACTTGGCTTAAATAAAGCTGATAGAAATAGAATAAGATGTGACTCAAACCTCAGAACCATTATGTGTTGGAGTTTGCTGCATGCTCCAGGTGAAGGAGGTTTGCACTGTGCTACATTACACCTGACCCTATATTTGTTCTTTTGATAGGGAAGCCACACAGTGGGGATTGAAATTGCAAATAGGTGGTAGGAGGATGTGCTTTAAGTTAAAAGCACTCAGAACAGCCTGTGCTGGGTGTTGGTGGGAGAGCAGGTGGCAGGTAGGTGTAGCATTCCCATCTCCCTGCATAGGCTGTCTTTGTGGGATGCAGGTTATTGCACTGCTGATCTGGTGGTCTCTTCTCAGTGTCTGGTGGTGTCAGTGCTATTTTGTTAAATTAGGCAATGTAATGAAAACAAGTACAGTTTTGATCATCCATCTGGTTATGTATGCAGGGGAGGAAGGCTTTAAAGTAGTTGAAGGAAAAGGGGTGAGGAGTGCAGGTGATTCCTTGTATTGGTTTTGTTCATGCAGAGCTTGTGTTCAAAGCTTCCCCAGGGAAAGGGTGATTTTGCTAGAAACTTTGTAAGTTCCTTTTTGTGTGCCAGAGCAAGTCATGGCTTCAATCCCTCTCTATTCACCTAACATTTACTCAACAAAAATAAGGATTCCTTAATAAAGGAGAGGGAAGCAGTGAATGTAGAAGCAGGCTGGATTACCTAGTGAAGCCAGAGGCTAAAGCCTGTCAAGGCAACAAGTGATTGAGTTGCATTTGCTGTCAGAAAGCAAGACTGTTCCTTTGGGGCCTGGTTTTATTGGCAGCAGTCCTCTATAGTGAGGGACTGACCTTTGCCCTTCTGCACATGTGGCAGGAAAGCATGGTTTCAATACCGCAGGGAACTTGCCAAAAAAATGAGAATTTAGGAGCCTCAGTGAACTTGTCTTTCCTTAGAAAATCAAGCCTCTCAATGGACTTAACTTCAAGTTAAGTTAATTCCCTTGGACTTTGAGCATTTATCTTCTCAATGATGGCTGCAATAAGCCTTCTACCATGACAGCAATGGGGTCTGAGCAGGTGTTAGCTCAGAGCACCCCCAAGATGTTGGAACTTTAAATTGCTCGTATAAATATAGGAACAGTTCTTACAGGGTCTTGAGGTTGAAGTATTTATATTTAGATAAAGTGACCTGCATTTAAAGTGAACGTGATTGAGCTATTTACCCACTAATGAGAAGAAATTGCCTCAGCCAATCAAGGTGTACTGGATATTGTGCATGTTTTGTAAATGAGATTAATGATTCAATTTGCAGTATAATGCTTCAGCAAGGAGAAAGATATTTTGCTGTACTAATTGTCACATGTGCCTTAAAACACCAACTGTGCAAAACTGAATTTCCCTGTGGTGCACAACATGGCTGGCCCTTGTGTTTTTATTAATGCCGTTGCTCCAGTTTCTTTGCTGCAGCTGTTCAGTTTAATCTTTGTGTTTAATGCTGCAGCAGAAAATGTGGTGTTGGCTAAAAATCATTGTGTAACTTAATTCTCTCTCTTAGTGGAAGGACAAAAGTTTTGCTCTAACTTAAGCTGTCCAATCCTATTTTCCCACTGTATGAATAAATGTCTGACAACGTTTCTTTAGGCACGCAATTAACTTTTAATTATATTGAAATGATTAATCACTGCCCAAGCCCTTAATTTACTCAATAGCCCCTGTGATTTTAATGGAACTTTAAAAAAAAAAAAAAAAAAAAAGTTATGTAGTTTCTAGCAGGTATGTTAATTGTAAATGTGAGAAAATATTGTTAACAACAGACCAACATCCATAGTGGGTATAAAATAACTTAAGCATGTCAGCATTGCAAGGTTACACTGAAGTTCTGCCTCAACTTGTGTTACTCACTGTGTGATTCTGGTTGTGATGCTGGATACAGTTGTCCTCATATTTTTCACGCTCTTTATACTATTATAGCCCTGACGTCAGTGGAATTACTCAGAATTCACAATGGATTTAATAAGAGAATTGTATCTAAAACTACCATGATGGGATTTTCTTCCCAGTGACAAACTGGAGATTTTTTTTTTTCCCCCTTTGACTTCAGTATGCAAATGTATTTGATGAGAAGTGTGATGTAGATTTGAATAGTTTGTTTGACTGTAAAACAATTTTTATAAATCTGTTTCTATGCTTCTTGCTTTGTTAAATGTGCTTCTGGTTCCAGCCAAAACGATTAATGGTTGCTGTATGTTTAGTTTCACCCATCCCATAGAGCTCTACCTGTTTACAGTGAGAAAGAACAGTGTTGTCCTCCGTAATACTGGAAATAGGGTGCCAGCCATGGGGTGTATGCACGTTTCCAAAGTGATCCATGAAAAATGTAAAGCAGTCACTTTTGCCACTGAAAGCTACAAAGCAACCCACAGTGCAGAGCAGACTCTTTGTTGCCCGTTCTGAAAAACTTTGAAGTAGCACTTCAGGTTCCTTACTGCAAGTTAGCATGCTTCTCAGCTTCATCCTCACCTCGCATGCTGAGCTTTGTGATAGCAGTAAAAATGATTAGTTTGTGCTCTGTTATATTTAGGTGACAGTCCTGGACAATAAACAGGGTGTTACTGAGTTCAGGGGCTTTCACCAAGCGTGATGAATAGTGTACAGATGGCCCTGAAGATGGTGCTTGGACAATTCCCTTCTGTAGAATGGTTTATGACTGAAACTCAGGTGTAAGGGTGTACCTGGCTCTGCTCATTGTGCCCATGTAAGATACAGATGTGGAGCAATACTTCTAGCTATCGTAGGGAACATGAAATCTGTAGATGCAGCTTGGACTGAGGCATCAACACAGACCAGTGCATGCCCTTCACAACCTCAGCATGATCTTCTGAAGCAAAGAGTTTATCAGATTTCAGGATCTGATGAGCATTATGACTGTCTTCTTATGGGAAAGTTTTCAGACTGAAAGTTTTTTGCTTGTCAGAGTGTGAATATTTGTATTTTTTTGACCTAACAGCTCTTTGGTGGTGGAGGGAAGCATTTAGAATCTGGAAGTAATTATAGAAAACATAGTGAACACTGGCTATTTTGCATCATGTTTTTGAATTCTGATTCAAAGCATTGAATATGAAGATAGCTGATTTTCAGTGATATAAAAGAGATTAAGGATTGTTATATTAAAGGGATTTGGATAAAGTTCCCTCCAGTATTTTTACTTCACTGGCCACTATCTCCTTTTTCCATGCCATAGTGTGTGAGGACTTGCATCCGCAGATCAGCATCATGGGTTTTTGCTCCAACACCTCAATACCTCAATAACAAGGAGGTAGAGATAAAATGAGGTTCTTTGCAAAGTAAAAAATGTATTTTTTGCTCTATTTCCCTATCATGAGCCTCACTGAAAGAGCTGATTTTATTATCACATTTTCAGCTTGGAGAAGTCTAAGGGACACCTCATTGAGGTCTTCCAGTACTTAAGAGGAGCTTATAAACAGGAGGAAGATGGAGTTTTCACGTGGGCAGATAGTGGTAGAACAAGGGGGAATGGCTTTAAACTGAAGGAAAGGAGATTTCAGTTAGATGTTAGGAAGAAATCCTTCACTCAGAGGTTGGTGAGGCCCTGGCACTGCTGCCCACAGCTGTGGTGCCCCATCCCTGGAGATGCCCAAGGCCATGTTGAATGGGCCCTGTGCAGCCTGAGCTGGTGGGGGGCAGCCCTACTCACAGCAGGGGTTGGGGCTGAGTAGTCTTTAAGGAGGCTTCCAACCCAAGCCATTCTGTGATTCTATACCGTCAGAAAGTAACCTACCAAAGCTAATCTTGTATTTGTGTCTTAGTTTCAGCTGGGACAGAGTTGTTTTCCTTCATAGTGTCTGGTATGAGTCTGTCCTTTGGCTTTAAGAGAAAAACAGATTTTGATAACACGCTGATTTCCAGTTGTGAAAAGTGTGTTAGTGAGCAGTGCTGTGCGGAGCCAAGGATGTTCCAACCTTCTCAGCTTTTTGTACTGTCCTGCCAACAAGGGGGCTAGGGGGCACAAGTTGTTGGGAGGGGACAGAACCAGGACAGCTGGGCTAAACTGGTGAAAGGGATATTCCATACTGTATGACATCATGTGGAGGGAGAAAAAAAGAAACAAACAAACAAAAACCACCAAAATACCTATAAAACTGAATGGAGTTGGCTGGGGGAAGGTCTGCTGCTTGGAGACTGGCTGGGCATTGGTTGGTGGGTTGGTAGGTGGAGAGCAGATGCTTTGTGCATCACTTTGTGTTTGTGTATACACATACAGAGAAATAATGCTAATAATACATATATACACACACATAGATAACAATTGTATATTTATATCATTATTGTTATTTCTCTCTTTGTTTTCTATCTTAGTAAACCATTATATCTCAGTCCTCAAGTTCTACTTTCTTTCTTGTTCTCTCTACCATCCCACTGGGAAGAGGAAGGCTGTGTGGTGTTTAGATGCTTGCTGGGTTACATTACAACAGTCTTGAGGTGCCAATATAGGACTGAAGCTCACAACCCTGCAATTAACAGTCACATGCTCTTATATAGGTGCTACTAGAAGGTGCCAGTTAATATAATGATAAAAGCAATATAAGAACTGAGATACTAATTGAAAATTTGTATATTATTATTGTATGGCAAATCTCATGTCTCTTTTTTTTTTTAAGTGAAGGCTTGGCAATTGATTTTTTTTTTTTTATTTATTTGCATAGAAATATAGATGCATAACATGAACAAATATACCAGATTTGGGATTCTGCTAAGTTCTCTAATCCTTGTATTCTTGCTGTAGATAGATTACAAAGTGGGGAGAACAGGATGAATTGACAATCTCTTTGCCCCCCTCTTTGAATAATATTAGTTAAGCATATGTTATTTTTCCTATCAGACTTGCAGCTGTAGCTGTCAGGCATCTTTCTGTTAGTCTCTGCAGTTTGCTTTCCCATTTCCTGTACGTTTCTTAGCTACTGGGTAGATGCTATTATGGCACATCCAACCTTTGTTATAAATAATTTATTCTGAAGGTTCAGTATGTTATAACGTACGTGAAACATCTTGCATTTATTTTTAATGCTCCTGCTTTGCTGAGAGCTTTCTACAGCCAAAGCTACCATCAGAGAGAACTGGCAGTCTTCATGTAGAGGAGAGAATTTTTAGACCATGTCATTGTATTTTTCTAGCTATCAATGATACTGTTTTGGTGAAGAGTGAAGCAAACAGTTATTATTTACACGTTTTGAAGAAGCTGGTTTACATGATCTGAAAGTGGCTGTTTGCATTGGATATGAGTATCTCTAAGCAACTCCAGTGCTGAAAACATGCAACTCGAGTTCTGATTCCTTGTGGGAAATCAATGAGATTGGTGAAGTATCAAAGGGCAGTCACCAATTGATAGATGCAAGTGGTAAAACTATAAAAATATGTAGCTAGGAGTAGCAGTAGTAACCAGATGTTCCATACTAGAGCATAACTGAGTGTAAGTCCAGTCCATGCAATGGAGGATGAGATTTTTTTCATCCTATGGGAAAACATTGACCTCAAGCACAGCGCTGAGAATGGTCATGGTGATCTGCACAGTCAAATGACAGATTGCTCCTTTTTATCCCTTCATTTTTCCTTAAAAATTTTAGCCAGCACAGTGGACTGTTCTGAGCTAAAACTGAGAAATATGCAGGAATTCTATTCTAGACTTTCATTATATAATGGAGATAAGAAGTGGTGGGAAGCTGTTTTTTTTTTTCCTGAAGGATGGTTTGACAGTTTTTGGTAGATCTCAGAATTCTGGTTGACGTACCATCTTTGAAATTACATTGATTTGCATTAATGCAATTACTGCAATAAAAACACTAATACATTGATAACTGTATTATAATTAAAAAACAAACAAGCAGGCTTTCCTTCTGAGATTTATTAAACATGTTAATTGAATTAAAATTTACCTTGTCCATAGATAACACAGCAAATGGAGACCTGAGGAAGAGACATGGCCTGCAGTAGTCTTCCTTAGAAACTTGAGCCTGTTGCTATTCTGGGTTTCTGTTGACATGCTGGGCAGTGGCATAGTGCTGTGATTTGCAAATTATCTGAAAAGAGGACTGGTAATACAGTGAATAATTTCTAAGAGAAATTGAAACAGTATGTGGGGAGGAATAAATAGAAGGATACAACAAGAATAGGAAGAAATGTTCCATGCATAGTAGTGTAGTATGTAGAAAGACTGAACTTTTTTTTTTTTTACCCTTTTAAGGAATTTGTATAATATGAGGCAGAAAAACTGGAACTGAACCATTGGCTGAAGCAGATGGTTTATTACAGACTTTTGAACTACTTGCATGCACAAGTCTCTTCAATGAAAATATTCAAAGGGGACTGCAAATCAGCCCTGTAACATGGGAAGTGATATGACAGCAACTATTACAAGGTGTATCACAGTTCAGTAGCTGGAAGGTGAAGTTGAATAATTCAATTTCTTTATAAGAGGGAGCTTTTCAACCACGGGATGGAGAAGGAACAAAAGCAAAGGCCCTTAGGAGCAGAATAATTAAATGCTGAGGTAGTTTATGGGATGAGGGGGCTCTAGGAACCTTTCAGATTCATTACACAGAGTATTTCAGCCTATGCTCTCTCTGTGGATGAAAGATAAAGAGCAATAAAGGATTTGGTTTTTTTATTTTATTTTTTACTTCAATCTCACCGTATTCACAACACTTCAGTTTTGAATTTGGGCAGTTAGCCCATTCAGTTAATGACTTTAGTTACTAAATCTTGTGCTTCAGCAAGTTGCCTGCAGGTCTTAAAATTTCTCAGCGCTTTTTATTTATTTCACCTCTCCTTTAACCACAAGGAGAGAGATGTAATCAGATCTGTAAGGAGACCAGAGCTCAAGCCTGAGTGGTTGTGAATGGATGTTGCTCTCAGTCCAGTCTCTGTTTCATCATTCTTAGCTACTTGGATGGTACTTGTGAATGCTCAGGAACAAATTAATCAAGAGTTTTTTGGCTCAGTGAATGAACAGTGCTGGCCAGCAGATCAGACTGCATAATGTGATTATCTTTCCCATTCTTAGCATTAACAAGTGGTAGTATGGTCCCTTCCAAAGTTTGCTATGCTTGTGCAGTTAAACCATGTTGGCCTAAACTAATGCTTCCTGTGAAAGTGTTTGTACTGAAGAGTTCTATGGATGTTGAACTGAAGAGTTCTATGGATGAATGAAGTTGCACCAAAACTGAAGGTGTTGCACCCGCTTAATTAGTTGAGAATTTGGTCTGCAGCATGACATCTAATGCAATGTTGAAAATGCTGATTTCTCAAAACAGTCAGTGCTCTCGCATCATAATTGTATTCCCTTAAGAACAAAAGTTCACCTACTGTCATGTTTCCTTCAAAAAAAGAAAAAAGTAAAAGTGTTTTTATACTTAGAGTATAAAATATGTCTTCTATATCTGTTTCTGCCAATACTGTTCTTACTTTGGCTTGATGGAGCCAGCAAGTTGAAGCTGGATTTTTTTTCTTCTATGTTTCTGTAGATCAGTCTCGGTCATATTTCACTTGCTATAGTTTACTTGTTTCAACATCAACTTCAGTTAACTAACTCTAGGCTTGTGCTGCTTGAATGGGAACAGAATCAAGATTGCAGACTTGAGCTATATGTTCATTGATTTTATTTTATTTTTTTTAAGTATTTGTAGCTGCTTACAAACAACAGGAAGAATTAATTGTAGAAGGATGTTTGAAAATATGGAATAACTTTTTTTCTCTTCTTAAGTATTGCTTCCCAGAGATTGATCTTTTAGTCATGTACTTTCTTCCGAGGGCTGTGCATGGGAGACAATAAGTACACCACCAGTGGCTGTAGCTTTCTCTGTAGAATGTTGATGGTTAAAAAACAAAAACAAAAACCAAAACAGAGAAGTGCCGCTTACCACATCTATCACTTTTATTTATGGTCTGCGTGCTTCTCTGGAAGTGAATCAGTACTTTCTAAATATGCCATATGACTGACTTGCTACTTGGGAAACAATTTCCCTATGCCTACCCCATTTGTGGAAGTTAAGGCAAGCAGCAAATGTCACTAGCTGTCTAAGTCTGAAATGAACTATCCCGCTAGGCCTTTGCTTTCTTTGTATTTGCTATGCTTTACTTGCCCCTGGCAAGTTACAAATGAGAGGGTCTCTTTTGAGGGAAAATGAGCTGCATACAACCATATTAAAAAAAAAAAAAAAAAAAAAAAAAAAAAGGAAACAATAAATAATCTGTGTATGTAGTCCTTGCTATGTTGAATTAAATACATCCACAATACTGTATGAGGCATTTCTAGCTAGCCTGCACCTGAATTATTATTATTTTTTTTTCCTTTGTGCTGCAGTGACCTCACTGAATTCCAGGGTCCTGATTTCCTAAGACGTAAATTCCCTGCAGCCCTGTGCTACAAGTCATAGAATCATAGAATATGCTGATTTGGAAGGGACTCACAAGGATCATTGAGTCCAGCTCCAGGCACCACCCAAACCCTAAATCTGAGAGTGGTGTCCAACCCCCCTTTGATCTCCAGCCCACTGCCCTAGGCAACCTGTTCCATGCCCACCGTCCTCTGGGGCACAGCCTTTCCTTAACCCAGACCCTCCCCTGGCACAGATCCATGCCGTTCCCTTGGGCCCTGTTGCTGTCACAGAGCAAAGCTCAGTGCTGCCCTCTGCTCCCTGTGAGGAGCTGCAGCTGCCATGAGAGCTCCCCACAGCTCCTCTGCTCTGGGTTGAGCAAACCCAGGGAGATACCTGCTGGCTTTCATTTGGGCACTGTGATGTGGGACACTGGATGACACTTAGTACCTGCCAGTGAACAAACATAACTGAAAACTTCTTTGTCATTGTGGCAGTAAAATTTCTTTAGCACTCATTTCTTGACAGCATAAAGTGGTGTTGGCTTCACTGGTGCTGTGACCAATGAATTACCAGTATGACCATGGCTGCATGCAATGATAAATCCAGGTCAGTCCTGCAGAGGTTGCATTTATGGCTACCAAAGTGGTTATGTGCCACCCCAGACAATGACACAGCACAGTCCTTCTGGTTAGATGCTAGCTTATGTAGTGGTGCTGAGCTGCTGAACTTGAGTGAACAACCTTGTAGGGGACAATCAGTATTCAACAGACATGCCAGTATGGCAGGTGTTTCAAGTACAGCAGTTGTGTGCACATCACTTCTCCTCCTGATTGTGCTTGCAAAGTGGGTTTTTTGTTTGTTTGTTTTTGTTTTGTTTTGTTTTTAGTAATCTATGTATCTTGTGAAGGTAAGTCCCCTTGACATGGGAGGTGGCCCTGCTAGGCAGGGGGGTTGGAACTACATGATCCTTGGGGTCCCTTCCAACCCGGGTGATTCTGTGATTCTGTGATCTGTGGGAGGATTCTAGAGAAATCCCTGCAGAAAGTTGAGTTTAAATTGGCAGAATTTACATGCAGGTAAAAATGGCATAGCCATCTGCACCCTTCTTCTATCAGTATCACCTGGTCCTTGAAGTTTAGTGCCTGTTGCTGAGCACTGAGTTGCGATTGCTGGATTAATGTAGTTTTGAAACAGGAGCTCCTGCATTGTTCCTACAAAGACAGGTGGTGTTTTTGCTTCCAGTGCTGTTCTCTGAAGTGGCAATGCGTGTGTGCTGATTGAACTTTTATTGGTCCTTTGCTCTGTTTGTATATCACTTTATGCTCCTGTGCAGAGTTGTGAAAGCTCAGTGGCACAGTGATTTGATGCAAAGCTCAGACTGGTACTAGTCCAAGTGTTGGCCTAAGTACGCTCCTAAGGTCCATCTCAGGTGTATTACCATATGCCACGTGGCTGAAGGTGTTTGTTAGGTCCTGCCTTGGAAGGTTGCATGCAGCATCCTGGTAGCACACACAGCCTGTACCCTTAGCTCTGCATGGGGGAGGCACATGGCTCTGTAGGTGCTCTAAAGCAGGCAGACCAGCCCTGAAACAGACCTTGGTCAAGGCAGCACACTATGCTTTGTCCCTCAGTTCACCAGCGACGGTAGCTGTATCACAACTTGATGAACAGAGGTGCAGAACAACCCCGTGCCTCATTGTGTCCAGCACTGCCAGGCTGGAGAGGACAGAAACCTCAGGACTTTGCTCATGTCCACTTGTCACATTTAACAGCATGTGGGCCAGCTGCTTTTTCTCCTCTATGGCCTTGTCAGCAAGCCTGTCGCACTGTCCTGAATCTGTTACGGCCTTTTTTTTTTTTGTTCTGACTGAACATTCAGGCTGTTGCTGTTGCTATGCCTCTGTAAGAGCCCTGTGCTGATGTTGCAGCCAGTCCCCCTCTGGATGTGATACCTGCTGCCTTTGTAGGTAGCAAGTTTTAATCATAATAATATCCCTCATGTGATTCAAGTATTAAGCCATGGACTTTTCTGCACTACATTGGTGATCTTTTCTGCCCTGTGCTGCTACTATGAACTGCTTGCTGTTCCTTGTTCTTCCTTTTCAGCCCTATTAGAGACCTTCTACGTCTTTCTGAAACTTCTCTCATTGAAATATTTGAAGTTTCTGTTCATCTAGGGAGACAGAAATGGGAATGGAGAATTTTGTCCCAACCCTTATTTCAGAGGGTTGATACTGCAGTTCTGTTGTACAAAAAATTTCAGATGTGAATCTCTGATTCCTTGTAGAGAGAATACCTCATTTGGGGTTTTCCCATTTCTGGTGAGTGTCTTAATGATTTGGGAGTTTTGATGCAGTGTTTCTTGGTTGTCATTCCTCACTACCACCCCCAGCTTGGTTTAATTTAGCCATGGAGCAAAAATTCTCAAAACTCCTGATGACTCATGAGCACCTGTAGATAGCTAGAAGTGTTGGATGAATTAGCAGTGCCATCACTTGCTATTAGGTCCATGACCATCCATGTGTAACACGCTACACCTGGAAAGAAGCAGAGTGACCTGAAGGGGCAGAGAGTTTAAGGCAGATGAGCACAATAGAAAAGTGATTTATGTCTGACAGCCTTACGCTTCAGTAGTGCCAATGCCTCCCCAGCCCCTTAGTTACAGCAAGCTGTGCATAGCGTCAAGCTTGAGGCAGTTGATGGAGATAAGAATCTTGAAGAGAGAGAGTATTTAACTTGTCCATCTCAGTTGTATCCTGCCCTGTGATGTGAAGATGGAGGGGACCAACCACTTGACCCAGCTGAGCTCTTGGTGCTGGAAGATGTGAGGCAGCAAGAGCTACCTACCCGGCTTCTCTGCTACAGCTGGCTGGTTTACCCCGAAGGAAGGAATGAGAAACACATTATTTAAATACTTTTACATGGCTTTGTGTGTGCTGGCATATGTGTGGAGAGGCCAGGCATCCTGAGCTTTGAGGAGGAACGTAATAATCTCACCGAAGTAACTGCATATGTGCCAATAAGATCAGCAAATTGTTCAGTAAAACAAAAGCAAGTGAATGTAGAAGACTCACTGCTTTTATTAAATAACTTTTTTAAAATGTAGCCCTTAAGCAGCCCATCTCATACATATGTCTCTCAAGCGTAACAAGAGGTAAGGCAATTCACATCCTGCCCTGGTTCATTGCATTAGGGGACCTTGAGAAGAGGAAATGGCATCTAGAAATGTGGAGCTCTCCAAAAGACAGACTTTCCCATTAATGTCAATGAAACGATTTCCAGTTTCATAATAAATCCCTTTGCATAATTCTTCCACTATTTATACATCTCATAAAGATTCATCCTGCATGGAACAAAAGGGAAGGGGGAAGGGAAGGAGGAAGCTCCAGGGAGGAGGGGGAATTAATAGGATTACATGTGGGCTGGGGAACTGACATTGAGTGTACCCTGTCCTAGAAAAGCAGTGGTTGAAGCCGCATCATATTTATTTCAGTAGTGCAGATGAGAGATGGTGCTTTGTATTACATTTCTAGGCTTCATATCACGTTTTCTCCCTCTGCTGGCAGCTGGATACAGTGAAGTTGTAACTGACAGAGAACAACAAAACTCTCAAGGCTCAAACATTTAGGAACCTCAAAACTGTGGCATGTGCTAAAAATTAGGTCACACCATACTTTAATCCAATTAGTCCTGGAAATGGCTGAAAAGCATCCCTTGAACAGATCAGACTAATTCTTACAGAGGATTTAAAATACAGCAAAATCCAGACCTCTTTTCTTCAGAGAGACGGCGGATTCTCCCTTGTTAGTGTAATAGTAAATAATCCCTATGGAGTCAAACTTGGGAGTTAGTTACTGTTTCTAAAATGACTTACCTGAAGCTGTTCTTTCAGAAAATGGCATTTCTTGGATTAGTATTACAGTGATTTTCTGTTCTAATAGAGCTTAGTGAATTCTGGAGCTTTCTCCTTGCTTTTTTTTTTTTTAATTATTCTTTTGAAAAGATTTCTATGATATATTGACTCAAGAAGACTTGACTACTTAAGAGCAAACAAAAAAGCACTAATAAATAAAGATTATTTTTGTTCCAAGGAAATTTCATAGAACAATGAATTTCTAAATAAAATCATACAAATGTAGTAGAAGCAAGCGTTTAGTAATGTTACTCTCTGAGTGGAAAAATAAACAGTACAGATTAGGTAGGAAAAACTAGCACGCAAAAAAAGATGATCTTAACTAAAACACAAGTACTCCATTCTGCTCTGTAGGACTGGGATATTAACCTAGCAAATGATGTTATTCTAATGACCAAAAAACGATAAACTACAAATCTTAGGAATATATATTGGCTTGGAATGATTACGTATTCCCTGTAGCAAGTCAGAATTGGTACTATTGAATTAATAACATTAAGCCTCTTAACTGTTCTTTGAGATACTGTAGTAAATATAACAGCCATTTTATGGTTGAATAAACTGAGGCAGAAATAAGTTTGTTCAATGGTCTACGAGTACTGATTATTAATCCTGCTCTTACTAATAGGTATTTTATTAAAAGCAGGTAGAGATTTTATTTTTCTTTTGAAGGAATGTATTTAGAGCAGTAGCTGATGAGGCTCAGAGAAGTAAACTGTATTTAGTGGGAATATGGCTGGGGGAAAATGCAGGCAGATGTCTCTGCTTAACTTGAATATTCCTTCACATCTGTGAGGAGTAGCAGTGCTGGGAGGACAATTCTGCAGTCTATTGTAAAATAGAACTGAATTAGCACTGCCACACCAAGCACAGGTGGGGCTGGGATGCCAGGGGGACTCTTCAGCTTTGTCAAAACTCATTTTAAGGTGTCAATTAAAAGTACAGAAAGTGAATAAGCAAGAAGAGCTTTAAATTCTAGAAGTATTAGTAGTGCTTGGAATAGGAGCATCCTGGATTTTTTTCGCCCTTCCCCATAGGGGTGGTCGACCTTCCCCCATAGGTGTTTTTGCCATTGTCTCATCATCTACCCAAACCTGAAATGGCTCAGTCAATGGGAGATGCCTCTTCACACAAGCTCATCTGTTTGCCAGTTGCAATTCTTCTGTGATGGTTAGGGGTCTTGTACTCTTTTTGCCCCTGAAGCAATGCAATATCTTTTGTTTCTTAACTACTTGTCGTAGTTAGTTCCAGTGCTGTTGGTCCAGCTCCTTCACTTTTATCATCTGCTTTGCATTTAAAAGATAATGTTTGTTTTTATATTGCTGAACTGTATGTAAAAATATTCATGCAATAATTGATGGCAAAGGTTTTCATGGTATATTTAACACCTTTGCATTATTATGGCTATAGGTAACAATAACGAATTTTTGTCCACGTTTCAATCTCCATCTGAGACCACAGCATCCAAAATGGTACAGTTTGGGGAGCTCATAATGTGCTGTCTTTCCTGTTCATAGTGCTGAAGTGGATATTTTAACTTCCTTTTTCTCTAGATTGTTCTTTTTTTCTTAGTAATCCTCAATTTAAATGTCCACATAACTTAATTTGTTGAACTCTGCCATTTTTATAGCACGTATTGTCAATTTTTTCTGTCAGCAGAGATGTTTTAACCATATTTAAAAATAAAAAAATTTAAAAAAAGGGCCTCAGTCAGCTTTGAAATGTCCAAAACATTTTGATGCGTGGATCATACTGTGAATTTGTAACTCTGACTTTTTCTTCGGGTGAAGATCTTAGCATTTGCTGATGATGTCTCTGTTGACTTCAGAGATGTTGCTCACCTTTCACAGCAGAAGATAAAGCCTCATAATTCAGCAGAGCCAGAGCTTGAGCACAGAATGCTGAATAGAGATCTGAATGTTGACCTCAATAGTACATCCCTGAAGTTGAGTACTTCCTGAATCCTGTTATTGTCTGGTTCTCTCCTGTAGCTCTTGTGGAGCATGTTGTGACAACCTGAATATTTTTCCACCTTTAACAAGATGCTTGTGGAAAGGGTGCGTTGAAGGAGCTCTGACAACAGTATCTGATTTGAGTTCAGCAGTTAATAACTGTTGTTACCGCCTTCCCCAAATACTACTTTGCTGCTAACTCCTCAGATCTCCTCTGGATTTAGAAACTAAATGCTGAAACATGTTTGAATAGTGTTTGTAGTGATGGGACTGCTTATGTTGGTTGCTAAAGGCCTCCAGCTTCTACTGGCCTCTATGAGATTTAGAGTCTCAGCCTTTGTTAGCCTCGGGCCCTTAGAAAATATTTATTTTTCTTTCCATTACATTGTGATAGGGATGTAGACTTCCTAAGGGACTTTCTTTGTTGGGTCTTGTTGTGCTGGGTTGTTTTGTTGTTTTTTTTTTAATGTTTCTTTGTGGGTTTTTTGTCCCTTCTCTTTCCATTGAACTGGGTTGAGAACATATTGAGACTTTGTTTATCACAAGGACCACTCCCTCATTCCCTGCCCTATGATCAAATGTAATGTCACATTGGCCAGCTGATTGTAAGAATTTCCTTTACCAAAAGCAAGTCAGCAAGCACGATATGTCCTGCAGCATCTTGTAATTTAGAAGGTGTGTAAATGACAATGTATAGAAGATGTGTTAAGTATCAAGTTGATAGCAGAGTCAAGAAGAAAATAGTCACACCTAGTAGGATATGTGTGTGTGATTAGTATAGTCAGTATGTATATACCACTGAAAGAAAATAAACCTGTGCATACTATTGCTAGGCTTCTAGCAGTGGTCCTTATTCCTCACTTTTCCGCATGCTCAGTGTCATTCTTCTTTCCTAGATGTTAACCTCACTGGAGCAGAGGCCAAATTATCAGCAGAAAATCTCCGTGTATGAAAGATTTCATTCACTGGGTAAGTACAGATTTTTTTTAACTTTTTCTTCCCCTTTTATTTCTGAATAAAATAAATAAGTACCAAAATCTTTATCTCCCTGAAAGTGCATACTAGTCAGTACTCAGACCTTGCACGTGTGCTCAAATAGATGTTGTATAAATGAGAACACAATGTTGGCAACTGCCTAAGTGCTTAGTAGTTGGAGGGGTAAAAAAAACGTTGGAAGAAAGGCTGGAAATTATGGTTAAATGTTTCATTTTTGTCTACTTGCATTGCCATACATTAATTATATTCTCTTATGAATCCTAATACAATGCATGTTCATGCTGACCCAGCTATTCAACTATTGTATATGTCTGACAGCCTGGTCCTAATAGCTTTTTGCCCTATTAACATGTCACTGTGTGGAAAGACACATTAATGTGGTTCTAATGTGTTCCAAGTGTATGGTCCTATGGAGCGTATTGGATATTTTAGCTGATAGGTTTCATGCAAACAACAAGTATATTTAACCTCTGGAAATAGGGGGAAAAAGCACCTCACAGGAAATGCTCACTTGCAAAGTAAAACTGTTGCCCTTCTGTATTTGGTGTCCACTGGTTGAGACTGAGAGGAAAGAGATTCCTTCCTTTAGTGTGCGGTAAGCACTGTGGCTTTATTCATGCACGTGGGAATACACCTCACAAGTGACCTTGCAGAAAAGAAGGTACAAGAGGAAGGCAGCTAGAGAATATGGGAAGGTTGGAAGAAAATTACATAAGATTGTTCAAATATCCAGCATATGAGCAAATTAAAAAGTGACAGTAGTGATCATCACATGCAATTGTGTCAGCCATGAGGGGCTACTCATATTTTAACTCAACTGCATATCTCTTTGCTTCTTCTCCTTCCAGCTCTAGCCTAGCATAGTTTTGCTTATGGTCCATACTCTGCAGTCCGAATGTGCTTGTTATGTTGTCAGCCTTCCTGCTGGGACCCTTGTCGGGTACATTTTGCTTGTGTGTCACAGGGTGCCTGACTCAGGATGGTGCTTCAGCTCATGTGCCATGAAATCCAGGCAATGCCACGTTTCTTCAATACTGGATTTACTTGCTTTATTGGGAGTCAGGAAGATTTGAGAAGTTGAGGTAATATACTATAAAGCATGTATTATTCAGCCAATATTTCTGCTTTTCCTATTTGTGCTTTTTCAGAGATCCATAAAACCTGCCCAATATTTGCAGTGAGTCAATGGGTTATTGATTCAAATTCTTCCACTTATTTTTGCAGAAATTTCTAAACAACGCTGAAGTTTTATTGAGGAAGCTTCTACCAAAAATAGACTGTGGTTTGCACACTGCTTGTGAACATTTACTGGAAGTTTGTATTGCAGTAGGTGGCAAAATACAACATGTGATATGGTTCCTGTCTTCTGTCAGAATGATTATGAGTAACCAGCAAATTTGGGCATTTGGAGTTGAAAAGAAGTCATCCACTGAAATTCAAAGGTGTGATTTGGTTAATGGGTTACTTATATATATATTTAGGAATCTGAGCATTAACACAATGCTTTTTTCAAGTAGTATTTCCTGAGCAATGGCGCAATGGAAGTTTAAGTAATAACTTTAAAGTGAGTAAATGCAATGAGTTGTTTTCCAAGGCTAAACTGCACTTATTTTCTGGTAAGTGAAGCAAAGGAGGAGAATTTTTTTTTTTCAGATATGTGGAAAGAAAGGGAAGTGAAAGAATCCTATCATTTTTCCAAAATATATGTATATACAGTTTCTTGAAGTACTTGATTTTCAAGGAAAAACAAGGCAATTTGTGTTGCTCTGCCTCTCCAGATTACCATGGTGGAAGACCAACTCAGGCTTTGCACTGGTTTTATGCTGTGTTAGATTCAGCAACTTTGTACAGTAATAACAGTAATAACAGCTTTTCCTGACTTGGTGTTTCTGTCATATGCTACACATCCAAGCATGTTATATTACTTGCTCTTTCAATCTGCTAAGTCAGTTATTCAAAGATAAACTCATTTCAAAAGAAGTCTAGATATTCTTGCCTATTTGGCATCTATGAGAAGCTGTGTTCAAATTAGAAGCAATTACGTTCTCCATTTCTGTCTTTACCCTTGATTATAGTCATTGCCAATCTTGGAATTTCAAATATTTTGTTAGGTTGCCTCTACACTGTTTCCACTCTCTCTGCAATATGACCTTTTTACAAGTTAACATGGGAACAACAAAATTTTGCCTTGCTGCACAAAGGACACTCCAGTTGCAGGTGTAAACAAGATGCCGTCCTGGGTAAAAGGTTGCTCCCTGTGGCTAGGTCCTCTCTGCCAGCAGAAGACAGAGGTGAGGAAAGACATCCATGGACAAAACCAGCTCCAACTGCCTGCCACTGCCCACAACACTGGAGGGAGGGCAAACATACAGAGCTGAGAAGAGGAAAACAACGCAAAGTGTTCATGAGAAGGCAGTGTTTTAATGCTCAGTGGTGCTCTTAATGAACAGAAAACAAGGAAGAGCCATCAAAAAAGGGTGCTGTTCTCACACTTTCTGAACCACCAAATGTCATAAGCCAAAGCAAGAAAATGACCTATGCTTTATGATTTATAGTTTTTATCATTATGCATCCACCTGCATTCCTGGATTTTGAATTGCCCTGTGGAGGATAACGTCTCTCTCCACTGACTGCACAAGGCAGCTAGATAGATCAGCCGCTCTAGGAAGGTGTTTTAGAAAGCTTGTCCAAAGCTAAAGGTTATCCTCATCCCCCAGCACACCTTCCTTTTATGCTATTCTCCATTATGACATTTTGGAACAGAAATATTTTGTCTGTTTTTTCCCTTAAGAAAGTTATATTTGCAGACTGCTGAACAGGAGAAAAAAAATCTCTGCAAACTGATGCATTCTTTTTACCCTCATTATTTTTTCCTTGCTTTCACTTATTTTTATAGCTCTGCCTTTCTTCCTTCTCACCAGATTGTTTATACTTAAAAAGAAATAAGCCTTCTGCTTGTTGCATAGTCAGTTCTCTTTACATTTTTCTTAAGTTAACATTGGTTTCTGTTGTCCTTTTCCATGTTTAGACATAACCAGGATAAATTTCAATGACAGCCTTTCCAACTGTTTCTAAATATTTCTCACTCTTCTTGCAGACGAATTTCCATATGCTGCAAAATTGAAATCAAAATTCCATAAGGCACTCACTCCATCCCTCCAGCCATCATCCCAAAAGCAAAGGGGTTCATTTTGTTCAGGTGGAGCTCGCTTTCTCCGCCCCCAGTGCCAGCAAATCTGTTTGGTGTGGGAGGACGGTGGAGCGTGCCGCCCACAGCCACCTGCTCTGCCGGAGGGCCCGCAGCCTTGCCAGCACTGTGCCAAGGCACCAGCTCGGGGTGGGAGTCAGCAGGAGGCACGCATCAGCTGGGAGATGTGCTGCTCCGCTTCTCCCTTGCTCCTGGGTGACCTTTGCTGATAAAGGCAAAGACCAATTTGTAGGGTTGTTTTTTGGTTTTTTTTTGTTTTTGTTTTGTTTTGTTTTTTAAATCACCCTCTTGGAAAATAATATCTTGTCTTGCCTATTGACTTCTAGTCTAATATAAGCATATAGTCTCAGTTTCCTAGCAGAGCTGGTGATTCAGATGGAGCACAACCACTTCCTTGATTACACCAGTCAGCAGTGTGCACAGCCACAGTACTGGAATAATAGCATCTGTATTGGAAGTGTGGCCATCTGGGAAGGAGCTTTCTTGGCTTCTAGTAAGACATCATTTTATGCAGACATGGCCCTACATATGGTTTTGTCTGCTGCTTTTTACCCAACACTCTCAACCTGAAAACAAACAAAAAAAAACCCTTTCAAATCTCACGGACAAAAAATGGAAGCCAGAGGCTCTTTTCTGCCCTGTAGTCGCCTATTATTGGTGGATTATATGTGGCTGTTCAGCTGTACTGCCTGCAGACACTGCAGCCTGGCTGTAGCCTGGACTATGTTCTCTCTACAGGGTCTCTGTGGGAGAATGATGCCAGGTCAGTTTCTTAGCACCATGCTTGGAAATCTTGTAATGCATTATTGCAATAGGTTTTCTTCAAACTAGGGTTAATGAGTAGTCTTCAGAATAAATGACTTCTTTTAGCCTCCCTGCTCCTTAACAAATGGGTATCCCACCAGAGAAGACAGTGAGAGTGATATGAATTAGGTTACTGATTACTGTTGGTTTAATATAGCTGAGCTTATGTGAATTGTCTATTAAGCTAATAACAAGTTCATAAATGAAGTTTGCTGAAATGTAATTGACACCCCAATCCTATAGGACTATTTAATGCCAGGATCAAATTAAACATGTATTGATTAGGTACAGGTTGCCCCTGATTCTCTTGCTGTTTCTGCTGGGAGTTGCCTGCAGAGCATCTTCCACATCCCGTTGGCTTGTGGGTGCCTGCTTTTGCCCAGGAGTTCAGCAGGGCTTTGAGCATACAGGAATGTGAGCGCTGTGGACTGTGCACTAAGCCCCAGTTCTCCTGCAGCTATCTCAAAAAGCCTAGGTGATGCTCTCTCACCTTGGCTCCTGCACATTGTTCCTTCTTTCTTCCAGTAGACAATCAAAAGAACATCTACTTTCTGCTCTGTGAATTTTTCTAGCGTATAGTAGCACAGCTGTACTTCCATGCTCTTTGGGAAAAATTGCATGTCTGGATGCAATGACACAGAGTCTTTTTACTTTCAGATTAGCCAGAGGCTTTTGGAACATCAGATAGCACTGGATACCGGGACTGATGATGAAGTCATCCTCAGAGGAGCCTGAGGGACTAACTGCTTCTTTGTAAGCTGTTCTGCAGTGTTTCCCTGGTGTCTGAGGAATCCTGGGGTGCAAGAAAAGAGGTGGGGGACCATGCAGTTGTCAAGAAACATCACTTTTTCCATGCATATGTGGAAGTCCTATTCAATTTCTTTTTAATGAATGATCTAGGTGCAGGAGTAGGAGGGGGGAGTAGTAGTCAGTAATAACACTCTTTAGATGTACTTTCTTTGTTTCTTTTTTTTTTTTTCTTGCCTGTATTTCTTGGTTAGCTGAAGGAAAAGTACCATGATTCAAAAATAGTTGTGAATATTCCTTAAGACCTCCTTATACATTGATATTTAAAACAATATCAGAAGTAGTGAACAGACTACAGACTTCACCATAAAAAGGTGCAGTACTTAAAGAATAACATGAATTTATATGAAGCCATAAAGATAATAATATTGAAGGGTTTGTAATTCCTCAGTCTCCCAATGATTGCTGGTAGTAGTGCAATCATTTTGCAATGTCTTCTATTTTCATTACTTAAGTTGTCACATAAATAAGGTGTCAAAGTTTTAATACTTTGCCAACAGTATTCTCTAAATTACAGTAATGTAGTATACTACTTTGACCTTTTCAATATTGTGCGACTTGGTTGGCTGGTCTTTCTATTTATGGCCATGCTGAGTAGTGCAGTATGAGTGAGTGGATACCAGCTAACAAAAATGCAGAATACCAGGAAAGTCAAATGAAGGTACTATGTGAGAACATAATGCAGTATTTCATAAAAAGTATAGCATTAAGTATTGAAATTCTGATAAATCATTCTTGTGACAAAAGGTATAACGAGATTAGAAATTGCAACAAAAAATTAATCCTTTCTAATGACATAGATTGTGCATAGGCAGGGAAATGGTGTGAATTTAACTTGATCTCATTATTACTCCTAAATTTTTAATCTCATTTTCTTCCTTAGATGCTTCACTTAAGAAGTCAGTGGTGTGTACGTGTGTGTGTGATACATTCTATATTTGGGAAAAGTTACTTAATCCTTCAACTTCAGTGCACCAGGAAGAGTGAGTAATCCTCAGTGCAGAGGGAAACTTCCCCTTAAGATTTGGAAGAGTCTTTTCGTTCTTAACGAAGGCTCAGCAGAAGGAAGCCAAGGTTGACTGGCTCCATAAATCTTCCCCGTTCCAGTGGCCTCAGCCCTTACAAAGCCTGTTCCAGGCTGTGAGGAGAGATGCTTGCAGAATAATTAGAGCACAGAAGCCTCCAGTCAGGATATAGATTACAGAGATGAGGGGGTTTTTTTGTACCAGAGCTACGGTTTGTACCAGAGTGTGCCTGCAGAAGACATAGGAGCTTTTCTTTAGCCAGCCATTACTGTCTGGATTGTGACTTTTTTATTTCCTTTCTCCATGAAGTGGATGGATTAGGTGAGGGAGATGAAGATTGTCATGTAGGAGCAGGTTATGTATTTTCTTTCCCTTTTTGCCATATTTGGTCAGATATGCTGTCTGGGTACTAAACGATTGCACTGAAGGCTCTGACAGTTTCAGCTGCGATCATTTGTCCTGAGAGGATAAAGGACTTAAGAACCTGCTTATTACTGTGTAACCAGAAACATGAGCACGTGCAGAAACATC
This sequence comes from Lagopus muta, assembly GCF_023343835.1. NCBI lineage: Eukaryota > Metazoa > Chordata > Aves > Galliformes > Phasianidae > Lagopus > Lagopus muta. The sequence goes on from NC_064434.1 coordinate 99,542,670, forward strand.
ATTCCCAATGCTCAAATCATAGCTGAAGTAGTGGAGTCCCAGCCTAAAAATCTTGTACACTCACTAAGCAGGAAAAATAATGTAACATTCAGGTTTCAAGCTGCCGTCAGGTCTGGATATGCAGTGATTTCTGTCTCATCCCTGTATTGAGAATATGCATGAGCAAGTACTGAGACATTTAGGAGCTCAAATTAGCCTCTTCTCTTAGCAACTTCCTTCTTCCCACACCTCAAAACACTCTCACCAGTCTTTCCCTCTTTGTGATCCACCTCCAGTATCTGAGCAACACTGAAGTTTCCATAATGCAAGCCATTTATTACAAACCTAATGTAGGCATCTGGCTGGAGAGTGAAGACAGTGGTAGAGCTTACTTTTTTCTCCTATCCTCTGCCCCTAACACAACCACTGGAAGCAGCCAACACCAAGGAGCTCAGTGCATTGCACAGGAACTCCACGCTCCTGCCTCCACCACTCATTTGCCTCTAGCTATCAAGCTCGTTCCTGTTTTCAGTCTCTTTCCTGATCTCTGTCTCCCTGATGGCAACTTGTCTCACCCATTATCTTCCACTCTCTTTGATTCTCTCTTTACCCAGCTGTTAACCTCAAATGCTCCCATGTCTTCTATATCAGCCCTGTCCATCTGTTTTGTTACTAAGGACAATTTTCTTCTTCTCTTCCCCATGACACCAGTCCAGACAAAATCTAAGCACAGCACAAGATGAGATCTCCCCTTCCAAGTCACTGTTGCCCACTGTTGGGCCTCGACATACGAAAGATTTAATACAGTTGACCTGGTGCTATTTCTTCCAACAGCAGCAATATTTAACATAAACACTACCCCCGTTATATTTCAAATCCCTTCATCAAAGCATGACATGAATAACTTGAATGTTTTTGAGCATCGCTTACAATTTCTTCTAATCTGGGCAAAACTCTGTGTTAGCACAGTATTATATTTGTATTCTATACTCAGCACAGCTAATTAACTTGAGGCAGAAAGTGGTGTAGAACAATTCTATCCAAATGATCAAGCTTTGGCAAAGTCATTAGCTGCTGAAAGCGTGTTTAAAATGGAAAGTGTTGGGCGCCCTTACTGTTATGTAGAAATAACAGTCATGCCCATAGTAAACAGTGTGTTGGTATGGCTGGAAACAGCATTTGAGAAGACACATGACTGTTGGACAAGAAAACATGTTGCTCACTGAAAATTTCCACCTTTGCGCAGTTCTTTGTGTCCTCAAGGATTTCTCTTTCTCTCTAGTTTCTAGAAGCTTCTTTAGTTTCCATTGTGAGAGGTGGAAATTGGTAACAGAAAATATGCTTTTTCCTTGTTTACAGATATATTTGAATTTTAAGAAATAATTCCACGGTAGCATTATGACTGGTTAAGTCTGTGCATTTCTAGGTTTATTGTAGCAAAATAGAATTCAGTTAGAAATGAACTAATGTCAGTGGGTAAAAATAATGAAGTTCAGATTTGAACAGTTTGCAAAATCCTTAGGAGATGGAAAGGTCTGTTACTCTGGGGGGCTTCTGAAATACTAGGCAAAATTCAATGCTGGCACTGGCATGCAACAACGATCTGGGGGCTTAAAAGCAATGAGCCTGCTATTCTTTGTTCTGAAAAGTCATATAACAGTCAATTTATAAAATCCCTTTAGTTTGTCAGATTTACTACCTTAATGTAGCTTCACTCTCGACTACAGCATACAATTGGTACAATTAAAAAAAAAAAAAAAAGTTATTGAAGTGAAGTCCTTCCAGATTTGTCATCATATAGTGTCACATGCCTGCAGAGAGCAGTGGAAATTAATGCAATGACCCAAACTCATTTCGTGGCAGTGACATGTCACCTTGAGCAGTTGGAAGAGGCCTGGAAGCATCATCTGACAGTCTCATCCCCAACACCAGTTGAAGCTCCTCCAACCTCTTCCATACAACATAAATCAGGCATTCAGTCATTCAGTTGGCATTGCAGAGTCCTCTGCACTCCATCTCAGAGATGCAGATAACCTGCTCACTTATCCAAGTTCACTTAGTGGGTAAGTATTCTGAATTTAAACAGCTTTAGGAAAAACATAAGCTTTGGAAGAGACAGCTAGGCAAGTTAAATGTGATTCACATTAACAGCTATTTGTAAAAGCTTAGTTTTACCAAAGATTACATCCACTGTTAAAAAGTGTTAACTTGAGTAGGCAGGGACTGGTGATAAACACATTACCTGCACCCTGGAGGAGCAGCACTGTGTTGCCACGTGGAAATAAGGTCATGCCACATCGTTGAATCTGGATTTGGATCCAAATCCCCACAGATGTTCTGGTGTTTATACTAAATGTTGCAACACTTTCCAAATCACATTTAAAGTGGTCTCTATAAAATGCAGTTTGACAAGCTGCCTATCTTCTTTTGGGGTAAGGGTTTGGGACAATTTAAATTAAAAGAAGCAAAACACTGAATGCATCCAAAATCACGTTTTGTGCCTTGTAAAACTTGCTGCAGTGAGGCATTCTTCTCAAAAGGCCTTCTTGCACCTCTTCTTCGAAGAACACATCTTTCATAATGTGGGAACTGTTATTGATGTGAACCTTTGGGCTGTGAGCCAAATTGGTGTAGTTACCACATGGGTGCTCCTGTTATCATAATGTACCTTAATACTCCATCTTCCTCCTGGAAGCAGATGCTGTGGGGATGGGTGAGTGTTAGGAAACTGCTGACCCCTAACGAGCTGAATGCAGGGCTGGTCCATGGCAGCTGTTCTGTGTAAAATCTTTTGTGCATCTTTTCCAGGTACATGTGATGCCTCCTCAGGGTCTCAGTGCTACATCAAAGAAGTGATAAATTACTTCAGCTCTGTAAGAATGTTATGGTGAGAAAATGCATCTTTTGTCATTGTTCTTATTTTGTTTCTCTTCTAGTTTTGTTTGTGGTTTTTTTTTCTGTTTCTCTACATCAGTAGAATGAAATAAAACTCAAGCCTGAAAATCAGCCATTTCCATCAAAAAGGTTTCCATAGCACCTCAGAGTTTCGGCTTCGGTGTACAGATGTTCCGTAGGATGGCATAGACTGGAGCATGGAGCTCATTTGCTACTAGGCAGTGTTCAGCTGGGAAGCTCACTGTATGCCTGTAGATGGAAAAGGAACACAAGCTATTGGAAATACCATTTGTTGAGGTGTTGCAGTAATTTAAAGCAAAACTCCCTTTTAGGTCTGGCTTATCCTTTTTCATTTCCATGCTTTTATACTTAGCAGTCACAAAGAAATCAGATCTTTTTCCATTAAATGCAAACACTTCATAGAGTAAGAATTAGAACAGAAGTTCATTTACTTGGGAAAAAATTAATTTCTTCTGAAAATTTTCAACTACCCACAGTATTAAAATTTCTTAATATGTATTTTTTTGCTTTCCTACTGCTTAAAAACCTGCTTTACCATTTGTTAATGAATAAAAAGGATCAGTGTGGGCAGCAATGTGCTAATAAAATGGAACTGGTTAAACCACCGTTCTATTTTTCCATTCTTTCCCTTGTTATGCTGCCTTGCACTCAGGTGATACTGTTGGAAAAAGTTGAAACAATCTTCAAGTGATTTGAAATTTGCATCTCTCATGGAAAACGACAGACTGATTGTAACATTATTTACAGTGAAGAAATCAGTGCTGAGATTTAAGAAAAATATACCCAACTACCCTTACTTGTTTCTCTAGCATTTTTTTTCCAGCAGTTGGACAATTGCATAAATCTGAAAAGCAAAAAGAAGGAAGTGCATCCCTACAGCTGGTGGCATCACAAGTGAAGCCTCAACAGAGCAAGTTCTCATGTGAATATTACAAAGGTACCATTTTGTGCCCATAGTTTGATGAACCTCAGCCATAGTTTGCAGAGCCACTTCCTGCAGTTGAGGCATGGAGCCCTCACTTCAGAGCTTGGTCTGAGTGGGCACAAAGGCTCATTGGACTGGATGTGTCTTTGAAGTGCGTACCCTGTAGTGCCGACTGTCCTACCCTGCAGTCACATTGTCTCTTCTGTTACCAAGAGGTTTTACTTCTTCCACAAATATTTGAGGCTCACTCTAACAAGAAGTCAGCTCAACAGGAGCACATGTTAAATAAAGCAGAAGTGTGAAGAAACCTCATAAAATACTGTGTCTGCTATATATTATGTTCCAAAACATTAAAGACTCCACAGGAATGGGAGTTCACAACATGCACAGTGGTGTTCTCTGTTTGGGGATTTTTTTGTTGGTCTCTTGTTATTTTTCTGTTGGAAGTTACTCTGAACCTCTGAGTACAATGAATTATTAAGCAAAACCTTGAGCAGAGACACTTATGCACTGAATTTCAAGACTATTTTGATTGTTGCATTTATTTGCATAGGTTATTAATGCAGTTAATAAGCTAACAATAATACAAATAATTCTGATTATGAATTTGCATTCAGTACATTATTTCTTACCCCCACTCTTTTATCAGCATCTCTGATTTGTTCTTTATTTGCTCTTGTCTGCAGCCAGTGCACAATGAGCTGGATTGAGGGGTTATTGCTGTCTGTTCTTTACCTATCTGCCCTAACTCAGGGTCACGCAGGCAGACCACCACTGCAAGCAGCTGGTACTCACTGGGCAGAAATTAATGTAAAAATGTGCATTATGGCTGAGAAAGCATGCCATGCACACCACACCTTTTCTTAGAACCCTTTCCAGATATGGGCAACTGCATGTCATTGCATTTCCACGTTCATGCTGTGCTCCCTCTGTACGAACCAGTGCATGAGGTGTGGAGGGAGTTAAGCAATTGCAAGGCAGCGGCGAGGTTCCTGTTTTGTTTTCAGTGGAGTGAGCTCCTGTTGTGTTTCTCCAATACCATGTACTTTGTGGTTTTTGTTGTTGTTTGTTTGTTTATTGCTAGTTGGAAAGAACCAAAACAAAATATAAACTGCAGGAACATCTAGTTGTTCCGAGATTTGTCTTTCTGCCCTGGAGGTCAGTAGTCAGGCATATGATAGACTCTTAACTGCATGGTTAAAAATGTTCTTTGCTTGACTTCTTTGTGTCAAAATTGTCAGTGGCAGCAGGAATGCGATACGCATCTACAGCTTTCCAATATAAATTGTCTCAACTTCAATTTGAGCTTTTAGTTTGACTTTCTGTGAGCCCCAGTTTACAGTTAAAATAAAGATTTTTCAAAATCCCCCAGAACGCAGATCCTTCGCCTTCCTGGGTGCTTACTCTGCTTGGCCATTTTCACGTTGAAGATCTCGATTTAGAAGCATTCATAATTTGCCTTCTCTGTAACACCATCAGTATCTCTTATTCTTTCACTATGCAATGCTGAGAAGTCTGTCTCTGTCTGTCAACTCTCTTGGTAAGCATTTAAAATGCTTTTTCCCTTCTTCTTCCTCTTTTTTTTTTTTTTTTTTTTTTTAACTGGATTTGGTCACTTCCTCAAGTCCTTTCATTCCTGAGGGCAAAGAATAGCCTCACCAAGTCAAACCTTTCCTCATGAGCAAGCCTGAATGTTAGCCAGAGGAAAAAATTGAAAGGCCATTTTCTGTGATACTTTTCCATGTCCTCCTGCTGTGACTAAGCTCAAAGAGGAGATGGTTAATGAGCAGAAGTCAAAGGCTTTGAGAGCTTTCCAATTCTCCCCTTCTTTCTCACTTTTTTTCAGGCTTTCAATCCAGACTGTTGCTGCTAACCCCACCAAAAGAGCTGCTTCCTGGCCAAGAAGAGCTGGAGCTCTGCTAATGCAGCTGAACTTAAGAAGGAGCCCTCATGCCGAGGAGGATGGATGCTTTCCTGGTGAGTCAGACTGATTGCAGTCATCCTATTCTCTTGCTCATGGTACATGTTAACCACAGACATAACAAGAGCTGCTGCCAGCTCCTTCTCCTTGCCATACCAACAAAGTAGAGTTTTACCCTCTCCTGCTGATAATGAATATACTTACATATCTTTTAAACCAGATACCTTGATAGGTACAGCTTATCAGAACTGAAGACTCAGCTTGAGTAATTTGCCCAAATTCCATAGTGTCAGAGTACAGATCCATGTTTTACTTTCCACATTATTATTTCCATTCTGTGGGATACTGATGGCCACTGTGAGTTGTGAACATGGCTGAAGTTCGTGGGTATCTGTCATTTCTTTAGGCTAAGTGAAAAAGAAATGTAATTCAGAGTAGACACTGAGCACACAAAGAGAAGCTGCTGTAGTAGCCAGTAATTAGTTAGCCTGGCAACCTTGAGCAAAAATTGAAACTTTATGGCCCAGTAGTCATACTGTGGGTTAGTACAAACACAAAAGCTAGGGCATAGACTTGATACTGCTGCATGGACTTCACGGGCAGAAAGTGGTCATGAAAGAGGCAACTGACCGAGACAAGACTGGGAGAAATGAGCTCTGGGAGGATGCAGAGGAAGCATACCTCCAGGCATTAGGCTCACCAGAAGAAATCTGGAGACTGTAGGCAGACAACTTGTTTCTCCTTTTCTTTGTCTCAGGAACACAGCTTTGTGTGTGTTCTTTATAAATAAACATGTTCTACCAAAGGAATGGTAAACTTCCTGAATTTCTTAGTGGAGTATTGTGGCAATGCATGGAATATTTGCTATATTTTCCAGACTGAATAAAATACATCTGTTTTTCCAGACTGAGTTAAACACACCTGTCCTTCTGCAATAATCTTTATCTGCTCAACTTTGAAGTGAGCCAGAACCTCAGTCCAAATCTCATCACAGCCTTATAGGATGTTGAGTAACAGAACAGATTGCTTTACTACTTTATATGGAGAGACTGTTGGCAGTGGGGCCACGAAGGGTTGAACACTGCAGTGTGGAGATCCAGCTGGTATCCAGGATAGATAAGCGAGCTTTAAGAGAGAGCACATGCCCCAGTGCTTCATCACCATTCAGTGTGCTGATCTAAGCTGTCAAACATGTTTCCAGGGCTTGATTTTTGCTCTTAATAAATTTTCTTGGTGTATCTGTACTTGAAGACTAGCCTTAGTACACTTCCTGAATGTACTCAGTATTTGTGCTCTACAGAGAAGATGATTCTCACCTTAAGGCATGAAATGAGGTATTTTCCAATTGGAAAATCATTGGAAAAAAAAGGAGCCTATTTCCAGTTTTGTCCATTTTTCAAATCTGTTCGTTTGGCTGTCCTCTTGGTCCGGAGTATGCATTATGCCTCTGTGTACTTCCATGCTTTTCCTGTGCTGCTCTTTCCAGAATCATCATATCTTCTATTGTACTTGTTTCAAAGTCTGTGAGGTGTTTCCTCAGTGAGAATTATAGGTCATCGGGACAGCAGTAGCTGGCCTAAGTATATTATTATTTATTATTTATATCTTACACAGTGCCAAAAAGTATATCAGGTACACTGAGTCTGCTCTATGGCACAGTGAAATCAATAGGAAATGATCCTTAATTAATTGGGCTTCTCTTCATAATGTAATTCAGCGTTTCCACAGAGAATTAACTCATCAGCTTCTCTCACTAAGTAAACATCACAATAAATAATATAAACTGTTGCTTTCACAATGTTTTGTTTCCTTGCAACTCAAAAGGAGCTTTTGCTTAAAGTTTAAAACTTTTATGGAGCTATGCCTCTGGGCATTTTAGACATAAGATGAATAAAAAATGATCTAGGGTTTTATTTAGAAAACCATTCCTGTGCATATACGGGCTTGTCATTCTGAAATGAAATTTTCATGCAAGCTATCAGCCCAAGGGACCAAGTGGGATCTTCAGATTTAAGAATTAATAAGTATTCTGCCATTCAGCGGATCCCTGAGCGCTATGTCCACACCAAAATCTTTGACTGCAGTCCCTGAGTACTTTGATTATTCTTATGCTTACTGTGAGTTAGTGCTATGTGTTTTTAAATATTACCAGCTGCAGTACGCAATTAATCCAGTACAATTAGGAAACTTCACAGACCACAAAAAGCTAATTCTAACTTCAATACCAATAAAGACACAGATCACGGTGAAGCTTACGGTTTAAGCTGCTGTCCAGCACAAGAAATACAGCTTCCTTAGTGTCAGATCTCTCAACAGTGTGCTTCCTTCCCAAGTTGTCAGTCGTGCCCTTCTCAGGCTGCCAGGTGGGAGTACCACCAAGCCAGTCCCAGCTTCTTACAGGCATTCAAGCCTTCCAGATCCAGCGTGACCCCGCAAGGCTCTCTGCTTACACTGTATCTGAGACACACGGTTTCCTTTCCTTTGTCTGTCCCCTTTCCCCCATCCTGACGTTCCATCTGCAACAATTTGTTTGGATCATGAAGGATGACAGAGATGGGGAAGAGATCAGAACAGAATCTCAGAGCAGCTTTTGGACACCAGCTGCCACCCATGAGCACCATCTAGCTGGCTCCTAGCACAACAGCACGGGAGGCTGAGCAAGTGCATCTCCTAAAGCTCAGCAAAGCTTTCCATGCTACAGCTTGGGGATGTAAGATATATAAGTACTGCAAAGCATCCAGGAGCCTGATATTCCTACATGCTATTTGTCACAAGAGTGCATCTGGTTGTTTCACAGTGCACTGATGTGGCAAAAAAAAAAATCTTCCTCAATGGGATTTCTACATGAAGCAGGTTTTTTTAAGCCTTTGTCCTCTACAGATACCAATAGTATTACATCCTATTTCTTTTCAGCTAATCAATTCTCCATAAACACTGCTGTGCTGAGGGAGAAACACTGAACTGAAGCGTGAAAACCCCCTTTTTCCTGGATACTCTATGTGATTCCTCATCTGTGAGACAGGATTGATGACTTAGTTATCTCGTTTTTCTTCAAAAGCATTCTGTAAAGATGACTCAGATACTTCTTGTATAGTCATTTGAAATGGAAAATTCTTTTGCAGTCAGAATTAGAAAATGTTTTCACTCCCATTTGAAGAACCATATTTCCCTGGTTTTGTGTGTGTCTGTTCTTGTTGTTGTTTTCCACATTTTAAATTTTCCCTCCTGGTATAAGAATTCTCACTAAAGAATTTTCCTGGAATGCTGACAGCCTGGAATTATTGAAGCCCTGCATGCTGTTGGCCTTACCATTGTACTGATACATGGGAAGGGTGCTTTATGTTGTAGAAAAACTGATATCAGAGTTCCAATGGACTGAAAGCAAGTGTAAAATGATGACATTATATCTACAATTTGTCTTCCTGTTAAGTGGGTATCTGTTTATTCTGTTTGTTGTTGTTTTTTTTTAATATCCATGTCTCGTGATTTCATCTTTTCTCTAGAAAAAGATAAGATACGGGCTTTCCTTGCACATGTATCACTTGGCTGCATTCAGTGCAAAGGAGCTTTGTGAGAAAAGATGCTGTGTGGAAACAGAGAGAATATGGTCAGGAGGTTTCTGTTTGTTTTGTTTGTTTTTTTAATGTATGAAGAACAAATTCCAGTCTAACTGATACTAAAATGAATTAGAAATTCAGCTCATGAATACTCATGTTTCAAATTAACAAAAAGACTGGGTAGCATAGCATACACGTCTGTTACTAAGTATATATTTATTTATATAGTATTCCCCTGGTCATGTCTGACAGTGCTGCAGAAGGTACTTTGTGCATAGCACTGACTGTCTCACAAATCACACTCTGGGTATCACCAGTCTGGTGGCTGGGCATATTGCTGGTGAATTTAGGCCTCGTCTGATGCCTACAGTCTGCCCTGACTTACCGTATTCTCTGTCCTATTAAAAGCTAGTAGTGCTTTTTCTGGGGGTTGCTTTAGCTGAGATAGCTGTTGAAATGATTTCTGTGGTTGTCTCCTTGTACTGGACAGTATCGGAAAGCTGTAAGAATTGGGTGTGAGTCACAAGACATACACTTCACTAGATTTCTTTACATAAATGTTATTTAATTTAATCCATGTAGAGAGATTCTTCAAAGATAAGAAGCACGAGGGTTGGCAGCACAGGCAGGTAGGCATCATTTATTATCTTCTCTCCCCTAACATGTTAGTGAAACTGGCTTCTCAACAATTGGGTAACTCCTGCCTTTAGCAAGAATGTGGTTTTCCAGCCTACAGGAGTATTGCAGGGCTGTCAAGGAAAGCTAGAGAGAATTATTCAATTTTTTTTTAAAGGAAACAAATGACAACTTGTGGATATATTCATTGTGGAATTGATATCTTGTTTCTTTGATAAAAAATGAATTGTGCTTCTTCCTTCACCATTTTTCCCAAATGCCTAGTTTAAAAATGAATTCCTTCATATCCAGCCATCCCTTAAGTTTATTTTAAGCAGTATTGGTTTAAGTATAAAAGTTGTATGAAAGTCTGCGTATGATTCTCATACTGGGAGACTGATGTGTTTTTTCTGTATTCTGGAATGCAGTTCCCAAACACCTCAACTGCAGTGCTACATTTTTCCGTGCAGCGGAAAGAAGCAGTGGTTCTTTATAAAGTGTTCTGCCTTTGATGACTGAGAATAAACCACAAGGAGCTGTTGTAATTCAGGTGTAAGCGTACCTGAAGATGTAAACAAATGCCTCTACGCTTAGGACTTAGGATAGAAGCTATTCCATATTGATGTGGGATTTTATCCTGCTTCCCCTGTCCAATGTTGAATCTCCTAAGAAGGGTTTGGATTCCATCCGGGGGTTAGTGCAGGAGAACAGCATTTCTCTCTCTATGTGCTACATTTGGCCCTTGGCCAACCTCATGCTTTCTCTTGGTAATGGTGTCGTCTTCTTCTCCCAGCCGGCGGGTGGAGAAATTTATTGAGATTGGTTGAGTTAGGTGGATAAAGATGACTAGGGACATAAATATATTCCTTGCTCCTCAGGGACCAGCCTGCTAAAGACTTTGTAAAATATGAAACCTATGTGAATGTATTCCTTTTAATTGTAATCCATATTGTGTTTTTGAGTACTGTCTTGTAAAATGGTGCATAATCTTTAATGAATACAAGACTGGAAGGTCTCCTTTGGATTTAAATTTGGAGTATTTGCATAAATTTAACTCCATAAAATTATTTTATTGGCAAATCAAAATGCACACACAGATGTACCTTTCAGAGTTTAATTCTGTAAACAAGGCATCATATTCTGCCATCAGTGAAGCTGGCATAACTCTATGGTAACATCAATAACATCAATAGATTTTCTTGAAATTTATATTTCGGTAACTGAGTGCAGCCTAAAGACTCCAGAGCAAGAAGCATGTAATTATTCATCTGCCCAGCAAGTGCAGTCGACTCAGAAAATTTACAGCTACAGTACAAATTTTGCGCCAATCAATTTTTAGTCTGTGTTAACATTCATGTGGTTTCATCCCTATCTCATTCCTTTGTTAGTTAAATAAGATATTTTTTTTTCTTGCTTGCACACCAGGGAGTTCACAGAGTCCTGCTTTTTCCAGATATAAAATCTTAGTGTTATTTTTATACTGACAAAGCACCATCAATTTAGTTTAGTAAGAGATTATGTACAGAGTGCAATGGCCTAATCAGAGTCTCAAGGGCTTTGAAATATTAAGCTTCATTTCCGTTGCATGTTATTTCCTGTTATCTACTTTTTCAGTGAAAACCTGTTCAGTAAAAGGAACACCTTATAAATGGCTTAACTGCTTTAAGATTACTACAAAAAAATACCAGCTGCTAAATAGTGCACTGTGACTGTCAGTCAACTGTGAATGAACATACACATGTATCCCATGAGGGCCACTCTGAAAGTAATGCCTCCCATTTTATTATGTCAGCCCATGATGTCAGAGTTGGTGGTATGGCAGAAGAGTCTTTCCACCAGTATTCCATTACATTTTGTTGCTGTGTGACAGATGGCAGCAGGGGAGCAGTCTGACAGAATGGCGTCTGACATAGAAGTGAGCATGGAGCAAAGGGGTTGAATTGGAATTCTCCATGCAGAAGAAAAGGCACCTGTTGACATTCATCAACACTTGCTGAATGTTTATGTAGGTGCAGCAGTGGCTGTGAGCATAGTGATATGGTGGGTGATGCTTTTCAGCAGTGGCAACAGTGACAGCATCACTTGCACTCGTGCAGATTTGTGTGAGCGTGACATGCAGGCTCTTGCTTATCACTGATGAAAATACACAGCTAATGATGGTGACTGTGTTGAAAAATAGTGTTTTGTAGCTGAGAATTTGCTCTATCAAATAGCATTTTTGTGCTCTTCATGCACGTTGTAGTTTTCATGGCAATAAAGAGGAGGCATTACTTTCAGTACGTTACCCTAGCCCTAATATTCAGTGAGTAGTTACTTTCCTTTGAGCATTGCAGAGAGTTTTCTGTTGTTTGAGCAGCACATGCCAGAGTCTGGAGCTGAGTTACCTTTACCCCTATTCAATCATTTGGGAGCTCTGGCTGTCCAATGTTATCTGACCTTCAATTTTTCTTTCCAACAGCACATGCTGGAACTTATATTTTTAATTTCTTTCTGTCACTGAAACATTTATACTGCTGGGGCTCCAAACTTTAAATTTCAAATAATATATATAGCTAAAAGTAAAATCATAAAATAAAACCACCTTGGAAACTCTAGGATGAAATCCTCAGAGCCTTTTGCTAAAATATATAGTGGCTTCCACCAGCTAATGAAAACATGTTTAAAAAAGTTGCTAAGGATCCTAGCTGGGATAAATATAATGGCCTCATCTTCTGAAATATAATGTTGATACAGAACTATTATATGTACAGTGCATTAGCACATCCAGAACTAATGGTGACCTTTGCTTTAAGCAGCACTTGTGGAATTGGAAATAACATTTCTCTCTGGAAACAGATTGCTTTCAACGATGGAGGAAGGGTGTTTGGGCAGAGGAAGGCAGAGCCAACCTTCACCGTGCCAGGGCAGGCCTTAGAATAGGCAACAGATCCAGAATTCTACCCACAATAATTATTTTCCTCATGATTAGCTCATATTTTTCATCACCTTTTTTTTTATTATTTATTTAAAGGATGAAACGGTGTGATCAGACATCCAGAATTTAGAGCTGCCATCTCTGGTGCATTTTTGCATTCTGTGATCCTTTTCGCACTCTTGCTTTGACCTGGTGGAGGGGCCTAAACCTGCCTTCAAACTCAGTCTCCAGTATTTTCCACCCTGAGCACTGTAGGCACTCGCTGGAGAGTAATGGTACTAAAAGTAGTTTCTCGGGATTTTGCTATTTGTCTTTCACTTTTGGGATAAGACCCCAGATTGGACACCTCCAACTAGTGCCAGCACAAAGTTCCCAAAGCTCCTCCTTTCCTGCAGTATACAGTCTGTCCCTACCTGTCCCCATTAAATTAAGGAGAAATGGGTGAGAACAAAGACTTTAGCACGGGAACTTCATTGTCTTAAAGCATGCATCTCTTGCTGATGTTTCCAGATGCCTTGGTCTGAAGGCTCCTTGCTTGTCTCGTTCCTACTGCTCTTACTGGGCATCAAAATTGATTTTCAGACACAGTTGTATTTCTTATTTATGCAGGTTCTATCTCCATCCCCTGTGTTAATTAACCTGTGGCATCAGCAGCAGTCAGCGGCAGGGAGTGACTCTGCCAAGAGTGCAAAGACTGTGCCCCGAGAGGAGACACAGTGCTGTGCTGGAGTTATGCTGAGTTTCCCAAGGGACAACAAGCTTTGTTGACCGTTAGCATCCTGCATACCTTTGGCTTAAAAAAAAAATGAATAATGTGGAGGGAAGAAGAGAAGAAGAAACAACATTTCACTGCAGCATTTCAGCTGTGGTGTGATGGGTGAGCTTTCAATTTCAGAAAGAGAAAATAAAGTGTAAAAATGAACTGGACAAAGCAGGCATATCGCTTGTTATAGAAATGTGTATACATGCTATTATTTCTCACGGCATGTGTGCCTGCCATTTGAAAAGTTTTCAGGATAATGTAAAAAATGAGATGACAGCTGCTGAAGGCATTTTACGATTAACTAGTGTAATTGCACCTTCACATAGAGGAAAGTTCTGAAACAACTTGATATTTTCTGACCTTAGGGTGGCGAAGGTGATGTGTTCAGTCTCTGAAAGAGGCATTTACTTCTTTGTTCTGTAACTGCACCTTTATTCCTTCTCCACCTGCCAGCTTATTGGCACTGGCAGAGTATCTGGAGGGAGTAGCTGCTCTGCTTTGTGAAGATAAGGTTGCATCGTGGCAGATGAGGAGCAGGGCAAGGGGAATTGAGACAGGAGGGGGAGGCAGTGGGCACAAATAAAGGGAGGAAAGCCCAGTACCTGCTTTTCCAATGTTTCCTCCTATTTGCAAACTGATTAAAAGCTGAGCTGCTTTCTTTGCTGAGGTGAGGCATGGAGCAAAGGGGGACTCTACTGACTGTGATAAGAAGCGCCTTGTTAGGCCATCGGAGTTTAGATGTGATTATTCTTCCAGGAGGAGCCTTTTGATCATTGTGGGAGGGTGAAAGGCGATGCCCCCAATTCCCTTCTGTGTTTCTGGTTTTCTCTTTCAAATAAAAAGCTCTTCATTTCCAAAGAATGCCCATGTGCCCTCTTGACATATAATTATACTTCTTGCTTGCATACAACAGCAAGGCTTGGGTTTGTGCCACCATGCTTCCCTTGGGCTTCAGCAACTTCTGGGTGTTGCATGTAGAGATAAAGCAGCTTTTAGACTGCAGTTACATGGCCATAGATCCTACTGAGGCCAATAACTACTCTGCATTGGTAGGTTTTGGAAGGAATATAGTTGTGGCAGTCCTGCTTTTGTAATAACTTTAATCGGCATACATCAGTGCCTCACTTCTCTGCAAATAGAATTTGCAGAGATAAATAGTATTTAAAGCATTCTGTAATTATTAGACCTGGACTTCTGGTAGCCAGAAAAGTTCCATAGAGAGCATGCATTAATGTATCTGGCTTCTAAGTTGTATATGGTTGTCCTCAGTAAAGGCATTGTGGAAATAGCTCTGCTGACAAAAGTTCCTGGTCTGCTCCCTGTATGTCCTGGTCAGAAAGGAGTGTGTCTCTGGGTGTTCTCAGAAAGGAGAAGATAAATATCCTGTTGGACTACAATAATGGTGAAAAGTTGAACGTTCCTTAGTATAGTACTGGGGAAAAAAATATCAATTTTAAAGATGAAACCAACTTTCTGTCCTTCCATTTTTTGGAATACTGGAATAGTTTTGCTTTTATGTATGACCATCTGACTTAATAATAAGTATTAAACAGCGCTAAAAGCAAAATTATTTTGGAATAATTCAGGAACTCTTTGAGCTTCCCGCTGTCCTTGTAGGATATTAGGCAGTGGAAACTGGGTAGTAGCTGTGTAACAGCAGCACGATGTGTTTTATCAGTATTGCATTCTCCTTACTGTTCTGGATAAAGTTCTACAGTCTGTGGATCACTACTTTAGACTTTGTATGAACATCAACCAGATGCAATCATGTTTTATCCTACACAGCTTGAGGACAGGTAACAGAAAAAAGCAATAAGAAGGTATAATTTCGAGCTGATTATTCAGATTGCCCACTAAAGAAAATGCATTTTATTTTAAACTCAAGGTTTGGACTAGAAGAATGCAGGAATTTGAGCTCAAACTATGAAATGTTGATGCAAGGTAGGTAGATTCCAGCATCACTTCTGGCTGCTGTGAAATGAGCTGCTCCGAAGGGCTCTGTGTTTGGATAAGGAGTGTAACAATAGGTGATCTGGCAATTCAAAGGATAGTGAATAAAATATTAGTACCAACAGAAATGGACAGTCTAAGACAAAGCTTTGCACTGATCTCATGCTATATCCTCATTTTGGTTTTATGATGTGTATGAGTATCTTTACAGCTATGCTGCAGAGATATTTAATCACAGACAGCAATGTTATTTTCTAAGATTAAAGATGTTTCTAAATCCTTTGTAAAGCACCTTTGAGAAAAGGCATCAATGAATTTTATGAATAGCAAATATGTGAATCTACAATACATTGCTATAAATTACAATGCCATTATAGTATGGGTGAATTTTAACAAAGCATAAGAGAAATCTGAAGACTATTTTATTTTTAATCTTCAATTAAAATATTAATGATCATTTTCATTATTGCAGCTCCTTCCTCATTATGAAAAATGGAAATTATTTCAAATCGTTTCAAGTCAAGTTATTCAAATTTCACATAAAAAGGAGAAAGCATTGACTCCAACTGTGGACTGAATGACCACAGACAATTTTCATACAAGCATAGCCCCAGCCAGGATTCTAAATTTGGCTTCACAGATTTAATTAAAATGTGCAGACTTCCTTTCACAACGAGCTGATGGGGGCCAGAATCCTAGTGTACAGCTCATCATGAAAATGAGGATTGGTATGATATTGAACACATTTTATGGAATGCTCATTTATTTTGTTATAATAAGCCCTCCCCAAAATGTGTATTGTATACTTCATCACGTTGATACAAGGATAGGAAAAAAAACCTGCCTTTTATTCCCTAGGTGTTCTCATTGCTTTCAGAGAAATGCTAGTAAACGATACTCAGGAATCTCACAGATAAATGGGGTGGATAGGACTGGTAAACCATTTTTTGGCTGGTTGATACTGCAGATGGTTTCTGCTTTCCACCCTTATGACCACTGCTCACTTGTTTAATTTCAACTTTCATTCTTTCCAGCTCTCATATCCAGCCCATCCCTCTGCACCTTTGATGACTCTGTCCCTCCAGGAGTTATCCCTCCTAGCACAGTCCTGGTTTCTCTGCCCTCTGAACCACCACTCCTGACTCCACAGATCCACCTCTTCCCATTTGTTGCTCTTAATGTCCCCCTGTGTTTTTTCTTTGCCCTGCAGAATGTGCAGAATCGTTCCCTGCACACAGCACAGCTGATCTCTGGAAGGCTGGAGCTGAGCTGGCTTGGAGCACACCAGGATGGGGTGATGCAATGAAGTGAGCACTGCCTCCTGTCCTCAGCAGGACAATTTGCCTTGCTCCTCTAGGGAAGTGAGTGTCTGCAGGTCTTCTGCTTCTAACACTTCTCTCACCTGGAAGTGGTAAGCTGCACAAATCATTTAGTAAAAAGGTAAAAAGGTGGCTGTTTTATATGTATTTCTTCCACTTATACTTTCAGGGCACCTAAGTATTTGCTATGCTTAAATTTATTTATTTATTTTTAAATGTATCTTTGTGAAGTCTATTATTTATTTACTGAACAGAAACATTTAGAAGGCAAAAACAGCAACAGACTTCAAGTAACCTGCTCACCAGTAAGGCAAGATTGACAATCTGTTCCCAGCAACCCGCAGTTATGGTGAGTATTGCATTACAGCCCTGCATGACAGCTGTGTATGACTGGCAATGTCTGCTGCAGGCACCATTGGCAGCATGGAGTGAGTCAGAGGAGCACACCGTACACCCTGCAAACCCTTGTGCAAAAATTTCAGCATTACATCTTTCTCTCCTGAGAAGAGAGAGTCTACTGGCTGAAGCTGTGCTGAATTATGGAAGAGAAAATCAAGTGCTATAATTGTGGGTGTTTATCACAGTTACAGATTTTTTTTTTCTTCTATTCATAGAAATTTGATCTGAACAGCGTAAATCTGTGTCTGCAATACAAATGAGATCATCTGCAAGCCAAGTAAATGGAAGGGACATTTTTTTATTGTTTTGTTTTATAACACTCATTTTGAGGAACTAGTCTTTATTTGATGTTTTTCTCATATGCTTTCATGTTAAAGTAAACAGTGTATAATAATTCTCCAATTAAAGCAGGGTTGTTTTTTTTGTTGTTGTTTTCTTTCTTTTGATTTTTTTTGTTTGTTTTGTTTTTTGTTTTTGTTTTGAGGAGGAAAATAAGTTAGAAAAGCTTGACTGAGCACTAGCTGTGGTAGTAGAATTGCAGACAGGGAAACAGCAAAGGCTGTTGTAACTTCAATTAATGTCAATTATGTCAACAATAACATAAGGAGTCCCTGCAGTTTATTTAATATTTAGTCATGTTAGAGCAAGAAAAGTTATTCCCAGCAAATCCTAATACCTCTGTGTGACTCTTTCAAAGAGCTAGACCACTCTGTTCTTCAGTGAGGGAAGCTCTTAAAGAGGAAACAGCAGATCCAGGCTGAGATGGTTGTGGATTCATGGGCAAATAAGCAAAACACCAAAACCAAGGATATTTAGAAAAGGACCATGCTGAGGTGTGATGTACCTAGGTGCTCAAGGCCAGGTTGGATGAGCCCTGGGCAGCCTGAGCTGATTGGGGCAGCCCTGCCCACAGCTGGGGTTAGAGCTGGATAGGCTCTAAGGTCCCTTCCAATCCAAACTGTTCTATGATTCTAACGATCCTATATTCCATTGACAAATGAGGCAAGAGTCAGCTGCCTGGCTCTGCACACGCACTTTAAGCATTCCAGGGGGTCCTGCTGGTCCCCTACTGCTGCTTTGTTTGGAGAAGGGCATCTGTGTCTTGTAGATGATGTTTCACAGCTGCTAGACCATTGTATGGGAAATCTCAAGGGGCACTGGTTGCCTTTACATCCAGCTAAACTGGGTCAGTCATCTCTTAAGTATGGTAACAGTGTTACCATATTGCCTTAGTTCAAAAGTGCCTGTGCTGATCCTTTTAGCTCTGGTGTTTGCAATGACAGGAGCTTCTTCTAGGAATTGAGAGCTGATGTATATGATGTATATGAGCACTATTAGAGCAGAAGCTCTAATGCATGCTCTCTGTGGAAATTTTCTGGCTACGAGAAGTCCAGATCCTAGTGGTGCCTAGACATGAGTTTAGCACATAAGAATCACAGAATCATCAAGGTTGGAAAAGACCTACAAGATCATCCAGTTAACCATCCACAGATCACCAATAGTTCTCACTAAACCATGTCCCTTAACACAACATCCAAACACTCCTTGAACACCTCCAGGGTTGGTGACTCCACCACCTCCCTGGGCAGCCCATTCCAGCACCTGACCACTCCTTCAGAGAAGTAGCATTTCCTAACCTCCAGCCTGAATCTCCCCTGGTGCAACTTGAAGCCATTCCCTCTAGTCTTATCACTGGTTACATGAGAGAAGAGGCCAACCCCCAGGACAACAGGACAAGGGTGGTGGAAAGCACATGGGACCATTTCTTCAACTCTCCAAACCACTTATGCATTCTGTTTTTTCTTCCACGTATGAGATTGTAAATAACGTCATTTGTAATCATGTAGACTTCATCTTCTGGGAATGGAAAAACAGTTCCCAGCTGGGTACAAACTTGCAAAGCCATCAAGTGGAAACTCAGCATGTGCTCAGCTTCTTAACAAAGCTAGCTTTGTCAATACAGAGAAAATGCACACAGGCAAGAGATTCTTTAAAAACTCCTTTTGCTGGGTAGTAGCTTAAATCCAAAATGTTGCTGGACAGCTTGTAGCTTACTTGTCTGTTTCCTTACTGGAGCTCGCTATCCAGAGTTGGCCTTCTCCATTAAGGAGAAATAGGTGTTTCACTGTGACACCTCAAATAGTTTGCTGGGGACCAGTAGGAAACCAGCAAGGTTTCATTAACACTGTCAGTGTCTGCAGCATTGGGAAGGTATTCTGTCCAGTCCCTTGAATCTCCCCCCAGAAAGTCAGCACTCAGAAAAACATTCTGAAATAGGCAACCCCATGGTACATTTCTCCTCGTGAGACAGTTATCCAGATGAGCTGATGGTGGTAGCAGCCAGGCCACGAACAAGAAAACAATAAAAGTTTAATGGGACCAGAGAGGGATGAAAACAGCATAATTCTAATCACTAGGCAACGCTGTGAGAGGAGAAGGCAGCCCCTGATTTTCTGAACCCTGCTCTTCCCACTGCTTGTGCATTTACATTGGTGAAGAAAAACAGGCCTCATTCTATCCGGGTGTATCATGATCTTCACCACGTCCTATAGCTGCGGTGTCAGTGAAGTACAGGCTACATGCTGCATTTGTTCTTTGCAAATAGACAGTTTGTCTGTTCCCTCTGTGTTCGCTGCATCATAAATAGTGATGCAGGTGTTTGTGCCTCAGGTTTAGGAGAGCAGTCACAGGAGTGCACATCTGCCTCCTCACTGCCCCTTTGCCCCAAAGGAGCTGCTGGCTGCTCTGCTCAGGGCTCATTCTTATCAGCATGACTTCAACCTGAGCTGAGCCTCTGCTGTCTATGGGAAACTCCGGTCTTGGTTTTTGAGTTTGTTTCCTTCTTTTACTGACAGTGAATAGCCAAAATGTTTTATTCTGTAATTTCCAAACTGTTTGAATCCTTGTTTTTTTTCTGTTGGTGAATCATAATTTTCTTTTTTCAGCCTTTGTATTAGTGGCTACAATGCCTTGTTCAAAGGATGCTAGAGGAGGAACTCTTAAGCAGAAATCATACAGAAAACATGGGAAAAACCTGATACTTAGTCTAGTAGGATGTGAGCCTGAAGCCATTTTCTCTTTAACTTTCAGGAAAAATGCCCTTCATATACATAAGAAAACTTTAACTTATTCAATATTGTTTGCTGCAGAATGCCTCTCATGAGTTGATCCATGATGCTGTGCTTTTGTTATAAATCATAGCCAGACTGGGAACACGGAACTGTGATATACAGCGCTATTCAAATCACACTCGCTTTCCTCTAAGGAGCTTGTTTGTTATGGAGACTTGAGAGTTATAAATAGGACCACAGAAAGTGGGCTTCATTGCAAAATATTCCAGAAAATATTTTCTCAGTGGGGAAGAATCTTTCCAAAGAGCCTTTTGATTTTCCTGCTCCGGTACATAATTCTGCTACTCTCTGCCTTGGGTTTGTCAAGGCTGAGCCAGGGCAGCAAGACTCGGCTCTTCAGAATGTGCTGCTGCTTTCCCCCACTGTGCCACAGACCCTAGTGCATGTTTCCATTTGTTCATCTACGTAATAAGGAATTTCTCTTAACCTAGATTTTAATTTGAGGACCGGCACAGGACAAGGGCTGTCTCTGACAAAGTAAAAAAGCTTGGAAGGTGTTTTAAGCTCCATCAGCCCAAAAGCAGAAGAGAAATCTAGTTGTGACTAGTTGGATTCCTTAAAGTATTTCTCTTTCTTTTTTTTCCAGGTTTTTTGTCATGACTATGGAAGGCAAAATCTTCCCCCTGCAAACTCAGCTACACGTCAGCTTCCCTGCTTTATGTAGCTCACCTGAATTTATTATGATTAGTTTTCTAGGAGTGGGTAAGGGATGGAGAACCAGTTGGCTTCATTCTGGTCCTGACAGTGCCACTAGTTCACTGAATGACCCTCAGGTTGTTACTTCATCTCCCAGTGGCAGCATCTTTCTTGTTTGACTGTGGTAAATCTCCTCCCCACAGAGTCTCTTGCTCTGCATAGGTATTGGTATATAACATCTAGAAGGAGAGTCAACTCTTTACAAGGCTAGAACAATAGGAATAGAATAATGGCAGAACAAAGGGAAATGGTTTTGAGGGAGGGAAGATTTAGGTTGAATAATGGGGGAAGTTCTTTATTATGAGAATGATGAGGTGCTGGAAAAGGCTGCCCAGAGAGGTTGTGGATGCCCCATCCTTGGAGGTGTTCAAGGCCAGGTTGGAGGGGGCTCTGGGCAGCCTGGTCTAGTATTAAATGGGGAGGTTGGTGGCCCTGCACTCAGCAGGGGGTTTGGAGCTTGATGATCTTTGAGGCTCCTCTCAACTCAAGCCATTCTATGATCCTAATTCTTAGTATTTCTAGCAGTAAAACTACTATTGAATGCAAATTTTTGTCATTATATTACTACAGAGGGATCATTCACACCATTGTCTTGCTGAGATTTCAAAATTTTGTGTGTGAATCAGTAAATAGGAGCAATGAGGTCCTAGAAGTATTCTAGATCATCTGAGGGAGATGTGAAGTAACCATAAATCATGCAACAATAAAATCTTAATTTTTAATGCTTTTCCTTTTCCTGCTTTTGTGATGGATTTTATTCCTTCCCCTTGAAGTTCTAGCGGCAATTTGCTGTTACACACGGCCTCCATCAAGAGAACATACTTTGTTGCTATAGCAATTCTTTCTCACTGATATTTTATTGCACTTAGATGCTGGTGGCAAAAAAAAAAAAAAAAAAAAAAAAAAAAAAAAAAAAAAGGCAAAAAAGACCAACAAAAATCAGCATTGTTCTCCTCACAAATGGTCAGCCTCTGTGATCTCTTATTTCTGAGCAACTTTTAACTATATTTGCAGCAATCTATATTCTGGTAAACGCTTTGTGCTAGGCACCGTCTAGAAAGGTTTATCATTGCTCTCTAAGTGGCATGCTGCACACAGCAGGACACGCTGCAGCACAGTGTCTGACATAGCAGATATAGATTACTGTTAAGATAAATTCATCCTTTTCATTTGAACCAGCTTCCAATTTGAAGACTTGATAGCACCTTGTCAACCAAAGGGGATGTTATTAAGCAATGGAAGAGTTATCAAAGGTTTCCTCAAAGTTCCTTTTAAGACACTTTCTACATGAGCCAAGATATATACTTATTGGTGAATGTAGGGCTCATCAAAAGTGCTAGACTAAAATCCCTGTAGCCGTAAGGGATACAGAACGAAAGCTTTAAGTGTTTTTCTACTCCGCCAAATCCAAATGCCTAAACTGCCAGATAATTAGGCAAGAAAAGGTCATTAATTCTGTCTTCAGCTATCTGCAGCCAGGTTCTCTCTCCCACTCAGGACACCAGGATGCCATTGGCAGCTGCCTGGGGGCAACCATCTCGACCCTTGTTCCCCAACTCAGCCCAGGACCTGGAGGATGAGGAAGAGACCATGCTTCTGCCTGGATAACACTGACAGCATTGAATCTCAGGACAGGTTTGACAGCCTGGGAGCAGGGAGATCCAGAGTTTTGAAAGGCTTTTCCTGCCTTGAAGTGTTTTTGCATTTGTCAGAAGAACAGCTCTCTTCTTCCACCTCTCTCAGTCCCGATGGTAGTGTCATTTCTGTGGGTAAAGCACCTTGAAATAGTAGTCTCCATCACAGTGAGGCACACAGCCAGCTAGCACATCCCAAGGGATGAGTGAACATAGCATAAGCAGCAGTGGGAGAGATCTTTGCTGTGCCCTTAATTGCCTCAGTGGGCAGAGCTTTATTCTTTTTTCATGGGTCCATATGTTACTCTGAGATTCATATAGGGCTGGCTGTGTCTGCTGCTTCTCCACCACTGCATTGCTGCAGGGAAACATTTCCATCAGCAGGGCTGGAAGAGCAACTCTCGCCAGGACTGGCACAGCCCCTCGCCTCCTTCTCTGTGTCTGCTTCACAGCTCCTCAAGGAGACACAAATGAAAAAAGAGCTATTTCACAGTCCAGTGAGCGTGAGACTTGGTGCAGCCTGGGGGTGAGGCACAGGGCCGTGATGGGGAAGGGAGCGTGCAAGGTCAGCTGCTGCCAGACAGCAGGGATGGAGCCCCGAAGGACAGGCTTTGCTGCCTGCCCTGCGCCCTGCTCTTGCTGCACACAGCTCTGCCTCAGCAGGATGCCTGCAGCTGCAGGCTAATGGGTTTGTGAGGGACCAGGGCCACGAGCAGTAGGTGTTCATGACAAAAGTACAAAGGGAATTTGGATGGATTCAGTGGCCTTGGAATGGAGCCCTTGGTGCTGGAGCTGCTGCTTCCATGAGGGCACCCATTGTGCTTTCAGGACTGAACTAAGACCTAGTCATTCATTGCATTTGTAAGCATCAGACAGTGAAGCAAAACAAAAACCAGGATTTGGGGTAGATCTGAATTGTGTCTGCATGCAGCCAGTTACCATTAGCCAGGCCCATCAAAGTGTCCAAATTCCACTCACCTTTTTTTCATCTGAGGTTATAAATCTTTTGTTTTTGCCAACATACTTAACATATAGGGCTGAGAAGAGAATCCACAAACAATCCTCACTTGGCTTAGTTTCTGTTTATAGCATAAATAGGTGTGTGTTATGTCCTTATCACAACAAAGCCCCTATTGTTTAGGTGCTTGCCATTTTGGCCAATGCATCGAGGCTGATATTTTGCATGCTTGGACTCAATTCATAGGCAGAGCATCTGGTTGTTGGAAGTAGAATGCACTCAGGAGTCTTTGAGTTGTTTGTGCTTCAACGCCATGTATTCCCCCCAAAACACATGTTGTTGTTTACCCTTGTAGTAACTTAACAATGGGAGAGCTGAGTCATTTAAACTGTCTCATTTTATAAATCTTGCAAGGATTTACAAATAGAACAAAGAAAGAAAGGCTTGATTTTGAAATTAGCTATTCTAAAACAACACGTATTATTACAGATTTTTTTTTCCTTGGATATATACAGAGGTGTTTGACTCAGTGATTTAAAACACCTGGGCTTTATCAGAGAGCCTATGCATTGATTGGAAATTGCAAGAGCTATTGCTGTTACCTAGCTAGTAGCCATGCAAGTCTTAGGCAGACCTTTTCCCCAGGAAAACAGTTTTCTTTGGTGTGAAGTTCTGTGTTGGAATTTATTTATTTATTCTTTTGTCTCTAGTCAGTTTTTCTGGCATTTTCGGTTTATCTAAGGCTGGTCATTAAAGCCTTGAGGGCAAGGTTTTTAACTAAGCTGCTGCTTGCTCAAACATTTACAGCTGGTAAAAGACTTGAATTTGTTACATTTTATTATTTGTAAGAGTGGATTGTGCTCTCAGAAGAGCTCCACTAAATGGGGAAGGCAGCAATGAAGGGTGTTCATTCTGCTCACTAGCATGTGGTGAAAGGAGCAAGTGAGGACTGAGATCTGCACCACTTCTGCTCATTTGCTTTCACAAACATGTCTGCTTGCAGTGTGGTGCCCCTAGAGCGTTACCCTGTTCTTCACGTAACATAAGTAAATGTAACTGCTCCTATTTTATGGAGAGACTGAAGGCTCACCTAAGATTAAAGGGGAAGAGGGGAATAAGAAGAATGGGAGATGAGATTTTAACCCTCTGTGAAGAATTATTGTGATTTTTTTCAAGTAAATTCTAGTTGAAATCTGTAGGAAGTAAATATATATGTATTAAAAAGATAATAGCCATATTAAATATGTTTATATGCTCCCCTCAAGTACTGGAAGGCCACAGTGAGGTCTCCTTGGAGCTTTCTCTTCTCCAAAGCTAAACAAGCCCAACTCCCTCACTTTTCTTTGAAAGAGAAGTGCTCCAGCCCTCTGAGCATCTTCATGGCCCTCCTCTGGCCCCATTCCAACTCAATCCAGGCCTGGATGCAGTACTTCAGGTAGGGCACCAGGAGGACAGAACAGAGGGGGAGAATCCCTTCACCCTGCTAGCCTCCCTTCTTTGGATGTAGCCCAAGGTACAGCTGGCAAATTTCCATGAACTTCTTTATCATGAATTTTCATGGCAGTTTAACTAAACAAATGGTATTTGCAAAGCCAACTCAAAAGCTCTACTGTCTTCATTTCCTACATTTCTTGTAACATCATTTATGCAGCTGATTACAGATTCCTTTGCAATTATTCGTATGACTAATCAAAATCTGGGGATAATAGTGATGATAATTTTGTAGTTCAGGACAACATCTGTAGTCAGTAGCTGCCCCAATGACTGCATCTGCAAAGATCTCTCTTTCTTCTTTAGTGCGCTACTTGTAAAATGAATAATAATGATTGCCTCCCTCCAAAGGTGTTAACGTCAATGATCTCACATGTGGCAACGAGGAGCACGCACACTGCTTAGCTGTGTTCAGGATCATGCCATCTAATGGACTTTGCTCACTGCTGCACTCTTAAAGCACCCCCTCGGCTCAAGGGCTTTCCACTCTGATGCTGTGCTAAGTGCAAAGATTTGTTGCCAGGGCTGTTTTCCCACATGTGAGTCCCGTGGCTTCGTTCACACCAAGAGAAAGCGCCATCCAAGGAATCTTTCGGCTTGCAATCTGTCATCAGCTGTGCTGTGGGAGAAGACAAAGTGTGGTCCAGTGACTCAGGTATTTAAAAATACAAGTGATGTGGTGTTTACCATCTGTTGGCTAAAAGGGACAAGTAACAGAGTTCAAAGGGATTGTATAGCTAACTAAAAGCATTAAGGAAGAGCTTCTTAATAAAACTGCAAAACAGCAACATCAAATGCCCAGCTGCTAATGGGTTTCATAGTAGGTAATGCAGAGGTGCTAAACTGATCTTAATGCATAAGTAATTAACAGTATTTTAAAATAACTAATAGTGAGCTATGACGACTGCTGTAGCAGCTTTATTATTATATGTGTTTTTTGCTGTGTAGTCCTTTTAGTGTGAAATACCTTTAAATTTAGCTCACTGGAAGAGTTGTGAAGGAACAAAGGAGTCAGAAGATATAAAATATCCACTAGTTTACTGAACGCACAGCTCCTTTTATACATGGCAGTGCATTATGAACAATGGTGTATGATCAGCTGCTTGAAGTAACTTACATGCAGCAGTTTTGCAGGCTCTGTTCTAGAAACAATAGCCATATATCTCCAAACCCTGGTGTAACTTCTGTGGGAGAGGCAAGGAAAAATAATAAAGTGTTTCTTCTTATAGCATAGAAAAGCCTGATACAACAGATATGTTCAGAGTGCTTTGAAATGATGCTTGTATAATAGGAGGCTATGAGAGAGGATACAAATGCAAACCAGGATAGTTCTCTATTCTCAACGAACAGTTTTAGCTGGACATTTAGGATGTAGCTCCTTAAATCCACATTTCTATGTTTAAGACCTATGAAGAAGGAAAGGCAAGTGGGAAGTGCATTTTCAAGCGTGGAAAGGATATGTAAAGTTAAATTGGGGCCGCTGCACTTAAACCATTATATGTTAAACTTTCAAGTGCACCAACATGATAAAATTTAGTAAACATGATGCAGTAACAGGCAGCCATACAGTTACTGCAGGCTATTGTTTGTGCTGCTGGGGGGTCGTATACTGTGCTGATGTTATGTACCACCATTTTCCATCGGAACATGAATACCTGGTGCTGCAGCACAATAGGATTGAAATGGATTACCTTTCTCAGTTCAAATGTTTTTTTTTGTTGTTGTTGTTTTCTGGGGATTTGAAGCGCAGTTTGTCTTGCTTTAATTTTTGTGAGAGCTTTGGGGCTTTTGTCTCATCTGGCAGAGTGAGGTGTAGCAGGACTTCATTTATGATTATATACCTTATTTTTTCAGTGAATGTATTGCAGAAAGAAAAATACTGTTTTATGAAGACTTCCCATTCCCGGGTGCAGCACACAAACTGAGGTTCCCCTGCTTTCAGGGGTTTAGACCAATTCTTGTTCCTTTTATGGGAGCTTCAAAAACTGCTTTAGGAAATTTGTGATCTGACTTCATAGAGTTACTGGATGATTCAAGTGGGAAGGGACCTCAAAGATCACTTCATTGCAACCTCCCCAGCCATAAGCAGGGTTGCCCCCCATCAAATTAGGCTGCCCAGGGCTTTACCCAACCTGGGCCGCCAGCCCTCAGCTCTGGGAGCAGTGCCAGGGTCTCATTGCCCTCTGAGTAAGGAATTTCTTCCTAGTATCTAATCTAAATCTCTCCTCTCTTAATTTAAAACCATTATCCCTTATCCTATCACTATGCTCCCTGATAAAAAGGCCTTCTCCATCTTTCCTGTAACCTGGAAGGCTAAGGTATCCCTGACACCGTGTGTTCTCTAGGCTTTTCTGATCCTCAGAACCACAAATTATTTAGCTTGGTAATCATGACTTTGCATGGCTCACATGCAAGTCTGTCTTGCACTTCCTATATTTATCAAACACAAGATATTAGGAGTCTTGTGAGATTTTGTGTAGCTAAAGAAGCTTCAGTACATATGATTTTGAAAACCACTAATACAGGACAGTAGAATCGTTGCATCCCCATCTCCTCCATTTACCTATGACAGATGTCTGACCTCTCAATTTTTTTTTAAAAAAGCTACCTTCTCCATTCTTGCCACCTGGAAACCTCCTTTTCCAGGGTTATTCAGTGCCTAGCCATTATAACCTTCTCCAGCTCTTGGCCCAAACAATATGTAATAGTGAAATATCCCAGTGAGCATCTGGAAGTCCAAGCAAAACAAGCTTGTCTTCTTTTCATAACGTGGAATTGAGATGAACATAAAATAGATTCTAAATTGACTCTCATATCTGTTGTAGTATTATCTTCTGCAATCAACTTCTGAGAATTTCTTGTTCTAAACAAGCTTGTTAGATTTACAAATACATCTTCAAATATAGATGATAAATCCCAGAAGCAATGCTAGCAGTATTCAGATTCCCAAAGGCAAAAATAGGGAGAGTGAGAAAAGTGAGAACGAAAATTGAGAGACACTGGAGTGATGCCTGTGAAAATTTAGTTGGCCTGAAGCTGGGGCATGTATTGGAAAATATGTGGTTTAAGCAATCAGTATTCTACTTCAGGGGATGAAATGAAACTTTTGCTCTGAAACTAATGTGTGAAAATGTTTCCTTATGTCAAATCCCACTTAGCATGTAAATTAGGGGGAAAAAAAGAAAGAGAGGAGAGGGAGATCTGCTTACAATGATTTTGTTTGACGCTTTCTACAATCACTCTTTATTGCTACCTTCGATGGAGAACTATTGTTATATCTTTGCTGTCCCTCTCATTGAAGATTGCGGCTACACCTTTATACCTCCGTTTTTCTGTACCTGAAGACAAGAGGCAGATACAACCTTACACTCTTTCAATTAAACTCACTTTGCCTCTCCCCTCCCCAACGACTTCCCATACCTGGCAAGTCAGAGGGCAGAACTGGCAGTGATGGAGATCAGAAGTAACTGGATGCAGGCAGGTTTTTCAGTGCAGCACCGCCATTGCTTGCCTCACACAAACCAGGCAGGGGTTCTGGGTGGGCTATGATGTCCCAGCAAGACATTTCTCCTCACATTGCCTAGCATCACCCAAAGGCTGCTTTTGGTTGCGCTACTGGCCCATTTTGTCCCTCTGGAGGAAAGTAGTATAAGAGGAAAAGACTTATTTGCCACCTTTATCTGCCTAAAATTTTCTGATTGCAAAACCAATGAACTCCAAAGTTTTGGGTTTTTTTCAGATATTTTATATTTCCAGAGAGGTTACATTTTCAACAGAAACAATTCAGTTTGACTACTAGTGTTTTCAGGCACTGTTGTGAGATATCAAAGGTTTCCTTTCAGTGGAAAGTTTCCAATGGCTGTGCTCATGTTGGAGGAGATCAGTACTTGTGACCAAGCAGTCTCAGAAGAGATAAGGCAATAGAAATGAATGCTAATACAGAAAATCTGTGTCTAATTGATTTTCATGAAAGCAAAGCTTGTTGCAAAGGTGCAATATATTCAAGGCGAGATTGGATCAGGCCCTGGGCAACCTGATGTACCCATGTGTATCCCTGTTAATTGCAGGGGAATTGGACTAGATAACCTTTAAAGGTTCCTTCTAACTCTAAGGATTCTGTAATTCTAATTATTTTGTATCTTTTCCCTCCTATTTCCCTCACAACCTCCCTGAAATGAAGCTATGCGATGCATTTTGGAGATCAGTATGTGCACTTTGCAACGTCTATCAAATGGACCAATGGATCAAACACTCCAAGCCAGAGAAGGAGGGGAGAGTTACTGCCCTCACAGTATGAGGTAAGCCATCTCCTAAGAGCAGCATACTTCCATCTCTCAACGGAGCTGGAGCTACTGTTCAGCTGCCCACCCTGGTCAAGCTGTTAGAGTCCCATGTTCTCTTTTATTCAACACTGCATTCTCCAGGGAGGAACTGCTATGGTCTTCAAGGAGTGCAGGTTATTCCTCCTGCTTTCATACCTTCTGTTTAATGTTGTTTCTGTGAAAGGGTTTTGTTCATGTCTCTGAATACTTTGGGGATGTTGTGGCTTCTGTGCTCTGGGTTTTCATACTGACAGCTAGAACTTGTCACCATGGGTGAGCTATGTTCTAAGTAGTGTGCAAGCATGACAATGCCCAGAAAGCTTTCATCCAGAGCTGCCATATAAAATTTGAACAGAATGTACACTCATGGCTCAAGGAGGAATGCATGTGTGAATGAATTTAGCCTATAAATAAGGCCACAGCAGTGATGTATTTTTTCCACTTCATCAGCAAGCCAATGAATATGTAAAGTTTCTATGGCTTTCACCAAGCCATTGTTGGACCTGATATCCTGGGAGGAACTTTGGATTCTCCATCCAGGAAACTTAACTTGCTGTCCTTTCTTTTCCTTGCCTATGAGTTGGCACATGCCTCTCAGACAGGCTGACTCTTGTGACTGACGAAGGGTTTCAGATGCTTTTTGACATTAGGTGTCATGCTGTGACTGGAGCTGTGCAAAATAGGTCCTGCTACAGTAGTTTGACAGATGCAGCAAATCTTGCTGTCAGTTTGCTGGGTTGTGTGCCGCATCCTTGCATATGCCTTGGCACTGAGAAGTGTCCCTTTGCTCTTGATAATCCTGTCAACAGTTTTGCAAAATGTGGGGGTTGATAATGTCAGTGCTCTTATTCAGCTTCCTGGCAAACTAGGGGTTAATCTGAGGCTTTTGAGGGCAGACTGCCTTCTGAGTGGACAAGGAGAGGCTAGAGATTCACCTCTTTATCACTTAATTAAAAAAAAAAAAAGAGAGAGAGAGAGAGAAAAGTGAAAGGGCTCCATGAATTTCTTTGCTCCTGTATTTTGCTTTCAGTGCAAGTTCTAGGTGTTAGACTGTGTAGCAGAAATGCTGAGTCACAGCCTGAACCATTGATTGAGCACCTGATGAGAAGGCAGGGCCAACCCAGGGGAGCACAGGTGCATGCAATTATGCAAAGCAGCTGGGTGACCAGAGGGGGTGGAGCCAGGATCCACCCCTTCCCAGACCTCATTTCAGTGTCAGCAGTGGAGATGAGGAGGTCTGTTGCTGCCTACCGGAGGCCTTCCAAGGTAAGGAACTTTTTCTTCCTTCGTTTCTGTAGCTGCTGCATTTGGGTTTCTTCTCATTTATTGTAGCCCGAGACTTTCATTGTTGTACCGCTATTGTTGTGGTACTTTCCATCCCGTTAGAGCGTTATGTGCTGTTATTAAAATAAAGAGCAAATGTTTTAAGATGGTTTCACGTATCTCCCTTTCATCCTGCATTCTCCTGATGCACTGGGGTGAGCAATTGCTAACCCAAATGATTGATGTCCAGCCTGGTTAACTGCATGGCTTTTGTTAGGGCAGATGATAGCTTTATCCTAAGGGAGAATATGTGAAAACAAACAAAGAGAAACGTAGGGTTGTGAAGGCCTTAATTCTACCCATTACTCAAAACATCAGCAGAACTAGAGGTGCTTTTGATTGCTACCACCCGCCTGCTGGCCTGCTTGGGACACACCTGGGCCTCTTTAAATTTTTTGAGGGAAGACAAAAGAGTCTCAGCTACTATTTTCTCAGTGCAGGTATTTTCTGATGATTGCAGTTTGTTGCAAGAGCTTTCTGGTAGATGCAAAGTCAAGCTTCTCTTTTTATTTACTAAAATGCAAAGTCCTGTTCTGGCCTCCTTGGACTTGGTATCTGGCAATTAAGTTAGCCACCTGCAAGCCCACTGCATGCTACTGTAAGAGTTACTTTTGTAATTTGTAAATGTACTTTTAAGCTGTGGTTTCTTTGTTGTGTTTTGTCCCAAGGTGCTTATTTACAGTGGAAAGACTTAATTGTGCGTCTGGAGATTATGTGCTTGCTCTGGCAAATATGCAAGGCTGTAACTTTCTACTAGTCCCATGTTAGGAATTCAGGTCTGTGAGATGCCACATGCTTGTTCTAGCATTTTCTTCATGCTTTATCTGCTTTATTACACTTGTTCAGTGTCTGTACTGGACTGTTGTATAATAAAGATCATAAACTCTATAGGGAAATCATAGTCTCTTTCAAGACCATCAGCACAGAGCCTCAGGTGTGTGCCCCAAAGCCTCAGCTGAAGTCGTTGTTTTCCATTAACAATGAGAGCAAGCCTGTGCTTTCTTTGTGGGTGGGTTATTGTACTGGGTCAAGTTACAGCTTGTTAATGAGCTGTGATTACGAGGTCCTCTGCCACCTGTTTCATTACTGGGCTCCTGCTCTTGTGCCTGCATCCAATTCACCACAGACTACTTCAAGGATATGCCCTTCCCTACTGAGTTGTTTTAGTATGCTAGGTTTAAAAAAAAAAAAAGTGTTGGTGTTTGGATCTTTTTACTGTTATTATGATTATCTTCTCCCCACTCCACAGAGCTTTCTGGGCTTGCTTCCCACAGTGCTATAGCGGCACAGGTGCAGAAGCATAGAAATCAGAGCAGAGATGGGCAGAAGAGCAGGAATGCCTTGAAATGTATATGGGGTGAGTGAGCTTCAGGAAGCTCCAGGAACTAGTTGGTGAGGTGCCCCAGCAAACTGCTTTTGAAGGTGATGGGGTCCATCAGTGCTGACCTCTTAAGTACCACTTCTTAAGAGTACAGGCCCTTCCAAAATGTCTGAAGTTCCCATGTGGATCAGAGCAGTAGATTGGCTTGGCTGAGCTGTGGTCTTTTTCTAGAGCTTAGGAGGAGAAAGAAGGTGTGATCACTGGAAGCAATGTCATATGATATTGGAGGTCAACAGTGATGCTGTTCACCATTGTAGGGAGAAAATTCACGCAGCCAAAACTCAATTAGAATTGAAGCTGGTCAGTATTTTAGGGGACAATAAAAAGGGATTTAAAAAAAAAAAAAGGTTAATAGCAAAAGGAGGATCAGACTTAATGTTGATCTGTTATTTGTTGAGAATGGTCACCTCACAAACTGGGATGCAGATGAAGTAGAAACATTTAATACATTCTTCTCATCTATCTTCCCCACCAATAATGGGCTCTGCAACCTGTGGAGCTCTGAGTTGAGGACCATGACTGTGTTAACAATACACTCCCAGCCAATTTTGAAGTTATGCATCCAACTGGAGAAGCAGATCTTGCACATAAGTCTGAGAAGCCAAATAGGATTCATCCCAGGGTACTCAAAGAACTGGCTGATGTCATCACAAGACCTCTGTTAATTATTTTTCAATTGTTTTATGAATCTGGAGAGGTCCCAGTTGACCAGAAACTGACAAATATTGTCTCAGCTTCCAAGAAGGGCAAGTAAGAAGGCCCTGGTAATTACAGACCTGTCAGTCTCACTTCTTCAGTGCCTGGCAAAATTATGGAGAATGTTATTCTGGGAGTTATTGAAAAATACTCAAAATATGATGCAGTCACTGGTCACAGCCAACATGGGTTCATGAGGGGAAAGTCCTGTTTAACAAATTTAATTTCTTTTTATGACAAGGTTTACCACCTAGCTGACCAAGGGAAGTCGCTTCATGTTTTCTTTTTTGAATTACAGCAATGCTTTTGTTACTGTTTCTTCCAGTATCCTTCTGGACAAAATGCCCAGCATAGAAAACAAAAACACTGTACAATAGGTGAACAATTGGCTGATGAGTCAGGCTCAGAACCAAGCTTGTAGGTGCATACAGACTTGGGGATGAGAGGAGACTTAGGGAGAGCAGCCCCTTGGAAGGGGATATGGGAATCTTGGAGCAAGCTGAGCACGAGGCAGCAGTGTGTCCTGGCTGCTAGTGAAGTCGCACCACACAGTGAGTGACTTATCAAGGTGAAAGCAATATACTGTGCTGAGACTTTATGCAATAGCAGGAGATGCTTTTATTCTTTTGCTAGAAAACCATCCAGGCAGTCTATTAGAGTTGTAGTATTTAACTGCAGTGTGTATATCATGCTGCATTGTTCGCAGTACAGGAATGTTGGTGACAATAACATCATTGCTTGATGTAAACCTAGAGGGAAAGTTCAGGAGTCCTGTTGAACACAAAGAGGTTGCATAGTTGCTCCCTACCGCTATTTTTTTATGAAAGAATAACTGTTCTGGAATGAAATGAAGAAGATGCTACTTTGGATCTGCATAATTTATTGCATAAGATATTTATCTTATTAATGAGTTCTGAGGAGAAATTAACGTTAGAATCTCTTGACTTTGTTCAAGTTCTGTGTTCTGACTTTTTTGAAAAATAACTTGTGATTTTTTTATTAGCAGGTAGATCCATGCCTAAACAGCTGCTAGCATGTACTTTTGAGAGAAATGATACTTTCAACTATAAGTAAAAGTGTGTGGTTTTTTTGTGTTCTTCCCCTGAATCTTGTTTGCTGCTTATTGGTAACCTGAAAGTCTCTTAGTAGAATAGTGAGGGAAGAAAAAATGGATCAGTAAAATTGGCCTTAAATTATGTTTAGAAAAAAATTATACTAGGAAAGATTGTTTTTACTTCTTACTCCTTGCTGAGAAACTTAAGCAAAATAAAACATGGATTTTGACTCCAAGATCTAGATTTCTTAAGTCCTAAATCCAAAACTCCACTCCAAAGTCTTACTACTAAGACATTTGCAAGTGTATTTGGCTGAAAGGTGCCTCACTGGAAGCCTAGCTTATACTATAAATACTTATCAGTATGATTTTCTAGCCAACCATTCCACACTATACAAAGTGTGTAATAAAACAAGATTCCTTTTGTTGGGAAAACTTGGAAATGCTGTTGCGACTTGAATGTGGGATTTTTTTATTATTATTATTATTTTTTTCACTTAAGTTTACACTTACCTTTGAATAGAGAGCTGACCTCAGTTTCAAGTTGATATATGTAGGTTTGTAGGCAGATACCTCTAAAAGAAATCGTTTTATGGTAATGTTTGTGCATCAGGTATCAGTCCAAGCCTCAATTCTGAGTGTTGGCTTGGCAACTTACCTGGTACACAGACAAACAGATGCAAGCTGCATGTGGAGCCATTGCTGCAGAATACAGGGCTTTGATGCACACTTCCCATCCTGCCATTGCTCAGGAGAAGCTGCTCCTGCTGGGGACCAGAAGTTCTGTGTTGCATCTTCTAGATAATACCAAATCATGCCTGCTACAAGCACAGCTGTTAGAAGATGGGTCTTGTGTAGTCTTGATTGCAGAACACAAGATAGCTTTGGGGAGTTTAGTGGTCTTTCATGACCTGAGGAAAAGGTCCCTGTCATGTGAGCTTAGGGTACTGAAAGTCTTAAGGGGAGCAAAATTAATATCCTCTGTTTGCATTGTAAGCCTAGTCTTTTTTCCTCCTATCCAATCTGATCCCTGCTAGCTAGCCAGGCAGATACCTGCTGCTGCTTCTAGTCAGCTCATGCTGTGATGATTGTTGGCTTAGCAGGATGCACATTAAGTGGCACTAAAAATAAATAGGAAATTGGGCTTTCTGGTCTTTGTTGTTGTTTTATTTTCTTCCTTTAAATGAAAGAAATTGTTAAGATCTGAGAACTGTTGTTAAAGCAGAGACAAAACCAAAAAGCACCTAAACTGAAAATACTCCCTGAAAGCAGCACTGCACAGGAGGAGGTGATGTTCTTGGTAGGTGCCGTGGTGCAGACATCTCCAAAGGAGCTCTTGCACTCCTGCAAGGAGCTCCACGGGGCAGTGGCACTTGATGCTGCGCCCACGATGCCATGACAAAATTGCTTTGAAATATTGCGTAAGTGCTTTCAGAAATAACATCCTCTGACTGAGGTACCCAAAAGCCTAAGGTGGGGTTAGCACAGAATTTAATTTTAAATGACCCATTTGCAAGAGACAAATGAGACCATCTGAACTCCATCTTTTTTTTTTTTTTTTTTTTTTTTTTTACCCAAATGTTGTAGCTGTGTAACAGTCGTGCCAGACTGGATGTTGACAGTATTTAACATAATTTGTCTGTACTAAAATTAATACTGTACTTCATGTACTATATTTATATCTATCTATCCTCTTTCATGTCAAATAAGTTCTGGTGTGTGGGATGCGTAATAAGATTAGATAAAATAGAAGTTTAACCCTGTGATGTCTTTTGCTTCCTGCAGGTAGGGAAGGTTGGCTTTATTTTGGTATCAGCCTGTTCTAATATACTTCATACTTTTTTTTTTCCCCAGTGTTTTATTGGGTTGTCTTGTTCCAAAACTATAGTATGAAAACTTCAAAAATCTTCATTGTGTGTTTTACATGCAGTGCAGCTATACAAAGATGAATATTGTGAGGGCTGCCTACAGCTGAGCTTTTTCTAGAGCTGCTTCCTAATGCAAAGCTCTAATTACAAACCTTACGATAAAATTAAAAATGTGGAAGCAGTATTTTGGAAGTTAGAGCTATTCTTTTAATTAAGGGATTTAAACCTATGGAAAAAAACTGAAATTCATGTATTACTTTTTGGCAGTTATACTCTAATTGGTGTATGGGAAAGGATAATGAAAGGTTTCAGAAGGACGCAGAGGAGTAGATCCAAATTAAACTTTCTGAACCCCAGTGGTCCAGTGTATCTGCAGTCTAGAAGGAGCTCCCTGTGGGACGCAGGCTGAGGATCACATCCCCATCTTGTACCTGAGCCAAATGCACAGCAGGGAACCTGCTGAGCTGGGAAAATGCTGTGCTTTGCTGTGGAGTCTCTGCTTGTACTGAATCCTTCTGAAGAGAAGGAAACAGGCACTTGGAGACCTGTTGTGGTTACGGAGCAGAAGTCATTCTCCTCTGTCCTTGGTAGGAGCCAGCTGAACTTTCCCTTGTCAGGTGGCATAAACCATGATACTCTTTGGTGCTCCCCATTGACCGCAGAGGGAAGATAGTGAGATGATTTAAGCTTATCCTAAATGTACCTGGCAATAGCTGTTGCCTTTTCCTCTCTTTGGAGGGGAGACAAATGGTAAATCCTTTTGAATACATTTATACATGTATTTATGCATGTTATTGCCAAAGACTTTACTTTAGGTTTGTATTTGGCAAAGCAGGAGGGTTGAAGTTAACTCTTTGATATCTAAGAATCTGCTCTTTGAAAGCTGATTAAAAACAAGGACTAAAATTTGAGTGTCTGTCTAGCCTTACTTGCTTGAGATACAGTTCTGGTTACAAGTCTTGCTAAAAGTAAAACCACATCTCATTTGCCTACCTTTGTAATTGCTGAGCATGGCAGGGGAGGTGTTCAGTTGCTGTAAATAATTTTGGCTCTGATGTCAAGACAGCTGCAACAACTGACATCAGCTGAAGGCTTGTCTACAGCTAAGTACAGCCAATAGGTACTACAGCATGATTTACGAAGGATCTCGTAGCATAAACCCCATATGTTTTATAGATGCTGAAAATGAGAGGAAACTGTTTGACACATAGAGGCATATTCTGTAGCATCTTATATGGATGAAATTGCCCAGTTAGAGGTTTCATGAAATAGATTTGCAGTGATATGCAGCACCACATGATTCAGGCACGTAATACTCTAAGCATTCAGTTTATCACAACCTATCATCTTAACTTTGCTAATTTGACAGTTTCCTAACAACGTGGTCACAGACAATTCTGCATTGTCTGCTACTCACCATGATCTGCAAGCCTGTAGGAAGGGCTCTAAAGAAAGGGGGCTCTCGTTGCATGCAGTGGGGAAAACTGGGGAAGGGAAGAGGTAAAAAAAAAAAAAAAAAAAACGGATTTCAGTTACATTAGCATTACTGGTAACTCATTTAATTTTTGAACTCAGCAGTAGTGAAATACCATTGCTTTCATGGTGTGAGTAAATGGTAGCAAACTTCAACTAAGTATGCTTTGTGTGAGGTTTGATTCTCCAGGTCCTCACTGTTGAAGGACTGCATAATGAGTTGAATTGTGAATGTGACACAGGAGAAATAAAGTCCTACTTGAACCTCACGTAACCATCTGAAACATCTATCTGGGCAGCTCCTTTGGAAGCATAAGAAGATAATTGAGGATATACTGTTAGGAGCTTCTGTTGGCTCCTCTGTTGTGGGGCAGCCACAAGTCAGTGTATAGGTAGTGATCAAAAGGCAGCCAGTCAGCTCTTCAGCACAGCCAAGGCTGGGCGTCCTGCTCAACCCTTGAGCAGTGCTTTTGCCGTTAGGTATTCCCTAGTAATGTACTGTGACATGGCCAAAGAAAAGGGGAAGGTATAGTTAAGCTGTACCTTGGTAGATAATGATAATCTCAGTATTTAACAGAAAACTATGTAAGTAGAAATCGCCTTAGTTGGGCTGATCTTATTTGGTTAATTTCATCATTAGGAGTTACTGAAGACAGCTGAAGAGCAAAAGGTGATTGTTTAGTCTATTATCTTTTTGTTGCCAAATATTACCCTACTGATGCTATGTTATTTTTTCCCCTTGAAAAACACTTCATTTTTATGTGAAATTAGCACTTGCTAGTAATACCTCTTAAATGTGCCCTGGGATATTTTAAGTATTCCCAAATAACTGCATAAAAACCAGTGCCAACTTTCTTTTGCAACCTTCAGAAGTTGAAGTGCAGAGCAGCCCCAGCTCCTCCTTGCAGAAACTGATGCTGCTACCAGTCTTCTGCTGATGTATGCTGGTACCTGCATCAAAATCCAGGCATTCCATATCGTGCAATATGTAGGAATGTCTGTTTGCTATATAAAAACATAAATGGGCTTACAAGGTATTTAGTGAAAGGTAAACAAGGAACTGAATGCTACCACCCTCAATTGTGTATAACAAGGGTGTCTTTGCTGAGGTGGAGTTTGCTGTTCCTTTTATATCTGAGGTTTCAGTTGTAAGTATGCAGAAAGATCTATGGCCAAATGAAGTTGGGGAAAGAAAGTCTTCATTTTAATTATAAAACAACTGGTGTTTCATGATTGGGTGTGAGCTCTTAGCAGGGAAGTGAGAGGAGCCATGGTAAGATGAGCAGCTCTGAGGCAATAATTCTTGAGGCATGTCACCAAGAAATTGCTCCCTGCTCTGCACATATGAAAGGAAACTGTGGTGACCTGCAATATTGGAGCAAATATTATTTTTTCAGTAGCATGTAATTTATATTTAATCTTCTCATATTGCCTTGCTCACAATTTACTTCCTCAAAAGCAGAGGTTTGCTGACACATCTCTGCTTTCCAGCTCAAGAGTCGGACAAAAAAATCCTTGTTTTTAGAGCAGATTCCATTCACAGATCTGCTCTTCAAGATGGGCTGATGGTATTGCTGAGGACTGTGGGATAAATCATTAGAGAATAGAATCAATCTGTAGTTGACATTGGGATGTTTTAGTTGGCTGGGTGTCTGCTCACTGACTTCAGAGTGAGGGACAACACCAAGTGATCCAACGTATGCCTTCCAGGATGTATTTAAGTCTATTTGCAGTAGTTGATACACAAGGTTCCCAAATGTGCATCTAAATCCCAGAAGATGTTTCAAGTATACATGCATAGTGAAAAGGTTACATGTCATTGTGTGTTTCTGAGAAATTGCAGATATATGTTGTAGTTTTAGGTATTATCTATCAGAAATAACTAATGTTTTCTCTTGCATTTAAGGACAGCTTATACATCATGATAAAAAGCAACCACACTGAGGTTGCATTGCTGGAATCAGTTCTGGCATTTTCTTGATTCTGAGATACTGTTCATTTTTATGCTGGGGAGGCTTCTTTTGGTTTATTTCCTTCTTTGTTGTCTATTTCTTTGTTTTTTGGTTTTTTTTTTTTGCTTACTATTTTGTCTGCTTGCTTGCTTTGTTTTTGGTGAGGTTTCTGAAAACACAATACATCTTGTGGAAACGGTTTTCCTTCCTATGGGTTATGTTACTGTGGGAGATTTATGGTACAAAGCTGTTGTGTGAGCTACCGAAATGGAAGGGACCTGTGGCGAGGTGTCATAGATGTCAGTGAGCCCCTGGATCAGGATGAAGTATCGACTTCACTGATTTTCTGTTGCCAAAAAGTAAATCCTTCTTGTAACTTCAGGCTCCTGCAGCACTTTGCGGTCTTAGGTGACAGCAGAAAAGGCTGTCTGCTTATTCTTGTTATCTTTCTCTGTCCATAGATACCAGCATCTCTTGTACTATTAGACAGTCTACCAGACGCAGCTTAACTCTTATGTCCCACCACCTTCCTTCCTACATTTTTAGTTCAGCTTTCTCTTGTGCTTGAATACTTTTTCAGATTGGGAAAATGACATCTAAGCTCAGAGCTCATCAGAGTGGCAGAGCTCAGTTTTGACAATGCAGGTATGGGGACGTACATGATCTGTTAGGATGAAACTCGGTGGAAAAGAAACTTGGTAAAAATCATTAAAAAATGGAAAGAAATGCAACTGAGTGTGTGAACAACTACGTGGTGCTTAGCTGCCTGCTAGGTTGAACCACAGCACGTGGTCTGTCAGCAGCAAACTTTGACATCTGTTGTTTAATAAGTAAATTTGTTGTTCTATTCTCAAAATTAATAATTTAGATTTAGAAAAATGTGGAGAAGGACGATGTGGGGAACACTTTTCCTCTAACACCCAAATATATGAACTTGCCCTAAAGGCAAGGGCTTGGCATGAGATTCCTCTGTTATCCAAATGCCACTTCTTATATTATCATGCTTTTACAAGTACAGTAGCATCAGTATTGCTGGTGTGGATAAAATCTAGCCTCCATAGAGCTCAGCTGTGAAACTCGCATGGCAGCAGAAAGGGCAGTTTATCCTTTCTCATTTTGAATGCCCCAATCGTAGCCTGAAAGGATTTTAAAACAAAAATAAATGAGTTAAAGGCTGATTTGCGAAGATCAGGGAGCTCTCTGCTCTGTGAATTGTATGTGATGAAGGAATAAGAATCAACAGAAAGGGGGAAAACAATAAGAGGGCGGCTTCATTTGCATTGAGATAGCAATAACTTCTCTACATGACCCCTTAGCACTAAATACCAAAGTTCCAAGTCCTGCAGTTTGCCTCCTTGTCCAAACAACGCACTGAAATAAAATAATAGCTCTGCCTGTGGATGATACAAGTTAAACAACGTTTCTGTGCCAGCAGTCTTTGTAAAGAGCAGTCATCCAAATGCAGAAGTAAAGCGAAAAGAAAATTAAATAGCAGGAGTATTTGGAGAGCACCAAGGATGCAGAACAGCTAAAGATAATTAAATTACATACAAATAAATTAGTTGCCATAATGGCCAGATTAGGAAGTAACACACAAAAGTATAATCCTTCCAAATATTTGAGTAGAGCACCAGACCTGGAACTTAACTGTTAGCTGACATATGAGAGGAGGAGATTTATAGCTTTTGCTTAAACTTACAAACACCTACGAATATTTAATTTTTCCTGTCACAAAACAGACACAACTTATCTTCCCCAAACCTAGCTGAAGTCCTGAACTTAGTTCTTTTCTGTAAAGATTTAATTAGGTTTTAGTTGATATCTTTGACTGAAAGTATTAGACCTGGTGGTGTCTGGGTCTGCTTTGTACCTGGGATAAATTTAAATTAAAAAGTAAAATTAATAAAGATCATGAATGTATGGGGGGGTGGAGGGGTGGATTTTTTTGCTCATCCAAACACTTGTGGACTAGAATGGATGCTGCTTGCAAGGTTCAAGTAATAATGGAGTTTCATACAACATGAGCTCTAGTTGTGGCCTAATTTTACTACTTCATACGTGAAAATATTGCTGAGAAAGAGAAACAGCAAAAAGATGACATGTTAGCACTTCTGATCTTATCAGGATGAATTGGCAGCCAAAATTTCATCTGCCCCTAGTTGTTCATTGGTGTCTTTCCAGTGGGGCTTTGGAGGAATGGAGCCACGTAGTTGGTGGCAGGACCTCCTCTGTGACCACTGTATGTCCCTGCCACCAAAGCCTGTAGCAAGATCTGAAGGCAGTGGTTATGCCCACGGTGCTGGTGCTATCCTCAGTTGGTCCTGTTGAAATAGAAAGCTTAAACCAGAGCAAGGGCATACAGTGCAGGCCAGGAGCTGCAGTGTCACGCCTATCCAACATGCATTGCGTATCACTCCTAAGGTACAGCACCTCAGATGCATATGGCTGTCAAAAAATCATAAAAGCTGATGCTGTTTCTTTGTGCAGTCCCAGTTTGTGGACTGGCGATGGTTATTTTTGTTGTTGCTTGTTTATTTCTTTGAAGTTGCGTTGACCTTTTTCTGACTGTTAGTATCTCTGCTGTACAATCAGAAGGTCCTTTGATGAGGGCAGAGCATGCAGATAGCACTGTCATTTGTGGTGACTGTGCTTTTGGGTTGACAGGCAAACATGATTGTTTTCAGTGGAAAGTTGCTATGTGTTAAATTTTCACTTTGGGGGGAGGGGGGAGAAAGGAAGTATCAGGTAGTAATTGATGTATGGGGGGAAAAATCCATGCACTAATAAGCAGTATGAGAACAGCAGGGTAGATGAAATTGATTCGCTTTCTTAGGTCCAAATTTTGTCTTTGGCGGTATTAATGAGGATGCCATTTATTCATCAGTGTAATTTGTTTACAAAGACATGTATTCTTACTTACTTTATTTTTGGCTTAGAATTTGAGGGTCATTAATCATATACTGAAGCTGCTGATATTTATTTTTCAGGGATCATCTCAAAAGGAAAAAAACAAGTTTATCTTGGTTTTACATAGTGACTGTGAATGTAACAATT
Organism: Lagopus muta; assembly: GCF_023343835.1. Taxonomy (NCBI): domain Eukaryota; kingdom Metazoa; phylum Chordata; class Aves; order Galliformes; family Phasianidae; genus Lagopus; species Lagopus muta. The sequence goes on from NC_064434.1 coordinate 99,584,961, forward strand.
CAGAATGGTGGAGTTGTACAAATGGTGAGCTCAGCTTTCTTGTCCACTCTTACTCTTCCTGCATCATAGGAGCACTGTAGAACTGTTCATGATTTTCTGTCTGCTTTGTATTACCCTTGTATCTTGTAATGAAGTGAGTGAGAATATATGAGCTGCGCTGTGTTCAGCATGCAAATAATTTTGATGGCTAGGGTAGTGGAGAACCTGGATGTTCTGAATTTATTTTTTGGGAATCTTTTAACTAACATGTTTAGTCAAACAGTTGGGCAGTCAGCACCTCCCACAGATATGAGATTATCTGCAGCTTCTGAGATGAGGAAAAATTCATTTTTCACTTCTTTCATGGTTTGTATTTATTCAAATAGTTAACGTTCCTCTCCTCACTAAAATTGCTAGCTTGTTAAAGGATCTAGCTTTAAAAAAAGTAATGGGGGGGGATTCAAAATATGTTCTACTGCCAAAAAAAAAAAAAAGGGGGTGTGAAAACAAATCTTTTATATCGCAATAAATGTAAAACAAAGGCCAACTCTACCATGGTTTTATTGCACCAGGGGAAGGAAAAAAAAAAATCAGCAAGCTGAGGCAGTGGCCATAATGGCACCTTCATTAGGAAATATCAGCACAAATGATTATTTTAGTGGGTTGTGTGTCCAGCCTCAGAGCTTGGAGTTCATTTGATTTCATGCTGCCTACTAGTATGTTAAGGAAACATTGGTGTGTTAATATGTATCCCCCAGAAAGGCATTTTGTGATGCATCAGTGTAACATGCCGGTCATTTTTAGGCTTCCAGTTCTTCCATGCATAGGCGTTGCTTCAAGGTCACCAGCAGCATAGTGTGACTTTCTGCCTATTGCATTACTAGTGCGTTCTCTGCTCTGCTGTTTACTTCTTTTGACCACAATCCTGGCAGATGGGCTGCAACAAGTGAGTCAGAGCTGCTGTGTAAGTTACAAGGTGGTAAACCTTATCTATTAGAAATGTTCCCAAGCCAAAGTCTTTTCCTGTTCCTGTCCTCAAAAATCATGAAAAGCGTGTAAAAAAGATCCTGGGACTACACAGATATTGGGTTGTGATTTTTTTTTTTTTCTTTTTCTAGCATGCACATAGTTTACAGTTTCAGGCATATCCGTAGTCTCTAGGGAAATAAACATAATTAAAAGGAAAGATATGCTTGTATGTGTGGGTGGTAGTGTAATATTCTCAGGCTTATGGCCTTAAGAAGAAACAGTAAATAGCACATGAAACTCCATAAAGTGCTAAGCGTTGGCAGTTTTGTTCCTTAAGGGTTACGTACTGACCTAAAGAAGTGAAATTCTTATTTAATAGGGTAGACAATATCTCCACAAAAAGGTGTTAGGTATGAGCAGAGCATTGTCAGCCTCATGTTCAGGATAATTAAAGCTTGCTGCTAGAAAACATGTGATGATAAATTTTCAGCAGTGAATTGCGTTGATTATTTGCAGTGGTTGTAAAATACAAGCTTTTTTTCAGAAGCAGCATGGAATAAATGATATTTTTCTTCAATTGCGTGAACTGTGCCCCCTTACTCCTCCCACAGGGTAGTAGATAAATCAGAGTTAAATATACACAGTTGAAATGCTCTATTTGAGAACCTGCTATGCCAATAAATCAATATTTACTTGCTGTTTATGCCATATATAAGTGGTCCATTCACAGATGTTGAATAAGTTTCTCAGAGGAAACTGCTCAATATGCTTAAGACCTTAGCAGCAATAACTAAAGTGCTATTCCAATAGTATCACTAGAGTAGAAACAATTTTACAGAATAGCCTGGGCTTTACGTAGGGCTTTCTCTCAGCTGATGCTCTTAGTCTTCAGATGTGTGCTCCTGCTGAATTAACAGCCTTCCAGAATATCTGAGGTTATTCCCTTCAAGCAAATGTTTCTGTTGCTGAATTCTGGGTAGCTAACTAATTTGAAATGCCTACAGTTTGTATTTTATTTTAAAATATTAAAATTTTAAACTTTTATTTTATTTTAAACTAGCAAGCTTTTTTTTTTTTTCTTGCTCCATTGCAGACCTTGCTGGTTTCTTTCGCCAAGCAAACAAAGAGAAGTTAATGCACACAATTTGGCCATGTGTTTATAAATTCATGGAATGTGGGATTTCTTGCTGGGAAAAACAGCTGAATGATTGCTATTTTATCTAGTAAAACAAATGCCCTTCCCAACAGAGATGATAATTCCTGCTGAACTGAATTCCTACAGATTTCCACTAAATATCTAATTTTCAAAAGAGCTCAAATCCTACTTCAGTATCTAACTGAAGCTCTGGCAATACCTGGCCACCAGCTGCTGTTCCCAAGGATTAGATGCCCAAATAAAAACACTTTGTTTTTCCCTTTGTGTCTAAATTGGTATCTCTAGGTACTGAGCTCATTCCGATTTATATCGGAATGAATAATGGGTAATTGCACTTGTAGAATTGCTAAAAAGTCTGGTGCTAATTAAAGTGAAATGGCAGCTTTTTAGCACTGCCGTTTTAGAAAGAAAGTATCTCCAATTAGCCCCTAAATCTTGATTTAGGCACCCTTCTTTAAATCAGGTGTGTATAGTCACAGATGGAGGCACAGCATTTGTTCACGCTGTCCCCATTTTAGATTATCAGCACATAAAAGCTAACACAACTAAAACAAGTTATCACTAAATAATGAGCTATTTCCACTTAATTGCTGCAGAACTGCTGTGCTGGGAGATGGACGTTAGGAGGAGCAGAGGAAGCCTGTGCACTGACTCTGTTGTATTATTAAGTAAATGATAAAGAAATCATCTGAAAAAGTAAATGCTGGTGTGCTGCCTTTTTGATGGAGATGCTGTTCTCTTTACTGAAAGGATCAGACCTTCCTGAGAAGTAAGGGTGTAAACTGTGATCAAATCTGGGCTATTGAAAAAGCCAGAGGTGAAGGGTTGTAACTGAGCACCTGTCAAGACATACATCATAAGTATGTAGCAGTACAGAAATTCTCTCGTGTATTTAGACTCTTCATTGAAGAGAAACGCATGAAAATGAGAGTGCATTGGCAGAGCATATACAATATTAAAAATGTTGATGAGGACTTTTGTTAACTGCTTTCCCTTGTACAGAAATAAGAGGGGAAGCTGTGAAACCAAACCAATGCTAGCAGTGAGCAGAAGGGTGCAAGTCTTCCAGTTTGGGACCTACCAGCACACAGCAGGAGGCTTAAGGTTGCTGCATATTCTCACGTCAGCACCTCATGAGGGGATGTTTGCTTGATGTAGGGGTATGCCTGTGGTGGTTTGTGATGGGATGGGTGTAGCTTGGAGACATCATCGAAGAAAACTCACCAAAGCACATTTGTTTGATATGATCTGCATAATAGCATGCAGCTAGTGAGCACAAAGATGGTTTCAGCTTTCTCTTACAGAAAGGCAGCTGGATTTAGGGAGTAGGCCACCCACTGCCGGGAGAAAAACACTTGAGTCTTCAGTAACTTCCTTTCACAGGCTTTAAGAGGTGAGAATGGTACTGTGGCAGTACGTGCCTGGGAAGGACGCTCAACTTCATACACCTCACCCTCTCCCACAGCCCACTTTGAAACTGAAGCCTCTGCAAATGAAACTTTTTTTTTCTGTTACTTCTGTACAAACTGTCTGTTTTCTCTGTTCAGAGGAGTTTCACTGGGAGGAAGGGAAAAAAGTTTTCCCCTTGTCTTTGCTACACTGATGATTTTTGTAGTTGTCCTTTCCTGAAATATCGAAGTTAATTTTGGAGCTATTGAAGAGCGTGGTGTAAATGCAGCTTTATAACCTTTAACCACAATGCGACACCCTCCTCTCTGTAATCTCCGCCTCCTGTACCTATTCTTGAAAGCTGCCTGGAGCAATGTTTCTGCCTCATAAATCTGAGCCTTTTAGATAGGTAACATTGTCTACAGCTGAAGCAGTCCCTCTGATTTTTCTGATAAGGTCTGTTTGATGTACTTCTGGTAAACAGTTTTATTTGTGGGTGGTTACAGTCATGGTAAAAATCCAAATAGTGACAAAATAGTTATGAGAGGCAATGCCAGAATTTCTACTTGTTTTGTGTTTACCCTTAACCTCAAGCCAAGCATCCTGTCAATTATTTTTTCAGTACACTCTAAATACAGACCACAAAGACGGTTTTGTTCCATCCAAAGTCCCACACCATCAATTAGTACAGGAGGACGTGTTCCTTGGTAGCATTTGAATCCAAGCAAACCTAAAATGAACAGTCTTTTTCTATGAATTCTCTGTGGAGAAACTGAGTCTGCACCTGTGTTGAAAACCAATAGCTTTTCATAGTGCAAAACTCTTAAATGTAGGCATTACACTCGCCAGAGTGTGTGTGGTTTGTTGGTGGGTGCTCTTATTGTACCTTATCTGCAGAAAATGAATCATCTGATATAGACATGGCTTTTCAGGAACCAGTGTATGCTGTCGAACTAGAACTGCAGAATTGAATCAGTTGCCTGAAAGATAGGAAAGAGATGCCTTAGAATGCAGCTGGATCAGTAATACTGCAAATACTGCTTTTTTTGGCAGGCAATCAAGAAAAAGAAGTTACATTTGGGTACTTAGAACTCTTCCTAGCTGCTTAACTTCTTTTTTTTTTTTTTTTTTTTTTTTCATGCAGTAACTCTGTGTGGTGTTTTTTTTTTTTTTTTTTTTTTTTAACGTATCTGAAAATCAAGCTGCTTATGTTGTTGCCTATGTCCAGCTTGCTGTTCACCAGTAACCCCTGCTCCTTTTGTGAAATCCAGATCAGATTGGAGACAAAGGCTCAATCATGCATGACTGCTTAAAGAATACCTTCAGAGTTTTGTTGGCACAGAGCAGCCTGTTTTTCAGGACAGATGTGTTGACGATGGACAAGGAGAGAGTGTAGGAATGGCCCCTTGCCATTAATATGTTTATGGCAGCAGTGAAGTCATGCAAGCATGCTGAGGGAATCTGTCCCTTAAAGAGGTGCTGTGAGCGTAAATCTGCCTTGCTGTACATACTGTATAATTACATGAACATAGTATTTTCTAGTGTCTCTAAGGAAAAAAATTGTTGGCTTTTTGTTTAAAGCTACACCTTTTGAAATATCAATATTACAGTTAGTTGATGTCCCTTTCAAGCCTTGTATCTTGGTGCTGATGGTTCATGACTTTTTGTCTCTTGGCTAATCATTGTGCTGAACAAGCTGTTGCTTAGAACTACAGCATTCACTTCCCTAAATGCCAAATACTTTGTTTTATGTCAGTGGTTGTGCAGTGCAAATGCTTTCAGAACAAGTATATCTGTGTTCCCTGGTTAGTTCAGAAGTTTTGGCAGTGAATCTAATGATAAGAATTATAACAAAAGGGTGGGTGCTCCTCGTTCAGATATTTAAAGCTCATTTTGAGGCAGGAACAGTGGATATCTGCTCATGTGGAGATGACATCATTTCAACTGAGGCCATTGAATTTCAGGATCAGAGCCTCCTTTGGAATTTCTCAGTGGGAGCACTTTTCCTGTGTGTGCCTCCACTTGAGCAAAGTGTTTACATTTCATTTCTCCTTATTCTCCCTTGTGCTTTATCTCCATGACTAACTGTTCTTTTTCTGGTGCTTTTTACAATGTTTAAAAAAAGGAGGCATCCAACCATCTTTCTTTGCTAGAAGATGTCAAAGGCTTCTGATAAGTTTGTGATGCTAGAAAGAAGTGTTGTTCAGGGGAAAAGATAGCAAGTGATGCTGCTGGTGGTGTATTGGAGCATGAGAAGGAAAGGAAGAAATGCAGCACAAAGATATGTCAAAACATCTGCACTAATCAGCACATTAGCTAAGAAGTTGCTTACATGAAGTATTGTTCTCATATCACTCAGCAGACAGTAATACCTTGCAAAAGAAAAAGGGAGATCCTCTTCTTACCTCAGTCATTCAGTAACCCAGTGAAATGCATATTGAAGCACCACAGGCAGGTGTTTAACCAGATCACTGAGCAAACTATGTAGCAGGCTTTCTCTCTCACTAGCAAGGTAGGTATGGTTACACAATTTGAAAAGGTTTTCTGTGGGAGGAAGAATCTATCCGATTTAGAGGACACTAACTGTAGTTAAACTGCAGAGCCATGCCTGGGAGATTTAATTTACAGCTGGACAGAAGATGTGAGTAGAGCAGTCTAAGCTATCACTTCACAATATTGGTAGACTTCCTACAAATCAGGTATGTTTAAATTCCAAGAAAGAGTCAGATGCTATGTGTCAGTTGACTGGTTAAATTGCATGAGTAGAGAATTAAAGAGATAGAGGTTGATATGGCAGTGAGGCAGAATTATCAAGGGCATCAAGTCCAGGGGACAGCTAAAATTGAACTTCTATGGAGACTGATCCCAGGGCTGACCTCATTTGATACTTTCATTGCTGACACTGACATAAGCAAGGGAGTTCATGGAACTTTCTGGTGTTGAGCATAAGAGCATATCAGTATAACAAACCCCATGTCTTGTATGAAAGGAGTGATGGTCATAACCACTGGGTTTTGGAGGTGATGGGTGAGAGGGTGGTGAGTGATGGAGAGATGGAGGAGGAGAAGAAAATTTATCGAAGGAAGTTGATTGGGTGGATGGTGGATGGGCTGTCTCATTTTGGTTTTACTGTTTTCTCCTTCATGTATTTGGTCAGCTTAGGGAAGCTGAGAACTACTTTGGGAAGCGCAGTGCATCCAAGGCAATATTCAGTTAAGAGTTTTCGGTGCATCATTGCTGATGTCTGAGTTGCCAAATAAAAAATCCCTTTACCCAATTAGTGTGAAATCAAAGAATTACAGTATACTGACGGCCAGCTGAATGCTGTTTTGTCAATATTGACAATGTCTAGAATCATGATTTCCTTAGAATACTTTTTTTCTTAGTATATGAATAACTTATTTGTAAATCCTCTAATATTTACCTGGGGCTGGACAATGCCTGATGTTTAGATAACAAGATGTACTAAAGCAATTCATGTTACTGACTAATCCGTATGTTCTATGTGTTGCAATTAGCTCAGACACTACATTCCCAATTTTGCTTTTAATTTCATTATTTTCAAACCTCATATTTTAATTATTTTGTCACATGTCAATTTTACAGCATATAATTCACAAATCTCCTTTTAATGAATGAGGATTTACGATTAGTTAGCATGCCAAAGAATGCTGATGTAAAGATTTCTCCACAATTGTCACCCTACCACTGGGAAGTGTGGTGAACCAACTATTTAATGTTTTCCTCTTTAATATTAAGCATGCTGAATTTTATGGACTAACTGAAATAAAAATAAATGACGAGGAAAAACCCTTTATGTAGCTGAAAATGCTAATTGAGTGGATTTCAGGAGTTTGTATATTCATGATTTTTGTTCCGAGTAACAGTGTAATGCCACATTAAAAGTGTTGGAGAAAGAAAGAGTCTGAGGATATTCAAAAATCATGGTTGATTTAGTGTATATACATATAACAGTAATACCTGAGAACTACACATTGAAGCACCAATAACTTCAGATCTACAGTTTGCTCTTTGATACATACAATTTGATAATTTGTATATATCAGGTTATCACAATACACTATGTGATGAGAATTGCACACAACACAGCTTGAGGAGTTTTTGATTGAAGCATATAGGTTATTTCCAACACGTACAGCATGAAGTACGTGGGGATCTAATGCTGAAGTTGAGTTGCTAATGTTGCATATGAAGTCTTCCATACTCCGTGAAATAAGTTGCTTTTTCATATTCTAATCGTACAGTTTAACTAAATTTACCTACTGATATGTTTTCTCTGAAGAGAGATTACGAAAATGGGAGGTTCACACATCAGTTATCTAATATGTAGGGTCTGCAGTTCAATAGTTTTGAAAACAGCTGTGAAATTGCATTAGTGGAAGCTTTTGCTCTATACCTATTTAATGATCAATCGGACAGTTTAAAGATGGTCTTTCTGGGGAAGCAAAAAACACTGTGCAAGAACAGTAATTAACGTATTTTGAATGCTGATAAGTTTTCAAATGATCTAATGCTTGAGTTTCTTGAATAAGACTCAGTTACTCCACCAAAGCCTACTCAGAATTCTTTTCTGCTTGTACTTTATTTTTTATTCTCTCATGCCTTAGTTATAAATAAGCATCCCAGATAGACTGGAGAGAGGGAACTGAGTGCTCAAAAATACGTCAGTTAAAAGTGTTTTTACTGTGTGAAGGAAGGGAATTAAAATATTTGGACTGGTTATTTTGGAATGCAAGTAAAACTCTGATTTTACTTTTAGCATTTCTCAGGCCATGCCCACTAATTCTCCTCTCTTCAAGGTGAGAATAAATATGCCATTAAAACTCTAGAATTGCAGTTTCAGTCTACTTTTTTTTCTGCACACTGTTTGTACTGCAGCTGTCAGCATCCTGTTCCAGATCTTAGTTTCCTTCATAGTTTTTAAGCTTTTTTTATTAGATGAAACCTTCCAGCTAACCAGAGCACCAGCTTCTCTGAACACTGTCAAATGTAAAACTAAACTCAAACTTCAGAATGTCAAAATCAGAACCAAATTTTGGTCAGATTTCCCATTTTTCCATCCGTTAATGCCAGCATAGTAATCTTCTTATCCCCAAGGCATTAGTGCAGCAGTGAAAGGCCAAGAAGATGCCTTTCTGTGCATGTGTTGTGCATATGCAGGAAGCACACTATTATACGCAGAACTTGAAGAACTTCCCCAGAACGACTGTGACTTTCAGTTGCTCTGATTGCTGTTATTCCTATTGGGTAATGTTTTATGGAAGCACAGCAGAAGCAAAGTAAAACTCAGTGGCATTCAGTCATTTAGGCTGTTTGTGCCACGAAAAGATGCTGACGTGAGCGGTGCAGGCTGTATTCAGAAAACTTCTGGAAAAAAGATGCATGTGTTGCTGAGGTTAGATCTTACATTATTGTGTATTATTATAATGTCTTGCATGTGCCATAGGCGAGAGAATCAGAGTGAGAATACTAGTGAGTACTATACAGCAGTGCTCTCTTCTAAAAGCATGTGTTAATCTATTAAACAATATTAGGTTGTTTATGTGAGTCGTCAATAATCTTTCCATTGCCTCTTACTTGCATCTATCTTTTAAAAAGAAAGGAATAGCACAGCTGTTACAATAGGATGTTCTTGAGCAAGAGAACTAGTCTCTTGTGTAGCCAAACTCCCTCAGCAACTCAAGAGCTGTACAAGGCCACTTATTAGTAGCAAAAGGGACATTTTTGTCCTTGGATGTATACAGATGGTGTTTGGTGAAGTACATAGAAGCCAACGCACATCTTAATACTAGGAATAGTTGAGACTTGTGAAAGTTTATAGCTATAAAAGAAAAGCAGTTTTTTCTTTAATTTTTATAGTTGGTGTGGCAGTGGGGAAGCACAAGCAAATATATAACAGCTCATGCTATACAGTAGAATTACAATTGAAAATGACGATAAAGAAGCAGAGGAAAAGCTAACCAGACATTTTTGTGTCTACTTGGTTAAGGAAAAAACAAGCCCTCTGATCTTACTGTAAAAACAGTCCCTCTACTATCAGTGCTCTGCTCTCTGGGCTGTAGCACTGGGAAGAGAAAGGAATTTCCCTCCAGAGCCCACTGGTTCTAAGCATTCTGTCTCTCCGTCCCTCCCAGTTCATGACAGTTTGCACCCTAAACGAGACATCCATGTGTTTCAGGTACCAGTAATAAAGTGACCTGTATGAGTGCTAACTAAAGGAGCCTTTATTTTCCCGTAAACCTAGAAATAAAATGTCTGTAGTTGAAAATGCAAGTGCTATTTGCATGAAAGTGGTTTAAGTGTAATTTGTGCGTATGTAAGTAGGCATTAAATAGCCAAAGCTCTAGTTTTTAAAGAAGTCTTAAAAAAGAAATTTACAGCAGGATAGCAATGCCGCCTTGGTTACCAAGGGCAACATGAAGTGTGGGTTTAAAGGTATTTCTGTTGGTGTTGCGCACATGTAACATTTTCTCTTGGATGATACTAGGTGACATAATGTTTGCATTATGTCAGTTTTTGAGAATTTATCTTTAAAGGTAGAGAAAAAAAATGAGTTAACTGGGTATCTATTACCATTTATGAGAAATCTAGATACGTGCATTCCCCCCAGTCTCTTTCCAATATTAAGCATAAGTTAAACCCTGTACTATAGCCAGTGGTTTTTGGTATGTTTGCACCTAAGCTAATATGGTAACTGCACAGTTTGAATTAGGCTGTCTCTGAGGTGAAGCTAAAACTATTTCCTAACCTGAATATTACACAAAGTAAATTGGTAACATTTGAAAGTCGCTTTTACTGCAGCACAAAGTAACATCTACATGCCAGTTTTGGCATGGTCAGGATGAATTTTTGTCCGGACAATATTTTTTTGCTATTAAATATCAGTAATTGTGTACAAAACTGACTATACTCATTTCTGCAGCATAAGTGTCACAGGTACAAGCTGTTCTGTCCTGAATGTTACTCCTTTGGGTGAGCTGATGTCAGTTTCTGTGGAGAATCTGTGATTTCAGTGTTTTACCTATGATAGGAACTAGGCAGAACCGTAAGTTGCTTTTAGCGAGCTTGCCATGACAAGGTGCAAAGACAGCAGAGTTTTGATTTGGTATGTCATCCTATACAGTTCACAACCTTTAAGATGTTTTTCTCTCTAAACTAGAACTTATGTATGGAGCAGATGTAGGTTCAAATACACGCAATAGTGGTAAGAGCTGTAAGAGACCATCTGATACTTGGCGTGGAGTTTTTCTGACCACTTAAGATTGCTTTTTTTAATAGTCCTCAGAACTGATGTTTTGACCCATTCTTACTTGTGATTTATTCCCTGCCTGCCCAAATGTCTTTCTGTAGTTTAAGCTGGGTATTGTAACTTCCAGTTAATAAACCAAATTGCTGCACCTTTTACTATTGGTTTCACTTTGGGTAGCCAAGTCTTTTTTAAGTGACCCTTAGGTGAAGTTTGAGCTTTTTTTTTTTTTTCCCTTTTGAAATGTCCTGACTCTCGGTGTACACATCTGCCTCGAGGTTGGAGCTGTGTACCATGCCACGGTGAAGTTCTTAGGCCTCGGAGTTGAAGAAAGATGTGTCCAAGTAATTAAGAGTCCTTCTCTACCATGTAAAACTCTCTTGAGTATTTGCCACTGTGGGAGTATTGTGGTCTGGTGAAGGCTGTCATGAATTAAAAACGGATTTTCCACAGAATGAAGTGGAAGTTGTAATGCATGGGCTTTGAGAAATCAAAAATGAGAAATCTACTTTCTATGCAAACGTTGTCCCCATAAACGTAAGAAATAGTGTCTCAGACAGGATGGATAAAAGAATTTTCAAGTGAATGGCTAGATTAAATAACTTTCTGTGATTGTGATATCTGCACTTAGCCATAGCTTCAGCCACGACTGTTCAGAAACACCAAATGATCTTCAGTAGTCCCTGTTTCTCAGTCACAGGTAGAGATCCTTGTTCCACTTGTCAATAGTTTATAGAAAGCCAGTTAGTCAAATGACAGTTTTCAATAAATGCAGAAGCTGAGCATTGTATGCAACTTCTTACAGTTCTCAGAATATGCAAAAGAATTGTGCCCACCTGCATTTTGTAGCAGAATGGGCATCTGGCACTGACGCCTGCATTTGTTGTCTGTGAGCACAGGCACTTTAAAAATAGGTTAATTGATATTCTGAGAGCAGAGTTTCAATGTCAGATCGAACACAAAAAATAATGCATGGGCAGGTTAGCAAATGACAGGCTTGCTGTGGCTTCTGGTAGAGAACAATGATCTGCTATTGCACTAATGAAAGTCCACAGAGCAGTAGGTAAAGGGCATGTCACTAGTGTTAATTTACTTGAGTGTCCCAGCAGAAGAACAATATGAAATGCTAATCTCTGTGAGAGAGACGTTGCTGATGTGACCCTTAGATCACATCAGAAGTGCATCTGCATGTAGATTTTCTTGTTTTGTTTTATCAGCTTTGCTATGGTAGCTGGTTAGGGTGAAAGCATGAAGTAGATCATGGGCCTTCCCTACTTAGCAAACTATATTCTGAACTAGGCAGGCTTGGAATTATGTTGTAAGCTTGACTTGCAAAAGGGCTGTTCTGAAAGCAATGTTTCCTATTTCATTATGTTAACCCATGGCATCAGAGTTGTATGTTCCTGGTATGCCAGTAGAGGTTGAAGCTTCCTACCAATATTCGGTTCATTCTGTTGCTGTGTGTCATTAACTAAGCTGAGAGCTCAAACTTCCAGAGCTGGATCAAAGGAGAAAGCAACTTTTCTCTTGCAGCACAGTAACACCAGGACACGCATGAGTTTGAAGACTTTGGAGCACGTTGCAGATCTTGACTGGGCTGTCCAAGTTGTCCAGATTTGGCTCCTTTTGACTTCATCTCTTTGGGCCTATGAAAGACAAGCTGCATAGGCAACATTTTCCTAGCAGCAGTGTAATCATAGCAGCTGTGAGACAGTGGGTCACTTCCATTGGTGCAGATTTTCATGAGTGCATCTTTCAGGTTCTTGTTTGTTGCTGGTGAAAATGTGCATCTAATGGTGGTGATTGTGTTGAAAAATAGTGTTTTGTAGCTGAAAACCTGCTCTATCAAATAGTGTTATTGTGCTCCTTGTGTCTGCTGAGAATTACGTAGAAATACATAGGAGGCTTTACTTTCAGAGCAACATATCTGTCAGTGAATATTTGGAGAGAAAAGATGAATGAAGAAAGTCTGTTTGTAAGCAAGCAGGACATAGTGTTCCTGACAAAAGTCCAATAGAAGAAAATATGTGACAGAAAAGCAACAAATTGCAAAGCTTAGGAGCTATCATTCACCTGTTCAGGTTGCCATATGATTTATACAACTAAACAAGACAGCAAGCAGTGAGCGTGCATAATTAATTGTTTGCCAATGATTTATGGATCAAGGGCTACTTGTTGTAGGCATAGCCTCATAATTCTGAGTAATGAATAAACTAATAATTTATTGGTTTAGGGAGTAATTCTTCATGAGAAAAAGGGGAGAGAATACTTCTAATTTGTTATTTGAATCAAATTCACTCAGTTGTATTTAGTCACCTAAACACTAACCTATCAGGGGAAGATGAGACCTAGCATATGCATCAGTGAAAACAACATTTCTGTTAATTGGTCTGAACATTTAAAGATTAACGAAGTTCTTCATCTGCATTAATGCAGCTATGGGTATTCCTATAACTACTGGTTCTCTGGCCGGTTTCCAAAGTGTGGAGTTGAATTTGAGTAAACTGTAGAATAAAAATCCTTCTGTGTCATACAGGTTTCCAGTCAAATCTAGTTGTGGTCCAGCTGCTGACTACTCAACTACTACTAGCTCACTTCAGAGTGCCATAGAAGGCACAGGCAGAGGAGGCAAAAAAGACCCAAATGTGACAGATGATGCCATGATTGTCCATTTAATCTCTGCTGATTTGGCTACCTGTGGGCTTCCACTCCACTTTGGGCTCTATGAATTGGTGTGATAGAAGACAAAAGCTTTAATAAAATCTTTTCCATGGCAGCAAATGGAAAATGGCATTATTGCCTGAACTCTTCAATGATTCTTAACTCTTGGAGATCTATCAGGTATTGCCTGCTTGTACAGTTACTGGTGCAATGAAACATCTCTGACTGGGATTTTAAAATGTTACTGGGGCTTTAAAGGGTGACTGTATGATGATAATATGGGGAAAGATGGGAATACATGCATCCATTGAATACTTTGTGCTACTCAACTATAATAGGTAAGAATGATGCATCGGGAGCAGAGTAGCAAAGTTCACCCTGCTGTTGCCAAAACAAGAAAGCTCTAGTTTAATATACATATATACATACATTCTTGTTCATGTGTGTTTGTGCCTGCCTTTCTGATGCAGTGTTGTTGAATGCAGATGGGCCACTTGTGTGTTTTGCTCTTTACCTGTGCTTTTCCAAGTAGTGTGACAGAGTGGTCAAGTTACACCTTCCTTCCCTTCAAAAAGCAATAGGTATTTTTGGTCATTGATAAATGGTGTTTTTAGTGCAGTCCATCTGCAACAGACACTAAAAACATTTCAAGAGTTAGATCATTTTAGCTGTGACATCATGCCAGCGCTGTCACCTAGGTAATGGAACTAATCACCGTAGCAACAAGACTTTATCAGTCAGCAGCCCAAACATTTCTGACAGATGGAAAAGCCTAAAGACTTCAAATAGGACACAAATGAAACATATCTGATTGGGCTAAGTCATATTAACAGTTCATGAGTAGGAATCTTCTATGCAGGAAAATTAAATCAGAAGTAGTGATATTTTTTTAGAGGCCCATTTACTTCAAATTAAATTGCTGAATGTTAAAATTTTCTTCCTCTAGGGGAAAAAAAAAAGCATTTACTTAAAACAAGTAGATAAACCTGATTGTTTAAATACTATTGTGCAGCCTTAACGTACTACTCTTGTTTTAAACATTCTATGAGACTATCTAAACAACAAAGTACTCCTAAAAATCTTAGCCGAGCTTTACTTTGCTTCAAGGGCAGTACTTAACCCTACTGAAATGAGGTGGAGAGCACCCCACACTGAGCCCTTCCCTGGGGAGTTCTGGTGAAATGGCCAACTTCCAGCAGTACTGTCTCTGCTTTGGTCTTTGGGAAGGACAACCTCAGACTACAACTAGCACAGCCAAACACAGCTGGGATCAGGCCCAAGTTGAAGAAGAGCCAGGGTCAGTTTCTCCCTCAGTGCATTTTTTTTTCCTTGGACTCGAGCAGACCCACGTACCACCCTGTATGTATTGCTCTGTTGCAGAGTGGGTTCAGTTTCATTGGAAGATGAAAGCTGAAAATACCCCTTCACTTTCTGCTATGGTTCCTAGGCTGTTAGGTCCTGTTGCTCATCTTTGTGGGCAGAAGTGATGCTTCTGCAGGTGGCACAGAATAAGTGATGGCTGCTTTAGGGACAAAGATAAAGGACCTGATTAGGCTTTCTTGATCCAATACAAGAAGGAAAAGACTGGAAACAAGTGGATATGTTCTGCAAAGTCATCAGTTGAGAATGTGGGTAACATCATCTTTGCCAGAAGCCTTGACAGAATAGCAAGGAGGGCTCTAAACTGCATGAGTGTTGGTGATAAGAGCTTGTAATTAAATGAGGAGGCAAAGTTTGGGGTGGCTATGTGCACTTCGGGCAGTCTGCAGATAAAAGTTGCTGGTCCTTATGTGACCTCTGTCTTAGCAAGACAGCAAGCTGGGATGCAAACAGTGCAGGAGGGTTCTGGAACTTGTCAGTAGTAGTTTCTTAATGTAGACATGAGAAAAGTTTAGATGTGATGTTCTCTTAGATGTGCTACTCACAAGAAGAACTGGTGTGGGATGTGACAATCCATGGGCCAGGCTGGTGACTGGTGTGAGGAAGGTAGCGAAGTGCAGACCCTGGAGCTGAGGCGGCAGTCTTTGGTTTATTCAAGAAACTGGTTAGTAAGATCCTGTGGAAGATAGCTGTCTCAGTTGTATTCAAAAGTGGCAAGAAGGACAATTAGAGAAACTGCAAGTCAATCAGACTTGTTTTGTTTCTAGAAGCAAATCCTCTCAGGACCCATTTTTGAACCTGTAAAGCAGAGAGTTTTTGAAAGTGACCACCATAGATTTACAGAGGGCAGGTCATGCTTGACTAGAGCTGTGGATAATGAAAGATCAGTGGATGCCCTCTACCTTGACTTTTGCAAGGTTTCTGACATTATCCTTGTATCTACTGTGAGGTGATGAAAGCTGGGGAGGGGTGAGGGGTGAGTGAGGCTGACTCAGGAGGGTCAAATACCAATGATTAATGGCTACTGTCCCACTATGAAGATGGCAGCAAGAGGGAGTGTCTCACTGACCTAGGACTTACCCTGTTTAATATCTGTGACCTGGAGTAGGAGCAGACTTGCATCCTCATCACATTTTTCATCCTGCGCTGTGTCCTATGTCTAGAACAAACCAGACCCTTGTATTCATACGTGCTGGGAAGCTGCACTTCTGAAGGGCACTTGGGTGTCCTGGTATACGTTAAATTGAATGTGGGCCCATGGGGCTGTAGAGAAAGCCAGCTGGTTTGGTACAGCATACTGCGATGTATTAAGAAGGTCATAGGCAGTAGATTAAGTAGTTATTCCTTTCATCTTTGTGCTCATTAGATCATATCAAGTTTAACACATCCTGGTTGGTGAACTGGAAGAAGTTCAAGGGAGGCCACTGGGGTAGCCAGGAGAGGAGAACTTCCTCTGTGGTCAAATGCAGAGGCTACACAACAGAGCTCAAGGGTGTTCTGGAGGCTTTTAAGCCATGAGCAACAGGGTCAGACTTCAGTTTTAATCATACTCTGAGGAAGAGTTTAGGTGAGAGATCTGCCCTGGTCCCTTCCAGCCTGAATTATTCTGTGATTTTTTTTATTTTTTTTTTTCTACTGGAAAATAGAATTTCTCCTTATTCCTCCTAATCTTTCTACCTGCATCTAATCTCTTAAAACTCTATCCCTGTGGTGACTTGTGAATCAACATCAACATAGGTATTAGAGTTTCTTTCCTATAATGAAGAGTTATATCTTATTCAGATGAAATGCAACTAATCATAGAATATAGCATTTAAATATTGTGTGTGTTATGCTTTCTGGCTGCATCACCATATGTACTGAGATATACATTACTGTTTTAATCAAAATGGCTTATATTGGTTCAGGCAGCAACAGTGAATAAAGTCTCAGATAAAGAACAGTGACTTGCTGTTCTTCAACATAAATATTAGCTGCTCTCCAGTAAATGCAGCTCATCCTTCCTTAGAAATGCAGTACACGGTAGATGAAATGCTATTTCTCCCACTTACTTACTCATATTATACAGGCTCAGTATTAACCTAAGCTTTGCACTCTGAGGGAATTAGACATGATAATTATTTTTGTATATTGTCTGATTGCTTTCCTTATCAGAAGTTGAGGTTTTTATTCCTACCTTTAGTATCTGGCACTTTCTAATGGAAGGGGAGACTTTGAGCAAATAAGCTAGGGCTCAAAATAACCATAGCAATTACTTCTCGTTCTAATTGAGATTGTGAAGGTGTAAGTCTGCATTAAAAATTTCTCTGTGCATCTTGTGAGGTTTTTCTCATCATCTCCCTTCCAGGCAAACACAGGCATGTTGTGGTTTATGTTCTGTAGCCCCAATGGTTTGGGTCTTGAAAGCTGCTTTTAAAGATTCAGAAAAATCACAGTAAAACAGCTGCTTGGATTTATGAAAGATAAATGGTACAGTTGAAAATGCACAGATGGCCTCTCTTGGTGATGCATTTCAGAAATGTGCTTAGATGTTGTTCAAAATATGAATTTGAATAAATCTATGGTTGCTTAATGATTTTCTAGTTGGTGACAGAAGCTACTGGTGGGAGAGAGCAAGTAGTCAGATATTCAGTCTGATTATGGAAACTTACATATATCCCCTTGCTTTTTGCATTTGTTGAGATTAAAACTATTTTCTAATTCTTATTTGAAATTCATTTTCAGCCATCTTTTTGCTATGGCTTTGAACAGTTGCAAAACATAGGGTGGAGGATTATCTCTGATAGAGACCAAGTTTGGATTCATTGTGTCTTGAACTGCAGCATTGTTGTTTCTGAAGGGAATGTCTTCTGTCTCACTGCACCATGTTGTGTATTTGTGTGGAAGGAGTAAAGAGGAGAGGATGTTACTACTTCTACAAGTGTGGAATAACTTTGTCATAGACATATGAGTGAAGAATCCCAATACTCTGCTTGGACAATGAGTGCTTTGAGAGGAAAAATGCCCTTCATTTCATGTTAGTAGGGATTTCTTTTGTGACTTAAGCAGCCACTGAAAGGAAGTTGTTTGTTTGGGTTACAGTACATAGCAAGACTTTTTAATAGGAGCAGTTGAATGTTTGTTTTTGTTTTTTTTTTTCTTGCATACAGGTCATTAAATTACTATCCAGACCTGTCTAATAAAAATAATGCAAAATCATGCTTTTCTGATGTTTTCTTAGGTATCTGACAAGTATTGGACAGCACTTTAGTATGTTTCCCGATACAGTAGCATGTTGCAAAACTATTCTATTCATTAAGCACCAGTTGCCATTACATATCATTAAAATGTTAATGGTATTCAGTTTCCTCTATTGGAAAGTGAAAACTGGGAACGAAACCAACAAAGATTCATGTGTCTGATTATTACCATGCTGGAAGTAAATAATAGATCACTATGCCATTCGTGGCACAAGTAATGGTTTTTGGGTAACAGCATACATCCAACTGAAAAATGATGGACACATCAAAATGAAGTATGCCACAGTCAAAAAGTACAAGCTTCTAAAATAGATGATGATAAGTTCAAGACCTGTGCCCAGAACAAAATAATTTTCAGTCTCAAATAAGATTTATTGCTTCCTTCTTAAAAAATATTGAGTGGTGATCACAGTTCATTTAATTAAAGAGTGCAGATGCGGGGAAATGTTCCCATGGTCTTCCAGCAATTGCCTTTTATTTATCAAGCTCACAAGCTTAGAGCATCAGCGTAGATGTGCTGAGAGTGAGAAGGTGCTCACAGGCAAGCATGCACATTTAAAGTACTTTATGCTAATCAGAAGTTATCAACTTGGCACTGAAGTTTCGGAGATGTTTGGAAATGATTTTTGTTGAATGTAATGAGGATTACTAAAATCTCATGCTTTCAAAAATTCAGGCCTGGCAATATTAGCACAGGTATCTGAAATTGGTGATGGAAACTTCCTACAAAAGTGTCAGCACTCAAATCCAACGTCATAGCCTTCATTCACTTAATATTTTGGTTGTAATGAAACACAGGGATAAATCCTGTAGCGTTAGCTGAGTGAGTTTCCTGGACAAAGAAGTAGTGTAGGATTTTTCCTTCCTGCCCTTCTTGCGTAGAGAATGGGATTGCTCTTTGACAGTGTACACTTTCTGGATGTATAGACCTTATTGATTTTTTTTTTTCTGGTCTTTGTTCTCAAGTTTTGTTTAGATTGTTTCTTAGGCTGCTTATTAGGATGTTATAGGAGATAAAGTCAGAAATCTTATTGAAGTCAAAACTGTACTATGCTATGGTATCTACTGCTGCTTCTCACTAAGTATATCACCATGCCAAGAAGCTGGGGAGCTTTTTACATTTTTTCCTAAAGAAATCCTTGTTTACAGTTTGTCATCTTCCTTTACATCTGTAGGATAAAAAGAGGAAGAAGAAACATCAGAAATTTTCCAGACTCTCTGAACTCACTTGGTAGGCCATCCCATAGAAATGTGGATCACGTTTTGCAGGGGCATAAGTGTAGCTAAGATGTTTTCAAGGACTTTGTGTTACTTCGAGCCATGCTGGTGAGGAAGGATAAAAGGGGAATATGGAGATCTGGAATAGGAAGATATTTAATGTTTTCTGGCAGTGTGTCTGTTGTGTCCTCAGTGGCTCACGTAACATGATTAGCTCTGAACTCCAGAGTTTCAAAGGTAAATGATTCCAGAGGGAGGTGATAGTATACCTTAAACAAAAAAAACTAATATTTCTCTCATGCTTTTTAAAGGGTTTTTTTTTTTAAGCTGTGCTCTGACATTAAAGAGCATTAGCTGCAATAAAGAATAACAATAAATCTGATTCATAGATGGGAGTATGATAGGGAGCATAGAAGAAAACTTCATAAATCCTAAATGTTTTGACAAATGCAAATCAGCAGTCAAATGTAATTCACTGAATTTGCAGTATACAAAAGCGTTTATTCTCATGCACTTGTATATATCAAAACTGTTATATTTTTTCCCCTTTAGCATCCCAAACACTATTCCAGTATAGATTTTTTTTTTCTTTAAGACAAGCCAAATGAGTGCAAACACTGCTGGTAACGGGCCAAGAAATGCAACTGTTGTGTTTATGACTCATGCACAGATATGTCTTTTATTGCCAGGAGTAAGGTATCTGGTCATCGGATTTAGTAGGAGAATCTCACAGGGTTTGTGTTGTACCTCGGGAAGACATCATGAAGTGCAAATCTTAACTCTGATGTCTCTCTAAAATGAGGTTTACAAACACTTTTAATGTGACTTAAGCTTCTTACATAGCTCCTGCACTCCTGAAATTGGTTAGAATAGGATTCTCAACTTCTTTAGGAGGCTGTAGTAAAAGAGTAAGTGTTGGAGGAACTGAGAGCGATGTAGCAAGTGGGCCTCCCTTCCTTTATTGTGTTTGCTAGGAGCCATAAATGTCAAAGAGTGATGATTCAGAGACAGTTATTATGCATAGTAAGGAAGACTCTTTAAAAAGGCATACATGTATATACGTGGAAAGAAAATTTGTTCCACTGAACTCTGGATAAATTTAAATTAGGGAGAAAGTATTCAGATGTACCTTCTTGCAGTGATGTACGTTGCCATTCCTTCAGGGAGGAAATCACAGAATGGTTAAGGTTGGAAAGGACTACTGGAAGCCTGCTCAAGCAGGGCCACCCAGAACCATGTCAGGTATCTTGCAGATCTCCAAGGAGGAATCTCCACAGCTTCTCTATGCCAGTACTCCAGAACCCACAGAAGTGCTTTCTGGTATTTAGACAAAGTCTGTTGTATTTCAGTTTGTGCCCATTGCCTCTTGTCCTGGCACTGGGTGCAATTTAAAAGAGCCTTGCTCTTTCCCTTTGCATTGATAATATCCGTTCTGAGCCTCTTCTCCAGGCTGAGCTGTCCCAGCTCTATCAGCCTCTTTTCATAGGAGAGGCACTCAAGGAGGGAAGAGGACAATACTTCCCTTTCAACCTCATGGTATAGGATTCTGGAAAGGCTAAATTACAAAACTAGTTGATACCTTAAGCCTGTGGAGTAGCAAAGATGATGCCATGGAAAGCAGTGAAGTTTAGGCCTTCTCAGTGTATTGCCACGTAAGCTGCAGTATCTTCCTGGTAGCACAGCTCCAACACGTCTGTGGAACCACACAGCACTTGTAGCTGGCTCAGTTCTCCAAATTTCTAGTGCAGGGAAAAGCTTGGAAAGGAAAGTACACATGTAAGCAACATCCTGGGTTGCCATGAAACATGTGATGTTGAGCCAGATGGGAAAATATTAGTTAAATTTGCACTAAGTTAATCAAGTAAAGTGGAGATTGATGTGTAAGAATTATAATGCAACAGTGAAAGTGGCACAGAGGAAGCTGTCAGAAGTGAACTGAAAGTAGAACTGTTAGAAAGTATCTAGTGAATTATTGGATTAGGGCATAATCTGATTTAATATTTTCATTAACGACTTCAGTATCAGAAGTAGGGGTGAATTAATGAATTTTTCTGATAGCATAAATTTGGAACATATCAATAAAACATGAATTACCATATTATATGGAAATAGATGACCTTGAGATCAGGAATGTTATAAATGTGATGGAACATTACAGTACAAAGTTCAAAGTAATGCACTTTGGGACTATGAGCAATAATTTAAAGCATTAACTGATAAAAGCAGAGAAACCCACTTGTGTGTTTGTCATCTGTAGGCTCATGAACACTTGCATGATGTAGCTGCAAAAAGAGCTCATTGGATTTCTAAACAATTGTTTTTAGCTTTATTGTAGTGATCTTCATGCTGTGTGATTTTTGTGCATAATTTTTCAGAAAAATAATATTAAATATTAATTTAATATTAATTTACAGTGAGTGGGTAGAAGAACTGAATAGTAAAAATGATGTAACCCCTGTAACTTTTTTTTTTTTGAGAAAGGAAGAAGTGTGCTGTTTAAGAGTTTGCTAAACCTCATTGCCTAGGACAGCTCAAGGCTGCACACAGGTGGTTGTAGATATCCCTCTACTTTCCATGCTCCAAGTTTCACCCTGGAGACCTGCATTTTCTTCACTCCTAGTATTTTCCACTGTGCTTCCTTGCTTTGACCTCTTCAGATACCTGCTTGGAATACTGTGGAATAAAGGTCTGGAGGGAAGAGAGGCCCAACAAAGCTAGTTAGTATTCATAAAATCATAGAATAATTTGAGCTGGAATCGACCTTAAAGGTCGCCTAGTTCCAAATTCCCTGCCACAGATGGGAAAACCTCCCATTGCATCAGGCTGTCCAGGGCCCCACCCAGCCTTATCTTGCACACCTCCAGGAGCGGGGCTTCCACAGCTTCTCTGAGCAGCCTGTGTCAGTGCCTCACCACTCTCATGGAAAGAATTTGTTCCTGAAGTTGGATGGATCTTTGAGCAACCTTGTCTGGAGACAGAGGTTGGAACTAGCTGACCTTTGATATCCAGTCAGCCCAAGCCATACTATAAAATGATGATGGAGAACCTATTCAGTAGCAAGAATAAGTTGTTCATAATCAGAATATGTTTAATAAAAGTTCTGGGGTAAGCTCTGCTTTTTCTGATGTTGTTATTCCACCTACCTCTACTTCATATGACATTACCAAGAATGCACAACAGAGCTATCTTTGATCTTTGCTTCGATTGAATGGCATTTTACAAACACAAAAGCATTCATCTCAGCTTATACGCACAACTTGGCCAGTTTTTCCTGGGATAAGCTTGCCTTCGGAAGGGTACAAAGATTCCTACACTTCACTCAGCACTGTAGAATCACATGCAGGAACCATGCTCATCGTGTAGTCAGTTTCTCTAACAGCAAAGAAATTATTCTGCACGCTGAGAACGACTTTTCAGTTCACAGACAGGATGAAGGAAATTCACTGAAGCTTTGAAGAAGAATTATACTATTCAGTAACTAGGAACTCAGATGTTTTTGTGCAATATCAGAGAAAAGCTCCTTGAATTAACATTAAAATAGGTGCATAACGTAGATATTGTTTTCCTGGCCATACAGAGTCTGCTGCCATATGCTCACAGTCAGAAATGGCATGAGGTATTATTCATAATGGCTTTTATTTATGGCAATTTCTGGGACCTAGGGTTCTAGCTATGATGGCTCAGCAGGTTTCCACAGCTCAGCTGCGACTAGACCTAATTCTGATTCATTCAGACTGTTCCTGAAGCCAGAACAGTAACAAATAGAAGAGATGCTGCTGATAAATTGCAGATAGAAAAATCTAAAATCAGTATAACAGTTATAGCTGATCCAATCAGAAACAAGAAGAATTAGAGGAAGTTAAAAAAAAAAAAAAACCAACAAGGGATTAAAATCCACTGTGATTATTACTAAACATGATGTGCTTCTCACAAAGGAGTTGGATGCTTAGATATTATGCATTTGGACAAAAATGCAGTTGAAGAAGAAACGATGTATACTAAAGGCAAAGAGTCTTTCTGGGGCGTCACGTTTGGCTCTGGACTTTATTCCTCTCCTTGTTTCTCTGCTTTGCTTTGCGGTTTTTTTTTTCCAGGCAATTGCTAGCTTAGCAGTCAATATATATATATACAAGAGGCTTCGATCTTTTTGAATGTGGTATCTTTTTTCGTGCTTGTTATAACATGGAATTGTTATAATATGGAATGCAAAGCAATTCATCCACTCAGTGCAGTGTTTGGATGGACATCAACCCCTGCTACCTTCACCGCTTGTGTATGTAGGAAAAAGATTATTTGTTGCTTTAACTAAGGATTTAACAGGTCCTATCCAAACTTAATGTTACTTCTTTACAAGAAATGGTATCAACAGGGTAAAACCTGGGGGAAAAAAAAACAAATGTTGGTAATGCGTTTAGCACAATCTTACCCATGTTTAACTACTTCTTGCTGTTTAGACATGTTTAGTTGATCAATTCTTTATCTGGAGGAGAAGAAATTGCAGCTCACCAGGAGCTTGGAAGCCAAGTGAGCTTGCTTGGAACTATTAGAAATTAAACATTACAGCCATTCCCCAAAATAAACTGCCAGTATGTAAATCCATGTTATGTCATTTGTTTTTTCAGTGTGGAAGAAATCATGATACGGGAACACAATATACCTTCCTACAGTGACTTCTAAGTGGGGGAAATATCTAGTTTCTAGCACAGGAAGGGTGTGCACTCTACATGTGGCAAGGACTCTTGGACAGGCAAGGCATTGTTGTTGACACCCCTTAGCTGCTGGAGGTACTCCAAGCAGCTCTTTGAGAGAAGGGTAAACTTTGATGCAGGTCCTCTCTGCTGTTCTCGAGTAGGTATTCAAGCAGAGGGAAATAAATGCTCATCCCTTTTCTTTTTTCGGTGTTCACACACATAAAGTACTGACAGCTTTTCCTCCTGTCATCCTTGAAACTGCAGGGTAATTAATAACCAGAATCTCAGTTTGACTCCTGGCCTACTGCAACACCTGCTTAAATAATAAATTTTTGCTTCCTTGGAGCTTGTAATGTGCTTAGAATGTATCCATTCTTCTTGAAAGGTGAAATAGTGTGGTTTTTTAACAGGCACTGAAATTTAGCTGAGCTCAACCAGACGTGGCACTTCACTGCAATGCAACTGTGATTAGCAAGAAAGATTTTCTTGTCTATTATTTGACATCAGAAGTAAACTTTCCTGATGGCAAATTGCATGTCTTTCATTCCATGAGCTCATTAATGTATTTGCGGCCACATGAAGTGATGGAAACAGAACAGAAATACTTGTGAGTGTTTGGAATCTGCACTGTTGCCTCAATAAGAATTTCTGTAGGATGCAAGCAGATGTTTTGGCTCAAATCTGAGGGGCTGTTACTGTTTTACACTCAGTGTGCTGCCAAGTGAGAGCAGCAGAATTAGGCTTTGTGAAGGCCTACAGCTTTATTGTCATGTAGTTCATTTTGTGGACTCTCCTGCTGGAGTCTGTATGCCAAAACAGAGAATGGTGTTATCAATTATGTGTGTTTTCCTGCTTCTTGAAAACAGCTGAAATATAGTATATATACTTGATTTTGCCAGTAGAAAAAAAAAAAGAAAAAAAACCTCTAGTATCTAAAACTTCAATAGTTTGTAGAGTGTACTTGAATTGATAAACCTTGCGCCATATTCTTTCTTGCAAAAAGGCAGCAGCTGCCATTTCCATGAGTTCCTCTGCAGACAGCATTCCTTGAATTTTGGATGAGTGAAATGAGCGATTCCTCTTTGACTGCCTTGAGGTGTAAGCTCCTCCAAAAGGGAGGAGGCAGAGAAGCAGCCATGAGGCCAAGCCAGATTCTTTCTCTTGGCTCATATGAGTGCAGAAATGGCACAGAGAAAGGAAAACCGAGTGCTTCCATTTTGCTCCAGGCAAACCTGGCTGACAGGGCTGCCTTCAGACAGCAGCTGCTCCGGGACTCTCCCACGAATAGTGCAGATTTCTATGTGCTACGCTGAGGGCTGCAGTGTAAAAGTTATACCTTGCACTCAATTTGCATACCTTAAATAGCCAATATCTCCACTGCTTTACCAGGGAGGATTATACATTTTTTGCAAAGTGAACAAGTATGCTTTCAGAGGAAAGTATTTCCATGGCTACAGATCCTTCTCATGCAGCGGAACTTATAAAACTCAGCTAGCAGAGAGCTAATAAAATGACAGGAAGTAATTAAATGAAAGGATGCCTGGGTACCATTTGATGACAGATTTTTTTTTTTTTTCATCCACAATTCCTGGGGGCTGTTTTACGTGGCCAGAAAAGCTTAAACTCCTTAGTTTGATAAGTGATTTGAACCAAGCCGCTCAGGCTTTGGTTCCTTAGATTTTGCCACTGCATAGAAGTGGTCCAGTTTTATAAATTTAGTTTCTCCATGTGCTGTTGAGTGTTTTAGCTCCCATGTAAGAAATCAGACCTGTTATGCAAGCAGAAGTTTGGCTTATGTTGCCAGTATGGATATGAAGTTAGGAAGTCAGAGCATTAAACACCAAAAGATATCTTGTGCATTTTTGTTTGTGATGTGAAGAACTAGAATTAAGAACTCCCTGGTATTAACAAATGATGACAGTGTAGAGAATTCCTGGAAGATAGTTTTTGTTGGTGGGATGCTGCCTTGTGATCCTCAAACTTTCATATTTTCTTTAATGTTTTCTGAGATATGGATCACGATTGAGACAAATTTCCTCTTTTCTCCCTAAGCTAAAATATAGATTACTAATAAGTTGTGTAGTTCAGTATCAGGAAAAATGAAATCATATGTGAGATCTAATTTTAATGTTCCAAGATCTGGTTCATTTTGGCTTATCTTTAATCATTTACATTGCACATGGACTATTCTAGTAGTGAAATGTTTTTAAATACTCATAACTTTGCTTATAATTCTAAGAGCTTTCATTTTCTAAATAAAACCATGCTATTACAATGAATGCAAGATAAATATCCACTTAGTTTAATGTGATGATCACATTTCTTAAGGATTGGACGCACTTTTGTAACTTTATTAATAACTGGCAAGCTCTCATGAAATTCTGTGTTAATTGAAGGACAGCTTCAGTAAAGATAAAATGAAATAATCCTTCTAATGTGTACACATGAACCGAACAGATGGTAAAGACATTTCACCAACGTTCTCAAAGTACTAGTGAGTAAATGCAACGATAGTATTTTGATTGAAGGGACTCGGTTGGAACCCTCTGGCTTTTTTTGCAACACCTGAATCAAAGGTGTCCTATTTGTGTGACTATGAAGAGCTTCCAAGTCATATTGTAATGATTTTTAAAGGCCAATTTGAAAGAGATTGCATTGCTAGTGTCAAGTTGACAAGCTCACATCCTTTCCTTCATGTGAAGTTCAAAGTTCATGAAGATGTCAGTGCGTAGCCTTGCCAGGTCACCCAGCTGGAGATTTATACTGCGTAACAATCATGAAACTCCAATTCCAGCTTTATCAGTTCAAACATTGCGAGGCTTCACAATGGGGGAAACTGTGGCACAAGCAGGTAATTTTCAGATAAGTTCTATTCAGTGTTAGTGTCAGAATTGATCTCCTATTGAGATGTTTTGCTGGGTAGATGCAGAAAATGCAGACTTGCTTTTTCAAGTTAAATAACAATCCTGGTAATATTTGGTGGAAATCTTGCCTCAGTTAGTAAAATGTCCTGAACTTAAGGCAAGTTCAGTCTGTTTCAGGAGTCGTTTGTATGTTAGTGTGTATGAGTAATATCCGTAACTCAGCAGTAGCATTCTGCAGGTTTTTGTTGTTGTTGTTGTTTGTTTGTTTGTTTGTTTGTTTTTTTACAGTATTAGAGATTAGCTGTGATCAATGTTGGGGTATCTGAGCTGGAGCTTCCTTGACTGAAATGAGCGAAGAAAAAAAAAGGCCAAGCGTTGGCATGCTTTGGAAGCTGTTGCCACCTGGTCTTACAGTGCCTCCTCTCAGTCTGAATAAAATTGAGTCTGGGATAGGGCACACTGCAGAATTGCACACTGCAGAAGGCCAAAAAGCCCTGCTGCTGGCCCCTGAAATTAGTGGGACAGTAGATGAGGGACAGTTGAAAGGTCACGAACTGTTTAAAATAGTGTGATTGAGTTTACTTGTGGTGGGATAGCTGTAATTTGTATGCCTGCTTTTGAGAGGCATTCTGGAGTTATGTTGAGTGCCTGTCTATGTGGATAAGAGCCCTCTTAGTAGTACTTCTGCACATCTAATGAATCAGTCAATCAACACCAGATTAAAGAGCTGTGCTTCTGAATGCCAGCCAGGTTTTTGCTGTCAGTTTTTCTTTTCTGCATGAAATTGTTACCTGTGTTTTAATTGATACTTGCTAAAATACATATTTATTTTGAAACACATACCTTACAATAGACAGCTTGAAAGCTGCCACCAGGCTTACCTCTCACTGAGATGCTACTGGCTCAGAGCAGGAAATTGTCCATCTTTTCTATATTGAACAAATAAAGCAATGTTCCTTTTTATTCCATACCTATAAATGTAGCTAATTTAAGTCCTGAGTGAGACTCTTGTCTCCTTTTGTTGGTAGCCATAAAATGTTTGAGCTGTTCTGTGATATATTCATACTGTCCAGAAAAGAGCCTTTGACTACCGTAGTGTAGTTTTCTCTCATCTCTGTTGCACAAAAGAACATATTGGTGGATGAACATATTATTCATACCGTTAAGCCAATGTGATTCATCTCCCAGGGTGACCACTGCAAAGGCAGTGCTTGTGGTTCAGAGACTCTCACCTCTCAATGATGGGAAAGGAGAGAGCCCTGAACCTACCAATGTCCTTGTGGTCCTTGAAAGAGCTCATTAAAAGTCTTCCCTCCAGCTCCAGTTTTTTTGGGACTTTGACGGAGAGAAGAAGGGCCACAGAAATGTAGGTCAGGTGAAGTTCAATACTTTTCTAAGCACACTCTGCTACTCATCTTCAATTCCTTCATTTCGGCTTCTTGCTTTCCTGAATATGCCCAGCACAAGCTATCTGTCTAAGTGGTCGCTGAAACCCTACAGCACCCAATTGCCCTGTTTCAAGTGTGTGCAACTTTGCAATGTCTCTTGGAGGTGAAGAAGTGCTAATCCCACCAGGAGGGGCTAAACTGTGGCGCGCGGTGTTAATGCCTGTGGGTTGGTGCCCACGATAGTCTACATAGAAGTGCTCTTTGTGCGTGGGAAAGGCACTTTGATCTCTACAAGGTCCTTAGGCTAAAATTGTGGGTTACCTAAGAATACCCAAACTCTTACACAGTTGGCTGATTTTACTGGCTGCCTCGTTGCTCTGAGATGCCTGGGGAGTTAAAATGTAAAGCTTTATGTTGTACTTCAACCAATGGTCCTCCCAGCTTCCCCTGGATATAGAGATAACTTATTCTGGTTAAGGTCTTTGAGTGCTTGGGAATATTTATTCCTAATTTCAGAAACATTTCAGAAGATTTTTCAGTGCATTCTAGTCCACTCTGCCTTTTCTGTAGCTTCTGGACATTTACTGGGGCGTACAAAGTGGGTAATGTATGTTCTTTGACACAACTCCAATAACACATTGAGGATTCTCGTCTAATTTCTCGAGAGGTGTTAAAAGCAGAAATAAGTGTGAAGCAATTAACCAAAATGCATGATTATTTGTCCCTATGCAGACCTCAAGTTAAAATACTGAACATTATTTCACTTGAATGTGTTTCTTTCAGTTTATTTGTTAAACTCTCCATGAAAATAAATTTGGTAAGTTGGACTCAGTGTTTTTGAATTATGAAAATGGAAGTTTCATTGCTGTCCTGGCCCCCAAAGACAGTATTTTTATTACCTTTTTAGTTCAGATTCTGGGCATAATGTGATATTTAAAACTGTAGATCAAGTAGAAAGCAGATAGGTTTTATGTAAAGCATGCTAGTTTTAAAAGATATAAGAAGCTGAACTGCTTTTCTTCATATGGCTATGAAAGCCCATTAGAAAAATTGGAATGATTCCCTTTCTGTGCATTAAACCCTTCCTGCACCTTGTTATGGTATTTCATGCTGGAAGAACCACATTTATGCTACCTATAAGTTTTCTAAACCACCCACATTAAGATGGTTATGCTAACCAACATACAGTCTCCATCTTTATGGTCTTGATACAAGCAGGACCCAGGCCTGTGGGGAGAAGCCTATTAGCTCCCATATAAGCAAGAATGATGAATTCTTTCCTCCCTGAAATCACCCTGCAGTCCCACTGTGGAACCATTTGGGAGAGCAGAGAATGAATACACACACAGTAAATCCATCTGCACCTTATGGGGCATTGACTTCCTAAAGGAAATTGCTTTTAATGTGAGGAAAAGGCTAATCTGTAACTTACAAACATGAGAAAATCAATCAATAGACATACCTATGACAATGGGATTTTTGACAGGAAGCACTGCAAAATGTTATTTATCTCATCTGCACAGCCAACAAATTCACACCTGGGAAACAGTTACTTTTGATGTAGACATATAACATAATGCTCAAATGACTTGTGCAGGCATTGGCTACAGCAGATAAAAAGGAAAGCTGGATTAGCTAAAAATATTTGTATTGAAATCAGTGTATTTTCTTCCTTGGAAAGGGGGAAAAAAAACCCTCTAATTTTGGACTACAAGACTACAGGTAGAAAAGTTCAGGTCTTGCCCTTCTCATTTTTGAAAGATACTTTTCTAGTTCAAAGGGGCTTTGGTTTAGCTTTAGGGGAAATATCAAGGATTATAATTGGAAGACTTTTCTAGGTTTTCCTAGCTGGATTTCAGAAACACGGTATGTACTTAACAAAACCACACACACAAAAAGAACAGAGCAACTTTGAAATAGACCTTTCATTCCTACTGCAGCCATACAGCCTATACTGTCACCGTGCATTTTCCCTGGGAGGAACAAGGGGTGAAAGGTACCAGAAAAAAGGAGAAGTGCAAGATTAAAAATAAATCAAAAAAGATAAAGCATGTCGAAAAACGTGGATTTATGCCAACTCCTAAATTTTCTTCTTAAACTGATGCATCTGAAAAGATTTGTCCATGTGTAATGGGGTTTTTCCCAAAATTAACTGTGACAAAATTCGTGTGGATCACATGGGGATGAAGACTAAAAACTGCTAATTTTAATGATCTGGCTATCTTTGCTGTACTCTGACCCTGTTGTTGCTGAAAGACATGGAAAAGGAAATATTGGTGGCCCTACTGAAGTCAGGGGAAGCAACGTGGCTGACTTTGGGGGTGGGAAGGCAGGATTTCACTCTGGGAAATGATGTTATAGTGGCTGTATATGTACTTGTGTCTCTGTTTTGTGTTAGAGGGCGGAGGCAGCTGACATTTTTTTTGCCTTTTTCTTCAGCAAATACTGTGTTTTCCTGCTCTTGCTTTTTTCTTGGGATGCACTCTGTGTTGTGCATGTTCTGATTAAATATATTCTTCTGAGTACAGGCGTACTAAATATTGAAAAGGAAACAAAAAGGAAGCATTTCAGTAATTATGTAGTTAAGGTACATTAAACTGACGAATAATATACCTTCTTTATGTAAATCCTTAAGCCAGGAACTCTCGCTGCTATAAAGTGTTTTAAGTAAATGTTTTAGGTTGCAGTGAATTAACTGCTTTGCAATTATTACGCTTTAGAATAAGGAATTCTTGTATTTTTAAGTGCTCTAGCCAAAAAGAGTCCTGCTATTCTTCCAAATTATTTCTACATTGCAATGTAATTGAAGAAACACAAGTCATTTCAATCTTGTAATACTTCTTGAAAGGGATGATAAATGCTAGTAACAGTCAACCAGAACCACTTAATCACACTTTACTAGTCACCAGGAACATTTTTTTTCTTGAATATATTTTTATTGCATCTACTTTTTGCAGTTAGAAAACAACTTAGATGTGTGATACAAAGCTTGCAGCATTTCTGAGTCCTCAGGAATAATCGGGCAGTCCTTCCTGTGAGGTTCACTGTAAAGACTTGCAGCAGCCGATGCTCTCAAGTATTTTACAACTCATCATTTCTGCAAAATCACCTGGCTCATGTAATGTTCTTTCTGCAGAAAAAGGGTTGCCACTTGACGTTTTAATGATAACAATATCAATTTTGATGCATTGGCTGTTGAAGACTGCATCTCCTGACAGTTTGAGTCCACTGCTATGTTCTTCTCTGGGACTGATGAACACTGAAGGCCTGTATAATACTAGGATCTCCTTGTTCAACAGAGTTTTGGCCATGACATGCAGAAGCAAAAAGTTTTTGATTTTGAGAAGTAGCTCATCTGACAATTAAAGGGCAGGTGGGAGCTGGGACTTCCAGGATTTACTCCCTGCTCTACCAGTGATTCATTATTTGCTTGAGATGCAGAATGCCTTGTAGACAAGACTTACGGTGCTGGATGTTTTATTCCAACAGCACTTCATAGGGTATTTCAGCTTGCCATTGTTAAGGAAAGGAGAAGAAAGAAAAAAGCCAGTTTCTGTCTATCTAGCTGAAAAGAATTGGAAAACGTAACCTGTGAAAATATTGATTTTTTTTTTTAAATGTTAATTAAAAGTTCGAAATCGTTGCTTCTAGATTTAGAACCAATACTGGATCCAACATGGCTACTGCATGCTTGGATCTCTCTGCTGACTGAATTCAAAGTAATTCTTGGGTTTTTTTTCCTCTCCTTTAGGAAATGATCTCCTACATATTCCTGGGAATATTCTGAGTATTAAAGCTTTACTGACGGTAGCCATCTTCACGTTAACAATCCAAAAGTTCTTCACAGAAAACTTATTTCTAGATGCTAACTTCCATCTGCTTTTTTTTCTTGCAAACACTTGAGTGTTTTATTTTTCATCCAAGGCCATGGGGGAAGATCCTGGGCACAGCGTGTGCTATGAGCTTCCCAGTGAGAACTACAAGAAAGCAGTGTTTCTGCTTTCCAGATGAAAGCATATAGTGGTCATCTGCAAGATGTGGCCAGTTTTTAAATGTGGGACATTGGTTTTGAGTGAAAAACCTGAACTGAACTAGTGGACGAAAGGAGAATTTATTATTTAATTGCGTTGTAAATTAGTACAGGGCTGTAACTCACCAGCTCTGTAATATATATAACATCCAGGATCACGTAGCTAATGACTAGAGTGGCTTTTCTTCTCTTTTCTGTTTTCTGGACTAAAACCTTTCTCTTGTAAGCACATTCTAAGCCTTCTGCGAGGTGTATTTTTTGTGAAGCCTGAGAAAGCTGGCATGCAGTAAGCCTGGCAGCTGCTGGGCCTCAGGGGATGGATACATGGGACCTCTTATTCTGTGAATCCCGGAAAAACTAAGAGTAAGAGCTGTGCTGTTTGGCTTGTTTCCAGTCTGAGGTTATTCTGGGTATGTGCCTGGAAACACAGGATACGAAATATATAGTTACCTTTGGACTTTGATATTGGCAGGTTTATGCGGGAGCTGGTGAGTTTTCAACTTTAAAATTATCTTTAAATTTTTTTTAATTATTATGTTCTGTGAAAAAGTTAGGTAGAATCTGACACTTATTTTTATTTCTAGCCATTGTCAGTAATTATGCTTCAGAGTCTGATTTACGCCCTCAGTACACCCCTGTGTCTCCAGCACAGGACAGAGTCCCAGCGAAACTCAGGCTAGAGTTGTGCAAAAAGATCTGTTTGCTCTTGAAGATCAGGTCATGGTTGTAAGATATGCCCAAGTCTCTACGTTATTCATCTTCTTTGCATGAGGAGACAGGGAAGCTTGGAGATGCAGGGTGCATTTGATAGAATTAAGGGGAACAAAAGGGCAGTGTTGGCATCATGGCTTTTGACAAGGAGAAGCATTAGAGAAAATTATGGTGACCTGAAGTTGCCACATCGTCTACTTTAAGTCAGGCTTTGTTTGGCAAACTAGGGGAAAAAAATCAGTATTCTAGATAGCAAATGTTATATGGTCCTGTCATATTATTTCAAGGCATGAAGTCAGCATATAATATTGCAACCTCTGTCTTGAACTCAGGTGTTTTAGAGCAAAGTTCACCTCCTGTGAAGAAAAAGGAAAAAACATAATTTCTCTTCACCTTGCTATCACTGCTATCCACTGTTTTCCCATTTGGGATCTGAAAGATTCCTTAAGGAACTGCATCTACAGCTTCACTTATTTTTTTTCTAGTGAAAAAATCCTCTAATGGAAAGGATGTCTCTGCACCCTCTTCCGTGGGAAGAAATTAGGAGGAAGAGTCAAGGCTGCCTTGGCTTAAGGAGTGATGTGGTTTTGCAGTTGACGGTGGGAGATTTTTTTTTCCTCCCTTGCAATAACATTTGGTGCTATTGGAACTGTCAGTACAGTGGGAAAAGCAATTAATATTTTTTGCCTCAATGTCTTTCACAAAAATCCTTACTTTTCTGCAAGCAAAGCTCTTGAAAGAAATCATAGTTCACCTTGAGGAATGATAAGAGAGAAAAAAACTGTAAGAAGTTTCTACATGTCCTTTCCTCATTAGCAATGACAAACTGTGGAGGGAAGATATTCCACGGCACAAGTTTTGTAAATACAGTTGCAGTAAAATCTAATTACAGGGCAAATAAAAATTGGAAAATTAGATTAATTTATCTTCAACTTTGTCTGTACAAGTTTGGCCAAAAATAATTTACCAGCCTGAAATAGCAATGTAGAGAAGAATTATTATTACATGTTTTGTCAATTAGAATTTTTTTTTTAGCTAAACTTATCCACCCCTTTTGCAGATTTAGAAAGTTTGAGCATACAAAAGTCTCATCACTCATAATTTTGTTACATTACACACAGTGCTGACACTTCCTGAGCCACAAGAGAAGCTGTAAGAAGTGATGAAGGTCAGATGAAACCAGGTGGTTCTCACAAGGTGGGGAGCTGCTCTGGCTTCTGTGGGAATCCCAAGTTCTCTATCCCTTGAACTCCAGGTATTTGAGTAGCCAGGAGAGGGCTGCCCTCAGCAGACCATTTCTGTGTATCTCTCGGGAGCAAACAGTGTTCCACT
This sequence comes from Lagopus muta, assembly GCF_023343835.1. Classification (NCBI taxonomy): domain Eukaryota; kingdom Metazoa; phylum Chordata; class Aves; order Galliformes; family Phasianidae; genus Lagopus; species Lagopus muta. Next base: position 99,619,235 of record NC_064434.1, read on the forward strand.
TGAAGCCTTTGTTGAATAATCCTGGCATCTCACAGAACCCAGAGAAAATCACTTCCTATATGCTGAACATGACAGGGCTGCATAGCTTGCCAGAGACTGTAACAAACCCTGAACAAGAAATGGCCTCTACGCTGAACAGCATGGAATACAAAGACTTCTATTTGCAGTCTGACTTTCCATATGGGGCTTGCACTGTCAGCTCAGCACCTCTCCCTTTCCAAAGTCAGCAGTGTAAGATGCCCTCTTGCAGTTCACGGGAATTGTGTATCTAAATGGCTGTGAGCAGGAAAGCTTTATAAAGTTACCGAGCTATTTGATGCTGCAGTGGAAGTGTGAAGGGCAAAACTCACACTGATGGCGTCAGAATTAAGGCTTCATCCTTTCTCTTTAAAACCTTGATTTCTACTGCGTTAATTTTACTTTAAACTTAGGTTTTTTTCTAGCGTAAAGAATTCAATAACATAAAGGGCAGTGCCTGAAGAGCCAAGCTGTGTTCATAATCCCTTTTTCCTCAGCATTAAGTAGGTACCTAGCAGAAAGCATCCCCTCTTTGGGTTATTTAATTGCTCAGTAAGGCTCTCAGAACAGCTCTCATTTCAGATGATGCACGACCCCTGATTCATTTACAAGGTTGCTAACATTTCTATTTAAATTTCTTTGAAGTAAGAGTGTGCTTTAAAATGTCTCAAAGAATTAAGATATTTTTGTAAGTGACAGATGTCTTTGCAATAGAAATATTTTATTTCTTAGTGAAAGACCAGTTGTGCCTACAAAGTTTCCATGAGGTAAGAATAATAGTGTTTAAAAGCTTCAGCAGAACATTAATGAAGGGAAAGAATTTTCTGTGATTTGAGAAGTTTTCTACAGTGTCTGATAACATGTCCAGCCTACACAAACACCAGCCTTAGGAATGACCCTTCAGTCGTTCCAGGTGAGAACAGATGGGGTGACAAGATCCACGGGAAAAGAGGTTTTATATTTGGTCCCCATCTTCACTTCAGACATCAGTAAAAATTGGAAAACATGAGTCTCTGTAGCTTTCGCTGTCACTGATTAAGACTGAAGTGTTCACTGGGTTGCTTCTTGGTGAGATGGTGTTCAGTAGGCCCATGCTCTGATGTCAACCTCAGCGTGTGGAAGAACCAATGAGGGAGCTGGGGTTATTCAGTTTGGAGAAGGGGATGCTCAGGGGAGGTCTATGTAATGACATGGAGAGAGGTTGTGGAGAGGTGGGGGTTAACCTCTTCTCCATGGTAACTAGAGGTAGGTCAAGAAGGAATGGCCTCAAGTTGATTCAGGGGAGATTCGTGTTGGATATAATGAAAAACAGAGTGGTAAGGTACTGGAATAGTCTGCACAAGGAGATGGTAGAGTCACCGTCCCTAGAGGTGTTCAAGAAACACATAGATATACTGAGGGATGTGGTTTAGTGAGAAATATTGTTGAGAGGTAGGCAGTTGGACTGAGTGAACTTAGAGGTCTTTTGCAATCCTGGTGATTCTATGATTCTATGTAACATAACATATGTCTGCACCTAATATCACAGCCCATCAAATGGGCACCTGTCTGTAGCTATGTATGCAGGAGCTTACATGGCTGGTGATTCTGGTGAGTACAGAGCTTTCTAATTTCCCATTGAGCTGCTTCTGAATAAGTTTTAGTCAGGATGATGTATGACGGAATAAAAGAAGCCCTAAACATTTTAAGTTCCCAATGAATCTAAAGGACGCAGAAAGATTTCAAGGTATAAATCTCAAAATTCCTTGCCGTGTGCTTTCTTTCTCTGATAAATGAAGATTTTATAGGACCAAATTTCTTTAGATTTAAAATTCAATGAGATCCTGAGACAGAAAATTCTATAGGAGTTTGGAGTCACTAATTCTTGGACTAGGAAGTCTAATCTCTTGTTAAACATACGAGGCTTGATAATCGTAGAGGGAGATCTCTTGAGTTGTACAGGTCCCCTTTGGACTTGATGGGCCATATCTCTGAAACAGACTTTGGATGGAGACTACAGCATGTGGTGGTTCAAAGTGTTTCCCAAACTGGGGATAGTATCATACAGGAACCTTAATATTTGTCTTTTTTTTTTTTTTTTTCCCAGCAAGTATTACTGTTTAGCTGAGTAACAATTCAATATATTTTCCTCAAGAATATATATTTAAATAAAGGATTAATACAGCATGTTATTCTAACAAGTTTTTTTTGTTTGTTTGTTTTTGTTTTTTTTTTGTCTACAAAGACCAACAATAACCAGGAAAAGCTTTCTGTAAACTCACTTGCAGCAGTGTTTTTACTGAAGCTGAAGAATTCCTTGAAAATTGGTAGGGAGTTACGACATGAACAGGAATCAAGGATTGCAATCAGTTTGCTTTTTTCATCTGGTTCCAAACAGGAGTTTTTCTGCCTGAGTCAGGTGTGTTCAGCAAAGCACTGTGGCACTGCCCAGCAGTGAGGATTTGAAGGGCTCCCACCTCCTCCCCAGCTGCCCTGATGAGTGGGGAGAATGCTGCCCCACAGCTGGTGCTGTATTGCTATGCATGAAAGCTGGGAGGATGCGTGGTAGGAATTGTGATTAGGAGAGGCTTGCTGGCAGCACAGGTTGGACCTCTGCTCAGGGCTGTGCCTGTGAAGTTGCTATCTAGTCTTTGCATTAGATATCGAATTTCTTCTATGAAACCTGTTTTAATTGAATTGCAAGTCTCTTGCTTGCTGCACTCTTTGCTATAAAATCTGTGACAGCACTGGTATCACACAGCAACACCAAAGGAAGTAGTTTATTCATTTGCTCAATGTTGTCTCATTTATGCATACCTATAGGGTTTTTATAGGTATGAATGGGCATCTTTCCAGGAAGGTTGTGGAGTCTCCTTCTCTGGAGATGTTCAAGACCCGCCTGGACGCCTAATTGTGTGACCTGGTGTAGGGAACCTGCTTTGGCAGGGGGGTTGGACTCGATGATCTCTGGAGGTCCCTTCCAACCCCTACAATTCTGTGATCTTTAAAAAAGATACTGACTTCACTGAATTCTCCTTGTTTGAGTAAGAAAGTTGAGAATGCCACTGTATGAGTAGTGCAGAGTGGAAACAAGTTGCAGAAGCATTTTCTTCTATATGGTGTAAATTTGAACCTGAGACCTTCTATGCAAGGTGAGAACTTGTCCTATTTGTCACTACACAACTCGGTTCTGTCATTTTCACCACTAATGGGATTTTGCAACTGAGTGACCTTGTTAATACAGCAATATGTTGCCTGCCATATCATCGGTAACAGTGCTCCGAATAATAAAAGAGGGGAAAATGCTGGCCAAAAGTAGTGAAAAAAGTAATGCTAGTTTCTTTCCATTCTTTTCTGGTAAGAGAAGAAAAGCTTCCATTATCTTAAAAATTATCCTACTTTAGAATCCTACTTAATGTGATGAAATAGTTAAAGGATGGCTCTTCTCTGCACAATTTAGCAGAATAGCTCTTTAAAGAACTTCTTAAGGGAGAAAAAGGGACGTAAATATGGAATGGATCTTTTGAACATGGCAAAGCCTATCATTAGACTGGGAGGATATTATAACGCTATCATTGGAAAATTGCTGTGAAGAGTGGCTATGATAACTGTGTTTTTCAGACATTTGTTATCTCCAAATGTCATAGTTCCGTGCCTTGTACTATCTTAATGATAAATATTGTTAGCATTGAAGTAGTGCTAAGGATGGCTATTTTCTATATGTAAAATAGGTATGAGTAGTACATAAGAGTGACCTAAGGTGTTTGTTAACTGAATAAATCTGGGAAGAGAGAAGGACGTAGGGAAATGGAGCGACAACCAGTTTTCCAGGTCCCTGTCCAATCCTATGCGTAGACAGGCAGTCTGCACTGCCTCTTGATTTATAGCTAAAATCTCCACGGATAATTTATATTGCCACCTGTCTGAAGGATGTTTGAAATGAGGGCAGAATGACATTCAGCTGGAATCGTGAACCTGCAGATCTGGCAAGATGTTGCATAAGCAGAACTGCAAAGAGGGATTCGAAAATTCCTCTAATTATCACTCCGTAGTACCAAGCCAAGAACAATGTTTTCAGCAAGCCAACAGATTAACTCAAAGGCTGGCTTTTCAGTAGAGGAGGCAAGAAGCTTTATGGGATTAGTGACCTGTGGGGAAATGCCAGAGTCAATGAGGAGATCTCCACTGCTCAATGAAGCATCTTGCTGTCTCATTTAACTAAAGCTTTCTTCATCTGAGCCCACCCGGTGGCACAGTGCAGAGCCGAGGTGTTACCTCTGATCGAAAGGCAGAATAGCTGCACTGATGGCCAGAAAAGTGCCAGCAAATGTGTTGCTAGTGCAAGATCTGCTCTGCTGCCTCAGGCACTGCGGATGTGGACACAGAAAATCACATTGTAAGTGCTGATGGATTCAAAACCTGCCCGAGTTTCTTTGCTTACTTGTTTTTGGTTAGGCTATGTCTTGTTGTTTGTTTATTTATGAAGTGTATTTTATGAAATGAGAAGGTGATGTACTGAACATTTTTACATTTCTGGGTGTTTCTGAATTTGAGAGAGTTTCAACATTTGTTTCCCAGCTAAATTCCTGTCTGGGAGGAGAATTCCCAGCCCGCTTGAGTTTTCTACTGGATACAGTACTTACAGCGTTTGCATGGCATTAGCAGTAATTCAGGGATGGAAGAAGTATGTATAATATTTAGTACTGGGCTGATTTTTGTGTGTTTCCAATTTTTATTTAGCAAGTCAAAGAAACTGTAATCAGTTGATCAGTATCCATGAAGCTCATTGATAAACCTTAAAAAAAAAAAGATAATAGCTTAGCGTGTAATGGTTGGTAACTTTTGATATGCCCCTGTCAGGTTATGTGTGTTATGTATTTTCTGGAAGAGCAAATGATTTATGAAAAAACACCGGAGCACGTTGCCCAGAGTGGTTGTAAGGTCTTCATCCTGGGCTCCAGCTGACCTTGTTCTGAGCAGGGATGGGATTGGATTAAATGATTTCCAGAGATGAAAATTTCTCAGTTGTTCTGTGATTCTGTGGCTGAGTATTTTCAAGAGCTCATAGTCCATGGGAAAGAAAGCAGACCTGCGTTAGGAAAAAAACCTCGACTTATAGATTACTTCAACGTAGGAACTGCTGTAATTAAATGGGATACTCTTATGCTGGAGTTGAACATCATTAGCTTCTTTTATGAAACCTAAGAAAGAAAATAAGGACTTACTAATATACAAAATTTCCCTAAATTAAATATTTATATTAAGCATTGCCTGAATATATGTTTAAGTGAGTTTTAGGGAGAATGTGTCTGTTGGGGCTTGCTGTTTTTCTCTTTTTATAATTGAAAGAGTTCATAATAACCAACTTCATTTCTCAGCCACTGTTTGGGCCAAGGATTGGTGTCAAATCGGTTTTTTCAGTGCACAAGGGCTGCCAAATGTGCATCTGTCTCTTTAGGCAGCTCTAATCCTTCATGGTCCACTGACTTTACCTTTATGAGTTCTTCTGATTGATAATTGAGAGAATAAATCTTTGAAGAACTTATATAAATGCAAAAAGAAACCCCATTAAGATTCAAGCAGTAAAATGCATATTTTATATGGTACCTTTTCAATCCTCTACCATTTAAATTCATTTTGCCAGACAAAGATTCAGGATTGGCATTCAGATATAGATTTTGTTTTCATATGCACTGTCAGCTGCGCCCTCTATATTTTAACTTTTAGTACCAGCAGAGTAAGTGATCTGTTCTGAGAGCTGTCTTGCACTGAAGCACTTCACAGTATTGAAGATGCAGAACCAAACAATTCAGCGTACTGCCTCCCTGCCCTTGTTGAATTTATACAGATGAGGCATTCTTTTTAAAAAATATTAGGTCTCATATGGAAAACAAGATTGGCTAGTGGTGGATTAATAGCTCCATTCCTAATGATGGAACAGTTGGAGTAGAGGGAGCAGCTCTGCACAAGCCTTTTGGTAAAGCAAGAAAACAAGGTGGAGCACCAGCACCTGCTACCTACCTGCTATCAGTTTATTAGACTGATAAGCGCGGGCTACTTTCCATTCATACAATTTTCTGATAATATCCTAGGGGTTAAGTTAGTGAAAAAAGGGGATACAACTGAAAGCCCTAAAAATTTATTGTTGAATGTTTTCAAAACCAATAGCATACATTTAATCCTCATGGGTCTGTTTACCTGTAGGAAGAATTGTATCAGCATGGCAGGTTAGCGTATAAATATAGCCTTATGCAGAGGATGACAAAGATTTAACTTCAGCAAATTTTGAGGCTTTGCTTATGCAAAAATGCTCCATTTAATTATTTCAAATTCCCTCTCTCACTTATGCCTGTCATAAGGTAAATACAATCCCATACAAAAAGAGAAAAAGCATCAATTTTTAATGAAATTATTCCTTGGATTTCTCAAGAAAAAAAAAATCTGTACCTTTAAGACTGTTTATACGTTGTGCAACAGTTATAAAAGCAGTACAGTAGCAACATACCTGTGATAGACATATGTAGATAGAAGTGTAATTTCCCAACAGATACAGTTTTCTGTGTGGTTGTGACTGTAAAACCTGCAAAAACTGCATTTGCTTGGCAAAAAGACAAGTTCTGTTTATTCAAACAAATCTACCACTTAACTACTGTTCTCTAATAGCTGAGGTTAGGTATGCTTTCCATAGATACAGCCCTATTCACTGTTGTCCATTGTGCCCTCTCTTTGGTATTGAGTGGTCACAAGCTGTAGGATAGGTGTAATAAGAATGGCAAGCCTTATTTTTGTCTGCCTACGCTGCAGGTAGCATTAGACAATATTCAAACATAGCTCCTGGGACAAGATTGTCATTGTTTGAAACCTGACCTCTTTCTTAAAAAAACTTAGAAGTGGAAATCCTATTGTTGTTTCTGTCTGCTAAAGTACTAGTATGTACTAGAAAGATACATCTGAGTAATTGGATAAAAAGTAATCAGGTAGTTCTTAAACTGTCTTGGCAAAGACCCATGATGGATCCTTAGATCTCACGACTTCATAATTTTTTTCTTTGCTTCATAAATCAGCAGTCTTGCCTAGGATAATTGATAGAACAGAATGGTACCAAAACAGAGGTATCTTTCTATTTATAAGGGTGGGGGAGACAGGACATGAAGTACCGTAATTTCTGTGTTTTTCCTGGAATTTATTACTCATAAAGTTGTCAGGTTGATAGTGTCAAAGACTAAAAGGTTTTGTCTGTCTAATTACAGCATATGCAGTGGTAGAGCAAATTTTGCAGTCCTTGCCATGTCAGTGTCTGCTGCCCTGTGCAAAGACGGAGATCGTTGCAGTGAGTGTATAGGATGTGACCTGGCTGCCAGCTTTATGTGGCATGTCCCATCTCATTGACAAAAACTGCAGCCAGTAAGGCTTTGATGAAGTGGAACTAACTTCAGGGAGAAGATCATCCTAAGCCCTAAACATTACTGAAAGTTTTAACCATGTGATGCAGTAAGTCAAAGCTTTGATTCAGTCCACTTTGTCAGGTAAGTTTCACCCCAGAGGAATGTTACGTTTGACTTATTTAAACTCTGTATTTTTTCTCATGTTAGAGTACTCTTCTGTTTCCAGTATCAGATTTCTTTCAAGTAATAACAGATATTTGAGGCCTTTCAATAACAAAAAGCCAGACAAAGTGGTCTGGGTATATGCAATCTATAAAGTATAGAATCACCAACTCTTTACACAGTGGGAAGAGACCTTTAAAGCCCATCTCATCCAACTCCCCTGCAATGAACAAGGGCACTTACAGCTAGATCAGGAGCTCACAGCCCAATCCAGCTTGACCTTGGGTGTCTACAGGGACAGGACCTCCATCACATCTCTGGGGAACCTGTTCCAGTGCCTCAAGGCCCTCACAGAGAAAGACTTTTTCCTTATACCCAACCTAAATCTACCTTCTTTAAGTTTCCTGTCATTTTCCTTGTTCACCCTGCTAAAACTGCTTTATCTGCCCACGCTGACACCAGACGTATAATGCAGTGACCCAGAACAACTCCTTCATCCAGCAGTCTTAGCTCATCTCCAGTGGTTTGTGCTCAGAGAGCAGCTCTGACTCGGAAAGAGATCCAGAGCCCAAAGGAGGGCCCACAACCACTACAGAAAATCATAAGCAGTGCAACCCCACACTGTAACTTATCGTCAAAGCCTATTTCATTGCACCCACACCAAGAATTTGGAGACAGTAATGGTGTTGTGAAATTGTAACTGTTGCAAAACTATGGTGGTACTCTTAATGGGAATTTTAGAATCATCTTTGATGTTGTTAAGATCTGATCCAGCTTCCCAAAGCAGAAGTATATGACAGCTGCAAAAAACATTTGCCTGAAGAAAATATTTTTGGAAAGCAGTAATTTTAACTGCACTAAAGCATAGATTTTTAATAATTGGTATAATTATTCCTGATTTTTTAATCTCTGTGTTTGTTCTATTCTCATGTTCCTGTTCTCTTTTATTTTTCCTACCTTTCTAGATAGAACTTTTCCCTATTTTTCCATCTCTACCATGTCTCCTTCCCTTTCTTATTGTTCTTGTTTCCCCTGGAAACCTCACCATCTTTTTCTTCTCCATTACACATAGCATACCACCTCCCTATCTGCCAAGCTGAGCATTCTCACATACTAGTGTGTAGAAGTGACATGGATGATTCAGGGTTGTTTTTTTTTTTTGCTTAATTTGTAGCAGCATTCCCTAACAGAAGCAGCTGTAATGGCTCTTCCGTCTTGCATTCAACTTATTTTTAATAAGGGTAGTTATGCTGGCAAGCTCTGCTCCGCACAATCGCATATGCACAGCTAGCACAGTACATTTCATGTAAGTGTTTGGGTTGTCATTAGAGACGTGACAGCTTCACAGTAGCTATGGGACTGCTGTTCCCACTGTCTCTAACTAGGGAATGAAAAGTGCTGCAGCTTTACTGCAAATTCTTTGCTACTGAAGGGAACTAATCCTACGAATATGTATTTAAAATATATGCATTTCATATTGCAAGTTAAATTATATTCAATTGCAGCAACATCGGTACCACATTTTTTGTGTATATCCAAAATAATGGGCAGATATTTTCAACTTTAGGCATTCTTACCATTTAAGGTGTAAAACTAACCAAAGCATAAACCTGTATCTCACCGCATCATTTCAGTCCAGCCCATTTTTCAGCCCTTAAATCCCACGATGTGATGGGGGAAGAACCAGTTCAGGTCTTCCAGGTACTTGTGTCCTTACCCAACTCAGGAGGCAATGATAGCTGCAGTGCAGTTCCCACTGTGTATCTCAGCAGAGGAGTGGTCAGCTCTGAGGGCAGGAAATGCAGGGCTGGCACACTCTTCTGCCTGTCTCACACTCTGTCATGTGCCCTATCTGCCTGCCAGTGTAATTCATTTTAGGATGAATTTAGCACCCTGTTCTAAGTGGTGTTCCAGCAGCACTTTGGGCACTGTGGCTTCAGATACACACAGATCTGGACAGGTATCATTGTGGCAATTATACTTAGATAACATGTAGACCTTTCTTTAATTTGAATTTTAATAGAGCTTGATGTATTGCCAAAGCACAGCCAGTGTAGTGGCATCTGCCTTGAGCCATGGCTCCACGGGTCCTGCCTAGTGCTAGGTCTTCCCAACCTTCCTTTAGCTAACTAATATGCATATCCAGTGATGCACATACCATTTCTCAATCTCTGAATGCAGTATCACGTTGGCAGAGAAACTTCAAGTTACTACCACTCCATTTCTGTCTCAGGCATAGACTGTGTTGGCCCATATTGTCTCTGAGCAAAACAAATCACATTTTTCTTTACAGACATAAATGAAATAGTTCTTGAAGAAATAAAATAATAGATTAAAGCTGTCAAATTTTATAATCTTCTCAGTGACAGATATGTATTTTCCCTTTCCTTTAAGATCATTGTTTATGATGCTTGGAGGGTGAGAACAGGCGTTATTGTGCTGTTAATGTTATTATTTTGTCTTTCATATTAGAGCAGAGATGAAGTCCAACAGATAAGAGTTGTGTGGAATTTTCAGGCTCCTTTTTTCTCATACGCAGATAATTCCTACAACACTTGAGTCTGTGGGAGCCGTCTCCCTGTAATGCATTTAGCAGTACTAACAGATGCTGCCTGCTTTGTTCACTGGCACTTTCTTTTTGTCTTTAACAATGATTTCTTTTCACTTAACACCTTAATGAAAACTAATGTAGGAGATAAAACTTTAAATTAAAGTACTCTTATATTATAATTGGTATTGACCTTACCAATTAAATGTAAGAAGAATTACATTTTTATGTTTTTTAATTGTATGCTTAATAAGTGAGGAATGTAGCTTGTCCCTCAAAGAAGCTTTCTTTTTTATTAAGTCCTTGATTTTATGGAATTCAGTTACTGGCATGGGAAGAGAGACCACATTATGGTAACAACAACAAAAAGAATTGCAAAGATTAATTTTTCACAATTTCCTTTTAATAACGAGAACTCCAATCCTAAAAATATTGATCGACTCAAAAATTTTAATTATTTGTTTCTATTATAAGTATTTAAAAGAATAACATGTTTGCCAGGGAACGTGTAGGCAACCTACTTTAAGTCTCCTTGGTATTCAGTGTATAAACCAATTCTCCATGACTGGTAGTGGTTCATTTTTGATGGCCCAGAAGCAGACTGTACATTCAGTCTTAAGATGTCAGAACCATAGCAGTGAAGTGCACACCTGTAGCCCCCTGTTCTCCCTCCTGCTGTTCTGGCAGCTATACATGCTGATTGTGCTTCAGCACCTGCCTTCCTCTCCAGGCTTGGAGCTCAAGGCTTGGCTGGTTGCCATTCCCATAGGACTCATGAGAGGCTGCAGCGACTCATAGATGCCGAAAGCTCTCATAGATTCCAGCTCCCAAAGCACAGAAACAAGTTGTGTTGGGACTCTGTGACGTGTAAAAGGGAAGACAAGGAGACAGCCAATAGGAGATTTTCGAAAGGAAGAGGGGCTGTACCAACTATGGATGGGTGGAACAGTCTCCCTTGCAGTTTCATATTGACTGCCAGTCTGCCTAGAGGAAAACACAGGCAGTGGCTGCTCTTCCAATTAGCAATTCCCACATCAATTTTTGACCTGATATAAATAATGCAGCATAATATGCAACGTTCATCAGGCAACATCATTTTCAGTTAGAGAAAGGATACTGGGATTCTGAGTGATGATTCATGATTAGGACATGGGTGGAAATTTTCATCGAACACGATATGGCAAGGCAAGCCCTGCTCTGTTATACCATAAAGGTCTGAGAGAAGGAAGCTGGCAAGACCGGAATATAAAACATCTGGAAAACCAGACGTGAAACCATGGTGACATGAATATAAGTCTTGTCATTGGTTTCCATGGGACCGGGATTTCACTCTGATTTTTACAGGCAACAGATAGAAATAATAGTAGTAATTAGAGAAGTCATCCACAGAATAGGGAATTTGGCATTTCCCTTGAACAGCAGACACACATTGTAATTGTCTCCTCTCCAGATCTGTGCTTAGACTGGCCAAAAGAGTCCTGCCAAAATGACACTGTGAAAACAAGCCAAACGTAGCTCCAGTGAGGACAAAATGGTGCTGGTTTCCCTAATGGATGCTTCTGTATATGACAATTTGATAGACCAGAAATGTGCCTGTGTGAGTTAAGGACCCATGTGTTGATGTTTCTGTGGAATTGTGTGCTTTCTAAGCCCTCCAGGGTTAGCCCCATCAGCTGTGCCAAATGCTGGTTGGAAGCAGACTTGACAGAAAAAACTCTGTGAGTCACATTTGAATATTTCAGTCTTTGCAGTAGATGCTGGGTTTCATGGAAGTTAGAAACCACCAGAAGGATTAGACTAGTTGTGCCCAGAGAACCCAGAAGATCTGATGGTTATGAGCAGCTGTAGCCCTGCTGGGAAGTACATCCTTTCTAGGATATATATGAGCTTGGACATCTGTTGGATCATCTGAAATTCGGGAAGTCTCTTTGGCTCTACAGGAGTCATCTTCCTCCTCTCCAACTCCAAACCAAAACTGTGCTGCTTCTCCTCCTAGTTTGGAATACAGTTATGTACAGTATGGTAGAGCCACGCTATGTTTTCAGCAGCATACTTTCTGCCCATATTCTCAGCATTCTTTACAATTATATGTTGTTCTTCTTTCATTCTTGAGCCAATCCACAAGCCTCACTAGAATTGCTGTTCTTTGGCTTTAACTTTACCAAATGGCAGGTCAGCTCCAAAGTGTAGTGCTGCTATCTCTGTTACTTAGGGATTTTCTGGATGGCAGTTACAGTATGCTTCAGTATGCCCATTCTCTCCCAGCGTGCGGGAAGGAATGTGTATTAATCCCAGATCCGGGCATTGGAAGATGTTTCTGGAACAGATTTAATTGATGTTTGGCTTTCAAATTTCTATATCGCTCAGTTTGCCTTTACCTTTATTCACATAGAGCCTCGTTCAGTGGCAGTTTCTCACTCCTGCCCATAACTACAATCATATATGGGCAGTACTTAGTAGCCTTCTCTTCTGTGATACTCGGGAGCCATAATGTACTTAGCCCTGCTGAAGGTGAAGATGTGAGCACTTGATAATACCCTTCCTAACATCCAAGAACTAATCCCACCAGGGACAATCATTGTTTTCTTCATTGCTTTCAGTCTCCAGATACAGTCTGACAACTGTGCAGTGCCGCTTGGAAACCTAGGGCCATTTGTCATTTAAACATCTCCCAAGTGTTACAGCCACAGCCTCAAAAGACAAAAGCAAAGTGTTGGGAGCTTCTGGAAACAGTGTAGTTTGGTAATCCTTACAATATTAAGTTGGATATTAAGACTTTTTTTTTTATCAAGAGTTTCCACTCCTACATCAATCCTCTCAATAGCAATAGAGCCTTGTCGTTCTCAGCAGGGTATTTTTATTATTTAGGCTGGGAACTGTGCAATAACATCTGTGAGGATTTAGAAGACAATTGCCAACTCAGCCAATAACTAGATATTATCTTGCAAGGTGGAAACAAAATCTATGTGGGACTTGAAATGCAGAAAATTTTGGTAGTTTACACTCAGGATTTATTCCCGCATAGAGGTTTGCAAGCTATTTGTGTACCTTAGCTATTATAACACTTACCTTTCTGTGGAAGGGAGATGATATCACATCATTTATTTTGTGTTGACTCTATGGACTATAGGAAGATGGCAGATATAGCAGGAGGAAAACACGTGAACCTTTATTTATTCCTGTGCCAAGGTTTAGAATCAGAATTGTTCAAGTTGGAAAAGACCCTTAATGGTCACCTGGTCCAAATCCCCTGTGATGAACATGGAGAAAAAAATATGCAACTCTTCACAAGTTTGCTTATCATTCTTGCATGTTGATCTTCTCATCTTCTGCATCATTCCAATTTAGTGTATGTGCTGCTGAAGCAAGCGTATGTTGTCTTTAAAGAGTTAGGAAGGAGCAGCCAATAGCTACTGATGGATGTGTAACTACCAGTTCTATCAGGTGTATGCTCTAATTTTCTCTTTGTCTTTTTGCTTACATTCTTAGTGTTCTTTCAATGGCCTTTTTTCCACACCACCTTTCCCACTTTCACTTTAAAGGTTTGAAAAATAAGGCAAACTTTTACAAGGGGGACCCTTTGGGGAATTATTTTGATTTTCTGCCACCATTATTTCCCATCCTTCCCTTAGGTCATTTGTCTGGGGCCCTGTTCTCCCTCACTTCTCCAATGCATGGGTGAGGCTGACTGAGTAAGAAGGGCAATGAGAGCTGCACTTTTAAGGGGCAATCCCTCAAGCTTGGCCCTGCCCCTCTGGCTGAATATTAAGGGAGTACTTGGGCCAGGTCTTGCCAGTATGATGGGACTCCTTGGCTGTAGATGAGCTTGAGCAGTATGTTTTTGGACACCCTCCGGTGAGCTGCAGGCATTGGCTGGGCAATGCTTGATCTCTGCATGCTCAGCCAAGCCAGTCTGTTTGGCTGCGTACTGCTAGGTGTGGCTAATACATGGTTGTCTTGTTGTCTTTGCTCAGTTCAGACAGCAGTAAGAATTTTGCTTTGCTCTGTAGGCATAGGGCACCCTTTAGGAATATGTTGCTGTGGCCAGTCTGCAGGATTGTGAGACCAAAGGAGTTAGGTAGACTTTGCTGCTGGCTGTGCTTTAAAAGAGAGAGGAAAAAAAAAAATACAAGAAAACAAAAACAAAAAAAACAAAAAAACAAAAAAACACCAACCTCCTTGTTTCTTCCCCAGCTGAAAGTTTGCCATTCCCTTTGAATTTAGGCTTCTAATCAAAATAACCATTGACACTTAATTGTATAATAGGTGAATTGCCTTTAACCTCTGGTTTCTTTGGCAGCCGTTTGCCTATGCAGTTTTATTTATAGTGTTTATTTCAAAGATTGATGGCAGCTGGCAGGAGGCACTGAAACAACTGATAAAGACGGCTGACATTTTGTCAGCTGACTGGATGACAGGGATATATTGCTTACATTTAAACTGCTTTGTGTGAATAAATCATTGTTGATGCCAAAATCTACCTTTGGTCTTCATCTGATCCCTGAGAAGTGGTGGCTGGGAAAGGTGTTTATTTAAGCAGGGAGAAACTTGCTATAAGGATCAGGGGCTTATGCTCAGTAAAACTTTCCTTAGCAATGGTATTTAAATATTTAAAGTATTATTGAAGTACTTGAGATCTGTTCATGGTAAAGTTAAGGACAAAAGTATTATTCTTTTTGAATGTTCTTGGAAAAAAAAAAAAGAAGCAACTGTTGTGGAGTCCTATGGGGCAGCTATTAATATGGATGAGGGGAAAGATCTATGCAGTATATGTAAGTTATTTTCTTTTCTCTTTGAAAAGGTGCTAACGATCTTCAAAAACACCGAAAGTATGTATTGCCAACCCCTTCCACGTGCCTATGATAGTGATGCATATTCCAGCCCTAAATTTTAGGCAAGCAGTAAGTTTGAGCAGTGTTTGTTGGAATTATCTCTTAGTTTCTTAGTTTTCTGCACCTTTAAGTCAACTTGAGTGCTTAAAAGGTGGAGTTCTCACGAATAAATACAGTGTGGGCAAGCTGTGTAAGGTATGTCTGATGTAGGTACGCAAAAGCTGGGTGAGTTTCTCTGTATTACAGACATAACATTCTGGAGACCAGGTGTAGGCTTTTCTTGTTACACTTGAGCTTTCTGTAGGGCTTCTTGCCAATCTGTTCCCAGTGGGTACGTTGGTTAAGCCAAGAACAGGCATGATGGAGTACCCTCTGCATCTCTGTAAGGCTCTAAAGGCACAATGCAGAACAGTGGGATGTTGCTGAGACCTTTATCAAACCATTCAGACTGAGGAATGGGTGAAATATTTTCCAGGACTTGACAGTTCATTTGCATGCACTGGAGTCCTTTCAACAGTGAAAAGATCAGTGTTACTACAATTGCCTGTACAAGGAGTGACAAGGCCAGCAAAACCAAATGCTTCTCATTTAACATGTTTTTGTACTCCCTTCCTCCTATGGTATGCTTTACACTTTTTTTTTTTCCCCTTTTCAATCTGAACCTGGTGATGTCTTGTAACAAAATGAAGGCAAGTCTTCAATGTAAATGCAGAAAAACTTAGTCTTTAGTCAGTTCAGTTCCTCAGAGTGGGTTTTGGGTGGGCTGTACTAGTGTAGGTAAAAGATATACACCTCTATGGATTGAGTGTCTCTGGAGTGTAAGCTGACAGAGCAGCAGCAATGAATAACTGAGACAGTGTTGGGGATGATGAGAAAGATAATCTTAACCTTCAGGACAACTGATCAGCTCTTTCCATTGGTTTAGTTATTACAGATCTGCATGGGTTTGTTTTTAACAGTGTTGGAAATAAATAAATCCAAGATAATTATTTTTTGTTAATTCGTAGAATCTCAACATCATACTTAATAGATCTGGACATGAATGTCAATAGATGTCTGCTTCTGCAGAATGTGTTTTATAGTTTTTTATTTTTTTCTCTGAACTCCATGGCTTTCCATGAGTGGTATATTTGCAGAGCTTTAGGATAAAGGCACATCTGGATCTTGCTGTGCATTGGCACATGGGATGTATTTATTTAAATGTCAAGCCATTTTTGGCTTTTTCCATTGGCACTAATATGCACCACGTCAGGTTACATCAAGCTGTCTCCCATCATAAGACTTGATGGGATTTGACATGACCTGACATAGCACAATGTAAGTGTCTCCTCACATCACACACTAACAGAAATCTGGTTTAATAAGGCGTAATAATGCAGAAAACACAAAAACTTTCTTGCTGCCTCTTACCTGAGACAGGTAGCAAGGTTAGGTTCCTGGCACACATTTAACTGAGTCTTTCACAGTAAACTCCTGCCTTGCTCTTTGTAGCCTTATGCAACAGGATCAGCTGCCACACATATGACACAAATAAATTAAAAAAAAAATCACTTTTTATCATTCTCTTTTGAAAATCTGTTGAGAACACAATAATGTAATAGTTCAGGCATTTTGCCACCCTACATGATTCAGTTTATTGTTCTGGCCTCTAATGTTCTCATTTTCCCCTTCCTTGATCACTTAATTTGTAATGTTGGAAAAGGAGTTGTTTAGCATGGCTTTTAACTTCTATTTTCAAAGGTTCTCTTTGCATTTCTAATGCTATTCTTTATCTGTTCTGCCATCTTCTTGTAATCTACCTAGTGTTCAATACTTAATTAAAAAAAAAAGTTACTTAAGCATGGTTGAGTGACCTCTTTTGGAACTCTATTAGTAACTCCATTCTGATTTCCATAGTTTTGATGAATGCTTGTGTAGGCATTGGATTCAAAAGTAACTTATACTGACATCTTGCAGGGAAACTCTCCATTGCTTGTATGGAAGAAAATAAGAGATGTTATTTAATAAAGGGTTTGTGGAGACAAAATGTGGGACAAAGAAAGCGTATTCTTCATGTCCAAAAGTAAGCAGGAATGAGGTCTGCTTTTTGTCTTTGGAATGGGATGGCTTTTGATGAGGAAGGCTTGTTGCATAAGGCTCTTCAGTTGTGGAGCTCTTTGTTGGTGTTACAAGTTTTCAGTGTTTACCAGGCATTTGTCAGAGATCAGGGTGCATATAGCAGGAGGAAACTGACATTAAATAACACAGAGATCCTTGAAGTTGCTTCTGGACCAGCAAGATTAGAGAATTAGCAGGCCCCCGAGTTCTGTGCTGACATGATTCATGTGATGATTTTCCTAAAAAAAAAAAAAAAAAAAAAAAAAAGATTTTCAGTACTGTTGAAGAGTATATTGGTGAGAGAAGATGATTTCTCTGTTATTAGAAAATGAAGTCGTCAAGAGATGAGTTAGGTACTCAAGGACAGCCTGTGATCAGTTCCTTGTTACTTCCCAGACAGCTAGACTGAATACTTCTCTAAAATATCATGACTGGATGGTCATGGGTCATTGAGAAAACCCATACAAAGTTAGCTTTTTTGTTCTGTTTTCTGTTTTATATAAAATTCTTAAATATTATCAGGTTTTCCTCTTCTTAGAACTTCTGAAACTCCAGCCTGTTATTGCTACTCTTCTGATTACAAGTTTGTTTCTCCAATTCTAAATACAAGCCCAGTGTCTTTGCCTATGTTGGGATTAGGTAAATTCAGATCAGGATGAGTGCATGTTATATGCACAGCATTTCTGTTCCCAGAATAGTTTCTGGAAGATATCGTGGCCTGCAGGAAAAGGGTGTGCACCAAGGTCTTGTTATAGGCAGCAGGCAGGATGCTGCCAGGGGGCCTACTGGAAGACCTGGTCTGTGGAGGGTGTCACAGGGCTTATTCCACAGTTACGAGAACAGTGTGTCCAAGACATTAATAAATCACTCTTGTATTTTGGGCTCCTTTACCAAGCTGTCTCTATTGCAACCTCGTATGTAGCCTAGCTCATCAGTTATAATTAATGTAAGACACTTTAGGGAGAGCGCAAGACAGCAGTTATCAAAGTAGGATAACAGCTTGGTGGGGTCAAGCCATGAGCATTTATCCATGTTCCAGATATACATGCTGACTGGGCTTAGTTAGCCATATGAATTGCCTAATATCTGTTTGAATCTTGTTGAAATGTCTTCAACTGAAGAACAAATGCACAAAAGAAAATATATTTAAAGAAAATCTCAGAAAAGGTACAAAACCATCATTGCTATCTAGTATTTGGAGCTAAGCATAACCATGAAAAATGAGTGATGTCTGTATGTCTGGCAAATGATGGAATAGTTGTGAGAAATGCAGGTATTGATATGTGAATGAATAAAACACTAGCTGCATCTAGTGAATAAAGTCAGTGTCTGAACTGCTAAAGAAATACCTTATTCTTATGAGCACACAAACCTAAAATATCACCATCTTCAGGTTTATGAATTTAAACGAACCCTAAAATTAACAGTTATATCATGGGAGAAGAAATCTGTATTTCAAAGTAGGAAAATATGAAACTGATTGTACTGAGTGTTTCATAAAGAAATTGAAAAGTACACTTTACAAATACACACTTTTTGACATCTCTGAATGGTAATTTCATCTTTCAAATGTCTTAATTCTGTCTTTATTTTTATTCTTCAAAACTCCCTGTCAAGCTTCTGAAGATATGTGATTCTGTGTACTGGGAAAAATGGATTGGAGTATTGTCAGTTAAATATGAGGAAGTCAGGCTTCCTCTCAAGCTGGAGAGGAATGAGACATTCAAAGTCAGCTGCAGCAAGGTGATTTTAATCTGACAGTTTGGCAATCTGAAATACTGTAATTTCGCTCATATAATCTTTTTTGTCCTCTTGAGCTTTACATATTCCCTAAATATGGTGCAGCATAATGGGGACTCAGAACTATTCTTCATTCAAAACAACAGAAATTCTGCCCACTGAATATTTAAGGCAGCCTTTTATAAAATCTGTTTCAAAGGGGGATTTAATCTGATTTTTCAATCTAAATTGTGAAGCTTCTAACAATGGCCTGTTCCTTCAGAAGGCCTGGTATCCAAAAAAGCAGATTACTGCTAGGCAAAACCTTTGTCTGCAGAAGCCTACAAGAATTATGCAAAAGAATTTCTGTTACTCAAAATACTAGTTATCTTTCTGATTATAATTCTTCAAGATGTTTTTAACCTTTGCTGAGAAGGCAGAGTTACTGAATGCTTTATTTGCTTCGGTCTTTACTGCTTTACTCCCCTTGGTAATCCCAGATCCTGTTGGTAAGAGAGAGAGTCTGGGGAAAGAAAGACTTTCCCGTGGTCAAATAGGATCTGATAAGAAGTCAGCTAGTGAAGCTCAGTACACACAAATCCATAAGCCCCAGAGGGATGCACCCATGCTCTCCATCAACTTTGAAAGTTCATGAGAGCAAGAGAGATGCCTGAGAACTGGAAGAAAGCCAGTGTCACTCTGGTCATCAACAAGGGCAAGAAAGAGGGCCTCTTAAAACTACGGCCTCACCTCTGTCCCTGGGAATGTGATGGAGCAGCTTATTCTAGATGCCACCTCCAAGCAATTGGAAGAGAAGGAAATTATCAGGAATAGTCAAAATGGATTCACTGAAGGGATGTCATGCTTGACCAATCTGGTAGTCTTCCATGATGTTATGTCTGATTTGGTGGATGAAGAGACAGCAGTGGATGTTTGTATCTTGTCTTCAGCAAGGCATTTGACCCTGTCTCCCATACATTCTCATAGGTAAGCTTAGGAGATGTGAGATAGGTGAGTGAACAATGAGATGGATTGAGAACTGGCTGCCTGGAGAAGCTCAGTCTTCTGATCAATGATGCAGAGTCTAGTTGGAGCCCTGTAGTCAATGGTGTTCCCTGGGAGTTGGTTTTGTTGAACATCTTCATTAATGGCTTGGATGAGGAGACAGTCCGTTCTCGACAAGTATGCTATGATACAAAGCTGGCAGGAGCAGCTGACACCCTAGAAGGCTGTGTTGCTGTTCAGCAAGGCCTAGACAGATTGAAGAGTTGGGTGGAGAGGAATGTTATGAGGTACAAAAAAGCAAGTGTAGAATCCTACACTTCAGAAGGAATAATTGCTTATGTCAGAACAGTTTATTCAAAACCAGCCTGCCTGGACGCTTTTTTGTGCAGTTTTCTGTAGGGAACCTGCTTTATCAGGGGAGATTGGACTAGATGATCTCCAGAGGTCCCTTCCAACCCCAATGATTCTGTGATAATATGGTTGTTTCTTCATATTCTGCTCTTCAGCCTTTCACACAGAAAATAAGTGTAGGTTTGGAGTGGAAAAGTAATTTAGCAGTAATTCAGTTTTTCTGTTAAGAATGAGTCACCATCTGACTTTCCACCCCATGCACTCCAAAGGTCTGCTGTGGTAATCACCACTTCTCATATGCTTTGAGGTCATCCCTCTCTGCTGACCCATGAAGCAAAAAAAAAGGCAATTTCCTCTTCTATGACAGGATAAAGCCAGCTTTGGCAATTAAATATGAGCTGCTTGGTGTCAATTGGCTGTTTTGGGTAATTGTGCAGCCAACTGCTAGACATCCATCCTGTTCCAGTTGTGGAATTACAGCTACGTAGGTTCTGGACTTAGGAAACCTTAATATAGGTGCTCTTGTCATCTATAATCTGAACAGCTGTGTTATGCTGTGACAAGTGATAAGAATTCTCTATTTAGGAGTATACAGAAAGGATTTTTGCCTAGACAACAGAGTATTCCTTGTACCTAGCAGTGAGCTCACCGTGTTTAACTTCATCTGATTTTTTTTAATTAAAATCAATAGTTTGTGTTATAAGTATTGATAGATTTTTCTTTATTGTTTGAATAAGTATTTTTATTGCCTGTATATATTAGTATTATTAGTATTATATAATAATAATGTTATTATATTACTAATAATTATATTAGCATATATTAGTTCTAGAAATTCTGCATTCTATCTGAACTGTTTGTATGCTTCAATATATAAAAAAACTGGGAAAGGAGCTAAACCAAGAGCAGTCCCTTTGAGGAATTTTTTTCTCTCCAATTGTCAGATGCTCAGTGGCTTCAATAGAAGTGCTCAGCTGCCCTTTGCAGCACATGGAACTGGGGTGTAAATAGCTTGTCGGTTTTTTTTTTTGCTTTCACTAGTTATCAATTATTTTAGTATAGTGCCTTAGTACCTCATGTATACCATGACTCAGTCTGAGTATTATCCTTGCACAGTAGTTCAGTTTCAAGTTGTAATGTGTACCTCTCAGATTTTATAATGCTGTGCCTTCACTCAGATCTCTTTTTAGTGACTATTCTTTCTGTACATGGGTAGGAAAGAGCTTTATAGAGTTAAGGATTGAAGTGTCAACTAATTAAAGTCAAATTCATCTGTTTTGCTTTAATGATTCACTTTTATATCCTTTTTTTTTGGGGGGGGGGGGGGGATAATGGAGAGAAAGGGAGAAAGACTTCTGAAAAAAGGCAGTTTAATCTTTAAGTATCTTACAGTATGAAGCTACTGCATTTCATAGATTCTTGTGGCTTCTATTTCCAGATATCAGCACATTCACATAGCACTATTGTTATTCTGGGCAATAGTAATGATCTGCAGTAGAAGTGGTCTTTTGCATGCACAAACCTAGAATAATAGAGGCCTGTGCCATTCCAGCTAGAAAAGAGCATCCATTTATTGTCACTAGTGATAGCAGGTGTACAGTTTGCTTCCCAAGATACCAATTGTAAAGGAAGAAGCACATTCATAAATGCTGTGAAATGAGGTTTTATCCCTTCCAGTCAATTGCAGTGGAAATGAAGACACAAATTTGTGACTACAGTTCTGAAAGTACCTCAGAAGAGTGCAAGGTACTGTGAGCAGTTAGGTGAGCAGTGCAGGACTACTCTTGCTTATCACTTTGTTGCATATTTCTGGTAGCCAGGCATGCCTTGCTTGGCTGAGGCTCAAGCTCAACCTGTGTTCTCAATTCTCTTTGAGTTCACCTCTGGTGTCTCTGTAGTCACTTTATCAGACACAGAACCCCGTCAAGCAGGGCAGCTGCAGTAAGAGTGCAGCTTCCAGGACTATCTGTTTCTGGAGCAGCACTAAACTGTGTTGCATTTGTTGGCTACTGCATGGATTCTTGCCAACTGCAAACTGTTGGTCCTGCACAGCAGGAAGCAAAACCCAGTGGCTGTAGGAGTCTTTCCATGGCTTTCAACAGTGTGAATTGGGTTAGCCCCTATAACTGAGATTCCTGGAGAAAAAACAAATTTGCAGCAACACCACGTGGTAATGCAATTAAGCTTTCACTGGTGTGAGTTCTTTTGGTTTTAAGGTACAGATCCACAGATAATCACCAAACTACTTTGTTATGAATTTTAAAATACTTGGGGGTGCTACAATGACTTGCCTTTCCCATTTGAGACTTCTACCTAGCATAGTTTTCAGGACTGATAAACAGAGCTTGCATTTTCTGTTATCAGCCTATTTCCTCAAGTGAATTTTAAGTTGCATTGTATTCACAATAGGGCCATCTTCCGGTCAGTTTGCTGTTATAAATAAGCATGCTATTTATAATTGCATGTAATTAGAATTGTGCATTAGAAGCATTTATGGTATCTACCAAAAATACTGATTAAATTATATAGTGAATGTGTGCCTTCCTGGTTTAAATATGTTGAACACTTTCCAATACTGTTACAAATAAATGAACATATATTCTCTTCTCCCTTGCTAGCACTCTATCTCACTTTTTTGTTAAGCTCCCTAAATTTCTTTGACTCCTTTGCCGAGGGAAAAATATCAAAAGGCAAAGGTCCAGCCCAAACCTAAGGCTTTTTGGTAGTTAATTTTTCTCCCATGTAATCTTTCCTTTTTCTCATGATTAAAATTGACCTATTACAAAAGATCAACACTATACACAGTGATGTTGTAAATAGCAATAGATCATGCATGGGTGCAAAACTTTCATTTAAACCTGGTAGCTGAATCACTGTGTTATTTTATTTTTCCCTTACCCTGCTACCTTTTCTTACCTCCAAGGGTTTTAATCAGTAAATTCCTAGTCAGCATAATGAAATTATTTCTGTTACTATCTCAAAGAAGACATTCTCCTGGTCCTAAAAGATCCTTAAAAGTATCCGGAAGTTGGTAGGCATGTCAGTTGCAATCCATTACCTTTCTTTATTAGAAGTGGAAAATATCCAAGTATGAAGCTGTCTTCGGTCTTTTAGTATGTCCTATACTATATTCTGTCTGATTGCAATCCCACAATTGTTTTCTGTTTGTAAAACTGGCAGTGAATGATCTTGCAAAATTCAGGAATCTGGCTGCAGAATGAAGTATTTATGTTGCTTGAAGGCATACCATATTTTTCTAAGCACGTGCAATAGAAATAACCTATTCTTCTTATATATTGTCATCTGTGTTGTGTTTCAGCAACATAACAAGTTCCTCTGTGTGACAAGTGTCTAGAGGTTAAGAAGTTTATTAAAAGCTTTCTTTACAGTTTGTACCATATCCAAAATTTTAACAGACTTAATGGAAGTACAGACTTCCCACTCTGTACTATGGGTTTAGCCACGATTGCTAAAAGCAGCTGGAAGTTTAAGATTGAAGCTAATTATATAGGTAACTGGCTTCAATTTTATTATTATTATGAGCTTTAATTACAGGCATTAATTCAGTGATATTACAGGTGCTGTTCTCTTTCTTTGGCCCAAGAAAATGTAAATGAAGTAGGAAAAGGAAAATCTTGTTTGAAGAAGGGCATTGAAATGAGGTTGGCTCTGAACAATCTATTTGACTCACTGGGGATAGGATACTGTCATTAAAACCTATGGCGAATTGCTTATGGATTACTTTGTAGCCTGGTTGCAGTACAACGTTGTAACTGTGGACAATGGCAAAACTCTACACTCCTGGGTGAGGAACATCTAGATCTGAGCCTGCTGGCTCCTCTGTGTCATTTCCATTTTCCTTTGCAGTTCTTCAGTACTGCTTCTTTTCTCCTCATCTCTCTCCTACATCACAGTTCTGATCTTGGCCTTATTTCTCTCTCCTTTTGCTTCTTGATCTCTGTCTATGGCTATGAAGCTACAATCCAGACTGCTAACCCCAACCTGTCATCTCTACAAGAACTTTGTTCACATTTCAGATATCTTATGCGGTATTTCTGGGGTCAGCTGTCTTGATTATTGTTTCTTTCAATCACTCAATCTGCAATCCCTTGTGCACTGGGATGTCTTCAGCTGTATGTCTACTAGCATCATTTGACATGTCTCTTGATTGTATTCCTTAGTAATGTTTGAAATGAGATCCCACACTGGGAAGATGTAGCGTGTGCTGTGTTATCCAGGTGGGACACAAGTCCTGTATGATGAAATCTAAAAAGTTCAAACATCTTGCTTGCTCAGGTATCAGTGTATCCTAAGAGACCATGCCTTATGTTTTCAGTACCCCAGACTTGCATTATAGTGAAGCAGGAACTTGCTGTAGTCTGAAGCAGATTTGATTGCTGATTCCAAGGGGACTGCTCCATGAATATGCAGAGAAACAGTACTGGCAGTGAGTTTGCAGTCCTGCTTATCAGCTATCTGTTGCTAGATGGTGTAGTCAACAGAGGTGCTGGTCACTTCTATCTTCCATAGGTCCTGAATGGTCAAAACCATGAAAAAATGGATGCATTCTGCATTTCATAGTGAACTTTAAGATTTTACTGTGACGTTTCATGTTCTCTTTGTCATCAATTTCTCACTTCCTTACAAAAGGTAAAAACTCTTCTCCCATCTCCTATGGGTTCTGCTGCAAAGGGAATTTTTTTTTTTTTTTTTTTTTTTTTTTTTTTTTTTTTTTTTGCAGCTTATAGCAATCATTTTGAAAGGACAGAAATTAAGTTATGCTATCCCAACGTTCATTTCACCACTCTGCACTGTAGCAGGGGTCAAAGAAGCACCAATGATGACATTATCTGTTGAGCTCAAGTAATGCAATAACTGTGTTCCAAAATAAAAGATGAGACTGCTGTACTTGATAATTATTTAGTGAGGTAACACTGTGGAGATGCAGATTATAGTAATCTGAACCAGTGGAAGGACTGGGGGGAGGAGGGGCTTGGTTGCTTTCTTGTGTGTGTGTGATTATTTTTCCAGTTCTCCATAATCACCTTCTGATTACCCTTGAGTTTTACTTCTTAATGGAGTTTAGGGTTTGGAGCTTCGCTCTAGCTCGTCATTTCTTAATTTTTTAGGTTCTGTTACTGAATTGTGTTGCTGGATCAGTGTCTTACCTGTTGCATTGGCAGGAAGCAATTACCAATAAAAGCAAACAATAAACATCTGAGCAGTTAGTGAAAACAAACCAATGATATGGTGGCTTTGTTTATAGAATCATAGGATTATTAAGGCTGGGAAAGACTACTAAGGTTATCTTATCTAACCATCAACCCATTTTCCTGTGTGCACTAACTATGTCCCTCAGTGCCATATCTCTACATTTCTTGAACACCTCCAGGTTAAGAACCACTCATCTCTGAGAAGAAAGAGATCTGGATGTCTGCATACAGATAAAAGCCACGAGAAGGGTTAATTGGATGAGCAGCAGTAGAGAAGAATAAAAATGATTATCAGACAAATGTGAGCAGAATGAAACTGACCTGTATGTTGATGCTCATGACCCTTTTATATTTTTCCTGCTCTTTCCACAGGTACCTTGGGGCAAACAAAATAGCAATGTTTAGAGCAAGGTGAAGTTTTTAACCTGTACCTATGCAGCTAACAAGTAGACTTGTAGAAGCATGGTCAGTAAGACAGCAGCATCTAAGCAGTAGCTTTGTTTCCAAAACCAAACACTTTGTTATTCTGTTGGTGCTGTGTCTTTCTTATTTGTTTGGATTTTTCCAGCTAGAATCACAAAATGACATGGGAAAAAAAATGTTTGCTTCAGACTCTTAGATCAAAAGTGCCCTAAATTACGATATGAGTATGCTGGAGCAGGTCCCCTTCAAACACTGTGGTTGAATTGCTCTTTGTCTTTGTCACCTTCTGGAGCAGAGGCTGGATTCCTGACATCCATTAATGTCGGTCTACAAATCATTGTCTGTGACACAGAGGAAGAAATTCTGATTTACACCACTTCACACCCTGATGAATACAGCTTAGGGACACTGCCCATAAGTGCTTAGGGCCCATATCTGTTAATAGAAGCAAACAAGTGTGAATCATAAGGATTTAGATCTTCAGTGGGAAAACAAAAAACAGAAAAACCAACCAAACAAAAACAACCCGAGGTTCCAAAAGCAGACAAATGAAGGAATTAAACTGCTCGCTCTTTATTTTATAGTCTGGTTTTGTCTTCACCTTACCTGCGTAGAAGCAGCGAAGGTGGAAAATAAAGGAAGAGAGCAGTTCTGGATTGGTACCTACTTTTTTCCCTCACTTTGGAAAGAATTAGTGTTGTTATAGTTTCCATCTCCTCTAAAGCAGGGAAGAGTTGGGGCCCTCCTTTGCTTCAGACTTCTGACCCCCACACCATGCCCACTTCTGTGGCACCAGACCCTTTCAGCCACATGGCAAGAGATGGCTCTGACTCCTGTTATACGTGCCTCTCTCTTTCCCTTTCTTTTCTCAGCTTGCTTGGGATTTATTAGATTTCTGTATGGTGCTCATATGTTTAATTAATTAAGGCAGGCTGAAATGTGGTTTTCTCTTGGATGTATGCAGAAAGCGTTGAAACTTGTGATAGAGTAGAAAGTGTTGATGCTGCAGGGCTGTACTTCACAGCCTTGTAAGGCCCTCAAGCAAGTCTTTCTCCTGCAAAAATGAGATTTACCCTTTCTGAAGGCAGTTCCTCTGTGCGTGTGGAGTGGCACTGCCTGTGATCCTCCTCTCAAGTTTTACATGCTACCACCACTCCTGGATATCTTTCCAAAGGAGTCCTTATTTGCATTCATGGCCTAATGAATCCCTCATCTTCACATTATACCTTGCAAGCGCAGAGATGGTTGAGGGAGGATGACTGCTGCAGGGTATAATCCCCTCTGCATATGTAGAGCAGGTGAGCTGCATCCAGACAGACTGAAAATTTACTGCTAAAAATCACTAGTAGTGAGGGCACTTTCTTGTACGTAGTGCTGGAGACACCTGGCATTGTGATCATTTACTTCTTGTTTCTAGAAATAATGCACTTGTTTCTTGTCAATAGTGACAAGTAGCCTTTTTAATGTGTTGCATAAGGAAATAAGAGAAAATGCAGAATTAAATGTTCTCCTAGTTTCAGCAATGTGATGAACAACACCAGGCAGCATTTTCATGTTTCAGTGTATATAAATTCAGTATAACCCACGTCTGTCTAGCTTAGGATGGTAAAATTGTAGCTGTAATAAATACAGAATCTTTCGTTCGTAATGTACTTTTCTGTTTCCCAAGAGAGAAGATTTGGGAACAAACTTTACAGATTACCTTGTTTCAGCCTAAGTACGTTCATTTAAAATGTTTGCTGTGCTGGACACTTCTTACAGTCTGAGTTTGCCTGCTGTGGTTATTGCTCTGGCTGCACGGATCATTGAACAGAGAACAGATATGCCCTTCCTTGCTCTCCTCTAATAATCAGGAGGGAAGTAGCAACTTGTTTGCAATGAGGCTCTCAAACTAACAAACAAACAAAAAAATACATCTAGATAGCTGCTGGAAATAGATGCCCTCTGAAATACCTTGCTGACCCATGCTCCTTGTAAGTACTTACGATTTGAATCGTATAGTGCTTGATCATGGAAGATTTGGATTCACATTTAAAATCTGCATCTTTGCTGTTTTCACTTGCTTATCACTGGGTGTTTACTTTTGTCTGTTTGAAGTCTGCAGACTCCAGTTTCTGTGCCTAAGAAAACGCATGGAATAGCAAAGGTAGTGCTTATGAGCAATTACTTTATGAATGTCAAAAACCTCTTATGTTTCTTTTTGCATCCAGTATTATCCCTCTCCTTCAAGCCCTATGAGCCATGGTAGCTCTGATGATATCATCTCAAACAGCAAGCATTGCTAAATAGCTCTAATGAAATCTCATCAAGCAAGTGACTCCTGAAAGGTATGCTCTTTGTGAGAGCACATATTTAAAAAAAAAAGTCATAAATCAAATAAAGTAGCTGTTATCTGTTCTTTTGATGGTGTTGTGCTACTGATAAACAAACAGAAAATCCTCAAGAACTAGCATGTCATTTTAAGTCTATTTTTCCCATTCAAAAGAGCTATTCATTTCAAATAACAAAGGAAGGTTGCTCTTATGCATGTCTGTGTGGTGTTCTGCACTGTTGTACGAGTGGCTTACAGCACTGTGTTTCATATTCAAATCTGTTTGGTATTTCCTTGACCTCTTACGTAATTAATGTCTGTTTAACTAAAAGGCTCTGCTTAAAAAAAAAAAAAAGCAAGAAATTTGTTGTGTGACCATAAGTAGACAGCCTACATTTGTCTTGTCTCATCCATATAGCCACCTTTCCTATTAAGCTAGCAGGACGGTTTTGCCTAAACTGTCAATGCAAAGTTGCATTGTACTCTCAATATTTCTCTTATTTCAAAGCAAGGGTTTTGGCTGCTGAAAGCATTTCTGTTTTCTCAAGTCTTAGTTTCAGCTGGGATGGAACTGTTTTTTTCAGAGCATCCAGTATGATGCTATGTTTTGGTTCTAGGAGAAAAGCTATGTTGATTGATAACACACCAATGTTTCCAGTTGTTACTGAGCAGTGTGGTACAGACCCGAGGCCATTCTAATTTCTCAGCTCATACTAATGAAGGTCTGGAAGGGAACAATTAGGAAGCTGACTTAAACTGGCCAAAGGGATATTCCATACCATACGATGTATGCAGAAAGAGAGTTTTGAAGAGGGTGAGAGTTCATCTCTCTTTCTTCAACTCCTTGCAGGCTACCTAGGCATTGGTCAGGACCTGGTGGTAAGCAATTGCTTGTGCACCAATTGCTATATACAGTCATATATATATGTCATATTATTTATCCTTTCCTCTAAGCAAATAGTTTTGTCTCAACCCATCAGTTCTGCTGTTGATTTTCCTTAAGATTCTCTCTCCCATCCCACTAGCAAGTGGGGAGAGTGAGCAAACAACTCTGTGATGCTGAGCCACATGCAAGGTTAAACCATGACACTGATCATATTAACATTAATTTCAGCAAGGAGTTGTAGAGCCAGTAGCTCCAAGTTGGTGCTGCAATTGTTCCGGATGGGTAAGTGTAGGATTCAGCAGCCTGCGGTGAAGTTGGGATGACAGTAGATTTTGAGGTCACCCTCAATGCTTTCTTTCCTTTAGGGATATATATACACCCTGGTTTTACTTAACTTTACTAAGTCTCTAAACCAGGCCAGTTTGACCTAAATAAACTGCTTCTTGTGGTACAACGTTTTCACACTCAAAGACTGAAGGTGCTTTTCCTTTATAACAGTTTCAATGGCTTTCTAATGGTTATCAGTGGGAGTTTTATGCCACTGGATATTAAAGTGTCATTGCAGACTTTATTGACTAAATTTGTAGACCTTGTTTCTCTCACTGGGAAGAACCTTTCTGGGGGCCACCATTAGAGGCAAGTGTGGTTATGCTAAACAGCAGTGACATCTCTGGTAGTATGAAGTATGGTGATATCGGAAGTATGGTGATATAGGATGTGTAACAAAGGAGCAGTGTTCATTTCTGTGATGAGGGGGCTGAAGAGGGAGCAGGGGAGTTGGAACTAGATGATCTTTGAAGTGCCTTCCAGTGCAAGCCATTCTGTGATTCTGTGAAGTGGTAGCCTAGTTTACTCTGAAGCAATTCCAGTTCACGCACAAGGCTGCAGTGCTTATTGCAGCACCAACAGAAACTGAGAGAAATGGGGATAAGTATGGTTTGGAATGGTGTACTTACCATAGCCTGGCTAATAACAGTTCATGTTGCAATAGCGTTAGTGCAAACTTACGGATTAGGGTAGTTTGGAATCTGTCATTGATGCATGGAGATTTATCCACCAGTTCCATTAAGATTGATCCCCTTCACATTGATCTGTAGCTACCTTCTCCTATTTCACTAACAAAACCTGATTTAACTTATATTCTGTTCAATAAGGAGTACTGCCTGCTGAAATAGGATTTGCTTTCCTGCTCACCTTTCTAGGAAGCCATCATCGGTTGTGTTTTCTGAACAAAACTTCTTCATCCCAAATTCATGAAGAGAAAGTATTTTGCTACATTTTTCCAGTATTCATGTGGGATTTAGTACATAATCCAGTGCTGTTTCCATCTTGCAAGGTCCAGCATTTACAGGTGAGCTGCGATTTAACTGTGACTGACACGAATGTAAGCATCTGATTTCTTTTCTGAACAACAATTCAGAGTAGGTACCGCTACTGGGGAAGAAAACAGAGTGACAGGGAAATGTCAGACATAATATTGGAGGGGAACTGCCATAAGAAAGTAGTCATAAGTGAGCATAGCTTTCAAATATCCCCTACAGGATTTTGTGCTGTGGTGAGTTGGATTTTTTTTATTCCCCCCCCCCCAGTTCATAAAGCCTGCACCTTGGTACAACCCCTGGAGCTCTGACATACCACTGCTTTGGGAGCACTTACTCCCGATTTTCTTTCCTGATGCGGGAGGGGGTTGATGTATGGTTTTGATCTCATGGCTATTCCATTCCTCTCTGCTATGCAAAGTTCTCATCATTTATTTGGCAGCTATGACCCACGCACAAGTGGTGCACGGGCCAATGCTTCCTGACCTGCTTCTCCCTTCCTCCCTGTTTCTGATAAGACCTGTCATCTGGCCCTTTTTATATAAAGACTGTTGTACGCAGCCTTTAAATAGTACTAAGCGGTAGGGAAGTGATGGCAGTTTTTAATCACAGTAGGCTCAGTAATAAGACTCTCTTGCAAATGACATGGCTCTAAAATTTTGATAACGTGCAATCTAATTATCCAGCTGGCCTTTATCCAGATCTAAGGCTTATGTTCTGGCAAAGTGAGCACACCTAATCCTGCTGGTGGTTCAGCTCTGCCATAACACAGCGCTCAGTATGAAGCCTGAGCACAGGATTTGCTGTGTTTCTCAGCTCCCTCCAGTCAGGTCTGTGCTCTACCACACACGCACAGCACCACTGCCTAATTTGTTCCCTCTGCTGATGACAAGGGCACTCAGGACCGAGTGCAGGGAGCACAAGCAGTGCTTATCAAAGGGTGCAGCCAGCTGGAGTTCACCTCTTGGCTTTTGGATCCATCATGGCTTCTGCCGTGCAGAACGCATAATGCCTGCACCTTCCTAGGGAAAAGCTTTATTGTTATTTTTTTCACTTCTCTCCCAGCCTGCTGAGCATACTTTACTAATAGTAAAACAGAGAGGAAGTTCAAACAAAGCAAAACTCAAAAGGACCATGCTTTCATGTTTCTCTTACTGAAAGGATTAAATTGCTACAGCTGTATATCAGGCCAATGGATGTCGATGTTGAGGTTGGATATGCTGGATCTTTTTGGGAGTGAAAACTAGAAGCCTAATTCTCAATAAGGGAGGAGTTCAAGGCATCATTATTTGTCTGCTTTTGCTGAGAAAATGGCATGAGCAAAGCAATGTTGCTATGTTTCAGCATAACATCTTGCTAGACGCATGTATCCTGTTTTTGCTCTTTACAACAATCACTTGAGAGAAAAGAAAAAAAATCTCAGAGCAAACTGCAGACCATTATTATGATGAAAAGTGTTTCGTCCCCTTGCACTGAAGGCTGGGCTTAGAATGTGCATACTTATTCTATTAAAACAATTAAAATAAAGCAGGGATTCCTCACTGTAGCTCATGTGCAAATATTTTTGCACATTCCTGTGTATACTGAATTGAGAATCTTGCTAAAGATGAAATAGCACTAAATTACACGCATAAGGACAGTAGCAATCAGATCCTAATCCCAGCCAGAGATTTGGGGTACTAGTTTGATACATTAAAAAAAAAAAAAAGAAGAAAGACAAGGAATACTGCTTTGTTTTTTTTATATCATCTGCATATGAGTTTTTCCATCAAGCATCAAATTTGGTGTTTGTATTCTGAATTATAGCCCACGGGTACAGAATAAACTTAAGCATGACCTGCAATGTTAAATAAGAGAAATTCAATTTAAATCATCATGTAATGCGTATACCTGCCAGGCACAGGGCATAGCCTCACCCAATTAAGCTCTGGTATGCACAGTTCTGACATATATCACACCAGTTTGTGATTGCCTCAAGCTGAAAAATCTGGGCTCTTTTCACACTTAAAAACTCCTCTCTCAAGTCGTGTCCCCATGACATCAGAAGGACATGGAGTGGAATGCATGAAGCCAAAAATATTTGTCCCCTATGTTTATCAGCTTATTCAGGTTTTGAAAGCACCTGAAAAATCTCAAAGTTTGATAAGAAAAATCTGAGAGTAATTATTTTCTTGCCTCCTTGCTTTTTCCTATAGGTTTTCTTTAATCGTTTGCTTTTTAGCTGGGTAACAGGATTTTAAGTTTCTTTTCATTTCTGAGGCAGCGTGCTCAGTAGCAGTGCATTTGTGTTGTTTTTTTTTTTGGTCATCTTTCATCTTTAAAAATATTTACATTACAAATGTTGGGCATACTTCTCAATAGTATAAATAACAAGACTTCTTCCATAGAAGAAAACAGAATGCACTGAATAAATTTACTTGCATATTTTCACCTAAGGGCTACGGTTGATCCACTCTATTGCAACAACCACAATGGACTTATCAGCTCAGTGCATCTCTTGCTCCTAAAAATTCTACCTGGTCATTTCAAAATATAGGAAGCACCAGCCTCAATTGGCTATATCATCCTATCTTTTTTGTCAGAACATTGTTTTAATGTGATTGGTGTGTGAGGAATGGTCGTAACAACCTGTAGGAGAGATGAGGAGTGTAATATGAGGCAACCATCGAGTCAGCAAAGGAGTGAGTGCTCAAAGCATACATATCTTCTACTGAGGGTCTTGTCTCAGTGATGAACGCCATCATAAATGCATGGGGAAATGGGGAACGTAGTGCAGAGGATTGTGACTGGAGAGAACAGAGAGAGGGTGGCTGCAAGAGACTTCAGCGTAGTGCATATTGTCTGCTATATGTACTCAGGATATTTCTGTTTAGCCTGGATTGAAAAGAAGGCATTTGTCATGAAGGCGTGTAGAAACACTGTTTTGTCCTATGGACTGGATGGTGAAGATCAGGCTGGTTTTACCACCAAACAGCCAGGTGCACCTATATGACATATATGGGGGGACCTTGTTGTGGTCTTCCAGTGTGTGAAGGGAGCTTATGAACAGGAGGGGGAATGGCTGTTCACAAGGGTGGATAGCGATAGGACAAGGGGAATGGTTTTAAACTGAGACAGGGGAAGTTTAGATTAGGTATCAGGAGGAAGTTTTTCACACAGAGGATGGTGACACACTGGAACTGGCTGCCCAAGGAGGTTGTGGATGTCCATCTCTGGAGGCATTCAAGGCCAGGCTGGATGTGGCTCTGGGCAGCCTGGTCTGCTGGTTGGCGACCTGGCACATAGTATGGGGGCTGGAGCTAGATGGTCCTTTTCAACCCAGGCCATTCTATGATTCTGTGACTTGAAAGGCAACAGGGGCCTCTGCTGTATTTCTTTGACTCACGTTTTCTTGGACAAATCAACTTCTCTGTGTTAGTAAAGGATTTAGTTAATTGTTTTCTTTATTTTTTCTTTTTAAATCTACTGGTTGTTTCCTTGCACTGAAGGAATGTGGCTGTGGAGTCAGTGTCAGTTCCAGGAAAACAAGATAGGGGATGACTCAGGAAGGGCCCCACACGTCCCTCAGCCATACCAGTAGTTCTTCTATGTCTTTTATTTCCCTATTCCAACTGCAGACATTACTTCTGATTTGTTGTTCTTGGGAAGTGTTCAATACACTGGTGGGGTTTCTTAGAGTTGGAGGAGTGGGTTGTGAGCAAGACTCAGCGGGCACGGAAACAAGTAATGACTTCAGCCATTTCTGGATTACATTTTTAAGTTTATTTACAATGATGGCAGCCCAAACTATTTTACTGGTATATTTCTAAAAGGCAGCTTCTGTTCTGGTGGCCCCATGGGGTCAGTGAGCACCCTGTGGAGCCCCTGCCTATCTGCCACCACACAGACACAGCCTCAGCTGGGAGAATCTGCAGCACAGAACATTCTCAGAAGTTTTCCTATCAGTCTCACCAGGGTGGTTTCTTCCCTGCTGCACACCTGTTTCTCAGCCCAGGGGATGCTCTGCTTCAGCACAGACTCCCAGTTGCTCAAGGATGTCTTTCAAAAGGAGGAATAGAAAACACTCTTCTCAAATGTACCATATATAAGTTTTAAACTGTATTCAGCTGGTTACTTTCCCGATCACCTGCTTTTTTGATGTCAGATATTTTACCTATGCCTATCTTCAGGAAGTGCATTAAATGAAGGTTTTTGAAAAGTTCCCTTCTTGAGGTTCCTCTCAAAATCTCTTGTGCCCCCTCTGCACTGTCAGAAGCACAAACATGTTCTTAAAAGCTGCGTTAACATAAGGTTCACTGGTATGCTGTGTGTTTTTGGTAATTGCACTGTGGGAGATTGGAGTTGGTTTGTAGCTGCATTGGGATGAGGTTGGAATGAAGTACAACACTGGGAAGATTCTTGATTCCCACCAGTTTGTATTTCCAGCAAGGCCTGCAGACAGCAGAAGATTCAAAAAGAGCAAGAGCATTGGGCTTTATTCTGAGCTTCTCTCTGAAAAAGTAAATCAGATTTATGTCTTGTGGAAACCACCCAAGTGCAATGACATACAAATAAAAGGGGAAGTGCTGCATTTCTGCATTGAATGTGCACTAAGCTGTTTTGTTTTTTTTTTTTAAAAAAAAAAAACAACCTTTGTCTTGAATTTAAAAATCTGTTGGGCAGGATTGCTGCAATGTGTTTTCTCATCTACATAAAAATCTTGTGCTAGTCAAACTCAAATAATAGAGAAGTGATGGCTGATTAGACCTGCCTGTTAGCATCTGCTTGACTCTAGTGACTGAGAAATGCTTGGAAAAATTTTTCCAAGGCCACTTACTTTTGCATTACAGATTAATTTCAGAATCCATACTGGAAATATTAGCATTCCCCAACAGAACTGCATAAGGGTTGTGTTGGCCTCGTTAGTATTTCTTAGTAAGGAGAGACTCAAACACCTGTGTTCCTGCTGCCCCGTTCCTCGAAGGTACTGCTCTTTGCTCTATTACTTTTCAGTTAAATCAATTTTTATCTTATAGTGCCAATTCAATGGATTTTTTCTACAACGTGCATGAGATTACCGAGCATTTCTGCGTTGTTGTTGAAGTTACAGTTGTGCTGCCGGCAGATGATCATTTTCTATAGCCATGCATAAGCCAGATCATTTTCCGATTCTGCCAAGGGGAAAAGCCTGCTGTGTAATTATGCATGGACCCTCCTATTCAGCATTGCTCAATGGCAACTTCAAACACGAAGAAAAAAATAAAATCTGTGTTTTAAAGTGTAGGAAAGACAGAATCTATGTCAAAGCCAAGACTTGAATGCTTTCTAACTAATGTCCTCTTTTTTCTAGAGTTTTATTCACAGTATTACTATTGTTATTTAAATAAAATACATTTTTTATTGTTGAGAGAAATCTGGTGGAAAACAACTTTGTTAAAATGGCATTGAAGAAAGCAGTGCTGTACATTACATTTTATTTCTGTGAAGCTGGGGGGGATTAATATATTGCCTTGAGCTCTTGCATTAGTATTCCCAGCTACTAAAAAACAAAAGTCATACTTGTTTCTTTTTTCCCAATGAGCAGTTTGCCTAGCTCTGGGTGATATGCTTACTAGCTAGAATTAAAAAAGCTATTAATTTTTACCCAATTTATTTCTACTCCTGCAGGCTCTTACTTTCTCATAGGAAATTAGGAAGGCTCTTAGTGCCCTTCACTTGGCTGGATTGTGTGTACCTTGTTTTTTGTTCCCCAGACCTACTGACACCATAGGAACTGGACACTCTGCTCAGACTGACACATTTATCATCACAAACTACTCACCCAGATCTCCAGAGCATTTCGTGTGTTATATGCATATGCATGATTAATAGATATTTTTGCAGATATTTTTGCTTTTTTCTTTTTTTTTAAAGGGTGAAACCAAGTGAACAAAATCTTTTTTTTTTTTTCCAGTGAACTGTCTGATCAAATGGAAATGAAAATCTGTTCTCTTCTGAGCAATTTTTCCCTTTTACAATTACAGCGTTAACTCCCTCAACTAGGCTAACTGCTGTGGGCAGTTCCTATCATAAACTTGCTACCCAGTGGCAAAATGTGTGTAGCTCAGAGAATGCTAAGGGCAAAATATGCAAAATATTTCATGAATACAAAGCACAAGATGTTCTGGGGAAGCCCAGTGCTTGGACACCCCCAAGGTACAGAGGCCTATATTAAACAGAGGGGGGAAGTGCTTGTTGTCTCCACGTCTGCTTGCATCTGTTACTATGCTGCTTGCATTGGCTGGGTTTGTTGTCAGGAGCAGGCTGGTGTTAGCATGGTACAGGCTGTGTCCAATGCCTCTGTCACTGTTGCGTAAGACAGGAATGGTGTGAACAGCAGCATCCTCATGTTTGCAGGAGTATCCAGGCTTCGGTTAGGGACTCTGAATTGTGTTTAATTCTGTTCTTGGAAATTAAAAGGCAATCTGCCTGTGGTAATTAGGAACAACATGGAAACATGAATGAGACAAATTCATGGTTGAATTTCTCCCTGTAATGTTTTCTTTCAAGAAAGCTGTTGATCAATACATCATTGATCACTGGAGTTTATAACCCCCCCAGTGGGACTCCTTCTCTACCCTCTTGCAGCAGTACTCCCAGTTTCACTGTATTTGTGGAGTGTGCTTCAGTAGAAATTCTCAGTAGTACCAGGCAAAATTCACTCCAAACATTTCAAAACAATAATGTCACTGATTATCTGACTCTGAAACATACTTATGAACAGCTATGAGGAGCACAGATCAGCAAGTACTGATGAGGTGGTTGGTTACCCTTTGGCAGGTACTGTGAGCTGATACTCAAGGAAGTGTGAAGAACAGCTTTTAAGGCTAAAAATGCACCATTAATAGAAATGATCCGCTTGTGCACCTGTAACCTTTTATATGTGTTACACTCAAGTGCTCAGGCAAGTTGTTAGTCACCTCCTGCATCCTGGCAGGTAACTGTTGGACAAGAACTGTACAAATGCTCCTCAAGGGTGCAAATCTGCTGAGGAAAGTCGTGTCCTTAATATAAGGGTTAAATGAAAAGAGAAGAACGTCCAGATTATATTATTAACTACTTCACAGTAATTGTGGCAGTTCATTTCTGTTATAAAGATGGAACATCAGGTACTTTTTACTTCAGAGCACGGTACTAATAAATTTCGAGTATTTATGTTCTCAATTTTAATTCATGTTGGGTTTATTTCGCTTTTAATTAAGAATTGAAGTAAAAAGGATTGAGAAAAGTTAAACAGTGAAAAATAATTACGTATATGTTCAACCTGGTTTGCTTCAACCTTCCCAGATTCCTTTGGGTGCTACCCTGAGGCCCACCTCCTTTCACCCAAAACTCTCAGAAGAAAGCTTTAGCCAAGCTCTATCCTTGAGCCTTATCCATTCAGTCCAAGGTGAAGTAGTTTCTATTAGGAGTAGACTAAAATGTGCCTTTGCTGTACATACTTCTAATCAGAGAGAGAAGGGCTGGGCAGCTGTGTATGTGAGGCAGCTGTGATGAGCAGCACACAGCTGATGCTTCTCATACACTTTCTTGCTTGACCAAATCATCTCCCGCTGTACTGAATCAAAGCTAAAGAATTACCAATCACTTTCCTACCCATGACTATCAGACACAGAAAACACTGTAATTGGGCACAGTGCTTAATTCAGAATTCATTTTTATTTATTTTCTAGAAGTGGAACTTCACTTGTGTTCCTGTTTACCTGACCCCAAGTAGCTGAGGTCTCTACTAGCGGATGAAGGGTTTTGTTTGAGAAGCCACATGTTGAGAGTTTCGTCAAAAACAGCTGAAGTTTAACACTCTTGTAGCATACTGCATTATTCATAGCATTGTTTTCATCTAGTAAAACATTTTCTTTTTTCTTTGGGTTGTTATTGTAGCTGTTCCATTTCCCTGGTAAATGATTAAGCATGTACTTGTTCTAATTTTTGATGCCTGCAGGTGGTAGCGAGCTGAGCTGTCTCTAGCCCTACTTTGAAAACAATACAGGTATTATTCTCCAAGAGAATCACAGTGTGGCTTTCTGTGGCACAGAAAGTAGCTCTAGGCACTGAGATTTGAATTATGAAATAATGTTATAGTTTAAATGTGAGCTCACATTAACAAAAGGAAGTATCAGAGTCAGACTGGCTGCAAGACAAAGAATATGTTCAGTTTGGCCCAGGAGGCATTTGTAAGTTGTGTTCTTCCAGACTGACAAATTCAGACTGGTCACACCTGTACTCCAACCAGTGGCTGAGGCTTTTTTGTCAGTGTGTCACCTATGAAGCTCTGGTTTGGGGGGTTCTGCAGGAGACTCTAGGTTGCTACATGGGTTCTGCTTGTTAGCTTTCAGACTGTGCTTTGTTTGAGGAGCATTGAAATAGATGATTCTGGGCGCAAGACTGTCTATGGTAAGTGTGCATGGTTGTTTGAAATTGAACTGTCTCAAAATTTCAGCAATTAAATGTAATGTCAGCAAGAAAAGCTTAATTCAATAAGTATTCTTTGTGGTCTGGAATACTTTTGAAAGCTGTACTGGGAAAACAGCCTCCTGGCAGCTAAATAAAACATTTTCCCTAGACTATGAGTGTAACCAAAGATAGGGATGGTTTGCTGGGCAACAAGCAGATAAGGACAGAAGAGATATCTTTCATACAACAGCACTTCTGTATTTTCTAGCTAAGGCCTGGTGGGGGCTTAAAGGCAAGATTCAGTTTGATGAGAAGGCTGAAATTACATTTCTGTCTGTAGCGTAACAAGTAGTGGTAAGAAATGAAACTTAGTAATTATATGCATTAGTTCTGTTTGAATTAAGACGTGTGATTCAAATTCTGCTTCTGTTGACAATTCTGTAATGGGGTAGTAGCTACAGCATCCTTGGCATACAGGAATTGGGAAGAGGGCTGATGTGCTGCTGTGTTCAGGAGGTGGGAGTACGGCATGGCTGCTAATTTGGTGATTCACACTGACATGGCTTCCCTGGAGTAGGGTGGTTTCTGTGCCATTCCTTCATAATGAGCAGCTCTTT
Source organism: Lagopus muta (assembly GCF_023343835.1). NCBI lineage: Eukaryota > Metazoa > Chordata > Aves > Galliformes > Phasianidae > Lagopus > Lagopus muta. The sequence continues at coordinate 99,658,512 of NC_064434.1, forward strand.
ATATCCATAGAAATAGTGCTCGGTTTATGAAAAAAAAAAATCAAAGTATCAGTGTTTATGCCAGTGGTAACAAGCCGCCGTTATGTCAAAATATTAGGCATCACTAAGGAAATCCTCTTGTTGCGAAATAATTAAAATATTAATCTCCTTTTTTACATTTCAAGGGATTGTGGGAGAGAGAAAACCAAAAAGCAGAACTTGGAAATGCATGTGCAAACTGCTTACTGATAGAACAGAAGGTTGTCCTTGTATTCAGTGTAGTAACTTTAACTTTCAAGTCTTGCTTCTGTTAATGTTCATTAATCCATACATGAATCACTTAGTCTGACAGTGGAAAAATATGAACTCTAAATGCAAATTGTGGACATATCCAAGGGAGGGTTTATTTTCAGGAGGGTAATAAAGGCTTCTGAGTTGAATAGGTCTAGCTTTTCACAGGGTGTCAGAAATGAGGCTAAAATGATTCTTATCACAATGTTTTAAAGAGACAAAGTGATGTAAAGCTAATTTCCTTTTCCAAGAGAAATTTGCTGTGACATTGAGACAACAGAGCAGCATACTGTTGGAAGCAAGCCGTTCATTGACAAATTTAAAATTCATTGCCAATTCAGCAGTATCTTTAGACCACAGAATTATATTCCCATATCTCCTGAATATTAACTACATTTAATGAAATAAATATATCAGGGTCTGTAACTTTTTTTTTCTTTCTTTTTTTTTTTTTCCTCAGTGAGGGAAAATACAACGTATTTTCTATCTAATCCTGCATTAATTTCTTGTCTGTTCTAGATATGTATATATTGATACTGCTACCTGTAGACAGCAGAGGGTTGTTTTCTTTTAGTTGGTCTGATCATTACAGCTTGACTATAAAGATTGGAAGGCTTGGTATAATTTGTAGTTTTATTTATTTGCAAAGAGAGTTGGTGATTAGAAAGAGTCATAGTCTTATTACCAGATTAACTTGCCTCACTCATGCGTGCTCACTCTGCAAGAGCTCTGCCTCTCCAGTCCTGGGGCAGGAGCAGAAAAAAGAACTCATCTTTGCTCATCATTGCTTCTAGCAAAACCTGACAGCTGTTAAAGTAGCCACGCAATGGTTTTCCTATTCCACATAAATTAAGAAATCTCTATGCTTCTGATCTCTTCAGTTTGCTGTTTCCTATGTGGAATATAAAACTTTCAATTTTATTTAAAGAAAAGGCAGGGAGCTTCAGGGAAGAAGAGAGAGGTTCAGTAGGATGTCACCACCCTCTTCACCTATCTATCCTGGTCCTTTTTTCACGGAAGAGACACACACATACACAGTATAAATACAAGTTTTTGTATAAGTATATATTTTGTATAAGATTTTTCTACCTTTTTTCAGGTAATCCCAAAATGTATAAAAATGTTTTATCACTGGGGAGGGAGAGAAGGAGAAAGGTCAACAGTCGACAGTCGACACTATCAGAAAACTGGGGGCAATATTAAATAAGGAACTGAAATTCAGATGTTTCCATCAAGTATAAGCGAGGCATATAATTCATTGATCAAGTCTGAAGAGAATTTTTACTAAAATATGTTGGGGTCTTCCTTTATGAAGTGCCTTACCTGGAGTGGCAATATTTCATTCCTATCCCCAGCTGAGCAGGCAGTTGCTAAAATGCAGTGCTTACCGGGTTGCAGCTATTCCTTTGAGAAATTAAATGCAACTGAAGAAACTCTGAGAAAAGATAAAGCCTCTCACCAGACTTCAGAAGACTTTTGAATATCTTCATTTGACATAACACGCTACTATACAGGAAACATGATTTAAGCTTACAAGGTGCAGAAATGAGGATTACTGAAATGACAAGAGGGATTAGCCCGTGAAGGAAATAGCTGAGAGTGAATTTTTGCATCATGGGACCAGAGAAATTAATTTTCAACATCTTTTGCTACAAATGCTCTGTTTCTGTATGGCTCCTAAAAGTCATTGGCCATTCAGCAGAGATATCAACTATGTTCAGTTTGGTTGGTAGTAAAGTAGTCACATGCAAAATATGTTCTTTCCGTTTATCCTGCTCTTTTTCTTTTCTTTTTCCCCCATTAGTGAGTGGTAGTTTATTGAGATCTTTCTTTTTTTTTTTTTTTTCAGACATGTACTAAATATTGGTAGAAGATGGTAGAAGAAAGAGCCATTATGAAGGTTCACAGCAATGACTCATCTGCAGCTGCTGTACCTTTATGGTAATGAGTGCATTGTTAATAACTTGCTGCCCTTATGTAGTTTTGGCTGGCTTTCAGCTTTGCTGTTCTTCACTGGATTATAGCAGAACTCACTGAATTTTTGTAAGGGCTACAACATGCCAAACATTCTGACGTTGCTGAGGCAAGTAAAGGAAAGTAGTTGTAAAAACCCTTTCCTCTGTGCAGTGATGGAAATGTAGGCTGTGCGCTCTTTTTTGTTTTATGCAAACATTGCTGCTGTATTTAAATACAAAATATATGTTAGAGTAATATAAGTAGAATTCTTTATTTTTTCCATTCTGCATCTGCAATGTACAGATGGTCTGCAGTTGAAATCTATGTCTATTGGACTGATATCAACTGGGTCAAAACCAACTTGCAGTGGTAGGACTTTCAAATAACTATACAGGAAGGGAACACTTACGCCTAAATAGCTACATGGAGGCTCCCTGTGCTATATATGTCCCTATGCAATGTATCTCACATTCACTCCTTCATGTGGTGCCATTGTGCTTCTAAGAGAAAAGTTGAAGATGAAAGCCATTCTTTATAGAGGTGAGTGTAGTGCTCTCCCCCGATGAGGGATACACAGTGAAATAGCTGTCATCCTACATACCGTTTGTGCACCTAGGCTGCCATCGCAGCCCCCAGTGTATATTTTTAGTATTAATGTAGCATTTTTAAAGGTCTGCTGTCTGTGAAGCAACTTTTAGTTATCCTAGCTGTGCCTTTTTTTTCCCCTTTTTTCACAGATGTCAATCTCTCATTCCCTATGGTGCATGTTCTTCGATCCAGCAATCCATACATAACTGTAACTGAAATCTTCTGACCTCTGAAAGTCCCATTTGTAAAATAGAATATCATGAAATTGCTGTGATATTTTCATTATTTGGATAAAAATCCCACTGGTCCGGTTGGAGTTCTGCCTCAGTAAGAGCCATAGAAGCATCCATTAATTCTAGCTGGCCCTTATTATATCTTACTGAGGAACAGAGGCGCAGTTACTGTTTCAGCTAACATAAATTTTTGAAAACCATGTACACATTCAAGGCTGTATCTGGGCTCACCCCCAGTCTTTCTGGAGCAAAAAAAAAAAAAAAGAAAAAAAAAAAAGCATGCAAATGTTCTGCTTTAAATAAGGAAGGAGCAAAATTCTACAGGAAATGGAGAGAAGGAAAAAGGATCTTGCAAAAGGTGAATTAGATGGGAGTTTTGCAGTAGCCCATTGGCAGCCGTTACCACCATGGACGCTATTCTTACCTTTCTGTTGCTCAGGCTTCCAAGGTTTGTTGTGCTTCAAGAAACTGATACTTTAGTAACTTCTTGATGTTGAGCTTGAAGAAGTCTTGATATTGAGAAGGCAATAAAACAAGTGCATTCACTGGATAATAATTAGGTTAGCAGATCAAAATTGGAAGCTGTTTTGGATGAAACATAGTAGCACCTGGTAGATGAAGAGCACTAATGTTGACTTCTTTTCCACCTAAACAGAGGTTCATGGTACTAGGTCTAAATTGGTTGAGAATTGGTGAATATGAATATAAGTTGATTCCTGGACCACATAGGTCTTCTGTTTTCTGTTGCACATACCTACTAAAACTCACTGAATTTAGTGGACCTTGAAATTTCCAGAGCCACAAAAGTCTCCATTTCACAAGAGCATCTGTGCAAAAAGAACATCAGATGTTTAGTAAACCAGTGTAAACATTCTGCTACTAAAACATCCTCTGAAGTGGATAATTCAGGAAACAGTTTTGCTCTTGCTTGATATGAAAGCAATGTAAGTAAGCATTGTTTGAGTGATGTTCTTGCATTTTTAGTAATAAAGAAACTGGCCTAGGAAAGATGACAAAAAAAAAAAAAAAGGAGGAATGGTGCTGAAAACTATATGCAGATCTCTGAGCGTCATCAGTCCCAGAAAAAGCTTGTCAAATATCCTGAAAATTCACCAATTCTTTGTGAGTTGCTTCACTGAAACCCAAGCTGTAGATGTAGATTTAATTTGAGGTTTGTGTTCATGGATGCTTCAGACAGATAAAAACTTTCCCATGTCAAGCAAACATGAACAGACTATGACAACAAAATCTGGCACTTCTAGAAAGAAAGCCAGGTTTATTTCAGCTATACTCCCAACATCTCAGTATGAATGCAGGAGAGTGTTGAAAACATCATAACAAAACAGGCACCACAAGGACAGGTTTTAACATTCTAGATACTCTTTTTGAAAGGTCTTCATCTCATGTTACGTGACTTAAGGAGAAAAATGTAATGATATATGATAGAAGATACTGAAAAAATTAGGAAGCTTTTGTCAGTGCTCAGTGTAACACGCCTATTTGTTTTTTGTTGGCTGTTAAGACAGACAAGTAGTTAAATAATTGTGTGGGTCAAGGGGAAAGGTGTTTCTCTAGGACAAAACTGCATGTATTGATTAGCCTGGTTTAAGAAACCAGTGCATCAAACAACAAAAGGGTGTAAAGAACATGCCCTGATCCTTGATGAGTGAAAGCTAACAAGGAAGTGCAGGTTGAAGCATAAAGAGTGAACTGGATTTGGGTTTGTGTCTGTCATGACAGCTAATAGATGATGGATGATGATAGTTGGTAAATGCAGCATATATGTGCACTGGTTGCTTTTACGACATACTTTTAACTCTTTCAGGATAATGCAAAGCTTTGTGATAGCTAACAGGTATCCTTTTCACCCCATTCTTCTTCTAAGAGAGAATATGAAGGCAAGTACTTGGGCTATGGTTAAGTTCTCAAGGGTAGGAACAGTGTGTGGATCCAGGAGTTGGATTCAGTGATCCTTATGGGTCCCTTCCAATTTGGGATATTCTGATTCTGTGACTGGAAGCCATATATATTCTGATTTGATGACTTGGAACCAAAAACACACCATTAAGAGAAAGGAAAGAGGTGATCATAGCTGGAGAGGCTTATCCCTGGAGTCAAAGATTGTAACAATAAATTATGGCAAAAAAAAAAAAAAAAAAAAAAAAAAGTTTTTTTTTTTTTAAACCATAATGAGCTTCAGTTTTATTTTGAATTCAAAAATTTTGAAAGGAAACCAATAGTAATTAGACTCAGCACATGGTAATTTTATGCAAAGGGAACATAAAATTATACCTACGAGCCAGTAGGAGAGAATATTTCATTAAGCTAGGGCAACTCCGTATATGAGTTTATAAAGCCCAAAATATTTATCTTGAAAAGTCGATCTCATTCTTTCCAATGGTACAGCTGTGTTTGTTTATCTAAGGACAAAAGTTGGTCTTGGAGGTGGAATATCTTTGTCTGATGTTTCAGCCCTTAGAGTCTAGTAGAATTCTACACATAATTAACACTTCTCTGATGCGTAATAAATCACAACACAAGTGTTGGGTCAAGCGTTTAGTTTCTTGCCTCTATTATTATTATCAGTCCCATGGAACATCTAAGCAGTGTAAAAAACAAGAAGATCACATTGCCTGTGGCTAAGAATTTTGCTGCAGATGGACTTCATAGCCCCTGGACTTTCGCTGTCAGAAACAAAGAAGCATGAAAATGTCTCAACCTCTTCATTTCTGAAACTCTAGGGATGGATCTTAAACAGTTCTCATTATTTTGGTATGCCTAATTCCCATATAAATAGAATTCATTTTGTATTTGGGCACCCAATTTATTGAATTTGATCCTCAGTTGAAGAGTATGTGCAGATCAGAACAAGTATCAAATCAGCAGACCACACAGCTTAAATACAAATATATAGCATTTTGATTATATTTGATTTTGATATATATTTTTTGGAATATTTTTGTTATCATGTCATCATCTGCCACTTTATATATCATTGTCAGCAAAGGACTACTATAAGCATCCTCTTTTTCTTTCTTCATCATCTTCGTTTTGAATCAGCTGCAAGGACACAAAAACAGCAGAACAATAAGTGAATAGAAATTTAGTGTCCTCGTTTAGGAAACATGCAGTACAAAACTTAAATAGATTTAACAGGATAAGTATCAGAAAGCAAGTTGCCATCCATACCTTAATAAAGCATAGCTTACCAAATATACAGAATGTGCTACGTAGTCATATATCTTAAGAATTTCACTTACCTACAGAAAAGCACATGATTAAAGTGAAATGTATATTAGATTGCTTCTATACCACTTCTCCTGTAAATTGTCTTGTTTTTCACTTGGTCAAATCAGAGTTATCCTGACTTCCATCATTTTCCATGAAATGAGGATCTGGGATGCTATACATAATTCTCTATGAATTGCTCTGAGAAATTAGTTTTCTATAAAAATAAAACACGAAATGCAATATGAGGAAAATGTGTGAGACCAGCCATACTCGTCTCACCAAAATGAGGGACTCAAACTCAGCAGTGAAAAGAAACGTGGATAATAATTTGTTGTTTTTTTATACTTGGACCAGAAGAAATGTTCTAGTGAAAAAAATTGTTCTGAAAATCGGGAAAGAGCTGCATTAGCCTGAAATGCTAAGCAAGGTAAATATTTAGGCACTTGGGCACCTCTGTTAGTGCTAGTATTGGCTTTTTTTCTTTTTTTTTTTTTTTCTTTTTTTTTTTTTTTCAGATTGGAAATCATGGTTGACCTCTTAGACTTCAAAGTGGTCACTTGTGACTAAAGTTTCTCTAAGTCAAATTGGATTCTATTCACTTCTGGCTGGAGGCTCTGGCTGCCAGCCAGGCTGCTTTGCCTAATTCGAGGCTTCAGTACAAATTTTTTTACCAACTCCAGTCCCAAAAGCCTAATTGAGACACGACCCTCTTATATCCAAGAGCTGCTCCCATTTTCCAAGTAAGGTAGTGCTGCTGGCCTGAATGCTGTCATGGAGAGATGTGAAGCTGCTGCTGCACTCCCAAGGGGAAGGAGAAGTAGCACAGTCGTATTCCTGCACCATCCCTCAGTTCTCAGGTTCTTCACCTGGATAGGATTTGAGACCCACTCTGCCCACTGATAGCAAGACTGAAAGAAAAGGCATGTCTGATACAACGGTTGCAACTTAAACTGCCATGCATGCTCCCCTGTAGGAGCACGACAGTTACTGAAGTTATTACAGACCTCTGTCTGGAGTTCATCTTTCTCTTCAGGAGCATCTGTCTCATTCGAAGAACAGGTTGAATTGAATTTGCAGTGGAGAACAGTTGACAATGGATAAAAGTTTGTTCCTGTTTCTTCTGTTTCTCAGTTACTTCACTGAATTTCCTTTCGGGGCTAGCACACTACCTGTGATCTGTGCTTGTCTGAATATCTTTTGAAATATCCACAATTCTTTTTAAGTGTCTCAGCCTAACCTTTTCTGATATTTCCTCAGTTCCTTGCTGTGCTGGCATTTTTTGAAAGATCTTTTAGCCCCACCAATATGCTGGCTGATTCAGCCACCACATTAAGCAAGCTTCCTACTTCCAGCCACTTCCACCTGCTGGACCCTCCAGAGAGCCAGAGCTCTTCTGAAGATACAGCAAGGGGACAGGTTTTCTTTGTTCTATTGAATGGCAGCCTCCTCTCACTATGCTTGCTAAAACTCAAGAACGGTGATACCTGATATAGGAGGATGGGTCTGCACTGTGAGTGTAAAGATATATATATGCATCTGTACACCATGGTGTTAGGGAGACAGTTTCCACCAATACGGCTGAAATGTTTCATGTATGGATAGAAGGCACTGATTGTTTTCTACAACAGGTCTTAGCAAGTGCACATTAACGCTCATCCAAAAGGTGAATCTGATCCTTCAAAACAAGTCCAGGTAAGGATGCTGCTTCTGCCTGGTTTTGTGACAGTATTACTGTATGGCACCGAGTGAATGACAATTTTCTATGCATCATGCTATTCTCTGGTGTCTTGAACCAATGTGAGTATTGTATCCCATGTACCCCCATTCTACAGCCAAAGGCTTCTGTTCAGTAGTGCTACATCAACCCAATGTACCTTCGACAGTTTTGGCTTTTTCTGCTGTGGTACAGATCAGATAGTCACTATTTCTCTTTCTCCTACCAAGCAAAGCATGGAATAAATGTAAGAATATTTGCATCCTAAATAAGTTGCCAATTTTAATTTTTTCCTTTAGGGCATAATCTTCTTCATTCTGGACAGGTTATCTCACTCCATCAGGATCAGCCTGGCCTACTTTGTATATAAACTTTCATTTGTCTGTCTAGTTGCAAATACATTTTTTATTTTAAAACAAAATTGGAGAACTGTGAATGTTTAGGTAGAGTGCATAGAGCACAGTCTGATTCTCCTCTTCTGTGTCCTTACTTGGTCCTGTACGAAGCAGACACAAGTCTGCCAGTGAGCAGATTTACAGCCAAACGTGCAATTGGTCACACAACTGTAGACCTTTCAAGCTGTCTTTTTGTACAGAAATTACCTCTGTGCTTTAATTCCCAAAGTGTTCCCTTTTCTCACAGGTGTGACCAATGCTTAGCAAATCCACTTTCTCTTAATTGCAAGCACAGATATTATTGTGCTCTGCATTGTGTATTTTAATTATTTTATTTTTTACTTCTTTTGTTGTTTGTACTGTTTAAAATTAACTGGATCCCGTGCAGTTGCTCCTGATTTATTTGTGAACTCCTATCATCTTTGTCTCTCCTGTTTTTGGAAGGAGTAGCTCAGAAAAACAAAAACCCAACAAGAAAACCTGTACATTTTTCTTACAGGCAAATTTTACATTTCAGGTACTATTCTTCTGTAAGATTATATTATAAAAAAATGATCGAAGAGGTGGTGAAATATTAAGTTCTTTCATTAATTCAAGGATAGACCTAGTAGAGCTTTAGTGAGCCACTGCTGTGGCTGCATATATGTTATTTTTATTGTATGCAGTTTAGTGATTACCAATTCTATTCAATCAGAGATATTTACGAGAGAGATCCTGCAAACCTTAAAACGATTGCTGGGTTGAAGTGAACATTAGTATGATATCATCTGATGATTTTCATTGGACTCATAGATAGAGGGTGGGAAAGAGGAAACAAGACCAACTGAGATTTAGATTTACAGTGAAGACGGTGAGGTGCAGGTGGGATGAGATGTATTCTGCAATTCTCCAGCACTAGAAGGAATTAGAAAAGAAAGTCTCCTTTGAGAAAAATGCACCGTTTGTTTGTTCAAAGTGACCTTGCAATCCATCAGCCATTAATTTGATAGCAAAGAACGTGATCGCCACCCTGTGGTTGCGGGTAGAATTAGGCTAATGTAATGTCACTAATTAAAAAGTAATTAATGCTTCCTGCTGTCTGCAGTAAAGTTTTTTTGGTTGTGCTTTTTGGGTGTAGCTGAGGAGTTCGTACAGATGCAGAAATATTCGAGAATGGAGGAGGTAGGACTGGGAGTTGAGGCTCCGGCATGACCAGGGAAAGAGGATTTATTTTGGGACATTTAGCTTCCAGAAATGAAAATCTTATCTCTGTGTGTAAGCTGTATTTTACACATTCCTGAGTTGTCTGAAGTTGACTTGGTTTTCACAGGATGATGAAAGTATTCCAGAAAAAAAAGCAATGTGGGAAAAATGCTCTGTGCAATAATTTGTCCAAACATTTTTTTGAAATTTCCCATTAAGAAAGGAAGCCCAAAAAAAGAATGCATGGAGGGGACTATTGCTGACATTGCAGAATCACAGAATTGTAGGGGTTGGAAGGGACCTCTGGAGATGATTGAGTTCAACTCCCTGCTACGGCAGTTCCCTACAGCAGGTTGTGCAGGACTCCACAACCTCTCTGGGCAGTTTGTTCCAGTGCTCTTTCACCCTCACAGTGAAGGTTTTTCTCACATTCAGACAGAACTGCTGTATTCCATCCATGACATCAGCCCTGGTTTTGTAAGAAAATAGGCTTACGCTTCCTTAGCAGTTTTCTGAAATTCCTGACTCCCGAGAAGAATTGTGTTCACTAAGTCTATCTGTACATGGGCTGCCTTGGCTGAGGAATCATTGTCCTTTTGCAGAGGAGGACTGGGAAGATTAAGCTCCATATGCTTAAGCCATTCTATGTGAGCAACTTCTTAGCTTAAAATTACCAGCATCAGGCGATGTTTTTAAGAAGCCTGGTTGCTAATCCTATCTCTCTTTTTGTGAATGTTTAGTGCTCGTGAATGTTTTAGGTGACCAAACAACATCTTCCCCTCACAGGAGCACTTTGCCTTTTGCACAAGATCCTTCTGGGAAGGTTCGGCTTTGTGGGACTGAGGACTTTCTCCATATCTTGCATCCCAAAAGTGCAGATGTTCTCTGTAGCATGGAGCACATCTTCCATGAGGAAGGAGGTTTTGTAGAGCATACAGGAACATCTTCTTGATATTTGGTTTTCCTGTATTTTGAAGAAAGGATCTTGAGCTGATCTGCTTTCAGAGTACTTTCACAGCGTTATACTATTTCTGAGGCTAAGGCATTAGGAGAAGAGACCCAAGGGTGACCCGTGGAAATTTTGGTCATCTGTAATATAATTTAATTTAGAACTTAGAGCCCCCAAAAGTTAAGTGACTGCATTTAACCTGAAGCATACTTAACCTTTAACACAAGTTGACTAGTGTGGATTGCCCACCTTATGGTGGGAACTTATGCTAACATTTTTCTTCTACCAAATGCTTTTCCATCACACTGAGATCCTGTAAAGGCTGGGAATAAATATAACCAGTCACCTCAAAATCAAGATTGGAGGTGAAGAAATATAACTGCAGTGCAGTGTTACCATAGTAACAAAAGCTCTAAAGTGATCTAATCTACTGTTAAATTCCAGCTCAGAGATGAACGAAATCAACATAACAGAATAAATGTTACATTAAAAGTGTTAAAATGATATTTTGAGAGTGCTATTATGTTTGTGTCCTCAAGTACAGCATAAAAGCCACATTTGAAAGGAGAGGGAATTGGAATTGCACATTTATCATATTTGTTTCTAGCTCAGTTTCTAATTAATATCCTGCGAGGATAGCTGTCAGGTGACTGTTTAATATATAGCCCGAGTTTACTCACGCAGATGTACAGCTTTTTATAATATTCTCTTCCTATTGTTCTGTTTGTGCAGATGGAGAATGGTGGCCCATCCTCTGTGCATCCCAGATTTTTGGAACCATTAAAGCCTCCCACCTCTCACTGTTGCTGGATCTAAATGAGTTGGAATGCTGAATCCTTCCTAAAAACTGGGTTAGGCCGTGAGGAGCCTATAATGGGACATCGGTAGGCAAAGTTGTTTTCAATTTTATTTTTTTCTCCTTGTCTTAGGGAACGTTGACATATCAATGACTATTTTTCATTCTATTTCAAAAGAACAAGTCTGTAAAACCTCCCATGAAATTAATTAAAAAGCATGTATAGTTTTGAGAAAGATTACTGGAAGTCATTCAACAGGAAAAGTTTATCACATTATGTCATGGCATAACGTTCTCAAATATAAACCACATGCATTACCTGAACAGGCAGAGAGTAACATTGGTTTTTTAAGGTTTATTCTATTACCATTAAGATCGCTGGGAGTTTCAGCTATCACTGAAGATTAGCTGTGATTTTAGTTTGCAGGATTGGAGGTTGGGTTGTTTTTATTTTAAGCAGTCAGTGCTTGTGCTGTAAGTTGGAAATTTTAATAGCTGTTATTTGAGCATTTCTAAACCGACTACAATAGGAAATTTGTTTTAGCAGTCTAGACGAGTTCTGTATAATTTTGACTTACGCATAATAACGTAAAAATAAAAAGGAAATAGTTAAACTAACAGCAGTACATTTGTAATAACTTTAATAAAAAAAATTGACTAAGCATTTTAAAATGTTCAGTATAAAGAAAACTTATTTCATTGACAGAGTTTGACCAAAAAACCCCAGTCTTTCTTAATCTAAGCAACTGGCAAATATTTCACAATAGAATATGTCTTCATGATCAAAGACGCTCCCAGAATTTCTCTCTGGCTCATAGCAAGGAATAAATTAGCTTTGTGTTTTAAAAGTAGGTCTTCAGCTGTATTTCATCAGCAAGGAACAGGTGAAAATAGAATTTACAGAGCATGTCTTCTAGTTTGTTTTAATAGCTCATAAACAGCTTGCGAACAGCATGCTTTAGAGTTACATTTTGCTTTTCCAATGGGAGAAGATGAGCTCTTAGAAAATGACAACTCATCTGCATGCAATTTACACACTGCATTTTTGCAGGAATACATTTAACTTTTTTGCACTGTTTTTTTTTTTCTGGTAGTAGCATTTCATTTTCTCAGTGCAGCACAGAAGTTTTAAGTTCAGATTTTGAAAGGTAGATCCTACGTACTTTGCAGATGTAGACTTAAGAGTGCAAAAATAACAGGATGGCCCTCTTTCTAGCTCTTTCTTGAGCAATGTGTAAAATCTAATATGTATATAAATGTGTTTTTTTTTCTGATATCTAATTATGTATTTGTCTCTTTGTCCTTTATACCATGCTGATCGCTCTGGTATCTTACATAAAATTCTTGCTTCATTATTGAAAGGCATGGAAAGCAGAGCTATTTCTGAGGCAATAATCTTTGCTTTTATAGTCTATTCTCGTTCACATTGATTGCTTGAATTTGAAACTCTGATGACATTCTGAAAGTAATAAAAAACTGTGGAAGAATTTGTTTCTTTTTTTGCCAACATATTCTTATAAAGTCAAGCAGAGCTGCTTACAAGCATGGTACAGTAGCTGTTGACAAATTCAGGTAAATGAGGAGCAAAACAAATTCCATGAAGGTTGAAGCTGGAGCTTCCCTTGGCTGTTCTACAGGTATCCTTTCCTTTTCCAACTCAATCTGTCTTCATTCCATTTGAGACTTTGCTGAACTTGAATGGATGAAGTTCTGTGGGGAGAAAATAAACACCATCATTCTCTTCTCTCAAACTAAACATTTTAAAAAAATTCTGAAGTGTGGTGCAGATTCCAAAGAGGCTGGGCTAACTCAAGAGTCTCTACCCCCATATACATTAAAATGTACTACTGTGTACCAGACCTTCTTATCTGTTCTATTTTTGAGTCCAATGTGATTCCTTACTTTAGTTTAGCCAGTTAAAAAGTGCAAGATGATGTGTGTTGATGCAGAGGAACAAAGTCTCATGATTGAATTTTCAGGTGTATCTTCTCCATAAGGTAAGACCTTTTTTCCTGTGTACAAGTATGCTAACAATTATTTGTTCCTATTCTTTTCATACTTCATGTAGATATTTTATAGGCAGCTTCAGGTAAGCATAGTAACATGCAGATAATTTTGTAAGTGAATACCACTTCTAAATCTTTTTTGTCAGACTTGAATTAATATTTTAGTTACATTTTAGAGGTCCCATTTAGAGTTTCAATCTCTATACATATGGCATTGTGCTAACATATCTGAAATGTAACTTCTAATGTAGTCTTCAATAACTGAGAAAGTGAAGGTCTAGTTGAAAAGTCATTGATTTAGGCTTGAAAAAGCAGAGGCAGGTAGAGTGTGGTGACATGATAGAATGGGAATGTGAGAGACTTCAGCTCTGTTCTTTTTTTATGATGTCCACTTCTCTTTGTGTTTCTTCTTGTAAACCACTTAGCAGATGAGAAACACAAGGATGTCCCTTGCTAAGGGTGGTCAGTGATTCATGTAGACTTCTATCTTGTTTTTAATGTAGTCCAGGAGTAGGTATCTGTGAAAAATAACATATGAGTGGAGCAAGTACGCAGTTACACTTCTCCCACCACTTTCCCAAATTCTGGCAGTCTGTGGCTATTGACATACTGACCAAGTTTGTTGTATTAGTCATGCTTTTTTCTGGCATTTATAGGTCATTCTTCCACAGATTTCTTTTTCTCTCCAAAGCATCCTTGACAACAAGTTTTGACATTTTAGTTATAGATTGTGGTCAGAGAGAAAAATCTACTTGCTTTTCCTAGTCTTAAAACTACTGCTTGAAATTACAAAACTGAAAAAGTACCAGATCAAACTCGGGCATAAGGAATAAGCACTTGGTTGCCTCTACTGGCTTTCATCTGCTGCTGTATCCATTTAGAGGTGGGTTGCCTAAAAATGCATGCAGCATTCAAGCTGTGGGTACACTGTAGGCTTATAAGGCGGTATAATACTGATTTTGCTTTTGTTTTTCATCCCTTCTTAATGATTCCTACCAGTCTATTTTCCTTCTTGGTGCCTCTAAGCCATGAGCTGACATTTTCAAAGAACTATCCTTAATGACTCTGAGATCTTCCCTGAATGCTGAGAGATAATTTAAAGTACATTAATATATACATATTTAGACTAGTTCTTCCCCAAATGCTTTACTTTAAAATTCATCTGACATTGATTGATTGTCTCGTCACACAGTATTGTGAGATCATTCTGCTACTTGTCACAGTCAGTTTTCATTTTTAGTACTCTGAATAATTTTGAATCACAAAGAAACTTTGCTGTCTTACTATTCATTGCTTTCTTGAGCTTTAAATATGCTGAAGAGGGCTCATACAGGCCCACAGTTTTGATGTGTTATGAAAAATGGCTATTCTTATGCTTTATGTTCTACCTTTTAATAACTCATTAATTCTGTAAAGGACGTAGCTTGTAGCTCCATACAATTTAATTTTTTTAAGAGCCTTTGGTGAGAAGCCTTGTCAGAACCTTATTGGAAATCCAAGTGGAGCAGATCAATCGAAATGGCCTCATTCCCATTTATCAACTCTTTCAGCGAACTTGAATACCCTCAAGAGACATGACTTTGTGTCTCGGTTCTTCTATGTTGTATTTATTTGTGTGTCTGCTACTTCTTCCTTTATTACAGTTTTTATCAATTCACTTGATATAAAAATGAGATTTACTGATCTGAACTTTACTGAGTTTTCCATTAATCTTTTAAAGAAAAACTTGGCTCACAAATCTATGTATCTCCACTGAAGCTTGTTTAAGCAAGGAGTGCTTTCATGTGTGATTTGTTTTCAGGCTCTTACTGAATATTAGTATCTATTCTTTCCTAATCTTAAACCTTCCTTGGTTACATTTCAGTTTGAGGCAGTCAATGTGACTTTTCTCCTGGAAAGAAATGATCCAGTGTGCCATTTCTCTTGCTTCCTATCAAACACTGAAATAATGGATTTCAGAGCTCTGATAAATAGTGACCATTTGCTGCTTCTAGAAATTGTTTGGCAGACATGATACTACTGATACACTCTTTTGGAAAGCTATCTTTCCTCTTTTTTAATTTCATCCTTAAAATTCTCTTTTGTCTGTACATATTATGATTTTTAGATTTGATTTCCTAGTATGCACTTTTCCATTTTTCTTCAGCTGAGTACACCTTCCCATTCTCAATTTTTTGGATTTCTGGAAGCATGAATATAGTTTCCAATGTGATTTGTTACCTGCCCTCCCTTCTTTCACAAGTAAAATGAAATGGTTAACAGTACTGAAGTGTGAATTATCTCTACGAGGTGCTCAAATCAATCCTGTGCGGAGGGATTTTGACTCCCCCCTCTCTCTAGAAGCTCAATGAAGCCCACTAGCATGGCACTTGGTATGGCATTTTTAAAGCATTGCAGCCTGAGGTCAGCACCACTGTATCTTCAGAGCTAGTATTACCTGAGCTGGGTAAATTGAACCTTGGCACAGTATATTTTTCAGTCTCCTCTCCTGCCAGGTATCCAAGAGATGCTGTGTTGGGTGTACATTCATTTCCAAGCTAAACGTGGTACTCACAGTTCACTTCATGTGTGTGCTGATGTCTTCACGTGTTTCCTTCCAAATACTTGTGCACTTTCTGGAAGCAGTGTGCCATGAAAGCATCTGCACGAAAGCGCTTGTTATTAATGTGCCTCATTTATTTTGCTATTAATATGCCCAGTGCTGCTACTGACATCAGTAAAACATCTTCTAAACTAAATGTCTGTTTAGAAGTTGACTTTGCATGCTAGTTCACTAGCTTGGAAATAATGGTTGTAGGGCACATAACTCTCTGACTACACAGATGGCTTCTTCTTAAATGTTGAGAAGGTGAGTCTTTAAGAAAATCTTTGTCAGGGAAGCATAACAATTGGCAGCTGAAGGGGGAAAGGTAATTTTTTGTAACAGAAGATTTTGTTGGCAGGAAGCAGACTTGAGATTGGACCAACAGGCAGCTAATTGAAAGAAATTAAAAATAAAAGACCCACACCAGACCAGGTTTCATCAACAAAATACTTAAAGGTAGACAAAATATTGAGCTTCTCTCTGTGCATATATTTAAGGTTTGCTTTGTTCACTATTGTTGATAGCAACTGCCTTTTAGGTAGGATGTCCTGTGAAGTGCCAGGACACCTTTCTTATGAGGTAACCTGGTGCCTGCTAAGTCTGTGCAAGGCTGGATCATCTGAGACAGGTTCTGATCTTACACCATTCTAAACACTCAAAGCATTTAAGCTGCAGATTTCTGTACTAAACACAGGGAATGTATCTGCGAAGTTAAACAATCTTGAGGCTCAATAATTGTAGGCCTTACTTAATTTGTAAAGAAATGTACAGATATAGAAAGTTGTTCTTGCAAACTACATTATGGAAATAAAAAATATCTGGCTTTATAATTTTGCCATGTTGAACTAGGTATTTAGGAGAAGTTCCATCTAGCACTCATATCAATTGCTCTTTAACTCGTTAAAGAGTCTTTATTGCTTAATTGTGGTTTCTGTAGTCTTGGTTTTGCTTGGCATTGATGTCTTTCCATTTTATAGTAATGACATTTGTGAGGCTGTGTATCGGTCTTTATTACTTCAGTCTATTCATTTCAGGTTCACCTTTACAAGAAAAAGACTATTATGTTGGAAGAAATCTCTAATACATTATTTAGCCTCCTTTTAACTGCAATAAAAGAAATTTCTCTACTGTAGATGATCTCTAATCCATGGATAGCCCCATCAAGGATATTGCCTGGGTATTATAAAAATGCTTGATACCTTATTCCTAGTGCTATATATGGCTGCCATTATTTCTCCGTATTTTTTCAGGAAAAAGTTTATATGAATGTTTGTAGATCTGGAAGTACATTTCCTCCTGAGCAAGAAGAAGAACATTTCCTGTTTTCCATTGTTTTAAATGCTATTTCTGTTCTACATCAGACATTTCTACTCTTATCTTCCAACTAGAATGCTGGTTTGTGGTTGAAATAGAGCTTCGAGATAACATTTTTTCTTTATAAACTACTATCTTCAACGTTTGTTTCGCATACATCCAAAATGCGTTCATTTTTGGTGGTTAAGAATTTTGAGGCCAAATATTAAGTATGCATTAAAAAGTGTGAATAGTTCTTGCTTTGGTTGGATATTCTTTTTAAATTTCATTCATTTAAACTCTTCTTCTGCAGTTCTCTTGCATATTTAATACACTGATCAAATTTTTTTTTGAATTGTAAAGGAATCTCACAAAACTTTGAAATGGTTTTGTTCAACATTAAGGTATGTGGAACAGCCATCACTTGTGTCTGTCTCAGCCAGTGTCTTTCTCTTAAAGGCAGAACTTTGATACTCTTCTTTTGCTGCATATGGAATATTTCTCTATTCATGCATCAGTGGCAGAATATCAATGTTGAGATATGTGATACAAAAGTCAGAGAAAAAAAGGGCACTAACAGCTAGAACAAAAGCTACTGGAGCTGTAGAAAGTTTCCATCAATTTATATTAATAAGATACCAGTGTGGGGAATTAAGCTGTTAACCCATCAGCTTAATATGAAGTGTTCTCAGCAATTTGAGTCCTCTCCTTTCCCTGTAAAAGACATAGTACAACTAACTGAGTTAAGGGCCTGTCTTAAGATGGTACCACCACAGTGTCTCTAGTACTAGATACCCTTTTCCATTAAGTTAGTAGGAAGTTTTATGAGTCTGGAGCTCTTCACACTTTCTTTGTATTATTTTCATCATAATACAAGTAAGTGATTCAGAATACAAGTAAGTGAACGGTGATTCAGAGAAAATCAGACAAGTTACTCTTATGGGAATACAGAACAGGTTGATTACACTTTTGTTTTCTAAAATACACCAAAATGTCTTTTTATTACTGAACTCAAGGCTTGCCTGGAGGATTCACACAAAGCAGAACAAGCACTGTGTATTTCAGAGTGCTGTAGATCCTAATACTGGACTGATAAGCAGCCCATGTGAATGCAGACTTGGCTGGCAGCACCTCTTCTTGGAGAGAGGCAGCAAGCAACTTCCAACATTTCTACTCTGGCTGTAGTCTGTGGAGTTAGTTAGTATGCTGCAGCTGTGCAGATTTTCATTTCTGATAGAACTTAGCCTGAGAGGTATTTGCTGATGATTGTCAACAATCAAATGAATTATAGATGATGTTGGTAAACAAAATGCTGCCTTGATGAATGATGAGTTGGTTATACTATGACAAGACTGCTAAGTCATTCAAAGTACTGATTAAACCCATTACAGTAAAATAATCACCATCCATTACCTTTAATGTCGTGAACTGACAACCTAGTTAAGGCAGCTGATGGTGTCAGCAAAATGATTTGTTGGTCTTCTTGTCCAACAACAATAAATCACTTCGATAAATCAATGAACAGTAGCAATAAAACAATATATTTTCATTTTTCTTGACATTCAATTACAGAGTGTGTATATGGACTTATTCTTAAACACTCAGTGATATGGCAGGATTCAGCATCCACCAGTAACTAATACATACAGTTGTTGAAATCTAGTTTTGTCCAATCATCTTTTTCCCTTTCTGTTTTTTTTTTCTGCTGTGTCTCCTGTTGTGATACACCACTTGTTTTACTCAGCTAGATTTCCTCAGGTCTAAATGGCAGAACTTATGCAGTACTTTTCACTGCATCCAAACAAGTTTCATCTTCTAAAGATTTCAGAGATACAGCACTTTTTTCAAAACCTGGAGGATAATAGTAATGTTCTTCATTTTTCTTCTTGCTAGTAATGCCTCCAGGCAACTAAAGTCCATAATTTGGCTTATAGATTAGGTGAAAATTGAACTTGAAATGCATTTGGTCAGCCAGAACAGAATCCAGACTTCTGTGTTGCTTGTTGATGAAACTATAAAACTTAACTTAAATGGCAGCCAGTCTTCTCACTGTTCTGCCATCATCAGGGCAATGCCAATCTGTCCTTGCAAGTAGGCGAAGAGTATTGGGAGTGTTGGATTTTATTTTAGAAGAGCACATCGGTATTTGCCTATTTCTCTGTCTCTTCAGAAATATGTTTGTGTGTGTGTGATATTAAAGTTTTGGTTATGCACTGAATTTCAACCAGAGTAGCAGTTTCCCTGGAAATCAGTCATATGCTCCTTGGCAATTATGAAGGGCAAGGCATCTCCTGAAGACTGAACTTATCAAGTACTTTTGTTAGAAAGCATTGTGCATTTTAACTGAGTGTGTAGAAAGCTAAAATCCTTCTTTATTTATTTCAGATTAAGAAAAGATTTGGAGTACTTTAACAATTTTTTTCTGAATTCCTTCCTCTTTCCCACCCATGCGCACACACACACAAACACGCACTGAGCCAGACCTTAAGGAATTCAGAGGATATAGATGTTTTGTGTAATTCAAAGCAATACTGGGAGGGTAATAATAAGACATAGAATAAGAAGATACAAAACGAAGTGGCTATTGATCTTCTATCCTGAGTTTTCTTGTCATTTATGTGTTCCTGCTTGGTCAGATTTGACTTTTTTGCATCACACTTGCATTGTACCAGAAAAAACAGGTCCCTTTCACAGATGTGTAAAAGATAAGGAGGAAGAGTTCTATCTTTTCCTTATACAGTAGCAGAGCTTGAAAAGAATAGCACAAACTGAGGAAGTAGGAGCCATTTACTAATGGTTAGAAGTATGCCAAAAATTCCTTAGCACACTGGACCTTTTCCTTAGTGGTTATATGAAGTGAAATAAGAAGATCTCAAAATCTGCATCAACTCTTAGATTGTTAACCTCCTTTTTAATGAAGAAAATATGAAAACTATGGCTGATAAGCCTTTCTGTGCTGCTAACCTGGAGACTTCACCCAGATGGGCATTTGGGACGGTATGTGTTCCCACTGTCAGATCCTGTGCAGCCCATCAGATAGCTGAAAATAAGATTCAGTTTTCATTTGCTTCTGGTTCTGACTCAGTTCAAGATAATGATTTTATGTGGGATCCATTTCTTTTAGCACTTGCCTGCAGAAAACAGAAGGATCATGATGGAGATTAAACTTTTTCAATGTGGCGATATAGCATATGAAAGATTTTCTCATTTCTTTCTAAAAATGGATCTGTCTGTAGAGAATGATTGGTCTCACTGGACATATGGGCAGTTAGAACAAAAGAAGCTGAATGTCACTAAGGGATAGTAAAAATGAACTGTTTGACTATGAATTATTTTTGTCATATTTAGATTTGAGTATAGAAAATGCAAGTACTTGATATGAGTTATGTAGCAGATGCCAGAATGTGTCATGAAGTGTTCCATTTTTTGATGAAAATGAACACAGTGGAGACCCTGCATTGACTTTGGAGAAGAAATAAGTTGTTGGTACTTATTCCAGAAGTATTATCTGCAGCAAACTGTTCTGAAATTACAACTTTCAGAACACCATAGGATATTTTCTGTGTAAGTTTTATTAAAAGATCATTTGAGATAACCATCTTCAATTTGGTTCTGGAAAATCTCAGCAATTGCTCAGAAAACAGGCAGCAAAGCAGACTGTTGTCCTATAGTGAACCGCCTGTCTGTGATTTCTGAGAGAAATAAAGGTAGAAATAGGGATTTTTGTTGAGGAAAATAAAAGCTTTTTTTTTTTTCCCTGAAGATTTCCTGGCCTCCCAGCTCAACATCATACCTATATCTTTTCTGACAAAGCAGGGTGTTTAGATGTGGGCTGGTTTTTTTTTTTTTTTCCTTTTTTTTTTTTTCTTCTCCTCTCTAAGCCATGGATGCTCTCACCTAGAAACTGACTTCTTTGGGCCCTACTGGAGCTGGTTTGTACTTTGTAATACTTCCTCAACTGAGCTTCAAAACTGCCAGGACAGTGCACAGAGCATAGCCCTGACACTTTGCTACCTTCCTTGCTAATGCTGCAGTACTCGAATGCCTAGCAGGCTTTGATTTGCCTCATGCCACAAGGAGTTACCATCTCCAATGGGAGGAACTTATACACCAGCTAGGGCAGAAGATAAGGAAGATATTTTATATTGCAATTTTCTGGCTTATAGCATGTGCTCTTTAGGCTTCTCTGACTTTAGCCTGGTTTGGTGTGCCCTGTGAAGTTCATATTATGAACCAGTCAGTGCCCACTCGTGTTGCACAGCTGTCACTCCTGATCCTAAAACAAGACAAGGGGAACGGGTTCCCCACTAACCCTCTCTACTGCTGATGAAAACTTGGACAAAAAGCTGTGGGGGAGGAGGCTCGGGTGTTCTTTTATAACAGCTGCACCTGATATGCAAGGCCATTGGCCTCCAGCGAGGTAATGTGGCTTTGAGTCAAGGAAATGCATAGAGGTGAGCACAGTGCCTTAGAGTCACACCAGAGAAATTTCATACTGTCAAAAGCAATTTGATTTCCTCAGCTCCAGAGCAAAGATGTGATAGAATTGCTTTTTAATCTGAATCAGTGTGGCCGTCTGTATGAGAAGCAGTAGGTCACAGCCTGAAACAGTGATTGAGCACCTGGTGAAAGGGCGTAGCAAGCCCTAGGAACACAGGTGCAAGCAATTCCCAACAGATGCATAAAAAACCCTGAGTCCACCCCTCTCTAACCTCATTTAAGGGCTGGCAGCTGCAGGGGAAAGTTCTCTACTTGGAGGTTCTCTCTTTTGGAGTGTTTGGTGAGCCCTGATCCTTGGATAGGGGTAAGCAAGTTTTTTGGTTTTTTTTTAACAGATTATGATTGTTAACTTTCTTGGATGATCCAGAGCTGCTGTAGGGAACCTGCTTTGGCAGGGGGGTTGGACTCGATGATCTCTGGAGGTCCCTTCCAACCCTTACAATTCTGTGATTCTGTAATGCAACTATGTCTGCTGCCTCCTGTCCGTGTGCCATCTCAGAGTTTTACTAGGCTATGCAGTATTTCAGGTGGCATAGATACAGGCTGTTTAATAGGCAGTTTTTCCATAGAGAGCAAGAATATATCTGTGGAGCGTTTTTCAAGCAAATGCTTTTTCCATGCCTTGCTAAAACTGCAAAATAATAAGAAAATTGGTGATGTGCGGTGGATAAACTCAAGCATTGAGCTGATCATTCTGAAGAGTTAAATTGTGTTGTGGTTTTTTTTTTAAGTGAAGCAATAACTTTTTGTATTTTTGATTGCTATATTCTGAGGTAGGTGTGCTATAATTGTACAATCAGTGAAAGATAGATGATGTAGTATATCCAGGAGTTTGGCTGATGTAATTATTATACTAGAGTAGGAAAGAAGGATACTCGCCCTATCCTGGGCTTGCATGGTAAACTCTGGTGGAGTAGATCTCCAGCAGAGATCCTTCCCCACTGGCAGTCAGCTCTTACATGGTACTAGGAGAGGTGCAGCCAGGCTCCACCCCTTCGAACAGCACAGCTGAATTGCCTTCACCTGTGCTCCCATGGCTGACTCATTGCTCGCCTCGGGTGATTATCAGAGGTTCAGGCCGTGATTTAGCAGCCCCGTACACATAATGGTACTTATACAGCATATCTTTGAAGAGCATTTATCACTGAGTATTGCAGGTGTCAGAGAAAACCAGCTTGAAAGAATTGCTTGAATGAGGCAGAGGGGCAAGTTACTATTGTGTTTCCTTCAATGTTTCTAGAGATTGCATTTTGACATTTCTGTTGCTGTCCTAGTGTTAAGAATATGACATGTATCTGTTTAAATGTGTACTTTTATATAGATATTAGCATTTTAAATAGCTTTTAAGTTGCCAGACTGAATAACTTTCGTTCTCTGTATGTGAGGAAACCCTGTTATGTGATACTCTTTTCTTGGGAAAAGATGACTTTATTAACCTTTTTAAACCATCATCTATGAGGTCCTTGCCGTTAAGTAGGTATGCTCTATCTCAGTCAGTGGTGATTTATTTGTAAAGCTGGCTTTGCAGTGTCTCACTGCTGTATCTATAAACATTTTTATAAATACCTTAAGTTGTTAAGGTATTTAACGATGTTGGCTTTCTTCCAAAGCTGCTGTAGAACTTTAAAAAAAGCCCTAATTTACTAAGAGAACAAATATTGAAAGTTCTCCCTGAATACATTCCTTTTGTATGTTGGCTGAGTTTGATTGAATTAGGATCCCTAATGTAGCTTCCTAAAGTACATCTGGTCCTTCTTGTGGCTGTGAGAAATGAAAAATGAAATATTTAGACTACGCAGTTCCTGTCATCCAGCTCAAAAGATGTAACAAACCCTAGGTGATCCCTCCAATGCTTGACAGTGATCCAGCATGTGGCTCAGAGAAAACTGGACAATTTTGCCTTGCTGTCATGTACAGTTTGAAGGCATGCTTCTATACTGAGACTATTGCACGGAAAGGGGAGAGGAAAGTGAGAGAGAAGAACATGCGCATCTAATTTTAATAGCTCTCAGAAGTGCTTTCTTTGTCTTTGACACCTGCCCTAGAATAAATGCAGTGTACAGCAAAATAACATCTTGTCACAAAGACCAAAGCAATGATTACGCTATGATGAGGTTCATAAGGCAATTTTATTTCACGCTTGTCTATTACAGGCAAGAATGATCTTTCAGGAGGAGAATGAGAGGTTTTTTAAGCTGCGTAGTTTTTGTTTTTTTAGTATCTTGCTACTGAAACCCCCTGAGTGTTCTACTGCAGTCATATAGTAATAATATTATTATTTTAAACAAATAAAAAGCTGCTTCTTTGCTGGGAATGCATTCTATGTCCCAGCTCACAGCAGTTTATCACAAATTTTCCATTTTTTGTCAGCTCTGCATATGGTGTTTGAAAACTGGTATTTATTTATTTATATTTGTAGAGACTGGGGTTGTTGATATTAAGAGCATTCTTCCCATGATTTGATGGGGGGGAAAAAAAGGTAAATTTTACACTTCATCAGTTCAATATTATTAAAATTTAAAAGTCTTTCACTTTATTTCCTTGTGAGGCTCCCTCACTTGGCAGTAATCTGAATTCATGCCTTCATTTCTCCTATAAGAATGTATTCAAGACTGGGAATTTGGTGTATATTGAGAATCCCATCATAAAATTCATATTCAAATCAAAAATTTACCAAAATGTTATTAAGATTCAGAACAAATTCACGACCAAGGAAAAACAACTGGGATAACCAAAGTAATATATATGCATGCATGTATGTAGATACAACATTTCTGGATGTTCTCCAGAACAGCTTGTCTATTAGATCAATGTTAGAGTAACTCTCTTAATGTACTTTAGGACCACATTTACCTTTCCCATGGAAACATCCAGTTGATTACCCATACTCTGGGAAGCACATCACATTCATGTTCCCTGTAATAGTGCTGGGAGCCAGACACTATTTACTCTAAGTGGAGAGCAAGGAAAGAGAAGAGTCATTTCAGAATACAGAGTGAGCTCTGAAAAACAACTTCCAGCAAATCTGGCTGTGTCTGTGTCAGATGATCCTGACATCACTTGTTGTCTGCAGCTGTACTGCTGGAGCACTGTGACCTGAACACCCCAGACCAGCACTTTTTGCATCAGTGGAGAGCTTATAGTGGGTGGGACTTTGACATCGAAGTCTGCAAACCAGAGCAGCTGAGGCACAATTTCCTGCTGAGCCAGCTCGGTGACTTTTAGTAGGAGGGCACTCATGTGACATCTTTGACTGCTGGTATTCATTTATCAGAGTCCAAAACCCATCTTCCCTCTGTTGGATCAATGATATCTGTGACAGAGCCCAATGAACAGCTGGTACCAGAGTGGGCACACCACAAGGCTCTGCTTACAACAAGAAAGCATTTCACTGAAAATGAATTGCCAAAAGAAAGAGACTGAAAAATAGCCCCATCTTTTTATTCTACCTGGGGGAAGAATTTCATACAGCAAGTCACTCAATCGGTGGGATAGATAACAGTCCTGTGGCTCTGTGTTGCCTTGTTATGTAGCTCCATGGGAGACAGTGCCCCCTCAGTTGAAGAAACACCTCTTTCTGCAACCTAATGAATAAACTCCTTCACAACATGTTCCCCCAGCACTTGGGGGGAGGAAAAAGTCTCAAATCGAATATATTGTTAGTGTTCCTAAAGTGAAAGGGAATAAAATATTTTGTTCCTGAGATGTAAGACTTTAATTTTTATCTCCTATTTTGTTGTCCCCAGGAAAGGATCTGATTTCTTTTGTAGGAAAACAGGTTGTGATTGGTAGAACATTATCTCCATTTAAAGAAATGCATCAGTACGTTTCCTATCCTCACGTTAACCAGAAAACAAAAAGATTTGTTTTCTTTTTCTTGACATCTCATTCCTCTTTTTTTTCTAACAGTCAGCTTGTGAGTTATAGTATTTGTGTTATGATGTTGTTTCTTTCCCATCACTTCTTGCATAGTCTCAATTCATTTCAAACATTTTATGAAACACTGGGAATTTTGCTCCAAATGTCAATTTATTCTGGGAGCCATGTGATCTAACTCAGTTCACCCAGGTTATGTTTTCTTTTTCTTGGTGGTCATTCTCTCATACCACACCAGTGGCAACAAGTATCAAACGATCAAAGCAAAAAGCTTCCTGAACATTCAGAGTGATCACAAACCCTCTTTCGATTTAATTAATTAGGAAGACCTTCTCTGAAAGGGTGGTAATACATTGGAACAGGCTGCCCAGGGAGGTGGTGGAGTCACTGTCCCTGAAGGTGTTCAAGAGCTGTGGAGATGTGGCACTGAGGGATGTGGTCGGTGGGCATGAAGGAGATGGGTTGGGGTTGGACATGGTGATCTTAGAGATCCCTACCACCCTTCATGATTCTATGACTCTATGATTCTAATGTATTTTCTTCAAGGTATTTGTCAAATATTTGCAAGCACTAAAGAAAAATCAGGCTTGGTTAGGAAAACCTCTCATGTCCAGATTGATACACAGTGGGTGTGGAAAATGGAATATGGATGGGAGTGAGATATCCAGTGGGATTCTGTGGTGACCCAAATGTCTTGCACTTTTTTCTGATCATGAGTTGCATCAGCACAATGGAGTGCTAATTGTATCTCATTCTCACTCTATAGGATCATAGAATGGCTTGGGTTAGAAGGGACCCCAAGGATCATCAAGATCTAACCCCCTGTCACCAGGGCCACCAACCTCCAGATCTGGTGCTAGACCAGGTTGCCCAGGGCCCCACCCAACCTGGTCTTGAACACCTCCAGGAATGGAGCATCCACAACCCTTCTGGGCAAATATCCCACTGTTACTACTAGCATATAAAAATAAAATTCAAATAACCAATTTAACGTACTCATGGCAGAAAAGAAACACAACAGTTGATGATAGGGTGAGTGTTTGATTTTTCTTATTTTTTTTTTTTAAACTAGATAACATGGATTATCTTTCACCTGCTTTGCTCTGGTGGTTAAACAAGATGTACGGAGCCCTAAGTAACAGTACAAGAGTAAAGGAGACTCCATCCCTCCAGCTTTCCATACAGAACATCTCAACAGGTAACAGAACATCATTGTTTTGTATATAGTGTTTCAGGTGTATTTGAACTCTGCGTTCTCAGAGTTCTCAATGCATTCATGCATTCTGCATGCTCAGTTATTTGGGTTACTACATTCAACTAGAAAGCATAGCTCTTGGGAACTGTATTTAAGAGATGCTTCTGTAGTAACTACTGAGAACAAGTTACTGTGTGATAATGAGAATTGTGTGTTCCAAGAGGAGGAGTTCAAAGTCAGTGCAGAGTGAAGATGTCTGTGACACCCAGCTCTACATGTTCTCTGATACCTCTCCTGTCATACTGAAGAGCTGGTGTGTTGCCCATCCAGCAGTGATTTGTTGTGATGCTGTACTGATGAAGTAATGGAGGATGCAATTTGGTAAACTTGTTAAAAGTAAACTTGCAGTGTGCAAACGTAAAATGAGATGTGAAACCAAAGTTCGTAGCATTTTAATTCAAACGTTCGCAAAGAAATACTGAGTATTTTGATTTAAAGTGTTTATCTGGTTAACTTGAAGGATAATTGCAAGTTTATGATCTATCCCAACAATGAGACCAGAACAAGCTTAATTCTGCTTCAGAAATTGCAAGAATGCTGTAGTAAATGGGTGTGGACATTTATGCTTGTACTTACTAGGTTATGGATACACATACTGCCTATATATGTAATATATTACGTAATATTTTAAAGTTTTGCAGCCTGTGTGCCCTAAGTAAATTGGTAAAATAATCTCATTGTCCTCCTATGACTCCAGACTAGATCTCACATTTATTTTTCATTTGTTTCCTTTAACCATTCTATGAAAGGCCTACAATTTTTTTTCTAGCATAGCGCCCCTGTAGTTATTAATTAAAAAATAAATTAAAAAAAAAAAAATGAAAGAGCTAAAATTTATCTGCATTTATAGTATAAAAGTGGCTCAGTCAAAAAGCCATTGAGTGCTATAAGACATTTTATTGTGTATTGTTACTAACTATAACAGTAACACTTCTAGATCTCTGAAATCCTACTAAGGCTATATCCTCTTCTGTTATAAAAGGAATTTAGTACCAGTGAAAGATGTACCACAAAACGATGCTGCCTTTATGTAAGATGGATGTGTGGTATCAGCAGTGAGTGTTCCCCCACTATTTAGGTGTCAAATGGTCTTGTAAAACTAAATCAGTTGTTTGGGAAGAAATCTGCAGAAGTGCTGTAACTGTAATACTTCAGCCTAGGAACTGCTGCCATGCCTTTGCTGATTCCTCAAGAAACTCCTCTGTAGTAAATGGTTGCAACTCCCTCTTTACTGTGCTACATCTTTGCTTATAAAAAACCTTAGAAATTTTGGGAGGTCCCATTCCTTTTCCCCAATTGCTGAGGTCAAGTTTTTGAGTTCCTAGGCCTCCTGTGGACGCAGACTTTCCCAGCGTACCACCACATCATAGTATTTCTTACACATGTGATGGCTGTAAGTAAATTACTTGCAAGTCCCTTGGCAATGTTCCAGTAAGTGGATTGTTCATGTCATTTTTAGTAAGCCCTGTGCCCAAGACAGTGCTTTTCCATGTTTTCTGCCACCGGTGATGTTGGCTTATATGTTTAGCTAACAGGGTCTTGAGTATTCAAGTTTCCACTGCTGCTCTGGGCCTGCAGCTGCCTGGTATATACTACTGCAGTTTACCTTTTGCCACTGCTGTTTGGACTAAGGGCTGATCCCTGTGTACAGTGTCTCCCAATCACTGACACCTCTGCAGCAAGCTTTTGGCTTTACAGCACGCTTCTATAAGCTAATCTAAACTCTAAACAAGACCATGTTTCATTTTGTGAGGTTTCTAGCAGCAGCCTGTTCTTGCCAGCTGGCCCCAGAAAACTTATTTTCCATCACCTGCAGTTGGTGACACTTGCCCAGCCGAAGATTGCTGCTTATCGTTGTTTTAATGATATTGCATCTGGCTCCACAAACCAGCTGGAATGAGAACAGTCATTCACTGAATTGTATAGCTGCAAATATGGCAGCTGGATGATAGGTGGCTGACTTCTGCTGTCCATACACTTCAGGAATCCTCGCTTTGACTGATATTGTATCACAGACATCTTCCTCAAAAACTGAAGCCCTCCATATTTTGGTGTGTGTTTGCACTACTCACTGCTTTCTTCCTGAAACAGCTGCAAAATGGGATTACATGTAGCTCTAATTCACATTTTCCTTGCGCTTCCTCGCTACTTCTTCATGGATATCTTTAGCTCAAGCCTCTTTCTTTGTGTTTTGTTTTGTTTTCCCAAACTGTGCTTTTGCTGTTTTCTCTAATCCCTTGGGTGGTTCCAGTGGGGTTGATGATATTTGGAGGTACCTCCCTGGAGAAAAAGCCTCTCTCCCCTCTGTCTCTGGAATCACAGATTGGTAGGGAGTCCTTAAGTCTCCAAAACCAGGCAGATAAGAAAGATTTCAGTCCTGAAGCTTAAACTTCCTGATACTTACTGTGGTTTAGTTGGCTTGGGATGGCGATAGTTACTCAGTGCTTCTCTTGGATGCCTGTTGTTTTAGATACTGTTCTTGGCAATTGTGTTTATCTCACTCTGCCTTTTTTTTCCTTCCCACTGAGTTAACTGACCTCCCACTACCCCCTTTACTGTTCTTTATCTTTCAGCAGCCATCTCTAGTTCTCTATACAGACTTTGTTCTCCCTGAATTCATGTTTGTACCAGATTCTTTGTTAGGAATCCAGTGTGGCCAATGGTCTGAGTCACTCTGTGCTAATCATATTCTCTTTCTTGATGTGTATCGCACTAGAAGGCCTCCGCTGCATTTCACATACCACATGTTGGCTCATAAAGAAAGAAGGTTTCATGCTGGTGAACATAAGTTCTTCTTTATTTAGAGGATTACTTTAGAAATGCTGCTAATGTACCATAGACTTCATCTATAATATGTAGACTGAAGTCATGGTTCTTTCTTCAAACTCTTCTTCCTTTTGTATTTTTTTGTGTTTCGGGTTTTAACAGGAACAGTGTCTCTGGGGCAGAAGCAGTGTTTTATCTCTTTAGTATTTAGTACTTCTGCAACCAGCATGCTTACTCTTTCTAAGTAAGGTCATTCACTATGTACATTAGCAACAGTTTCAGTCTATGCCAGAGAGACATCCTGCTGAATATGACATCAGTTCAAAAGTGCTCCAAGAGCTGTATGACTGTCATGTCTCACTTTCTGGTGTCTGTTTTTCAGTTCTGGGGAAATTTCCTCTCTCTTCTCCCATTCATCTGCTTCCTTGTAACACCAAGTGTTTTCGAGTGCTTCTCCCATTTTAGTGAAAGATCACATTTTAACAGGAATAGACTTTTAGAAAAATGTGTGTTGAGAGGGGATCTGTGATGCTTGAAATGCTGGTTGAGCTCTGCAGCATGGGAGCATTGCTTTGGGCAGGACTGAGCAGGGGCTTCTTAGGGGGCTGAGGGGAAAATGATAAATGGAATGAAAGGTGGTGGGTGTGTGGTTGGACTGGATGATCTTGGAAGTCTCTTTTAACCTTAATGATTCTATGACTCTGTGCTGGGCTGGATGTTGCAAGCCTAGGTTCAGTCCCTGGGTCTGATGCAGACCTTCAGCGTCCTGGCCAAAACGTTATGTACTCAGTGCAGATTACATCTTTAAGGTGACTCCTGGGCACCCTTGTCTGACCTAACCTATTGCATGTTGGTTGGAATAGGTGATGTTATTTTTTGACTGGCACCAAAAATAATACGGTTATCTTCTGGAGTAGGTAAATCTCAATATTGCCTGATCTGATTTTGTGTAAACTGTGCCCAGACTGGAAGTTTCCTGCCAGTTTGGAGAGGGGATACATTTTTCTGATGGAATTAGAGCTTGATAGAACTCTTGAGACTGAGCTCATCCCAAGGAGAGACTTTGCTGTGCAAAAAATGATGGCTGCTTGTTTGACCTTGCTTCTGTTATGCGCATCAATACGGTTGTCCTCGATTTCAAAGCTGAATGTTAAATGTCTAAAATAGTATTTTTAAAATGTAGTTGTGATATATCAGTGAATGCGACCAAGCTGCTGAGATTAGTAAGCCCATAATGTTTGAAGAACTTTAATGCAATGACCTTTTAAGTCACAAGTTTCAAGGAAGAAGCTAATACACCCAACTACAATATTTACATTAGCTATGCAATGCAGCATTTACTGATCTTGGAACCTCAGTAAATGAGCACCAGACAAACAGAAATGTTTTTTACGCTAATCCTGTAAATGAGAAATAGTTTTTGCCACATATTAAGGCCTCTTAATTTTTAGGCAGAAAGCCAACAAAAAGGGCAGAGTAGATTTGAACTTTTTGACTGTAGTTCTGTACATTTTGTGTGAAGTTGACAGCATTCAGTTACATGTACAAGTTTTCTTTGATTGCCTGGAAATTTCTTATGCTTTATTCAGTCTTTTGCTCGTTTGTTTTTGTTTTGGCTAGTAAAGGTAATTTGAGGGTGCTGCAATAGAAACAGATGTAATATAGCATTATATAAAAATATAAGTTGTGTCTAAGTAGCACAAACACTGGGACTTGTTTCCAGGTCTGACAAAGAACAAGAAGGTGACTGTAGTCATAGGTACAGAGCTGCTTGGGAACCATCATCCCTAACAATTCAAATCACTATTCCTAATTGCGGATAATCAGCAAAGAAAAGAATTAAGTATGCAGTTTTATTTAACAGAATGCTTTGAAGAGGTATGGAATTCTATGTGAATTATTCATGTTCTTTAAGCTCAGAAGTGCTGAAACAAAAAAAAACAAAAAAAAAAAAGGTGGAAGAATTCTGCTGGGAGGTGCCAGTTGAGAAACAAAGCAATACTGCTGCTACATGTAAATGCAGCTGAAGCAGGATAGCTGTAACATTAGGGGAAAAAAAGTCTTTGCTAAAATGTCTATAGCGATACAGTTGATCTCTTCTTCAGGAATTAAATGATTCATTTTGTCCTTGATCAATTCCAGTTAATGTGTATTTATGGCTCGCGACGATTTCTCTGAAACATAAAAGCAAGTCACAGGGGGAACAAAAAGAAGTCACACCTGGGGAAAAGGCATCAAGGAAACCCTGCCATGATGTCATCTTCTCCATCTTATTCCCCTACCAGGAATCTCTGAGATAACCCTTTCAACACCTTTGGCATTAACAAGTTATTTAAGTTATCACTGCCTATCTCAGTACTTTTCTGCTGTATTAGACACAATTTAAATGAAAAAAAGGAAAGAAATATTGCAAAGCGCTTTTGATTTGGGGTGATTAGTTGAGCAATAGTGGGCACAGCATGGACTGCCAAGTGAAGTCTTAAGCAGGAGGGATGGTAGCTCTGTCACCTTATTCTAACTTCCATATACTCCCTGATATACTCTCTGCTATGAGTATGCACCAAGAGGGTTAAGTTAGTAGTAAGAAAAAAAATTGCTGTATCTGTGAATAGAGTGATTAGTCTTGCAGTTCAAACTGAAGACACTTAGAATCCACTTGTGCTTAAAATTCTTCTTTTTTGAAGAACTGTGACTTTGTGGTGTGGGCAGATTGTCACCAGTGTACGTACTGTGGCAAATGCTGAGCAGCTTGTCATTACCAAAGAGAAGCCCAGTCAACAGGCAGCCTTCTATTTGTGATGTTCTAGTAACTTTTGTTTTTTTCCTCTTTGATGGAGAGCACATGAAGAGTTCTCCAGAATTTATTTTCCTGTTTTTCATGACACTTTGGTGACTTTTCAGTCATCTGCAGCAACCTTTCATCTGGTATTTTTGATTCCCCTGACAGTTCCATGCAAATTGTTTGTGGTCAATATGCAGAAGCTGGAATACTTCAGCCAACGGTCCTACATACAAGCATAGTCTTGCTTTCTGTATGTGTGCTGGATATCAGCATATCTTCTCTTGTCCCCAGGGCTGAACAACAAATTCCTTGGCTTGAGAGATGCTTCATGGGTACAGTATGGAAGCAGGCTGTGTCCACTTATGTTCCAATGCCAGGACATTTTCACAGTCTAGGGGTATAAAATCCCACTTGGCTGGGAAACTAAACAGAATATAAGTGTGTCATTCTTAAATACAGATTGAACACTTCCTACTTCTTTCCAAGAAATATATATTTGAAAAAATAGTTTGCTGGTAAGTTTCATATAAATTAAGCTGACTGAACACTAAGCCATTTTTGGAGACATCCCAGTGTGCCCTGTACCAGTTCTTTACCATTCTGTATGCATACAGAGAAGGTCAAGCAGTGAATTAGCAAACAGCTTTGATGGTGCCAAAGACAACAACCTGCTTCAATACATTACCAAATAATAGACTATAAATTATGTAAGCACCAAAATGCCAAGCAGCAAACAGCATTTCCACTGCTAAATAGAATCACTGAATTCATTAGAAACTGCTAACCCTGATGTATTTATTTTGAGGAGGATGAGCATTAACTGTTTGTCACCAAATTTCCTTTCTGCTTTTTTGTCAAGTGTGCTCCTTTCTTTTTATCACTTTGCTTCATTACGCGATTATCTGTCAAGCCCTGCCTCTAGCACACAGAAGCTGCATTTTGATTCATGTTTAAACCAACACCATAAGGTGACAGACATCCAAGGCATCAGCCAAAGCAGCTCTAAAGGGGCACCACGTGGCAGCATGTGCTGCAGCCTTCCCCCTCTGGGCTGTGCTGTCATACTCTGTGTGGTCTTCAAGAGCATACCTAGATCTTCCTCAGAGAAGATGTAACCTCTTTTCCCTTCAGAGGGCTGCTTTTTTTTTTTTTTTTTTTTTTTTTTTTAAGTTAAGTCCCCTTACAGAAGTACAGAATGTAAGTAAAAACACTAAGATGGATGCTCGCCATCCAATGCACTGTATGTTTTGCACAAGTGTTTTCCTGATCTTTCCCACCAGCAGTGGGACATGTCTTGCAGTATCTAGCATAGAAGTGACACAATTTGTGGTGGTGGACATTACAGTCTTAAGGAAAAATGCATGTAATCCTACGCAAAACATTGTAGTTGGACTTGGGAAGAAAGGATGTACAACTGAACTGAAACTTACTCCTTGCGGAAAGCTTTAAGCGCTTTGGTTTCAGGGAATGAAATCACCTTGTTGGTGACGTTTTCATGTATCCAAGTAATTCTTTGAGAAGCAGAAGCAACCTTAAAAGGTATGTTTTTAAATTCAAACACTATTTAATAGAAGTTCCTAGAGGTTGTAGCTGGACAGTATTATGCTGATACAGTTGTTAGACTTACAAGGACAAGTAGTGTGACATATGTAAAATAAACTTATTGACAAAATAAATGCTTCATAGACTCAATGAGCTAAGTGTAAATTAGGCTAAAAATAAATAAAAACAAAAAAAACATAAACCAAAGTAAATATTAATGAACAAAATCCATAGTCTAGCAGAGCAGCTGGTACCTGTGTCAGCTTGGCAAGTAGCATGAATATTAGGTACATGGAAGGACTCAGATAATTGCAAAGCCCTATAGAAAAATTTGGTAGTTCTTATACTGTATTGGCTGCTATCATTACATTATTTTTCAGATCCACTAAAAATCAGTGGAATTGTTATCAAAGAAAAAAAAGAATAAAGTTGAAATACATCACAGGCACTGGGTATGAAACATTTGCCTCTGAACATTGTACTTGTTAAGCTTTATTCTTTCATGGAACTCTGCTGTTCCTAAATACATTTCTTTTCATGACTGCCTACAGCTTTTAAGACAAAATAATTCTTCCAAATAAAAACACCTTTTCTTTTTCTTGCATTTTTATCTGGTTATTTCACTAAATACAGTAATTTTCTTAAGGCCTTCAGAGCAAAGACAATTGTCAGATTAATTTCAGTTCCAGCCTGAAGAAAAAAGAAACCATCAAGAGAGCATGCTGTGTCCTGTGGCACTATTTTTCTGTAAGAGGACACAGGACACACATAATGATGTGTTTCATAGCTGAAGCTTGCTTTGATTATTTGTATGCTCATTATAATCTGCCAGTAATGTTGCTTAAGGCAAGGCAGTGGTGATTCTACATCTTAATTCTGCAAGGAAACTTGAGACATCAGAGAAACAGCTTTCTTCCCTTGTTTATTTCAGAAAGCAAGAGATTGGAATCTGACCTTAGATTACAGGTGTTTGAAAGTAGATTAGCTTAAAGTGTGAGGAAAAAAGAAAATTCTTTGTACAACATCTTTCAAAAGAGGAGGTGCCATCCTTTGCCAGTTGAAGCCCCTAACAAAGGACTGTTCTCAGTCAAGTATCCAAGTGTTGGCAGGAGTTGTCATTTTGACATGCGTGAAACAATTCAGATGCGTGCATTTAGGTGCATACTTGGCAAGCAATGACTTCAACGCTTAGTAATGAACCACTGTCCCTGTGTGAATCTGGAGGCAGTAGGAATACGTAACTCAAGAGCTAGCTACTAGAAAGTTCCTCCAATTTCTGGAATTACTGGTATTGGCATGTTTCAGTGTTCTTCTATCTAACTCCTATACAAGGTGGTGTAAGTATGAGAAAGAGATCTTACGAGATAAGTGGAAAATAGTATCTAATCTGCATAGCAGAAGGCCCTCAGCTGCTGTGAAAAGCTAGTACTCTAAGTCAGGACTGGATTTACATGTTTAAAGTGGCAACAGTGTTTACACTAAGGATATGCTTCAATCCCATGCAATCCAGGTGTTCTGCTAAACAGACATCTGAGGAATAGTGGAGAGAACTTGTATGATTCCTTCTCGTAATATTACTTTATCCTCCAACTTTCAGCTCTGGGAATATTCTATGTTTCTTCTTGCTTATCTGTTTAGCAACCTCAGATCTTCAATCTTCCAAGTAATTGTTTAATCCTTCCTTGAGTCAGACACAACACATTTAATAATGTTTCTTGAGCCAATCATCTTCTACAGGCTTCTCCCCAGACCTCTTTGCCTTCTTCTGGAAATATGCCATGTTGCCCTCTGTTGAATCACTTGGAGACAAAGAAGAAAAAGGATAAACCAGAAACCATATACAGATGCGAGTCTTAACTTTGGTGCTGTCTCCTTCATGTATGGCAGAAATGTCACTTTCTCCTACACACTGGAGAAAACACCCTACAACAGCTGTGGTTTGTCAGTGATGAAAGTTGGAGTTTGCAGTAGGATATGAAAGTGTGAATCTTGGCCATGATCAGACCTGGGAACTTTTTCCCACTGGAGCTGGCATACTTTCTGTCCATAAGTTGTATGACTTCAGTTCTCTATCAGCTGATGCCAGCTCTAGATTTAGCCAAATATCCTATCTGAAGGATACATTTGAACTGGGTTTCTGTTTCTTCCCAAACCATCATCTCATGTAGAATAGCTGTTGCTCATCCTTTTTTCTTAAGCACAGGTGTTTAGTGTTAAGCCAGTATGGCAGAGTTGCATAACCACCATACAAAGTCTAAAGATTTTATTTTCTTAGAGTTGCTTTTTTTTTTTATCAGTGTCTTTTTCAGTCATTTTCTGCCTTGCTTGATACTCAGTCATGTTCCCGTGCTTCACTGTCACTGTGTGCATTTGGTAAAATCACTTCTATAATTCATTTGAATTGAGATATATTAGGGTGACCAGTGGCTTAGTGGTTCAAATATAACTGCTTGAATCAGCTTCTGGATAACATACAAGATAAGAATAGCTCCTCGTCTGCTGCAGAACCTGAGGCCCCTGATAGCTGTTATTATTAGAAGTTACTTCCACGTATTGTTTGGCCAGATAATGCCATGCAATTAGGCCTTAAAAATAAGCAGTGAGAGAACTATTGGTGATAGACAGGTGGTTGGACTGGATGGTCTTGTAGGTCTTTTCCAACTGTGGTGATTCTATGATTCAGTGGAAAGCTCTCTATAAAAGCTGATATGGTAGAGCTCAGCAGCATGTCCATATAGCACTCTCCTAGATTTGTTGTCTTTTAATGTCTCTGTTGCTGCTCTGATCCAGAGACAAGCTGTTTATCCAGACTGCTGCAGGCCAAATCTCCAGTACTGATGCTCTGGCACATTGGTATTGTGGTCAGGGAAAATACAGCCTGGCTCCTTCTTACTTATATTCCTTCCTATATTCCTCCATAATGTTAGTTGTATCTCTCTGGCATTTTTTCAGTTTCTTTGGTTGTCACGTTCATCTTCATCTGGCATTGAGTCATCATGAACTCAATGAATCTGTTACTGGAATCAGGTCTGCTTCATGGTTTTTGCACAGAGGGTGAAATGTTTGTAGGACTGTGGAGAATAGCACAAAAATAGAAAACCCTGCAAGTCTGGTGAATGTCAGTACAGTTTGGGAAGAAATCTTCACTGTCCCATATGGCTTCACTGCTGTGCATAGAATGGCGGGTAGCATGAAATAGTCTCCAACATAGCCCCATAGCTGAGCAGATGGAAATTGCTCTGGTCATGCAGGGTAGAAAACAAGTATAGCTGGCTTCCAAGGGCACGACTGCAAGCCCATGTTTAATGTGTTATGGTGGAGTGGGATGGGGTATCTCTAACAGTAAAAGAAGAAGGATTTTTTTACACCTGTCCTGTACTTGGTAAGATGGCATTCATATATTGCCAGGAGTATTCTTTCTAACTCCCAGAGCTGCTGTGGTCTGGGAGGGTGCAAAGCAATTTTCTTGTGCTTTGTTTTCAAACAAGCAATAAAAGTCTTCCTGAGGCTGTGAACGCAGTGCATTCTCTTGAAGGGCACACCACACGTTGTTTTGCAAACAAAGTCACTTTGCCCACATGCCAGGCCAATCAGAAGTTATGTGAGCAAGATGATTTTTAGGGTCCTTTCCAACCTAAGCCATTCTAAGATTGGTTCACTGGATTGCTGTGCCCGACCTGTTGTCAGTTTAGTCCAAAAGGTACTTCTTTTTTTTTTTTTGCCTCTTAGCCAGATGTAACACAATAGGATATGTCATTAGTTGATAAATTATATCGTACTAAACAATTTCATGTGAGTCAAAAGGATAAAAAAAAAACTGCAGCAGAGGTATGAAAAATGAAATACGTTGGTGAAGCATGGCTTTAGTTTCTGCTTTGAATTTACAGCATTTAATGGATTTAACTTTAGTGGAAATACATAACACTTTTCTCCTTCAACCCACCAGTTGGTCTCCTTTGACCCTTCAGTGTTATCACAAGGGTGGCAGCAGCCTAGAGATTCTTTCTGAGTTGAAAACATGCAATCTATTGAGAGGTGTAATAGAAATCTGTTAGTGCTTTTTATTTTTTCCACATAGGTGAGGATGTTCTGGTGCACTGGCCAGGTTTAACTGTACATTTTTAAGAATTTGAGCCATGGCTTGTGAAGTTTGTTTGAATTATTTGAAAAGCATCTTTGTGCTATGTAAACATCAGGTGTAGTAGAGACAAACAAGAGAGAGTTGAGGTGTTACTGGGATGTGAGTGGGAACCTTAGCAGATCTCTGCCCCTCCCCTAGGCCTCCCAACACATACCAGCGAGTTCCCACAGGTAGCCAAGTTTCAGCTGGATGTGCAGTAAAGCGCAGAGCCATCTCAAAAGCTTCCCTGACCCTAAACTAGCCAAGTGCTAGAGGTCTTTCTGTGCACAGAAGTGGGGACAAAAATGCATATTAGAATAGTGTGGTGCTTTGAAAACATGGTAATGAGGGCTATAAAAGTACCTGAGCTAGATGGAGAGGATTCTTCTCTGTCACTTGTAAAATCTCATTAGTCTACCTTCATTCTTTTCATTAAGAGCAACAGCAGGACCTTATTCTCCTCCTCCTTTCACAGAGCCACAACTGACCTTGGCATGTGCTGAGGGCACTTGCAGGCAGATGAAGAATGAGGGGCTTCTCTCTGCCACCTTCCATACAATAATCTGCTTCTGGCAGAAGAGTGGGGTTTTTTTGGTGGGTTTTTTTTTTTTTTTTTTTTTTTTTTTTTTTGTTATTTGTTTTTAATCTTTTCTCTTTAATAGAAGAAAAAACTGTTTCAGTGAAGCACATAGCACTGGACGCTCCTATAGCACCAATTCAAGCTGTTCCCTGTTTAGATGTGCCCAGCTTACTTTCAAAGCTCATTTGCTTACATTTAAGTGCATAGGTGATTTTTTCATTATTTTATCATATAAACATAAGGTAAAGAATCTGAATGTTTTAGTGATGATTGGCAGAGCCACATTCCAGAAGTCATCCTATTAACTTCGGTGAGCCTGTTTGTAGGTGAGGGTGAAAAAAAGAAGCAGAGTGCTGCTCAACAGTAGTTGAGGAACTCTGCAGAAAGAGCAGGGAAGAGTGAGAGAGGAAGATGGCTGCAACAGGTCCTACAGTGTTTAGGTTTTAATAGAGCCCTACATCAGTCAATGATTGCAGTAAATTTTGGGAGGGAGTCTTCTGTAAAAGGCTTACTCAGAGTAGGAAAACCCTTGGTTGCCCTTCTAGGGAGGCTTAAAACAAAGGTGCAGTATTCATTCTCACTATGGAGTGGTAAAAATAAAAAAAAGGCTCAGTGATTCTTTGGCTCCTAATTATCACCTCAGGCAGCTTATTTAGCCTACCTGTTGTGAAGGTAAGAAGTACCCTTCGCACTGTAACACTTGCAGAGTAATTGTGTCACGTTTTAGCCTTCTGCCATCAATATTAATAACCTGCACTAATTGCACAATGCTTTCTTTTTTTCCTCTTTTTCCAAACCTGCTTTGGGGATTAGTCATTAGCATCTTCTTCAGAGGCCTTAACAGATGTTAATTTGTATTCTTGACTCTGTTGGTTTTTTTTTTTCTTGTATCAAGTGCCAGCATAAAATATATTTCCTAGGATATCTAGTGTCTTTTATGTATCAATCAGAGCCCAGCTCTTCCTTTTCTCATTCAGGGATGGTTTCTCCTAAGATGGATGAGGTCAACAACACAGAAGGTAACTTTTATACATTGTGGCATGCCTTGGAAACAAAGACATCAGTAGAAAGTTAAGTGACTCCTGGTGTTCTGTCAAGATATTTTTATTTCAGACTTCTTTAATATATTTCAGTGCCTGAGATGCCCATCCAGTTTGAAAGAATTTCAGTGTATTTAGTTGCTCTGGCTAGACAACAGGCTGTCAATGCTGTCTGTTGGCCGACTGCGGGTATTAGAGGAGTAAGCAAGCTTTCTCCTTATGGATAGCTCAGCACTTCAGTCCTCAAAATGTGTGCTCTGCCAGGCTGCTCTCTTTTCTTCATAGGGGTTATGCTGGCTATGTGACATGTTGTGGAGGTATCACTGGGTTAAAGTGTCTTCGTTTTATTTCATGACAAGTTGCACTTGAAAGTATTACTGACCTATTGACTTTTGATGAGTAAGACATCCAGGTTTGCTGTTAAAATGTGTGGTTTTCTGGATGGCAGGCTCATGAAAAACTTGGAAACAGTGGGAAAGAAGCGTTGTCAGCCTACTTTTTAATGGTAATGAAAGTTTCTCTTTACTTGTGGATTGAAGACAAATAGCTGAGCGGTAGATCATAACCATGCTCAAAAACAACCAACAATGTAGACTGCAGGAAATGTGAGCAGTCAAGTCTGTACTTCAAACATCCTAGGAAGATGGTTTTCTGAGCTGTAAGTAGGATCACAAAAGAATGTGGGTAGAAAGGAACTTCAGGAAGAGTTCACTCCAGCCTTCTGCTCAAAGCAAGGTCAGACCAGGTTGCTCAGGCGTTAGGCAGTGCTGGGCCTGTATCCCTGCAGGGAGCAGTTTGTCTGCCCCAGGTGCAGGATTTTGCATTCAGCCCTGCTGAATGTCACCAGCTTCTTGTCAGGCCTTTTATCTAATGTTTCCAGGCTCCTTGGAAAACAGAAATTACATCCTTAATTCTAGAGAGTTTTTAAAGGGATTTAGGAGTGTAGGTATTCTGGTGTCTCCCCATTTTAACTGTTTCTCTACAGGTGCTAATATGCACATGGATAGTTGTTGTTATGGGCAGGTTTACTTTATGCTGCCTTTAGGCAAGGTTTCTCTTGCCTAACACCTCTGACCTTCTCTTGCTGACAGGGAAAGACAGAAGAGAATAATGCATGATGCAAAGTGAGATTCTAGGCAGCCTTTGGTACTTGTGTGTTATTTTGATCCAGGAAAACGAAAATCTTTTTTGATCCATGCAAAGGAAAATTACTTCAGTAACTGTTATTCTGTAGACATATAATGGAAACCTATAGGTGGGTTGTGTCTCTTATTACTGAGTGGGGATGAGCAGACTCAAGGTAGCTGTAATAGGTGGAGGCGGCAACTATTCTCTGGCTTCGGTGTTGTCTCTTGTAAAAGTCTTCTGTAGGTATGAAATAAATGAGAGTACTTATAACTTACTGGTGGTGAGGACTTCACCACCAATGCCACAAAAGCATCGGACAGAGTTAAATAAGTAGTCATAACTCCCCTGCCCCCTGTATAATGCCGGAAGTAAATTCTCACTATAGAAAAGTATCAGCAAAAATATTAGATGGGATTGTTGTCCTTTCAAGCTAAGCAGCACCCGTCCCTAGTTTAAACAGATAGGCAGGGCCATTTGCATTGGATGCTAATTAAGTTTCAGAGCTGGGATGTGGGGGATAACAGGAGAGAAGCAGGAGGCACAGTGCAGTTATTGCTGCGTTAAATATAATGCTGTACAGTGTGCAGCTCCGTGGTCTGCAGAGGTGCTATTTAATAAAAGAACTAATTACAGTCAAATTTTGAAGTCAAAGGGCAGAAAGTCACAGGAAATCTGTGTGAGAGTAATTTCATCAATTTTTTAATCCTGTTCTCCTACCAGTGTTTCTTCTTGAGTGAATGCACTCCCTCTGGTGGCTCGTTTATTATCTCAATTTCGTTTCTTTTTCAGTTAGGGTTGCATGCAAGCAGCTGGCTAAAAATTGGGAAAGCAATATGGCACTGCTTTTATTAGGCTAACTTAATGTTTTATGTTCTTGGCAGTGTAGGCACAGATAACGTCTAGCTATTCAAATGTGTTTTAAAATAATCTCCATTCATGGGGAAAAAAAAAAAAGGAAATCTTAAAAGGAAGGAAAAAAAGAAGAAAGAAACTGCTTACAAGATTATTTCTGAGAAGAAAATGTTATCTTTTTTATCAGATAAATGTTCCATTGGCCTCAGTGATCTGCTGTTATAAAACCCAGGTTGATCATTCACAAAAAAGTGAACCAGTGTTATATCAAACTCTCTCATAATGATTTCCTCTTAGGAGTCTATCTTTTATGTCTCACACTGTAAGTTTCAGGACAGAAAACACATTTTTCTGATCTTAGCTTGTTAGGAAAATAAATGCTATTGCTGTTTGTAAGCCCATAGGAAGAACCTGTGAGCTGGGAATCATCAAGAGTGAAAAATCTCCACTCGGAAGGATAAATTTATTTTTGGTGTGGTTTGCTTGTCATCTGTTTGTTGAGGCAATTTATTTACTTACACATTCTATAGAACAATTTTGGTTAAGCAAAGCCAATCTTACAGTGGTATTTGGTAATTAAACTCTATTCTGAGACTGAGAAACATCAGTAGAAAGAGTGTTAATTTAATTAGATGTCATGTTGTGTTTCAAAACAGAAGGACAAGCTAAAACTGCTGCAAACCATAAACTTGCTTGCTTGCAGACTGATGTACTCCAATACATGGTGAACTTTGTCCTACAAGGAACTCTTATTGAAGAATTAGATTTAAATGCTGAGCTGACCATGTCTGTGCCCTGCAGTGAAAAGATTTTGAATCATTTCAATGTGTTCAGGGGAAGTTTGGCTAGGACAAAAGAAAAAAGAGCTGGGGGTGGTTCCTTTTTACTTCTTTCTGTATCTCCAACAATCTGGGTGGCAGACACTTCGGTCAGATGGTGGGATCTACAAAACACCACAGTTCCTCTAGCTCAGTGCTTGCAGACTTGTACCAATGCTAATTTTAAAGGCCCATCCTATTAATTAGACTCATTTACTGTAGTCTTTAAAGAGTATAACCATATAACCATGTAACTAACTGTCTATCCCAGAAATCATCTAATTACATAATCTATAATATTGTTTCTGTCATGATTCACTTAATTGCATGTCTGTTGCTACAGCACATGAATTTGAGAAAATTTTTGTTTCCTTACTCAAGAAAACAGTTTGTGCTCTCAAGACCAATTTGCCAGCTGGAGCATGTATTTCCTACAAAAGAATGCAAAGATAAGGCTCTTATAAATATATATAAATACATGGAAGCATCACAATTTCTGCAGCTATACTTTCCTACTGATGTCAGTAATGGTGCACCACAGTCAGCCGTCTCCATAAT
The DNA here is from genome assembly GCF_023343835.1 of Lagopus muta. NCBI lineage: Eukaryota > Metazoa > Chordata > Aves > Galliformes > Phasianidae > Lagopus > Lagopus muta. The sequence continues at coordinate 99,701,526 of NC_064434.1, forward strand.
CTCCTGGCACCTGATCCTCAGGGAACTTCCTGTTGGAAGTTCCACTCTGGCAGCTGCCTTTGAGTTCACACAGTCCAGGAAAAGATCTGGAGGTATTTTTGCTTTTTATTTTTCTCCTCATTTTTTTATCTTGAAAGTAAACAGTAGTGTTTGTGAACTGGTAACACAGTTGTTAAGGGAGGATCATTGTCTGATTAATTCATCCAGGGAGCTGTAGTAATATGGCTGTGTGTTACTTAACAATGATGGGTAGAAATCAGGAAAGAGCTGCTTCACAAAATTAATAGACACTCGAGTCTATTCTTCAAGACCTTGGATTGTATATATAAAACAAGTGGGAAATTATTCCAAGCCTCTATTTATCCCCATGTAGTTCAAGCATGGCCCTGAATGCTATTACTAATATGCATGAAATCACAGTTCTATTTTATATACTACTATGATTTTATTTAATTCAATGATAATTGGATGTTTCCCTCAGTTTTATCTCAATGGTGTTTCAGGAGAATCCTATGTTTGGGCATTTTTGCGTTGTTTAACAACATCTCGCTCTCAACAGCTGTAAATGAAAGTGGAGCAGTGTGTACCGTTCTGATAAAAATGCCTCACTAAACAAAAAGAGGAAGGAGCCAACCTCCCTCCGCTTCTTTATTAAACTCATAATTTGTTGTTGGCCCTGACCCAGTGTTTTAAAATGTCTGTGTTTCACCAGTTGTGTTAAAATGAAGCATGCTTGGCATAGTTTTGAAAGTCATTAATAATTGAAAAGATCCCTTCTGACTCCAGTGATATTTTTTCAATCTTCCAGCTTCTGCATATAGAATTTTTACTAAGATCCGGAACAAATTTTGTAGTTTGATATATGAAATCCAGAGTTGATCAAATTGCTACGTCTTCATCTTGATGTCATTTTGACATTCAGGGAATGTTACCAGTTTCTCAACTTTGTTGTAAATACTACTATCCATTTCATGGGCTGTTTATAGTGATGTATTTCAGATTGAAGGTATGGCTTACACTTGTCTGCTCCCTGTGAGGAGCTGTTGGCTGCCATGAGGCCTCCCCACAGCCTGCTCTGCTGTGGGCTGGACAAACACAGGAGCCTCAGCACTCCTCATGCACGCAATCTTTTGGGCCCTTCTCCACCTTCGTAGCCTTCCTTTGGATGCTCTCTAACAGCTTTATGTCCTTTTTGTGCTGTGGCACCCAGACCCACACCCACTGCTGGAGGTGAGACCACACAGTTCAGAGCAAAGGGGACAACCAATCCCCTCACCCAGTCTTTTTTTATCCCATATATTCCATATTTCATATACATGTATATTAAAAGAATGAGTCACTCTTTCCTCTAGTGGTCACTCTCGTTCTTATGACGCTATAAAGAAGCCTTAACAGAATGGACTTTGCATTTTATACATACAGCTAATTTAATCCTTTTACAATTCATTACAAACATTCCAGTGTTAGAAAGAGTCATTGTCATTATTTTTTTTTTTTTTTAACTTTTTCTATGTAAGCATCATTTTTCTCATCTGGAGTATGTTTAAGTGACTGGGGAAAGAATAACTGATATTTGGTAATGTTAGGGTTACTGTGAGGTTTATGTAAGAATTAGTTGAATAGTTTAAAAAACCTTAATCATCTCCTCTCAAACACCTACTTATCAGTACTTATTTTAAAGGTGAAAATGGTGGAATCTTTTCAAAGAAAAGACACCATCTTGTGTCTCATTAACTTTGCTTATAGTTATAATTATGGAGGAATTAAACAAAAGAAACAAGCAAACAATCAAAACCCCAGCAACTTAACAGCTGCTTTTACCAAGGTTATTCTTCAGCTTGCTTAGTACTTCAGCGTGAGTCAACATCAGCAGTTACCCATGGAAGTCCTGCTAGTGAGCTCACGTACCATGCAGATGACTCACAAGCTGTGCATATCTGGAACAGCCATTTACCATTACAACAAAACAAAACCAGAAACAAGCCTGTATCACTAAAATGTCATTTCAAGTGTCTTGTAGACAAACTGGTCCCTGATGATAGGCTGGTGCAGAATGACTCAGTGACAGGAATGTGTTAGCAAGGTCCCTTCCACAAGAATTAATATGTGTAACAAGGAAGATAATCTTGCTCAGTCAAAAAGTGAATAATAAATAAGGACTCAAAGATGGGGTTCAGCGTCCAGGCCTTATGATCATGATAATGTTTTTGAAGCTATTTCTTGAAACTATTTCTTTATTGTGTATAGAATATTCATTCTGTTTATTTTCCAATGTTAAAATTAGCTCACTGGTCTCCAGAGATCATTTGGGTTGTGATCTTTTCTCCTTTTGGATTCCTTTAAAGGTGGTAGGGAGGAAGAGAGACAATTCAGCATGTGCATAAAGAAAAATAACAGTTAAAAATAAAGGTGTGTTATTTAGCTCTGGCTTCAGGGTTGTATAGCTTTTAACGTGTGAAAAAGATTATATACCCTATAAAATACTATATACACATAGATATATATTTTGCCTAGGAGCAACATAAAAGCTAGGATTCTTGGATCTATGAAGGGGAGCATAAATACTACCTCTCTTTCAATGGCAAAAATGCCTGGGCTATAAGACATAAAAGTGCTTACTTGTCCCTTAGTCTTATCACACAAAATATGCAAAACATCATAGCTGAGATGGAAGGCTCCCTTTCCATTGTAGATACGCACTGCACCAGAAGCATTCTGGTTCATTCAGCTGGGGCCTGTGATTTCAATGATACTTAAAAATTATAATCTCAAGTATTAGGCAACAGTTTTGTCATGGAAAATCAGCCTCACTTCTCTCCATCCTAATGTAAGCCCATAAAGGATCTTTGACCATGAACTGAAACTTGCTGAGAAAGCATCTCCCACGAGTCACGTGTTCCATCTCAGCTTTTAGGGCGGACCTTCGAGGAAGGGCGTCTCTGAGTTGCACTGTGAGGTCTTCACACTCCTTCCTTCTAGATGGAGGAGAAGGAGACAAATGTGAAGACAGAGATGTCCTTGGGTCTTACCTGCTTGCTGATTCTCCTGGCCAGCTGCTCCTGCTGCCAGCATCACATGTGCCACTGTGCAGGCAGGATATTCATCTGCCAGGAGAGCAAGGTGGTTCAGCTGCCTCGGGACATTCCCACAAATGCCACAGAACTGTAAGTAGAGAGAGGGAAGGGTGCAAGCAGCTCTCTTGCCAGCTTTTAACATAGCTGCTGCTTGGCAAGCCAACGCCTGTGTTTGTAGGGGGTCAGTGGGGAACCTCACACCAGCTGTGGAAAAGCACAGTGCTTCCTTTGGCACTTGGTTAATTACAGCTTGAAGCTCCTCTCCCTTACTCTTATAATGCTCCCTTTCAGGTCTCTGTTAAGAGAAGATATAGTACCGTGTAATACAAAGTACAGACTGGATTTTAAACGGGATTCCTTTGTGCTGTGACAGCAACTTGAAGCTTTGTAGGGTTTCTTTACAGCTTGCTCTCACACCATCAAAGCATGTTTGGGGCAGGCAAGTTTTACTACAACAACCTAGTGAGTTCTTCTGGCTGTGCTGCAGGGCCTTCCCAAAGGTTCAGGCTTACTTGCCAAGAAGCAGGTTATTGTTTTCTGTTCTGAAATCACAAAGGCAGTAAAGAAAGGACTGAGATAAGCTTCAGAGGACGATTCTCCTGTATCAGAGAAGCAGCGTGACTGACTTGGAGGGAGCTGGCTGTGTAAAGATACAGTATTGTATTACTTGAGGAAGAGTTTTGTTTATCTTAAAGCTTCTTGTTTTCATGAACAGTACCGTATTGCAGCTGTTTTCTGTGTCACTGGCACAGGCAAGCAAGAGAAGTCATGCAATGTCATGCACCTGCATAAGCAATTGTTTTCCTTCTAATTTCTCTTAAAGCAGATTTTATTGCCCCCTTGCCTACACCCACAGCTGTCTGGCAAAAGTGAAAGGAATGATCCTGGATAAATCCTTAAGTTTGGTGGGAGGATGCAAAGAAGAATGATACATTGCGAGTTGAAAAATACATCCCTATCTTGACCTCGCAGACCACACCATACCCCCACTTACTGTCCCACAGTTTTCCTAGCGCGGAAGTTTTGTTTTATTCAGAAGAGGCAGTTGTTTTGCTCAATGAATCAGTGGACTGCAATGAAAATTTGGAGAAAATGCCTGAATTAGCCACAGGTCAGTAAAAGTTTAAATCATTCTCACGACTAGAGGGAAAAAAATCCATCTGTGAATTAGGTCATCTAGATTTTGGGCGAACCATGCTCCAGGCGTACACTGCTAATTTTGTTTAATTTTGCTTTGATTCTTTCTTTAGATTACACAGTTAAGGTCTGCCTTCTAGGGATTGAAGAAAAAAAAAGCAGTTTATAATTATTTCTGCAAATAAGCAGAGTTTTATATTGCCAAAACGCACCTGCTAGCAAAATGGGATTTGTTTCCAGCAGATCCTTGTTAACTTCTCTGGGGTTTGTTAAGGTTGTTAACTGCTGGTGTTTCAGCACAAGTGTGTGTTCCCTGAGGCAGGCTGACTGCAACGTCAGTGTGACTGAGAGCATCAGCTGCGTCCTCTCTTCTTGCAGTAAATATTGTACTTGGAATCTCTTGACTTGACTCTTCCCATTTACACCAACTTTTGTTTCCTCAGGAGGTAATTCTGGTCCTTGTAAACCAGTGTAGCCCGGGATTAATTTCAGCGTAGTTAAAAAATTTGTACACAAATACTCTGTAAAGTATAGTGTTCATGAAACTAAAACCAGATGCATTGGCTGAGGAGTTTGGTCACAGATAAGCATTAGGTCTTCGTTGAAAATAAGATGGAAACTCTAGAAAAGTGCCTTCCTATGCACCTCTAAGCTGAGTGCCCAGTAGGGCTGTTTTCAGCAGACTGAAAAAGACCTCACCACTCCAGGTGCTGTTGCAAATGTACCGCTGGTAACAGAGAAGATGTTTTCTTCATATTTCTTTAAAACACTTCTAGGAATCAAAAGGGCTTTAGAACCAGTGTGGCACCTAGAGGATAAATGGAAAAGCATCCTCTGCAGAACATGAACACAAACTTCTCCCTGCCAAGTACAGGTCCTGCAAAGTGCTTTGTTTCTCTAAGAACTCATTCTGAAAGTGCTGGATGTGGTTTATGGCTTGACGTGAAGGAGGGGTCTTCCGTTTACTTTAATCCTTTTACTCTCTGTTATGTGGCCTTGTTGGCTTTCCTCATTTATCCTGGTGTCTTTCCTAGTTTTAGCTGTTAAAAACATGCACATGAAAGCACTGGAGAGAGAACAAAAGCTCTATAAAACTCCAGCACTTCTGCTTCCATGTGTTTCTGTCTCAGTACAGTTATTTCTCAAGTTGGGACAGTGGCAAGCAGCTATGTTACACAGTAAAAAAAAAAACAAAAAAAAAACCTCAGGTTGAAAATAAAGAATCCTCACAGAACAACCAGCTGTGATGCTGCTCTTTGCTGCAGCTGATTTTTGTGTGATTGGGTTGGGTTGGTTTGTTCTTGGGGTTTTTTGGGGGGGTTTGGTTTTTTTTGTTTGTTTGTTTATTTTTTTGTGCTTGAGGGAGGTTTATGAGGTTTATGACCTATTGGCCACTGACACACGCTGCTGCGGTGTTTTTTCAGTTATTTCCCGACAGTGAGAGCTTATGCTCAGCAGGGAGTGTGAGCTTTGCAGCATGATGTGAGAGCAGAGGCTCTGCTCCTGGCTCAGCACCTGCTTTAGCAAGGGCAGCACAGATAGAATGTTTGCAGCTGCCATTTCCAAACAACGGCACACAGAGCAGGGATTGGAAGCCACAGGTTTCCAGTTCTGCAATGCCTGCTTTTTGCAAAAGCTCTGGAGAGAGGACTGCTGCACCTCTGTGTGTGTGCTCTGCTCCTTGCTTGTTTGAGATTCCTTTGCAGCTGGCCTGCTCCACGAGTTTGCAGGAGCAGATGGTTCTTATTAGCTGTTCTATTTTATAACCTTTCCATGGAAGAGGAGTTGCAAAGGAATATATTTTGGCTTTTATATAGGTGGATAGGTATATAAATAGATAGATGGTGAAATGCTCTTGACAAATACATGAGGCTGTGACTTACTGTAGTGGGAGCAATCCATGAGCATAGAGAGGCAGAAAGTTCAGATGGGGAATTTAAGTTCATTTGTGTCAGAAGATTAACTATTATACTATAACTATTATGCCTGCAGAGTGAGAAAGGGGAACAACTGATTCATCACCTGTGATAGTTCACTCCTTGAAGAATTCAAGGAGTTTTAAGATGCTGTGTCAAGCTTTGTAGACCATCCTTATTATTTACTAAGGTTTTGTTTAGTCCATAGAGATCTTGCTTTGAGAAAGTTATGCAAACACAAATAGCTTGTTCTCAAATAGAGGGGATCCTTTCAGGAATTTATCAAAGTCCTTTAAGCAGAATTATGTGTGTAGCAAATGGGAATACAGCTAGAGATGCCGGGAGAAACTTACTCATCTCTAACTGTACCCTTCCTTGCTTTTGAGCTTCTGATCTGAGTGCCTTAAATCACACTTACACTACCCCATGAAAGTAGAGAGATGTGGTCCAGCAGTTAGGTGTACCTGTTTGGGCAGTAGAATATATCTCCAACAAAATAAAGCAACAGTACATGGCAGCTTTGTAAGGGTAATGGAAAAGGGTTGCTTGGTCCAATTCTGCTTGCATTCCTACAGGGTTATGTGACAGAAATATTAGCATCGGTGTTTTATCTGCATCTTATAATTGGTGTTATTTTTAAAAGGCATTATGAAATCAGATTTGTTCATGCTGTATTCATTACAAGGAGAAACTGTCTCCAGCTTAGTTGATTTCCTTATTTACAGTTGCTTCTAAACATCACTGACACAATGATCAGTCCTCCTTAGCCCACAGCAGCAGGGAGAGATGGACCAACAGGTGCCTTCTGCTTGCCTCTTTCTGAGCCTTGGAGATGTTGTAAGAAACATCTCTGGAAAATGAAGGCTACTCAAAGAAACCTTGCAAATGGTGTTATTCAGCCAATTAAAAGTTCCCCCGAGAGGAACTGTTTAATGTGTTAGTAAGCCAGAGGCTTCAGCCTGAGAATGCTGCCAGTTCTAGAAAGGAGTAGCTAAGATGACTGAAATAACTGACACTGGAGACAGCCCGTCATTTTGCACCCATCTGTCACAATGCTGCCTGAAAGAGAGGGAAATTGCAGGCAAAATTAATAAGAGCAAGCCTTGATCATAGTGTTTTGTACTTTAAAATACCTTCTCTATCTTCACTAACCAGTTCAGCCACTGGCAGAGCTGTTTAAATGTAAGTTATGTAGAAGCCTTTCTCCCATGTATCTGCAAACCATAAACAGTGGGGTTTTTCTTGCCCTCTGCATAGGTGTTTTTGTACCACTGCTCAAGGTTATTTATTTTAGATTATCAAGTCAAGGCTGAGTAGGTGTCTGCCCACTAGAACTGTGGCTGCCTCGAAATAACAAGTTCTATGTTATAAACCAAGTGAGTCAGATGTGTTTCCCTGAGACACAAGCTATGAATGATGTGAATGGGAGCTGCAACACACCCAGTGACAGCTGCAATTAGATTTTTGTTATGCTTTCACACAGAAGGTTGAAATTTTTAAGCAATTACAGCTCTTATTCAGGTGTTTATACAGGTGGATTGACCTTAATACAGAGTGTGGGGAGAAGAAACGCAGCTAACAAAAAGACCTGTGAAGCTTTCAAGTGCATTATGCAGTTAATCAATAAATCTACACGTTATCAGACAGGGATGGTAATATTTGCACAGCAGAGCATTTTGTATTGTATGCTATCTGAAGCCAAGTTTTTAAAAAACTTTTCCTTTTTAACCAGCGTTACTTCTGTTAATGTAGAAAAAGTCTATGGCTAGTGTTATGTTCTTCTCTTTTCAAGTTTACGACCAGTTCACACTTTGAAGCCGAACGCTCTAGAGCTTGGTGTGCAATCACCAATTGTACAGTGCTGGAGAGGTCCAGTGCATATGTTGGGTGTTGGGTTCTGTATTTGACGTTTCCATTGGGAGGATAAAAAGAAATAAGCAGAGCATAAGAAGACAATAAAGGCTCCAGGAAGCAAGTGACACTAAAGAGGGATAATAAAGCCTGTAGGGCAGATCCTCAGCTAGTATAACTTGCCAAGTACATATCTCTGTAGAAACATCCGGTTTTCACAGACTGAGAAGCATTTCAACATAAGGAGGTGCACTGTGTGCAATACAAGGGGCTTTCATGCTGCACCATGCTCTGCTGGCTTATTTGTGGTAACGTGCATGACTTCCACCTGACTTGTAATGACTGAAATGCATGATCTAGTCTGAAGATGTATGGGTGTGTACATGTGTATCTAAAGCATCTTTGAAATGGGAGTGCATTCACTTAGAATGCTGTGGCCGTGTTTGACTTGTTATATCACTATGTTTTTCCAGGGAAACAGAGTGAAAGACAAGACTTGTTTTTTTGTTTGCGTATGACACTGAGACTTTATAAAAGGTCTCAGCATGAGCCCTTGGGGTCAGCTACAGAGACTCCTGCTGCACAAATCTAGACTTTCCAGCAGCTTCTGTCTGGTTCCCTGTGAGGCATAAATTCGCATCCAACTCCATCTGGATCCTCTGCCTGTTCAAACAGGTATCCTTAGGACAGAAGGTGTTTCTGCTGTTCTCCAACCAAACCAATGGTTTTACTCTTCACTCTCTTAGTTGTTATTCTGAAGCATTTAAGTCATACAACATGACTGTCACATGCACATCTTCATTGTAGGAGGTTTAAAAAGATTCCAGTTTAGAAAGAAAAACTTACGTAGGCACTGGCATGTGATCTCTGAGATCCATAATTTGTAAAAAGGCAAACAATTCTTTGGAATAACAAAACTGAGGAGAGAAATATTGGTTAGGGACCTAACTGATGAGGAACTTTCCTATTCTTCGTCTGTCTTTTTGTGTTTGTGTGGATTAGAAAAATATTTACAGTAAAAATGATGCTCAGAATCAAAAATTTGTATAAAAATCAACTGGTGAAGCACATGTTTACATTTACATTTGCTGAAACACTGTCCTAAGCACAAAAAGAACCGGGTTTATGTCACTTCCCAGCAGATGAATGGGGTTCCTGGTATTTCTCATCTCTGTGTCTCAAAATAAAGTCTCCCAGTTTGACATTTTAGACATGACCTGCTTTACATCTACTTATAAAGAATCATAACTTGTTTATTGAATGGCATTAATATCAGTGTTTTTTTCTAAACCATTTGGAAGATTGAACTTAGCCATTTGTAGCTGTTGTGCTTCTTTCTTTTGTCTTGAACAAAATGTCTGCATCTTAGATGTGTCCCCATTCAAATCTCATCTCATTTAATTATATCTTAGAAGAGTTTGCCGGTAATGTGATTTGTAAGATGTGAGCTGGTAGGCACCAAGGTTGAGCAAGAGAGTTCTGGTAAGGTCAGAAATGGGTAGCTTTCAAATTAAAATATGGTTAAAAGGGAAAAGTTGTTAATTTTAGGGGACATAATAATGAAGGATATAGAACCATCTTTTATCGTTCTGATAAAAATATGGATTAAAAAAGCATGTATGAAGAATTCTGAATTCACCAGTGTCTTGCAGCAGCCAATTTTCCTTTGCTCTGAATGGTGTGTCTTACTAAACCCTTCAGTCATAAGGAGCTCAAGGTGTTTATGCTGAGATGGATGCAGAAGGGTGAGTGTTTGTGCCTCATGCTCCAACCCAATGGGGAATAAGCTGCTGTGGTGTCGGTGTCACAGAGCCATGCAGAGCTCCTCAGTTTTCTCTCTGTGTGTGTTTGTCCATGCACTGCACCTTCAGCTCCTCGCTCTAGTTTATAAATGACATTTGGGGAATTTCAGTTAATCATTTTCTGGATCTGGCCTTCAGCAAAGTTATACCAGCACTACAGTACTGAATAAATAAATAAGTCTTGTTAACCCCTTCAAACCTAAGCCATTTCTCTTAAAACTTTACCAGTGGTATTTTGTGATGTATGTTGAAGATTTCCATTGGAAGGTGATTTCGAAAGTTCCCTGCTTAATTCTGCAATTATTCACCCATTTATTGTGTCACCCGATAGGCCTGCAGGAGAAAGTCTACTGCACAGCTTGAGGGTTTTCTTCCCAGGTGCCAAGGAGGGTCTCACTGAGCTGGGAACATTGCTCAAAACATTAGGTACATGGAAAGCTTAGCTTAACAAGGATGGAAAATAAGAGAGTAGATGAGGGATGCTAAAAGAGCAGACAGTGTGGTCATATCAAAGAAGATCTCCAGAATATACTGTCTTGAGGTGAATAACTGCTCTAAGTGCCTGCAGTTTATATATAGAAGGGGGTCCAGTGAAACTGAACCAAATTACACAGTGTAGCAAAGAGGAACAAACTCAGTCACCTCACGGAGGAATGGAAGAAACACACGTGGAGTTCCCTGTACTTTATACGGTCTCCTCTAGCTTGACAGCTTTTTATTTAGTTCTCTTAACTTTCCTGAGTGTCCTTGTGCAGGCAAGCTGAAAGATAATTGGGATAGGTTCACAGCTAATTTAAATTGTCATAGCTTCATTAACTTCAGTGGCAAGAGCTGAGTTCATTTTCACTGTATGGCAGTGGCATTGCCAGCAGTGTGTTTGTGGTGGCAGTGGGTTGGCAATCTATCTGTGTGTGCTTTTGTTAAACAGGACTCTTTGGGCACAAAATGCAGGTATTGTTTTTCATAATGGTGTATTAGTTTTATGCTATGAGAGGTAAAACTGTGGTAGGAAAAGTCACTTTCCTTTGTTTAAGATATTGACCTTTCCAGGCAGAGCCTGCAAATTATTTCTCAGCCTCTTCCTACAATTTGATGAGACTGCTCTTATTAGCAGTGAAATGCAAGGCTTTAAAATGACGCGTATTCCAAATTATAGGTCAGAATCAAGCCTGGATTTCATGTAAGAGTGTAGAAAAAATATTTCTTTTAATTGTCTTGCATAAATTATAATAAGGAGCCCAACTGCTGCCTTTCTTCTGGTGCAGCTTCTTTCTTTTTTAGCATGTAGGGTCAGGAAAGCTTGTGATTTGTTCTCTTTATTTAATGTTTTCTTCGAAACATCCTCATGCACTTTGGGAGCTCAGTCTGAAATATATGGATGCTTCTTATCTTTCATTACCTTATCAGGCCACTTTGATGCATTTGTTCCTAGGTAGCCAGAAGAGAATTTACAGCTTTATTACATGCAAAGGGAGATATGTTTCTGCTTCAAATGAAAACTACCTTCAATCCAACCGTGCACAAACTACTCCTTGTTTTTCATTGATATGTTTCCGTAACTTTCAGGCTTTCTGAACCCATATTTTTGCCTGGACTGGCTAAATAACGCTCTATCTTTAACTGTAACACATTCAAAATTTGATAAGGTCAGGGCAGCCTGGACTTTGAACATGCTGTTGCTTGGTGTGCTGCGAGCTGAAGCTTTCCACTCTGTACACCATCTTATCTACACAAGAATGCAGTTGCTAGTCAGCACGTTCACATATTTTGCCTAGAAATCCCATTTTGTGAAAGCCTACGCAAGACTGTCCTAGTAACTTTCCTGGTGACCTTACATTTCCCTATACGAGGGAAATGTGGATCTGATTTCTGTTGTGATGCTTTGCTCAAATACAGCCAATTAATAAGAACTGATTTGCAAATATTTCTTCGTACACAATCTGTGAATCTTCAGTGGTTTTCCAAAATCTCTATGCACATAAATACTGGGTGGGGAAAAAAAAATCCAAGTTTTCTGAGTTTGATGCACCCTTTGTTTGAGTGGCATAAGGAGGGCATGTGTGTTAAAGTGATGCTGAGCAAATATTTTTCGATTTGAAGTGGTAATTAGTTATGTTTAATAAGGATATGAAGTTAGTCTGTGAAGATTGGAAGAGGAAGTAGAAAAAGTGGCGTGTACTTTGGTATGGTTTTCTTCATTAAAGGGGATTGTCACGTGGGCAGATTAGGGATTTTAGCAGTTTTCTGTAATAAACCAGAGTCTTTTATTGGTTGTATATTCTGTGCTATACTTCACATTTAGAAATGATGCCCGGTGTAACAGTCTTGCCCACATTGGTTTTGAGAACTGTGGATTTCTGTGCTGACTTTTGCTTTGATTTCTTTTGTAACTTACAGAATTGCATACCATAAATAAATCGGGCTGTTGCCTTTTGTAGCCCAGTAAACATGTTGGAGGACATGCTATTTAACAGGAAGCACTCAAATCTAAGAGAGCAAAAGCAGTCATCTATGCAAGAAAGAAAACTTAACTCCAGTAGTGGGAGTTACAACCCATGCTGTATTCTCTGGCATTTCCATCCTCGCAAGTGCAGAAAATGAGCACAATCAGCCAAATCCCTTTTCTCCTTCTTAACTACTGGGAAATAATCAATGCTGAAGTCTTTTCTTAGAGCCTAGTCTCACAGCTGGAATATTTATGGTATACAGAAACTTCTGAGCAAGCAAGGTATAAGCACAGAGTCTGTAAATCTCCTCACCTTGCAACCCCAGTACTGTTAGGAGGCATAGGTTTGATGCTGAAAAACTTGCTTCATCCTTGAAGTTTTCTTTGGCCACTAAAGATACTATGGAAACCTTTTGTTGTTGTTGCTTTGGCAAGTGGAGAGTCATAAAAGAAGTACAGATTGTGTAAGAAAATGACAGCAGTACAAGAAATGTCCCAACAGGACGACTCTCTCTAGGTGGAATTGCTGGTTTGGAAAAATGTCCATTGTATCTGAATCCCAGGAGTTATAAATCTCCTATTTGCAGTATATTGTTGCCATGGTGGTTGAAGACCAGACTATGTTCTTCATGGTAGTGACCCCTTAGAGGAATACCCTACAAGAAAATGTAGAATTTCATTCCACAAATATTTGTACACATCCTAATTGCTTTGCCCAAGCAGCTCTGTTGCTTTCCAGTGGGACAAATCATAGGCGTGGAACTACCCATCTGTATGTATTTGCAGATTCAGGACTTTGTACTATTGCACTGCACAGAAACAACTCCAAGGAAAAATAAAAAAGGTTTCTGAAAGTACAAACGAAATACAGACCTGATAAAATTTATTTAAAGTCATGAGTTGGGATTTTAATGGTTTTAGTAAGGTGCACGGAGATGTTGGGATATTCTTAGTGTTTGCAAAGATTTCTGTAAATATTAACAGATTTCACAGCGTTCCTTTTAAGTAGCTAAAATACAATTTTAATAATTTCAGAAATGGTAAAGCTATAAGATGTAAATGGCAGGTCATTTCCCAAGTTACAGGGTAACAGAGGGAATCAGAGGGGCAGCTGGGACTACAGCCCCTTCAGGATCTTATTCACCCGTCCACAATCCTGTGGCAATGTATTTCCATGCTCAAATAAACAAAAAATATCTTGCACACTCATATTGCTTTCTCATAACTTTCTCACAATGAAAAGCCTTTATGCTCAGCAAAAAGAAATGGCTGCTCTTTTGAATCTAAGTAATGAGTCATAACTCTGCTATTTTTGTAGCTTTCCAGCAATGCACATGCAGTTTCAGGGTGTTTTCTCATCAAATATGTTATTGCTATCATAGTACTGCTGCATCATCATGTGTCCACATGTGTCCAACCTGTTTTTCACCCTGTGAACCATATATCTGCCCAAGCCATGAGAAGGCACTTTCTTCAAGAGCATCCACTGAGAAGTACTTTCCCTTTTGGTCATACTGGTGTCTTGTTCTGGCAGGGGCAGCCTTGTAGCTTCAGGACTGTAGACTTGCAGCAGTTATTGCTTGCCATTTTGCTTGTCTGACAGAGGTGTGCATACTGTCTGGGAGAAGTGCTCCATTGCGGAGAGTCTTGGTCAAGGCTTTGAGAGAGTTTTTTTTATTTTTATTTTTTAATCTGTCAGATTGCCAAAAGGTGGCCTTGGTTCTAGGTATAAATTCATGTTTGGTGTCCTCCGGGCTGAAGGAACGTAATTGTGGTTATCAGCTAAAATAGGGAATGAGGCAGGGACTGCTTCAGAAGTTCCTGCTCTCATCTCCCCAAAGATATTTTGCATTCCACAGAAACCTCACTAAGCTCTGCTTTGGAGGGAAAGCAGGCCATTGTATTTATTAGCAGTGTTAATAGCCTTGCTAGCTAGAATACATCTCTACAGTGTTCATGGTATAAAGGAATGCATACATTTCTGTAGTGCATGACATGCTTGTATCCCAATTTTATGAACAGCTTTAGGCTTTAGCTTATACTGTACAGACAGATACAATGTTTCGTTTGTCCAAACTCTGGATTCATGTGGGCTTTTGATCCTAGAAGCCCACAAATCTATAAGGCATGAATCTTCAATATATTGTGAACTACTTTTCCTAAAGCACTCCAAAGATTGAAAACAGCATACCTAGGCTATATAGAGGCTGAAAGTTCACTTTGGGCATTAAGAATAACATCACTGTGGGAGTTTCTATGGCACTGAGTCCTTCCAACAGCAGTATCTGTATTTCAGTAGCTGTTGTCACAAAATCCAATGGCTGTGCTACTGTGCTAGCATGCATAACAGCATGCTTCCAAATTATGCTTGGCTTGTATGTTCACCCAAATGGTTATTTAAAAAGAAAACTCCATGAATCTTATTGAGGAGATGGTGGCTGAAAATACTTTCTGGGGTGGAGGGGCATGGAAAGGTGTCAAATCAATGGCTAACTGTTCCCTGCCATCTTAATGCTGAAATAGCAATATTCTCTATGTTAGAGGCTACCTATGGCAGATAAAGCAGATGATACATCTGTGAATTTCAGGGGATTATCCTTGAATGAAGGAGGCAGGAATATCAAAAAGCATACACAAAGGCAGACAATATGTCAGTTGTTTCTTTCTGTATGTTCATTGCATAGTTACTTTTTTTGCAATTCAGTATATGGACCCTAAATATTCGTTTGATGAATGATAATAGCAGTAGCACTTTTGCCAAAAGCAGCATATAATAATTTTTAAACGCTGCAGTCAAATAAACAAAGCCCTAGGAAATAAATGTTCTTTACAACTGTCAAGCTCAAAGCAAATGTCCATTTTCTCATCACCACAAAGTGTGCCTTCATCTGAGAAAGTGGGAGAGAATAGCCAGAATCACGCCTGTTATTTTCACAAATTATTTTCAGGAATAGATATAAATGTTACATTTAAAAGGGAAGAAAAGGGGAAGGAAAAGTGATTGGGTAGCAAGATGAAATTATCAGAAATGCTGAAATACTGAGCAATATGTGTAACCCAGCAGCTTAAGAGAGAGCAATTAGTGGCACATTTTATCAGTGATAAAATTCACTTATTCTTTCATTTTTTGTAAAACTGTCTTTAAATTAAGAGACCTTTCACCATGTAAGACATTTAAAAAGGAAAAAAAGAAAAAGGCGATTGTGTAAAGAAGCTGTAATTAGAAGTTTTAAAGTGATGATACAGACCTTTGAAATGGATCTGAATATACATAATGATTCTGGAAGGGTAAGCGTGAGACTTAACAGTGACGTTTCAGGTTTGGTGGTGACACTGACCGTCATTTCTACTAGCCCAAAGGCAAAACCAAACATAGTTAACCAAGTCTCTTGCAGCGGATTCCATCAGCTAGATAAGGTGTGCAGCACTTAATGTGCAGTACATCTGCTGACTGTGGATGTCACTGGAGAAGAATGTGAGGACAAGTCATTCTTTCATTATGAACTCTGATCAGAATGATTCCATCTTTGCATAGACAGATTATCATTATGTTGCTGATTAGTTAGCCTCTGTTCCCACTATTCAAGCTCATGCATTTGGTAAAAGGTCTCTTCAATACCCACTGAAAAATCAGTGGAAAAACTCCTATTGATTTCTATTGGATTGTGCAGTATTGTTGGGCCTGGTCTTCTACTGCGTTGCTTTAATACTTAGTAATCAATATTGAAGCATCAACTAATGAAAGCCAAGGAGTCTTGGCAACATTTCTCTCATACTACTTCTGAATAAATGTGTATATAAAAAGAGAGTATTAGACAAAATGAAGTCACTATACAATTTATACTCCTTTAATTACCTTCTGTCACAGCAAGTTATCATTACTTTTAATTAAGCAAATGTCTTTGGAGTGGTGAGATGTGCTGCCTCATACTTTGCGCCTGCTGGAAATGTTTATTTCTGTATTGGAGCTTTAATACGAAGTGTCAGGGGGATAGAAAGAGAGTAGAGGTTTCAGTATCAAATATATTCAAAATATTTGTGGGGCTTGCAGTTAATCACTGTCGTCTTTTGCCAAGGAAGTTCCCTGCCTTTTGCAATGGCACTGCTTGCTATAAAACATGAAATCTGCTTCTGATGGAAATGTAATAAAAACTGCTTATAGATCTAAGCTGAAATTTCTGTCAGATATTCAGTGTTATGTTCTTGAAGATTAAAACCTCTTTGAATATTTATTTGCAAGGTGTCCAGCTATTCTAGATCAGCTTTGAACTATCACTGGAGTGTGTGAATGATGCTCAGTAGTACATCTGTCACATATTCTATTATAATAAGGTTATTATTCCCCTTTCACTGTTTATCTATAATTCAGCTACAGCAATGAAAAAGACTCTTATGTACTATATGTGGGCACAAAGCCCGTGTAACCAATGCAAGCTTTTCAGACAGAGGATGAAAGGGAGTTAGTGAAGGTTATCAGTGCCAGGCATTGTTCTCACACCTCTGGGGTGTCATGTGGTGTGCCAAAAACCTCTTCAGTTACACAGTATTTGTTTAAATAAATTCACGGCTCTTCATTTGGACATGGCTTAACTTTAATAAGAAGGCTATATTGAAAGGGGGAAAAGTAGTGGTTTTTTATTTTTATTTATTTATTTGTTTGTTTGTTTGTTAAGTGTTTTAGTTTTCTGTGCTGCATTCATGTTAATGCTTCGGTGTTTGTGTTAAAAACTTTGCAATGAATGAGTAGCTCATGGTGATGTCCTTTTGCTAAACTGTATAAGCACTCACATCCAGACCCAGGGTTGGTGACCTGGAGCTCAACTGAGATTTGAAAAGCTGTTTAGAGCTGCAATGTGCTTTTCCTCAGCTTCAGTATGGGGGAGGAGGCCACTATTAATCAAAATAAGCTTGTGTGAGATAGGGTCATCGCCCTGTTACCCAGAGAAGGAAAGCAGCTGGGATTCTTCATTCTTTCCTGTCCTTTTAGGGGAGATCAGAGCATGTTGTGTACCAGCAGTATCTCTGAGCTGTACCCCTACCTTGCTTTGATAGAACTGGTGACCAGCCCTTGTTGTGAGCAGCAGTGTGTCCGGGTGATTATGTCCAACACAGAGTAGGAATCATTTGCTGATATGCTCCTTGGTCACCTGGCTCTGGAGCTTGTAAGCTCAGATTGACCTAAGCAGTCCCTGTGTAAAGCAAAGCTCCTATGCAAGAAACAGAAATGAAGAAAGCAAGCTATTCGGGTGCAAATCCCTCATGCTGATCAAACTTAATTCCTTCTTGCTCCCCTCTGGTGGATAAACGTTGGCCAGCTTTTTGGGTGAGAGGAAACTTCTAATCCCAACAACCCTTCCTAACCTAAGCTAACATACAAAAGGACACATTTTCAGAGAGCTGAACAAAAATACTTCACTTGTGCATTTAATTCCACATGTAATGAAGGATACTTTGTGCTCCTTTGTCCATTTAGTTCTGTTCTCCCTGTAGATTTCTGCTTTCACTTCCAGAACGAAGAATTCATATTGTACTTATTTATTTTCCCTGTAGAGAAAAGAAAAAGAAAAGGAAACTATGTTTGTGTTTGGATACCCAGAAACATTTATAGCTCTGCATCCAGCTCTGTGTACAGCTGTTCTGAGAGAGATACTAAAAAGCTGCAAGAGGCTTCTTGTGCCACCTTATCTCCTTCAGACAAGAGAAGAAACCCCCTGGCTTATAATGATAAGCTACAGCCTTGATCGATTTGATCTGTGCTTTTGTCCTTCATCATAATTTGAGCTATTGATTCTATTTATTAAAACTAATTCAAGGAACATAAACCCTGAGTGCTGTGCTGTTCCAGATCAGGCTGCTCTGGGCAGTCTGATCTGAAGCTAATCCATTCACCGCTGATTTATTTTCATTCTGTTTTCAAGCAGAGTTCTGTTCTGTGTCCTTACTTTTTTCCTCCATCTCTCTCAGCAAAAAAACCACCACCACCACCAACAACAACAACAGCAAAAAAAACAATTTAATTTCACACCTCCAGTGGGAGCAGTGTGATCTGGATTCCTTTTTCTGATACGCAGAGTGAGCTCAGGAAAGTTTCTCTGGCTCATATTTGTGCAAGTTTTTACATGGAAGGAGGTGAGGAAAAATTAGAGAACTAGTACAGCAAATGGGTCACAGTAAGCCTTTAAGCATCAGGAGAATTACAAGGCCAAGTCTATTCCAGTTGCTACTGTCACTTCTTGGTAGAAAATTCAGGGCTTTGTGGGTGTTTTGGGAGAGGACAATTTGTAGTGTCTGTGGGTGGTGAGCTGAGGCAGAGATATTGTCCATTGGTCAGTAGCTTGCTTCTTAAAGCACCTATGTATGAGAAAAGAAGCTCCAATCTCATTTAGTTCCTGATTCCCTGGCTATTTTGCAGCAGATCATGTACTGCAGTCCAATATAATGAGCAGGAAGCAGAAATCTTCAAAGAGAAATGGTTTTGAGGAAACTGTTTTGGTCTGGAGAAAAAAGAAAGTAGAGATTGAAGGGACTGTAAGATCTTGAAATTTCACATTGGCAGCATATTTCCCCTGGCTTTAAAAAGATTAGCAAAATGACCTCAAAAAACTTTGTGGAAAGCTGAAGTGTTCTTTTAATATTTTCATTATTGAAGAATGCTGAAGTGTTCTGATGGAATTTATTTTTAGAAATATGTTGTAGAGCCAATTCTTTGGAATGAAATAAAAGTCCGAATGAGATGCTGAAAGCATTAACCCTGATTCAGTTTTACCTTTTGATCTGCTGGCAGAGGGAGGGCACTAATCTTTTAATTGTTTTAACCTAAGGAGCAACCTTTTCTTCTGTGAGATACAAACACTTGCTCTAACTGCAAATATCAGAGAAAATTCCAACACTTCAATGAGACAGAGATCACCTTTTCCCAGTAGTGTTAGAACGAGTGTTGTTTGCTGATGTGAGCATGTCAAATGGTGAGTCCCATTTTGGCAGAGCCATCCTATGCTGGCTGTGTTGTGGTGATGGTTTTTTTTTGCTTTTCTGATGTGCATTTCAGTGGAGAGACAGGTGTTCCTACAACTCTATGTGGCTCAGGCACACCTTGAGTGGTGCCGTGTTTTGGTAGTCAAACTTCTTCTCATGTTTTACTTATATGAATCTATACATTTCTTCATCTTCATCTACCACCAGCAGTATCCTGTAGCAAAATGCTCCATAGCTTAAATAAATGTTGTGCAAAGAATGAAGTCCTTCCATTTTTGCAACTTTTTATCCAACTCTCGTCTTACTGTTCTGGTAATCATGGACAGTTGTCATCTTGCTGCTCACTCCATTCCTAGATCATTTTTTATGGTTTTCAGGCCTTGTGAAGACCTTTGCAGGATGACATTCATGACCTTCCTTCACTTTACTAACTCTTACACCTATACTCGTTTCTTCCAGTCGGGTGTTATCCAATTTTACATAAGTTATCTAGGAAGAGGACAAAAACATAGGTTACATTCACTAAGGTTATGTATTGGCACGACTGCTAACGTCTTTCTTAGGGGGTCTTTCATAACCTGCAGCTGCTCCATGAGCAGGTCAAGTTTCTCCCATCTTGATTCCATCCTCCTGTCACCATCTTTAACAGGACTATGTACATTTAGTATTTTAAAGTGCTCTACAGAGGTCTCATGTTTGAACAGCACTCTGAAGGTGAAAACACAAGCCATACCTTTATCCTGAATATATGATTTGTGGTCAAGCTGACATCTTTCTGAAACAACAGTAAATGCTTTCAAATTCACTAAAGATCTCATCTTGACCCTAGTACAAGATTTTCACTGTGTATTACTGGGAAGAGACATGTCAATATTAAATGAGATAATATAGTTAGTGTTTGTAAGGATGGTGGTTGTATCTGTTCAGGTTCATCATTGTAATATCTGAAGGTAAATCCCTGTTTATTAGAAGTTCAACAGATAAACTCAGCACTTGCATTGGTGAGCTAGCCTTCACTAAAATAATGAAAAATATATTTTATTTTATTTTAGTACAAGAAGAAGTAATAAGACTCCTGGTTTCGTCATTTATTTCTGTATTTCAAATCAGTGATGTCTATGGAGAAGAGGTCTCAATAACTGAGAAAGACTGTGAGGGAGAAAAGAAACTGTCAGGGGACTGGAGAATTAAATTGGAAAGAGCTATCCACCTGCAATTCATATCTCTGTGAATGTTTCCCTCAGCAATAGCTAATAGGCGAACTGAGAAAAGTTCTTGTCATGGAAACTGGGCAGCTAGAAAGAGTACCAGTGACCTGAAAATATATTGTGAGCTATGACAGTAAACACGTGTTTGCTGGACATAAATAAAATGTGCTTTGTCAGTCAAGTAGAAGACCTCATCTTGGCCATTGTCTGTGCGGTGCAAAGACTATCCAAGCTCTCCTATGCACACAGGAACACACTGCTCAGACTAATCTTGTTGGTGCTCGCATGTTCAGTGTGCTGTGTCCTTATTTCTCTTGCACCGACAGCGGCACAATCAGGAGCCAGCTGCTGCCAGGAGGCAGCAGTCAGCTGGGACATTCAGATCAGAGGAAGGCCTGACCAGAGGGCATGAACAGAAGGTTTTGTGTCTTTGTATGGTGCCAGACTAAATGAAAGGTGGGATTTTTCAACTTTTCCACTTTTGGTGGTGGTTATTTCAAAACATGTCTGAAATGCAAATGTACAGTTTGTTATGTGAAAAGATGGAAATGCCCCACTCACCAGAGTGAGACATGGGATCATATGGCATTAGGCCAGCATATTTCTGTATGAACTGTGTCAGCAGTCAACAAGTCTAATTGGCGGCTTGAGAACAATGGAGGATGTGCTGTTCATATGCTTCCTGCTTTGGAAGTTGCTGTTTTCCCAAAAACTGCCAGTTGAGTTAGTTGTGTTCGGTGCTCATGATGCTTTTTGGAAAGTATATATAGCATATATTTGATAGGAGAAAGGATATTTGCCTTTAAAAGGCTCACACTCATATCCAGAGGAAAAAGATAAAAGTATGATCAATTTTTCAGGTGCTGTTCCTTAAATGGTTTCTGACCACTCTGTTATCTGGGAGAATCAGGTATTTCATTGCAACTTCAAACAAGCTTTTGTGTATCCAAATAAATGTAAATATTTGGTGGAGATTCTCTTATTAGGCTGTGTGTGCTAGTTAAGTGAAGTAACAACGAGACACTTTTCTCTGTACTTTATTATTTTATGTGATTTCAGCTGTGTCCCACTAAACAAAGTAGGTATTTTGCTTATGAGACTATGGATAAGAAAGATTAAAAAGCATGATACTTGACAGCCTATAGAGCTGACTAATTGTTCAGTCAGTTGTATGAAGCTAAACAAGTGGAGTGCTGGATTCTGCAGCTGGAACAGGGCAACCCGAGATGTATGTACAGACTGGGAGATGAGAGGCTGGAGAGCAGCCCCATGGGGAGGGATGTGGGGGCTTTGATTGATCACAAGTTGGTGAAGGATCTAGGTGAAGAGGGCAGTGAGCATGGAACAGCCTGCCCAGGGCAGTGGGTACAGCTCCAATGCTGGAACTCAGAGAGTGTTTGGTTAGTGCTCTCAGATATAGGGTTTGGGTTTTTGGAAGAGATGTGTGAATCCCTTCCAACTTCGGATATTCTATGATTCTATGATCTTTCTAATGAATTAATCAGGCAAGATAAAGAGACAAAGGCAAATTATTTATTATTTTGCTAAACAGTGAAGGATCAGCAATACATTTTGCAGAAAAACTTTCTGTTTGAAGAGAGTTTTGTCTTTAGTAAAAAATCCAACCCAGAACTTGCAGGATTTTGTCTGTGGATAATTTATTTCAGTCAATAAAAATAGCATAATGTGTGGTGAGCATGCTGACATAGCAAGTCATGAGGTCTTCAAGGATGGAAACACTACACACAAAGGGTACCTATCACCTTTCTGGTATAACCTGTACCGATGAACAAACCATTGTTCCTCTCCCTGCTGAGGAGTATGATCTATTTTAACTCATTCCTGGGACAGGAATAGAGCTGTGTGTGAGCGAGATGTCTATTTTTGCTCCAAATCAAAAGTGGGAAGAAAGTTCTGAAGAAGACAATACATACAAAGCCCCCCATCTGCTTGGACTGTAGACATTTTCCATCACCCTGTTTGCCTTGACAAGTTGCCCACAGGAAAGAACATAAAGTAGAACACACTGTGGAAGAAGAACAAAATACCCAGGACTTGTGCAGTGCTCCTAATACTAGGAAAGTATTCAGAGATATTAATATGAATAGACACGACAGAGAGAGTTTGCTCAGAGTGAATGAATTTTTAATGGCTCCTCACCATAAAGATGGTTGTAGATATTAAGGTCACTTTTCAAGGAAGTAGCATACATTTCTCATGCTGTATGTTTCTCAAAGGCATATGTGAGTAAGCAGGGAGAACAAGCGTGTGCTCTCCGAATGTAGTGTAGTGTCTCCCAGTATAATCAATACTAATAAAGTGCAGCTATTTGTAAAAATAAAGCAAATGCTGTTTTCTATAACAGAGACAGAGTAACTTCATTCAATTAAGTTATTCATCTTACACAAAACAGTTCTCACTGCATGCCATTGGCATTAATAGGAGCAATTTTGGCTGAGTTTTCAAGCGTACTGTTGGCATTTTTTGTGGGCAACTCATTCTTGACAGTTAAACCCTTTTTGGATGAGAGTATGCTAGCTGCGAGTCTGTTCACTGAATGTAAAGAGGACTTGTTTGTTTTTGCAATTCATACTTGGTGGCAAATCTTTATTCTCTGTGTGTCTGTACTGTGGGAACCAATGTCTCTGTGTCAGAGGGTGTTCTGCAGTCATTCTACTCACGGGATGTCATTTGTGTTTGTTGCGTCTGCTGCACATTGCTGCTCTGCATCTAAATCTTCACAGTGGCATTTGTCAGACACTTTGCAAAGTGAGTTGACATATCCAGGCAACTAGCCTGGATAATCACAACTCTGTACAACTCAGTTCCTCTCCGGCTTTATCTCAGTGTAAAGCATCTCAGCCTAATGAGATGGAGAATTTAGACCTAGTGAGGAGCATTGAACGTCTCAGGCTGAGCAACAGCATGCTGTTTTATCTCTTTTCCTGACTGTGATTCTTGCGTTTTACTTTTTTCTCCATCTTTTTGATATTTTTTTTTTTAAGCCCCCAGCATCCGAATTCATCCCACTCTATTCAAGCAGAGGCATTTAAAGTCATTCTGAAGGTTTATATTTAACTGCCTGAACGTGTGACCTCAGAAAAAAGTTATCTGCAGCACAGTAGGGGTATGTTACTGAGGACAGTGCATGCTTTGTCCAGAAATGAAAAGTGTATCAGTGCTGAGACTAAACATACTATGTTTTTTTTGGAAAACTAAGAAGAAGAGGAGAGGAGTAAGCTTACAAGTATGTTTCTTGATCATTTTTGCAGTCATGTAGATTAACTGATGCTTTCTTTATTTTTAATATAATTCTGTGTCCTTCCTGATCTCTCCTTATTCCCTCTTAACTGCTGAGGGGCACATCATGCAGCTTATTAGCTGACCTAAGTGGGAATCTGGTAGTAAAGCAACCCCCACAGCAGCTTTTCTGTGAACAGCATTACAGTTCTGTCAGGGAAAAGAGGTCCTCAGCAGTGCAGGCAGAGATGTGCCTTGTTTCTGTTATGGTATGATGGGTGCCTCACGATGGAATGCCAATGGAGCATCAGCTGTAGGATCCTAAAACGCCTTCCTTCAGCTTTTTGTAGTCAGGTGGAATTATTTTGCCTAGCAAATATTCAATGCTATCACCATTTTGAATGGAAATGCCGTAACTTCTATTCATTGTACTTCTAATTCAAAATAGAAAAGGGAATTGGTTTTAAGGGACATCATTAGTAAAGATTAAAGAGTGATTTTTCATATGCAGCTGCACGTGTTGCCTTTTAAAGTCAGACCTTCAGAGTAGAAAGTCATTACTAATAACCGTATCATCACAGTTCTAATTGTATTTACTTTGTCTGTACATTTCACTGTTTAATAGTGCATAAATGAAAATATTTTCTTTCTCAGAGGTGGCTGCTTACATTACTGTTAGGCCTGGAATGATTCCTGAGTTGCGTACCTGAAAGGGCATCATGCTCTCCCCCAGATTTATTGTGCATTTTTCATTTAAACGTAAGAATAGTGTGACTCTGCTATCTTTAGAAAGTACACAAGCTTGCATGCAGCTATAATGCCTTACGCTTTGTGAGTTTCACCCTAATAGCTTCTTGTAAAATTTTAATGTTTCATCAGTTTACTTATTGCTATCTGTAGAAACAGCCGTAAAAAGATGGCTTCAATTTCTTCCATTTTGGTGGAGTTAGGAAGACAAAAAAAGAAAAAAGAAAGAAGGATGAGTTTTTGATTATGATGCTGAAACTCAGGAGCTCTGGCTTCAAGCCCTTGACCCTCTGACAAATTTCCTTTGTGGTCTAAGGAAATATCTTTTGGTTTGTATTTGTACAGCAAAGGCAGATGTGATCAGTTTTCTTGAGAATTAAGGGGAAAGGTGCCAAGATACTTGTAAGAACTTCCTGTACGCATTTCTCTTCAAGTTCTGAATTGACTTAACTTTTTGTCAGGACCTGATGTCTCCTTTAAAAAAATATTAACTAGGCGTTCCAGTATTTGAAGGGAGCGTATCACCAGGAGACGCAATGACATTTTATGAGAGTGGATAGTGATAGGACAAGGGGGAATGATTTAAACTGAGGACAAGTTTAGGTTAGATATTAGGAGGAAGGTTTTCACACAGAGAGTGGTGATGCACTGGAGCAGGTTGCCAAGGAGGCTGTGGATGCCCCATCCCTGGAGGCATTCAAGGCCAGGCTGGATGTGGCTCTGGGCAGCCTGGTCTGCTGGTTGGTGACCCTGCACATAGCAGGGGGTTGAAACCACATCATTGTGGTCCTTTTCAACCCAGGCCATTCTATGATTCTAAGACCTTTATCTTGTCCATTGACTATGTGGTCACTGAGGTCTCATTGAGGAAGTACTTTTTTTTTTCCTGTCTTTTCCATAAAGTATATAATGCCTGATTTTTCTTTGAAATACTCTCATTCACCTGCTCTTCTTACCCCATGTCCATTAAGAGGCTGCACAGTCTAGATAATTTCTCCTTTCACAAGCATTAGAATTGGTTAAAGAGCAATGGGCAGATCACAGTAGGTGAATGCAATGATTAGATGCTTTCAGCCAGATTGTGCACATTAGCAAGGGATTAAGGTCTCTCTTTCATAAATCAATTTAACTGTGTGTAAAGTAGGGCTGCTTAGACTCTTTAAATGTACAGATAATGTCTCAGATGGAAAAATGAATTTTAAATTGTAAAAATTGTAAAATAAATGAATTGTAAATTGGAAAATTAATTGCAAATTGTAATGCTTTTCCTTCAGTAGTCAGGCATGTCTGTCTGTGTCATCCAGTACTCTCCTTTGAAACAAGTCTGTAAATAAATTGTATGAATAGCCGTTACTGAAAAATATTCTGCTTGCTTTTAATTTTCCTTTGGATGAACACCTGTTGGCAGTTGAAAATAGCTTTAAAACATCATATGAATGTGATATAAAGACTTTAAAACCAGAAAAGAAATGAAAGCAGTTTTTGTGTATTGGGGTTGATGATTTTTGAAGCCTGTTTCATGATGGTTTTGGATCTGATTTATGTATTTACTCCTCTATGTCTGCTGATAGGAGGGGGAAACCATAGCTGTGTCCAAAAGCAGCTGCAAAATGATTTTTAGATTTCAGAGGTCTTCTACTTAACACAGCTGATTTTCATGCTGATCCATGAAAACAATTTTTAAAAAGGTTAAAATTTGAAATGTTTAAGTTTGATTGCACTTTGGGAAAGGAACTCGAGACTTTGGCCCGTTGTGCACTTGCTTGTAGATGAAGACTCGAACTCCTGCTTTGAGATCCATAGGGTCTGAAGCCTGTCTGAGCTTTGTGAGCATGCTGAGAATAGCACTTCTGCATGGTCAGAGGCTTCTGCCTGCCTTGGGTTGGGTCACCTAGACACCATGTCACAAAGCAAGAAACAGCTGCCATAAAATAAATTTTCTAAGAAAAACAAGAAGCTAAACACAAGGCCTAGAGATAGCCATTGAGCTCTTCTTAAGAACTGATGGGAGGCAGTCAGCTACTCACTGACTTCTGCTAGGATTATTTAGCTTAGCGTGTGAATTTCTAGTCCAAAATCAAGTCATGTTTTTTGCTATAAACAAAGAAGGATTTGACCTTTTACATTAGCTTTTTTTTTTTTTCTGTTGATGAACCATTCATGTAGTTCAAAATATTAAAATACGTGTGTATTTTATGACTATTTCTAGAAAAAATGCTGTTGTTTGTATATGTCTGCACATTCCCCTTCCTTGTGGAGATGTTTATTAGACCCATGCCCTGGTCAAAGAGAAGTAATTTCAGTGAGCTGTGGACTTAGAGATGTTCTTCACAACTTTAAACCAAATCACATTTAAGCTCAAAGGAATTTCATGATTGAATCCAGTGAGAATAAGGAGAAAAATTAGTGCCAAGCTGATACAGCCAGGTTGGTTTACACCATCTAAGACACAGTCTGCAATGTCTATTTTTTTTTCCAATTACAGCATGAAAAGCAAAATAATCCTTCACTGTTGCATTGTCTCGTCAAGCAAAACCACAAATAAACACAGGGCAGAGTTTTGTTGATTCTTGTATTTTGTCAAGAGCATGCTAAGTAGGTCATAGCATCATTTCATTTTGTCTTCTCCTGATTTAAGGCAGATTCGTCTGCTGGGACCTCCAGCAAATCTCCAAAGCAAGATGCAGTAACAAAGAAACAACCAAAAAAATTACAAAAAGACCAAATAAAATCTTGTTGTAAATCTTTCGGTCTGATAAAACACATGGTACTGCAGAAGATTAGATGGTGATAGCACCAGTATGTTGGCTTGGATACTGAAGTCAAATGGCTTTGAACATCCTGTTGCATTTATTTATTTGGAACTCAATTTGGTGATTTAGCATTATGGTCATGGAATATTTTAGGCTTTTTTGTTTTGTTTTCCTTTGGTCCTTATGATCTCAAGCTTACACTGTCTTCTTGATGTAGTTCATTTTAACATCATGAATTTGCAATTTACATGGGAGGTAATTCCACAAGACACACATTTTCTGATTAGCTGTGTAGATAAGAGAAATGAGTTTTAGAATGTTTTGTAAGAACTGTACTCAGCCATGTTTAATGAAGCAGAAATTAATGAGTTTTTTTCCAAGTCTAATTTTCAATAATTGCGGTTGTTTGTTGGGCAAGGTTATAGCTGGTGATGGGGGGCATTTTCCAGAGAAGGGAGCTGGGAAGAGGGTGCACGAGCACAATGGGAGCAAATTCTGGTAGAGACTTCTGCCAAGAAGTCTCTTTCTAATTGCTTAAGGAAAAACTTGTGGCACCAGGGTCTGAGAACTCATTTGATGAATATGGAAAATACAGTGTTTCACACATAAGTGACTAACCTCACAAGCACAGCATATTTATGTTGATTTTCTCACTGCACCCACTTTGCACATTTTCTATGCACCTCTGTTTTTAGAGACAATTTGCAGAAATGACCTTTATTTATCCACTTTTCTAATCTTATTTACCAAGTCTTTTTAGTTACCCATACCTTAGGCACCAGATGCTTGAATAATTATATCCAATCTTCCGTCTCTTTGTGGTGATGTTGATCTACTTTCTTTCACTGTGGTCACAGAGGGCTAGGTGGAAGAATATTAATTTTTCTTGAAAATTCTTTTCCACTTCATTCTTACATTCTGTCTGTCTGAACTACTTCAGCTGCTGAAGACTCTATTTTAGGGAAAAGTTTCATACATCTCTTTGTAGCTGAAAATGTTAGTTATTCAGGATCATTTTACCTGCTAATTTCTGTTTCTTGCATCATCTTCTACATACTTTGAGATAAACTTGGCACTATGAGATTTCTTTTGAACTAGACACAACAATATAGAAACAACATATATTTGGGTTGTATGCCCTTCATTGTGATATAATGTGCAAGTCATCTGTGTCAGTGGCTTCATATCAACTGAGGCCTTGCCCTCTTAAATAACCAGGCTTAGATGTCTGTGTGTAAGTAAATAAAAAAGTAGGTGATAGCTCTACTATAATTCTGACAGGCCTAGCCTTAACTGGCAACAGTATTTCAGTATTTTTGTAATCGAAAAATTTATTTGTAGCCTTTCATGAGATTAACTAAAAGTGATAAAAGGCATTTAGATGTGTAGACATTAGAGGTGGGACATAGGAAAACCTGTAGGAATTGGGCATGTTCAGCACAGAGAAATATCACCTGGTCTTACATGAGATTAATTCTCTCTCCAGGTGTAAAAATATCCTACCACACAACAGACAACAATCATTCTCAATCAGAATACTGAAGTGGAAAAAAACAGTTAAATATTATGTAATACAATATATTTAAGTGCATATGTATGCAGTAACTTGCATATATATATATATATATATATATATATATATATATATATATATATGGAGTGTATATCTGGCTTTGCATGTCAGTGACAACTAACTTTTTATTGATAAAGTCCCAAAGAATGACCTTCAATAAAAGTATTTAAACTGAGGCTTAAATCCTCTCTGGACATCAAAGGTTCCACAGGAGAAACGGGCCAGATTAAAATCTAGTTTGTACTGCTGTATATAGCCAATAAACATTTTTAGTGGTATTATATCATTATAATACTATAAAATCATTATATACAGTACAGTTATTATACAGTTCTTCTATTTCCAGCCAGATAAGATGAAAGGTAACCATGTTTCCTTTGCTTGTTTTCTCATTATGTGTAAAGCTTTTGATGGCCCCAATGCTGGAGACCTTGCAAGGGCTTCTGGAATGAACTGTAGCATAAATAACGATAACACTAACATCCATGAACTTTGAACTTGTATTTATGTGTATACATATATATATATATTTATATTTTTTTAATCTGTCCAAGAGAAATCAAATCTAACTGTATATGTCTCTAAAAGAATGCTAGGGTTAAGCTCTGTCTTGTTTTCCTTGGTGGCATAAGGAGTTCATAGCCTTGGCTGTACAATGCTTCACCTGCAGTAGGGCACAGAGAGAGGTTCCTGGCTGCTGAGCACCATTTGGTGTGAGGGAGAGACTTGATGCTGGGATTCCATTCCCTGTGTCTGTCCTTCTGCTGCTGGAGTAGCATCAAGGGAGCACGAAGCCTTCTTCCATCCCAGTAAAGATGCTGTGAGAAGAGCTCTCTGGATTTTTGTTGTTTTGTTGGGGTTTTTTTTGTTGTTGTTTTTGTTTGTTTTTTTATTTATTTTGAGGGTATGGAAGACCTGGGTGTGTTGGAGATGAGATGTACATCCATGTAACTGCCTGCATAAGTTACAGATCTTTGGATCACATAATCCTTAGTCTAACTTTCCTCTTGTCCTGTGCCAAGTGCCTGGCTGTGGGTTTTTAATTCTGCACCATGTGCTGAATGTTTATGGTTTTCTGTGGTTTCTGTTTGGGTACCTAAGTCCTAGCATTATTTGTTAGGACCAAACAGTGCATTTCTCCATTAAGTACATGTTTTTAAAGGACAGCTTTTTTGTTTGGCATGAAACATACTTGAACAAAGATGGACTGTATTTGTTTCTTTGGCCTTAAAACAATTGCAGTCACAAAACTAAGAAAATGCTTTTCAATTCTTTTCTCCACGTGCCCCAGAAAAAATTTGTTACCGAATAGCTAGTATCTCAAGTAGAGTGCAGATAGATTCTTGGAGCCTAATTGGTGAGATTTATTGTAATACAGCATTCCAATAGTTGTAATGGACTCCTATTCATTGCACAGTTGATAATTCAACAAGTAACTGATTCTAATGTTCAATATTAGTTATAACATTAAAGCTGGCTTTATTAGCCTACTTGGGGATGTTTAAAAACAATTAACCTTAATTTAATGAAGTGGAATGTGAAACTTCAGCTATTAAACTTCAGTTCTACCTTAACTGCTCCAGGGCACTAGGCATGTAGCTCCTAAATTCTGGCTCCTTATTAGCACAGGATTGGAGACTATTCAGCAAAGAAGCCCAAGGTTTGATTCTTCTATGTACTTGTAGCATTACTTATGTAGGTAATGTCATCTATGAATGAAGCTCCCTTCTTTAAGTAGTGTCAGGATCAGGCTGTAAATTCTTTGTGGGGTAAAGAATGGTATAGGCCAGTGTTTAATTAAAGAATTGCAAATCTATTGATGATCTACAGAGAGGATTCATTTCAGAGTATTGCCATAAAAATACATAAGTGGCTTTTCAGATGGAGCCCACTTTCTATAGTGCCAAAATTAGTCATGTCTCTACAAAGGAGAGGTTAGGAAAGGTTTCAAAGTAGATCAAAGTTAAACAGTTGCCTGATGGTTCAGCTCTGCAGCACTAAGCCTGCTGAGCGGTCTGCACAGATCCAATATCTGAACTCTGAAGGTACAGACATAGCTTTGCATGAATTATACTGACTGTGCTTTTAGTAGGGCTTTACAAATTGCTTGATCCAGATTAGGCCTTTTGTGGAAGCCCTTTAATCCTTCAGGCATTTGCATAATGATCTCAATGCTGTAATATTTGTGTGACAGTATACAGCAGCACTGTCTAACTTACATTAATAATAGTGCAAGAAGAATGGAATACCAAATTTTTATCTTTCAGGACTGAGATTGCCACCCATTTCAATGCTTAAAATAGGATGGGGCAAAACTCACTGCTGCTGTAATCCCACTGACATCTCTAGAACTAAATGAGTTGTGCACTGACTTTGTCGTGTATAAGTAAATGCTGACTTGAAATTTGATCATCTAAATGAGGAGATAGATTTTACTGAAGATCTAGAATTTAAAAAATAGAAACCTATCATAATGGTACTCTTATGAGAATATGATGTACTTTTTCCATAAGTTTGGATTAAAATGTGATGCTCTCATGTGAAAATTCTAAACTCATCAGCTGAAATAAAAAATAAATAAGGATTCTATAAGTAGTTTGTGTGAACAATAAGGAATAATGTCTCTAGTTTTTAAGTATTGTGTTAAAATGTGCAGGACTACACAGCAGGCAGTACCAGCCTGAGTTCCAATTTCTTTAAGGTGTAGTAGATACTGGACTGTTCTTTTTGTTGTTGGTGGTTTTGTTTTTGTTTTGTTTTGTTTAATGTTTTGTAGTCCTCTGTTTACTGCGATAAAAGATGAGTTCAGGTTAACAACAAGGTTTATCTGATATTTCAAACTTTTATTCTTCATAAAGGATCTTCTGTGAACTTTAAAAAATGATTAAAGTATTATCTTGGTCCCTATGTAGTCGAATTGTGTATTCCAAAGTTCCAATTTTACGGCATATTATGAACTAATTAGAAAAGAGACTGAGAAGCAGTAAGGAGTATTAAAGTGGCACTGATGGGAGATACAAGCTGACTCCTTAAATTATCTGTGCAGCGGGTTAAGGCTTATCTTGCATGAACACGCATGTAGCACCTTACTGCCTTGAGTTAAGCAACTCATCCCAATCCAAACTCTACAGGATTGCTTCATCCTGTGCTTGAGCATCTCTCAAAAGAGAGGATGAGATGAAAAAGACACAGTTCCCTCCACGTGTGCAGCAAAGCTGCAGTGACCAGGTGTTTATTTCTTACTGAAGCCAGCAGGGAACTTGCTACTCACTGATGGATAATCTTTCCCCAGCAGCACCAGAGGCAACCCAACACAGCGCTGTAATTTTGGTCCAGGCAGGCATCTGGAATCCTGCAAACATTATAGCTGTTATTTTGGCTGTGAAGCCTTCAGGCTGGAAACTCTCCTGGTATGAGGGCTAAAGGTGTATTGGCAAGGCTGCCACACAGTCCTGTGTGAACAGTGAATAATCACTCCAT
Source organism: Lagopus muta (assembly GCF_023343835.1). Taxonomy (NCBI): domain Eukaryota; kingdom Metazoa; phylum Chordata; class Aves; order Galliformes; family Phasianidae; genus Lagopus; species Lagopus muta. The sequence continues at coordinate 99,733,728 of NC_064434.1, forward strand.
TTTCTCTATTTTCAGAAGATTCATCCTCACCAAGATGAGAGTCATTCCAAAGGGAGCTTTCACAGGACTTCGTGACCTAGAGAAAATGTATGTATTTTGTCAATATTTATCCATCAACAACCGTTTTACTTCAAAAACAGCAATTTCTAATTGCAACTCCTCCTTTTACTGCCCATGAGTAACCCCTGTCTCTGAGCTCCATCTCATTTCATCTTTCTATTTAAAAAACAAATTTTCCATTTTTCAGATTATGTTCCAAAGCATTGTTGTCACAAATACATTTTTATATCAAGTAGCTGGGCTGTCCCTGGTGAAAGGAGTGGTTGGGTAGGGAGTGTCATTGTAGTTGCATACAGAGAGTTGCAGTCAATGGCTGGGAGTATGTGAGAAGCTTCTTGCACAGGATAATTCTGAAATTCCTAGAACATACAGAGAGCAAGCGTCTAATTTCTGTGAATTTTACTAATAAGCCTGGAGTTATAATTATGAGTGCCTTCAATGAACAGATGTATCAGGTACCCATTAGTCTGCTGTGTTGCAGCCCTCCAAGACAAGGCTTGATCATATGTTGTAACAGCAAAGGGACTAGTGCAATAGGATGTTGCAATAGAAAAAGGAAAAGCACTCACCTGTCTTTGAAGATCTAGGCTTGCAATAGAAATTCCACAAGGAAGGGATCTCCAACCAGAGATGCAGCCAGGCTGCACCCCTTCACCTGTGCTCCCAGGATTGACCTGGTCCTTTCCCCAGGTGATCAATCAGTGGTTCAGGCTGTGACTCAACAGCCACCAAAAGTCTACAGGTTAACTGATGCTAGCACCAGAAAAGATAAAATTCACTGTAAAATATGAACTACTCTGGGGCATGTTGTGCTTTTCTAAATTAATGCATATATATGTAAATCACATATTGTTTAGAAATTCATTCAGTGTTTGTACCTTCACTGGTGAGGGTTGCAAATATACTGTTTGTCCAAGAAGGGCCTAAGTAGCAATGAGGAAATGCACTTCAAGGTCAGTGCCATTTTCAGTTCTGTTTTTATAAGAGCAAAACTGCCTGCATTTTTCTGCATTGTCTTCTCCTTTTATCATCTCATGCTCCTGTTTAAGAATATAGAGGAAGGTGAGCACACTAGAAGGCATAAGAAGTGAAGATGCTAGAGGATTTCAAGAGGTCTTTGTTGAAAATAAAGACCTTATTTTCTGTGTTCAGGAATCACCAGTTGGGAGAAAGATCAGTGCTGTGTCACCAGTTACTTTGGAACTTCTTTCTCCCCAGTCATGCTGGATTCCTTTAAATGCAGTCCTTATGGAAAAAACATTCAGCTCCCTAGACTGTGAAGTGGGCTGCAAAAGTGCATTATAGATTGCTCCCATTGTCTTTAATTACTCAGAAACCATATGCCAGATATCTATGAAATTAACCATCACACTGAATAGGATGTCTCTAAGTGACGATTTATTGTTAACCAAAATAATTGGTAATGGAAATGAGCTCAGTTTGAAAGTGTATCTGTGTAATCTGTGTACTATTAGAACATGGAGAAGAAATGGGGACATTCTATTGAAAAATACCCTTGAAAGTAGAAGTGTGATAAATATGTAAATGAGACCAATCAACATCAACAAAGAATGCAGTATTTGCAAATGGTGTGGCAAACAGATGAAATTTGAAAAAGCTCACAAATCCTAAACCTAATCCATAAATAATTGATCAGAAATATTCATGATAACGTAGAGACCAAATAAAGTGTGTAATCAAATGAGATATTTACACATAAAAACAGAGCTTTTGTGTGAAAGCCTCATTTCTCTTGCAAGATCATGCACAAAAAGGAAGATTAGAGCAAACTTCAGTTTATCTAAGGAAAAGAGCTAATAATGGTGTGATATCTCCATGTGGTAAAATGTAGATAGCCTGATGTATACAAATGAAATACCTCAATGTAGTATATGCTTGTGTTCACGTAGAACTAAGTAGACTAAAAATGAAGAGAGTCACAGTATCTCCTGAGTGTGTTACTGATTCAGAGCAATTCAAAATAAATAAATACATAAAAATAAGTTAAAAGAAAGAAAGAGAGAAATAAAAAAGTCTGTACTGTTTCCATCAGTTATCTTTTCTAAGTGATTTCCAACAGTGTTTCAGAGAATGAGGTGGACTCACAAATTGCAGGGAGCAGTCTTCTTTGTAATCATTCATTGGAGATGAGCTGGTTGAGCACAAGTTAAATCAGAAATTAATCCTCTATAATAATCTTAACTGGATTGAGTTTACATCCAAAGTGAATGAAGGCTTTTGAATATAGTGACCAATAATGGTAGGTTTTCAGACAAAAATAATTCAATGTTTTTTCAGTGTTTCTACTTTCTATATGCACTTCAGTTTCATCCTATACACTCAAGCAACTGAGAGCTTTGAACAAACGTATTTTTTCCCAGAATGTTGAATAGTTCTGGTCGGATACTTCCAATCAGACTTGTTTCATGGTACCCAGGGAATAGCTTGTTTTCTTTCCATTTGCACTGTCCAAGGGATCTCCAGTATGGACACTAGTGACCGTAACTCCTTATAGAAAAAAAAATGAGCAGGATCTTGAAGTGTCAGCATGGAGCACATGATCTTCCCTCCCTCCATTCTAATCACAAATCAAAATCCTTGTTTTCATCTGTTGCCAAACACAGACATTGTGTTTGGAGATGGTGATGGTGATTGGAAAATGAAGAAAATTATCACCTGGATATTTTTACTGTTTCGTGATTTTTGAAAGAATGAAAGCCTATTTGAAGCACTACAGGCTTCTATTCTTCTTCTTGCCCACTTGGATTCCTTCAGTTACTGAAAAAAACATGACCCTGTGCAATCACAGAATCATAGAATGGTTTGGATTGGAAGCGACCTTTAAGATCATCTAGTTCCAACTCTCCGGCTATGTCTTACAAGACAAAGTTTTTCCCCAAGCATGTTCTAGGGAAAAAGATATTTGTTAAATAAAATGTTCCAAGTTACAAAACATATTGAAAGGTTGTAATCCTTTGAGATCTCTCTTTGTAATGGTGTAACACTGAATTTTTTGTACTGAAAAGTATTTCAGAGACTCACAGATCTGGGGAGCATCTTAACCAGCTCTGTGCTACCAAGCTGTGCAACTTATGCATAGCTCTGGCTTCACATTAATTTAGCAGGAAGGGAAGCAGATTAGTCATTCTTGTTATATTGATATTTAGTTTGTTCCTAGGAAGTTTTAGCCAACCAGAACACGGCAGCTCTTCTTGACTCCTGCTTAACTAACTTGTTTGCACTACCAGAACAGATTAATTCTCCAGTTACTAAATTAAAAGGCAGCACCATGCAGGCACATACCTGGCAAAATCAATTCAACATGCTCTCCAGCTCCTATGTCATCTTCAACCCACACTAAAACTACTTAATTTGGAAATAAAGCCTAAAGCAATATTGAAATCTCTCTTTTTATCTTGCTAAGTTTCCTCCCAGTTCTGTGGTGTAGCAAAGTAAATTCTTGAGTGGTGGTCTAACAATGGTTGACAGTACATCATATTTATAGGAAGTTTGGTCTGATCCTCAGTAGCTGAACTAACGATAGGGAGATTGGGATATATTACTGCTCTAGGGAGAGGTGAATGCTTCAGTCCCACTTGGAAAAAAACAAACAGGAATTTTATTTCAAATCCCAAGATGAGTGGCTAGTTTAACTTAACCAAGGAAGCTAGACAGCAATTTCAGCTTCAAATTCAGCTTCTGGATGATAGAAGTAGACTGAGGATGCTGATCTCCCTTGGCTTTTGAAATACCCATATAATGATTTTTGGAGGACAAAAGAAGTCTGGCTTAGGACTTTGGTCATGCTCCTGACCTGTGTCATTAAGGAAAGATGTGCTGTGGAATGATGTTTCTCTGAACAGTGATATTGTAGTGAAGCAACAGTATTGCCTCACCCTGTGTAAGCCAAATAGTCTTCACTTTTTTATCCTGAAGCACAGTTCCCTTGAAAATTCACTGACAGATATTTCTTCTTTTGAAAAGTTTGAGTTAAAAAATAATGCTTTATTTCATGATTTGCTCCCAAAATCTACAGTTTTGGGCAAAGGCAAATTTTAAGAACACAAACCATACTGTGTTCAACAAAGCTGGATGAGACTGATCCTTTATGAGCTCTGAAAATCCTAGAACATGCAAACTTTAAGGGCTGAGGGAATCTGCTGGAGTCGACAGTCCTGCAAACTGAAATCTTCTATCCGTGGAAGATAGCAGGAATATAAGCACTAGCTATCTATAGTATCTTCATGATTCTGCAGAGAAAAAAGCTTTGGATCACATCTTTATCTCATCTCTCAGGTCATTCAAACTATTGCATTTTTTTGTTGGGATTGCTGAGCTTGTGATTGTTCAAACAGATTCTACTGGTCTGCTTTGACTTAGATACATTGGCACCAGCATATGACATATGGTATTTGACAACCAACCTGATGTACAATGCTAAAATCTTTCTGTTTTGCCTCATAAGCTCAAAGACAAGCCACACTTTTTTATTCAAAATGAGTTAACATGAATGTTTCATCTAATCCAAAGTGAGGTATTTGAAAACAGTGAAGACCATTCAGGAAAATATTTTGAAACACATGTTAAGGTTACAAAATCAAGGTGTAACTTGCTTCCCATGAGTGGGGAAGGAACAAAGTTCTTGGCTTGATTTTAAAAGTCTCATTGGGAGACTGACATAGTAGTAGAAAGCATCACCGACTGTAAGTCTTTTTTAGCAAATTTGAACCACCTGACAACTCAGTGGGTAAACAATCCTGACCTTCTTCAGCAGTATCCATCAAAACTGCCAGGGTGAGCAGCCGTCTAAGGGATGGCTGTCACTCCCTCTGCTCCTGAAATCAGTTTCAATCAGCCCAAATGTGATTCTGTAGCATTCAGTGGCATACAGCCCAAAAGGAAGGAAAAGAGGAGAGGGGAAGGCAGAAACTGCACAATCACCTAAGGATAAGCAGTCTTCTGCTCAAAAGAAGGCTGGCTGGCATGTTCCAATTTCTCCAGGTGTTTTTGCATAATGTATCATGTTCTGCCTCGTTCAGTATGCAAGGGGCTGTGATTAAATATGACCATTAAAGCTCTTTTGAGAAAACAGATTCAGTGTAACCAAGACAATTGGAACTTGTCTCTAGGTAGGAATTCCTTTCCTTTTGGAAAGTTTTCCTATTGGAAAACCCTACTAATTTTTTTCTAGAAGCAAAATATGGCTTTGCAGGAGCTACTGTGATGTTCAAATTAAGTAATGCATGTTTACAAAGATATTTATTTACATCCCTAAGGTGAAAGAGAGATGCAGCGCTTTCTATGTATCAAAATAAGTACCAAATCAGGTAAGGATCATACTTTGATGACAAATACTCCAGGGTAAAATCTCAAGGTGCAACTTAATGGATATTGTATTCTAATTTATATTATAGGAAATTATGTGTAACAGTATGCACCTTAAAGGCAGGGCACAAAAATAAGTATGCTATTGAATGCATTTAAATGAGTCTAAATATGTATTTTCTTTGAGGGAATAGGGGACTACTGTTCGAAAACCTTAAGACCAGTAACCAGCAGAAGCAAAGAAATTGAAAGTTCAGGCTGACATTCCAAAGAATAACTCTTCCATTGGGACCACTGCTATAGTAAAGGACTTTGCCTTTCATCTCCAAGGTTTAACCCTGCGTAAACTAGTAGCAACTACAGGGCTGCCCAGCCACCACACACTGGTATGAGGGCTGTGAGCAATCACAGGAATTCTCCAGGTTCCAGCAGATGGACTCATAAGTTTCAGATGCTCCTGTCACAGTTGACTGTCTGCATTTAATGGTGATCAGCATCTCTTGTCTGTACTGGAAGGGTTGCTTGCACTTCAGATCACTGGTTCAGCAGCAAAACCATGTAAAGGAGCTAATCTTGCACTGTATGCATTCCTTAGCCCAACAGCATCCAAGGTGTCAGTCTTCATTTGCCCATTGCTGTGCTCTGCCCTTTGAAATGGGTTCCCATAAATGGGATTTGATGGGGAGCAGCCATGCGAGCTTCTCCCAAGGCACCAGTAACATGTCATCAGTGGAGAAGCTGGGCAAAGCACTGAGTTTTGCAGCTGTTTCTCAGCATGGCACTGAGTGACTTAGGCACATTTCCTTGTAGATTGAATGCTATTACTACAAATGACCCCTTTCTAACCATTGCAAATATCAACCATGGATAGCAAGTTTTAGTTTGGTACAAAAAGCATATGAGGTCTGGTATGTGCTTAATTAAATTTATTTTCTGAAAGTAGAAGCTGTGCTTTGTGTTCTAAATACAATGTAATGAGCCAAGGCTAGTGTTCTGTAATGTAATTTATAAATGTTCTGCTGCATCCTCACCTGGCATTCTAATTTCCTCTGCCAAAGCTTATCTGTGGAAGAGGTCTTACATTTGCTGTTATTGTTGTCATCTCTTGCACAGTTACAAAACAAATGAAGTAGGTGCTTAATATTCTTGTCAGTAAGTCACTTCTGATGTCAAAGAGCAAAGATTTTAATTACAGCTTTGTAATACTTCAGTAAATGTGTAGCTTGATCAAAAAGTTTTACTAATACTTTGGTGGGGAAAAAAAATGACAAAATAAAAGCACTTGAAAGAAGAAGATAAGAATTGTAAAATCAATTCATTATGTCCATATCAGCATTTTCTAACTTTCCTATTTAAAAAGTCCCAGGAAATAATAATAATATTTGCATACTTTAATGGAAACATGTTAGAGTGCAAAAACCAGTATTCCATAACTCCTTCTGTATAGTTTGGTATCTTGATACTTGCTTTCTTTGATAGAACATATTTAGAAAAGAAAAAAGAAAGATACATTTTGTCATTACTTTCTTCACTTGAGCAAGAACAAAATTTGTGAGAATTGTTAGCATAATCTTTATTTGTTAACAGCGTTAATACAAAGCCAGCATTAGAAACTGAAACTTGAACAGAAGAATCATCTTGGATATCATTTCTCTTTCCTGCTTTGTGGTTGTCTAGACAAAGAGACAGTTACAGTAAAAAAAAAAAAAAAAATGGAAATCCATTTTCCTGAATGCATGCCAAATATTTTAATGCCTCTTTTTAATGCCCAGTGTGACAAGTTCACATTACCTGAATTCATAAAATCTAGCTGGCGGCCAGTCACAACTGGTGCTCCTATGGGCTCAGTACAGCAGCCAGGTGAATGATGGGAAGAGAAAAAATGGTCTCAGGTTGTGCCAGTAGAGGCTCAGGTAAGATGTTAGGAAAAATTTCTTCACAAAGACTGTGTGGTCGAGCAGTGGAATGGGCTGCCCAGGGAAATGGTGCAGTGTCTGTCCCTGGAGGTAGTTAAAACATGTATGGACATGACACTAAGGGGCGTGATTTAGTGATGGGTCTCTGCAAGTTGGGTTGATGCTTGGACTTGATGATCTTGAAGGTCATTTCTAGATGAAACTAGTTCATTCTAGAATTCTACAAGTCTAAGACAAAAGCACACGGAGAAGAACAATTGCTTTTTCATATCTTTAATTATGGGTTCTGAATTAACCACATTCACTCAAAATGAGTTTTAAGGATTCTAATGTATAGTTCTAAATAAAAGTTGTAAGTCTAGCGGTCCAAAAACCCACCACATGGAAATGGTAAGAATTATTGAAAGAATAGGGATCAAAGAAAATATTCACTAAAATGAACACATTCGTGGATGCTTTCCACCTGAGGAAGAATGGGGTAGGTAGGCCAGGATGTTGGATGAAGATGTTTGACAGAGGATGTTGGAGTGGTCTGTTCAGTCTGGATTGTGTGGGGAAGGTGATCAGGAATGATTGCTCCTGCCAATTCTACTGCTATATCTGGAGCACTGGATTTCAATTAAAACTGTTAAATGACAAACCAAAAAAATTGCAAGAAATAATTCACACAATGTGTGATTTTGCTATGCAAAATGCATCATGGTGTGAGGGCTTGTGGTTCCTGAAGCACCACAGTGCTGTGTGGGTGGCAATTTGGGTTAAGGTATATCTCAAGAGGCATAGAAGTGCTGTGTACTTCTAGGTATATTCAGTTTCTGGATTTACTTGAAAAATTCCTGCTGTTGGGGAAAAAAAAAGGAAAAGGAAAAAAAGTATTTTTATGAAAAAGTTTTGGAGTTTCTTCATCATAAAAAGGATTTTTTTTTTAATTATTTGTTCTATTAATCTTATTTCAGTGTGTTTCTAACTACAACATTGTGCAAGTGCAAAAGGTGTGACCTTGTTCCTGGCATACTCTAACTGGGATTTTTTTCAGTACTTATTCTTACTTAATGTTATTGTTAAACGTTTTTTGTCACAGAGAGGAAGGCTGGCACCAGTTCAGAAATGGTAATTCAGTTTCAGGTGGACTTCAGAAAAACAGTCTCCTGTTGATTTTATCTAGCTTTTCCTTCTATTTTAGAAATAATGCTGGTGGAATTGGCATGTTGCAATGGAGAATTGCTTCCTATTGCTATACAAATGCTGATAGAAACCTCAGGAAAACAAACTGAGATGAAGTCAAGACATTTATTTTCTAAGCAGGAGATGTTGATTGTCTGACAACATTATATTGCACAGCCTTTATTTTTATAATGCCAAAAAGATTGATTTGGATTTAATCATTAGTTTGATGGGTGTTTTGCTCAGTGGAGAGGAAGTTGAGCATTTCATCATTATTAGTGAGCTGCATTTTGATTTTTCTATAAAAGATGCTGCTAGCCTCTGTTCATCCAAGGTGTAAATCCAGAGATATATTGTTTGCTTTGTGACCAAGCCAAGAACAATTTGCTTGCAAAATACTGTAAGTATTTGTTTGGATTTCTTGAGCAGAAAGATGTTTTTGATGAAGATCTCCACGTATGTGCTTGATTTTCTTTAAGAAAATAACACATACCATTTGTGTATATCATTTGTGAGTAAACTGCACATGAATAAATATATGCAGACAACAGAGGATTAGGATCTGGGGATAATGACATGCTGTTGACTTTCTTAGTTCAGAACCCTGTCCCTGCAAACTACCAGTGCCAATTGCTGAAGGACACTAGAGAGAATGTTTCTGGAACAATTATGGAATAGATTCTCCAGATGGAGAAAAGAAATATTTTGTTCATCCTATTCTGAGGAGGAGAAATGCATGTAATACATAACAGTGAAGAGCTGCCCAGTGCTGATGCTCAGCACAAATTCCTTGAATGGTTTCTGTGCGTTACCTGTGTGCTGTGAGTTTCATCCACTAAAAGGAGTAATGCAGAATTTCAGTTGTGGGCTAAAATAAACTGGTTCTTTGTTATTCAGGAACATTATTTAGTTGTGTCTTATTTGTCTATTCAAAATGACATCTTTATCTGGAAATGTTTATCCTTCGTAGTGTAATTATGACATGAAGGTGCTCATTAGAACATATCTAATCCTTTTGTCAGTCTTATAATTTATTTTGAATGAGATTTCATGATTACATGCTTTTTCTTTTTGTTTTCTGTACTTTTAAGACTTCTTGTGCTGGATTCTTAAACTTTATTCCCACCACACTGTGGGAAGGGAGGAGCATGATATGGTGAAATGGATTTGTTTTATTATTTACTACTTCTGTTCCCTATTACATGATGCTCCTTAGGAAAAGTGACAGCAGAAGAGCTCCTTAGAGGCAGTGGGATAGGACATTTCCTTTGCAGCCTAATGAGCATGTTCGATGCAGAGCAGCTTTGAGCTACTATAAGTAGCAGAAGTTTTGCAGTCAGGTATGGAAATGTGCCACTCAGGGACTGCACTGAGGAGCAACCCCTGAGGTAATGAATGCAATTTCAGGGAGGTCTGGGCAGGGCTTGCTGCCACTTGGAATAAGTCACTGAGGAACACTAAACCTTCTCCAAAGGTGTTGGATGTAAGGAGAGAGAGGTGTATGAACTCTTTTTCCATTCTCTTCCACCTAAGCAATTTCCTTTGAGGTTTTTCTGGCTTAACATTAATAGTCCTAGTTTATATTTTAATCAAACCTGTCTTTTTTGAACTTAAAAGCTTTTTTTTCTTCCTGGGGACATTCTGTACAGAGGAAGGTTGAGACAGATTGTCTCAAAGCTCACTTGAAGTGTTGTCGCACAGCACTATCCAGACTTCCTTGCCATAATGATTTCAGTGTACAGGCAGCCTTTGCTCTTCCCCTCCCTGAGCCCAGACCTCTGTGCAGGGCTGAGCTGCAGAGAAGTTACCTCCAGAAGAAGAACATAGGGCAGAGCTAAGTGGCAACACGTTTGTATAAAGAGGCAAGTAAATAGATCACGGTCCATCTGTCACAGCCAGCCTCGTGCCTCAGCATAGCTGATGACACTCATTTATTTAAAAATAAGATTTTTTTTTTTTTTTCCCTGTGCTTCTTAGAGTAGCAGATTTAAAAGTGTGAACAAGTGGAGTGGCTTTTCATGAGCCTTCATCTGTCATTGTCAAAGAGCCTGTTTTGCGCTCCCTGGGCCCAGAGTACCTCTGAATAGCACACATGTTGTCGTCCAACTGTGCTGCCAGGCACAGTGCTTTCAGGGTAAGCAATAACGTGTTAACAGACTGTAAAAATAAGGGGAAAATTGTGTCAGAGATTGGCAGTCACTCAGGTCACTAGAAGGAGAACTTCCTAATGGGATCCCAACACTTGTTTAAATACCATTCCCACGAACTGTTGAGCCTCACTTTATTACAGGTTTCATGTAGCCTTCCTTCACAAGATTGTTGATTTCAGATGTAGGGACACTGACAAAAATATCCAACGTATTTATTCTTGCTTTGTGACAGTGTGAAGTCGACATCATTCCCAGCAATGTGATCACAAGGCATCTTTTTGTCTGCAGATCTAGGGATGCTTCTGTTATTCAAAATCTGTGAACCTGTTGATGGGTTAAAAGCTTTCTGTAGTCAGGTAAATGGCAGGAGTAGCCTTAGTTATGAATCCTTTTGTTCACTGAAGTGTGAACAATAGCAATCATTCTTTGGAGAAGATTGTCCAGGATCCCACTCATTCTATTCTAGCCATTAGTGACTCTTAGTAGTCTTTTTAAAAATCTACAGAGCTTTCCCCAGCACTGACCTTGTCTAATTGTATTGATTGTTACTAACTGAAGGCTAATTGGGAAGCAAGTTGCTATGGTAATTCTTGAGTCATACGTATAAAGAGAAAATACTGCTAAACCCACCAGTGCATGATGACTATTATCATAGTTAAACAAATTAAAAAATATAATTCATTCAGATTAATTCTGCAATTCAAATGAAGATGCAGTATGCAACGAGACCGTTTTTTTTCCTTGCTACTATACTTTCCTCTTTTGCAACCATTTTGTTCTTTCATTTGTCTATTTTCTAAGTTACTCATAATTTTAGGACAAAATTGAGTTGGGGTTGTTCGTCCCCACCCCCAAACCTTCCTCCCACACAAAATATGTCACAAGCTTCCTGTGACAGGAGGATGGCTCAGGGGCAGAGGATAACAGGACTCAAACCCCTAGATTTTGAGGTCATTTTTTCATATCCAGTCTGCATATGTGTGATGAATGGTTTATTTTCACATAGGTAAGTTGGTGTCTTGCATACCATGAGATGGTGATCTCAGCCTGTAACCTCAGGAGATGATGATTCACTCTAAGGTATGACTGCTGCAGCTGGCTTTAAATCAGAAGCCTCTTTTGGCCGTACTTTGAAACGGCTCTGAGACAGAGCTGGTCTCTGTGGGTGACTGAGCTCCACTGTGGGGTACTGTGGGAAGGTTGGATTGCTTTGGCTGTGCTGTGGCTTTTTTATGAATAGATGGAGGATTTCACAAATGTGAAATAACATCTTTCCACTTTGTTATTAACTAAATGTGAACCAAAGGAAAATCAAGGGCTCTCTTCCCTGTGTGATGAGGGTCCTTCACCCTCTCCTTTGGCACCGTGCTAACCAGTCGGGTCAAGCACCAAGTTTAACTTTCCTGATCAACCTCCACTGACAGGTCTTTTAACTTCAGGAGAGAGGATCTTTCAGAGGTAAACATGGTAATGTTCCCTTACAGGTGCTATATTTGTTTTCTCATTTTCCTATAGAAATAAGATACTCTAGATTCAAAATATGCATTTTCTTTTTAGAGTGATGCAAGAAACAATATAGAGCTTACCTTGTAGTTTTTAATTTGCTACTTAACATGCACAAAGCATTCATTTAAATTTGAAAATTAAATTGCTCTCGCAGGGTTGCTTTTGAGTGTATGTATTTCCGTGCCCCTTTGTGGATTGAGCTGTATGGTTTCTAGAGACAACATTTATGTAAAGATAAGTAGAGAAAAAAAAATCTGTACATTTTTCTGAAATGATGAGTGCTAATGTAAATACAAGTTCAATATATTAAAGTTAATGGGCTTCCACACCTTCTGCTTGGAGTGTTAAACCTCCTTCAGTCTCAACTAAAGCAATGATAGCAATCAGAAATCAAGAATTTTAGTTTCTTTTGTTTTTTTTTTTTCTTAATTTAAGTGTATTTCATCAACGTGACTTCTCCAAATAGTAATTCTTGAGGTCTGGGAATTCTACAGGTGTTGGTTTTTCTTCATGCCCCATAATCTTTTTTTCAAAATGCTTTGCTAGAAACAAGAATGGTTATGTGGGGTTTGTGAGTTGTGGAAACGTGGTCAGTTCCTGTTTGCTTACATCAGTACAGGAAGACAGAAAGAAAAATGGCATAAGTATATACTGCAGTGCAGTACAACAAAAGAGAGATGACAGTGTTTAAGGACAGCATCATTTCTGTATTCTTATTGTCTCCTACTTTGAGCTGTGTGGCGAGGTGGGTGGAAACCTTACTTTTCCCTTGATGATGAAGGAAGATCTGGGTTTAGATAAGGTTTTCTGCATCATCTCTATCACCAACTTCTTTCTATGCCTGCAGCTGAAAATAACCCATGATAGTGTGTAGAGAAGGTTTCCCAAGGAGACGAAAAACAGGTCACTTCAGAGCACCAAGCATGCTTTTAGATTCCCAATGGTTGCACCTTATTCCTATGCAGACTTCTCTGGAGGAACCAGTAGTAAAGGCTTCTCAAGGGCTGAGGGCTGAGTCCAGCCTGAGGAACTTCTCATCAAAGCCCCATAGCAGCAGGTGGTTCAAGGAAGCCATTTTGTTTGTTTAGAGTTTCTACAAGCTTGGATACAGCATAGTTACGGCAGAAATCCTTCAGATGGTTTGTGAGCAACTTCCTTGTAAATGGGGTTAGCAGAAAGACTTCTGCTCATTGATAACAGTAAACACCATCATGTGGCTGAGGGTCTGTTATTTGTATTGCTTTTATTGGAATATTCTGTACTGGCATATATTAATATACCAGATTTTCACCACGACATTCTATTACATATTCTCTTTCTACTGTTAAGTCTTTCTTACCTGTGTACAGACTTTTTGTGTTTGCAAGTGTAGGGTTATTTATGTTAGGGAAATCCAAATGGAATCATATAATTTTCCCAGGAAAAGAGGGTCCATGATACAGATCTGATCAGTTATTTGGCACATAAGACTTCAGATGTATTGAATCAGGTTCCTCTTTGCTTAGGGATTGAATGTAATTCCAGTCTTTGTATATTGTTTCATCTCTACGTTTTTCAGTAGAGAACCTGCAGATTTAGGTTTAATGATGATTTTTTTCTACTTTTATGGAACATTGCCACAATCAGGTAAGATACTCTTGCTGCACTCAAGCTCTGTAAAGCTTTTACCTCAGTAGCTGCTTGCTGGTGTTTGTGTTTGCTGTTGCATTCTGTTACAAAGAGAAGTTTTGTTTTAACTTCGGAGGCACAGAAGATCCCTTTCCCAAGTAGGTTGTATCTGAGTGCTCCAATCAAGTACATATTTATGCAGTGGGGTCCTGGCTGAGTCTGGAGATAAAGCTCAGGAATAAGAGCTTGTCAAGGCCTCCCTTAGAAAGAAAGCATAAGAATAGTAAGTAGTTTTTTATGAAAGGATCTAACGAATGCAAACAGAAAAGGAGACAAAAGGAAATCTCTGTGCTGGAAAAAAAGATATTTTGCAGGGATTGTGTAACAGTGACTAAGGGACAACTAAATCCCTTCAGGAAGGCATTTGAATGATGTAGCAGCTGATGTTAGCAGCTGGAAGATAACGTCTGTATTCATAATTGAATTTCACATTAGACAATGCAAATATCTTTCTCATGATGGATCAAGTCAGGAGGATTTACTTTCATTGAAGTGAGTGTGATGTACTGCATGGCGTGCTCTGGTGGGTATTCAGAGTCCTCTCATAAGGCTTGGGAATATTTTTAGCTGAGGAGTAATAGTGTTTTGTGGTTTTTTGGTGGTTTTTTTTTTGACAATTTTCCCCTCCTATCTAAGTTTATTTGTACATATGTGAGGCACTTACTATTGTGAATTCCCCTTTCTGTAATGCACTGGAATTAGTAATGAACAGCCCTCCAGAGGCATCTCTTTGCTGTGTGTATGCACTTATATTAAACACTTCAGAACTCTTTTAAAGTGTCTGGGAACATCTTCAAGATGGTCTCTTTGAAAAGGCTGTCAGTTGACTTAGGGTCCTGGAAGCGAAAGTCCAGGACCATCTGAACTATTCATATCTATTGATATTCACTCAAAATGAGTTTGAGGTCAGGCAGAAGTCGGTCTTCTCAGGAGCAGAGTTTCCAGTTTCCTCATTCTGGCACTGCCCTAAGTGATTATCTCTGGTGTAACTCTCATCTGCCCAGGTCATTCTCAATAAAGCTATTCATCATTAACTGACTACCAAAGCCAGGAAAGAAGCAGTAAAAGATAAGTGGCAATAAACTCTCCTAGTCCATTTCTATGAAAGGAGTTACGAGGTGGGCATAATGCTTGTGTCAGCATCTCTGAACAAGGAGGACCCTTTCTCAGCTGAACAACCACTTTCTTTACCACCAACTCTCAAGAGCCTCTGGAGCCCATTGCATTTGAGAAAACCATGCCACTGCTAGGGTGGGTGCTTTTATTTAGAGGAAGCTCTCTATCTTCCCTACACCTTTCATAGTTGAAGGGAAAATTTAGTGACTGTCTTCAAAGCAGTTGGGTTGTCAGTCAACAGGTACACCTGCCCCAGTGTCTGTGAAGCACCAGAATGCAAACCTCTTTCTCTGAGCTACCTGTGTTGGTAGGGAGGACAGAGAGTTTGTGGCTCATTTCATCCAGAATTGGTCCAGGCTAGGTCCCTGTCTCTTTTGAACTGTTTCAAGATGTAAGACCCTCCAAATATATACTTAGGATCTCATATGAAACTTAAATCTCAATACCTTGGTGAATATTGTTCATTAGGTACCTTTGCTTTATAGCTACTGTTCAGCCATTTTCCCTGTACTTTGCACTTCCAAAACTGCACATGTGGCCATTATAACTCCCAGTCCTCAGCAAGCAGAGTCACATCAGCATTTCTCTATTCAGAGAATCTGGAACTGCTTAGTCAAAATAGAAGTGGAGATTCAGAGTTTAATTTTAGACCAATAAGGCAACCACAGGACTGCAAATATCCATCCCAGATGTGAAGTGGAGGGACAGCGGTACAAGGTCAGCACATGTACCTCTGGCTTCAGACTCTGGAGCCTGCTTTTCTGCTGAAAGCTGCCCTTTCTTTCCTCTGAAGACCTGGTCGTGATTTGTTTGACTTACAAGGCTTCGTGCATTTTCAGTTTTACCGACAGCAAACCAAAATTAGTATAAGACATCCCCTCAGTTCTACAGTACGAGGAGGTATCTATCCCCTCAAACTGTACTCATTATAAAATCAATTCTTATAACGATGTGGCTTCTGTAGCTGTGTTTGGTTGTTATCAGCTGCAATTCCGCAGACTAATCGCATGCTTTTTCAGATTAGGCAGACTGGTGTAATACTGTTACATGGACAATTAATTTAATGCAACCCAACTCTCAACAGACTTTCATCTGGATTGCTGGCATGGTATTAAAGCACTGATAGAAATAAAAAACCCTTTGCTTGAGCCTGCTGTGCAGAAATTTGCATTATATTTCCCATGCCTGAATTGATCTATTTGAGAGTATGATGCCATGCCCTTTGGAGAAGGCAGGAAGACACAGTATTGGTGCCTCCTGATAACCTCCTTCAAAGACTCAGGTATATGCTATTTTGTTCTGAGTGTGAAATCAGTTTTAATACTCAGCTGGTGAAATGGGCATCCCACTTATTCAGGTCAGTACAGTGTGCGTGTGTAACTTCAGAGAAGTAAGGGGATGATGAGGAGAGTCAGTGTTTGAATCCATTTTTGAAATGCCAATAACTTCTAAGATATACTAGCCTGTAACTGCCTGGTATTCAATGGATCATGGTAGGGAGACAAGTTTTTCGTGCTCACAAGGAAAGTGGCATGCGAGAGTATCAAGCATCTATTTTTAAAAGGTCAAAAGCCTCCAATATTTTTAAGAAAAATAGCTTTTCTTTTGTAACCTGTTTAAATCAATGGAGTCGCATTTTGCTGTCACTGTAGTGGGAAATTTTCCAAAGGAGATTCCATACTAGCCCGTTTCTGATCAGAGCAAAATAAATAAGAGCTCAGTAGTCTCTTCTGCATCAAGACTGGTATCCCAGTGCTTGCTTTTTTCGTTCAGACTTAGCAAGGGCTGTGCCCAGTGGGCTCACCCAGTGGATCCTGCATGGGATCCACTGTTGTAGTACACTGTGCCCAGGGAGGCCATTGGCACTGAGAAGTGGCACCTGATATCTTCAGTATCACTGGTCATTGTAGGCATCAGTAGGGTGAATAAAGTTTTGAAGAATCAACAGCACATCAAAAAATGAACTCCCAAAAGCCAAAATGCACATCAGTGGTTTATCACAGAAAGTATAAGGTGAGCAGATCATGGGTGTAGCCAGTGCACATACCTCCTTTGGATCAGAACTTAATGAAAACTGCAATTGTTTGCAGGGAATGGGTCACACCCAACACTGCAAAGGAGGGCGATGTGGCTGGAGAGAGGGGAAATTCCCCTTTACAGTAGTAAACTGTGTAGTAGGTACTGTGTGCCATGTCTGTGTGTGAACAAGCAAGCACTCAGAAGATCTTGATCCGTGGGCCACTAGTCTGTCAACAGGGAGGTGAAATGCAGAAATCCATAAATCTTCCTGCAACTGCAAGCATCGTGCAGCTGAGCTCATCAGTCAGGCACCCATTACCCTGTCATTGGCTGCTCTGCTACTGATATTATAAGGTCATTGTGCTCGAGAGCCGATGTCACCACACACTGTGTAAGGGACTCCTGCTGTCATCTGCCTCTGAGCTGCCATGATTGCACTTCTTCTTACAGCAGTTTCCCATGTCGTGGTCTATGTTAAACCTCTTCCTCTCTAGACTCACAGAGTCACAGAACAGCCCAGGTTGGAACAAACCTCAGAAGACCATCAAGTCAAATCTTTTATGGGTAAAAGGAGCCCAGATGAGATTAACCAGTACCTTGTTCAACTGCATCTTGAAAACCTCCACCATATCCCTGGGGAGGGTGTCCCAGTGATGAGTTGTTCTCACTATAAAAATGTCTTTTTTATATAATGAAACCCAATTTGCACCCGTTGCCCCTTCACTTCTCCATGTGGCTCCTTATGAAGAGAGGGCCTCTGTTCCCTATAGCCACCATTTCAGTACTGCAATACTCTGATGAGGTTTCCCCCAAAGTCTTCTCTTCTGCAGGGTGAAAAGACCAACTCCGTCAGTCTTTCCTCAGAGGGCAGCTTCTCCAGTCCTATGATCACCCTTGTGGCCCTCTCCAGTCTTTCTGCATCATTTTTGAATTGCAGGAGCCCAGACTGGATGCAGTGCTCTCGATGTGATCTAACAAATACTGAAACTAAGTTTGAGCAGATGCTTAAGCGTTGTGCTGTACTGGGGGCTCAGTGTGTGCTTTGGGGGTTGGGAAGTGCTTGGTTTCATTTTTATAAAGAAATTGCTTCCGATTATCTTATGTAGCATCTATTCAAAGGCTTGCGTGTATTAGAAATTATTAATTTAGCTCAAATTGCTGTCTAGATTTGGTGTGATAGCTAGCACTAGAGCTAGTAGTATAATTCATTACAGACAAACAATGTAATAACAGTCCCATCTTCTCTCGTGATGACATATAATAAGATATGCATTATGAACAATCCTCTATGGATGTGTATTTATACGATAAGACAAATCTCGTGCACAAATACTGGCCAGCAGTCCCCTATTTCTGTTTGTAGTTCACACTGCAGGCTTTATTTGCTCTCCTTTAGAGAGGATCTGACTCTGCTGAGTTGGTTATTTGGTGTTCTTTAGGTTTTTGATGAGCAGGGTATGCCTTTACCACTCTTCACCAAGAAATAAATTATTCTCAGAAATCATGCATCCAAACACAGAGCAGTGCTGCTCCTTGCTTGCAGAGTGTGACTGCTCTCCTAAACTGAGTTATTCTGTATTTCTCCTTCTTACCTGAGTGACAGCTTATAACAGGTACATGTAGACCAGAAGGCAAAGAATAGCAATGGCCTTCTGTTAGAAAACAGCACTTCCATGCTGGGAAAAGGCTCAGAAGCCTGTTTCTTTCCTGAAGAGCTTAAACCACAGAGTGTGATGATAAGTAATCTGTCACCAACAGGGTTTCCTGGGAGAACTTTAGCAGAAGATGCAGGGTTCATCAGGAGTTTCTTGTCATTATCTCTCAGCCCTGCAGCTCCCTGAGCAGAGACAACAGAGCCAACACTAGGATGGTTGCTGGCTTCTGCCTATGAGATGGGTGACCCCCCTGCTCCTAGTCAGAGGATCATAACCACAATGGCTGCAGCAGTGGGTTGCTTGAGATGGAACACAGCAAAATCATTCTCAATGGGTATATTTCATTTCCTTGTTTAAAAAAAAAAAATTATTCATGTGCACGTGAAGAGAGATATTCATATGAAAATTAAGTCATTTCCCTAATTATCTACTTCAATCAGTTCTAAATCTCCCATTTTTTCTAACCAAAACAAAGCACAGAGCCCATCTCACGCTCCTAGAAAGCCAGAACATCATCCTGACACAGAAATGTTCCATCCTAAGAGCTTGAAATACACCTTGAAGAAGGGTCGTGTTATCCAAGCTGTTCCAATGTTAGCTAGCAGATTAGATCATAAAAAATCATTACCCCTGACAGCCCTATCTTTCATGAGAGGTCACTACTGTACTCTGGTTTCTAAATAAACTTTTGTTTGCCTATATAAGGCCAACAAATTTGCAGCATTTAGTTCTGAGCCGCCCTGTGATGTGAAATCTCTTCTGACTAAATGGAATTTTTGGTACTAAATATTTGTGTTTTTTTTTTCCTGTGATTCTTTTTCCTAGAAAACTTATTTTCAGACTGTGAGAAATGACAAATATAAAGCTGGTGGTCCAAAAAAGAACAGAAGGAAGTTGATACCTTTTGTGTCATTAAATCTTACAAACTATTGTCTTGCAAGTGAATTGTACTGTCAAATAAATACAGCATAGTGAATAGCGGCTTCTATTCTATACCTTATAACACGAAAGGAAGAAAGAAAGTAGGAAAAGAGCAAAAAGTCTATCCACATTTTTTTGTGTATGTTTATGAGTGAATTCGCCATGGTGCAGCACATCAAAGGTAACCCCAGATCCCTCCTCAGTAAGGACCTTTGGGAGCCTGGGCTCTTATCCTAGCTCTCCTAGGGACTTGCTGCAAGAGACCAGAACAGTCACTGCTCGTTTAGTGCCTGTTTCCACTGCTTCCCTTTGTCTGCTTCAGTGGGAAGCCTTCCAGCACAGAATCCCTTACATTGGCTGTGTAATTTATATAGAGTGGAGGAAACCAATGAAAGCATTTTATTATTGCTCGTAGACAAAGAAGGATATTCCAGAGCAGAGATCAAGACTTCTTCTCTAGAAGCCTTGAGATGCAGAGAGGGAACTACTTGTTAAAGTAAAAAATGCCAAGCCACTAACTTGTTTTTCTAAAGCAGAAGAGGTCAGATGAGTAGCTTATCATTTTTTTTGCAAGGCTGTTGTCTTTAATCAGCAGGTGATTTTCCAGGTACAGTTCAGTTGTTACTCAAGACAAAGTGGAATACTTTTTATATTACTTGCAGTAATCTTTGTGATTACTTTTTGAACGTCGACTCTGTACCCAGATGATTATAATATAATCCATTGTTTTACCTCGGGCCTGTTTGGATCTATTTGCAACTATCATAATTTCTAAAGAACAAGCTACCTAAGAGCAAGGGATAACGACTTTACAATCTGTTTATCCAAGGTTTCATTCCAAAGATGTCTGTGGCTATATCAGCAGAAAAATCCAATAGACCATCGCAGTATCATCAAGTTATAGTTGCAGTCCAGTATTTACTTCCTATAGCTGATCTCAGGCTGGGAAATAGCATTGTTGCACCATTTTGAAAAATGGCCATGGTGAATCTTTTGGCATAATCATTTTTATTCCAACTTCAAGGATTACTGCCAGCATAAGAGACGTAATCAGGATGGGTTGCATGGCAACAATTCCCTCTGACTTACCAGGGGAATTCTTGAACTCTGAATCATACTAAATAAAGCCTGTGCTATCTGTTTGCCACCCCACAGATGAAGGAAGAAAAGATATATGCCTCTGGACTAACAGGATGCATCTGGTGTGTTGATAACATCAAGCTGGCCATTTTTGTTCCCCAATTCTATGTCTACAAGAGGGTATTCATTGTACATAGAAGAGATCAAACAGGGGGTTCCCCAGGATATGGAAGAGTTCTTGAAGTCTACGATCCTTTCCATTTGGATCTGTCCATTCTTGGCTTAATTTCAATTTCTGGAGTTTTCATCAGGTCAATACAAAAGCACATCCTGCAGCTTGAGGATGTGTCCTATTTCTTGAGAACTTTTTAGACTTGTTCTCTTTTCTAGATAACTTTCATCTCCTGCAAGTTAAAATCTTGCACTAAATTTCAATTGGTAATTAGTGATGTCAGAAATGCAGTAGGCAGTGGTGGCTTGGCCTCAGGAGGTGTACTGTTCTGAACTGCCTTAGTTTGCCTTTGGTGGCAGTTTGTAGGCATTTCTGAGGTATGTTTTCTTACCTGTTGTCCAGCTCATTTTTAAAACGGATCTGTAGTTTAGGAACCAGTTTCTTCTGGATTTTTTCGCTTTTCCATTGTCTGCCTCACCTTTTTACTGAAAGCATGGCTTGAAATATCTTGACTTTTCGATTATTTTTCAGAGAGATCTCACAGAATGATGCCTTGGAGATCATAGAAGCAAATGTGTTTTCCAGCCTTCCCAAACTACATGAAATGTAAGTAATAAGCAATCTAAATTCAAAGGAGACTATTATAGGTAAGTGTCAAAGACTTAGCAGTTTGGTTCAGGCAAGTTGTGAAGAATTTGTAGTGATACAGGAACACTGGAAACCTCACTTTGTCTTTCCCATCATCTTAGCCAACTCTCCCATTCTTTCCCTTGTCAGCTTAGAGCTTGTCCTCAAGCCACCACCAGTATCAAGAGGCAGTGGGGTTTACTGGTCTGTGGTTGGCTCCTCTTTGGAAGCAGTTATGCTCTCAGAAAAAAAAGAAAAAAATTTCAATGTACAGTACCACTACATCCCTGGGCAACTACACATATTTTAGCATTCAACCACAGACATTTTAAGATCTATATGTTCACATATTTCCTCTGATGTTTCATTTTCCCATTGCAGAAGAATCGAGAAGGCCAACAACCTCATGAAGATTGATCAAGATGCCTTCCAGCAGCTTCCAAGCCTCAGATATTTGTAAGTCTTTTTGGTCTTTGAAAGCACTATAATAATTTTAAATTATATATATGAGTTTTTATCCAAGCTGTGCTGAGCACTTCACTAAGACAGGATAATGCTCACTCTTCCCTCACTAGTTGCCTACTAATGATCTACATTTTCATACTCAAGTCTGTATATTGTCTTAAGAAAAGTTGAAGGTACTGTTCTCTATGGGGAATCCACGGACATTCTACAGTGATCTCCAAACACAAAATCTTTGAGTTTTTCTAAGCAACATGTTGAAACTAAGTGATGAGAAAAGAATCAATGCCTTTATTTTATCAGTATAAAAGCAGATCTTGGTTGAAATTCCTCCCGAGAGCTTTAGGACAAAGTCTCATCTGTCTTTGTCACGACTCTGTTTTCTGTTAAACTTTGTGCACGTGATCTTAAGCATTGAATTTTTTTTTCTTCAGCAATGATAGTGCTATAGCAGTGGTTTTCATTAACATTGATTGTGAGAAGATTAAAACCTTAGAATGCAAATGCACTGGTGTAAGCTGTACATTTATTTTATTAGCCACCTTCATCAAGACTGCAATTTGCACAACTGTGGTGCCATATCTGATCCCGTGGGGTTGCCGTCATGATTCAGTGATAACTGAATCCATCCTTAAAGTAAACTGCTCCTCAAAAATATTTTCACCGCTCTTAGTGCATTATCCTAACATGACCAATGGCAGATCCTCTGCTATGTATTAAAACCCAAATGCAGTCCCATGAAATCTGTTTAGCAGTAATGTTTTTTAATGACCTTAGCTCCCAAAGTGCTCTTTGCTGAAAAATGGCATGTATACCAAGCAGGATATTTTCTTGATTTTTCTAATGTCCGTCCCGCTGAGCATGTATACCCAACCCTCTTTTCTTTGTTCATATAATAAGCTTCACTGATCACAGTTTATTCATTTGAGTACATTAGTGCTTTGTTTTCAGATTATCTGCTTCTTAAAGATGGGATGAAATCAGATCAGTGATCCAATAAACATGAGCGATTCTAGACTCCCAAAATCACTTGTGTCTGACAGGTTCTGAGCTCATAAATGGTAAGAGGTGTTAGTTTGAATTTTAGTTTTAAGATTCAAGATTTAACATTTGGGCTTCAAGATATGCTGTTTATTTAATGATATACAAGTTCCTAGAGTTTAAACCATCTATAAATCCGAATATGTGATTAGATTTGCACTGCTGTCTCTCTACACAGTATTTCAACCAGTATCTGCTTCACCAAATTCATAAGGCACTTTGACACACTTTCATTTTTGTATGCGTGCGACTACAACACAGATTCTCTCTTATTAGTACGGAAATAAAACTTTAAGCTTGCACTGTCACAAGAAGAAACCTTGTGCCTTTTTCCTTTGGTTTCAAGCAAAAATTTTCAGACCAACATTTGATGTGAATGATTCTAACTCCTCAGCTCATTGAAATTACAATCACTAGTGTTATTTTGCTCCAGCTGAGGATCTAGTTTGCCACTCAGGATTTATAGCACAGTTTCAAGTTCCTTATCCCAGTGATATTCCTTCAAATTTCGTATTTTGCAATAGGTTGTCATAAAATTTAGACATATGGGTTTTTTTTATCCTCATCAGAGATGAAATGTTGTTCATTGCTTTTGATTACTGTAAAATAGCACTATGAGCAGTGAGAAACATGCTCCCTCCTTTCAACATTTGTCACTCCATACTCCTCTATGCATTGACTCAAATGTTTAGAGATTTTTTTTTGTATAAAAATTCAGCTGCAGTAGCTCTGCCATGACCTCTAGAAGCAACAGATAAAAAGACAGAGGATTGCTTGTCTAACTAGCCATTCCCTCACCTACCCTTTGGCCAGTTTCACTCAGCTTTCCAGAAACATATTAATTTGGTGGCTAGAAAATTTCTTCTAATTTTATTGACATCCTCTTCATTCAAGTTTGTTTTAATTCCAAATCTTTCCTCCAATCTAAGTTGATAAAGTCCATCTTTGATGTTTTCTTGATTAAGAGATTTATATTGTATCCCGTTTGCGTCCTTATTTTACAAGGTAAAAAAGACTCTTTCCAGACTGTAAATAGTACAAAAGATGCAGATATTATGATCCCTAGAGTATGAACTGCTGAATGTGCCTTTCATGCTAACAATAAGATTGGAAGTAGCTCCATTGTGGGTACAAATTAGTGTCACATCATTGGCTCTGGTGAAGCTACATCAATTAACATCACAGGGATTTGATCAAAACGGTTTTATTGAAACAGATTTTCAGCAGTATCTGAGCTGTGTTCCCCACCGGAAAAGGGCAGATGTGGCTGAATTGGTAGGGTAGGAACTTGCTGGACTTGCAATTCACTCTCAGATGCACTGGCACAGGATGTGCTGGCACAATTCCTGAACATACAGGAACTCCTGTCCTGTGCTGCATTATCCACACCAGCCATGCAGATGGGTCTCAACAGAGCTATGCCACCTGTTTGTTATTCTAAGGAACAGCAGCCTGGAGGTGCCTACAGATAAACCTGTGAGTGATTGAACATTGGGAAGTCATTTCTGAAGAAGTGATTCCTGCCTTCCTTTGCCTGCCCTGAGATATGGGGAATGTTCCCTTTTCAGCTAATCCTGCCTGCATTACTGGAGCAGAACATGAAGTCCCTGTAGGAGTCTTCCAGTGAGCTGGGTGTGATGCTGTTACATTGTACTAACATCACTCTCTATGTACAGTCACTAAAGCAGGGATCTCAGGTCTGTGCCCACAGCTGAGCTTCTTGTTGTTCCTTCTGAAGATTCCAGCCTCTGTGGCAGCATAGGAGATGTGTAGTGTTATTCCTTGTGACAGTGCAGTGACTATGATGGAACTGTTAAAATGCAGTTCAGAAAATATTGCAGAAAAAAAAACAAAAAAAAAACAAGTATTTACTAGCAGTTTTCAGGGAAGAAAAGAAAAAAAAAAAGATGCAGTTGATACAAATTAATCAGTGTTAATGCCTTAGATGGAGGCCAGACATCATAGCCCATGAGTTTTAATGACCTTTGCAGTTCCTTGCAAGGCTCTCTCTGTGCTGCTTCAAAAATGCTTGCATAGGCACTAGATCTTCCTTACGAGCAGGCAAGAAGCTCTGGCTAACATTGTCAGTCCTCTCATCAGCTTTACGGTCTCATTACAGCCACTGGGTGCTGAACATTAATATGCTTTTATCTGTGCCAACCTGAGCACAAATACATTCTCCACTCATCCCGCTCCCTCTGCCTCTTACATCATCATTACTGGTATAGCAAAAATGCTATGGAGAGAAAAATACTTTAAGACAATGTTGAGATCTCCTGAGCCTTCTAGAAAAATGCAACCTAAACAAAAAAGTTTAGGTCAGTCATTTAGAAGCTGTGAAGAGGGTTGTTAATTGGCCTTCTTGGATACACGCCGAAAAGACAGTCTGCTTCAAAATGGTAACTTGCTGACCTTTTCATCAGTACAAGATTATTTGTCTGGCTCTCGCTAGGGAGAGCTGTGGCATTGTCTCTTTAATAATGCATTGATGACTTTTCAAACCTATTTTCTTGCCAAAATTAGTGTCATACGTAATCTATGTCTTTTTTGGTTCTTTTTTACAGTGAATATATCAATGTCCTGCATTCAGAGATCTCATCTTAAAACAGAAAGATTTAAATGTAACCTTTTTTTCAGATGAATTTTTAGGGCATGCAGCTCCATTGCTGGTGGGAAGCAAAATGTAGGTCATGAGAACCTATTTGATCTGTAACATATTTTGTAGTTTAGGCTTGTAGCTGCTTCTACCTGCTGCCCTGCTCGTTGGAGGTCTTGACACACAGATGTCTGGCATGCTTCTTAAATCCATTTGTTTGATACAGCTAGGTACACCTAGCAGCGATGGCCATGTGGTCTGAAGTCATCCACAGAACCTTTGCTCGGAAGTGGATTTTCAATAAAAAGAAGTGATGATCCACTCACTCCTTTTGCATGAGAGTCTACTGGTTGAAGACCTCCCCTACCTCCCAGCACTGTGTGCTGTGGATTACAGACTTGTCTTCACGGATTATAGACTCTAGCCTACGAGACCCATTCCCATGAGTCAAAGGGCTCTCTGTCTCTAGTCAGCCCACGTGCAGCACAAAGCCACTAGCATGATGAAGGGGTACATAAATAATGCTTCCTGAGTGATGCAGTATTTCATTGCTTACCTTGTGTTGGCAATTTAGCAAACATCCGCAGTAAGTCAATGAGCTGAGCTAAGTGCCAGCTTTTGTCAGAGTAGCTTCAACTTGGTTTATAAAGAGCAGGGAAGTTGCTATATCTGGAAATGAAGCGGCCAGAATCTTCCAGGAATTCACTTCTGAAAGACTTTTTGTTCTCTGGTGATCACAGTGCAATGTTTTTTTTACGTGCTGACTCCAGTAAGCCTTCTCAGAAAGACAATTAATGCTTTGGAAAGCAGCCATCAGCGATTTGAAACACATGTTCTTACCGAGCTGTTTAGATACAGCAAAGGGGAACTCAGTTTAAGCTGATATTAAAGAGGACATTTGTTTAAAGTGAAGCTACTAAGGATGTGTACGTTATATGATAAAGATACTGACAAAACTGTGCTGCAGTAAAGTTATTCAGTAAATTGGATTATCTACATTTTAACGAGATTACCCACTCCAAGGCCTCTGGAGATTTGCTGGTCGAATAAAAAGAGAAGAGAGATCTAGGCCACAGACTAGCTGCATGTTTTTTCAGTTCTTTTTCTGCAGTTAATTGAAAGAACATCCTCTCCTGCTCCTAATCACTGTTCTGTGCCTCTGTGCACTCCGTACCTTGTACCTGTAGCTTTATCTCAGAACAGAATCATCTATGATTCTATGATTTGTCAGAACACTTGGCTCTTCATCCCACACTGCTCATTGGACACCAGTATAAACCAAACCCTGAGCACCTTGGGATATTACTGGGAAGATAGGGCTGTGGCATCACCTAACATGTTTATTCACACATATAAGGCAAAAGCCCTGGTTAGCAGTGTAGCATTTTGTGATGTTTGGAATAAATTGCCACTGGGAGCATTGCCTGAACAGAACATGTGTAAGTACCATCATCCTTCATTACAGGAACAAAAGGATCAAGATTTTCTCGGGAAAGTAAAATAGATATGAAAGCTTTTCATGTCTTCTCCTCGGTCCTGCAACAGCCACGCACTATTTGGCAGCTGTTTTTGTCTTCATTTTCCTATTAAAGCAAAGGCATGCCATGATTTGTATTTAACAAGTAGCTCTTGAAAAGAATTGCGTGAATTTTAGTATATGACTCATTTAAAATGAAAGGCAGCTTCCAGACAAAGCCCAGTACTTGTTCAGCATTTAGAGAGTGTACTTTACAATACTATAAGTGGGGATTTGCAGGCTCTCCCATTGGTTCGAACCTTTTTGGCTAACTCCTTTCACAAGTGCAGAAGTACTTTACATAATTACAGCCTTGTGAAATCCACCTGTTTCATTAATCACACTTTCTATTTAGCCATATGTAATAGTTTTCCAAAGGCATTTTTTAGAGCTTTCTTGGTCAAAATTGACAGCTGTGATTTTTAAGCTAATGCAGCATCAGACCACTCTGACTCCCGGGATAAAACAGTCATTGACATTTCAGCAACGTTTCCAAATTGGTTTCATGAATATTCACTACACTTCTTAATATATATTTTTCTTTCCTACATATAATGCAATGCTTTTTGTTACGAGGTGGATAACCAGTTGGCTTTTCAATGTGAACCTCTGAGGATATCCAGATATCACCTCAGAGCTCAGATGAGTGCTTATGCAAGTGAATGAGTATTTTATGGACCTTTTTGGTCCTTCCGGATTTGGTTGTTGTATTTGTTTCGTTTCAGTTCATAAAACCTGAAAGTTTGAAGCTCTTCTGAAATAATCTAGATTAGTAATAAACATAAAATGAATGCTGTTACTTTTTTCCCAGTCCCAGGCAGTGCTTTTCATCACCATTCAACACCATCAACTGTGCTCCTCTAAAATATAATTACTCCAAATATGGTTTCTCCCTTGACTTGTGTGGGGGAGAACTCAGCTTATGCTTCTCACAGAAACCTTTTTACATTAGAAGGCCAAGTTTCCTCTGGACAAACACTGGCTGACAGTTTTTTGCAGCTTCGGTATTAAGTTCAGTGTGCTTTCTGTTTTATTAGTTATAGCTTCATTCCTGGAACAGAACTAATCACCTTAATTTCTCCTCTTCTCCTTAGGTTAATTTCAAACACAGGTCTTAGGTTTTTACCCGTTGTCCACAAGGTGCACTCCTTCCAGAAGGTTTTGCTGTAAGTTTTAACGATTTTATAAGTTCCTTATGAATGTCTTGCTGTTCTAACAAAATCATCGAGATCCAATTTGCCTCGTGCTTACTTATTAGCTTTGTGGTAGCATTTTTGGTCACATTTTTGTAGGCATTGATGATAATGTAGCCTAAAGGGTCTCTATTCTCTGGAACTCCTTTCTGCAAAGCATTGTAGCTTGCACTCTGCCAACTACTCTTCTATGAGTGCACAGGTACAGAGTCCCAGGGGACTGATAACAGCCTTTTAGTTTTGATTCACCAGCTGAAATTCAAACCAGGCTGGTGGAAGTGGGAATTTGTTGCCACCTGGTGACAGTTCTCTGGTCTGCATGGAAAGAGTTGCTGAACTTTGTGCTGTTTTCTCTGCATGGCAAAGAGAACAAAAGCCACTGGAAAATATCTCACTCAGTTAATTCACTGATTGTGAAAATGCCCAGGGGATGTAATATATTCTTCTGTGGAAAAAGTTCAGTGCCAATAGAAGGAAAAATATGTACAATTCTGTGGGAAAGTTTGTTTGTTCCTGTGTTTGTTTTTCCAGGAAAATTACATCTCTTTTCTTGGGAAAAAAAAAAAAAAATCATGTTAAGAAAAAAGTGTCTTTTTTCATGGAAAAGATCTTGACCAATATTTTTTTCAATTGATTGTAAGTATAACTGTATCAAAATCAAAAGGAAAACTAAAAATGGGAATTAAGCAACTATTTCTTTTCTTCTTTTTGATGAGGAATATTAATGGCATGCAGAAAAAGTTGTGAATCTTCAAGTCTCTGATTATAAGATTTTAATCTGTAGGAACAGTAATCCTGCTGTTTGTCTTACAAATATTGTATACATGCATAATATACAAAATACCTTTCTGTTACATGCTTGACAGAAATTTGAGAACTGCACTTCAGGGCTCCATGAAGCCATAAAGCAAATGCAATGGCTGTGGAGCCACCGAACCTTCCCCCTGCTTACCTAGCATTAACTAGACTTGAATTGCTGTGTCCCACTGAGCAAGAGATTTTTTTTAGGTGAAATTCCTCACTTTTTGTAAGGAAAGCCTTGACACATAATAGACCTTGGTCCAAACCCTGGCTACGCTGAAGCTCCATGAGAAAATTCTTGCTGACTTCAGTTGTTCTGGTGTTTAAATCCCAAAGATAGAACCTGATGGGTTATTGAGGTTTGTGAGGACCTGGTTGTTTCCCTTTTGCAGTGGGAAACTTTCACTTCTATGGGTGCCACACTCCTTCCCTATTCCTCCCTCTTCTGATCTCAGTGTGAAGAAGGATGGACGTGTCAGTTAATACAGTGCTGTGGCCATATTTCACTCTCAGTATGAGATAATTTTGGAACCTCATTTAACTTCAAGCTTTGCAGATAATTCATTTTGTTCCATGCTTTCCAGCAGAAACAGCATGAAAACAACCATATCCCCAGACTAAATTATGAGTAATGCTGTTTAACTTCTTTGAGGTCTATTTTGAGCAAGCAACAGAATGTATATCTGCCGTTCTTTTTGTGTAGCAGTCAAAACTGCTGAAAGACTGAAATGCATACTTGTCACTTCAACAAACTGAACTGACAGGGGTCCTGAATTGCAAGTTCTGAAGCACAGACCCAGCTTATAAGCAACCTCGCTGACATTAGCTAGGGATTATTTTCACGGGTTTTCAGGTCCCTTGCTGAATCAGACCACAAAGGCTAATGGTCCTTCCACTTTCTGGCTGGGAGGCTGAAAGAAGCTGTTACCTGCCAGCCACACAACTTGTATTTAATGGATAACAGATTTTCTGGATGGTCAGTTGGGCTGTAAGACCCAAGCTTGTGTGCATTTCAATGGCATAAACCAGTCTGGGAGGCGGGCGTGTGAGGTGTGCAGAACAAGAGTCTGGAAATGTTGTGCTCCTACCACTTTTTTTTTTACCAGGAAGGTTTGCTCTCTGCAGGTGGTCAAATGTTCAAATGTCTTAAAAGCTTATGTTGTCAACCTTTGCATAAGAGTTCCTCAGACTGAATATAACAAAAAGCAGCATGTTTGAAATATTATAACGTATTGAAAGGCTCACAGAAGTGCAAAACAGGTGTTGTTTCCATTGTATTTTATTTTCCAGAGATGTGCAAGACAATATCCATATACGTACAATTGAAAGGAACACATTCATGGGTCTGAGTTCTGAAAGTGTGATTCTGTGAGTAAGACATGGGAAGTTCATTGTTCTCACCTGCTCATTCCTTGTCCAGAACTGAGTTGAGGATTCTGTGGGATGGGCTCTGTTCTACAGGCTTCCAAATTCAGTTGGAAGTTTTAGATTTTACCCCTTCTCCTGTAATCTCTGCATTCTGTTTTGCTGCCATGAAAAATTAATGTATCTGTGTTGTGTTTTTGTTGTTTCTGTTGTTGCTGTATTCTAACTCTGCTCCTTATTTCAGAACCTCTGGGTAGAGTAAATTTTGTAATTACTAGTGCCAAGGTTAAATGTATTCCACCTACAGCAACAGTTCATGTGATGCAAATTGTATTCAGAGGGATGGTGTGATTCATAAATATTTACAGTCAGACACATCATTCAAAGGCATTAGTTACCCTGGCAAAATAGATGTAGATGTTTTGAAAATACAGTATATTTGTACACAATGTTAATGCATTGATACAGGCTGGTTCACAATGCAGTTCCATGCTGTGTGGTTAGATGACTCCTCATTTGACTCGAATCGT
The DNA here is from genome assembly GCF_023343835.1 of Lagopus muta. Taxonomy (NCBI): domain Eukaryota; kingdom Metazoa; phylum Chordata; class Aves; order Galliformes; family Phasianidae; genus Lagopus; species Lagopus muta. The sequence goes on from NC_064434.1 coordinate 99,764,611, forward strand.
CATGTTTTTTAATGAACTACCTGGCTTCTTCTGCTGGCATATCAAACCGTACCGTGTGCTTACTAACAAGCTGCCTTCATTCCATCTAGCCAGTGGCCAGACTGGAAGAATCTCCCACTGTGTGTGCAGTTAACCTCTTGTGACACAACAAAGACTGATGGATTTGGTTTACATTGATTTTGGTGGGAGCAGAATCAAACCATCCATACTTGAAGAGAGGACAATAACAAGTCACCCAGCTGTTATCTCTCCCTTTTTCTCCATAAGATATCCACAACCTGTCAGTGCCAAGTTCCCTGAAGTTTTAAACATACACACATACATACATGAGATATTCATGCAGCTATCTCAAATGTATTCAAGTAATGATACCCCAAATGTACTTTTTTATTTTTCCTCCTATAATTATAGTTTTCGCTGCTCAGATGGGACGTGGTTTTGTCAGAGTACTACACAGCACATACCTTATTTATTCCCATAATACCACTACAGGATGAGAGGTGTATGCCAGGTTTTTAGTGTGATTTGCCCTCCTTATAGCAGTCGAGCATTCAAGACTTCCAAGGCACAATGAACCCCCACAGTCTGAGGAGAGCCAATTTTAGCAGGCTTACTGCAACAGGCTCCCAGCATGCATAAGCCAGTAATTTGGATTGCATCTAAGATTGCTTTATGCATGGATCAACACCGAGGAGGTGAATTGTAAGTGGGTCTTAAACATACCAGTACCGCCAGGAAATGGTGAGTAAAAGCCCGTATGTCCAGGCTCTGATTTGTGCCTCTGTGTCACCTGTTGCTATCATAACATTTCCAGATTATTTAGGGGAACCAGTAAGGGTGCTGGTTGAAGTGAGGGGAGGATGTGTCTCAGTAGAGCCTTGTCCAGGTAACAACTGAGAAGGAGGTATAACAAAGCCTTAGGATATAGGCAAAATGTTGTTTGCTCTCTTTGCTATCTGAAGGCAGTTTGCCAGGTGACATGAGTGTACAGTCCACACTGTATGACAACAGTAACTCAGACTGTATGACTCTAGTATCTCATTGAATTAGCATCATGTTCAGTGAGAGAAAGCAGTCTGAGCTAATACTGTGATTTAAAGCATATACATCAGCCTAGTAGATTGGAAGGGATGCGATCAATTTAATATAATAAATATTTTAAATGCCGTAAGCAGGGACATAGCTCTGCTGTGTGCCTGCTCACTCATGTCTAATAGTGCTATTGCAAGCAAAGGAGATGATGGCAGTTTTCCTGATGTGACCTGACACACACTGTAGGCATGGAATTATGCACATCTGCCTTCCGTGGTCAGAAGGGTAATCCCTTCAACCAGACCCGTGACTGATTTTCATAGCGAGCTGAGCTCACCACCTCGGACCTCAGATAAGTGGGTCACTTGCATGCTCTGCTTTCAGTGTGATTTAGGAACGTGGTGTCCGTGTTTACTGACAGTGTCACTAAATCAAGCCAGTTTTGCCACCAATCAGACTTGTCGTGCCCTCTTGGAGAAAGCATGAGTTGCACTGCAACGGGATGAAAAATCATACCATGAAGATGATAAGCATAACTGACCCAAATGTAAATTTCCAGGATCACTAAGGGAAGTGATGGAAGGAATTAAGCATTCATTAGTTAATGCACTACAGCAAAAAATTGGCAGGAAGCCCTACAGCTCCCTACCTGCTCCTCCTCTCAGAGGAAGGAGCCTGGGGAGATGTGGAGCAGGGCTGATGACATCAGAAGAGGCAGCCGGTGTGAGGAGAACTGTCTGCTTCCAAGGCAGTTTGACACCAGCCACATCCTTGTGTCCTTCTTGAGCCTATTTTAAAATAATAATTGGCAAAGGTTAAGCTCTTCCAAAAGCATCTTGGGAAAAGCGAAGTGTATATATAAGGAATGGCAACAGTAGGAAAGGTCTCACTCATGCTGGGGTTAACCTGATCCAGCTTTGCTGGCTGCCCTTGGGATTCCCAGGGCAGCTGAGCAGCACTGGTGACTTCATCAGTTCCACCTTTGCTTCAGAAACTTACTCCAACTCATCTCTTATGGTAATGCTGGTTTGCCCTCTTCATATCTGTTCCCTGCAAGTCCTACTTCTAACTATTGGGATATTAGCAGCTGAGATTCATAGACATTTGGTTATTTAAATACTCATTTAATAATTTCTAGCTTGAGATCCTTTTCAGTGGTTTTATTTGCACGTGAAGCTGTATCAGAACAACTTTTGTTTTTTTCTCTGTTGCAGACGGCTAAATAAAAACGGGATTCAGGAAATCAAGAATCATGCATTTAATGGAACCTGCCTGGATGAGCTGTAACTATTTTTGTTGTTTACTATTCTGAAAAGCAATTATTAGGAGACAGCAACTTTTGCAAGGCATTATCTCAATCTCTGATTACTTTAGAATCAATATTGTGTTTTCCAGAAATCTAAGTGACAATCACAACTTAGAAAAATTACCGGATGAAGTCTTCCAAGGAGCCATCGGGCCTGTTGTTTTGTAAGTAATATTCAAATTTGTCTTTTCTCATTATTTAGCCCACAGAAGAGACCAAAAAAGAACATGTGAATGCCAGTCTGGATTTCGACATCTCCCAAATCTTGCAATTCAAAATTGGAAGTGTAGAAAAGTGGAAGCCATGTCAGAAATATCTAGATCCGTGTTTTCACTTTGTCCTCAGAGCTTTTAGAATTTTTTATATCCAGGGATTTAAATCCAAAGTCCTCTCCGCAGTTGATTAAGCTCTATAGCTCTGCTTCATTTTTTGCAGAGAAAATACAGTTTGTTTTTTGTTTGGGGGGGCAAAATCAAGAATAAGTAGTTGGGTTTTCAGAGTTTACATCTGAATAGCTCACCCTTCAACTATTTACAAACAGTGAAGATTTGCCCTGCATCTCTGAAGCTTAGTTCCTAAGAGAAAATCCCTACCCTAGAAGGATGTGTATATCTCACACAGTTGAGATACAGCTCTCGAGTTGGCTGGCAGAGTGAAGAGCATGATCTCAGCAATAGGATGCTCCTGGATCTCAGCACTTCGCACTACACTTTGCTATGTTGTAAAACACCTGCGAGAGTGCTCAACTGCTTGTGTTTCTGAGCAAAAGCTACAGGATGTAAGAGCCGCAACGAAGACAAGGGTGTCTTTTTCTTGTGTCACAAATCACAAATTCATCACATCCTTTCTTTCTTCCCATCTGTCCTAGACATCCAGAGAGTCCTAGGAGTCAATCAGAAAAGGTGAAAACAGGTAAATGGGAGCTGATGGAAAACGTTACAGAGATTAAAGTGGTTAGAAATCTAAAAAATGAGGGAGAAAAATGACTGGTTAACCTTGAGCTCAGACGAGCTGTTCTGAAGGCATTTTTCCATGTAGTGATGGTCAGTGCATCTATGACACAAAAATGTGTTACTGTATTCTATTCCTCTTCCATCACTCCCTCAGTGCCTTTCTCCTTTGGAAAAGACTGCCACATCTTTTCAGCAGTAACGTTGTTGATGTTTCTTTGGAAAAGCATTGGTTCCTGTACCAAAAATTAAATGCATTTTCTTTGCAAGTTGTAGTGATTCAAAAGGTTTATAAAATTGATATGGCTGTAGCTCAGATTCATTTGATAGTTCAACTTCTAACACTGAATTACTTGTGTAAGAAGTTTTCTGTTCCACTACCACTCTATCCACTGTTCTATGGATGGGAAATTACCTTTTCATCCTGACTGAGATCAAGAAAGCAAAGCCTTCTTACTCATCTATCACTGCAGTTTACACCTGGAATGCTGAGGAAATGACTGACCCATACTCATATCTTTGCTGGAAAAACAGGGCTGTTGAAATTGAATTTGTGCTGCAGGCTGCCATGTTTTATTAGGCTGAACATCAGGATGTTTTAACTCTTGTTTTTCCTGAACCAGTGCTGTGTGGTCAGTTAATACCAATCCCTATTTTATGGTTCAGTTTAAACAGCATGAACGAATGACAAACACAAATAGTAAAGTCAGGAAGCACCTAACTTAGTGAGCTTTATGCAGGCTGCACAGTCTCAGCAATCAATTCCTCTTTTGGCTGAATTAGAATCTCTCTCTTGGAAAGATGTCAGGTTTTGAGTTAAAGGAGTTCAGCGCTGACAGTAAGCAAGGAAATCAAATGGCTAATTACTCCCACATATATACGCATTCCTTCTATACAGAAATATGGTTTATTTCCATTATTTCATTTAATCTTCTGGTGCTCCCACAGCTGTGGTGACGTGCATGAACTTTCACTGGAGTCCCTGGGAAATTCTGCCTCCTGTAAGCACTAAAATCATGCTGGAGGTACCAGCAAATTGCAGGAAGCTACAGGGAGACTCTCAGCATCCCCCCTCTCTGTAAATATAGTTCATCTGATCGATGATGATCCATTCTGGGCTGAGCTCTCTGGCTGTGTCCTGCCTCAGAAGCAGTGCAAGGTATGGCCATTGTCTTTCCTATCCTTGCAATTTGACTGCAACAGGAACCCCACAGATGTGGACCACAACAGACCTCTAGAGGATCCTCAAGAGGACAGCTGAGACCCTGAGGCACAGCCAGAGGGCACTTCAGATACAGCTGCTAGAAAAATTGATCTCACTATTGGTCTCTCCTCTCTGGCTTCTGCTCTGACAGCCATGCCTTGCTATCCCACTATGTTCCTTTCAAACCTAAATTGGACTATCATCTGGTCAGTGTTTCGAGTAGTTCAAAAAAGATTCCCAGAAGGAAAAGGAAGAGGTTGGAAGAGAAGTCAGATTCATTTTGCTGTTCCCATACCAACTTCTGTCAAGTCTGATGACTAGCAGCCAAGCATTAATAATACACCGTGTATTCCCATCTCCAATGCTTTCTGGTTTGATTTCCCACTGCTATTTTATCTTCTTCTTCATCTTCCTTATTTAATTTACCAGTCCAGTAACTAGGGAGGAACGTCCCGAAGAATCTCTGCACTGAATTCTGCTCCATGATGTCTCGGTGGATAAAACTACTAAACCACCTGCACAATGTCTGCGTTTCCTGTCTGGGGAGTCTCTTGATGGTATATCAATAATTTTCTCTAATAGACATCCCAGCAAACCCTGCAGTAGTTTACAAAGCCCTTTCCCCAGCTCACGTTGGTTTACATGCAATAATGAGCACACACACACACACACGAAGAAAAGAATTTTTAAGAGAATAAAAGTGTATTTTCATGGGTGAATATTCAGTATTTATGAAATTGTTTTAAGATGCACAGAGACACAGATCCGGTAATATTTTCTTAGTTATTTTTAAGTCCAGATGTACTCCTGTTTATTTGTTGCTTCCACCCTGTATATTAACCATTTGGGGCACTGATGATTTCTAGCTAGTGAGACAAAGAAAACATTTCTCATGCTCTTGGTTGGAATATGAACCCTTGTGAAGTTCCATAGACTCGTAATGATTCTGTGAGTGATGTTGTCTGTGAATGTAGGGGAAAACTGCTGTTCAGTTGATGAGTCATTAAGGTCTACTCTAGCTGACAGTTTTCAGGGCAGGCAACTAAGGGCAATAGTCAGTCCTTGAAACAACTGCGGTTGTTCGTTGCTACCTAATTACTACTTTAGGTATCAAAGCTGGAAATTTAAGTCTGAAACTTCTCTTCAACTGCTCCTGTGAGGCACAGGTCAGTCCCAAATGCAGCCCAGGATCAAACCTTTGTTCTCTCAGCCTGAGCAGTGGAAGTTCAAAGCATTTCTGCCTCCACCAGTCCTTTTTGTACTTCTAGTTGAAGCTACAATGCTGGGGCAGGGCAGCAGTGTGGGATCCATCTCCAAAATTTCCAGCTGTGGGCACAGTATGGAGACAAAGACCCTCCTTACCCAAAGTCAGTAACTTTGGGTATGACTTTGTTAGCTAGGGCCACCCTATGCTGCAGACTGTGCATTCCTGTATTAATTTTGTTTTGGAGAGAGGAGAATGGAGGTGCAAATGTACATATCGTACATGGCAGATGTCTGAACTTCACAGTGCGCTGCTGAAATCTGATTTCCCCTTCACACCACTCTCCTACATTAATATGATAATAAAAACACTTTGTGCCTGTTGTGATGTTGTATAATAGAGATAAAATAACATGTTCTTCCATCATACTGTTACAGATGTATGTATCTTGGGGGGGGGGGAACATGGAGAAAGTGACAAACGTTGTCAGTTCCTTTATTAGGATAAATTCATTTCTTTTGTAAGAGAATGAAGACCAGAGCAACCTCAGCAAAGGCTGCATCCTGCATCACTCTTGTCCACTAAGAGCATGGCAGCTAAGGGTGATTTTGTATAGTCCATTCTGCTTTGGTGTAGAAGAAAGAAATGTACAATGTACTCTTCCCTTGTCACAAGCTGAGGGACACAGTTTGTCCCTAGCCAAGACAACGTGGCAATGTTTTGCCCCAGATATTATGGCATGGGGACAGGTTCCTTGGAAATGGAGTGCCATTGGTCCTTTTTCCCTTTCCCTACATGTGTGGCACTAGTCTCAATTTAGTGTTTGCACCATGTTTTTCCTCCTGTGAGCTTCACTAATGCTCTTCGTAATACATCTGTAGCTGCCTTTGATAGCCTGTCTCACAGAGTAATTGCCTTCCACATAAATACATCTCTCCTAACCTCCTGTAATCTTACCCCTTGCTCTGCTTCAGTCGATACTCTCTCTTCGTTTTTCAAACCTCTGGAAACATTTCGATGTTTTTGTTCCTCGCAGTTTGAACTGTATCACCTTTCTCTCTCTTTAATCTCTTTTCCTTCCTAATGAGTACAAAATCTGAAATCCCCAATGTCTCCTCATATCAGTAACCCCCACAGAGTTCACTTTGTGTTTATTGCCTCTTCTGTGGTGGCTTTTGCATGATGTGATGCTCATGAGGGACATCACAAACTACTCTTTTGACATCAGCCTACTTTTTTCTCCTGTAACAGTGTTCTTGGATGCATTTATTTCAGTATTTACTAAATTCAGAATCATATGGAGCTAGTAGTTTATGTCATTGTTAATCCTTAACCAGAAGGTATTGGGATCTTTTTCCCAAATCAAAGTAACATCTCTTAATTGCTGTTTACAGTGAATAATAGTTCGGGTTTCCTTGAGGAACCCTTATTTATTCCTGGATTCTGTTTTCAGCATAATTTTCAGTTGATCTCTTTTTAATCACTTCTCTGATAATGAGTAGGACAATCTGTAACACGTATCCACTATGTAGCTGAAATAAATTTGCTTTTTACCAGGCTTTTCATATGTTTTCTTAAAGGGATATTTCAAGGACAAGGATCAGCTTCCTGCCAAGTCATGGATTAGAATTCATTAAGAAGCTAAGAGCGAGGTCTACATACAAGTTAAAAAAACTTCCTGATTTAAGCAAATTTAGATCTTTGATTGAGGCAAACTTCACCTATCCTAGCCACTGCTGTGCATTTACAAATTGGAAAAGACAAAAGTAAGTGATTTCATTTGTTTTAATTTTTGGTGTTTCTCAGCAGTTGGTAGTGAACAAACTGGATATGAAAGTACATGAATAGAAATAAATAAATGTGCAATGCATTCAAGGTTCCACACGCTGCACAGTGCACTGCCTCTCCATTCCAGGTAGGTAATAAATTTTGGTAGCTGTATTGGTATCAGTGTTTTCTCCAGCTGAGACTCCAGCCATCTCTCACTGGGACCTGCTGTCCTGCATCAGCCTGGAGCCACCACGCTGAAGACATCCAGCAGAAAAATGTTCATTACTTTTCAGGAGGTAACTGGAAGGAAATCTGTGTTTCCAGAGAAGCAGGTCAATACGGCCATCAATTCAGGAGGGTATCAGACACTCTCAGAAAGCCACACTGAAGTTGGAACCAAATAAAATGAATTAATAGAAAGAACAGACTGATTCAGTTGGAAGGGACCTGTAGAGATCATTAGGTCCAACTGCCTGAACATTCAGGGCTAAACAAAAGCTATAGTATAGTAATGAGGGCTTTTTCCAAATGCTGTTAGAACACTGAGAAGCGTGGGGCGTCAGTCACCTCATTGGTAAGACTTTGCAGTGTCCGACCACCCTCACAGTAAGTTAATTTTCCCAGTGCCCAATCTGACCCTGGTCTTGCACAGTTCTGGGCGGCTCCCTCCTGCCCTCCATTTCCAGGAGCAGAGCCCTGCACTGCCCTCTGGAGCTGCAGGGTGCAGAGAAGTCACCTCTCCTCCAGACAGGGCACCCAATTGTCTTCAGCCTCTCCTCGCAGGATTTGCCTTCAGCTTTGCTTTGCTGACTTCTGAATGCAGTAAAGCTAAATATTAGCAGGAGAATCACCTGTGCCACTGTTACTTTATCTGTAGCATCTACATACACACAAGATTTGGCCATTATTTCTGTAATGGTTAATACAGAACGAACCTTTTCTGTCCAAATCATCTAAGATAGGCAGGTGTTTTTAGATTCCCAAAGTAATTTCCAGGGCTTGTTCTAATTTGTCATTAGCAAAGATGTGCTGAGACATCAAGTATTAATGATTTCCTTTGAGTATTTTCAACTATTCAGATAGGCTTTAAATGTACATGTTAAGTAGTTAATGAACTCGATGATCTCCAGAGGTCCCTTCCGACTAGGATTCTGTGAACTCCTGAATTTGTGCCACTGGAAAACTTGAGGCACTGTACCTATGGAAATCCATGCTATTATTTGAAGTTCTTTTACAGAATGTGTTTGGAATTTGCCAAGGCAGAAAGAAATATACTTTGGATCAGTGGATCAGTGTTATAGCTCAAGACATTGTTTTCAGAAGCTGCCTGGAACTTCAAAGAAAAGTAAAGCTATGTAGAGAAAGCAAAATCTATTAGTAAGCTTCATTTAAATACTTAAGATAGCCATTCATCTTAGTTTTAGCAGTGTCTGTCACCAGGCAATTAAGGTTTAATCCTGCTTGTGATGATAGGTACTACCTATCACCTATATGTGTTTTTAAAACTGTATGAAAAAAGTGCAATCTGATGTTGGACACCACAGTGCTAAGGAAAATATTTGGCAGAATCAATCCCTCATTGACTAGTTTTGATCTACAGTTCTGAACTTCTTACTGCAGTTTACCACTAGTTGATATTTCCACGTACTTCTATATGCTTGTTCAGGCCTTGGTTGTCTGCCTGCCCCTCCAGCACCAATGGTAGTGGTAGTGGTTTGCTAATGAGTTCAGCTTGGTGAAATCCAGGAGGCTGCCATCACAAGCTGCCAGGAAATGAATGAAACTTTTAAAAATGAAAATCACTGTAAGGCAACAGATCTCTTACATGGAACTTTCTAGGAAGCAGTTTCGGAGATTAAAACAAAATTGTGCTACGAATATGTAGCAGAGCTGTATACGTTTCTTTAAGCTGACCTATCAAATCTCATTTGTTCCCCATAGAGGAAAACAAGCCTTCTTAAAATATATCTTCTGAATGGCTGACACATATTCTGGTCTTTGCTGAATGTATTGTTTCTAAAGGGGGAAGCTGAGCTCCAGAATACCCCCAGTAAATTATCTCAAAAAAAGTATCCCAAATGACTGAAAGATTTTTAAAATAGTGGAAAAATGTATTAAGATATAATTTTCTGAAGTTAATAAAACTGAGTCTGTGAAGGAGTTTAATCACCTTTTTGTTTTTCTGAAGGACCTATACTTAAAATATAATATATCCAAAAGCATGTTAATTTCAGATTAAAAAAAGCTAAAAATACTCCTGAAAGAATAGCTACACTTCAGCAATGGAGACAGTTCTTTTTTTCATTTCAGCTTATTCTGGTAATTTAATTCAAATAATATTTCACTTATTTGTAGCTAACGAGGCAGGAAGGCTTTTGTTTATTAAAAAATAGATGTAGAAGGGAGCAGACACACACCAAAATCTACAAGGGATCCAGCAACAAACTGATATTTTGGTTAAGATTATGAAATCTGGTGTTAAATAAACACATTTGGAGGAACCATTTTCTGTATATAGCACATTCCAGGTAGATTTGAACACGCTGTGAAAATGAATGAACGCTAGTTTCCTACATTTTGATACAAGCTAAGTTTTCATCCAACTAGACTGTGGCAGGAATCATTGGGACAACATCACTGTCCTGTAAAAGAAATGCATTGGTAACAGAAAAGTATAAAAATTCAAACCAAATCCATAGGTGCTCTGCTGTATGTTACATGAATAAATGTGTACACATAAGCTATATCTCCTGATGAACAGAACAAAGTTGAATGCATTTATCTGTGTTTTCAATGCTTACCAGACGTATCTTGTAAAAATATTACACATAAATACAAAATGATTAGAGTCAATCATTTAGATCAGTCTTTCCAGTTAACTGCTTTTAAACATAATTAAAAATGATCATTAACATTTGTACAGTTGTGTTGTGTACTGAACTTGGTAGGCGACCAATATCCCCTGTCCAGAGATGAATGTCTGCCTGTTGGTTTGGTGCTATGTGTTTGGATACCAGAGGTATTCCCATGCATTCCAATACAGATTAGTTGCACACACTGCAGCTCTACCCACTTGCATTTCAAAGCAGCATTCTCCACTAGCTGTGTGTAATCAGGCTGCTCAGGTTTTTGAATAGCTATTAATAGTCTGCAGTGTTTGCTCACACAGCATCTAGTATTTCTACAAGAGTTGCACTTGGTTTAATGCAATAGACATTGCTTATTCTGCTGGGAATAATAATGTGAGCTGACTTACTGTGCCTCTTCACCTGAGCCAGTCATTCCCCTATAGAGGTTCTGTAGTGGAAATGCTAAGTCACAACTTGAATCAGGGATTGAGCACCTGGTGGGAAGGCAGGGCCAAACCAGGGGAGCTCAGGTGAATTGCTTCACCTGAGTGACTGGAAGGGCTGGAGCCAGGATCCACTCTTCCCAGACCTCACTTAAGGGTTGGCAGTGGAGGTGAGGTTATCTCACTCGAGATCTCTGCCTACTGGAGACCTTCCAAAGGTAAGCAGTTTTCCTTCTTTGTTTCTGCATCCACAGCTGCTGCATTTGGACTTGTTCTCAATTGCTGCAGCATCGGGTTGTGTTACCCCGCTACTATCACTGTTTTTTCCATCACATTATAGCATTACATACCTCAGAATTTTTCCTGGTTATCCAGAGGATGCTTCATAACCCCTGGAAGCGTATTTCTAAAGATCACTGCAGTATTTGATGCACACATCAGAAACCTCAGGAAGAACTGAGACAGGAGCGTGTGGCTCCATTTGTATATTTCCTTTTTTTATTATTTTTTTATTTTTTTTTATTTTTGAGATATTTGAAGCACTTGAGAACCTTAGATAAAATAAGTAAATTGCCATAGTGGATGATGAGTGATCACTTCTCCCGTCTGCACCATCTCTGTCACATTAATGGAAGTATTAAACCTATGAAACAAAGTGTTGGCAGTTTTAATTCTTTTCTCAGAAGGATTGTATGATAAATATTGATCTGCAGGTTTATCATACTGGGATATTGTGATGCTGACCTAACAGTAAACTGCTTTTTAGGACAAGTCCAGTGAGGTACATTGAGCTCTCACATTCCCCTGTGACTGGAAAATAATATCTTTAAAGCTCAGATAGGGCAGAGATTGGATGTTAAAACTCTCAACTTGACACAGACCGTTATGAACTTCAGCGAGCTTTTGGCTTTCCTTGACACAAAGATCACCTTCTGCCTGAAAGATTGGCACTGTTATGACTGTGTCCTTGCACTTGGTCATTATTCGTTGGAGGAGGTATCACTTGAGAAGCTATTTTTAAAGAACGTGGCAGCACTGGGGGTCATGTTCTTGTGAAACGAGAGCCAAACATAATATCAGTTGCTCACTACTCACTTGATGTCACTCCTTGGTAAGGATGGCTGGTTTGAGGTAGGGCCCAATGCAGAACCGAGACCTGGACTATTTATTCTGCTGAGTGCATTTCTTAGCACACAAGATCCTGCTGTCACCAGATCCAGATGGACTGCATGATATAACTGCTCGCATAAACGTAGTTGTTTTTGTCAGAATGCCATGCCAATTTTAATGTTATTCTTTCAGTTATCCTTTCTCTGGTTTATTTTTCAGGGTGTTTACTTGAGTAAAACAAGTTAAGCAGCAGCAGAGGTTTACAAATAGCCCAAATAAATGAACTGTGTTATGATACGTGCCCTGTCCCTTGCTAACAGTGCTTTGAATTTTTGCTCTGAGAGCACAAAGGGCAAATATCTCAGGGCAGTCAGTACCAGGTGATGGCTTTTCTTTCCCCTGAGAGTTTGCAGCTGCCCATCATAGAGCTCATGGTGCAAGGAAGCAGCCAGGAGGCCCTTCACTGCCCCATCCTCAAAGCAAACAGAGCAGCGAACTCTGTGGGAGCCTGGTTCTGTTTGAGACCTCTGGGTGTTAAATAATTCAGGAATGAATAAATAATAATAATCAGAAATATTTCACTAGCTTTACATAGCTGTCTTATCTGTGGGATAGAGCTAGCTCTAGGCAGTCTCCATAATTCAGGAAATGGCTTATTTTTAACTCAGCTGAGAAATGATTGGATAAAAACACTTTCTTCAATTCATTTACTAAAACCAGGAGCTGCAATAGCTTCTATGCCCTCAATTGCTTGTTACACTGAAAACTGAGTGACTTTCTCTCCCATTATTTCTCCTTAGAAGCATACAGTCCCTTTCAGCTACAGAACTGTTAATATATCGATCAACACGCAGGGCCCCTCACTCATCCTTACACGAATAGAACACGGGAACAGAAAGTAATGCCTTGCTGTTGCAGCTGTGACCTCCACAGTGCTTATTTGACCTCCCAGGAAATCGGCTTTCTGCCTCAGTTGACAGGCAAGATAAAAAATATTAATAACAGCAGACGATGCTCAGAACCTCATAGGAAACGTTTCTCACCTTCTGGTGCTGGACCTTCGTTAGTTTTTCTTTCTTCCTTTGAAACTCAATTCTTTTGAAGATGGAATAAGTGCACGAAGGGTAAAATTAGGTTACCAAAGAGAATTCTAGCTTTTAACCTACTGCTCATTGTTTAACCATTTCAAACCAGCTTGAATAGAATCACAGAATCACAAGGTTGGAAACTACCTATAAGATCATCTAGTCCAACCGTCTCCTCATCATCATTGCCACCACAAGCAAAAATAGAAATGGAGTGGAATGGAATTAGAATAGAATAGAATAGAATAGAATAGAATAGAATAGAATAGAATAGAATAGAATAGAATAGAATAGAATAGAATAGAATAGAATAGAATAGAATAGAATAGAATAGAATAGAATAGAATAGAATAGAAAGCTGTCAAGTCGAAATGGGAGATAAGCTGTGGTCCTGTGCTGGAAAACAGACACCAAATTTACTGTCTAACCAGTAAGTGAAAGTAGGCAGAGCAGAACTGCTCTGTTGGCTTTCAACACACTGTTGACTGCTTTATTTGATAATTCAAATTAAATTTGATCTACCTTTTACAAACCTATGGATGTAAGTTTCTGGAACAGCAAAACTTCAATGTTCTATGAGAAACAGTTATTTAAGGCCTTTATTTCTTGCTAACACATTTTTATAGTTCTTATTTTGATGGATCTGATCTTCTCAGATAAAACATTTGTTTCTTCCCTTGTTCTATGCATGCAGAAGGGTTTAAAATTAATCCTCTAGAAAATAAAGCCAAACACAAAGTAACCAAAAAAAAAAAAAAAGAGGCCATTCAAAGAATTTTTTCTTGAAATTTCTGCATTTTTTTCTGACTGAAAATTCTAAAAACATTGAAAAACCCAAACGATTCTAACAATGTTGGTTGTGGAAGTGAAGGCTTCCCTTCACTCCTTTTCACTTCACTTTCCTTGAAAAAGTATGATTGAAGCAAAATATTCTGCCAAGTCTACTGTTTTTATCTGTGATCTGTCTTTCAGAGATTATCTGAAAACCCTGCTTGATTCATGCTATTTATTTGCTTTAATGGCCAGTGACAAATATGATATTAGATACAACGAACGGCACACGCTGCAGATGCTCTGTGCCCTGAAGGAATTCTGATATTGAGTATGATACACTGACTGCCAAAAACTTCAGGAAAAAGGGAGTTCAAGAGTAATACTGATGAACAGGGGAGTGATTCTGGTTATATAGACTCCTTTCCTTATGGGCACCACTGAATTGATTCTTCAGAGTCCAGTGTTATGTAGGGCTTCATCATCATGTTTTCCCCATGCAGAATCACCTTCTCAATGACATGTTATTGAGAAATTGAGTTGAAATAAGGGAGGCTTCTTACTCTGTCTAGGTGAATAACTGCATCAAGATTGTTAGTAAGGCGAATATCAGGATTTCATTCCCATATGTTTTAAAATTAATTTACAGTAATGTTATATTAGTAGGGACCTATCAGTCTTGTGCTTTCAAGTTCCAGGCAAACCTTTATAATCAGCTAACCAGAAGAACAGAAGTACTGATGTAAACACTGTGATTCTATGTTTGTTGTGAGCCTCATGCTGTGTCTCTTAGTTTATAACTGCTTTTTTTTTCTTTTTTTTATTAATTTCAGCACGGAGTTATACCCAATATGTAGCATATCTCAGGCTAAGCAAGACCTTGATGAGCAGACTGGCAAAAAGAAACACAGACGATCCGCAGCTGAAGATTATATTTCTCATTATGGCACACGTTTTGGCCCTGCAGAGAATGAATTTGACTATGGCTTGTGCAACGAAGTCATTAATGTGGCTTGCTCACCCAAACCTGATGCCTTCAATCCCTGTGAAGATATCATGGGATACAATGTTCTGAGAGTTCTGATATGGTTTATCAACATTTTAGCTATCACTGGGAACACCACTGTCCTCATTATTTTAATAAGCAGTCAATACAAACTCACTGTACCTCGCTTTCTAATGTGCAATCTTGCCTTTGCAGATCTCTGCATAGGTATCTATCTGTTGTTTATTGCATCAGTAGATATCCAGACCAAAAGCCAGTATTACAACTATGCCATAGACTGGCAAACTGGGGCAGGATGCAATGCTGCAGGATTTTTTACCGTTTTTGCAAGTGAACTCTCAGTCTACACACTGACTGTGATTACTCTGGAAAGGTGGCATACCATCACCTATGCCATGCAACTCGACCGCAAGGTCCGACTTCGGCATGCTGTGATCATAATGATTTTTGGCTGGATGTTTGCTTTCACGGTGGCACTTCTCCCCATATTTGGCATCAGCAGCTACATGAAGGTCAGCATCTGTCTGCCCATGCATATAGAAACACCGTTTTCTCAGGCTTATGTTATATTTCTTTTAGTGTTGAATGTACTCGCTTTTGTGATCATCTGCATCTGCTACATCTGCATCTACTTTACTGTGAGAAACCCCAATGTTATCTCTTCAAACAGTGACACCAAAATTGCCAAGCGCATGGCTATATTGATCTTCACAGACTTCCTCTGCATGGCACCAATATCTTTTTTTGCAATATCAGCTTCACTCAGGGTTCCTCTCATCACGGTGTCCAAATCTAAGATCCTTCTGGTTTTGTTTTACCCTATTAATTCCTGTGCTAACCCTTTCCTCTATGCCATTTTCACAAAGACTTTTCGCAGGGATTTCTTCATTCTGTTGAGCAAGTTTGGTTGCTGTGAAATGCAAGCCCAGATTTACAGAACAGAGACTTCCTCATCTGCTCATAATTTCCACACAAGAAATGGCCATTACCCTACCGCATCAAAAAACAGCGATGGGACTATTTATTCACTGGTTCCTCTGAATCACTTGAACTGAGGTGCTTGCATGAATTTGTGTCTGAGGCAGTGTGATAATCACTTTCAACTATTTGAATAATGACTTCGACATAGCATGCAAACTTATTTTTTACGAGAAAACATTTCTATTTCCACTTTGCTTTTTTGTTCATCATTGAAGATGACACATCATCTTCATTACTTCTTGAAGGACAAAGAATGAAACTGCAGTATATGTCAAAGTGTCCTTGTAGAATTGTGTCCAGAAATAAATGAGCTTATAAATGCATATCTCCTACTGTACAGGCAGAGATTCCCCTCAGTCTAGGAAGATGTCAGCTGCTTACTGAGAATGAAGTAATGGTTATATGTGGTCAAAAGGGAAAAGAAAAAAAAGAAAAAAAAAAAAAAAAGTGGAATTATTTTTGTTGTCTGTGAAATGTGTTGAAACAAAAAATAAATAGCTTTTTTCATTAACCATATCTTCTGAGGTTACAGTAGACAAAAGCCCAGTTTAATGCCCTCCTAGGACTGATTGAGACAGGTGGGCCCAAAAAATCAGATTTCATATGAATTTCTAACAGCTTTGTTTAGCTAAAGTTTTGTTTCTAAGACAAGAGAGGAAGAAAAAGAGCAGAAGGAATCCTTCATAATAATCATTTCTAAATTTGATTTAATAAAGTTGAGTTAAAATCGCTTTTGCAGGGCTGGATCCCTTGAGTCTGGCAAGGCAAGGCAATGAATGCTCTTCAAGACTGTAAGAGGCATTGCAGGCCTGTACCATCCCCTTCATGGGATGCTGGTCCTTTCATAGCTGCTTTCCAGGTAGCTGTTTGTGGCTGTTTCTTTTTTTTTTTTTTTTTTTTTTTTTAATTGAAAAAGCAGTGTAAGAAAAAAATGCAAGATGTATTTTATTCATGCCTGCAATGCCCAAAAAGCCTGCTGGTTTCTTCTCACCGCTGAACAATGTGTTTTATGTGTGTAATCTTAAAACTATTTTGCATTTTCCATTCTGAAATCTATTTTAATAAAACCAATATCAAAACAAAGTGCCTTGAGAACAACTGTACGGTCAGAGATATGCTGATGAAGTAAGCAATTAATGTTACTGCTTATCTGGAGAGTTCCATTTATGCAGCACAGCCTCCACAATTGGGTCACTGTGACCTATGAATGAGACTTGCCTGATGAAAGACTCCACAATGAAAAACCTGCAGTCTCTCAGAGAGTTAAGGAAGCACAGAAAGATATGCACACCTGAAACTTGTTAAGTAGATTTCTTTGCAGCACTGACATCCTAGTTTTAACAAATCTTTTCTATTAATTCTCATTTTCCATGTTGTAAGGCATAAACTATTGATAGAACTTGAGTTTTAGTCATTTAATATATATGCATTTAAACTATTCAATATATAGAAATTACTCTTGACAGATGAGACAATTGTCTGTTTCCCCTTCTAACAGCCAAAGCTTAGAATCTCTGACAATGGCACTACAAGTGCCAGTCAACTATAAGTTCAGTCTCCTGTTCAGTGTTCGAGAGATGAGCCATCAGTAGCGAGGAAACAGTCTGTTTTCTCTGGCTCAAAGGAAAGCCTTGTAAGTTATTCTAACTTCAAGCCCACTGCCAGCTTGCTCCACAAACCACCTGACAACTGACAATATTGTAATGACTTCTAGTTTTCCTCTATCCTTCAAGGATTTGGGATGGCATAATCCAACCAGAAAGAGCTGCTGCTTTGGGCTGTCATCCAGGGGCAGAATTCCTGGTGTGACACAGCTTGTGTCACTGCACTGTGTAAGTAGATAGTTCACTAAGCAAGGCTAAGACCTGGCCATCTCTCCCAGCCCCGTCAACCTCCAGTAACACATAGATTCACACAGAGAAAGATAAAAAAGGAATGCAAGTGTTGAACAAACAGAGGGACAATGACATGCTGGAGACCGCTTGGAACATGAGCTGAGCACGAGCTCATTACAAGCACCAGGATAACATTTAACTGATTTGAATGGACTGAGCACAGGGGCCAAAATGGCAAGTAAGCCAACTGGAGGGTGGAGAGGGTATTTCAGAGAAAACCAAAAAACTGCATAAACGTATCTTTTCTATTAAACTTTTTTTTTTCTTCTCTGTTTTAACTAGACTTACATTTCATGTGAGTGATTGCTTGATTAGTCCCAGACTTTGAAAGCAATCCCAGATGCCACATTGCTAGTGCAAATTTGCCTTACATGACCCTTGTATTTCAGTCTCCACCAACCCCAGGAAATGCCCAGTTATAGAAGTATGTCTGCCTTTGCTCTCATAGTGCCACTGTCAGAATGACATAGATTGTGCTGAAAGTCAATTTGCTGCCTTTGGGGACACTATGAACTTCTTCATCTGCCTGATACAAGCATCTCTTCTTCAGGCATGTACCTCGAGAGGAGCCCCTACCTGACCTCCCCAGGAAGCACATATCTGGAGTTGTGATGGGTAGTGAGAAATGGGGTCACTACCTCGATAGGCTAAAGGTCACAGCATGAACATTGCCACCACGGGTAAAAGTAATGGGAGCAGCTGGTCAAAAGCATCAATAAAAGCAAAAATCTGACTCAGTAGAGAAAATGAACTGTGAGCCATTTTCTTTACAGCATTTGCTCTGGGGGTTGCACAGATATGCCAACCAGGGTTTGCTCATTAGAAGACAGGTCTATATTTGAGCTTGTTAGGAATTCAGGATGAGGCTTTGCATCCTATTTAGGAAGCCTGCAAATCATCTGACCACATTTCTTTCCTGTAGATTTCCTCCTAATCATTCCACTGAGGACACAGCAGATAATCTTACATTTAATTTATGCAGCTTTGTTGTGGAGAAGAGTTAATAATGCAAAATGATTTATCCTTGGGGAATAATCTGATCATCCCCCCTCCTCCTAGAAAGAGGGAACAGAAAAGAAAGGTGCATCCAGTTCAAATGGTCAGGTAACCAAAGGCAAACCTCCTCACATGTTTGCGTACTTAATTTGAGCACATGTAATCTCCCATTACATATTGCAAACGTGAATTGCATGTAAACTCTTCTTCAGAGTGAGCTTTTAGTCAAAGTTAACTGCAGACACATATTTGAAAATCTGGGCTTTGTTTCTTTAAAATATTCATGCTCAGGCGCAGGATTTTACAGCTGTCATCTGGATAATTAAACTCTTCATTAACAGTTGTTCTGAAACCAGTAGGTGACCTTTAATTAGGGATGAAAGTACTCAGGAATGGATTTCAAGCATTAAAAAATGCAGAGAACTCCCTCTCTTCCCTCGTCCGTTGAAAACCTTTTGTAAAGCATCAGTTTTCCAAGAGAAATAATGCTGGGTGAGACAAACGTGCTTCCAAGTCTAATACAACACGTGAATGCTTTACTTAGCTTTACTGTAACTAAAATGTGTAATTATTTCTCTGTCTCATACATCTTTTGCCATATGTCACCTGGATCTTTGCTACCTCAACACCAGCAGACGGATGTATCCACACAAAAAAAGAGCCATAAAAATTAACAAGGACACAAGGAGAACAGTGCACAGATCGGAATGTGCTGTATTTGTGGGTGGGTGAAAGACTGAAGGGCAGGACGGAGCAAGATAGACTTTTTTGTTGAGTCTTCTTAAGATCCAGTGCTAAAATTCTGCACTAATGGGGCCATTCTGGATGAATGCAGCTCCTAGGCAACTAACAATAGGAATCCACATGGGAAAATCTTACGGAGAGAGAAATTTAAAATGAAGTTCCAGTCAGGGGTTGGCCACTACAGAGACTCATTAGGCATCCTTGGTTGAGTGAGGGATGGTCACAGCGTTGTGGTTATGATTAGAGATGTATTATTACATAAAGAAGAAAATAACAATCACCATGTCCTAACTACAATTTCTAGCACTTAGCCCATAGTAGCACAGTCTTTCTGGAGTTCTGACTTACACATGCTTCTCAGGTCACCTCAGCAGACCCTCTGCAGATCAGGTCAAACTCTTATCAAACAGCACATGACACAGCCATACCCCAGGCTCAGGCTTTATGTAAAGATCACGAGTCACTCAGTGCTCAGAGGAAAAAGATGGCACATCCCTGTACACTAGGTATCATGGGGTTTACCACAGCAGTGTAATATACAATGAATATTTTGTATATGCTGACTCTGTGAAAAGGAGAGCAGTTGCATTAGGTGCCATACAGGCTACAGACAGCACCGTTACCAGTCTCCTTTGCATTGCAATTCAGTGTACTTCTTGTGAGTTACAAAGGTCTGATTAATTCTTTGAGCTGCTTCTTTGCTTGCCCAAGCTGCATGGGCAGGCATGTGGTCCTGAACATCTGCCTCAGCTTTTCCCCATCTTGGTTCTTCCCAGGATAAGTGCTTCATGCTGCCTGTGCCCAGCAATGCTCTGCTTTTACCTGCCATCCTCTATTAGCAGAATACCTGCTCCTCAGAAGTATTGCTTCAGAAATCAGCAGCGAGAAGTTCAAAAGTCTGCTCATTGTTCACTCTGTACAGAGTGAACTTGTCTTTTTATGTTGCTTTCCAGTTTCTCTTTGCTATTTTAGCTATTTTTTGAGTGATTGCTGTGAGGATAACTAACCCTTGCCCAAGCTTCAAATGTTCTGCTTTGAAGGAGACTCTGTTTGAGGCAGCCGACATCAATAAATCAGGGTGAAACACAGACTCCCCTCCCCGCCTGCTGCAGATTCCCTGGACTTTGTTGGGGGAAAAAAAAAACCTGATTTTTACACAGGTGATTCAGAGTTTTCTTTCCCTCATGCCACAGATGTCTTGGCAGCAGGAGGCATTCCCTAGTGAAAAGCCAGAGAAAGTGGGGAAATCAAAAATTAGAAAAGTAAAGCCAAACTAGGGCAGCTTTCAGTGGGCCTCCACATTCCCCCAACTCTGCCTGATGCCACTTCAAGGGAAGGCCCAAAGCCTTTCTTTTTCCTCTCTCTTTTTTAAATTTCCTGGACCAAAATTGGCATTAAAACAGGATTCACTCTACCTTGCTGTCTCTACACATGTCCTATTGCATAATAAAGTACCAAAATTACAAGTTGGCACAGGTACTAAAAAGCGTATGTATATTACCTGCACTAGCATCCTATATTCCTCAGCAGAGGCAACTTGCCTAAACTTGGCAAAAATTGAGTTGAGCTAGATGTCTTTCCCACAGGTATTGAGGCCATATCTCCACGGCACTGCATTTTTTGCCATATTGACTTAACCAAGATTTGTTTTACATCCAACGGCTCCAGTTTCTCCTATTACCCAACACTGCCTTTCACCAGGACTACGCATTCTCTCCCTTCAAAAACTGCTTCTACTCACACCCACCACTTTTAGCATCAGTTTTCCTTCCTTCCAGGGACAGCATTATCTTTTCACGTGTTTACACTGGAGTTACAACACTCATAAGTCACTAAAAAAAACATCCAAGGCATTGGTATTTTACTTTTTTCACCTAAAGATGTTGTTTACCTCTTGGAAATGCTCTGTCTACAGAATGTTCTTCCATTCAACACCACCACGACTATCACTCAGCTTCAATGCAGGTGCTTCAGCATGCAATTCCTGAAGGCACCAGCTCAGCAGTGTTTTGGACTTAGTTCCACTGTTGCTTGTGCACCTGTTCCAATTAGACAAGGGTCATCACTCTTGGCTCTTCAGAAATGATTTCTGACTGCCCTGACTGTAGGTCCTAGTCTTGCTGCAGTGTTCAGCCATGCAAGCAGAAGAGATCTGCTTTTATCCAGGAGAAAAGTAATTCAAAAGTTAAGTGAAACTGGAGAGAAAGCAGGCAACCTGTGTTCACAACAGCCTCATAATTACTCGAAGACTTCAAAGAGCAACAGAAGGGCTGCCAAATTCTAAATTAAATACTTACAATTTGGCAGAGCTCTACTTGTTGCTGTAGGTGAAACATTTTTTCCTTTGGATATTCCTGCTGCACACATCACATAGCATCACAGGGCAGTTTTCACCATTGCTAAGTTGTGTCCCAGATCTCATGCTGTCAGCACTGGCTTCGTTTAGCACTGTGGAACATCTTGTGTGAAACCAGCACACACCTCTGACCACAAAGGGCTAACAGTTAATCATGTAACTAACGAGGCAAATAGATAGGTCTAACTTTATTTCTTGAAAATCACTCTCCAGGAATCCTTTGGCTAACTCTCTCTTTAGGACTAATTCATTGAGAAATATCTTGTTTTTCTTCTGCCATGGTTCCCATGTGAGTCATAGCTTAATTGGATATTTAGTTATTTTCTTTGTAATTAAAGAACCCATAGCATGTTTTCACTGGGTAACAGACAACACCAGTGCTCTACCTGGTATCCTCTTGCCTAGCAGGCACTGGTGATGATACTTCAGGCTGTGAGTGAGCTAAGGCTGTTTGCACAACACATGCTTCCTCTGTTCACAGTATTACTGCAGCCTCTACACTTTCCTAAATCTTGCAAACCTGCAGTTAACCGTTGTGTGTAGGCAATTACTACATAACTACATACTTATGTAAGTAGGCAGAGATCTTCAGAGAACCCTAAAAAACCAGTAATACCTACGTAAAGCACTCAGGGATGTGGACACATCTTTTGAAGACAAAACTTCATCACCCCTTTATTCTCAGTAAGCTGTCTGAGGGAATTGGTTATGGTTTAGCATGAGATAAAATGATAATCTGCCCTATATTATGTAATATTTATGCAAAGGACATCCCCAGAATCTTCCTTGTTATCTTCACGATTTCTCCTCATAACCCAAAAGGCCACAAGGATAGCACAGCTTCCAGTAGGTGAACCTGGAGACTTGCCACTGGCAGAGCGAGAACAACAAAAAATGGGACAGATAGACAGACAGACAAAGAGCATTGAGGAAAAAAAGATGTGTCAAAGCACTCAAGAGGAGCTTCTGTCATATATCAGAAGCAGAACAATTGTCATAATCTTAAGGCTGCACCCAGAATCCAAGATGGCATTGGGACAAAATCTTCCACGTCCTGTGCTCTGCAGCAAGAAGATGACTGCAGTAAGAGGAGAGAGTCCTGGGAGGGTTTCAAAGGCTTTTTCCCTTTTAGAATGTCAGCAAAATGAAGAAATGATATTGAGGAAGGAGGGAGGCGGAGATGGGGAAAATGAAATTTCTCTCACTTAAAATAAGACTACACAAATAATTCTTATGAGGCAGTGAAAAGAATTGCACTGAAGAGGCTCATAAAAACACAATGTCTAATTTTTCTAAGCTGGGTGTCCTGCAAGCAATGGTCTGCACTGAGACTAATATTCATTCCTGTTCAGAGTAACAGCGCAAGAGCCATTTCCACAATAAATGACCTTTAAGCAGGGCTGACATGATGTGTAAGTTCTGTGCCAGCCCTCTGCACTGCAGCAAATTGAACATCAAGAAGGTAACGTTTGCCTTTCGTCTATGAAAAATTGCTCACATCCTCCACCACCACTCCTAGCCATTCCTATCACACATTTGTTTGCAAGTAATTTTGACTAGGAGGCGCAGGAAGGAGACACCCAAGCCACAGGAGCACCTGAGCTCCTCTCTACTCCAACTGCATGGAAAATAACAGAAAGAAGAAAGCCTAAGCAAAGGGATGGTACTGCAGGTCTAAGCTTTTTCAAACAAGCACCCTCTCCTCTGCAGACTGCGGCTGAAGACCACAGAAGCTGCTGTCCTCCCAACAGCCAACCAGTTGGGTTGATCATTGCTTCTGAAAAAGGATTTCTTTGTATCATAGACCAGGCTGCCCAGAGCCACATCCCGTCTTGCCTTGAAGTATCCTTACCTATAAGCAAACCCTACTGAGATCTTCTACCAAATTACAGTTGAATTTCCTTGTACACACACATGAACACACACAAAAAAGTTGTTTAATCATCAAGCACCACTTTTACCACAAGTCTCTCACTGTCTCAGTATCTCCTTCCAAGCTTTGTCTTCATCTTTCATTTCACTGGTCATGAAAATGATCCATTCTTAACCAAAGGGTAGATAATAGCAAGACAAGGGGAAATGGTTTTGCGTTAAAGGAAGAAAGATTAAGGTTGGACATCGGGGGAAGTTCTTTACCAAAAGAGTAGTAATGTGCTGGAACAGGCTGCCCAGAGAGGTTGTGGGTGCCCCAACCCTGGAGATGTTCAAGGTGAGTTTGGATGGGACCCTGGGCAGCCTGGTCTCGTATTCGATATTGAGGTTGGTGGCCCTGCCTGTGGAGAGGGGATTGACGCTTGATGACCTTTGAGGTCCCATCCAACTCAAGCCATTCTGCGATTCTATGATGCTATAAAATCCCTCCAAACACCAACAAGTCTGTCTGGAACAAGCAGCCCTGTCACGTGTGGCAGCAGTCATGCTGAAGTCCCACTCCTTTTTGCTCCCTTGGCAATGAAGTCCATATCAGCAAACACAGCTGTGTCTGCAAACAGACTTGAGCCACTCCTTCAGTCCTCAGAGCTGCACATCCTGACAAACTTACTGTATATGCAATGCATGCTTTCCCCAGGCAGCATGTTAGACACAGCAAAATGAGATCGGGTCCTCAATAGTTTTGGAAAATTGTTTTTGATCATACGCTGTATGAGTAATTTACAGAGAAAAGCATAGGAAAGAATTGAGCAGATGTTGTCCCACTGACTGTGCAGGCATGGAAAGAAAAGAGGTGGTAGGAGCAGCTTGGAAGAGGGCTGACTGCATCCTGCATAGTCTGCCCTCCCATCCGCCTCACAGAGCCTCCTTCATTTGACTGCAATATTTCCCAGCAGGTTTGATGCAAATGTATATGATAAGCAAGGGAGCAAGAGGGAACCTGGGGAAATAAACATGTTTAGCAGCTTGTGCTTTGGCACTGCATTCTTTGTGCTACTTATTAACTAACAAGACATAGAAATATGGCAGTGCTTAAACAGTATCAACTACTCACCTTGAGTGATAACCAGGCGTGAGTCCAGCAAGTTGAGCGCTCTTCTGCTTGTGTCATTTCCTACCTTTTTGCATCTCTTTGAACTGATGCTGTTACCTCTCTCTCTTGCTTCTGCACTTGTCCCTGCCTGTAGCAGACAGCAGTTACGGAGTTGCGAGTGGTGCCTGAAATAGGAAAATACTGCAAGAAAACTCTATTTAGAAACCAAGAATATCTATTTTTTCCTTTGATTTTTTTTGTGTCTTTTTTCCTTCAAAACATCCTTTGTAATCCTGAACATCACTGTGAAATGGATGCTGACAGTTCTCATTTACTTCAGAGAGAACTTCATCAAAGGAAATGCTGCGGTGTTCTTTCCCTCCCCTCTACACACATGCTTCTCTCCCCCCTCCCCGAGCACACGCAAACACTGTGGTTTCCTTTCCCATTCTCTTTTCTGTTCTGTGTCTGCAAGCACAGACAAGGAGCACAGCTCTTGGATGGGAATAGCTATGTTGCTCAAACACACAATGTTTGGGGGTCTTGGGGGACTTGGATTGGGCTCTGTTTCCTAGGGTAAGGAAGAAACTGAAAGTTGAGACAATTTGTTTGAGAAAATCAGAAGGCACAGATGGAGAAGCCCGAAAACATCCATGTCCTGACTGGGGGTGAACTTTTGCAGACAAAGAAGTCACCGTTCATAAGAACCAGGTTTAGATAGTTTGAGATGGTCTGCTGTGAAGGAGAAAGGTAATAAGTGATGCTAGCAATTCTAAGAACAGATCATCACATTACTTACGTGACATCAGATGGCATTTATCAGATAACAAGAACAATAGCACGTTAAAGACCTGTTGCGCTTAAAGTTGAAGGAAAGAAAACAAACATAAAACACTGCTAGTCAATCTCTGATAATAAAGTCAGGCTGGATAGGCAATGTACACCTCCCTCAATGCTCCATGCCCCACAAAGGACCTGCGTGCCCTGGCTGTCCCTGCTGCCTCCTGCAGCTGTCAGCAGGGCTTGGTGGGCAGGAGGAAGGGTGGCCTTGTGCAAGACACCTGTCTCACCCAGCACCACTGTTTTGTGACCACCTGCTATTTTTGTATTTGTAAGCCTTTCATTGTGGTTTCCTGGCTATTCTCTTAATTGTATTAATTTATATTTGCATAGAAAATCCAAGCTCAACTCATCTGTATCAATAATTCAGAAGCTTCCCTTTCCTCTTCAAATAGCAAGCAGCTGTCCTGGATTCCTACTGCATCCAGTGCTTAGAATATGAATGTGGTGGCATCAGTTACTGCTGCAGTTCAGTAGCAGTTTCTGTCATACGTTTCAGCATTATTTATAACTTGATCACTATGCTTTCTAGACTCAGCCCCTGCATCTTCCAGGAATGGACATCACGTTCACTTCTTGGAGAGGCTCTGAAATCAGCAGTAAGTATTCCCTTCGCCCTTCTCACACCCAACAAGCTTTCTTCTGGACAGCTTGCTTAACCCTTTCTGTTGCTATGACAAAGCTGAAGGAATTGTTACCCTCTTCCTCTGCACCAGGAGCACTCACTCCTCACTATACCTCCTGAACATCCCTGGAGCAGGCTCAGGTCACCTCATCTCAGAGGAATTCATTGTGATGTGCATTCATGGCAGTCATTTTACACTAGCAAAAAATACAAATACTAATGAATTCTGGGCTTGTTTTGAGACAATAAAATAGGCTTTCCTGTTGGAGGATCAGAGAAGCCTGTGCAGCAGGAACTGACTGCAGTTTCTGAGTGCCTGAAAACTTTTAAAACCAGACTTTTTGCCAATGGGAATATAAGTTTTTATGATGACCAGGACAGCTGGAGTAAAAGTGATGGGCATGCCCCAAGGCTGCATCAGGCTTTTGAGACAATCTCTACATGAACAGCAGAGGTGTACAATGGGGATCCCTGAAGAGGTGAAGCAGTAGTACTTCAAAGGGCATATCTGCATTCCTGGAATCATCAAGGTGCATGGACAGCCCACCTGTGTCTTCACCTATGGGAAACTTGCCAGTGACAGCAATCAAAGTGTTTCAAGTTGCCGAGCACCAAGGGAAATTCTGCCTTGTGAGCCCTGCCTATTGCCCAGAGGGAAAAAGAGATTTTCAGCCCACATCTCATGCACTCATATCATCATGGAAAGGACCCCCCTCCTCCTTCACCCTCCAGCAAAGTCCAAAACTCCCTAAAGAAGTGGACGCAGGGTGCAAGGGATAAAGCTTCTCTCTGATGCAGTTTTCAGCCCAGAAGAGCCATAAATGGAGGCAGTTTCACCTGGACCAGCCCCCAGGGAGGAGGCATACTGCCTTAGGCACAGTGCTGCCTTTGGCTCCTTCCCCAGCCCAAGGTCATCCCCGTGGTTAGCCCTCCTCCCTGGAGCTGCTCTGTCTGAAAAATAAGTGCCTCCGAGAATGGTATGGCAGAACACTCCCACACACAGCTGCAGAGGGAGTTATTTAACAGCACGGATGTTATTGAAGTGCAGACTGTAGAGCCCCTTCTCTTCCTGCAGTATAAAAAGCAGCATTACATCATGCCTGTACTGAGAAACACTCCTCCTTTAAGGACAGCACAGAGAGGTTATCTCGAAAAACAAGACAAAAATGCAAGGGTGCAGGCAGGTGGGCATAGACAAGGCCAGATCCTTCCACTACTGTGTTGGTGACCTTGCTTGTGTTGTTCTTCTTCTCCCTGTCTGTGGGACATAACACCCTGGGGAGAGGAGAGGATGGGGGTTTGTGGTTCCCCATTTCTTCTGCTGCCCCTGAAGCAGTGACAGAAACACCCATAAGAGTTCAGCATGATGGAAATGTTGTATCTCACCTGAGATGTTAAAGCCCTAAGGTGCCAAATGTCTCCTGGGAGCCTAAGAAGAGCCAAAGACCACGAGGTATGTCAACAGCATCTGAAAGGCACACAGAAAACAGGAACTATAATCAGTCCGGGCCAGATCACCAACCACAACCAAGGTAGTAGTTTCTCCCATGCTATGTGAAAGATCCTCAGATTTCATTTCTGCTCTCTGTGCTGATGATGCTGACAACAGTTAGGATACATTTAATGCCAGGTGAAAAGTTTAAGACAATGCTGCACAAGTGAACCCTTGCAGGAGTCTGGCAGAGAAGATTTGCTTGCAGCAAAAAGGCAGACATTCATCTTGATATCTTTCCTGTCACCTCCTGCTGCAAATACGTCACTTTGTTGCTCTCTCTCCTCCTTCCCAAATAAGTATTTCACATAGGAAAAAAAGAATATAGAAACATAAATTTGTTTCCAGCCCTATAATAGATGCACTTTTTTTAACTTCAGGATTGATCTCTTTCTGCATTGGTAAAAATTTACAGTCTACTTCCAGTATTTTGTCACACATTTCCACATTTTTCCATTCATGGGACAAATTATATCAATAAAAATCCAATTTGCTCTGCTGTATTTAGGGAACAACTCTTGTATGAGAGCTGATTCTCTGAGGTTCTCAGTTTCTCCTACAAAATGTTCTACAGCTTAACATCCTTCTTGGGAAGAACATCCTCAGAGTTGCCTGGGGGAGGATCAAGAATAAAGCATTTTCCATATAGCTTTGGACAAAAATTGATGTCCCATTAAATGCAGGTAGTTTAGAAGGGCAGCACTTACGGTGCTCAATGAAGATCTACTTTTGATTGATTTAATGATATCAAATCACTGTCTGGTGATTACATTGAACAAATGGTATTAAATCTTTAAGAAGAAAATAACTTTTAATTTTGGAAAAATATTAAAGGCAAAACATCTAAATCATTTGCTACAGCACTGTTATCTAGTAAAATATCCAGAATTTAGGTGTCATACATTAGCCTAGAATACTCATTTCTGTTTATGAATTATAATGGCAAAAAGAGATGCTTTGGAAAAAAAAAATTGAGAATGGTCTGAAAATGAGAACAACAGCAAAACCTTCACAAAATAAAACTTCAAATTCTGTTTCTGGAGCTGTTATTGGAAAGGTTGCCGTATTTGTATGAAATCAACACACGGATGAGATGCATGCAAGCATTCTGCTCAGCATGAACCCCAAACACCCACCACAGTGCTAGATTAACTGCAATGACATGTTCCAAAAGGCAGATACACTGCAAAGCAAACTGTACAACTCTTTAGTGCTCTTCAACATCCAGTAGGAGAATGTACCATTGAACATTCCAAATATACCAAGTCTACAACAATGAAGCACAAGAAAAAAACATGACCAGGTTGCCAGCAACAGTCAGATATTGCCACAGAAGGGAAAAGTCAGTGTCCAAGGAAGAATGGGCTCCGTATGGGCTGGCTGCTTCCTAGAGAATTGGAGTTATTTCTAGAAAAAGCAGATTGTAAGCAGGAGCTTTGCCCTGGAAAGTACCTATTTCTCTGAAGTAAAGTTATTGAGCACGCATGAGGAAGAAACTAATTTTTTTTGGACAATAGGGAAATGCAAAACAAAATGAATGTAGTTTCCTACCTTTCCCACAGTAGATCAGAGACTTATTCCAATAGAACTGCCTCAGTTTCATGAAATAATGAACAAAGGAAAATCTGCACAATAAAGGATGCTTTTTTTCATATGCTCCTAGCATATATGCTTTACTCTTTAACACTTTCTTCCTTTGACATTTATTTTGTAAAAGCAATGAAGTCTTGAAAATAAAGGACATCCTACCTCATGTCCTCTGCTACTGAAGCTTTCATGATAGATGTGATTTATCAGCTGAATGTATGGAGGATAACGCTGGCAACGTGGCCAGACCATGAGGTCAAGCCTAACTCCAAAACAGAACAAAACTACACAACTCATTGCCTAAATCTTGGTATAGATCCAGGTAAAACAATCCAGTTCTCCATTCGTTATGGACATGGCCCTTCTCAGGTTGCTAGAGGACTGTATTCCCCTCAGGGATAGCTCACGGCTCCCCAGCTGTTCTACTGCCTCAAGAATGAGAATAAAATCACTCAAAGTGGCACACTGCAGTGAGAGCCAGCCAGCTCCTGCCAGCACTGACCCCCCTGACTAATCTGAGCCCGATCGATTTGAAAAAATCTTGTTCTTTTCTATCATCTGCTTGGTTGGAGGTATATAGGAAAAATCTGACTTGTTTCTGTGTTTTAAATATTGTCACACATCAAATGACTGCTTTTATTTTAGAACCTGAAGTGGCCAGCCTGTCCTTATTGAAACAGGTGCACTGTGGCTCACAGGTTGCATCAGATAAGTGTCCCTCTCGTGTCCATTCCTAAAGGCAAGTTGAGGAATTCTGGTTTACAGATCTAAGTAGTGTTTTACATTTAGCTCATTGGAGGGCAAATAACCACCAGGAAATAAAGAATCTGATCCATAAAAAATACGTGGCTGGGATCAGCACTGTGATTATTTCTCCTATTTCAGACAAATGGAGACCCAGAATATTCACCAGGTGACTCCTACTAATGATCACAAAACAAATCAGTGAGGTTTTGTGTTTTCCAGGGCAGCTAAATTATTTGCCACCAAAGGTTTCCAGTGCCTAATAGATCTCAAAGCAAACCCTGCTGGAGCCAGTCGGGAACCGGCAGCCAGGTGAGTTTTGCATGACTTTTAAGTTTGATGGAAAATATTTCTCGCTACTCGATAGAGGGGAGTTACTAAATTTAATTACTTCAAGCCACAATCATACAATAATAAATAAAATTAAATAAATAAATAAAAAGCAGAAATCATTCACCTTTGCTTCACAACAGAGAGAGGAGAAAAAAAAACACACAATCTCAAACTAAGGCCAAAGTTTGGTAAAAGAGTTCATTAATGCTGATAACTGAGCCTAACTCAGTGTAAAGAAGAACACTTTAAACACTTTATCTGTCTTACAGGTGTCCTACAGGTGGCAAATAAGGGTACAGATCCTTCAAGTCACTTGATGCAATCATGCAGAAAATCTGAGGCTCTGCTCACCTTATCAAGTAGCATAGGTTTCTTGAAGAGTTGGAGCAGTAAAGAACGCTATGTGAAGACCAGAGGTCTATAATATTTTATGTGGTTTACAATACCCATGCAGGAAGCTCTTCCTATTTATTTACTTCAAGCCTGGATCCATGGAATCATAGAATGGCTTGGGTTGGAAGGGGCCTCAAGGACTATCAAACTCCAACCCCACCTGCAGTAAGGGCCATCAACTTCCATATCTAATACAAGGCCAGGGTACCTGGGGCCCCATCCAATGGAGATCCATAGAGACAAACACATTAACAGACAGAGCGCATTATGTGCACATCTTTAGTATGCTCCAAAAAGTTCATGGGATCCAAGACTACTCAACGGGAGGAATAAAAACTCCAGTGAAGAGGAATGATAAGAAAATTGATATCAAAACATACTCCAGCTGTGCTCTAAAATGCTAATGCAGACTACATTGCATGTACTGAGATAAACCAGGTTAATTCTGGTCCCATTTATATAATCTTCTCACTTCAAACCAGAAAAAGGTGCGCTGTGAGATGATTTGAGTGTTTCAGAAGTAGTAGCCAAGCCAGAAGTAGTCACTATTGCACTCAGTCAATTGTTACTACTGATTGCCTGAAGAGGGGATTTTCCAAGTTCCATTCTTCATTCTTCTTCTGTACTTTTCTTCATGCCATAACCATTATCAGGACTATTTATAAAAGGATATGAAAGCTGCACTCCAAGGAAAAGAAGAATATCTTTTTCTTCTGATGGTATGTTGCTTGAAAATGTGGGAACTTTTTTCCAACTAAAACCTCACTTCTTGTAATACTGGAAATGTCCTCAACCATCCTTAGAGTCCTACCTTCCCTCACGGAAGCATTTACTATGGTACAATACATGCTATTGGGGGCTAAGGAAGCAGATGCTAAGGAAGGAGATGCTGAGACAGCAGTGACACTATGGTCAGTGGCAAGGTGAAGTGAAACCCAGATCCAAACAGCTCCGTCCAAAACCAGTCTGACAACAGATCTGCGATGAAGCATATTTCAGAAATCTAGTTACATCTGTACTTACATTTTTCTTTCACAAATAAATGGCATGTTCCTTCTGAAAGAAACTTGCACAATTTAAAGACAAAGTCAGGGAGGAGTACCGAGTATGGCTAATATCACAGTGTTATGATGACTGTGCAAAAGAGGCCCTCTTTCTATTCCTCCCAGATTTTGCCAGTATCAAAGGATCACCCAAGTGCTTTGTGCACATGTATTATTCAAGACATGCACTTTTTAATGAGAAATTTTACACAGAGAAAGCAGGCACTGGCAAGATGTACAATGTAAACAATACATAGAAAAGTTATCAGTATGTACATGGTGGTAATATTAGGCAATAAAGGTGTTACCACAATTGATTGATATGCCTTAATAATGCCTTTCAGTTTTCCTAAGGGAGGAAGAACAAAATGGAACTGAGACTTCCCAGTGTTAAGGATGGTATTTTGTAAGTTCATATTTCTTTACAGTCACTTTCTAGGAAAGGACTTTGCAATGAATGTAATCTTCTCTTAAAGAACCCTCCCAGTGTGCTTCCCTTTACAAAATGGCATTAGCTATTATTAAAATACATATTTATTCACATGGAATTGAAAACATTCTTATTTCATTAGGCTTCTACAAGTATATGGTAATAGTAAATGTATCGGGTCACTGCACTATCTGCATCATATTTATCTCCTTTTAGATTCTGCTTGCAAGCATAGGAATAGATTGGAGTAAAATCTATTTTAATACAACGCAAAACACAAAGCACTTCAAAATAAAATCATTCTTTTCCATCTGCTTTCTTTATGAGTTTTGCCTAAGGGTTTGATTTCATAAAAGCCAGACAGGAGTTCAGCAGCTTGTGCCATCCAGAGACTTTAAATGTGGGGATGGAGATTGTAAAGGTGGTTTGAGATTTCCAAGCTGAATGTTTGTGTTCATAAGAACCACTTGCCCATAATGGCAAAGCTAAATTTGTACAGAATCTGTACATGAAGAAAAAAATAATGTGATTCTATCAGCATAAACAGCAATATAATGAGCTGCTTGATGGAAGAGCCCAGTCCTTCACTGTACAGACACCCCCAACTACCCTTAGACCCAAGCCTTCCTGCAGGGTCCCAGGAGTTTCCTGAGCTTACTCACCTCTTTGGCCTGAAGCTGCTGCTTGCTTAACCCACTGTGACTTCTCTGACTTTCAATACTTTAAAGTCCATAGAAGGCAACACGTCGGGTAAACCAAAAAACTTCACCCAACACCATCTGCAGCTAAGTCTCCTGCAAAGGTAACTGAGCATGGTGTGTGCTTAAGGGACATAGTGACCCCAACAGAAGCCTGTATAAGGTGCCTCCATGAGTGATTACTGTTATTACTTTTTAAGTGCATTAATGTATTTATGTCCATTTTGAATCTCTCTCCCATCTCTGTTCTTACTCCTTGTTTCATGCTGTGTTACAAAGCTGGCTATTTCCAAAATGTAAGTAGACATATACAATTAATAGCCCACTTCTCAGCACTGCATAAACAAGACACATAACGTGGCAGAACTTAGCCTTATTGTGCTGGAAGCTACATACCAGTCAATGAGACACACTGTGCTTCATCCCTTGGTCATCTGTTATGCACTCCCAACAGTCTTCCCTCCAACATTACTGATCACTCTACCACTTTCCCCACTATCATAAGCTTCACAGAATTTTATTATTTCCATTCATTATAGCAAAGAACAATTGCTAAATATCACTAAACTGGTAGCTGCTAAACTTCTAAACCACTGCTGAATACAATATTGAATGCAACAAGTATACCCTCTACTGAACCAAATTTTCCATTCACAGTTGCATTCTGTAATTTAGCAGCTTAATTGCTATACAAACCACCTAGAAGGGCCCACCATGGTATTTGCAGACTGCTAATCTTTTCATTAAGATGGTAGATCTCAATAGTTTTGCAGAAATCAAAATATATGGTGTTGACATTATTAAACAGAGCAAAGTGATGTTTCATAAATCTACAGCAACACTTCTGTTATTATTCTAATTCCTTACTTACAGATCCTTCCTTTTATGTGATTTATCCTCCAGAGAGCCAGGAGATTAATTGGTCTATAATTTGCTGGGTCATTCAATTTACCCAATCAAATAGTGGCACAATATTAGCTCTGGCATTCCTCGGCCCTCATGCTCTAAGACTTGTTAGAAATCAGTGCAAGCAGGTCATACATCTCCTCGGGCAATCCTTTCCATACTTCTGGATGCAGGCGCCAGAGTCCTGAGATTTAAAAGTGCTTAACTTGAATAGTTATTTAACATCCTCCCTAATTAAGAACAGAAGACAAACTGTTTGTTACCATGCTGAGACACAAAGCCATCATTCTGCTTCTTTTTGACCATAGGAAAAAACTTTCATTGACCAGTCCTGAGGCAAAACTTTGGGGGATAGGTGCTATTTTTATTAGACTGATAGCATTGATCACAGAGATAGTAGGTCTAATGAAAGATTTTATCACTCTCTGAGAAGTTCACCTTACCTAAATCTTTAAATTATCAACAGTGCTGTTATGGGAAGAATTCTACTTTTTTTTAGTGTTGAGACTGATCATTCTATAATTTTTGACTGTGACCTTCCACGTGCCAAGGCTAAGGTGTCATCTGTTCCTCATACATTTGAGGAGTTACAGAATTGCAGGGGTTGGAAGGAACCTGAAGAGTTCACCGAGTCCACCTCCTGCTGAAGTGGACACTCTACCATTGGTTGTACAGATAGGCTTCCACCCAGGCCTTGAATAATCTCCATAGGAGAATCCATAAGCTCCCTAGCCAACTCTGTTCTAGTGCTCCATCACCCTTGCTGTAAAGAAGTTCTTCTGCATGTTTGCATGGAACTTTCTATGTTCAGATTTCAGGCCATTACTCCTTGCTACACACCGCTGAGAAGAGCCTGACCTCATCCATTTACCTACTACCTCCTTTTAGATATCTATAAACATTTATCAGATCCCCCCTCAGTCTTCTCCCCAGGCTGAACAGACCCAGGTTACTCAGACTTTCCTCATCCAGGAGATGCTCCAGGCACTTAATCATCTTTGTGGCCTTCCCTGGCCTCCTACTAAAACAAGGAGGTTTACACTGTTCAGCACTGTCTTCAGCCTCTTTTATCTACTTTCCAAATTTACTGTCAGATTTAAGAGTGTCACATTCCCGTTTACTCTATGTTAACATGAACATGTAAACATATCCAGTTTCTCATATAATTGCTGTTCTCACTTCTAATCTGCAGCTGTCTGTAGCTTGTATTTCCCTGATTACCAAATTTCAGGGGCTTGAAATTTAATAAATTCTCTTGAAGAGTTTTCTATTATCGTCTGTACTCTGATGTTTCAATATTTCTCATTATCAGTTGGACTTTTGAGAATTATCCCTTTTTACAGCAGAGAGAAAGTAAGAGAGATTGCTGAGCATGTCTGTCTTCCAGTTAGGATCAGCAAATGCATTTGGGGTTCATCATTCACATTTCATCAGTGCTATTTACCTTCTTGCTCAGTGATCAAGTTGCCTTATGTAACAGAACAAGACCTAATACTGTTTTTTCCTAATATCTAATATTTTTTTTTTGTTTGTTCTTAGAAAACTACCTAACATTTTTAGAAATTCAAGGGAAAGCAGTTTTAGCAACTGCTTATTCCCTCTACTTATCTCACTTAAATTATAAGGGGACACTGTTGGTAACCTACTGCCTCCATCCATATGGAGGTCTGTGAACTTCAGCATGTAAGAGGCTCTTAGATAAATCACTTCAGGGGACAGCACCTTTCTTGCAGACATCTCCTCCCAGGCTACAAGCATCCAAAATACATACACACCAGCTATTCAATTTAATTTTCCTGCAGAGGCTATGAGCCATGATTTGGGCACTCTGGCTATCTTTGTCTTGCTACCAACTCTCAATAATACTAATGATATCCAATTTCTTTTCACAAATGGGAATGTGTAATTCCTCTTGTTTATGGCCCAAGCTTCTCATGCTCTTAAAAAGACTATTAAAGAATTGCTCTTCTTTAAACCCCTCAGTGCCTTAGCTCTTTGCATGACTGTAACCTTGAGTTTAGGCAACATGATTTGGGGCAACTTATTGTGTTAGTGTCTGCTAATTTGCCATCAACTGTATGCTATTTTTAAATCCTATGGGTCATTTTAGGAGGTAACTCCCCAGAAGATGGGCTAGAGATATAGACCCAAATCAACTCATGTACCTTCCAGCCTTCCTCTGCTACTTTTGGTGTGTTGACACATGCAGCTCTGCAATGCCAACATGTTAGGGGTGTAAAACATTCCCTCTCTCAGTTAGACGTGGTGGTGTGGAGAATCACATCCAAAGCTTTTCTTAGATGTGCTTTCCTCCCTTACCTATATCACATAATACTGAAGTCCAGAGGTCATCTCCTCTTCCAAAGAAAGCTCTTCTGTATGTCCATACAGCATAGTGATATATACCTATTACATCAAAGTTATTAACAGCACTGGTTTTGGTGACCACAGGTTGTGCAATCCACTGTGGTAGCACATATGAAATGCCTCCAATTCTATGAGTAACATCATTTCTCTAGGATGTAAAGGATTGCATTCAGCTTTCACTCCACTAACACATGCTATGGGCAACCCACTTTATCGTTATTCAAACTTGCAGCACCAACAGAGGCCTGGAAGACCAAATATTCGTTTTCTAATACACATACCCTGATGGATAGCTCCACCCTCCCCCAAGCACTGTTAATCCAGGGCTTGCACTGAAATAAACATGCTTCATGTTGGCTATTTTGCTTTCACCGGTGGGTATTCCTCAGGCAGTTCTGCACAGCCTTGGGATGAGCTGCAGGGATTAGCTCTGAGCAGCCCTCAGGGATATAGTGTCAACTATTCTCAATTTTGGTCTGCAGAGGCAAACTGACAAGTGCAGCTAGGCCTGATAACAAAGATCATGCCAGAAAGGTGCCTGATGCAGTGCTGTATCCCCCTCTGTTCCCTTGGCACCTGGCAGGCTATTTAAACTCTTTCTCCTATCCACAGACAAACTGTGGGACACATCATGCTTGCATGAAAACAGCCTCGCAGTCTTCATATGGTAAATCATGAGCAAGTCCTTGCAAAGTACCATGTGGGCTGAAGAGTCCAGCTCTCCATGTGGGGAGAATGGCATCCTGCATGTTTTTGCACAACCACCAAGATGGAGTATTTGCACTTCAAGGTAGCAGCAGGATAAATCCTCCCTTGGCTGTCTAAGGTAAACAAACATTATCTTCAGCGGGAGAGATTTGCAGGTAATCAGTTCAGTGTGCGCTCTCGGAGCAGCACTGTAGCCCTGGACAAATGTAATCATTAGGTACATAATTAAAGAGTATGGATGGAAGTAGGGAGCTTAGATTTTCTCTGTACGTGAAACTTATCCACCTGCAATGGGAAGACTGTGTCTGTCGCTCAAAAAGGTTCTGGAAAGGTAGAAAAAAATTCAACGCATATCCCTGAGAATGATTAGGGAATATGATAACACATTTAAGAACAACTGATTCTAGATGCTTCAGATATCTATCCTGTCAAGTTGCAGGAATTATTTGGTTAGGTTCTAAAAAATTCCTACCTGCTCAAAAAGCCTGAGCTGAATTCACGCTCTTATCTGGCAGTCAAATACATCAAAGAGCAGATGGCTAGAACCTGAGGCTGGGAAAAATGAGAGTGGAAAACCAGTGCAGTTTTAAACAACATTTATACTTAATCACAGGCAAATTGGATTCTCCATGACAGGAAGACTTTGCAGGAAAGGGATAGGGCTTAGTTTCACTAATAATTCGAAAAAAGTTATCTCAGGGCAGCCCTGTGCCCTTGACTATTGCTACGGGAATCCCATGCTGAACAAACTCTGCCATGCTCCCCCTCTTATTCACCCCAGGAGGGCAGGCATACTGGGGCACATTGAGGCCATTCCACAAGGCAATGCACATCTGCAAGAAGACGCTAAGATGGCTTCAGGGTCCTGCCCTGCAACATTTAGCTGGTATGACAGAGGATGCTGCCTGTCCCACCTGCATGCCCTCTCTGCTTATCTGTATCATCAAAGCAAGAGCTCAAGGGACTGGGAAGGTCTAATTCCCAGTGCCACAGCTCATTGATTCAAGAGCTAATGCAAACCACAATTGATTGTGCCAGTAATTAATAAGTCAGAGCAATAAGTGCAGCGCTGCAGAGAGGCTGAAGGCAGGTCAAGCTGTGACCCTGCTGGAAGTCTCCAGATAGAGGAAGGAAATCTTCCCTTAAGAATCACCTGAGTTTGTGCATCAGAGTCTTTAATTCACAATAATTTAATTCTCTGAGGCATAAACTAGAGATCTACAGCCACTTAAAACATCTGAGTGAGAGCATCCAGGCATGCTATGAATTTTGCTCACTGTCTTCACAACTACACTTCAATTTCTGCTTCTCATGCAGATGAAGACCCAGAGTCAAATAACTGCTGTTCAAACTCAGCCTCATGCATACTCCCAAGGACAGGTTTGGCTCTATGTTGTCTTGAAGTTTTGACCAGAAGGTGTGCTTCTAAGCAGCTCTATGTGCAGCTCCCTCCTGCTCAACTGATGGCATCTTTTACCAGTCTTGCTGTGAGAGGGGCATGTTCCCCAAAATACTGTTTTTGAGAGTCGATGTAAAGTGCTTGCAGGTCTCATTTGGACCTAACACTGCTTTATGCAGGGAATTCTGTAGTTGCTGTAGGTGCATCGCAGTGTTCTAGCTGAAATAAGAACTCCAGTTCCTTGCAGCTGAGTAGTGTATGAACATTGAATGCACCCGGTTTTAAAAATGGAGTGTCTTCAACGAGGTTATAAGTACTTATACTACTTCTCCATAATACTAAAAAGGCAGTGAGGTTCAGAAATATATTTTAATCATTAAGTGAGAATTGCAGTAGTAGATTCACGCACCTAAACCCAAGCTGGGTTTTAAGAATAACATGCCTTTTGTCTTTTATTCAAAGCCAATTAATATTTATACTTTATAGAAAGCTACAACTAAGCTTTAAGATCAATGAAATCTTTCTGATTTAGATCTGTAACTGCTTAAATTACCCTTATCCTGTCCCACAGCACTGCTGCTTTTAAGTGCTGTTTTTAAGTGCTGTAAGAACAGCACTTCTCTATGCATTCAGTTATAGGGTGACGGTAATGACATTTTTTACTCCAGTAGAATTTCATCGAGCTAATAAATATTACTATACATTTACATCTACTTCAGAGATTTCAGCTGAATATTCAGCTATTTATTTTCAAGAAAAATGGTTTCTTCTCCACACAGAAATTATCACAGCTCAAGAGAGCCTGATCTCCACCAGTCAGGAATTTACTCTCATATGAGTAAATCAGCTCCTGCATTAGTTTAATTACAACTTCTATCTGTTCTAATCTGATCCTTTGTAGAAGAGAAGAAATGGAAGTGAACCAGGGATATCGCATTAGAAATTTTAGCTACATCTAGAATGCAATCAGCGCGCTGTGTTAGACAACTATGGTCAGACTCAGCTGAGCTTTCTATAGAAAGTAGTTGATGGCTTCCAAGAAGAGGCAAAATGATTTTACCCATCCTCCCTGCAGCAGTGAATAGGTAATCCCACCAGTGTTGCTGGCCCATCATCTCCAGCCTCTTCCATAGCAGACCTGTAGCTCTGACTGGACAGCTAGAGATACAATCTGTACCACATCAATGCTTCTGCAGCTTGCACCCCTAGCAATGATTTGCCATGCAGCAAAGGGCATGTTGCTCACCTCCCTGTAGCTGAGGACCTGCTGTCTGACATTTCCAAAGGAGCTCCTTGCACTGGTGCAGCAGCTGCCAAGCACAAACCAACGTGGCATAGGCTCACCTTGCCCCTTCCACACGATAACCCATTTATCTCAGCCTGCTGTTAATAAGCCTTCACAGCTCAAGAAGCAAGCATCTTTGGAAACAACAGCTTAGACTTTGTCCTGATTTCACTCCAGCTCCCTGCTGACAGATAGTGCAAGCAAGCTCTTATATCTTGTCTCACTTTTCTGATTAAAAGTATTATCTTTATGTGAGGCTAAAATTTAAGGCATCAGATTGGACTCCAGCTGTAGGTAAGTGACAGTGTTTGCTAGATAAGTATCCTGAATGCTTTGCCGAGGGTTTGGTCTTCTGAAACAAACTGTAATGATACCATAAATAAAAAATGGCACGCAGGAGGGCTCAAACTGACTTTCAGCTTTAGCACAGTGATAAAAAGGCATTGCCTTTCACCTAGGATACAAGAAACCTTCCTGCACAGGGTTATCCAGAAAATAATCCTATAAACACGCACAATTAAAAGAAAAGGGGGAAAAAAAAAACAACAAAGGACTGTGCAACAACTGTTTTCCCAGGTAAAGCACAGATAAAAATGCATATGCAAAGCACCCTGTCATGATAAAACACAGGATCTCATTGATCACTTTAAACCATAATCCTCAAGCAAATGCAAATCTTTTTCTTACCTCTAAAAATAGAGCTGGATCTTTAACCACATTGGAGGAGTAGATAATAACCATCAAGAACCCACGGAGG
Source organism: Lagopus muta (assembly GCF_023343835.1). Taxonomy (NCBI): domain Eukaryota; kingdom Metazoa; phylum Chordata; class Aves; order Galliformes; family Phasianidae; genus Lagopus; species Lagopus muta. The sequence goes on from NC_064434.1 coordinate 99,804,885, forward strand.
CTCAGCTACCAGCATGAAGATTTTCCTCTAGTTGAGAAAAAGCACAGATTTAGCTTTCCAAGCATAAATGGGAAACAGCATAAGGGAAATCAGCGTTTGCTGAGGGGAATATTTTTTTCTAGGTGGGATAATGATAGTCCTTTCAGGCTCTGTCACATACATAATTGGTTCTCTTTTTTCATTAATGAATCTCTATCTCTGGCTCACTGAACTAGACCACACGAACAAAGGTGATCCAACAAAAAAAAATAATACACTCTACATGATTAAAAATCATTCATTTGTATGGAAGTATAAGAGAAGGAAAGCTGGCCTGCAGAAGAAAGGCCTTCTCTCCCATACATCCATAGAAATGAATGATTTCACTAATGTAAAGTGAGGTCTACTACCGTTAAACCTTGTCAGTGAGATCAGAAACAGGGCCCTGCTGTCTGCTCCTTAAAGTACATTATTTTTTGTTAGATCACCTTTGTTCATAACATGGCCATTGAAAATTTAATGTTCTTACATATATCACTGTCAGACTTTATTGCACATTCACGGAGGAAAGTAATTCCGTCAAGTGATAGACTATGAAGGCTACTAAATATAGATTTATTGGAAATTCCAGTTCAAGATAAGTGAATCCTTCCTGCCAGCTGGAATGGAGAGCTACGCTCAAGATATTTTTTTACCTATCTTTCTTGATAAAGAGAAAAAGACGTATGTTGACGTATGTTCTAAAATCAGATTATCACTGCAGTATCTATAAGGTTATTTTTAAGTATCCAGTGATTGTCTTAGCTCTGGAACAAAAGCCATTTTAGTCCATAGACTAACCAATTGGCCAGAGCACTGAATAAAGTAAGTTGTTAGGAAAACAACAACAAAAAAAATCCCTTTGCAACAAGGTCCTGTTCCAACATCTCATATTCAGAACACAGTTCCAAGGCCAAAACTCAACGTCTGGTGATCAGCAAGGTGATGCAGGGCACAAGAAGACAACCACAGGCCTGCACTATCAGAGAATCCACACAAGTGCAAGAATCATGGACTGCCATGGGGGCAGCTGGGGTGCCCATGGTGCAATCTCTTGGAAGAAAGGTATGCACTTGCTGAACCAGAATAAAGTCACCAGCAAGCCAAGTTGCTTTTGTTTCCATTTCTCGCTGCAAACCAGAAGGATTACAGTGGGGCACGAGGAGGCTGCAGCAGACCTGCTGACAGGGGCTTGGTGGTCAGGGAAAGGGCTGTTGTCACAGCCTACTGCACCACACAGCCTGCTGCTCCATCTTTTGCCATATCAGGGCTGGAGTTATAGCCAAATCCTGGCTGTGGATCAAAGCACCTAATGCTGGGTGCGTAGCTGGGGTCATCTGCTTTACTCATCATTCCCTAAAGGCTGCCCTGGGCAGGATGGATCTTATTAGGTCTGAACCATGACAGATGTAGGAACAAAAAGTACCCCTCATCCAGCAGCATCACTCACAGGCTCTGGTCTAAAAAGTGCATTCAGTCATAACACTCCTCCATTGATAACTACTTGTATCAAGATCATGAAACTGAGATTATACATTGATTTATATAAATAGAGAAGTAATTTTAGAGTACTTAAGTTTTCTTGGGAATATGATTCTTTGCCTCCCTCCTACTGAGCTATCTATTCCATAGCTCTTATTGTCTACTATTTTCTAGTCTGAAAATGTTGTAACATAGGATTTATTCTGTTTAATTTCTAGGAGCTAAAATAATTAAGGCTTCTTTTATTATTATTTCATTCAGTTTTCATCAACATTCTGAAATACTATCTGAGTGAATCTACCTCAAATTTTTTTCCTGTTTAAGTTAATTGGCTTAATTTGAACTAACAACACATTGGTAAAGGAGTGGGTGAAGTCTCTACGTAGCAATTCCACACCAATTCCAGTAATGCCAGTGGTTTATCCTGAGGATCAGCCTTAGGCAGCAAATGTTCCTACACAAACACACCACTTGAAGAATGAACTTTGTTGCCATTGCAGTAGGCTCCAAAAGTACTTTCATGGCTGGTATATAATGAAAGGTCATTTCACTACATTTTCTCTATTTCACATCTCTCAACTTCTTTTAGCTTTACCATGAGCTGCTGTATTTCTATGGGAATAGCAAATCCATCCCAAATACAGCACCATTCTTTTGAATCACTACAGCAACAGGATCTCTAAAAGGATCTCATTTCCTAGCACAGCTCACCAGCTAAGCCCAGCTGGTACCTTCCTGGTAATATTACCGGTTTAAGAGACAGAATAGTTGTGTCAACAAAGCTAAGGGTGATGCCCTTTTCTATTTAAAAGTCAGAGTGCTCAGTACCCCATTAAAGCAGAACTGAATCTCAAACAGGTTGTGATAATATCTAAAGTGCTCTGGTTGCTCAATGATATGGAGCCATCCTTTTAGTAGGATCTTAAGAGGAGCAGCTCTTTTAGTAGGTCCAAGGATAGTATTTAGCATGCAAGAAAGACAAGCATGTCAGGAGGGAGCACATCTTCCTGCTTGGAGATACTCAAAACTTCTATGGACATGGTCACGAACAACCTCTTTTAGGTAACCTGCTTGAGCAGAGGGATTGGAACAGATGACCTCCAGACATGCCTTTCAATGTCAACTCTTGTGTGATTCTTTGAACAGATAGATGCAGATGGCTTAGATATCACGTAGCCATCAGAGAGAGAAATGCATAAGAATCATAGAATGGTTTGTGTAGGAAGGGACCTTAAACAACACCTAGTTCCAAGCCCCTTGCTATAGATAGGGACACAATATATAATAAGTATCAATTTAGCATGCAAAACATAGTAGATTACACCAGTGTAACATTAGTTAGGCTAATTGAAGTTTGGATACCCAGGAATAAATAGAAAATGTAAGCAGAGGTCAACTGGGAGTTTTCTACCAGCAAACAAGAAAAAGACTGGTTAAATCTATACAAACCATTTTTACCTTACTTAGTGTTACTTAAAAGATTATTTCTGATTATTTTAGAGATGAATATATCTTTGCATTAGTTATTAAGAAACATAAGGAAAGGCCAGGGAAGAACATTCAGCTACCCTTGGACCATGACTTATCACAGGTTCCTATTTGCAAATGCGCAGGCTCTTCTCAAGAATTTGTTGCATTTGATAGTATTTCCTCCCCAGAAGGTGAATATTCATACTCCTTGGGTTTTAACTTTCCATTTTCCCTTTACACTTATGTTCCCCCTCTTGTAGCATCCCCACTACAACTCACTGCAGACGCTCATCATCACAGCAACACAGGACTGTGCCATGTTATGCAGTACGGCACTGCTCACTGCTTACCTCCTGTACTGCATAATTAGCTGGTTACATGAAATCCTTCCCATCTGTTACCATGACAGCCCAGACATCTTGGGAAGGCTTCCATGAATTTTTGCACTTCCACAAAATGGGGTCAAATAACAATTATTTCAGTTAATGACATCTAGTGTACACCTGGAGACAGCACCGTTTCCAAGAGCACGCAATGAGAGTTAAGCTCAGTGGAGAGATAAAGATAGAACCTACTGCTCACAGAGCAAACAAATTACACAGCACATGTGTAGGCCAAGTAGCTGAAAGGCTGCCTCGGCTGCCAGATTTCACATCCACCGAGTGGCTGGGGGGGACATGCAGTAGCCACCAAAGCTGACCTACACTCAGTCAGTGTCAGCTCAGATCGGAGAACTGGCAGGAGTCTGGAAAAGGAAAACAAATGTTGCTGCTGCCTGACTCTGTCAAAAGGGGTTTTATTATAGCGGTTTTTATCTTGGGAAGATGTGATCTGAGAAAAGCAGACAATGCTTAGAAGTAATTTCAAAGAGAAAATGACAGACACATGCAAATGCTTGAAGTGAGGGGAGAGGAAGGGGACTGAGCCTGTGAGAGGCAGAAATGATCAGAGGGCTCAAATATGCAATGGCAGTGCAGATAAGGGCAACAAGAGGTTAAAAGCAATATAAGTGTAGGTAGCCTAGCAAGGTAGGAAGGAAAGCAACATAGCAAATTTCCTGCTCTGTTTTCCTCAATCAGATTATTAAAAGGATAGCATCTCCTTGCATGATGAAGGACCTTGCTGTCACAGAGTCATAGATGATCCCAAGTCAGAAGGCGCATAAAGCAGATGGGACAATCCCTTCCCTTGCCCGCTGGCAGTGCTGTGCCTGGCCCTTTGGGCTGCTAGGGCACTGCTTGCTCATGTTTAACTTGCCATCAGTCAGAATGTCTAGCTATTCAGATCAGATAATTTCAAAGAATCATATTATAGAATGGTTTGGGTTAGAAGTGACATCAAGAATCATCAGCTCCTTCAGCCTATCTTCACAGGAGGGGTGTTCAAGCCCTCTAAGCATCTTCATGGCCTTCTTTGCACCCTATCCAAAAGTTCCACACCTTTCCTGTATGCAGTACTCCAGATGGGGCCTCATGAGGGCAGAGTATAGGAAGACGATCCCCTCCCTCGCCCTGTTGGACACCCCTCTTCTGATGAAACCCAGGATACCATTGGCCTTCTGGGCTGCAAGCACACACTGCAGCCCACACAACAGATCCTTGTGGTGTGGTTTACTGCCTCCCTTTCCTACTTTCTTTTTGAGAGAGATGGAGAGCTGTTGTGCTCTCAGAAAGGCATCCTTAAAGAATAACTAATTTTGTTCCACTCCTTTGTCTCTAAGAAATTCTTCACAGGATATGTTGTTCAGCAATTCCTTAAACAACCTGAAGTTTACTCTCTTGAAGTTCAGGGTCTCGACTATTGTCCTCACAAACAAGGCAAACCAGTACACCTTTCAAGCTGAGCTGTGCCAGGCTGTGCAGGCAAGTGGTCAGGAGAGCCTCCAACAATCCCTGCTCTGCATCAAGGTTGCTGTCCCTGTGCTCACTTCTCCTTTGTGAGCTGGACTAGGAAAGGCAAGAGCACGTTACACTGTTTTTTCCTAAGTCTTACATGTGTGCTGGACATGAAATGTAACCAGCCTTAGAAGGTTGCTGAGCCAGGGCTTTGGTCTGCAGAACCTGGCCAGGCATGCAGAAGTTGGGAGCCTCAGGACTGAAGCTCACTCAGCTCACAGCATTGCAAGCAGTCAAATGTGGCACACTACGCACATCTGAAAAACCACTTCTGTTTAAAGGGACAGACAGTATCCGACATCTGAGCTGCTGAATGCAGAAATATCCACCCTACACACTCCCCTCCAAGGAAGAACAATTCCTTGTAATCTTTTTATGCACTTGATTAACTGAACCATGTTTCTAATTAGATCCTCACGGAGCCTTAATCACCCAGCACGTATGGAGAGGTGGCTGGCATGAAGAGAAGCTGTGCTGGTCAGACGAGTCCATCTGATTCCTGTACATTCATACCTGACAAAAGAGATGAGGGACTTCTAGTCAAGGGAGGTGCAGCGGTATAATGCCTAAACCTTGGCTAGCTCATCACAGCAACATGAGAGTTGTAGACAGCCAGGGAAAGTGCCAGTCAAAAAACCCATTTCTCAGGCAAGGCAGAGGCAAGGATGAGGTAGGAGGTGATGCAGCTGAGGGCAAGAAGCTGAACCAAGTATTCAAATAGTTATTGTTACTTCCTTGTAAAAATAAGCAGAACTTTGCAATACTACAGAACTACAGAAATTGATCTGGGGATGATCATGGGATCTATATCGCTGCCTGCAAAGTATAAACAGAAGAGGGTATAAAACACTCAGAAATGACACATCCATTATCCAAGCCATCATGTGAAAATACAGATGACAATTGCAGCCCTCTGTATATCTCCTAAGTCTTACAAAGAACGCTTTTATTCCTGCCAGAGAAAATGAGGGATTGAACTCAAAGTGAAGAGCTTGGGTTAGCTAATGGAACTTGCTAATTCAGGAAAAGCTGCGCCTTGAAAATCAGAAATTGGTAAATGAATGTAAATCCATATAAAACCTTAATTCCACTCTGAACGAAGCTTCTGCATTTCCTTACGCCTTTACTACAACACTGCTTTTGAACAGAGCTGATCAGGAGCCAACAGACTGCACAGAAGCTCCTGTAGGCTACCACTTAACTTTCTGCACAGATAGAGCAGCACAGCTGCTAAACTGCACAGCCCTCCAACCCCTCCAGTCTTTTGTACTCAAGGCCACTTGCATCTGTATATTCTCCTATAATAACTGCATCGGCAGCCTGTGACCATCTCCACCAAACCATTGGCTGTTCCTCAGCAAGGAGTCTATTGGCCTTTTATTGGCAGAACTCATACAGTACAGCAGTGAAATAACAGAAAGTACACCACATCTCTCCAGGGACACAGCGGTATCTATATTCACACAGAGGTCAAGCAGAGGGCCACAGCTTTCCTGTATCATTTCAAATCAGGCACCTCCAGCAACTCTACAAGCTATGGACCACAACTGCCTTTGACACTGCAAAGGCAGCTGGTGTGTTAGCCATTGCCAGCTTCAGGGAGAATAGCCCATACTTGTATGTCTATGTGCCTGGATGTGTTGCCACTTGCCTTGCTGAAACGTGGTATTTGCAGACAAGAGCCTTTTATTTGGCGCCAGGCTGGCTGAGACATGGGCTTTGCAAATGAATTTTTTCATTATTTGAATGAATTTGAAACCTGCTGTAAAAGAGTGTAGTGAAAAGTTTTACTCATACATTAAATTTTATGAGTCTTTAGTCTGTGTAGGACCTAATATATTGGAGGGAAAGGAGCAGAGGAGGGAAAAGCAAAATAAATTATAATGAGACCTGAAATGCAGTTAGATACTTTATATACAAAGAAGCCATTGGTGCCTAACTGACTTTCTAGGCACGATTTCTTTCTGGTACAGCACCAGCAGTTCTGATCACCTGGGGAGAAGATAGAGAATTATATTGTTTCCCAGTTAAATTACAGGGAAGAGATTAAGTGCAATTTGTATTGCAGAAGGAAGCACTGGCAGCATGTTTTGGCTTGAATGCCATATGAAGTTGGTTAGGGAATCACCGTTGGTGTCATGCTGCAGTAAGTGCCTATGGGCTGCCATGGGTCAAGCAGGAACATGGTTACCTCCTGTCCCATGCATCTCCCATTGCGGAGGATGGACAGACACAAAACGTGATAGGTAGTAATTACAACAGTTTTAAAACATTACTTATTTCCTGAGGATTTAGAGGGCAATCAGAGCTAAATACCTCCTGTATGGGAAGTGCTGAGTCACAGCCTGAACCTCTGATTGATCACCTGAGGTGACCAATGAGTCAGCCAGAGGAGCACAGGTGAAGGCAATTCACCTGTGGAGCCTGGCTCCACCCCTCCTAGACCTATTTAAGAGCTGGCTACCAGTGGGAAAGGATGTCTTCTGGACATCTGCTCTGTTGGAGTTTTGTAAGTGAGCCCAGGATAGAGGTAAGCTTTCTATCTATTCTCTTTTTGTTATCATTATCTGCTTTGCCAAACTCTCTTGTTTAATTTGTAATTATAACATCTTAATATTCATTGATTATACACTTGGCGAGGGTGAGCCAGGCAGGCCAAATATACTAAAATTTACATCATGTCTCTCCTTTAGAATTTCTATAAACGGGTCAAGGGGGAGAACAATACTCCTCTAGAGAAAATGATTCTGGGGCAGATCCCAGGATTTGTGTGCTCTCCCTGTTACGAGCTAGCAGTTATCATTGAAAAATGGGGTCCCTTACCTGTTATGGGAAATATCTCCCCCTATTGTGTGGCAGATTACTTTCAGGGACTTAGCAAGGATGTACTGATCACTAAAGAAAGATGATTGGCTGCATACACAGTGGCATGGCCATTATTAAATGCCTTAAATCATGCTGAAATAAGAAATAATACTTTAGAGAATGGAAATCAACTTTTGAAAGACTGTATGGAAAGATTGGAGCAAGAACTTGGCATATTAACAGGGAAGAAACCAATTCTACATCTTCCAATAGGCTAAGTTCATAATGTTTCAATAAACAATGACCAGACTCCTGAATCAACAGACTTGGTTGATCAGGAAAATAAAAAATCCAAATAAAATCTTGAATATCCAATTTTGACAGATCCACTAGAAGTCTATCCTGTCATAACTCAAAAAACAAAAAAAGTACAGGGCAGACCGGCAGGGGTGCTGCCTGATCAGTGGCCCCCTGCCCAGACTCATTTGCATGTGACAGCCCAGCCATACACAGCAATAGAATTGATGGATTTAGTACAATGATTTCAGCAGAACCCTAGAGAAAGTGTGCTGGCTTAGTTACTAAGACTGTGGGATTCTGGGGCAGAAAGTGTTTTGGTGAATGCCCAGAAATAGCCAAGTTGGCCATTATGACTGTCCATCCTGCTCTCAGACAGAGGTTATACGTAGGTAATCAATATCTTGATGAAAACCATTCTATAATAGAATGGTTAATGGCGGCCTGCCGTATGGTGTGGCCGAATAAATCGGATATACCTCTACCTACAGGGATGTGGTCCTCCATGGAGGACCTTCAGAACTATATCCGTGAACTGGGTATAAGGGAAGCTATCTATGAAGACACATTTGATGGCCCTGATATGGTCAAATTTTCAGCAGGGATGACAGATTTGATTCTACAGCAAGCTCCTTCTCATCTCTATGGTACCCTAGTCTCTATATTAAATCCCCTGGTGGCCTCAGTAGCTGTATTCCAGCAGCCTGCTCAGTAAGTGGCCGATCTGGGAGAAACAGAACGCCTGCGGACTAGGCGCAACATTCGGATGTTGGAAGAAGCAGAGGTCCTGCTGGTAAGTAAAACCAAAATGCCAGCTACTCGAGCTCCTCAATCGGGACCCACAAGGGTCTCCCAAAAACAAATGTTTAATGATTTAATTTGAGCTGGGGTCCAATTTGCTAAGATTGACCGCCAGCCCAGTTGTGTCCTTCTCCTTCTCAATCAAAAATTTCAGAACTACCTTAAGAAATCAAGGGTAAGGGTTATAGAAAGAATACTAACAATGACATGGAACCTAAAAGATCTCATTGTTCTTAATAGGAAAAAAAAAGCAGCCTCAGGTGTCTTGGTCCACAATGCCTGAGCCACTGGAAGCAAAAGAATTGGTCATAGCACAATTTATGGTGTGACAAGGGATGTTAGTCCCCCTAGGGCCTCCAGACAGGATGAGAACAGTGCAGGAATTAGAAAAAGTGGGTATTATAAGACCTGCACACAGCCCGTATAACTCCCCCATATGGCCAGTGTGGAAGTCAGATGGCACATGGAGGATGACAGTAGATTACAGAGAATTAAATAAGGTCACGCTGCCAATTCATGCAGCCATACCCAATATTGCCTCCCTAATGGACACATTAAGTAGGGAGAGAAAAACCTATCACTGTGTCCTAGATCTAGCAAATGCATTCTTCAGTATCCCAATTGCTGAGGAATCACAAGATCAGTTTGCATTTATGTGGGGAGGCAGGCAGTGGATCTTTCAGTTCCTGCCACAGGGGTACGTGCATTCACCAATGTATTGTCATAATCTAGTGGCGTGTGACCTGTCTGATTGGAGAAAACTTGATGATGTTAATCTATATCATTATATTGATGATCTCCTGCTGACATCCGACTCAATGGAGGCAGTAGGACAGGCGGCAGATTCATTAACCATCTATTTACAGCAGAGGGGATGGGCTATAAATCCCCAAAAGGTGCAAGGTCCAGGCCTGTCTGTAAAATTCCTGGGGGTGATTTGGTCAGGAAAGACCAAAGTGCTACCCAGTGCTGTCATAGGTAAGGTTCAGGCATTCCCAGTCCCTACAACACAGAAGCAGCTGCAAGAGTTTCTAGGTATATTGGGTTACTGGTGTTCCTTTATACCTTACCTAGCGCAGCTGCTAAGGCCACTATACAGACTCACAGAAAAGGGGCAGCTATGGGACTGCAGGAAAACAGAACAGGATGCTTTCCAGCAAGCAAGACTGGCAGTTAAATATACCCAATGCCTGGGCTTGTTTGATCCTACCCTCCCAGCTGAGTTGGACGTTCATGTTACTCACGACAGCTTCGGTTGCAGCCTGTGGCAATGCCAGAGTTCTGTTTGGACCCACATTGGTTTCTGGTCTCAGGTTTGGCACGGAGCAGAAGAAAGATACAGTATGATTGAAAAACAGTTATTGGCTGCCTATTCAGCATTACAGGCAGTAGAGCCAATAACTCAAACAGCTGCAGTTATAGTCAAGACCACTCTGTCAATTCAGGGGTGGGTGAAAGATCTGACCCACCTTCCTAAGACAGGGGTGGCCCAAGCACAAACAGGCAACCCATCGTGCCACTACCTCGGCCAAAGGAGCAGTCTGTCTTCATCACCCTTGAAAGAAGAACTCCAGAAGATTCTAAGCCCAGTGATGTATCACAGTGTTGCACCAAAAGAAATACTGGTCGCTCTGCCAGAGAAGAGTCCCATTCAGGAGGGAAAATATCCTATCCCTGAAGATGCCTGGTACACAGATGGGTCCAGCAAGGGCAACCCGAGCATGTGGAGAGCAATAGCATACCATCCTTCCACCGAGACAATCTGATTTGATGAGGGGAATGGTCAGAGCAGACAATGGGCAGAACTGCAAGCTGTGTGGATGGTTATAACCAAGGAACCCGGTGATGGTATCCTGAACATCTGCACAGATAGTTGGGCTGTGTACTGGGGACTCACTCTTTGGATTGCACAGTGGGCCACCTGGGAATGGACTATCCACACCCAACCAATCTGGAGCAAAGGAGTGGTTAGACATATGGAATATGGTCAAACACAGGACTGTATGTGTCTACCATGTTTGTGGTCATCAGCTGCTACAGTCACCGGGAAACCTGAACAGATACCCAAACTTCTTTGGGTAAGGAACTGGCTACAGGGCTGTGCCCAGAGGGTCATGGTGAATAGAGTGAAGTCCAGCTGGTGACTCGTTTCAAGTAGCATCCCCCAGGGGTCGGTACTGGGGCCCATCTTGTTTAATATCTTTATTGATGACCTAGATGAGGGGATTGAGTGTACCCTCAGTAAGTTTGCAGATCACACCAAGCTGGGAGGTGGTGTCGATCTGCCTGAGGGTAGGGAGGCCCTTCAGAGGGATTTAGACAGGCTGGACTGCTGGGCTGAGGTGAATGGGATGAGGTTCAACAAGGCCGGGTCCTGCACTTTGGGCACAACAACCCTATGCAGCGTTATAGGCTTGGGCATGAGTGGCTGGATGAGTATGAAGAAGAGAAGGACCTGGGGGTGTTGGTTGATGCTCGGCTGAACATGAGCCAGCAGTGTACCCAGGTGGCCAGCAGGAGCAGGGAGGTGATCATCCCCCTGTACTCAGCACTGGTGAGGCTGCACCTCGAGTACTGTGTTCAGTTTTGGGCTCCTCACTACAGGAAAGATGTTGAGGTCCTGGAGCGTGTCCAGAGAAGGGCAACGAAACTGGTGAGGGGTCTGGAACACAAGTCTTATGAGGAGCGGCTGAGGGAGCTGGGATTGTTCAGTGTGGAGAAGAGGAGGCTCGGGGAGACCTCAGTGCACTCTACAACTTCCTGAAGGGAGGCTGTGGTAAAGAGGATTTGGCCTCTTCTCCCAGGCAACGAGCAGGACAAGGAGTAATGGCCGCAAGCTGTACCAGAGGAGGTTTAGGTTGGACATAAGGAAGAACTTTTTCTCTCAGAGAGTGGTCAGGCACTGGAATGGCTGCCCAGAGAGGTGGTGGAGTCGCCATTCCTGGCAGTGTTCAAGAGGTGTCCGGATGACGTGCCGCATGATAGCGTTTAGTGCTTGTGGTGGCAATGGTGATGAGGAGACGGTTGGACTAGATGATCTTGTAGGTCGTTTCCAACCTTGTGATTCTATGATACAATGAAGCCGACACGCTCGCTCGAGTTTGATGGATTGAGAATTCACCATCTGAGAACATCGCCTGTTGGTTACATCAGAAGCTACGGCATGCTGGACAAAAGACGACGTGGGCAGCTGCTAAAGCATGGGGACTGCCCATACAACTACCTGATATCATCCAGGCATGCCAGGATTGCGACGCTTGCTCCAAGATGAGACCGAGATTGTTGCCCAAAACAACAGCCCATCTTGCTAGAGGACACAATCCTCTCCAGCAGTGGCAGGTCAATTACATTGGGCCCCTTCCTCGCTCCGAGGGGGCAAGATACGCCCTGACCTGTGTCGGCACTGCAAGTGGGCTGCTGCAGGCCTATCCAGTACTGAGAGCAAACCAGGCATATACCGTCAAGGCACTCACTAAACTGATGTCTGCCTACGGGACACCTCAAGTCATCGAGAGCGACCAAGGGACTCATTTTACTGGTGCAACGATACAGCACTGGGCAGAAGAAAATAACATCAAATGGCGATTCCACCTGCCATATAATCCAACGGGGGCAGGTCTCATCAAACATTATAATGGTATTCTTAAGGCTGCTCTGAAGACAGACTCCCAGTCCCTGCAGGGGTGGACGAAAAAACTGTATGAAACCCTGCAGGACCTGAATGAAAGACCTCGAGATGGCAGAACCCAGTGCCCTGAGAATGTTGCAGACAACGTGGGCCACCCCACTTAGGATTCAAATTATGGGCACTGATCATCAGGTAAGACCCCAGGTTGGTAACGAAAATAATATTCTGCTCTCTGCCCCTGAGAATTTAGATCCGGGTACCCATAAAATAAAATGGCCCTGGAAGGTGCAGGTAGGACCCAAGTGGTGTGGGGGGAGATTGTAGGAGGCGGGAGGCTCAGCAGTCCTTTCAGTAATAGGTACATGGCCTACTGATATCGTGGTCAACACTCTGATCTTCATTGCTAAAGGGACCCCCATCATGTCCCTGTGGCAGATCAGGACACCTCCTTTGGTGCCTGATATCGTTATGCAGCCGCAGACATCCAGCCAGAAGGTGTGGTACAGGCGGCCAGGACGTGCCCCAGTAGAAGCAGAAGCGTTGACCCAGGATAGAAATATGGCCTGTATCTTGCCCTGGAGAGCAGACCTTCCCCTCCTGGTACCTCTGAAACATCTGTATTTCTACCCATGAGTCTTTGAGCCTTCAAGATCACCGGAGGGAACGAAATGTCATCAAGCATTCCAGTGCTGCTGTCAGATCACATACAACAGCCGGTGATGGTCTGCATGGGACTGATGGAACACAGACTGGACCTGCACCTCATAGCCGTGTGCCTCCAGTCACATCATCAAGCACTGACCCATAGAAGAATATGGACATTCACTGATCATCACTCATCTTGAATTGTACCAACGTGCATCGTGATGAAAATTGTACAAGTGTCGCGATATACCGGATCTCTGTATTAGGGAAAGCTTACCCTTTAGTTAACCTGATCATAGGTTCATGCTGTGAAGGGGTGGAGTGTATGGGAACTACTGAGTCACGGCCTGAACCTCTGATTGATCACCTGAGGCAAGCAATGAGTCAGCCAGAGGAGCACAGGTGAAGGCAATTCACCTGTGGAGCCTGGCTCCACCCCTCCTAGACCTATTTAAGAGCTGGCTACCAGTGGGGAAGGATGTCTTCTGGAGATCTGCTCTGCTGGAGTTTTGTAAGCGAGCCCAGGATAAAGGTAAGCTTTCTATCTATTTTTATCATTATCTGCTTTGCCAAACTCTTATTTATTTTTGTAATTATAACATTTTAATATTCATTGATTATACACCTCCGTCCAATGTTTTAGTGTAAAAAGACTCCTCTTGCCCTACAAAACATTTAAGAAGCATTCTATCCCCAGGATCACCCCTTTCTTCAGATGTGCTGTGAGATGCTTTGTATTATGATGCACAGTGCTGGGCACTGTCTGTCAGATCACGTTAAGCTAAAGCAGTGGCCTGCAGCACAGACTCAGTGTGATTCCCAATAAATTGTCAGCAGAGTGGAAAGCAATAGTTGCCCATAATTTGAATTTCATGCCCGCTCATCATGGAAATCTTATGTGACAGTTTGTTGTGCCTGAGAGCTTGCTCAAATAGATGCCTGCATCCGTAGAAGGTATGTCCTCTAGGTCTGTATTGCCCACACAGCTTGTGTGACACTGGCCTCATGGCATAACACTGCTCCACCATCATCATGAATGCTTAAAACAAAAGGTTCATCAGTGGTTTAGATGCCTGGATCTTAATTATAACAGCTGTGCAGGAATGGAAAGCTGAAAACAACTGAAATTCAATTTTACCTTGGCAAGAGGAAAAACACATTTAGACACTTTTGTCCTGGCACAAACAAGGAGAGCACACACCATCCTTCTGAGCTGCTGCTCTATTTTAGGCTCTCATGCTGCCCAGGAAAATTTTTTGTGGCAGATCCCTGCCTCTGGCCTTTCCCTGGGCAAGTGCTGCCATAGGAGACAACACAGTGTCTGCTCTGGGTGTGCAGGAGCTCTGCTGATCCCTCGGCTGGCAGCCTCAGGAGCTCCTTGATTGGGATGGAGGCATGGTCACACCTTGGACCGTGAAGGCATGCTGCAAATCAGCAGTATCAAAATCCCGCTGTCAACTCAATAAATGAAAAGAAGGCAATATAAAAGTGTGTCACCTGATGGGAGGAGATGCTATGGTACTGTCTCTCATCACAAAGAACAGCAGTCCCCACAGCCGGTGGTCTGTTAGCAAGGGGTTTCTTGTGGGTATCACAGCCTAGGAGAGCTTTCAAAAGGGATGTGAAGGAATATAATGAAGGGTTCTGTGAATTTTTACAAGTATGAAAAACAGCATGGGAGAAGATGGGGAAGTGTTTACAATGTTAATGAGGCAAAGGTATTAGAGGATGTTGTTTGGGGCACGCAAGAAGTGGAAGCCAGTGCGTTAATGAAAGACAGCATGGAAAGCAATGTATGTCAATGAAAGGGAGGAAAAACACCAAGTATGCTTAGGACTTGGGGGAAAACTGAGAGCTGTAGAAAAGTGCAAATTGAGATACAGAGCCAAAAAGACTTGTTAGAAGAATTTTCTCTGTGGCTGCATTTGGGACTGATAGATGAAAGTCAAAAATAAAGGATAGTACTTGACCATCTCAGGTACCTTGCATGGATGCATATAAAATAGTCTTTCACTCTGCAAAAAACGCTCTAATGTATTTTCTTCTTCTCACTGAATTTCACAGGACAGCTAAAAATCCTTCAGAATAATTTGTGTTGCTCTCCAGACCTTTGGAGCAGTATCTATTGAAGCTCTTTCTTTTAGCATCTGGAAATCCTATAGATTTTCTGTAGGACCATTTGCTACAAACAACATCTCATTCCAGCCAGGATGCACAGCATTAGAGTACCCACACAAGCCCTAATGCCTTCTAAGTCTGTTTTCACATCTAGCCATCAGGTATTTGAGAAAGCAAATCTCCAAAACACTGAAAACCCCTTTCAAAATACTCACACATTCCTCAAGCTTTGTGTGAACACTACCATAAATTTCATTCACAAGACAAGGTAAATAACAAGGAACTCTCTAAAGTAAGCTGGCACATTTGCGAAGTTTTATTTGCAGAAAAATCTAAAATCTCAGATTAGAGACCAATCTTTTAAGTAAAAATGCAACACTGCTGTTATGAGTGTGATAACGGCTTCCATTATTAATTGTATGTAAAAGAAAAAAAGAGACATCATATGCACCTGAAGGTGAGTCTGTGGCTGAAATACACAGCAATCTCTGATCTCTACTTTTGACACAAGGCAGAAAGTACATTCCAGCTCTTTCCTTACACTAATAAGCAGAAACTAACTGCCACCTCCACACTTCACCAAGGAGTACAGAAGGTGTTTTTCTCCGACACTGCCAAGGAATAGGTTGAATCTGTTGATACCTTCTAGAAGACATGTAGCATCTGATTGGGATGCCATGTGAAAACAAGAAGCACTTTCCAGACTTGATACATTTGAGTGTTGTATAAATTCTCAATCTTTTAGTTAAATGACTTCAGAGTTAGAAAAATCTGTAGTATTGCTGGAGATGCTTAAAGCCTTGGCTTTAACTAGCTCAGGTCACCATCTTTTAAGACCAGTAAGTGCAGGCAAAAAGGATTGAGTGCTTAAATTTGATAACACCTGAAAATAAGTTAATTACATCTAAACCTTCAGATTCTGAGACAGCTCCCTGCCTGATTTATTCTCACACCTCTATCTCAAGCCAGACCAAATCTACTCTCAATAAGGAGAGCCACGTTCAAATATACAGGTTCAGTCCACTCACTGTGAGGCTGAATACAGTTGATAAAATCAAGCGAAAGCAGCATTAGCACATCCTTTTCATGAAACATCAGTATGCACAAGCTATGGCAGTCAGTGATTTACAGCATAGCTAAATGCTACCTGCATTTGACAAACACGCATTTAAATCCATCAGCTCAAATGAATTTCAGTGCCTTGAGAGGAACAACTCCATTCATTGTTCTTTTCATCTTTGAACACAGACCTTATACAGTGAACACCAACTGTTCTTGAGTACGGTGCTTCCTCATGACTGTACAGCAATAATTATCTGTTACGGAGTACAGAAGTATTTCTGAAAAATGTTTTGATGTTTTAAGGTACAGATTATAATTGTTTCTAGCAGTTCAGTGAGAAACCAGATACTGCAACATGCCTTCTTCTCCCTTTGTCCTCTGCTTCCAGCCCCAATCCTCTAAACATGCACAGACACACTTGAATTAGCAGGAAACTAATCTTATTATACTAGCAGGAGGTCTAGGGGCTTCTGATCTTTAAAGCTCTAAAATGCTATTTAGGGACTAGAGCGATAGATGACAAGAATTGAAAGTCAGAATAGGAATAAAAACTCACAGAGATACCTTTCAGCTCTCTGAATAAGGCTGGTGTACTGTTTGCCTCATCAAGGTTTGCTCATTTGTTTTACTCTATGTTATGAGCATTTCAGTGCCACAGAGTACAACCTGTGGTCTTCCAGGGTGTTTGTGGTCCAGAACCACTGAAGGTCTCCCTTCAGCTGAGCTGCTGGGATCAGAGGACATGAGAAAGTCTTTTGGGCTTCCTTCATGCAATATCCTTCTCACTTTTTGCCTCTCTCAGGCATGGGTGGAGAGGATAGCAGAATCATTGCCATGGGTCAAAGCTCTGCAGCAGAATTACTCCCACCACTCACAGCATTACATCCCTTCTTATAGAGATATGCCCAGTAATATGCTTTCACATCTCCTCTGTACCAGAAAAAAAAAAAAGAAAAAAAAAAAGAAAAAAGAAAAAAGAGGAATCCAAAGCTGAATATAAATAGAATGCAGGCTTTATTCATGCACTAAATTATTTATTAAAAAAACTCATTCTTTTAGCGTTGTTGCTGTATTCAGCTTGAAATTCAGATAACCCAAGAATTTTCAAGCACATTCATTTGTATTCTTAACAGCTATTCACTGCAGCCATGTTTATTTCCCATGACGCTTAATGGTTGCTGCAACAAAGTTTTGTCTACACAGATTTGTTCACACACTCTTCAAGCAAGCACTCATTTATCTCTACCAAAAAAAAAAAAAAAAAAAATTAGCCTGCAAACAAGACTCCATGTGATTAATGATTTAGCAAATGCTATCTCTTAATCTCCCATTTAAGAAGTTTAAATTATCCAACCAGAATACAGAAGCAATGCCACTTGAGGAAGCTGTTCTACTAAGCTAACAGGGAACAACGCAGCTGAACTGTATGAGGTCAACACAAAGAACAAGCAGTTAACCCAGAGTGACAAAAACACATAACTGAAGAATGCACTGTCAGAAAAGACCTCTTATTCTAGCACTACTGTGGCTGAAAAATTCCAGGGATGCTAATGTCATATGATTTGGTTTAGCATACTTCATACATACATACAAATTCTCAGTAAGTCTTGTTTGATAGGATTGCCACGCATTTCACACCTTCAGACTGAGACCCAATCCTCATTACTGTTCCCACTCTATCTATCAGTCTCTGCACAATAACTCACTAAACTGTTAAGGAAGAAAACCCTCCATAGTCAACCCATAGTATTGTTGTACAACTATGTGTAAGTGTCCAGTTAGTACCTGTGTAGTAGTAAACACCTCTTATACTGAGAAAAAGAAACAGAAATGAGGTCCAAAATCTTTTTGTAATCATAGCCACAAGGTTTGCAGATTTTAGGTCTCAAAAATTGGGTTTTGATGTTTATTATTTCTGTTTTAGCAATAACTGCTCTTTGTTAGAAGTACTGTTTGAATGTCATCCCAGTGTCTACCTCCACAACTCTTTCAATTTAACAGATGACAATGTGTCTTTCCATAATGTTCACAAGCTTCGTCTAAATTCTTGTTGATAGCCATAAAAATTAAATGTTTCTTGCGAGACCACCAAGCATTGCAGAGGCTTTTCCAGCTCACCTTAAGTAATTTCTTTGTCACTAACATCCATTCCTTCCACTAGTTATTATGAAAGTTTAGCAAAAGCCCATTCTTGAAAAGTCCTTATCTCCCAAATAGACAATATCTGAGACAGAGGGTCTCGGTGCCTTCAGAGCCATCAGCCAAATATCCTAAGGCACCTTACTCCTTCATTCATCTTATTCCTTCAGTGAAGGGACAGTCACAGAATTTTATGGGGTTTTTAAATTGCTTTAGTAAGCAGCTTTACTACCCTGTGCAAAATATTGCATCAAGGTATTTTTCCTACTTCTTCTAAGCTGAGAAAATTACCTTTCTGGGGAGTGCTGTTAATCAATGCCTGAGATCAATTTGCTGTGATAAGACTGACCTACTGGTCTGGTGTGAGATAAGATGCTAGAGCACACCTTAGTCACTTAAATATTATTTCTGCACATCTTAGAATGATTCAGCCTTTATCCTCTCCTTTGCTAAGGCATATTTAATATATCTTCTGAGCAAAATTTCCAAAACCTACCAACAGCAACTTCAGGGAGCTTCAGAAAATGGCCTGAGGCCATTCTACCTCATGCCACAATTCTGACTCATTTCATGGACCAAAACCATGAAATCACCCCCAAAGACAAGATCCAGTGCAGGAGGCAGCTCCCTCTGAAGACCCCAAGCTAAGAATGTTCCTGAAAAAAGGGGTCTGTGACCACCTACACCCCTCATATACAGCTGTACGAGTTCAGGTCCACAAATGCTCCTTCCTTAAGTCACAATACTTAAGTTTTGCTGTAAGCAACTTCTTTTTGCTGAATCACATGAATAGAGAAAGTGGTCTAAAATGAAAACATAAATGATTGTATGCCTGTGATGTAGGAGTAATTGGAAGGAAAACCCCCTGTCAGCAACAAAAAAAAACCACATCTCTCTAAGATCAACTTCATTTTCCTCTGCTTTGTTCCATAATAGAACCTTCACAATTTTTTTTTTTAAGCTCACTTTAGAAGGTGATAAACTTACAAAATCAGATCTTACATAACAGGAGATTTATTTTATCAAGTCTTGACTAACAAGTCTGATTCGGAGAGCTTTCTCCAAGGAGGTATCAACTATAGGAGAGTCCAGCCTCTGGATTTTTAGCAAAGCACAGTCCAGTAATAATTATTTTAGCTTGCAGCTTTCTTTTTTATTTCTGCAGTGTTCAGACTGGCTGTTTGGAAGAGGGTTTTGCATTTTTGGGGGAGTTAGTCATCAGGAGATACTCTGAGTCCTGAACACAGTATGATAAGCAGACACTTAGCAAGAGGCACTCTTGTCCTACAAAAGTCAACCTGTAAGTGAGATGTGAGTCTCTAAATGAGGTCAAACGCAGGCATATTGGTCCCTGGAGTGCCAAATGCAGAGTCTTCGTGGGTCCAGTATACTAATTTCAATTACTTCTCAAGTTGTCTTGGTTTCCCAGCTGAGAATAAAACTGAGCAGCTACACAAAGTCCTGCATCATCAATGCACTGAAATATGAAGGGTCTCTAGAGAAAGCTAATCCCTCCTTCTCTTGCAGAAGGGTAACAATTCATGAAGCTGTGAGATTTCCACCCAACATCCCCATGTATGTCAGTTGTGGTTGCGAGTGGATGCAAAACATTTATTTTTGGACTGAAACTGTTGGCATAGATTGTCATCAGTGTCCAGTTGCTCAGAGGTATTCAAAGCAACTTTGGACTCGTTCTATTTGTAGAAACGTATTCAAAGCCACAAATCACATCCTACCACCTAAATAGTTGAGACATCCAATTATTAATAACTGTCTCTTTAACACCTATGGGATGCAACCTTGCTGCTTCTATGCACCTCTAGGTCTTCAGAAAAATGACAATTAGTTGTATAAACTGAGACAGTCTGAAGTGGGCTGGCAATGTGCAACGATAAGCAAAGTTGTCCTATCGATAAAGAACTGGGTAACCTTTGGACCGTGCCAGAAATTTTGACAGAGAATCACTGAATATACTGAGTTTGAAGGGACTCAAAAGGATTATCAAGTGAATGCCTGACTCTATGCAGCACCACCCAAACCCTATGTCTGAGAGTGGTGTCCAAATGCTCCCTGAGCTCTGGCATCAGGGCTGTGCCCACTGCCGTGGGCAGCCTGTGCAATGCTCACCACCCTCTGGGGCAGAGCCTTTCCCTCACCTCCCAGCCCTCCCTGACAGCTCCATGCCATCCCCTCGGATCCTCACAGACAGCAGAGCTCAGCGCCGCCCTCCACTCCTCCCACAGGGAAGCTGTAGGCCATCATAATGTATCTCTTCAGTTTCCTGAAGGACATGGAATTGTTCTGGGATTGCTCTGTCCCAGAATCAAGAACTTGCTCTTGTTAAATTTTGTGTGATTCATGGTTGCCCAGTCCTTTAATTTGTCACAATCTTTCTGCAATGCCTCTCTACTCTCATGGGAGTCTACAGCAACTTCTAACATATTATCATCCACAAATCCATTCTGCACGCATTTGATTTCTATGTCCAGAACATTTATATAAATACTGAAATGAACACGTCCCAGAGAACTCCTCCAGAACTGGCCATCAGCCAGCCTTGCAGCAGACTTGTGGCACAAAATACTCCACCACATGATACAACACAAGGGCCACTCAACACCCTGTTTTCATACTCAGTAATGGTAGAGATTCCCAGACCTTGAAAAGCTGTATTACCTCTCCATCTCTGCCAAACATGATTTTGGTGGGGCTAGCAGTGTAGGCACAGCAGTCATATTTGAACACATGACGAGCCTGTGCATCTGGAGCCAAGGGCAATGCTCTGCATGGTCCTGAATCAAACTCACAGTGCCTCCACCTGAAAGTGCAAGCAGGGATATCTTTCACCTCTTTCTTGTCTCATAGTTCATGGGCACTAAAATGAAGTTAACTCTTCTCCCAGTGAGTGGTACACGAGTAAGTAAATTAACATTTGCAAAGCATTTTGGTACTGCAGCAATAAACATCAGAGAAGAGACCAGGAGGAAATTAATAACTGTCTTCCAAATATGCTCTGAATAGAGTGTGTAAATAATTCATGGATCTTCACAGTGAACAGTGAGGAAAATAGAACCACTGAATGTCTGCTTACTCGCTAAGTAACACCTCTTGTGTGAACAGAAGATGATGAGGTGGGAAAATAGTATGCAGACATGTACTACACTATTGCACACAAAGACAATTCATTAAGATTTGGACAGGGAACCTAATTCTCTAGATTTTCCTCTTGCAAGAAGTGGATTTATAAATAGAAAGATAAGCAGATAAAAAGGAATAAATTATACCAGACACAGTTTCATCACACACCAAACTGTGTCCACTCAAATCACAAACATAGCTTTGGAGCACCGCATTTCCCTTTAGTACAGAAGAACTATGTTTGATTCAGATCCAATTTTCTGGTACAACTGAATATTACTTAATCCTTAAACTAGCAAAGATGAGGGAAAAGATGGACTTGATTCCAAGAAGACAAGTGCCAGGTCCTCTACTGCTAATGAAGAAGTTAGACACGGTCCAAAGATTTTTGGTAGAGTAATTCCATACACAGAGGAAACCGCTCAATGTACATCAAGATTTTTCTTTGCTTTTTAACTGGATATAGCATATATTCGTATTTGTAAAAACAAACAAACAAACAGAAAACATTATGAAATGCAATTTTTTTTTTTAATTTGATGACGAAATAATAAAATTTTAATTATGCATCCTTGATTTGCTCTACTTTACCATCAGGTGCTTAATCTACGCTGCAGAAGGCAATCCAAATTAAGAATTGGAGCAAGGCTCAGCCCTAGAAGAACAGGTGCTCATGGCCTGTTCTAATTCAAATCAGAGGAAGTTTTGGAATGGCTTTCAACAGAAGCAGACCTGAACATTCATAGAGGAGGGATGGCTTTATCCAAAAAGGACTCATATGCTTGTATGCTATTTTTCCTGAGAGTCTCATTGCTGTCCTGATTTAATTCACTTTATCTGTGAAATTATGGCATTAACATCATGCTTTATAAACTCACCTGGCTTCTGCACAAATTGCTCTAAGTGCTTTTTCAAGATTTAACACATTTCTGTCTATCAGTGATCACACTCAAATCCACAGGCCAGGAAAATGCTCATGGAGAAAATTTGGATTCAAGTTGTCAAGAGCAAAAAACGTGTTGCTGGAAGAAAGGTCTGCTGCAGATATACATCAAGAGATGCACTGAATTTTCCTTTTTTAGGACCTTCCTGCCTTCAAACTCTGCCACTTTCCTCATTCAGGTCATTCTTAAGTATGCTGTTTCTGTTAACCCTGGTGAGATATAAGGTTCACCACCTCTGATCTCCTACCTACTATATTTTGTACAGTGAGACAGCAGCATAACACCAGAAATAGTACGTCAGAAAAAGTTCCCTCTGTGTGGCACCAGCCTTGGACCAGTGTCACTGCCCCGAAAACTAGCATCAGCATCAATGAAAAGAACACATAATTCTGAAATTCTTCTTCCATATACAAAACAACAGCACCTCCTGGTTTTGAAGCTTTTTTTTCCTGTAGCCTCTAATATTCATTGATTTTACTGCATTTGTTCACTTTTTGTCTTGCATTCAAAGTTCCAACCATGTAGAACTCTAATCCTCTTGTGGCTCAGCCCACTACAAGTATTTCCACAAAAGGCAGTACTGGAAAATAATCATGCCCTTTTTTTCCCCAGCAACAGAAGCAGTGGAGCTGTACCACCATGACACTTGGCCTACGCTTTCCTTTGTTGACCTAGCATGAAATTATTCTTGCCAGGATGCCCCAGATTCTCCCAATCTTCACGCTATGGCTTTCCAGCTCTGGCTTATTTACACAGAACTTTATTATGAAAGTAACATTTTACAAAACTGGAAAAGACAGCAACTAAATCCCACTAAGCTTAATTACCTAAAAACATAACACTCACAAGCTATCTTGGCAATAGCTTCAGCCCCCCTCCCTCACAGCTGCATACAAAAAATTGAATAAGTGTTATCAGCTCTTTTCCTCCCCTCCTTAAGCAAAACAGGCACGGGCACGATCCCATTTTGGCAGAGCTTAGCACTGGTGTTCCATCTTACACACTCTCAGTAGAGGTTTCTACTCATCATACAACACAATATACTTGTATTTTTCTCACAAGCTCACAGCCACAGGACTTGCCATCCTATGTCATCAGACATTTCTCCATTAAAGTCAGTGAGGCTCATCCAATTTTCACCAAAAGATACGGTTCCTAAACTGTATTTATTTGTTTTCTGTTTATGAGCAGTTTCAGTATTTTGCAAGCTAGGCAGTAGATACAATATCTATTACTTTGTGCACAGTACAATTACAAAGACCTTATTTTAAACTTATAATGCTGGTAGTTGTACTAAAGAGAAGTAGATTATTAAAGGAAGGCAATGATAAATCTATCAGAGCAAACTATAGAAACTACGGCCAAACAGTGCTGAAATGGTTACGTACTGATTGTTGTTTTACTATAACAGCTACCATTAAACTGCAGCTTTATCACCACCATTATTGATTTATTTTGCTGAACTTTCAGAACAGCCCAGTTAAACTCTTAATTCCAAGTATGCGGTTTTCTCGCTCATGCCAAATGAAGAACATAAAGACTCTCCACTTAGCTCAGAGGCAACTGTATCAATAATTCTGGATTGTAAAGAGCCCACGTTGGAGCTTTCAGCTGCAGGTAAGGCACAAGGCAGGAATCAGTCACCTCATCTGACATACACAAGGGGACTTCGGCAGTAGAAAGGGACAGGGCTGATCCAGAAGGAGCTTGGTCAGCACAGATCACCTGGCTGAGGAGCCAAGCCTGGAAATCTCCTAGCTATGCTGGCCACAAAACTAGAGACACTGGACAAGATGGCTCCATCTGGGACATATCCAGAAGTTAACCCTGAGAAGTAGCTGGTCATTTTTCCAGCAAAGCCAGCACCATCTTTCTAACATACTGTACACCTTGGGGAGTATCCTTAGAGGGTTTTTATTATTATTTGGAGAGACCTTTTAGCGACCTCATTTATTGGAGAGCATAGTGACAAGGTGCAACTGTACTAAAATAAAAGAGGAGAGATTTAAGTTAGGTATTAGGAACTGGGTTGTCTTTAAGGTTCCCTCCACCCCAAACCATTCTACCATTTAATTAATCAGATTGGAGATGGTTGTTGAGATCCTGGTGTCAGAAGATGCTAAACTTCTACAGAAGCTCAAAGCCTCACAAAAGATACAATTTTAACTGGATTCTGAAGGCCTAATATGCCTCAGCCCAACACAGCTGTCAAAGCAATTAAATAAAAGTAGAAAAAACAGAAAATTACCAAAATTTATCATAACCTTTGTTTTTGCATAAACATTGAGGGACAGAGGAAGCGCTGCATGTTCACCCATGAGCATTTTTTACATATGTTCCATTTAAACCATTCTAAATCTTGTGTTAATAGTGGCAAGAACAACAGTGTATCCACATAATCAGAAAAATTAATGAGAGAAAAAAAAAACACTATCAGGAGGGTCACCAGATGAGGGATCTCTGTTACTGTTGTAAAAGCAAAAACAAAAGTAGCTATGTGGGACAGAAGACTGCTTTGCTTCTGTTACTCTTTTCCAATGCAGTGCCCTTTATATATGCAGGCTGAGTGGAATGCATCATAAAAGATGACATTTTATAACAGCAGTTTGTAAATTTTACAGAAGCTTACTGCCTGTAAATCACAGAGCTTATTCCCTCACTGACTTTATTACTGCAAACTCAACCATGGATAAACTCCATGCCAGTTTACATGAAATTTATCTTTTTTATTCAGACTGAACTGAGGTCTTTTAATATTCCTTTTCTTCTAATGATAAAGCCATCCTGATAATCTTCCTTTATAGACCTTCTGAAGGACTCTAATGTATCTGGAAAAAGCAATTCCTGGTTTTGGTAGTTCCTACCTTGCACCTATTTTCCCATGATTTTCTTCTGTCAAAAGATGCACTTTTTTCCCCTCATTTCAATTACTGTATTTATTTTTATTCCAAATCCTCCTAAGGCACATAACCCTTTTCAGATCTGAACTATTTCCCTTCGCCTTGCTTTGATGTGCTTTGACTCACTTCACAGCCAGACATCACAGACTGTTTTTAACAGGATCTGTGCACAAACCTGTTCTTTATTGGTAGCATCTACATTTATTTCATAGTGGAGCTACACAGTTTATTCTTCCATCTGTGCAGTGTGTATTTTCACGGTTAGCGTTCACAGGAATCAGTGGAAACTGATGGCACAAATTCCTCATGCATCAGTGAGAGTTTGGTGAAAAGGTAGTAAGTGAATCAACTTGTTTTTCCAAATAGCTTCATGGAGTAAAGTGCACCAATGAATAAGTTGTTCCCCACTCCCCCCCATTTACAGCTTTCCTTATGGCCCTCTTCATACTCCATTTTCAACTGTAATTGAAAACAAGCCTAGATTCTGCTCAAAACCCTCTCTCATGTGTAGAGAAGACCAAATTCTTCGGAATCAAACACAGAAAGCTACTTCTTCAGGACAGTTCTTGATACAATTGCTGGAAAGTTCAATCTTATTTTCCTTGGCAAGTCAAACAAGATTTGTAGTCAGGTTGGACTTAGTTTACAGTGTTTGAATTCAGAGCTGAAAAAGGTGTCAGATGTGCCAACACAGCACTGGATATATTATGACTCTTACCCAAACTCAGCTGCTGGCTCTGCAGCAGTTCTAGTTCACATCATTTTTATTAGGGATAACATGAAGTTTCACCATTTCCTGGGTATGTATCCTGATTTATATTAAGTGTTTGGCACCAGAATCTGGCCAGCATTAGAATTCCCTCAAGAACCTGAAGAACAGCTCAAAGCCAAAGCTCCTCTGGGAGCTCATGAAATATTCTAGCCCTTAGCTAAAGAATGCCAACAGTGTTAGAGAAGTTTGTTTTACTGCTTGGATGAAACCATCATCCCTCTTGTGGCTCTTCTGACAAATGGCATCAGATTAAAATTAAATACTGCAGAGCCTGATTGTCATTTCACTTTTTTCACAAGTGTTGAGGAATGAGCTATTCCTCAGTCAAGCTGACTGCAACAAACTTAGTCATTTATACTCCAAGGATACGTGGAGATTCAGCATGTTTTTCTTATATCTACATGACTCAGTAGAAACAGAGCTCTAAGCCCAGACAAAAATAAATCATTTGCTTAGATATTTGAGTGACCTGCTACAACTTTAGAGTATAATAGGTTATAAATATCTTAATGCGATATTTAGGTATTTTAGAGACACTCTCTTGGGCCTACAGGTGGAGGGAAATGTTTACTGAGATATTCTGAAGTCCTGTAAGTCAGGATTTTCTTGCACTCACAGGTTTGAACATGCAGGTGGTTGGCTAGGTTACTGTGGGAATTATGTTTTGCTCATTATTCTATTGACCAGTAACCTCAATGTCATGAGAAGGCATCTAGCAAAAGTTATGGGCTCCATTTATTTACTCTTCATGCACAGCAATGCCTGTGAAGCAGACATCTAGGCAAACTGAACAGCTTGTCCAGTTCAGTGTGGCAAGCTGCTAAATGCCACATCAACTCTAGCATGCAGGCTCCCATATGCTTCAGAGGGAAACCTCTAGAAGTCTGAGGTTTTCCTTTCAGATCCAATGTTCTCTTAGGAAAAGAAGCCAGCCCTAAGAAATGCTCTTAACACACCATAAAAGACCTTGTAGACATATCAATAGGTGTTCCTGCTTCAGCCTTATGCTGCCATGGTGATCATGAATGTGTTCACATAATATTCATTGCTGATGCTGAAATGGAGATTTCATTTCCCAAAGGACTTCCCTAAAGTATCCACAAGCCAAACACGTTTACTTCGTCTTCGTTCCTCAGAGATGTTATCAACATTTAAAGGCATTTAATAGCTGCATTTTAAACACTCTGCTCAGAGATTAAATACTGCACAGAAAAATTATTCAATAAAATGGAACACAAATCATTATAATTCAAAAACATAAACCTTTATTATTTTACATTACTGCTTTGCGGCTGCTTCTGCTAATTGTAGGCATGTTTTATTGGAGCTCTCTTTCAGCTGGTTTTTGTTTGTTTTTTAAATATATAGAAAAGAGGTTAGAAAACAGCTCGAGGGTGAAGACGTTTCCTCAACTGGCCACATGGAGATGAGAAAAGACCTTTGCTATATAAAATCAGATTTTTGCTCCATATGCAAAACAACAGATGTTGGATCATCGAGAAAAGAGTTCCTGAAAATATTCTAGAAGAATGAACTTTTGAGATTATCCATCGCATGTGCCCAGGACATTTTTTTTTAATTGAATTTAATTAGCACTGTGTAATGACATTACATTTTATAATGCTAATCACATAGCGTAATTAGCAAATTACATATCATAAATATGTGATTACATGAATTTGCACCAGAATTCATAATTGCACTTAATTACACTAACTGCATCAATCTAAACTAATCAGCCATACAAATACAAGGAAAAGTCATACAAACAAAGTCTAGAAACTTTTGAGAGCGAGCCCACATTTTCAGAGTACCCAGTGCCACAGCACTGCCTTATACCTAGAATGTAAGGTATGTGTGTGGGCAACAGCTGCTCTAAGGGAGGTTTTATGCCCTCAAAAATCTGCTTCTGCTCTGAAGTTAGGCAAACACAGCTCCATACCTTAAGAAGTTGTTGGAAGCTTGATTCTTTTCCTGTCCACGTAAAAATATAGGAAACGATACACCTCCTCCCAGAGAAGGATTTGGTTTCAGTGAATTGTCAGTGCCCAAAAGCTGATGATATGTTGGATCAAACAAGAATCTCCCTGCAGTTCTTAAGACCTTGACCTCCAGACCCACACTGCAACCCTGGCCTTCACGCACTCTTTTTCCAAAATGAATACCACCACTAGCTCTATTACAGTGGATACTGTAAGGCATGAATATAATTTACTTTCTTTACTAATTAGTGTACTATTTTTCTGTCAGTTGCTTATCACAACTCCAGGGAAGGTTTCAACCATGGAAACATGTAATGCTTTTGATGCGCTTTCAGTAATTAAATCTCATCTTACATGTTTGTATACATTTTCTACCTTTGGGGAGCAATTTTGAAGAGACTAATGGAAGTCCTGCTGATCAGAGAGAAAGACAGGCAATTATGGAGTACTCCCTTCTTTCCTTCTCTTTTATCACTCTGGTGTCTGTAATTAAAATGGCTGTATAGTAAATAAGACTTTATATTCCTCAAATGAAAAGGAGCTGGTACCAATAAAGCATACAGTGTGTACAGAGAGTGTCATCAGAAGGGAAACAAACAGAGATGAAGTGCATTTCCCCATGGATGCATTCTTTTAAGTCCTATTAACACTCATAATTTAATGATGGGGTGGATAAACATGCTATTCCAAGGCATTTAGAAGTGACATGACTCAGATGGGGTGTAATGAATGGGCTTTAAAACACCCCATCCCTTCTCCAGTGCTCCATTTCCCTGGAAAATAACATATTTGACAGTTTTTCTTACCTCCATAGAATAAAAGAACAGCTTGGACTGGAAGGACCTTAAAGACCACTTAAGCCCAACCCCCAGGTGTAGGAGCAGGGCTGCCACTCACCAGGTCAGGTTGTTGAGTGACCCATACAAGCTAGCCTTGAACACTTTCAGGAATAGGACATCCACAGCTTCTCTGGGCAGCTGGTGCCAATGCCTCACCATTCTCAGAAAAGAATTCCCTCCTAACAACTAATCTAAATCTCCCCTTTTAGTTTAAAACTACTCCCCCTCCCATAGTGATAGTGACCTCCCATGGTCACTATCTGACCATGTAAAAAGTCAGTCCCCCTTCCATTTATCAAGTCAAGCACTGGAAGGCTATGATGAGGTCTTCCAGAACCTCCTCTTCAGGCTGAACAAGCTCAGTTCCCCTGACCATTCCTCATATGGGAAGTGCTCCAGCCCTCTGAACATCTTTGTGGCCTCCAGCCTGGATGCAGCACTCCAGCTGGAGCCACACAAGGGCAGAGCAAACGACTATCCCCTCCCTCACCCTGCTGGCCACTCCTCCTCCAAGGCAGCCCAGGATGGGCTGTTGGCCTTCTGGGCTGCAAATGCACACTGCTGACACACATTACTCTTTTTTTTTTTTTTGAAATCTGTTATCTTTGCAAGCAGCTGGAGACAAGACGCCATTTGTCAAAGGACTCCCATGTAAAATGTTCCCTTCTTCTGAACCAAGGCAGTGCTTCCCAACAGATGTGTTGCAACCCTAGGAATGTTCTGAATGGCAACTGGGAGCTGTTAGAAAACCTCACATTCCCATATCCCCTACATACATTGCCCAGGGAGGTTGTGGATGCCCCGTCCTTGGACGTGTTTAAGGCCAGGTTGGACGGGGTCCTGGGCAACCTGATCTGAATGTGTATGTTTGGTGGCCCTGCTAGGCAGGGGGGTTGGAACTACATGATCCTTGGGGTCCCTTCCAACCCGGGTGATTCTGTGATACTCTGATCTTTAGTGGCCTTTGTCAGACTCAGCAAGTTGTACAGCGTTATCCCCACTCTCAGCAATACAATTGTACTCCCACATTCAGTGAAAGTGTGAGGGAATGACACAACACTTCTCTTCATCCAACAGCTCCTACCTTGAAAAGGCTCAGCTCAAAGTAATCGCATTGAAACCAGAAATGTTTATTTACTGCCTAAAACAGCATAGTAAGTGTTTTCAATATAGACAAGTTTTATGTTAACATTTCTATTTAAACACATCATAGCTAGATATGCTCATGGAAATTCTATCTTCACTCTAACATAATCTTCTAGCATCTCACTGCACACAATATTACCCACAGGATTTCGTTCACTGGAGGCCTCCAGCAGAGTAACTGAATCCTTGGTCTAGGTCTGCAAAATGACAATCTCCCAGAGTACTAAACCAGTGATATCTTCAAAATCCTCTCTGATTCCACCTCACTTGGGAGACATCTTAAGTTCTCTGTATTAAATCATTCTTTGAATATCAGTAAACATCCCTAGGGACCTAGGTACCCCCAAGGACACGTGCCCTGATCACACTGAGTGCCTTTGCATCACCTTCGTTCCCAGACTCCACTGGGAAGAGCAAATTCATGGCTCCCCTTTCTGCTTTCTGAGAAGACTGCTAGAGAGCACATATATTTATTGGTTCCGCCTCTTCACAAAAGAGAAGCAGAAGAGCAGAACGTTGATTTCACATTTACATGAAAGCTCAGAGGCCTTTGCCAATGCACACAATATCCACGTGGTTCCTCTCTCCCCTCTCATATCAAAGCTCATGAGGAAAAGGCACCAGCTGCAGCTGGGTTTCCCCACCAATTTGTTGAAGGTGCTCCATTTGACATAACCTAATCCAATATCTATTGAAGCAGACAAGAAGCGATGACAAGTATGATCTTTTCCTTCTCTTCACAATGTCAGCTTAAAGGCCTCTTGAGCTCTGTCCCATAGATCGAACTATTTTGGAGGTCAGGAGGGAAGTGGATGACTACATTCCTGAAGAAAGCTTCTGCAGCCTTAAGTCTGCAGTTCACACTTAAGTCTGGATGAATGTAGATAATTTTCATTCTGATGTCTGCTCCTCAAGTAAACATTTATATGCTCAGTCATATCATTTTGATTTTAAGGTAAACACAACACAAAAAGCCTTTTCTAAACAACTCACTCATACTGAAAAATGGATGCACTTCTACATACCTTCAGAATGAAGCATGTAACAAACAAACAAACAAAAAAAATCCATGAAGAAACGCTTCTAAGCACACTGCTAATTGTGGTGAAGCTTTGTTTTACACTGCCTGTCACCCACACATTTGGCAGTGATGATCTCAGATGCCTTTGCTCATTCACTTAGTGCACTGACGAGTCCATGTGCTTTACTACTCCTGGCAGAACTAATGACTGAAAACCAAGTGTTCAGACAAATCTCAGTTGTTTCTGCATGCAGTGCTATATCAGGCTGTTAATACTGTCATGAGATATGGAAAGGTACATAGATAAAACTACTTCAGGGATACATAGAAAAAACAGGTTATTAGCTAATTTGACAAAGCACTACTCTCTGTCCTCTGAAAACAACTCAGTCATCAAGAAGAATAAAAGAAGACTGGTGTAATATTAGGAATGGTTAAGAAAGAAAATGAGAAGAAACAGCATTATGTCAAACTGTAGTTCTTAACAGCATGCCTGTATCTTGGGTGTCTTGCATTCTACCCCTCTTTTATCTCCAGATGAAGCATCATGAACATAAAAGCTTGTGTCTGTGCCCAAGTGAGGAATAGTTCCACAAAGGAAATGTGAAATAGATGAGAATTCTGCCTCGAAAAGCGTAAGAGAGACCTTTGGCTCCGCAAGAAAGCAGCCTGTTCCACGCTCTCTCCTACCAACACATGTCCATGAAGCTGGTCCTTCCAATCTCAGGGAACTTTTATTCCTACAGCAAAGCCTCTTTCGCTTCACCACAACATAGGCAGATGGCTTGATTTGCATCAAGGTGTAATAAACAATCTGCCTTTCAGCAGTGCCAGGAGAGGAAGCACCTTAATACTTCCCAGTGAGTGCTGAAAGCCCTGGTAGTGAGAATGAAAGCAGCAGGAACCAAGAAATGCTCTCAGAACTTCATTCAGGTAAACACAGACATCCATATGCACAAATCTGCATAACACAGCAAAAAAATGATTAGGCTATAAGTTAATAGGAGTATACATGGCTCACTTTTCTGGCTCAGTCACAGGGCAAGCAATGGCAGTTTTCATGGTTGAAGTTTCCTCGTAGTCGCTGGGCAATTAAACTTCTGCCTGGCTAAGTTAGGAAATAGGAAGGAGAGAGAAAGTATGTACTGGGGAAGAGATACTTTTCACCCATACTGCGGTGAATTTGGGTTAGGCCAATATTTATTATTTATGAACTACATCAAGGCACATTTCTAAATGAAAAGCTTTGTTAAAGTTCAAAATTATTTATCTTTTTAAACAATTGCCTCCCCCAGCATTTCCTTTGCCTAGCCTATTTTTCACATTCATTACATACTCATAAATAGCTGCAGTCCACCAGAACTATGGGACAAAATTATTTTCTCCAAATATTTGTCTGATCTCTTCCTAAACCTCTGTTCTCTCAGTATTTCAGCATAATTGGGTTGCGAATAGCAAGCCCATGCTCTTATTCTTCAGATTTTAAGACAATTTAATAAGAACGATAGGAATTGAAAGTTAATTATTTCCAAACTATTGAACAGAGCAGAACAAAACAATGGGAATTCTTAACGTTAATGGTTTTGGGACTGGGCCCTCACACTTTGACATTTTGACAGTGTGAGATGAATGTTTCTGTCACAGTGTCCCAGAACAGCACACCAACAGGACTGAAGCACATTTTGCACAGCACAGACTGTATGGTGCACCTGAGAGAGAGCCTCAGCAGAATTTTCTCCAGCCAGAGCAACAAAAGCAATGCAGATATTACAACTATATTCCACAATACCAGACCACACGTTTTAGTATCTGTTCAAGGCTGAAAAAATTTTAAAAAGCTATTGTGGAGCTGCTGTCAGGCACAGAGAAGTAGGAATACTCCGGGGTCTGTTAAGGTACAAATGTTGTGAGGATACGCTACTCACTGCAGGTTTATTAGTCTTGAAGACTGAGAGAGTAATGCTGCAGAAGCCAAAACCTAGCAATGTTTGGGAATGTGGCAAGAATTTGCCGTGGAGCCTCAGTGGTTGTGCTGTTGGAAAGCACTGGTTCTAGAAGCCACCAGGTGCGAACCTGGGCTGAAATGTCAGTAAGTCATACTCCTCCTTAAGCCTGGGCCATAATATTGTTTGCTAACTGAAATGCTCTAAATCCATATAAAGGTTAACCTAAAGAAAATGAATCTAAAAGAAACTTAGAAATGGGACAGTGAAAAATAAATAAGAAAGGTCTCATGTGGCTCAAGTAACAATTCCACCTCTCCCCAGGAAGCAACCTGGAATTGGCCCCTCACTACAAGAAAGACATTGAGGCCCTGGAGCGTGTCCAGAGCAGGGCAACGAAACTGGTGAGGGGTCTGGAGCACAAGTCTTATGAGGAGCGGCTGAGGGAGCTGGGATTGTTCAGTCTGGAGAAGAGGAGGCTCGGGGGAGACCTCAGTGCACTCTACAACTTCCTGAAGGGAGGTTGTGGTGCAAAAGGGTCTGGCCTCTTCTCCCAGGCAAATAGTAGGACCCGAGGAAATGGCAAGAAGTTATACCAGAGGAGGTTTAGGTTGGATATTAGGAGAAACTTTTTCTCTCAAAGGGTGGTCAGGCACTGGAATGGCTGCCCAGGGAGGTGGTGGAGTCGCCGTCCCTGGCAGTGTTCAAGAGGCGCCTGGATGAGGAGCTATGAGATGTGGTTTAGTAGCTTGTGGCACTGATAGGAATGGGAGGGTGGTTGGACTGGATGATCTTGCAGGTCATTTCCAACCTTGTGATTCTGTGATTGTTACTCCACATCAGAGGAAAGATGGGAAAACCAGGCATCCAGGATGCGCTAACAGTGGGATCAAACTGAAATCAAACCATGTTTAGGCTTTTAAGCTTTGCTTTGTATGAGCTTTTGTGGGGTGTTCCGTTTTGTTGGGTTTTTTTTGTTTTGTGTTGTTTTCTAAACCAAAAATTCTCCACAAACAGGTCCTCTGTGCCAGGCCTAGTACATCAGGTTAGCTAGGAAACACCAAAGAAAGCCCCATTCCTCCTCCTACCTCTTTCAGGATGTTGCAGTTTCATAAAAAAAACAGAAAAACCACAACTGAGAAGCAAATGGGAGGGGAAAAAAAAAAAAAAACCCAAACTGTTTTACAAGTGAAATAATTTCCAGTGCAGTAGCTCTGCTCTGCCTTAATATTAACCAATGTTTCACTTTCTGGTAGCCCAGTGCAGGCTGATAATTAGAACACATCCATAACAGCCTGTAAGAGCTAGAGAGATCCATCCATGCAACTCTGATAGGAAATCCATCTCAAAATGGAGAGGGAACAGAGAGAAATACCCTAACAGCACAAGGTGGGCTTCGTACTGGGTCTAGAAACAAGCAAGGTCCAGGTGTACTGGGACCTGTGGGACACAACAGCTGCAACAGACCTTCTCAGGCTGACACTGAATAATTGCAACAGCTTCAGATCATATGTTAGGAAGAGAGCTCTAACAACTGCCCAGCAATAACATATGGTAATGCTTTTAGCCTGTAAAAAGAGAAA
Source organism: Lagopus muta (assembly GCF_023343835.1). Taxonomy (NCBI): domain Eukaryota; kingdom Metazoa; phylum Chordata; class Aves; order Galliformes; family Phasianidae; genus Lagopus; species Lagopus muta. The sequence goes on from NC_064434.1 coordinate 99,839,513, forward strand.
GCTGATAAGGGACATAACAGGAGTTTATAAAATCATTAATAGGAGTTTATAAAATCATTAATAGCATAAGAAATAGCAGATAGGGGTAAGAGGAGCAAATGGACATCAGTCTGACCCAGTATGACTTTTTTTTTTTAAATTCTTCACCTGAAAGCAGATGTGTTACCAGCTCTTGCTTATCAAGAGAAGAAATGAGCCAGAGGGAAGGAGGACAACAAAAAAAGACTTCTGACAAGGCTACTGAAAATGAATACTCTGTTAGCACCAAGGTATTTCCATAAAATATTCCATCCACATCTCAACCTGCTCAGCCTGAGGTACCTCCATGACAGGTACTGTAGTCACCACTTTACAAAAGTAAAAACTGGTATACAGAGATTTAGTAATTGGCCCGAGGTTACGCAGGCAGTCTATGGCAGAAACAGGTTTTGTGCTCAGATCTTTAACTACAAAACCCAACGTGAAATGCTGAGACAAGGAAAGTGTTCCCAGAGTGGTACAAATTAGGCGATGGCATATACATTGTGCCTCGTTGAGAGACTGTAAATGAATGTTAAACATGGAATTTGAATGCAATTATTCTGCCCTAGTCACAGAATATATCCGAAAAGGCTAACTGGCCCATGTCAGTTTTCATCACTGTTGACCCATGTAACCAGCTCGCAAAGCCACTGTTTGATGTAGGTGCTTGAAACTAACAAGGGGGTGGGGAGGAAGAAAAATATAATCTTTAAAATTCTACTGTGCTTCTTATGGCGCTCTCAATTTAAGTCTTGCTTATTGCTGCCACTGTCACATGCCTTCCCTAGCCTACATCGAACGGTGCACTTTTGTGATTTGAGGAATGTAGGCCAGAAAGAACAAACAGGAAAATATTGGAGATTGCAGGACAAATTGTGCGCTGTCACACAGAAGGCTGACTGCATTGAAAATGACAGAAATGTACCAGTGAAACCACAGGAACAACAAAAGCCGATCTGACATCTCTACAGAAAGCACTCTTTCTTGCAAAATACTAAGATCTCTGCTTAGCTGAAAGATGAGGAATAAGCACACAAAATATGACAATTTATTACTGTTAAACTGGAAGTGCTTATCTATTCCTAATACCCAATTTCTGCTCATGTAACAGTTTCAAATTCGGACCAGGGCATTCAAGAAAGAAAGCAACCAACAACAAGAAAAACCATATGTATCATTACTGCTCATTTCAGTTAGGCTGAATGATCATCTGGAATGCCTGCAAGAGCCCTGCAGTGGAATATCCCAATTCTCTGCTCCGCCCAGCAGAGATTGCTCTGAAGTACTTCCTGTGGAGATCGTGAGGTTTTACAGAGGATAAACACTGTTTGGCAAATAGATTTGATATGACTGATTTACTCAGATTTCCGTATTTACTGGTTTGCCATCGCTATAATTTGTACTTGCTGTCATATCTCGTCTGGCCACATTCTGCACGTTCTACAAGGAAGGTTCTAGGAGAATTCATCTTTTGTAACTTTAGCACCACCACGTGGCTTGGTGTGTTCTAAAATCCTATTAAGAAATAGATTTTCTCTTTTTTTCTCCACCCTTCACTATAAGGGATGCTTTCACATAGGCTCTAAATAAACACTTGAAAGCATTCCTCACTTGGAACAGGTGCAAGATAAAATACCTCATTCCTGAGCAATCAAAAATATGAATTCTCTCTTAGGGCTGTAGGGATCCTATTATTCTCTTCAAAGCCCCTGAAAGCAAATGCCATATTGTGCTTGAATGTACTGGCCAAAAATATTTGTAATCTAACAGCTAGAACATTCAGTTCTCTTTCTCATGTAATTCTTTTAGGTTATTTTTTTTAGAAAATAGCTGACATTGCAACAAATAACAGCTATTCTCTTAAGAATAAAAGAAGAAAGAAGCTGTCTGTGCTGACAGCAGCAGCAGATGCCAAATGGAAGATGCTCAGCGTTCATCTCTCTGAACACATTGAAGAATTACCCTCCCACTTCATCTTGCCATGTATACACGTGCATGATGACACAGGACACCTCAACCATGTCCACATCTCTCTCCAAGAATGCAAGATGATACAGCCAGGTCTTGGCTTGAGGCAGCACTTCACCACATATCTCATTCCATGCTCTCCCAGCTGCTCAAGCAAATTGCGAAGTGACCCACACCACCTACCCTGCCCATAGAAGGGTTAGACCATAAATAAGATGCTGCTGACACTTTCCTCAGCATAACCTAGTCGACAAGTGCAAGTTGTGCCATCAGGCAATGTTCATTGGACAAGAAAATGAACATACAGGTTTCCCTAACGAGCAGAAGACATTTCTGAGAAATATGATGGCTATTGTTACACCATGTTCATGTGGATGGGGGTATTTAACTGCTGCACTTATTCTTTTAGATACAGAGGAACAGGCATATGTTCCTCTGCTTGTTCATTATGTGAACAGACTGATCGATCTGCTACAAGTTAATTTATGAAAAAAGTCTCACTTTATCTGAATTCTGCTGTATCTCAAACATGTAACAGAATTTTCAAAAGAAGGGAAATCAGAAAACCAGAGAACCCCTACCAGGAAAATATTGGTACAGCGGTCACATAAGAAAATTTACAGAACAGATTTGCTTAGGGAAAAGAAACAAAGATAGATGTGACTTACATTTTGTCTTCTCTGAATAATTAGAAGTTATCTCAAGCTGCAGAGTAAATGCAAATGGCAAATTCTGAAGTTTAACCACTGCTGGAGATTTCATTCCCAAGGTCCTTTAATCATTAAAAGGCAAGATGGGCAACTATGCTGCAGAATCAGCATACAGGAGCACAGGGCATTGACTCAATCAGGGTTTCAAGAGTAATTAAGTGCATACCTCATAGCATCAATAAACAACCATTGCAAACAGCAGTGGTTTGATCACACTCCTCCTGTTACTCTATCACATATCAGAAACAGATATTTCTACCAATATTCTGAAGCCAAAGCAATAAAGGGCAGGTTTCCATATGTGTATAAGGAAACCAAACTTATGTTTGACATCACTGATAGATGAGATGGCCACAAAGGCAAAACAGAATATCCAACCTTGACCACCCCCAGCATAATAGCTCCATGCTGTCCACTCAGGGGCTCAGGTCAGGTCTGTCCAGTTGGACTTAAATTTAAGATCAAGACTCGCAACAGGACAAGAGGCAATGAACTTAAGTTGTGCCAGAGGAGGTTTGGGTAGGATATTAGGAAAAAATTCTTCTCTGAAAGAGTGGCAGTGCATTGAAACAGGCTGCTCAGGGAAGTGGTGGAGTCAACATCCCTGAGAGCATTTAAGGAAAGGGCAGATGAAGTACTTTTGGAAGTGGTGGTGATGAATTGATGGTCGGACTTGATGATCTTAATGATCTTTTCCAACCGTGTTGATTCTGTGACTTTGTATTTTAGCATAACATGTCTCAAGAGGAAATCCCTTTCACCAAAGCCCACAATAAAAGCATTGTTTAGATCACATTTTAGTACATCAGGTCACCCTTGTATTTGTCACCCAATATTTCCTCAGATTTCATTTACTTGCTTTCTCCTCGGCCTCTAATTTATCATATATCCTCCCATCTTACCATAGCAGATGAGCAGAGGCTCTGCCATCCAGCAAATAGCCATAACCTGGCTCAAACAAGAGGGTTACAGAAGAGCTGGTGCCTGCTATGAACCAAGTTGCCTGTAGCTTAGAACCCTTACTGCTAGTCGTTCTGATTTCAGACTCTTCAAGTCACCATAGTTCCAAAGACACTTCAGCTTTTTCTGTATCAAGTTCATGACACTATGCAGCATCAGTTTATGATAAATTAAAGGCACCATCTCAAGTGTAAACCGTGCTGGAGCAGGTACATCTATATGCTTCTTCCAGCTTGTACTGAGTCAGTGCTTTTCATTTTTGACATGAACAAGAAGAAAATTGCTTGTGTTAAACATTCCATAATTTTCTGTTCTGCTTAAAGCAAACAAAGTCTATTTGAACAGCAAATCCAATATTTATGCCAAAGGTTTTACTAGTACTTAATGAAGAGTACAGGACCGAATGCCTGTTTTGAGGAGGATGGTGCTCTAATAAAACAAGCATGCCTACAAATGCAACATTTCTTTTATTAAGGTATTCAGAAGAAACGGGGTACCATTCAGATTTGATATCATGAGTGTTTTGTTGGACAGTTTAACAGACTTTGGTCATAAAGACAGGGTGATGAAATTCATGTTAAAAATACTGCTCCTCAAATGTACGCCTTCACCTGCACTCCAAAAAATTAGCTTCTCCCCCTCCATAAGCTGAGCTCTCTCTCTCTCTCTCTCATAGAAGAGATGACATTGCATCTCGACCCTTTCATCTGGGCTGTGGCACTGACACCTAAAGGCCTAAATGACCACATTGGTGCTCTGCAGATGAGAATTCCTTGGTGCCCTTTCCTCCAACAAGCCCACAGAGCATCTGTAAAGCCATCTGCATCCACCTAGCTTGGCATAAATTCAAACACTTATTCTAACACCTTTGTGGCTTTCACAAAGCCTTCAGGAAGCTGTAATTCCCTGTATAAACCTGGTTGAGGCACATAAATACTGTCCTTCAAACACAATAAGCGAGTCCATCAGGAAAAAGACTTTGGGAAGTTGGAGGCTATTACTGCTATACAAAGCCAGATACAGTAGTAGCAAACTGCAGTACCAACAGCAAAAAGTGAGGAAATAACACATGAGTATGTTTTGAGATGTTGGGACATTAATTTCAAGAGGGGATTCTGAAATAGAAAAAAAAGTTAGCACACTTATCCTGTTTCACCAAATAGTATAATGATCTAAATAAAATCCTATAACACATTACTGGAACTCCTATTTCTCTGCAAAGCCGCATCATAAGATTGGCTTAAAAGCCATCTGCTCAATTGCTTGAATTTTCTTTCAGATCATTTATCAGAGGATATTTTTAATGTTTTAGCCTGACTAGTAAATATTTTCAGGTTTCAGCAATTCAGCGAACCCAACTGAGTAATAAGCTATGGCTGCCATGCATAATCCTTCCTCAATGAAAGAGAAGGGAAAAAAAGCTTTTAAAGTTAATAGCAGCTGAATATAGAGCAAGGAAATGAAAGTTTCAGAATTAAACCCTAGGGGCATCCCAGCAGTAGTACAGCTGATCCAGATGTAACTCTTTACCTGGATAGGAGGCATTGCCTGGATAATGATAATTTTATTGTCTTCGACATATGTACACTAAGGTCCATCCTCAGCAGGCTATGCAAATAAGGAAAAAATGATTCTTTCAGTTTAAGCCTTCCATAGAAGTGTACAAGCACACTTTATAGGCCTTCTGTTCAAAACAGAGAAAGTGGTTATATTCAAGTAGCACTCAGAATATCTGGTAAATATTCTCCTTTTATGAATTACTATAGAAAAACTAATGGAAAGACAGCCTTGTGGAACTGCGTAGGTCTCACCGAAAGTAACACCTCCTATTTATTTCCATGAAAATTACAACAGATACAAAGAACACAATAATATTACTTCATAGAGCAGGTACAAAACAGCTTTCCAACAGTCACCACCATTAGCTGTGTATTTCCACCAGCAGCAAACAAAGCACTTGTCTATATAGACACAACCATCTGGAATGCATCTTATTTTTCATGCCACTGCAGAAACGCACCACCCACCTCTGCATGCTCACATTCACTGTTTGATCTTCCTAAACATTCAGCAAGCACCAATGAATGTCAGTCGGTACTATTTTTTGTACATAGTGGAGTTCAGTGACACACCTTTTCTTCATACATACACACTTCCATGTCAAATATCACTGCATCAGACCGCTCCTCTGCTGCCATCAGTCACATAGCAACAAGATTTAGTGGAATATTGGTGGAAAGGTTCAACCTCTACTGCCATAACACCAACATCTCCCTCTAATTTGTTAGCCAACATCATAAAATAAGAAGCATTACTTTCAGAGCAGCCCTCGTACAGTACTGTATTTTACAGCCCACAGGGGCCAACACAGCCAGACATTCAAGTTTTACACTATTCATGTATCTAACAAGCATCAGCACTGTCTTTAAATTAAATGGAACAGGCTCTGAGTCCTCAAAATTAATCTTACCATACAAGAGGCTTCATCCTGTCAGTCAATAGAAAGACTAACATGCTATTTTTCTGCAAGGCTTTCCAAGCAAGTCTTTTAAAACTTAAACATTTAACTAAGCCTCACAATGCCCACACAAGGTAAACCGGTACAATCAAACCAATGCAAAGCTCTATGCTTGAACCCTAAAGCAAATGGCACAGACACACACTTTCTCCTGCAAATTAAATGGGGAACCCTGAAGATCACACAATTGTAAAATGGCTTGGGTTGGAAGACCATCCAGTTTCAACCCCCTGCCATGGGAAAGGACATCTGGCTTGCAAACAGGCTAACACTGAATTTCTATCAGTAGCATCAAAAGAGAGGCTCATCAGCCAGAAAAGTACTGTGAGTATTCATATATCATATTCAAATAGGGCCTTAAATCCTTAACTACTCTGGAGAATTCAGCAGACATGACAAACCATGCCACAGACCAAAGCGTTAACTTGCGCCACTTGGTAAAGCAGCAATTAAGGCAGTAGACCCAGGGAAGGTACACTAAACGAGTACAAAGGCAGCTATAGGCATATATACGAGTTACCTTCAGTTATTGTTCAGCAACATGTTACAAAATGATACCATGGTTTAGGACAAAAAGGGCAGAACAAAACCACATCAAACCACCACCCAGGAACTTAGGAACAAAATTCAGCAGGCTCTGGCTATCACGTCTGGGTTCACTTCTGCCCACCTGGGCAACTTCATGCAGAGAAACACATTCAAAACCTCCTTTTTTTTCTTTCACCCATAAAAGAAAAGCTACCACGTGTTCTCTGGTAGGAACAGTTGCTTGCAATTATTTAGTTCCCCCTTTGGAAAAAGCTTTTTAGGTGAAACATTTTCCTGAAGAACACATCTTCAGCATTACCAACATTATTTTTCAGCATTCCATTAGCAGGTCTCTCACTCAAAGAAGGCAAGCAAGGTTGGCAGCTGAGGCAGTTCAGCCATACAAGGATATCAGCACTATAATTATTTTACTTATTTGGAAAATTACCACTACACTTAGCATAAACATTAATGTTAGTTAAACTCAATCACGTTTGTGCAGAAAAAGCAAAACTGCATTTGGCAAGATCTTCGGAATAGCAGGCAAAGCATTGCCAGGAACACCAACAACCCCATACAAGAAAAAAGTTGACTTACCCAACTGGAGATGAGAAACTCTAGCTGTAAAACTCTCCTTCTTACATGAACTTAATCGTGGAGATGTTCTCTCTCCAGAGGCCAACCCTTAAATGAGGTCCCAGAATCCACCCCTTTGGGTCAGGTGTGAGCACAGGTGCAAGCAATGTTCCAGTGCTCTGGGTCAGGCACAGCCCTTCACCAGGTGCTCAATCACCAGCTCAGGCCGTGACCTAACAGTTCCCCTGCACACAGTGGTGCATTTTAATATTGATCAGAATATAAATCATTTATCTCATTTACCATTCAGAGATGGGGAGATCTGTTCATGTTGAATTAAAAAAGAAAATAAAGCAGCAGTTTAATGGGAGTTACATGCAGCAGTACTACTGTTGAGTCTTGAAGTCATTTTCTACATCAAAAAAAAAAAAAGAAAATCAGCCTTTCATTAGGTCTGTTACATTTCTTAATTTGTTTTAGACTGTTCACTTCCTTGTTATTGTTGTAAATTCACAGGAGATAATTTTAAGCTAATCTTCTCATCTTTTGTAGGAAGCCCTCATCAATAAACACTGAAAGGATGATTAAAATATCACTCCATGTAGAACAAACTAAGTAAAAATTACTGTGGGGAGTAAATTACCCTAGCAGAGATGTAACACCAATGCCTTAATTTTACGAAAGATTTATTATTAAGAAGGAAAGAAAAGAGAGAGAAGAAAACCCATACTCCAAGCTGTAAGACTATAAACAGGTACTTGTCAAAATAATTTTTTAAGCAGATAAATGATGTGCTTTGGTCTAATGCATCTTCATTCATGGTGAAGGAATAACTCAGTGGAGAAAAATAGTACAAGCCTCATCAGCATATTAAGGGTATATGCACAAACATATGTAACATATCTATCTACTCCTCTGCTCTCCAGGAGTTTCAAGAGCCTGGAAGATCTGCTTGCCTTTGACTCTTGCCTTCGAGCATGCACAGTTAGGATATCAAGCTGTCCACAGAGAAACAAACTCTGGTGGTAGGACGCAGGTGAGTTGCCCCTATCACCCAGGCAGCTGTGGGGTGCAGTTTGTGCCAGGTGTGGCAGTGGGATGGACTAGCGAATGCTAGCAGGACTGCTAGCTTGCAGTCTGCTGCTTTGCACAGACTGAAGCCGGAGTTGCAGAAGGGGATCATGAGCTTCACGTGGGGCTTATGTCTGTCTGGAAGGCAGCTTTCAGGACAGAGCTTGACATGCCTGCTTGAATCACGGTTCTGGGATCCTAGGCACAGAGCTCTCCCTCTCCATAACTCTTACATCTTTGTGAGCAAGAGAGAATTTCACCCTAAAATTGACCAGCACTGTAATTAAAACGCAGACTTCTAAGCTGAATTTCACTAGCTCTGTTATAGTTTGGGTTTTTTTCAGGGAGTTTTCTTTCATTGCTTTTAGCTTTTTTTTCCTGGTGAGGAGGATTGCAAGCACTGGGATGGCAGCAGCTGAATCAAATGCAAAGCAATCAGTAAACTGCAAGAAGAGGCTCTCTTTCCTTGAGTACATTTCTACCCAAATTTGGAACATCGTCTCCAGGGCTTGGTCCCATGCCCAAGCCCAGGGGCCTTCCTCAGCCTTATCCTTTTTGCAGCCCTCTGTTTCTGAAGAGCTCCAAACACTGCTTAGCTGCCCAGCGAGCCTCTCTTTCCCATTCCTTGCAGGGTTTCTCAGTGATTGGCTTGTTCCTCACCCTTCCTTTGCGCCTGGTCTACATGGATTTCCCTAGGAACATTCTTATTTCTGATATATTGAATTTCTCCCATTCTCCTCTATGGAAACAGGCACATAATTCAGTTATTTATTCACCAATGTCCGCTACTTCTGTTACAAAATTACCCTTTCCATTTTACAGAATCCCCATTGCCTCATTCACTTCTTATTCTTTATCTACTTGAAACATCTCTTATTTATTCTTACCTCTTGCCCAGTTTTCATTTTACTTTCTATCTTTGCTACTCTTATGCCTTCCTTAATATTTTCTAGTTTATTCTGTAATCTTTTGAGGTCCCCTTGGAGTCTGATCTTTCATAATTCCCGTGCCCTTTGCTGCCCCTCTTCCCGCTGGAAAGTCCCTGTTAGCTGCAGCAGCCTTATTTTACTTTTACAGCGAAGCCCTGCTCTCATCCCAGAACAATAGCAAAACTCCTATTGATTTCAGTGGAAATAGGACTCTTGGAGTGTTTACGGCTTCGAACAACACATAAACCCCAGCTCATGTGGGAGACAACATAATTAAGCAATAAGACATGACATACCACGTCACACTGCTGATTAATGTGTGCACTGGGTGTGTAATAAATGCAAGCCTCCAGCACACCTGAGGTGCACATTAATCAGCCCTATTGTACATCCTGATCATTATGAAACAGGTTCTTAAAGCATTAAAATGGCCTATTTTTTTAGTAGTAGCAATAATTAATCGGAGTTGAGAGCTTCTCTCACATCCACAGCTCCACAGGGCTGCAGCAACTTTTCCAGCTCTGTTCCTTTATATTGCAGAAATAAAGACAGGCTTCATTATTTGCATGGAAAATCTGCTGATTTACCTCTTTGCCTTTGTCACACCATGGGGGTAACATGACATGGTGAGGGCCAGGGCCCCCTCTGCTGATGAAGGAGGATGAGGGAAGGCCTGTTTCACTCATTTGACATCCCCTAGAAGTGCTGAGCTCCTGCCTTGTACTACGCTCAATGCAGACATGGTTACATCCCACTTATTCATGCTCTGATAACCGCAGTACGTACAAGAAGATGCACTGAGTGGGACTGTGCTGCAGCTCAGACACCATTTGCACTGTTATTTGCCCAGGAGAGCATTGACAGCCATGCTTGGGCTCAATCATGGAGGGTCTTCAGCCCAATAAACTGGAAATCATTGCCTCGTTGACCTGTATCAGCTGTATTTTGCACAAAGGACTGAGTGGGCTTTGCTTTAGACGGTTCAACCTCTGCAAGGCCTTGCATGCAGCCATGGCTTAGTGCCAGCACAGCTCAGCATGGTCCTGCTAACATCCCACACTTCTCTCACACAGCGCTGGGCTCACACGTAGCCTCTGGCGCTTCCCTGAGCAGACACCTTCAGACTCTGCATTTAATATCATTCTCCTGTAGCTATACCCTTCCTGAGGCCTTTGATGGCTGCCCTCCTGCTGTCTGCATGCTCTGCAGGAATCTAATAGCTGGGGATGCTGAGACCGCAGGCATCAGAACTCCCCCCACACACCTGGATGCAGCCTGGTACTCCTGACATGAAGCCCTGTCCGACCACCTAGCAACCAGCTGATGAAGCCCCTGCTCTTTGCACTGCCCCTACTAACTCTAATTGACCTCCCCTCCCTGGATCAGTTTTGCAGCTTTTCAGTGCTGAATGAGATAAATAAGGAGCAAGCGATAACAGTAACATAAGCAGAGCTGTCCCTTTCATTCCAGAAGAAGCTACAAGCAGAAGCTGGAATATAAGCATTTCCTAGTTAGAGCTGAATTTAGGAAATACAGGAGAAAATAAAAGTATGCAGAGTGTTTTATAATGAAATGCAGCCTGAAATTGTAGATTTCTAGGACTCAGCACAATGTTACAGTTTTTAAATCATGCAGTTATCTGCCAGCTCCCTAGCCGCACAATGCAAGAGGGGGAGAATTCACCACAGCACATATGGGCAGTGTAATATTTAAATCATCTTTAGGGGATCTGCTCTCAGCACAAAGGCAGCTGCGTGCCAGGCACACACAGGGCGCTGGTACAAATCAGAAGCAACGCTAACAAAATCCCACAGACAGGCACTAGATGAATGCAAACCAAAGTTCTGTCGTAAAAACTGCAGCACAGGAGACAAGGCGGGGGGGGGGCTTTAAATTAAAAGAGGGGAGATTTAGGTTTGACATTAGGAAGAAATTCTTCATTCAGAAGGTGGTGAGGCCCTGGCACTGCCGCCCAGAGCTGTGGGTGCTCCATCCCTGGAGGTGCCCAAGGCCAGGTTGGATGGGCCCTGGGCAGCCTGAGCTGGTGGGGGGGGCAGCCCTGCCCATAGCAGGGGTTCGGGCTGGGAGGGATTCAGTTTTAATGTTTAAAAAATAAATAAACAAAAATTTAAAAAAATTTAAAAAACCAAACCATGAATCATGCTTTTGGCTGTGACTTCTCTGCTCTCCAGCTAGTCAGAAAATTTCAGAAGTTTTTGTAAATAGCTTCCAGCAGAGAATGATTAGCATGAAGACCGATTGTGTGATTTGCCATAGTATATGGTAAATGTTTTCTGCAACTGAATAAAAGCATGATCCTGCTCTGTGGGAGGGCTGATTTAACTGCTCCACATATCCCACAAAGAAAAAAAAAAAAAAAAGATGCTGTTAAGAAGCTGTGAAAAAAAGTACTCAGCATTTTTTGTTCCACTGCAGAAGGTCAGAACAACCTAGCACTGTTATGGTAACATTCTAAGTTAAACAACTGTAATTACAGGTACAATACATTTCCAGCCTTAATGCTGAGAGAAAGTACTATATTTGATTCTAATCATCATTTAGTACTGAACAATCACAGGTAATTATCAAGGCTGATAGGGATTGGTGTCCCTACCTCTCATATGGCAATGGCAGACACATCTCTTCTGAGGATTTCAGTCCTGTACAGCCAGGTTGTGCTTCTAGGTTCGCCAGAGGTATGAATTTTATCATGCAAAAACATAGATATCTTCAAATATACAATAAGGTGCTAATTTCATCACAGACCATGCTTCTTACACTCATGTTCTTTAATCAAAATGACAAAAAGCTTTTCCTCTATTTAGCAAACACACTACCTAAACCCTCAGCATATCCCTGCAATAAAAAATGTATATTTTAGAGTAAAGGCTTCCACATAATAATTCAGAAAAAAATACATAAATTGACAGCATATCTCAATACTTTGCTGACACAATTTCATTTTCTGTGATGAAACATCTATTTCAGATGAAAGTAAACAGGGTACTTGTCCAGGAACCCAGGGAAGCATGCAGACTCTCCAGAGTGTCTGGCATAGACTAACAGGATGTATCTGTCTCAGTTCTCCAGTTCTTGCAATGCACAGATAATGATATTAGGAGACTGGCTTTCTCCTTCACCAATACTACAACTCTGTTGAGAAGTGGGGCAAGGCAGAGCCTTCTGGAACACCTTCACAACAGGGAATAGGACTGCCGTCTAAACTACCTGAAAGGAAGTTGTGTATAGTAAGGGTTGGCATCTTCTCCAGGATAGGAAATAGTGACAGGACAAGTGGGAACAGCTTGAAGTTGCTCAAGAGGAGGTTCATGTTGGATATAGGAAAAGCTTAAAGAGTGGTCAGGCAGTGGCACAGGCTGCCCAGGAAAGTGGTGGAGTCACCATCGCTGGAGGTGTTCAAGAAACGTGTAGCACTAAGGAATGTTGTTTAGTGGGCAACATTGGGGGTAGGTGGTTGGACATGATCATCTTAGAGGTCTTTTCCAACCTCCATAAGCTTGACGTCTTGTTGTAAGGAATTATTGAGCCAGAATGTGGTTATCTGAACTGAATTTCTTGCCTCAGGCTCCATAAACAAAAAAAATGGGTGCCAGTTGCTTATCACAGGCAATCAATTACCAGAAAAAGTCATTAAAAGCTACAATTTAATTAGCAAAAGCTGAACTGCAAAGCGTAGGCTTAAAGCAATTCAATCTTTACTTCAATCCCACTGATCTTCACACAGATTTTCCACACATGCAAAAAAAAAAAAAAAAAAAATCATAATCCGCACTGCAGTGACACTATAAGAAAATCTGGGTATGACTTCCCAGCCTGATTTTATTTTTGCCTATCCTACTGTAGTTGGTAGTACCCATGCACTAACATTGTTCTCCTTTCCGCTTTAATTTGAGCTCAGAGCCTTCCTAAACTGATTTTATGCTTGCTTAAGAAATTGCGTTGCTTCCAGCAAGAGATAGTCATCGGGGGAAATGCTCTCAGTAAAAACTATTTAATCTTCCTACCCTTGACCTTTCAGTTCAAAACATTAAACAAATCACAAGCTATTACTTGTATTTATTAGATCATTAAAAGCCAAACCCACCTTGTCCCAAAAGTTACACTGGAGAAGGAGAGCCCAAAGCTAGAACTAGATAATTATGGTACAAAAGACCAAACATAAGTGAATTATTCTCGTGACATTTTCCATTCTTGTTACCATCTTTGTAATGAAAATGAGGTGTCAGAAGCTTCATTTATCATACCTAAACTTTATGTGATTTCAGTTATGTGCTACATTACTTCAAGGTTTTCAATATTTGGAAGTTGGACCAGCTAACCATTCCCCTAAATTTCTGATTACAGACTTAACAACCCATAGAAGAGGGATAGAAAGCCCAGTTCATCAAAGCACATTTCTTAAGCAGAGCTGACAATACCTGGCTGTTGAGGAATGCATTTTAAGACTCAAGTTCAACTCCTCGGACTTCATAAACATGTAGATACTAAAAAAAAAGTCTGTAACTGTACTGTGGTCTGTGCCCATTAAAAAGCAGCACATGGTTATCTCCACACTGACTGCTAGCAGGTACAAGAGGAGTCACCATCACCACACAACGGGGCCAAGACCACAATGAAAACCCACAGGTCATCCGAGGCTCAGCCTCAAAGAATCACCAAGTCCATGGTAAAGAAAAAAAATTGGACATCTTAGTCCACATTTTTCCTTCCTATCTTCTGGGTGAGCTGGAGCTGGGCATGACAGCACAACTCCCCTAATAATTCTTGTGACTTTGGATCTCCTGAAGAATACAAAGGATGCTTTGAGGCAGCATGCTGTGGATAGGAGGAAAAGGAGTTTGAGGCTACAGCATGTGAACCCAATTCAAACTCCTTTCAACAACCAGAGCCAATGCTGCAGAGTGCCCTTGACAGTAAAGATTCTCTATTTTAAGGGCTCCAAGTGTACTTGGTGCTTTGTTTCTAATTACTTCACTTGGCTTTTAACTTCTCTAGGTTGGGGGGGGCTAAAAAGATTTTTTAGTGACGTAAAAACCCTCCAGTGCAGAGAGAACTGTGTAGCTTCAGGAGCAGATTTTAACAATCACCACAACTGAAAGATTTGTCAGTGCTATTGATATTTTAAATGAAGAAGCTGTTAGGAGAAAAGGACAACGCAGGGTGATTTGTTTTCTTCCAGTGACTGTTTCAGAGAAGAAAAAGCATGAATTTCCTTTGCCATCATCTGTTCTGAACTTCAAGTGAGCAGTGGAAAATTCAAAAGGACCTACTATATCAATATACCCTCAGAAATACTTTCATGTTCAACGTGGCCACATAACAGCATTTACTCATCTGCCTCTGCTGATGCCCATTTCTACACAAGGACCTTCAGCACAGTAATTTGAAAGGCTAAATTTTGAGTCGTTGGCAAAAAGGGCAGAAAGTACACAGCAGTGAGGAAGTGGAAGATATTGTTCAGGTGCAAGTGAAATATATTTAAGTATTGGACTTACAAGCGCAGAATCAAAAGGAAGTGACAACAAAGCCTTATCTCAAATACACTTTTCAACAACTACTTTTCTTCACACTGAAGGAGCCGTGAACTTTCTCACTCTGTGCAACAGCCCAAGGTGATGCAGAGCAGACGGGAGGGACGTGGCTGGGTGCTTTACCCTTCCCCAGCAGAGGAAGGTCAGCTAGTTTCCCGGTATGGCTTATGACACAACGCTGAATTTAAAACTCTTCTTTTGGAAGGATTCTCAGCACAAGGAGTCTAAAGAAAGTTTTATGAGATTTGCTGTTACTGCTTGTGTTATTGCTGCTGGTATTTGGACCAAAGACATTAAAAGATGTGAGGAAAAGGCTGTTACGCTCAGAAATAGGAAGCTTCCAGATTATGCTTTCACCTGACCTTTGGCTTTGTATAATTAGTTGTTCTTAGGGGGCCTACTGACATCCCATGTTTCCAAATTTTATAGCCAACCCTCCATAATAAGATGAGGATGACCAACATTTGCTTCTAAAACAGCCAACTTGCTATTAATTTCACACTACCCTGCTAAGCACACATAACAGTGCTGGTCTTGTTCTCCGTTAATAATGATAAAGAGAAATCAGACATTTCTTACGAATCAGATTACAAAAATGCAGCAGAGAGACACACAAGGACATAAAAATTCCAATGAGATAAAAGCATCCCTGTTTACATAGCAATTCTGCTTCATTAGACTCAATGTTTTTTCATTATATTCAATGCCATTTAGTTTTGATGTTCATTTCAAGGCTGCTTATTTATACAGTGAGAGAGGGAGAAACACAGTAAAAACTCTGTGTTGATTTCAATGTTGAAATGGGTTTAAATATGCAATAAGATATATGTATATCTTCTAGGTAAGAAAACACTGTCAGGGTTTGCTTACATATGTTACTATAATTCTATATTAAAAGCAGAATGGAGCTCAGGTATCAGATACAAATCCCACAAGAAGAAGACATTCTTAATTGAGACAGCTCATAGATTATTCAAAAATATGGAATAGAGAGACGTTTCTGCATGCCTTTCTACTTACACATACCTTGTTAGGTGAAATTCACTCCTATTTGGGGCTTGAAAGAAACCTCTTTTCCCAAGGTTGGATTTTGCTTGTTAGTACCAAGGCACGCATCCTACTGGTGACTTTTGCCAGTGGCAAAAATCCAGGGGACATGGGCTGCTACCTCTTAGGCTGAACAGACTCCTTGCTACACCATCAAGTTACCTAACTTCTTGTAATGCTTTTTATCAAATTTCTTATACACCGCAGCTCAAACCCACTATGGGTTTAATTCTTCATTTGATTGTAAGCTATTTCACACGTCTTGCTATAGGGTTTCCCTGAAAACACGTAAACATATTTTAATTGTTCCCAGTGCTGACACTCATTTAATTAAACAGTAGCACTACAGGAAGATTTATGACACAGAAACAAGGACTTTTTTAAAGCAGTAATGGAACATGTAATAGGTACGTCACATTTTAAAAGCCTAATTAAATCTATTGTTTCTCCAATGTCCTCAGCATGTCGCTCTTGAGTGCAAGATATAATTTTAAAAGGCTACGTTTATTTCGGTGCTCAGAAAAGCCAGATCTGCTTGTCAAATTGTTGCCTCAAAGCAAAGCTAAAGGACTGTTTTGTGAGAGCACATGTGGTATGTAGCATTGAATATAACCCAGATAAGCAAAGGGAACGAAAACAAGAGGATGTGTTTTGCTCTCCACGGTTCTCAGTTGATGTCCTTGGAAGCACAAGGGAGCTGAGTCAGGCTCAGGGAGGCAGGGGAAATCCTGTCCCATCCCCTCATGACAGACCTGGCTTCCTATCTTGCTTCTGGGACTGACAAGGTGGCAAAGCACATCACCAGGGTGGTGAAGGGATGGAGCTCCGTGTATCTCTGTGTGAGGAGTAGAGTTGGCTCCTACATCAGTGAAGACAGCTCGTGCATCACCCTGACCTCACAGCAAAGTTGACATTAGCAGGGGAGCCAGGGCAGGACTATACAAGGTTCCGTCCTAGTCCAGGGTTTTGCAGTTTTTCTTAAAACAAACTATAAAAAACCCACCACCTTGTGTGCTATCTTCCATGAGCTGAAAGGAGAAAAAAGTGATTGTTAAGGCAGAGCTGGGTAGGATTTTCCAAAATGCCCAGCATTAAATCAAACTTCCCCCCAGAAATGGAAGATGCAAGCATCTACATGCGGGACGAGGTTAGTGCCTGGTACTTTTATTATCATTAATATAGAAAATCCTCTCTTTGTCTGTAATCTTGAAATGGAAAAGAGGTGAAACATTTCACAGAAAAGCTGAATTCCAATGAGGAGGAAAGATTTCTGCCTGTGAAGCCAAGCTACTTTGCTCCAATGGTGTTCCAGAGCAGAGCAGACCATGAGCACAGACAGCTGTCACAGCAGCGATCAGAGCCATTTCCCTCCATCCTCCCTGCACAGCTAGTGCAATCGTGGCTGATTTTAAAGGCAATCAAATACTGCAAGTCTCTAAAAATGAGAATAATAAGAGGCACCAAGGGAGTCAAATTCCCTTAGTGATCACTGGAGATTATCTTAAATAAGACAATTCAGTACAAGCTAGATATCAAATGTAATAACTCATGCAAAATAGCCTTTTATGGAGATCCAGAAGCACAGCAGTAATTTGGCATGTATAACCTTTTTATAGTGAAGAATACTTTGTAATTATTTAGTCCTAAATAAGTAATCACTTTTTTCCCTCTTTCAATATTCTGAAAATAATTATATTACTTAAGGTTCATTAACTGTTTCCAGCAGAATAACCAGCTTTATTTGATTAGCTAGATGAAGCTTTTTAGTTACTTTATTTCTTTCCATCACTGATTAAACATTAGTTTCAGAAGATTAGCAGCTATTTTCTTCCAGTCAATATGCTCTCTAGTTTATAATCTCTTCTGGGGGAGTAAAAAAATGTAAGTAGTAAATCACACTGAAATTCTGTAATTACTTAGAGAAGACATCAGTGAGAAATAGCATTTGCTATCTTTCAGCCACTATCCTGCCCTTTGCAGCAGAAATGCTCAAAAGCAAAGTGAATGCCAACTGTAAGTTCTCCTGCTCGTAACTCGTTGTTACTGAGAGGGAACTGTGCTCCAGAATTCCTCGTTGGGCACTGGTGTGAAATAAATACAAACCTGATGTAATACATCAGCCGTTTACTCCACTCACCTAGCTTTACTGCCAAAGCACATCACTTGACAGGATGAAATATGAAGTTTTACTCTCCCGATCCAATTCTAGCACATGGAAATGAACATCATATTATAAGCATCAAATATTCAGCATTTATGCTTTTTTCTTATACCTGACTTCAGGCAATTCCTGCAGCAGTGCACTCTACGTGTTTTCTATGCAGCAAGTGGGAAGTAAACAAGCAAGAACTTTACTATGAGATTGACAGATCACTGGAACAGGCTGCCCAGGGAGGTTGTGGAGTTTCCTTTGATGGAGGTATTTGAGATCCAATTGGATGCCTACATGTGCAACCTGCTGCAAGGAACTGCTTTAGCAGGGGTTTGACTCTGATCCCTGGAGGTCCCTTAAAACCCTTGCAGTTCTGGGATTCCGTAAAATTCACACCTGCATGCTTTGGCTGCCCAAAAGAGACAAAACATGTAAAGCCTGTACACGTGAGACTATTTGTGTGAATGTATTTGTCCATGCATTCTGTCCTTTGGACCAAGGTGCACACCTGGCCAGTGGTCAGAAAACACGTAACCCAGGACATAAGTTGGTTTACGGTTGGACTAGATAGATGACCTTGGAGGTCTTTTCCAGCCTTTGTAATTCTAAGTCACCTTGCAGAAGATCACAGTGAGCGTTCTGACATCGTAACACTTAGAGCCAGCTAGAGACAAACCTCAGATGTGACAGTCCACCATTTTTGGTAGCCACCAGGCCTTGCAACAGAGCTGCCTTAACACACGTGTGCTCTGACACTGTGTACAGGTAGGCAGGGAAAGTTGCTATCTACAATTCGTCCCTGCATTCAAGAACTACATTCCTTTACAGAATCCCATCTAACTTCCCCTGCATTGAAGATCTAGACAACCAAAAATGAATGACCAAGGGATAATGTAACTTACTGCATTACTAAACTCATCAGCTTAGAAGAAATAAGATTCAAAACACATTCGCTCCCAGCTACTGTTTTATCTTTTTTAAATTCTAGCAAACAAACTCTCTATGCCTACCAAGCTTGCAAATATAAGCATTAAGTTTCACATTTCCCTTCACAGTAAAGAAATACTGTCTCTGCCTGCTTTGCCAGTTAATTTTTGCACCCTTTGTGAGCCACCGCTGCCTGCAGCAGAAAAGCCAGAGCTTTCTCATCTGTCCCTGGAACACAGTCCCCTGGAAGCAGGCAGAACTCAGCCAATACATTTGCCACTGTGACATGCCGTGAGCTTTGGGTAATGGATATTAGCAGGTGGGTCATAACCAACATGTGGGTTTTTAGTGAAGTCATGAATCTATTTCACAATAGGTAATAAATACCCAGTATGAAAATCCAATTGATTTTATCCCCAAATTACAATCTCTCCACAGATTGCAATTTTTTAACTACTATTTATTGGTACCCATTCTGTGCTCAAGGCCTTCTTGTGCTTGTGTCATACAAACAGAGATCTAAATCATCAGTCATGTCAAAGACCATTTTATGTTTGGCAATGTAAGATGACTTTACTGTAAGCTACATCTGTACTTCTCACGAGGTCTTTGCAGACTCAGGTATAAGTCAAGTCAAGGTAGGTCTCTGCCTGTCTCTATTTTGACAACATACTCAGCTTACCAGAAAGCTGCAGATGTGTCAAATGGCCAAAAACAAGGAGTAAATCCTGACTACTGAAATTTCTGCTTTTGAGTTGTTGCCATGCTGCTTTTCATTTGTTTTCTGAGCACAGGTATGCTGCCAGCTGCCACAAAGGCCCTTTTTGATCTCCTCTGGTGCACAGATGGACAAGGGCTAGCCCTGCCCACAGCATCCAAACTTAACTCACTGCTAGTACAGAATCAGTCATATAGATAAGGAAAATGGATGTGATCAGAATATCTCATCTGCATTCCTATACCAAATACGAAGCGCATGACCACACAACAATCCCTGCAGCACTGGAACTGCTCTACAGGTGGCTGACAGGCAGATCTGGAATACAGCCTTGTGTTATTTACACAAATCAATACCTAACCAGCTGATACACCAAATTCAGGCACCATTTAACACAGCTGTCAGCACAGTTGTTTACACAATGTCTTCAAGCATTATATATGAGCTTTTTTTTTACTTTTTTTTTTTTTTTTTTTTTACAGTAGGTAAAATCTGTCTAGAATACAGCAAAACATTCCCATCTATTGTCTGGGTATTGCAGGAAGGATGAAAGGGAGATACCAAATCATTTTTATTTCTTTTCAGTCAAGTGATGGGGTCATGAAGCAAGAAAAGATTTTAGCCTCTTGTTTCCTGACTGTGTAATCGTTTCCTAAGTCAGAGAGAATGCATTACAAAGGAAGGGCTCTATGTAGGCTTGTATAAAGGATAAGGGAAAAATGATAGCAGGTGGTACTGCAGTTCCTCTATTCCCAGAGCAAAATCAAAGCTAAAAGATAACTGTTAAATTCTGCCAGTGAAGCAAGGTTTCTCCTTTAAACATAATACACATAAGGCAGGCATTGCTAGAATGTTATTGGGTTGGCTTTGTTGCTTATTAGGCAAAGCAAGTTTCAACGTTTTAGTGACAATGTTCTTATCTGGAAGAGCAAGCAAAAACACGAGTTCTTCAGGATTAAAGGCACAAGGATTTTTTTTTATTATTATTATGTTGTTAACTGCGTTGTTCCATTTCCAGGTCCCTGAAAATCTGGCTTGTAATGAAGCCAGAGAATGAAGCCAACAACAGTGAGCCAGATACAGCACTGATGTCAGACACTAAATCCATTGACCCCACTGAATTACACCTACAGCCACAGTAAACTGGCATCAAGAGTAAGCTCCATTCACAGCTGTAGCTTCACCAGCCAGTAAGAGAAGATTCTTATTAAGCAGAGACTCTTAATTAAGGAGTGCAGCTCAGAATTTTAGCCAGCATTAACTGGCAAAGGTTTTTGACTGCAATTCTCCCTAAACTTCTAAAAATTTCTTTTTAAATCTAATGGGTTTGACAGCCATTTCACAGATGCTCCCCCTCCTTCTGCTCCAAGCCTCTTCTGGCTCTACCCTGCTTTTCTACATTTAGTTGATAGATCAGATCTCTGAAAACTATCATTTGCTCTGACAGTCCCACTACATGCTCTTTGCCAGTGACATTTTTGTTCCTTTTCCATTTACTGTTATCTTAGCTGACTAAATGGCAGCTCCTTTGATATCCAATGAGTTTCTGAACTGCCCACTTATAAAACAAGCCTCTAGTTCTCGTGGTCAGAGAGAAGTTGGCAGAACAGGGAGAAAAGCAAATCTTAAATGTTAAAAGAATACATAGCAAACTCTGACATTTATCCCTTTTCCCCAGTGTCCAGATCTGAGGGAGCATTTTCACAATAAGTTCCTATGGCACCCTGCATCAGGATTTCATTGCACCTTGGTAATTTAGGATTTTCTCTCTCTGGTAGCTGTTGTTATGGTCTGATTTTATCTGTTCCATCTGTGAAGCGCAATGAATTTCTGTTAGGCTTTATAGTAACTGTCCTCCCAGCTTAAATCTTCTCAGAGAACCTGTTTACCTGTGCTTACCATGCAGGCTGTGGTGTAATAAGTCATTTAAATTAACTGACACTTGGGTAGTAAAACATCAATGGCTGCTGACCAAGAACTGTACTGCAGTATAAACAGGAAATGTTCACATTATTAGAGTTGTACACTTGCATTAAATGCACCTTATGGGGTAAAACCTTTCATGCAATAACAGAGGTAGTGAAGGGATTCCTTTGTGTTTATGCAACATATACAGTATATGGGGTCATCCTAAATGTGACAGTATCTGGAACCTGATAGTGAGCCAGATTCCACTCCGATTGAAACAGTTCATCATGGTTGTTCTTGTTTTTACTGAAACAAGTAAAATTTGAGTATTTTGTTAGGATCCAAACACATTTTATGGCCAAACACTGAGCTGACTGAAAGTTACTTGGACAAGGAATGAATCACAGAATGGTTTGACCTGCATCTAGTTCCAACCACCCCAACATGAACAAGACCTTCTCCTTCAGTAGCCACTACAACTCGTCATATAGGACTCCAGACAGCAGCTTTCATCTTCAGTACTTTCCCACAATATTTCAAAACCCATCAGTGAACAAGGCATATTTCTTTTTATTCTCTGCTGATTTGTTGTATGGTGGGGCCTCTTCAGCACGTTACCTCTTCCCCTGAGGATATTCAAAAGTTTTTACCTTCAGATCAGTCCATGATCAATTCCAAGATTCCTGGACCATTGGGGTTCTCCATCCAAGGCACTGTATAATCAACACAATCTGCTTACTCCAAGTATTATCAGTAGCAAGGTGTGTGGAGGGAACCTTCCTTTTAAACATCCAATTTAGTATTTAGTTAAGCTTCAGCACCTATCACTTCCAAAGCAGTCTGAACCCCTTCATATGCTGCTAACATCTCCTGTTCAGTAGGAGTGCAGTGTTCTTCAGACCCTCTGTATTCTTGACTCCAAAACCCAAAGGAGGTTGGGTCAGCTCTCCATTAGCATTCTTTGCCAAAGGCTCCAAGTGGGGCTCTTCTCCCCAGCTGCAGGTCAAACACGTATTTTACATCATGTCCCAGAGCTATTGCAGGGCTATCTCCCACTTAATTTGTTCAAAAGCCTGTTGTTGTTCAGGACTCCATACAAAATTCTTCTTCTTCCATGTCACTTGATGGAGGGGGCTTATAAGGCTATAGTCTGGAATACACATCCTCCAAAAACCCTTTACAACTAGGAAGGATTGTGTTTCCTTCTTACTATCTGGCATAGACACAGCAGTGATGTTACTGATTACATCTGTCACATTCAGACAATGTCCACCTTGCCCTTGTATTCCTAGGAACTGGATTTCCTGTGCTGTTCCTCTGACTTTACTTCGCTTAACATTAAAACTAGCTTGCAAAAGGATTTGGGATTATTCTCTCTCCTTTCTTGAAAACTTCTTCTGCTGTATTTCCTCACACAATAATATCATCAGAGTATTGTAGATGTTGAAGAGCTCCACCCTGTTCTAGTGTAGCCTGAATTAGCCCATGACAAATGGTTGGGCTATGTTTCCACCCTTGGGGCAAATGATTCAATGTATAACAAACACCCCTTCAAGTAAAGGAAAACTGTGGCCCATACTCTGTCAATTGAAGCTTACCTCCTGGCTGCCTTTGATTCCAGTTCATGCTGGAGTTCTACAATGTTTGGTACAGCAGCACCCAATGGTGGTGTGACTTCATTCAGACCACAGCAGTCCACTGTCAGCCTCCACTCCCCGTTACTTTTTCCACACCAGCCATACGGGGCTGTTGAAGGGTGAATGAGTTTTGCTAATCATTCCTTGGCTCTACAGTTGATGGATCAACTTATGGATGGTGAGAAGGGAGTCCCAGTTAGTACAATATTGCCATGTGCACACTGTCATAGTAACAGGCATCTGCTGTTCTTCCACTTGTAGCAACCCCACAACAGATGGGTCTTCTGAAAGTCCAGGCAAGACAGACAGCAGCTTAATAATCTCTGTCTCTAATGCAGCTATTTCACAAGTCCATCAATATCCCTTTGGGTCCTTAAAATAACCCCTCTTAAGACAGTCCATACCAAGGCTATATGGAGACCCTGGGTCAGTCACAATAGGATGCTTTTGCCAGTCTCTCTCAGTGATGCTTACTTCAGCCTTCAACACAGTCAATTCTTGAGAACATTCTGTCACCCCAGAAGTGTAGATGACTTGGTGACTTCAGGGTGTCTATCAGACCCTCGTATTTCTGTGATTCTGGTGTGCCAGGCCATCAAATCTTTACAGTCCAGTACACTCAATTTTCCCTTTCCTCCCCCAGGCTGGAGGCAGGGCCCCTCTAATTTTTGCATCCATCATCATTCATTTCTCATGGCTCAAAATCAGAACACTTACAACATTTACATTGTTCAGTAGTAACTGGAACAGCCCTCATTTGTAGCTGACTTCTTCCATAACACTTCTACCCATGCACATAAGGTTGAGGTAGATTTTCCATCCCCCCTCCTCATATCTTCTTCATGATCTCATAGGTAAAACCACAGGGTAAGTACATAGCGTGGACCCAGTATTATCCCTTTCTTGAGCAAGGGGACATCTGTCTTTAATAGCAGAGATTGTACAGGTGGAGAGTGGGGGTTCACAAATTTTGGTCAGTTTGAACAGTTTTTCCTCCAGTTTATCCATTCCTTCTGATATTACTGGGACAGCCAACACATTCATGCAGGGGAGGTGAGGTTTTCTTCAAATTCCTGAAGAGTGTTAAGACATGTAATATGGGTCTCCCTTCTTCACCCCAAATCACTGCTGCTAGTGCACTAGCATACATTATTGGTACAGTTCAAATGAATTTCCACCACAAAGCAGGAGAACACCTAATTCTTTCAGCATTGTGGTCTGCATTTTAAAAAAACTGTTTCATTTTTGTCTCCTTTTAATTAAAACACAGAGAGCACTTGCAGGCTGGTGCAGTGCCAAAAATGTTAATGGCTGTTCTAGTGCAGTTTGGCACATCTGATGTGTCTGTTATCTTAAGCAGGTCATGTTGCGATGTGATGAAACTCCTTTCAAGTCAGCTCGCAGCAGCAAACCAATTTTAAGTGTGCATTTCTGTACTTTCTCTTCTAGAGACCCTTTCCCCCATTTCCCATGCAACACCAAGAGCCACTGCACAGCTCTTCATGAAATCCTATCCTGAGACTTTTCTACAAGACATGCAGAAGGGAAAAAGGCCACAGCCAGGGTTAAGCTGCTGGCAAACCCTGGTACCCACTGCTCTCACAGCCAGGTGCTGACCCACAAACAACCTCCTCATCTCTGATTAACACCTCTGCCCATCATCTCCCCTCCATACTTCCAGGAGCTCACCAAGATCTGTTTGTACAGCACTCTGGTACACTGTCTGCAGCCTACTCTGAATGTTCCTAAGCAAAAGAGTAACTGTGCTTTCTCCACACTTAACTTGTACTTGCTAACAGCTAACACTCCTTGATCTCATTTTATGATGGAATATTTTCACTTTGGAAAATATTTATTAAGCTGAACCAATTTCTTTCTATTAAGTATTTACATTTAATCATCTAGCAAGCCTGATTATCTCAAGTACTAATAATAATCACCACATTACTAACATCACTACAGTTTGAATCTCTACAACTAGACATCGCTAATTAATTCTAAGTTAATCAGTTTCATTAGCTATGCAAATGTTTCTTTGGCTTAAAGCATTAAATCAGGTTTAACTTGCTAAGACAATATTCATCACAAGTTTATGCAATCCATTATTGCTTCCCATTAATTAAGGCACATTAAACTGTGGCATCCATGCACAAATCTAAAATAATAACAATAATAATAACTGTAACGCTTTTAACTTAATTTGCAACTTCTGTATGAAGACAAGATCTTTCCCTTTAGTGAACTGTAGAACATATTTAGATGTATCTAAACTTAGATACATCATAAATGTTTCCTAATCACTACATTGAGATCTTTCTTACTACAAGAGCAGTAATACTAAACCATAACACATAAGCATGATCTCACTTCTGCCTTAGCGCTTAAGTATTTCAACTGGAAATGTGAATTAGATTCAACTAAGAGAACTGGGAATGCTACGGTGCAGAATTATTCCTTACGGTTACACATTTTGCTACTGCAGAATATGCACAGAAAATCATTTGCAAGAACTTATTACTGCAGCTAAGTATTCAGAATTGGCTGTACCTTTAAACTTCTTTGGACTAATATTTCATTTGCATTAGTAGATATTTTGTCTGCGAAAAGACACGAACACCAATTTTTGAGCATGGATTTAGCAGTGTGGCCTATAGGCAGGAGGCTGTTGGAGATGAAACACTGGGTTCTTAATCCAAAAAAACAGACTGGCAATTTGAGAGCATAGGAACCAGGTGAACCAACAGGCTGCTTTGGAGACTTGAGTGTACTGCAGCAGATTTGGCTGCTGAAGTGCTCCTTGAAGCATCATCTTTGAGTCTGCAGGTGTGGAGCTGAGCACTGAAAATACCACCTGGGATCTCTATTTACAACTGTAACGGGCATATATTACCATTATATTTACCTATTTATCAGTAGTAGGATCACCAACACATGGATTTCTCACGTACCTCCAGGCAAATGACCCAGCTTCTAGGTACTCTTAACTTTTGATAACACTGCCCTACTAAGAGGGATGCTTTCAGGAGTGGAAAGCACTAAAAGTGTCACATATAAGAAAAAATCATGAAGTAAGAAAGTGGTTTTTCATCTGCTTAGCCATTGGTAATTTTTATCCCTGTAGCACCGTAGTAGATTCACATATGGAAAATGTCTGTTTTCAGGAACACTTTCCCATTTTGTCTGTGACAACTGGAGCCTTATTGTAGGACTCACAGCCACTAATTTAAATAGCAAGAGGATCACAGATATAATCCAGAGTCCGTGAAAGGTGACAGTTATAACAAATTACTTGTTTGACCTTCGTGTGATGTTTTCATCTTTTTGATCTGTGTATTTTTCATTCTTTGAATGGGCAGCATCTCGCCCAAACTACAGCCTCTGAATCTTGTCTTACAGCTTTAGTGTTGATGAATGGAAAAAGAAAAGAGGACATTAAGTACTGGACTTGGACCCAATTTTCCATTTGAATGTACCATTACTGTCACTGGACTTCAAAAAAGCATTCTTCTACTTCAGATAAACCTATGGCTTGAATTATCAAATACCAGTGACTCCAGTGAAAAGGAACCATGTTTGGCATTTTCTCAGGTGCCTCCCAGCACTCACAACAGTTAGATGTGACCTGGAGAACAAAGAAGCATGGCCACAAGTCACCCACTGATCTGACCATACACCATCTGTGGTTGTCATCTACAAGAATGAAACTCTCACATGAAATGGCATTTGCAGAAATATATATACCTCTTCTGAACCTGAAAGATGACCAAGGTCTCCTTCCTTCAAATGTTTTGTACATGTAATGAACAAACTACTATATTTGGGTCCCCTGTGATGAGATGCGACTTTTGCATGAAATCCCAAGTGAGATGGGGAGCCTCAGAACCACCTTCCTCTCCCCATTTCATATTTATTTATCTTCTGGAATACAAACTCTGAAGCAAAACTGAGTCTTCCCAAGCTGGCACAAGCTTCCTAAATGTTCTTTTCCACCCTCCAGCCTGCAAGCTATTTCTCACAAGCCATCTGCCCTGACTTTGGCATGAGGACAACCTGGTTAGATGAAGGTTGGCACCAACCTTGCCACTTAAGTCAGTCCCCCCTGAAAAAGTAACTGCTCAAAATGAAGTTTCCTTGACCACTCACAATTCAAACACGTTTCCTTCACACATTTAAATTGAATCATTGCTCCACATAAATAAATCACATCCAAAGAGTGATGTATAACTACCCCAGAATACATTCGGCCCTGTCACAGCTATGTAAACTCAATAACTGAACTTAGGGAAATGAACAGAGTTATAAAAGATAAGCGTGACTGCCCCATTTGGGTAGAAATGAAGGACAGAAGATGAGAGATGCACCAACGTAATTCAGCCTTAAAAAGTATTTAATTCTTTAGCTGATCTTTGCAAGGTAAGCACCATTACTCCATAGACATCCATATGAATAGTTTTACTTAAAGCATTTGTCCCATTAAATTCAGTGAGACCAACAAACTTCAGTCCCACGAGAATGCTCAATGTGTTTTTAGAGAGATTGCTCACATCCATGCAATTTCAGTAAGTGAAAGATCTCCAAGACATCAAGGATAATTGAAACAAAAGATACAGCCACTTCCTGTTGTTACAATACTCCTCTCACTAAATACTGTTAAATAGTTCAGAATTCACTCCTCACGTTAGTTTTGATTCATCGCAGATTGAGATACTTGATAGATTTATTTCTATTCTGAGGTCCTTACTCTAGCAGAACTAAGGCCTTATGGATATGTGAGGAAAATTGAATGCTTTCTTCTTCTAAACTTGGTCAATATTTTTTCCCTAATTAAAGATCTCAGAGTAGCCAGAGCTATTTCTTTGTTAAATACATGTATAAATATATATACACACACACACACACACAATACAAAAAAACAGGAGATTCTTCATTATTTTTCCAGTTACTCATTTAAGCAACACACAACAAAAAATAATGAGTAAAGGTGTGGAAAGGGACTATCTTGACCTCCAGTTGGTACTTTTCACAAACAAAAGATGAATTTCATCTCCTGCAGTTCACTATGAGTGAGTCCTGTGTGAACTCAGAAGCAGAGCACTCCATTCCTGCCTATTTTAAGCCAAAGCTGTCAGAGAACATGGCTAAAGCAGCCAACTCCTCACAGCCAGCAGCCACACCAAGAAGCACTCATGGCAACAAAGAAAGCTCAGGATCCTGTGGCCTGCTGCCCTTGGGAAGGAGCATAACACCCTTGAGGAAGCATAAGGGAAAAGGGGTAGAAGAGAAACTGCAAGAAGTGCCTTTCTGATATTTCTGTCACTCATCTGTATCCTCCTGCTTCACTGCTCATCTGGAAAACGCTCTTTTCTTTCTAGTAACCATATGTAGAATCCAACATTTAACTTGGAGCCAAAAAGGAGCGAGGTGTAGATGGGAGAGTTGAGCCAAAGGGTGCTTGCTGTGTGAAACAGGCACACAGCACTGCTGGCTGGCTGAACCCAAGCTCCTTCCAGCTATCCTTCACACTCAGGGACATTTGTTCCACACAGGGGTGGGGATTGCATCAGACCTACAGCCAGTGCTGCCTTTGGAACAGTGAGAAAATAACTTCTGTGGTTGGCTGGGAACCAGAACATGAGTAACAGTAACTTCTCATGTTCAGAGGAACCAAGGGATGAGATCTGGGGCACATCGGAGGAGCGCCTGTGAGATCACACATGGGGAAGGGCAGCAGGACCACCTCATGTTATCACATGGATGGTGAGCCAAATCCAAACACGTTGTCAGAAATGCTGGACCATCCCCCCATCCGTGGGCTTTGCTGACACATGCCATTACCCAAGAACTCACTTCTTTTAAATGCTCGTATTATTATGCTGATATTAAAACAACACTCTGGTGCTGATCAGGCTTCCTTTTTCCCCCCAGCCTCCTGCTCGCGGTGGGTTAAACCCAGGGAAGCTCGAGTTGCTGATGTAGTACCTCTGCATGGCCTGAGCGGCATCTAGTGGAGCCCACAGCCCTTTAGTCCCTGCATCGAAGAGTGCCTTGCTCCTCTAAGGGCGTCTGGTCCGGGAGGGTCCTTTCCTAAGGCACTGCGATATAAGAGGAAGGGTTTATCCGCCCTTAAGTCACTAAGTATCTGGAATTCCCGTTTCAGACGTAGACACACACATACACACACATGCCAAGTATTCCAGACATCACTGGGGGAACACAGGACTCAAAAAGACGTTAATAACAACAATTACTAAGAATGTCAATAACACCACATCAGCAAAGAATTCCTAGCTACTCTGAATCAGGATTTGTTGAAAAATAAATCAATAAGAGCAGAGAATTCCTCAGGCTAAACCACAAGAGGGAAATGACCCCTTACCTTCCTTTCTGCAGCAGCCTATAGAAGACCAAGCCCCAGCCAGGAGCTGCACTGCTTGACAGGAAGGTGGCAAAGATGAATCCAAATCTCCCTAAAGGAGAAAGGCACCAAGCCCAGAGCTCTATGGGAGCTTTTTGAAAGGCACAAACAAGCTTGCTAGGGTTTCTCCCTTTCAAGTGGTGATTTGCAACCCTGGGTCCTGAATCAGAGCAGATGTTTGCCTCCAGCAAATCTACTTCAGTGTAAGCAGCTGGGATTTGTGTGCATGCCAGCACCCAGAGCTCCTCAGCTCTCAGTTGGTGACATTTGGGATCACTTTTTCTGTTCTGTCCCACAAGCTTTACAAGAAGTTTGCACACTGCAGAAGTGGTTGCTGCTGGGGGGGTCAGGTAGCTAAAAGCGAGGCTGAGAAGTTTGGTATGGGCCCCAGCTCTTCAGTACCAGGTGATACAGCATATGATGTAATCAACACACCCAAGGGGGAGGATGCCATCCAGAGAGACCTGGACAGGCTGAGCAGCAGGCCCACGTGAACCTCATGATGTTCAACAGAGCTAAATGCAAGGTCTGGCACCTGGGCTGTGGAACTGCAGTATCAATACTAGCTGAAAGGGGGGATGAAAGAATCAAAAACATGGGGCCTGCTCTAGCTTGCTGCCTAAACAGATGACAAACTGCGTTGATTTGAGTTGGGAAGAAAAGCCGTCTATTTTGTTGTGTAAGGACAAGCAGAAAACATTCCTCCATGTTTTATCAGTATCAAAGCATTTTCTGACCGATGGCCAAATAAATACACAGCGTGCTGCACCCTTGGAAAGAAGCACCCTTGGAAATGCTGACCTTGAAATAGTGTTGAAATTGGGTGTCAGAAGGAGAGGTAGTGAAGGGAGCAAGCTGAGGAAGGCTGACAATACTCTGTTTTGAAATGAATGCTAAGATCTGGATTTATTTTTCCTTTATAAATGTGCATGTAGTTGTCTGTCTCAAGAAATTCTACTTTAACTAAAACTCAAAACCAAAAAATAAATTAAAAATAAAGCGTTAACCACTTTCCAATTCCAGTGGAATTTCACCAATCTGACTGGATCTAGCATCCCAATTGGGCCCATTAAAAAGAGATCTGATGCGCCATCACTTTATTTCCAGGGTGGGATGCCAAACCACAGAGCTGTTAGGAGCACATGCACCCATAAAATGAGCTGCTGAAGTGCTTCTTGTCTTACGAACTTCTGGAGTCATATTTTTATCTCATTTGCAGCAATGTTAATCCAGAGTCAATCAAATTCAAATGTATGCCATTATAAATGAGAGTAGAATTTGGCTCTTAAATCACAGCAGCAAAGCACAACAGATTTTGTTTCCCTTGGAGTGTTTTTAAGCTCCTGATAGAGCAGCTTTTATGTTCTTAATAATCCCTTCCTCCTGCATTCAACGAGGTAAGCATCAAACGTTCAGAAGCGTGGGGCCTCCTTTGCTCCTCATTATGGCTTTAATGTACTTTAAAATAGCTTTTAAATCCATGTTTAATGCGTGCAAAAAGTGAGATGAGCATCAGGCTCAGACGTGATGGCTGTATTACCCTCTTTTGACATTCTGAGACAACACAAGCAGTCAGAAGATGAAGAAGAAGGCGAAAGGACGTCTGCAGAAGAGGGACTCCAAAAACATGCTGTGCTTCCTTACTTCATGCATAATCCAGCTGACATGCGGATTACAGGATCAAAGACAACCGTTTTCCTCATCTGGCAAATAAAGTTTACAGCTCACCACTTCAAACCTCCTCCCCCCTTTATGCTTTAGCTGCTTCATGCACAAGCGTAAATTCACAGGCTGGCTCTTTCCCCATTCTGGCACTCAGACCTTCTTGCAAACAAGGAGCCACAGCTGCCTCATTGAAATCCACAGTTGGTCCAGGTAGTGCTAAGTAAAGCTTAAACTGGTGCATTCCCCAGAGAAGTAATACAGTGGCCCCAGTGAGCAAAATGCTGCTCCCTGACCTCCTCCGATGTCCCTTTGTCCTTACAGAACAAGTCTGTCAACCAGGCTGCAAAGAGAGGATCAATAACTGAGTAATTGAGCAAATAACAGAGAGCGGCTTCCCATAAACAAACCCTCCTGTTATCACTACTAAGGAGGATGGATGTGGTGGATGTGGTCTGGATTTAGTTACTGCCTTGTGTCTATAACAACGTCCTTTCTAATAATGCCACCATACATCCTTTTTTTTTTTTTTTTTTTTTTTTTTCCTTCAGTTCTGGGCCTGGTTAAGGCAAAAGAATGTGAAATATTTTCAAAACATGATAAAAAATAAAGCAGTAAGTGGGAGCAGAAGATTCATGTTACCTCTGGAGCTGAATTTGGCAAAGGTGAATGAATGTACCATTCATGTGAGTGGTGAGTGGTACATCCATGGGGCTGGGGTGTTTGGGACAAGGCAAAGTTCTTTCAGCAAACAGTACCCAGAAGAGCACTTCAGCTATCCAGTGGCATAGTGAAAACAATGCAGAAAGCAGCAGTTCTGCTTTATGGGCAATTCACTGAGCAGTGATAACTCAGAGCCGAGCTCAGCCCACTGCAAGCCATACTGCTGCTAGCTCCAAACACTCCTTGCTATGGTACCTCCTCTTGGGATGAATTATGCCCTCATGAACAGCGAAATACAAATTACCATTGCATCATCCTACATCCATCTCCATGATGGAGTCTGAGGCCAGGAAAGCATATTTCATCCTGGCAGATAATGATCCAAAGGATGGAACACCTTGCCTATAAGGACAGGCTGAGAGAGCTGGGGCTGCTGAGCATGGAGAAGACCACGAGGAGACCTGAGAGCGGCCTTTCTGTATCCAAAGGGGAGCTACAGGATAGGAGGGGACAGACCAGGGTCTGTGCTGACAGAACAAGAGGAAATGGCTTCAAGCTCAGGGAGGGTAGATTTAGGTTGGACATGAGGAAGAAGTTGTTTATAGTGAGGGTGGTGAGGCACAGGAACTGGTTACCATCAGTGTTGTGGTTGATGCCCCGTCCCTGGAGACTTTCAAGGCCAGGCTGGATCAGGCCTTGGGCAACCTGATCTAGCTGTGCATGTCTCTGTTCATTGCAGAGGAGTTGGACTAGATGAGCTTTAAAGGTCCCTTCCAACTATAACAATTCTATGAACCTATGATTCTCTGATTCTATAAAAGCAGCATCATACATTTCCAGCCAAGGTTGGTGTGGGAAGGAAGTGGCACGTTTCCTTCTGTCTCAGACTCTGTGTTAACACTCTATGGAACTGTAACACTGTGAATTCTCAACTGCAACAATCTTGAGAGGGCCTCAGAACAAAACCCATACTGTCACACTCTTGTGGAAGGTGCAGAACAAATACACGTGCTCACACAGTGGAGAAGCCAGGAGTTGGTCATCTTGCTAAAGATGATTCTGGTCCCCCCAGAACTTTTTTTCTCTCCTTCCTTTTCTTCTCCTTTTTCCTCTCTTGCTCATCCATCTTTTAATAAGTGAAAGCACACCCTTGCTCGATCAACATCTTGATTCCATTGCTAGTCTTTATTTGGAGGAATTGGGATCAATATAATGAACCACAAGCCTCTTCAGCCTGCAACAGTTGGGTTGGGGAAATAGTGAAGCATCTGTGGCTTGCTTTGCTCACCAGGCAGACAGCACAACTCATGGCAGCCCACGTGCCCACCGCTGTCTTCTGGAAACCAGAAAAGCATATGGTGCAGCAGATGCTGAGCTATCATTCCCCCCTCGGACCCTGTTAAGGGCATTCAGCTAATTGTAGTGTCGTAATTAGCTGTGTTCTGTATCTCAAAAGCAATTTCTTCCACACATGAGTATTCCGCTGGCACTGCTTCTCTGAGGAACTGTATAAAGGGTTGTTAAGGTTAGCAAATGGAGAAAGAGAGAAAAAGGAGCAAATTAGCCTAACAGCCCTAAATTGGATCTATGACTCCTGCAAGCTGTGAGTTGGCAGGTTTGAGACCTGCTATGGGATGTCAAACCTGCAATAGCTCTGCTGTGTCAAGTCCTTGCTCCACCAATTCCACCCCTCAGCTTGGGGGCATCAGATGGGATATAAAGGCTGCGGGATTTTCCTGTTTACATTTTTTTCCTGCCCACAACCTGCAGCTGCTGCCCCCGTGGCCGTTATCACTGGTACGATTCTTGTGGGCAAAGGGCTCACACACACTTCTCTACAGCAGCCTTGAGACAAGGATTCTGAAAAGCTCTCCAACAAGTGCAGTGCTGTCCCTGACTGCAGCAGTAACATCGAGCACATCCTTTAGTCCCTGGGACTTCACTGAAACTTCAGCACATCGTCAAAGCTGAGCTCCTTCTCCAGTAGTGCCACAATACAGATGGTTTCCTGAACTGTAGTATATTTGTGCTGCCATTTGCTACGGCCATGCAGCCACATAGGAACATAGGTGTATAACTGCATACACTGTTGCAGAGCCATACAAGGTTCATCCCTGTATGAACTTCAAGAACCATGTAGATGTGGCACTGAGGGCCATGGGTCAGCAGGCACAGAGAGAATGGATGGTGGCTGGGCACGATGATCTTAGAGGCCTTTTCCAACCTTAATGATTCTTTGGTCCTATGCTGTTGTGCCTGTGCATGTGAATTTATATTAGCACAATGTGCACACATGCCTGAATTTATTCATAAAAACAGCTCCATTTTGGATAGATACCAACTCAAGACCAGGTGTGCAAGACTCCCAAGAGACTGCATCTTTCAAACAGAAATCAAGTTCTTTGCTTGTCGTACTAATTTGGTTTGTTAAAAGTAAGAGGGTTTCAAAACTTTTGCATGTGGCTAACATCTCCCAGTGATAGTTTTGGGGAAGGAGTCTCAGAGACCTTTTCTTGAAGACACATAAAGGTGAAGGTAGCTAAAGGTGATCCCATACCCTTTCATTTGGTTTGCAAGTCCTCTGGAGAGCAATTAGCTTGCTTTGTGGGTCGCTCCATCATTTGTTACAAAGAAAGTCCTGAATTCTTCCTATAACTTCTAGAAGTAGCAGCAGTAAATAACAATAACATCAATAATGACTGTTCTGTGAAAAATGGTTCTTTACAAAACAGACCTTTGTGAATCATGGAAACAATAAGGCTGCAAAAGACCTTTGAGATCACGATGTCCAACTGTCAACCCAGCACTGTTATGCCCACAAACCATGTCCCTAAGTACTTCTTCTCCATTGTTCTTGAACAATGCAGGGACAGTGACTCCACCAGTCTTTCTGAGGAGACATTTCTTCTTATACCAATCTGAACCTCCATTGGTGCAGCTTGAGGCCATTCCCTCTTGTCCTATCGCTGTCACCTGAGAGAAGCCAACCCCACCTCGCCACAACCTCCTTTCAGGCAATTGTAGAAGGCAATAAGCTCTCCTCTGAACCTCCTCTTCTCCAAACTGAAGAATCCCAGTTCAGTTGCTCCCCATCACATTTGTGCTCCAGATCCTTTTCTGGACAGACAAGGTCTCAATGCCTTCCCTGTAGTGCAGGGCCCAACACTGAACACAGTACCGAGATGCAGCCTCACCAGTGCCAAGTACAGAGGTACAATCACCACCCTGCTCCTGCTGGCTGCACCATTTCTGATACAACCCAGGATGCTATTGGCCTTCTCGGCCACCCTGGGCACACTGCTGGCTCATGCTCAGCCAGCTGTCAGCTAACACCTCCAGATCCTTTTCCTCTGTGCAGCTTTCCAGCCACTTTGTAGTAGTGATGCGTGGGGCTGTGATAAAATTGCAGGACTCAGCCCATGGCCTTGTTGAAGCTCATACAGTTACCCTCAGCCCAGCGATCCAGCCTACCCACATGTAGGGCCTCCCTAACCCCGGGCAGATCGACGCTCCCTCCCAGCTTGGTGCCCACCGCAAACTTAACGAGTCCTGCACCACGAGGTACGTCCCTCTGATCCCTCACCGAGCAAACGCCTCTCGCTGGCCAGTGAACACCTCCAGAGGGGACGGCATCCCTTCCGCACCTCCTCAAATAGAAGAGTGCGGAATCCCCCAGCGCAGATCCGACTGCGGGCGGGCCGGGCGGTGGGGGGCGAGCACGCCCCGGGGCGGGGCGGGAGGAACGGGGCGCGTGCCGCGGGCGAGAGCAGCAGAGCGAGGCGCGGTGCTGCCGGCATGCTGCCCGCGCTGCTGCCGCTGCTGCTGCCCGCTCTGCTGCCCGGCGCGGGGGGCGGCCGCTGCCCGCAGCGCTGTGCTTGCACCCAGTCCGCCCTGCGCTGCCCGACGCCGCCGCCGGGGGCGCGCCCCGCGCCCGCCCGTGCGTAAGTACCGCGGGGTCCCGGGGGGTGTCCTGTGGGGAACCTGGGGCAGCCGGGTGCCCGGAACGGCGCGGGGTCGGAGATGGCAAGAAACGGTGCGGATGCGGTTGGCCGAACTTTTTGTGTTCTCCTGCTGGGGCGGAAGGCAAAGTCACTTTGCGCGTCCCTTAACAGCGGTGGCCCGAGTAACTTTGTATGAACGGCATCGAACGGTCGATATCTGCTGTCTTTTGCGTCTCTCGCCAACCCGCCTGACTTCTCACACTCGCCTCCTCCCAGATCTTGTGCAATCCAGAGCCCTCTGAGCTGAAGCACAGCATTCCCTGACTGTGCTCCTGTCCCACCTGCAGCTCCCTGGTCCTCCCAGAAGCGCTCCTTGCACCTTTGGGATGCCCAAACCAGTGACAGGTTGGGGGCTGATTAGTCCCTGCAAGGCGGTCCCACCCTGACTGATGCTCCTCTAGGAATCAGGGTTGACTCTCCAAAGAGTCACGGGGATTCCCTCACCCTATCCCAGCTCCCCAGCTGGCAGAGCACAGCCAGTACATGATATGTATCAGAGCATTGTGGTGCAGTATACAAGTTGGGTTATAGCACTTATCTAAACGACCCCAGCGTCAAAACATGGCATTAGAGGAGCAGCAGATAACCAAGGGATCCCAGAAAACAGCTGTGCTATCTAAGCAGGAACTGAACGAGATTTTTCTTATTATGCCCTGTTCAGAAACAAAGATGATATTTTCCATTTTCATGCTATTTGTTTGTAAATTTGACTTGCTCTTGAAATTCCCCAGGGATGATACCATCCCTGCTATGCTCATTCCTTTTTCCCCAGCTTGAGAATTGATACGCTCAAGAAACACCAAGTTGTGTTAGTTCAGAGCCACTTGATCAGTTCCCCTGAATTCAGGTGTCGGATACAGCTCTGTCCTCAGTTTGTCCCTCCCCATGTCCCTGTGTAACCGTGGTGGCAGAGGAAGCTCAGCCCATGGAAGTATCCTCCATAGTGACTGCGACAAAGTCCTTTTCTGCCCTAGTACTGGTAACACTTATGGTGCTGGCAGGGGATGGGTCCCACACAGCATCATATGGGGAGGAGAGGCATTGCAGAGCTCTAGCATTTCATTAGGATGCTGTACATCTCTCTGGAATCATGTCAGCCCAGAGAGGTTATCAGCAGCTCCAAACTGGTGTGGTTTTTCCACTTTCTTTTTTGGTGTACTCTTCTTCTTTCTTCTTTTTTTTTCTGGCTGCTGCTCCAAAAAGAATCCACATCCCCACCTCCGTGACCAGGTTCAGACAGATAACAGTCTTAGGGCCTCTTATCAGTTATATTTTATTCAGATCAGCAGGGTGGGTGATAGGCAAGGCAAAGAGAAGGGTTTTTCTCTTTAACCTTTGCTATAATAGCTTTGCAGCTGCTTGCAGAGTCCAGCTGTGAGGCTGGCTGCAAAAACCTGCCACACAGCCAGATAAGAGTTCAACTGAGATTTTGATCCCTGCAGTATCCTCTAAAAGTCAATATCATACCCAGATATCAAACAAAAATCCCTCACTCTTTCAATCTGCAGGTGCACAGATATGTCCATCTCCTGGAAATGCCCTCTTACACCCAGAAGGGCCTGGTTTTGGTGCAGAGCTCTCTGCTGAGAGCTAAATATCTTCCATTTCTGCCCAAATGGGTGTTGTTTTTCCCTCTCTCCCACCCTTTTGTGATATAACCCATCACAGAATCGTGCAGTTGTTTAAATTGGAAGTCTTTCCCAGCTTTCTCACTGCATTGCCTATGTCTTTTCACACTACACCAATCTCTTTAGCTCTCTTCTGCCCCTGCACAGCTCTGTGTATGAGAAGAAGCCTTACAAGTTTACTTGTGTCACATTTGTACCTGGGCGCACCAGAGGAGTCGTGGTGTATTGTAGACTCATAGATTGGTAGGGGTTGGGAGGAGACTTAAAGATCATCCTGTTCCAAGTGTAGCACTTGCAAATACTTACTATAATTTTGGGGGAAAAAAACCCACACTGATCCAGATCACTCCAATATGGTGCCTGGGGTGCCCCACCTCCTTATATTGGTCCCACTGTGTAGACCTCAGAGAAGTCGGGCTTCATACACAGCCTTTGATTTAAGTCTAAACGGAGAAGCACCCAACTCTTCTTGTGCCATAATAGGTGTCGGATCCCTAATTCCTTTCTGCTCCTTTCAAAGCCTCCTTTTATAGTGAGGTTCACCTGGCTGTGTACCCCGTGTGCAGGGCTACTGAGTTACAGTGAGCAGCACACAGTGAGTGCCAGGCACCCAACCCAAAGCTCTGGGCCAAGAGCTGAGCAAGCAGACATCTCTGTCATGTCTTCACTGAGACATATTTGGCTTTGTAGGGACTGACACTGGAATTTAGTTTCAAGGCCAAAATGTCTTTGGTCGGATATAACGTGTCACCCATCATCACCTGAATGTACTCTGTGGCTGTTTGTGAGGTACATGCAGCATCTTAACTCCCATTGCAGGTAGACAACGCCTGGTCTACAGGGCTTTAATAATCAGCGCCCA
Organism: Lagopus muta; assembly: GCF_023343835.1. Taxonomy (NCBI): domain Eukaryota; kingdom Metazoa; phylum Chordata; class Aves; order Galliformes; family Phasianidae; genus Lagopus; species Lagopus muta. Next base: position 99,877,966 of record NC_064434.1, read on the forward strand.
TAATTTACATTGCACCCAGAAGCAGATAAATATCCTGGGAAAATGGTGAGTTTTCAGTCTGATTTTCAATAAATACTCTCAATTCTTCTGAGCTGAGATGGAGGACACCATGGAATAAAATGTCTGTCAATCAGCAAAAATCCACCTTCTCAGTTCACTTCTGTGGCATTAGAAATATGGCTAACCCTATGTGGTTGCATGCCTCATGGTGTTTGGATGCATGTATTTAGCCTGGCAATTTCATGCCTAGCTGCCTAGAAAACCCAGTGTGAGGCACTGCTCAGTGCCCAGCAGACTGGCTGGCTCCCTGCTCCCTTCTGTGCACCTCATCTGGATGCCACGGATAAAACTCCTCATGGTTATCTGAAGTCACAGTACTGCCAGCCATTGAATGCAATGAGCAAACACCCATGAATTATTGTGTATTAAACATGAAAGAAACTGACTGGCTTTTCTTAAAAGTACAAAAGTTCTCATCCTTTAACTAACAGGACTCTTTCAAACTGGTGCTGTAACATGTATTAAAAGGGATGCAGTCCTTCTTTCAAAGGCCATACAAGTCAGTTGAGAAAGCTGCAAGTACGAATGCTTTATAAAACCCAGTTTGTTCTTTCTGTCGGCAGCTTCTCCAGCTCTGAGATGAATCACTGGTCACATCTGAGCATCACACTCTGAGTGCTATCCAAAATAAATCGATAAATAATTCCTGCCAGCATCTGCTTGACTTTCATTCTGTGCTACCAACATCAGTCACGCTCAACAGCAGAGGCCCAGCAGAGGCCTTGCTTTACTCTGGGCTTTGAGCAGAGTTAAGCCTGCACCAAACAGCCACGCTCTGCTAACTTAAATGTTTATACACACACACAGCTGGATTTTGCTCAGCAGCTAAAGGATCTTCTCCAGAATGTCTGGGGTATGGAAAGAGCTATCTAAATGAATTTGTTTCCCTGAGCACAGGCAGGGTTTGAGATGCAAGCAGCAAAACTAAAGCAGAAAAGAAAAGGCTGAAAGCATTTTTCACCTTTTTATGAATGGAAGATCTTTGTCAATACAGAACACTTTCTGTGTGCTACATCGCTCTTACAAGGATTAAGAGGAAAGTTCAAATTGCCTTTTCCCTTTGAGCTTGCTGTTCTGTGAGATGCTTAATGAGTCAAGGTAATACCAACACAGATGAGTTCACAGTTTCAGCTATCAAGGTGAACTTGCAAGAATTCAAAACTAAAGTATAAATACAGAATGGATTCAGTGCTTCCATGCAGTTTAACTACAGTACCTATCAAAATGCTGGTTCATCCCACCTTGAATTCAGCCCATCATTGTGGTGGCAAAGCCAGCAGCACTGTCCCAGAGGCTTTCTGCATGCAGGGGGACAGGCACTGTGGAGTTTTTTGCCTTTTTTTGTGTGCTTGCAGACATTGTCACAAATAGGTATGTTCTGTTTTCCAAGCATCCCTAGCTGATGGTACAGCTCTGAAGAGGTTCTGGCTGCCACAGCTGCAATTTCTCAGCTCCTACATTTTGCTCCTTCCCAAAGGTGCTTTCCTGTTGGCTCAGCCTGTCGATCCCTACTCCAGGATTCTCTGCAAATCTCTGTTCCCTCAGGGCAAATAATGTGTGCTCACACATCACAGTATGGCAGCATCTGTGCAGGGACAGGTGGAGCCCAATCCCATGGCGTCAGAAACATAGATATTCTTATAGCACCCCTATAAGGCAGGGAAGCACTGTTCCCCTACCTGTTTTACTTGCAGAAAATTAGGGTGCAAAGAAAATAAGTGACTTGATAAAGATCATGTTGTATTGCAGTTATATTATACCAGTCTCCATAATACATCCAGACTGATTTAACCCCAAACATAACATATGTGTGACAGCCTGCCACGATAGTGTGTAAATCATAGGATGGATTGGGTAGAAAGGGACCTCAAGGATCATCAAGTTCCAACCCCCTGTCGCAGGCAGGGTTGCCAGCCACTAGATCAAGTATTAGATCAGATTGCCCAGGGCACAATCCAACCCACCCTTAAACACCTCCAGGGTCTGGGCATCCTCAACCTCTCTGGGCAGCCTGTTCCAGCACCTCACTTCCTCTCAGTGAAAAATGTCCCACTGACATCTAATCTAAATCTCTCTCCCTTTGGGATAGAATCTACCCATGTAAAAAAAAGTTGATTTCTCTCCTATTTTTAATCTCCCTTAAAATATTGGAAGGCTGTAGTAGTCTTCACGTAGCCTTCTCTTCTCCAGGCTGAGCAAACCCAGTTTTCTCAGCATGTCTCCAAAGAAGATGTAGGCCAGCCCACTGAGCATCTTTGTGGCCCTCCTTGGGAAGCAGCTCCACATCCTTCCTATGTGGGCATCCCAGACTTGGATGCAGTGTTTCAGATGGGACCTCACAAGGGCAGAGTAGAGACGGATGATCACCTCTCTGCCCCTGTTGCCACTCTTCTTCTGATGGAGCCCAGGATACCATTGGCCTTCTGGGCTGCACGCACGCACTGCTGGCCCATATTGCTTTTCATCTACCAGACCCCTAAGTCCTCCACAGGGCTGCTCCCAAGGAGTTCTCCCAGTCTGTGTTCATATCTGGGGTTACTCTGATCCGAGTGCAAAGCCTTGCACTTTGCTATGTTGAAGCTCAAGGTCCCTCTGGATGACATCCCTTCCTTCTGCTGTACCATCTGCACCATGCAGCTTGGTGTCATCAGCAAACTTGCTGAGGGTGCATACAATCCCATCATTTATGTCACTGATAAAGATGTTAAAGAGTACGGTCCCAAGATGGACCCCTGGAGAGCCCTGCTTGTCACCAATCTCCACCTGAACATAGAGCCATTGACCACAACCCTCTGGCTGTGACCTTTCAACCAGTTCCTTATCCACCAAATTGTCCAGTGAAGTTGTTAAACATTTTAAATTGTCTTTATACAAAGAATTATGAAACAACAACAAAAACAAAAAACAGGTTTTATGAATAGCAAGGGAACATTTCAAAAAACCCTGACAGCATGTTTTTGAGTATGGCAAGCCGATGTCTATGTCTAGCTATCTGTAATTTAAAAAACAAAAGAGAGCAATTATCTGTTTGCACAGAGATAATGTCCTGAAGTATGTTAAATATTTTCCTGTGACTATTATCAGGGAGGGCACGGCCATGGCTGTATGAATTGGCACCATAGTTCAGATGCAGAGCAGGATGGTAAAATGCAGATCTGTCTCCCACAGGACCATTAACATCTCAGTGAGTGTAATTAAAGAATTAAAAAGGGAAACACACACTTGCTTTTAACTGGCAAATCAGTCTGCTGCAATTTAATATAAATAATTGAAACATCAGGCCGAACTCAGATCTCCTTTAGCACTTGCACACAGCCTGAGACCTGAAACAAATGCTGTATAGCCTTATGTGAAAGCCACTTATTCCAAAGGAAATAACCTTAAATAGCCTGTAGCTTCACTTGACTGTGAATATAGCAGCCCATTTCCATCAGGTTATACATTTGTTTAATAGTTTATGATTATTATTGATTTGACCATATTCATCTCAAATTTGTGCTATTAAAGAACTGAGCCAGTAGCCCTCGAATTTGTTTCACTAGGATCAATGGTAGATGGATCAGGCCCCAGATGTACAAAGATCTGCAGGCAAAATAAAGGGGCCCTATGCTTTATTGTGCACAGGCTGTAAACAAGGAAATCCCCTGCCTTAAAACCTCCTTCTGCTCCTTTCTCAGGTCGTTCACTCACCTTCCTGTGAAAGTGATCCCATCACACGCATTCGAAGGACTTCGAGATGCCTTCATCATGTAAGTTGGCAACGTTTTCCATAGGCTCTTTATAATGTCTTGCTAGAAGTTTTAACAAAACAAAAACAAAAGTCTCTATTTACATTATTGTTAAAAAAAAAAAAAAAGTGCTGCTAAAAAATGCATTCATAGAAAAGAAAAAAGCTACCCACACACTCTAGGAAAGGATAAGCTGTTCTTATATACCAGTCATCTCTCGTCAACAGTCTTTAAAACATGATTTGAGAAGGTATCGCTTTTTGACAGGGGTTTAACAGATCATGTAATGAAACATTAATCACATTGGAGAGAACTGGATACAGCTCGATAACTGATGAAAGGCATTTTTGACTGGCAAAGGAGGTAGAAAGCTATCATAAAATGTTATCTCTGCAATGATAGCTGTGGTATTCTGTGATTATACAGTTCTGTAGTACTCAAATAAGACTTTTTTTTTTGCTGTTCTGCACTGAGAGGTAAGCATGGAAGAGGATCTGTAGGACTGAACCCTTTCTTGGCTATTACCATTTACAAGCATGGCAACTTTGTACATTAGTTTGGCATTGCTGCTCCTTGCTTAACTTTGCGTCAGTTTTATAGCAAGGGCTCTACCAGAAGTTTGGGCTGATCAGTCCCACCCTTATTTCCGTCATTATTCCAACTAAAAGATGGCAAGTTTGATTGTCCATTACTTTTTGTCTTATCTGTATGAAGTCTTCAGTGAAAGGCAAAGCTCATGACACACCTGTGCAATTCAGAAGCAATTCCCCCAGTAACTAAAAGCAGTGCAGACAACACCACTTACTATTCTAGATGCACGTTTTAGAGTTGTCTTCTTCATCTATAAAAACTATGGTATATCAGATATTAAAACACACATTAGATGTTATAACATCTATTTTCCAGAAGACAAAAAGAGAATCTAGGAAACCCTTTCACAGTGCATTCACGAAGACAAAGAATTGAAGGATAAGGGTGATGCAAATGCCTAAATTCTCAGTTGGACTCATTTTACTTTTAGTGCTCACTGGTTAAACAGTTTCAGCTAAATTATAAACGTTTGTGTTTCTGCAGCTCTAATGAGAAGAAAAACTAAACATAAACTATGTCCATGTCTGTTCAACTAGAACAGAGTATTACAGTTTGAGCTAATGGCACTGCATCTTGCATTCACTTGCATCTTAATGAGTAATAAGCACTTAGCATTTTTAGATGGGAGATCAACTTAAATCTAATGACTGACTCCTACCTATATGATTTGCTGCTAATTTTTCCCAAATTGCATGCATAACCCATTCCTCACAGAGGCTGTTTTGTTCATTGACATTTTTCTCTTCCATAAGAGAATTGACTTCTTTGTGTCCTTTTAATACATCTCTCCAAATTAACAGCATAGAAATCAATGTGTTTGTCTGACGTAAATCTATAGAGTACTACACGGTTTTATTGAGATTCAGTGTTACTTTGAAAAATGCATATTTTTAAATTGAAAATCTCTAAATCATCAATTTGGCAACTCATCACCAACTGCAAATCAAATGATAAATTATTGTCACAGTCATAACTCTTTTAGACATATGTAAATGACCTGGACAGGCTGGAGGGCTGGAGAGCTGGGCAGTAAGAAACCAGATGAGGTTTAACAAAAGCAAGTGTAGAGTCTTGCATCTGGGGAGGAATAATTGCATGCACCAGTACAGGTTGGGAGATTACCTGCTGGAGAGGAACTCTGCGGAGAGGGACCTGGGTGTCCTGGTGGACGACAGGTTGGCCATGAGCCAGCAGTGTGCCCTTGTGGCCAAAAAGGCCAATGGCTTACTGGGGTGCATTAAAAAGAGCGTGGCCAGCAGGTCAAAGGAGGTGATCCTCCCCCTCTACTCTGCCCTGGTAAGACCTCATCTGGAGTACTGCGTCCAGTTCTGGGCTCCCCAGTACAAAAAAGACAGGGATCTCTTGGAAAGAGTCCAGCGGAGGGCCACGAAGATGGTGAAGGGCCTGGAGCATCTCTCCTATGAAGAAAGGCTGAGTGAACTGGGTCTGTTCAGCCTTGAGAAAAGGAGACTGAGAGGGGACCTGATCCAGGTCTATAAATATCTGAGGTGTGGGGGGCAGAGCGGCGAGGCCGGACTGTTTTCAGCAGTGTGTGGAGATAGGACAAGGGGAAACAGCCAGAAACTGCAGCATAGGAAGTTCTGCATAAATGTGCTCAAGAACTTCTTTACAGTGAGGTGACGGAGCACTGGAACAGGCTGCCCAGGGAGGTGGTGGAGTCTCCTTCTCTGGAGATGTTCGAGACCTGCCTGGACAACTACCTGTGTGACCTGGTGTGGGGAACCTGCTTTGGCAGGGGGGTTGGACTCAATGATCTCTGGAGGTCCCTTCCAACCTCTACGACTCTGTGACTTTGTAAATGGGAAGCCAGTGGAGAGTAGGAAGGATCTCAGGGAAGAACCATGAGATCTGGGCTCTCATAATTCAGACCCTGGTCCTGAAAGAGTCTTATTTCAAGTCCTACAAGTAGTCCCTGATCCAACCCAGCGCATGCAGCTAAGCCCTGAGCCTCTTTGGATCAGGCCATCAAGAGACCACTTGACCTGCATCCATCTTTTATTCATGAATAACCATTGCACTATCAAAAAAATAGCTATCTCACCGAATTCTGATGATGGAGAAAATCATGAGCATTTCTGTAGGAAATACACTGAATGTATAGTTTTTGGCATGCGTTCCCCTCTGCCACTTTAAATAAAAAAAGTTCACTGTGGTCTAAGGTTTTTTTATATTAACATCTGTAGGAATTGTTTTATTGTAATCACACTTCAAATAAGATAACTTTCAGAGCTGTGACAACAGTGACTCCAGTTCTATGAGCATGTTCCAGTTGTTTAGAAAAAGTATTTATGCTTTACTGACAGGGTATAATCTTCAGTACAGTTTCTGTGCTGTTCCAGTCAATTCTGTCAAGAGAAAATGCTGTTCTGAAGACCTTTCCCCTCTCTATGCATTAATATATACTATTTACTTTCAGGAGTCAATTTTGTGCCACTCTTTGAAACTTAATCTAGCAGGCGCTTGGCAGGCATCACCAAAGTGATTTTTTTTCTCTGTATGCCACATTCTTAACTGTGCGTGTAGAATAGGAGCATTGGTATGTGAAAATCATGGAATGCCTATGAAAACAATCAAAATGTTGATCCATGTAATGATGGAAAAGAGCCACATCCATAACTTTCCACGATGTAATGAAAACAGCATTTAAATCCAACAATTATTCATGAAGTGTGTCTGTATATTTGTGTGTCTGTACATGTGTGCATTAAATGACCATCACCACAACTTTATGGGTTTCATACGTTATTATCTACATCCTTGTCCATGCAAACAAATACATTCAGTAGGACCAAAAGGCTCATAGACTTGAGCTGACTCCTTTTGCATTCAGCCCTCAGTCACGACCTTATCTACAATCTACTGAGAAAGTGGAGATTGGCTGCTCTGGAGATCCTTACTCCAGATGCTTGCCATAACCTTTTGCAAGGTAGCAAAACACTGCACTTTCTCGAATCTTACTAGCTTAGAGTTTGGTGGCAAGGCAAGGACAATGCTGCACAACAAAAATTGATTGGAGGCTTAAATAGCCACATATAAAAGAAACAAATGTAAGTAGAAACTTGGTTTCTGATATCTCCTCTGTTAACATATTGCTTTGTGTCTGTCTTTTTCATTACAGTGAAATCTCTCAGAGTGACTCCCTAGAGAGAATAGAAGCAAGTGCATTCGACAGCCTTCCTGCTTTGTCTGAAATGTAAGCCGTGGTGGAAAAAAGGCATCTACCTTGTGATATAGGATCATCGAGGAGTAGCCAACAGAAGAGTATCCCTAGGCCAAATCTTCCTATGTTACTTTGATTGGCTTTGGATAAGATCTATTCTGACTAATATTTCTGTCCAAACTGCTGTATAAAGTAACAAGCTCTATGCAGGCTCTAGCCTTGGAGATCTGAATCATGCAAAGACATCTATGTATATGAAGCCCAGTTCCTTTCAGTACCTCAATGACACAACTGGAGCTCTGCGTTTACTTCTACCACAGTGCTGAGCTTTCTAAGCAGAGAAATCAGTCAACAAGAAAAAAAATCTTCCTTTTTGTAGATGCCGTTTTCAAAACCAAGTATTTGAATATGCTTAGTATGCAGCTCTTCTTTCGAGCACTGAAATATTACTCGAATAGAACATGTACTAATTTTAAACTTGACCTGCCTAGCACAGGCGTCTGAGAGAGCATGTGATTTAAAGCAATTGCTAGGAGAATGCTCTGAAATATTTAGTGAAATTGGGAACCATAAATTTGATTCAATACCTCATCACCGCGTTCTTCCCCACAGCATGATCAGTGAGTATTTTAACTACAGTGCAACTGAGCAAGGACAAATTCATGGGATTATTTTCCCCCCACTTATGTGAATTCCATCAGAGCAAGATACTTGCACAAAGAAGCAGGAGACAGATTTGTCTACCCCCTTCTGGGTCAGATTTCCACTAGAATCAGTGGTGGGTTTCAGTAAGAAATAAAGATTGAGCTGATGCATTCACCTACAAATTATGCATAGCTCATCAACTGCCTGTCTGCCAAAACAAAAAAGCTAAGAAAGACTACTACAGAGCTGCAGGAAAACCTGTGTGAATCTTGCACACTCTACAGGTCTCACACTGTGAGGGCTTGTTGTTCCAAGCTGTAGTCAAGGCCACTTTCATTGGAAGAGCAGGAGCAGTGTGCTCAGTGAAGCTCTTGGCTTTGAACTCTCCTTGCAAATTCATATGCTAAACGACCTCACAGCTGCTCAGTTAGTGTTTGCTTATCTTTGGCAGCCTGGAGACTCAGGTTATTAATGCTAATGATATCTCATTGTGTATGTAGATATAGAAGAGTAAGTTAAAAAACAGCAGTCAGTGCATTTGGCCATCAGGTAAGTAATGAAGTCCTGCATTCCCACCTAGTCCCAAGCTGTATTCATATCTAGTGAGGCTCCTCCTAAAACACCTGCCCTAAATTGTACCTCATAACAATCCAGTCCAATAGGTCTTAATACTGGGTTGGCCTGAATTAGGTAGGTCATTTGACTGTGCGTAGAATGCCAGTGGTAAAACAGAACCTTTCTCGGTAGCTTGCTGCGAGTCCAGCATGGATCCCAAAGAAGCAACAGAACACCAACCCATACCAAGACCAGGATATTCAAACCAAGAAAACTCATGCAGTGAGCCATGCAAACTCAGGAGACCGTTGGGTTTTGTTGGCTTTTTTTTTTTTTTCCTGGCTACCTAGCCATTATAACCTATTATTATTATTATTATTAGTGCATTTGTAGTGCATTTCTAGAATGTGTGTTCACATCCTGAGAGCCTTCCGTCACATTCCACACATGGCAGTTCTCCAGCAAGGTCAACCATCAGGTCCTCCCAAGTATGTAACAGTTATAACACTGGCATATCTTTCCCTCATTGCAGATTAATCCTGAACACAAAAAATCTTTTGCACATTGAGGACGGAGCATTCAGAAACCTTCCAAGGCTAAGATATCTGTAAGAAAGTATTTCATTTCTTTTTTTATCTTTTTATCTTTCTATGAAGAAGTGGACAAATCACAGAAAAAAATAAGGAAAAGAAGTTCTTCACACATTGCAGCACACCAGAAGCTCATACATCATCTAAAATAGCCTTAATATGCAGTTTACCACCAGTAAAGTCTTTTAAAAGGCAAGAAAATAAACCAGAGTAAGGCAGATCAGCAATGGATAAAACAATAGCAAAGTCTGCTAATGAGCTCTGTTAAGTGCTTATTAGAGTAAAACTTTCATTTTGATGAGATACAAAAGGGGTAACTAAGACATCTTCTGTACTCTTAATGTGGAAATACGTTGCTTCTCCAGGATGCTGCTTGAGAATGCTATATGTGGTTTTCACAGATCTTAAAAGCACTGTTAGAACTGATTAAAAATGATGTTTACCATTCATTTTAACATACTGTTACATTCGTACCTTTGGGGTTGGCCTCTCCTTGCAACCAGCCTGGTAACCTTCCCTCCTGTAAATTGTGCTTTCCTCTAGGAGCATCTGTAACACCGGAATAATAGAATTCCCAGACTTGACTCAGATCTTCTCCTCAGAAGCTCATTTTATTTTGTAAGTGAAGGCCCACCCCCGCCCAGCTGTGAATCATCCCATCTTGCTCCTGTACCTCTGGCAGGTAACTTCTTTTTCCCGCCCAAAGGGAGCTGTGTGACAACCTGCGTATGACAACCATACCACAAAATGCCTTCCAGGGGATGAGCAACGAATCGCTGACGCTGTGAGTAAAGCAGTCCCAGCTCCTTCTGTGAGGGCAATACTGTTGTTCCAGCAGAGCAGCCTCACTTGGAAAAGAATCTTGAAATTAAGCCCCATATGTCTGTACTGTCTTCATACCAAGACTTTCCTCCTAGCACGCTACAGCTGCCTGTGAGATGAGTGGGTTAAGTGCCAGGTGAGATGCTCCAACCAAGGAGGGCCAGAATCATAGAATCACTAAGGCTGGCTCCAAGACCATCCAGTCCAACTGCCTACCTACCACCAATATTTCCCCGCTAAACCATTTCCCTTGGTACCACACACATTTCTTGAACACCTCCACAGATGGCAGCAGCAGCTCCATCCCTGGCTATGCAGCACAAACACAGCTCTACAAGCACATAAAGCCAAACTTCTGTGCAACACTCCATGAATATTCATGTATGCAAATAGGCTTGGCTTTGCATGAGCAGGTACTGCAGCTGGCTGGGTTAGAGCCTTCAAATCTTCAACACAGATTTGGCGTATTCAGAACTGATAGGGGAGCTATACATAAACATGACCAAAACCAACCACCACGCAGCGTTAAAGGGAAGCAATGGCTTAGCTTACAGCATCATTTCATCTTATGAGCCTTCTTCCTACCAACCAATTCACAAAATAACTTCAGCAAAATTATGATCCTGTGAACGGTGCAAAAAAAATGAACGTGCCAGAAATTTTTTACTGCATTCCTAAACTATGAAATGGAACACAGTCTAACTCACAGTCAGGAAACAACCAACAACAGCTTTTCTCCTATCCTTTTGTGATGGGAGAGAAAAGAATTACCTTATCAGCAGCTTCCTAATTGCAGAGCAAGACTGTAACTCCACCCCATGGAATTAACTACAATTAGCTGAAATAATTGGAATTGTTACAGCATGGTTTGGTGAAACACAAGTAATTTGTGAGGGCGTAAATTCAGCCTGTGCTGATACTTTGCATTTCAAACAGCTAATTCAGGCTGTTCATGCTTTGTGAGGATGGGGATCAATACTAAACCTGGCTGTGTTTTTTAAGGAAATCACTAATTTCAGCGTTGTGCCAACACGGGCTCAGATCAAATGTAACCAGACATCGCCCAGCTTTTCTCAGGAGCAGGTTCACAGCCCGTTTCTGATGCCCCAAAAACAAATGGAAAATGAACAGTAAAACTTGGAGAGAGAAAGAGTCCTCCACAAAAGGCACCAAATTTTATGTTAGGGCTTAATATTAAAGAACATTATATGTAAATGATTATATACAAGTGATACTGGAAACATTAACCTATATCACAACACTTTCTTTCTCCATGACATCACACCCCTAAGTTAGATAGCTTAATGAAGGAAGGTAACACTAAACATAAAGGTGCTTAGGGAATTTAAGCTTCAATTTTATAATTTATGAGCTAATGTCTGCTATATCATCTATGGGTATCAATATTCTTTATAAACCAGACAATATAATAATTGAGTACAGCATTAAGATTTAAAACTTGTAGTAAAATGACAATCTCACCTTTTCTTGATTTTTTTCCTTATGCATTTTTGTTAATCTGCAGCAAACTCTATAAAAATGGATTTGAAGATATCCACAGCCATGCCTTCAATGGGACCAAGCTAAATCAATTGTGAGTACGTTGTATAGAACCATAGACAAGATCAGGTTGGATGAGACCTCAGGATCACCTGGTCCAACCTTTCATGGTAAAAGCAGGGCCCAGACAATACACTCCTAAAGTCAGCAGCAGGGTGGAAAGCATAAACATGTAGAGCAAATTCAGGAAACCGCATTTTACATTGGGATGTGTCAGCAGTTTCTAAATCAGTCGTGCATGCTCTGGGCCCTGTGGTTTGGCAAAACCTTTGCTGCAGTTGTGTACACGGGTCCTGCTGCAAAGGAACCAGAGTTGCTGTTCCTTGTTTAAATCAGAAGAAATTGGGAACAACCAGAATTAAAAGTAGATGCTAGCAGCCTGATGACATCAATGGAGGAAGGAGTGGCATAAGAAATATAAGCTATCTCAGACCAGGTGCTGGAACAATCTCCCTGCAATGGGAGGAAGCTTGAGTGGAGATAGATTGGAAGGAGGCATTTCAAGAGGCAGAGGTAAAGACTTGATGTTTGACCCTACAGGATTCTGAAGGACAACAAAAACCTGAGACGGATACACAATGATGCCCTGAGAGGGGCCATCGGGCCAGATGTCCTGTAAGCATCAAACTACTCTTTACCTGGTTTTATAGATGTCCTGTATGTACTGTGTAATGCTAGTGGGCAGCATGCTTCATCTGCTATCACCTTCGTGTAAAGTGGAAACATATCAATGAGGTGCCATGAAATGGCAGAGCACAAAACTCAGCCTGCATGACAAACACTTACTTGATATTGACCTCTGCCCCTTAGGTATGTAGGTGGCTTTAGTTATATTTGTGTCAGAGCCTACTGATCCTATCTCTGCACTGTATATCCTGGCATTGCAGAATAAGTTGTATTTGGTAGGATGAGCATGATCTTACGATGTGCTATTTTAGAATTTGGTTATGAAAGTGAACTGGTTGACAACATGCTATAAGCCAGTTCTGAGTAAGACATTATTAGCATCCTTATACTTCATTCATCAAGTACATACTAAGGGCTGCACTGGCTGTAGCTGCTTGCAATAAAGCCAATGAGTGGCTCTGTAAATAACATTCCGTGCCACACGTGCCACTGTATTTCTTTCCCTGGTGCTTTGCATTGCACAGCCTTACTACCACCACTCACATAATTGTAGCCTTTTCTTTTTTCTGTGTTTAATGGCCTGAAATGTTCGGTCCTATACATGGCCTTTCCTAAAGTTACTCTAAGCCAAAGTACTGAAGTCGGTCCTGGCAAGAACAGTGGATTCTAGTGCAGGTTTTGATAAAAATATTCAATTAATGCATTTGTTGAAACACCTAGAATGAATCCCAACACAGTGGGTTTTGATTTCCACCATGCTAAAACTGGCTCCTAGCCTGCCTGGGGCTCCTGGGTTGCAGGGAAGGACTCTGCAGCATTATAGAGTACATCTCTGAGCTGGATACTGAGTGGATTTGTAGATGTAGACCTTCATTAAAAAAAAGATTCACTGCAATCTATCTTCATGCTTTGGTGAGGCTTATATCTGTATGAAAAGAAATGAAAGCACTCTTGGTTTTTCAGGGACATTTCTTCGACGGCACTGGAGTCCCTGCCTAGCTATGGGCTGGAGGCCATCCAGGTCCTCAACGCAGTGTCATCGTACTCCTTGAAGAGACTGCCACCTCTGGATAAATTCAGCAGTCTGCTGGAAGCCGTTCTGACCTACCCCAGCCACTGCTGTGCTTTTCAAAACCTGAGGACAGAAAAGTAAGTCCAAATGGCATGCTGTTGTATTGCAGGACTTCAGAAACTCTAAAGCAGCAGTTCTACTCTGTTCAGCTAGCCTGTCCTGGTTGAGTTGACCTACCTTTCTTTCAGGGGAAACTGCGGAATGCAGCAAAACCTCACTCCAAATAACAGATTTCTACCAAATCCAGGACAGGTATTTCCACTCGTATGGGAAGAGAAATTTCTCACATCCTGGGTCTAGAATCAGCCAGCTGAGATGTTATTCTAAATTTGCTGAAAGCTCATATTTTTTCTTGATATCTCAGTAAAATAGCAGCCTGGATAAAATATCTTTCCAGAACATGGAAGGTATATTTACATCAATAGCACTTTGTCCTAAAACAAAACAAAACTTGCAAATTTAGTTATGCAGCATATTTCATGCAAGTGCTATGATGACCTTGTAGCTGGGTTACTCAGCTTAGTACCTTTCAGATGATAGTAGACAGGGTCATTCTCCACAGTTCACAATTAGAAACTGACACAGAGCACTTCCCATCCACTGATTTGTGTAAGTCAATATGGGATAGCTGGAGCTAATTTCTCAGCATCTTTTCTTTGACTCTCAGTTGGCTGTAGTCAGCCAAAGCAAATCCTAAAGAGTTTAGTTGAAGTTATGAAGATTGCACACTTCTCACCTACCCCGGATGAAGCCTACAGAAAAGATGTACTAAGCAGCAGTTTGTGGGATGCCTGATCAACATGACTTGCATACCACCACATCAGGACTGTGCTGCAAGGCAGGAATATAATCCCATCCTTCAGGATAGAATAGGCGGTGATGATTTATATGCTTTCTCTTCATCTTAATAAGTGGTTCCTCCTTCTGCAGGAGTTAAGGAAAGACCCTATAGTCAATATTTCTATTGCTGTCTCCTTGTACCCCCTTGAACTCCATCACCCTCCCCCATATATTTTCTGTTTTTTTACTTCCCCTCTCTCCTTACATCCCCTTCCTTACCACCTATAAACTCCACCAGATGATCAGTGAAACATGGTGGCAAGGTCTTACGTCTATCTGACCAGGTAAGTATCAGACTTAAAGCAAATAAAGTCTTCAAACCAAATATTCTTGATATTTGAGTGTCATGAGCCATGTAAGAGAGATGGAAGGTAGCACTGGACAAACATGGGTGGAAAAAAAGCATGCTACAGCAACTTCTGTTGCCATCCCATTATTGATAAGCATTACAATGGTGTTTAGATTGGCATCCTGAAACCTAATTTCTCTTATTATACATAAAACTTCCTGTCAGTTTCCAGGTATCTCATTCTCTTAAGAGTACATAGTATTTAGCCCATACCTTTAAAGCCTCAAAGCCAATGACTTTCCCAAATACATGGCCTTGCAAGGTGTACTTTTCAAATAGCTTTTCTTTCAGCATGAAATATCTACCTGCAGATCCCAAACAGCTCAAGTTATTTCACTATAATGAATACATCATAAACAAATGAGATGAAGGACCACCTCATGTGACATCGTTCACTGTCAGAACATTTTAAGCTTTCCTACCCCTGCTTTCAAAGTCCTGCATGAATATCTGCACTGCCAATTCCAGCTCACATTACATGCCTGTGAAGATCACTTGCAGAGAAGATGAGAATTTGGCCAAAATCAAGACTGAAACTCAACTTTCTCTTCCTTCTTATTTCAGGCAAAATTCCTTGCTTTCCATTTTTGACAACTTCTCCAAACAGTGTGAAAGCACAGTGAGGAAAACAACTAGTGAAATATAGTAAGTACCACATACAGAAGCTGGAAATAGCAAATATGGACTCCCCTCTTGCTACTTGCATGCTTTTTCCAAAACACCATGCCTTCTTTTTTTGTTAATTCAGTCACCCTTACAAGTTGCACAGTGGTAATTTTACTATCACTAAGCCAAGATTTGTGATTTTTATGTTCAAAAAGGAAAAAAAAAACCACCCTTCCATGGGCTTCCCTCACTACAGCTTCTCTTCTAAATTCTGGAAGTGCTTTCAAAACAGTGATTACATATTTAACAAACTTAAGGGCTACCTGGAGAGTTTTCAAAGACAATTGCAGGAGTCTGACTGAATGAAAGAGCTGCCATTGTTAATATGCTTTGCCTACAGATCAAATAATTAGAAGGCTGCAATATCATCATTTGTGCTGACAGAAAATGGCACAAAGAGAATCCCCGAGTTAGAAGTTTGGTCAGCCCACGCAGTTTGCATACCTCTTCTGAGGGATCTTTTCATATCATCCTGCAGTTCTGTATGACCTGCATCCAGTGGGACAGTGAAAAAGTCTGATATCAAAACTGGTGGGTGAGCAGTGTTGGATATCACAAGCCCTGCAAACATTATTTCATGGATGAGTTGAAGGATTCGCAAATATTCACACATCCCCTGCTAAATGGGAGACCTGGGGGCTTCTTTTTAACCATGACATTAAGTCAGATCATCACAAAGTCTTGAAAAACAAAATGCCAACACAAGCAACACAGCTGGAATGTGATTGATTCTTTGGGATCTAGATGAACACAGGGTTACGATTCTTCAGCTAAAAGGCTGTAAATTCTAAAGCTTAGGAACCACAACAGAAACTGGTTGAAAACCCAGAGTTCTTATTACAAGGAAAGCTTGCACATGGTAGCATGTTTACATGGCCTCTCAAAAAAGCACAACTGTTTTTAATTAATAATTAAAACATATTCTCTGCTCTTCCAGTTTAAGCCAGACAAGTAAAAGCAAGACATGAGGCAGTTTTTCCACTGAAAGAACAGTTTAAGGTAATAAGATTGGCAAGGTATTTACCTAATAAGAATAGCTGAAAAGCAGCCCAGCTTTATCTGCCAGTTACAAACCTGCTCCAGAAAGAAAGAGATTAATGTATGGACTTCAAGAAATGCAGAAGGTTAAGAATGTATTTCAGTTGTCATAAACCTATGAGTTTTCTACACCATTGTCCTCAATAGAGAGACCTGGAAAACATCCCATGGAAGACTTGAGTGTTTGCCCACCAAACACTCACAGCTGGGATAACTGTGATATTGGTAGCTATTCTGGCAGGGAATCAGAGGGAACAGCACTTGCTTTTAAAATGTTTCTTCTGTGATAGGCTTATTGGCACTTTGATAGGTTTACAGATCACCTGGAGATTAGAGATCACTTTAGAATACCTGAAACATTTATAGTTAGGCATTTTTCCAGTCTAAATTTCATGTATTCCTAGCTGTTGCCATACTCTATCTAGTTAATGATGCCCTCCTCACTTTATAACACTGCAATCAAATTTCTCAGTGCTTTTCAAGCCACTTGTAGTCTCAGGACTTTGTTGAGTGTTTCGTAGGGGAAGCAAGGGAGCAGAACCAAAATCTTTCAGTTATTTTAGCTTCTATAACAATCTGATAAACCCATACGCATAAAATCTACGATCCATCCATTCAAGTGCTACTATGATTTGAACTGCAGTCTACTGGCATACTGAGAAAGATAGCTCAATTACAAAGCAGTCAAGATAAAGTGCTTACAAATAGGTAAGCTGGGTAAGAAAGCATTTCTGTGGATGCAACCTCAACCCAAGTTTGCTATCCCAGCAAAAAAGCATCCTTACAAGGGCTTTGAAACACTCAGTAGAAACAAATATAGAAAGTGTTTTAAAACAACTGTTATCTGTTGTATCTTATAAAGAGTGTAAAGCAACGTGGAACAAATAGCTCACTTCTATTTGGGTGGGTTGTTATTTTAATAGTTACAGAGATGCTTCTTTCAACACATCGCTGTGGCCAGCAGAAAAGCACATGTACCCACTTGAAACAGGTGAAGAAGCCTTTCCTTACAGCTACTCAACTGTTTTTTATGAGGATGAAATGACTGGCTTCGACTTTGAGTATGACTTCTGTCAGCCCAAGATACTGACGTGTACTCCAGAACCAGATGCTTTTAACCCCTGTGAAGACATCCTAGGATACAGCTTTCTCAGGGTCCTGATCTGGTTCATAAACATCCTCGCCATCGCTGGCAACTTCACTGTGCTCCTCGTCCTCATAACCAGCCACTACAAGCTCACGGTTCCTCGCTTCCTCATGTGCAACCTCTCCTTTGCTGATTTTTGCATGGGGCTTTACTTGCTGCTCATTGCTTCGGTGGACGCTCAGACAAGCGGGCAGTACTACAACCACGCCATAGACTGGCAAACAGGCAGCGGCTGCAGCACTGCTGGCTTTTTCACTGTGTTTGCAAGTGAGCTCTCTGTGTACACGCTAACAGTGATCACCATAGAAAGGTGGCATACCATCACCTACGCCATGCAGCTGGACCGAAAGCTACGGCTGCGGCATGCCGTGCCCATCATGCTTGGTGGCTGGGTGTTCTCCATCCTGATAGCGGTGCTGCCGCTGCTGGGGGTCAGCAGCTACATGAAGGTCAGCATCTGTTTGCCCATGGATATTGAAACAGGGCTTTCCCAAGCCTACATATTGCTGATCTTAGTGCTCAACGTTGTAGCCTTCGTTGTCATTTGTGCTTGTTACATCAAGATATACATCGCTGTGCAGAACCCTGAGCTGATAGCTGCCAATAAGGATACCAAGATTGCCAAGAGAATGGCCGTACTGATCTTCACGGATTTTACCTGCATGGCCCCCATCTCCTTCTTCGCCATATCTGCTGCCTTTAAGGTGCCTCTCATCACAGTGACAAACTCCAAGATTCTGCTGGTTTTATTTTACCCAGTCAATTCCTGCGCAAACCCATTTCTGTATGCAATTTTCACTAAAGCATTCCAAAGAGATTTCTTCCTGCTGATGAGCAAGCTAGGTTGCTGTAAGAGCCGAGCAGAGCTCTGTCGAATGAACTACTTCTCCGCTTACACCTCCAACTGCAAAAATGGCAGCTCAGCCCCAGGCCCCAGTAAAGCCTCACAGGCATTGCTGCTTTTGTCAGCATCAGAGAAGCTGTGCAAAACAAGATGCTCTACAAAGAAAAGCCAGCCAGAGTGCCAGTAGGTGCTGTGTTCTATGGTGCCAGCTGCACCAAACAGGGATTGTTTCATATCTTGAACACATCATAGTAAATAAAGTTATGAGTCAATACTTCTCACGCAGCATTACTGAAGTTCAAAGTGATGTTTTCCCTTTTCTTCTCTAGCAACAATAGGCACAGAATGAGATTAGTACGTGAATTAGGTGAAATACTTTTTCAGGGAGAATCAAGGGAGTCGAGGAGTAGTCAAGGTGCTCTTCAGGTTAATGGGTACTGTAGTGACTGCAGATCTGCTTCCCTGAAGCAGTGCCTGTCTGCCACCCACTTTCTTCTCCACTCCCGCCAGCTTTGCTGTCATGTTGGGGGGGGGAAGAGGGAGGGAGGTTAAAGAAGGAAGCACTAAAGTAGATGCCTCCTGTATTTCATCAACAGAAGCATCCAATTACACAGCCACCTGGTTAAGAATAGTGTTCACCAAGACAACTGGGCCTGCTGAATCTTTGTTGCTAGCAAAGTCACAGTTTACATTAGAGCTCACTTGGAGCCTAAAAAGTTCACCCACATGCAGCCACATATGATCCAGAAACGGAAAGAAATGCAATAGCAGCAGAATACCAACTGCTCTACACAGGAGTGTATTTTATGTATCAAACACACCCGCTGTTAAGGGCCCCTATAAGCTCAGCAGCAGGACAGGTACTGCCTTATTTCCTCACCAAGGACAATATAGTGCCCTATTCACATCTGCCCTATCTCCAGCGTCACTGATACCAATGGCACTAAGGATGCCCTGGTGACTCCTCAGCCCTCACATTCCAACCTCACTCCCAGCAGACAGAGCAGAGTAGTTACTTTGCAGATGTGCTGAAAATTATCATTTTTTTCACCACACGTTTTCTGAGGCTAATGAGATCCAGATTTGTGGCTGCATTCCCAATTTAAGTAACAATTGAGCGTTCCTTTGTTACTGCAGCATAACAAAGGGACTTAGTTATTGGCCTCTAGAAAAGCTCATAGTCTTGTGGACAGAAAGGTATACAATAGCCAGGGCCTGCAGATCAAGCCTTTTCACCAGTTACTTTTGACAGGTTGGTTGGATTCACCATCTCTCACGTGAAGAGCAGAGTGTTCAGTCACCAAACCAACGTTGTAGCTTAAGACTCCTACATGGTGGCAGTTTGTTTCACAGAATGAAAAGCAAACATTTTATCCAGGCTCATAATTGAAGTTCTAGAGTATTAGATAACATTCTGTAGATAAAACTTAAAATACCTAAGGACAGATCCTCAGTGGAGCAGTACTTCCTCCTGAACAAATGTAGCCTAACAGGTCCTTGAAAGGGCAGACTGTAGTTGCCAAAACCCAGCACTGCAAATTAGATTTGCTTCACACTAATGACAGTGATTCTTTGTGCTACTGACTGGTTTAGCATTAACTTATAATTGTGTTAGTTAGAAATAACATCTCCAACCCTCCCTAACCTTCAGCTTAATGTCGTGCTTTCAATCAGTACAGCAGCTCAGGAACAGGTGACACACACATGGGGAACAAAGCAGGACTGAGAAGTAGAGGAGACTATTAGATCTGTGGTTTAGCAAGCAGTAAGAATTCCAAATGAGACACCTCTTTATAGGTATCAGATCCTGAGCTGAGCAGACAAGGAAACAGGACTGCCGGTAAAAGGAACTGGGGAAAAACACAAGGCATAACAAAGCTGTGTGTCCAGTAGACACCAAATGATTTACTTACATTGCCGTTCATAAGGGTGAAAAGCTCACTCAACTCAAATGTTCTGCTATACAAAAATGAACAAGTAAATTATTGGTTTAGTGATTTAGATTCACACTAAGCTTCTCATAAAAGTTACACGTTAATCTATGTCTTTATTCCTGGTAAGCTTTCTTTTGTAATGTAAGGTTTTAGACAGCTGTTAATTGAAGTATCTTCAGTGGTCACAACTGATATTGTAGACACACCTTGTCGTATCTGCAGTGACACATTTGCTCGACTGCAAACAGTGACAATCAAAAGCATTAGAGCAAAATTTGAACATCAAAAACACTCTGATCTGATCGCTGCTTAAGGCATAGATTAAAGTAATCAGCAAACTGAGCTTACATTTTAATAAGGAACATTTTTTTTCCAGTCTAAAAAAATCCCTAACTTTTGATATTTTGAGTTAGCTTTAAGTGTTCGCATTCAAAGTTGTCTTTGAATTCATTCAAGAACACTTTAAACAAAACATAAAGGCAATTCTTGTGTGCTTCAATGAAAGAAAATGGAAGTCATCCCTAGTGTAGGAGTACAAGACACCCACATACACAGTCCACAGCTCTGGACTGGGAAAATCATCACAGGCACCCCCAAGGAACATCTCAGCAGTTTTGTAGGAGGCAAAAGATCTGCTGCTAAAATATGCATTTAGCAGCCATTTTCTCAAATGTGTCGAAGGGTCAAAAAACAGAATGAAAAATATCAACAACCCATAAGTCTTACAAGCAGTTTGGAGAGACAGCAGTATTAAAAATATACCTTGTATTCCAGATGAAAAGTTTCTATAATGAACACACATGGACTACATAGAGTTTGCAGCAAGCTGTGGAAAAAAAAACACATCTCACAGAACATTAAAGCATGAGAAATGTTTCAAGAACAAAATACAAAGGCAGATCAGACTGGTAGTTAGAAGGCATACAATAATTATGAATTAGGACAGCTTACAAGAGAAAAAAAAAATTCATTTCCTACTCCAGTACTTTTATATCATAACTCAGCACCCAAGCACAGATGAACAAACTCTGAAAAGAAACAAGGAGAGGTGAGATGAGGTATCACAAAGGTGCTCATAGCACTGACTCCTCACCTTCATTTAGAAGTAGCCTTTGACACTGTAACCAGAAAGATGCAGCAGTTCATCTTTAAAACCACCTGCTAATCAGGTGCTCTTTAGCCACTTAATTTTACAGTGACTAGCAAAAAGAGGCTCTGTTCTCAGTAGAATCACTCAGAGAGTGAATGGTACATCCAGTCATGCCCTGTAAATTCATCTTTTCTGTGTTGCACTCTTCCTGCTTCCAGGCTTGCTTAGCCTGGAGAAGAAAAGGTTCCTGGGAGACTTTTTTTTTTTTTTTTTTTTAAACTTTCCATACCAGAAGGAGGCCTACAGGAAAGCTGGAGAGGGGCTCTTTGTCAGGGAGTATAGTGATACGATTAGAACGGCTTTAAACTAAGAAGGGGTAGGAAAGAGACATCTGTGTCATTTGCACAATGCTTCATATCATTATGAACAAGGTTTGGTTTTCTTTCATTTCTTCCCCATATTCCTTCTCTCCAGCTTTCTCATTAAGTTTCCTTCTCAAGGCTACAGCATCCCCCCAGAGAGTTGAGAAAACCAGAATCACAGGATGGTCTGGGTTGAAAAGGACCACAATGATCACCTAGCTTCAACTCCTCGCTGTGTGCAGGGTCGCCAACCAGCAGACCAGGCTGCCCAGAACCACATCCAGCCTGGCCTTGAATGCCTCCAGGGATGGGGCATCCACAACCTCCTTGGGCAGCCCGTTCCATTGTCTCATTACTGCCTTCCTTCAGCAGATGCAGCCAGGACAGAGGGTTGCCAGACCTAGTGAGCTATGTTGCCACTGCTCTTCTAACAGATTGATCCCATTCTGAGTCAGCCTGGCATTTAACTTCTAGCGCTGCCCTACAAGAAAGATGAGTTAGCTAGGAGAAAGCTACAGCTATGAAGACATAGGGCCTGGACCTAAGGGCACAGAGCTTTATATTTTTAGAGGAGTAAACAGGAAGCTAATGTTTAGTACTGCTGGGAATGCAATGCCCATGGCAGGGTGAGCTACTGTCACATGCATGACTTCTACACATTTCTCTAAAGACAGAAAAAAAACCCTCACTGCTAGAAGACTATACGAGATGACTTTTTTTATTATGCACAATTTGCATCATTCACAGCCTACTGGTCTGTAGTCATAGAATGTAGTTGATACATGCAGAACCAAAGTTAAATGACTTCACGTCGACAGTGAAAATAAATCACATTCAAATGTTAAAAAAAAAAAAACCCACACTATCCATTGCATCCCAGCAGACAGAGAAGGTATAGAATAAGCAATAATAGTTTTCATATATTGAGCTCAAGGGTCTTCCACCCATGTTTCCTAACTTGCATATAAAATACCTGCCTGTATGCTGAAGCCAAAAAAGGCCACCACAAATTAACAGCAACAAGAAAAAAAAAGCAAGGGAGAAGAAAGGAAGAGGAGAAAAATACTCAGCTGAAACAGCCACAAGTTTCATACTTGCACAGATGTTAAATCTCAGACTCTGAACACAAGTATCTCTCACAACTGTGTAGTTTTACATTTCAGGTTATACTCCAGCTCTTATTTAAGAAAAAAAAAATAAGAAAATTAAACCACGATTTACTTACATACAGTCACTTAGTATTCTATGTCTTTCTTGAATTACTAACAAACACAACATTCTAGTCTTTAAAGCTATTCAATTCAACAATGCTTTTTGGCTGGAAAAGTAATGAAATAATCAGAAGAGAAAAGATTGTAGTTAACAGTACTATTTTAATTTGCATGTTTTAACAACAAAGATTTTACATATTTTAGCTAATTGCATGGGTCT
Organism: Lagopus muta; assembly: GCF_023343835.1. Taxonomy (NCBI): domain Eukaryota; kingdom Metazoa; phylum Chordata; class Aves; order Galliformes; family Phasianidae; genus Lagopus; species Lagopus muta. Next base: position 99,901,098 of record NC_064434.1, read on the forward strand.
TTATGGCAAAATATAGCAAGTTTAGTTGCTTCACAGATGGCTTGTGAAGGAACAATGCCAGTCTTAACGTACGTACGACAGTCAGGTTTCACCACTCTGCATCTCCAACAGCTTTTGCAAAAACATAGTCTCTACCATCAAAGGACATCACTCCATCTTTTAAGAAGAACTTCCATTTGTTTTTACTTCTATGTATCTGATAACACAAAAAAAAAAAAATTAGACCATCCATTAAGAAAAGGGTTTTTTAAAGCATAAATTGGTATGCAAAATTTGGATTTATTTTAAAATGGCAGCTCCAAACATGCAAGATACTCTTTGAAAATGCCACAAATACTCAATAAAGGCAGCAGACATGAATTGTTCATCCCACATTCCTTACCCTCTCCAGAGAATGACTTCCTGAATCTTCTAATTTTCCCATCTCCCTTTGAAAACACTAATTATAAAACAACCCTCTTACCCTCTCACCTACACCAGTAGGGAAAGGAAACTGTGTGAAAGCAGGAAAAAAAGCAATATAACTATTGTACCACTCCCCAATATACTGCACCTTCCAAACAAGTACAGCTTCACTACAGTGCAGTCATTTCCTTTTCCCACATGCATGACAAAGCAATACTGCATGCACAAAGGATGGTAAGGTAATGCTAACAACAGAAGGACGTTGCTCAAAAAGCAAAAACTGCCATACAAAACAGCAAGGTAGACTTTGCATATTATTTCTTATTAAAGGCCCGCAAGAAGATCCATACTACAGAAAGCTTATGTTTGATAGCAAGGAAGGAATTTTAAACATCTCTAAGTTTCCTGTGTTGTAAGCAACAGCTTATCTTCAAATTCAGGACATGGGAGAACAGGAGGAGAAAGGACAGTCATTTTGCTTTTGGCATCCTTTTACAGGTAACAAGATAATTTCATAGGTAACTATGAAAATTCTACTACATGGATAGGTTTTATTAAATCTATGTTGGAAAAGGGGAAGTTACCAACACCTCCCTCAACTTCCCTAACTGCCAACTTCCAGTGACATCTGACATTAAATTCCCTATAGACTTATCTAGTGTTGAACTTCATACCAGTTTAAGGAAACACCAAACCGATTTTTCAACTCATGACAGACAAAACTTGCTATAGATGTGAAATCCACTACCTATAGCACTCGTGGTATCAAATTAAGTTACTATGCTTCAAACCTTTGTGTACTGCTTTGTCTGCAACAACACAGGCTTGATTTCCGATGGCTTCTCCACACGCATCCCTGCAGCTACATCTTCCAAAATAACTATCTTCAGAAGCTCAATCTGTTACACTTTAGTAAAGACAGTTTTCTTAGCAGCCCACTGTTTCCTAGAACACAGATCCCTTTAAGGCAGAGCTAGCTGAACATACAAGAATTATCACAAGTCTCTTATGAAAGCATAAAAGCCAAGTCAACCTTTGCAAACTATTGGAATCTTATTCCATATTTGCTTTCAAAATAAGATACATACTTTGCTTTGTCAGCCTTTAAGCTATAGACATGTAAATGTCCAAAAGAAACCAAATACTTCATTTGATCTCTGAGAATTCAAAATAAGGCTAAATCTTCAATATTAAAAATAAAACAGGGCAAAATGGCCCTTAGCAACTGTTTTGTTTTTCAGACAACAAATTCTTGTACTAAAATCTTTCAAGAAGCACTTCAAAGTGAGAATTAGGAACAGTACACACTCTTGTTTTCTGTTATCCATTTCGAAATCTTAATCCATGGCTAAAGTGCAGCCATGCATCCATGGAACTGTTCATGTTACTTAGAAGTTAAGGAAGCACATAAGCTTTAGCAGGTTTACAAGTCTTAATTTTGAAACATTCGACCTTCTCTTTCCTCCAGTAGGCCCTTATGAACAATTTGATCATCCTTATTTCAGAAAACAGCACACAAATCTTCAGACTACTGTCAGCTAATCCATCTATTACATTAGTTTTTCTTTAAAAGGCACCAAAAGCAGGCCAGATATGAAGATATTTAAAGCAGGCAAGGGACAAAGATAGAACTACATATCGTACCTTCTCATATTGACAAACTATCACATTGTTGGTGTCAAACAAGTCCGCAATGTCCAGGTCACTGACATCATCAGCAGAATTTAATGGGTCCTAGAGAATAAGACTGCATTTAAGTAGTATTTTATCCATTTTTGCAAGTTAGCGTTGAATATACTTGACATTACACACAACAAGAACAATGAAGTTTAACACTCAAAGAAAGGCTTAGAAGCTATGAAAAATGATGCTGTACAAAGCTCACTTATAAGCATCTTCACGTCTATGTTCTCAAAAACTAAAGCATCCTTCCCTTGAACAACAACAACAAAAAAATACAAGGCAAAACAAAGTAAAACAAAGCAGAGCTGCTACAGCCAAAGCTGCACCTGGCAACTGGTATACTCATCATATGATGCATACCCAGCGTTGTGGTTGATGCCCCATTCCTGGAGACATTCAAGGTGAGGCTGGATCAGGCCTTGGGCAACTGACTTAACTGTGGTGTCCCTATTCATTGCAGGAGAGTTGGACTAGATGGTCCTCAGACGTCCTACACAAAGGATTCTAAGATTCTATGATTCTATGATATATTTTAGTTCAGATTCTGCAAGTTAATGCTCTTGTGAATCTCAAGAACACATACACACAACAGCATCTTCTCCTGGGAAACAAATACACTTGTATCACTGTCCTCTATCCAATTCTCTGCAGCTCTCCAGAAGGAGAAATAACACTATATTACTTTCCTAATCTTAAAACCGAAAGAAGTCAATTCCAGTGAGGGCAGGCTTTCACCAGAGAGTTTTAATTCTGCTAATCAAGTATTTTAACTGATCCAGTAAACACATGACTTCTCAACACCTTTCATTTGTTTGCTACCCTCCTAACAAGCTCTCTAGTAATTCCTCAGCAGCACCTCCTCTAGAGAAGAAGCCCCTAACTATGCACTCTCTGCACTATACTCCACAGGAGCTGTTGTATCCACCTCAAACACTGAGTTACTGGACCTACTTTATTGTAACATCCTTCAGAGGGCTTGAAAGTAAATTACCTCCTCAACAATGTCTGTTTGGGGCTCTTCATTGTCACAGCTGCTACTAGACTCAGAGTTTGAAATACTGTCAGCTTCTTCATCTTCTTCACCCTCCAGAATCTTCAGATCCTCTGATTCAATAATGTCAATGAACTCATTCTCTTCTGTATCTTTTGTATGTAGTACTTCTTTCTTGGGAGAACCATCACAAGTTCCATCTAGCTGAATTATGCCTTCAGTGTCACTGCAGATACCCCTCTCTGACTGTAAATCAGATTCCACCTGCTCAGTAGGTTCCACCTGAAAAGAATAAAAAAGACCAGAGACAGCCTGTGAATTAGCACCACAGCTTTCATTGTTCAATATAAAGCCTAAGATTTTTGTTTAATAAGTGCCCTAAATCTTGTTGCTTTAAGTGGGAGCTTCGAGCCCCAGCCTACTTGTAAACCCCAAGTATGTTTGAAAAACCTTGTTCTTACATCTACCTCAAATGGAATCAGTGTCAAATATTCCCTTAGTAACATAGAAATACATTTTCTTAGACTTTTCTTTAACACTACTGTAGTCAAACAACTTAAACAACTTCTTCAGAAAAAAAAAAGATATTCATGCTAGCCTCTAGAATTTCTATTGCAAAGAAAATTTCAATAACTTAGAGTATTTCTTATTTTCAAAAAAAAAAAAAAAAGCCAAGATGTATTCATCCCTTTCCCTCATTTCAAAATGCATTTTTAAATAAGATATAAAAAGATGAGAGAGTAAATACTTCAGTTCTCCAAGTTACTGCTCATAAAAGCATTAGAATTTCTGAACAGGGAACTCACAGGAGTGTAAAAGGGTTTTAAAGTTTCAGTGATCTTTGGTTTCACATTCAATTTTTACTGTAGCACTAAGTTGACATCCACATACAGTTTCTAAATCAAGAAAGTAAGACTACATGTTGACCTTCAGTTCTTCCTCCAGTCTTCACCAACTTGCCCAAGTGTAGATGAGCAAAGTAAGATGCTTTCTGTTTACTGACGTTTTTTGTTACTGCCATTCAATTTGTATTTAATAAATTTGCCTCAATCTCATATAAACAGTACAACTCAAAGTCAGCACGCCAGCCTGAACTTGCAATATTTGCAAATGATTGCTGGAACAAGGAGTAAAGTCAGGACAGAGGCTTGTGAAATAAAATCATTTAAGTTTTCCAACACAGCTCTAACTGGATTCTAGCTTGTCAGGATTTTTCCCCCATGAAAATACATTTCCTTCCTGCAGATTCTCACTTAAGAAATCTGACTTCTTATACTCAGCATGGACTCTCAAAGTAAGTTAATTGCCCTTCATACATTATGACTTAAAACTAAACTCTGACATTCCAAAAGCAATATGACCACAACTGGCCACTCTCCACAAGCAGATTCAGCATCACAAAGACACTGTAGTTCTAAAACCATCATTCACATCTGTTCTGAGGCCAGAAAAATCTCACAAATAGTCTATAAATGCACTACAACTAACACACTTCAGTCTTTCAAACTAATATTCTATTCGATCCAATTTTTTTCAGCAGTGGTAACCAAAGTTCTAAATGTAAAAATAAGCAGTCAGCTACTCTGTTCAAAACAGGCTCAATAGCAAACTTAAAAATTACACTTTTTGTTATTGTTCAGCTGCTTACAGATGCATCTGATCACACCTCATTCAAAGCTTGTTCCTCACACAACCATTTACAACAGATGCATTTTCACCAGCTTAGAAATAAAGGCTCCTACCTTGTCTGTGGGAGCCTCGCTATCCTGGTCTTTCAGAGCAGCATTATCATCTAAACTTTTGCCCTTGATAATCAGCTCAATGACATCAGACACCTGCTGTTGCACTGATTCCTGAGGCTTCATGTCTAACTGCCCCTCCACATCTGGCAGCAGCACACTGCCTGGGTCATCTGCCAAGGATTCAGCAGGAGAAAACACTTCAGAGGATCCTGAAGTAAACACAGCTGTATGAAGACGGCTGTACTGGGATTTTTCTGTTAACTCTGCACACTGATTTAACACTGCATTAGTTGCAATCTCCTGCCGACTCACTGCAGGCTGCTGAAACAGCACAGTGTTGGTGGAGTTCTCTGGGTGTTTATTCTGCAAGGCACTCGGTTGAAACACCACAGTTTGTTGGACTTCAGTCTTCTGGGTTTGCAATGTCTCAGCAGTTGCCTGGACAGAAGATGTTCTCACTGGAGCAACACTAGCAACATTTGTTTTCAGAACTGAAGGTTGGCCAATGGGCTGAAACATCTGCTGAAGAGGATGCTGCAGAATACTTGCATCTCCTTGGCCATGTGCAACCATAACAGGCATATTTACTTGATAAAGCTGCCCTACAAAGAGAAGGGTGAAGAACTGCTTCATAAGGTTGAACTACAGAGACAATAGCCAACACCCAGGTGTTTTGGTTTAACCCAGCAGTAGCTAAGCATAACAATCATTCATTCAATCTCCACCTTCCTGGCAGAATGGGGGAAAAATTAGGAAGCAAAAAAAGAAAAAAAAAGTAGAACATGTGGGTTGAGATAAAAACTATTTAATAGGATAATAAAAGGAAGAGGGGAAAAGGATCATAGTTATGATAATTATATATATAAAGCAGGTGATGCACAAACAATCACTCATCACCTGCTAATTAAGATGCAGCCACTGCCCAAGCAGCAGCCCACCTGATGAACTTCCCCTTTTTTTTCCCCCCTCCCCAAACGTTCCTTCTGCATGATGCTGCATAGTACAGAACATCTCTTTGACCAGTTTAGGTCAGCTGCCCTGGTTCTGTCCCCTCCATACAGTTTGTCCCTCTAACCACCTTCCTGGCAGGGCAATAGGAGAAGCTGAGAAAACTGAAACATCCTTGCTCTGGGCAGCACTGCTCAGCAACAACCAGAAACATCAGTTTGTTGTTAACATTGATTTTCTCCTAAAACAAAAAAGTAGCATCATAGCAGATTCTATGAAGAAAAATAACTCTGTCCCAGCTGAAACTAAGACACCAGGCAAAAAAATAAATAAAGAAAAAAGGAAGCAACAGGAGGTATACAAAGCAGTACTTCCCCAAGCACAGTTTGACCCCCAGTTAAGAGCTTAGAGGCTTTTTCAATCAAAGCTTCCATCTAGATTACCATGCTTAATACCCATTTATGGTATTTATGGTTTGTGCCTCTACAGTACCCTATAGAAGCAAACTCAGTAGTTTTAATGGCACAGTAAACTGATCCCTATGTACAGGGATAGTTCATTCTTTTAAGGCCCTTTCAGCATCCCCACAAAAAAAAAAAAAAAATTGTACACAGAAAGCTTCTAGTTTATCTGTCCTCCCCTTGTATGAAAACCACTCAAAATGCTGAATGCCTTGTTATTATCAGTGTTAGAATTAAGATGCCAGAACCAAGTTCTCAATTTAACTTAGACTTGAAATAGACATCTAGTGGCATTATTGCTCGAGGAATGGCTGTTTAAGGAAAAAGTCAACCCATGAAGTTACCTTCCCACTCATCACAACTTAAGCAGTACAAGTAGATGTTGTGCAGCACTACAGATGACTTCATCAGTAAAGGAGAGTGATTTAAAAAAAAAAAAAAAAAAAAAGGGGTGATGGGTGCTAAGATTTCATTTGAATAAGAAATGAATTCAATTCTGAAACACCAAAACACCATTACTAGTTTAAAACAGAAAGGATGCCCCTCATGCAGAGCACAGAGCCAGACTGACAAAGGCATGTGTTTGCCCACAGCTGTAAAACAAGCAAACAAAAAAAATGGCATCACCTGGCAGCTCATCTTAACTGATGTTACAAGTATACACAACTGACACACCAACTAATCAACATAATTACTTCCTCCATGCAGCAATTACAAGCTACAAAGGAAGAGGAGGATAACTGGCTCTACCCACCTATACTTTAACTTCACATTTATTTTATCTACTGCACTCAGAACCATCTATATCCACATACAGTCAGTGCACTCTGATGTGTTACATCTCCTCTTTAATCTTACCAGATGCTGTCTGCAGAGTCAGTCCAGCTGGTACATGTATGGGATAAGCAACACTGGAAGGGAGAGTAAGAGTTGCACCCTTTTGTGAAGCACCCTAAGAAATGCAAGAAGTTTATTAAGTAACAGCTCATACCTTATTCTCTTATAGGGCCCTAATTGTCACAATTACATGTCCAAAGGAAAAAAAAAAAAAAATGACAGCCTTTTTGTAATCACCTTTACTGAAAAGTTGCTTCAGATTTTTGATATATAGGCAGATAGTATTGACTGCAAAGACAATGGCTTGCCCCAAGTTCTCCCAGTTATCATATACTGAAAATTACCAAGCCACCTGCAGACCCTCAGTGAGCACATCATCCACAACACCTTTCCACTCAGCCTCTTTTACATAAGCTTATGCACACTGTACAGACTCCTCACCTAGGCCTATGAGAACACTTGATATCATTCTCTTTTCTCCTGGAAAGAAAAGAGTCGGATATAAAGTTCCCTTTCAAACTAGCTGTTCTTGGGAAATGCACATTTTAAATCAGGGAATTCACATGTTACACAAACATCTTCCCAATATTGTTTGGCAGCTTGGTAAACTCATTAGCTGAAGGCTCAGCAGGCACTCAATACATTCATCATGCTCTGAATGATGATAGGGCATCCTCCCCTGCCCTAACAAGTTCTGCTGTGCCAAGAGGTCAGAGCCTATCACTCCAAAAACATCACTTTCGTCCAATTTCTGCACCTCACAGATAATGCAGCTTCCAACTTGACTTTAAACACTCAATAATAAGAAAATTGTTGCACACGTACATTTTCAGTACTACCAATCCGTGGGCTAAATCTGTGCAGCACATTTTCCAGCTCACTTCTGGCTCCACTGCTTGCAGAACCAAGTGCTACATCTCCATCCTTTTTCCCCCTGCTTAGACAGAACTGAGCCCTCCCTCCAGGAACTCTTAGCTTTTGTATGGTTTTCCTCAAAAATAAGAGGGCTAGACATGACACACTGAGTTTCTTCAGCTATGGATTCTCTGCCAATAAGATTCCTGTTCCCTTGCCTATCAGTCCACGTTGCACAGATAAAACAGTTATTAGAAATGCTAACTTTTCTGCTCCTAAATAATTGCCCTAAGGCATCTATGCAGGGGAAATGCTTCAAATTTGCCTCCCCACCAGCCTGTTAAAAACTGACAAACTTAAACATTTAGAATTCAGAATAATCAAAACAGAAAAGTCACTACAGCTACATACCAGGTCTGCTGCCATGAAATGCTGAAAGCCTCCTCCAGTTGGGATAACTAAAGAAGCTATTAAAAGGGGAAGAAAAAAAAAAAGCCTATTTAGACAGAATGTCTCAGAAACAGTTGAACATTCAGTTACTTACATCATGAAGTCCTAAAACTAAAGCAATCTAACTTCAGTTCATACAGTTAGATCAACAAATAAGCACATCTAGATGAAGCTGCTGGATATACTTCCTTTTACATTGCTTCAAGCTTATGCTGTACTCAGAGCATCAGGTTATACCTTGATATGGGAAACTTGCATTTTATTAAAAGTTTATCCTGGAGATTTTGTTGGAAAGATATTTCTGTTCAATGAACTTAAGAAGTTGCAGTGTAGAAGCTAAGTGTGCCATTTCTATTTATTAATACAATCAACATGCATAAAATGCACTGCCTTGGCAACATGAAGAAAACTTATAAGATGTTTTCTGCTCCAGCAAATATCCAATGGTGCTAACAGTAAGATGGGTATACTAAAGCATTAATACTGACTTAAAAGACAAACCAAAGGGAAAACTTTTGCAAACTTCAGGCACAGAAGAATCTATGCATCCCTAACTAGTTTGAAAACACTAATTCAAATCCTACTAAAAAATAGACAACAACAAAAAAAAGTTCCCTGAATTCAACAGATTTGATTGTGCCTTTCCAAAACATAGGATTAATGAAGTTAATTAAATGTAAAGCTTCCAATAACAAAAAAAAGCCCAAATCTATTTCCCCTTTAATAACGTGGGATAAATAAAGTATCTGTCTCCAAAAACAGTCCTTTCAAATAAGACTGTAAAAAACAAGCAGATGAAAGGTACCCACCTAACCATGAAAGGTCCTCCATGGACACAAGCACTATGATACATTTTCATTAAACAATCACATATGATCTTTGCTCTTTGTCAGGAAAGGTCCTTGTCCTCTCTCACAGGACTCAGCTGAGAATTCCATCCTACCATGAGATTACCATACTGGTCAGGTGGCCCACTGAAGCCTTAATCAAGAAGAGTTAAGTCCTGCTGGCTGAGCCTGTGTAAAAGTCACATTCTCCTGTGCATTGCAAATGCTGTTTTTAGCACAATGAAATGTAACCAACTAAAATGACAAACCAAAAACTTGCACTCTGTTTGAGTAAGGGCTTGAATTTTGAGATGTTCAGAACTAGACTCAACTCCAGCTTGACAGAAGAGCTCCAGGGCACAAGCACGTCACATAACCCCCAGCACACATTGTGCCATACTTTATAAGGGATGCAAAGTCTTAACACATCCAGTGAATTTGCAACTGAAGCTTTATGTTTCTAGACTAGAGGTAAGAGGACAAAAATTCTCTCTTCATGTTTCCCTGTTAGAAATAAATGGCAGATGAAGTGCATCTAGACATACCTGTACAGCTTTAATCAAAGTTTATTTTTTCTCCCTTACTTTTCAAGCTCTGCTTTCAGGGCTAGACATACTGTCCTGTGTTATGCTAGATATACACAAAAGAATGGCAAAGACCATTCCAGCATCTTCAGGTCTTCCAAAAGATACTTAAAACACTGAGCTATACTTAAACTGCATTTGCAGAGTCTGACCTGTTGGAGCCTGCAAAACATGATGAAAATTGTGTGGAACATGTAGAGTTAAGCGTGAAGAATGGTGGCTGTGTTTGAAGAGGCCTTCGGTTGCTTTAGACTGCATAACCTTGGTTTCCCAGAGCTGCAAAGAGAATATTAAAGTCAACTGATATCAGTTTTAAAACCACTTATCTTATTCGTGAATCAGGTATTTCTAGATTTTCCTGAAGTAGAGAATCATAGAACATGCTAAGATAGAAGCTACACAAAAGGATCACTGAGTCCAATTTCAGGCTCTGCATCACCCACAACCCAAACTCTACGTCTCACAGCACTGTCCAAATGCCCCTTGAACTCTGGCAGCTCAGGGCCATGCTCACTGCTCTGGACCACCTGCTCCATGCCCACCACCCTCTGAGGCAGAGCCTTTCCCTAACCCCCCAGCCCTCCCCTGACACAGTGCTCAAGGTGAGGCTGCACAGTGGAGTAATCCCTTCCTTCAGCCAACTAGCAGTGCTGTAAACCAGTTTCATACAATAAACATGGCTACAATCACTACTAGATTCTGACTTCCAGAAGCCCAGTACAGTATTTACAGAATATTTATAAATCTAAGCTAGAGCAAAAATCGACACACTTTAGAAGACAGAGAAACAGATAACTATACAGTATTTATTAATACATGGAAAACCAACAAACCTCCTTCAGCTTTCTCAAAACCTGTTTATCTACTCCCTCTTCTGCAAAGAGGTCCTGAATACTTTCAATCACATCGTCAATAATGGACTTGTAGAGTTTAGGCTATGCCAAAAGAAAAGAAAAAAAAAATTAAATTAAGATGAACAGTAATATTTGAAGTGATTGCATAAAGCCTAACCTGGCCACGTAAACAACTGTTACAAACTACACAACATGAATCAAGCACTTCAATACAAGTATTCTGCCAGGTGTCTGCAAGGCCACCAAAAACACAAGCCCATTTGTTCCTGTAAGCCTGTATGACCCAAGATCGTTGTCTGAGACAACAGCACGATGCCATACAGTTGCTAAGTTACAGTAATTTTAACTCTTGAGCTATCATTATACTACAGTAGGGCTGTAACACGACATTTTATTGCTTCATCCCTGCTGTCTTGGAGAGCAGACCAGCTATAACAAGCTTCAAGACGCAGCCATTCAGACCAAAATGGAAGTTAACAAGCTTTGGGCAGCATAAGGCTTACTAATCACAGCAATCCCCACACCTCAACAGCATACTGATACAAGGGGAAAGACGAAGTTAAGGCAAAACTTGCACTAAGCTTTAGGACAAGGACAGCTAATTACTACACTGTATACTAGGCAACAACTCTATAAAGCAACCAAAAAGTGCAACCATTGCCTTCAAATCAGCAAAAATAAAGCAGTGACCACGAGGAGAGCACCCCTGCCTAGCTCCCTGGCGAACACCCGCCCCACCAGGCCAGGGGCAGCCGCTTCTCCCCATCCCCCCGCTCAAAGGAGCGGCTGCAGCCCCTCACCACAGGGTTGCCGTGCGCCATGGCGGCAGCCTCCCATAACCGCCCCTTCCGCCTTTAAGGCGCCGTTGCCATGGCGACGCGGCCTGCTTGCCGCCGGCCCCACCCGAACGTGGGAGACATGGCGGGATGGGGGGAGGCCGAGCCGAGCGGCACGTAGGGACCTGCTTTCTACGAGGGAGGTGGAAAGCCAGGGCTGACTGTGACCAGCCACTGCCATTAGCTCCTCAAAAGTAGGAATTGAGTAGCATCTCCAGTAGTGGCTGGCTGGAGTAATTACTGTTTTGTGAAGCTGTGCTGCTCCGCAGTTATTATTTTCACTGGCCTTTTGGCTCCTGTTGATAGTCTCACGGTAATCGTGGCAGTGTGGACCAATAGCTAAGGCACCAATGCAAAAGCAGCCAAGAAACTAAAGCTTCTGTCTGAGCCTTTGTGGTGGCCTAAAGCAGGTCATCCTGCTGCTCTTTGTCTCCATTTCCTCGCCTGCAAAAAAGCAGTGCTATTGTAAGATTGCTCCCATTGCCTACTGATGAAAAGTGCACTGGCAAAGCTACAAACTGTTATCAGTGATAGCATCAACTGGAGAAGAAAGTGTTTTAAAGAACTCATGCTTTCCTCTGCTCCCATTGAGATTCTCTTTTCCTCCCTATCCCTGAAGCAGCACATACATTGCCACGCATTGGGTTTCAGCTGAGCACTGGTTACCAAACCCAAGTTTCTTCTTTCAGCTTTAGAGGGCGAAGACTGACCAACACCTGGACTGTACATGGCACCTGAGGTGCCCAGTTTGGACCCAGAGCTCTAACAGAACCTTAAGGCAGTCAGAAAATCCAACTTTTGTTCATGGTGGAAAGGAGGCTTAGTTTGGAGAAGTATGGTTGCCTCTGTAGTGCAAAAGCATATCTAGGAAAGCTGGCTACAAAAGCATATTATCTTGCTCTAATAAACTCTGAAGTCATTCTTACCTCATAAACAGGGAGAAAGCTGAAGCTCTTGGTTAAGTAGCAACAGTCTGGTACAACTGCACAAATTATTGCTTACATTTGCTGCAATCTGTTTGTGTGTTAATACAGAGATTTACCAATTTAGCAGTTACATATGGAAAAATGTTCATTATAATCATGCATGTAGCAGAGTGTATATTTCCGGTCTTCCTTTGCACACCTTCCATCCACACCTGTGTTGGTGTTATTCTCCTGATCCTAAGAACCTAGAAACATCTTTTTTTTTTTTCTTCCTTTGTCTGTATTTAGGTAGGTATGTAGTGCTGCCTGATTTGTAAAGAGAACACTTGCCCTTAAGCACTGATTTTAAGGCTGGCTTACACAACCTGAAGAATGAAAATATTTCACCGAAAATCCTGATAGACCCTTAATTATAAAGCTAGACTAACACCCACAACATAAAAAAAGAAGCAACATCCATAATCATATTCTAAGTTGCATTTTTACAAGCGAGACAAAGAACAAGTGCTATTTGCTACTGAAGTAATTTTGCTTTGTAACAGAAATGTTTAATGATACTGTCTAGATCTTGAATCAAGTGACAATTGCGTATTCAGCTGTTCTGTACACCCTGCATCAACACTAGAAAAAGGCAAGGCATGTTGCTTTGCTTATAGAATAATTTGAATAATAGAATGTATTTTTAAAGCATAGTGTTCATTTGAAACTGTCTGGGATAGCGCATACCAAGGGAGCCATTATTCTCCTGTCTGATTAGCCCTGTCGTGTTAGCAGAAATAGCAAGAAGCCTTTAGGATCTCACTGGGCCCTGAAGATTGCAGATGGTGATCCTGCAGCTGGCTGCAACTTATTCATGAGACAGATAAACCTGATACATAGCCATCTATCTGCCAGCATTACCATACGGCAGTTTTATAAAGGTGAAAAACGTACTGAAAGAAAAACATTTATAAATGAGTTTCTTGCTTACTACGGTCTTTCATTTATCCAGGGTGTTACAGAGTTCCCTGAACTTGGAACAGTTTGCATATCTGACTTCAAAAAGAGGTGCAGAATGGGCAGATTGGTTCTAGAGGACTTCTCAGCTGTCTCAAATAGAGGCCAGGTTACTTTGGATACGACCACAAGGACATTTGCAGAGCATGGCAGATGAGCTTCACCTGCCCTTCAAGTTAACGGTGTGTTTCTGTATTTTTATGTGTGTAACAAATTTCACCAGCACAAGGCGCTGTAGCCATATCCTGTGTGTTGTAAATACTGTCCTTTATATTGCTGGTAAATGCCAAAGCCCCACCACCAAAGTCAATGTGCAAATTCCCTTCATGCAGGAACTGCACTCTACACCTACCCATAGCACACAGGTATTGCTTAGGAGAAAGTAAGAATAGAGGATGGGGATACAACTTTCCAAGACAGACAGAGAGGTTGCAATGGGCATTGCCTGCTAATCAAGGCACTTGGCTATCACCTGAGGTCTGGCTACTACCTGGAAAAATTTCTGTTAGAAATTACTAGAGAAGATACCTTCTCATCAAGTGCTGTGATCAGTGTGCCCACTGGACAAGCATGAAAAAAAGCCTGGTTAATTACATCCTTAAATCTTCTTTGAATAAGAAAATCTATAAAAATATCCAATAATAGCAGTACTTAATACTAATTAGCTACTTTTGATATTGCTGATCTTAACATAGTATCCATGTCCCGCAACATAAAATGCAAGCCTGTCACGATTTTCATGCTTATGCATTTTCTTAACATTTAACCCCACTCTGTAGTGAAGAAATGCACCAGATATTTTGCCCAACCTCACATAAAGCAGTTGGGAACAGCATCCATGTTTCATCAGTCTTAATTCAGCTTCCAGTCCAGCCCTCCCCACTGCAGTTTCTTTAACAGCTCTCAAGTGTTTTAGAAGCCGGGCTATCAAAAATATTAGTATGCTGTTCAGATCCTCCTGATTTTTCAGGGTTTTGTCAGCATTTGGGATAGCGATGCTTAAGGGCACCTCAAACATTCATTTACTGGACAGGTTTTAATTTGTAATTATTTATACTCCTCTTGATACGTGACATCTAGGGAAGATTTAATTTCAGATGATGAATCTTTATTATTCATTTTAAAAAATACTGTTTTCCAATGCATTACCACTTGAAACACTGTCAGTGAACTCAGATGCTTGGTAGAGAATGCCCTCTGCTGTTAAAAACCAGTATTGCTGCTGTTGAGGAACATCACCAGCGATTCGTTGTTAAGGTATTGTTTTACAGCTACCATCTCGCTCCTCTTGCCAAGTAAAAGTAATCATTCTTAGAAGAAAGTGCTTGCAGAATCTGGGCAGTCCTTATGCAGCAGCCTTGACATGGGCAGAACTATTAATTCCATTTTAAAGATATTATCTAACACGCTGCCTTTGTTTTCAGCTGTTGGTTTAGAGATATGGTGCTCTGGTATCATAACCAGTTTTATTAATAGTGTGGTTTTACGGTGAGCTCCTTCATTCTTTTGGAGATCTGAGACAGATAAAGCTGGGACCTGTGATTCGTTCCTCTCCCATTTATGATGTGTCACTCCTGTTTCCTCATGTGATTCTCCTGTTTTTTTACCTGGTTCAAACCACTTTATCAGAGGATCTGTAGGAAAGACTTTCTCTGAATTCAATTTAATGATACATTTTCTAGATATTGGGGAGCATAAGAGCTCTGGCCTGTAAAACAGCTGCATAAAAATGGCACTCCTGGTAGACTGAATACACCAAATTGCAGAATACAGCTCTGCTCTTCTAAAACACCCAGAAACTCATCCAGCATAAGTAATCCTAATTAAGGATGAAATAAGCCTTGCCTTTCCTGAATACTCAACCTCCCATCTTGTATAAAGCTCCAGCCCTGCTCCAAGGCTTCCCAACTCCACTGTGCTGTGTCTAAGAGGTGATTCTTCTAAAAAATTACAGGTCATTTTTAAATTAATTTTACTAATGAAAGAGCTATGAAACAGCTGAACATAGCGCATGCTAGGAAACTGTCCTAAAAATGTTTACGTGTTTTCATCTGATACAGAGACAGCAGCACAGGATAAGTGGCATGGTTATTTTATACTTCAAGGCAATTCCTTGAAGTGCTGCCCCACAGATCTCTGCCTTACTCATGTATTTCCCCACTGTGACTTCACCCTTCACTATGAATTGCAGCTCATTTCAAGAACAGACTTTGAAATTTCTGAAGGTCTTCAATGATTGTCACTGGGTTACATTCAAACATCCCAGGGAGTTTGGAGAAGCAATGGATAGGAAAAAAAAACATTCATTGGCTTACTATTGTTATGTGAATGAGGCAAAAAGCCTGCAGTATATGATCATTAATGGAATATGTAGTTCAGCTTCCTGTGACCAGCATCATTTGAGACTAGGAGTGATATCCCCCACTCATACACACAGTGCAATTCCTTTTTCTAATGAACTGCAGTACTTGCCACTACAAGATCAACCAGTTAATTACAGTAAATGTAAAACAAGCTTGATAAATTTTTAGTGAGGGGACAAGAAACAGCAAGTTTGAAATACAACTTTATTTTTTTAATCAATATGCAATCTACAAAACGTTATTACAAGATCATCAGCCTGATCCGTTTACAGTTAAACTGACAAAAATAAAATTATATTTTCCATTAAGAATAACAGCTCTGCTTCAGAGTTATCAAAATTACAGCTAAGAATTACTAACTGCAGCAGTTAGTTACCGTGTTTAGTCAACAAAAAGACAAATAAATGTGAAATAGAGATGTGGACAGCAGTACTGCAGCTGAGAAGTCTGTCAAATAAAATAAATGCAACTAGAAGCAACATGTGAAAGTACATTTTCAGATGTAGAGTTTTGGGCAATTTATATGGAGCGTAAGGATGACCGTGGCTTGGCATCACATTCAATGGAGTGCACCACCACCCTCATTTCTAAGAGCTGCTGCCCAGGGGCACCCAGAGCATCAGTCCCTGTCACTGCAAGGCTTCAGCTTTGACACCCAGTTACATCTCCTTTCATCTCTTTTGTTCTCTCTTCTGGTTGGAATAAGCATGCGTTGCAGGTTGCTTATTGACCAGCATCAAGAATATTCCACAGTGTTTTCTTTTCCTGCCCATTACAACTATTCATTTCTTTTTCTTTTTGCCACTCCTTTATTCTCACAGACTTTGATGCAGATCCCATTTTGTCAGTTAAAAGACTTCCATCGACTTCAATGGGTGTTTTTGAATCCAAAATTATATCAAGTATCATCTACGGTAACACAATTAGTATAAGAAACATTAATGCAAAGACGTTTGTCAGTTTGAGCAAATGCAATACTTTGTAAATAAAGAAGATGCTTTAAAAATAGCTGTTCTCATTGATTTCCATTTAAAATATAAAACATCCCAAGCTCTGCTTCTCTTTTGGGAAGGAAACACAGGTACATCTAAATACTGCCCTGCAGTAAATTTTAGTGAAGTGTACGCATCTGAAGTGAGCAGAACAGTTGGAAGAATTTCAGTGAGTGCAGGTGCTAGCTGCAGGCAGCACGTACACACAAACCCTGCTTCCTTGCACCATGCCAGCGTACCTCATGGGCTATTAAAGCTCCAAGGGCTATTAAAGCTCCAAGTCCCTCTGCCAGCTGGACACCGAGTACCTCGACATGTTATAGCAACTATTCCCACCCCAGAATACAGTCAGACAATTTACTGCCCAGATTTCTAAACAATAAAGACCAGTATGTTTACTTACCATCAGCTACTATAGCATTCATAGAAAATGATAGCCATTAAGTGTTAAACACTGAGAATATTTGTTCAACTGGTTATATTCAATGGTATCAGAGCACGCAGAAGAAATATTAGAAAAGGGAAGCCAGTGTTTCTGCTTTAGATTGTTGCAATAGAAAGGGGAGTTAGAATTTGATGGGGAGAATAAGGTCAACCCAAACTTTCTTTCATTGAACTGCCTTGTATTTTTCAAGTGTTCTGACAGTAAGGCATACAGTCACCTGTTTGAGACTGGAGGGTAATTTTTCAGCCTTAGAACTTGTTGTGAAAACCATGAATGAAACACTAACTTTCTTTCATTCCATCTTTGTGGAATGGATTCCCTGTGTCCCTGATCCCATTGCTGCTAAAACGAACACAGTCTGGCAAGCCTTAGATGGAAATTCACAATTGTGCCATGTGGATAAATGTATGGGGCTGCTGAATCACAGCCTGAACCTCTGATAATCACCTGAGGCGAGCACTGAGTCAGCCATGGGAGCACAGGTGAAGGCAATTCAGCTGTGCTGCTGGAAGGGGTGGAGCCTGGCTGCTCCTCTCCTAGATCCACATAAGAGCTGACTGCCAACAAAAAGGGATAATATAAAGGTGACAAAATAGCATCATAGTCTTTTTGTGGCTTTGGCAGTGCAATACCCATAAAAGCCTGCTCCCAGGACTTACTACAGAATCTATTACCCATCTCATTCTCAGCTTCCAAACAGGGAGAAAAGTTTATCGTGGTGAACTACGTTCATATTACTTCTGTTTCCTCCAACTGGTAACTTCCTCAGTGCATATCCCACATTTTTCTATTTGGCAGAATAACATTTATCTGTATTTTTACAGTCGTCACATAAGCAGTTACAAGCTGTAGAAAAATATAAAGTGAAACTCTGTGCATTACTGTATTTTTGTTCTCCAGACATGTCTGTTCCAAGTAAGGATTACTTTAGGAAAAAAATAAAAACATGCTAAGAATATCTTTTCAATTTGTTGTATTTCTTTTCTTGGAGAGGGGATTACAGCCTGCATAAAATGATTAAGGGAACAATGGCTGTAAGGAAGTGGAGAAACTCTTCCTAAATTACAATGATAGGACATTAATACATTAATAAAGTGTTAGTAGCTATTTGGTGAAGTAACACAGCTTCACTTCCCTTGTAATAGTCTATTCCTGCACTGTTTCCCTCCAGAAAGGCCTTCAGCCAGTGGCATGATGAAACCTCACTTCCCACATATAGGAAGACATGTTCTCTGTCTTGAGGCTCCTTCAAGCAGCAGTGCAGAAGCTCCTGCAGTTTCCAAAGCAATATCTGGACCCTGCATCCTAAAGGAGCAATTGGTAGCAAGTCACCAATTTTTCAATTTGTGAGCAAAGCCCTCTGCTGGTGTAAATTATCAGAGCTTCATCAAATGAAATGGAACTGGGCTGATTTATGCTGGCTGAGGATCTGCCCCCTCACTTGCTGCAGCAGTGGGGAAAAAAAAAATCTAATGATTTGATCTGACACAGACAGAAGTGCTGGGAAGGAAACGCTCACTGCCACAGAAAAATGAGGAATATTACTGCAGGAGAACCTTTCCCATTTTACCAGTGAAATCACCCTGGTTCTAACTCATTAGTTGAAGCTCTCATAGAGAATAATATTACAATTTGTTCTGCTCACATAAATTGTGGAGAACAGAAATATGGAGGATGGAGCATTTCAAGCATCACTAAAAAAATGTAATTGGTCCTGCTGGACTCTACACAGATGCTGGTCTGCATGTAAGAGCCCTGGCAGGTTTTATTGCTGAGTATTATATGTCCAAGTGACTCAAACTCTTTGAGTAGTGCTGATAGGTTTCAATGTGGAATATGAGATTGTTCCCAAGTCATAGATATGCAAGAGGAAAAAAATATATTGTGATCAGTCAAATAAGTGCTCATATCTTGCAAACCTTTATAAGCAGACCTTGTCCATCAGTTTTCCCTTGACAGGAACATGACTTGAACACAAGCCAACAGAATGAGTGCCGATTTGCAGAATCAAACCCAAAAGCACTTAAAAATATATTCAGCGACTTCTTTTATGTGAAAGTAGGTCATTGCGCTGTTTCTAACAATAGAATTTCCTGTGTAAATACCCTACAGTGATGCCCGCTGTTCTCTTTCACTGCATCAAGCAGTTGCCAGCCTTATCTGGATCTTCTCCATCAAGCCGAATCCACTTCTTTTCAATTTCAACCTGTAGTCAGAAAACAAAAGGCAGGTAGAATTAGCAAACAACTGAAAGCATGATCTGCAGCAATGGCACAAATAAGACGTTTCCAGACCAACAGATTTCAAAACCACTGCTCCCAAAAATAGCTCACTGAGGAAAAACAAGGCTGCATTTACACTTCTGATCAAAGATGATGTTGAAAAACAGACATTGAATTATTTTTTAATGATTCCTTTGCTTGAAGCCATTATCTCAAGCAAATGAAAGGTTAGAATACCGTATGAAGAGAGTAGGGCAAAGGAAGAAAAGGGAAAAAATTGGAAACGCAGAACTGAAGATACCTGGCAATGGTAAAAAGCTTTCTGAATCACGTGCTTCTGGGGCTGCACATCACTCTCGACGCCCAGTGACTTCACTTCTGTCCCTGAGGCACAGGTATCGTGAATGACGAACTGCACAGTGGCGAATGGATACCAGTCAGAAGGTATTTCCTGGTCTGATCCTAGCTCCAGTTTGTAGGACAGGCTGTGTGGATGATCTGCACCTTGAGAAAGGAAGTAACAGACAAACAAACAAACAAAAAAAGCATCAGTTAATTATCTTTTTCTTTGTTTCTAACGCATGGTTAATCTGCTGGCAGGAGATCACAGCTCTATCTTTTATTAATGCAAAGCTATTTTGTTGTACATTATCCTATCAACTTTTGCTACTTGGACATATGGAGGCACCGTACTCACTTTTTTCTCTTCAGTACACTTTTCACTGTAGTTCTACAAATTAATTTACATACAATCTATTAGATCCTCCCAGCTTCTGATTAAGAAGAGAGTAGTAAAAATGACTGCTAAAATCAGACTACAAGGGAAGAATCTGTTTTCACTCAAAAATACATTTCTTACTTTAAATCTCACAGAAAAATGAAAACTGGAAGACCCCAGCTTAGCCAAGACAGGGATGCCTCCCTATGCCCAACAGCTGCATTTTCCAGAGCTTTCTGCTGTAGGAATTTCACTGGGATGCTGACTGCAAGAAATACAGCTATCTTACGTACCATCATTTATTACTGGAGGTCTACGGTAGGCAGATAAGGGCACAGCTCAAACAAGATGTGGTGTGGCTGCCAGGATACAAGCTGCCTGCACGCCTTTTCTAGTTTTGCTTCTGCTATGGGAAAATAATATTTCTACTTCTCCCCAGCAAAGACACTGCAGAAGCAACTGTCCTGTTGTAAAGTGGAAATGGTAAAGGAAACCATTTCTTTCACCTAGTACACAGGAACACCAGGGTGAAAGCTGAGATCGGCAGGACCACTGGGCAGGAAAGCAGTATAACATAATGAAAATAACCCTATCACATCTGCATCGTCAAATTCTTCAGGGCATAAAGAAGCAATTCTGCCTTTCCTTTCTTCTCCAGCATCAGAATAAACGACCAACTTCCATTTGGCTTCAGGCCAAGAAAAGCAAAGAAAGGATTGGTCGTATTTGGTAAAAGATGGGCTTCACACTGTACATTTGGCCTTTATCCATTATACTGACTGGCATCTCAAGGTTTAAGCAAAAAAAAGTCTCATTCTTTCTTCTACCTGTTCCAGCTATCAATTCTACACCCAAATGAAGGAAATACTGAAGGCAGAAGTAACATACACCAAGCTTTCTCCATCCCGTGGGAATCATCAACGTAGCACTCCATATATAAAGGCCCAACAATGGCCTTTACAACAGCCAGCACTGATGAAGGGAAACCCAACAGAGCAGCACAGGCAGAAAAACCTCCTTGTAGACTTTTCAATCCACCTACAGCCCCAGTCAAGGCACAATGCTTCACATCCCCTGCACACTTAAGAAACAACGATCGCCCCCAAAACTGTGGCCCATGACCAAAAGCAGCAGAGTTGTCATCTCCTTTTTGTGTGACAGGCAATTGCTCAGTTCACTTGTGCATAACCCAAGCTCAGAGTTGTCCATGCAGCCATAAGGCAAGGTTGTTATGGTTGTTAAGTAGGAGACACTGACTGTGACTTGTGCTAAATTTGGTGCTCCTCACATGTCAGTGAGACATCACTGACACCTATGAGTACACTATGGCACTGGGTCCTTCACGGCACTAAAGAACGTTGATATCCAGTTTACATAAAGGTCTTAGGCAAAGAAATGCAATGCCAGGGGCATGCAGCACATGGTTAAAGTCTCAGGACAAAAAGACATTACGCAAATAGACAAAACTGTAATTTCAGGTACTTTATTATAGAAATGAAGGAAGGAAGGAACACAGTCCGAAACAAGTATTCTAGCTCCTTGAGAAGGAAGCTGGAGGAAGACTAAATAACTGTGAGGAGATGACAGGTGGCTTGTACACAGTGACAGGCAGGTCTGTCTCCCGCTGTGATGTGGGTCTTGTCCATGAATTCTGCTGGTAATCCCTTCCTGTGGCCAAGCACATTTCTCCTGCGCTAGCACTCTCTTGGTCCATAATCACTCTTTCAGTCTGCCCAGACACAACAAAGCAAACTGCTGTTGCGCTAAGCCTTTCCATTCTTCAATCTGCTCTTGTTCCAGCAGTAGTTCTGACAGCAGCACCAACAGTGAAGGAGACCAGAAGTAGCAGTCCATTCCAAAGCTGAATTGCTGGCTGCCAACTTGTATCTGGCACTGCAACCTACTTGAGCTGTCCTCCTCATGATTTCAAGGACCTGCTGAGTCGGGATGTGCTAACAGCTCAACAGCACAGGCATAGAATCCCAGGCAAAACAGCAGTGGCTGCAACACTAAGATGGCAGATCATGTTCTCTCTCAGCCTCTTGAAGCTACAGTTGATAACAATCTGAGGAGAAAGTGTTTGTCCAGCAACATCTTTTTTGGAGTTCATTTATGATGGAAAGAAAAGAGCATACATCTAGGGCTTTTTGGAAATAAATTTCTTCCTGGTGTGGGAGGGAGGCCTTTGAAGAAACAAGCAGTAATGGGAGTTGTCTGGAAAAGTACTTTGTCTTCTGAGAATGGCAGTCTGTGAAATAACCACTGCTTGAAATATTTCTGGATGAATAAACGTCTCATGGTAGATGTCCACATGATCTCAGATGAAGATATAAATGGGCTGTTCCTCTTGGAACTAGAGGATGCTAGAGGATCCTCTTTTAGACAAGGCGTAGTTATGGTTCAGATACCACACAGCACTTAAAAATACATCTAGGCTTCTATTCCAGGTAACACAGGCTGTGACAGGCACAGTGCGCTTCATGCGATCTCGGTGCTGGTAGGTTCTGGTGCTCTTTCTTTCTGCTAGGTTGTAGCCTGCAAAAGTAAAGATCACAGTTTTGGGACCTGGTTAAGGCTTCTGCCCCAAGTCCTCTGGAGCGGCATCCACTTTTCCCTTCTACTTACCCCCAAAACACAGGAATTTCCCCAACACCTATTGCAACAACATCAACGCCAGAGGTACTCACCGTTTGTAGACAAGTTCCTCTGCCTGCTGGTGGGCACTGATAGGAGCATCAGCTGTTGGACGTGAAGCGATCAACCAGCACAGCACTCAGAAGATGCTGAGCATTGCTTCAGTTTTCACCTACAATTTGCCAGTCCTCATCAGCTCTGCTCCATGAAACTGTTGTTTCCCAGCCTAGTACAACAGTGGAGTTAGAAGAAAGAGAGGCTGTGTGTACAAAACCTTTTTGCAAAAGAAACAGTAATGCTAAATAAATTAGTTGTTGGCCAGAAACAGAGAAAATGGCAAAAACAAGCAGGCACAGGGTAAGCCTGTAAAGTTGCCCAGTGGAAGCTAAGAGAACATGTTATTCAGATGCTTGTCTAGCTGTGCAAAACACGTACTTTCAGGCATCATGGAGACATGGCCATCTGGCCTGCTGGAAACAAATCACTTCTGAAAAGTAACTAGATAATCTGGGGAGAAAAACGGAGCTTTTACTAGCTAACTTAGGACAGAAATCCTGGGTCTGAGGTGATCAGACAACTTGTTACAAGTTTTTTGAACTAAGGGACCTAAATCCTATTTTACATCTGCCAATCTGGTTCTTATCTCCAAAAAATATTCCAAACTATTGCTCCAATCCTCTGAAGAAAAACAAACAAATGACTGTCCATGAAATGAGATTCAAGCTGTCATCTGGCATTCAGTTAGCGCTTCACCAGCTATTATTAATGTAACTTTGCTGCCTTTACTCACAGCTACTTAGCACCCAGTCACCCGAGGTAGCATTCAAGCAACCTTGATCTGAGAAAGGCTCATGAATTCAGGCAATTCAGGCCATACCAAGGCTCCAAAGAAGACTGGCATTGCAGGAAATACCACAGGCAGAAATTTACATAGCAAGAGATTAAAACACAGCAATTGCAAGTGTAGTGTCTCCCAGGCTCCCCAGGCAACACATGTACATGGCTCCTCCAGTGCAAAGACCAGCCCCAGCCCTGTGCAGAAATCACTGAATGTTCTACATTTCTGTATACAAAGTCCTGCTTTCACAGACAACAGATGCACTCAATATGCAGCAACTTAATTGGATTAACCTTTCCAAGGCCATGGCTTTTTAACCTTTTGTCAATCTCTGCTAACACTCAGGCTCCCAACTCTCCATTTATACATCTAAATAAGCACAGGCAGCTTTAAAAATCTGCGGTATCTCAGAGCTGACATAGCGTTCGCTTCACCAGCAGTTCTCCACAGAAGCAATTTAGTAGAACCCAGTGAATACTAACGCATTTCAATGTCTATAAATGGAATTACAACATGACTGCAAGCAATCTTTCCCTCTCCCTTCCCCCCTCCCTGCCCCGACCTTTTTTAAGCCTTGAACAAAAGCTTTTTGAAAGCAAAAACCTCGGCATATTTTTTCTTGCTGCAATAAACACATCAGGAATGTTTACATATTTCTATTAGTTCGATTGCCTCAAGATTTTTGGCACACCTTGGGACAGTTCTATTTTTAAAGTCTTCATTGTGTACAGAATACTTGATAATAAGCTTTAAAATTTGACTGGGCAGAACTACTGCTGAAATGTTTTCTCAAACACATGAGCATTCCAAGAATACAGATGATTTTGCAGATCTCAGCCAGAGGAATTATTCAGATGTCCAAGGTTTAAAGTACTCCAGAAAAACAATGTAAAGCTGTACGATGTCACAGAAAGAAGGTTCTTGTTTTCAAACACCAGAAATCTGAGTTTAATTGTGCACATCTAATCTTAAGGTGAACGAACTGCAGGGAATTAAAGACTTAAGAAAACTCATAATCTTCTTTAAAACTGCCTGACTAAAGCTGCTGACTTGATTTTGCAGAAGCTAACACTAAAGGAGTATCAAAAGGAATACTGAAGGAATATTAAAAGTGACCCAAAAAGGTAGTCCTGTAAGACTTGAGAAAACATCCCCCACCCCATTTTTGGCGCTGCATAGAGCCAAGGGTTGGACTCAATGATCCTTATGGGTCCTTTCCAACTCAGGATGTTCCGTGATTCTATGGTCACTTCCTCTCCAAGCAGTCATTCTGTTGTGGTGGAATCAGGACAAATCATATGGCATTGGCCACAGGTCAAGGCAAAGGAAGAGGAAGAAGTGAGATGGTGTTAACACAGTGTCCTTTCTGGATTTGACCCCTGAAGCATTTGTGTCCTCCCTCCCACTGTTTAGATCAATAGAAATGGAAAGGCAAAATTGCTTGAGGTTCAGAAGACCTGAATGCCTAAACATGTACAACACAAAAGGCACCAGCACGGCAACACAATGTCATCAGATAAAACCACTAGTTCTAGTCTGCCAGCAGCCACACAACACTTCATGCTCACAGCCACCACATCAGCGTGTTGATGCAGGATGCTTTGGAATGGTATTGTAGCACTAAAAGCAATCAAGTTCATCTACAGACTGAGGATACTACTCTTATTTCATTTGCTCCTGCTTCAGTTCTTCTGTTGATATTACAGTCACATAGTAACAATCAGAAGTATTCAAATACAGAACTGTAAACTGAAAAAAATCACACAAGCAACTAAGCAGACTGAACATAATTTACAGTTAGTTAAAATGGAGAAAAAAAATAATCCATTGTAGCATCTTTGCCTTTACTTTTTTTTTTTAATTGCTTTGAACATGAAGTCTTGCCTGCTTACACATCTAATTGTCAGGTGATCATGTCAAATTAGTACTAGCATACCTGAAACCAGGTATTTCAAAGACTAAACCTTCTCTGAACATTTTAAAGAGGTAATTAGTCCAGACAGTTAGGATATTACAAGACTAGCCCAATACTATACATATATCCCCTTTTAGAAAGTACAGATTTTGCCCAAAGTTGATGTAATTGCTTTAATAATCTTACAGATCCCAAAGTCTCAAATACATATAAATACCTATCCAAGGAAAGTGCCTTCACTCTGACAGAGCTTAAAGCAGAACAACACACTCCTCAAGAGTTTGAATACCTTTAGACAATGAGTACTTAAGCCTAGCAATCTCATAATATCATAGAATGGCCTGGGTTGAAAAGGACCACAATGCTCATCCAGTTCCAACCCCCCACCAGACCAGGCTGCCCAGAGCCACATCCAGCCTGGCCTTGAATGCCTCCAGGGATGGGGCATCCACAGCCTCCTTGGGCAGCCTGTTCCAGTGCATCACCACCCTCTGTGTGGAAAAACTTCCTCCTAATTTCTAACCTAAACCTCCCCTGTTTCAGTTTAAAACCATTTCCCCTTGTCCTATCACGAGCCACCCTCATAAGCAGCCATTCCCCTTCCTGTTCATACGCTCCCTTCAAGCATTGGAAGGCCACAATGAGGTCTCCCCAGAGCCTTCTCCAAACTAAACAAGCCCAGTTCCCTCAACCTTTCCTTACAGGAAAATATATTCCTCTGTCATCAATATGACAAAAAACAGGAATTTTAAAACCATATATTTCTATGTTCCTGTGTCTCTAAATTATACTTTTTTTGCAATTAAAGGGAGCCAACTATTTTACTTAGTGAAATAACAATTCCCATGTCTATGACTATAAGTCTAGCTTTCCTTATTGCTGCAAGTATCTACTGAGGTATCACCATCAGAGAGCAACCAGAATGAAGTGGGAGGCATTCTTTGGCAGTGCAGCTATTGCCACAAACTCCAGGCTTGAGGTTTACTCAAAATGATGAGATCCACTTTCATGCTACTGTAACCTTATAATTACTGACTCCACTGAATTGGGAAAATGCCCTTAAAAAAAATACGCAGACAAGTGTAAGAGCAATGCAAAAACCATGAGAAGATGTGCACCCAAGCCCATCAATTTATAGAGCAAATTATTTACTTGAGTTTTTATCTGGAAGCCTGTCTATCTTCCACACAACAGCCCTGTAGGCACTCTCATATTTTGCCGTTCCAACTGAGACTTGTATTACAGGATCAGATTCAATCTCATGTAAAGAACCAAGGCACGTTCTTCTATTCATTTTTGCTTTTAGGGACTTCTGCCTTTGCAAGTTCATGGTCCAAAGTGCTTTGACCCACTGTGCAGGTACTGGAAAGTGTATCATAACATTTTCACAGCATTTCACAGAGGGCAACCGTGTTGAGATCAGAGCAGTTGAAGACATATTTATAAAAGCCTGAAGTTCTACATATGCCCCCTGAACTACTACCATTGCCTTCAGAGAAAATGGAAGGTCTTCTCCATGATACTGTGTCCTGAAGCGCATTAGCTCCAGCCTGCAGGCATCAGGGGGTGTAAACCTGATAATTCGCAATTGCTCAAATTCCTGCATTTTGACGCAGTTGTGGAAATGGAAATCAAGAATATTGATCCATTTCTTCTCCACCTCCTTCTCAAAGTAACGCTCATCCCTCTTCTGGAGTTCCAGGTCGTTTAGAGTTAGAAAGCAGTCCGTACCTCCATTCACAAAACACAAACAATAAACATGTGTGATAACAGCACATTCTGCAAGCTTTCCTTCTCCTTTAGTGACTTTTCCCCAAAAGTTATCCACTATTTCCAGAGTCATTTCTTGCTCTTCATAATTTCTCCTTTGTTTAGAAGTAGTAGGAAGCTTCATAAGCTCTTCCTCAACTGTTACAAGGAAATCAGTGAAGTCATTATAATCTGTGGTTCCCAGCTTTAGCATTTGCTCAATCTCTGGCTCATGGATCACTTCTACCTTTGGATGATACCTTCTTTTCTCTGTATAAGATACACACTCAATCTTCACGGTGTGAATTTTTCCTGAAACATTATAGCTCTCTAATTTGGGTTCAGATAGCTTACAGTGTGGCTGAAGCTGGAATTCTTTGAAAGGTTTTTCGAGTCCTTTTTCATAGTACATCTGTAATATTCCTCCAGCTAGGACCCTAAGGTAAATAGGGCCCCATTGCCGAGATGACATCATATTCTTCTTTTCAGGAATCCTCAGCATGAACGGCCATCCATCAGCTTTCCGGCTCCTGAACAGGCTGTGAGGAACAGCTGGGGGATCTTTGTGCCATTCATGAGAACCGGAGATGGGCAGAGCTCCCACAGCATCAGAGCCATCAGTTTGCAGGTGTTCAAGCCTCTCACAGATGTAGCTGAAGGAGCCCTGGTTAAGGCTCTTCTGATCATGGCAAATCTCTTTTTCTTTAGAATGACAAGTGCCTTTATCAAGTACTTTATCCTTCCCGTACACATTAATGTTAGCTGGAGATGTGCTGAGCGAGCATCCTTCCTTCCAAAAGGGACTGGAAAAACCACAGTCGGTCTGGAAGTATGGGAACTGTCCTGCTGCTGATGACTCTTCTGACTTGTCACAGCTCCCTTGCAGACCAGTGTTTCCTTCATCTACTGATTTGGAGAATGAAGTCTTAACTGAACCATCATTAGTCAAAAGAAGGCTGCTGGGTTTCTGCAAGGCTAGGGAAGAGCAAACCCCAGGTGATGGAGGGTTAGCATTTGGTGGCCATTCAGGAATAGGATAAAGGACATGAATCCCATGCTTCTGGATGCCTGGGTATTCTCTGGTAGGTGTAGTAAGTGGAGAGTTACTGGGTGGGCCAGGACTCAGGTAGAAGTCGACTACAGGAGATGAGAGTGGAGTGCTACCTGTAGAAGATGATCGACTTGAAGATTCATGCACAGTAGAGAGATTGAGTTTCAGTCCATTTGCTTTACAACTGCTCTGATTATGAACCAGTTTCTGAGGTGACTGGAAGAGTGGCTCATCATCAAAGGTAACCCAGTTGGCTGGATTTGTGGAACACATCTTGTAGGAGAAATCTGAAGCACTCGCAGATATATCACCGACAAACCATCTATGAAGAAACAACAGACATAATCTGAAATCAATTCTCTTGAGAGAAAAAAAATGCAAGAAACCCAACCCTTGCAATACTCAAACCACACAAAGCTTAAAAATCACGTGCAGTTTACAAGCCATATAGAGCCATTAATTGGTTGGGGTTGGAAGGGACCTTTTAGACCATCCAGTCACAACCCCTCTGCTGTTGGCAGGAACACCTCCCACTAGATCAGACTGCCCAAAGTCCCATCCAGCCTGGCCTCAAACACCTCCAGGGACGGAGCAAGCACAACTTCTCCAGGCAGTGCATCACCACCCTCATAAAGAAGAATTTCTTCCTTTCATCCAATCTAGACATATCTTCTTTTAGTTTAAAATCATTGCCTAATCTAACGTATTTTGTGTATTACATATTTCTGCTCTTGTCATAGACAGTATGATATCCCATGGGTGTCAAGGACCATATAAAAACAATATTTTCTACCGTACAGCTTAGCTGCATAATACAGACAGACTTTTCTATACTGTGCCTCTGCTTCAAATGAGGTGCACTCAGAATGGTGCAGCTGTCTCCAAGAACAAATCTGGTGCTACACTGAGCTGATGGAAAAGGCGCACATATTACTGCAATCATGGTAAAACCAGTCCACCAAGTTAACTCATGCAACGAACAGCCACTGCAAGGCAGACACTCTCACTGTGTTACAGGCACAGGTGACAGCACCCATATGAGCATCTGCAGGTGAGAGGCCACAGAGAGGATGCTGCCAACATCAGAACCAACCCGTGGCTCACAGCCTGCTCCATGCTCATACCTGAGCTGCCTCCTGGATCTGGGCAGTTATCAGTTCACTTCTTGCACCTCTGGACTCACACCCTTAGAGATCACGTGTCACAGTGAAGATAGAGAGGGGAGGTAGAAATGCTCAAGAAAGAGCTAGCCGTAAGAGAGCCCTTATGAGACCTCATCTGCAGCACAGTGTCCAGGCCTGAGGCCCCCAGCACAATGAAGATGAGGAGTTGTTGGAGTGGCTCCAGAGGAGGGCCACAAAGATGTTCAGAGGGCTGAAGCACCTCTCCTATGAAGAAAGGCTGAGAAAGCTGGGCTTGTTCTGCCTGGAGAAGAGAATGCTGTAGGGAGACCTCACTGCATCCAGAGGGGCTTACGAAAAGGAGGAGACTAATGTTCTATATGATCTGGTAATGAAAAGACAAGGTGGAATGGTTTTAAATTAAAAGAGGGGAAACTCAGGTTAGACCTTGGGGAAAATTCTACACTCAGAAGGTGGTGAGGCCCTGGCACTGCTGCCCAGAGCTGTGGTGCCCCATCCCTGGAGGTGCCCAAGGCCAGGTTGGATGGGCCCTGGGCAGCCTGAGCTGGTGGGGGGCAGCCCTGCCCACAACAGGGGTTGGGGCTGGGTGGGCTGTGGGATCCCTTCAACCTGAGCCATTCTGTGATTCGATGATGGTAGGAACACAATACACCTCTGCTGAAGTGCAGACTAAAAGCCTTCAGCAGAGACGCGATGCTGCCAGTCAAGGCCAAGTAAGTAACAACATATGCTATGTACTGAATTGGCAGGCGTCCTGGAAAAAGCACCAGGCTTCAAATCAATTAATAAAACCACACTTCATCAAACACATTAACTTTGGTAAAGTGCACAGCTAGATGTCCTCTAAGCAGGACTGTAACCAGTATTTACTGGTTATTAATTATGCTTGCCTTTGCTGTTTCAAATAATTCACTGAAATATAAACTCATTGTAGGAGGCGTCATCCCCAAAGTTCTTCCTCCCCACTGCTCCTGACTTGATGCAGAAGTAAGAAATAAATTGCTGATGACTGCAAAGGAATCCACTACAATGAAGCACCACAGGGCCTATATAAACACTGTTCATTTGAGAAACATACTCTTATTGTGTCAGAATGCATTCACATTTGCCTGAAGGCACAACGAAGGCAGAGTTCATTTACACCAAGCCACCTGCACACGCATTACTCTGTTAATTACACTTAGATAATGATGGCTTAGAGCCACTCTCCTTCATGTACAAACAGGCTATTTTCTAACTGCAAGGCAAGGATGTGTGCATATAAGCATGTAACCACAAAAGCCATTCCTCATCTGTAGCATTTGGAGAATAGTCTGTTTCTAAAGACAACAAACTTCAGCCAAGTTAAATCTTACGCTACAAGTCATTATTGCTTAAAATCTCTCCCTTATTTCTTGGCTAGTTAATAGCCTTGAAGAAATCAAACTGTGACACGAAGCACTCAATCTACTGCTGAACAAATACATGCTTGGCACAGAGACACTCTGGGCCTTCATTATTTTTCTGACCTCTTGACTTTTTTGTTCAGTAAAAATATTTACGCTATGCCAGTTATTTTATAAGCATTCTCCTGTCCACAGATTGAGAGGGGGAGGAAAAGAGCAAACAAGTTACAAATGGCTTTCATAGCTCAGACACACAGCTACTACTGTATCCTTCACCCACTCCACCCCTTCATCAAAGTCAAGGGGAAGGAAAATCACAGCTTGTTGCTCTCTAGTTCGGTCGTCACTTTCTCTCCTGTTTCATGCTCCCCTCCTCTGTCCCTTCTGTGGTATTAACAACTGTTTCTACACAGAGCAAGCTTCAATGCTTTCAGCCTTGCTCCATCTGCATCTGGCATTTACAAAAAGCAAGCGACTGCCAGAGAGAGAAGAGCACAGCCGACAGCAAGCTCTCCTTGCTGCACGGGCTCTGGGAGAGATGCGCAGGCACAGCCTGACGGAAATGACGGCGAGCTCAGCAGGCTGCCAAACCCAGCCTTGCCTCCCACTGCAATGTGCTGGGGGGCAAACCACCAACTACTAAAGCTGCGTGAACAAAAAAGACAAGATTAAGTGGAAACATAAGCAAAGACGAAGGCAGTTTACAGGAAAAAAAACATGCGTTTTGCAACCTAATTCCTTCTCACACGACAAATGAAGTTTTTCAGTGCCCTGTAATATTTCCAGATGTTGAGCTATTTCTTTTTCCCAGCTCCTGGTGCTACTCAGCCTTTGTAAAATGTGATGTTGCAGATTACTGAGCGTGTTTCTTCCCGTTAGAAAATGCACTCATACAGTTGTTTGGAGCATACCTGCCAAAGATTTAACTTCAGTCACTGCAATTCTGTGAGGAAGATACTCAGGCAGATGGAGCTCTCCTCTGCACTGACATCATTCACATTCCTCTCAAAGACTGCAGCTTTCACCTTTTATTACTTTTTCAGAACCAAAAAAAAAAAGGAATACTGTAAAAGAAAACAAACAAAAACCCCAACACATGCACAAGAAGCAAACGTTGCAATAGAATCAGAATGGCTTGGGTTGAAAAGGACCACAATGCTCATCCAGTTCCAACCCCCTGCTATGTGCAGGGTCGCCAATCACCAGACCAGGCTGCCCAGAGCCACATCCAGCCTGGCCTTGAATGCCTCCAGGGATGGGGCATCCACAGCCTCCTTGGGCAGCCTGTTCCAGTGCTTCACCACCCTCTGAGTGGAAAACTTCCTCCTAATATCTAACCTAAAGCTCCCCTGTCTCAGTTTAAAACCATTTCCTCTTGTCTTATCATGAGCCACCCTCGTAAACAGCCATTCCCCCTCCTGTTTATACGCTCCCTTCAAGTGCTGAAGGCCACAATGAGGTCTCCCCAGAGCCTTCTCTTCTCCAAGCTAAACAAGCCCAGTTCCCTCAACTTTTCCTCATAGGAGAGGTGCTCCAGCCCTCTGAGCATCTTAGTGCTCCTCCTGTGGACACACTCCAAGATATAGATAGCAGTTCCACTGTTACTGCTCCCTGATCGCCACAACAACCACAAGGAGTGGAGAACAAAAAAATCCAAACAGGTCCTTAAGGGCTATTTTTGTGATGTCATGCTAATACGATGACATGCACCCTCTCCACTGTCACAGGCAGCACCATCCACCAAGCACTTAAACAGCCTTCACAGGCTTACCTACTTTATGAAGTTTGTTCTCTGATGCTGTTACAATAAGTTAATCTTGCCTCTCCAGTTCTAAAAAGTGCTTCAAATTCCTTCTTAAGAATTAGGGCATTCTTCCTTTAAAAGGCAGTAGAGTCAGGATGCAAAACAGATTTGTCTGGGCTCCAAAAAGCTCCCCTGGGATGCATGTAAGCATAACCCAAGCACTTTAGGTTACAGGAAAACAACATGAGACACCATTGATCTCTATGACCACGCATGCTATGCAGCCCATAACATCTGAATTACATGCACGTGTAGCATCTCATTCAGATATGTGACAGGAAATGCCCTTTTTAGAATACTAGGATTACAAACAAAGCAGCCAGCTGAAATGACCGTTGATCCTAAATTAGACTCCAGCAAACCCAAAAGCTGAAACTCATTTCAGCTCATCCCATTCTGTCCAAAATCATTCTTGCTGTTTATCAGATGAACTCAGTCTCTCAGCATCTAACAAAGGTTGCAGCTTCATTTCTTCATTTTATTACCTCAAGGACATAAGGAAGAGGATTTCTGTACCAATATTGTGAGATTTCACAGGCTGTAGCTATTACCAAGTCCTTTTCTGCTTCTAAAATCTCAGATCAAGTTTGCAGCCAAAATACTGCTCAACTCCCACAGTCCGCTGCTGCAGTGCAAGCATAAAACTTGCTTGCTGCAAGGGGCAACTCAAAGCATTGGCTTTGGTATGTTTCATCCTTGTTCCTCAGCCAGCTGAGGTCAGCAACCTCGTCCAGCTGTGTCTGCACTGCCCTGATGGACTATGACCCCCATACATCAGCACATGGAAATTACATTTCCAGGAACATCTTCATCCACTCTTTGCATGCTAACTGGAAATATAACACAAAACTCTCCTAGTAAGCACTGTCCCATAACACCATATGAGTTTGCTGTACAAATATGCAGACAGTTCTTAAAGCATTTTGCCATCAAGTGTAATGGCTTCACAGGGAGGTACAAATTCTCTGCAGATTAAGCAATAACACAGATATGATATATAAAGTGCCCTAAACATTCTTGTAACAGCTAACGAAAATATGGCAATTTTATCTCTGAACTTTATAGCCATCTTCCTTGTATTGCTGCTTGTTTATCACATAACTACACTGAAAAGAAAAAGACAACCAAAACTTGAAGAACACTTTCTATGTAAAGCATAGGTTGATTTACGCTGATTTGCCTCAAGTTCTGTTGTAAGACTGCACATAGCTGCACTTTTATTTAACTCTGCTCCACATTTCCAAGACATAAAAACATCTTCAACCCATGCTGCAGCAAACACAAGCAAATGGCAAAGCTGACTGGGAACAGGAATTTCTTGGCTTTTGTTTGTGTTTTGGACATACACATGGAGTCTCCCGCTGCATTACTCGTGCGCTAACTTCTCAAAAACAAGTTGCTGCTGTAAGGGTCAGCAATACTTCAAAGCGTGACAGGAACTGGCGCTTGCATTGCTGGCTCTGCAGGGCACGGGCACAGCTGGGAGAAGCTGTCAGGGTGGAATTCCCTGCTCCCAGCCCCAGCAGTGCATCCTCACATCCTCAGCATGAGGCAGGAGCAGCTCGCTCCATCCTGAGTCATGCACAGTTTATGGATACAGCAGCTGATATCGCACCCACAGGTGTGAAAAAAATTAACACTCTCAATGGCATCAGCACACTGCAGCTCCAGCAGAGCTTATGCTTGCCATGGGAATAAAGCAAACCTCACAGCTGGATACTGTCTGTGCTGGGGGAAAAAATAAGGTAGCAAACATATAAACACTGCAGCAAGCATGTGGTAATAGGCTACCGTGTCATTAAAATGTCATGTCTGTTTACTGGCCCAAATGCTTTGTCCCTGGAGAGTGCCCAGAGCTGAGGACAAACACTGGAGTGCTGCAGAGCAAAACACCCACTTCTCTGCACAGCCAGACAGGGATGGCCTATCTCGTTCTGTATATACTAGAAGTCCAGCTGGAAGGGACCTTCAGAGATCATCTCCTCCCACTGCCCAGCCATCTCAGGGCCAACCAGAAGTTACAGCACTCAATGAGGGCATTGTCCAAATGCCTCCCGAACACTGACAGTCACAGGGCACCTGCTGCCTTGCTATGCTGCCCCTTCCAGTGTCTGACCACCCTCAAGGTGAAGAAGGTTTCCCAGTGCCCACTCTGACCCTGCCCTGGCACAGCTCTGTGCTGTTCCTTCCTGCCTTTGGTTCCCAGGAGCAGAGCCCTGCACTGCCCTCTGCTCCCCCTCCTCAGGAAGCGGTTGTATGGCAATTCAGCACTGCTACCCCAAACCATTCCCATCTTTGCCATGGAGTAACCACACCAACCTTCACTGGTAGGTGCTAGAAATAAGCTTCCCATGCCTGGATCCATTCTACCAGCCCTTCCCTAGCACTTGCATACCAACTAATTGCAAAAACTGCCTCAAAAAGACAACAAAACCACACGTGTGACTGGTCCTGCTTAGGCAGAGCTCCCTGTGTGGCACACCATGCTCCGGCCCTCAGCTCATGTGCATGTTGTCATGGACAGGATGCCACAGTCAGCATGGAATGGAAAAGCTAATTTCAGGGCCTCTTTCCACCAACATTACATATCATACTGTGCGCTGGGGGGAGAGGTGGGAGACACGTTCTGACAGTTTTGCATCATTATTTAAAGCCTTGCCATGCTGGGGTGGCCTATAGGCAGCACTGGCCCCCTTCTTCAAAAGCAGCACAGCACAGCCAGCAGAGCCCTCTGACAGAGCAGCACTGCTGGCAGAGCCACCATCTGCAAACACTGCACCTTTCCCTGTCACAGGGCTTGGGGACTCACACCAACACAACTCCATTGTGTTACTGAATTGGCCCATGGCGTCAGAGGTGAACGTTGCTGAGACTGCAGCAGAGGTTGAACCTTCCTTCCCACATCTCTCTGCATTTATTGCTGTGAGACAGACGGCAGCAGAGGAGCAATCTGACACTGTGGCATCTGACATACAAGTGCGGATGGAGCAAAAAAACCGAGTTGCTCCATGCAGAAAAAATGGCACCCACTGACATTCATGGATGCTTGCTGAAAGTTTATGGAGACCCAACAGTGAACATGAGCACAGTGAGGCTGTGGGTGGTGTTTCAGCAGTGGCAATAGCAATTACCTCCACTGGTGCAGATTTGCACAGGTGTAGCATGCAGGCTCTTGTATATTGCTGGCAAAAATGCAGAGCTAATGGCAGTGACTATGTTGGAAAATATTGTTTTGTAGCTGAGAATTTGCTCTATCAAAAAGTGTTGCAGCAGCCTTTGTAGTTTACATGGAAATAAATAGGAGGCATTACTTTCAGAGCAACTCACGTGCAATTCCTATCTCAGTCATATAGGAATCCTCATCCAGATTCCTCTCCAGAAGCTCCTCTGGGATGGACGTGAGAACAGCCCAACTCCCTGAAGCAAAATACTTCAGCTCTCACTCAACATCAATCAGAACCATGAGGCAAAGATGGGAAACAAGAGCAGCCGTGCCCTCCGGCACCACCCGCTGCGCTGCGTGTCAGAGGTGACATCCACACACACAAACACGGCCTTCATTTGCCTCAATTAGAGATCTGGACACGGGTAGCAATGCGAGCAAGCTGCCCCATTACACTTACACACATCCCATTGTTTTCCCGAGTGAGAGAAAATAACTTTGTGCGGAAGGAGGGAGGAAGGAGGACAAGCAGACCCGAGCGCGGAGCCAGGCCCCAACACGGCTTCTGATCAGAGCAAAGCCCAGCACGGCTGCTTTTGTTTCTCTCTCTGTTACGGACGTAGGAGAGCCGCGGCCTCCAAACATGGACCACGGAGCCGGCAGGGAGATGAGCGGTCCCGATGTAAGATCCCGCAGCCATCGACTCGCTCCCGCAACGAGCGGCTCCGAGTGCCCCGCGGCGAGGAGAGAACATCCCAACGCGGCAGAGTTTAACGCAACCGGCTGCGCTGCTAGAAACCGCGAGAGAGCCTCCAGGAATTCATCCCGCTTCCGTGCGGTACGAAAACAAACCGAGAGCCCAAACTAAGGAAGAATGAGCCCCCGCCGTCCGGCGCAACGCCCGACCCAAACGCAGCTCCGCGGCCGCTCCCGACGGCGGCTCGGCGCTCCCGGCACCCCCAGCCACGTCCCTTCGCCGCCAACAAACGCTTACGGGCGGAAAAACAGAGCCAAATGTTTTTCAACTCGCCCAAAACAAGAATCCCACCCACCGGCTCGCCCTTGAGCCCCCAGCTGCACTTTCCCGAACACCAAACTCCGCTTTCGGAACAGACGCTACCGCCCAGCCCCGACTGCCCGCGCCCCGCTGTCCGCCCCATCCCGGCATCGCTCCAGCGGCCCCGGGAGCAACTCCTTACCCGGTACTCCAGGAGGGAGACGCCGCCAGCAGCAGACGCAGCACCAGCGGCCGGCACCGGCCGGGCAGGAGGCGCTGTCGCCCCGCAGGCGGGGCCAGGATCCGCCTCGCAGCCCCGCCCCGGCACGGCTCGGGTGGGGCGGGGTCGGGTCGGGTCGGCTGGCTTCGATAGGAAAGGTTGGGCTGGCGTGGGGTGGCATGGCACGGCTCGGCAAAGTTCGGCTTCACCCAGCACGGCGCAGTTCGGCACAGCGCGGCTCGGCTCAGCCCAGCATGGCACATCAGCGTTTGGCACCGTTCAGCATGGCTAGGTATGGTTCAGCACAGCTCAGCAAGGTTCAGCTCGGCATGCCACAACTTAGCATGATTCGGCATGGCCCAGCACAGCTCTGCGAGGTTTGGCTCGACATAGCACAGCACGGTTTGCCATGGCTCTTAGCTGCACAGCTCAGCGTGGTTTAGCATGGCTCAGCACTGCTCAGCACAGTTAGACGCATTTTGGCATGGCTCAGCGTGGATTCACACAACTTGGCATGGCCCAGCAGGGCTCAGTTTGGTTTAGCACAGCTCAGCTTGTGACCTAGCACAGCTCAGCTCAGCACAGCACATCTCAGGCTGACCTGGCAGAGCTCAGGTCAGGTTGGGATGTTTCAGCCTGGTGCGGAACAGGAACTGGAATGGACTCAAAATCGGAGGTGAACTGAGAAGTGGAAGCAGAAATACGGATGTAACCAGAAGCAGACTGTGAACTGGAAGTGGGCACTGAGCCAGAAGTAAAACTGCAGCTGGAAGGAGGTGGAACCTAAAGAAAACGTGCGACTGGAAGTGGAACCAAACCCTGACTGAAGGAGCGAGAGTGAATGGCTGGCCGGAAGTGACCTCAGAGCCAGAAGTGAACACAGAACAAAAGAGGAACTGGAAGTACAAATGTAATGGAAGCAGACATGAAACAAGAAGTGGAAATGTAACCCAAACTAAACTAGAACCGGAAGTGATCGTGGAACTGGAAGTGAAAAAGGAAGGAAATGCAGAACCGGAAGTGGAACCACGATTGGAAGTGGAAGTAGATGAGTAACCGGAATTGAAAGTGGAAGCAGAAGTAAAAGCGGATTGGAGCAAAAATGAATCCAAAACCGTAAGTGGAACATGAAGCCAAAAGTAGAAGATGAACCAGAAGTGGAAATTAAACCAGAAGAGGAAGTATAACCCCAACTGGAAATGGAATGGGAAGTTGAAGTGGAATCAGGAGTTAAAATGTATTGCCTGTGTCATGCAGGCAATGAGCTCTGGGCTGAGCGAGGTGGCTGCCTGAGGCCTCCATAAGCATGCCCTGGAGATGCTGGAGTGCACAGTGCATCCCCCGTCTCCATGCACAAGCTTGTGTGGAGGCTGTTGCTGAGGCACCATGCACACCTCACAGCCTGTGGCAGAGCTGGAGCAGAGAGACCTCCTCAAAACACAGGGCAGCACTATGGGTTTGGATGTTCCTCCAGTGTCCCCAGTCAATATGGGGTGCCCTTCTCACTGAGTCATGCACGGATCTCACCATTAGCCCCTCCACACACTTATCCCCATGTGCACACACGGTGTCCAGACCATCTGAAGTAAACAGCACTCAAAAAAGGAACTAGAGAAGGGGCAACTCACACTGCATCACCTTTGATAGGACTGGTGTGGTTGGTGTCACAGCTCTGACTCAAAGGGGAGCTCTTGAAAGGGGTACCAAGACAAGAAGAGCAGCTGTTGATCACAGCAAGGAGATGGGGGCCAGGCTGACTCTCCTGCCACGAATTTTTGGCAGGACACTCCATTCTTGCAGCTTTACCTGGATTCTTCCCTGGCATGAAGACCGATGTTATAAAGCAGGCTGGGTGATTTTTCAAGGAGCCAGCTCCATGTACATAGTTCAGACTCACTGCTCAAACTTCACATGAGGAGTTGTATAAAGGCTGTTTATAAAAACCACGGGGATTTCTTTATTTTGGTGCAGTGACAAGGACCTGGGACAGTATGCAGGGGCTGCCTTGGATGAGCAGCCTGGGTGACTGTGCTTGTTGCAAAGTAGACTTGCTCCAATTATTGCAGGGGAGGTGATTAATGATATATATATATATGTGTACATGTATATATATGCCCACAGTAAGGCAAGTCGGTATCACCCAACCAGTTTATCATATGTTCCTGGATAGTTAGGCTTGGGGATGGGGGGGAGGGGGTTAGAAGAAAGCAATAGTGAAAAGACAGAAAATAAAAGCAAGGGTTCATTATAGGAATGCAGAGATAGTGACCACTGCAGTTTCACATTGCACGAATCTGGAAGGCAGCAGGGATGGGGAGTGCAACTTCTCAGTCAGCGATGGGGTGTTCTGAGCAAAAAGGCAAACAACGAAAAAAGGCACAAAAGGGGTCAGGCAAAAATGGGCCAAAAGGCATAAAAAGGCAGTAGTCCTTTGTTTGCAAAGTCCTTATAAATGATCTGGGCTTTCTCTGTTTTCACAAGATAACAACACGTTTTGCACATTCAACACGAAAGCGCAGCCTTATCTACTCCTGTGCAGCTAGGGCCCCTCATCTTAGGGTCACTTCCATCTATCTCAGAAGCAGAACATGAGCTGGGACCCTCCCCTTATCTTCGTTGCCCCTGGCAACCACGTGTAGGCAGCAGGGAGTCCTTTAGAGTCTCCCACAGGCCTCTCAAGCATCTTCTGAGACAAAAAACTTCTTTGTATACACTCACAGGGCTGCAACACTATCCTCATGCAACAGCAGGCACTGGTTTCTGTAAAGCTCAGAGGTGTAGGAACCTGGGCCAAATCTATTTTGTTTGTTTAGAAATTACCCTACATTTTTGAAAACAGCAGCCTTGCCTATTAAAGTGAGAATATGATCACTGGAGTGTATTATACATAAAGAAGGAGCACGTTTTCTAAAAAAAAGGAAAGGTTCCATTTTACTTTTAGATTGGCACAAAATTCTTTGATTCAGCTAGATGGAGCAAGGGAGCAAGCCGAATATTAATTGTTTGGCAAATTCTATGTTAAATTGTAATGCTTTGTACTGGTGAGCATTTCACATTTTATCATCATGGTGGTAGGAGATGGAGATCCCTTCTCTAAGCCTGAACTTAGAGTCTTTCCAAGGGAAGGGAGACCTGGGCTGGGGGTAAGCTCTGGGTTTCCCTGGTCAGATTCATTTCTCAACAGATTCCTTCACATCCATCTGAGGCAGGCTGTATTTGGTGGGTTGGCAAGCATGGATATTGCAGTGCTGCTTCCATGTGGTAAGGCCAGCTGGCAAGGGGCTTCAATGACTTCATGCAACCTCAGTGCTCTGTAGAATAAAGAAGGTGCTCTGCTAAAACCCTGAGGTGATTAAGCAGGAGGTAAGTGAACTGCTTGGTGTTTTAGGAAGCATCAGGAACATCCTTTTTCCTTAGAAAAGTATTATCTGATTTCTTGGGGAAGTCTATAAGCAACATATCCTCTTCTCCAAATCTTCTTCTCCAAATCTTTATTGCCAAAAGCTGTTGCTGCTGCCTAGAAAAGATGTGAAAGTGATGGCAGGAGCTCTGAGCAGCAAAAGAATGGGAGTGGAGCACGTGGTCTCAGTCATTTATTGGTCTGTACAATGTGCATCTCAGTGCTGTGACTGTGGAATGGAGTTCCACTTGTTACACTGAGGTTATGTGTCAAGGCATTACGTAGAGCTATGTGGTTGCTGTAAGGAGGAGCACATATTTCAGTGTGCACTGTACAGAGGTGGTGAGTGTTACTTGTAGGGGGCATACAGGTGTTTGGGCTCTGTAGTGTAGCTGGGTGTATCTTGTAGGATTATTTACAGAAGCATGACTTTGTCTATGCATAGGACATGCTTAGAACAATTTGGCATACAGAACAATTATGGTCAGATGTGCATCAGTGTGACACTTGTTTGGAACAATGGAAGTGTATTTTTGGAGGGCAGCAAGGTTGTGCTGCTGTCTCAGTTCAGCATAGGGCTGTAAAATGGGGCTCTTCATTCATGGTATGCCTATTCTTGTGCATGGAGGCAATATGGGGGCAGTGTAATATCAAAGGAGCCATGTGCAGTACATGGGTTACATGGGAGATCATAGAATCACAGAATGGCCAGGGTTGGAAGGGACCTCAAGGATCATTAATCTCCAACCCCCCTGCCACATGCAGGGCCACCAACCTCCACATTTCATAGCAGCCCAGGCTGCCCAGGGCCCCATCCAATCTGGCCTCCAGGGATGACAGGGCATCCACAGCCTCTCTAGGCAGCCTGTTTCAGCACCTCACCACTCTCTCTGTAAAGAATTTCCCCCTGACATCCAACCTAAATCTTTCCTCCCTCAACTTAAAACCATTTCTCCTTGTCCTGCTGCTATCTACCCTTTCAAAGAGTTGATTACACTCAATCTGTAGCACTGTCTCAGGCAGCTTGACACTGCTGCTGGGTGCACATCTAGGGTAACAAATCATAATTAATTCCTCTTAACTGTTTCAACAGCTGGGTTTTCAAAGTACTACTGCATCTGAGCAGGAGAATTAGAATTCTCATCTTTACTTGTAATGCATGTTATGGTTACAGTCTAACCTTACAGCAATTTATTGTCGTCCCATGAAAGTACAGTTTGTGCATTTGGGTATATTTGTCACATTGCATTTTTCTATATTCTTTAATATCTTAATAGGTGAAAAGGCCTAAGAACAACCATGCTTTTGCATGGAAATAAAAGGGAATCTAATGGGGCTCTTAATCCTCTGATACTCTTGTAATTGAGAGAAGAACTTGGTCTCACAATAATGAAGTGAATGCCCGTTGTTTTGGCAAAAGTGTGCACATGTATTCATGTTGTGTTTGAAAACTAGCCAGAAAATTGCTAAGTTTGCCCCATGTAGACATGAGGTCAACTGAGTCTCCAAGGAAAGAGAAACTTTTCACTGGAAGAGGATGGAAGTTGCAGTGTGAACCCTGGCAGTGTAGGCAGTGAATGATCGTGCTCCTCTATAAAAGAGCTGCTTAGAAATTGTTTTTCTTTGCTCTGCAGATTGCTAGCAGGTTGCTGAGAATTTCCACCTTCAACATTTATTTCAGTTAGACCATCATGAACGCTATCCCAAATACCTCCCCAACAGCTGGATCTGTCAGTGTGGGTATCAATGCAATAAGCATCCATGTACTGACACCAAGTATTAAGGCTACTGGATCATAAGCTGGGGCTCAAGAAGATGATAACTTGCTGTGTATTTATCTATTGCTGAAGGAAAACAACTTTAGAAAGGGCTTTGCAGGCAAAGGGATCTCACAACTTCTATAACTGTCAGGGGGTGTTAGATAACAAATGGACATATTTTGTTCTAATATTTTTTTTCTCATTCAATATTTCTGTAGTCATAAAATTGAGTCTTTGTGATTGTTCAGAATGAACAGATTATCTATTTAAATGGCTGACTATCTCAGTAATTAACGAGATCTTACACTTGAAGCACAGTATATTGTTACTCGCAGGTGCTTTGTGGCCTATGCTGTGGAGCCAAAGACTTCTAGGTGTTACATGCTTAGAGCAAATGTCTCTGTAGCAATGGCATCATCACAGTTGTCTCTGACATGGGGTGGAGTTATCAAGGCATCTATTTATAGGGCATATGACATTTCCATTGAAAAGGAGAACTTAGTCCTGGTCATTCTCAGGTTTGAAGCAAAAGTAAAAAACTGAAGTATTTCAGGCAGGTTTTATTTTTCTGCACAGCTTGATGGAGTAGGCTGAATTTCAGCCAGGATTTTGTTCACTGTTAGGAGCTCACCTTGCTACACGTGTTAGGGTGACCCACAGCCAGTTGGTAACGTTACTGTATAAACAAGTGGATTTAAGGTATTCTGTGAAATGGTCTGGGAACTTCTGTGCTGTATTTGGGATTCCTCTCTTCTATCAGCATAATCTGTTTTAAAATTCTTTTCAGTTTACGTTTCTCCTACTCAACAAGCCATCTGCTACTGAACTTTGTTCCTTTATATATGTGCCAAAGTCCTAAAGGAAATATTGACTTAAACAGAAAATTCTTTGAGGCTTTAAAGTGTTCTTAATACTACATGCTATCTTTTCAAGCCTTATAGAATTGCTTTTCTCTATTTGTTTTTAGAATGCATGTCAGACCGTCTTAAAAAGACTTGAGCTGATGAAACAGTTCAATCCTAAAGGATCCTGGGACTACCAGGTAAGTAATCTGTCTCTGTCAGCAGACAAATGAGCACTGTCAGACTGTTTTCCTTGGCACCCCCTGAATGCAAATATATCTTTCTGCATCTCATTGGCAGAGGTTTGAGGCAAGAGAGCAAGTGAAACAGACAAAGCTTGCAAGGGCTTGTCTCCAAAGCCTAAGTTATGACTGATCCTGGGGCCTGCCTATGACAAACTTTACCAAATAAGTCTGAAGTGGTTACCTATATTTCTGTAGATAGGCTTCAGTCCTGGTCAGAAAGAAGTCTAATTGTTTTCAAATTCCTATTCGCTTTGCTGGATTAAAATTGCCTGTGAGATCTGTGTTAGCCTGTCAGCAATGGGGTTGGGTTCCATAGATGGGTGAGTACTCATACTGCAGAGGCAGTTCTTATTCAGTTGCATTGACTGCATCCAGGGAGATTCTGGGAGGACTTATAGCCCCAGTGCCATTGTTGCTGTAATTCAGGGCTACATGTCCTTTCCTACCTAGAAACATTACACATGACCTCCAAGAAATATTTAACTGCATTCAAAAAGCAAAGGATTTGCTACTGGATTTATAGGAGTGAGTCCATAATAGTCACCGTCAGCCCTGAGATTCACTGGAAAATAAAAATGACTGAAATAGTTTCAATTGGGTTTGGGAATATAGGGCAGTTTTATCAGATTTCTGTTTATAGCTTTTCATGCTTTTCGTTTCTGCATGGGCTTGATGGAGAGGATAAAACATAAGAGCATTAAGATTTTGATAAGTTGCAATGTGGTGGTATTTCTTTTGACTGTTTGTGGAATGAAATCTGATTCTGTTGTTTGTTTTTCCTGTCTAGAATTCCTGACCTTGGCTATTGCTTCAAACTAACAAAGAGAAGCCATTCTGCTATTTCAGTTACGGTGCTGCTTGCTCTGAGGTTGAGATGGATTGTCTGACAGGTGACAGCAATGAGGGAGTCAGCAGGGAAATGGCCTTCTGTTTGGATCAAGAAAACATTCATAGGGAGTGAGCACTGGCTGTCAGCCTGTCCCTAGCTCTGTCATTGGTCCAGTGTGGCCTTCTGTCCATTTCCTAGTTATGGGATTTGCTTATGTGAGAGATGGCAGCACTGCCTTAGCAGAAAGGAACAGCAATGTATCAGAATTAAGTAAAAATAGCACTGGAATCTTTTGGAAAGGAAGAAGAAATAAGACAATTCATTAGAATCTGACCTAATGCCTTAATGGGTTATGCTCAGGTACAGAGCATTGCTCCTGGCAGCTTGGACCCAGTCTGTGCTGGTTCCAATCAATCTCCAGGGGAAAAAAGTTATTTTGTTTTACATTAGGGGTGAACTCAGTTTAAAAGATAGCATGAGCAATTGAGCTTGACATAAGTTGTTG
Source organism: Lagopus muta (assembly GCF_023343835.1). Classification (NCBI taxonomy): domain Eukaryota; kingdom Metazoa; phylum Chordata; class Aves; order Galliformes; family Phasianidae; genus Lagopus; species Lagopus muta. The sequence goes on from NC_064434.1 coordinate 99,945,712, forward strand.
AGCACTGGCCAAGTGTGGGTAGAGGTGGACAGATATATTGCTCCTCCTTATATGAAAGCACAGTGTGCCAGTTTCATCAGCTGTGCTGATTTATTCTTTATTTCTGTCTCTCAGTACATTCATACATTGTTATGGATTCTGGCACCAGACTGAATCCAGCCACAGATATAGGACAGGTATGTGAAGCAGTATTACTATTTTCACCATGTTAGAGATCACACTGCTCTCAGGCTTTTCTAAATGAACCATTAATCCTCTTTAGCTTGTGCATTTGCAGATTTTCATTGGGTACCCAGTGAGAAATTTTAGGCTGGCTATGAAAACCAGTTTGACCCACAGTTAACTGTGCAACAGGCACAGGGTTGTGAATCCAGAGGAAACTAGTACAAAGAACTTATGTACTTTGTGCACTAACAATCACAAAGATGTTCTGCAAATAAAGGTAATAAACACAGGGATGTCTGATACACTGAGATGTCTCATCAGGCATCTGCACGTTCTTACCTAGCCAGTGCAGTACTGTTCCTTTGCTAACTCTAGATGTCAGTATAATCCAACTCCAGCGATGCTGCGGCAGGATTTAATACTTTAACACGAGGTGCAGAGCTCTGCTATCACTGAAATGAGACTTCTTTGAAAATGACGTTTTCTGAAAGAGATGTTTTCTTAGTAGTGGCCGAAGGGAAAGGGAGCCTTTGTCTTCTCAGCCTGTCAGATTGGGGCTGGGACTCAAGATATGGAGCCCATCAATGAGACAGCAATTTCTTCTGTCCTATGAATTGCTGCAGAAGATCTGGGGTGGGAAAAAGAGAAAAGGAGGTAATAAAGCTGTGAGATCATGGAGGTGGGTTAAGGAATGTTTGTGGAGAATCCTCAGAGCAGTCAGTCGAATATCTGTCTCTGTGAGCATAGAGTACAGAGCTTCCTCATATAGGACTGTGTGTACGTGCTCCTCACAGCTGCTTTATCAACAAATTCATGTCCTGTACTTAACAGCACATGCATTTGTCTGTATGAGTAAATGGCTTCATCTACCAGGAAATGCAGTTACACCACAGTGTGAGCACAGGAGTTGTACAAAGGTGCCAAGCTGTACTCAACAGAAAGGTGAAGGGTTTAGAGATGAAAAGTAAGGATTTAGCCAGGAATGGAGGACTGAGGACTCTGAAGTCATCACTGTTTGTTTGTTCTCGTGCAGAAAAGAACAAAAATGCATAATGAATGTAACCTTGTTTGGATGTTTATGTGGATAAGAGCATTTGTCCAAGGCCTTGGGCTCTTCATTGTGAAGGTTCTGTGCTGCCCACCGAAAGGGAACTTGTACACTTGAGAGCCTGAGATGTACAGAATCCCCACATTTGGAGACATCCCAACAGGATTCTGTGTGTGCTCTTTGTGACTGCCCAAAAAACAAGGCTGCTTATTCATCCAGGGTACACCTGCAAGACCTGCAGGCCTTTAACTGCTCAATGCTTGTGTAAATGCGTGATAAAAGAAACAGTGCATGCAATCAGAGTAGTTGGGTTTTGTCACACTGGCTTTATTCTGGGTTCAGGGTGCTTTTCTGTTCTTTCCCAGAAACATGAGTACTGCTCCTTACTGTAAACAGGAACAGAAGTAGCCTGCACACTGCCACTCTGTTCAGTAGAGAGAACTGAAATAACTTTGCTGTGCCAAAATCTCTATCTCTAACAGAGTCTGCAAGCCTCCCTCTGCACACTGTCTTCTCCTGAAGTTCTCATTGCCTTTCCTTGGCAGTAGGGACACTACTATGGTTAACACTTTCAGCAGTATTACTTCCCCAGATCTGAAGTACCAAGATCTTGCATCTGAATTTTCATGTTTTGCTTCCTTTGCTGTTTTACTCTGCCTTTAAACATAATTATTAAATATAATAATTTAATAATAATTAATAATTTATGAAGTAATTATTAATCTAATATTATATTAATAATTCAATATTAAAATATTGTAGTATTAAATCAATGTGTTCTTCAGCTGCTTCAATCAGTGCTGTTCTCTGCAGCTATGTCCTCATGTATATATTTACATAGCAGGCCTGCATATACAGCATGAGTTCACTATACTTAAGGCTAAACAGAGTTGCTTAATGCAACTTTTTTTCTCCTGTTTACAGTTCCCTTCTGTAAGCCATACTGTGTGCACATGTGAAAGGAAAGCTTGAGGAGCAAACTCTCCCTGTGAAAATAGGCTTATAGCAGAGGGACTACAAGGCAGTAGGACTGTAATGGAAGAAAACAATCCATGTTCAGGTGGCTCAACTACTGTGATTCATGGAATTTTCACATTTCATTTCTCAATCTCTGTTTCCTCCAGGAGAGAAGATTGCAGCCAGATCATAGCTGTGCTGCAGATTCAAATGAAGAGTAAGTGGAAAATAATGTTATCTAGATGTAACTGAAAATCCTACAGATTTCGTTTGGAATTGCTGCAAGGATGGGAGACACTCACTGCAAGACAGTATGAAATTGCCTGGTTATTGTATTGGGGTTGTTGGTTTTTTTAAACAAATAAACAAAACTTGGGAGAGAATTATCACCTTATCACCTATTCTTAGTCCAAAAAGGACTTAAAAGCACTGAACCTGGACAAACAGTCCTCAAGTGGAGATGCAAAAAGGTATGAGGGACACTGAGGGCTGGACCCTTCTATGAGCCCTCAGCACACACCACTACAAAGAGAAAGATAAGCAGGAATTTTGACATTAGCTCACTGTGATGAAGGTCTTACATATGTAATGGCAGTGGTTCAGAGGGAGATCTTAAAACGTGACCAATAGCTGATTTATCCTAAATTAAAGAGGATGGCTTTGTCTACAGCAATCCTAGGGCTATGCTGGGGACTTGATGGAATTTTAGTTGATGTGCTATCTTGTCTTCTCTGATTAAAGATGTAAACTAGAGATGCTAAGGTTTCTAACAAAAGACTGATTCATTCGACACATTCAGCTTATTCCTTTCATGTCTTTCTCTCATCTTTTGAACACCAGAGGACATCAGAGGAAGGACCTGGGAGGAATGAAATGTTACTGATTGTTATTCCTGAGGTGATTTATACCCGCTTGGGTGAGGGACAGGACAAGGGCAAAGTTGAGGGATGGGTTGGCTCTGGGTGCTCCCTAGGTTCAGTCTCTGGCTTTAATGTTATGGCCTTGCTACCTTTTCAAGGCAACGCTTAGTTCTGTTGAAAGTAAGGGAATTGTATATGTCTGGGAACTTGTGGAAAGGTGAAAGGACCCTTGTTGGCTGGTGAGGATGGACCAGCACTGTGATTGAGTCTGAAGAAGACAATGGCTGCTCGGGGCTGCCCTGCAGTGTGATTGAATCTTGGGGCAGGCCTGGCCTTCTCACAGCACAGCAGGGTTGGGAACACCATCAGCAGTTCCCTAGGAGGTCTGACACAGTGCCATCTCACCGGTTTGCGTAGAGTAGGCAGATGCTGGCTGTGCTGCTTTAGGAGTTTTCATTTGTGTGAGCAGGCTCGTCACAAAGAAGCCATTGCCAATGCTCTTGGCCCAAAAGGAAGAGAGTGCCCAGACTACAAATAGGAGTGCATTCAGCGCCCATGAGGATGCCCCCAAATGCTGGGTTTGTTGAAAGCTATTCAATCCACCACAGTGGATGTGCAGTTTTCTATGCTCCAGTGCTATCCCAAAGCCATGTGTTTCTCCAGGGCTTGGTCCTGCATTTTGTAATGCAACTCAGCAGTGTAAAGGGCCTTGAAACCTTGTCCCCAGCAATGGTCAATCTCAATTCTCTTCCCTTTCAGTTGGAGCTGTGGCATGGACAATCACACAGCAACGGTCTTCAAGAGTTCATCTAGTTCACAGCACTTGAATTAATGCTCTCTGAAATGTTCCCTCCAGATGGAGCATTCCTACAAGCTTTCTGGAGTGCTGAGATGGTCCGACAGCAAGCTATGAGAAAATGGGAAAGCAGAAAGGTCCCAGCGGTAGAAATGAGCCAGCTGCTGCTTCTGCTGGAGGGACAGCTCGCCGAGCAGCTTCTTGGACAGCCAGCTGTAAGTCCACAGCACGTGTTGATCGGTGAGCTCGAGGAGGTGGGTGTTGGCCTTCAGCCTGGTGCGCTGCAGCAGGTGGCCCAGCTCCTGCCTAAGGAAGCCAAACATCAGCACATAGTCGTACTGAATGAGGCAGGGCAGGCACAGGCTGACGAGTGGTTTCCAGGCTGTGCCGGCATTTTGCATCCCCGTGTCTAAAGCCTCCTGGACAAAATTGCTGAAGGAAGAGCTTCTGTGCATGCTTTGCAGGTAAGCAGCGACCAGCCTCTGGAAAGGATCCCTGACAAAGAGCACTTTGGTGTAGGACCCTATCACAGCTTCTATCGTGCTCAGGTTGAGCCTGCCCAGCTCTGTCTGCAGAGTGTGCTGCTGAGGGTAGGGAAGCGGTGCTGGGAGCGTCCCATTTTCTTTCTCTTCCAGCTCTTCCAGCAGCTGCTGCCATCCCTCCACCCCTGTTGCCGGCACCTGGCAGTAGAGGAAATTCAGCTTGGTGCTCACCCTAACCCTGGAGAGCAGATGAGCTCTCTCCTCACGGCTTGTCTGGAGCATGGTGGCTTTGCCTGACCGGCTGCAGAAAGCTCTCAGGCTTTTCTTCCTGAGCTGCTGAACATGGAGGAAGGTGTCCAGTGTCAGAGTGAAATCCTCCTCCGCCTTGGGGGCCATGTCACCTGGGAACACCATACAAACACAGGAGGTGAGGGAAGCCTTGCTGTGACCATGAGCCAGCACCACAGATGCTGTGGGCAGGCTCTCCTTCCAGTTAGTGCTGTTATCTCATGGGGTCAGAAGGCGTGATGGATTCTGTTCCTGAGCTCTCTGAGTGGCTCCCTATGACTGTGAGAGCTCACAGATGCCCAGACTGTGCTTTTCCCAAGCTACAGATTTTGAGTGGTGATTGAAACAGTTGCTTTGTGCTACAGATCTTGTTCTCTGCTAAATCCATGTTTTTGTTTTTAACTTCTTTCAACAGAAGTGAGCTTGCAGAGCAAGTAGAATCAGAAGTGTTCAGAGAGATGAAGGAGTCGTGAATTGGTTTGCAAATATAAATACACGCCCCCCTACAAGCCCTTTTGGATCTATTGAGAGTTAAACATTGGATATTAAACGTATGCCAAAATAAGAGATCTTTCTCTGTAGCTAGAAGTGATTTAGGAGTCCACATGGCTTAGCTTCCTGCATCACTTTGGCATGTAAAGTTCTTTCTCCTGAAGATGAAAAGGAAAAAGCAAATAAAAAGCTGAAAGCACATGAAGAGTGAAAGCAAATAAAAGGACAGTTGACAGTTGCTTTGGATTTGTCAAATTTCAGCTATGCTCCTTACTTTTTATCTTCTTATTGTGGATGTGATGAGGCCATTCCAGGCTTAAGGCTCACATCAAGGCAGAGATTAATATGTTCCTTGTGATGTATGTTTAGTACCACAAACTTGCATTTGGCAGCCCTGAGAGGAACATTATTTTGATGGTTTCCTCTGTGTCCTTGGGAAGTTAAATATTTTCCTCTGATTTGGGGATGTTTTCGGGCAGGGAAGATAAGCCCTTCTCAAAACTATGGAGAAAGGACTCCAGGAATGCAGGAAAAGAATGCAGCAGTGCTGGAAGCTAGCTTGAGGTAATCTTCAATGCACCCAGACCCAAAACACTTGCAAAATACAGCGATGGCTTTGCCCAGCGTTTGTAGGGACTGGAGGGGGGCATGCATTATGCAGGCAGCAGATGCATTATCCAGTTCACGCAGCCCCCTCCAGCTTCCCCAGAGAAGCAGAACCTCGTTCCCTCCTATTTCCCCATAGCACAGCTTTCTTGAGTTACTTCCTGAGCCTGACACCTCGTTCCCCCACCCCTGAGATACAGATCCCCTCTGAGGACATAAAGACGCAGGGCCCCACGGTGAGAGCTGTTCCTGTGCTGTGGAGCAGCTCGGCCTCGCTGTGAGCATTACCTCCTGGCGTCCAGAGAAGCCTCCAGGTCACAAGGATGGTGATGCCCAGGGTGGCTACAATGATGATGCGGAGAAGGAAGCGCATGGCAGAGCTGTACCTCAACACCGAGCGGGTGCAGACATGGAGGACGGGTGTCAGGAGCTTCCTGTGTTGATTTAAGGCAAAACACGCCCAGAGCCTGGGTTAAAGTACTGTTTGGGTGGCTGTTTGGCTAAGGGGCAGGGAACACACAGTGTTGCCTTCTGCTTTGCATTTACGAGCATAAATCTGCTTTTTTATCAGCATTTGAACCATACCTAGCAGTCAGCCACGCTGCCCGTGCCACATCACTGTAGACCCCATCAGAAAGAAGCCACACGCCGGCATCCCCATGCAGAGCCTGATGGGGTGAGACAGCCACAGATACGTCATTCACTGTCAGTATAGCTGCTTGGTGAAATGCTGTTTGGGGTGTCTCCCCTTCCCCGGAAGCCTGACTTGTGAAGATGACATCCAAGACGAGGCTGGATGGGGCTCTGACCTGCCCATAGCTGTCTCTGTTCATTGCAGGGGAGTTGGAGCAGATGGCCTTCAAGAGTCCCTTCCAGCTCGAGTGGTTCTATGACTCCATGAAGATGAATAGGAAAGGGGTTGCAGTCTGGAGGTGCCATGGGTGCATTTGCCTTCCTTGGGAAAATGGAGTTGAGTTTTTCCCAACAGATGGAGCTCTGGGATCCCCATATCTCTTGCTTAGGAGGTCAGGCCTTGTGTCCCTGCAAGCTGTCCCCCAAAACTCAGAAGCACAGCATAGCCTGATGCTGGGGAATCAGTGTGCAGGGCCAGAGAGGAAGGGCAGTCTTCTTCCTTCCCAGCTTAAAAGGTGCATCTAAACTCAGCTGTTGTGTGTGCTCCTCCTGGTGCAATGGGTAGACAGAACAGCAAGGTTTGCAGTAAGATTACGAAACAGAAGAGCAGAAGGAACCAGGCATGTTCTCTTAGCTAACAGCTGGCAGTTGCACTTGTCTTCCTGCACCAAGCCACAGCGTTTGGGTAGGGACTGCCCCAGCTGCAGCCCTGGTGAGTGAAAGTGCTTGAGAGAAGGGCAGTTTATTTTTAAGCAGACTTGTCATGCATGCAGTCACCAGGCAAAAGCAAAGCAATGTTCTCTGTCTGGATAAAGTGTCCTGCCTTTCCGAATGCATGAAGAACAAGCAGCACTTATAAAGGTTTGTTAGTATGGATCTCCTAAGAAGAGCACAGGACACAAATGGTGCTTGCAATTCTGCAGCTGTGTGCTTACTCCTAGCTCCAAGGGTGGGTGTAAGCATCCTAGCACCATTCAGAGGCCTGCACAAAAGACATCTGGTGACTTTTTCCTCACCAGCAGCAGACCACATGCACAGCAGCATTAATCTTGTGTTATTCCAGCAGCTGCAGAGCTGCCTCTTGCATACAGCCGAGACTGCTGTGGAGGTAGGTATGGGACAGAGAGAAGAAAGGAGCCTCTTGTCTCTCTCTCTCTAACTCAGGCTTGCTATTTATATGCTTAGTACAGTGATTTTTTGTCCCCAAAGCTTTTCTGTTTGTTTTGGATATTTGTTTTGGTGCTGGAAACCTTTCTCAAATATCTGCTGACACTTCAGACTGAAACTTAGAGGTGGACTTTCCTCACCTTCCATAGACCTCTTAGAGGTGGCCAACAGACCTCAATCTGAAAGGCTTCCTGCCCCATGTTGTAGAGGGCAGCATTGTTCTCAGACTGGAGTTTGAGCCAGACAGGAAAACACATCCTGCTCTGAAACACAGCTGTACAAGGGAATTAGGGAACTTATTTGAAGCTTCACCTGTAAACCTTTATTTAGGAAAACTCCTGCTGCTATAAACGTGAGAAAAAGGTTTCCTGATACTTTAAACAAGTAAAATGATCACCTGTGTAAGGATTTCCAGATTTAGCCTAACCAGTTGCTCAAGCTGTGTTGCCTTGGGCTCACTGTTTTTTTCTCATAGGACTCAAACCCTTTGGAGATATTCTTCTGTGTCAATAAACATCCTTGTCCTGAGCCTTCTCACATTCCTCCCACACTTCAGAATTTTGCAGAGCATTGTTTTGTGTGACCATGACCTACCCAAAGCACTGTTCCTCCTGATGCTGGCCTTCGTGGCACGCACATGTGAGCGGAGGAAGGCAGGTCCCACTGCCTGCTTGTGGGAAAGTGAGCTTTTCTAGGTGATGACAAATACTGCTGTATTCAGCAAGGGATATTTTTACCTTGGGGATGAAGGAAAAGCAAATTGGAAACTGCCTTTTTCTCCTGCTTCTTATTTGGAAGGCTACCATTTGGAAACTTGGAGACAACATCCAAATTTTGCTCATCTCAGAGCAGGAAACAGTGTGAAGTTGGACCAGTCACTGCAGAAATGTGGCAGCAGCCAGGGGAGAACAAGCTGCCCTGCTCTCAGAGCATTGCTTGGAGTGAGATGAGTCTTTTACACTTGGCCATGAGGGAAACAGACTTACTGCAGGTCACAATGCACACTCATGAGACTGCCCTAATTGCACGGGGCAGCTCTTGACAAGGTTTAGCACTTCACCACCTTGAGCTGGAGTACTTTGACAACACCAGCTCCTTTACACTTCTGATAATTTAACAGTTATAGACTGTTAGAGCATCCATATAGACTGTATAAGAGCATCCATTTTTGGCAGTTTCAAGTATGAGTGTCTCTTGGTGGGGAGGATTTGGGATGTTTCTCTGCCTTGCTTCCACCAGACAGGGGTGAACTAGGTCTGTATCTGTATCTTCTAGAACTTACATCCAGTGCTGCTGCTAAACCACAGGAAAGGAAAGGGGAGAAGTTTGTGCTGCGTTTGAGGAGTGGAGCAGGTAGGACAGTGTTTAGAGGGGTTGTACAACTCCAGCTTCCTGTTTTCCTGCAGCAGGAGCTGTGATTGTCACTTATTATTCAGCTCCTCATCCTGGGAGGAAGACAGTATCAGGCTGCTCGGGGGCAGCAGGATGTTTATGTGATAGGCTGAGTCAGGGTACTGCTTTTAGTACTCTGTGGAGCAGAGTAATTGGGGGAAACATACATTTTAGATTATATTCTCTTTTAAATAAGGGTCATAAATACCCGAAGACCTTTGCAATTGCCATGCAGTACTGTCAGGGCCGAATACCTGTCCTTTCTAAGGTTATTATGCAAGAATTTCACAAGGTGTCATTAACTGTTGGTAATGTAGTGATGGTTCATGTGATTAGCCATGCTAATTGACTCTATCAGCTGTTAAACTGAGTACTGGCTACACTTACATCAGCACTCGTGGTGAGGAGAGGCTGAGGCAGAACCAGGCCTGATTTGATTGCACACTGCTTGGCTGTAGAACACCAGAGCACATTGGGCACCAGAGACAAGTCTCTGAGCTTCCTGGCAAGGAGATGGTGGTGGAGAAAAACATAGAGGTGTTGGGAAGGACATCTAGGATGTAAAACTTGTGGCCAGGCTTTGCTCTTCCCACTGTGGACCCCAGGGGTGGGGAGATATAGGCTGAGAAGAAGGCAATGACGTGGAGCAGGGCATCTTGCACATCCTGTGATACCCCTTTCTCTGAGCCATGGCATTCCCATCAGCCTGGCATTTCTCTGCCCATGTCAAGACTTAGATCTGGGCTTCAAATCAGCTGCTCCCTGTTCAACACTAGTGCTGTCAGCTCAGCTCTTCTCTCCCAGCACTGCTCTTGCCCAAGGTATTGGCTTTGGCCTTCCTGTTGCTTTTCCAGACTCACCCTGATGGACGCTGCAGTGCAGGAGAAGAGCTGGGACTGTGAGGCTGAAATACAGCTTTGCAGCCTTGCGGGAGGCTGCAACAAACCCTGGGCAATTGGCAAAGTTAGCTCTAGAATGCACACTGAGGGATGTGCTGAGATGTCTGCCCATTGCTCCTCATATTTCCCAAGGGAATGACGCCAAGCTCAGCTGCTGGCTGTAAGATTTATCTTAGTGGCTGCTTGTTTCCATTACTCCTACAACATCTTCTCAAATGCTTGGGGATGTTGGCCTTTGCAGTGGTTTTTAGGGAGGGGCAGCCAGGCATGCTTGGGCTACTCTACATCAGGCTTCGCGGGATGTTTTGGCTGATGGATGAGTAACATTTTTTGGGAACTTGGGAGGCTGATCCCAAATATGTTGCTGTCCCAGAAATGGCAGGGGAAAACACGTTTAAGATCTGTTTGCTTTACTTTTTTTTCACCCAGACAATAATCCCCCACGTATTCCCAGGTTGTTTATATTTAGATAAGGCTGTGCAGCATCCTGTGAAAGGAAAATGACACACATCTGCCCCTCCAGGGGCAAGACAGCGTGGAACAAGTAGACCTGACTGAAGCAAAGCACAGCCATCATATAAACTGATGTCACTGATGCTGGGGGTGTATCAAACACAGAATCCCCATCGCTGGGCTGGTCTGTAGGGTGGGAAGCTCTCTCACACTTGACTGTGCAGCGGGGTGAAACTATGGGATGCTTTGCACTCCCCCTGTTATATGATGCCACCCTCCTGGAAACCAAATGCATACTTGAAATGTCTTTGTGGGAGCTTTGTGGGAGCAGCCCACTGTTGCTAGGCACAAGCAGGAAAGTTATTAAAACAAAACTTTTTTTTTATTATTATTTTTTAAACTACTCAGAGAGTAATTGCAGAGCCTTTTGCTTGTCAAGGGAGAGGTTATGCGAGGAGAAAAATGCATCATCCAGAGGCCCCACAGCCCCTCCATAGCTGGGATGTCTTAAGGGATAGGAATATTCTTGGCACGGGGGGGGAGGAAGGCAAATACTGCTCCATCATTGCCTGGCTCAGCATCGCCCAGGAAGCTGTGCTGGGTTCAGCTTGGGGCAGGAGCTTTGGTAAAGCGTCAGAAGCTTCAGCTGCATCCAGCATCCTCCTGCCTGATCTCAACATGGGACAAGAATGTTTTCCTTGCTATTTCTTTTGTTTTTTAAAATTTCCTCTGGGTTATTTTTATCAAAAAGTGAAGAAAGGAGAAACTTCTCTTCCTATTGTTTTTTTTTACTATTATTACTATCATTTGGGAAGAAGGAAGAGGGGAAGTGATTTTCCTCTCTCATTCAAAGCTAGCATATGCAGCCAAAAATTACTGCCTCCTCTCATTATTTGTTTGATAGGTCCTAACTGTCTGTAAATTGGGGATTTCAGTGGACAGTCAGACTTTTAGATGCCCATCTCCGGATATTCGTAAGCCACAGCTTGTAGGGGCTGCCAGGGTCCCCAGGAGCTGCTAGTCCTCGTCCACTGCTTTCCTGGGAAGCTGTTGTTGGTCAGAAATAGAGACAGGATCCAGGGCCTTTTGTGTGACCTCATAGCATTCATTGCTTTGATTTGAATGTGATTTCTTGCTGGTGTAATCAATGCAGTATTCAGTTCTTAGGTGACTGTGATAACGTTTGGTGCGATTGCATTTGTCTCCCTGCAGGTGCTGAAGTGCATTTCATCTACAATTCTCCCAACGGGCTTTGGACAGGAAGCTGTTTCTCATTACTCTGCAGCACCACGGATCCTAAAGGCAAAGAAGTCTGAGTCTGAAAAAGCCCAAGGTGTGCTTATAAGCAGCGATCTGGTGCTCCATGTGCCTGGTGTTGTGCATTCAAAGGCGGGCAATGAACCATAGAATATGCTGGGGTGGAAGGGATTTGCAAGGGTTGTGGGCACATCCTGGGGCTGTGAGCACTGCCACAAGAGAAACAGCTATGACAAACCTTCCGTTGCGATTTTCACTTTATTCATGAAAGCAATGCAGTGGCAACTCTGCTATAGCAGCATTACCTCTCCCTTGGTGCTATTTAAATCAACCCTTCTAATTTTTGTAGTGGGAAAACCTGTTTTTAGAAAGCAGAACAGCAGCTGCAGGCTCAGTGGCAATGAGCTGGGTCAGCATGGGGGTCAGCTCTGTGGGTTTTTGTGTCATCATTTTGTGGAGAAGTGACGGGTTTCCATCAGTGTGCAACTTCCCACAGCAGCAGGATGCTTCCTCCTGTTTTGAAGGCTCGGATTTTCTCTGCGAGTGGATTCAGTTGAGAGAACTGAGATGTAATTTTCCTGTTCTCAGGGAAAAACTATGAAAATGTCCCCTATATGCCACGAGGGAACTAAAAATGTGGTTTTGATGGAAATAGAAACAGCAGGGTAGGGGAAGAGTAGGCAAATCTGTGCTCACGGCGCAGCACCGGTTGTCACTGTGTGGGAGAGCAAAAGCCCACATTGGTGCTGTTTGCAGGCTGGATATTAGGAAGAGCTTCTCCAGAAGAGCAGTGAGGCATTGGCACAGGGAGGAGGTGGCACAGTGAGGCATTGGCACATGGAGATGTTCAGGAACCATGGGGATATGGCAGTGAGGGACATGGTCAGTGGGCACGGTGGGGTTGGGTTGGTGGTTGGGCATGACAATCTCATTGGTCTTTTCCAACCTTAATGGTTCTATGATTCTCCTGCGCTGCAGGAGCTGTGCCAAGCTGCCAGCTGAGTTTCCCTGCACACTTCACAGGGTTTAGTTTTTCCAGGGCATTTCACAAAGCAGAAGAAGTACAGGAGAGTGGGAGCTGTCATGGGGAGTGGGAAGAGTGGGAGGGATTTCTTTTTTCTAGACCTTATGTTTATCTGCTCCTTGATGATCCAGCTCAAAGGGCAAGGATGTACCTCCTCCAAGCCTGAGGAATTTGCTGTTTTTTTGCAAACATATACCTGGGAAGGATGCAAAGCCAAATGCCACTACTAAAAATATTTAGGCAAAACAGAGATTTTCCAAAACAGAGTTCCGGAAATGCTAAATTTGGTTGTATTTTATCTGGAGAGTAGGGGGTACAACAGCTTTATATATATATTTTTTCCCCTAAGGCAAAGCAGGAACAATGTCAATGCTGAGCACTGTTGATCCTGTCCTCTCTGCTGCTGCACTTTGAAGAGCCATCAATAACCCCTCAGCCACAGCTTCCCAAGGAGGTGGCCCCACAGAAAAACAGGAATCCCTTATCGGGCGGCAGGAAATTCTATTTTTATGTGGAGTTCAGAATAAAAATAAGAAGGAAAGATACACACAGGACTTGTGGGCTAAAATTAAACCCTTGTCTTCTCCCCTGCTTCTCTCCATATGGAGAAATCAGTGATGTATGCCAAGAAGGAGCTCACGGTGCTTGGAGGGGATTGCCCTGCTCATCTCTCCTTTGTGGATTAATTAAAGCACCTTGAATCTCTGCTATGGCCATGCTATACACCTCGGGCAAGCAAGACGTTTTTTTCCTCATCTTAATCACATGGTTCCCACCATATGAGCAGCCTGAACCCAGAGCCAGCCTTCCAAGTATTTCTGTGACCAGGTGCTCCAATATTTCACTAACCACAAGAATGAATGGATGCATCTTTAGAGTCTATCTTGTCCAAGTGCCCACCACTGACAGCTTTAGTTCTGCAGCAGACAGACCAGCATATCAGGGTGAGGTCTGGGTTTTAAGCACTTTCTTACCCAGTTCAGCATGACCCATAGCAATGATGTGAGCCCTGAGCCACAATTAACAAATCTGTTTCCTTTCATGAGTCCAACACTGACAAGCGTTCCTCCAGACCAAACCAGGCCAGGCCACACATGCAGCACTGCAGATGCATATGCAGTGAGCATAGTGACAGTGCTGCATGTCCCACAGGCACCTCCACTAGCGATGGGCATCCCTGGTGGCATCATGTCAGGAGGCAGCTAGGCCATTGCAGGTTTATCTACAGTGGCTCTATGGGATTGGGACCTGGGGCTGAAAGACTTCTTGCTTGGCTTGCAAAAATAGATCCAGAAAAGTCACCCAGAAGAACAAAAGCATAGGATAAACATCTGATTGGCCATGCTGCTGGTTTTCATGTGTTCACGTCTATGCTTTAGGAACATGTTCAATCCACTACTCTCCTGGGAAAAGTCCCTGCAAATGGGAAACAGGACAGCTTCTGAGGTCATCTGGGGGCTTGTTGCTCTACCAGGGAGTTTCCAGCTGTGTGTAACCAGCTGCCTGGGGGCAGAAAAAGGCTTTGGCAGAAACCCACAGCTTGCTTTATCAGTACGTGGTCAGGAATGTGCATTTTAAGATTTGCACCACAGCATGTTTTGTTGACAGCCTAGAAAAGTAAGAAATGACCAAATAGCAGAGAGGAATGTAGATGTCATTCAGCCAGGTGTGTACAGGTTGGGGGCCCTGGAGCTCCCCAGGAACGTGCACATGGAGCTTGGGAGGGCCTGGCTTTGCTTGCCTGGTACTGCCAGCAGCTCTATCCTTGCAAAGCCTTTACACAACTCTTCTGATGCGCTCCTTCTGAGAAGGAAAAAGCAAAAGTTCCTCCATGCACAAAGACCAGGAAGCACTGTGTTCTGCAGTGAAGCTTTGCTCTGAGTCTTTGGTTACAAAAGATCCTAGCCTTACTCAGGGAAGGAAAACATAGGCCAAGCACAATGCTTAATGGGGCAGCCCAACTATGTGAGACCCTACAACTACCAGTCAGTGACCTGGCTTACCAAGTAAGAATTAAATTGTGCTGGGCAAGCCTATGTGCGAATAACTGTGTGAGGCTGACACACAGGGGAATATGAAAACAAAAAATGCAAGTCTAAGGTCTCTGCTATATTGTGCAAGTTCTTCCTGCTTCTGCTCTTTACAGTAAGATAAGGTGGTGAAACTTGGTTTAAAGAAGTGATGCAAAACCATGTCTGGCTTGCTTTTGAAAAAGCACTGATCAGAAGTGTTCTTCCCCTGTAGGGCATAGTCTCTTTCAAATTTCACATTTGAAAATTAGCTTGCTTATGCATAATTTTTTTTTTTCCTTTGCAAAACATCTCCTTTCAGTTTTGCCTACATGAAATCAGTTTCAGGCTGCTTCTGGGCCTAGAGGGGCTGGGAGGGAAGTTCTGCCTTTGCTTTCTGAGGGGCAGAGGACATGGGCTGCAGGACAAGCTACTCTTACATCCTTTCCTAGAATGGGCTGAATTGCAAGCTGATTATTTTAATGAGATGACTTTAGGGGATTAAATGTTAAAATCCAGGATGTGAATCTACTAATCCAAGGGGGGTATTATTTATCAGTACTTGATAACGAACCAAAGGTATGTAAAATTTTTCCTTTCTTCTGGGGATAAGTGAGGTTTGTGTGTCCATTTAACAGAGGTGGGTCAGGGGCTGAGTCCTCCACCAAAAGCACCTTGGGCAGGTCAGAATGGGAAGGGTTCAGCTTCAATATGTTTCTGTCCCCAGCTATGGACAGAGCTGGGTATGTCTCTATGCTGAGGCAGCATAAAAGTGAAGCATGTGAGGAGACAGACCAGGACAGGACTTGTGGTGTGTGCAGAAGCCAACCCAGCATCCTCAAGCAGCGATGGATTCGAGCCATGCCTCCTTCCCAAGTAGGCATGCTTGTTGTTTTGGACTTGGTCCCTTCTTCTCTTTCAGAAGAACAGAATATTTTGCAACACAACTCATTTGGAGGTGGAAATCTGATGGCCCTTTCTTTTCAGAGATGCTTGAGAGAGTTCATTTTCATTAAGAAAAAAAAAAAAACTGCACAAAAAAAACCCCAAAAAAAAACCACAAAAAGAATTCAAAACAGGAAACTCTTATCAGCTTGCCAGGAAGCTCTATTGCTCTGTGGAAGTGTTACTGGACGGTCATTGCTACATTCAGTAGCTGTTTGGGAGTAATTTATGGCTTTCTTATGGGCGTCAAATCTTCCATGCAAGCAGGGGAGAGGCCCTAAAGCTGGAAAGGGTAGTGGTAGGAGAAGGAGGGTGGAGGGGAAATACCAGGGAACAGGATTTGTATTATCTCACTCCATATATTTACAATGATAAGAACTTCATTGTTTTCTGTAGTAAATTATGATCCTGGGTTTGTTCTTTATTCAGATCAGGAAACAACAAACCAAAGTCTTAACCAAGAAAAAAAAAAAATAGCAAAGAAAAAGAGCTTAATCTTCAGTGGCTTTTGTTACTCAGCAGAAGTAATCAAGGGAGTCGGTGTGATAGGTGACTTCTTGGAAGGATAATTTCTAACTAATTACCCTATGAACTGGTGTGTTCCTATGCCAAATGTCTCTGTGTGTAAAGCTATATTCAACCAGTAAAACCTGTCAGAGGGGCTTGGCTGGCTCTTTTTCATGCCCCATTTCTGGTGCGTCCATTGCTTGTGGAGGGCTTGCTCACACCCACAGAGGACGCACTTAAGAACTGTCTTTGGATTAAAGAAAAAAGCATTCTGCAGTGTAGTAAAATGCATCTGATTACTCAGTGCGTGTGTTTTACTAAATAGATCTGGAGCTTACAGTGCAGCTCTGTCAGATGGCCGCGTTGAGCAGCGCTGGCTCCTTGCCCAGAATTTGCTTTTTTTTTTCTCCTCTGGTGCATCTGTTTGAGTATCTGTGGGTGGCTGTCATCCCTGCAGCCGTGTGACGTTACGGCAGTCCTCAGCACGGAGATATCTGGTGTCCAGTCAGCTGCGTTGGGCACGCACAGTGCAGAAAGGAAGCGTGATGCTACTGCCGGGTTATCGTCTTCATAGCGCTGACTGAAGCACTTGTTTGCTTATCTTTTGTTTCTGCTGGCAAATCTCTTTTTAAAAAATAAATAAAATGGAACTTTTGCCTAGAAATCTGAGCTTACGGATGCTTGAGTGGAAAAGAATTATTTCAGGCAAGCACTGCTTCACACCTCTCCTTCTCCCCCATCCCTACGTGCCATTTCTGGTGAAACAGCAGATGGTCCTCATGCAAGTAAAGTGCTTTGTGCACCATTGGCTTGGCAACAGTGGGGCTGGTTCAATCCTGCAACAGGTAATGTGAATGCAATTGGAAAGCCAGATGTGCTTATGAGCTTTCAATCTGAGTCCCCTTTTGGAAAAGGTTTTGGAAGAAATGCAAAGATAAAATGATTCCCTTTTTAAAAGGGTGGGCTTAAACCCAGAGCTCTGTGCAAAGACGTGAACACGCCGCTGTTCAGCACTTCTGGAAGATGAGGCAGTTTTGTGATCACTTGAAGCCTTTGGTTAAGCATAGTTGGAGCAATGATATCAAGAGGTATAATGAAACACCTGTACTTACATGTAAATCCATTATGTCCTCTTTGTATGCACTCATCTCTAATAGGGTATTTAGAGAAATTTCTATAAAACACAGTAAACAGTCAGTGGCCTTTTTATACTTCTTGGACTGCATTCAGGCTTTGCACTTGGACTTAAGTAGGAAGTAAACAGCTTTTTGCTGTGGCTTTAAGAATCCTCTTTCTCCCCTTGTACCTTACAATTTTTTCTCTGGCTCTGTCCAGAGCCTTCTCTGTCTCCTAACCTCTCCCCTTTTGGGTATGTAGTTGAATACAAAGGTTGCAATATGCTATGTATTTTGCATGCTTGTCTCTGGTGAGCTGATAAGAGCAGCCTATCTGTTTCTCCAGTAAGACAGCCACTGGCTCTGTCTTGCTGAAGTCACAGTGGTCAGAGGACAGCTGTGGAGTGAGCCTAGCTGGATGTCCCCAGCAGGTCCTGCTGTGGGGCAACACTGACCTAGCTGTGCATTGGCTCAGATGGTGCCTGATACTGATTATCTGAAGTTCCTCAAGAATAATTAAGGCTGTAAGTTAATTGGCATGTCTGGTAGCTTAATTTCAAGTCTCTATCCAGGGTGGCAGAGTCTTGTTCGTTTGTTTAGATGGAGAGGAGCAATGGGCTCAGAACAGGTTGAGCTAGCCCTGAAAATGTGGGAAGCAGAACTGATAGCTGGAAGAAAGTAGTGAAAAGCTGTCAGTCTGCCTTTGTTTGTGTAAAATAAATTGAATGAGTGAGGCACGCTATCAGAAATAGATAATTAGAAATATTTGTGACCTTGGATGATCCTTTAGAGGGGTGGGATGAGAGGGTGGCTGGAAAGGGCAGTGTGTCCTCATTTGTCACATTAGCAGTTTATCATTTCCTGGCTTACTTACGTTGCTCATGAAGAAGATGTTTGTGTTTCCTGCTGGGTGGGGGACAGACAGCAGATGCAGGATGGCCAGATTGACTCTCTATGGAAGCATGAGCTGCTTCCACAAAGCTCTGCTTGCACCAAGCCTGCACAAGTGTTGCAGTTTGCCTGATTTCCATCAGGTTTCTGTCCTGTCCACTCATCCCCCCTACAAATGATTGATCCCTTTATGCCTTTGGCAGTTCTTTCCCAGAGCTGGGTTATGAGCAACTTTTGCTGTGTTGTTTCTAGGGTACTGACAGGGATTGGCTTTCTACTGGGAGGGAGCACGGGACAAAAGTCCATCATTTCTGTCTCAAAAGGTCTCTGTGGTTGTGCAGGGTCCATGGAGGGCTTCCCCAGCTCCCCTGTGGGAGTAGGATGGTAGAATGTCCTGAAGAGATGCATTGCTATGAACAACCACAAGCACAGGTTGTGACTACTACTTCCAGAGCTGGGAAACTGGGAAACTGACAGGTAGAGAAATACTGCCAAGATTGAGATAATGTAGTGCTTTGAGGTTGAATTGAAATGTAGAGAGTAGAAGGGGAGGGAAAAGCTGTTCAGGCACAGGATTTGCCTGTCCACAGGCAGCACATGATCTCTACTCTCTTCTGCTCATGTGTTCTAAGATCTGACCACGCATCCTTCCCAGCATCTTCTCTCAGACAGGGGACACAGATTGTAAGACTGGAGAATTGCTGCAGGCAAAGAACTGGAGTGATTGAATCAGCAGAGTTTGAAGACAAGCGCTGCGAGCAAACCTCACTGGCCCTGTTCCTGTGAGGTGTTCACTGGGGAGAAAAAAACAAGTACCATAAAAGTTTCATAGTTGAACAGGCAGCTGTAGGCCATGTATTGTGGCCGTTGAGACAAATGGCCCATGACTATGGCCTAGTTACCATGGGTCTGGATGCCTACAAGACATTCAACTGCTTTTGTTGTGTAGCATTGCTGTTTCTGATGGGTGCAGCTGGCAAGATAGAGAGCGTGTATGGCTTAGTCAGTAAATGATTACTGGTCAAGTGTGTACTGCCTGCCATAGGCCTTGGGCTGAAGCAGGTTGTAAATGGGAGAAAAAAATAAAATGGGGCCCAACGTATCATCAGTGTTTGAGCTACGGCACCGGTGACTGCAGATGGGACCCTGGGAAGCACATGGCCATTTTTGTGGTTTAGTTTGAAGAGTGATTTATTGGAAGAAAGGATGCCCACCAGCCTCCTTGTAGCCTTTGGAAGGATGATTCACCAAATATGTTATTAATTGAAGAACTAATCTTCCTTGTGGCAAATAGGCTGAGTTTCCTAGTTTGCAAGAGGTTTGTTCCGTGCTAGAACTGGATCATTGGGTGCTAGTTATTTTTTATGGATGTTTAGACTGCTTAATGATCCTTCTAGATGTACACAGGAATTAACTCTTGATTGCTACATGAAATAAATCTTCACTTAGGGACTGGGTCCTTCTGTCCAGTCAGAACAACTGCTTTTGGGAATTTAACACACTGCTGCCAGCTGAGACTCCAGTCGCTCTCCTTTGGTACAAATCAGAGATGCTCATGCTGGTTGATAAAGAAACCTTAAAGATGGCTGGATATGAATTCTGATGCTCATTGACACAGTGTGTAACATGTTGGTTTGCCACTGAAAACTTCAACAG
Source organism: Lagopus muta (assembly GCF_023343835.1). NCBI lineage: Eukaryota > Metazoa > Chordata > Aves > Galliformes > Phasianidae > Lagopus > Lagopus muta. Next base: position 99,965,354 of record NC_064434.1, read on the forward strand.
CTTGTACAGTGTTTATGCTCCTGACTGGCAGAGGAAGCAGCGGGTGTGCCACGGTGAATGTGAGCTGTACTGCTTGGGCCTTCCTCCCCTTCGGGCAGTGAAGGACTGTTCCAAATCAGGTTGTCCCACCTTAAATACCGACTTTGTTACTCTATCTGCATTGCCTGAGGGAGCTGGAAAGCTACACAGTAATTGACTTGCATGCATTAGCCTTGAACTTAGCAAGTGGTGTTTCTAAACCAAGGCTTGTTTACTTCAGTCTGTGCGAGGGGAGTGAAGAGGGAAGGGCTTCTGTGCACAAGGAAGGAAAGTGGGGGGGAAAATCTATGTTGTAAAACACCACAAAAGCAGCTTGGATGTTATTGTAGTCAAGCTGCTGCTCTGGAATAACAGTGCTGTTCTCCTTGGGTGTTTACAAACACGCACCTCAAGCTTTTAAGGATGTGAGGACTTAGGCAAGCCTAAGAAGAGGTCAGTCAGTCACATTCCTTAATTTGAATGTACGAGGAGTCACCTATACCCGCTTTCTGCAGCCTACCCCATAAGGGGAACACTGAAATAACCCCACAGGAGGAAGTTACCATTGATAACATTGATGCAAGACATGTAGCACGTTCTTAGACAAAATCTGGAGAAGCTCCTCTCCAGTTCTTGCTGGGCGTTGTCAAAACATCATTCTATGGAAGGTCAAATTGTTTGTAACTGTGTGTTCCCCAACCAAAGGTCGTCATATGGATAAAGCATTAAGGAATAATGAGACTAAGTTAAAAGAACAGTTTCCAGACATGAATCTGAATGTCATTGTTGTATGATGTTTACATCAGAACTTCTGATGATGGAAAAACTGATTCTACCTTTTTGTTCGATTCAAAATCCCTCTGAATTCCAACATGCTGGCTACATTCCAGCACACAGAGGTAATTGCTTCTTGCTAAACTGCACCCCTCCCTAAATTTTATTCAGGGAACTTAGTGTAACTACTGCCTTCCGCTCACACAAGTGGCTGCATACTGCTGTTGATCCAAACTCTTGGCATTATCTGCAGTGGAGGACTTCATTTTAATGGAGCCCACTTATTATCCCTTACACCATGTAGGTTCAGATATTTTTATTAAAAAAAATAAAATCCTTCCCAATAAGAGGGAAGACAAAGTACACTTCCTAACAAGATACAATGGATTTTTTTTAATCTGAAGATGGGAAGAGAGAGACATGAGAACATCAGAAGAGTGATACCTGTGTATTCATGTGATACAATCTACCACCCACACCCAATAGCAAATGAATAGGTTCCTCTGTGTAATTTCCTGGGGAAACCTGATTCAGTGACTGAGAAATGCTCCAAAGAAAAGAACTGCTATTGATATACGATGTTTTTCAGGAGCATGGTTCCACAAACTGGCAAAGAGAACATTCCCAAGGTGTGGTGAAAAGCCCACGTAGCTGGGGTTACCCAAATAGTCATGACCCCAAATAAGAAAAAGATGAGGGGAGTGATGGCAGCAGCAGCTGCTTTCTTAGAGAAAGAAACAGAGAAATACGTTGCTTTTGATGGCCATACTGAAGACTTCTAATTTTTATATGGAGAAACTCAGGATGCTTATGTTTCCTCTCATTTCCTGGAGCACTTAATAAGAGTGAAATATGCTGCATGAACTTGTCTGAATACGGAACTGTATGTAAACTGCCTCTCTGGAAACAGAGCCTTTCAAGTTGCTGTCTTGATCCCTCCTGTAAGAATTGTTCCTTCTCCTGCATGGCTGTTGAATCACAAAGCAATCATCTAGTCACTGTTTGTCACTAAAATGCTTTCACTGGTTTTCCCCTTCAACACCGGGGAAGTTCCGCTCTGACAGTGCAAGTGGCTTTGAGTACATGTTGAAAGAGCAGTGCTGCAGTTTCATTCTGTGTGCTTGACCTGTCCTGGCTGCTGTTTGTTCTCTTCTAACTGCTGTGTCTGTGTCCCAGCAGAGATGCAAAGAGCAGAGGGAGGAGCAGGGGCACCTGATGTAGTGCTAATGTGGTGGTGTGGGGCTTACTGCTGCTACAAGCAAGAGAATCTTTCCATTTTCTGTTTAATGGCAGAATTTTCAAGAGGGCTAAAACACAGTCAATACAATGAAAAATGTTTATTCCAAGTGTTTTCAACCACTGAGGCTAGTGGTGCCCAGAAAAATATGGAAAGGCTTGTGCCCTGAAAGCCATCTGATACATGGGATGGATTTTTGGCCTTCTGGACACCTTGCTGGTGTACACTAGAAAAAGACTGAAAGATCTCACCCTCTCCTGTCTCCCAAAAGAACAACTCAGCTCCTGCTTCTTAAATGTTTAATTTCAGCACAACACAATCAGTATAATGCTCTGTTTGAGTGGTTACTAGAAAACCAGCTGGACTGGTCTGAAGTCTTTCAGCTGTTCCTTGTCCCTCTATCTGAATAGATGCAAATCCCACAGAAAAACTTGGACTAGTGCTTCCAGATATGCATGCTGTAATAACAGCTGGCCACTGCGTAGTTGAAATGGATTGAGAAAATTGAGTGAAACTGGCAGACTAAATCTGTTTGTTTGCTTCTTGCTCTCCACCCTACAATTTCCACCCTCTCATCCTGTACATTGAACAGAGACTTTGCCATTCAGTACTGCTCATGCTCTTTTTCCCCAGGACTATCTCACCTGCGCTCTCATATTCAGCGCACCTCAGTGTCCTAAACTGGGGATAACGACCACTGTAATAAACATGTCAAGAAAGAGTCATGAAGACAGAAGTAAAATGAGAGCCAGCAAGATCTGTTTGTCATCTTGGTGTTGATCCTAGGTCTTGATGCATCTGCAGCATTTTCATCTGTGACCAGCAGAAGGAAACTGTTTCACTGTATTTCTGTTCCTACTGAAGTACTTACTGGAATGTCACCCCTCCACCTCTGAACAGGATGAATCTTGGGTATGATTCTACTAGCTTCAGCGAGTGCAGCGCACAGCTGCAATCAGACTGCCAGAAAAGAGAGACTGCTACAGATGTTAGCCAGTCATTCAGCAGTGCACGAGTCCAGCACGGCAGATCTGCACGTGAACGTTTGGGAATTCTGTTGTTGTATATAGCTGCAAAGACAAAACTGATTTCTATGTTTAAGTTTGCCATGTAAAGAAATAGACAGATCTAGCCTTTCTTTTTAATAATGTTTTAGGACCAGGGTACAAAAAAGGTTAATGCATTCATTTTTAAGACAAGTGATAAATGTAATGCAATAAGCACATCCTACATACACAATATATTTCTCTATATAATATGAACACAGATATAAAATAAGTTATACTTGTCTTGGTTTTTTTTATCACAGTAGGAACTCAGCTTATATAAAGTGACAACAGGAATTGGAACAAAATGCTGCGTTAAAGCAACAACAAAAACCAAAAGAGTGCATGTGTGAGTGACTGTGTGTGGGGGGGGAGGGATAAAATAGGAAATTGAAGGATTTCTGTCAAAATCAAGTCTTGAAAACAGAAATTTTATGAAGTATTAAAAAAAGGAAGGTCTCTAGACTCAGGGTAGAGGTTCTGGAGGGCTCTGAGTATTACTGTGTGGTGAGGAGGAGGGTAGGTGAAGGCTGTCAACATCTAGGTTATATTTGTGGGGGCACAGACAGCGGAACAAGCTCTGCTCTGTGTTCTCTGCTCTTTCGATAGACCATCTATGTGACAGTGCTGCATTCTTGGCTTTACAAGAATGGGACCTAGTAACTTTCACTGCACACAATGACAGTAAACGTATTGCTTCACACGAATGATGAATACCACCACTGTTTAAAGGTGTTTGAAAGAAAACTTCTGAAATGACCAGAGAGCCTGGGTGTTCTTCCTTTCCAGCCCACCTAAAGTCTGCCTCTAGTGCCCCTTCCTTCTGTTTCCTTTGGGATGGTTGTTTCCTTGGCCATACAGGGAAAACTGACCTCCTGGAGAGAATGAATAGGAGGCAGAGGTGCTTGGGAATTCTTAGTGCCTATTCCACAGTCAATAATGAGGAACTCCAGATGCACAGTTCAGAGCTGTTTCTTTTTTTTTATTGTCATTTTAAGGACTTGCATCTAACAATGAACCAGATTCCTAAAACTTTTTAACCGAGGGACTTAGAATTTGGTATTTCTTATTATTAGGAGGTATTCCTTAATTTGGTCGACAGCTTGGAGATCTTTCTTCTTCACTGTCAAGAATCTCAGCCTCCTGAGGTTTGCAAAACCAGTAAAGACCACAATGTGTGGCCAAAGCTCAGGAGTGGCACCAGTAGCTAGCAGGTTTCTATTAGTGCTTTCTCTGAGAAGATGCAGCCCTCTTGAGTTTTCCTTCTATTTTTGCTACTCAATTTCTTCTAATCTCAAGATCCTTTCTTTACCTCCATGTTTACAGACTACACATTAGAAATCGGGGACATTACACTGGAAGAATTAATTGCATATTATCATGAAGATTTGGACTTCTGCTCTGCTTTAGTTTTTTTTCTTCATACAGCAGAATAGGTATACATTGAAAGGCAATCTCACATCTAAAGGTATAATTTAAGTAAACATTTCTCTAGATCTTTCTCCCCTCCATTTCCCTGTCCCCTGTAACCTTCCTTTCATTCTGTTATTTTCCTTTTGGATGGAGGGAGGAGATGGGAAGGGAGCTCGTTTGGCAGCTCGTGACCCTCCAACTTGACTTTAATGAGATGATTTGCCAAGGCAAACTCCTCATCATCCAGCATGCCATCTTTGTCGATGTCAGCCAGTTTCCAGATCTTGCCCAGCACTGTGTTAGGCAACTTAGACCTTACCATCTCCTTCTTTGCATTGGCACCAGTTATTTTACCATCGACAGGTGACAGTGTGTAGAAGATCTCATCATACATGGGCTTGTCTCTGGCCACCACCCACTCAGCATCATCGATCCCTTCGCCAGCGCCTTCACCATAGCCGTGGCCAAATGGACCATGCAGGGTGCCCTCGAAGGCTCCTCCCTTCACCATCTGGGTAGGCCGCTGTGATTCCTCCTGGCGTACAAGCACCATGAGCTGGGCGATGTCATTAGCCAGCATGTCTTCCACAGTCTCCAGCAGCTTGCTCTTCAGAGGCTGGAACTTGCTAAAATCCTGGGCCTGCAACTGATCCTTAAAGCAGGACAATGGAGCAAGAGGTGAGTGACATGGCTGTGCTCAGGGCAGTAACAGTGCAGAGTCCGCTCCCTGTCTGCAGTCTGGCTCAAAAACTCCTCGTGTAGAGGAAGAGCAGGAAGAACAGCACTCTCTCCTCCAACAGTGCTGCTCCTTGGCAGGGCTTCCCTGGCTGGTCGTGCTCTTACATCCTTTTTAAGCCCTGCAGAGAATAGTCTTCCTAGCTAACAGAGGGGCTGATATGGTACAGAGAAGATTGGGGTTTTACCCAAAGGCCTAGATGATGGCAGTAAGAATGTAAAATAAGACTTCCTTTCCAAACTAAGTTGAAGTCCTCTGCTTGAGGACCAAACTGTTCAGGGCAAACTGTGCAGTTCTGCTATGTCTTCTAGTTGGTGCTCAGCATTCCCTCTCCTTCTGCACTCTGGTAAGGAGTTGTGACTTTGGCAAAAGACTATTTCACTGATAAATCCTTTGTTATCATACTGTGCATCTCTCAGATGCCATAAAGATGCTAGATCTTCACAGCATAGTTCAATTTGGTAATTTTCACAGCTAAGCAAAAGTGATTTGACCAGGGACTGCAGAAATCTCATACAAATGAAAAACAACATACAGCTTTATCTTTTACCTGCTACTCATTAAATCCAATGTATTCACTCCTACTGGAGTGGCATAGCTATTCTTGAACATTTAATTGCACACTTGAACAAGCAGTGAATGGGACCTTCTATTGGGTATACTCTATAGATCTCATTCTCAAGAACTTACGGAAAATACCCTGTTCTACTAAAAAGATGAACAGCTGCTGTGTCTTCCACAGGGAGCCAGTAATGACTTCAACAGCTAGTAACTGTGAAGAGGCTTCTGCTTGGATTGAAGCCACACACCAACATAGCCATGCCCTGCATTGTTCAATTATACAATACAAGGCTCTGATCCAAGGTCCTTCAAGTCTTTGACTTGGATGAACACTGGGTCAGGTCTTAGCTCTACAGCTCAGCAAACTTGCTTCATTGCTTAAAACAGATAAGGGGCTTTAAGTTTTTACTGCTTCCTTCTGGTTCTTGCTAGAAACAGAGTGAAGTAGAGGAAAAAAAAATACAGGTCCTGAGATATATGTAGGCTTTCTGGGAGATGTACCTTTCTTTTCAATATAGATTAACACTATTCTTGGGCCTGGAGAATCTAAAAATGGAACACGGAATTAAAAACTGACAACATAGGATTTCATTCATTTTCTTAAGGGCTACTTAGGCAAAGCTTCAGAAACTAAGGTAGCAGTAGCTTCATGTGAGCTTGATGTGCAAAAAGTGTTTACACTCAAACACAATCTGCACACAGTTTAAGGCTTGCTTCAAGACTGCAACAGGGCTTTTGCATAGGCAACAATAATCAAGGTCTGCATTGTGGCTTCTGTCCTATTTCCTGCAGTTACTCTAACACTTTTTCCTTGTGTGTCTGATGCGTGGGACAAGATGCCACTACTTACCTGCATCTTTCTCAGATTAGGGAAGTCTCCTGGTGAGATCTGATGCTCTCGTTCAATGCGGGCATAAATCTCTCCCAAGTTGTTAATAAGCTCTTTCTTTTTATTGTCTTTCCCAAACACTGAAGGCATTTCCTTCTTTAAGGAACTGATGATGTAGGCATGGACCTGAAAGGCAATAAGTGACACAGAATGAAGAAGATACACTAAAGAATGCACCACAAATTTTCTTTCCCAGTGGACAGCGTGTGTGCCTAGGAGTCAACTCACATCACCCCCTCCTGAAGAAGTTTAGCTCCTCAGTTTGCATCTATCTGCTGTTTATCACTCCAGAGCTGAGAACTATGCAGAGACAAGGTGAGGGCAGTGTAGGAGCCTTGGGTATGCAGAGTAATACAGCCACTTTCAAGGGATGTGTTTTTCTTCTTCTGCGCAGGCCTTTCAGAAAATAGCCACTTCCCAGTCCAAACTAAACATACAGGTTTTGAAGCTTTCTAGACTCCGTTTAATCTTTTACCATGAATGAGTCTTTGACTTGCACGACACTATGATATTGTATGTGAGGAATGTACAGACCTAGAACAATGATTTTCATAAAACTAAGTTTGTGTAATGTTTCTTGTTGGCACTGGTCATTCCAGAAGGCAGAATTCCACTTTCCCCAACAGAAGTGATTAATGGCAGTGAATTTTAAATGAAATATTCTTGCTTTTTTTTTTTTTTTAATGGTGTAAAAAATTTTTTCCCTCACAGTATTCCGAACAACTTCATTCAGCTTCTTTTAAATAATAAGAGATGGAACTTCTGGCAGTGCCCATAAGTTATTTTTCCCATGCTTGTGGCAGGCTTATCTGCCATTCTTGTCAGTCTCCACCTCTTCCGCATCCGTCTAAGGCAGATTTATCTCCTTAAAGCAAGGGACTCCTACTTTCCTTGGTGTATGATTCTGACATATTGTATTTGTCTGAATTCTCAGTTTGCTAGCAGTCTAGCTGCTTTCCACATTTCCCCAAGAGCTACTTTCTTTGACCTGTGGCAACTCTTCACTCAGGCCTGTTACAACTGATGCACCAAGCAGAGGCAGTAGGCTCTTCCTCAAAGTGCATAGGACAAATACGCTAGGCCTCTGAGTGAAATAAGAAAAGGGGAAACAAAAGAGGCAGGATCCACCAGCTACGTGAGCTACACCAGCCAAAACCACTTCCCCATACTGTGCACACTGTGGGTGGCCCAAACTAAATGCCTGGGCTCCTTTATGCCAACACTCACCTTGGCCAGCCGTGCCCGCTTGATAAGATCGTTCAGCTTCCTTAGGGCTGCGTTGCGGGGGAGGCTCTGGATATCCCTGAACAGGTCCTGCTCTTCTGCCTCAAACAACTTGCGGTTATCAGGGATGAGCAACGGATGGGACCAGAAGGAGCCAATATAGACTCTGATGACCTCCGGTGTGTTGACAATCTTTCCCAGGGACCACATGAGAGCACCGTACACCCTCATCAGTTGCTGGGTCTCTATCTGGTCAGCTTTGTTGAGAACAACTCTCATCTTGTCCTCGTGGTTCTTCAGGGCCTTGATGACCTCTGAGAATTCATCAGAGATGTCCAGCTTGTGCGCATCAAAAAGGAGAATGATGCGGTCAACCCGCTCTGCAAACCACTCCAACACAGCAGCAAAGTCATAACCTGCAAGGGATGGAAGAAGAGTAGAGATGTACAAGCAAGCCTGGCTATTGTTTCTATTTCCTATTCAGAGTCAAAAAAGTTGCCCTACCCAACAGGAAAAGGGAATTAATTCCTGCTGGGATCTTGGTACATTCCTTGCTGCTATGGTAACCTACCATATGTGTTTAGAACATCCCTGTGGATTTCATTACATCTACAGATCAATTAGCAGTGTCTGTCTTTCCCAGCTTCTTTGTGTGTTGGGAGAGAGTCTACTGACAGCTGTCCTTCACCAAAGAGAAAACAAAGCCCTGGAATAACACTTGGTGATGTCTTCAGAGCAACAACATGGGCTGGATTACATCCTGTGCTGAGACAAAACCCTGTTCCACATGGTCCTCTCACATGCCACGCTCACTGGGACTATTAGGTGAATGTGTGAGACCTTTCCTGTATGTGCTGAGACATATTTCTCTGTGTGCAGTTCTACCAAGTGCTGATTACATCTGTCCTTACTTTCCTGCATGGAAGTAGCAGGAAAACTAAGGTTTATGTTTTTAAGTGACAGAGTTATTTAGAGGAGAAGAGGAAAAACGCTGAGTGTAATTTCCCTTCACGTACAGTGTGACATGTGGAAAGGGCACGTGGGACAGACCTCTGTTGACAGCCGTTGACTTGGAGTCACTGACAGAGCTCTGTGATGGTGTTTTCCCACACACATGCCCAGAGAATTCCCATGCAGAAAATTCCCAAGGTTGACTTTTTAGTTTTGCTTTTAGCATATAAAAGAGTAGATTACTATTAAAGCATTTGAATAGCAGGGCAACAGGGTACAGAACTTTTAAGGGAAAGCTATTAGCGTAGATATTAAAAAAAAAAATAAGATGAAATTAATATTTAAACGTTTAGTTCAGAGCTCATTTTTAGAGGACTTTTCTATAGTGTAGACAACTCGGGATGTTTTGTCTAACTTCAGCCAGAGCTGGAGGTGTTCCACACCTGAAAACATACAAAGTTTATACTATAATTAAATTCAGCCTTAATTCAACATTCTTTTTACCTGGTTTTTATCTCACAGGTTCTTCTGCCACTTTATTTCTATGTAAGATTACATCAAAAACTGATCTTGACCTACTCTCAAATTAGGTGTTCTGGGTCTGAAGTGTCCTCCTCGCTCATTCCACGGTAATGTGTTGTTTCTTCACACCCTATCTTAGTGTTGTGGAGGGTTGCTAAGGGCTCTCACAAAAGCAGCCAGATTTGGCAGTGTTTCACTGATGAGTGAAGCTATCCACATATTGTAGCACAGTTTATTGTAAAGCTACAGAGCATTTGCAAAGCCATCTGCCAAAAGCTGCATACAAGTAAAACCATTATTACAGAGACGTTCAGACAAATGTGAAGGGGAACATTTTCTCTCCAGTGATTCCTGGCTGTGTTTCTATTGAAAAACATGCCTATTTTAAACAGTTTGCTATTACTGATGTGGATTCTTTCACAACTTCCAGATAAGGTTGTGAAAGAAGAACAGATCAGAACATGGACAGAAAATGAATCTCAACTATACAACGCTCTAAGAAAATAGGCAAGATGAATACGATAAACATTTCCTTCTGTTAGACTATTTTTTTTTCATGGGGACAGATTTTTTTCTGATAGCATGAAAAGCATTTGACAGATGTAACACAAAGCTGACAAGCTAGCAGGGTTGTCAGTAAATGGAGGAAATGATCTTCTTGCAAACATCTCGTCATCCAGTCTCCCTAAGGCGGGCTGTGGCTTAATGAGTAGCTATCCATGAGCTCCCAGTATACCTGGCAGCACATATTTAGTTAAGATATGGCAGGATTATGCAATTACTTTATGTCAAGCCAGACCAAGAATGACACAATCTTTATGCTGACTGTGGGAAGATAGATGATACCTTACACAGCATAAAATCTGCCTGACTGTAATGTCTTTAAGCCAGTGAGGGTGCACGCAGTGGCTCAGCATTTCTCACCATCTAGCTATACCGGTTGTTTTTTGTTCCCAGGTTGTTTGCTTCTGCCTGATAAGTGAGCATGTTCTACTGGATTTCTCATCTTGGAGAACTATGGCCACAGACCCTGTGCTTGCAATGGGGTAGGACACAAAGCTCCTGCTTTATAGCAGTAATCTTACAGCTTGCTGTTAGAAACGTTTTAGACTGGGCAGCTGCTTTTTGTTCTTCACCTCCTTCTTGCTCAGTTTTAGCCACTGGGAGCTCTCTTCACACCATCCTGTTAATAACCTACAGAACAAAAACCTACCAGGATCACAGTCCATCCCTATCTGTCAACTGACAGGTTGGCATTGCGTGTCAAGTACCTGAAGACACCATCAGCAGAAGACAAGGTAGCTAGAAACAGCAAACACTGACTACGTAGAGAGGGAGCAGCTCTGGCAGATGAGTGCCTATTCCAGACAGATGATTACTTAATCTGTATTTTTAAAGTGAAAAAGAGAGTTTGAAGGCTGTCTTTCTGCTTTCTGAAAGCACTTCAGGGAAGATCCCAAAAAGGCTAAACGAGCAGATATCTACACTAGAGAAGAACGTAGCAGGAGGGAGGGACAGGTACCACCTGAGCCTGGCAAATGGCTGTAAAGGAAGGAAAAGTAACATGGAAATATTACACGGGTTTTGGAAACTTAAAGGTTTCCAAAGCACAGGTAAAGGGAGTTGAGTAACTCTACAGAAAATCTGCATAGTGTTCTCAGCTAGGAAAGACAGGCTGGTGTCAGATTTGTAATGCTAACCTAGACGTGAATGAGTACTTGGAGAGGCACACCATGGCCTTTTGCTTTTATGTTGTTTAGTGCAATGGTTTCATGGTTGGGAAGAGACTGGGAGCCTGACAGACTTCTTACTTCACGTCACTGGAAACAAAGAGAGATCTCCCTAGACAAGTTCAGTTCAGGTGAAGTAAAACAGATGAAAGTATTGTCCAGAGCCAAGTCTCCTTACAAAAGCCTGTTCAGCTTCTACTTACACACAGTGGAGTTTTTCCTTTCTACTTGTTACATGTTTATATCTCTGTCATTTGTGACAGATGGACCGAGTATTTCCTGGTATCTTGGCCAATCCTCAAAACAGTCCATAGTCAGACTTAAACTTCATAGTCAGACAGAAACTTCAGAAGGTATCTGAATCCATTTTTTTAGAGCAGTGCTGATGCACGGACAGAAGTACAGGAATAAATTAATTCCATCCCTCTTCCCTAAAAACAAACAAAAAACTCATAAACTTGATCTTTATTTTTATTTTTTTAGTTTGCATTCTGCTTTCAAGTTGGAAGAGTTAGCCAGGCTCATGACATCAAATATTTCTACAAATAAAAGGGGCTTAAATTGTGCAGGTTCTCTGCTCTTTTGCCTTGTTCTTAGAGGAAGCTGGCAGAGTGGCTATTGCACTGCAGTAATGGTAGTGAAATGGGAAGTCACGATTAACTGTTGCCCTTCAGACCTCTCAGGTGGAGTGAAATGCAAAATGCAAGCAAACATAATTGCAGGAAACTGTTACAGCAAGTGTACAAAACGTCTCCTTTTTAGATGCTTAGAGGTTGTGTCATATTGTCAAAACGTGACAAAACTCTTTGGAAAAAGATGTTTTCTTATTGCTTTTGTACCCTAAACATTTAATGAAGGGGGGAATATTGATTCTCTTGGTATTTGCCTTTCTCTTCCAAATATAGCTGTTTGAAATTCAGTCAGAGCTCTGGAATTGCCTAAGACTGATACCTCCTATCATTTTTTCTTTCACTTTCAGGAGTAACTATCAATTTGAAGTACTGAAGCTTCTGGTCACTGGTCCTTGCTTCTCCTTCCCTTCCTAGAATAGAAAGCAGGGCTAGCATGTTTTTCCCTTGACTGGGGAAGCCTGGGCTGCACTGCAGCCAGCTGAATAGAACAGGGTGGAAGACTGGAATAGTGTGTCTGGAAAGAAAGCTGATGGGGAATGATACTGCCAATCCTCATCTCCTTGCTATGACCTTGTGTTCACTGCTAAAGAGGAAAGGGAGGAGGTGACATACATCAGATGAAGATGAAGCAAGTGCTCAGCATGTATTCAGGAAGCATGACCCTGAAATAGGGGTCAAATGCTACTTGGCTATAGCATTGCTGAACTTGGCAGATTTGGATTTGCTTAGGTCTGTGCGTGTGTAGGTTGAGACTGATAGCTAGTGGAGTGTGTAAGGCTCATTGTCCAGGGATGCACTGCTACTGAAGTGCATGAGTTGCTGCTAGGTGGTAAAAGCAGACTACACCAAATGATAAATTGTAAGTCCTAGCTTCTATCTTGGCTCTCCTTTACTACATAACTTGATCTGTGATACTCCCCTTTGTCCCTATTTATTTCACTACAGTTCCACCTCTTCTCATCTTCCCCTGTTGCAGATGCTGGACTGTCATGTGACACATGTGCAGTGCTTTGCAAATGGATAGCACCCATATTGATACCAAACTGTCAAAGCAGCTGACACTGTGCTGCTTTGGTACAAATACAGCAGTCTGTTGCTGTATGATGCATAGCTGGAGACAATAAAAACTAATAAATGTAAAAGAAAAAAAAAAGATGCAGAGTGAGGGATGGAGCAGTGTGATGAGTAATTCCTCATACATGACAGTTAGGAAAAAGACCAGAGGAGAAATGGCTGTTTTCCAAGTAAGAACAGTAGAGAAAATAGTGGGCAGGATGCTTTGGGAATACTTCTCACCAGCCTCTTAAATGAAACCCGTATATCTGGGCACCTAGTTACCACATACCTGTGAAACCACCTGCCATGGAGGAGTCCACAAGTCAAAGTTGCTCAGTATGACAGATCAGTGCAGACTATAATTACTATTTTATTTATTTTTAACTAGAGTCTCAATGTAGCAGCAGCTGTACCAAGCGCTGGTGATTTCACTGCATGCCTAGGGGATGTGGACTTCAGATATGACAGACTACATCAACCTTTCCTGCTTGACAGGCCTACTTCACCAGGCACTGAATTTAAGAATTCAGACAGATGAAAAGCTTCAGAACCTGGTCTTGGGCCTCTGAATCATTCCTCAAAAGGCAGTTTCCTTGCTACTGGTCCCTTAAGTATAACAGCGCACATGATGAGCCCTGATGGATTGCTAAGCTGGCACTGGCAGAGCTACCCTGTTTCAGCAGTTAAAGAACTGGAAATTCTCTGGGGAAACCTCTCCCAGCTTTTGCTTCATTCCCAAGTGAAAGCTGAGCAGGCTGGAAAAGTACAGAAACACAGAAGTATTTTGTTGTATAAGCAGTTTTGGCACTGTCATGTTTTTTTGCCTAGAAACTCCATCGTTGCTCTGTCTCCCTCCAAAACCAACCTGCTAATCATGGCAGCTGGCTTGTGAGCTTGGTAGCAAAGGCACCCAGCCTCACCACTTTTTCCTATTTCTCTGCCACAAGAGCCAGGAGGTGAGCATTCCCTTTCAAACATTGGCTTCCCATAAGCCAATGCCTGGCAGCAGCCCTTCTTATACATAAGCACTCAGCCCTCTTCTGACTCTTCTTGCTCCCTGGGCTGGGTACCCTGCAGACAGAAATCACTGAAGCTCTTCCAACATCAACAAAGCTCTGCTGATCTAAACTGGATGAGGTGCTTGTCCTGTAGCTGTTGACAAGCAAACTGGTGTGGCTCATGTGATCAGCTGTCCTGGGTCTACGTGACTATGTAGTGAGATCCCAAACAATCTGTACTTTCGGTTTCTCCCAGATGTTTGGGGAGGTGTTTGCTGGCTTGGGGCAAAGTGCATCAGTGACTTTCCTAACAGCACTGCATTGTGTGCTCTGGCACTGTTGGCATATAATCCAGCTATATGATTGGGACACCAAGTCCACTGGGAGGCTGATGGAGAAAAACTGCAAAAAAAGGAGCAAGAAGTGCCAGTACATTTTGCAGAAGAATATTTTTAGTAACAGAAAGAGATCTTGCAATATATGTCAGGACTTGAAGTGATGAGGAGAGGGATATGGGAAAGTTTTTTTGTGCCTTAAAAAGGTTCAATTTTAACTCATATTTTATTATTTTTTAAAGAACAAAAATGTTTTATCCTAAGCAAATGTTCATCACAATGATTGTTCCAGAAGAGAACTGAGTACTTTTAGTGTTGTTTTGTTGTTGTTTTCTTTTTTTTTGGCTGAAAAACGTTTACATAATTTAAGCTTTTATTTAACTCTAACTCTACAGAGCACTTTCTGCTGAAGGGAGGAACGCTGGCACAGCATGTTTTTTTACCTGATGAAGGTGTGTGCATTTTGCTATCCTTTGTAGACTGCTTGGAAGGGATTCATGGGGTCATCCTGAAATACTAGGAAGCTCACTAAGAGACTTTGCGTATTCATCAGATCTATTAAACATCTAGATATGCTGAAAAATTATGGATGTCTGTGTTTCTCACACCTCATCCAGTCCAGACGAGAAGCCTGGGAAGCCTGGAAGCAATTGTTTGTGCAATACAGACAGATGGTTGACTGACACTTTCTGATGGAAATCTGCTCTGCTGGGGAATACTGGACTGATACAGACATTACTGACACTGTCAGCAACCTTCCCCAATAGTATTCAAATTCTCTTTAGCAAATAGCAAATCAAACTGAAGGGGCATGAGTAGTTGTGCAGCATCTCTGAGAGGCCCCTGCTAGTCTTTCTGTCCAGAATGTGTACAGCTTGAGAGGAAACTCATACAGTCCGTTTGGTTTTAATTATTATCATTTGGAAGAGAACTGAATCTGGCACTTACCTCTGCTAATTCTCTGCTTTTCTCCAGAAAGGATTCCTGGTGTATCAATGACACTGATGCTCTCTAATACAGGATTAGGTAGCTGGGCACATACAAACCTGTGCAAAAATAAATGTTTTAAAATAAAACTGAAAGATTCTTGTGATGCATTGAACATTACAGGCAGCATGGGAAAGTGAGGGCTCTGATCTCCCTTGAAACGAGTTTTCAGATGAGGTCTGGAGCTACTCCTCCTTTAAATAAATGAAAAAGTGGCCAGAATTGAGCACTTTCTCTGGTATGGTTTTTTCAGAACACGAGGTTCAGTTATGATCTATGATGTGGGTCATTTTTTTTTTTGTGGCTCCTATATTGTGAATTATTAATGAAAAACAATATAGAAATCCAAATGTTTTTATTTGCCATTCAGATTTTAGTTAGAAGTGATATTTCTCTTTTTGTCATTTGAGCATTCCCCTGCAGGGACCTGAACTCAAGTAAATTGAAATAACTTCAGTAAATCAACAACGTTGTAAGCTTTTTTATCTATTTTTACATCTAGTCTTAAACAGAAAGTGTACTATCCGTGCTGTTATCCCACCATGGAAATCCTAAGTCTGAGCAACATGAGCTCTTAAGAATTGACTTAGTCTATCCCCCTGCCTTAAGGCAGGATCAATCAGATGTTTATCTGAAGTGTTCTTCAAACCTATAAGGATGTACATTCAACATTCTCAGAATTTTGCTGAGAGTCTACTTATTCTTGAAGCAAAAACTTTTTCTTAATGTCTTATCTAAATCTCCCGTGCTACAATACTTTTTAGTCTAAAACACAGTAGACATGGAAAATGGTTTATGTTCTCTCAGTTCTGAGAAAAGACCCTCTGCTGTCATTGTATCTCGGTGTTTCCTCTAGAGAAAGCTACATTTTTTAAAGTATCTTTCATTCTTTCCAGCTGCTGTTCTAGTTCATTTTCTAAGTTACCAAAGACCTTTGCAGTTTTCCTTTCAATTCCTCTCAAATTGTTCTACGTATTTCTCAAGGGATAATGCCCCAAAATGATGTGGTTTTCCAGCCACAACCTTGTCAGTGATGAACAGAGTGGATGGATGTGTACCTTACACGTGACAGTACTGTTTATATCCCTAAGGAAGAAGTTTGCTTTTTTCCTAGCAATGTGACACTGCTGATTGACACCAGGTTTCTAATTCATTCACTCCACTCCCCTCCACAGCTTGATTTCTGTGTAATTCCTCTGCACTCAGTTTTCACTGTCTACACAAATCACTAGCTCACAAGAGTACCTTGTGCCTGTTCTCAGAAGGATGGAGATCTTCAGTTTCAGTTGCTGGTAACAGCAAAGCACAGCAAAATCCTATCTGTTTACACAGTTCCTGGTTGCATTTCATGGATAGTCTTTTTCTGACGGTATTCCAGGCAGCTTTAAATGTGTGCCTACGTATGTGTATTAATAGGGTGGTAAGATGTGGATGCATTAAAAAAATGTTACTGTGGGAAGAAGCAGAAGCACATAAAGGACCGAGCTGCCACAAAGGCCACTGCATGCAGTGAAGGCAGACAGAGCCTCTGATGAATAGCTGATTCTGATGAAGTCGCACAGCTACGAACTCCTGCAGACTATGCTACAGCCTTATTCTTTTTTTTATTTTTCTTCTGATGAGTAAATTATTATGGGTTAGATAAGCATCTTCATGCCTAAGCTGTCAGGTATTTCAGCCCAATATTTCTGCCTCTTTCCTCTGTCCACAGCCTGGTAGGTGGCAACAGAAGCATTTTTGAATGAATGCATAACGCCTCATGCAGAAGAGGGGAGCTAGCTTGGCTCTCCTGATGTGTGCCAGGCATAGCAGCAGAGAACAAATGCTCAGGAGGTCATGTTATTCCCTTTTCTGCCAGCCCAGGTTTGTTCTCCATTGTTACAGCCCTAAGCATTTCTTGCAGCCCTAAGCATTTCTGACATTTAAATGGCTCAGGCAAGGGTATTTTCCATCAGTTTCTCCAAGGAAAGTACTCCACAGGAAATTTTAGATAGAAGGTTAGGGGCCAACATGAATAAGTGCTTTCTGGCTCTGTGGCAAGGTTGTTAAGGATGCTGCCTTCCTGTTGTCCCAGCAGAACTGCAGTACCTCAGGGAACACTATTTAGTTCTGTCCTGAACCACACAAAGGAAAGAGTGTGATGCCAAACCGGACTTTTACTACCCCTAAGGGTAGAGCATGGCTTTAAAAATGGAACCTACTATTCATGATGTCTTCTGTTGATAACAAAAAGGCACCTCTATCTTAAGCTTCCCAAGACAGATCTGAGGGGGTAGGAGGACTCTTGCAATCATCGATCAAGCCAAAGTGATACGAAAGTAATGGCTGAGATTCTTGATTGTATGCCAGGCACTTGGTGCCAAATAAGCCCTCTGAGGTGCTGCCTGTAATCTCTCTGCTGGGATCTCTCCAAAGCTGGGGTACTGCCAGCAGAGCTGGAGAGAGGAAAACAAGCCCCACTCTTGATACTCAAGAAGTACCTGGTACAAGGAGACTGGGAAAAGAGACAAGTTCTGAGCAGAGTACTGCAGAGCTGCCTTCTCCTTTCAGCCCAGGGCAGCTTGTCAACCCCACCTCCAGCCTTAACCAGGAAGGTATGCATAGGCACTCCATCTCTTGGAAATGGAGAAAGGAGAGAGGCTCTGAGCAGCAAAATTAATTGTCTCCCAGACAAATCCTGACTCTTTCCTTGCTTCCTGGAAGGTGGCAGACCCCAGTCTCTACTGGGAGGGGTGCACCAGCTGAGGCAGGATGCTTATTGCTTTTGCACCCCTATTTAGCTCTCCAGGAGCAGCAGGCTCTGCACCACACTGGACGCAGTGCTGCAGACTGCCACCTCTCATATAAGATGAGCATGGTCAGTGCAAACACTGCTGCCTTGTGCTGCTCTGTTGCTTTCCACAGGCTTTCTTGCCCAGAGGTGAAACGACCTGCCTGTTGTTGCTCTCTCACCTCAGTTCAGAAGAGTGGCTGCTTCACATCTCTAAATTTCCAGCTCACAACTTCCAACTTGAGGGCAGTGCCTTAGCACTCACACAGCAGCACCAAGGCAGAGATATCTTTGCACTGCCTCTTGTAGAGAAGATGGGTCTACAATATGAATAAGCATGGGTGATTTGATTAAGCTCAGTGGCTGTACGCTTACATCAGCTACATTTCCAGCCCTCTCTGAGTTACTCCTTGGTTAAGCTCAGTTTCCTAACTGACTGGACATTACCATCTGCATCTTCAGCACCGTGATGCTCATACTGTTGAGCCATTCCCTTCAGTGTGTCATCTTCTGCCAGCCCAGAAATCTTTTTTTAAAATGTGTTTTCAGGAAGAAGGTTAATTAGCTGTCCTGACTACCCTCTGCATTGCCAGCAGTACTGCATCTCAGCTGCTGCTGAATCACTGCTGTGTCTCTCTGCCCTCCTGTCCACACAGGCAAATGCTTGACGCTTTCTTCCCAAGAGAAAAGCGGTAGGAGAAAGTAATACCACAGCATGATGAAGTGAACTAGGCTAACGGACACTTAGCAACAGCAGAGATTGCTGTAATAAAAGCAAATTGTATTTGGAACATTATCAGTCAATCCAGCTAGTTTGCTTTTTGCCATCTATGCCTGGCTTTGCTACTCTTCCTGTTGCTTCTCTTCAGCAGTGGACTGTTAGCCAGTTGTGGCTGCTACTGGCTATTGGCAGAGCTCTTTTGGATGACATTCTCCACATTTACCATTTCTATTCTTCAGACAGGAAGCTTGTTGCACCTTCCCATGTAGGTTGTGGGCAGCTACTTGACCTGTCAGCTAGGTATGGATGTTCTGAGCTCTGCAAGATTTTGAAACATATCAAGTCTGTCTAACAGAGGACCACGTTGCTGTATGTGAGCTTGCGTTCTGAACAGATATTGCTACCACTGTGAGGTTCTCTGAATAAGCAATGATGAGAGAAGAACCTAATCAAGCTTCTCCCCATGCTTCTCTTTCCCTTGCCAGTCTCACTTCAGTCTACACCAGCATGCCCACAGACAAGGCAGACAGAAGATGCCACAGTCTACAACTTGAAACTCTCAAAGCCTGGAAGTCAAAAATGGAGTCAAAGTCCATCTTTCCTGGTTGTCTGGCTGAGTAGCTGCCATGTTTGCAATGTCTCCCACACTATGTTAACATGGATGGGTGTAGTTGGACAGTTTGTTCCAATCTGCCTTGTGGAGCACAGTTTGTGCTCATCTAGGATATGGGTGTGTGCTGTTAGCTTCCTGCAAGGCCTAAATCCAAAACTCAGGATGACTGGAGTACATTTATGGAATGGAAAGGTTACAGTCCTGGTGTCCCAGAGCTGCTGTGTAAAGCCCCCTCACCTCAAGACAATTTCATATGGTAACGTAGTATCTTCTCCGCAGTTTTTTGTTAGTATGTGAGGCTGAATGGAATGTATAAGGCCTCAGAATGGAGGGACATCCAAGTAACATTAAAAAAAAAATGGAAGGGGGCAGCTGGGCAAGAAAGCAGAGATGGGGACACTATGCCAGTTCTGCCCTAGTGTCTTTAGGGGTTGCATCTGATTGGAATACTTATCTTCAGAGAACTGAGCTGACTGCTCAGAAATAGCAAGGAATATTAATGCAAGGGAAAGTGAAGTATAATGATAATTTATGTCTGGACTCCTATAGCATGAGTATGACAGGCTGTGCTTTCTTCGTTTCATTTGTTCAAGTACAATTAAGGTTTGACCCACCTGACTTTATTAACCCCTTCAGTGAGTGACTGATGTGTTTGTGGTAGGACTGGAATGGCTTTGCATCAGCCATGTGGATGGGAGTGGTGAGGAAGGACAGAAGAGCAGTGTCATGCCTTATCCTTTTAAATTGCTAGCTATGCTGCTCATTACATACTTTATATTTCAGAGCAAATAAGTTCTTGAGTACTGACCTGTTCAAAAAGGCATTGCCAAAGGCATTAAGTTTCCTGAATGGTTTTTTGGGATCCACCACCAGTGCATTTCCAGGAACAATTCCTTCCACATCTCCTTGCATCACAGCTATAAAGGAGTCAGTTGTAGGCTCTGGTCCAATCCTCATTCCCGGGAAATCCTGCTCCAGCAGGTACCTATAGGTGAAAAAACAGGGTGCAGGCATGAGACGTGAGCTCCCTAATTACTAAGTGAGTCGTGCTGGAGATCCCAGAGAAATTATGTAGCTCCAGAGTATGAGTCCTTCCAAGACTATTTTTAGTACTGTCACTGTATCATTTGATTAATGTTGCAGTAGTTTCTCTACCTGGGATCTCCACATTTAAGGCCTCTGCATTTTAGGTGGATTAAAAAAAAATGAGAAGGCTGTACAGCAAGCAATGTTTTGATCATGTTTTTTCATGTTTTGATCATTTTGTATATTTTAATCCTTAAGACATTTGGAACAGATTTAGCACAGCAAAGTGAGAACAGCAGCACACTGCTATCACAGAGTTAATCCTGAAACCTTACTGGCCTTTGGTGCCAATATCAATTACTTCACTGCAGCTCATTTCAGCAGGCTCATCCAACTAATGTGCTTAGCCCCCGGTCCAAATCAGTCACTTAAATGCCAGCTTCTTCTGTACTTGGCTGTTGAAGTCTTCAGTCTCCCCTCCCGTGTGCTCCTGCAGTGCAGTAACAAGTTTGCAATATAAACCATTCAAGCATATTGAGCACTAAGCACGTACATGGCAGAGCATATCTCAGTATTTGTTACCAAGCTAAATGGAACAATAATTCCTTATTACTTCTTAAGCTTCTGACAGCCTCTCTGTACATTTAGCAAGTTTCAGGGAAAGATAAGTCATCTGTAGGCCCGTAGGACTTCGAATAGGACCCTAGCAGCACATTCTGACTTCACTTGCAAATTCACAATAAGTCAATGGTGTGTGTGAGAGATAGTTTCCTTCATTTTATAAAGGCGCCAAATGCCATCACTGGGAGCAAAGCTGCCTTTGTGTATGCAGGTGCAGAAAACATGTCTCTCTGTGCCAAGAACTGAGACTGTTTTGTCTATATTGCTTGCAAGAGGGAGCTAGAACTAGTTCAGCCCTCTGTATGGGATGACATTGGCCCACCTGGCCTGGTGACAAGCTCTGGGCTGTTATATGAGGAATATATAACTGTCAGGCTATGGAAGTTAGCACAGTATTGTGTTGCTTATTGACAGTAGATGCTGGCACTTCCTCTTCGGTTGCTTTAATCTAGTTTTTATGATGAAACTAAAAGATAAATACAGAACCGCAGTAATGTTAAAAATAGATTCATGGGGTGGAAAAAAAGAAGAGGAAGGAAGAGGTGGGGACCTCTAACGTCTGAGACAAGAACTAGCACTAGTTCACTCAAGTGAGTCTTGAGCAAATAAGTGACTAAGTCTTGAGAGAATAAGCTCTTATGTGAAGCACTACAGGACCACTAGCATGAAGGCTTGCGATCACTTTTTTGAGGGTTCCTGCTTTAACCATCACTTCAAAAGAGGTTCTCAGTCCAGTGCTTTAGGAACAACAAAAGCTTTTTGTGCTCACCCAGCAGAGCTATTTACTGACACTATGTCAGTAAATACATCTTTATTTCCCAACCAGCAAGGCTAAAGCAAATGGATCTAAAGATAAAATAAGCAAGCGTATGGTCAAGATAAATTGCAAGTCATCTCTGACTTGATGTGCATTAATGAAGAAAATGGCTGCAGCAAGAACTGGAACAATGATGCCCATAATTCCCTCAGTAGTTGACCATCTCTTTCTCAACACATTATCACGTGTTGTCTCACCTTCCCAAAGTAGTTTCCAAGTACTATGCTTACCATATTGCCCCCAGAAATAACAACTTCTAATGAGATCAACTCTGAGGTGAAACAGAAGCTGTTTGTTCCCATAAAACTGAAATACTTAAGGAAGGGAAGGAAATAGCCCTTCTACCTCCTTATACTGGGGAGGGTAGGCCTAAATAAAGTCTACCTAGGGGCTCTTCAAACTCTCCTATAGAAGTACATCATTGCTTAAGAACCAGCTGGCAGTTAATGCTGCAGAGTGCCAACTCCCTTACTGATAATCACAATATGCCTTCCTGGCAGCTGCTGTAACCTCTCTAATTTGAAGAAGACACTTCCCCCTTCTCTCCCCACCCCCCTGCAAACAAGGGCATTGTAGATTGTGATGCGAATGCGGCTGAGTTCCCTGGAAAGCTCTTCACACTTTAAACAACTGTTTGCTATGTCAGAAGCCATTTAGCCAGACACTGGAAACTAACCTTAGAAGTAGGATGGCAGTACAAAGTGTCACTACCTGATGGACATCTCGGCTGTGTTAGTCACTGCTACTGGCTTTCTTCTGCTCAGGCTATGTACTTTGCTTTTGTTCTGACATTAAATATTTAAGAGTGATACAAAAACAAGCTTCACTGCACATATAGCAATAAATCCTTGAGTTCTCCCCTTGCAAATGCTAGAGATAAAACAAACAGTAATATCAATAGCCAAGTGCAACAAATGAGGTGCATTTAGAAGCTGATCTTACCCCACATGCTAGGTATCAGCCTTGCTGAGACAGTAACTTGCTTCTTTTATATTGGTTTGAGGTGCGCGTGCAATACGATAGCACTCAAAGTGCCAAGGGAACACAAAAAACCCTGGGCTTTTTGTTTGTTGTTTATAGGCAAGACTTCTGAGAAAATCTAAGAGAAAGCCCACTATATTATAACAACATTCCTCATCCCACAAGGCTGCTTGAAAGAAGCACAGCTTTTTATCACAGCTCCACTGAACTAAAGTTTCAAAGCACTTCTGATTTATTTCTTGTAAAAGAACAAAAATCTCAACAAAAGCCCTCTTATGGAGAAGAAATTATGAGATGATGTTAATTGACTTAATGTGCAGCAAGCAGTGTGAGAGCAGAGATGATGATTTGCACTGTATTCTAAGCAAAGCTTCTCTGGAAAATTTGGATGCGTTGTGCAGCAGGGTGCCTGCATTACTGATTTCACTGCACACAGGACAAATACAAGAGGATTTATTGACACTTGTCTGGGGGTGGGAGGAGGCTTTTGCTAGGCAGTGACACAAGCTGCCTCTGCTAACAGAGGAAAGATGAACACATGCAATTGTTAAATCTCTGGGGCTCTCTGAGAGAGGACAGCAAACAATGGCTGTGGGAGACACCAACTGCTAGGAAGCAGCAGCTGTAAGGCTATTTCCCCTGTGAGAACAGTGTGCTGAGCTACTGGACAACTTCCAGAGCCTGTGGAGTGACCTCATACCAGGTTGCAAAGCCTGCAGAAAGCACCAGGCAAGAGCTGCACATTTATTTCTAGCCCACCCACTTGGAGAAGTGTCTGGAGTTGGTATCTGGTTAAGAGCATTGTGTTGCCTGCTGCCTTTCAGAGCTGTCCTTGTACCTAGTGAAGATGATGAGGTGTGGGCAGAAAAACTGCACAAGGGCAGAGCTGGCCTGACCAGGTATGGTGTGGCATAGAAGCCAGGCAAGGAGATCCCAGGCTTTCCAGGCAGGAATGCCTCACAGGATGTGGGGGAGGGAGCCATTTGCTAGTGATGAGTCATGCAGGAGCCCTGCAGGATGCTGTGGCAGCAGAGGTGATGCAGGCTGGAAAGGATGAGGAAAGGGAAGGAGGGCAGTAGGAGGAAATGGTGAGAACTGCCTGGTGGAAGCAGAGATAAAAGGTTCAGGGCCACATGGGGAGGTCACAGAAGGGCTGCCTGGCATAGCTTGTGACAAGTGGTCCAGAGAGGCCAGAACATGTAATTGATTAGCTGTTAAGGGAAAGAGTGGGTACACCAGAAAAGTAAGCCATGCTGACAGTCAGTAGGGCTCTGGCTAGCTTGTTTATTTTATTAACAGGATTGCTACACAGAAACCAGGATTATTTTTAGAAAAGACCACAGAATCTAAGTTAATTAGGATAGTAATGTTCTATCCTGCATTCCCATCCTCTTACAGGAAACATTAAAAGTAATAACATTAGATGCAGGTTTCAGCAGCATCCTCCCATCCCAAGGAAGTTAACTGCTCTGGCTGTTGGTCACAGGTAGAGGAGGTGCCTTGCCTCCAACATTCAGGCCTTTCAGATCCCATCCCTGCAGAAAGCCAAATGGATGCAAACAGAAACTGGGGGGAGGAAAGAAGATGCAATAGGAAGCAGAAATACAGAAATCACTTGGTGATGCTGCCTTTTTTTTTTTTTGCATAGCAAAAAAAGAAAAGGGTTCAGTTCCCTACATTTCTGAAAGCAAGAGAAAGAATAGCATGGTTTAGCCAGCGCTTTCGTCTTGCTTTGCTGACTTTGACCCACACAGTTCACCTCACTCCTCCCCCAAGAACATTTCTGTGACCTTGACTGCCTTGCTTTTGCCTACTGATAAGAGAGCAGTTTCACTTCAAGACACTGGGTGCTCTCTTCAGAGAGATTTTTTTTTCCCCCCCTTCAGAGCTTTTCATTTCTTCTTTGCTTACCTCAATAGGGACAAAGAAAAGGAGAAAAATTCATCTGTAAGGTAGGTGAACAAATTCATGTTTTTGGACACATCCTGTTTCATGCTAACATCAAGACATAATAGTGGTTTCTCTTTCTACTTCTCCCTCCCATTTAATTCTGCCCTGCTCTCTGTTGCTAGCTCCCACTCACCTTCCCACAATAACTGGAAGCTAATCCAGTGCTTATCCCAGTTCTCTAACTACCAGTGCCTGCAAGCTCATGTTGAAAGCCTACTACAAGCAGCACAGTTACCTAGCATTCCCTGCCTTTGTTTGGTTGGAGGCATACTGGAGCTCTCTTACTGCAAGAGACCCACAGGTTCTTCAACAGTTCACCTTTCACCTTCTCATGCACTTTTAAACAGAGAAATTTCTTCTTTCTAGCTCATCCCAGACTTGCACAAAGAGGGCTCGGAGATGAGGACACAAGCATGAAATGCACTGGTTGAGAAAGGTTCAGATCACCTTGCTGACCTAAGGGATTTCTTGTCTTCCCACAGAAGAGAAGGCTCATCTCTTCCTTTTGTCTGGAACATGCTTTAAGCATGAAGACTTACACAGAAGGAGCTCAAGCTTAACAGAAAAAGGAACACAACTGAGCAAAGGCAGGAATGACTGCCAACCACAGCACCCAGGTGTGACTGCAGAGAAAAGCTGATGCTGGTGATCCAGATAAGCATTAGGAAGAGATGCTCTAGTTTTATAGCCAGCAGCATCCTCACATTTCAGGAAAGTTCTGCTCTGAGACATCGATAACTGGGAAGGTAGAAAGAGCCTCTTCAATGCATTTGTTATGAAGTCACAGAACAAAGATCTGTGGTGAAATCAGACAGTTGTCCTATACAAGTCAGCCTCTCATTTTTCAGAAGAGCAACACCCATTCCAACCACATGCCAACTGCTTCTCAGGGTTATTCACATCCTTTCATCATCTACCTGACCTACTCACGTGAGAAAGGCTTTTTCCACTGTTAAATTTTACTTGTCAGGTGCATGCCTGACAATACATTCTGTTCTTGGCTCCTGCATTACTAGCAAGAATACTACAACACACAAACACCCTGCATTCCTCAAGGTCACTCCTGGAGAGGCACAGTCAATTTGATTCACTTCTCTCTACTCTGCACAGCTCCCTCCTCCACCAATTCATACCGGTAGAACAAAGGCCTGGCTGCTTGTGGCCTCTGTCCAGATATACACTGGGGTAATTCCACAGATTTCAACACAGCCACACCAGAGTAACGCTGGAATTTAATGCTAAGCTCATGAATCACATAGGAAATGCAGACAGCACAGCTTCAGCTAGGATCCCAAGAGAAAGGCTGCTGCAAGCTGAACTAGCAGTGCCTGAGCAGAGATCTCTTCAACAAAGTCCAGCTGGAAAAATTTAACCCTCTCCATGCAGGTTTTGTATCGAGCCTGCTGTTGGCAATTGCTCTCCTTTGCAGTCAGGAATGAACGTGCTTCTGGCACTGCAGCAGGCTGCACAGGACTAGATTTCGGAGCCCTTATGACTGGTAGGTCTCTCGCACACGCACACACCTAAACACATGCTAGACTCTGCGTGTTGCCTCTGGGCACAGCACAGAACAAGGTGAGGCACAGAGCATTACAAACCCAAGAACCCTCCCTAACTTCACCTAGGCCCGAGGCTGCCCTACCACCCTATCATAAGATGGAAGGAATGAATCCTATCATGGAAAGATGCGACCTGATGGAAAGAAGCAACCTGAGCAGTCACAGCGGTACCTCTGCGAGGCTTCCTGTGCTCTCTACGCTTCGACCGAGCAAGAAGGCTACAAATGACTCACCGCTCCCTGCTAATGCCCTGCCCTGAGCTCTATTCGCCACGTTGGTGTTCTACCAGCTATCCCAGCTGTACCATGCTGCTGGAGTTCAGCCTAAGAGCTTCTGCCCGGCACCAGGGACATCGAGAAGGGAGCTGGGTGCGGACGGCACACGGGTACAACAGACCCCCGGGCAGGGGCACTCCCTGGCACCCGCACGGCCACCGAGGGGCTGGGCGGCGCGGTTTTACCTGATGAAGGTGGTCTTCCCGGTGGAGTACTGCCCCACCAGCAGCACCATGGGCTTGTTGTCGAAGTCGGCATCCTCCAGGGCGGGCGAGTGGAACTCGTGGAACTTGTAGTGCTCCTCCAGGGGCAGCAGTTTGGTTTTGTAGAGCTTCTTCAGACCCTCGCTGACCGTCTGGAACACCTCGGGGTCCTTCCTCCGGCGGTCGTCGGTGCCCAGCCAGCTGAACATCTTCGGGCCGCCCGAAGCCAGCTCCGCCGCAAGCGCCGAGGTCGGGCGAGGGGAGGTGCGAGGGGCTGCGGCCGGAGCTACCCCTGCATGCTCCCTCCGACACCGCTGTCCGCCGCGCGATTGGCACCGGCGGTTTCGGTCAGCAAACGCTCCTCACGGCCAACCGGCGCCGGGAGACGCCGCTTCCCTTCGCGCCGCCCGCTGCCGGCGCGGGCATACCGCGGTGAAACGGCACGAGGGGCGGACGGAGGCGGCAGCGCCCTCAGCGCGCGGCGGGAGGCGTTTAAGGGTTGGCCCTGCAGGAAATGGGCAGGCGCCGGAAGTCGGAACTCCTGGCAGCGCCGCCCGTTCTGCCCGGCGAATGAAGCCGCGCCGGGTGGCGCCATGTTGAGGAGGTGTGCGGAGGCAGAGAGGGGCTGCGGCTGCACGGTGCGGCGGGGTCCTTCAGCCCTGCCGCCATTTTATCCCGCGCTGAAACAAGCTCTGTGTGTGCCAGCACGGCAGGGAGCTGGGCTCTTTCTGCGCAATAACGGTCTAGACTGCGATCGTAAAGCCGGTGGCTGAAGTGAGAGCCCTGTCAGCCTGCAGCGCTGTACCAGAGCAGCTTCCTCAGTGCGAGGCTTGGTGATGAGGCACGAAGCTCGCCGGGCTGGTTCGGCTGCGAGTCACGCTCAGTCACTGCTCTCTGAGCACAGCAGCCTGTGCTTGGAGTGATTTACTGTTTAACCGTCGTTGGCTGCGCTTCTGTTCCTCTCGCAGTTTGGGCAGCAGGAGGGATGGAGAGCAGGGGTTGGCAGTGCCCATCTATGGCCAGGCCTGCCTGTAATGCCGCCCTGCCGGTCTGCTAACTGCAGCTGAGTGGCTTAGACCGAGCGTTTCCTTAAATATCTCTAAACAGCTTTTTCGTTTGACTTTCTTCACCAAGAAATGTGGCAAGAAGAAGTCTTGGAAGAAGTCCCGTTGTGTCGTGGGTGCTTGCCCTTTCCCAGCCGTCTGTGTCCAGCACTATTTCAGGCTGGAGAAGTTAGATTTGTTGCAGAAGGAGATGCAGTGAAAGCAGTTGATTTACACAGGGGCAGACCGAGGTGCACGTGGTCCCAGGTGCCTGGATCTTATGTTTGAATGAGTACAAAGAATAATAAAGTTGTTTCCACTGAATGTGTTTTGTGTTTTTTGGCAGCCAGGGACTCTCCTGGGAACTCACTGGGAGGATTTGGGGATCGTTTTCTATGTATTTGACTGTGGATAAATTTTCCTGATGCTGCAATTGGGTGTGTGCACAGATACACAGACAGCTTTTCCGTGCAGCCTGACCAAGAGGTGGAAGCAATGAGTCCAGGGACTGGCTTTGTTTTTCTGGAAGGAAATAACAAGTTGACTGTATGTTCTGAAAGTCAGGCTCCCCTACTTTGCTGCCAATGCCTAAAGCTGGTCCGAAATGGGAACTGATGTTTTTAAACCTTTTTAAGATTCATTTCCCTTGTTGCTTTAGTTGTTATAAATAGACTGAGATTTTGGCTCTAAGAATTAATTATTTCCAGTAAAAATTCCTGAAAAAAGAAGGACCCCGTAGAAATCAACAAAGTTTGGCAAGAATTCCTTGTTTTGTAAGAAAAACTCGCTTTCATCTTCTAGATAGCTCTCCATTTAAGGACTGCGCTCCTCAGAGGCCAATCTGGTATTTCTCTGGCTATATATGGAGCCTGCTGCTCCTCAGTGGTTCCTTGTGATAGTCTCAGGGCTGAGTAAAGGTCAGGCCAGGAAGTCTTTGATGGCAAATCTTCCCAGACCACCTTGATACCCTTCCTGAGTGCCACTAATGGGAGAGAAACATGAGTAAGCCTTGTGTTGTGCAACTTCTGGGAACTAGTTGCTGCAGGTACAGCAGAAGCACTGTTGTTCCACATCTACAAGATGAAAATAAGTATTAATGATTAAGCTGTGTTTATTGTAAGTATTTATACCAAAAGGCCAAAAAGCATGTCCTCACAGAATCTGAAGACAGTCCTTTCCATTTGCATTCATTATTACCATGGCAGATTATGACAAACTTCACAGTTTTTATAGACTTTCTTTAGGTGACTCACACAAGTTGCACAATTCTATTTGCTTTTTTGGTCTGTTTTTTTAGCTGATTCTCTCGGAGAGGCTGACTTCCTCAGGGGCTCTCCTTACCTTAGATATGTAGAGCTTGTCAAAAACAATGGAAAGTAAAATTAGGAAAGGAAGTTTAGAGTATAATCAGTTTTTTTTATTTCTTCTTTTCCTGGTTTCAAACTGAAAATTGTGATCTGCTTTCTGTATTTATTCCTTTTTATTTTTAAAACAGACTTATTTTAATGTAGAGTTTTCTGCTGGGCAGATTGGTCTCAACGCAAAGTTTTTTTTAAAATTCCATATATATATGCTTAAAAATTTTGAAAGCAGAAAAGGAACTAAAGCAATGAATTTTTAGGGTTTTGTTTTGTTTTGTTTTGTTTTTTTCCAAACAATGTTTTTTTTTCCTATAAAAAGTCTCTGCTGGAAGAAGAGCTGTTATTTCTTTAAAGTCCCTGAGCATTTCAAACACAAACTCACTCTTTTTAATGTCCTGCACATTAATTGCTGTATTGCAGTGCTCAAGATGTGCTGGTACTGGTGGGACAGGTCTGCAGGTGTCCTCTGTTAATGAATTTATCTCCCTCTCTCTACATAGAAAGATCAAAGTTCTGTTGGTTTTCAGTTTCAGTTGCTGGTGACATGTAGACCAAACTGGGTGTTCTCCTTTTCCAACAGAGAGACTTTGCTAGGGAAGATGCTGCTGGAAATGAATGGGACTACACTCAAGTCACGTCTTTGTCTTCAAAACGAAACCTAATGTCTGGGGGCAAAATACGGTGCTGTGTAACTGAAACTTCACATGAAATCATTACCGTGATGTGTGTTTGCTTATCGCCCCACCTCAGACTGGACAGGTTTGCTTCCTGTGAAGATCATCTGAGAATGGGGAGATGGGCAAATATCCATGTTTGAAAAGAGGTTGTGAGTCAGCGCTGTGAAACTTTTGACAGTTTGAAGAAGGTTGTGAGAACAGAGTAGTTCAGTAAAATTCACTTCCTGCCAGGGCAGTTGTTGTCACTGTTTGTTTATCACCAAGTCTGAAACCCAAAAAGCAGTGTCAAAAGTTCAGTTAATTATGGATCCAAGAGTGAGTAGCAGAGTTTGTGTGAAAGGCACAAGGGGAGAAGGATGTGCAGCAGCCCAAAATTAAACCCGAACCACTAAAATTTGGTAAGGGACTTTCCTCTGGTTCAGCATGATCAGATTTCTCAACTGCCTTCTGCTGTCATGTGGCCTTGGTATTGTCTCCAGGGTGGTCTGTCCCTTTGCTACTCATTGCTTTGTCTTTACAACCGAGAAAGCTGCTGCCTTCCTTTCCTACCCTCACTGCTCTTCCATGTTCTTCTGAAATACTTCTCATGATGTTTTTCCTGCTGTTGTTCACAAATGGATGGGTACACCTATGCTGTCCTTTGTCCTGCCCTGTGCAAACAGCTTTTATCCCCTCATTGCTTAGCATGGAACCGAGGGCTGGTACCCAGAAGTGCCACCAGAAATGGGAAATACGGGCTTGGATAGTGTGCGTTAATGGGAAGCGTCCTTGCTTCAAGATGGTTCGCTCTTTACAGATGTAAAGCAAAGAAAGTGTGTTGTAGGCTACCTAAAGGACCTGATCCATATGATACCTGCAATAGTGCCAGAATGAAAAATCCCAAGTCCTTCTCCATACTTAGCCAGCCTTACAGTGCAGAATCTTGGAGATTTCTCACATAACTCTTTGATGGTTTTGATTGACTCTGCCGTAGGATGTACAGTTTCATTTGAACTTATGTGTATATTCTTTATAAAAATTGTTCTGATTTGATGGATTAAGTGGAGAGATGCTCATGGCCCCAGCTGTTCTGAGAGTATGTATTTTTTGAGGGTATTTCCTTTCTGACCATTTCCCGACCTGAGCAGAAATTACATTTAAATGTATTCAGACACAGTTGAATGCATTCTCCTGTTCTGCTTTGCCAGTGATGCATGGAGTGTTACAGAGTTTTGTACGTTGAATAATCAAACAGCACACTAAACAAGGAAGCTGCCTTCTACTTGAGGGGATGAGTCAAACATTAGATGGGCTGACCTTTTATTTTATGTCTTATGTGAGATATTTTACACTAGGGTTCTCAGAAATGTTCTGGCATTACTCAATATGTTTTTTTCCCCGCCTTCTACTGCAGTGCTTGTTGGGTGAGTACCAGCCCTTGGTGTTATGCAGGCAAGGCATATATATACACACATGCACACACAGATATATTCGGAAGTAAGGGTAACACATATGCTGTTTATAAGCAGAGTTCATCACTGCCAGTGGAACAATTATCCTTCGCTGTGAGGACACACCTGGAGAAGGTAGGACATCAAATGCCAAGTGCTACATCTAGAGCTCTGGTGCTAGCATTATTGACCAGTATCCATGTGGGTGGCACACTTAGGATGTTCCAAGGGGTTGAAAGAAGTAGAACTCTGTCACTGCTTGCCGGAGGCATGGTGCTGAGAGGAAGCTGTCCTCCAGGATCAAAACTGTGTATTAGTTACATGATGCCGCTAGCCACACTGAACAACAACTGCTGCTGTACTTTTCTATGGAAGTGTTAAAGGCAAAGGCAGAAAGTCCATGTCAGCAAACATGAGAATAATGGGTGCGATATAAAGCAACTAAATGAGCTGGGTCAGCTGCTCTGCATGTTACAGTTACAAAGCTTCTGCCTGCCAAATGGTTGGGAACGCAGGCTGGTGTTGCAGCTAACCAAGATTTTGTTCACCTTTCTGCTCTCAGCTTTGCTGTTTATAGAAAATTTTTCTGATATTTGGCCACAGAAGTTAAATGTTTCTTCTGAGGTTCAGCTGAAGTTGTGGGCAGTCAGGATCTCTGGTAGTTAGGATGATTGTGAATGTGGGTGTTGTAGCCTTAAGTGCTAAAGAACAGATCCCAAGTAAATGGGAAATTCGTGTTCCCACTGATTTTTACAGAGCTTGGACAATCTTCAGAGTAAAGAATATATCTTTTAAATTCTCAGCCAGAGTCTTTAAAAGTGTTTATTCAGGGAGGTATTGGCTGAAGCTCTGAATGCCGTCCAGGCATATTCCCTATAGGCTTATTGTTAACTTCAGTGGGAGACTCTGGGGCAGGTTCCCTGCGTGCCCTTGAAAATCTCAATGCCGGAAGATGTTCATGACCTTTTGGGCCAAGAATCTAAGCACTGGAAATTCAGGGCAAGGCTCTTCACCTAACAGTGATTTCATTTATTTTGTGAGAAAACACACGTACGTACTCCTTTTCAGGATATTGTTGTTTGCTAAAGCACCCACAAGAAAAACAGGAGTCAGCGTTGAGTTTCTATTTCTGAAATACACTACAGTGTTTAATTAAAGACTCGAGGTTGTACCTGCAAGTGCAATTTTCGTAACGTATGTTAAGAGACTAACAAACATTAACAGTATTGGAATACAGTCACTTGACTGTTTATTTGTCTACTTCTGTTGTATTACAAGAATGGCTGTGAAAGGTGGCCTGGCATCATTTGTTCTGCTCACCCTAAAATGTACTATTTTGCATGCAAACATTTGTTTTATTCCACACAGGAGTAGATCCATATAGATACTTGTTCATGAAATCAAGGGAGCTGGACAATGTTGTCCAAGATTAATCCTTTCTTAGGGAAAGAGGCTCTTGGGGAATCCTTTGATGGTCCAGTTACTTGTACTGAAAGGGAAGAATTTTCTGTGGCTTCTTTAGGCTTTAAATTTAAGATTGAGGAATTAGACCACTTCATGGCATCTAACATGATGAGCAGGAGAGCACAGGATGCTAATTTAGTGGAAAGAGGTGCATCAGATGGCAAACGTGCTGAGAAGGGTAACATGCAAAGAATAGAGGATCAAATCCAGCCAGCCTGCACGTTCACAGCTTCCATCTACAGCTTTTAACCTGTCTGCTATGCTTGGCTCCTTTCCACTAGAAATCATAATGACTGGAAGAGACATGCACAGGCTACTCTCCATCCACACCAGAAGACACGGTGGGGTGCACTGATTGCTGACAGTCTAGTTCAGTAACATTGCTGCGTAGAGTGCAGGTGATGTATTGTCATATACAGCTGTGTCTGGCTCCTGCTCATACACAGGACTGAGGTCAAACAGCAGGCAGACGAAGATTTCCAGATAATTTGGGAAAGAGTTCAAAGCAATACAGCTGCAGGTAGAATCAGATGGGAGGTTTTCAAACTGCCCCACCAACTCAATGTAAAGTTACAGTTATGGCTGCTGACTCAGCTTCTTGGGAATAAGGCTGTATGTTCAGGAGATTTAAACCTCCAGTTTTGAAAGCATTTTCTTTTTCATACTGTTTTTTAGTTTCAAAGCCTATTTAAAAGTTTTGTTGCTTTTCAAATAAAAATCAGACAGGTGTGAACTGGTGAAAGTGTCTCAATTATTTGATCAAGTATTGAGGAAGTTCAGCACACACAATAATCAGTTCTCAGATATTTGCTTTTCAACATAGCTCTGAGTATTTCAATTAGTCACCAATTCTTCTCCTGTAGAACAGCAAAATGAGAATTTCTGCTTCATACATGAAGACTGAACACAGTTGGGTCTCCAAACCATTTTTTTTGCATTAAATCTGTGTCTCTGTCTGTTCTTCATATTCTTGTAGTTGTGAAGGTCAGTGACTGCAAAAAAGACAAGGTTTGGAGGGAGAGATGATAGAGAAAAAGTAGAGAAGTTGTTAGGCACTTACATCCTAGGTTTGAAATGTACCATGATAATGTCCAGTGAGAAATTGAATTTTTGTTTCCAATTTTTGTTTCATCGTCTGAAGATTTTTCTTTCATTTGCCCTTGAGAAGCAAGCCTTGTAGATCAATTGCAGAACAGTTTTAAAACAACTGAGGAGGGCTCTGTGCGGGAGGACAGTGTAATCCATGTTTGTTTGGTTTCTCACAAGGAATGCTGGTGATCTACAACTTTAATGAGAGTAACAATCAATGGTTCCTAATTGAGATCAGTTTCCTAGTGTGCCTGAGGCAGTGACTTGCAGTCTCACAAGAGAAGGGAAGGCTTCCAAATACTGTCAGTTCAGCATGGGAACCGTTTGTTGAACTTAGTAGCAGGATAAATTTTTTCAGTCAACCTTGTTACTGTTTATGGGCAATGATTTGTCTTCTGAGTTTCTTAATCATTTTTTCTTTCTCCATGCAAAAGATGCTCACCACTTGTAGCAAAAGGTGATGGCTGCTAATATTTAGCATGAGGCATGAAAAATGGGTTGTGAGATCACTTTTTGCTGTTTTCAATGGAAAGATGAGAAACATCTGTCTTGAATGTTCCAAGAAAAAAAAATCTCAGTATGCAGTTTCATGTGTGAATCTGTGGTCATCAGCAAGATGGAATGTGATCTCTTGGGGAGATTGTATCATTTTTCAGAGTGAGGCAAAGAGGGCAATGACTATTGGAGGGTTTTGAGTAACTGGCTTTGTAATGCTTAATGTGTTCCATGTTTTGTTAGCTTTTGGTTTGTCTTAATGTTTTTCCTGCTTAGGGAGGGGAAATATCCACATGCCAGAATGTCATTCGTGTTTTAGCATGCTATGAAAACACCCTAGAGAGCCTAGAATAGTCTGGAGAGAGACTCAGAATAGCTGTGTGTATAGCTTTGAAGCCCAGGTAAAACTCAATTGGTAACTCATTTTGACATAAATTTGCAGAATGTAAAGCCTTGGAAACACAGTGACAGATATCAGATTAGAATTAGAAGTGGTCCCACTCCTATGAGTGCCATCCCCCTCTGCTGGTTAAAGAAAAATGTTAAGAGCCGAGATTCAATTTACTTTTTACATTTATTTTAATGATCCAGAACTCTTCTGGAGAAGACGTACCTCATCCCAGTATACAAGGAATTTCTAACAGGACTGAGCAGGGCAAGGTCCCTGTAAGCTCCTCAGAGGAAGAATATCGCCATGCCTTTGTTGCCATGCCTGAAAAAAAAGAAGTCACCTGGGTCTTTGGGAAAGAATATCTTTCAAAAACACAGCCCACCTGTCCAGCAGAACTACCAGGCCTTGCTGGAGACCTGCTTGAAGAATAAACAACTGTTCACTGATGAGAGTTTCCCTGCTGACATCAGCTCTATTGGAACGGGAGCAATACTGAAGAAACTCCCCCGAAATGTACAGTGGAAGAGGCCACATGTAAGTGATTTTTAGTGAATATTCATTCTCATGTAAGAGAATGATCAGAGTGGATAGACAGCAAGTAGCAATAACATCAAGTGGACTTGCTCCTAGACTTCAAGTGCCTTAATGCCTTCAAAAGTGATACTTAATTGTAGCGGCTGTCATTTCAGATGTTTGTGTACATATAGTTCCATGATTGCCTTTAAAGCATTTATTGCCAGAAATCATAACCAACTTTATTCAGTTTATATGCAGTAACACTTAGAGCAGGCAGGGAAAGCGAATGAAGGGGGTGAGTGGAAGCTGGTGCCCTTGGAGCAAGTAGCATGCTGGCAGATGTGATGATTCTGTGGAGATTCTGTGATGTCAGTTCTCGTGATGACAGCCTCTCTCCCCAAAATCGAGGATCTTAATGCTTTAGAAGATTTCTGAATTTTCAGTCCATTCTTAGCCTTTGGCCCCCATCCCTTGGACCACATACTGTTGCAATGCTGAAAGCTGTTGCTTTCCTAGGCAGTGGCAGGTGCCTTATCTTCTTGCTGGTCTGTGCTTTTTTTCTTTTTTTTCTTTTTTTTTTTTCTTCCCTTCTTTCTTAACTGTTTAGTCTGTTCTCTACTGTATTTGTGCACTGTTTCCCAGCTCTCAAGGTTGAGCTTCTGCCATGACCAGTAACTGATCATCAGTGGATTGTTTTCAGTTCTGAAGCTTCTGCACTTTACTTGTGCTCGTATTTCCAAGGTTCTTGCTGCTTGCTACCCCACGCTTAAACAGAATGAACAAGACTCCTGGGACCAAGCTGTGATCCCAGAGCAAGTTCCCATAACAAATTGATAGCAAGCCTTGCTGGCCAAGACGGGGTTCTGGCACAGTTAGAGAAGGCCTATTAGCTCTAGCCTATTACTAGCAGTGGCAATTCTGTTCTTAATGAGTCATCGAGGAGCACACTGATACTCTGATCTTCCTAAAAGCACTCATCTGGGAGATTCAGTCACCTTGGAGGTCTGCAGGTAATAGCACATAGCATCTCCTAGTGAAGTTATTTTCTAGCCATCAGATTTTGTTAAATTTAACCAATTTCTTAGAAGGGACACGTTTCTGCAAAACTCAAGAAAATCAGCAGGAAAGTAGACAAGCAGGAAAGAAACAAGCAGGAGGCCTTGGAAATAGCAGCCCTGGTTCTCAGGGTTTCATACGTAATTCCATCGCACAGATAGTCTGTATTGTCAGGATCTGGCAGAGCACAAATGCCATGCTTAGGGGTCTGAGCTGGACTCTGAGGGTGAGACAGCTCTATCAGCATAGATGTACTTGAAAGGGAAGGTGATACAAGTCCTGGTCTCTACAAAGCTCTTCAGGTCTGTAATTCTTTATCTCCACTCCAGCGGAATGGCATTGAAACTTCATCTTTCTCTCAGTCCACTCTAAAGCTACTCTAAAGCTTCCTGAAGAAGAAGGTTGCCATTTGCTCTGATTCCAAACTTAGCTCAGCAAAGACTCTCCGAGGAAGGATGCTGTGTATCCTTCAGTCCATAGGCTGCAGAAGAAATGCTGAGATTGTTCTATTTGGCCTTCAACCTTGTAGCTTGCTGTATCTATGCCAGATGGCCTGCAAAATGATGAACATCCAAATTCACCACGGATGGGAGCTGGTGTCTAATTACTGTAGCAGCCTTTTCAGGATTTGCCATTTCTCTGCTGCTGCCTGAAGAGATAGCCAGCAGTGTGAAAATAAACTTGAGCAATTTGTGGGTCATAAGAGCAAAACGAAAGTTTGGCACTTAAGTTATTGAGTTGTGCCCAGAGGCATTTGTGAGAAGAAAAGACTAACAGCATAATTTCTTTCTGGATGGTTAGTCAAGAATCATGTTCTTGTCACATCACCAGAAACTTCCCTAGCAGATATCTGTTAGTCTGTAGCTTGATTGTCAGTCAAATCATGGTGACATCAGCTATATTAGCTGAAAGTTTAACAGTTTCTGCTCTGCCACTGTAGCCTCTTTTGCTGAAACTTGTCAGCAATTATAGAGGAGGTGGGCTGGCAGGTCTGTAGGGTGGTCTCCTTACAGAGATATTTGTGAATAACCATACTGATGAGTCTGAGCAGTGCTAGTTTATCTCTGGGACTGTATTTGGTGTAGGCAAAATTTGGTGTGCCTAGGGTTGTGTCAGAGTAGCCTGGGTACCTGACAACACTGGCATTACATCTGAACTAGAATAATGTCTTCTGGGAGAAAGCTACCTTAATTATTCTGAAGTCAGGCAGAGGGAGTGTTTTTGTCATATATCCATGAGTTTTTTACATTCCAAACGATGAACTCATTGCATCTCTCATCTCATGAGATTGCAGCTCTGCAGACAAAGTTCTTGACTTCGAGCTAAAATAGCTCATGTTAGTAACTTGGCTGTCCTCTTCTCTTTGGCCATGTGCTTCCCAGGCTTTGCACAGAACTCCAGTATTTTATGCTGCAAACAGAAAGCAACTTGACCTCTGCCAAGGATTAGTGGGTAAGGAAAAATTCCTTTGTATAAATATGTAAGTGGCTTTATACAAAATAACATTTTATGTGGGATTTTGACTGAATCAAACTGGGACAGAATAGGTGTGCATGCCTATGTTGCTTCGCTTAGCATGGTGTGGTTTAAGCAATCATTAAGGAGGGACAGGCTCAGTAAAATCCTGGCAAGTGTCAGGGTGGAATTTGAAGTGTGACAGTTATATCCACAAGCTAAAATTGCTGCTCACTTTGTTGCTTTTGAGCCTGCTGCTATTGCAATGGGAAGTTACTGTGTGCATTTGGTGGTCTTTAGCAGTGCTACTTGACAACTGAGCAGAGACCACAGAAGCAGGAAAAT
Organism: Lagopus muta; assembly: GCF_023343835.1. Lineage (NCBI taxonomy): Eukaryota > Metazoa > Chordata > Aves > Galliformes > Phasianidae > Lagopus > Lagopus muta. The sequence continues at coordinate 100,003,321 of NC_064434.1, forward strand.
CTGAGATTTCTGCTATCTCCATACCTAAGAGCTGGAGAGAATGCATTCTCTTCTCAGCTTTGAAGTTGAAAAAATCATTTTTATACCACATTACCTGAGAAGGATATATTAGCATCTGCAAGACAGGGCAGGACTGAATTAATTTTTATTGAGTGCTATAAGCTCTTAAATACAAGGTACAGCTTTGCCTGGGAGATCCACTGGAAATAATTCTCCTCTTCTGAAGTTAGTATTTTCAAAGAAAAAGGGAAAGGTTTTGTAATAGTGTGTTTGTACAAAAATATGTAATGCCAGTAAAAAACAGAATGTTTACACTGACAGCTACTTCTTTTTAAATTTGTCATTGAACCAAACAATATCTAAAGGAAAAGGTCATGGGAGGACAATTATAAAACAATCACGGTTTAATTAAATAAAGCACGTGTCTGGTCTAATTTTCTGTGTATTGTTCATTATAATTTTAAAGACATTAGCACAACAGCTCTTCTTCTAGGATCTTCATGGAGCTCCTGAACTTGGCTGACTGGTCTTGCTTTTCAGCCAACCACATGTGTCCGTTTGTCTTGGCACAGGGAACTGCTGGTTCCTGGCTGCTCTGCAAGCCCTAACATTCCACCAGGACATCTTAGCTGCAGTCGTGCCACAAAACCAGAGCTTTGAGAGGAAATATGCTGGCATTTTCCACTTCCGGGTATGTTTGCTCCACAGGAGCGAGGGAGGTCTTCAGAAATCCCCTGTCATGTTTTATGTCAAATCCTTGGATTATTTCTACAGGGTTTCCCTTGACCAAGGGCAAGCAGCCAGGAGGTGTCCTGGCCTGGAAGGCCACAAAGCAATGCAGGAAGGGGGTTAACTTGTCTGAGGATGTGTCTCAGTTGTCTCTTCTCCTCAGCTTAGCCCTATCCAATATTTTATCAAGACAAATGTCTCCACATAGCAGCAGCAGTCATAAAGGCGCTGAGTTTTTACTCTGCTCTTGCTGCAGCTCTGCCACCCCGCAATTGGGAACACCTTCCCTGAAAGCTCAACTGTTCCTCATTTCCCTATTTAATCCCTCTTTTACTCCTGACACACACTTTGTTTTCTCCTTTGTCTGGGTAAGGCTGATGAGTTGAATCTTTGGGTGAGTCAGCACCTCCCACTGATCTCGTACAGTCCATAACCCAAGGCAGCTCATCCTGAGCCTGCAGCTAAGCAATCCTGCCTTTGCCCTTGCTTTGAAAGGAGGTTCCTTCTGAGGAAAATTTCAGTTCATTCCTTTCCCCTGACAGTTCTGGCACTTTGGTGAATGGGTTGACGTGGTGGTTGATGATCGCCTGCCGGTGAACGAGGCGGGAGAGCTGGTCTTTGTTTCTTCAGTCTATAAGAATGTGTTCTGGGGAGCCCTTCTGGAGAAGGCGTATGCTAAGTAAGTGACTCATTCTAAGTTATTAAAATAGTCTCTCTGAAATATGTTGGCTTGTGCTGTGCAGTTTGTACTTGTTTATAAATGCATCTCCTGGGCCTTGCCACATTTGGAGTGTAGTAAATGGTTCTCATCTTTCTATTTCTAAAGAGTAAAATTCCCACTGCAGTAGCTCTTGCCAATTCAGGCCCTTAAGTATAAATCCAAAGGTTTAGGATATGAAATGAAAACAAATGTATGCTAGGGGATTATTCCCAAAGTGGTTCCTTATATAGTGGGTTGGCCAAGATGATGCCTTCTTTGCAAACACTGCAGAGGAATGGAAGACCAAAGATAGAGATTTTCAAAGGTGAATGATTGCTGATGCCCCTCTTGATCTATTACCAGCTTGAGAAACCTCCAAGGAGTTTCATTTTGGGAGAACTCATTTGTTGATGAGTTCTACTTTCGCCTTGATAAAGGCTCCTGCTCTGAGATATTACAAAGCCTTCAACTTGTTAAAGCATTCGACAAGTCACATGGCATACTGAAAATATTGGCTTCTCTCTTTGGGTTGTTTTGTCTAGGGTGGTTTATTGGGACTAAGAAGAAGGCAACAACTCATAACTGATGGAGTTTGTTATTCTTGGGTTAAAGTAATCTGAGCTGGGAAAAATAAGCAGAGCAGGAAAAAACCTAGCTCGTACTGAGAAAAAGATCATCCAGAAGGAGAGAAAGCTCAGCTATATTCATTTGGTTGTAGCACTAGAACAAAAAGAGAAAGTTACTCTTCAGTAGTGAAGAAAATCAGATTGGAAGCTGAACTGTTAAGGAGTATCAGATATGGTACATTGTCTGGTGAGATATTCAGGCAAAATTTGCTAAGGCTGAATTATCAAAAAAGCAGTGATGGGCATGTTCTTGGTACTGCTTAGTGAGGAGATCAGTAATGAGTGAAGCAGTTCTTTTCAGCCTATGGCCAGTCTTGGGCACGCCAAATATTTCCCCAACATTACACATGAATTACAGCATATTTAAAAAACAAACAAACAAACAAAACTAATCTAAACCTTCATACCCCTTATTATATGCTTTCATTGGCACATACCTGTCAACCTATTGTCTGTGGCTATAAACCCAAGAGTATACTGACGTATTTGTTTGCTAGACTTTATGGCTCCTATGAAGATCTACAGATTGGGCAAGTTTCAGAAGCCTTGGTGGATTTCACAGGTGGCATTAATATAAGGATCAAGCTTCCAGCAGCTCCTCCTGATCTGTGGGATATCCTGACAAGAGCAACCTACGGCAGATCTCTCATGTGCTGTCAGACACAGTTAGGGGTGAGACTAATGGTTTCACAGCTACAAGTCTTTCCAGTCAAGTTTTCCTCTGCTCAGCCAGACGCTGTGATTCCTAGAAAGAAAGCTGACACCTATGACTTGCTGTAGAAATCATGTTCTTAAGCATAAAGATTGCTCTTAAGGTTCCTATTGTGTGTAGGATCCTCCCTATTGTGCTTTATCTATCAAAAAGTCTCTATTGAATAAAGACCTCTCATTTTTCAATTTTTATTAAACAGTTATTCCATTTTTGCAGATGGTGACTCTCAAAAGCAAATGGAGAATGGTTTGAAAGGGGACAAAATAAATCTGATCTCCTAATAGCCACATTTTTTCTAACAGCCATACTTTGCTGTATGTTTGGAATTCGGAGCGTAATCACCCAAGTTCCCTCATAAATTGTGGATAATTGGCTAGATCCACAGCTTACTCTCTCACTTCTAGAAGTCCAAGTTAGGTTTTCATTTGCAGAACACTAGGGTTTTCCAATAGCTGAAGTATTAGCATGAGGTTTGGGAGCCACGATTTGAACTCATGTTCTGAACTACTACCCTCTCCATTTGCTTTTGACAGTCACTGCTTACACAGGTGTATGTTTCTGGTATTGGTATAAGCCTGTTATGTAGGTAGGTTTGAAAGAAAAGGCTTATTTTCCTTCAGTTTCTCTTCCCTGCATACAGGCAACAAAGGTCTTGAGGAATGGACTTGTTGCTGGCCATGCTTACACAGTAACTGGTATTAGAAAGGTAAGAATAGTCCTAATATCCTGGGTCACGACTTCTTTGGATTTCAGAATTTTTGTTACAAACTTCAGTTAAGCCCTCCCTCATGGCAGCCATGTTATCTTCTTAATATTCTCTTAGTCCAAGGTTAAAAGAGATTGGACTTGGTAAAGATTCACTTTCAAGTATGTCTGGTTTAATATGTGACCTTTACAATGGTTATAGATCAGCATATCTCTAAGAGTGGGAATGAGCCACAGGGCTTCACTGAGTGCATCACTTACAAATGGCATTTGTGTATGCTGGGAGGATGAGCTGAAACCTGCTCAGAGTAGAAGGCCTTCCTCTGCAGTCAGGACAGGACCCATAGAAGAGAAAAGGTAATTGAATACAAGGGCCAAAACATGGAAAACTAGAAAAGGAGATGCGCCTGAGAGAAGGGAACCAAACAGGGCTCCTGTACAGAGTAGCAGATGGACCCCACTGATTTGTGTAAGTGTTGTGGGGAATGCCCTAAAGATATCTGCCTAATAGAATGGGACAGTAAAATTATAGATCCTAAGGAGCCCAGCTCAAGCTGGGTTCATGGCAGACTCCTCTTGTCCAGCTTCAAAAACAGATTGACAAGGATTTCCTGAGACTTCGGACAGTGGTATGGATGTGGGGAAGGCAATGTTTAGCATTTCTTCAATAGGTGCTTGGAAGGCTGTAAGAAAGGCTGGATGCTGCATGCCTGTGTCTCCCAGACAGAGCAGGAAAGTTTTAAGTACAAGGCTTCATTATTGATATGTCTGTCAGTTTGGCTGGCTGTGCTCATGGGATGAAGGGACAGGCAGGAGTTGGAGACCAGCTGAGCTTGTTGGTATGAGCTCAAATTCAGCCGTTCTGCTGTATGCTGCTATCTTAACTCCTAGTAAACCTGCCTTCCCTTTCTCCCACCACAGCATTTAAGTTCAAGAGGCAGTGCTCTGTATGGCCACCCCATAGGCATAGTCTCCCATGGCACTGTGATAGGATTTAGCTTCACAGTAGTACAGTTCTGCTTCCACGAAACCACAAAATGAACAGATGTTGGAAAGGAGGGTCAAGCCTCCAAATTAGGAACCTGTGAGGTCTCTGGTTTCACTTATAAAAGATAAAATAAAGCATCTTAATTTCTTTGTGCTTTCATTCAGAGTTGTATGTTTGTAGTTTTTATTATCGTGCTTGTTAGGATCTGTGATATCAAAAAGATGACAACTGCTGAGATGTTGGCAAGCATAGTGTTGTTGTATGTTCTGCAGGTGACCTGCCAATATGGACCAGAAAACTTAGTGAGACTAAGAAATCCATGGGGGAAAATTGAATGGAATGGAGACTGGAGTGACAGGTGGGTTTGAAAAATGGAAGGTTTGATGCTCAATGTGAGGGAAAGTTTCTTAGAGGAAGGATGCTGCCATCTTCAGACTCAAATTAGGAGCTTTCAGGTCTATAGCTGTTGCTTGCCCAGGCCCTCTGGTTTCAAAACAATGATTTAAGAGATTTATGTTTGTCCAACAGTCAGTGCTTGTGTAGATGGCCTCACTTCACACATGCAGCTTCAACATGCAGCTTCAATCATAGGACTTGATTCTGCTTTTCAATTCTTTGAAGTGCCAGAGGAAACATACTTGGAAATCAGATGCTGTGTGTGTTGCTGTGATCTAGATGGTGTGTAAAGTGACAGATTTTAGCTTAACAATTCAGGAGGCTTTAAACAGGATATTTAAGGGCACTGAGCCCTTTATCACAAGTGGGACCAGGCCAAGACCTCCATGTGCTGCAAAGTGTTGGAGTTGGGTGACTGAAGGAGTCCTTCATCCTGGCTGCTTGGGGAAGCATGAAACTATTGAGGCAAATGGGCCATATATTTAATCTGCCTTGATTATTTTATGTGAAAGACGGTGGTTTATATTCCAGACCATGAGCAACTGTAGACTTCTAGCCCGATTCTCTATGAATGAGAGTATGTTCCTTCTGTCCCAACTTTTTTTTTCATTTGCTGCACAAGCCCCATTTGCTGAGGCTTGGGGATGGGGAGAGGGGAGATGAGCACAGAGAGGTGTTGGGAATATGAGTGACTTTCACCTTGTCTGCAGAGCAGTACTTTCTCTGCGTGTCTGCCACATAATGACAACGTACCAGCTGTTGCTGGTGTGAGAGCATAATGAACAGCATACCATAGGCTTGCCTTTTAAATTACTCCCAGCTGCCTTTTTTGCTGTCCTTTTCACTCATCTGTTATGCCAAGCACTCTTCCTATTATGTCTCTTTTGACAGAAAATTAAACAGCAACACAGGTTTAGATATTTTTATTTTAACTACTACAAACCTGTGTGTGCAAGCGAATGGACCAGCTGATGGAAGTGGAGCCTTTCTACTGGAGAGAACTGGAATTGTTTAGCTATCTCATGCACACTGCATACTTGTGGAGGGTCTGAAACAGCTGAAGGCATAGGGGGCCTGTGTTCAGCAAGGGTTAAACATGGAGATCTGTGGGGACAAGGGTTTTGGCATCCTTTTATAAAGGAGACCTGTGTTTTCTGTATTGAATCTCAGGCTTAGTTATTCCATACTTTTTGCCCTCAGCTCTTACAAGTGGGAGTTGCTGAGCCCAAAGGAGAAAATTTTGCTGAGGAAAAAGAAGGAAGATGGAGAGTTCTGGTAACAGCTCTGTCTTGCCTGTCCTCTCTCTGATGGTAGCTCAGGGGCTGCGTCTGCAGACAAAGCAGTGCTTTGTTTTTTCTCCTTATGCCAGCTAATTCATGGTATATGTGACCTGTTTTCTAACAGACCTGGCTTGCTTGCTCTCCATCTCTGCTTGATTATGTGAGAGGCAGTGCTGTTCTTAAAAAAGGCAGGAGTGAGGGAGAAGAGGGGCAGTGCCAGATCTCCTAAGGCTGCTGGGAGACACGGCGACTTTCAAGAGCTGTTGTCTCACCTCTTATTTTTGAGATAACTTTAGGAAGCTCCTGCTTGTTTTGCTTGTCGTTTCTCTACAGCTTGTGCCACGAGGTGGCAATGTTGTCACTCGTGTAATTTCACTGCGGTCCCTTTGGTGGCAATATTACTTCAGTCTCTGCCGCTGTGTTTTGCGTAAACTTGAGTCGTGCGTTTGCTACTGATAGATGCTGCTGTTGGAGCAGATGCTTGCTTCTTTACTACATAATAAAATTTGAGCATTACCATATGTAACACAGAATGGCGTGGCTTTGAAGTTCCTTGCTCCCTTTCCTTTTCTTTTAGTGAGCCATATGGATTAAACTAAACTGCTGACAAGATGTCTTTTGGCACTCTTTTTCCCAGGATGTCTCTGCAAGATTTTAAGATTCATTTTGTAGACGTTGTGATCTGTAAATTAACTCCAGACCTGGTGAGCCAGGAAGATGGGAAAAAATGGATGTATTCCCTGAAGAATGGGAGATGGGTTAAAGGAAGCACAGCAGGAGGAAGTCTGGGATTCTCCAAGGGTGAGGGGTGCTTAGTGCTCTTTTGGGTGCTCTGTTGTGTGACTCTTCTTTGTTGACTCAATTATTAGCACCATTATACTCCATAACACAAATTTGACAACAGGACGTTCTCTTATTTCTTAACTCACCACACAAGCATCAGAAATAAGCAGCTAAAGAACACTGTCTAGTTTCTGCCATCACAGAAGTTGCATTACTTGCAAACACAGGGCAGAAGGCTGGTTATGATATGAAATAAACTGCAGGAGTCTTAGGATCAGTTGCCAGTCAGCTTCTTTGGAGCATTAGACTTGTCTGTTAAAATTTGCTCTTTGGAGAGCATGAGGATGCAGTATTTTAAGTAAACTGATTAGGAGACACAGAGGCTTAGAAGCCTTCTGGAAGCAGGTTAGGTGGATTCTGAAGTCAGTTATCCCATATATAGTATATGGTAGAGGAATAATCATACATTTATAAACAAAATAAATTTTAACAGCAGTTGGGCAGAAATGAAGCTCCTTGGTCCTGATCTTTCCTTCAGTCTTATAGGAATGTTACCACTAAACTTGTAAACTGCACCCTAAGATCAAAGCCCAGTGAATTCTGGAGGCCCAGACAACTTGGGATTCATTCAGTCTGAGCGCAGGCATCAAATGGGAAGCTAGCAATCAATCTTGAGGTGGAAAATAATGTCTAAGTGTTTTTCTTTTTTACTTCTTAGGCATGTTTTGGATGAACCCCCAGTACTGGTTGAATATTTTAGCCAGTGAAGACAGTAAGAGAAACCTGGGCTCCTGCAATGTGGTTATATCCCTGATGCAGAAACACAGTAGCAAACACCGGAACCGAGCTCCTCACCTCTTCATTGGCTTTTCACTCTACAAGGTGTGAAGTATAGTAGGTTCCCTATATATCCAGGAATAAGTAGCTGTCAGTAGGAGGAGTGAGAGCTTCCCCAACCAATTCTCTGCTCATCTGAGGGTCTTGCAGAACCCCCATCTTACTTTGAATGGAGCTAGAAGTTTTGTTGCTGCTATGAGGTTGAAGTTGCTGACCAGCTGCACCTGCATAGCTGCTCCCCACCACAGATACAGCCTTGCTGTACGTGTGACTAAGAGGTCCCTGTGTGACACATCCTCTGTTTGTTTTCTCCCTGCAGGTGACCCTACAGGTGAGTGCTTTGTCACCTCTACTGGATATTTGCTGAGAGACCTGTTCTGACAGCATTGAAGGTGTTGTGTTTGCCTTTGTTTTTTTTTGGCCGACAGCTAGTGGCAGTGTATTCAAGCTCACTGGGGTGTTACAGTAAGTCACTATTAATGCAGAACTATCACCCTACTCTTTTGAAGAGTAGCCACGTCAGGAGGTCTCAGTGGTCTTGAAAAGGGTCATTAGTTGCTTAGCATCTGCACTAGGTCTTTGAAGGTGTTGAAAGTGGCATCGGCGTTTATTGGATCAGCAGTATTCCTCTCACCATTGTGGGCTGTTATTCAAGTCCTTAGCCGTGTTTGAGCTGGGCTTGCTGCAACTCTCAGAGGAGGCAGTATCACCTTTATGCTGCCTCCCAGTCTTGAGGCAGGAGCTGAGCCTGTATCCCATGTAGGCCAGGGATCTTGTAGGATATCTCAGCTTCCTTCCTACCTGAGGACGTTCTGGAGCTGACACTGCAGGTGTTTGCTGCTTTGTCCTGCCATATTTCCAGTATTTTCTCTTAAAAGGACCTTTTTTGATCTAAGAAAAAGTTCTGGAAGGTAAACTCTGTTGTATGTCCCAGTTTTTAACCAAATCTCAGAGGATTATTCACAACGGAAAGGTCTAATGTCTTTTATCTTGAAAGGGCACACTTTCCCTTAAATTACTACTCAGAATACCACTTAAGTTAGAATTTCTTTGAATTTGAGCTGGCAAAGTACTAGTTGGGCTACGATCAGAGCAGTGCAGTTGTATTCCAAGTTACTCTATTTCTAGCATGGTAATCATGAGGTAAGAATCCACTCCTTTCTGACTTAAATGTTTTGGGCACTCTCAGGGTTACAAATGAATTAAATTTCCTGGCAGAGGGAGCCTGAGCATAGCTCTAGCATGCTGCTGTGCTGTACCCGGGGGGAGCTGGTGGCAGCCAGGTGTTTAATTTCAAATTTGTAGTGGTTGCTAAGATCAATATAGAGAGACTGCAAACTGAGAGCATCTAAGGACACTCCAAGGAACATTGTGAATTCTGGAGCACGTCTGAAATGCTTGTATGCCAGTACATGCAGGAGGCAGTGGATGCTTCAGTCCTTTCCCGGGGCTATGATATGGTTGGTGTCAGTGAGACTTGGTGGGCTGAGTCCCACATCTCAAGTGCTGGGAGGGAGGGCTACCAGCTCTTCAGTAGGGTAGGCAGGGCAGAAGAGGTGGTGATGTTGCTCTGTATATAAAGGAGAGATTAGGCATACAGCCCATGCCTTTGGGGATGACATGGTAGAGAGTCTTTGGGTGAGGATGAAGGGGATGGATGGCAAAGCCGTTATCATTGTGGATGTCCACTACTGTACACTCACCCAGGGTGGTGGCATGAATGAGCCGTTCTATAGACAAGTAGGGGAAATCTTGGAATCAATTGCCCGTGTCCTTATGGGAGACTTGAACTTCCCAGACATAAACTGAGACTATTGTGGCCAGCGAGTCTGGGAAATTCCTAAGAACATGTTGAAAATAAGTTATTTTTACAAATTACGAGTGAGCCAGCTAGGAAAGGTGTCCTGTGAAATCCGTTGCTTGAGAATAGGGAAGGCCTTGTAGAAGAGGTGACAGTAGGTGGCTGTCTTGGCCACAGTGATCGTGAATTAGTTGAGTTCAAAATTGTAGGTACTGGTCGTGGAAGAGGAATGGCATCTCCATTACTAGGTGGGGAGTAAAATGGCTAAATGTAAAGAACAGCCAAGACTGGAAGGGGACAGTGGTCTTTGCTGGCGGGGATATTTACTTGGCATTCCACTAGGCCCCCAGTGTTATTAATCTCATTTATAATGTTGCTTAGATAAATACTTCATCCATCCTTCTTTTGTAGAAAAGTGCCTGTGGAGTGAAACATCTGTAAGAGCCAAGAATGACAAGTAGTTCGTTGACACAGGCTAGGGATTAGGTTGCTCTTGCACTACATTCAGATCCCAAGTGCTCTGCTACTAGATACCTAGTGCAAAGAACAAACTGAGCACAGAGTGCATGGTACTTAGGAGATAAGGGGAGTGCTCTGGATTGTGAGGAGCAGTCTCTGGAGCATTTCCTGCCTGCAGTCTTTTCTGCCAGTATGCAAATTACTTCAGCAGTAACTTAAAGTGGCAGAAGCCACATCTTTTCCCACTCCTTGCTCTGTTCCTTGCAAGTAGTATTATAATGTTGATAAGGTTGGAGGAAGCTCCATTCTTTGTCATTTTAATATTGGGCAGGTTGGATGAAGATAGTCTGATGGACCCTCTTAGCTGCTTTTGCTGTAGAGATACCTGAGATCTGAAGGCAAGCAGCCACTGTGCCATGCCCTTGAATTCCCTGTGTGTCTTTTGTTCCATTGTTCAGCTGGTACAGAACACACTTAGTCTGTATTTCTTCCCTAGCAAGAGGAAATCAATCAAAAGCTGTCTCCAGCATTCTTCACCCGGCACCAGCCTGTGAACAAGCGCCAGGTGTTCCTTGATGAACGGGAAGTGACTTGTGACTTCCACCTGGAGCCTGGTGTCTATGTGATTGTGCCATCCACTCTGGAGCCTCAGCAGGAGTCTGAATTCATTCTACGTGTCTTTTCCAGGAAGCACGTCCTTCGGTGAGATGCTGCTGCCCCTCTGTCAGCACCCAGTTCTCTTGCATGGTGGTACAATCTGGACTTTCTAGCCTAGCGGGGCATCATAAGGGCTGAAGCATGCAGCACAGTGCCTCTTGGAGAGCCTGATTCTCTCCAAGCTCAGGATGCTCAGTGCCTGAAATATTGCTTTTTGGTCTTGTCCTTTTGAGAAGCATTGAGCTAAGCCCACAGAAATGATTCTTAAAGCACGTTTAAGCTTATGTTTAAGAGTGGAGAAGCACAACACTTAAATGCACTGTAGATTTGCCAGAGGTCTCTGCTCATAGTGCTGGAGGTGTTGTATCCTGCTTTGGAGACTTTGAATGCCAACAGCCACTGGAGAGCCATATAGGCATGGTGGGCTTACTCTAGTGCAGCTGTAACACTGGAGAAAATACATATGGCACAGCAGTGGCATGGGGTCTGTAGCTGGGGGTGGGGAATGCCACTTGTGATCAAGACAAACAACTCTGCAATGTCTCCTTAATATCTTCTCTTTCACATCCCCAGGGAAATGGGTGGGAACACCAGTTTCGTCCTCTCCAAGGTGAGTGGATATAGGGGGAGTAGAAGGACCATGGTTTCAGCTCTTGGATGTTTGTTTTTTCCTGTCTCTCTGAACTATGAAAAGGGAGAGTGAGAATGTAAGTGTTCATGTTGCAGCACTTTACAAATTGTGGCTTGGGTTTACGGGCGGATTCTTGGACCTTGTGAACAATCAAGGCAAATTTTTAGACACCATTTTAGTTGCTGTTTCACAGCTGTTCTTTTTTTCTTTCATTGACACAATCTTACTCTGCAGTCTTTCCTGTTCACAGCTGTTAGAAAACTTCTTGTATTCCTCCCCACTTCTTTCATGCCTTGACAGGCTTGAAGACACTGTGGAATCAGAATGTGATCGCCCTATCACAATACAGTGATCCATAGGTTGTTTTAAGAAGAGCTAGTCTCAGTGGCCATATATGTGTGACTGTATTTTGAGCTGGGAGGGTTTGTAGCATAGTCCATTCCCTTGGCATAAACAGGGCCATTCCTTCTTTTGTCCCTTCCATTCTCCTAAATGTATATATTCTCTCCTTGGCAGGGATTGAACTCTACCCTTTTTCTTCTTTCACAGCTTGGAGTGGAAGAGAAATGTTTTTCTACACTGTTATCTGAAATTTTATTTCCAAGAATTAGTATTTCTATGGGTATGAGTTGCATTAGTGATGTAACACTGATTGCAATGGTGAGGGGAAGATGAGAAACATGGGAGGAGAGCAGAGTTCTGGAAAAGCATCTTCAAATAACTATGTCTTGAATGGCCACGTTTTTCTTCCTTAAGTGCTTTTATTTAATTTATTTTATTTAATGTCCTGAAGGAAATTGTTGATAGGTATGAAGGCAAGATCTGGGAGGATTTCTTCACAAAACATTTTGAACAGGTAAGTGAGTGCATGCACCACCAGGAGAAGCAGAGTTATTATGTAGTTCTGTGATAGCAAAAACATCTAACTGTGCAAGGCATGTTTGGATATAGAAGCATGGGGGACAGAGAGAGGCTATGAAGGCTGGGCTACTATGTGTACAGTGCTGATTTCAAGCAGCAGTTTTGACCACAAAGCTTTAGGAATGTGTTAACAGTGAGACAGGCAAACTCCTGGAACTTACTGCTATGGGACACTGTGGATGTGACAGTATCAACACGCTCCAAAGGCATTAGCAAACTGATGGAAAGCAGATCCATAAACAGATACTAAAGGACTAAGCATGTATGTGCCCTCTAACATCTTTATTTCAACAGCCATGGGTGCCAGAGAAATGAGAATAGAGTGTGGATGCTGATCAGACTTGCATGCTCTCCTTAAGCATAAACTCCTGTCCCCAGTATCAGGGACAGAACAGTGGGATGCGTTAACCAATCCTACTGTATTGGGAATTCCTGCTCTCACTGGGGCAAGTCAGTTGTTAGAAGGCAACACACCCTGAGAAACCGAGACATGTTCCTACTCCTTCATCCCACGTTGATAGCAGCAGCCATGCTTTTAGAGCAGAAATACAGTTCTCCTTTCAGAAGGGGTGGCTACGTTTATTCGGTAGCATACCCTGCATTTAGCAAGCACATTTTCTCCAAAACATATTAGGGTTTCTGTTAACAATATTTTGACAGGAGCTTTTCCTGACAAGAAGCAAATGCTTTTGCTTCTTGAACATGTAGAATTTTTATTCTAAGAGTGGTGTGGCTTTCAGATGTGCCCTGAGAACTTAGCCAGGAGCAGACTGCAGCTCCTGCAGGCTGAGAATCTTGTCGTATTCAAAGGAAGCCTTTCCTATTGATTTTCACAGTGACGGGAGCGGGGCCAGAAAATTCGGATTTAAGATGAGACATGCTGGGAAGACAAAAGAGGGAGAAAAGAGATTTAGTGATTAAAGTAATTCTCTTTTGTATCACAGAATCCTGAAATAAATGCTGTTCAGCTCCAGAGGATCCTGAATAATGTATCTTGGAGACGTAAGTGCTGAGAAATAATTTTTCTGTGAAGCAAACCTTTCTAGAGAAAATCTTCAGCTTCAGTATCTGAAAATGAAGATACTGTGAGCAGATTCAAACTCTGAATCTGATCTCTAAACCCAACATGACCTCAGTATTGATTCTGAAACCATCTCTTGTTTCATCCTGTGCTACCACAGTGTTGGCAGTGCCTCTGCTAGAAAGTGAGCCTGCAGCAGTAGGCAGCCATACAGTGCAAGGTAATTTATCTTTATCCTGATGGACATAGTTCATATCTGCTGTTCCTATGCTTGCTTACTTTCTGTGTGTGCACAGGACTGTTCCTTGCTGTGTCTTTGTGTTTGGGAGACAGATAGCCTGTCTTACTCATGTTTGGGGCTGTCTTTGTCCTGAGGTCTGTGACACCTGCTCTGTGCCGGTAGCAGGTCAGCAGTGGCTGCTTCCCCTGAGCAACAGTAATGGTGTTACAGATACAGTGATGGATCCAGTTTCCTTTCCCAGTTTCTTCAGTGGTACCAACCCATGCACAACACAAAAATACACCATTCAGCCCTTATGGGCAACAAGATGAATAAGAGTCTGATGTGGTGACAATTTGTGGTGACTTAGATCTGCCCTCTTTTCTGCAGAGGTATACTAAGATAGCTCTTCTGTCTTGGCAAAGTGACCCATCAGGCCCTGCCTTATCCATGAGAAGACTGTGTTGAACAGTCTATTTTTTGTGTGTGATCAAGGTTAAGACATGAAAAATGTTACAGTACTTGATTCATATTTAATAAACAGGGATATTAACAAGATTAAAACATCTTCACTTTCTGCAGAGAAGGCACTGGTGAGTTATGGTTCTGTCTCTTGCTCTTGGAAGTCTGCATATGATATAAAGTCACAATTTGGAGTGAGATTAGAGTCTCTTTCTGCTACTCTTCATTTAATTTATGTATGAACCAGGAATGCTAAGCTTAGATGCAGTGTCATGTTTTTTGGTGATGTCTGTACTTTTAATCATATTAACAGAGCTGGCAGTGCCTCTGAAAGAGAGGGAAGGAAGGATGCTTAGCATGAGGCAGGGAGAGCAAGAGAGAGATGTTCAGTGCAAGGGCTTCAATTAATGTGCAGTACAACTCCCAGAGCTCCTCAGGTCAAGTGGCTTTATTCGTGATCCTGCAGTTTGGCATTACAGGTTTGGAAGTCCTTTCTTTAATACTGGAGACAGCGTGCTATGTTTTACTTTGCATTACATGCCTGCAGGGAGCTCACGTTGGGTTTTGTGAGACTAGTAGAATCCATCCTGCTGCATCATATTTTAATCATCATAAATGATGTGTCTTCTCAAGCGGCTGAGAAGTTACACAAGGGCTTTGGGGCCCGAGCCATCTCAAATGAGAACAAATTTTGTCAGAGTCCATTTTCCTTAGTGATATTCAATGCACTCTCAAAACAGTCTTTTTTTTATCCTCTCCAGATTTTTGGAGTTTTCACCTGAATTTCAGTCTGGACGCCTGCCAGAGTATCCTGGCACTCCTGGATGTATCCTCCTTAGCATGAATGATACTTCTGGCTTATTAAATACTCACTGGAGCATTATGTCTTAGGGCAGATTTACTGTCACTTTGGTTTCTTAATGACTGGAACATGGCCATGCTTTTCGAACTTCTCATCTTCCATAATAACACTTCAGTTGTAGCAGAATGGGATAGGTTTGAGAAAGGGTTATTTCCTGCAGCTTCTGATATCAGCAGCCAGGCTTCCACTGATTGTAGTGGGAGGAGAATCAAGTCTATGAGCTAAAGTTTGTTGGCTAAGAAGTCGTTATCATCTTCATATTAAAACTGTGTGAATAATATTACAGTGACTATGAATTTTCAGTCAGTGTTCTTTTTCTTATTTTGTATTATTATTTGTATTTAGTTTTATGTAATGTACATTCTCTCATGTTTAAGATATTCTGACCTTAATTACTCCATGAAGCTGAATGCCACTGGCACGCTGAGTATCCAGGAGTTCCGAGTCCTGTGGAAAAGGCTGCTTTTCTACATGGTATAGCAATCATTTCTGTGTACCACTGCAATATTCTTCTACTCACAGTGCCTTTGTTGTCCTCTGCTGTTGTTTAAATATTTGGCTTTTGCTTGTTTTCTTGTTTCCACCAGGAGGTTTTCCAGAAAAGAGACACTAGCAGATCAGGAAAGCTAGACCTGGTAGAACTGCGTGCAGCTGTACAGGAGACAGGTGTGTGCCACAGCACATCTTGGTGAGGCTCATCCTCTTCCTCAAAAAGGGAAAAATTTGAGTAGGAAAAAATCTGGACTTGTTGGCAGAGCCCAGAGGGAGTGGGAATTATCATAGGCTGCATGGTCTTAGCCATCTCTGCTTCCCTTTTTAGCTAGGTAAAAATATCTGACAAGTATTTTGCTGTGTGGTAGACTGCTTAATCTTTGCCTTTATCTTTGGCATTGTACTGATGACATGTCAGGGACTGAATCTGGAAGTCTGGGACTTGCACGGAGGCAATACCAGTGCCAAGCTTCACTAATACACCATCTTGAGCTTAAAATAGAAATGAAGAACATACACAAAGGTTCACATGGGCCAAGGTCTGTTGTGCTCTCCATACTTTCAGTGGGGGTTGGCGCTCAGTCTTTTACCTCCTTTTGCAGTTTTAGAGCTTAAATGTCACTCATCTTTTTGACGTGTGGCTCACCCTGTTCACCTGTGTCAACGAAAGCACAGTTAAAAAGCCCATACAGACCTCTACTAAAGCAAATTAAACTACCAGGCCACAAGTAGGAAATATTCCTAGCAAATTCCCTGCAAATGCTGCTTGACATGCTTTCTTTATCAGCTTCCTCTGGATTTTCTTTTTCATTGCCTCTCCTACCCTCTTAAACGCAGCTGCTGTTACTGCCTTCCATTCACTCATGAGTGAATGTTGCCCGTTTGTGTTTTATTACAGCTCTAACAGGAACAGGAGCATAGGTGACCAGATTTGACCCCGTTAGAGTTTGAAAGAGCTGTCTGTACCTGAGGGGTTGGTTTGGGCTCGTTAGCACTTGATAAACGTAGGGGAGGTTGGAAAAAGCAAATGACTGGGAAAGGGACTGAGATCAATGAGTCATGTACACCCAGAAGCATGCACATTTAGCTGCCCACAACTGGGAGTTGCCTTCTCGTAATGCTTTTCATGTTTTTATTATTTTTCCCCCTCTCCTGCAGGCATTTCACTCGGCAATGAAGTCTGTAATTTGATGGCAATCAGATATGGTGACCCTGACTTGAAGATCAGCTTTGAGAGCTTCATGTGTTTCATGCTTCGAGTAGAGATCATGGGAGGTGAGGCTCATGCTATGCAACTGGCCAGGGAAAGCTCTGCTGCCCAGCTAAGCCCTGGCCCTTCCAAAACTGTTCCAGCTGGCAGAACCTAAGTGAAAATAGAAGGGTTGGGTTTCTTCTCAGAATACATGGAGGAATTCGTTTAAAGCAAGGGACAGAGGAAATTGAGCTCTATACCTTTTTGCCAGTCTTTTTCTACAGAAATCAAGACTGTATGTGTCAGAGTGATTTAGCTCCCTGCAGAGAGCAGCTCTGCACCAGTCTCTGTAGGAGGCAGGAAAATTACAGATGGAAGCTGCTTATTTTCCATATACCTTTGGTTGGACTAATTGTGGTGGTGAGACAGGTGATACTTTTGTCTGTGAGCTCATGCTATGGACACCTCCCATGTGTCTGAAACTGGAGCTTGTGAGGCTTGGGACATTGTGCTTGTGGAAATACGACAGCAGCTTCTGAAGAGACAAGTAGATGGACAGAAAGTAAAGTGCCTGTCTTTATTCAGGATTCCTGGTGTTCCAGTGCTCAGAACCTTCCAGTAAGAATGGGGGCTTACGTTCATTTGTGGATAGATTATAAACTCATTCTTATCAAGTCTTTCCTAGGACAAGGGGTCACAGGTAGTGCTGATCTCTTGGCTGTCAGGTTAATGCTCCTCACTTCCTTTTTTCACAGAGGCCTTTCGCAACTTAACACAAGATGGTAAAGGGATATACCTGCGGGAATCTGAGGTAAAGCCTGTTCCTGACTGACAAATGCAGCTTCTTTCATTGCAAGCAGCACTGTATGGTTTGTTCTCCAGCCTTGAAAAAGGTATCTCTATCTGATCACTTAAAGAGTAGGTTAGAAACAAAAAGGAACACAGGCTCTTAAGTCCTGTGCCTCCCTGTGGCTTCTACTCCTTCTAAAGACAAAAAAAAACAAAAAAACCCTCCAATATTCTATAGTTTGGTTCAGTTCTGGATATCACAGGGCACTCTTAGGAATGGGTGAGTTTATCCTACTTTCCTCATTATTTTACAGTGGATGATGATGACACTGTATTCTTGAAGGAGTGCTGCAAAGGAGGGGACAGCAAGACCTGTACTGCAATAAGGAAGGCTGCTTTCTATCAACTTGCTGCGTATGTTGGAATCTGGGCTCTTCCCTGCAGTTTACCTCATAAGAAGTCTTCCCCCTCAAGCAGACTTGACCTACCAACCACAGACTTGTTGCACTGCTATTTTTCTAACGAATAAGTTTGTTTTGAGTCCTATTGCACTTCAGCCAACCCTTCTGCTGGAAACTGCTGGATGCCAACCACTGTGGGTGCGCCATGGAGCATCATGGCTGAGTTCTAGGAATTACCTATTTAATGCTAATGTTACTCTGTTACTGTTATAATTTGGCTCTTGCTGTGACAGTATCCAAAGGCTGTGCTTGATGATGGAGCTTTATTGGGGCAAGTAACTCTGAATCTAGGAAAGAAACAGCCCCTGCCTGAAGTGTCTTGTCATCTAATAGAGAAAATCCAAATTCTGTAGTTGCTTGGCCCATGATAGAGAGCTGGAGTCTATGTGCTTGTCAGGGCAAGGGGTTGGACACTCTTCCTCGGCCATGACTTAGAAAGATCATTTGCAAGCATTCTCACCATATCCTTTGCTTTCATGCATCAGCATAGCTCTACTGAAGTGAACCTAAGGTGATCTGACCAGTTTGTGGACCAAGCCTTTAGCTCTTAGTTGAGATGGAGCTTGTGATGCTTGCAGATTTAGTTCAGAGCAGGGGGTTCTTTCCATGAGTTGGAAGGCACAGTACAGTGAAAAATAAATGAATTCAATGTTATCTTTAAATCACTGGAGACTGGCAGGGAATAGATGTTCACTGTAGCATAATACAGGAGCAGTCTGGCAAAGAGACTGGTAAACCATTTGGATGTTTGTTGGTTTTTTTTGTGAAGCAGAATGATAGAATGTTTATGTGTGAGTCATTAAGTGATTCAGGAACATACAGGCTGTAGTGTTAGAGAACATACTTGAGGCTATTCCCACCAAACTGTGTTGGAGTTAGTTGATGCATCTCTATGTAGGACCCTTCTTCATTTTCTTACCATTTAGTTTTTTGGCTTGCAAATTTCCACACTAAGTGCTTGTTACAGGTTGCTGCTTTGGCTTTTGCATTCCAGTTGACAGCACAATTGTTCTTTCTCTTGTGCACAGTCTCCTTAGACCAATGAATGCAACAGGGCTCCAGCAGGAATGACTATATAATGGAAGAAGATACTGTAGCGCCTTTGTAGGAAGGAGTTGTAACAAGTTTGCATAGGCTTATGCCTATACATGAGCCTGAGCTCAGGGATGTGCTTCCTACTGCACTGAGGCCTCTGCAACAAGTGTATTTAGAGAGAAACTCCATTGTGTACGTGTTCTCAATCAGGAGGCATTAAACAGCACAAACAACAGTGTGCTCTTTATTCACCAGAACAACCTGTTCCTACGAGTATTATTTTCATGCTCTTTTTGTGAGAAAACTGTTAGAACCAGAAAAATAGCTGTATTTTTTGCTGTTTATAACATGACGTATTTATCAGTTATTGTGCTGTGTTATTGTGTGCCACTGGAGCTCAAGGGTTCAGAACTGTGGGCATAACAAGTCAGAAGGAGCAGGGACATCCAGGATCCTTAAGCAGATGTCATGGTGCTGTCATCCTGCCAGGCTCCCAGAGAGACTATTTCAGCTGCCCCTGTTAAAAAGCACGTGCCCTCTCCCAGTTGCCATGCCTCTGCTCCCTTTTGTGACTTGCAGCTGAACACAATGGAGCAAACTAAATAAGCCTGGTTTAATTTGCACTCAACTCAGTGGGTGATGTTATAAACACTGATTTACTGCATGTAGGAACAGCACTAGAAGAGCTAAAAAGGTTGTAGGAGAGAACATAGGTCTTGCTCTTTCGGCATGCCCTGAAGGAGATGGTCCCAAAGAGAGTGGCCCTAGGCTGATGTGAGCATCAGTGTGCAGAGTTCTCAGCAGTGCTCTGCTGGACGTGACAAGAAGCAAATCTGTCAGTCCCAGCTGGGTTTGCTACACAGTGCCTGTTGGCAGTGCTGCAGGAAGCATTCAAGGCCAGAAGGATGCTGGACAAAGCTTTAGTAGCCACTGCCCCCAGCCTTGTGCAGAACCGTGGTGCAGGACCCCCAGTTCAACATGGCAGTTAATTTCAATTCTGTACACATTGTTTTGTATATATATATATATATAAGATTTCGTACTTATTTGCTTCATACCTATTTAATGCAGAGCAAGGAGATTATTTTGCTATTGATTACTTGATCCGGGAAAGAAGCAGAATTTGTGCCATGCCATGAATCACCAAGCACTTGCAGCAATAAACTTTATTGAGCCACGTGACTTGCTGTTACAGAATTATAAAGAATGCTTTACTGGAATGATTATACCAAACCATGTACGATTCAAACTGAATTATCTGGCTCACAATAAAAATGTTTTTTGGCAATGGCACCTACTCAGACACTGTGAGGCTTTTATATTGCTAACAGAGTAACGTTTGCTGGGCAGTTCTGAAGATATATTACTCTTCATTTACAATGTGCGTTGTAGGAAAGAGTGGTTTAAAAGGCTGCTGAAGGATGCATTCGTTTGTAACCACTGTATTTATAGAGATGCTGAGCTATGCAGTGGGCAGCATTCCTCGAGCAGAAATAGAAGAAAAGTGAGGCTGTGACTTGGGACTGGTATTGCTAATGGAGGCTTTTTTGGGGGGGAAAAAGACAGGAGCAAATAACAGGAATAGCAAACAATGGCTGGAGTGCAAAGAGGAGCTGGATAACAAGGCATCCTGCAACAGTAAGACTGATGTGAAATTGAAGAGAACTCTGCAAACAAAATACTCAAGAGCAGGATACACGCTGCTGCATACAGCAGAGGTTTCCTGGATGAAATTGGTGCAGTTGGGGCTGGGACTGGTCATCCTCACTGCACATGTCCTGCATTTTTAGGACTTAAAACAGGTGAACACTGAGAGCTGTGTGATGAGCCTGGCTGAAGTTACTGTAAAACGTGGCCTCAGTGGAAAACTGTGGCAGAGACCTGACATTTAACTTCAGGGAAAAGAGAGACCATCCTGAATCAAAGCCACTGCCACATCCAAGTGTTCACCTCCTCTGCTGTCCTGCACCTTTACCAGGAGGCTGAATTAATGTAATAGGATTTCAAGTCCTAAACACAAGGTCTCTTATTTTTCTGTGAGTTTTTCAGGCTGTTTTTAGGCTTTTCATCCAAGCAGGTAGGGCTGGAAGACTTATCTCACCCCTGTGGAAGAGGGGTTAAAGGCAGGAGTCCCTTACAGGTATGATGCTTACATCCTGACTCAGGACATGAATGATGTGCTACAATACCCTTGGTTACTATTTAAATTGCTATGGTCCTCCCCATAGCCACCCTTTTCCCAAACCCACATGCCCCATGACAGTTTTCCTCAAAAATAGTTGAAATATTGTACTGAGAGAGGGAAAAATATATGTTGGATTTATTTTTTTTTTTTTCCTCTGGTCCTCACAGAATGAAATGCTGATGATTGCCTTTACCTTTCCTTCCTGCTGTGTCTTACACTGGATTAGACCTGAAAAGCCGTATCACCAAGCTTGAAGTTCAATTTATCAGTGCAGTCAGGATTGATTTGTTACAGTACCTATTCTGGGGAAACAAATGTCTCCATCGCTCTCCTTTCCAATCCAGGCAGACCTTTGTTTTGCTCAGATCAGCTATGTAATGTAGGAAGCTGATGTTCCATAGATAAAGGCAAAAAACCCTGCAGAATCCTGACTAATCCTGCTGCATAACCAAGATGTTATAATCACAATATAATTGTGTATAATCAATAGATATCAAGATGCTATAATTGCAATATAATCAAGAGAGTAAGGCAAAGCAGACAATAATAACAAAAAGAAAATAAGTGGAAGAGCTTACCCTTGGGTTGAGCTCAACAGAAGACACCAAGAAAGGTGATCTCCAGCAGAGATCCTTCCCCTCTGGTAGCCAGCTCTTAAATAGGTCTAGGAGGGGTGCAGCCTGGATCCACCCCTTCCAGCAGCACAGCTGAATTGCCTTCACCTGTGCTCCTCTGCCTGACTCATGGCTCACCTCAGGTGATCAATCAGAGGTTCAAGCTGTGACTCAGCAGTTCCCATACACCTGCCCAGCCTGGCAGTGCCAGAGACTGGTACTGCTTGCAAAGTGCTCCCTTGTCATGTTGGTGGCTGCAGATATTGGGCAGAATGAGTGCTCTTATTTCCCTGCTTTGGTGTTGTTGTTGTTGAACAAGTGGTAGAAAGTCATAGAAATGATTCTTGGGTGAATTACATGTCCCTTTCATCACTAATAATGCTGTAACCAGACAGTCAGCTTTGTCCTTGGAGCCCAATTTCCAGAGTCACAGTGAAGACAGAGGGTTTTTGTACAAATTTTCAGCTGCTTTGTGAGACAATGGAAACAGACTTTGCTGCAACTATTGAGGTTAATAAGTTTTTCAACAGGAATTTGCTTCTGTAATCTAGCACAGGAACTCTCAATTAAAAGAGCGCGCAGTTAAAAACTCACTTTTCTCCCCAAACTCGCTGGGATGGAATATTTGGAGCTAACCATATAGAAGTGTGAGAATTACATTTTCAGGTTCAAAAGACCCAGAAGGTGATCAATAGGAAGAGTCATGTTTGAGCTGGACCTCGTTTTTCCTTTTCATGTGTTATGTTTGTGTCACGTTGAGGAAGGGTTAACGCTGAGCAGTCCTGCAGATGTGCTGTGAGAACAGTGTCTACTGCTGGTGCTCATTCTGTGAGATAAAATGAAAGAAGTCATTGCTCTGAAGGAGCTTTATTTCCTCAGGTAAAAGCAGGATTTCTTTCTCAAAATATGCTGCAGCTAGACACAAAGCACTCACTGCCTGAAAGCAGCTCTGCTCTCAGCAGCTGAAGCTCACAGGTGAGAAATGGGGCATATGCAGCTCTGCCTTGGAGGTTGGCAGCCGTGAAGCTGCTTGTTGTCTAGGCTGAGGCTGTGAAAGACTCTTGCCTCTGAGTTTGCATGGATTTGGGGAACGAGGCTGTGTCTGGGCTAGGCTCCTGACCAGCCTCCCTCTTCCTGCTGCTGCCTTCTAAACCAAAGTGCAATCTAGGAATTCAGCTCTCAGAATCAAAGGGCTGCAGCCCTTTGGGTGTGAGATTTTACGTTGTCTCCTTCTCTGTAACTTGACGAGATGTATTGTCGTTAAGTTTCTTTTAAAAGGAAAAAGAGAACAAGCTCAAAGTCGCACGCTTCCTACCTGAAGTAACCCTGAGCATGTTGGGAGCAGCGTGACCTGAGGGATTCCCCATTCCTGAGCATTGCTGACAACTCGATTTCTACGTCAGGCCACCTTTCTGCCCCTGGCAGGGCACAATGCAGAAGAAACACTGGATCAGTGTTTTCAAATGTTCAACTTTCCAGCACTTTAAATTGCTGAGTTTTGCAGAGCTTTAATTGCATCAAATGCAAAAAGAATGGGACACTATATCAAACTAACACGTAGCTAAGCACATAAAGAATGTAGGGGCTGAATTAACAGAAGGTAATTCATATACTGCAAGTGTAAATTGCTGAGTGCAGCGGAAGGAATCCCTATTTCTTCTTCATCTTGTTTCTTAATGGTGAGAGTGCCTGGAAATATAAAATTGTAGAAGTGTGGTGGGCTGTGTCCAGGGTCGCCAACCAGCAGACCAGGCTGCCCAGAAACACATCCAGCCTGGCCTTGAATGCCTCCAGGGATGGGGCATCCACAGCCTCCTTGGGCAACCTGTTCCAGTGCATCACCACCCTCTGTGTGAAAAACTTCCTCCTAATACCTAACCTAAGCCTCCCCTGTCTCAGTTTAAAACCATTCCCCCTCGTCCTGTCACTACCCACCTCGTAGAAACCCAGTTGTCACTGGAGGTCTTACCATGGGGTAAATCTACAACAAATGAATTATTTGAAGCAAATAGAAGCAACGAGTCCTCGTGTGGCCCCACAGTGCTGCCTGCTCGTGGGAGCTGGGATCAACTGGGGATGTTTCCCTTGGCTTACAAGAAGAGCTGAGCTGCTCCCTCCTGGGGCCTGTCCTGGTAAGAGGTCCTCCATGTCCCTGTGGGGATGGACTGAGGAGAGCTCATGTGCTCCAGCAAAATGAAGTGATGAGAAAAACAAAGCTATACCTGCTAGAAAAATGTGATAAGGCCAAGGACAGAGGGCATGAGAAGCGGGCAAGAGTGAGCTGTTACATGCACCCGTGTTCTAGGTCTTTAGGCAAGGCTTGATCTTTTCTGTAAACAAATAACGCACTTATTTACATGAATAATCCCCATTTCTCATGCAAATGATTTCCCTACTGCCACTTCTGCCGCGAATAATTTTCAGCATAATTACCACATTTATGTAGTGAACGTGCATTCACAGGGTAGCGATCTGTCCGTGGATGCTCCTCACCAGAGAGGCCCACAGAGCACCAGGGGAGCTCGAGCCACCAGCACTGCACACCCTCCTCTTTCTATTTTTGTTCTGATAAAGCATTTGGGGACCATTTTAGTTGTCTCAGCAACAGCAGAAGGATGTCAGCATCGTGCCTCCATCCCAGGGAGAGGACCTGCTGCTGCAGCAGGCAGCCCCCCCAGCTAGCCTGCTGCTTGGGCTCGAGCTGACTGTAACGAGGCAAGGCACTCTGAACAGCAGCTTTCCTTTGGGGATAAGGCTATCTTAATTTTTTTTGTGTGTTTAAGTTGGTAATTGCTAAGGAATTTGAAAATCTTCCAGGTTTTACCACTCTTAATTATGTTCTCATGCATATGCATCATCTACTTGCATGCTCATTACTGCAAAAAGATCAGAGCCTGGAACTTTGGAACAGTTTCTTTCAATTATCTCCCATACACCATTTTTTCAGTGAAATATCCCTCCTGCATGGGACAGCCTGATCTGTTCAGAGCCTGTCTTGCTGTCCAGAGCTCCATGCAGTTAAATCAAGATGCATTTCATCCTTTGTGTGTCTGCTTTGCTCCTCCGTGGAGTTTCCCCTTGCTCCTACCACCATCTGTTGATATGCCCATTTGGCAGGAGTCATTATGGTGTCCCAATGGAAATAGTTCCACTTCTTAGGACTCTGACTGATAATTTACCTGCTCTGTTTGCATCGATTGTTCTGGTCCAACAAGAGCCTCTGGCATGGACAAATTCTAACATATTTGAAGGCATTAATGAGGTGTTATATCGGGAAGGGAAAATAATGCTGTTGGGCTTCAAACTTGTTCTTGCTCACTAACTGCAGAATAAATGCATGTAATTAATTAGTGGGTAAACCAAGCCACTGCTTTGCTTTCCAACCAGCAACAATGGTGATGGGAAGTGAGATATTTAATCCACCTGAGTGCATTCAGTGCACAGGATTGTTCCCCCTGTAGGTGGGCAGGATTCCTAGCACTGTGTGTCTACAGAGTACGCAAGGACCTTTGGGTTATGTCTGCTTTCTGCCCGGTGTAGCTGCTCTCTTTTCCCTATTTTTCAAAGAGATAAGGAGCTAGTTGTTAGCATGTTTTGCTTTGAGAACAGGAGATGGCCTGATCAAATAGCAGTCACTGTCTTTATACTTAAAGCATATGATTCTGTATAGAAAAAACATCTATTCCTGCACAAATAATGGGGTTGAAATCTACAGAAGTTAGGTAGTGTGTGGCTCATTCTTTCTGGCTTTAAATCCCTTGGGGAAAGGAGGGCTTAATAGTTAGGGATTTTTTTCCTATGTATATCTTTCTAGGACAAAGAGGTGGCATCCAGCTGTGAAAATGCTCCTTCCCACAAAAACCCTGGTGCAGCACTGCATACTGCCAGCTGTGTTAATGGATGCCTGCGTTCTGATTGGCATCTGCCCATGCTTACGTGTCACAGAAATCAAGATTTGGCCCTGAAGTCTGCTTAACACCAGCACACATAAAGACAGAAGTATTAAAGGTGACATAAGGACAAGGCTTCCTTCAGGCTAACCGTTCCATCACTGATCATTGACTTGTTCTCTATTCTGTTATTAATGCCACCTGCTGCCAAACTGCAGTTATGGTCCTGAACATGTTGAAGAGGCACGGTTCTGTAGCAGGATAAAAGCACTGATTAACCACAGAGTAACAGAGGGGTTGGTCCCTTTGCTGGTAGGGTTCTCTGCTTCTCTCAGAGATGGATGGGGCACATGTTTGCATGCCACAGCGTCGTCTCCCAGAGCTCATGGTCATCTGTCACAAATTCCCTGCACAGAGTGGGCTCCTCCAGGCTCCCAATGGCCTTGTCTGTGCCTTCCATCCATCAGAGTCACACAAGCTTGGCTGAAGGTGGGAGCTGCAGGTGAACATCGCGGAGTGCGCTGCTTCCCTTCTATTTGCAGAACAGCTTGTGTTCCTGCAGCTGACTTGAGAAGTTCAATTAACAAACGCTATTAATGCAGCTCCCCTCTTTATTTATTTATATTTATCTTATGCATAGCCTTTCCTGAACAGCTTAAATCTTTAATTAATTGGAGATGCCATTGTGGAGAGTGTGCTAGAGAAGAATGCTTGTGACTTAATTAAAAAGGTAAAAAATGTCCTTTACTATTACTGAAAAAGACCTGCTTGCAACTCCAGTGGTGGCAGAAAGCCCACGAGAATTCCTCTGCTCCCCTTTTTGATGGTAGTGGTGAAGTGAGAGGTGATACCATTTCCCATGTGGAGAAGGTGAGTGCGTGGTTGAACTTTGAAAGCTTAGGTTGCTGGTGTAGGGCAAGCTACACTTCTGTCATCTCAACAGGGCGGAGGGGACAGACAACTAGAAAGCTCATACTATTTCTTTAATTAAAAAGCAAACAACAGCAATCCAAGAACTTTAACTGAATTCTCCTGGCACTTACCTGCTAGAAGTGTAGGATGAGCCTCATGTGGAGTTGCTCTGTGCTGCAGGACGCTGTGATACCCATCAGGGCCTCCATACCACTTTGAGTTGCAGTGAATTTTGATTCTTTCCTCTAATTGCCTTTCAAATGTTGTTGCTTATGCCCTTTTTAGTTTTCCAGGAATGAAAACCTGAGCATTTCCCATCCTTTCAGAAAGCAAAGGTGTTTTTCTCTGTGGGTGGCATCTCACATGTGAACGGGATGCTCAAGCCCAGGAGTATTGCTAGCAAAAACTGCAGCGCCAGCCTGTTTGGTAGAGATGCTGTGATGACGTCTGAAAATGTTCTTGTCATGCTTTACAGATCCACTCTCTGTACTTGAAATAGCAAGGAAAGCTGCTCTTCCCTCCCCCCCTCTCTGCCTAAAGGCAGGAGCCCAAGGGCCATCACCCCATGCTGTCCCTGGGAAAGGTCCTTCGCCGCTCCAAAGTGCTGCCCTGGTTTTGCTCTCACCAGGTGACCCCTTTGCATCAATTCTGCAATACTGACATGATGAAACAAGCTGACAGCTTCTCCGTGCCCACACCTGCACAGGAACCCCAGCTTTCTTTACCACTCACTGTGCAGTGCTGTACCTCCACAGACACTCATTTCCCAGGCACTGGTGCAGGGAGTTGTTCATCACCACGCCGAGCCCTGCTAATAAAGCTTTCCCTCAGCAGAGGGAGTTGTTTCTCAAGGTAATAAGAGACCATTATCTGATTGCATTTTTGTCAGGTCAGCCTATTTATTATCTTTCCTGTAATCTGATTTGTAATGTATTTTCTTGATATTTTCTGTATTTCCTCCTATATTTTATAATAATTTCCCTGGAAAGTCTGAACTAGAGAAAAGATGAGGTTTTAAATCCACCTCTTAATGAAAACAGCCAGATGCCTTTCTCTGGAAAAGCTTTTCTGCCTTCTAATGTGGGGTGCAGTCTGGGAGACACGCTGGAGGGAATGCTGCATGACAAAGCAGCCAGGGTCACCTCATCTGGGCCAGCAGAGCACCAGGAGCTCCTTTCTGCCTGGGGTGAGATGAGCCCTTGGATTTCCATCACCCAACTCTGTGATGCCACTGGGTCTGGATCTCTGCCACACAACTCTGTGCTGCTATTGGGATCTGAATCTCCAGCACTGTTGAGCTCTAGATCTTTGTCACCCAACTCTGTGATGCAACTGGGGTCTGGATCTCCATCACCTGGGTCTGGGGTTGGAACTAGATGATCTAACCCAAGCTATCCTATGATTCTGTATTCTTGGTTTGAAAGGGATTCCTGCTCCCGAGAGGTCAGAGGGAAGGATGTGAGCAGCCAGCCTAAGAATTGGGGTAGATGTGACATGAGAGAACTCCAAGCTGTGTGAAGAGCCATCACTGGTGCACCTCAGCTGCTGGAAGTTTATCAGGTGGCTGTAAGCACGTGGCACATGTGGTCTTTCAGGAGAAAGTGCAAAGAAGTTTGAGGAAGAGAGCAGCAGCTATTCCCACCTGCGGGCTCCCCCCAGACTTGGGCAGAGATGTCTCATGGCTTAGTGGGCATGGTAATGGGTTCAAGCCTTGGAAATCCCAGCATATCCCAGTTGGATGGGATCCACAAGGATCATCGACTCCAACCCTGTCTTCACACAACACCAGCCCAGTCCCTAAGTCTGAATGCACTGTCTAAAGGTCTTTGAACTCCAGCACTGGGGCTGTGCCCACTGCCCTCTGGTGCAGAGCCTTTCCATCACCTCCCCAATCCCCCCACTGACACAGCCCCATACCATTCCCTCAGGTCCTGATAAATCAGCAGCAGCTCCAACACTCACTCACTTTCCAGCATTTGACATATTATCTTCAATTCATTCCGTATGTTACTTTATGCACAGGTTCCTGCTTTTATGGGGTTTGTTCTACAGTTTCTGTACCAACATAAACAACTCGCATCTGCTTCGATAGTTAATTTATTCACTAATGTCTTCTGCAAGAGAAAGCTCAGCTGCTGCAATGCTTTTCAGCAGTGTGGAAGAGCAGCGGGTCAGGTAGGTGAGAAGGGACACCCGGGCAAGGCAACTCTTTCCCAGCACCGTACGATGCTTGATTTCTCTTGGCAACGTGTCGGTACTCCACTTGGGTCTGCGCTGTATGGGGCCGGCAGGTAGCGCCCCCGGGGCAGGGCTGATGGTGCACCAGCAGCCTCCCCGCTCCGTGTCGATGATTATGATTTTATTTTCTAAGTGCTCTTGACAGCTCTGGAGACTCGCATCTTCTCATCCAAACGCAGTAATTAAATTCCACCTACCTGAATTCCCCCTGCTGTTTCAATTGGATAAATTAATCTTCCCATCATGTCTGAGCCTCCCGTGCGTGCTGTTAAACACCGGTCCAACCCCCGGGCCGGGACAGGGATGAGGAGCGCGGCTCCGGCGGGGACCAACTCGGCAGCACTGCCGGGAACGGCTCGGTGTGCGAGGGGGGACACCGAGGTGACCGCTCCCCATGCAGGGGGGCCGCGCAGCCCCTTCCAGGGGCGAGCGGCTCCGGCTCCAGCACCCCTCCCTCCCCACGGCGGTGCTGGTGCCGCCTCTCCCTTCTCCTCCCCTTTCCTCCCCTCCCCTCCTTCCTCTCCTCCTTCTCCCTTCCCTGCAGCGCACTCACAGCCTGGGACTCGCATCGCCAGCTCCTAAGCAGACGGTCGAGACCCCTCTTTCCTCCCTTTGCCCCCTTTTGCCTTTTTCTGCCCGTCACCCCAACCCCCGCAGCCATGAGGCGCCCGACCCGCCGCCTGGCGCTGTCTGTGCTGGGGGTGCTCTGGATCGCCGCTCTCCTCCTCCTCTTCTTCGGGGCGAGGAGGAAGCCAGAGGCGGAGGGACCCGAGGGCCAAACTCTAGAGGTAAGGGGGCACCGGGCGCTGCGTGGAAAGTTTAGCTCCGTGCCCACTGCCGGAGTCTCTCCTCCGGCGGGGAACTGATGCTCTGAGCAGAGGGAAATCCCCGCTGTGCCGCTGCCGAGCCCGACTTTGCTGCTGAGATGGGGCACGCAGGCTGCCTCCGACACAAGGCACCTCCGGGCACCGCGCTGAATGGGGAGGAACCACGGGATGGGCAGCGCCGTGCCCGCCTGGGAGCCGAGCATCTTCAGCCTCGGTGGCACTTGTGGTCATTTTGCGTTTGCTACCGTTGTTTCTGTTTGCACCGGTGTGATTCGCGTTTGGAAGGCGTCCGCGTCTCAACATCTCGGCGCTCGCACGCTGCCGAGTCTCGGTGCGCACCTTCCAGCGACAGCGCAGGAGAAACGCACGGGGCATCAGACCCAGCTCAAAGAGGGAAACCGAGGAGCCCCGCTGCCCGAGTGGTGCGAAAAGCAGGGAGGCTGCAGGGCTCCCGGGGCGCTGCTTTGATGACGGCTACGAGTTGGCTGGGCAGGGAGCGGGGCTAACTTTGGAAAGCACCTGGATCGGCTCCCGCTCTTGGCGATACTGCTGTACATCTCGAGGAATTGAATGGGGGTTAGGCTGGATAAGCGAACTGAAGGTCTGCTGAGGTGGCTGCTTATTGCAGCAGGGGTGTGAGCCCCCCGTTCCTCCCTTTTCTCCCCCCAGGCAGCTTTGTGCTGCCTGCATCCTCACCGTTCTTCCTACGTGTGTCATCTCTGAAGCTGTGAACTGACGGCTTTACTAGGGGGAAAAGAATTGAGCTCATAAAGCTTGGTTTGATTTTTATTCATGTAAAGGAGTGATTGGTTCTTCGTGTTTTTTTGGTTTTTTTTTTTTTTTTTTTTTTTTTGTTTTTTTTTTTTTGGAAATAAAACTGATGGAGTGGGTTTTTCAAGCTTTCAAAAATCTTTGCCCCAGCAGAGGGGAATGAATCTGTGCACATTTGGGCCGAAAAATAGTTATATGTACGTACATTTATTTATTTAAGCAGGGGAAGGTAATAAGTCACTGAACTGGAAAGCTCCCTTAACCGTAACCATGCTTTTATGTAAATAGGTTTCTGTTGGAAAAATTTTCTTAAAAACCTGAAAAATAAAACCTGCCCTGTTGAGAGGAGCTGCTGCCTTCTCCTTCACATGAGCCCAGCTTTTGGCTCAGCCCCAGCCCTGGCTGTGCCACTGCTCTGTATTGCAGAATAGTGGGGCTCCTGGCAGAACCCCCTCCCATTCACTGCACCCCACCGTTTGGGCCAGCCTGGTCCCATCATCCAGCAGAGCAAACTTCAGCCCCCCAGATTCTGAAGCTGCAAGTGCCAAGTTGCCGTAACTCCGGTAATTTGACTGCTAGAATTGCCTCTCCTTCATTTCCTCTGAATTTTCCATCAAAACAGTTGCATCCCCTTGAGATTGATACAGCACAGATTTTCATTTTTGTCATGCATTACATTTTTGGCTTTGGGAACTGCTTTGGAGTGGCATGAGTGATGTGCTGCTGGCTGCAGGGATGCAGTGCCACCTTGGTTAACCCCTTGGAGTTGGGACTCAGTCTGACGCCAGGACAGCAGCAGTTCCTCCATCTCCTTTCCCATTGCAGCCCGTTCTGCAGCTGTGTGACCACCATACACCACCCCGGTGTAGGTTTAACCTTTGTTCCCTCCTCGTTAGGCTCACATCCAGCGCCGTGGGCTCCATTTAGGATCATGGAGCTTGTTGCAGAGAAGCTGTTCATAGGACAAATTCTTCCTGTTCTTATAGTACTGTTATCTGTCTCCTCGTCCCAGTGGTGTGCTGGCTGGATGCACTGGAAACCAGAGAAGTGAACTGGGGTTGGTGCCCTCCACGCTCTCACTGAGAACTCAGCTCTCTTGCCAAATGGGTCTGCAGGGAAGTGGGAACCCTGAGCCCATGCTCACCCAGACCCTTTGCTCTGCTTTGCTTTGGAAAGGAGGGGGAAAAAAAAAAAAAAGAAGAAAAAAGGAGAAAATAAAAAAAGACAAATTAATAATTTAATTGCATTAAGAAATAATGAGAGGAGCTGATACATGGGATTAATTACAAAGACATTCCCAAGCTGATACGTGTATGTGGAGCAGTGGTATTTCACCCACGTGCCAGCTCCAGCCAGTGGCTGTGCAGGGCTGGAGCAGCCCTGGGGGTGCAGGTGGCAGCTGAGGGTGCAGGTGGCAGCCCCTCAGTCAACTTGCCTCCTCTTCAAGGAGAGTCTGCTCAGCTTTGTATCAGAGCCCTGCCATTGTCTCATGCATGCCGACTTGGTTGCTCCAACTGATGGATGGCTGAAGCACAGCTGAGAGCTCAAAGCAGGTCATTTGCAGGCTGGGTTGTTGCAGAAAGGCTATGGATGAAAAGTTTCTTCTATTGAACAGGTGACCTAACAAGATGCATGTGGCTCACCTCGATGTTTGCAATGCAACAGCTCCTTCCTGACTCTGCTCAAATGCAGCATGGGGATGGCTCCCAGGGCAGGAGCAGTGCTGCCTCCTCACCGCCTGCTCCAAGTGCTCAGGGTGCTCAGCACCCCATGGGATTTGGTCTCCGTGCAAAAGGATGCTTGTGTTTGTATGCTTTGTAGCAGCCTGCATTTCCTTCTGCATCATTGCCATCGAGAAAGATTCAGCACCTGGAGCTCAGCTGATGGTCTCCAGATACTAAATCCCTTTCAGTTTTATAGCAGCGGAGCCACTTAACAGATTAAAATAACTTTACGCTGCAAAAATTCATATCTTAGCCATTAAGGGATTGCAGTGCCAAATCTGTCATGAGAAACAAGGTGGAACAGAGAAGTTTGTGCTCAGTGGGCTCAGTTGGTGGTTTGTGTAGGTCCAGAGAGGGGCAGAAGAGGAAAGTTGTGCTGTCTGGGCATAAGCACACTCTGAAGTGTAAAGGAACAATAAATGATAACTAATTTTTTTTACTGGCAATGAAAACCCTGTTAATTTTTTAGCTCTACAGAAGAGTTGGGCCCTGCTGGCTTGACCACGTGGCTGGTTAAAAACATTAGGAAGCCTAAAGGACTCAGAGCAGTGTTTTCCTCATTAACCCCCAGACATGGGGAGAGGCAGGGAAAGGAGCAGGAAAGCTCAGATCATCAATGCCTGCCTCCAGGACTGGAGTCTGCTCCAGAATTTTAGGCTTTATGACCATAGGAGGGTCTTTGAGATGAGAGATTTACTGGACGCCTGTCTTAATGGGGGAAACATCTCTTGACATGTAAGCTGGGAAGAGTGATGAGAGGGCTTTAAATTAGGATTGATGCAGGAAGGGATCAGCATCAGGAGAACTATGAAGCTAAGACAAGATATGGCACCATCTGAGGGTGACAAGGTTAATGAGAGCATCTAAAGGACATTGCAAGGAGCGCTGTGGGTTCAGGAGTGCATTTGAAACATTTGTAGAGAAACGCATGCAATATAAGGAACAAATGGGATGAAATCCTTTCCATGATAAGAGTATCCTCCTGATTTATTTGGATATAATTGGGGCCCAGGGACTGTTCTGGCAGGGTGTGCATCTCCTGCTCTTCCCAGGCATCTCTTTGGTTCCTAGCGTGTTGTGCAGTCTGTGCCTCTCTGCAGGTAAGTGGAGCTAAGCCTGCAGGGCCGGAGTTATAGATGGCAATGCTGAGTCCATGGGCATGCCACAGCACTGGGACAAGAGGTTTGCCTTTCCTCTGCAAGTTCAGTAGTTAAAGTTTAGGGCAGAGTACAGCAGGGCTGGTGTGCTGAGCTACTTTTGCAGGCATACAAAAGGAGGAGCATCATTCTGGGAGCAGCAGAGTTGCAAATAGCACAATTGTACAGACCCAGGGAAATCAACAGGACGGAATTGGCCCATTTGTTGAGGGAAGCAGTGGCCTGAGGTTGGCGTGCTTGAGCAGTGCTGGAGCAGCCAGCACACGAGGTGCTGGGCCCCACTCTTTTTCATCATTTAAGCTCGCTCTTAAAACACACCAGCCTTCCCTATAGGCTTGTGTGCAACTGCACATAGGAGTTCTGCGGATGATATTGGAACTGGCATCAGGCAGTCCATGGAATGCCAGCGTGGTGCTTCTGCGTGACTGGGTGCGAGCTCTGCTATCGTTGCCAGTGGAAAAGCAAGTCTGGGAGAAGTCATAGAGATGCAAAAGCAACGTACTGCAACTGTGAGAAATGCTGCCATAGCCAGCTCCCTGCACAAGGCAGCCCAGCAAATGAAGCCCATTACAAGGATGCGTCTGGGGAGAAAGTGAAAGTCAGATCTGGTTAAGAAAGATGTTTACATGAAGTAGTAATTATGTGTAGTGCAACAACAAAGGGTGCACTGGATTGACTGTTAATTGGAGCAGCTCTGGCACTGGCTGTTTGCTTCTTGCTGCCTTCTTCCTGTTTAAAGGAAGACGTGAGGGCCAGATGACTGTCACACGGGCTTGCTCTCAATTCACTTTCTTGTGCAATAAAAAAGCAGCGTTCTCCCCTTTCTCTCACAGTGAAAGGCTCCGATTTTGCCAGTGACACTTAGCACAGTTGCTTACTAAGCTGCAATTAAATTGATTTCCCACCCTCCTTGTCTCAGCAGGAGTTGGTGCTGTAGGAAGTGTGAGCCAAGGAGATCGTCAGGCCCGTCTCGAAATTAGCACTGCTCTGCTCCCTGTGTGCATTCCCAGATGAGCCACATGGCTGCCACCCTGTCCATAAGCCCCGACCCTCCTGTGGCACAGCTCCATGCCATCCCCTCTGGCCCTATCACTGACCTCAGAGAGCAGAGCTCAGCGCTGCCCTCCGCTCCCTGTATTGAGCTGCAGCTGCCATGAGGCCTCATCTGCATCCTTCTTCACCTCCATTGCTCTCCTTTGGATTCTATAACAAAGTGACTGAGGGCTTTAAGTCTTAACTCCTCAGTTTTCTGTTGGTGATGCCAGCAGTAAACCTGACTGGGAAGCGATATGAGGAGAGCAGGGCTTATGTGCTGCGAAACAAATGGACTCTGAAATCACCTTCTATTCTCTAAACATTGTTTGCAAAGCAAAGGAAATAGAGACGCACGATTATTATTTTTTGAAACTGCTGAAGGAATACGTCCAAAGGATGTAATTTGGCCCCACTGAGGAGAGCAAGGCTGCTTTGTCCCAGCTTTCTGAATGGCTTTGTCTGCATTTAGGCACACATCATTTCCTCCTCAAGGACCACTGCTGGCATCAGACAGTTACAAACACACCTCATAGCACATTATTGAGGTGCATGGCTTGCAAGTAAGAGGAAGGCATGTTCAGCAGGGCAAGCACTGACTGCAGCCCCCTCATGCTGAGAATGATTTGTACAGACCTTCTCACTTTTACACATTTAATTTTCCTTAATTGTGATTGGGTACAAGGGAGAAAATATTGGGATCAAAGAGTGTGCTCATGGCTTGTGCCAGTCCTTGTTATTAAAACATTGTTTTGTTGTTTGGTTTTTAAGCATTTTTCCCTCTGATTCGGGGCACTCTACTCTGCCTGATTGTAACTTGGGGTGCTTTGGGATGACAGTTGCTGTGTGCTTGTGGAGTATATGCAATACAAGACAACGTGGTTTAGTTTCTCCTATGGAATAAGCAAGACAAATTTTCCTTTTACACTCCCCTGCATAGTGGTGAGGAAGGAGTGGGGATGAGCTGCTGTGTTTGCAATGCCCACTGTGTTTTTCTCTTATTTTTCTCCTTACCTCTCCCTGCTGACCCTAGATCCCATTACTGAGGTACATACAGCATTATTCACTTCCGTGCAGGCTGCTCAATGCTCTGGTAGCTTAGAGCTCTATAGGCAATAATAATTGCACTTGCACAGTTTCCTGGGTAAATAAGAGCATGCATCCCCTTTGTGGAGGTGATACATGGAGAGTTTGGACACAACTTGAGTCACAGTCAAGTCTACAAACATCCTGAAATCTGCAGAGACTTCACAGGTCTGATCTTGTGCATTGCACATTTGTGCAGAATAGGGCTTAAGGCTTCTCATTTTGCCAAGTTTGCTGATAATCCTGGGGCAAAACTAAAATATCTGAACTCAATGGAGAGGCTTTTACTGCCCAGTGTGCAGTCACTGCCCCAAGACTCGGAGAAGGACTGATATCTAGAAAGGTCACCAGGGTTTCCTATCAGAAGCAAACCAACTTTTTCTTTCCCTTGTTTTCTACACCTGCTCCAGAAGCCCCTTGGCTTTTTGAGCAGCCCTGTGTGTGTAGGCTGTGGTTGCTGTCCTGGGGCATCAGGCTGTATGGCAGCACCCATGGGTTCAGCACAGGGGTCTATCTCTGCGTTAGCTGGAAATGAACTAATCCAAGTGTAATGTACGTCGTTTAATCTCAGTCATGCCTGTGTGAGCACACTTATTTGAGAGAAAAGATTATTCTGCTTCAATTAGTGTTATATCAATATCAGCTAAGTAATTAAAGGTGTGAGCAAGATGCCAACGATTTATTTCCTTTCTCTACAGCACAGGCTTTACTGAGAGTAAGGTGGGGATGAGACCTGGGCAAGCAAACATGAGGCCAGCCAAACTGTGTGTGAGTCATCTCACAGCTGATATTAGGAAACATTTCTTCTCAGAAAGAGCAGTGAGGCATTGGCACAGGCTGCCCAGGGAGGTGCTGGAGTCACTATCTCTGGACACGTTCAAGAACTGTGGAGAGGTAGCACTAAGGGATGTGGTCAGTGGGGATGGGTCAGACATTGGCATGATGATCTTAGTGGTGTTTTCCAACCTTAATGATTCTATGATTCTATGTTGTTCCCATCTTGGAAGAGCTGGCAACCTTTGCTGTATCAGAAAAGATAAAGCAGAGCAGCTCCCACTTTCCTCCCCATTTCCAGAAACTCTCCTATGAAGCCTATGGCTTCAACATAGGCTTTACTTTTCCTTTGGGAAATTTTTCAGGATGACATTCATCCAACTACAAAGTAAAAACGTTAAAGAATAAAGGTTAGTTATGGATTTTTTCTTTGAAAACAGGCTAACATTTAAACTGAAAAGCACAATATTTTTTTCTGAGAAGCATTTATATTTATACAGTGCCCAGAAATGCCCCCCCACCCCAAATCCTTCTCATGTGTGTCACAGGTGCAGAGATATGGAAATGAATCTGTTGAAGGTTTCAGCATTTCCACACTCATTTTCTCCTCACTAGGGCTGATTTTGGATGCTGCATTAGGGAACCCCGTGAAGCTTTATCACCTGGTGGCCAGGGTTCGTGCCTGCGGCTGTGCTGCCTGCCTGTGCTCTTGCATGGGAGCCACAGCGAGATTACAAGGGCTGTTAAGTGCCTGTAATATTCATGCTGTTAGAGAGACCGTTTGCTCCTGCGGGCTCTGCTGTCTGCTGCTGTTTGCAGAAGTATTACGCTGATGATTAAATTGCCAGTGCTAGACTGCATAGCATGGGAAGCCCCTCCAGCCAGGAGATTTAAAGGCAGCATTAAATCTCTCTCTTTTGCCCATCTCCTTTTTTTTTTTTTCCTGGGTATCTCAAGTGACAGAGGTTGTTGTTTTTTTTCAGGAAACAAAGTGTGCAGGGAAAGGGTTCAGAACCATGACACGAGATAGGAGACAAACCCCTTGCAGACAGGTTGAGAGCATGTTTGCTGTGAAGAAAAGGAGTTGGACGGGGGTCAGGTTAACAAACCTATGGTGCTGTCGCACACAGCATCTCCTCTTTTCAGATGGCAAGGACACTTGGAGGGGCTCTGAGGACATGCCAGAGAGAACAAGTTATACAAGGAAGCTGCACGTAATTCTTTTGATGCTTGGGGTCAGGCCTAGGCTGTATCTGCTGCAAATCAGCATGCTGAGCCAGGCACACATGGCAGAGCAGTATGTGGGGAGTGATGGCTTGATAAAGCTTTTTGGGCTGAACCAGCAGTAGACTATCATAAAAGTGCCCAGTCCAGCCCAGATTACATGTGCTGCATTTCCCCATTTGCTCCCCGCAAGCAAGCTCTGCTTGGTGTTGCTTTGGGGAGCATCCTTTCCCTACTGCACCCACCCCACAGAAGTCTGACATCTCCACAAGTGCCTTTCTTCGCTGGCTTTCCTACAAGGGGTCTGGATGAAGTAAGCCCTGATGAAGGGATCATTAAGGAACCTCTTGGTTAATCACTCCAGTCGGGTTTGGTTAGAGAGAGCAGTGTGGGGAAACACCTGGCTGAGTGCAGGTAGGAGGCTCCCTGAGTTCAGAGCTGCTCACACTGTGGTGCTGCTTGTTGGGAAACTGAGAGTAGTGGGTGCTTATAATCATGTTCCCAGTGAGGACCCAGGTTTTAGGAGAGAAGGCAAATGAGTGGCAAAACAAAAAAAAAGTCTCATGGCAAAGAAGGATCTCTCAGTAGTAAACACTGGGAGTAGGCATCAGTTGCAAGGAATTTGCTTGTAGTCAACTGGTGCAGTGGGCATCTAGTGTCAGAGGTGAGCAGCAGTGTTACCACAAGTGTCTCTGTGCCCTTGACAGCGCAATTTGATGGACAACTGATGGAGGATAAGACCAAATTGCATCCTGTGAACTGGGCACCGCAAGGGGTGCCCCTGAAGACCTGCCACATCTCCCTGGGTCTGTCTGAGCAGGAGCTGCAACGTCTGCCTGGAGACCTCCAACTGCCAGAGGAGAGACAGATCACCACAGATGTGCAAAGGGCACAGCTGTGCTGTTTCCCTCTCTGTCTCAATTTCTGGTCTGGATCATTGTAAGCCCCATGGAAATTTATTCCTGGTGGCGATTTTGCTGTGTGGAGAAGAGGGAACCCCAAAGCAGAGCTTTGTGGTTCTCAAGAGCCTGCGCTCTCTGGGAAGGGAGAATCAAATCCGGTTGGTTTCAGTCACAGTAAACAGCACTGCAACTCAATTTCCAGCCAATATCTGGCTGAAAAGATGGGCGTTCAATATCCTGTTACCCGTTGCTGTTCAGACACACTTCCTACCTGTATTTGAGCAGAATACAACTGCACAGAGCAGAATTGCTGAGTACATCTCCTTCCAGCTATTGGATTAATAAAATCATTAGAAGCCAGGATAGCAGAAGATGACATTATTATGTCTCAACAGCCTGTTAAATAGAGCTGATCATTTTCGTACAATGCTTTCATAAAAGAAAAAAAGAAAGAAAAAAAAAAAAAAAGAAAGAAAAACACCCAACCCACTCCAAATACTGCCTTGGAGCTGAGGTTTTGTGCTTGCTTTTCAAAAAGCAATTCCTGGCCAGGTGGAGGATGGAGCATCTTCTTCCACCAACTGCCCAACCCCAGCTGCCACAGGGACATGGGGATGGGGTGCAGAGGCCCTACACTCGTTATGTTTGTGCAGAGGCAGCAGCTGACAGCCAGCTGCTCTCATGAATATCTCAGTCTCAGTGGGCAGCGCGTGGCTCACCTTCCAGTGTCATTACCGGTCTCGCTCAGATTATGATGAATTAAAGTATGCTACTAATGCTATTTCCACTTTTTCTCCTCTCTATCTAAGCTTTCTTTTGCATTTCGCTCCATTTTGGCAGTGAAGCTGCTTTGATTTTCACTGATAGGCAGTTGTACTTTCCAATTTCGACTCGATGTTGTTACATTTGTTTTTGTAGCGTGTGAGGACGCTGTGATTAAAAACAAAGCAAAGCCTCTCTCACTGAAACAAGGAATAAAAATGATGGGTTAAGGCTTCTGCTAGTATTAAGGGCCAATATATGTGCAAATTTGGTGTTTGTGATTGGACAGAGTCACCATGGGAGGCGAGCAGCTGATATGCCTTGGGGAGCACAGGGGCATCCTGTGGCTTCTGGGGCTTTATCAGCTGATATGTTGGTGTCTGCCTGGGAGGAGGAAATCCATGATGCTTTATCTGACCTTTTAGAACAGGCAAAATAATATGAAATCTCACAGTCTCTGGAAATGTGCCTTTCTCTTTTGGGAATTTCCCACTGACTTTTTCCATTGAAGCTTCAGTGGAAAGTATGGGCTGAACCCTGCTAGGAGCTGTGCTGCTTTTCCCTCAGCTCCATAGACAGTCTCTAGACACTCAGTGCTCTGCTTGGGGATCACCAAAATCCTCCAGAATCAGCTTGCTGGTGTTTTTGGTTTGCCCTTACTGCCTTGTGTGATTTAGGAGTCTGGAGGAGTTCAGGAGCTGATTTTGGGGTGGGTGAATGCAACTTTTAGTGGCAGGACCTGGCTTGTGGCAGTAACATCATGGCTGTGACATCTGTAGCCTAAATTTCTGCCTGCCTCATAGTTGCTAAGTAGAGTTGGAGGTGCGATCTCACCTTTCTTGCTGAGGTTTGTGCTCACTGTGGATGCAGCATGTGTTCTACTGGGGATGCTCAGGTTGTGAGCATCAATCCTCCCCATCTCATTGCTTTGTAATCATGGGAGGCAAACCAAAAAAAGCTGTGTTTCAAGGGAGGTAAAGGAACATTCCAAACGAACAACCGTAGCAAACATTCAGAGCAATTTATGGCATCGCTATTTGTTTGCCAGGCTAACAAGCAGCATGTGGAGAAAAACATCAGGCTGTGCGTGGGATAATTTTCTCCTTCTATTCCTACAGTCAGTCCTTCATTGAATAACTAGAGCCAGTGTAAAGACTCCAAGACTCAGCTTGCAGCAGTGCTGGGGCAGCTCCCTCTGCCAGCCCCACTCCTTGCTGCAGAGGAGCATGGCTGGGGAGCAAGGAGAAGCTTTGCCATCTGCTGCCCCTGCTTCAGGGCTTAAAGCAACGTGGTGGCTCCTGTGTAAGGCTGCAACAAGAGCTGTGCTCAGAGCAGGACTAAAATCCCTTTTCTTTTGCACATCGATTACTTGATTTCTATATTTAATGTATTTGCTCTTCATGAGTCAACTGACTTTTTCTGTAATATTTTTTGCTCAAATATTAATTTGCACTGGCAAAGGGAATGTTTTAAAATGAGCCTTGCAGAGCTCTTCATAAATGTCCTGGTTGCCTTCTTCATGTTCCCAACACTGACAATTCTGTGATTCTCCTGCTGCTTTGGAACGCTTGCTCACCTGTGATGTCCCCCGTGCTTTCACTGCTGTCTCTGGTTCAGCCAGCTCTTCAAAACCTTCTATCAAATCATGAAGAAGAATTCAATTCACTCTACTCATCATTGCCATTTGTGTCTCAGGAGATAAAGGGGTGGTGGTGTGTCCTGGCGGTGGAGCTCATCCCAGTCTGTGGGGTTTGGCCAGCTGTTCTCCAGCTGTGCTTCTCATCTTCATTGGGGTGCTGGGCAGAGGGTAAGAGCCGAACCAAAGGCGGCTTGCTGGCTCAGGTGTGCTGCAGGAGGTGGCATTTCCCACCTCCACGCTGGGTTTTGTTTTTCCTTTCTCAGTTTGGGGGAATGTATTGTCCTGATGTGCCTTGATCCTGCTCTGTTGGTTCACTTCAGCACCTTGCATTTGTATTTTAGGATAACGAGGATTTTGCTGAAAGCCTGCTTCTCTTTCTGCAGTCGGGAGGCAGAGGATAGGGTCAGTGAGGAGAAATGCATGGTGAACCCTCTCTCATTGCTGAGCCTTCGAGCGCTTTGCAAATATAATTTTCACATGACTCTGAGTGAGCGTTGCTGCTCCTGCTTTAGAGCAGACACAGAGGTTGCTG
Source organism: Lagopus muta (assembly GCF_023343835.1). Classification (NCBI taxonomy): domain Eukaryota; kingdom Metazoa; phylum Chordata; class Aves; order Galliformes; family Phasianidae; genus Lagopus; species Lagopus muta. The sequence continues at coordinate 100,044,349 of NC_064434.1, forward strand.
GCAGACCAAGAGAAGGAAGGCTCTACAATACAGATGTTTGACAGCTCCCAGCTGAGCTGGCACAATCCACCGTCACAGTTTTTATTTCTGTCGAGATGTTATTCCTTCCACTGCAAAAAAGAGGGATGCACTCAAACGCTCAGCTGTACTCGGCGGCTCTGCGTTACAGCTCTCTCTCTGTGTGGGAGGAAAAGTCTTGGTTTGTGTAGCAGGCTATTTCTGGTGCCTTGCCCCAGACATCTGTGTTGGTGTGGGCAGAAACATCTGCTGCAGGCTGTGGTGGGACTCCCACAGCCACCTGTGTGCCCACTCGGTGTTTTCGCTCAGGCGCTGCCCTTCCCAATATGCAGCATGTAGGGCTTGGACGAGGCCAAGGGTGGAGGCTTGGTCCCATATCAGCCAAGCAGTAACTGCCCATCAAAACTACATTTTCTTGATTGATTTCTACAGAATCCTGTGTTCCTTATTGCAGAGGATTGCGTATCTGTGAGAGAGAGTCGGTGCCAGACTGGGGATATTTGTTTCAGTAATAACAACAAAGCTCAGTGTCTGCTTGCTGGTTTCTGTCCAGATCCCCATGCTTTTTGGAGGTGTTTGGAGTCTGCTGCACCACGTAACTCAGCAGTAGGCTTATTTTTTAGTTTTGAGTGTGGTTTTTTTTCTTTTTTTCCTTTGGCTTGTAGATATGTGCAGAACTATTGATCGCATTCAGATGTTGCCAGCATGCATAAAAAAGGAGGAAAGCTAGAAGATGCTCTGTACTTTGTGTCAGAGAATTGGTGAAGCAGGGGATGTTCTGGTGCTGGAGCAGAGCTGAAGAGTGTTGGTGAAGGGACAAGGCAAAGGCTGGGAGAAGAGGAATGAGCAAAGCAGGCAATTCTGCTGGCCTCCAGTTTGGTGTGCATCTACTGCATCCATACTCATTGTTCCTCCTTCATTTTTCTGGAAGGAAAATCCTTTCCAGTCTTGTCACTCTAGGCAAGGAGGTGTTTTTGCTATGCTAGAAGGGTGCCTTTGCTCCAGAATAAGCTGTGATTTTCCTGGCACTATCTCCTCCCTCCCTGCAGGGATTATTTTACACTTGTAGAGGAGGCTGTAAGGCAGCCAAACCTCTTTGGGTCACCCCCTGCCACTGCTGAGCTTGGCATTGTCCCTTAGCATCCTTGCGATGCCCAGCCCTGGAGCCAGTGGAGGCAGAGTATGGCAAAATGCTTTGTGTGTTTGTTTCATGAAATACCTTGTTGTCAGGTTATTTATGTCAGGTTATTTATTATTGTATTAATTACCTGTTGTTTTTGTTTTTTTTTTCTTCTCTTTGCTTCCTTCTCTAAGGTAGGCAGGATGGCTTATGTGTGTCATAAAGCAGCACTTGAAGGACTTCCACTTTTCACTGCAGAAACTGTCTATATCAGGTGCAGGTTATGGCAGACAGTTTTCACTGGCCTCAAGGTGCACTTCTGGGGCAAGTCTATCCTAAAATGTTTCTCAGGCATCAATACAAGCTTTGGTTCCTGCTGCCAGCCCCTGGACTGGCCCTTCTGCATGGTGCTGGTGTGTCTGAGGTTCTCCCTTTGCAGCCCTTGGCACTCTTCCTTCCCTGCAGTCCTTTCTGACCAGGCTTATTTATTTTCTAGTTCACAGTACCTTGCTATGATGCATTCCTCAATAGCCAGGGTATTTTTTACCCTATTACTGAGCTGAGATGGATGAAGGTTAGCCTGACACACATGCTCTAAATTATGCCTCTGTATCTCTGGTACTGTCACTCACATTACTGCCAGCTCCAGGATCTTGCAAACATTCTGGCAGCAGGTACCCAAGAATCAAAGGTTTAGATCAGTTCTTGCTGTCACAAATGTTTTATATCCAATTTCTCCTTGAGGGGAGTTCTGGGGAGGATGGGCTGTGGGTGATGATATGAGTGTCCTGCAGCATGGTGGCAGCGACCTGAGCTCCATCTGCTTCTGCTTGCATGTCAAGGATTGGCTCTGTACCCAACACAGGTTACAGAAACACTTGCTTCTGTGCAAAATGTCTGTGACTCAGCTCAAACTTTGGGTTAATCCCAGTATAGGGTTTTCCAAAGAGGGAAGAGGCTGGGAATTACTCAGCAGGGTGGTGCTCAGAGGAGTTAATAGTAGGGACATGGAAACTGAGCTCAGCTCGGGGGACTTTGGAGCTTGTCCAGAGCTGGGAATTGAGTGCAGGAGCTTTGACTGACAGCATTTCTTGCTGAGCAGTGGCTCAGGTGGAGGTGGTTCTGCCTTGGGTGCCCATCTGGTAAAACTCTGCTCCTCAAAAGCAATTAGCTGGCAGAGATGTGGGACTTTCTGTCAGTTTGCTGAGGACAGTGAACGCAATGCATATAAGTGCTTTGTGCATTTGCAATTATTTTATTTTGCTTGAATATATCTTCTCTAATCTCCTCTTTCCCTCCCCACCCTGTCAGAATAAAACCAGGTAAAATAGAGGCTAAGCTTTCCCTCCCTTGCAGGCACTTTCCCTTATCTGGCAATGATGCTTCACATGTGGCTGCCACCAATCACCCTTCATTGCTGTGTGGTTTGGAAGGGGAAAGATAGCAGCATTAGTATCTAAAGCTGTGTGAAGATCGCCATGGAAGCAATTACTGGATGGATTACCACTGCCTTTGCTGCTGTGAAGAGGCCACACTGGGTCACAAATGCCAAACATGTGAGCAGCAAGATCCTTTCCGAGAGCAGGCACAGGGGCTCTTGATAGGGGTCATTTCAGAGCAGTATAGGAGCTGCTGGCTTCTTTGTCCTCCCTTTCCTGCTCTGACCTTTGGCATTTATGCAGAAAGAAGAGCAAAGCTCATCTGGAGAATGAGTGCAGCTGTGGGCTCCTAAATACTAAATCAGCTGCCATTCTTGCTGAAGCATGGGAAGACTGCTTTGACCTTCATGGCTGGGAAGCAGCTCCCGTATGCCCTGAAATGGCTCACAAGAAAAACAAATGTCACCTGCTTCTGCAGTATCTCCTTTTTGCTACCCTACTTACGGCTCATGGGTCTGCACTGTTCCCAAATGCCTTTGACTTCTGATGATGCCAAGACGGGGTGGAGGACCAAGGGTGGATGCTACCTTCCTTTCTTTCCCAATTAAAGCACTGTGTAATTGCTGCTGACCTTTGAAGAACCACCCTAGGGCTTTCCTGCTTTCTATGTCCCCCCACTATGTAATATCCAGCTTTCCCTCTCCTGTCTTGGAGAGAGTGCTGTATGCATCATTTGCCCAGGGCTGTGGGAGGACAGGTAGGTATCAGATTCTTTGCAGCAATGACAGGTATCCCAAATCTCATCCTCAGTTGTTATACTGGTCTTGTTGTGTATTCCAGTGGGGATGCCTGGATGCTATGCTCTCCTTGAGGAGGGGCAGAGGTCCATCCAAGGGAGATCACACTGGGAAAAACTTCTAGAGTCAAGGGCAGATTTCTGTGCTGAAATCAGACTTGTCTGTGGTGAGATGTTGTTTGGGTGAGTGTCTGCAGCAGCTGGCTGTGAGGCAGGGCTGCTGTGGAGAGAGATGGGGGACCATGGAATTTGAGCAGCCCTCTGTCACAGCAGGGCAGGATAGAGACACTGAGACAGCCTTGGGCAGTACACAGCTGCTATGTGCATTGTAGCTGGAGGCAGCTCACAGATCTGCAATGTTTTGCAGCATAGTGGTGATGTGAGCCCTTTGCAACACATTCTCAAACCTGTGGCACAGAGAGGAATGAAAGCTGGACCAAGACTGCAGGATGATTGAACAGGCAGAGTGCAAACAGCCTCTCTTAACAGCAGTGCTGCCCCCCAGCATCCCACAGTGATTTCTGTCTGAGCCTGAGGGAGGACCTGCCCCAAGTTCATTTTTCCTAATTGCTGCTGGCAGACCCATTAGTAAGGGTTCACGGGTGCCAGCAGGCAGGGGGTGATAAGGACTGACCTAGCTCATCCTTTCTGGGTGGGTTGTGGCATTGCCTGGAAGTGCTCTGTTCTGGAGGATGTGGTTTTATTAAAATTAGGGAAAAAAAAAAATCAGCTCAGTGATGGGAACAGTACCAGCCACAAGAGCTGGGAAAACACAAACCCCACCGGGAGAGGGATGGGATGAAATAGGGCTGCAGACATGAGACTGAGGGAAAAGCTTATTGAGAAAATCTCTGCCCAAGCGCACGTAGTTTAGAATGAGCAATTGAGCCAAGCAGACCTGAGGGGTCTTGAGGGAGCAGCAGACAGAGGGAGACGACTGAAAATCCTCTCCTTCCTACTGTGTGCCTTCAGGCACAGACAGAGCTGGGTATTCTCTTTTCTCCAGTCAGCAGCTTGGTTTGTGCTGACCTCCTAAATATTCAGCTCATTATACAGTGTAACGTATAAATAAAACAGAAGCAGGCAGCAATATTCTCCAGGAGCATATAATCGGCTTCCTTTCCTTTTTAATTATACAGGATTTGTCTTCATGTGTCAGGCTAGCCTGTGAACTAATTTATTATTTTAACAAATTAAAGTCTGATCTTTGTGCAGTAAAGTGCTCCTCTACAGCTGCATGTGCACACCTGATTCTGGGGAGCGGTAGGGGATGAAGAGCATCAAGGGAGTCAGTAGCTGTGTGTTGCTTCTAGAGGTCAGCAGTATGAACCTTGGGTTTAGGAGAGACAGACAGAGAAGTGGAAGCTCTGTTCTTGCAGCTCTACTGCATGTTGCCAAAGACTGGAAGAAGAGTTGACATCTTAGCGTGGTTTTGGCAAAGGCAAAGCAAAAGCAATTGCATCTGTGAACCTTCATGCCTCATGCATAGTGGGGGATGCAGTGGATAAGAAGACATTGGGTTTCTGCTCTTTGAAGGGAGAGATATGAGAGACATTCTTATGCAAGGCTCCTTCTGGGCAATGTATAAGTGAAGATCTAATGGAGAATGGGGAAATACAGGAGATAGAACATTCATAACTGAATGAAAACAGGGCAGGAAAAGATTACTTTCTTCCAATAAGACCAGAAGTTTGTGCCTGCTAGAAAGGTCTAGGAGAGAAGAGTGGAGAAAGGCAAAAGCATTCTTCTCTATCATCACAGAGAGGAAGAACGTTCTGTTTCCATCGTACTGGAAATTATAGAGGTAGACAGATTTTTTTAGAGAGGGACTTCTTGTGATCTGGGGTGTGCAATGCATTGTCTCTGCCCCAGGGAACCAAGAGGATGACAGACAAGGAGCACTGTTCACATGTGAAGCTCAGGCCCAGGCTGCCTGCAGGACGTGGGAGTATGTTTTAACCTGGCACCACTGCTGGTACAGCAAGTGCTGGTTCATGAACATGCGATGAGACCTTTCTCCTTAGCAAAGCCCTGGAAACAAAATCTGGCCTTTCATCAAAGAAATGAATCTGTCATTTTTATCTTCCTGCAACTTAGAGTCTCCTGATTTGCAAATAAATTCCCCATGTTGGTGGCAGCCCTAGCCATCCGTTTAAAATTAAAGCTTTGGTGCCCTTACTGGAAACTGCGTCAATAATCCTCTGGCAGCTCTTTGCACCTTCATCTTTGGCTGGTGAGGTTGGCAAATATAAGCCCCTGAAGGGTGTTGTGAACCCTGTGCATCATTTATTGAGGATACAAATGGAAAATGCACAAAGTGCTGGTCCTAGCTGTGATCTACGTAAACACGGTCCAGCTGCCTCAGCTCTGGAATGGCTCCTTGTGCCATATCAATGGCCAGCAGCCTATGCTATGCCCAGATGAGCATGGGGACACTGAGGCATTGGAAATCCAGGTCAAGACCCACAACAGGAATATTTCCATCCAGGCAGTGCTTACAGACTTAAGTTCTCGAAGGCCCAGTCCTTTGCTATGGCCATTTTCCAGCAAGGGTAATGACAACATGGCCCTGGCTTCAGGGCCGTGGGTAAGTGGGACACTTACTGGAAGGTCTTCAGGGACTCGTGCTCCTGCTGAGCTAGCAAAAGGAGGCAATGCTCTGTCTTTTGAAGACAGCTGTGTGTGTGAGAGAGACCAGGCACAGGCAGGAAAAGGTCACTTGCAGCAAGCTCAGTGATGAATGATTAGAGATCCTCTAGGGACTCAAGTCAGAGGACAGACTTTGCTAGAAAAATGCTTTGTCTTAATTAGGTATCTGTATTAATATTTGATCTGATATTTAGTTTTTTTCTTCCCGCAGCCTGAATGGTCTCAGCTCTGCTGAGAGATACTGAATCACCTCCAAGCAATGGGAGGTCCTTGGCTCTGCTCTGCATCCTCACCTGAGGTAGCCCTTCAGGGTCTACCCCATGGAGCTGCCACCAAGGTGTACCTGTGCCCAGGTACTTCAGTAAGTGTCACAGCCCTCAAACTGAGGAGTTGGAGCTGAAGTCTTCATGGGGCAGAAGACTGTGAAGGGCAGATGACAGCCTGGGATCAGAGCTGCCTCCCTTTCCGGCACGTGTTTGGTGTCAGCACAAAGCTGATGAAGAAGGCCCTGAGCCAAAGAGGTGCTTAAGCGAGCGCTTAAGAGTTAAGCGTTTAAACAGTGACTTCTGTGGGCTCATACAAATGCCTGCAGTTGGCTAACTTTGTACTGAAGGGCTCGGATTGCTTATAGGAGGGTAAGCAGAAGGAGGGGTGGGTCCTGTGCCAGTCCCCCAGCTGCTGCACAGTACCTGGATCTCCCCAGAACGGCACTGTGGGCACAAAGCCTGGTCTGAGGGGATGCACAGCCCACTTCTGGGACCACGACATGAGGCAGAGTGTGGCCTTGTAGCCGTGCCTATTGCTGCAGGTTGGGATGGAGCTATCAGAATGTGGACTAGAGCACAGAAGAAATATATCCCAAAGTGTGACTTGCACCTTGATGCTCAGCTTTTTCAAGTGTCCCATGTGCGGTCCCACCCTGCATTTGAGCGAGTCCCATTGGGATGTTCGGGGAGATGGGGAGGCAGCGCGATGCCCTGCTGCTTTCTCCTGCTGGGGCTGCTGCCCCTCTTAGTGCCTGCTCGGGCACCAGGGCACAGGGAAGGATGAGCCCTACTCTGTTTGAAGTGTCATATATAATCCCTTCAGATGGCATTAGCGCCTTGGACAGCAGCAGCCCTATAATCAAGCCTTCCGCTCACAGGGGCCCAGCGCTTTGGCATGATGTTTAAATCTCATTTGTGTAATGCCTGGCTGCAATTCCTGCCAAAGGATTACCCTCTTTCTTTGGTGTCCCTGAGCAGCAGCACACACAGAGTTCGAATTGTTGTGGACTGGAGTGACATGCCTCAGGATATCGGGATCCCTAGAGGCTGCTTGCACCAAATGGAGAGGAGTTGTCCCTTGTTTACTGGAGCTGCTGCTAGGCTGATGTATTTTTAAATTTCTCCTGTCCTCCTTTTTATTAATGCCCAAGTCCCAGGAAAGCCTCAGAGATTAACACTTGGTGAGGGGTTGGGGAGGCGTGATCCTACCTAAGGAAGAGAGGCTGCAGCTCCTCAGAGAGCAAGGCTCTCTGCTGATGTGCTGATGTTTATGATTGTGTCCCAGTGCAATGACATGCCTTGTTTCTGCTGGTGCTCCCAGCTCTCCAAGTGACTGAGCCAGACCCCAAGAGGGAGAGCAAGCACAGAATGCCTGTGTGAAACCCTGTGCCTTGTGCCTGTCCTGCTTGTGTGAGTCTAAATGGAGCCAAAACAAAAACAACTTTTATTTTAGCAAAGGCTTATGTTCTCTATTTTAAGCCGGTAAACATCGCAATGGACTGAATTAGGAGCCACTTTTAGTTCCTGCTGCCCACTACCTTTCCTCCTTGGCATCCACCTGGGCTAGATGGAATGCCTTTCCTGCTCTCCCAACTGCTTTCAGCTCAGGGAATGATCTATTTAGTGATTTTCAGTGGATGATGTTTTTTTTTTCCATATGTATTTCCTTATGAAATCTCCAAGCTCCCTGCTCTGGACAGAACAGTTGATTTTGCAAACCTTCAGCCCGTATCTGGGGGCAGAACTATTCTGCAGGATGCCTCGTGCCCTAAGCAGGCAGGGATGCTTGTTCCTCCTTCCTTCTCCAGTGATCCCTGCTTTACTGTAATCACACAATTATTATGCCATTAATATGTCATATTCAGGGAAATCCACATAAACAAAGCACTAATGGTTGCCAGAAGATTGTATTCTTAGCAGCTAATGACCTGCTATTCCTCCACAGCACCACTGCCCCTTCTTTTGTTCCTGATCCATTATTTAAGCAGGAGATGACAAAATACACCTTTGCACCCAGTGCCGTTGAAGTGGAAAATCACCCCTGAGCTTGATCTTGGTTTGTTGTTTGACCTCTTATTTGCTGTTGTTGGGATTTGGGGGTATTTTTGACAGGAGACAGTTCTCCCTGCTCTGCATTCTCGCTTGGGAGCATCCCTGCCACATGATGGGATGCAGTTGATGTTCTCTGCAGTGAGTAAGAAAATGCAACAGAGGCATTGCAGGGTGCAGCATGGAGGAGAGAGTGAGCTTCATAGCACTTGTGGCCAGAGCTACTCATTTTTTTGATATCTTTTTCCACTCTTTCCTGTGGATTCATTCAGTCTCTCAAACTCTTTAAGCACTGAGTGTTTCCTATAATTAATACTAGCCATTAAATTGCAGTGCTAAAAGAGAAATTACCTAATTCCAAGGAAAAACAATGAAAATTTATTACTTGTACATGAGAGAAAATGAATATGAAGCTTAGGGAGAGGAGCGCTGTGGAAGATAGAAAGGCAAGAAGAGTATTGACTTAATTCTTTTCTAGTGCAGGGCAATTTGGCTTCTAAAGTGAGTTAGATCACAATAAATTAAGTTTAGATTTCTGCACATCAGTTAAGTAATTCCTAAGACAGGACTCTAGAGCGAGGAAGAGGTGATAATATGTGAGGGAAATATTACAATTAAGACCTCATCCAGTGACCCAGAACTGATGTCCTGTCTCTAGGTGGGTGAAGCAGATGAATCAAAGTGGGCTGGCGAGTTTCAGGAGGAAATGTTGCAGATATTGGGTGTTCACCACAGAGATGCTCCAAGTGTGCAGCTGGGCTGGGGATAGCCAGCAAACAGCATTTTCCTGACCCACAGCAGCCTTCTCACTCAAGCTTGTTGGAGCCTTTCCTGAATGGTGCACGTCCAGCTGCTCTAAGCCAATTGGATTTAATTGACATTTAAATATATAGAGAGACATCTAACGGCCTTAAGTGCTCTGTGACCACTTTTAAAATCCATTTCTCAAATCAAGTTTGATTTCTTTTTTTAAAAAAGCTAGTTTTGCTTTTCTTCCTGCCATTAAAATTTAGGTGGCAGTTGTTTTAACAGAGCAAGTCCCCCCAGGCACATCATGAAATCTTTATAAACTCGAAGGCTTTGGTGGACCTTTGATGCAATCGGCTTGCTTTTCCCTCATCTTTTACACGGCAGTAAATCATGTTTTGCAAGATGCCTCAGAAAAAACATCAACAATATTTATCACCCCGTCTACATCGGTCCTCCTGAAAACCTACAGATGGTTTACGTACGTTCCTCTGCTCATAAACCTGCTGGGTGCGGTGACCTGATCATTTTAATAACCCTCTCCCAGTCTTTGAGGGCTTTCTCCTGATCCAGCTGGTAGTTCAGGGCTTTCTTTGTGTCATGCAGCAGGATAAATTCTGGAGGAACTCCAAATAAAGCTGTGAGGTCAAGCTACAGGGGAATAACTACCCCATACCTACGAGGCCCTGTAGCCCCGCTCTACCACGAGTTGGGGGAGAGTCCCTTGAAGCCGGGTGCTTGTTGGGTACTGTGCTTTGGGGATGCCCTGCAGCAGTGCTGGTGGTTGGCTGACGAGCAGCAGCTGGGGCTCCCTCCTCCCTGTCCTGTTAACACAGCGAGCGCACTGTCACATGTGAGTAAAATCAATTACAGGATAAAAATCACCCGTCTCAAAAGCTTTGTTTTCACTATTAGCAGGCAAAATCTCCTTTGAGATGGTGTTAACAGAAATAAAAAAAAAAGAAAGAAAGAAAAGAGGGGGGGAAAAGAGAGAAAAAAAAAAAGGAGAAAAGATCAATTATTGGATAAGATCACAGTTTTCTTAGGGGCTGAGCCATCTGTAAATGTTTGAATCTCTCTGCATTACGTGTTGAGATCAAAGAGCCTGTGCTGCTGGAATGATGCGATCTTATCGGCGCTGTCTTGCACTCGCTGGCCTGGTGCCAAAAAAGCTTCTCTGTCCTTTTTGCTTGGCACCCCAAGGAGGGCATGGCGTGGCAGGGCTGCAGGTCTGTGCGTCTGTCTGCGTTTGCTGAGACCGTGCTGCTAGAGAGCGGGACCCACCAGTGGTGGGGGCGTTTGGTTAGAAATTAATCATTTCAAACTCCAACGACCAAATTCTCTTTAACACGTCGCTACAGGACTGCAGGGAAAAAGAAAACAAGAAAAGAATCAAAGAAAAAAGAACCAACAAAAAACAAAGGCTTAACTAAGCTCACTGTTAGCATCTTCCAGTGACGCCTGGCTCGGGGCTGCCCAACCTCTGGAGCGGGGCCGGGTGCTCCTTCCTGTCTCTAATGGGGCTGACTTTGTGCGCGCAGGGCTCCGAGGCGGACTGGGACGACCTGTGGGATCAGTTTGAAGAGCGGAGATACCTGAGCGCTCGGAAGTGGAAGGGCGGAGAGGACCCGTACCGGCTCCATGCCTTTAACCAGCGGGAGAGCGAGAGGATGCCCAGTGACCGTGCCGTCCGTGACACCCGCCACCACAGGTTCTGCCCACAATGCCCTCCCTCCCCTGGGATGTCAGGCACTGCGGGGGGACCACAGCTCTGCTGGGGGGGTTAGGGCAGGGGCACGGAGAGGTGTGCGCAGCAAGGAGACGCGCTTGCCCCTAGGATGTGAGGTAGTGGCCTTAGGTTGCATACAGAAGATTCACGTTGAGTATTAAGAAAACTCTTTGCAGAAAGAACAGTGAGGCGGTGGCAGAGGCTGCACAGGGAGGTGGTGGAGTCACCGTCCCTGGAGGTGCTCAAGAACCATGGAGATGTGGCACTGAGGGACGTGGTGATTGAGTGATATTGATGGTAGGTGGATGGTTGGAGTAGGTGATATGAGAGGTCTTTTCCAACCATAATAGCTCTATGAGCCTATGATTTAAGGGCATCCTAGGATTCACAGAGAAATCAGGAGAAGTGGCAATGGTAATGTTATTCAGTCTTCTGTATTTTCCTCATCTCCTTCAAGAAATCTTGTTATATGGGCAGATAGTAGTGTTCTGCTTCCTTGATTTGAGGATATTAGAGGGGGATCTGGGCTTTTAGACTGGGTTTTGTTCTGGCTGGATTGTATCCTTAAAATCAAATATTTCACTTAAACTGATTTATTGTCAGGTGTAGTAATCCTGAATCTATCAATTAAAAACATTACTTCCCATGTAAATGCATTATTCCAAGATCATAAGAACAGAAAGAAAAAACCTTTTTTTTCTCTCCAGAAAAGCAGGATAAGTTTGTGTGATATATAACTGCAGCAGTGGGTGTGCAGGAGCACATCACTGTGATGGGCATAGCCTTTGCTGGTGCTGGGAACTCTTGTGAAGGAGGCCCTGAGATGGTGCAAATGGATGGAACAGCTGCTCAGCAACTGTTTTTCTCTACAGAGGGAGGAGTTCATGGGGGGGCTGTAAGAGTCTATTGTGGAGTGAACGGGAGAGGTAAGAACTTATTGGAGCTGCTGAAAGAAATAACCCAGCATCATGGTGGTAAAAACATATCCTTTGGCACCCAAAAATTCTCTTCAGCACTTTGGTTGAAATGCTGAAATGACAACAGCTCTCCAGCCCTCTAGTAGTCAGTAGTGCTTACTTATTTATTTATTAATACTATTTGTTTTCCTAGCCCTTTTTCATAGTAAGGAGTAGAAGCTCCTTTCTCCAGAATGGGGCTAACAGCCTTGATGGACACTTATTAGAGTAGATCAGAGAGTGAGCGTGCTATTCCTGGAGGGAATTAACCCCAAGGTTATTAACCATCTGCCCTACTAAGAAAGAAGGTAGACTCAGTTGCCCCCTGGCTGCACCCAGGTCCTGGCGTGGTGGCCTGGGGGAAGATGGAAATGCAGAGTGCAAAACATCCCACATAGAAGAAAATGTTTACTCAGAACGCATGTGATTGAGGAGCTGCTGCAGCTGGTGCTTCAGCTGTTCATGAGGGAAGCTGCATCCTACAATGTGCCTTGCTCCAGTGCATCGCCGTGCAAAGAGCCATGCCAAGGGGCTCCCAGCTGCCATCCCCAAAGAGGCTCATGTGAGGGGCAGGAGGCCGTAGGGACACTTGTTCACCTCTAAAGCACGTCCTTGGGGTGAGCAGGTCTCCTACAGTCTCTCAGCCAAGTGTTGGTGCCCAAAGCAGAATGCTCTGCTCTCACACCAAGTTTTCAGGTTTTGCTTTAATTGCATTCCTGGTTATGCACCAAGCAAGCTCTTGGACCACATGAAGGGATGCCTTTCCCAAGGGAAGGGCAATGCAGCATCCTGTGATGGTTATCCCATCCCCACCAAGAGTCAAGACTAAGAAATTCCCATGCTCACAACACCAGCTTGAGCCCAGGTGCAGGTTGCACGTCTGAGCTGTGCATGACCATTGCTTGTTGCTGGGGTAGGTGGCTGATCCCTTTAGCTGTTGTGGTCACAGGCTGCTTGGGATACCTCACTGCCACTTCTTACCTTTAGCAGCAGTTGAGCTGCCATCATATAATTACAGAATGACTTGGGTCGGAAGGGACCCTAAAGCCCCCCCAACTGTATCCCCAGCTGTGGGCAGGGCTGCCCCCCACCAGCTCAGGCTGCCCAAGGCCCATCCAACCTGGCCTTGTGCACCTCCAGGGATGGGGCACCACAGCTCTGGGCAGCAGTGCCATGCATAGGGAGCATATCTTAGCTTTTCAGCATGGCTCATTTCAGCATGGCTAATTTTGGAAGTTGACAGAGAGTGTGCCTTATCTGAACCAGAAGAACTAGCCTGAGCAGGGATTTCTGCTCACTGTTGAAGTGAAGCAGATAGATAAAACTGGGGACAAGATCAACAGGTGTTGCAGCAGTGTTCTGGAGATGTAAGAACTTCCAGCAGACTTTGCTAGCAACTGCAATGTGTTTAAGTGTGCAAAGGATGTCAGCCAGCCTCAGGCATCCCCTACTGCCTGTTTTATTCTATTCCCCCTGCTTCTCCTTCTGCAGCTCCAATACAGGTTCTGTAGTGTTGTCTTGAGCTGGCAGAGCATGGAGGACAAAGACGGAGCCCTGCTCAATCCTGGCACAAGGCAATAATCCTCTGAATTTCTGAAGCTGCCTGAGTCCCAAGTGTTTTATGAGAGGCCATATCTTCCCGGCTGAGCTTGAATTTTACAACTGCTGGAGGGGGTATATTTGTGTGCATATGTGCATGTCTGAGAAAAAGCAAGCAGCTGCTCAAATCGAGCTGTGGTTGAGAAGAGAGCCTTGCAGGCATGCTGGCAGGTTTGGAGATTGGACACAGCATCATCTGCTGACATGGAGCGTGTTCTCAGCCATAAACTTGATCACATGGACTTGCCCCCCATAAAAATCTTATCTTGCAGTCTGTCATATTCCCTTTGCTTGCAACAACACATGCCGTAAGATTTTCTTGTTTTTGATGGCACGGCCTTTGATTTAATCTTTCTAAGCTCTCCTTGCACTTCTCACATTGCCTTGTTTTCCTCCAACCTTGTTGCCCACTAGTCCAAAACCATGTTGAGACAACCCAGCATTTCCTTTGATTCTCATCAGTTACAAGTGCAGTTCCCCGTGCAGGGATATAGGTGTGTCTTGTCTTTTTAATCCCCAGAAGCTGAACATAATCTGGAGAATACAGAAATGCCTCTATGTTTCTCGCTTGGCTTGTTTTAGAGCACAGATAAAGACCTGTGTTGTGCCTTTGCACCTGCATTTCCTGGCTGACAGGATAGAGGTGGGGTTGTGCTCTGCTCTGCTGTCCTCATTGGTACCTGAACTGAAGACCTGAAAAGCAGCTGAGTAGCTAGCATGTGCCTGAAGCTCTTTAACTCCGATCTGGATGTGTCTGGATGCAAAGGGGTATGGCTGTCTTCCTGCTTTTGTGGTTCTTTATTAGCTATCACTTATGATGTCCAAAGCCAGAACGCTGAGAATATTGAGATTTGCAGTTGTTGGCAGCTAAGCAAAGAGGGCAGCACAGGCCTTCCTTGCTATTAATCAGAAATAAGCACTTCATAAAATCATAAAATAATTCTGCTTGGAAGAAAACCGCAGATCAGCCTCCTGGCTATGAAATCGGACCAGGTTTCTTTGCTGTTGCAGAAACCACTGTGACCTCTAGGTCTCCTGCCTGTCGTGTGGATCAGTGTTTTGCAACACAATTTAAAAACCTTGACTGCAGCACATGTAATTTGTAGCTGCCTCTGATTTGTGTAACGGGCTTTGAAGTTGCTCGAGTAGCCAGCCTTACATTACCCACGTCTGTCCTATCATGCAGACACTGCAGTCACTCACAGTCAGTGCATTTAAATGAGAGGAGGAGGTGATACACATCAAAGCACTCTTGATAAAGCTTCCTGTCCTCACTGCCTGCCGTGCAGTGACTGCACTGCACCGCAACAACTGCTCAGGCTCTGCTGTAGACGAGGCTCAAGCAAACTCAACGTAACGTCCTTGTCTCCAGTCTGTGATGCTGCCTGAAAAGGGGAAAAATATTAATTTTAGCTAAATTTCCCATTCTCCTGCTTCTGTTGGATCTGGCCTGGAGGTGCTCCACAAAAGGGAAGCAGTTTGTGAGCAGCATCCCTAAACAGCATCCTGGGCTTAATCACCTTTGAGACAGTTGTAATCTAGGCAAGCCCCACTGGCATCAGAGGGAGATTATTCGGTTTCACACTGGTATCAAAGAGATCAAAACCTGCTCAGGGACATGCAGGCTTCCTGAAAACACTTTTATGTTGGTATAGCAAAATTACTCAGCATCAAGCCTTGAGTGAAGTGCTTTGAAGTACTGGAGGTTAAAGACTTATCTTCTGCTGCTGTCTCACCCAGGTGTGGGAACACCTGATGGGTCTCCTTGGGGACCTGTGGGCTGTGATTTGGGCTGGAAGCATGCAATCTTGGCCAAGAGCTGGTTATGTGTCCAGGCTCTCATCTTGGCAATGGCTGTGGCCTCACCAGTATGTGTGACAGCATCTGTGACTCTTCCTGCCCTGTTTTTGCTGTCTGGTGGAGGAGACCTGATGGTTTCTGAGACAGGCTGATGGCTTTAGGGGACAAAACTCAATGAATGCAATCATCTTTTTCAAATATCTATTTTTACTTTATATCATTTTTGAAGCTTTTTTTTCTTTTCTTTCCATTTAGTGGAAAGAAGTGTTGAGAAGGGGCTATATAAAATGTGATTTAGTGGGCTTAAGCACTGAGAAGTTGTATCTCCCCTAAGATAGCTTTAAGCAGAAATGGTACTGGGATAAGATGCTGCAGCAGGGGCAGTTAAGGGACAGGGTTGGTTATGAATTGATCACAGATACTGTAGGGAAATGGCAAATGATGATTTTGCAAATTCTGCAGTTGTGGATTTGAAGTCCTATTTCTCCTTTTTCTTTCTCCTAAGCGAAAAGGATGAGGGTGACCCTTGGGAAGGAGTTCAGAAGTGAGATAAGCTGTGTAAGGATCTGATGGAAATATACAGGCGAATGTTCTGAATGCATGAGGATGTGCTGCTTAAGGGGCTGTTACTCATTTCTTCTGGAGGGCAAAGCTAGTCATATCGGAAAGTACAGGAAAGAGCTGTGCTGGGAGAGTGAGTTATGGCTCCTGTCTGTACAGCAAGGAGAAACTGCTCCTGAGCTGCATGTTCTTGGCTAAAAGCTTTCTGTAGGATGTGGGGGATCAGCAGAGCCTGCCAGGCCCTGCAGACCCCTGCTGACAGAGCCCAGGTCCTGGCAGAGAGGAGATTCTGGGCTGACCTAGCCAACACTGGGTTATAACATGGATTTCACATCTCCTACACCTTATGTTCATTCAAGTTGTCCCCTGTGCCAGCCCTGCATTGCTTCGCTGGATACAAAGGGTGTCAACAAGGGACAGACATTCTCCTGAGAAGAGTGGAGGAGGCACCTTTAATTTATTTGGGCTAGTATTTTGCTTGCCGAAAACTGCTGAGCAAAACAGATGAAAGCAGCTTCTGCCCCTTCCCCAAGTGATAGATTTTCTTCACCGAGGTTATTTTTGTCTTATTTCCCCATGAGGCAGCTTTGATTTTGCTTTGGAAATTCCATACCCTCCCCCACCGCTATTATATTTTGCCAAGAAAACGTGCACAAAATACTTCTGGGTCGATCGAAAGCGATTCTTCCTTTGTTCTTTTTCAATTTCTCCATTCATTCAAGAAAGGTGAAAAAATGAAGTTTGCCTCTCTGCTTTTCTTAGCAGCCTTGTGGGGAGATGATGTGCACTGAATCCTTTGATGAGGACAGCTGGGCATGCAGTGGATTGGGGATTTTCTTGTGCAGATGCTGGGGATCAAGGAGGCTGCCCCAGCACAACCCCAGCTGTAGAGCCCACAGACAAAGTGCTGGAGCTGGTGCTGATAGGCTCTTGGTTGAATCCCAGTGCCTCATTCTAAAGTGCCCCCTGTCACTAAGGGCACAGACTAGGAAGAGCAGAAGATGTACAGCCTTTGAAGCAGGGTTTTTCCCATGTTAATATTCCCCTGCGAGTTAGTGCTGAAAAGCAGCTGTGGCTTAGATGTGCTGTCAGCCCAAACTTGAGGTAGTGGCCATCCATCCATCAGTGCCACCTGTCTCTCCAGCCTCTTATCTCTCACTCAGGCCCTCAGGAAATGGATGAGCTGGTACTGCCAAGGCTAATTATTCCTCCAGACAGAAGACATGATAAAATATTAACCTTTTTCAACAACAGAGCCCTAGTTAATTAGATCCACTTCTGTGACACGTTCACCCGGAGATAAAAGCTCATCTCCAGGAATCTGCCTGTGTGCAGCGATCTCTCTGTGTGTCATGATGGGAGCAGAAGGTGGGTAGAAGGAGGATGAAGACAGCTGGGAATTTAATAAAAGCCAGTGACCTGCCAGTAGCTGTGCCCTGAGGAAGAACCACTCCATTTTGATGTGAGGATGTGAGCAGCAGATCAACACAAGCACCACTGCTTTCATCCAAGATGCTGAAGCTCTGTGTGGAGGCAGAGCAGGGGCTGGTCAGATCTGTTCAGCTCACCTTGCCTGGGTTATGGCTATGTTGTCAGTTTGGAGACTATGTCAGTGGACAGGAGTTGGCCAGGTTGGCTGAGTAATGGTGTTTTGCTTGGTTGATTTTTTAAGAAAAATTAAAAACAGGAGTTAGCAATTTCAGGCTAAATCAAAAGTGAAGCTCTTAGGGAATCTGACGGTAAAAATGCAGGAAGATGTAAGGCCTAACTGATCTGTTTTTCTCACCCAGAGAAATCATTTAGATCTCAAATGTTTTTGACGCTCTTAGTCATCTAAAAATGACAGGCTGTATTTAAAGGCAAGCAATTTCTAAAATCAGATAAAAAGAATGTGTTGGATTTCTAGGGAACAAATGATGCAGCGGAGCAGAAGCAATGCTGTGATGCGTGCTGGGTCCCCAACATCTGCAGGAGATGTCAGTGGAGAAGCAAAGTACAGCTGTGTTGCACTGGGGAGGGCTGGGAGGCCCTGGGGACCTTTTAATGGCAGGTGATGGTGGTGGCTTCTGGTGATTCCCAGTGGGTGGGTTTTTAGCACCCATTCCTCTGTGGAACACAGTGTCTCCTCCTTGACCTCCAGAAGCCTCCATCCTTACGAGGCAGAGAAAAGATCCTATATTTTTGGAGGAAAGAGAAAGCATGCCCTAAACCATAGCAGGGCCCACGAGTGATTTCAGAGGATGGATATTGCTTCATCACCAAGTGCTTTGGTGCTCCCAGGCTGCCATTGATCACTCCCTGCTAGAGCCTCCCTCTTCCTTTGACTGCTATAACGTATCGACTACTTGCCTTATAATTATTATGTGCCATTGATTACTTTGATAGCTTGCTCTGAGCAATTCTGACAGAATAAAGTTGTTTGTTTTAACTTTCATGCTTGTCGCAGTGTTTCTATTGACCTGATATGTTTACCTAGACTGAAATCGAAGTTGGGTATTAGCAAGCAATGGAACTAATTCTCTGAGGTTGGCTATGGTTGACAGTTCAGGCTGCAAGCAAATTCTTTCTTTTTTTCCCCAGCTAACCAGAACTATAAAGTGCTACTCCATCAAAAGCATCAAAAGCACCCTCACTACCTGCAGTGCTTGCATTAAGTCAGGGACTTCCCAACTTCTCGTGCTACACTGTCAGTAAGGGGGTTGGGGTGCACAAGGAGCTGGAAGGGGACAGAACCCTGTGGCATCATTGTGAGCAATAACATGAGGGGAGTTGGCTAGGGAGGCTGCCATTGCTCAGAGACCAACTGGGCATCAGTCAGATAGTGGTGGGAGTTGTATTGTTCATCACTTGCTTTGTTTATTCTTTCTGTTGTTGTTGATTTTTGATTGTTTCTCTTTCCTTTTCTTGCTTTCTTATTAAGCTGTCCTTATCTCAGCTCATGAGTTGTTTTTTTTTCCCATTTTTTTCCCCCCCATCCTCCTGCATGGGGAGGAAAGTAAGCAACTGGCTGTATGGTGCTGAGCCAGGTTAAATCACAATCGGTTGGAGAAACAATATAGGCCCTGAGTCAGTGTGGAGGGCCCAAGAATCCCGAAATATTCATGAGCTTCTTTGAAAATCAAGATGTACAATCTTGTTTAACTTGGCTTTGAATGCAGCCATATTATTCTCTCCTTCCATTTGAGTAGATTCTTTTTATTCTCCTCCCCTTTTCCAAAGAATAAAATCCAGTGAATTGTTAATAAATTATTAATGCATCATCTTGTCTGTCGGTTCACAAGCAAGCAGCACATCATGTGCACAGAAGGCTTTTTTTTCCTTCTTGCTTTTCTCCCTTTCTTCAAAAGGAGCTGTTGGATTAATTATTTTATTATCCATCTTCCAGGGAAAAGAAAGAGAGAAAGGGAAGGAAGTAAGAAAAAGTAGGAAGGAAAGGAAGAAAAACCAAAAGAGGGAGCAACTTAAAAGAAATACTAAGTGTGCACCAGCTAAATATAACACTGCTGCAACTGCCAGAAGCTACATAAGAACATCTCCTTGGCCAACCTGCTCTTTAAGTTGAACTCCAGTATCTTTTGGAACTTCCTGGAGGCAGTGCGAGTGATGACCATTCAGGCAGCTCTGATTCCCTGCTAGTGCTGGTGGTTTGGTAGTACGTGTTCTTCTGGGAATTTACTCTACAGCCCAAACTGGTTTGAGACACTGGCAGTGTTTTCCTGATGGTCTTCCTTGGTATTATCCCTCTGCATCTAGTTAACACATACCAAATAATTCCTTGTCAGCTCTGATGTTAACCACTACTGAATATTTATTGCAGGTTGTACTGTGCGTTCTCATCCTTGCTCAAACTTTTTGCATCCTTAGTGGTCTGTTTGACTGGGGAGTTTCAAGAAGAACCAAAAATAGTTATGGGGATGACATGTCCTGAAGAAGGCAGCGCTGACCCCCCCCTGTGTGAACACAGTTACAGTGAACACAACAAGCCTACAGAGTGCTGAGCTAGTTTTCATGATAAAAATATAACAAGAGAAAGCCCTTCTTGGCTTTATTCTTCACTTATGGACTGCTACTGATTTCCAGAAGGGCTCCCATCCTTTTGGTAAGGTACAAATGTATATGTGAATGCATCTTGTTTGAGATGTCAGGTCTCTGGGTTGATATAAGAGGGTTGATGTGAGCCCCATGGCTGCAGTGTGGAGGCAAACCCAAACAGTCTGAGGTGCATGCTGGCTAGACCATTCTCCTACACATTTTCAAGGAGAAAAGGGGGGGTTGCACCATGTGTAGTTCATCTGCTGCTCAAAACTAATATGTAGAGAACATGTTGGAAGTGGATGGCAAGTGTCAAGGAAAAAGCACGCTCCAAATGAATGGACCAAGAAAGGCTTAGATGCAGAGTTGGTCTCCAGTCATGCTGTTATCACTGGGCTGCTTGCTCTGTGTTTCCAAGACAGGCTTTGGTGTGTTGAGGGGCACTATGAGCCAATTTAAATGCAAAATGGGTTGAAATGCTCTGGAAGTTGATGTGTTTCCCCTCAGGAAAACCTCTAGGTATGCAGAGTTGGCTGTGCATTGAGTCTATGCGAGTGTTTGATAGCTTGATCAGGAGCAGGAGGGTCAAAACAAACTAAGAGAAATGTCTTCAAACAGTGTCTTTGAAGGTCTGCGAGGTGCTGAGGTGCCCTCAGCTGTAGCAATGCCCAAGTTTGGGATTTTGCAAGAGGTCTTTGTAGCTCCTGTGATGTAACAACTTTAATTTTGAAATTATTTCAAATTGGAATGGGAAATAAACCTCAGAAAAGTGAAACTTAACGTTAAATGAAAGCTCAACTTCTTGGCTTCTGGGATAAAGGCAGAATAGTCTGTGTGTGTGGATGCTCTCTCTTGGGTGGTTTGAGCCCCTCCAGCTTCAGTGAGCAACTACAGCTCCCACCTTGCAGGCTGCTGCACATCCCTGCTAGCACTTGCAGTGCTAACACTGCTCCCCAGTCCTGCTGCAAGACTTTAAAATTCAATTTTAAATGACTTCAGCCTGTAAGTTCATCACACTGCAAGGTTATTACATTTTTTTTTTTGGTTATTTTGTTTTTTAAGGAACAATCTAAAAAAAAAAATCTTTCAAACTTTCTTTCTTTGTTTCCTGAAAATATTGTGGGTGGGGTTTTATGCTTCTTTTTTTTTCTTGTTGGCAATTGGGTGACCTATGAAATACCACAAGCAGCACAAAACATTTATCCAGTGACAGCCTGAGGTAGCACAGGCAGTTCTTAGCAGGTTTATTTTCATTATTACAGCAATTTTAGGGCTGCATACTGCAATTTGCACTTGCAGTGAGGTATTAAATTGAAATTACCCCAGATGTAATTGTCACACAAAATAATCCTGGACATGGTGGATTTAATGCTTTTCCAAGCTGTGGTTTTTATTACCCAAGCAAGTGCCAAAAAACCACTTAAGCTGAAATCTGCTTTCTCAGGAGCCGGAATGTGTAGCTGTTGTTAAAATGGGGGGGGTGAGATGCAGGAAGAGGGCCAACGGGAGGAAACAAATGTCGTGTAATGCGGGGTGTGGAAGCAGCAGTGGCCATTGCCTACGCAGTAATGGCAGCGCAGTCATCCATCCCATCTTTGGGATGTTACAAGCCTCATTGAACAGAAGTTAGGGGCGAGCCATAGAGCTGGTGACCAAGCTTTGGATGTGCTCGTGAATGAAGTTTTAGTGCTTTCTGCATGCATGAGGTCTAATTGGGCTGACGCAGCACGAACAGATCTGGAGTTTTAAAGACAAGTTGCCTTGCACAGGGAGCTCTCAGCACATCGCTACGGGCTCAGCTGGTGTGCAATATCCCCAGCTCTCCCATGAGTGGCTGATACATACCCTGGAGCATTATTTATTAGCTTCTTAACTATTGTAGTAACGTATTGATGGCTCGGTATTTTCCACCCTCTCTTGCTCTTCTCCTGAAATAGCTTCCCTTGTTAGCTACGCAGACTCCCCCGCCTCGTGCTGGAAGTGAGTGGAAGGACACACAGCTCAAAACAGCTGGGAGATAATTGTGTATAAATAGCACACGGAGAGCGACTGGTACCGTCTGTCACCACAGCTCTGCAGAGCAAGTGAGAGCCTCTCCTGTGCACAAAGCAGCAAAAGCAGTTTGCTTCTTGTGATGTCAGGTTGGGAAAACTCAGCTGCATTGCATTACTGAACGATGCAAGGGGTCAATGAGATGAGTAGCTTAGAATCATTAAGTTTGGAAAAGGCCTCTAAGGTCAAGTCCAACTGCCAACCCTTCCCCACCATGCCCACTGACTGTGTCCCTCACTGTCACATCTCCATGTTTCTTGAACATTTCCAAGGATGGTGACTCCTTGGCAACGTGTGCCACTGCCTCACCATTCTTTTTGAGAACAATTTATTCCTAATATCCAACCTGAACATCCCCTGGCACAACCTGAGGCTATTATTTCTTGTCCTGTCACTGTTATGTGGGAGAAGAGGCCAACCCCACCTCACCACAACCTCACTTCAGGTCATTGTAGAGGTCAATAAGGTGTCTCCTGAGCCTCCTCTTCTCTAGACTGAACAATCCCATTCTATCAGCTGTTCCCTGTAATACTTATGCTCCAGACCCTTCACCAGCTATAGTGCCCTTCTCTAGACACACTCCAGCATCTTGATGTCTTTCTTGCAGTGAGGGGCCCAAATTGAACACAGCACTTGAGGTGCAGCCTCACCAGTGCCAAGTACAGAGGAATGATCAACTCCTTAGTTCCAATGACTGCACTGTTTCTGATACAGAAGGGCATGGCCTGGTGCTGGTTAGTAATTCAGAAACATATTTTGCTTCTCTGAGATGTAGCTTTGATGGATGAGGGTGTTGCCACATGGAGCAATGTTATCAACGCTTCTCCTGCATGCAGAGTGGGCGTGCACCTTTGGGGTGCTTTGAGGATGGACATTGCATTATAATTGGATGAATGATGATTTTTTGGAAGGTTGGTGATTGTGTAGTCATGAGAAATACGGCTAGGTCAAGCGAAGGCAGGATTTGGAAAGCGTTTTGAGTGGAACAATAAGAAAGCAACAACTGAGTTAGTGTGTGCTGGAGAACACTTTGCTCTTCTTGTGTTCATGACATCCCACCTTGGATTTCAGCACCTGAAGGCCCTTTTTCTCTTTCTCTCCATAGGTGTACAACTCTGCGCTACCGCCAGGATCTCCCTCCCACCAGCATTGTCATCACCTTCCACAACGAGGCCAGGTCTACTCTGCTGAGGACCATTCGGAGGTAAGAGCTCTCTGTCTCCTGAAGCATAGTCGTAAATGCTTTTAGAAAGGGTGAGTAGGCTTGAGCTTTCTGTGAAGAAAGGCAGAATGTGCCAGCACTCACTGCAGCAAAGTGAATAGACCCACCAGCTATGAGCACAATTACCAGGGGAAATTAGCATGAAATTTGGTCTCTGAGAAGTAGGTTTTACAGAGAGGTGCTTGGGAAGCAAGTAGTTGTGCTTGCTTTTCCGGTCTAGTATTGGGCTGTCTGAGAGGAGAGGCAAAAGTTTATTACAGAGCCTGGAATAACAGTTTTAAATGCAGCTGGGTACCAGTGCTCAGCTCTGTGCTGTCCCTGTTGCCTAGGGGTGGTCATCATTCTGCAAATCTGCTCTGGTATTGCTGCTTGAGCTTCTCCACTGAGCCATCCAATGCCAGAAAGGCTTTACTAATTGAGAAGCTCTAATAGTACACATGCAGACAAGATTTTCAAGGATAGTTTCTGTTCTCTTCTGGGTGCACTTTGGAATGCTCTGGGAACGTGGCCATTCTTTAATTTGTCGGTTTGTTCTTGGCTAGATTTTGCTGTAGTCAGTTAGAGACAAAGGCTTCATTTCCACTGCAGAATTTAAAAATCAGTGTTTAATCCCAGCATGTGCCTTGCTGCACTTGAGGGAATATATAATGAAATGTGTCCATCACACCTTTGAGAGGCCTGTGTCCAGGTCCCAGCTGGTATCTTCTTTTAAGGAAAGTTCTCTGCTGTCTGACAATAATAAACATTTCACAGCTATGTTCCATGCTCACATAGTGAAGACTTGGTTAGCAACAAGCTGTAGGCTCTAAGGTCGTGTAGATACATAGGGGTAGCTCTTGTTTGCCAAGATTTCAGCCCTGCCGTGTTCACCGTCACATCCTGAATAAGCACTCCTCTAGAAGCAGCATCCATCCTCAGGTGGGTGCACTCCATGCCACAGGCGAGTTTGACAGTCCTAAAATTGAATTCCTGCTTTGCTTTATGGTTTTCTGCCCAATCCCATCTCCTTCAATTCACACTTAATAACCTATTACTGCTTTCTCTGTCTAGGGTGACTGGATTTTGGGTGTGCACAGCACTGACACTTCATATTATGTACCAAGTCCTTCATGCTGAACCTTTTCTTTTACGTTTACAGTGCCCTGCTTGGGGCTATCATCTTCCAGACTCCACTGTAACAGGGATGGCAAGGCAAAGTCAAGCACAGTCCTCTGGAGCATCTATAATGTGGGAAGTGTGGGGACAGACTTCAGCCTCATCTCTCCCATACCTTGGCACTTCACTCTGCTGGCAATTATGATCAGGAATGATGCTGCCACATGAGAGATGTTAGACATTATGCCTGGTTCCCCCTGCCTCTCTGTAGTTGCCATGCTGTGCACTCATGAGCTGACCTTTAGGAAATAGCACTTTTTCTCCTAATTCCTGTGGTTTGGAGATGACCTTCCAGCAACAAGTTTTCCTGTTTTCTTTTTGGAAACAGCACTCTGGGGTTTGCTGTGATCCCTCCAGCCCTTAGTAGCAAGTCTTCCTTGTGACATGGCTCCTGCCTTGCTCCCCTCTGGCCATGACTGTGCTTGTATTGCCATCTCTCTGCCTGTGGTTGGACCCAGCTGAGAGTTCATCTGCCTCTTCATCCTCTGTGGGTTCATTTGCTGTGCCTTCTGACTGATCTGTAGAAGCAAATGCTTAGTTTAATTAGGTCTTCCAGATAACTCCATCCCATGGTGGCTGTAACAGCATGGATCATTTTCCATTGGCCAGACAAACAAACCATGTCCTCCTGTAGCTGCTTTATGCCTTTTGGAACAGTTTGTGACCAAGTACCTCAAAACACTGCATGCAGCAGTTGTCCCCATTCTCATCACTACATCCCCATGGTGCACTCTTGATATAACCCAGGTGGCAGGTGAGGAACGGAGAGGTGATTGTTGGAAGCTGGTGGAAGATTTGCAATTACACACCTGGTTTCCTGAGTGAGTTAAGTTTCCCCCTCTGCTGCAGAATGAACGCTGCCTATTAACCTCAGTTGCAGGAGGAAGGAATTGTGCCAAGGGTGATCGCTGGGCTTGTCCAAACCAGGGCACCAGGGAGCACTTCTCACAGGACCGTGTATATGAGAGGAAGGATGGTGCTATTCCTATAGCAACAAGCTGTAGGCTCTAAGGTCGTGTAGATACATAGGGGTAGCTCTTGTTTGCCAAGATTTCAGCCCTGCCGTGTTCGCTTGGGATCCCAAAAGCCCAACATGCACTGAGGCTGAGGTGCATAGCAGGTTCTGTGGTTGCACTTGGCTCCTGATAGAGATGGCAATGCTCTAGCCCATGACGCAGAGATGCCAGCATGCAGCCTCTGCAGCAGCCCTTACACCAGACACGTCACAGGCGTTTGCTACACTTTGCTGATGAGCCATTTGCGTCATCCAAACTGCTGAGAAAAGCCAGCAGGCTGTGTGGAATAATGGATTAATTAAAGGTTTTGTGATCCTTTCTCTGGCCATTTGCCAGTTGGAAGAATGAGAAAAAAAAAAAAAACAACAAAAGCTAAGCTAATGGTATGCCCAAATCTCTGCAAATGATGTTGTCAGCATCTGTGAATGTGTATGCAGCTATGCTTGCTATACCTGAAAGTGCCCAGGTAGTAAGGACTGAGTATCATACCACAGAAGAGAACTGTCCAGAGGGAAAGAGATGGTGAATAGCAAAGTGGTTCTTCACATTTGTGGAAACTACTGCTGGGTTCTTATTGGAGCTGCTCACTTTTGTAGTGACCTCGAGTAAGTCTCTTATTTTGCATCTGTGTTCAATTTCACCTGTGTCCAGCTCTAAGGCTTACTGCAATAAAGGTGGTGACTCGTCAGTAGCATGGAATGGGACTGCATGTGTAAACCCCAGGAGGAATGAGGGAAAGAAGCTGCCATACAGAGACCCCCTTTAAGGATAATTTCAGTGTCTTTTTCTCCTTCTCTCTCCACCCTTCTCCACTGAGGAGATTGATTTATTCATATATTTATTCCTCAGATTTGCAGCTGGAGACCTCAGAGCAGGAACAGGGAGGCTTCATTATTTACCTTGTGCTGACAAACCAAAGCATGTCCTTTGGCAGGCATCCCAGTGCGAGTGCTGTGAATACCACATCCAATATTTAGATCCCTAATTAGAGGGTAGAATATTACACCTGTCACTTTCCTGGCGCTTGCAAGAAAGAAGGGTGATGCTCTGCACAACCAACACCTCACTCCTGCTCACGTGCAGATACCTTGCCTGCATTCCAGTGCTCTCAGAGCAGGGAAATAGCAGAGCCAACACCTCCTTCCTCCAACAGCATGTAGCACCGTACAGATTCTGTGCCATAACTGAAGTGAGGCTGATTAAAGGAGCAAAAACAAGCCAGGTGTTGCTCAGAAACTGTATAATTAGCACTTTGGGGTATTTTATTTATTTATTTATTTATTTATTTTGCTTAAGCCCTGGACTTTTTTTTTTTTTTTTAATTTGCTAATCATCTCTCACAGTGACTAAGTACACAGTGCCAAGAGCACTTTTACCTTTTGATGTTAACATAAGAGAACTCTTGAATTTCAAAGAGTGTGGTGGGTATTTGAAAGAATAAAATGTGAGAGCTGCAGTGTAATCAAAGCTCATTATGGTTATTCTTGGTGTGATGTCTCTCTACCTCCATAATTAGTCATTTTCATTTATTGAAGCAGTTCATTTTGGTGAGCATTTCCTCTCCTTGCTCTCATCCTGATTTTGATAATTGTGACCTTTGGTCCCTCCAGGGCTCAATTTTACTCCCAAAAGCTCTCTCTCTGTCTTTCTCCCTTCTCTTTTCATTTTTCCCTAAGTCCCACTGTGTTGCCATGGAGAGAATTAACAGGTTCAGAGGTTAATGTCCACAAGCCACCTCTGCAAAGCAACTAGTGTTTTGGGTGACCAAAAAAGAAAAAAAAATGCCAACCTTCTGTCAGAGAGTTTGAACTGCTCTGTGACAACACTTTTTATGAGTCAGGATGAGATTTGCACGGGTAGATGTTTGAAATGGGAGTTCTTGGATCTGATGCTTGTCTTTAGGCAGACTGGAAAGGATCTGAACAAAATGTTGGGGAAATTTTTTACTGAGAGAGCAATGAGGTGCTGGCATGGGTTGGCCAGATGTGCATGTGCATGCCCCAGCCCTGGAGATGTTCATGGCCAGGTTGGATGGAGCCTGGGCAGCTTGAGCTGGTGTGCCTGATTTAGTGGTTGGCCACTCTGCCTGTGGAACTGCCTGTGTTGGAACTGGATGGTCTTTGAGATCCTTTCCAACCAAGCCATTCTATGATTCCATAAGATGCTGAGGAGTAGAACTGGATTTGATTGTGAAAACTTAGTGTGAAATTCTGCATGGTTACATCTGCATAATATCTGCTCAATCCACTGAAACAAAGAACATTTCCATACTAACTTTGCAAGATTATTCAGCAGAGAATCCATTCTTAATGAGTTGAATAAGCTTAAGCACTAGAAGCCGTGATTTTTTTTGTATTGAGAGTGGTTTAAGAAAGAAAGTATTGTGCTCTCGAGCTCCACAGAACTTAAAAGCTGTTTTGATTTGCTAGAATATGTCCATCACTGCAGCAAATCTACCTACGTTTGATTTCAAGGAGAAGAAAATCCATAAATAATGGAAGGACTTCAAAGCACTATAATATTGTCTTGGGATTTTACCCATATAAATGCAAAAGAAAAAGAAAGTACACACACACACACACACAAAGGAAGATAAAAATATAGAATAACAACAACAAAATCAAAGCTAAGCAAAGCTCCATGAAGTAGAAAAGCTGGTATTAGATTTTTAAAAATGCTTTGTAGACTGTCCTTTAAAAATTCCCTTAATGTCAAAAACGTGAAGGATTCAGTGTCTCTGTTTTCCAGTTCTTCCTGAAGAAGGTAGAAAATGTAATGGAGATGTGAATTTGGCTTTGCTGGAAAGCCATTTGGGGCTTGCAGGTGGCTTTGGACATATTGGCAAGGGTGGTAATGAGTCCAAAGCCCACAAAAATCAGTGAACATCAGGTCCCTTAAAGCTGTGATAGATCTCTGGAACACACTCTTCAGAACTTTCTTAGTTGGGCTTTAGGATGGTGTCACTCCTCCAAATCAACTGAACGGGATTAATCACACAGGGAAAACAGAGGCTTCCACTTGACTAACTTAAGTTGGGGTGATCCATGCTTGGAAGATGTGCTCCATGACTAAGAGGTAAACTTGTTGGAGTCCCAAATTTTAGATGCCTGTAGTTGCAGTTAACTGGAAGAGATCCCACCACACCTGTGGCACCCTTTATGGAGACTGCATGAAAAATAAAAGCAGGCGGTGGTCAACAGCAAAGCCTTCAGTTGTGAAACCTGAAGCACGTGAGAACTTAGTTTTGGGCAGGGAGCCCCAAGATGCAGAAGATCAGAAGATGCCCAGACAGGATAAAGCGGTGACCACCACTGCTGAAGGTGTTGTGCACAGCATTAGGGGCACCCTCTCCAATGTATGGGGTGGCAACCTGAAGAACAGGGTTTGTCCCAGGCTGCTGGCACTGTAGGCACTCCTTGAAAGCTGTCCCTTCTGGTTCTTCTTTCATAAATGGGTGCCCTGGGGTAATTTTTCCAATGCACCAAACACTGCTAAGTGCTCAGATCTGCAAATACAGCCCAGTGTAGTGGCTTTCACTGACTTATCCTTACAGACATCACCTGCCTGTAGAGTTCAGCCCCGCGTTGCACTTCTGGTAGCCAAAGCTGCATAGGAGGCTGGGTGGATGCAGGCTTTGGATATTCATGCTACTCACTCCTCCCCGCTTCCACTCTCAGCAGGCTGTTTGCTGGCTTTTTTACAAGGCTGCTATTTTTTTTCCTGCAGGTTTCACCAAGTTAGCTTTCCAGGCAATCAGAGCTTGTTAAATATTCCACTGAGCGTGATATTGCTCTCCTGTCTCTCCCTTGCTGACTCTCAGCTGTGGTAATTTGCTGAATTCAGCTGTCACATATGGGGATATATATATATTTTTTAAAATAACAAACCTATTAATAATAATAATTAAAACATACTTGACAGGTGGGAACAGCACATCTAACTGGCTCTGTATGCCCTAGCTTTCTTTCCCCCCCTCCAACCTTAATGAGAGAAATGTGTGAAGCATGGGAATTAGTGGACATGGTGGCGATACATTGATGGTTGATGATCTTAGAGGTCTTTTCCAACCTTAATGATTCTATGATTCTTTGAAAACTATGGCTTTTGTCCAGGTCCTGAAACTGGATGAGGCTGAGAATATGTTTCCATAGTCACTGCAGGGAAAGTAGTTCTGGGCTTGGAGGTTGTCCTGGTTTTGGCTGAGATAGGGTTAATTTTCTTCATAGTGGCTGGTGTGATGCTGTGTTTGAGGCTTAGGAGAAAAACAATTTTGATACACACAGATGTTGCAGTTGTTGCTGAGCTGTACTTGCATGCTTGCACAAAGTCAAGGACTTCCCAACTTCTCCTACTGCTCTGTCAGTGAGGAGCTGGGGGCTCAAGGAGATGGGAGGGGACAGAAATAAGACAGCTGCCCCAGACAGCCATGGGGATGTCCCATACCATATGGCACCATGCAGTCCTTTTGATGAACGTTCTCAGGTGTCCAGTGCTGTGAGACCACCAAGGTCCCTGTGTTTCCTGCCTTCTGCAGCACTCCCCAGAGGTCTGGAATAGGAGCACAGTTTTCCGGATTTTCCAGCTTTTTGCTGGGGGTTTGGGAACCTGAAAAGCTGGGGAAACCTGTTGATAAGAGTTTTCATGTGGCAGTGGCTGGTGTTACCAGTGTCCAGACACAGCATTTAAGAGATTTTGGGAAGCCCAGAGGGCAGTGCTTCAAGAGCTCAGCCTTAACCCTTGATAGCAGTAGGATTTTACATATGTATAGTTCTGCTGACTTCTGTGCTGTGCTAGAGAGGGGAAGATCAGGCCCAGTAATTTTAATGATAATACAAAAAAACCACCTTGATATAATTAAGGGAAGGTTGTAGCTTTCAGACACACCTTGCAGTGACTGTACATGTGGAGGGACCTGTAGACCACATCTTCCAGCTTTTCTTTCATGGAGCTGGAGGGCTACAACTCTGTTCTTATCCTTTCTGCAACCCTTGAAGCACCACTAGGTCAATGATAAAAACGATTGCCCTGCCATGGCTGTGAGCTGTGTAATGATGTTTTTAGCTGGGTTATTTTCTCTGTGTTGGCCTGGCTGGCATTGGACACCATGCCATTTACCCAATTAGAGATGTGAAAATGACAGAAAGGGAATTTGGTGCAACATGCATGTAGATGAGGCCTCTTCCTCCAGGTGTTCTGGGCTGCTCTCTTTTGCTCACCATGGTGATAAGGGTGAATCCCATCTACTTCCCAAGAGTATCAGATGCTTAGCTGTTGGATTAAGCTGCGGGCAGCTGATAGCTTGGCAATGCAGGTTACTGAAGCAGAGACCAGTTTCTGGGTCTTCTCTTATATCTTTCTAGAAACACAAGCCTGGCCATTCTTTTGCAAAGACTGGTTCCCAAGCTTTTCTTTCCCATCTTCTGGGCTGATGAGTTGGTCAAACGCTGCCAAAGATTTTCTCTCTCTGTCTTTTAGTGTGATGAACCGCACCCCAGTGCACCTCATCCATGAAATCATACTGGTGGACGACTTCAGTGACGATCGTAAGTTTCTCCCTGTTAGAAGTGGGCTGCCCAGCTGAAAGGGGTGGTGTGAGGTCCAGATTTTTGCTGAGAGAGTTTGTTGGGAAGAAAGGAAATTTAAAGCTCTGTAGGTGTGGGTAGGAAATCCTGTTGCCCCACGTCTGCATAGCTATGTGGAAAATTCAAATTCTGCATGATCAAATTTGTTCTAAGGATAATAATACAGGAAAAGCACATGACAAATCATTTTTATGCCTAGTAGTTGTGAATCTGATCCATACCTAGCTGTATTGTGCTGAAGGTATGATTGATCTGGCTTTCAGCTGCAGCCAGGAGCAATTTTGGGCTCATATCACTGGCACTTGGGCATGCATCTGCTCCCTCCATCTTTCCCACGACTATTTGGCCCCCCAGCATATACTCTGCACATATTTTTGTAGATGGCCAGAAGCTCCTGATTGATTTTCACTGCCGTAAACAGTGGAATAGGATTTTCTTCATGAGCTGCCAATTTCTGAAATGCCTCACCTATAGTGCTGTATATGACACAGCCCACATCCTCTTGCTGCTTCCTGCTGGTTAATAGGGTGACTCCGGTGAAATCAATAGGTCCGGTCTCCAGCAGAAGTCCATAGCTGAAGCCGTGAGCTCTCAGGGAATGACCCTGGTTGTCTTCAGCTAAAGAACTTAATGGTGCAATGAGCAAATGGAAGACCCAGCTGCAAAGTAAGCACTCAAAGAAAAAAAGTCTTAGGCATGAAAAGGATAAGGCATTACATGTTGATTGAGTGAACTATGGCTAAATCGGTACCACGTTGTATGATGTTAGGAATAGATTTCACAACAGACTACTTACTGGCCATCTATCTCTGGCATTGATGCCTTGCCTGGGAATCAGCAAAACAGTGGCCAGCAGGGCTGTGGTGAGTTTGAGAGCCACTCCAGCAGATTGGAGGCTGAGCTGGGCAAGTCTGGGAACTTTTTGCTGCATGAAATCAGCTCTTCTCAGCTGTCTTGCATCTGGCCCCTTCTTTCCTGTGATAGTCTGAGCCTCCTAGTATATGTTTTGCATACATTTACATAAAACGTATGCATTTGCATAATATGATATAAACACATGGTCACTTTTCCCTGCAATCCTCTCCAAGCAACAGGTGCTTTTATCTCATGCCCAGTGGTGACTTATTTCTCACCACTGTCAGCCTCAGAATATTCTGAGTTGGAGGGGACCCACAAAGGTCATGGAGTCCAACTCTGCCTTTTGTTCACTGGAACACAGTTGTTCAACCTGCAGATGGCACATGCATGTGAGTTCCCACTATCCCCATCAAGTTTCCATTGTATATACGTACCAAACTTCTGCTGCCTTTATTCTTTTGCTGCATGCAGATAACCTCAGCTCCATATGTAAGTTGTGGTGGATGTATCTGCAAATAAAAGATTGTTGGAGTAGGAAAAATGTGTTTGGAGGTGCATGCATGGGGTGTGAGTTCAGAGTGCTGAGCTGGGTGTTCCTGCCCATGTACTCAGCCCAAGTACTGCTCAGTCTTCCTCTCCCATGCTGATGGAAAGTCAGCCAAGGAGCAATGAGGGCAGCTGCACGTGGGATCACAGGACCTCAGGTCTGGGTGGTCATGGAGCTGTTGCTGGAGCTGCTGCTCAGGGTGTGGGGGCCATTTTTGTGACCACCCGAGTGCTGATGGGTGATGTTGCTTCCCTCTGTGTTTCCAAAGCTGATGACTGCCGCTTGTTGGCCAAGCTACCCAAGGTGAAATGCCTGCGGAACAGACAGCGTGAAGGTAAGGGCCAACATCCTGAACCCCGACTCACCCTGGTCATCCTGGCCTGGGTGAGGAACCCAGGCTTTGGGAGATGAGAAAGTGATGGAGCGGGTGGGAAGAGAAGGCAGCTGTTCCAGTGGATGGAGCACACAGGGCAAAGCACTGATAATAGGAGACATGAGAGAGGGCTGGAAATTGGTATGGATTTTACCCCCCTGTCCCTGAAAAAAAAAAAAAAAAAAAGGGTCTATTAAGATATCTGAGATGGCTCAGCTGTAGCTTATTACCCAGAAAATTAGAACAGGCAAAACAAAGCCTCCAGTCTTCTTTTTAAAGATGTTTGCACTAATGAAAGAGATGAGAACTGCTCCTGCTGCTTCTGCAGGAATTAAAAAAAAAAAAGAAAAAAAAAAGTAATTAATTATATTTTAAAGATTAAAAAGGGCTGTGTGGAGGATGGATGTATGCCTTACTGGGCTACTTCTTGCAACCTTTTGAGTCTGCTTCTCCTTCCCATCTTCCTCTCCTCTGTGATTTGGGTACATGCTCATATGCTTATATGGTGTTCCTCAGCACTGGATGGAGCTGGAGGTATTAGCACTGCACAGCCTAGTCAGGATTTGTGAACACAGCCTGAAGGGCTTTCTTGAACCTGCTCATCATTGAAGCTGTCTCCTTCAGGACCCCACCAGTATTTATGAAGGCACTGGGTGGATGCAGTGTGTACCTACAAGATCTCAGAATCCACACAGCAGAGAGCACTGTGGGGACAAACTGTATTGCAGGAGCTGACCTGGGCAGACATGGGATTGTTCCAGGTTTTGTTATCTCTGCCCCTCTTCCTCCTACTCAAAGACTGTTCCTTGGTCCTTTTTCTACACAGAATTTTAATATGAAAGTCAGTGACCTTCCATGAGGCCCAAAGGTGTGCCCCCCTGGCAACCCCCATCTCTTTCTATTTGCTGCTGTCTCACCTTACATTGCTCCTTCATCAAGAGGCCTTTCTCCCCTTGAACATCCCGTATGTCCTTATGCTTGTCAGTAGATCATCCCATTCCATTGCAGCTCACTTGAGAACTGGCTGCAGGGCAGGAGAAGCGATGGAAAGCCAACTGATTTCTATATTACTAAATGGGTTTCCTGTAGAGTGTCTTCACTAACAGTGATCTTGCCAAAGAGACCAGTCTGAAATTCATATGGGCAATAATGGGCTTTCTGATCTCCCTCTTCTATTCATTCTTTCCTCTCAAACTCATTTAGCAGTCCGTCTCCTAAGGACCATGCATTCACTATCAGGGTTTTGTTGAGCCAAGGTTTTTAGCACCTGGAGAGCAGATCCTCTTTCCTCAGCAGAAAAGATGTTCCCATTGAGCTGCAGGTTAGCAATTCCCAAATTGGTAATCCAAGAGAGGTGCAAGAGAGGCCTCAAAAGGTCCCACCCTCATCTCCTCGCTAAGAGCTGTGTAGGGGGTTTAACACAGGGATTAGGAGCACTGGAAACCATGGTTGGAATTGGTCTTACCACATGTGCGCTGATGATGAGTAAGGGAAAGACTTTAGGTTCCCTTCTGTCTTCTGAAGACATTCGGAAGCATTTCAAGTTCTGTTTTGCCCTGGAACAGTGGAGACAGTTACACAGTTTAAGGTTTGGCATGAATGCTATAAATTATTGATGCAAGTGTAACTTTTTATTTGCTTTGGTGACACTGGGAAATGGCTGGCATGGCTCGGGGTGCTGGAAAGGCAGTGATGAACCTGAACCACATTTTATCTGAATGGGATTTAGATGGGTCAAAGCCCTTGGGGGTGTGTAAGGAGCCTCCAGAAGGCTGTGTGAGGATACTGCCCAGCCAACTTGGAGGAAGCTGATGTGGTGTGTCCCTGAACAGGTCTGATCCGGTCCCGCATTCAAGGGGCAGATGTGGCTCAAGCAGGAGTCCTGACCTTCCTGGACAGTCACTGTGAGGTGAATAAGGACTGGCTGCTCCCACTGTTGCAGAGGATCAAAGAGGTGAGTGTCCCAAGGGACCAGAACCACCCTTAGGGGATGTTCATCCCCTCTTCTCTCCTACTGGCCATCACCACCCAACTTTGTCCAACTGTGTGAAAGCATTTAATAAGAAAACAAGGAGCTTTTGGAGTGCCAAGTAACCTTTTCAGGTCTTTTTTGTGTCTTTGGGAGAGTGTGTGGTCAGGTGGGATGGGGTGTCATCTGGGGTAGTAGTGCTGTGACTTCACAAGCATGGATTGCGCCTTGAAAGGGGAATTGCTGCGCTGGGCTCCAGCAGGGTTTTTAATTAGGCTTATGTAAAAATGCTCAATGCCAATGATTTAAAGGAGTGACGGCTCCTTGAATAGGGGCCGAATTTAATTTCATGCAAATTAAGCACTAATAAATTGATTTAATAGGATTTAAATTCTGCTGATTTCAGAGCAGACAATGACACTCGCCTTTCACCGAGTCGGCAGCGCTAGCTGGATGTGCATGAGGAGGCTCAGTGGTGCCTTGTCACTCAAGTCAGCACGAGCCCCGTGCCAGCAGCCTGGGACATGGCAGGGTGTGAGAAAACCTCTAGCTGTGGCATGGATGGATGGTCATGTCCCTTTGCTGTGCCTTGTTCCTCCACTGCTATTCCATCTCTTGCTCCTTATTGCTAGTATTAGCTACTCAGTAATTTTACGGTTAGTGAATGGTGTTGATACAGGGGGCAGCTGAGGAGTAAAAGGATGAAGCAAGGAAGGAAGCTAAGGCACTGGCTTCTGGAGAAATCTGAACAGCAGCAGGTTAGAGCCTATCGTTGGGCAAAGGTTGTTGGTGTTGCTGGCACCCTCAGCACAGAACAGGTCCCAACCTCAGTTAGAAGGCTGTCCCATCGTGCTGCTGGTAAATAGTAATGGAGTGAAAATGGCATTTTTGTGTTATTGGTCACAACTCCTGTGGAATTTCAATAGCATGAGCTGTGAAACCCAACTTGAAAACCAGCTTTCTGATGCAGCTTTATGGGGTGGATGAATCTAGATACCATTGCAACTTCTTTACAGGGATTTTGATGTACCATAGCAGCAGTGGTGCCATTGCGTCTGACAGACAGCATGGAAAGTATTTCTGAAAGGGTGCTTTGCTTCCGTTTAGCCCTGCTTGTTTGCTTTTTAATTGCTTGTAGATGCAGCAGGATGAGGGCAACAGGTCATTGCTTTCCTCCTGCCCAACCCCGCTGCACCTGTCCTGGCCATCAGGGTTACGTAGTGATCAATGGGCTGTATGACATGTTACTGCTGCCACCTTCAGGCTGTGCCCAAGAGACAGGTCCCTGCTGCGATGAGGATTACCCTTCTTACAGGAGCATTTTGTATAACCAAGATGTTATAATCACAATATAATTGTGTATAATCAATAGATATCAAGATGTTATAATCGCAATATAATCAAGAGAGTAAGGCAAAGCAGACAACGATCACAAAAAGAGAATAAGTGGAAGAGCTTACCCTTCAGCTGAGCTCACCAGAAAACACCAGGAGAGGTGATCTCCAGAAGAGATCCTTCCCCTCTGGTAGCCAGCTCTTAAATAGGTCTAGGAGTGGTGGAACCAGGCTCCACCCCTTCCAGCAGCACAGCTGAATTGCCTTCACCTGTGCTCCTCTGGCTGACTCATGGCTCACCTCAGGTGATCAATCAGAGGTTCAGGCCGTGACTCAGCAGTTCCCATACACATTTTCTTACCGTGTCACAGGTAGGATGAGTCAGCTTGGCTCTGGAGTTTCAAGTAAGCCAGTAGAAACCACCTTGAGCCAATGCTCTCCCATCACCAGTCACCCTGCGAGTTGCTTTGCTTTTTCTTTCTCATGCAAAGAGAAGAGAGAGGGCCCAAGAGCTAGTGAAAGGGTCGTAGTGGGCAGAGGTGCAGGCATGTTCCTGCTTCAGAGGTGTGCGGGTCTGTGCCCAGGATGGTGCATGTCCAAAGAAACCACAGCAGCTGTGGCTCTTTTGCAAAAACATGTTTGTGAGTGTATGACTGTGAGTGTGTGGGCACATCTCTTTTGTTTTTACTTAGGGAACAAATATATCTGAAGCCATTAACGTCACATTTCAACTGAATAGCGTGGCTAAGGCTATAATTATTGAGCCTACAGTATTTTTATGGTATGAATCAATGAGCATACCTCAAAACCAGATTCGTTAACACTGGTGGGATGAAGCAGTGAATGGTGACCTCCCACTTCCAGCTCCTACAATTTGGTGCTCTCCTAGGGTAGAGGAGGCAGATGAGGGGCAATCTTACCTACCTTACCCTCTCTCCTCGCTCTTTTTGTTGACCATTGGAAGGAATGGGTGGCTGCCACAGAGCTGCAAGACAAGCTGTAGTCATTGTCCTCTACTGTTAAAACACGTTACTTTATTTTAAGGAAGTTTTTAGAGTTTTATGCTGTTTGTTTAGTTTCATAATGTTGTTTGTTTGAAATATACTCTGAAGAAATGCATTTTTACATTTTTGAGAGTTTCACATGAAAGAGAATTGAAGATTTGAATGTTGTGGATATTAGCACGTCCTGGTATGGCAGCAATCCTAAACTGTAGAGCAAGTGAAAACCAGAAGGTTGGAGCTACCTATATTAAGATCTGGTGTTCAGCCCCACGTAAATAACAGCAGCAGCACTGTGCTCCTGAGCACACAGTACTTTTTGTTTGGGGATCAGAGACACCTTCATGGAATGTGAGCAAATACAAATGTCCTCGTTATATGGCAGGGAAAGTGAGTCATGGAGAGGGCTGAAAGTCAAACCTTTGCAGTATTTTAGGCAGTCAGAAGGTAAAGGGGATTTTCCTGTAAGAAGCTGTGTCACGTAATGAGCAGGAGTGGAACTGAAACTGGGAGTGAATGTGGGCTCATTAGAAGCGCTCACTAGTAAGTTGCTTGAGGTGCAGTTTTTAAATGACCAGATACAATCCATTCCCAGTGCTGTGCATACAGTAATTGCTATTCTGCTTCCATCGTCTTTGTTTAAAGCCTTACCCTGCCTTCAACCAACACAAAGGGTGTGCTACTGTGTACAGTGTCACAGTATGCCTGCAATGAAGGGGTTTTGGCTGAGTAGTGTGCTGGCCAAGAACCAGCAAGATGGGCAGTGTCCTTGCTGGGGTGGGGACCACTCTTTGTTCCTCCATACCATGGCCTGTGTTGGTGTCCACATGGGTGGACAAGGACAACTAGAAAAGCTCTGATGGCTTCATTGCTCTTGTGTGCGAGTGGCTTGTCTCTGGGCTGGAGCTCCTTCACACAACGTGTGGGTGCAGCAAACTTCGCTGCTTTGGTGGGTTGTTTGCCTTGTACAGGTTGGCCAGGTTGGATGGGTCCTGGGCAGCCTGAGTTGGGGGTGGCAGCCCTGCCCATGGCAGGGGGTTGGGGCTGGATGGGCTTTAATGTCCCTTCCAACCCAAGCCATTCTGTCATTCACAGTCTATGATTCTAAGTCCCCAGCACAGCTTGTGGCATTCGGTTCCTTCTTCTAGCTTCTTCTAGCTGCACTCGAGTGCTTTCTGTTAGGAGCATTTTCTAAAACAAAGCTTCTTCAGAGAGTGAGAGCAAGGGTATGCGTGCTCAGATGCTTTCCTCTGCATAGCTGTGAAAAATGTTTTGATCTGGTGAGGGTGAGAGCTTGAAGTTTGAGGTATAATTGGAGTTCGGGATTTTTGAAAAGGAAAAGGGAGATAAGAGAGCAGCCAAAGCTGTCAGTCTTCCTCCTGTAGCTGTTTTTGTTTGTAACTGTTTGTATAAGTTCTTTGCCCATAAGAAGATGCTAATTAAATCACCACCAACTATTTAAAATAACTTGCAGTTGTTTCTGTGTTGTTGTTGTTGTTGTTTTAACCCTTTCGCACCTCTGGCAAAACTACAACTACATCCCCTTAATTTGTGCATTCAACAATTTCCTCTGATTACACACAGTGTGGTTATGCTGCTTGGCCAGTTGTGGGTTTTTTTCCTCATTTCAAATGCCCATTTGTTACCTGACTTTTGAAATTCAGTGAAGTGTACTGGAGGGAGGTGAGAGGGGAATATACCAATGAATGTGCAAAAGGCAGATAGAGGTTTGCATCCTGCAGACGCTTTGCTCTGCCCAGCTGCCCACCTGCTCACCCTCTCTTGGTGACATGTCCTGAAGCTCCTCTGCTACCATTCAGTCGTGGCTTGAATTGTTGTGACAGTGGAGGAGGCAGTGATGGGCACATGTCCATAACAAGCCACCAAACCACCAAAATTACCACTGAAATTTCCATCTGCTTGGTGGATCTGAGAGACTGGGCCACCCATTGACCACTTGCTGAATGGTGTAATCTGAAGTCACAGGTCCTTTTGTTTCTGCTTTCCAGGACCCCACACGGGTGGTCAGCCCTGTTATTGACATCATCAACTTGGATACTTTTGCCTATGTGGCAGCTTCCTCAGATCTCAGAGGCGGTGAGTGAGCACCATGGGCCTTGTCCCATAGTATAAGCGTGGCTCTGAGCTGTGCTGTGGGTTTCAGCTATCCTGCTCAAGGTGTATCTGCACTCTTCAGTGCTCCCTGTGCCATTTTCAGGCTGGCTTAGAGATGGTGTGAGGATTATTGTTTGCTATAGTGGAAAAAGTAATCAGGCAGGATAAAGGGTCATTTCAAAACCACCCTTTGCAGCACTGTAAGCCCAGATGCTGAAGAAATGGGGGATTTCTAGGCAAAAAACAGAGGATGCGACTGTAGCACTTATTAGTATGCTTGTGCTATTTGTAGCATGCAGTATCCATGACAGTGTGCATCTGTGTGCACTGGGGGACAAGGATGCCTTCTAAGAGCAAGGTTTCAACAGCAGATTTAATTCTGACTTTTCCTGCTTTTTATGTGCTTGACTTTGCAATTGTAATGCAAAGTGTTGTTTCTCTTTCATATGTAGTATAAAATACATTAGTCATTGGACTCCTTTCCCAAGAGCTATCTCCATTGGCTTGAGACATTTAAAAGTGAAAAAAATTTCATCCAACATGGATTCTGTAGCCTAATGAATTGAATTGCTTCCTAGTCCATGCCCGTTTCTAATTTCCCTAAGGTATTTCTCTGCACTGGTTTTAGGTTTTGACTGGAGCCTGCATTTCAAATGGGAGCAGCTTTCCCCAGAGCAGAAAGCCAAACGACTTGATCCTACCAAACCCATTAAGTAAGTCAAGAGGGGAAAGTGGAATGTGGGTCAGGACAGGCATCTCATCCCAAAAGGAGCCCTTTTGCTTATATCCCCAGATGTGAAGTGTTATGGTGTATGGTAGAGGGGAGATCTGGAGCTGGGGTGCTCAGGGCTCCAGGAAGCTCGTAGGAGTACAAAGCTCTGCTTGCACTCATGCAGGGTACTACAGAGACTTGCTTGGTGCAGCAGCCTGCACTGAGGCATCCTGAGTGCCTGTGTCCCATGAGATGATCACATGAGGATGAGACTTGTCCCAGCAAAGATCAAGTCTCTTCTGGGTCTGCCCTCCCCTCCTCCCCTGTGCCATCTCAGCACAGCTTTTCTTAGCTCATCCAAAGAGTAAAAAATAGACCTGTTTTGAAACACAGACCAAACAGCTAGCAGTGGCTTTTAAAAAGCCCTTCTGAGCTGGCTCTGTCCTGCCCTCCCCTCTGGAATTGTGCTCTTAATGGGCTGGCTGCAGGCAAAAAAAATCCTGTGAGAGTACCATCATGTGAATAACCCACCAAGCATTAAGTGCATTTCTGATGCTGAAGCCTGCAATCAGGGCTGTGAACTTCAGGCTTGTAGGAGTTGTGCTGATGGATGCATTAGCCAGTCATTAAATGCCAGGCAATTTATGATTGACAGCAAAATACTGAGGCAGCTGAAAGAAAGGCTTTGATGCTTTTTGAGGTTTACTGTTCTCATTTGGTAAGAAGGAAGTACACAGTTAGCTGATGATGGAAGAAGAGGCTAAAGGAAGAGCTTCTTCTGCACATCCAGGCACTTCTCTTGCTTCCCTGACCTGCAGGACTCCCATCATTGCTGGGGGGCTGTTTGTGATTGATAAAGCCTGGTTCAACCACCTGGGGAAGTATGACAACGCCATGGACATCTGGGGCGGGGAGAACTTTGGTGAGTCACCCTTCTTCCTCCCACCCTTGCAAGATTGGTTCTATTTCCAGAGTCATGCCAGGTAGACATGACATTAGTTAGGGCTTTGCTTTGAGTGCTCTGCATGGTTTCCCTCACTTACATTCGTAGCTTGCAGTCTCAGATGGATAAGAGATCTACAACCATGAATGGTGGGCAATGAGGAGTTGCTTGGGGCATAGGACTCTCTGCCTTCCATGATCCTTTGATTTTCTATAGGGAAATATCCTGAACAACAGAGTTCTCAGCATTAGTGTTACCAGCAAATGAGAGCACACCGCACATACTCCCATGTTTCTTCCTGATCCTATTTTCTCAAGAATAAAGCTAAGATGTGTCTTATTCTGATGTCTGATGATAGATAGCACTTCAAAGCCATGAATTGAGGCATCGGTGCCTCCCTAAATTTGCAGAGTGCCTGCACCAGTAACTTTAAGGGCACAATGCAGATTGGTGTCAGGTATCATGTCTCCTTATCCTGGATTGCTAAGAGCTTCATCAGGCCAGACTGTTCTCACTTTGCAGCTGCAGCAATGCTGCAGATCAGAGCAATAGACTGCCTCTGAGAAGAGGAGGAGACACTTGATGTCAGAGAGGCAGATCCAAATCTGGCTTTAATAGCTCACACCTCTGGGGAGTACAGCTAGCAAGGAAGGCAAAATCTTCTTTCTTAACACATATAGCAGTGCTGTCAGCCATCCAAGGGAACAGATGCTGCTGCTTTGCAGTATCCCACCCTCTGCCTGGCACTGTTGTTTGCTTCACACACCTTTTTCCTCCAGCATATTTTATTTATTTATATCTCATTGCTCAGTCGTTTTGCTCTTCCTCATCCCTTCTCTCTGTGAGTGGGTGTGTTGCTACTGGTTTGACCCAAAGCATCTGCTCCTCCAAGGAAACCAAGCAGGGACTGACTGCAGCCCTCCTGCCTTCCTCGTTGGTTCGATAGCCCAAAAATAGTATCCAAGAAGGGAACTGTAGATGTAAAGATGCCTCTGACCCGCTACACAACTCTGCTTGTTGCTGGTCTCCAACAGCAGCCAGCTCCAGGAACAGCAGTTCTCTCCAGGAATCTCAATCCCAGCAGCTCCTTATGCATGCTTATCGCTCATCCTATGTGGCATCATGTGGTGAAAAGGAGTTCGTGGCTTTGGAGCAGGCACTTTTTCTGTTTAGCTCTCTACTACCAACAGATCACAAAACAGGATATACAGAGCTGCAGAAGCCTTTATTTCATTTCTTTGTGCTGGTTCTAAGTATGACTGTCTGATGATACAGCTGCAGATTCATAGCTTCCCAGCTGCTGGGACCAGACAGACCATTTAGAGCAGCCGTTCTGCTGGCTGTGCCACCTTGCAACTGGGATCTCATCCAGCTCCCTGTCAGGAGCCCTGTAACTTTTGGTGTTGATCATGAATCACGCCACAAGCAAGCTGTCCTCTAACCGGGCCCCACTGAACAGCCAGGGAGCAGCTTGGGGACACCAGAAGATCTTACCCATACTGATAATTTTTCCAGATTTTTGGAATAATCCTTCTTGTCACTGACCTCAGCTCCTGCAAATGTGTGCATCTTGTTGATCCACAACATTAGTATATGTGCTAGGCAGGGTAAGCTCCTGCTCTTTTGGGGGCAGGTGATGGATGCTCAGAGCTGTTCACTTTGTACAACCAGCCTTAGAGTTATAAAGATAATGACCCACTGCTGTCATCATTAATGCACAGAATTCATGGCCTCTCCAGTAATATTAGCAGTCCCATGAAAGGAAGTTGCACTAATGTGAGCAGTGCAGAGGTCATTGTGGGAGTGCAAAACTGCAGGATGGTTCTCCAGTGTGAACAGGGCTATATGTAAAGGGACTCCTTACT
The DNA here is from genome assembly GCF_023343835.1 of Lagopus muta. Classification (NCBI taxonomy): domain Eukaryota; kingdom Metazoa; phylum Chordata; class Aves; order Galliformes; family Phasianidae; genus Lagopus; species Lagopus muta. Next base: position 100,086,794 of record NC_064434.1, read on the forward strand.
GTGATAGCTCTGTGCTGCAAACAGATTTTGAGTGTGTGAACTTCAAACAGATTGCAAGAAGCTTTTAAGTACACTTTTACAAGAGTTGAGCCTATGAAAGCCCCTATGGTAGTTGATTTACCCCAGTTTAATATGGCAGAGGATGAAATGAGAGGTAACACCATATTCAGACTGCTTTAAGGCAAGAGGGTATGACCTCAAGTTGTGCCAGGGGAGGTTCAGGTTCGATGTTAGGAAAGATTTCTTCTCAAAAATAGTGGTAAATCATTGGCAGAGGCTGCCCAGGAAGGCGGTGGAGTCACCATCAGTGGAGGTGTTCAAGAACTGTGGAGATGTGGCACTGAGGGATGTGGTCATGGGCATGGTGGGAGTGGGTCAGCTGTTGGACGTGATGATCTTAGTGGTCTTTTCCAGTTTTGACAATTCTATGACAGAAACACAAAATGCTGAAGCTGCCTCTCTTGTAGAAATCTCCTTCCGTGTGTGGATGTGTGGAGGTAGCCTGGAAATCATCCCCTGCAGCCGTGTTGGACACGTCTTCCGGAAGAAACATCCATATGTCTTTCCAGAGGGGAACGCCAATACATACATCAAGTGGGTGTTTGGGGTTTGCTTCATTTTTGTGGGGAATAATAAGCTGCTGCCTTGCAGGGAGGTGGGGAGGAAAGCTAGATTGAAAAAATGCAAAATACCCATGGGCAGGAATCTCATGAGCCATAGTGAGCTGGTACAACTGTCTCCCTTAGGATTTCTAGAGTGTTGAGAATATGACAGAAGTAGGACACCGACGCGGTTCCTTTCATCACCACAGAAATGAAGGGACAGGCTCTGCAGCTCTCTCAGCCCTAGCTACCGCAACAGCAAATGTTTTAGACACTAAGGTCATAAGAAAACATTTATAATGCCCTGAAAGCAGGCTGTCAACCATATCTGTCAGTACCCAGTGACCTTAGCCTGAGGCTGAGCGTGACTTAGCTGAACCAGAAAATATGGCTCCCGGTGCCTCAGCAAGGAGCAGACAGACTGAGTAGGAGCATGATGGGCTGCACCTCCCAGCTGAAGGAGACCTGGTCTCACACCCAGGAACAGGGACTGAATCCAGTGCTGAAATAATGGCTGAGGTGGACTAAAATCCAGGAGGGAGCAGGTGAAGGCAGCAGTTGCTTAAGATGGGAAGGATTTCCTCCTCTTTTGGAGCTCAAGGATGAAGGCTGTTCCTTGAGTAAAGGACAGAGTAAAACACCAGGGGCACTCAGACATAATGCAGAGTTGTTTCCCAGACAAACTGCTTTTGTATGAACTTAGACACCAGGTGTTCCTTTTAGAGTCTGTTTCCTGGTAGTTCACTGAGCCAACAGGATTTATGAGGACTTAGGGTGTTGCAGCAGGGTTGCCACTGACCCAATCCCTCTGCAGCTCACCCATGCGTTGCTTGTGACAGCAATGTGGGAGGAGTGAAATCAGCGCCCCCCAGTTACACCTAATACAACATTTCCAGCAGTGTTTGGGGCAGGATGGGGACAGTTGAGCGTGCTGAGGTAACCCTGTCACCTCCCTTCAGAAAGACAGAGAGGCACAGACTGAGAGGCACAGGGTAGGAGAAGGGCACAAATCTGGGTCACCAAGGGATATTCTTGGTTTTAGTTGTGAAAGAAGACTCTTGCAGATAAGGCTGGATGTGAGCTTTGGGTGGGCCTGAATCAACACCAAGGTGCAAGTCTTGGTGTTTGTTCCCATGTTTCCTGTAAAACGTTCTGAGATCAGGAAGGCAGGCAAAAATATCCTGAGTTATGCAGAATGTGAGATCCAAATGTAGGCACTTGACAACCATCTTTTGGACAAGAGCACTTAAGCTACTGCAGGAAAATGGGAAGCACCATGGATCAGCAAGGGACTGAAAAGCAGTCTGCAGAAATGTATCCATAGCATTTCAAAGCTGAGTTGTGGTTAACCTTCTGATATCTCAGACTCAAACTTAATGCAGAAATATGTGGACTGAGTGGAGAAGCAGCTTCTGGCAACTCCGTGATGCTCCGTGGTATTTTTGATTAAACAGAGATGTTAGCTAAAAAAGCAGGAGAGTTCTTACAGGAATGACACAAATGAAATATTTGCTTTCAGTCTTTGGCATGTCTCGTGCTGGTTTTCAGAGCTCAATCCCATTCACAAAATACAACCTCGAGCCTGCCTGCCTGGGAGATGGTGCTTAAGAGAAAGCACAATTCTGGGTGTGATGGATGCAAGACATCCAGCGAAGCTTGAGATGGTGAATTCCTCACCCAAGATGTGGCAACTTAGGGTTGGTGCCTGCAGAAATGGATAGGATGGGGAACATCTCTGGGCAGGACACAGGTGGTTTGTGTAAAGCCATAGACAAAATTGAGGTTGGGAGGAGAGCATCTTGGAAGAGCTGATGCCTTTTAGAAAGTGTGGGCATCACCTCAGAGGCTTCCTTGGCATCAGCTGTCTTTCATTGCCTCCTTCAGAAACACCAAGCGCACTGCAGAGGTGTGGATGGATGAGTTCAAGCAGTACTACTACGCTGCCCGGCCCGCGGCCCAGGGGAGGCCATATGGAAAGTAAGTGTCCTCCCTGCTGCCATCACCCTGCTGCAGGAAACCTGCCGCGTTGTTTCTGCAGTAACGCTGAATTAAATACTAATGGTAGGCAGAAGCTAGTGAGCAGAGTGAATGCAAGTTATGAATGGGTCATATGTGGTACTAGTGTATCTCGATGAGAGAACCAAGTCATGATAAGGGAAACTTCCTCTGCCCATGTCCTGCCCTTGCTGTGGGTACAAGTACTTCAGATCGCACAGCAGAGTTTGGGAGAAAGTCCAGAGGTCTTGCTAGCAGCTGAGAAGCAAGAAAATAATCAGATTTTGGACCTGGCAAGGTGTTATTGGAAAGGAGTGAGTGCTTTATATTCAGGGAGTTTGCCATTCATCCTTTGAACTGTCTCCAGTTCAAATATCTTCAAATATTTCCTGATATGGAGAAACATCTCCATATCAGGAAATGTGTATGTATTTGTGTTTGTTTCTCATTTTCTTATACTCTTTCTTTCTTTAGAAGATTTCCTTGGGATCACAGCAGAGTCTAAATCCAAATTAATATGCATTCTGGCTACTCTTCCATTTCCATGCTAAATAAATTGCAATCCCAGAGATTAACCTATTTCCTCTGAATTTGTATCCTCTTCCCATCCTTCAGCATGGGATGAAGTAACAGCTCTCATATGAAGGTGCAGGAAAGACAAACTATACTAAAGGAAGGACTGGAAGTCATACCAGCTCCATACCAGCTTCAGCTGGCCCAAAGAGGAGCTGATGTTTGGGAAACACTACTCTGCAGTATGATACTTCAGCAGCAGAAGTTTAACCTTGATTAACATAAGAATTATATCACCATGTGATTAACTTCTAGTGACTGAAAGCTGTATTTAAGTGCTTCTGTGAATCAAGGCCTTCTGTAGTTCTATAAACTAAGAGTAATTTATAATAGCATATATTAACTTCCTAGCACATTGCTATATTAAATTAATGCTTTCATTGCATATAATAGATAATATACATTGGTTTCTAATCATTTTTTAAATAGCTGTGCTTTTCTATAGACTTTTTCATTGCCTAAACTCCAGGCTCCTTGTTAGAATGGCAGTATGTCATCGTGGCACTTTACCATGTGAGATCTCCAAAGAGACAGATATCAAAGCGACCAACGAAGCTCATGCAGAGGACAGCAGGAAATAGTGCTGCTGATGCTCTTGAGTTTGCTGCTTGTGCATATCTGTTGGATTCTGGGGGGCCTTGGGTTTCACCCTCATGATCTTCATTGTACCTTCACAGCATTCAGAGCAGAGTGGAGCTGCGGAAGAGGCTGAAATGCCACAGCTTCAAGTGGTACCTGGAGAACGTTTACCCTGAACTTCGGTATGAATGCCTGATCTCCACCAGGAAGCCCCATTCTTGCCGCCCCAGAAAGTTCTCCTTCCTTCCAGTCCCACACCTCCCTCTTGCCCAGACACCGGCACCCCACCTCCTCCCTTGGCCTTTGCAGGAGGGCATGCTGAATTTTGTCTTCATTTTCAATACCGCCTGTTCATGATGTAATGTATTTTGTTTGTGATCCTGCTTTCCATAAGCAGTCTTAGCTATGGATTTCCGTGGTGCAGGACCTCGCTGTTATCAGACTCTCAGTGTCAGGAGTTGATAACATGTATTTGGGTGATTCTGGCTTACTCTTAGCCTGATGCTTTCATTAATATACACTTCCTCAGCTGCAAAATAGTCCAGAAACGATTGCACTCATTCTTGCAGTCACTGCCAGGAGTGACATAGAAAGGGTGCACAATTTCTGGAGCTGCCTCCAGGGACCTGCTGGTGCAGTGACTGAGTACACACTTACAGTGTGAGAATGATTTAACTGCTGTTTTCTGGCTTTTTTGCCAAGTGTGGCACTGCGTGGCAGCATTGAAAAGGAATGCCAGCACTGTGCAGTCATTTTTTATACAGTTTCCCACTCCTGTAGGCTGAAAGCTGACCGTTAGCCTGCTTACAATCCATTCCTTGCTCCTCTGTTTGCCTTGCACAGTTATTTATTATTCCCCTGTCAAAGGCTGATCATCCATCCCTGAATGCTGCTTCTGCAGTGTCCCTGGCCATGTACTACTTGTGGTAGTTTCTTGCTGAAACAGATCTCACAAGTCCTTATCTGAAGGTGAATGGTACGGCAACAACTTCTTCATCCCATTCCCTTGGAGCACACTACTTGCCAGAAGGAGTAGGGCCGTTGTTTTCACACTGTTCCCACAGGATTCCCGAGGAACTGCTGTATCAGACTGGGATGATCAGGCAAAGGCAGAGCTGCTTGGAGTCACACAAGTCTGAAGACCAAGAGCTACCCATCCTGAGCTTAAATCCTTGCATCACCAGCAAAGGCACAGCAGCAACAGCACAGGTAAGAAGGCTGGAGAGTCAGGCTCTGTGGAGCTACGGGCTTCCTGCAGGAGGTGGGGCAGTCATTTAATCTCTTTGTATCTCACTTGTCTGCACAGAAGAAGAGGGAAGTACTTTCCTCCTACATTTTTTGCTGGCCATTTGGATAGGCAGTCTTTGAGGTAGAGCATGAGAGGGTTGATCAGAGCTGGGACCTTCCTTGTCACTGTCCCTTGAGACAGTGCATACCTGCTTTAGCAGGGGGCTTGGACTTGATGATCTCTAGAGATCCCTTCCGACCCCTACAATTTGGTGATTCTGTGGCAGCAGATCCAAGGTGATTCCCTCAGTTTACTAAATCCCTCAGTTGGATTTACCCTGCTGCCTTTGCTGAAAGGTGCCATTCAACCTTGGTAATCCACCTCGCTTTGCTGGAGGCCGTGGGCAGCAGCAGGGATTGGGGCAGAAACCCCAGTGTAGGCTGGACCACCTATTTCTGCTAGCCTGAGCTGAGATCATGCTGCTGCCCATCTGCAGAGATCAGAGGAAGACAAAGAGAACTATAATTTCCTCTCATCTTTCAGCCTAATTTCTTTCAAAATGCACTGAATTGCAATGGTATTTATAACTTCATAGTCTGTGTTCTCTCAATGTTAGATTGCCCATTAAACTATTGAGAATTTAATGAGGATGATCTTGTTTTTTTTTCAGTCTCACTGAGACAAGAAAAAGCAGTGTGAATCAGCATGCATTCTCCAAACCATATTCTAGGAAATGTTAGAGCCGAGAGCAGGCACGTGTGCCTTGCAGTGGAGTCACTGAAGTGGAACCCTGAGGACGTGGCTTCAAAATCTGCATTTGCTTCAGGCTCCCACTGTGATTTGGGGCATGTCAGAGCATTCTCTCATTGTTCCCATTTATAAAGCAGGGAGGATAACAATCACTTGCTTCTTTGGGGGTGCCACGAAGTAGTTGAATGTGCAGTGGTGTGCTCGCTTCCACTTGACTGTACATCCCTAATACCAGCAGCAAGAGGAGCAGACTAAGGAGAGCAGGTCATCACGTTTTGCAGGGGCAACTTTGCTGAAGGAAAAAAAAGAAAAAGGTGTTTTCTCTGGGCTCGCATCGGGCTGCTTCTTGCTAGGCCTGGGGGCTGCCATGCCAAGCCAAAGGTCACATTTTAAAATAATTTCCTTGTTTCTGAATGATGCAGAATAGCAGTGACAGGTGCCTGCTCAAATGACACTAAAGCCTTGAAAAAGAGTCGCATGCCTCAGATGTGGGTTAGAGTTAGCTGAGGCTGCAGAGAATTGCTGGCTGCAGTGTGCAGCTGGTAGCTCAGCTTTCCCATGCATCCTCTTGCATTTTCCCTTGCATCCTCTTACTCCTTGCTCTGCCACCACTTCAGCAAAAGCCGCTTTGTCTTTGAGAGGGCAGAAAACATTGGTCTCAGTTTCACCTCTTCTGTCTGTTTCCCTGTGTCAGTGGTCAGCTCGCAACCGTGCTGGTATCTCTGCAGCCTGGCCTGCACTCCTGGGGCCATGTTAGCTCCTTAAACAGTTCAGTTCTTAGGAAGACTGTGGGGCTGCCCTCTTGACCACAACAGAGAGGCTCTGCCACTCTTACTGCTGAGTAGCCTTGGGAGCACTCAGTGGGGCAGAGTTTAGAAGATACCGTAGTTTCTGATGGGGGGAAAAAAGCAGTATTTTTCATCCTGACTGGCAGAAATAATGGAAGAGATGGGGTGAGATAAAAATGTGCATGGCCACTTGCCTGTATTTTAACTCAAAGTTTTTAATGCATTCTGCAGCATTTGAGTGTCTTTTTTTTTTTTTTCTTTTTTTTTTTTTCCACAGACTTTCTTAATTTTAAGCATTATTTTCTCTGGCTTTCATTTCGGGCTGAAAAGTGACAAGACGTGATTAGAAGTGGATAGAACATTTTCAGCAGGACTCGCTTCCATAAAGAGCCAAAATAGAAGATAAAGAGTCAAAATAGAAGAGTTTTGTGGAAATCTGTCAGTTTAGGTAAAAGAGTAGCGAGACATCCTGGGGGCAGGGGTGGGGGATCCAATATCAGTTGTTGAGCTGATGCACATATCTAGCTTTGTAGGCCCAGCTTCTTAGGATGAAGAACTTAGGAGGAGTGTTTAAACCATCCGTGTGTCCCATGGAGCCTTGTTGAACGAGCAGATGATGCTTCCTTGAGGCAAGATGAGCAATGGGATGGCATGGGCAGTGCCTGGCCTGGAATTAAGTATGGAGGACCTCTGGGAGAAGCACTTCTCTGTAAGATGTCCCTGAAGCAAGGTTATAGAGGCCAGGGAATCCACTCCTTGAATTATTTGAGGTATCCAACACAGACACCAGTTGCTTGCTGATGCTGAAGAGCCTCACAACCACAGGTGTGCTATCAGGCCCTGTTCTGAACTAAACTATAATCAATTGGTTAAAAATGTAAAATAGTTTTCAAAGCAGATTGTAGTAACATGGGTGCCAAGAGCAGGTGTTGGAATTCACCCCTTAAGGCTTGGTTCTTCACAGATGCAGGACTAATTTGGCACAGAATGACGGTGTGCACAGTTGGGATGTCTGGAACGCCTTCTCTGTAGGATCAGGAGAACTCTGTTCCATCTGACAAAGAAGAAGTTGTTGCCAGAAGGCCCTTGAGTTGCAAAATGTAGCTCTGAAAATGAATGCTTGTTCTGTGTGGAAATCTTGGGCAGCTCTTGCTCAGAAACCTGTGGGCAAGCTGTTCAGAAAGACAGGCTCAATTTCTATTAGCTGGTGGAGAGAAGTAGGCTAAGAAGCATTGGATGCAAGGAGGACAGTGTGAAGTCCCTGTAGATCTGAGTCTGCTGTGCAAGAATATGCTTTCCCTTCTGAGTGGCTAAGGACCTGAATGAAGCGTGATTTGTATTAAAGGAATTACTGTACTGTACTGTCTGTTTTGAAGTCAGAGAGTGAAGTTCAAAAGTCATAGCAAATCAGTGCTTGCAAACATTTGGAGTTCAGTCTTGTTGCAGGTGAATGAGAAAAACAAGATCTTATGAAGTTAGCCTGAAGAATTTATTAAACACAATCAACAATTAAACTAGAAATGGTGAAAAGCAATCTGTGATAGTTTCCTGGTGGTCAAACCCTCTCCTGCTTACTACATGCTTAATAACTGAGCTATCTTGATTTGTACAAAATGCTACAGGCATATAGGAGTGTTGCTTACCTTGCTGTGAACATCAGGGAAAGGGATCTCTCAGCTTCCAGGAATAACCTAATCCTAACTACAGCCCAGTTCTGCCTATCTTTACCTTGTGAACAGTTTTCTTCTAGCTACTTTCAGGGACATTTGCTTTGGTACAGCAATCTGCCAGTGACAGCTGCAGATTTAGAGAGACTTGGAGCATCCCTAGTGACATGTCCTGGTGCCTCTTGAAGCCAATGAGTTTTCTGATTGGTTTCAGAAGGGGCAGGATCCAGGCCATAGTGTTTGCTTTCCAGGTTGAGGAACTCCAACAATTAACCTTGATTTCTCATCTCCTTTCTCTCTTATTTCTCTTTGCAGGAGTGGACGTACACATACAACCACCAAGTCCGTCAGCAGCAGCTGTGCTTGTCTGTGTATACCCTGTTCCCTGGCTCCCCAGTGCTCCTGTCACCTTGCAAAGAAAGTGACAACAAGCAGGTGAGCCCTTTCACTGACCCTCTATTTTCTTTGAAGCTCCCTTTCTTGCAGCATAATATCACTGCACATCAAATCACTGTGATATGCTCTGACTTCAGGGAAGTACAGTCAGTCTGGGGGCACAGACTTTACCCTGTTCAGCCCTTTACCTCTTAAATGAGTGCATTGATAAGGATGTCTATTAGTGCAGGTGGTGATCTGGATACTTATCTGCAGAAGTCAAACTGAAACTGGCAATTTAGTCCACATGGGCTGTCAGTCAGCCAGAATAGGCTAACGTTTCTCTGCAGTTAATCATTGAGCTGGCATTTGAACCAGTGACCTGGAGAAAAAGCCATTAGCAATACATTATCTTTCTAACACCAAGCAGAGGCTGAGCTTAAATGAGTGCTTCAGATGGGAGAAGGGCTCAGCATGTCATCTGCTTGGCATAGGCTGGGCAGACCTGTGCTTCCCTGTGTCAGGCCAAAAAGTCTTAGTGACAACTGTCTCTGGATGCTGAGCAGCATAATAAAAGCGTATTGAGGAGGAGGAAATTTATTTACCACTGTTTCTCCTCTCGTGTGTTTTTCAGCAGCAATGGGGTAAAGTTGGGTCACACCTTGAGCACATAGCTTCACGCTTCTGTTTGGACACTGAGACCATTGGGGACACGAACGAGAGCACCAAAGAACTCGTCATCAACCCTTGTGAGAGCACAGCCATGAGTCAGCGCTGGGACATGGTGATGTCTTGACCTGCTTGAGAACTTACCCAGCTGTGCTGGGTGCCGAGACTTGCTACACACAGCCGATATGCACCAGATAGAGCTCAAATGCAAAACCATTGGGGAGCCTTATGTATTATGGGTCAGGAGAGGAATCGATCAAATAAAAGCACGGTGCTGCAGGTTGAAGAACAGACGTTGATTGCAAGGCACGTAGGTGTTATTGGTCTGTTGGAAATCATGTGTTCCAAAAGGGATGGCAAGAAACCAAAATGACATGTTTTAGAGGGACACTGGGGCCCCTGGGATGGGCCCTGCCGAAGTTCAGTGTGTATAGTATTTATTAATCTCACTGGAAGAACAGATAGAAGAGCCTTGGATACCCGAAGGAGACTTGGACTCAGCAACACAAGCATCTTCATAGCTTTGGGGAGTAAGGCAAGTGCATGAGGAGGGATGCGCCAAGGGCTGCTAAAGTATGTCACTTGGGAACAAGTGGAAAACGTTGAGTTATCTTGCACTTTTTATTGCTGTGATTGAGTTTGTCTTCTGATAGAAGTCTGAGTGGAGCTGTGTTGTACATTCAGATGTGTATTTGATTCACGGATATGTATAGGCACACACAGGACAGTCGTTTGTGGCTACGGCCAGGAGCAAACTGGCAGGTAGCAGAGTTGTCCTAACTTTGTGCTAACTGGGGTGACTGAATCTCCAAAGTCTAAGCAAACAGAGGGTTCAGTGTATGAGATGAAAGTATACAAACCACTGTGAAGCTGGGAGCAGAATTATTCCTGCTCTCTGAAGGCCATGGGTGAACCTCGGTCATTGAAACTCCCCTATAATCTCACTATGTATCTCTCGCTGCTTCATGTCTGGAATAAGTCAAATTTTAAGTCTTCTTCCATAAAAATAATATTTTTGGTAATTTAAGGTAATTGTGTCATATTTATGTTTCCCAATTTCCTGGCTGCATTGGAAGGAACTCCTGTGATGTCCTACTGCCAAAAGAATGGAGGGGGCAACTAAAACTAGAGATTGCTCTGAGGAAGAAGGGACAGGTGAAGGAATTACCTGGTTTTGTTTCTCAGATATCTCATAGCACCAGATGTAAAGTAGAGAAGAAAGGATTTAGGGCTCCCACAGTCGTACCTGTGAGCAGAGAGCCCTGGATCACAAAGTAACTCTCACCCCAGTTCTTTCAACTGAAATGATTTGGCAGAGATTATTTCCTCGGGTTTTGATAAATGAGTGATTAGATAAGTTATTAGCTAGTGGTCTTGTTAAGTGCTGGGGCTGTCAAAGGAGAAAAGTACAGAAGACTTCAGAAGAGGCCTCCCCACTATGAGAAAACCTGCTGATCCCTCACAGCAGCAGGAGGTGGGCAGTGAAGCACCAACAGCACACGCAGCCCTTGTGTGGCAACAGCTCTTGGAGAGAATTTGCATAGGACTGTCAGCATCACTTGAGAAAAATACAGTTTGTGCCCCTAAGAGCTCTTGGGTTTAATGAAAATCCTGTCCTTTGGTCCCATGCTACAAACTCTGGGTAAAATATCGCAAGCTTTGAGCCCTCAAGTGCCTTCAGCATCCCCTCTTGAATAATTGCTGGCTTTCAGGATTTTACTGCCTCAGTTTCTCCTCCCTCAGCACTGGAAAAAAGCCATATTGCTTAAATCTCCCTGGCTTTAAGGGCAGAACCAGCGTAAGTCTTTATTTACAACGTGTCTCAGGGTATAAGTGCTTTTTATGTGCTGCAGTGATTACTAACCTAATCAAGCTCCCTTGGTGTGAGCCTCAAGGGCTTCTGTTACGGAAGGGCTGGAGTAAGCTGTCATTTCACAGCAGTAGATTGCATTGTTTCCGTGTCACCAATTTGCAAAGGAAAGGGGAAACATTTAAAATGGAATGGACTCATTCCACAAGGGTTCCTACTTAATTGAACCAGGAAATATCACACCTACTTTTCACACTGGTGGTGACAGCCAAGCTGTAATAATTCCCCATCTAGCAGTTGCAAGGAGAAGCACTTCCCAAGAGCTTGCAGCTTAATGTGTTCACACCTGTGCAGGCCTGCAGCCTGGGTTCGCCAAGCTGCTGATGCCAAAATGCTGCTTGCTGCCTTGCAGCTGACCCAGCTTTAGCTGAACTGTATGGCTTCAATTTTGAAGTCCAGCACCCTGTGGGTACACCCTGACGCAGAGCTTTGACCTGTCTAGTTTTATGATTGTACACATGGGACAAAAACACCCCTGCTGACAGCCAAAACTGTCTAAACAGGTAATGCTCCTTTTTGCCTTAGCAGAAACAGCTACTTCACTAGTCTTGCATGCTTGAACACTCAGACCCATGCTGCAGGGATATGTTCCAGGAAGAAACTATTTGAACTATCCCACATTTTGTGAAACCTGAATGCTATACTAAACCCCTTTCAAATAGTTGAAAGAGTAGATAATAAATAGGGGAAATGGTTTTGAATTGAAGGAGGGAAGATTTAGGTTGGATATCAGGGGGAAATTCTTTACAGAGAGAGTGGTGAGGTGCTGGAACAGGCTGCCCAGAGAAGTTGTGGATGCCCCGTCCTTGGAGGTGTTCAAGGCCAGGTTGGATGGGGCCCTGGGCAGCCTGGTCTAGTATTAGATGGGCAGGTTGGTGGCCCTGCCTGTGGCAGGGCGGGGTTGGAGATTAGTGATCCTTGAGGTTCTTTCCAACCCAAGATATTCTATGATTCTATGAGTCTATGACCCCATTTATTCTAAAACTGCATTATGGTGATAAGCTCTATGTGATAGTGGAAGGCAATCAGTGGAGAAGGTGACATCAGGCACAATATCTCCTACCAGTAAGCTTCACTGTTTGGTTAAGACTAGACCCAGGGAGCTGCAGGTGATCGTCTTACACATCTGTTGGCCATAACCTTAAAATATAGCATGTTTTACGCTCTAGGAAATGAAATTAGCCCTATGGATCAGAGAGGTTTCCAGAGAAGCCCGAAGTATCACCTGGGAAACTTAATATAAGCAGGCAATGAACTGGCAGGCTCCCAGATTAGCCATAATATGGCATTTAGCGAATCTTCTGCTTAGCATCCCTAAAAAGAGACCTTGCATTGTGTCAGGGGAAAGATTAACTGCTGCTGAAATCTAACTCACCCTTTTAGTTTATTTAACTTATTAAAAAACTTATTAAAACACACTGGAGACAGATGAATGTTTTTGCTTTATATTTGTTCACTCCCTAGACATTTATTATCACACCGTGATGCCTTTTTATCCCTAATGTCATTTGGTGGTAATGCTTCTGGTAACATGTTGCATTTACTTGAACCAATGTGAGATAAAGTAGGAAACATGGTTCTAATCCTGGATGTTAGGCTTTGTGAAATGCTTTATTCTTTTTTATTATCATAAGCTCTTATGAGTCACTTCTACCTTGAGGAAAACCCTTGGGAAAAACAGAACAGGAAACTCAGGGCTGGAACTACCACTGCCTTTCTAAGAGCCCAGTGAGGTTATGCAAACACAACACAAAGCACCATAGACTTCCCTTCCCAAAGACGATCCATGTTCCAGTGGGATCAAATCTACATAATTGTCGTTGGGCTGGGGGGTCTTACATATCCTACCTTTGTTGATCTGATTTCCAGATACTTTGTACTCATCCTCTCTCCGTGCCAGCAAAGTACCATAAAATAACAACATAAAGCATTAATGTCTTAAAACATAAAGGTGAAATAATTCAGTAGTAAAGAGAAGGAAACTGAATTCAGACGTCTTTGATCACATAATGTGGCAACAGGAAAGTGGGGCCAGTGAATGAAGACTTGGAGGACTGTGCTTGAAGTCCTGAGCGCTGAACCCTTCCACTGCTTCTTGGAGTGACTTGGATTCCTTCTCCCACCTCAATTTCTCAAACTTTTGTGGAAGGCTGAATATTTTGAACAGAGAGATATCTTTGTATTAGTTTTTGCTGTGCATAGCAGTAGCAGTACTGGGCTAGCAATGGACTGACAGCCCTATTATCTTTTTTATCTGTCTGTACAGAATCTGGTGGGAGTGAAGTTAATTTTCATCATAGCAGCCTGTACAGTGCTGTGTTGTAGTGACCAAAGCAGTGTCGATAACAGGCAGCAATGTTTCCGTGATTGCTGTGCTTGCACTGCCTCAGGGCATTCTTGGTCTCACTGCTGTTTCAGGTAGGAGGCTGGGATGGGCAGGAGGTTGGGTGGGGACACAGCTGGGACTGCCATAAGCTGACTCAAGGGATATCCCCTACCATAATGTTACAGACAGCAATAAGACTGGAAAGAACTGGGAAGACAAATTTTCCAAAGTAGAAACTGGCTGGGCTTTATTTCTGCAGGTGTCAAGTGACTGATCGCCTTTGCATTACCTGTTTTGTTTTGTTTTTCCCCTTTTCCTTCAATAATTAAGCTATATTTATCTTAACTCACACGTTTTTGTCACTTTTGCCCATCTGATTCTCTCCTTCCTCAAGGTAATTGGAGCAAGTGAGAAATGGGGTGGAGCCCTTGGCTGTACTAGGTGACGCAAGTCTGTAGACTTGTCTCCTTCATGTGACTCTGACTACAGCTGTGCAGTAGGACCTGTGCTGCTCAAGCTTCACATCTCAAAAGCTGTAGTTAACAGCTGTGGGCTTGGATTTTTGTAAGGCAGTAAAGGAAGCAAAAATCAAGCAGATTGTAATCTGCTAATAATGAATATTTGTGGTAGAAGAAAATGTAGGTCATTAATTTTCAGGCTAAGTTAATTCATTCGAATGGTCAGCCCAGCCCCAGTTGTAGTATGATGTGGCTGCTTTAAGTGGCCAAAGAGTTTAAGGAAGCCTGGTATGAGTGGCCAGCTTACTTTGAGATGTAAGGGCTCAAATCCAGTAGAACTATGTCCCAAAATCCCCAAATGTCCACTGTCCCATTTCTCACTGGAAGTGCCTAAGGACCCTGAAAGAATAAAAGCCTGACTGATTGCAATGACTGATTTTTCTGTGATTTATGTTAAAGTAGTGCATAGGCAATACATTGCCAGTGTACAGAGTTAAACTTGCTTGTGAAACCAACCAACCTATCCTGGAGGAAAAAAAGAGGCAACAAGAGGATTGAAAGCTTACATGCAACTTGATGCATGTAATAAAAGGATATGGCAAAATCAGGACTGTGTGGGAGTCAAGTAGAAATGAGTTTAAGTATATTTTTAAGAGAAGTGTACAAAAAAATGGTTGCGTTGCAGTAGGGTAGCAGATGTCCCTGCTGCAATGCTCAGAGTACACAGGGCAACTTAGCACTCTAGTATGGTTGTCTACAAATTGGGAATGTGATCCAGCCATGGGCCAGAGTGGCTGTGCTTTGTCTGAGTGAGCTGCACATCCAGCCCCAGAGACTCAGTGCTGCGCCACGGTTTGTAACAGAGCACCACAGCAAAGTCCCCTCAATCTTTGATTTTCTTATTGAAAAGAGAGTGCACGTGACTCTGCAGTGGTCCTGCAGAGTGGCTGTGTTTGTATCGTGCACTGAATATGCACTACAGTGTGCAAACTAGCTGTCACCATGGAGACACACAACAACCCATATCACTTTTTGCGTGTCTCTGCAGGAGAGATATCCAGTCCCATTCCTTCTCATCGCTTTGGAGAAGTTGCCTGAGCCCATTTTCCTGGTGGTCATCATCCTGGTGGCGTAATGCTGTTGTTGCATTTGAAATGTTTTTAGATAAGCCTGTGCTAGAAGTACTTCAAGCAGTTTTCATAAACTCTGATTCTGTTGACAATTTCTGGATCTCCCCCATGAACATCCAGCCTATTTTCTGTAGAAAGTGCTCCTGATCCTCTCCTAAAGTTGCGTTCACCTCCTTAGCAGTCCTTGGAGAGTGGAGTTAGAAAGGCTGTGAACAAGCTGGGGTGAACAGCAGGTTTGGCACTGATGGGAGGCACCAGCAGGTGGTCTGTAGACACAAGAGCAGCTAGAGGGCAAACATGGTGAGTTCAGAAGATGCACAGCGAGTTGTGGAGCTGTGAGACCTGCTGCAGCAGGCCATGTAAGACTACGGAGTAATGAAGGATGTCACAAATCATCTGAGCATGAAATCACCTACTCCTGGGGATGAGGAAGGCCTGGTAGGTGTTGGGTCAGCATTCTGCACTTTGAGGGTTTTTTATTTTCAAGGACAACTGATCCAGTGGCTTAAAATTGCTGCCCTAGAATGTTGTAAGGGTTAAAACAAATTGTGTATCTGCTTACACCATATTTTCATTTCTGTTAGGGACACTGTTGGAGTGGCAGAGGATTGCTACATATCTTGGAGGTCAAACCTTGATTTGGACACAGTGCATACATTGACATGGGCATTACTTGTCATGTCTCTGCAGTTTTGCACTGCCAAACACTTAGTAAGTTTGCAATGGATCTTTAGCTTGAAAGATCACAGCTGCTGCAACTTGAAATTGATTTTCTTCTGCAGAGAGATGCTTGAAGCAAAAACCAATTTGGTTTGTATAAAGTACATTAGATATAAGAAGATATCCTTCAGAGTACATAAGATCACCTTTGAAGCCATTTTCACCCTACTATGAATAACAAGTTGCACAATAACAAGAATTTCTTACAGCCAATCTAATCTCTACTCAACTGTGAGTTGGCTTTGAAATCAGATAAGCCTATCTGTTCTGATTCAGGATAGGTGTATCTTATTTCCCAAAGACATTACAGAGACTCACGAGGCCTGGTAGTGTAACCTAGAGCATTCTGCTAAGGTAAGTGAAGCAGCTCTGACTGCTTTGAGGGGCTTGCTTGGTGAGTCAGATGCTAGCCTGCTCCTAGTGCTCTCAGGAGGAAGCAGGGAGTTGGTCTGTGAGATTCCACCTGATGGTAAGTGTTGTCTCTGGAGAATTGCAGGTGTACCCTGCTTTTCTCTCTGGCTAGACTTAGTATCTTGTATGTCTTCTCCCTTCCTCCTGCCATGAGCTAATAATTCTGTCCTTAGAGCCTATTCTTTTTGTATAGATTCTTCCACCCTTAGAGCCTTCCATTTTGAAACAGTATTCCAGCCACCTTGGTTTAGGTTCTCTGGCAGTTAACCTACAGAGAGCAGTGAAATTGAATGTATGCTTTAGAGGGAAAAGCAGCAAGGAAGAAAATGCCACAGTAACTGCCCCCAGGCCACTTTGCCTTTTGTAATAGTACCTGCTGGTGCAATAGTGTACTGGTATCTAGTAACATCCAATTTTTAGGTATTCAAAAGGTAGCAGGCCTTAGGATGGTACTTTGGTGCTGGAGATAGGAGTGCATTTGCAGTAAAACTCCTGTGTAGTATCACTCCCTTTGTTCCCTCAGCTGTGTCAAGACTGCATGTTTTGTGGGTGCTGTGTGACCACTGGACTGTAGTAATTGGACTGGGAAAGGAAAGGGAATGTGACCTTAACCTGACTTCAGCTTTCTGTGGCAAGTAACAATAGCAGCAGCTGCAGGTGAATGGATGGATGTAGGTGAAGAGTCTGCTTGCTAAGTGATCTGGCCAGCCCTGAGTTATTTTGATGTGAGGCAATGGTGAGTTAAAAGCTCTGTTTTCTAAATCTTGTGTTCCATGTGTTCAAATGTGGCACTGCTCTGTTCACAGCTGTGCTGGGGCCCGGGGAGATGTGCAGGGTGCCTGCAAGGTTCTCAGGGTCTTCCTGGGCTTCTGGTAAAAACTTTTGGAGGATTCCAGGATTCCTGGAGGTAAGCTGTGCACATGCCCTGTTTGTTATACCTTCCTGATGTGATGAGACTGCTTCAGGGGAAACAAATGTCAGCCTCAGCAGAGCTGGTGAGAGCCTATTTCCTCTCAGTGATGCTCTGATGGAGTGAGAAGTCAGATCTGTTGAGGCAGTTATTCCATGGAGGCTGCTCTTTCCAGGGCGCTTGGCTGTCAGGAGCATCCTGAAATCTATTTGTATTATAAACTAATTTAAAACTACTCAAACAAGCCCTTATGAGTGCACAAGACCAATGGGTATTCATGGATGTAATGATAACGAATTTATGAGCCACTTCATAAACCAAATCCTCGGGAGCTACTGAGATCATAATTAGATTTGAGGATAACATGATCCTTCATCACCCCCCTCTCCAGCCTTCTTTCTGATAGAAAATCAAAAGCAAAAATTATATTACTCAGCTTGTTGTGGTGGATTCAGTGTGGCCACAGGCACTTCATTCAGTAATACAAAGGGATTACAGCTTGGTACCACGTAGCCTGGGAGAAGTGCACGAGTGGAAGTCCATGTGTGTTTCTTATGTATGTGGCCCACCAAGCCTTAAGAGCAATTAATAATGAAATCAATTAATAACAAGATCTGTAATTTGAAGAGAAGACTCTCTGGTCTCTCTCTGAGAGGAAATGAGCAAACCAGCAGGGGACATGTTGGTTGTGTCTGATTCATGTTGTCTCTACAATCCCAGCTAATGTTTTAGCAGCCCAAGAAGATGAATTACTCACTTCAACAAACAAGCGGATCAGCATGGGGTTTATTATGAGCAGGCTATCATTTAACAATGTCAGGAGTGTATTTATTATTAAACAGAATCTAAATGGAAAACCATTACTCCTCTTTGGACACCAAACAAGGTATGTCCATTACGTCAGATGGCTGTAATGTTGCATGCTTGCATGAATGCAAATTCTGGGTCCATTTTGCTGGACCGCAGGACTTTCTATGTTTAGCCAGAGACAAATAAACCTAAAACACTGAAGTGATGGAGGATGAAGTTGTATACTGCATAGTTAGTTCGAATCATAAAGCTCCCCAGTGGTTCCACCTACATGACCTGATAAGAAACTAGAGACAGGATTCTGAGTACAGAACAGAGAGATTGGTTAAAAGAGGTAGCCCATGGGCCAGGGTATGAAAAATGTTCAATAAAACTGTGCTAGAAACACAGACTGTCTTCTAAAGTGTACTCTGTATTTTTAGTCTAGAGATTGCTCATTTCTTCCTTTTTCCTTGAGACTGCAGTCTATCTCTATAAGAAGACCAATCAGTAAATCATATGTTAATACACAGCAAGCAACATGGTTTCATTTATCACTACATTAAGTTACCCTACAGGAAGCATAAATAATGTAGATCTAGAAGATTAGTACTCAGCATAGCAGTATTTCAAGCTGGATTTGTGGGGAAAGCTTGTGGGCTGGCCATGTCTTCAGTGCAGTTTTGCAAAACCGAAGTATTTTTGTAGGTCCAATGAACACACAACCCTCTCGGCCTGTGGCACACCCATACAACCCTATGAATTGGTTTTGCAGTTCTGCTGTTGCTGTACATTGAAAATGGCAATCATGGTAACAGTCTTTTGTTCTGGGTATGGGGAAGAGTTACTGGGCATGGCTGTCTGATTGATGTGGCTGTCTGCATTCGTGGGCTGACAAAATTGACTTTGAGCATCACACAAAAAAATCAACAGATTTTCTCAGCGTATTTTTAGCGTGTTCTTATAACTGCCCTGATGAAAGAAAGCTTGAAATATGACAAGACAGATTTTTGACATTTAGAAGCCAAGCTACAGAATAAGCTGAGAGCTGAGGCAGCCATGGAGCAGGTATGACAGACTACATTCACTTATTTGCCCCTCAGCCCTTTTTTAAAATTAGTTTTTAAATCTGGGAATACCATATTTCTGAAGTTTCTTCAATATTATACAGATTTCCTAACTATCTATAATATCAATTTCAATTTGTTTCTTTAATCTCTCAAGTTAGACATTTGTTAATACACTAAACTGGCAATGCAAGATGTAGGCTAAGCAAAGTTTACGCACGTCTTAAATCTTACTCTTCACCAGAAGTTGCTCTTCATCAAAAATAAAATGAACGAGTTGACTTTTCTATTCTTGTTTCTTGTTGTGTATCTGGAACGGGGAAACATTGAATATCCACTTTACTGTGCTGAAAGCTGATGCCAGTCCTTGCAACAGGCTCTGTGAGGCATAAGATCTGCTACTGATATGGTTTTCCTATAGCATGACTTTTTTCGGTTTTCT
The DNA here is from genome assembly GCF_023343835.1 of Lagopus muta. Lineage (NCBI taxonomy): Eukaryota > Metazoa > Chordata > Aves > Galliformes > Phasianidae > Lagopus > Lagopus muta. The sequence goes on from NC_064434.1 coordinate 100,106,143, forward strand.
TTATTTGTAGTGCTCAATTTGTCCTGTTAAAGTCCTTTTCTGTTTCCTTGCCATTCCCATTAGGTCGTCCCATCACTCAACAGCCTGTCACTGTTCCCTGGATTCCCTGTAGCCATTATCCACCATCAAATCATAACAGCAGATTTGGTATCACCTTAACAGGAATTAAAAATACCTTTGGTTTTAGCCATGCATGATTTTTACATTAATTATATCGTAACTGTTTCATTGCTGCAATTAACAACATTGCTTTCACTGAGCCTTCACTGTCATCGTATGGCATTACAGCAAACTCTCACTTCTGCAGACAAGCAATCACCTGTAGGGGCAATCTATATTGCTTTTCTTATGAGATGTCTGTATAGGAAATAAAATATGCTACCTCCAAATGGCACTATCTATTTCAGCGTAAGTAGGAAGATTAAGAGGAAAGATTAGAGGATAACTGTGTAACTGTGTTCAACTAACCAAGAGGAAGAGAGAACCTAAACTTAATTCTTTGATGGCACCTAAAATCCTGCAAGGGAAATGTTTAAAAAAAACAACCAAACAACAACAACACCAAAAAACAAAACCCCACTTCTCCGAAATATTCCTTGTTCATGTCCTCTTCATGCAGTTGGGACTCCTACACAAGGTACAGAGAAGCCAGAATTGGATCTCCAAAACTGAAATTTAAGGAGCGTCATAGACTGAATTCAGATGTCACCATGTCCGCTCATGAGATGTCAGTAAGTCTCACTTGGGAGTGGTGAAATTCATCAGTGCTGCATCTGTACGGGAAGCTGAACATGCTGGTCTAGTTATGGGTGCTGGCCTCGGCTTTGTAAGAACTTGGGAAGACTATTGTGATGAACCAAATGGAAGCATCTCATTCATTCTGGCACAAGATCCTTTAGTTTTACTTTACAGCAAGCCTGAGCAAAGCCCAAACTGTTATATCTGGAGACTACATCTTCTCTGTTTCTGACTTTCTGAGGTACAGTTTTCAGTGTCACCTCTTGTCAGTCTTCTGCACAAAACTAAAATCCATCTTAGGATATGTCAAAAGGATGCAAGTACAACAGGTTATTGAAAGCTACCTAGGCTGGAGTACATTCATGATGTTAGCCAGATACCAAAGTCCATGCTTTCATCCTGCTGAAGAATGGTCTTGTTTATCTGAAGTAATTGCTAATCTGGCTAGAAGTCAGGGATTAAACAAATTAAAACTACTCTCTGGCACCTGGCAGCAATCTGGGATCTTTAAGAGAGCGTCATGCTTTGTATTGTGGTGCTTGGGCTCAGGAGGCTTCTGAATGAACCTTCTCTTCTAGTCAGCATTAAGCTGTCTTTTAACAGCACCATTAGCTATCGTTACTGCATGATGTCTATCAAGCAATAAACCATGGTGTGTATTTAGCAGCAGGAGGTCATTATCTAGTAACAGTGTTCTTTGTGCCTTCAGACATTCAGCCTTAAATAAGGGTCAGCCATCCTGGCAACTGCCTAAAATAACTTTACCCTAAATACAAATGCTGATTTTGAGTATGAGGAAGAAATGAGACTTCAGAAATGGCTTTTAACTCTCAGTCATTTTGTTTTTCTTTATGTGTGTGTGTAATCAAAAGTGCTCTGTGTGTGCTTTGGAGATTTTTAGTATTATTATTATTTTTTTGCAATGGCAATTGCTCTGCTGGGATTTCTTATTATTGTTACATTCATTTGAGGTTGCTTACACAGACAAAAATCACTCAAGCGAAATCACTGCTGATCACCGTGCAAGTGGGAAAGATATTAAGGTGACAGTTATATGGGCTTAGTTGCATTGATACAAACCATCTCCATTGGTTGGAAAAGCTGCCTTGGGACGAGCTCAATCATTTTGTGTTTGCTTTCAAGTGCTTAGGAAGAAAGGCAGCAATTACAGAACGCGGCATAGGGTCACTTTAAGTCATCCAATGATGAACATTTATGCTACGTCTTGCCAGCTTTGGAGAAGGCGCTGTTCTGTGTCAGTGGTTACCCGCTGTACAGGTAATTGCAAAACAAACTCTATAGTCCAGTTGATGCCTTTCTAATTACATCTCACCTTCATTAGGCTACTGAAGTGATAAATGCTGGAGAAGACATTGTACTCCAGTGAAAATGCTCTGTCCGTGGCATTCACTGACTGCAGTGTGTTATCTCCTTGGGAGACCAGCAGAACTCTGTGCAGCAAAGCCATGAACAAAACAGGAGCAACAGCAACAAGAAGTCAGCAAAGTAGAACTCAACTAAACAGAGAGCATCTGACAGTAAGGCCTGAACTGGTCCACTGGCTGGGGCTGATGTGCCAGCAGCAAGTGACATGTTATTTTCATTTGAATTGGACCAGTGCAGGGAAGAAAGCAAGTTCATTTTGGCATGTGTTTGGGAGGCAGAGCTGCCTTGTGTTTATGGGTCAGTTCTGTGCCGGGGGCGCTGAAATGTCATGGGGTGCCAAGAGGGGTGTTGTGGTGGGCCCACAGCTGCTCCTCTCTGCTGCTCCTGCCTCCTACTCTTTCCTCCCTGCTCCATTGTGGTTCCCTCCCCAAAGGATGCAAGGCAATCTCTGCTTTTGCACCTGCAGCCTTCTCCCCTCCTCACTGTTTGCAGACCTGTTCCACACACTTTCCTCACCCCTCTGTGTCTTCGTGCTATGTTGCCTTTTCTCAAGTATGTCTCTGTAGGGCAACTGCTATGACTGCTATGACTCTTAGCAGTTTGGACTGGACCAGGCTTACACAGCTGCTCAGGGCTGACGTCTTGAGAGACAAATAGCTGGGGTTTCTCATGAGCACAAATCATTCCCCAGAGGACAGCCAAAGTCATGTTGCATCATTTCTGATCTTCCTACAGACAGATTGAGTGCTTCTCCGCTGTATTTGCTGTCTGAAATTATTTGCTGAATACAGCCATTACTCGTTTCTGATTTATGAATTTTTCAGTCCATGAGCAGCTCCGAGGAAGGTATTTGAGATTCAAAATCTTAGTTGTGCTGATGCATTGATTAGCTGGTCCGAATGCATTAAGCCACTCAATATGCTTCCATTTTCTGACTGAAACAAGTTTGACCTGTAAATGTTTTGTGCTACTGAAAATAAGAAGTCATTAAAATCCTTGGTAGTTGGCCTGTGCCCGAAGAATACAATCCAAAATTAGGAAGAAACATTTGTGGGCTGCTTATTGTCAAACTGTAGCAATAGACTTTCCTTCAGCTTCTTATCACACAGGTAGTTTTTTAATTCGCTCACTGCCCATCTGTATCTGAATATCTTGCAGAATTGTCCTACACCAAGTCATCGGCATCTGTTATGTTATTTCTTTGCTTTTCCCAGAAAATTAATTGGATGGAGTGGGATGATTTGTTTTGAGATTGATGCCTTTTTCAGTAAGTACCATTACTGCTGAAGTTTTCTGCATCTGGTTAGCAGGCTAACAGACCAGACACAGCACTGGGTAGAACATAATCTGTTTGTGCAGGAAAACTGTGTGATTTTTCTTTTTTTCCCCTCAAAGTTGTAGAAATTCATTATTACACAGTGATAAGTCTGTTTTCTGTGACTGCAAAGTTTGTCCAGAATGCTATTTCTGAATATATTCCTGCCAGTAAAATTATTTAGAAGCATATTTGTAGAAAAGTAATGGGAAAGTAGCCTGAACCTGGAAAAAAAACAAGCTTTTTCCCATTCACCTGTCTTTCAAACCAGGATACTCCCTGAATTGTCCTGCTGTTGCCATTGCGACAAATACTCGTAGACTCTGGGTGTTACATCCTCTTACTCACTGAGGAAAGGGATAGCAAAATCAATGGGAAATGCCTGGTTATTTGCAAGGAAGGAATTCAGAGCTTATAGTGAAATCTCATGTGCTGGTGTGACTTTGGGGCAATATGTCCCATAAGCTAGAGAGCAGGGCACGGCCACAAGGCTGCTTGGAGCTATTTGTCAAGTGTTTTACTGTATTAAGGTTAAACAGATCTGTGTGTGAGTCAAATCCACTCTCAAGCTCAGGCCTGGCATTTGATTTCAGTGCTAATGAGGCTTTCTGGGTTTTGCAGTAGTTCCTTCTTGGGAACAGAGCTTAGTCTTTGATACCTACAGTAAAGGTTCACAGCAAAACCTGTTGACTTCTCTGTGCTTTCGTGACAATCAGACACGATAATATGGATGCTGTAGAGGAGGAACACAACACCTGGTAATAATAAGCAGGTAGACTCAGTGGACCCAATCTTAGCAAATATTTGCTCTTCGAGCACTTTTGATACAGCTGGCTGAACATGAGCCAGCAGTGTGCTCAGGTGGCCAGAAAAGCATCCTGGCTTGTATCAGCAACAGTGCAGTAAGCAGGAGCAGGGAGGCGGTTGTCCCTCTGTAATTGGCACTGGTGACACCACATCTTGAGTAGTGTGTTCGTTTTGGGACCCCTCACTGGAAGGAAGATATTGAGTTGCTTGAGTATATGGAGACAAGAGCAGTGAGGCTGGTTAAGGGACTGGAAAAGATGACTTGTAAAGATAGGCTGACGGGTCTGGGCTGTTTAGTCAGGAGAAGAGGCTGAGGAAAGACCTCATTGCTCTCTACAACTGCCTGAAAGGAGGTTGTAGTGAGGTAAGTGCCCTCTTTTCTCAAGTAATAAGAGATTAGATGTGAGGAAATGGTCTCACTGTGCCAGGGGAGGCTTAGATTAGATATTAGGAAAAATTTATTCAAAGAGAAGTGGTCAAGCATTGCAGTGGGCTGCCTAGGGAAGTAGTGGAGTCTTGATGCCTGAAGGCATGGAAGAGATGCTTGGACATAGAGCTAAATTGTTTAGTGCTGGGACTCGGTTGGACATAGGACTTGGTGATCTTGATGGTCTTTTCCAACTTCAAGGATGTTATGATTCTGTGGCTTTGCACAGATGCAAGAGGGAAGGCAGGCATTAGGGAGGAGTCAGAGGGAAGTGGAGAAAGTGGAAAAAGCAGTGCCAGGCTGGCAGGGAGACAACTTGTGCTAGACTTGTTAATATGGACTTAACCATAGAATACCCTTAGTTGGAAGGGAACACAAGGATCAATAAGTCCAACCCCTGCCTTCCCCAGAGGTCCCTTCCAATCTCCATGGCTCTGAGACTGAGAGATGCTGCGTTAGAGCTCAGTAGTAGTTAAGCCAACAAAGCCCTTCTCAGTAGGTTTTTATTTGTATGGTTGAAGAAAGCAAATGGGGAAACTTTCAGGCATTTAGGGCTTTCTTGGGGTCTGAAACAGAAGTTGACCTATCCAAAAAGATCCTTTTTCCTGGTTAGTGAAGAAACATTATTATTTACCAGATGATCATTTGCAGGTGCCTGTACCCTGGCAGCCTGGATCAAAATGCCTTTTTGAGGTGGGGATGGGGAGAAAGCTTTGTGGTGTGGGCTCAAACTGTGCCTTGTTACTTTGCATTAGGAACAGATTTAGGCCCCTCATGTCTCCTGTTGTATTCAATAGCAGGGATGAAGGCTTGGTGCTTGCATGAGGTTTGGCCCCAGGCACACTAGCCTCTGTCTCACCCCAGAGATGTTCTTCAAGGTCCACTGGAGTTGTTGAATTAGCCACGTCTGTGGCCTTTGGGTTAGATCCTGAGGAGCAGAGGCAGTTGCGCATGGTTTTGTTTGGAAATCCAGGCCTCGCACTCCTCCCTGATTAGAGAAGCAAAACTTGCAGATATTTGAGGTGGACTCTTGATACATAGATTGGAATTCATTTTCCAGCAAAATGGTTTCCAATTTCACTTTAAATAGTCTCTCTGTGAATGTTTCCTCTGGCAAAATTCTCTCTTTCTGTCGCTTTGTGGAGCACAAATGCACAACAGGCATGAAGCACGCAGCTCAAACTCCTGGCAAAGCAAAGGTGTCAACTGGTGGGGAACAGTCGTTGCTCTCCGCTTTTCACTTACTGCTCACTGATGAATGCCATTACAGGGTCTAACTCACCTCCAAACCACCACCAGTGGCAAAAAGGGCAAAGGGTGCATGCTTGAAAGTAGGGGAAATAGAAATAAGTGAATAAATATGATGGTATACCTGCACTGTAGCTCTGAGGCATGTTTTGCAGGCCTGATAACACAGCAAGTACAACAAAGTACATAGAAATCTGCATAAAGCATTTTTTATGATAATGACTTGGCTTTTCTCCTCAGAGCTGCAAACATTAATGAAATTCCTAGAGATTTATTAAGCCAGCCCAGTTTATTAAAAAAAGAAAAGCAAAAAAAAAACCCAAAAAACAAAAAACAAACAATTAAAGATTAACAGTTCTGCAATTTCCCTGTGTTTCTTACATACCTGATTGTTAAAACACAGTAAATGTTCTTAATCATTCATCACTCTGACATGGAATAATTGTTTGTTATTACTGTTTGGATTACAGAGTACCTAGAAGCTCTACTCAGGGATCAAAGTCTTATTGCATGAGGCACAGTACACACATAATAAATAGAAGCCTGCAGCCCCAAATAAACTGCAGGATGGGCTTGCTGTACTATATCACTTTCAATATGTTTCTCCTAGCAAAGTCTCTTCTTTCTCTTTGGCAGTCTGGTTATTCAGTATGAAACCCATCTTCTTGACTTGTGTGATGCTGCAATGCTCTCTGTTGTATGCTTAATAGGAATATCCCCAGTGCTTTGGCAGGAATATGGAAAGGGAGGAGAGAAGGGGAAGGTAATTCTTTGTTTCAGGAATTCAATCCATCACAGCCTGCAGTATTTTCTCCCCAGTACCTTTCTCTGTTACTCACTAGGATATATTGGGTCGAGTATATTATATTTTGATTCTCCAGCTAATGACGACAGAGGCCTGCAACAAGCACAGCAACTGGAATACAGGCTGTGGGAGAGAAATAGCTTAGTCTCCCTTTCAGTACATCACACATGCCTATACAGAGTTTCCTCTTCGATGCAGTAAATGAGGAGATCAGTATTGCCTTATGGTCTCATCCCACATTAAGGAATAAAACCTGACAACACGTACAGATCTCAGCACCAGTTGGCATCTAAATACAGTATCTCAGCTTTCTGGCTCCAGGGAGGAAACTCTTTGATTCAAAGCCTTTTTGGTCCACTGTGGTAAGTTTGTCCTTGATTTGCCCCTGGGAAGTGCTCTGATGGAGCTGCCTCTTCTTTTCCGTTGGAGAGTCACAATAACTGCTTTGTTGAGTTCTGCTCCATATTCGTTCCCTTTCTGCATCTCTGCGTGGCTTACTGGCATTAGAGTAGCTGGCAGAAATGAGACAAGTGGGAGAAATAAGGCCTTCTCCTCAGGTTGGGCTGTGAGGAATGGTTCCTCACCCAGCTCTTGCTCCATCTTCAGCCCTCTTTTATATCAGTGTACTGTATTTTCACCCTGTTTCTATTTCTGACTTACCCACATGCTTGACTGTGACTTTAATAGGCTTTAGTCCTCCCCATTCTCCTTCACAGAGAAGAAGTGGGTGTTTAGAAATACAATGGTTAGGTTGGAAAAGATCAATGTAATCTGTGGTGAGTTTCCTTAATCCACTACGTAATATAGGTAACCAAGAAGGAGAATCAGTTGAAATGTCAATGAAAAGTATCAGAAGTGTTCACTAGGGACCATACGTTGTTCTCTGTAGTGGAATCCTGTTCTCTTTACATGCATTAAGCCCTAGTTAAATGGCTTATCTGTCGTGCTGAGCCCTAGTTAAATGGCTTATCTATTTATTTAAGGTATTTAATTAATAACTCGGATACAGTACCAGTCCTCATTGTTCTTTGCTGATAGAGCAGAGCCAAGAGTGCAGACCTGTGTTATCAAAGTATGCTGCACAGCTCTAAGAAGAGGCTTTTGACCTGAAAATAAGAGCTCAGAGCTGGAGCTGCTCCAAAGCCGCTCTTGCATGTAGTGTGCAGGAAAGGCGTTTCAGTAATGAGCTGGCATGGGAACTGGCACGTCAGCCAGGCGTGTGGCAACAGGCTGGAAAATAAGAGTGAACACACAAACCTTTCCTTTTCAAAGCCCTCAGCCAAAAAAATAAAAACAAAAAACAAAATTAAAAACCCCGTTTATTTTGCTAGAGGAACCCACATTTCTGGAGCTTTTTTTCCCTTTTCCTTTTGAATTTCAGATAAGGGGTGAAATTCTCCATTGTTTTGATCTGAAGTAACGCTACTGAGCAGAGGGAAAATTCAGCACAGAAAGTCTTTACTCAAAGGGTGGTGAGGCCCTGCACTGCTGCTCAGAGCTGTGGTGCCCCATCCCTGGAGGTGCCCAAGGCCAGGTTGGATGGGCTCTGGGCAGCCTGAGCTGGTGGGGGGCAGCCCTGCCCATGGTTGGGGTTGGGGCTGGGTGGGCTTTAGGGTCCCTCCAACCCAAGCCATTCTGTGATTCTATGAAGAATAAGCAGAGTTGCCTTCTTTGTGGGTGGGATCTTGGTTTTTATTTAGTATCAGATGAGTAAGCTCAGAGATATCCTTATGACTTTGTAGCCAGATGAGAAAGTGTGACTATACCCAGGCCAGTAATGTTTATTTGTTTATTTTTAAGACTGCCCAACCCTATGATGCTGAAAGTCATCATGTTGTTAAGAAAGTCATGAGGTGGCTCTTTTCACGGCCAAGATTGTTCTTGAAGGCTCAATAGGTCTTTAGTGAAAGCAGGTCCAAAGCAAGCACTCCTTCATTCTCAGAAGGCTGTAGTAGCAGCAGAACAAGGAAATGACTGTATGTCTGACTTCCAGACACATCATGGTCTTAATTTCAGGGTTGACAGTATTAAGATTTTCCCCCGGTTAGCTCTAGCTCCCTCCCCTTCTCCTGCTCTGGTTTGGATACTAAGCACAGTGTCAGGTTTGGGGTGTTTGCTGAAGAACACAGAATACAGGGACGGCTATCTGGCTCTCCTCAAATTGCAGCTTTCTCTATCTGCAGGCATGGGATTTCTTGTGGGAGCAAGGAGGAATGGTAAACAGCAAGTTGCCTACCTAAAATGCAGACAGCACGTCCTTGCTGACATGTGACAGATGGCCAGGTGCCAAGTAAGAAGGAGCTCTGCTGTGCAATATGCCCATCTCATCAGCAAAGACTTGAGGCAAAGACTGTGAACCACAAAAGCCTCTAGTGAGCTATCTGCTTATTATCTGCAGATCAAGGATTTTTCATTAGAGCGTGGCAGAAATGTTTCACATTTGTTTGTTTTTCAGAAACCATTGCAGTCAGTTCACACCAAGACACAAACAAAGTGTAGAACACATTATCTGATGCCAACAGGGCTTTTAGAAGGGCTGGATGCAGAACTGCCCAACAAGGGCTAATGTGCTGCTGGAAACAAGAACTTCATGTTGATGGCCCTCCACAAAGGTCTGGTTCTAACAGATTTTTACACTGCAAAATGTTCAATCTGTTGCATAATAATGATAAAGTTATGTTTTTCTTTTCCATAAACCAAAAAAAATGAGACCATTCCAAAATCAAACTGGAGCCTGGTGGTGTTATTGAAATGTATTTTGCCTTGCTCGTGGTGAAAACTCATCGGTAGTGGCTTTTGTGCTTGACAGACCGGCATTTTCTGAAGGAAGAACAGTCCACTAGGAATTATCTAACCAATTGTAGAGCTAACATCAGAATTTGTAGCAGGCTGCCTGCTTTCTGTTTCTTTGTTTGTTATTTTCATTCTTCAAGAACTCCTACTGTACTTCCCAAGTCAATGGATGTTTCTCCTGAAAACATGGCTCCAGAGAGAGAGGCTTTTGACATCAAATCCCCCTCCCCAAGTGGCAGTGGTACTGTGCTGATTCATTGTGTACTGGTATACAGCTACCACATTTCACTTCAGCAGCAGTTGTACTTCATTTATAAGCAAAATGATTCATCTGTGAGTATGAAAAATATGGAAAAATAATGCAGCTCGTGGCTAATTTCCACTAAGGGGCAGCTTGTGGGTGAGGGCTGGGTATAAGAAGATGCAGAAGTTGGTAATTATGATTTAACTGATAATTTTACAGTTCTAAAAGCTTGTGCTTGTGAATGGGGAGAAGTTTGAGTGCATATACCCGAAGTGAACAAGATCTTCTATAAATAATATTTTTCCTAGCCTTCTAGCTAGAAGAAGCAAATTAGGATAACATTTGACTAATATACAAAATTATGAATGAATAAAAGAAACTGATTGATTTTTCCATTAGTCCCATCAGACAAAAGCAGCAGAACACCTGATCGAAGTGAGTGCAACAAATGCAAAGTGTTGAGGGAAAAAGAAGTAGTTGGCTACCCTGGAAATGTCTCCTGTCTCCTTTTTATTTACCATAGAGTCAATTAGGAGTATCTCTGCAAAAACAAATGTGATCTTCATGGGGTAAAAACAATGGAAATGGGAATTGAAAGCATATGTCTGAATGTTGCAGAAGACAGCAACCAAACCTTCAGCATGTAAGCTGTGTGGGTGGTGTGAGGAGAGCTGCTTTCCTTAACGCTTCCAGGATTACTTGGGCAAAGTTATTCTGTTCTTTTTTTCCCCTTGGAAAGATGACAGAAAACACAGAGATTCAGAGAGGCTGCAAATAATATTTTAAGTGCACCCTCAGTGAGTTTGCAGATGGCACCAAGCTGGGAGGAAGTGTTGATCTGCCTGTGGGTAGGGAGGCCCTACAGAGGGATGTGGGTAAGTTGGATTGCTGGGCTGAGGGCAATTGTATGAGCTTTGAGAAGGCCATGGGCCAGGTGCTTTGGTCACAACAACCCCATGCATTGGTACATGCTTGGGGCAGAGTGGCTGGAAAGCTACATGGAGAGCAAGGACCTAGGGCGTGTGTTGAGCAGCCCTGGGGTGGTAACAGTCCATATAGAAGCACTTTGAGTTTCCAGTTTCTCTCACCATCTTCTGCTCATGCATGGAGTAAGCTGCACAGCCACCCTGAGGTGGATTAACAGCCCTGCTCTGCAAGAGCAAACCTTAAGTCAGCACAATGTTGCATCTGCCAGAATCAAACAGGGTAGCACTGGCAGAAAACAGCCCTCCTCTCCCAGCACACAGCCCTGTGCTTTTCAGTCAAATGCCTGTATTTTATTGCAGGACTGCACAAACACTTGGGAGGAGAGCAACTAATCTAAAGGCTTATTGCCGTGCAGAAATCTCTGTGCCTTCTGGATCTCTTCCTCCGAAGCCACTGTGAGAATGGACACATCAATACAGCCTTCTGCAGGAAAGCTGACACTCTCAAATCGGTGCTGTGCTGCAATAACTGAAACCCCCTGCCAGCTTGGTGATGGTGCTTTCTAATCAACTTTGCAATGAATATTTCTTAAATCATGTTAATCCACCATTTAAGCAGAGATAGCGGTTCCAGACAATAAAGCACCGTACCTGGAGGGGAACATACCTGCTGCTTCCCCAGAGAGGAGGCAATTAGCAATGCGAGTGATGTCAGATGAGCTGGCAACACCAGCATTTATCACCCCAAGCTCATTTCCTGCAACTAAAAGAATCTTCACACTCTGCTTCTGTTGCAATCAGCTTTTATTTATGTTGTGGTTGTGGAAAGCAGCTCTTAAAGAGAAAGTGAAGCTGCACTCTCAGGAGCAGTTTTATTCTGATCTACACAGATGCATTTCCTGCTGGAATATGCTGAATGCTGAACTCTCGCGTGGAAATGAGAGTCCTAAAATGAGAGTAAGCAGGATGCAGTGCCCAGCTTTTAAAATCCAAGCCTGGAGACCCACAGACCTTGATGAAGCATTGATGAAGAGGCTGTGCAGCCTTTTACATCAGTGTTTTCATCTTCTCCTTTTCCCAAGCTCCTGTGGACCAGCTGCTACAGGAAGTGCTGGCATCCCAGCCCAAAGAGACTGCAGTCCAAGCAGAAGGCATTTCTGAACTCAAGACGTTGTTATGGAAGGAATGATATACTGGTATGTTTTGCTGTTAAGCCCCAAGCTAAGCTTTGGGAACATTCCCTGCAGAGGAACTGCTCTTGACAAATTGGTGGTGGTAGCTTGAAAAAGAGAGGGTAATTTCTTGGTTTAATTATCTAACCTGCTGTGCATACACCTGGGCCATAACCTGGGCTTGCTAGCTCAGCTATGCCTTAACACAGTGCTTGCAGTGAGCTAATCGTGCCGGCCCTTAGGTGGCCTTCGCAGCCACTGTGGACTGTTATGTTCCTTGTGGAGGTAACCAAGCAGACCCGAAGCCAGGCTCATTGCTATTGAATCAGCTGTAGCTTCAGAAGAAGAAACAGAGGGATATTCATGTGAGAAGGGACCTTCAAGTCCCATCTCTGCTCAAAATCAGGTCTGATTTGGAAGATATTGCTGATGGCCTCATCTACCTGAATGTCTCCGTGGGTTGGAGATGCTCCAGCCTCCTCATGCAGCTTTTCCAGGGCTGAACCATCCCAAAGTTGTTTTGTTTTGTTTTGTTTCTTTCTTATCACGTGTTGTTTCCTTTGCTGTTGCTGGTGTCATTTCTCAGCTCTTCTGCTGCCCCTTTAAGAAGAGTCTGGTTTCCTGGGAGCCCTTTATGAAGAGCTGACTGCAATTTCTGCAAGGTTTCTTTCTCCCAGTTGAACAGCTTGACTTTTAGCCTCTCCTCTGATGCCATGTGCTCCTGCACTCTGACCATTCTGTTGAGCTTCTGCTGGATTTACTGTGCTGTCAGGGCCGGTCTTATATTGGGTAGCACCAAACAGGACATACTACTGCAGGAATGGACACAAAAGGGCTGTGCAGAGGGTAAGGATCCCCTCGATCCCTGGCTATGTGCCAGCTCATGTAGCTTAGGATGCACTTGGCTTTCTTTACTGCAAGAGTACGTTGCTGGCTCACTTTTAACATGCTGTCTACCAGGATGCCAAAGGCTTTTTCTTCAAAAATGGGTTTATAGGATGTAGGAATACATTTAGAATTGCCGCCAAGCAGTGCATCTCAGAGGATATTCTGCATGCCATTTCCACTGCTTTTGGGCTTCTTTAGGTTCTGTTTCACCTTCCCAAAATGAAGAACATTCCCTGTTCCCATATAATTCATAGGATCATAGAATATCCTGAGTTGGATCCTGGAGTTCAACTCTGGGCTCCACGTATCATCACCCTCAGCTCTGATAGCGTGTTTCTTGGTGAGTCCTCCCAACCTATGCCCAGTGTCACTGCTGCATTTCCTGGTACAAGAAGGATAGCCTGGAAGTGTCGTGTATGCAAATGAATCTTGTTTTCCTGTAAAAACGGCTGCATCTGAAACCACGGTAAGCCGTGGGAAACTAGACTATCAACTTTTATACATACAGAGATTTAACTGTGTCTGGCAGAAGAAATGCATTTGTGTGTGTATACATGTGGTATCTGTATGAAACGCCTGTGTCGTATTGTTTGGTTTTGGCCTTGAACTTGAATTCAACCTGATTGTGTTTGCTAAGGGCAGGGCAAAAGCTGCCCTATAAAGGAGCACTGGGATAACAGCAGCCCATCTGTTGCCTTCTTGGATTTGGCTGAAGGGTTCCACTGGAGGCATTGCAGGTAAAACATCACTTTGCTATTTTACTTAGTATGAGATAAAGCAGGCAAAATGCAAGGAGTAGTGCTGGAAAGTACCACAGTAACACTGAGAGGAATTCGTCTTGGGGAGACAGAATAAATTAGAGTCCCTGTCTTTAATGTTGCATGGAGGGAAAGAAAAAAAAATATGAATTTGCCATCATACAAAATGCCTAACAGTAAAACAGCAAGTTGTCAGAAGTAATCGGATCAGGTGGGAGCAGAGATCCTCAGAGGAGGAGGACTCTATGGTTACTGTGTGCTGCTGCTAAATGAGGCAGAAAAAAAGGTAACTGGAATGTCCTTATGCTATGTAGGAAAATAAATAGCCAGAAAGAAGTACTTCATAGACTAGTTGGAACAGAAGGTTGTATCAGATACTACAGGGAAAGCAATCTCTAGGAGGGTTGCCAAAGTGCCTAGCTTTGGGCTTGAATTTTCTGGGGGAGGTGGGGTGGTGCTCATGGCTTTTTAATGCTGTATGCTGTCTGTCTGTCGGAGGGTTTGGGACACCCAAGTTCAGGTCCCTGCTCTTCCTGTACAGTTGGCTGTCACTGAGGGCAGTCTGCCGAGATCCAGCATGCTCTCATTTGTTTTTCCCTGAGTGCAAGGAGAGCTAATGAACCCCCACTTTCCTTCATTATAAGGCCATTTTGGAACTGATTCCTTGCAGTTTTTACAGTACTCCAAGTACATGAGTGACAGGGTCTTACAGGAAAAGAGGGCTTGCATTACTGTAGCATGTATCGAATACTGTGTGAGATTAAATTATACACTGACGTTTTGGAGTGCTTGAGAGGGAACAGGAGAAGAACGGCTGATGGCCTTTTAGCCTTCCTGGGATTCTTCTTCATTCTTGATGCAAATACAGCAATCTTAAAGTACAGAAACCCAGCCAAGCCAACATGTATCAGAAATGTTCTGAACAAAGTGGATGGAGAGGAGAAGGTGGATAGCTCAGTGACGAAGCTAATTGCTTATTTCCACTTCCTACTCAGTGAAAACTATCAGAAGCCACTGAAGGAAATAATGCGTGTACTCTGACATAAATCTTTGTGCAAAGTATAATTAGCTGTCAGTAGCATTTGCCACCACTGAGTATCTGATTATAACAGTGGTTTGACATCTTTTGTGAATGAATCCAGGAGAGTGAAGAGACTTACCCTTTGCTGGTGGTTTTTAAGTTGTTTAATGCAGAAAACAGTGGGTGCTTGGGGTTACCCAGTCGGTTTCCGCCCTCTGCATGTCTCATGACTGGGAACAGTCCAAAGGCCAAGCATTCCATTACAGTTTTGTCCCTTTGTAGCCTTTCTGCCTCAGAGTTCAGTAACTGTAAGGTTCTCCCCAACCAGGCAGGCAACATTCTGTTTTAAAAGCTGTTGTGATCTCCCTGTCTCTGTTGCACCTCTGGGAGCCAAGTGAAAAGGATATATGGCCAGGGCTGCTCTGAAAGGGGTGGCCAAGTGGGGGCACAGTGCTAGCTGGGGAGCACTGACCCCATCAGAGACAGAGCTTGTGTCTCTGTGCACATGTACGCTCAAACACCAACAAAGTGATTCTTGGAAGACCAGAAGTAGTTAAACGTATTATTTTCTTCAATCTGGTTGCCAAATTATTTCGGATATGTTAAGCAACGTAATTAAACGCGCACAGACATGCGCTAAAAGCTCGTGTTCTTTGTCAGAAGAGAGGGAGCGCGTGTCAGCTCCAGCCTTCAAGCTCTGTTAGTTTTAATTTGAGTTTTGGAATTAGTAATCAGTTTTGCTGGAACACTGTTGCAAGAAATAGATCTTCGCATGCATGGGGCTTGGGCACAGTTTCAAATGAGTATTTGTTAAGAAGAAGCCATTTCCTTGTCATGTTATGGTACATTACATGAGATTTATTTCCATTGTATTAAAAACTGCAAGCCCAAGGGGAATGTTCTCTCATCTTGTTGGCTAAGGGTGATTTCTGAAATCTATAGGACTTCTTTTTTTTTCTTCTTTTTCTCTTTTTTTTTTTTTTTTTTTGGTGGGGCTTTTAATTAAGATAATAGAACACAAAATCTCCTTGTTTTTCTGTGCTGTAGTTACAATGCAAGATGGCCAAGGGACTTGAAGCACCGAGATGGGTGGTAGCACTAAATGTGGGGCAAGGTGCCTGGGTCATACCTACATTGGGGCTGTTCTGGGCTCAAGAAATCCAAGGCTTAGCTCTTATTGGTGCCTTTTGCTCCCATTGTACTGCACCAGCAACACACCAGATCCAGCAATCTATTTGCTTGATAGGAAAGACTTTTTACCTACTAAAAGAAATTTTTAAAGCAATGGCATCCAGTGACTTGAAAGTGAAGCTAAACAGCAGGCTAGATATTAGCACAGCAAAGTTAATTAAAGGAGGAGGATGCCTCGCCCACGGCATGTGGTAGATTTTCCAGTGCTAACTGTTAAATCTGGCTGGTGTAGAATTTCACCATATATGTGAAATGCCTTCTCCTAAGCAAATTGTACCTTGCCTTGTGAATTGTATAAGTTGAAGCATTTTAAAAAAAGAGGGGTTCATACTTCAGGGCACCACTTCAGATTGGATAGCTAATGGCTGTCTGTGTCTCTCCTCCTTCACAGGAAAGGGGCACAATGCTCCATCTCAGCTCGGCTCTGAGGTTGGAGCAAGGCATGCAAACAGCAGGGACAACAGGAGGCCTCCAGAACCTGAGGAAATTTAATAATCAGGACTTTGAGCACCTGCGATCCCTGTGTCTGAGCCAAGGTCTGTTGTTCGAGGATGACACCTTTCCTGCTGATATCAGCTCCATTGGTCCTAACCTGCTCCCAAAGGATGAGCTGCAGCAAATAGTGTGGAAGAGGCCAAGGGTGAGTTTTGCTAGCCAAAGTATTTCATGTTACTGCTGCTGGATGTGGGTGCTGATGCCTTCATCTTGAGGTCTATGCTAAGCAGGGAAATGTAACCCGAGGGGAACACTGGCATGCAACACTGAAAGAAGGCATCCTTTGTTGTAGGACATGTGGGAGGAAGTTGACCTATTGACAGCATCTTCTTCTGCATGTCTAGTGTGTGAACTGCCTTTTGCAGACCAGGGCAGCAAGGAGAGGGATGCTGTAAACATCTGTTTCGACCTGAAAAGTGAGCTGATTTGGGATGGGAGTTCCTGGAGGGGTAGGTCAGTCATCTGAAATGTCCCTTTTCCTAACTGTGCAGTAGTTGTGGCTTTCCATTAGATGGGAATTGCTCCAGACCTGTTTTCAACACCAAGCCCTCATGGTAGAGATTTTTGCATGTGGTGCTTCAAGCATTAATCATCCCTCAGTGAAGACTTGGGGAACATCTGCTGCTGCACTCAGTATCTAAAAAGTATTGGGGAAAACAGTAAAATTTCAGACAATGCTTGTCTTATGGGACTCACTACTTATTTAAGTCATAGACGTTTCATTATTTGATACAGTCATTTTGCAGAAGGGCTTTCCCACATTTGACCTCTCCACTCCTCTGCCCTTTGCAAAGTAGGTGCAGGTATTTCAGGAACAGAATGCTTATCCTAATTCTACACTTCTTTGGGTGATGCTTTGTTTATTGGCACTTTCTTTAATTCCCAGAGATTTCCCGGAAACAGCATCAACATTAAAGAAATCTGAACACAGAAACTGAATAAACAGAACCGAGCCGTTAAAAAAAAGAGGGTTTTGGAATTAGGATCTTTGCACACAGCTAAGCTGAGCTGCAGTTCCTGCTGCATCAGTCTTGGCTTATCTGTAGCCAGAGGGGAGAAACAGACAACTTCTATTCAGACAATAAAGCAGATGGTAGCTTGGAGTTAACCTAAAAACTTAGCTTTAATGGCATGGGGGAGGAATGCAGAAACACCTATCAAATACAAAGAAATAAAAATAGAGAAAACAAATGTACATAGTCGTGTAAGCTGCCTTAAGCAAACTATGGAAATGTGAGGCTCCCTTATATCCTGTTCAGTATTTCTCCTTTCAAAGTCTTGAGGTTTGTCCCCTGTTTACCTCCTTTGTTTGTAGTTGCCATTGTGTTTTAGGCTGAACCACACAAAGGAGTTGCAGGTGCAATCTGAATGGGTTTCTGCCTCCAGTGATGCCTGTTCTCCAGCAGGGCTTTCCTCTCAGGCTGGTGGGCTCCCTTCTGTGCTGTCCAAGCACCTCTATCCCAGCTGAGACAGAGAGCTGGGGCAGGTTTTGAAGGCACTGAGGTATTTGTGCTGAAAAGATGTGAACGGGAATTGAGTTATCCTGCTGCAAAGCAAGAAATTGAGTTCTGGTGGTGCAGGCAAAACCCCTTAAGATTAGCCTGTTTTTTCACATCTAACTGTTGATAGAGCCTCGAGACAAGAAAGTCCTTTGACCCCCAGTGGATGGAATATATATGGATGTATGCAGGAGGAGCAGCAGAGCTTACTTTTCACCACCCTATCAGACAGCACTGCAATGGGCAGACCTTTGGTCTGAGCCAGCGCTGCGCATTCCTTGTTCTTCCTTCCCTTGTTAGTCTGACTGGTTCACTTCTGTGCTGGCTACTCTGTGGAGGTTTCCTGTGGATTCGGGTGTGCACCATCAGTGTATGCCTGATTCATCCTCAGCACAGAGCTAGGAAATTCCCTCAGCATGGAGAACAGCGGTAGCAGCTTTGCCTCTTAATCCAGAGCAATGCTGTAACAGGCACAGCAGTGTTGCTGAATTAAGATTTGTCTAGCTGCGAGGAGAGTTTAGCTTCCAAACAACACCAATCTTTTTATTGTTCTTCGCTTCCAGGACACTAATAAGCCACAAATAAAAATATATCTTCTTCAGAGTTAAAGTTACAGCAACAAGCTCAAGCTGGGTGTTTCTGAGGAAAGACTGCAAGCAAAGAAATCCCTAGGCAGTTTTGCCCTTACACTCTACATTCCCAGGCCCTCACCTGGCAGTCCAATAGTACCAATATCTGAAAGTCTTTCTGCTTTGGATTGGTTCCATTCATTGTCTCTAGGTGAGCTGTTTTCTCCTGTCTGCAGGACTTATGACTGCTGATGGCTGTGGTCTGTCAATGCAATTTTTCTTAATTTCTTATTTTCCAGTTGGAGCTGGCTCTGTAGCCCTCCTTACTTGCAGATGTGTAAAAGTTCATCAGTCTTAGGCTTCTGCTAATTTAGCTACTAGTGCTAAGCAGGATCCATACAGCATTCTATTATACAGGTAGTGTACCAAACACAGAAATGGAATAACCCAGGGGAAAATACTACAGAGCCTCATAATGGTTTCTTGTGAAACACAGCAAACTTTCAAGAAACGTAAATCTAGCTTCTGTGTTTATCATGCAATTTGAGTGCTAATGGATTGTGAAGTCTGCATACCAATGTGCAAAATAACTAGGCACATAGCTATGCTTTCAATAACAGCCAGTAGTTCCTGATGCTTTATGCCCACTATATTTCCTTGGAAGAATGAGGAACTAATTGGAGACTTCCTTTCCTCCCTTTCCTTCTGCTGGAAAAGGGCTAGGTTTCTAAAGTGCTGCTCCCATCACAAACGTAGATTAGACTAGAATAGAAGAATAGTTGAGTTGAAAGGGACATACAGATTAGGTCCAGCTGCCTGACCGCCTCGGGGCTAACCAAAAGTTAAAGCATGTTAATGAGGACATTATCTGCTTTGGCAGTGGGGTTGGACACGAAGATCTCTGGAGGTCCCTTCCAACCCCTACAATTCTGTGATGATCCAAATGCCTCTTGATCACTGACAGCCATGGGGAATTCACCACCTCGCTAGGAATCCAATTCCATGAAAACTTTATGGTTTGGCAGCTGGGCACAGAGCCCTCTGAAAGGTGTTTGTAGCGTTGGACAAACCCAAATGAGAAGCCAGTTAGGGACTCAGAAAGGGGCAGGAACTTGTGGCTGGCAGAGGCTGGGTCCCTACACTTCTCTTGGCATTTTCTTTCTTTCAGGAGCTTCTGAGGAACCCCTTTTTTATAATGGACGGAGTTAGCAGATTTGATATTATTCAAGGAGAAATAGGTAAGCTTATTCCTGTTTTGGAAAAGATTGACAGGGAGCAATAACCTGTGCTTGCTTTGTGATTCTGAGTTCTTGGTGGAAAGGCATGAATCATGGTAACCTCGGTAAACAGTGTAGTTCATTCCAGACTGCTGCAAGTCTGCATGCAATTTATTGGAGATATTTAACAGGATTACCAAATGCAGGAGCTCTAATCCCTGCTACTTTAGCATATATGGCACCCACTCTCTCTATATAAGGACAAGGTCTAAATAAGTCCAGGTAGAAACTTTGAATACAAGGGTTAAATATAATTATTGGGTAAGTAGGTACAGCTCTGATATGTATTTCATCCTAACATCTCCATCTGGTCACTCTTACTGTTTTGTGTTTTTTTCTTTTCCTATAATACTTCTGTCCATCTTCTACACTACTCAGACAGATATGTGTCTACATCTCATATCAGTTCCATCTTTTCCTTCCAGCTCATAATCATCTTTGTCTTTGAGAACAGCTCCCGTACTGTAAGAGCTGTCTTCCTTTTTCTCACCTCACTGGGAGCTGTGAAGGTTTTCTATGCTACTTTCTAGGCTGCAGATCTCAACATGACCACAAAAGATAAGTATGAAAGTAGCCATGGATTGTTAAGTGGCATCAGGGCTCCCATGGGGCATTACTGGTGAATGCTAGGTTGCTTTTCAATGTTTTTGAAGAACAGAAGGAAGACAGAAGAATACTGGCTTCTTTTAATAAGCTGCTTCTTAGATGTCTAAGTCTATTCTTCTGATGAGCCAGTTATTTTCTGCAACAGTGAATAACTTACTGAATGGTCTGGATTTTTCCCTTGCTCGAGGTGACTGCTGGATGCTGGCTGCCCTGGGCTCCCTGACAATGCAGAAGCGATTTTTGGAAAATGTTTTACCAAAGGACCAAGGATTCCAGAGTGATTATGCTGGGATTTTCCATTTTCGGGTAAGTAATCTGCCATATTTGTACTGCTCAGGCTTGGCTGGTTGGATTACGTAGAGATCCGAAAATCTCAACATCCTTGAGTGCTTTGGTTCTGAGAACCAATTAAGAACTCTGTGGTAAATCCCAAATTTTCTAGTGGGTCCTCCTTTTCCAGGTGGTACAATCAAACTCCTGGGAATTTGAAGCCCTTTCTGAAAGTTATGACTTGTACCCACTCCAGAGGTATAGGTACCAGTTGTTTGGATGGATCTGTGTACACAGATAGTCTAGATGGCGTTCTGGTTTCTGCTTTGATTTGTTGTGGCTGTCAGTGCACTTATGGTTTTTATCTACTTGGACTCATTTTC
Source organism: Lagopus muta (assembly GCF_023343835.1). Taxonomy (NCBI): domain Eukaryota; kingdom Metazoa; phylum Chordata; class Aves; order Galliformes; family Phasianidae; genus Lagopus; species Lagopus muta. The sequence goes on from NC_064434.1 coordinate 100,126,961, forward strand.
TGTTTTCCAGTATGTTTCAACTTTCCCTATTAGCTGGGTAGTACTTACTTGAAATTGCAAACCCTGGGAGACAGGTCAGAGGAACGGATTCAGAGAGAGGAGCAAAGTCCTGTAGTAAATTTCACTTCCTACCAACTCTTGATATCCTCTGAATCTCTCAGGTAAGAGACAGGGAGATGTGAGTGACTGTCAGGCCCTGCTTGCTTGCATCTGAGTCAATCAAATATCTTATGGGATTAGAAGCATTTGCCATACCATTAAGCTCTGAAAGCTAAATGGGAACTAGAGAGAATCAGTATATTACTTGGCCACTCATCATTTTCCTTTTTTCAGAAGTCTGTTTTGCTATACACAAAGAGCTCTGGCAGTGACACTTCTTTTACCCCTTGGAGCTCTCATGGATCAGCACCAGGAAGATTATCTCATAGGCAGGATAAATTTCTGTTCCTTTGCTCCTCTGAATATCAGATGTTTCTGCCTTGGCCCTTTTCCAACATGCAGAGGTGCATTACGTGAGGCAACCCAGCTGAAGGGATTCTAGACCACTTAAATGAAAAAGATGCAAGCTGAATTTTCTCTCGTGAGAGCTCTGAAAGGATTAGTTAGGAACAACCCTTAAATCTTAAGCAATATAAATACCTTATGTATTTGAAAATGTTTTTCCTGACATCTCATCTGCAAATCAATACAACTGTTTCTGGCTTTCCTCAAGTGATAAACCCCTGAGAAAGCTACTCGGAATGGAAATGACTTCTCGGCAATGTCTTTCAATTACTCCATCACAGACGTTTTACTGCCATCCACAGGCAAAGCCACCAGACCTCAGTTCAGTGAAGAATCTCAAGACAAATCATATAAGCTCCAATTTTTGTATTAGAATAATGTTTTCCTTTCTGGATCTGGAGTGCATTGCCTCTCAGCAGTACGAGGGGTTGCTCCAGGCTTCCTCCACAGTGCCGGCTGCTCATCAGCAAGAATTAAGGGTGTTAAGCTTTTCATCAGCAGTAGTTAAGATGAATAGCATTTTTGTCTAGAGAATACTTATAGTGACTTTATTTCATCAGGGATGTTTAAGGAGCTATGTAAACTGTGCAACTGGGACGTCAGGCTCCACGTAACCTCCAAAAACTTAAAGGACCTACGTGGATTAAGTTAGTCTTGTGTTTTTACAGGAATCCCTTTTTCTGCTACATAAACTGATACCTCTGAGGCAGGGTCTGCCACATGTGAGCAAGGTACTCCTTGTTCAGCCTGGGAAAAGAAACAGAAATGTTCCTCAGGGACTCCAAGGGCTTATGGCAGAGTGCATCAACTTAAAATGGGAATCTGACCTGATCTGGTCTTGTCCTTTTCTAAAAGAACAGCTCACTTTGAGATTTTTCACTGGCCAAAGCTGGTGAAATAAAATGGTAGACTAAATCTATTGCTGGCATACTTCCACTGGAGGCCTTAGCATTACTGCAAATAAGAACTTGGCCTCTTATGACTGTGAATCATGCTAAGGTACATTAATCTGCTAATGACTCTGGAAATGGCTCCTTTAGGCCATCCCCACGGACATCCTTTCCAGCCTTCTCCATTAAAAGGTTCCATCAGCTGGAAACATCTGCTCTGTCCACTACCTGCATCCTCCTCATCTATTGAGGAGATGGATAACGCCTCAAAACGATCTTTAGTCACTACACTGTCCCTCTCCACAACAGCACATATCTGAGTCTTAATTGAAATATGGAGAAAGGAAAATCTAGGGACCTGATCTTGACAGAGACTCTCTGGACAAGGCTGTGTTGCGGGGGAAAATCCAAGTGTGAGGCTCACCAAACTGTCTGCTCAATTGTTTATCAACTGAAGCTCCTGCTGTCACCCAATAATATTAGCGTATTTCCCATATTGAATCTTTTCCTCCCACTGACTGCAGGTCTGTTTGTTTCCAAATGATATCCTCTGCCATGGGAAATAGTCACGTGGTAGCTTGGTCCACAAGTTAGACCATTAGCCTGAAGTAGTTTGGGAGAGAATTTGCACATATCCATGCTTTAGATTAATTCCTGTGCTGCTTCAGGAGACAGTTGCTTGGCATGAATATAAGCTCTTAAAAAGGGCTCATTCTTTTCTTTCTCTTTTTCTTTTCTTTTTTTTTCTTTTTTTTTTTCCTTCAGTTCTGGCAATTTGGAGACTGGGTGGATGTAGTGATAGATGACCGGCTGCCTTTCCTAAATGGGAATTACCTGTCTGTACACCCTCGAACATCAAATGAATTCTGGCCATCCTTGTTGGAAAAAGCATATGCCAAGTAAGTCAGTTCTCCTACCCAGTGCTGAGTGCTTTATGGGGTGGCTTCACCCCCTGCTTTACAGAGATCACAAAGGGAGAAACTGAGGCTCACAGCTGTGCGTGTTGTCCTGTGCTTTTATAAGAAACTGGCTGTGTGCAAGCACAGGACCAATATAACCTGGAGATGTAGGTCTCGTGCTGAGGACCTAAACGTACTCTGTCCAACTCTGGGATGTTAGTGTCTGAGAAGTAAAATGAAGAAGGTAATGACTAGCTACACAAAGGGGTTATGCTTCCCTTCATTTTTTTAAGCAAATTTCTTCACTTCTGTGTTCCTTTCTATATTTTTCTTTTTAAAACTGCAGACTGTGCAGGGATTACCTCTGTAGTCACCAAGAGACCATGCAGATGTTGGGTGGAGACAATGAGATCAGGATGTTATTCTTTAGCATTTGTAATGCTGCCTGTTATTAAATACTCTGAAGAGAAATTCCCATGCTAGAGTGAAGTCTGAAGGGCTGGGGCTTGGCAGACGTTTCCTGGAACAAACTGTTGTGAAGTACAAACTGGTAATGAGAGCTAATTATTTCAGCAAATCCGGCTGAGAATCAGCAAATGCTAAAGCAGCATCTGAGTAACTCAAGAATAGGATTCTTTTTTTGCCCTGAGATATTTCAGAGGAGCTGGTAGCAGTTTGCTGCATAAGATTTTATTTACAAAGCAAAGCAAACCTCTGCTAAATTAAATTTGCAGGAGATGCTCTTTATGAGATTCCCACTTGAGAAGCTTCTCCCCAGTGCCTGTGACTAATTCTTTTCATCCGTGGAGGACAGGGACAATTCTTCAAAATACAGTTAGCCACAGACTTCATTTGATTATGTACATTAAATACAGTGTGCGTAGTGAGCTTTAACAGCATGATCTACCTCTTCTAAATACAACGTGTTCCAGCTTATTTGCTGCCTCTATAAAAAGCGCATGATAAAGACAGAAGAACTGTGTTGACAACGTTAAATTATTGCCCTCTTGCACTCTAGCAGAGTAATTTGGGAACAGTGTTGAAAACTTTTTTCGGTTTTGCATTGGAAATACAGAGAAGTGACCTCTATTTTCCAATTGCAAAAGGAATTCTGGTTGTTTCTGTGAAGAGCCATGACAAAATATTACGTAGGAATTAACAGCTCACCTTCATTTAGCTGAAGCATCCATTTAAACTAATCGTGTTTGGCTCCCTTCTGGTTCAGAAGAAAGAAACTGAATACTTGAGGATGAGACTCAACTCATCCCCCTAAAGCGTGTCTGTTGGCACAAGATGCACTTTACATATTTCCCACTATCCATAATGACTCCAGACAGGTGCTCCAGCTCTGGGTGAATACACTGAAGGAAGTCCCCCTGCCTCATTCATCCCAGAGGATATGTGTTTGTCTGGGCATTTATTTCAGTCATGTTGCCTTTCATTACCTGACCTCATGACCTGGCCCTAATGTCTCTGGCTCTCCCATTTTCACTGTCTCAGTACCTGTGTTCATTTCAGAAGCCATCACTGTCCACTGTTTAATAAAACCATGGTGTGAGGACTACTGAAATTTTTTCTGTTCTCAGGCTGCAGGGCTCCTACCAGAACTTGCACGGGGGCTACATTTCTGATGCTTTAGTAGACTTCACAGGTGGAGTCCAAATGCAGTTCTCATTAAAGGACCCCCCTCCTGATCTGGAGGATATTCTGAAAGCTGCTAGCAAATCTCAGTGTCTGATGGGATGTAGCACCTCAGGCCGGGTGAGTCACAAGGCCAGAAGCACATCTTGGTTTGCTACGTTTGCAGCAAGTTTACTCATTTGAGTGAAAAAAGGACATCCATAATCACTCTGTTTCATGGCCACAGCTCATGGATGCCTGGTGAGATCTTGGCAGCAGAAAGTAAATAAGGTTATGCAATGTGGAATGTAAAGGCTTTTGGGTAGATGTAGATGGTTTGAATGCGGATGTGGATAACAGTTGTGGATGGAGGGAAGACTCACATCCCTCTCTGAGGGGCCTTCTTCCCATTTTGACCTTGATAGAATCAATTACTCAGCTGTCTCTGAGTTTTGTGTGTCTCCTAGCTAATTCCACCGTGACTGAGTGCTATCTTCCTGCAGCAGGGCTGATTTTGGTCTTATAGCTTTGTGACTGATTCTAGAAAAGCCAAAATGTTCCTGTCTTCTGTAAGGGGATACTGTTATCATATCATGATTTGCAGACTACTGATATTAATGCTGTGAAGCTGGAAAATATTTTGTGATGTATTAAGTACTTTCATTAAAAGACTTGACAAGGGCTTATACAGCATGTCAAGGAAAACTGCAAGGCACGTTCCATTGCTTCTGTATTGTCTGGTTTGTCAGGACAGAAAGTTTGGCTATTGCAAGCTGGTGAAAGACAAACCCCTCAGGTCAGGTGCATAACACTGGGCTGCAGTGAGATGTTGAGGCTCTCATCCTCCTAGCAGCCCAATCCACATCATGTTGTAGTTGCACCAGCTCTGTACCATTAAAAATTTTCAACTGTGGGAAGACATGTGCTTTTGTTATATTTTCTGAACAGCTCATAGCTGCAGTCACGTTTCTCTGGAGCTGGTACATCTCAGATAATGCTGAAATTAAAACTGAGTCTCTTTCTCCCATGCCAGTTCTGGGAGTCAACGACCATTCCCTTGCAGTATGGCAGAGAGATATAAGCTGTATTTTCACTCTTTTGCAGATGAGAAACACAGTATTAAGGAATGGGATTGTGCAAGGTCATGCATACACTGTCACAGGAGCTGTGAAGGTGAGATTGTGGAGTTGTTCCTGCCTCGCGATCTCATACTGGTTGTCCACCACAGGGATGTGGAAGGCAGCCATACTGCTGTTCCAATCTGAGTAATTGTAATTAACTTTCCACCATTAGGAGAGATTTCTGAAAGTATTTAGTTCAAATTTTGGGAGATACAGAGGTTCTAGCACAATGAGAAGAGGGTATCAAAATCCTGTAATTTTTCCTGATGAGAAGTTTCTGACTGGCCCTCCCAGGGTTGGGACTAGATTCCAAATCCTGTTGGAGAAAGGAGCGGTCTCTTCTAGCTTCCTGCTGCTCATATGTGCAGAAAGGAGAACATGTATGTCTCATTTACAGGAGAGTCAAGGCATCCCATGTGCTGCAGGGATGTGGTCAGGAGCTTGCCCAGGCCATTGGATTTTTGCATATGGGAAGAGAGTGTCATGGCATTTTTTTTCCCAGCACTGTCAGTGTGCGTAAGGAGGCCAGAAGCAAAAGTATACTTCTCCTTTCCACTTGTGCCATTTCATTTTCACTCTGAAGGTGTGTTTCTTCTGTCTTCAAACAGTGACACCAGAAACTCCAGATATGGAAGCCATGATATTGTAGAAACAGAGAGACAGGTTTTATTTATCATCACCTCTCCATGCTGACTGTCAACATTTGCACGATGCAGTCAAGTGGCCTCCTCTCCCAAAGTCTTTGCTAGGACACAGTGTTAGATGTGCAGAACTCACATTGGACTTTCCCAGAGCTGTTGAAGTTGTGGCATGGCAGCAAGGCTGCCATTTCTGTGTCAACTTTCTGCTATTTGCTGTCCCTGGGAAAGCAAGGGCATCTCCATCATCACTCCTTTACTAGCAGGAAAAGGCACTGTATTTTTAGCTGCAGTTAAGCCAGGCTTCCATAGTAAAGAAGATGTATTTTATTTCCCATATTATCACTGACTATCATGCTTATGAAAAGCTGTGACTGAGATTTGTTTTGTTTTTTTTCCATCTTTACAGATACGATTCAAGAACCACTGGGAACATATCATCAGAGTCTGGAATCCATGGGGCCACGGGGAGTGGAAGGGGACCTGGAGTGATGGGTATGGCCTCAAAACTTCCATCTCCTAAGGCAAATCACTCTTGTATAGGCTAATTCTAAAAGTATCTCTACCTCACACCCATTGTAATGAAACAAATGCTTCTAAATCAAGAAGCCTAATAGCCTTGATTCCAGTTGCAGAGAAATCCAGCTGAGAAAACTCATGAAGCATTGCTTTCATACGTACTCATTGCTAAGCCTAGCTCAGATATACCTTTTTGTTGATGTATGCATTTTTCTCAGTGGGTAAGCTGCATAGATTGAGTTATTGATTATGTTTATCTTGCATTCAACAGAAAGTACAATCCTCCCATAATTATAAACATGCTGCTTAGAAACAATACATCCGACTGGCTAATGTGCCCTCTGCACACTGCTGTGCTATCAGCACTGAGAAGCATTAGGGGCAGGGGGCAGACACAGGATTTCCCATTCTAGGGTGGGTAACCCTAAGCAGAGCAAAGATGCCCTATTTGCTAGTCTTGGTTATGAGAATATTAACACAAATCTGTTCCCATGTGCAGTTATCTTACCCTTCTTCATCCCTCTCAACTTGATGAACTGGGTAGAGGAATAGACTGGCTGGAAAGATGGAAACTTGTACCTCTCACAGCTGTTTGTTCCTGTTTGCAGCTCTCCAGAATGGGACTATGTTGAGCCTGAAATTAAGGAAGAGCTCTACAGAAAGAAAAATGATGGAGAATTCTGGTATTTCCCAACTGATCCTTTTGTCTATCAGGCTTTCTCTTTGTGTTCATTATAAAAGAAGGGTCATTTGGGCATTTCTTTTCTCTATCTTAGTAATGGTTCAAAGCACGCCTGTGTTAGTTGTGGGCAAACAGCAAGTTATTGCAATGGTATCAGAGGAAACAAGGCTTGAAGAAGTGAAACTGGCCAATACTATGCAACAAGCTGATGGGGAAAAAAATAAAGTAGTAGTAGTGAAAATCCAGCTTCGTGAGACCTAGTGATTTTGTCACTCTCTCCAAGTGACTAGCTTGAACTTCAGACTGCTCAGAGGAATAACTAGTTGAGCTCCTAGGGCTCGTGCACCTGACTGCTCTGCAAGTGCTTGTGGCTTTTCACAGCCTCCGGTTACTCTCAGATCCAGTTAGCCATGGATTAGATATTCTCTATAAAAGCTCTTATTCTTCAGAAAGTGCACCCTTTCCCTGAGGAAGACGGGAATGAACAACAAATGGGTCTGGGATGGACACTGCAGGCTTGAGCAAAGCATGGAAGGCAGGACAGGACACTGCAGTGGGATAGTAGAAGGCACTATGGCAGGGATGTGCTGGGGATAGCAGGACTCCATCAAGGCACTACTGAACATGCCCTTTAATTTTGCTGGGGCTCTACGTGCATTTGGGGCACCCTAAATGTACTGAGAGCTAACTTGTACTGCTAAGTGTCAGCCAAGCTTGTCTGCACCCTGTGCCACTGCTGTGTAACCCTGTTTTGAAGACACTGAGGGGTTGAACAGGAATATCCAACTGGTGTCTCAGACTGAAAGGTGCGGCTTTCTCCTTTGCAGGATGTCCTATGAGAACTTTCGGGAGCAGTTTTCCTGGCTGTGTGTTTGTAACTGCACCCCAACGTTTCTGGACTTTGGAGATCAGCACCACACAGGATGGTCTGTGGACAGACACATCAACCTGTGGAGCCCATTGCTCGCTACTGGCAGGAATGACTGGTCCTCTGGTAATAAATGCTACCTGCAGTCACCCAATCCTCTCCTCTACACCAGGGCTTACACTGAAACATTCGCCGTGAGCACCAGTTAACAGAAATATTGATTGGTAGTTGTTAATGCCTGCTCTTTCTCATTACAGCACCTATCAGCTAGGGAAACAGATAGAAAGCAGTGGCACTGGCTGCTGAGTTGGGGGGGAAAAAAAAAAAAGAGAGAAGAGGGCTTGTGATTTAGAGATTCTAGGCTGCCTAAAATCAAAATGTGCTTGTCTATGTTCTTTCAGCCTGTTGAAGTAGGTGCTACAGGGGACCTCATCAGAAAGTCTGGTCTGGCAAATATGTGACTGGTCCCCCAGAGAAAGAGGTACTCTGGAATTAAATGGATATGGAATGAAAGAATTGTGCTGCAAAGCTCAATTTGAACAAGGTCTTTTGACCAGATAAAACCGTGCATTTTACTGGAGAGCCTGAAGCACAGCATAACCATCTGATCAAAAGAGGCGATTCTCTCCTTAGTGCTGGTGCAGCCTCACTTTGAATGCTGTGTGCAGTTCTGGACTCCACAGTACAGAAGGGATATTAAGGTCCTTGAAAGAGCCCAGAGGAAGGCAAGAAAGCTGGTAACAGGGCTGGAAGACATGTCATGTGAGGAGAGGCTGAGGACTGGTCTGGAGAAACTTTCAAGGCCTCTCAAAACATGGCTTCATGTCTAGGCTGACACCTCAGACCTTTTCCTCCAGTTTCACTTCTTGTCAGGGATGCTTCTTATTTATTAAACCTTTGGACTTTTTGTTCTGGCCCTCAGGACTGTCTTCTGCATCACAAACAGTAATAGGTAGGAAGAGGAGGATATCTTTGGATCATTTTGTGTTTTTCATTTATGTGCTTATGATCTCCAAATCGCAGTACTTTTTCAGCTCAGCCACAGGGTCAGCCAGGGGATTGAAAATCACTGCTTTCCTGCCTGGGGAAAATGTGCCATGTAGGTGAAACAGAAATGGGTGGGTGAGAAATCTGCCTGACATTTATGACTTTGCCAGAGATTTCTGAAATGATTAATGGGCAATTAGTTTAACTCTAGATTCCTCAACCCCTGCTAATAAAGGGACTACAGTGCTTTGTTGCATCAAAAGCGTTTTGGAGAAGTAATTAGCTCTTCTGAGTCTTCATAAGCATGATCTAACACAAGAGGCTACTACTGGGATGTCTTAGTGGCTATTACTAATCTAATAACACTTCCTCAGCAGGTGCAGTTTCAAAGAACCCTCAGTATTTCTTCAAAGTAACAAATTATGACCCCAAATCCTACAATGTGGTCATTTCACTCATACAAAAAAATGCAGAGGGTATGCAGGATGCACAAACATTGAAGATTGGCTTTTTTATCACCACGGTAAGCACAGTTAGATATTATGTAGATCTTGTTGTTTGCTACATGGCTTATTATACCTGCACATGTAAATGAAGGATTTAATTGTCTTTGGACTGTCTTTTGGAGAGAAATCTATTTGGAGCAAGTTTCTGGATGTCTTCCATATTAAGACAGACCCAACACAAGAAGGATGTGGAGCTGTTGGAGCAGGTCCAGAGGAGGGCCACAAAGTTGAACAGAGGGCTGGAGAAACTCCCCTACAAGGACAGGCTGAAAGAGTTGGGGCTTTTCAGTCTAGAGAAGAGAAAATTCCATGTGGACCTTATAGAGGTCTTCTAATACCTGAAGGGAGCCTACAGGAAAGCTGGGGAGGCTTTTCTTCAGTGCCTGGAACTCACTATCTGTACTCAAGGGCATCCTCTGTGTGGATCTGTCAGCCCTCAGGGTGCCAAGAGACCAGCCATGCTGCTCAACTAGATCTGCCACTCCTGGTAAATGGGAAACCCAGTCCTTCCAGCACCCTCATCAGCTGTCCCCCAACAGTCACCAGACATGGAGATCCCTGCGTGCGCTAGTTTGGTGCACGCCCATCTTGATTAGTCACTCATTTTGATAAAAAGGACCTTTGGTGGGTTGTCATGGCATAGTTCTATAGACCACTGGAAAGAGGCTTTTGTTTAGTCAGGAAGCTGTCCAGGCAAAAGGTTTGGCCTGTTTTCATTTTGTTTTGCTCTCAAGGTCAGATGAAATTTGATGAGTGTGTCACTTCTGGCTGATGTGACCTCTGTAAGGTGTCAGCCCATGGCTCGCCTCAGGCTGAAGTTGACTTTGGCTCCAAGATGCTCCCATGCAGGAGCTGAAGGGCAAAGTCAGAGCAGCTGATCGCCAGGGCAATAGGATTTCTGTGGAACACCTTGGTAATGAAGGAAAGATGACCTTAGTGCTGTACTCCCTCAGATCATTCACAGTGTCTACCCTCAGTGCCTGAGAGTAGTCGGAAGTGGCATCTTCATGTAAAAAGTTTAAGAGGGGGCTCTTTTCAAAAGGAAAGTGCAATTGCCAAGATTCCTGTGGTTCATTCTTCCCCCTCAACTGCTTTTACTTCCATTATTCATCATCAGCCTTATTCGCTGTTCGGTATCATTTGAGGTGCATCACATTGGCATTGGTAAGGGTGTCATCCATTGGCAGGATGAGAGGGGAATGCAGCACAGGCAAAGATGCAAGCCAGAATGGACATAGCTGATAGCTCTATGAAGCCTTTAATTAGGTATTGATGTGGAGAACTAATACATAGCTGTGAGGGAAGTTTAATGTTGTGTGTTAGAGCTGAGCAGTGTATAGAGTCTGATTCTTATCTCACACCAGTTTTGACTTCTTTGAGATATTAATCTGCTTCTGCTTTTTACCAGAAGGAATGTAGAATGAGACACAAAAGTAAAAAAGGATTGTGCCATTTATTTCTTCACAGTGCTGCCCATTTCTATCTGCTCCATATCTGACCCATAATATTTAGCAGTCTGCATACCTCCCAGCCCTCTGTAACAGTAGTCATCTTTTTTTCTCCCTCCCAGAATAGCAGTTTTATGCTATTTTTCTCCCAAAGGCATGGCTCATAAATAACCCTGCCACGCTGTACAACCATTCTAAATGGAATTTATACATGCTGAAGTATTTGGGGGAATGTGTTTAGTAAGGGTTTTTTATTATGCTATCTTTACATGTCATCATAATAATAGCTGTTGCATAATATTAGTTTCATCTCAGCAAACATACTGGAATAATAGAAGAAAGATGAGAACGTTCTGTTTCCTTGTGACACTTGCTGGAAGGTTTGAGTTGTGATCCTTAAAGCATTGTCATCACAGTGAGATGCTTGGTGAATTCCCTGGGTTATGCTAGATCTCAGGAAGGTTTTAGTAAGGGCATCCTTACTGTTAATTGAAGTTCTCTTCACTGAAATATATTTTCTTATTTTCCTTTTTTACCCACTTCTTCCAACTTTTTGTATTACTGATGTGTGCTTGGACAAAGTTTGTCTCCTGTTCAAGCTTTCCATGCCTCTGGGAAGGTTAAGGCATATCAGAGGCAGCGTAGATCCAGAGAGCAGTGGGAGCACAAGGCTGCTCTGGGTACGCTTACTGACTTACTTTGACTCCTGGCATGGAAGGTGAGATAACCAGCTTTGTTTTTCTTTTAGGAGAACTCCAAAGTTCTGAAACAAGTTTTCTCCCTTACACGAGATGTGAGCAGCTGCTTTAATTTGAGCCCAGGAACTTATGCTGTCATTCCTGCTACAACAGAGGACCGAGAATTTGAATTTGTCTTACGAATTTTTGTAAAGAATCAAGACTACAATGAGTAAGATAATGACAAGTTCTTCATATGGGCCCCAGATTTGCTGTATGCCAGGATTTAACAATTTAATGTTGAGACAACTGATGTAGCAATTTGCTTGCAATGTACTCTACAAATGTGCTGGGACAGCACAGCTGAGTGTTGAGGACCATGTTAAGGGGGATCGTTTGTGTACTGCCAGATGCATAGGTGGCCATTGCAGAACAGGGCTCATCAGTAGCCATCAAGGATCCTAGCTTTGGTATGAAGAGCAGTATGATGAGCAATAATTGTGGAATATGCCCTGCCAGCTTGCAAAGAAATCTCTCTTTAATAGAAGAAGGACTGCAAGCTTCTTTTTCCTAGCAGCCACTATGCAGTTTTGTATGTTGTGCCAGCTGGACCCTGCATGGATCAGGTTGTTGGCAAAGAAGCAAAAAGCAGTGGAAGACTTGGAACCCTTCAACTAGTCATCAAATACACAGGTCAACAGGGCTCCCCTCAGTAAGAGAGGGGTCGTGAAGAATAAGCATGGTAGAAAAATAGTATATCACAGTTCCTGCAAAGGCAGCTTCTGTTGCATTTGTGTATAAATATCTGGGTGTGCTTTATTTAAAGAGCAAACCCTACAGCTCAGCGTTACCAAATAACCCTTAGGGATCAGATGTGCAATGCCTTTCGTTCAGTAAGTTCTGCAGTATAGGTGACTGCAGCTCTTATGTCACAAGTCCATATCTTCATAATGAGATTGTTCTCTAGGTTTTGGCCTTCAGTTAAAATGGCTCAGAACCAAATAAGGCAACTCCTTAGTTATGGACAACAAACATGAGTAGTCTGTGCCACAGGCTAGTCTGCTTTCAGTGTGATGATTCATGCACAAGAAGGTTCAGACCTTGGATGTAGCTCTTTCCAGGAGAGCTTGTGACCCTTACCTTACTAAGCTAGGCAATGCATGGGCATGCCCTTCCCATGGGTCTTGCAGCACCCACAGCATTAAGGTTTGTTCAAGAAGGGAGCATCAGCGCCATGTGATCAGAGGGCACTAGCTGGGCTCTGTGCTCACTGTCTGGGGACAGGTACTTCCTTGTGAGACCACGCAAGCTTTGTCATAGACAACTGGCTTACCTGATTTCTCTACTGAAAGCACGCCTTCGGTGTTAAATGTTAACTGCTACTAAGTGAGCCTCAGAAGGAATGATGATCTCCAAATCAATGTTGCCTTTTTATAGCCTGGATGCTATGTTTATCCCTGACTATTAAACTTTTTTGCGTGGCTCAAGGAAGGACAGCCCTGGCTTCTGTGTGGGGAGATTAGTCCTGACGTTCTGAATGAGTCCAGTTATCCTTTCTGTGCTGCTGCCCGCAGGCCCAGATGACGGAGGGCAACAGCCCCAGAGCAGGCACTTGGTCTGCTCATATTTAGTTGCACAGGGAGGTCTGCGACCAGCACAACAGAATTGACTGAGCTGGGTCAGACCAGGAGATGTGAGTGCTGGGCTGTAAGCTGGGCAAACAAACTGGTCGCTGCCTACCTCCTGCAGTGTCTGCAGAACAGTGCTCTTGGAAAGGCACATTTTCTCCCAGTGTGATGTGACTCAACTCTTTTCTAGGAACGCAAACTCTCAGCTCAACCCAATGCTGCCAATGGTAAGAGTCCTGGAAAACTGCTACTGATACCGGTGTGATAAGCAGGGGGGGGGAGCATTTTAAAGACAAATGATTCCTGCAGTGTCTGTAAAATGGGTATGTGTCCAAGGAGGAGAGAGGGAGAAGCTCTCCCTCTCTCCTCCACAGCTCTCCCTCTCTACTCCACAGCTCAGTATAGCCATTTTTTCAAAAAACTTCACAGCTGAGAGCAGAGTTGTGCACGCTCTCCCCAGAGGAATGGCTTCTCTTAGTGTTTGCATTCTATAAAGAACAGGAGTTCATTGAGGTGAGACACAAAGCAGATTTCTGCAGATTTTCACCTAGGTATCTTCACAGATGTAAGGGAAACTGCACTTTAAATCTGGGTACAGCTCAAGTTCAACCCACATTTCAGCCTGTCCAGCCCAGTTACCATCCAGATACCACTGGATATTAGGAAAAAATTCTTCTCAGTGAGAGCGGTGATTCTATGGTTCTGTAATCTATTGCTGGACTTCCTTCCTGTAAACTGTGCACATTGCCAGAGCTGGTCCAGTCCATGCTGCTGCCTCAGTGGTCATTTGCAAACCACTGCCACTGAGCAGGCTGTTATTTACAGCAGTGTAAACTCTATGTGGGTTGATGAAGCCAAAGATGCTCCAAGAGAATGGAAAATGAGTCCTTCCCTTGTGATTCATTTGCCAGCCTGCAATTAAGCCCCATTAGAGAGGTAGCATAAATGGTGGCTTATTATCTCTTCCCACTGACAAGTCTGTCAGTTTACTTGGTTGTTGTCATTAGCCAATGTTTTGACTTTGACAAATTATGGTACCCACAGTTTCTGATCTTATTCAGGCAGTTGGACTTCACCAGTATGAATAACACGGAAGGCATTAGGGATTAAGCTCAATTTTTTTTTTTTTTTTGAAACTTTATGAAGTTAAGGATATTTCTCCATATTGGCTCCATAGAGAGCTGCAGTTGTTCAGATACTGTCAAGCCTGCATTGGGGTAAGAGAGAAGGGAAAAGTCATCACCTTGTTCTATTCTCTTGGTACATGCCCTTCCTGGTGCATCTTCCATGCTCTGAGCCAGTGGTTTCAACCAAAGGCCATCAATAAGGATCAGTCCTGGTATTTGTATTCTCATGTATTGACTTGCTGAATTCCACTCCAAGATGTTAAAGTTGTTTTCCCCAGGCTCCCTCCCAGCTGTGCTAAGTGATAGCATCCTAACAATGTTTCTTCCTTCACTGCAGTAGCTTTCTTACTCCTAGTCCACTTTAGGGATGTTAAAACTGAATTTCTACTGTTGATTCTCCAGCCCTCTCTGAAGCATTGTTTGATCTTCAGACTGCTGCTTCCAATTGTTTTGTAACTGAATTATTTATGTGCGCATTTCTTATTTGATCCAGGATGTACCAAGACAGAAACAGGACAGCTCCTATAAGGCTATCTTCCTAAAATATGCGAAGCAGGTACACTGTCTAAAGCATCTTGCTGAAAAATAATAATATATATATAAAAAAAAAGGCACGTGGACTTGCAAAAAGAAAACTAATCTCCACTGGTCATACTTGACCCATTTATTAAAATGTTCTTTTGGAAATGTAGCTTCATCCTTAAGGGGGCACCCTGAAAGTGGTATTGATTTACTTGCCAAAACCCCTCAGAAGAACAGGAATTTAGCTGGGACAGATTGGCTATCCCCATATTTCAGAGGAGGATTGGAGATGTTGGACTTGCATGTGTACTTTTTTTGGCTTTGGTTTGTTTATGTACAGAAAGCAATTAGAAAGCTTTGGGTATTCCCTCCTCTCATCAGCATCATTTTCCATTTGCTTTTGCAGCAGCTGGAAACCAAACATCAGTGAGTGTTTGAGTAATTGATTCCTGCTTTTTCTGAGCCAAACTGTGTGCATTCACAGGAGATGCGTTTAATGGCTTAATAAACCATTATAACAAAACTGCTTGACTTAGGAGAACAAAAAAATATATACATATCTCTGCCGAAAGTTTTTGCACAATGCATCTCTTGCAGTTAATAGTTGTATCAGTGCACTGAGGTGAAAATGAACAGGGCTGCCCTGCTGAAAGCCCTGGCGGTGTTTCAGGCAGGGAGGCATTCTGGTTTGCTGATGGTTTGGGTGGCTCAGAGAGAAGCGGGCAGTTGCTGAGGGTTTGGTGAAGAGAATGTGGACGAAAGGAGCAACTGCTCCCATCACCACTGAAAACACTCCATGGCAATGGAGCCTGTGGCTGCCCAGCAGACCCTCACAGGGAAGGACAGAGAATGGCCCAGCAGCAAGTAGGGCTGTGGCATGCTTCTGTGCAGGCACGGTCATGCATCCATCTGCTAGAGGTCCTTCTTAGTTGCCATGGTGCATGAATAAAGGTATTTGGGGCAAAAGTGAGGCAGGAGTAAACTTTGCTCTCACAGACCTCTCTTTATTCTGCATTAGGGCTCAGCTATTGATGCTTTGCAGTTGCAACAACTTCTTAATGACATGGTCCTGCAAGGTAAGGTTTTTGCCTCTGGTGCTTCCCTATTCTTAGTTAGTGTAAATTAGAAGATTTAGTAATATCTGTATGTATTATGTATGTATGTGTGTGTGTGTGCGTGTGTGTGTGTGTCTATATATATACACACTTCCCCTCCCAGTTCAGTACTGGGACAGCCTTCCTCATCACTGCTATTTCACTGATCCTTATCCCAAGAGCCTTCTGCTTCCAGGAGGGTGAGTAGATGGGTCAAGACAGTGCAGAACAGCCACCTGTGATCACCAAATGGGAAAAGAGGTAGTGGAGGTTTTCAAGAAGGATCAGACTCCTTCAGTGGACCTCACCCCTTGTTGCTGCCTGAGAACTTTGAGCTAGATCTGGGGCTGTGTAGTTTTACATGCCTTCACACTGGTGTCCTTCCCCCCCAGTGGTGGTCTGAATGTAGGATTTGCTTTTGCTGATTCTGTCTGTTATGTCAATCCTTGCAGATGAAATGACCAGCCTGGGAGGAGAGTTCAGCTTTGATTCATGTCGAGCCATTTTAGCTCTGATGGATGTATCCTTTCAGCAAAAGCAATAAAGTTCCCCAGTGTTGCTCATCCTTGCCTTGAGTTATGGCTGAGCTGAGCGTCCCAGTGTGAGAACCTGCAAAGATTAGCCATATTCCTCAGTAAATAGCTGCCACAGCCTATATGCAGGACTTTGCTATGCATGGCCTGGCTCTGGGAGCATCTCTGCTGAAAGGTGAGAGTCAACCTGTGCGTTCATACCTTCTGCCAGCAACAAATTCCTTTGGTCTCATTTTCCATTCTGTGGGGCCCGGGGCTTTGCTAAGCTTCACTCTCAGATGCAGGCCCCAGGCACAGGTTGGTGCGGCCACAGAAGCCCAGAATGTCAGCTCTCAGAGCTTGCCAGCAGAGCTGCAGTAAGAGAAAACACTGTCTCTGCCCACTCACAGCCATGTGTCTGAGACTGGCAGGCCATTCATCCTTCCCAATGTGCCTTTAGTTGGATCCACAGTCATTTTATTGTTAACAATGCTGGAAATACATTGCCGGCCATTGTAGAACAAGAAGACTCCTTGATGAAAACATAAATCCTCCCTTGTGTGTTTTCTCCCATTTGCTGGCTCGCCATCTCTTTCCTTCCATGCCTTGGAATAACTTTGAGACATTTTCAGATTTTTAGAAGCTGACAGGGAATGAATAAAAGTGCTGTGCAATCCCTCTCTTTCCAGGTTTCTCCATCTTGCAAGCAAAAGAAGTTTCCCCCCTTTCCAAAGCAACCGCTAGGCTAAGTGGGCACTGTGAATGCATGGCACGTGCAAGCACCTGGCTGACAAAGCCACTGCTCTCCTTTGATTCAAGGTGGATTTTCATTCTCTGGGCTGCATACAGCCCACGTACAGTGTGACCTATCCTGGCCTGCAAAAATGATAGCAGCTTTTTTTCAGTCAGGTTTCACTTGTGGGCTCACGTAGCTTGTAGTGAAGTGTTTTCTTGCTTGCAGTGGCTTCTAAGAACAGGCATCAGGATCAGCTCTGTGTGTTCTTGGCTCCTTCACTGCCTCTTCTCCCAGAAGGATCCAGCCAGAGCTGATCTCATGCTGTCCCATGCACAAGAGCACATGTAGGCTGGAGCATGAGGTTCTGCTCCTCCTCAGTGGCTGCTGTGCTCAGGGGCCCAATATCAGCTGCATAGATTGCCTCAGGAACCCTTATGGTTAAAGACACCATAGAAATAGAAACCTTTTGTTGTTTGTGAGCATAGATATGAGCAGCTGCACAAATTGCCAGAAAAGGCATATTTAACTCTGAGCATAATTGGGACCAGAAAAGATCTTCTAAACACAAAGCAACAAACAGAAAAGGCTGCATCTTAAGGCTCCCTTTACATGAAGGCAGCATCCTCAGCAATGAAGGCATCACCAGGTTTAGCTCATTAACTGCTTGATTCTTAACTAAATGCACAGCTCAATTCAAATGGACAACTCACGCTGCAGGAGTTTGGGAGCCTCTGGCGAAGTGTCACCAAGTACATGGTATATGGGGTTGCTCTCTCTTTTCTCTGCCACAACCATATTCCTGTTTTGTTTTTTTTTTATCACCAAGGTGCAGACACTGCAATACCAAAGTAGATGTTGCCAAGATTGCATCTTTAGTAGGTCAGATTTCCATCCTCTCATGCAAAGGCTGAGGGCAGGAAGCAGGAGTGTGTGAAATGCTGTAAGCGAGCAATCAGGGGCTTTCTGAAATGGGAAAATGTAGGAAGGCCAGTTAGTCTCAGGATTTGATGCAAATCTGTGCCCACTGCTGGGTACACTTTTTAAAGCCTTTTTTTTTTTTTTTCTTTTTTTTTTTTAAAGTCTCTGCTCTGAGAAAAGCATTAGATTCGGAAACAGTGTGGATGCCAGCTTGGTATTTAGGGCCTCACCTAAGTTCAGGCAGCTTCCCTGAGTCAGGTCCTTCTTCCTCCAGTCTTACTGCAGAAGGGGAAGATTCCTTGAAGCCTCCAAGATGGGCAGACTGTGCTTTGTTCTGTCCCTCTCAAGACAGTCTGTGGCCACCTAGGACAGTAGGGTGCCAATTCCCTGCTAAGCAGCAGTGCCTTCCCACTGACAGCACCTCAGGTTTGTTGGGAAAGATGACATTCTGGGACACTGGGACTCCTGGCAGATTTAATGTATTACAGACAATGTGTTTTTGTCAGTGGAAGTATGAGTATTCCTGTTGTTGTCTGTGCACATAAACCAGGAAAGTGAGCAAACAGGCTTTAACCCACCCCAAAGTGGAATTTTTTATGGTATAATATAGTGACTGAGCCTTCTGGAAATGGTCTGTCCTGTCATGGTCACCCTATCTTATCTGTTGACTTCCTTGCAGTGAATTTATTAAGGAAGGAAAACATCCTACCTAATTAGATGTAGCAATACATTTGAAGAGCAGTGATGAAGGTCTAAAAGCTGCTTTTCTGCTGTTTTTCAGGATCTCTTCAAGAGAGAAGACAGAAATCGTTCTGGATTTCTTGATGTATCTGAACTGAAGAGTGCAATACAGACAGCAGGTATGTCCAGGTGTGCTGAGCAGCTCCTGTCCCTGCAGAAAAGGATGAAAACAAGAAAGGGCTTTAGGAGTAAAGCAGTTTGGAATGCACAGAAGTGCCAGTTGGATCACAGCTCTGCTCAGAATACTGCATTGTTTCAGGGCACTGAGACAGAAAGCTCATTTTGCACAGAAACCTTTTCTTTGCTGCATGGCGCTGTGCCCACCTGCCCCCTCCCATACAGGAGCATCCACCCTTTGAATCATAGCAAGGGAAACAGCAGAGATGCAGAGAAGCACAGGCTGCAGGTTTTCTCTAAGTCATAGACAAAACAGGGAAAGGAGCAAGGAGCTTGCACATAATCCAATTCCTGCAGTTTCTCAGGGAGGCAGTGACTAAGTCTATTATGGAAAGCCACAGTGACAGGCATTTATTTAGTTTGCACTGACCTCTATTGGCTACACGAATGCTGAAACTTGCAGTGAGTGCATAGTGTCCCTTTGCACAAAGGAGGCATTATTGCTGGGTTATCTCTCCAGAGACTTTGTGCATGAAATATAGCTCACAGATAGCAAACCTGCTGGTAATCGTACAGTAGAGAAACTCCCATTTGTATACCTGGAGCTTGGAGTGGGTGCTGTCTCTGGGAGGAAGACGGTGAAGAAGAACTGTTGATGGGAATCATCAGCTCAGAACGGATGTGTAACTTTTTTGTTGCTGAGAGGTAAGCAGAGCATCTGCATAACCTGAGCAGTGCAGCGCTAATGTGCCAAACGGCAGTGAAGAAGCTGCCAGGCCACTTCTGCTACAGCATGAACTGGGAGAAGCAGCAGCTAAAATGGTGCAGCTATTGGAAGGGCTAAGCATAAATGTATTTCCATTACATAACTATTGCACATCGTGTGTGAGATTCCTGCTGGGGACCTTCTCCAGGTAGGCTTGTGCAAACAGGGTTTGTCATCGTGCTAACCCACCTCCAATAGTTGCATCTCTCCCCAAAAAGCTGTAGAGAAACCATTCCCTTCTTTTCAAACTAATTTGGCTTCATTATGAATTCATTTAAAACCAGTAAGTCTAGAACTGGTTGGTAAAAGGGGGAAAGGCACTTCACTTGCCACTGAGCTGCTGAAAACTGGGGATGAGCAAATGAGACTTTCTGGAGTCACAAAGAATGCGTTAGCCTGAAGCTATCAGTGCATAACAGTTCTCTTTTATTTAGTAAATCAGCTTTTAGAGCAAAAAATATTTAAATCATGTCTTAGGTAGCCAGCATATTTAGGGTAGTTTTATTTAACTTATAAAAGAATCATTCTAATAGGCAACTTTTGTTCATTCAGTTGAATACCAATTTCCATCCAAATAGACTGTGACACAAATACTGAATAATCAGCTAATAAGAAACGAAATGCACCTTTCACCGTTTTCTGATATAAGAGAAAATGTAAAAATTAGGAATCCTGGGCATGCTGTACTGCATAATAGCAGTACGTCCTATTCCTGCTTAGCAGAAAACGCCGGTGGTATTGTGAGTGCTGCGCTCAGACTGCAGCAGTTATGCACCATAGAAAAGAAAATCATCATTTATTAGAGAAAATAAAAGCGAAAAGTGCAAAGTAAGACTAGAATCTTTAATTCTGCAATAACCACAGCTCATGTGATGAGAAGGGCTTGGATTCTCCACTACCCTGCCCCAGCTCTTCCTACCACAGCTGGGAGAAGGCATGCTGCTGTGTGGGGGCCCAGAGGGCACCCAGTCTGACAGGGAGGAGGGCTTATCTGTAAGAGCACGAGGCCAGCAGGGCCAGTCTGTCACCCTGCAGTGATCCCCAGTGCTGTCCTTCTGCTCTCCCCCACAGGCCTGCCCGTCAATGAGCAGATCCTGCACCTGATGGCCCTGCGCTACGGCGATGTGTACAGGAGAATGGGCTTTGCTGACTTCGTGAGCTGCATGATGCGCCTTGAAACCATGACCTGTGAGTCCTGGAGCTTTATCACAGGGTGCCTGCGAAGCCAGGCTGACAGAAGGAGGCAAAGGAAAAACTGCCAGGCACCACAATACAGGCTTATGGAACTGCACGGGGTAAAAATCTAGGCCCTCCTAGCCGTCCCTTTGGACTTAGGCTTATCCTGAGAGCTCCCATGCACTAAGACAGACTAATTTTCCTGCACTGGTGCCTTTTCACAAAAGCTTGAGCATCCTGTTGTGCATTAGATCTTCCTCTAGGGTGGCATCGCCCATACCACAGGAGGGAGACTGTGTTCACTCATGTCCAGTGAACTCATGTCCGTTAAGGTTGGAAAGACCTCTAAGATCATCTAGTCCAACCATCAGCCCATGCCTGTGACCACTCCAGACCACATCCCTCAGAGCCATATCTCCATGGTCCTTGAACACCTCCAGGGATGATGACTTCACCACCACCCTGGGCAGCCCATGTTCCAGTACCTCACTGCTCTTTCTGAAACAAATTTGTTCCTAATACCCAACCTGAACATCCCCTGGTGCTACTTGAGGCCACTGTCTCTCATCATATCACTCTTACCTGGGAGAAGAGCCTAACTCCCACCTTCCTACAACCTGCTGTCAGGCAGCTGTGGAGAGCCATACAGTCTCCTCTGAGACTCCTATGAAATGGAAGGCTTTCTCTCTCTTTTTTATTTCTATTTCTTTAACTGGAGAGATATTCCCTCTGTCTTCAGCACAGTTCTTCCAAAGTTTTGGTAAGGAGAAGGCGTGAGACCCTTTCAGTGGGAAAACAAATGCGTTTCCTCTGTTGTGTCCTTGTATTGTCTGGCAAGGAAGGGAGTGACTGTAAACGAAAGTGCCTAATTCTGTTTTATAAAAGCATAGTTTTTACTGCTATAATTATAAGCATTTTGACTGGAAATAGCAGTAGTTAAAGAAATCCAGCAATTGTAGCCCACATGCTAGAACACTGCTACAGCAATTTGGTTCGTCTTTGGAACAAGCTGTGTTTCAGCAGCACGTGGAGTTGGGGGGTTATTTTTTGCCCATGTTTTAGCACTGATGTTTTAGGAATCGCCAGTTGTCAGCAGATCTGCCTGGGTGATGAGGCTGCCTAAAATTCCATTTCGACAGAACACAGAAGCAGCTCAGATAGTCAGAGCAGGTCCAGATCTTAATACCTTCACTAAACCCACAACTTTTAAATATCTTTATTTCTGTGATTATGTCACTTACCGTGGATGGGAATTCTTATGCCTAATGCAGTAGCATAGCAATTTTTTCATCATAAAAATGTCCTTTTACATTTTAAGTGCCAGCGTAAAGACAACTCCTTTAAATCCATTTGGAGAAGAATCTTTAAAAATTTCAGTGCCTCCTGTAATGAGTGTCTAAAGATGTTCTTTGAGCCTTTCAGTTATTGCTTTACAGAGGGTTTAATGTGTAATGCATTTCCCAATCTTTTCAATTCACTGTAAGATTTTTAGAGGAGTGCATACAGGAGCCAAGTGGAATGGATGTTGAGCCAAGTGGAAAGAAGAGACATTCCACCTTTATGGGGATGTGAATGCAGCAGTGGAGACAAATCTGTCTCACTGAATCATTACTCATCCTTTCAGGATCGCCAGAGATGAGACCCAAACCAAAAGCAACAGCTTCTTTGCAAATTCTATTTAACTGGAGGTAATGAAGCAGTAAAGGGGTACTTCTGCTCAGAGGAGGCAACTTCAGCACTGCATTTTTTCCTAGAAAGACTGCTGAACATAAGCTGGCCTGCAAATGCAGCCTTGCTAAGGAGCTGGGTGCAATGTGGGCATTTCTTTGTTCTATGCACTTTCTTCAAAGCAGTATAGGGTGGCTGTTCTTCATTATGTTGGTTTTCCTCCCTCCCTGCTCTCTGCTCTGGGTCATATAGGTAGCTCTTGGTTGCCTGTGAGCCCAGGAAACCTTGTTCTAAGGGGCTGATGAGCAGTGGGGCCTTGTGCCCTATTCCTATGCTCTCCCAGCAGCCTTCTATTTCTCTAAAGCTGGGTAGGTTTTGAAACAGGCTCCTAGAGCAATGTTTCATTCAAGGACAGACAAACTTAGATTTGTTTTAACTTTTCATTACTGTTTATAACAGCACATTTCTAGGAGAAAAGTAATTTTGAAATAAATAGGAGCTCATAATGCCGTGTTTTTGTTTCATCCAAACACTTAGGTTTGCTAGCGCTGCTTCTGGACAAGCTGAAATAGAAACGTGCTTTTAGAATATCAGTGTTTGAATGAATTCAAATTTTCTGATGGCAAAGGGTTCTGTCAGAAAATGTTAAGCAACGTTAATTTCAAACTCGAGATGAATAACAGCAGCATCTGCATTTCTATTCCCTGGAAAAACCTCGTAAGGCATACTAATGACATCAAGAGAATCATTTTCCTCAGGGCACACTGTAATCACTCACTGAAAGGGAGGATGGAAAAGGACCAAGGCAAGTTTCCCTGGGGGAAGATGTTTCATTAGTCTGCTGTTCTCCGTCATCCTTCAGGCAGGAGGTACCACTGAAACAAATCACGGGAGGAGATGGAAGCAGTCACGTGGAGTGCTCCTGTTCCTATATTTTTGCTTAACTCTGGACGTGCAGTCGGGATGCTTTACTTGCTGTGATGCTAGGCCTGAGGCACAGGGGGTGCCCAGCACAGAAATACGATGTGGCCAGGCAGCACAGTGCATGTGGACACCTGAGTGACGCACAGCACTCCAACACGGGGACCACAGCTCTGCTCCAGGGCTTATTTTGAGGTTTGTGTTGCATTCTTGCTTCCTTCTCCTGAAAAAAGCTTTTCTTTGTTCTACTCCTAGATGCGTTTCAAAACTTAGCCAAAGGTGGACCACAGGTTTTGATGACGGTGATGGAGGTAAGGATGCTCCTTCCTTCTCCCCAGCTCCACAGCAGGACCATAGAGTTAAGTTAGCAGGAGGATGATGCCAAGGGTGCTGTGTCAGTGCTGTGGGTGTTGCCAGGAGCTTTGCTGCACTGTGGGTTTTACCTGGCTGGGTGCATAATGGGCCTCAAGAGATATTACCTAAGGATCTCTACTCACACAGCCTTACTAGTATGAGGACAGCTCAGTGGTGGCCATCCCTATCTAAAACACCGTCCCTTCCCGTGCGCTGCCACTTCTGTCACTGGTGGAAATGTTACTTATTGTGGCTTTGAGGAAGTGACAAAAACAAACAAAAAAACCCCATACCCTCATTTCATACTGCCCCATCTGTTAGTTCTGGACTGCAAAACAGCTTGTTTTTATGAAAGAAAGAGCAGACAAGTGCTTGCTGTTGCTGTTTGTCTTACAAAGCACAGCCTAGATAGCAAGCTGAATGGGGATATATTGAGCTTTTCATTGAGCCAATCTGAAGCAAAAATCCTGCTGTGCTCCACACTGATGTGCCTGAGAGCTGTATTTTATCAGTCTGGAAGCTACTTTTTTTCTGACAAAACAGTGTTTAAAAGGTTTTATTAAAAGGATCACCACATTCCTGGAGCCTGCTACCTCTTCTGCTTGCAGCCATGCAGGTGCCATCCTTTCCCAGCAATTGCTCCCACTGCAGCTGCTGCAGTAATTTATCATGGAAAGTAACATATGGAAGGTGTTTCTGGGTCTGAATTGTAGTAAGGGAAAAAGACAGCTTCAAAACTCCTTAACTGTTCTGTGCAGGACAAAAGGACCACAGTGACTGGGTCCCAGCCTGAAGGTACTGAGACACAAGGATGAAGACTTAGTGCAACACCACTATTTAAATATGCCTTTTCCTTTTTCCAGTGGCTGACTCTTGTCATGTACACCTGAAGAGTTGTCAGAGCTCGATGTGCTGGTGAGAAATCTCCTTAGTACTGTACAAACTGAGAAGGGGTAGGTGCCCTTACATTGGCCATAGGGAACACGAGTCAGAGGGCTTTACAGACAGCTCACCCTGGGCTATGGTTGGATTAGAAAGGAAGAAAAAAGGTGAGAGCTGCAGTGTGAGGGAAAGGGACTGCAATGGCATCTGAGGGCTGCAAAGGGAAATGGACAGCAACTGGACTTCTGGCTTTTCTTCCTTGGGGAATTGCTGATGGCACTGCAGGGTGCTCAGACTGCCAGTGGCTCAGTTTGCCACTTGCCCTCTCTCCACGTGAGGTGACACATTTACAGTAGATCAATTAATAGAACTTAGCTTTTTTGTCTGCCTCTGAGGTGTGAAATTACTCCTGCACATCTGACCTAGAAGTGGCAAATTTAAAACCAACTAGAGGGTGGAGATGTGATCTTTTTGTCAGTTTGATAGCCCATTTTTAACTGCATTACATAATTTAGCTTACTTTTGAACAACAATCCCCACCTTGTGTTTCATTCGATGCTTGCTACCTCCATGTCAGGCCTGGAGAGAAGCAATAAGTGCCCCCAAAGTTTACTTAAATCTCCCAGCTTTGCTAATTGGTTCCAGAGAAGGACTGTACCTTTCCTACAAAACTTGTCCCATTAATAAAGCACCTCAGCCTCCTACTTTGGTTAATCCACTGGGATGCAGCTGTTCCCAGTTGCAGTGGTAAGGCATTAGTGCTGGTTCCAAACAGCTGGTGCTAAGGAGAGAACAGAGATGATAACCAATCCTTAGAGAAAGGACATGGTGAAGAACCAGAAGTGCCCAGCTGATGTGCTGAGATTGGACCCAGAAACTCACTGTGCACCTTTGGGCAAAGTCACAGGCTTGCCTTATCGACCCTGTTCAAAATCTGAGTGGAAAAAAAAAACAAAACCAAACCCAGGGTCTTCATTGGAATTCAGAGACTGCATCCATGTGAGGCTTTCTATAGACAGATTTTGTGATCATAAATAATACATAAACAGAACGTCTGGTATCTCACATCCTGTTTCTGAAGGCAGTTGACATTGAATGCCAGCTTCAATGAGAAGTTAGAAGGGAAAATAGATAATAAATCCCAATCCCAGGGAGACAGAGAGGTGGATTCAGACCCAAGGCTCTGTGCCTTTTACCCTTGGCTCCAGGACAGTGTTCATGCCCAGCTGCTCCCCTGACTTGGCTGCTAATTGCAGCTGCTGTGCTCAGCTGCTGCAGGAGCTGGGCCTCACTGCTCAACACTGTGATGCTTTCACCCTTCCAAGTGTGTTTGTAGTTATTTACCTGAAGGTTTGCCCTTTGCAGACTTGCCTCGGACAGCACACCTTCCCTTTGTCACAACAAAGCTGTATTTTGGTGTATTCATGCTGTGTAGAAGCAGGTTATTAACAACACAGCACCCACCCCTTGCACCATATGGTGTTATTAGGTAAATATGAGACTAGAAGGATCTCACTTTGGGGATTAAGTTGCTTAAATTACTGCCTGCAAATGATATTCATAGTCTATTTAGTCTCCTTTTCTCCTTTCATGAATCATTCATAAACCGATCATAACTTCTGCAAATAGATCATTAATCATAATTTTCACTTACCAGTTTTGAATGAAATTTTGCCTGTAGGGTGTTTGTAAGCTTTCACTTCAGCAGTTCCCCACTTGCTTGCAAATGGTGGTTGGGCAGCAACAGCACGGGCCCCTCAGAGGACAAAAACTCTTCAAACTACAGCCAGACAAATCATGAGTAGTGTGGAAGAACACACGGATTGTGTTGCAAAATTCTGATGTGCAAAATAGCCTCAATGATTTCCAAGGCCTGACCTCCAGATGTCTGTTCTGAACAAGTCTCTTTACCTCTCTTTCAGGTGGCTTTTCTCCAATTTGGTGTGAGGCACCTCCAGGTCATCCCATTAACAGCCATCCATGGGGCTCTAGAAAAAACAAATGCTGCAGGCATGAAGCTGAGTTTTCTTATTTGCTTACATGTCACAGTACTTAAAAATGAAAAATGTCTGTAACTTCTCAGTAACCTGCACAGAAACTTCACCTCCATTCTTTAAGCACGATGATAAAAGTGATCTGATGTTCCATTCTACTCATCTACTGGGGCCAGCCTGGCATTTTTTTTTAGTGGTGGGGATATCACCTTTTGTAGCACCCTGAGGAAATGTTATATGCTATAGTTTCAGGGCACCTACCCGGCTCCCTTCCACATGGGACAAACTTCCACGTGAGGCTGATGCTCATTAAACAAGGAACATAGCCATCCACTTTAGGAAATAGCATTTCCTTGTTTAATATGCCATATATTAGATTCAGTGCTATTCAGCTCCAAATGCCAAGCTGATGCAGAAACACCTCTGAAACCAAGCTGGTTGTGTGAGAAGAAAGACTGCTGTGCAAATAGCAATATGTGTTTAAAAGGAATGCGTTTGGGAAAGGAGATGGGGATCTCTTTGGGAAGAACTGTTTGACCATTCAGGGGATGAAGGCATCTTCCTGTGAACATTTGTACCTCAAGGCATGCAGCAGGCCACAGCTCCAGCCCTCTCTTAATGTCCATTTAATAGAAGCAAGTGCTAGAGAAGGCAGATGTCAGCACTCACTCATCTGTGCTGCCCGGAGGTGGAAGCACAACATTGCAGACACTTCTTCATAGATAGCAGACACTTTCTAAAGCCAAAGTTCAGAGTATGGGATAAAGGAATTCAGTTTCCATTAAATCACGTCCGGAAAAATCACTTCTGTATTTCTGGTGCAGTTTCATTTGCTACAGCTTTGGGGGATGGGAGGGAGGTCGTGCTGTTGGGAACAGCTCAAGACGCAGTTTGCTGTCCATGCAGGCTCTCCAGGACGTGCCTGCAGTGCTGCTGGGCCAACAGTGGCCACATTCCCACTGACCTGTGTTAGAAGCATTCAACAGTTGCTCATAAATTGCATAATTTACCTGATGAAGGGACTGAGATGGTGATTTTGTGTGAGATGTTAAGCACGAGCATGTGGATATTTCAGTATAAAATGCGTTTCTGCCATAGCACTAACCAGAAATCACTGCCATTAGGCATTTGTGGCTTTCAAGATACTTTGTGGGTGAATTGGTTCTGTTGTTGTCTTGGTGGGGGAACTGAGGTGTAGAAGAGTTCTTTATTTCTCTAAGTCAATAGCAGAGCAAAAAAAGAGTAAGAAAAGGGCAGGATTGCTGAAACCCCCATTTAATTTTGACTGAACGACTGGAGAGCCTTTAGAAAGGCCTAGGCTCAACCAGAGAGGGGCACAGTTAGTAGGGATGGACATTGTGCTCTTAGAGATCCTTTCCAGCCTCAATGATTCTATGATCCACTCCTTGGAGAAACAGGCCAACTCCTCACTGTCTTCCTGGGCAAAACCCCACAACCAAAGACATTCAGAGCTTCAGCCAGTTGGAGCTGCTCGGCCAAAGCACCTGAATGAAACTTTTTCTCCCTTTCACTTGTGAAATGGATGGGTTGGAGAAGAACCCTTGAGAAAGAGCACAGCAGTAAACCCTCTGCACTCTGATAGGGCAGCACACCATGAGCCTTATCTCATTTTAATTCGTAATTTAAGAGGTGTGTTTTAACGACTCAATTATTAGGGAAATATCTCTCATTCAGTCTCTTCAATTCCTCTTAAAAACCCATTTCTCCTGTTCTCACCTCTGGGAAGTTTAAGCACAGACAGTTTAGCTGAGAAGGAAGGGGCTACTTCAGGAAGGGGCTGCTTGCCCACCCCTGCTGTAGGCGCAGCAGCAGAGCCTCCCGCAGTCCCAGACGCGGGCTGCAGGTGGCACGCTTGATCTGCGGACTCATTTCGAGGCTCTCCGAAGCAGCAGAGCCGAGCCGTTCCGTGGAGCATCCAGCAGGTGGGCCTCGGGATGCGGGGTGTGGAGAAAAGAGCTGAAAAGCTTCAGCTGAGGACAAACCTGGGGGCTCCACCATCTCTCAGGTACCTGTTAGGAGTAAAAGCATTTGATGAAGTGCTTTTCTCAACACCTCTCTTCCCTTTGAGGCTTTTTTAATGGCTTAAATGGCAGTTTGGAAACAAACCCAATTTGCAGCTTGATGTGGCAATTCTCCCTTCCCTGTTTAAATACTGGCCCATGTTCTGCCATCAGCATGGCAAGAGTGAGGAGAGCAGCTGCTGCTGAAGCTACAGAGAAGGCAGCAGAGGATCTCATACTGCACTGAGCAGAGAAGCTGACCAGCAGGTTACACAGGATGGTTGGAGTTTCCCAAAATGAGGACAACTTGCTGGTTAGTGGTGGAATAATAGGAAATCATCTGTAGTTCAGGCCCATTGGCTTCTCAGCATCGCTCCAAGAACCTTGTGTGCTACCCTTGCAGACTGGATGTCTGGGTGTTCAGTTTGCTGGCTTATCCAGCTTGCCAGAAATATGACCAAAGGATGATTCAATATTTCAGATAAAATACACGCAGAGTTGACACATAATTAAGACAATGGTGGCTTCATGGCTCTTAGAGGCAAGACTGCCACACTTCTAGCAGAAAGCTGCAATCTCAGCCTGACACACCTGGGTGAGGTACTTGCTGTCAGTGGTGGCATTCTGTGGGCCTCCACCACCTGGAACTTCACTTGGCAGGGTCCATGCAAAGGCTCTGATTGATGACAAGAATATTAGGACTGTTCCTTCAGCAGCAGGCACTGGCTTCTCTCCAGATCCTTTGTAATTTCCACATCTCGTGTTCAATGTCTGTTTATCCTAAATTTGCTCAAATCCTGGGTATAATTCTGTGTTGGGGTGGGGGCATGTAATTCTAGTCAATGAACTACTTTTCCATAATTGCATTTGCCCACAGCTAGCCCTCTAATCTGCCTCTCCCCAAATCCCTACCAATCCTGCTGAATCCACTTACAGCTGCATATGCAGGAAGGGACCAAATCTGCAGGACTGGGGAGGGGAGGATGGGGGTCCAGGGATGTTTGTGTCCCAGCTGTCTCATCCCACTCCACTTCAATAGAGCCAATGTGGCATCAGCAGGAACCATCTGCTTGCTGCAACACCAGCATCATACCTACAAGGCGCTCATGTAACATCTTGCCCCTTTTTTTCAGGAAAGGGAGCTGAATCACCACCTTTGTCCACTGTGGGAACTTCCTCTCCTCTCACCATCTTATATTCTTTTGGAGTGTGTCCAGAGGAGGGCCACAAAATTGGGCCAAGGGATGGAACACCTCCCTGTGAGGACAGGCTGAGAGAGCTGGGGCTGTGCAGCCCGGAGAAGGGAAGGGTATGGGGAGGCCTGAGAGCAGCCTGTCAGTATATCTAATGTGTGGCTAGAAGAAAGAAGAGGGAATGCTCTTCAGTGGGGTCTGCTGTGATAGGAAAAGGGGAAATGGTTTCAAAGTAAAAGAGGGGACATCGAGGTTGGGTATAGGGAAAAAGATTTTTACACTAAGAGTGGTGAGGCACCACACAGGCTGCGCAGAGAGGTGGTGGATGCCCCATCCTTGGAGACATCCAGTGTCAGGCTGCATGGGGCTCTGAGCACCTGTGGAGCTGTGGGTGTCCCTGCTTACTGCAGGGCAGTTGGACCAGGTGGCCTTTAAGGGTCTCTTCCAACTCAAACCATTCTATGAAATAGACAATAAACACAATAACATTCTTACACTCGGAAATAGAGGTTACAGTTTTACAGTTTTTTTACATGCTTTGCTGCACGAAGAAATTCAGATAAGGAAGCAGAATTTTGGCACCTCATTTGTCTCCACTTGGTAAATCCATGAAAAGTGATGGAGTGTGACTCCATCCTGGAGGTGTTCAAGAAAACTGTGGAGATGTGGCACTGAGGGACGTGGTCAGTGGGCATGGTAGGGATGGGTTGGTGGTTGGACATGATGATCTTAGTGGTCCTTTCCAACCTTAATGATTCTGTGATTCTTTGAAAACTGGCCAATGAGCAGGCTCTGCAAACAAGTGCCTTGTAGGGAGCTCATTCCCACAGCTCCTCCATGCTGCCCCTTTCTCAGCGCAGGAAGCCATCAGCAGCACTTGCAGGTTGCCAGCTCTTCCTGCTTTGTTTCAAGCACAGCTGAAAGGCTCTTCAAATGAAGTAATCTTCATTTCTGACAGCCACAACCCGGCAAGAAAGACACAACAGCTCTCCTTGAATTGCACAGCTGCCGTTTTGCATTTTTGAGTTTGGTACCCAGGGAATTAGAAATGTCAGTAGTTCCATTTAGTTTTTCCTATGATAATATTAAAGTCTTCCAGCTGTGGGGGTAATTTCAAGCCAAAAACAAGCAAACAAAAGAGTTGAATCACAGTTTTGTGATCCTGTGATCCCCCTATAGGAAAAACCAAACCTTGCCTACACTAAAACATTAAAGGTGTTTCAAGGATAGTGTTAGAGAAACTCTTTTGTTGTGGTATCAGACATCTCCCTGGGCAGGGGAAGAAGAGGTGTCCCAGCTGAGGTCTGCTCAATATACATCATTTTCATGTTCCTACTTCAGTCCATTTTCCCTTTCAGCACAGCCCTTTTGATGCATTTCCCTTATAACTGCTCTGGACCATGGGGAACTGGCCACAGGCAGAGGCTTCTCGCTGCCTCTTCTTGCTTGGACATTCAGATGGGAGTGAGGTTGGAGGTGTGAGAGGGATTGATGCGGGGGTAGAAGATGACTACTGGGACAGAAATTGCAAAGAGATGTGAAAACTGGAGCTCTGAAGACTCTGTCTGCTGTTATCAAGGAGAACCCAGGGGCTGTGAGCCTGCAGCATGACGGGCAACAGCAAGGGTGAGGGAGCATGTTGGTTTTCTTAGAGGAAAAAGTGAGCAAGAATGACCTCGATGGAAAAATATTTTCTCTCCCTCTCTTCCTGCCTCGCAGACAAATATAGCACTACATGTTATGCAGAGGCAGTTCTCAAGCACGGCTGGAATGAGCGACTTTGGAGGCAAAGTGCTACCGCTTGTTTTTGTCTTTGGTATTGGGCTTTTATTTCCTTATTTCCTCTTGCAGCATGACACATCTCTGACAGCTGTTGCATCTCTGAGCCATAACAGCCCACACAGCATCTGCCTTGACACTAGCCCTGTCCTCGGAGCTGTGAGAGGCAGCCACCAGAGCATCACGGCGCTGCAAAGTGCTGGAGCCCAGTGTGGTGCCCATCCTGAAACCTGCATGAGGTGAAATCCTCTTGGGAGCACCTGGAACGCGATACCTTGGCTGTGGTGCTCAGTGTAGAGCCAGGAGCTCAGCAAAGGGCCATGGGCTTCCCTGGACCAAGAGAAGATGTAGGACCCAGGGCAGGGTCCTGTTATGCTGCCCATTGCAGGGCAATGAGAATAACTGTGGCTCTTCCAAACATGACTGATGGGGAAAGATAGGTTGAGCTGGAATTAGAAAAGATGCCAACTGTTTGAAGAAAGATAGAAACTGAATACTAGAAAGACCTCTCCAGCAGTAAGTGAAGGCCATATTAGACTGGTTGGAGATCTCTCCAGCAGATCTGTCCAGGAGTTGGTCAGACAATACCTGTCCACAAAGATATATAACACAGGCAATTGTCTCTCTTGGCAGACTGACTGCTCAGTCTTACATCACCCAGATGCTTTTCCTGCTGCCTCATTTATGCACTAGGAAGTACAATGAAAGCCCCAGTATGAAAGTCACAGAACATTTTTGCCTGCAGTCAAAAAGGCTGCAACGACATGGAGTTGCTCAGAAAAAAAATCATTTTCCTTTGTTTCCTGGACAAGCATGGTGCCAAACGCATGGGAGAGCATTCTTCTCCACCAAACCACTCATGTCTGAATTTTCTTCCAGAAAATCAATCAAAGGAGACAAAACTGAAGCAAACAGATCAATCTATAAACAGAGTGGTAGTCTCAGTCTTTGATGGAAAAAAAAAAGCAGCAATTGCATTCCCTGAAAAGTAACAGCAAGCATCATCCACCAGCATGGCTGTTTTCACTCCTGGTCAGGAAGCAGACCCAGTGCTCCCCATTTTCCTGTGAATGGGCTGCAAAGCAAAGCAATCAGGCAGACAAGAGTAAGTGGTCCATCCAAGCACAATAGTCAGCAGAAGAGCTGTTGCAAGCAAGGTCAGCACTCCCACCTCTGTGGGGCTTTGATTGTTCAGCTCATCTGACAGCAGCGCCAAGGCTGTGAGCAGGACAAAGTGCCACGCGTCCACGCGCTCCTCTGTTCAGAGCTGAGATTTAGTTCCCAGGAATAAGTGTGAAAACAAAGGGATATTT
This sequence comes from Lagopus muta, assembly GCF_023343835.1. NCBI lineage: Eukaryota > Metazoa > Chordata > Aves > Galliformes > Phasianidae > Lagopus > Lagopus muta. The sequence goes on from NC_064434.1 coordinate 100,159,782, forward strand.
AACAACTATTTGTGTTCCTCCAAGAAATGACATGGCCAAATGGGTTGGGATGGGACAGGAAAGAAATCATAAATGCAATTTGTTAATGCCCCTACAGAGGTAGAAGAACTTTGAGAGAAGAAATGAGGGAGATTCTCTGCTCGTTACAGAGGAGGGGTGAAGGGCATGGGGTGAGAGGTGGGAGAGCTGTGCTAGCCAGTTAGTCATCACTGTGACACTGAAGAGGTCTTTTGAAGGCTGCCACTGCCTCTCCCAAGCCCATGTCAAAAGCCAACAATAACTTTTTTGGGTTTGAGCACTCACAGCCTCCCACAGATTTTGTCAAAGTATTTTTCTTCTTTGACAAACACATGGTTTTGCTGGAAGAGCCTGAAGCCAAGCAGTGACAGATGATTTTCTGTTGCCATCAGTCATGTGGAAGAGCTGTTTGGAGGCTGCCATCACTAAATAACACCCCACACATTTGAGGAGTGATGTACACAGAGATTCAGTCTGTCTTTGGCACAACAAATGATCAATATCTCCTTTCAGATTTCTGCATCTACATCTCCTGGACCTGATGATAGGAAAACTTGGTTACAGGTGTGCTTTGACTCTGAAACCACTACATTACAGCACTGGTGATGGCACACTGATGAAACCTGACAGCATTTTTTTAAATTTATTTACTGTGATCAGAATTTAGATCTTGGAGTTATCAGGGCATACGTGGATTTTCTGACAGGGGTGGGGACTTTTTCCCCTTAATGGACACCAGCAGGTTCCCATGCTAAGCAGTCTCTCTCCAAAACCAGTTAGGGCAATACCTGCTCATGAATGATGGCACAGGTGCCATCCCCAAGTGCCCAGTCTTATCACCTCACATAGTACAAGACAATATTGGCACAGATCTGTATGCAGAAGGCCCTTATCTGCACTTTCACCCCTCTCTGAGTTGAGGTGCCTGACAGAGGAGGTCCTGGCATTCCCATGGTGCCCTACGTCTATGGTACCCTAAAGCAGAGTCTGGTCTACAAGGGCATGTTGTCCTTTCCCCTTCCAGACTGTCTCACAACCTGCTGCTTCAGGAGTTGGACTCAGTGATCCAACTCAGGATATTCTAATTCTCTCCCTGGGCCACGCATGGCAATACCACAAGTGCTTCTCCATCTTCCATTGATCTACATGGACAAACTTTCTTCTGCTTCAGTATAAAGAAACACAGCCTACAACAAGAAGGACATTGCAGATTTCTATCATTTCCTGTCGGGTGCAAAAATTCAATCTGATGACTGTAAACAAAGATTTAGTAGTCTTCCTTCACTGCAGATGCCCCATGAAACAGCAAACCCAGCCGACAATGCACAAAAATCAGACCTGCAGCTTCACTGTGGCACTGAGCTGTGATACCATGAAAAGCAGACCTGCCCCACACGCAAAGATATTGGGCATTTGGAAAAGATCATGCAAAATCAAGAGGGAAGCTGGAGACAAAATCACTTAACGGTGTCTTCCGGTCTCCTCGAGTCTATATTGCACAAAACAATGACAAGATTGAATACTATTGAGCCTCTGAAAACGAGCTGTGTATCTTAGTGCCCCAAGGAGGGCGTTTGAAGGAGATAAGCTTTATCTCTTTTCCTCTGTGCACACACACAGCATCACGCTGATGTCACAACATGTCCAGAAAATGAAAGAAAATAGACTAAAACAAGCCCGAATCTCGTAGACACATCAAAGGAGCGCAGCCAGCAGAGGAAACAAGCACACCTCTTACATCAGCCTGCATCAGGTTGCTATGCAACCGGGAAGTCAACACGTGTTGCCATGACGATGTCACTTCATCATCATTCAGTGCACAGCTCAATGGAGGGCGGCGGTGGAGCCAATGCGCACATGCCAGGACAGCAGAACGTGGCCTCAAAGGGGAGTGTGGAGGGTGGCAGCATCCTTCCCCCTTTGCTGCTTGGAAGGAAGGGCAGCATCTGGGGAAGCTTTGCGAGGGGGAGTGAATGCAAGGGCAGCAAAGCTCCAAACCAACCCCATATTGCAGCACTCGGCTAGGGATGCTAGTGATCCATCTCCAGTGGTCGCCAAACCCCTAAGGAAAACAGTCACTGTGGCCAGCAACCACTCCTTAGGATCCTCCTCCACATTTGGCTTTTGCCATACGGACTACTGCTCATTTGCAATCAGTGGTCAGTTATAGAGAAGAAAATCTTTAGGTTAAGAAAATCTATAAATTCCAGCCATTGCTCTCTTGATATTTTGACAATGTACCCAGTATAACATTTGTAATTCTTTCTGCTTATGTGGTAAACACATCCCTAGAAGTAATATTAAGAGTAAAAATGCAGATTGTTTGCCAGTCTGCTCATGCTTGGAGCAGCACCCTGCATTTGGGTCTAAGAACCACCTTTAAATTTCATTTGAAAACTGCTATCCAAATCCCGTCCGAATTCTCTCACAATCTTTTCCCTCCTTCCCGCTCGCTACACGTGTTGAGTCTGCAGGAGGAATGACAAAACACAGTCATTCTGTGCCCTTCATGTTCCTGCACTGCTCTCTGTAATTGAGATGGCGTTTGACTCAGCCATTTAAAAGAGCAAAATCTCACACCTCACATTCACACAGCTCCTTTCTCAGAAAAGGAAAGAAAAATTGCTGGCATCACACAAAAGCTTCTGTGTTTTGCTTTCCATGTATATTTTCCCCTTTGTGCTCTGTGGCTACCAGGCTCACCCAACAAACACAGAATTATCCTCTTTCTATTTTCTTCTCCTATTTCTTTTTTTTTTTTTTTTTTCTGTAGAAAATATCATAGAATGGCCTGAGTTGGTAGGGACGCAACAGCCCACCCAGTCCCAACCCCTGCCTAGGCTGGGACATGGCTGCTGCTTTCCTCTTGGCACAGGTTGAGCTGGTGGCAGGGCTGAGCACCTCTCCCAGAGACACAAACAGATGTCCCCAGCAGTGACGGGTGGCCTCGTAGGCTGCCCCAGCCAAGGGCTGCCTTCAGCAGGACTCACACACAACACCGATGTGTTTCTACCTCCCTCAGTACCAAGGGCACTGGCATTTGGGTACCTGACAGAAGCAGTGTCCGTGGGTGCAGAGATGCAGGCTCCATGCTCTCCCAAAGCAGGAACGTGGAGCTGAAGCCAGCAGCACTGCGTGTAGTCGTGCAGCAGAAGACCTGGACCGGCGTTGGATCCGTAGTGCACATCACATGAAAGCCCAGAGCTCACAGAGGATCCTGGCTTTGGAATATCCTGCTGTGGTGGCTGCTCCTGCCTGCAGAAAATACTCATCTTGTTACCATCACACATGTTTGATATACACCAGCGTTCCTGGCACACCTAGATTCCCTGCAGTGAGCTCATATGCTAATTCAGCCCCACATGGGTGAAGCCTATCGAGTTGCTAATGCAGACCAATGGCTGATAAAGAAAAAAAATTTCATTTCCATTTTCCGGCAGCAGCCCCAGCAAACAGATGTAGCCAAGTAAGTCTGACATTTCAAGCAACTACTGAGATCACATTACTGAGATGATATTTAACATGGACGGCCAAATCCTTCAAACAAAATCAATGTTCTTTTACTTAATAATACCCTTGCCACATCTTAATGACGGCTCCTCCAGCACAAGGCCTTATTTTTCTGCAGTCATTTCATTCTGTGACATCGCTGACTGCATCAGATGGTGCATAATGTTGTTTTCCTCCATTTCAATTGGATTTTGAATTCCCAGCCTCGATTTGTCAGTTGCGAGATCGATTAATCAAGGGGCTCTTAGGGGAGAAACATTTTGATTACTGAGAAGGAAGGGGAATTTATTTAAATTTTGTGTCTTCCTGCAGCATCCAATGCATTTTATTCAGTTTCCCCACCAAGCATGGACAGGAGGGCGACAAGAGACTTACAGATCAGTCCTTTTCCACCAGAGCTATTTGCTGAAACAGGAACTGACCACTGATAACCCGCACCAAGCAGGCAAGGCAGCGCTGGGCCTTGCACAGGCAGCATCCAAGAGTCAGCAAGGCAGCACTGGAGCACGAGAAGTGGTTGCAGCAGCTGTGGGTGAGAAGAGGAAGACATTTGTCATCCCAGTAGATTCACTTTCATTAGCAGCGCCCGGAGAAATTTAGTCAAGTCGTGCTAAACACTTGTGCAATTAGAGAACCTGCTGTAAGCCTCCTCTGAAAGCTGGGGGGAAAATGTTAATTTATGTATCAGCTGGTGCCTGTCTCAGGGTGAAGGATCTCTCAGAAGGGCATACTTAGCATCCTGGGCATTCCAGTCAAGCTGAAATTTTGCAGCAGACCTGGCTGTAGTACCAAAAGCACATTCCTGGCCCCTAAATGAGCACTGGCTGCAGCATATTTTCTCCCATCACCACAGCACAGCACCATTCCTTCCCACGAGCAGGCTCCCATCATTTCCCGGATATTTACATGTACCATGGCAAATCTCTCTTTGCATGTGCTTGGCTTTGCACCTCAAAACCGTGGTGGAGCACTCACCCTCCAGGTTCAACTTCACCTTTCAGCCCAAGGAATAAGGGAAAGCTTGCCAAGTGCCTTTGCATTAGGAGACTCCGCAGTGAATTTGGGAGCTCGATAAGCCAGCTGGGAGCAAGTGCCACCAAAACTCAAGCCCAGAATGCCAAGTTCAACATTTCTGAATGCCTAGGTACTTACAGCCAAGCCTGAGCATGGTGGTATGGCTTTCTCTCTTGACCGAGTCTGCACTAATATCCTTCCTTGCATGACAGCCTGCGGGCCCATATCCTCTTCAGCAGTAGCCCTACTTTGAGGGGTCACGCTTCCTCTCAGATTGATTTATCACAAGCATCTCCTTGCACACAGCCAAATGACGGATGAGGGTCTACTGTATCCTCCCTCATGGGGTGGGCTGAAGGATTTAAAAAAGAAAAAGAAAGGTTATTTAAATTGGGTCTCAAACCAGGAAAATAACATCACAAAGGCCATAATCCACTTTTCCATCCCATTAACTCTTTCTGAAGGACCTTCTTTGCTGCCAGCAGAAAATCTGGCAGGGTTTATGTGAGCCCAGCCCCTGCAGTCTCACTTAGGGGAGCAGCTGTGGGCACACTGACCTGCCATCTCCACCCTGTGCACCAATAGGGCCCATTTAGTTACTACTGCTGGCTAAATGAGGATGTGTGAAACTGCTAGGGCTGCAAGTGGATGATCAAGGTCAGGTGTTTGTGGCACAGGGCTTAAAAATAAAAAGCAATTGCAGCAGCTCTTGCAGGATAGGGACTCACAGCCAGGGCAGGAGAGAGGAGCTCTGGAACAGCAGAGCTGTCTGCATGGAGGATGGAGGATGGAGGAGAGCAGAAAATGTGCATGAGGAGCGCTGCCAGAATCAGCTCTCTTCCAAATAAATTACCTTTCTTAAGAAATATGCAGTGCGCAGAGCGGCTTCACAGTTAGTTTTGGATCAGTGTCTCTTCCTGGTTGCTGTGCAACAGAGCCTCATTTCCCAGCCTGGTCCCAGACTGACCAGTGCATCCATGCTGGGGGTACTGGGTTGGGTGGACAAATCACAGTGGCAGGGAGCTGCCCCCAGGTGCTTGGAGCAATAGCTCAGGAAGACTAATCTAGTCTCACCAATGGGTGCCCAGGTCACTGGGTGGGTTGGGCAGTGACCACAGGAACCCCACAGGCAAGCATCCAGGTGCAGTTCATGCAAAGAGTGCATACAAACATCTGTGCAGAGCACCAACGTGATGGCAGCCTGTACCCGTGTCCCTCCATCCTGGGGAAGACCCTGAGTTGCTGCACCTCCTGTCCTTTCACTCTGCGCATCACTTCCACCATCCACAAGACTCTGCTTCTTCTCATAGCCCACAGCTCAGCAGTATCCCTCTTTCAGGGCTAGATTAATACTGGCTGTAGAGTCGGGAAGCTCTACAGCTCATTTAGGTAACCTCAAGCCTGGCATTCACAGGAGAGAGCTGTTTTTTGGAAACTTGTAACAATAGCAATGAGAGAACACCTTCTGATGAAGCTTTTCCAAGCCATAACAAAATGTGGAGGCTCCAGATGGGTCAGAGAGAATGACTGCTTTGTGGATGCTACTGAGAGGCACACTGACCTTGGTTGTGATGGGTCACTAATTCACTGGCTCAGTGCAGTTTAACCTCTCTATCATTGTGTTGCACTTCAAGTGGATTCACTGTGTGAATTGCACGTACTGCTTTTGTGCCACCTTTAGCAAACGTACAGATTGTATGGAGCAGGATGCTGAACAGGTGATGCTGAGGACCAAAGGCATTGCAAGGAGCACTACAGGGACACAGAGCCATCAAGATGGTCACGGAAGTGGACCATCAATACACTGAGAAGAACATGCAGCAGGACAGCTGAATGGCCAGTGTCTGCCTCCAGCAGGCAGGTCTTCCATTTAGTATAAGTGAAGGCAGAACTGTGATCCAGGACATAGTGATTAAGAGCTTAAAAAGACAGTTGTCACGTACTAGACACTGCACAAAATCAACATAGGGCCTGCAGAGGGAGGACCACTCTGCCCAAACTAAGCTGTGTTCTCAGGTACGGTGGGGAAACATAACCACTTACAACAGTAAAAAACAAACAAGAGACTATTCACCATTCTCCTCCAGCTGTTCTATTTGCCTAAGATATCTCTTCTTAACCACTTCAGCTCATGCACAACAGCAGAAGTGCCCCTCAGGCTGTCTGATCACCTTGCTGTCTCCAGCCACACGCAGTAGGATCTCACAGGCAAAGCTGAATCTGTGTTGGCTTTCAGTTTCAAGATGAAGCAGCAATAGTGGTCCTCAAAACATTGTCAGCAGACCCCTGTGTGGTTCAGGAGACTTTCTCTTTAGCTCAACACTGGCTCAACATCAAACATCACAGCTGAAGTCTGACATGAGGATCCAGCACAGGTTCTGCTCTCACAGGCAAGGAGTTTCTGAGCGTAGCATCCGCAACTATAGCCAGTGCCAGGATGGCACTTGGTGCTACCTGACTTTGACTCCCTGAGCTCCAGGACACATCCTCTTAGAGTCACTCATATTTTTAGGTTCTTCTCCCTGATGATTCATTAGGAAAGCTAATGTTTTCCAAGTTGCTGGGCATCCAACCCTTGAGGTGGGAACTTCATGCACTTCTGATAAATATAGACCACTTCAATTATATAAATGCCTCTAATAGGCAGCATCTTGTCTGGAGCAGTTTGTCTGGAAAAGAGGAGGCTCAGGGGAGACCTTATCGCCCTCTGCAACTGCCTGAAAGGAGGTTGTGGCGAGGTGGGGGTCGGTTTCTTCTCCCATGTAACAGTGATAGGATGACAGGGAATGGCCTTAAGTTGTGCTGGGGGAGGCTTAGGTTGGGTGTTGGGAAAAACAACTTCTCTGAAAGAGCAGTCAGGCACTGGAATGGGCTGCCCTGGGAGGTGGTGGAGTCACCATCCCAGGATATGTTCAAGGTGCAAATGTAGAACTAAGGGACACGGTTCAGTGGGCAATACTGGCAGGTGGACGGTTGGACTAGATGACCTTAGAGGTCTTTTCCAACCTTAATGACGAATGTCTTCAGCGTCTCTGACTTGTTGCACCCACTTGTATTGGGTGAAGTTTTAGTTAGACATGTTTTAAAATCTGAAATGGGCGTGATCTGCAATTAGAGGCTAAGAAGAAAGAGGGCTGGGAAGTTTTGGTGTTAGAGTGGTGTTTGCCATGTGGTGGTGGGTTTTTTTTTTGCTGCTGACAACTGAAATCTCTGTTCTCAGTATGAAGGCTTTTAGCAATAATGAGAAGGGAATGAATACAAATAAGACCAAGCAGGATATAGAAAGGCCTAGATTAAAAAATAAATAAATAAATAAATAAATAAGGACTTGTTTCTTAATTGCATGTGAGAGCATTTGGCCAATCAGGAGACAACCGAACCACAGAACCAAGTTGGAAGGGACCTACAAGAATCACTGACCCCACAACAGCACCACTCAAAACCCAATCCCTATGGCTGAGATCACTGTTCCAACACTCCCTGAGCTCTGGTCAGGCCTGAGCCTGGTCTGTTCGTATAACCAGCGTTGCCTCATCCCAGGTTGAGAATCCAATACTGGTGCTTGTTTAATTTGAAGTGCTGTATCCAAATAATTTCTGAAAACACTCAAGAGAACTGGCCCTGAAATGGAGCCCTGTGTGATCCACCAGTGACTGACCGCCAGCCTGATGTAACCCCATTTATTACAACCCTTTGGGCCTGACCCATCAGCCAGCTGCTCACCTATCACATCATGCCTTTGCCTACTTGTATGCTGGGCACTTTGTCCAGAATGAGACTGTGAGAAACAGCATCATACACATCACTGAAATCTAGAAAGATCACACCGACTGACTTCCCTTGGACACAGAAGTAAGCAAAGGACTTCATACCTAGGTGTACAATGGTATAGAGCTAGAAAAGAAACCTGGTTTTGTTCAGAAAAGGTGTCTGGTTTTGTTAATAAAGCAAAGAGAGCACCTAACAGCATGTTGTGTCAATACAGAAAGCTTAAAAAGTTCATGAGCTTTTTATCAAATAGCAAGGCTAATGGAGTTGGGCTGTGATGTCACAAAAATCAGGACTGACAACTTTGGGATCTAGATGTTACTGCAACAACTGAATGGCAAAATGCAGAATAATCATTAAAACATTCAAAATACAGAAGGAAGCACAGAATTAATAGACATGAGAAACACTTACATAAACGATGTTTTTACACAGTGATTCAGCCCTTGGCCTCTGTCTCCTTGTAGCACATGCAGCAAGAGCCCCATGGACTGGGGAAGGCCTGCAGTGGGTTTGTCTTGATGTCTCTCCTCAAGGAACATTCAGGGACCTGCTAATCATAAGACAATGAAAGCCCCAGGGGACAGAAAGACATGTTTGCACATATTGTTTAGAAAGAGAAGGAGCTGCTGCCATTAAATGCATTTGGTGCTGGCTGTTTGTTTGGCACTGCTCAGCCAGGCTGTCCATGAGCTCCATAATGATGGCAAAGAGGTCTGCTGTGGTGGATTGAGAGATACTTATGACCAGGACTGTTCTGCCTATATTTGTTGTTCTTACTGTGCAAGCACACATTATGTCCTGTTATAACTTAAATAGCTTTTATGCAACAGCTTAGAACAGCAGAGCTAATTAAAGATTAAGTGTTTTACCTCCCTGGCGTTATCCTTGTCTTTACCTAACAGCCAGTGATCCAACCTCTTTCAGTCACCTGTGTTTCTTGCTGGCAGCTTCATCACGGAAAGGAGGCATGGTCCTACAATGAAGCAAAGAACTCTGCTTTTGTTCCTGGACCAGCCCTCTCCTGACATGTAACGGCTTGCCAACAGGCTGAGAAAAAGGGACGTGTGTGCTGAAACACAAGGGCACGCTGCTGTCATGGAGCTGGAGCTCCTTTGACCCTCAAAGAGGTTCTACAAAATAATGTAGCGTCGCCTTACTGACAGAAATCCACAGGACCACAGGTCTGGGGTCTGCCGGAGCCTGCAGAGGGGAATGCTGAGCACTGCTCCCTCCTCCACCTCTGGGCCTGCTAAGGATTTTTCTTATATGAAGACTCTGCAGGAAGCAGCTAATGCAAGCTCTCCTGCTCATCCACAGAGCTCATATCCAACAGATAATAAAACCACAGGCTCCTTTCTCATTAATCCCTAATTAAGCACTCTCTCACATAGCACTTTCCGTCATTAGCTGTGGTAGAAAGCTGAGAGACTGCCTTTAACCTTCACACCTCACATAGAGGCAGATCCAAGCCCTTGCTGTGATCATGTCTACACACTTCCTTATGTTTGCATTTTGGGGCTTATGGCAAAGATCCTCCTCTTTCTGCATGGAAAGATATAAAAGACAAACCTTCCTGAGAGGTCGGCATCCATCCAGAGGAGGCTGGAGAAGGCACACACTCCATGTCACCATCGAGTGACTGCAAGGTCAGGTTTGCCCTCACCCAGCATCAGGGCCCAGGCTGCTCTGCTGCAGCCCTGAGACAGATGCTCTGCAGATAAGCTCGGTGTGGAAATGAAGACAACAGATGATACACTTCCGGCTGGGCTCCTGTCTCCATTACTGCTCTTTGCTGCAGGAAAGGCTTGTTGAGTGCCCCGGTGGGCTTTTAAGCTGCTGTACAGTCATGTGGTCTGGCTGTGGCTGCAGAAGAGTCACAGCATGCCTGAGAGCTTCAGCTTTTTAATTAAAAGCTAGGGTAGGTATTTGGAGTGTAGATCGAGACACCCTGAGCCGGGACTCTTGAGAGGTTCAGCAAGGACAGACATGAACCCTCTGCCTCTGCTGTGCCTCAGCACAACCGTTCCCTTCCAACTGCACTCTATGACAAGAGTCACTCGAGCACATTATAAGCACTGACTGTGCTAATAATTTCTGGTCGAGGTAACTTGCCATCTGATTCACAGTCCTCATGAAACAAAACTGAACATTCTGCCAGTTGTACTGAACCAAACGGGGTGTGCTGAGGGCAGACAGAAGGCGAGAGCTTTAGCTTTCTTTACTACTATTTTCTTTAATGCCAGGTAAGACATGCACTGAACAAAATATTGTATATTTGAGCCCTGAGGAAACAAAAAGGAAGTGACAACAGCCTTTTCAGAGAAACAAGCCACTCAGTACAGAGTAGAGCACACTTCCACTTCTGGAGACTGATTTGAATGCTCAGAGCATACACAGAAATCCCAAACATCACCTCCAGCTGTAAAAACAGCTACCAAAGTCTCTGTTTATTACAGTCTTTCTGACCACAATGAAGCAGCCACATTAAAGTCATTACCCTTGTTACTCTGTTTGATAAAAGGGCCACAGCAATTCCTAAGAAACAGACCTCTTACCCTTCCACACCAAATTAGTTTCCAGACAATGGAGAAACAAATCACACTGAGCCTGCAAAGCCATATCAAAACAGGTCCTATAAGTAAGTGAACCTTGCCACAAACTACTTTTTGTCTAATTACACTGATGGTAAAAGGCGAGCAATTATCTACATATCAATACTTAACGTGCTTTTACAAGCCAATTCTTGAGCAATATTGGCTAAGAAACCAAGCCAGGCTAATACTGAGCTATAGCTCCGGCCTGCCCAAGGGCTTCTGCATCACTTTATGGGAACAGCAGGGAGTGTACAATCTTCTCCACTTCCTAGGAACAGAAGGGAAATGTCACCTCAACAACCGTAACAGCCATAAACCAGCAACCAAGTACCTGCAGATCAAGACATCAGTGTGAGTGGAGACAAGGCTCCTTAAGGATGCATACCGAATATGTGACACAGTAAAATGAAAACAGTGAAGTTAAACACATGCAATGCTTCAAGACTTTATTGTTGCTGTAGAGTAATTGATACATGGTTAAAATACCCTAATATAACCAATGAACTTTGAAAACTAAGGCTTTCTGTAGGTCTGTAGTATCCTGGCATTTTCTTTCATACAATGTACATATAAAATCAAGTTATAAAAACACTCATCTTTTTTAAACAACAGAGATGTACGCAATGCACAGAGCTAGAAACTACATTTCGTATGATCAAGACAACACCTTACAGACCAGCTTGGAGCCCCACAGCTTTGAACACAAGAGAAATGTCTTGGTTTGATGCTCTGTTAGCCAGAAGAGTTTCAGCACAAACACAGATGAGAGGACTTCAACTTTCAGTTCGGAGCAAAGAGAAAGAAACCCACAGCACAGATGAGGAAACATTTGAAGGAACAAACAAAGAGTATCTCCAAAGGCAGGAAAAGCAAGTTGTGTTTCTCAAATAACATAAGGAAGACAGCAGAGATGGAGGCCCCATAGCAGGAGTAGTCGTGGTTGAATGACGTGCTCTGTCTACCGGGACTGTGAGAGGACACAAGCCATGAGAAACTGGGCTGATCAGTAAGATAAACCTGGGTGCCAATATGAGGTCCACAAAAGGTAGACGTGTGATTGCTGGAGTACTAGCACCTTTAATCTAACAGCACTGAGAACACTTCAAGTGATTCACCCAGCATGTCTTAGTAACTGGAGTCTGAAAAAGGAAATGGTGAATAACAACAAAGTATTCTCCCCAAAATATGCATATTAAAACCTTTCGAGTAAAAGCTCTTTTTGACCAAATAGGAAAAGAACATACACAGAAGGATCTTCCTCATCACTTTAGTGACTTTTTAAACACAAAAGCTGATTTTTTTTGTCTTGCATTTCTAATTGAAAAATGAGGCACGGCGTCCAGAAAGTCCTGCCTGTCTCAAAGTCAAGAGCCTTCCCTGCGAGGAGGATTCCTCCCTTACCATGGGCTCTCCTACTGTATGCAGCCAGGCAGTGCAAATGCAGCATTTAGAGCTAACAAGATGAAGATTATTTCTGCTCACTCTGAATCCACGGGAGAGGAGGATGAATTACAGATTTGCAGGACATTTCCCACATTACATCAGTTACACGTTTGGCTCCAGCCGGACAGAAAACTTGTAAGGGTCATCTCTGAACCGCATTATATTTCATTTTCAGAATTGAACTCTAATCAAACACAGATACAAAATACTCTAGAAATCCTTCCCTGCTTGCATGACCAGGACTCACACTGATGTTTCTGGTATGCTTTATGGTGTCACCAAGTTCTCTGAATGACTGAAAATGTGTAGCTGGTATTTATGTCACAGCTGCCCTCTGAAGTCATTCCCGAAGACTTCTAAGGCTGTTGGTGTGCCCCAGCCATGGCTGCTCCTGGTGTGAAAGCACAGCCATGGCTCAGGACAGACTCAAAGCCTTTGGGTCTCCTCTGCTTATCTATAAATGCCAATTTTAGTTTTTCCCTTGTGGTGACTGTTATGTGGACATACAAGGAACTGCACCAAAGCAGAATACTAAGGGAAAAACACCAGCTATGCAGATCTAGGCTTTTGTCTAAATGCCTTTGATATCACAAAATGACATTAAGGAACATCACCGCACCACAGAAGAACTGCAACAAAACAACAGTTACCCGACTTTAGGGACTCCCATATAAATATGAAAAATCATTTAGAAACATAATCCTAAATATAAACCTACTTTTATTTATCTTTTAAGAAAAAAAGGATTAAAAAATTAGAATAAAACCGATGGCTTCAAGTACTTTGTGCATAATAAACAGTTATTATAAGCACGGATTAAAAAATACTTGTCACCTTGCGAGGGACAGTCGAATAGAGGCTGGTGATTCATTCAGAAATGGCCTTTGATAGAAACACAGGAGACAACATGTTCAGTGTTGTAGAAGAAACAAATGTACCTACAGTGCTGACCCAGTGCTTGAAATAGGCAGTTCGTATTTCACAGCAGAACAACTCAACATACAGTCAGGCTCTTTTGGTTTAGCTCAATTAAGTCTCCATGCAATAAACAACAAATGTTCAGGAAGTCCAGGAAGTTCTGCAGCAATACATTTGACCAAGTGATCTGACATTGCTGAGGCTGAACAAGTCTAACCTGAAGTGTCTCCTAAGTGCTGGCAATGTTTGTACCTTTTATTGTAGATATTACATTCATTACACTTGCAAAGTGCATTTTCAGAGTTTAATTTGGATTTCATGATATTTAGAAAGCCTCAATATCATGAAAAGAAGGAAGCGTGTTACAGTGGGAGCCTCCCAAAATAATAAAAGCTTAAAAGTGAAGAAGTATGGAAAAGAAGTGATGCAGTCAGGCAATGCAAGATAATTCTGCAAAAACAAGCTGAAACTCAGTTTCCCTTTGCTGTCATGGTCTGAAACCCACCTTTTCCAATACTCATACAAAGACAACCATTGCATTGGATACATTCCAACAGGTCTGGCTGGCTTACACAGAAAAGGCAATTTTCTTCTTTATGCATTTGGACAACTGAAATGTCTACAGAAGTAACGTGAGAATAAACCAAAAAAGCCTTCAAAAAACAAAAAAAGATACCTTGCCTTCTCCAAAAATAAAAAAAATTAAAAAAAAAAATATCATCAAATAGTGTCTATAATGAGACCTCTTTGAAAAATCATTTACCAGCTACTCCAGAGACAGACACATCTTATTGCCTCTACCAGAAAAAAAACACCAATAAAACAACAAAAGCCAGCTCCCCTATCCTGCAGCTCTACGTACTACAGCAGGAACACATCTCCCACAGCTAAGAGGGACACCAAACCAGCACCAACAGTGAAAAATCAAAACCTAGCTGCATAGATCTATTAAATAATCAGCAAAGACAACTGGAGGCAAAGCCAGCACTGTTTCTCAGACCACAACACAATACTGGCAGGCCTAAAAACCCTTTAAGTTCTGACTGACTGAGGCAGAGCAGGTTGAATAGCGTGCTAGGTTCAGTAGTGTTGGAAGAAGCTGAAGTCAAAGCATTTTAAAGTAAGTGTGACTATTTGAAACAGCAACAAAAAGAAATGGAACATCCTCTTCCAGCTTCCACCTACCATCAAACCACTGTTAAACATAGCAGCTTTTCCAATCCGGTGCTTCATGACAACGTGATTGTACAGAAGTAACACATCTGTCTTTCTTAGCCGGACAGCTGGGATTTGTACATGGACTTTCAGTGCACCTCACATTTATTAACATCCCTTTGATTGTTCAATAATCCAGCAACGTGTTTCTTAATTACAGCAGAATGCAGTTGCTAGCTGCTCGCAAGAGCAATGCTGAAATTACATTCAGAGATAAAAACTATCATTTTCACACGCAGTGATAACTAACGGTTTTCCTTCTTGTCACAGAATTAAGTGCAAATGTCTAGCAAACAATGACAATAGTAAAAGACAATTCTCATGCAAAAATTCTCTCCTGTCCATAAAATTTGCAGTACGTCCCAAAGCCACCCATTATTATGCCCTTCTTTACGCAAGAAGCTACTTCTCTTTAATTTTTGTGTCGTTAAGTTTCTGTTGCTTTTTAAAATATTGATGACAAGCAAGTTCAATTAGTTCCAGCCCACCAAATATCTTTTGCTGCACAACAAAAATGATTATCACGGCTGCAAAATACCATCGTGCAAAGCTGTACAGGTACAGCAGTGCAAACGTACCCATTGGGAACACCGTCCAATACAGGAGTGAGATGCACTTGACTGCCAGGACCCTGAGCTCAGACTTACACGGGGGAATAAAGCTTTGCCCCGTCTCATCAAAGCACTTTCCACCTTCATAGAAGCGTCGAAGTCTCTCCTCTTTCTCTTCCCAACGCTTCTGGCACCAAAGCTGCAGCTCCTCCTTAGAAGTGGGCACTGTCTCTACAGGGTATCTCTGGACATGAAAGTGAATCTCCTTTGGGAAGTTTCCATTCAAAAGGTGCTTCTCCGTCTGAGGAATGTTTTGGGGGTATGCCACAGTTATGTCATGGATAGCATCAAGATTGTTACCTGGAAGAAAGATGTGGGGAAAAAGATCAATACAGGCCGTACAACAACCAGAGTGCTAATTCACTTCAAGGCACATTGAAAACTGCCAAAATTGTAGAAGGAATCCCAAAGATACGCCAGCTATGCAGAGATTGTTTTATATTCTGGAATCCAAAGGCTGAGAGGTCAGATATTTCCCATTCACTACCTCCTCTGAATTGAGCAAAACCTTTGGAAACAAAATGACACTTGCACAAGCTAATGTAGAATTACAACACGGGGACTAAGGGGATAAAGTCAAATCAGAAGGAGAAAAGATGCAAATCTGATCTTGGAAGAAGAATAGAGTATGCACATCTAATCCACTAACACACATTTCCAAAACAGTCATATGTGTGTTGCAAACATATCTTTAACTCATCAAACATAACCTACTATGTACTCCTGCGAACAGAGCAAAATATTTAGTCTGAACTTTGATCTGAAGCAAACAGCACACACAGTCCTAATTTACCAAAGATCTGCAAGAACATGCATGGAGCACACACCAGTTTAAATACCACTGGGTTCATTAAGTCTAGGGTGACTGACGAAGGCTGAGGAGCCTCTCTGTAGCTCGTCCAGCTTTGCAGAGCACTCCATCTAACACAGTTCTTTATGTTTGACCTGGTATTCCAATGGGGTGAGCTGTGGCTTACTTCATTCCAGAGCTGGTAAACACAAAGTGCAGTGCAAACAGTGGAGAAGCTGAGCTTTATGTAAACCACATACCACTATCTGGCCAGAGTTAACTCTTTGAAAAGCAACTTTGGATTAGAAATTCAAGGAATACTGATGAAAAAAACGGATCTGCATTACCATGCCTGATCAAGCCAACACTCCAGAATGGACAGCACTATTGCCAAAGCTGTTTTTACAAGCATATCTCTGTACTAACCATTTTTACATGGATGCTCTTCCCAGTATTTTCTTTGCCCTCAGCCTTTGCCTAGACATTCTTTTCAGATTTCATAATCTAAATTCTGCTAGTATAAAGCTGATCTAAAAATAGGTGCATGGTGCGCTGGACATTGCATAACTGTTAAGTTCTGCCAGCAGTGATTTATCCTGTGTTGCTGTTTCTATTTTGCTGGCTGTCTCAGGGCAAAATAGAATTGGAGACTAAATGCTGTCTGTAGTTGCAGTGTCTGAAGACATTTTTTCTCATAGATTATGTTAATTCTTGCAAAAACAAATATAACAACTTCTTCTCAGCTCTGTTCTCCCTTTCCTTTTGCTCTCCTTCTTCACATCTTCAAAAATGACAGAAACAGAACAGAGACTTTAAATGGCCATGTTCAAAATAAGTTATCTAAAGTTCAACTCCAACTATCACAAGAGAGGAGGAAAAAAAAAAAACCCTATGCCATCCATCAGAGTATTTTACAACGGTAGCTTATTATAATGGTCTCTCTCAAGAGAGTTTTGTGTCTTGGGTTTCTAAAGAGCAACCCAAAAAAGGCGTAGTCTTCCTGAGATTCCCATATGAATAAAAGTCTTCTGTGAAAAGTTCTTTGGGCTACTTGAGTGTCTCACTCACCTTGCAGTCATTCGTGTCTCTGAAGCTAAACAGGCAGTTTGTCATTACTCTACAGGATGTGCAAATGTTCTTGGAATATCAAAGCTTTACACAAACTTCCACATCATCGTAAGAATTGTGTTAAGCACTGAACAGCTTAGTACTAGATTATTCTGATAAAGAAGCATTTATATCTTGTACATCTTATTAACTCTTCATCAGACTATTGCTTTTAACATACTTCTTATTATACGTGCACATCTGGTTGATCATGGTATCTTTCCTAGCTCGAAAACTTGCTTGGGATGTATCTAGAATTTATGGCTGTCCCTTGTTCAGAAATCCCCACCTATGAATGTGGAGCAGGACTTCACCACATTCTAAAATGTTTACATTACACAAAGGTTTCTAAATAAGCTACCCAGAACAAAGCTCCCAGAGCTGCATACAAGAGGGTGAGCTCTATATTTTCTGCATCACAAACAGGGAAATTAAAGCAAATGATGATGAGGTGATCACAGACTCACAGATCGGCCTGGGTTGAAAAGGACCACAATGATCATCTAGCTTCAACCCCCTGGTATATGCAGGGACAACAACCACCAGACCAGGCTGCCAAAGCCACATCCAGCCTGGCCTTGAATGCCTCCCGGGTGGGGCATCCACAACCTCCTTGGGCAGCCTGTTCCAGTGCATCACCACCCCCTGGGTGATCCGCTCAGTGTGGCCAACTTGAATCAGCATCTTCTAACAGCCAGCTGCAAAGTTTACCTATTAAACTCAATTTTACTCAAGAAGAAATTACGGTTATTTCAGAGGTAGATTTATCACATCTGGAAGCACTGAAACATCAGAAGGAAAAGATTAGAATACCGGGTTTCACATGCAAGAGCATCAGAGCCTCTCAACAGGTCCCTTGTTTGGGTCATGCATATTTAAAAACACACAAAAGGCAGACTGAAACTTTAATTCCCTGGTGAGGCAGGCAGGTGAAAAGGACCAGCTTCAATCAGTTTTCTACAGCTGTTGAAAGAAGCATGCCCTGCCATTTGTTACGTGCAGTGAAGCTGCTGGATCCACACCATACACTTGAACAAAAGAATTCTGCATATTCTCTGTTGATACGTCAACAGTATTTTAGAATATGGCCAGGGTCTGTACATCATTTCCAAATGTGCTACAAGTGAATCTGCTAGAAAAGTTACTGCAGCAGATGAAACCACACCACCCATGAACAAGGACAAAACTCCCTTAGGCTATGTTTAATCAGGCAGTTTTGAAGATGCATCCTTGGCTAGAGCACATTTACCACCTCTGTTGCTCTCTGAAGTTAAGCTGGTTCCCTCTGCAGCCTGAAGATAGCTAACAGCAAATGCTTCAAATGAACAGCAAGGTGGAGGACAGTGAGTGAAAGAGTGATCCTGACTAGAGATGCATTGAGGTGACTGAATTTAAAGATCCACTTAAAACCTCTATTTCTGTACATTTTAAGAAGAAATCGCCCTAAGGGAAGTCACCCCGTTCTACTTCTCCACTGGATCAAAAAATGAAGTGAATTAAATGTGTTTGTTCATAGTTTAAAGAAGCTGCCAGTGGACAAAGCCCCTCTTTACATTGCTCTTTGTGATGTTCACACGATCTTTATTCTGCTCTTACCCATTTCCACTCACTGTAAGACTTGTGCCCCAAGTGTTGTGTGTTGACTGAATGCGACCTGACCTGCAGTGCGTCTTCCTAAATGACCTAAAAAGCATGTTGTAACTCAGGCTTCTGAAAATTCAGTGCAACTGTAAGCCAAGTGCTAGAAACTGTAGGTGATGAGCTATGCTGCTTGTTTCTTTCTTATGTAATAATAAATCTCTAATTATAACCATGGCCCTGCAGCCAGTCACTGCCAGGGATCCCCAAAGAACCTGTCCTGGTAACAAGGACAGAGAAAATCAAATAATATTCACAATGTTGCCTCTGAAATCTAATTTAACTAAGAAACCTCCATTAAGGCAAAAATATGTCAGGTAGCTAGCCCAGTCCTTCCGGACAAACACATGAGTTTCAGTAGCTTTACATCCTCATTGCTTTCACTCTGCAGAATTAGACCTATGAACATTATTCTGTCCTACGCTTTACAGAAGCACTTCAGAAAAAGAAAGGTTACTACTGTGCCCAAGAACAATTATAAAATTTGTTTGTAATTATTCTTAAGCAGCTACAAATACAAGGTGAATGATTAATAAACGTTGCAATCTCTATGTTGGGATGACAGAATGGCACAAAAGCCACAAAGTTATTTTTCTCTTTAAATGTTCTGTCCACCAGTCAAAGTGATTGATGTTTCAGGATATGCTGATACACAACATTAGTTTAAGCAACCACAATGCATAGTTGGTTGCTATGGGCACTGAACTTACAGGTGGCATAGAAAGAATTTACCAGGATCCTAGCCAAGAGAAAAAACATCAGAGAATGATGCCTTCTTTTAAAAAAAAAATTCCAGCAGAAAGTTAGGACATGATCTCTCACCACACCAGCTGTTCCATCAGAATTGTTGTTCTGTGTCACAGAGTCAGCAGTGGTAGCCCAGTAGATGTGAGGCTGCCCTCTTTTCCACCAGTTTTACACAGACAGATATACATACAACCTGATCTCAGCTGACCCCAGGCCCTATGCTGCTGGGTTGAACCTTTTGATCCCTCTAATAGCCAACTTGTCACCATCTGATCTTCCCAGCATCCAACTCATACATATAGCAGCTTCAATAGCTGTCTCCTGAATATCCCATAAATCCCATATAATCCCCAAACACTCTCCTCTGCATCCCACAGTGATCCCTAAAGTCCTGCAAGGAGTAATCCCCCTTGGTCTACAAGGTGATGGGCAGGTGCCTCCCTCACTGACACACTGTGATGGATGCCCACCCCAGCTCATGGCTGATGGCTGCCCCATGACAACCCTAGGGGGAGGCAGGACAGGACTCTAATTCTCTGTCTGTGTTTTGGGATTTTCCTGCCTACTATTACATCCCTGTGCTCCTCTGTGTGTGCACAGACCAGCCCTTTATCTCACAACCCAATATTATAAAACCTTATAACCAGGGGTCTCTTCTTAGGTTCAAAGTAAAGACATCACAGGTAAATTTGGAATTCTTTTAATGATGTGTGTTAAAAAAACCCAAGGTCAACACAATATATTTCTAGGGGAAAAAGGAGTCTGAATATAAAGCCCGGATTAAACTATTTTAAGCCTCTTTCAAATACATTTGGAGCTGCAGTTGATGAAAATTGCCAGAACTGATGCTCAGCCCAAGAACACAGTCCGAATTAAGAAGACTGGTCGCTCACCCTCATCCCCTGCAGTGTAAGGATCGCTGCTCACTCCTCAGCAATGACTCACGCTAGTGACAAGGACGTTTTCTTGCTCATACCTGGAACAGAGCAATGCTGAGCAAGCTCACTGTGAGATCTATATAGGCAGTGACTTGAGGGCCAAAATGATGATTCAGAGCAGCAGCTCTTAAAAGCCAAAATGGCCATCACTGTGCCAAAAATGAGGTAAATCCATGTAATGCACTACTCAGGCTTTCAACAGTCTGGAAGGTGAACAGGTAGCTGAGTCTCCTCAACATTAGCAGTGGTGGCTATTATCCATTTCCATTCCTAGTGAGGATCTAAGCAGCTGGACTTCATCCCACTTTACTTACCACTGACACTACCTTAAATCGTACGAAGATTATATGGTCTCTTCCCTTGCATTAATATAGTAGAGAAGATGCTATTCTTAACTGCAGTTCATCACAGAGCAGTGAGCTGATGAATGGTGAAGTCAAAATGAGAGAGGCATGCTAAGGTGCTTTCACAACAAAACAGTCATGATAAACTTAAGATAAACCGTTCTGTGAATATACACAAGGCCCCTGAGCCTCGTCCCTTCCATCTCCCACCACAGTGTAATTGCAGCACACCTATCCCATAATCACACAACTCTGAATGCATCACACATCTTCAGACTTCCATAAACATCACCTGTAGCTTTTTCACCCTCCCTTCAACAGCACAGAATCGTTTGCGTTGGAAGGGATCCTTAAAGGCCATCTGGCCCAACTCTCCTGCAATAAACAGGGACACCCACAGCTCCATCAGGTGCTCAGAGCCCTATCCAGCCTGCCTTTGAATATCTGCAAGGACAGGGCACCCATCACCTCCCTGTGATGCAACCTGTGCCAGTGCCTCACCACCATTTCTTTAAATAACTTTATCCGCAATATATTTATATATATTTCCTTAGGAAAACAGGCAGAGGAGCTCAGCATCTGTAAACAAACATAATGAAAGCAAAGCTAAAAATGAGTAGAACAGATTGTCTACACTGCTCAGTATCTGATTTTTTACACTAGCTTTGAGACAAAGATACATTTTTGGACATTAAAACAAAAGTTACCTAAAACAGCTTACTAGGAAATATTACTGTGTGGGCTCCTGAGATTTCAGTCATTTTTCTTTGAGAAAAATACGTTCCAGAGTATCAAAATGGAGCAGATTCAAGAATTTACAGCTTCTCTTGGGAAGCATCATCTTTGCTGAGATTTAAAACTTCAGGCAGCCCTCTCTAAAGCAGCAGTGTCAACCACGGTTCACCTAAATCACTTTCAATTCAGTAGCTATTGGAAATCTTTTTTGGCTAAGTGCAGCAATCAAATAAGCAAACAAAAAAAGACAGAAGGATAATGATGACCTTGATTAACAGAGAACAGTAATCCTGCATACCAATTCTTACTCTAGCTATCCCTTTTTCTATTGGCCCTGTGATAAAAGGAGATACAGAGACCTTCCTCCAGAGAAGATGGAGTTCAGGCACCAGCACCTCTTGTCCCTGAAGCTGGAAGCCAAGTTTTCTGGTCAGCAGCAGGAAAAAGCAGCGCTCTGGGTGCTGTGCATGGGAGCAGGGGTCTGCTGGGAACCATCCCAAGGTACCTTTCACTTGATAGTACAGAGATTGGGAGGTGTAAGGACATCCTCAAAAGTGTCAGCATACATTACATAAGTTTAGGTGTTTTGTTCAGTACATTCAAACCACAGTTTTGCAATCCGATGCCACGTGTCGAAAACGTGCAAGAAAACATCACTAACTGAAGCTGTCTATGGAGGAAACAGGGAAGGAACTGTTTTTACCTCCTGACCGTAGAGTTCTGCTAAATAAAACGGGTCATGCAGTTGCTAGTCTGATCTACCAACCTTGTACATTGCTCTAGAATCATCTAAACATACAGAGAGTACAGGCAGCGGTGCTGAATTTCACCTGTTTCACAGCACTTCAGAACCAGCATCAACATTTTACAGCTCCAACCCTCCTCACCATCTCTCTGGATACTGGCCTTGGGATCAAAGTCAGGTGTGAAATGCTGTGTGTCACTACTGGGTGATGCTGCAACCACTATTCCAGTGATTTCAGGAGCCTCATCTGCTGTGTGTTCAGTGTGTGAGCACATGAAGGAGGGCTGTGCAGGGGAAGTGAAGGACCCAGCTATCGTGATAAGGAATGCGTTGACCAGAAGGCTCCATCTGCAAGGCTGCCAGATGGTGGCTGCCCTTCAGTCTTCTCTCCTAGAATCCAAAGGGTTATTTAGGAACTGCAAAGTGAAAGCTGTTTGTGCTATTAATAAAACACAAAATATGTGGAGAGGAGGGAGCGAAGGGATAAAAGGGATGGAATAATAAGTTATTTTCAGTCAATAGGGATGACCAGGCACAACTGACTCACCACTCTTTACTCTATCATTCCTGAACTATATTTATCAAATCCAGATAACAAATATACCATATTTATTCCCTTGCCTGCCTAGCTTCCCACACTTCATGTCTGCTCCACGATATAAACATGAAATTTGGTTTTCAAATGCACGTTACACACTAGAAAGGAGAAAACATATTGTTTCTAAGTCACTATTACTGATTTGTAAATGATGTTTCATGTAAGAGACAGACTCTGACGCACTGGTACACCACTCATCAGCTCCACTGAGCTTTAACATGAATTTCCTGGCAAACGGACATGAAAATCACAATTAAGTTTGAAATAAAGATAATTTACTGTACTGCAGTGAAATCCTTCTAGAAGCATCACATGCAGTCTGCCTTGTCAGAAGGTATCTTTGCAGAAAGACAAATTTACATTCACCAGGAAAGAGCTGAACAGCTGTTTAGTTGTTTGTTAAAACCAAAGAAGTTCAATTATTCGTACAAGTACTTCAGTAAAGCTACACATCATAACAATTAAGCAAAAGTAAGGTATCATATAACCTTAAAATACATCCCATCTATATATGATGCATGAACAAACAACTCAAGCTGATTCTTATCTTGTAACACAACAGGCTATCCTCCTAATTTCTCAGTTATTTGGTAGGCATTTGAAATCCCTGAGAATCTGAGAAAGAGGCAATCCATCCACGTGTATTTCTTTGCACTCTGCCTAGATGAACAATCTCTCTGCAGCACCGATGGAATTCAGCATCAATCTCTGGAACCAAAACCATATCCTTACTGGAGGCAATCCAGTCCTGCTACAATCCAGCTGCTGCATCTGAAATTTCCACTGCCATGACGACTGGCCTCACTGAGTTAACAGTCAAACAAAACACTCTGGAACAGTTTACATACACAACTGCCATACCAGTGATGTTCAGAATTGTAGGACATCACTGCTACGTGAACAGCAGTTCACCTTTGAGCCAGCTCAAAGTCTGTAAGTACTGGGAATAAAAAGTGATACGTTCCTAAAGCTGTCAGGAACAGCAGTATGTATCAACTGTCACGTTACAGCTTTCAGCATCCCAACTAAAATAAAAGCATTCAATGGGCTGCCTTTCCCTATCTCCCTGTTCAACTTATTTATTTCCTCTTTGTCTTCCAAAGCCCTTGCTTATATTCTTTTCAAACAATTTTTTTTTTTTTAAATGAATCTGGGATTAGCCAGGATGTAGAGTAGGAATTTCTCATGATTTTCTCACAGTTTTTAATGTTTTTCAAATTGTTTTAAATGCAGGACCATTAGGCTCCAGCTGATCTGCAGACTGACCCTACATTTTGAGTCTCGTCCTTTGTGAAGTGGTTGCAAAGTCAGCATGAGATGGAGCATGAGGATTAAAAAATAATTCACCACAAATATTCAGAAGAAAGCAGCTGTTGCACAGTAATCATCTGATCAAAGTGTATCCTATCTTTTTAGGAATGCCACAGAGTTGTCACTTCTGGTCAGACCCTTAGTTCGTGCAATGGAACAATGGCACTGAGTAGCATAACGTTATCCAACTGTATTGCAACGGTAGCAATAAATAAATAAACAAGGGCTTCTACTGAATTACATTCAATCTCTTCTATGATCAAGATAAAGGTTCAGCTTAATTGCCTTCCCTTACTTCTTCTCCCTTCTTAATTGCTACAATCTGTTAACTCAGTGCATGCTGCTGTTTTTATCACTACCCAGAATCAGCCGCTAGAGAGTAGTCTTTAGCTGCTCAGTGACCTTCTACTTTTAGACAGACTTGCCCTCTTCAAACTGTCCCTGGCATCACTCATGGTCACTGACCCTCCAGGAGCCCCAGTTGGAGCAACCTGGCATCAGAAATAAACTTCAAGTGGAAGCAAGGCTGCAGGTAGGCTAGATGATACACCCAGAGCCACTGTATCTGGGATACAGGAGAAGAAACTCAAAACACTCACTCAAAACTTTTGAGAGATTCAGTGTTACAAATAAGGCCCATACCAGTCCAAAATAATTGATGAAAATGTACCCTGCAACAGAAATAGAATATAAACTAGACGTTGAAAAAACACCTGCTAGCAGCCACCTCAAATATTTGAATGGAGTGTTTCTACAGACATCCTGAGCCAATCTCTCCCATTTCATGCCTCACCGGTCTGTGCTATTGCCATTCTTGGTCACAGTGGTTTGTTTTCCTTTCAGCGCACAAAGTGAAAGGAATGCAGAACAGCACCAGCAGTCCGACAAGAAGGTACAATTTCAGCACAGAGAAAATCGTTAGGCTTATAACTTCCTTCTGATTGATACACAAAAAAGCCACGTTATCCATTTGCTCCACCCGGTTTAAAACGCAGGGCAAGGATTTTGCTCTGAGAACATGTCACATGCTACCTTTTGAGGAACTTCTGCCAAGAATGTGTGTTTTATGATCTAAATGTGCAGCTGAGGCATATTTACACAGAAGCAAGCTCATCTATACATCTCAATAGGTGGTATCAGTCTAGGGCAGAGAGGCACTTGGGCTTCAATTAACCAGCACAGCCTCTTGAATTAATCGACAAAACACAGCCTCTAACCTTATACACTCAGTTATTTAATGGGATTTAATCCCTTGAGATTCAACTCTAATACCACTAATTCCATTTCCATGTTTTTTTCCCCTGTTGACCAACAAAACAAAACATAGACCCCCCCCAACACTAAAGTGTACAGCACTGCAAATAACAGGCATGCAGGCCCACGACTGCGTGCACTGAGAGACATGGACGTATTGTACCCAATCCCCTGGTGCTAAAACAGTTTTCCACCAGACCACAACACACAAGTGGACAAATCTCATTAAATTTAATCAGCCTGGTACTTGGGGGAGCCATCTTAATCAGTAAGGGATTTAATGAAAAGCCGCAACTCCTATGAATAGTCTTTAATTACGACTGACTAATATTTATCCACAAAGAAGAATTTGTTTCAGGATTAGTCTGAGGACCTGGAAGAAGCCAAAGACATCAATTTAATAATGGAATGCCTAATTAAAGTATAATGGAAACTTAATTGTGATATGCTGCTTTGTAGCGCACATGATTTATTTAGAACAATTGCTTTTCACTGGGCTCATTAGGGAAAGTTAAACAAAACACAATGGTAAAAAAGAAAAGGGAAAAACAGACAAACTGGAACTTCGATGATGATTATAATCAGCTGATGAAAGATAGCGACATGCTTGTCAGATAAAGCACTGCCATGCCTTTGCAGGCTGTGGTTAAAAGTGTTTTAAAAGGGTAGTAATGATTACACAGTTCCTT
Organism: Lagopus muta; assembly: GCF_023343835.1. Classification (NCBI taxonomy): domain Eukaryota; kingdom Metazoa; phylum Chordata; class Aves; order Galliformes; family Phasianidae; genus Lagopus; species Lagopus muta. Next base: position 100,185,772 of record NC_064434.1, read on the forward strand.
TGCTCCCTAACAACGTGGGATCAGTCCCAAGCCCTACTGCAGCTACTTGGTGGAGCTCCACTGTTGCAAAAGAAGCCATCAAGTTGAAGGGTCTTTGGACTCTCCTCAGTCAGAGTAACCTCACGTAACACACACACCCTCACAGAATCATACAATGGCTTGGGTTGGGAGGGACCTCAATGATCATCAAGCTCCAACCCCCCTGCTGCGGGTAGGGCCACCAACTTCCATACCTAATACTGGACCAGGCTGCCCAGGGCCCCATCCAACCTGCCCTTGAACCTCCAGGGACAGGGCATCCACAGCCTCTCTGGGCAGCCTGATCCAACCTCACCACTCTCTCTGTAAAGAACTTCCCCGACATCCAACATAAATCTTCCCTTCTGCTAGGGCAGAAATAAGAAGATTAGCTTATGGTTTTGTTCCAACTACTGCTGTTCATAGGGATGCTTTAGAAAATCATGTCAGTCAATCCTTCAAATGAAAATGAGAAAAGATTGCAGAGTGCCGACCCAGACATTCCCATGTCTAGATGGATGCTGACTTCTTAATACCCATCTTTGTACTTCCATGTATGTGATGCTATCAATCTGCCAGTCTGAGAAGTAAAACCCAATTCTTATCTCAAGCAAAAGTAAGATGTGGGGCCAGTGGTTCATCTTCAGATCTGGTCTCATTATTTCCACAGTGAGGCTGAGAAAGACCATTCATCCCAGTTCGCAATGACCCAGTATTGAGCCAAATGTAGCATTCTGTCAAGGCAAGTAAGAACAGGTTGAGGTTCATAATCAGTATGTTCAACCTTCTTGTTAAAGCCACGGATGACAATGATCTGCTCCTTTTTAATGCAAATCAGAAGATAATCACAGAATAATCCTGGTTGGAAGAGACCATATGGACCACTGAGTGCAACTCCTGGCTCTACACAGCACCACACAAAATTCACAGACCACAGGAGTTTTGTGAGGCAGAAGATCACGATGTGCCTTGCAGTGACTCCACCAGACAACCTACACCTTTGATATTTTATCACAGGTGGGCTGAGAACATAACATTTCAGTGCTGCCTGATCTGGAAGTGACAAGTGTGGGAAAAGCAGAAAGCCATGGTCTTGTAACCCCATGCTGGTAAGTGAAAACAGTTGTTACTAACATTTTGAACATTGATTTTTGACACAAATATGAGTTTGTACACAACTAATTCACAAGGAACAAACCGAGGCAGATCGGTTTATTTCATAGGACTTACAGAAAGAAAGTCCACTGTTGTCAACAGGCAATTGTTTTTCTTCAGCATTTTGGTTTAGAGAAAAATGAAAGCCCCCCAAGCTTCGAGCAGCGCACTGAGAGGACAATGCTTAATTAAGGGAAGAGTACTTGCCATTGCAGGAAATTCCTTTCAGCTTCGTTTTCCCTAAGGACACTTTGCTATAGGAAACAAATAGATCTAACACATTTGAGTTCAGAAACACACTCCCTCAAGTTTTCCTGAACAATTTCTCAGCACACCTCCCCAGGCTTACCACTGCAAGCACAAAAGGCATCACATGGTCCTTACTCCACAACTTCTTCCACTCTGAGATCCTGAATCACACTGGAGAAGCAAATGGAGAGACGTGAAACACACATATCAGTAATAGATCTCAGAAAACTCTACTTACCTTGGTTGTAACTTGTTTTTTTTCCCCTTCTAGTGCATACATAGCATAATCCACTCTAACCAGCTTCCAGCTGCTGACGCCTTGCTAATTTGTCTCAATGCCCATGACTTGACATGAAAACAGCTACTCAAACTCACTATTTGCCTTATGGACACAACCAGGTGTACAGACCTTCAGCCACGACAGAAGGGCCAAAAGTCTCTGGGCCATGGGCAAATGCCAGCATGCCTCTGCCCTGGAAGAAGGAAGGTCAGGGAAGTGAACTGGCTCAGGGCTGGTAGAATCACTGCTTAGAGCTCTGATCTGCCTGCAGGAAAGCTTCCCATGGTACAGAACTTATTTAACAGCCAGGTACAATTGGATGTCTCCCTTTTTCCAGCCCAATGGGAAGGAGAAAGACTATGCTTACAAATGGGAACAAAGAAGTTGCCACAGGTTCCTATTACACATCAACAAAGGTGGGAGAAAAGTCTGATTTTATCTGAAGAGCATCTACCATCTGAGGAACAGCTTATATTGAACTTTTCAAGGGTTGCAAAATGACAAAGCACCAGTTGGTCTTTTGCAAATAAATGATGGGGTGATGAAAAATCCACTGCAACTTCACTGAGTTCATAGACAGCTTAATTGTAAGAGGTACTTGGTAGAAACTGAGCTTGCCCAGCAAGACAAAAGAACTTGAGCTGCTTTGCTGTATATGGAAAACAGGACAAATGAATGCTGAAACCCAAAGCCAACCCATCTCAGTGTTTTCTGCCTAAGCAACAGTGACAAAAACAAACTCCCAACAACTCCTCTGAATACACTACCTTCTGAAAGCAAACAAAAGAAACAATAAGCAATCACCGCATGAATACCTCTGCAAAAACACAGTTAGTGACCAAGACAAAAGAAATGCAAAACAAAGTGAGACCTAATATTTTTCTTCTCCCAAAGCAATGTCAACCTACAGTCATAGTTTTGTTAAGTGATGAAACCAATTTTAACTGTGGTGATTCAGGGTAGAAATGGCATTTCTAACAACAAAACTCATTCAGCAAGCTGACAATTTCTGTTTAAACACCTGTAGTGAGACATGCTTAAGTGTACTGCATACCAAAATTGAAGCATTCTTTGGTTAGTTTATAAGACATATTGTATGTCAAATTAAAAAACAGCGTTAGAAGAGTGAACACGCTGCTGTAATAATAGCCAGTATCACAGAGAGACTATAAAATGGAGTATTTTTCTAGGTCAACCTGCAATCTGAGAAGTCATCATAACATCACTTCATTCTCACTAGCTGCAGCCATGAATGAATAATTCCATCGGTAGAGTAGAGCTCTGGCACACACGGGCAATTTAAATCGACTGGTACAGTGAGTTATGCCGCTGTGTGTGATGAAACAGCTCTGTCGACAATAGCCCCAGATGGCAATGAAGTGGCTTTTGTCCATCGGTCTTCGCTGACTTCCTAAAACTTCTTCACCGAGATGAGCAATACGCCCCCAAAGACAGACGCAGCTGTTTGATGCAGCCGTACCTGCGCTCCTCTCCCAGCCGTAAGTGTGGCACGAGGGCTACTGACTGCGCACGGCATTCCTGAGACACGCGGCTCAGTAACCACCAATGGCTCCTGAGAAGCCCAGACCCTGCACCTTAGATTGAACATCTGCAACAGAAATATAAATTACATCTACCTATAAATAGCACAGACATACTGAAACGGAATTAGCTTGTATAACGCTTTGAAGAACGTAAGATTACTCAGACTCTTCCACAACAAGAAGGGATTTGAAAACTGATGAAAAGTCTGTCATTTTGTCCCGACAGAATCCTGAAAGAATGCTGACATTACAGCTGATCTATGTAAGAAATTCTGGTGTACTTTACCACGCTTCCTCCTTGGGATCTTTTATCTGAGATGGTAAGCCAGTAACAATACCTGCCTCCTTTTTGAATACCAAAAAGGGGAACAGCATAACAAATACCACTAAATGCATAATGCCCTGAATTCTTGATTCTTAAGTATACATTCTCAACAGGCTGTTTTAAGAAAATATTTACTTTTTGGTTGTTATGGTGATCTTTTCACAGCAGTTTATAAAAATAGAAATGGCTAAAAATAAGAAATAAAAAAATCCAAAGAAACCTAAGGAACTAAAAAGGGAACATGGCATGCAGATTTGTTTGGTTCAGAATAAATCTGCATATAGTGTCTTGCAGCAGCACGCTTTACAAAGGGAATTAAAGCCATGAAATTAACATTTTAATGAAGTAGAGAGACCATTGACGTCAGGACTACTCACTGATTGCTGCTTCCAGGTGGCCTAATGAGATGAAAATGAAGTTTATATCTTCAGCTAGTCTAAGCCAGGCTTGTTTTGTGACTGTGATTGAATTTAAATGAGAAGATACTGCTGTGTACAAACAAGTCTAGGCTGGTAAGTAGCCTTATCAAATCCAGGCATAATAAATGCTTGATTTAAAATTGATTTTATGTTAAGAAAAGAGATTTCATTATTACTTCCGTAACTCAAAATAAATGCAAAGCGAAAGTTTTACCATTAATTCTATCGAATGCCACCAGAGCTTTTGTATTGGTTGCTCCAGGAATCCCCATACAAAAATTCTACTGCAAGACGTTTATCTATCAAGAAGAAAAAAAGCATTCTGGATTCCACCGGTGAAGCAGGAAATCATAAATCCAGTGTAGTCTGTGGATAAGTCATACTGTGACTTTGTTTGGCAGCAGAGGCATTTAGACATTGAGGTCAACTGATGGAAATGCAAGTCCACCATATATCGTGAAACACTCTTGAAAAGGAATTAGTGCATACCATCAATTCATTGCTCCTAAGTGCCACCGAAAGAGTGCATTTCATTTTCCGCCTTCACTGTAAGCAGTGAATAGACGTGCATAAATATTGCCCATTATTTCCCATTAGAGTAATGAATCAATATTGGTTTTGCTTTAAATATAACATTTCTACTTAGAGAATGAGGTAACAGTAATGATGGAGACATTTTCTCAAAATTTCTGTGAAATCCAGTGAAGAAGTGTAGTATCTTTTCCACTTTCTACCACTGTTACAGTATTGAAAAACACATACAAATAAATAAAATAAATCTAATTCTCACTCCATTCTTGTTCATACATCTGACTTCCACAGTCCAACTTCTCACTTCATAAGATGTCTTGACATAAAGCCTGCTCCAGATGGTATAATAGCTCAGTACCAGGGAATAGAGCAGGGCAGGAGAAATGCAGAAAACACAGAACTGATCCTCCAAACTCAGCTCTTCTCCTGAGTCTTTAACCTAGAGCTAAAGAACAGCAAAGAGAGGTCATATTTTATTTCCCTTGCTTGGAAGGATATCAAGGACCACTCACCATGCCCTGCCATGGGAATGCTGGAGCAGGAAGAACAGCTGGCAAACACAGATTTGTGATGCTTGTGTCACCAGCAGAATGACCCACGTTCTTGTGGGCAAGTAAACACATCTGATCAGAACTGCCACCTGGCCCTTAGGACAGCCTTGGATTTGCTGTTTGCATTATTTGCACTACTGAGCTGACTGATCTGGACAAAGGGTTGGGTACCTGCACGTTCAGTGTGCTACAGAATTAGAAACGCAACCTGTTAAGTGTGGCAGCAAATACCTTTCTACCCAAAGCTAGCTGTTTGTAAACCACTTTTATTCTTAGGATGCTGATGACACCGCTAAACCAAACCAGTAGTAATCCATCTCAGAAGAAGCGAGCTTGCTTGACCACCACCTCCCACTGAGTGCTCCCAATACTCCTTGGTGAGCCCATGCAGCAGATGAAGCCAGCAGAAGCTAGTCCTGCCTGTCCTTCATTCACTAAATAGGATTGGCTCTCTATTTCCCTTCCATCCAAGAGGTGGGTGTAGGCATGTCTTCGTGGGGCAGGAGACCCAACCTGCAGCTCACAGCTGTTGTGTTGGTAAGATACAAAAACAAGATTACTCAGAACACAGCGTCCTCCCGTAATTTGCATGAATTCTGGGCCAAGGGTTGGAACATTTTTTCTTCATTATTCTACCGTTGCCTAGTGCGGCATTTTCCTCTGTTAGCTGCTATTACCTCGAACAGCATCTGGAAAAAGTTAGGTGGCCAGAAGAGAGTAACAGACATGAGCTCAGTGTGTTCCCAAGACCTGATTTTCAGAGATACAACACACCTGCAGTTTCAGCAAATACACTGCAGAATTAAAAAGCTCAAAGGTTTCTGAAAAATAAAAAAGAAGAAAAAAAAAAACCAACCATGATGATTAAAGCCACTCAGCATGTGTGCCCCTGCTTTCTACACACCAGCTAAATGCTCTGGAGGCTTGTGAATGTTTGCTCCAAGCATGGATTGCAGTACTTCATCCTAGGAGATGATGAAGACATGAATAACCTCAGCAAGATCTACATCCGAGGAGGATGCTCACAAATTCCTGGCTAGCAACAGATGGAAAAAACAAAGGCATGGAACCACAGCTGCTCCTTTTCTGAAATGGTGAAGGACCCAGGAGAACCTTTGGACTGCAAGCTCCAGCTGAAGCAAGCAGCACACCCTCCCAGCTCTCTCTGAAAGAGCAGGCACTAACTGAGCTTTGCCAGATAAATGCTCTTTGCCCATCAGCTAGACACGCTGCTGCCATTCAGATCCAAAGTTCTTCATCACCAACAAAGCACAAAATTGTTCTGATTATGGAAGAGGTACGTGCCTTGCATGCTTTAGCACAAACAACTCTAAGGTAGGTGAGAATAAAACAACCGTGCTGTATAAAAACTGAAATGAAACTGTGTTTTTCAGCACTTCTTAGTCTCTCCCTCAGCACCCTGATGCATTCATTTATCCAGAACAGCAACAACTTCAACAGATTGCTGACACTACAAACTCCCAGACAACCACACTATGTGCCACCCTCCACCACCAGTCAGTTCTCGGTGCTTGACAACCTCACACACTTAAGAAATTGGGGAGTACCTCAGGAGAAGAACAGAAGGAAGCCAGATCTACACGACCTCCTCCAGATGTGCACAGACTTAAACATTTGAATCTTGCAGAGCTCACCTTGAAAACAGAATCATAAGCAGAGGCACTCCTTAAGTTTCTCACTCCTCTGAACTATCAAAAAAAGTCAGAAATGGCTTCAATTTATAGTTTCTTATTATTATTATTTGAGAGAGTAGGTTCTTTGTTTTCTGTCTTAAGGTTGAGTTTCTGTGTTTTGGTACAGCAATTTCAAGATGTTTCCTGCCTCCCATCACTCACCCAGCTCTTTCAGGATGATCTTAAGTGATAAGGAGCTCACAAACACCTCTCCTCCTTATTTCCATACAAGACCCATAAAGCCACTTTAATGACACACTATTAGGCAGTACTGTCTTTAGTAAATACTGCATTTCAAGCTTCCAGTGCTTTTCAGTTTCAAAATAAGAATTTCTACTGAATGCTTAATGCATACATTTGTAAACTGACTGATCAAATAGTGCTAAATTTGATGCAATGTAATTACTTCTGTCAGAAAAAATGCTGTTGAAACAGAGTAAACACATTTGTTGAGAAAATTAAAAATAGCCCACGGCACATCAAATACTGTACCAGAGACAAGACTTCGCATCATCCTTTACTCTTGCTTGCCTGACTTTTCACTGCCTTACAAATGGCAAAGTGCTTGACCAGAGAATTAATTGCAGAGACAAAAATAATACTGAATCCCATCACGGGCTGTTGACAAGAAACCATGTCAGGTACCTATTCCATAATAAAGCTCTGAGTAAGTGTCCCTGAAAAGAACCCGGTTCAGTTGAAGAAAGACTTGCTGTGAACGTGGCATAAAAATAATAGCCTTCAACAAGACGGGGCACTTTCTTCTATGACTCTTGCTACAGTAAAAGGATTTATAAATGGTAGCTAACATATTTTCCCAAAATAAATTTGCAGTTTGTTCATTTAATGTCTGGAATTTGCAGGATATTTTAGGTACATGTTCTCCATACATAATAAGTACAAAACCCGTGCGTGCTTAAACCTGTCTAATTATCTTTTCTACCTTTATGAAACGCATCTAGAATTTCCATCCTAAATTACACACAAGATTCTTTATTATAAACGATGTGACTCACCCATGTAAATGTAATCTGCCCAGAACTGCTTACTGTAGTCAACTGTATGGCAGGCACATTGCTGGCAACACCGTATGTCGATGACCTCAGTCCCTCCTCTCCCACCCACCACCCCACTTTCCAAAGCGGTGAAGTTGAAAGATGTTGTTATGCTGCACTTTGGGAATACTTGAGCACAGTATAGAACAATTCTGTATGAAAAATATCATCTTCTAGGAAGGATTTATATCTTTGTGTGGTTGTTGTGTATTCACTGTGTTTGGCAGACACGAATCAAACACACTAGTCCTGGTTGAGACCTGTATGAGTTATTATAGTGCCATTCTTTATAATAACTTTCAGTTTTATGGATGAATCTCAAGACCATTCAAATGGACTGTAGGGACTCCTCTTACAAGGGCAAGGGACATGATTTACCTTAAAAATATCCGTGCTGGCTGCTGAAAAAGCTTCCTTCAGACACTTAAACAATTCCTGTGGTGTTTCACTGATTGCTTCTGAAAATTAGCTTCTTGGTGTAGTAAATCCACTTATTTCTGTTGCTTAACTAAGGAAATCAACAGTTTAAAGATGTCATATTCAAGCAAATCCTTAGCTTGTATTTTTCCATTTCTTAAGTAGAAACACTGTTACAAAATGATAGCTTCACCTCTGGTCCCATGCACAGAATTGCAATTAAATGTTAAGCTCATGCAGTGATAGGTGAAATCATCCAAGTTCTATGTTTCAGTCCAAAACAGAAAGGCACTATTTGGAAAAATATAAAGTAGAATGCAGACAATCTGAAATGAGGCTGACAAGAGTATAAATGTAGTGAATTTGGGTCCAAGTCTTTGTTCCATACCCACATGACAGCCTTGTATGCCCTGTGTATGAAGGAGACCTCCAGCCAGGCACTGCACAGCAAGCTGTCTGATTTTGGTTTAGAGAGAAAAGCTCTGACACATTTAACTTCCTTGGGCATTCTGAAATAATTTTTCCATATAGCAAAATATTTCCATATTAGAGCCTAAAAAAGAATTAAGTCTATTAAAAATATCAACTCCTGAGATGATACTGCACATACACATATATATACACATATATATACACACCCACATATTGCTGTATTCATGCATGTTTTGAAGAAGCAGGTTTTAGGCTTTTCTTGTTGTTTTCAAGTAAAAAATTATTCAAATTGGACAGAAAGTGTCTGCTGACAGATTCTACTAAATCTGCAAAATCCATTTGGTGGAAAAATATTATAAAACAAAAATCAAGCATGTTTGTTTTAGTGCACTGGGTAAGTAATAAAAATATATTGTGCTTCGACATGTTTGAAAGAAAGAAGATGCCTGCAGAAGATGCATTACATAAAGAATGCTGTTTGGGTTTCATCTAAATTACTTATTTTTATTTTCAGAAACCTAATGCACTAACAGGGCTGAAATCAGATTTGCATAGCTTGCCCTGTGTATTTGTGCAGCCCTTTGACCACAAATGAAATTGCTAGATTAGGATCTAAAATTTAAAGGACCTTCTGTAACCTCTCATGCCCGTGTATTCATATGTACAGGCACCAATGCCTTGAACAATTTACAGCCTCTCTGTGCATCCTTATTCATTTTCACTGAGTCACCTATACCTTTCATTTCTCCTTATTTCCTGCAATCCACAAATCACGTTCTGTGCAAGCAAAGGAAGACATAAAGTGGCCAAATAAGATTGCTGAGACAGTAAGTGAATAACAGAAGCACCACATTATACAACAGAATATTATATAACATGTTATTCTCTTCTCACAAACATCACTTGGCTTTCTTAGGCACACTAATACAGAATGAGGAATACAGATCCGATGTATTTTTTGCTTGTATGTGCTACTGCTGTATCTGGATGCAAGGCAGGTGAGAGCACAAATCTGAGTCCATTTTGAAAAATACACCTTTGTACACCCACCTACATCAAGCTGGACCCTCACAACACCCCCAGGCAACACTACAGGTTGGGGCAGAGGGGCTGGAAGACGGCGCAAAGGAAAAGGACCTGGGGGTATTGGTTGATGCTCAGCAGAACACGAGCCAGCAGTGTGCCCAGGTGGTCAGGAAGGCCAATGGCATCCTGGCTTGTATCAGAAGCAGTGCAGGCAGCAGGTGTTCAGGGTTGTATCTTACAGTCCATCTTTCAGCTTGTACTAAAAAGTGATCATATCACATTGCCATCCTATATGATGCTGATATGCAGATCCTGGATTTTATTAATGGAATTTAGTGTGGCCAGAATCCCAGCAGGGTACACTGACATTACTCTCCCTCCACCCCAAGCATTCTCCAGTCAATAAACAGGAAAAACTACTGAAGAGCCGACACCATCATAAGCTGCAGCCACAGACACATATATCCTGTAAACTTCCAGCTTACAATACCAACAGCTGCAGGGAAGGAAAAAAAAAAAGGAACATTTCATAACAAGATTTTAAAAAGCACCCTTAACAGTTCAACAGTTTCTGGTTGAGAAGCACCAATTCCTCAATATCCATGTACAAAACTATCAGAAACAAAGATGCAGAAAGACAGATGTCACGCTGCAGATGGTGCAGCATGCAAAAAACGTCCATTTTTATGTCTACCAGCACACAACTGAGGGTGTGCAGGAGGTGTCATCCTCTTGCCAAGTGGATAGAGAAGAATTGCAAGATGGGATGTGTCCAGAGATAGAGGTCAGAGAGAAGAAAAAGGAGAAAAGGTCACATTCAAGCTTTTAATAGACAATAATATTTTCTGGAGGATATAATTCCACAACTATTTGGCAAAGCTTCAGGACATCCATCAGCACAAGCAAAATGAGGGTCAGTTGGCTATTCTGTGAAATATTGAGCATTTTATGAGTCATAAATTTAAAAAATGTGGATATGCTAAATTTACTTCACTCCCAAGTCACACCCTTTTTTGGTAACCTCTGTCCATGATGCTCTTTAATGCATCAATAATGGGAATCCAAAAAAACTAAACTCAGAGGAATTAAGACCGAATAAAAACAGACAATACACAAATACTGAAGTCCCATTTAAGGTAACAGAAGAATAGAGAAAAAACTCCAAACACACAAACCACAAAAAAAAAAAGCAGATATCTCATTTTTCTTGCAGAGTTGTAAGTGATGATAGGAGAACCAACATTTCATATAGTTTAAAAAAAAATCAGGATCTTGGAAGTACTTTTGCCAAATGATGATAGACATTTTGCAGCTAGTTTACTTGAAATCTCATTTTTTTTTTAAACTGAGCTGTTTCCCCACATACTCCATACAAAATCCTAGAGGAGGAGAGCTCAGTGAGTCCCTCCAGTTTACCTACCCACAACGTCACTGCCACAGCATACAAAAGCAAATTCTGCTGACCACCCATTTGTAGCATATACAAATCTATGCCTCTCTCAAAAGCAAAACAGTAATGACTTCAGCTGAACACAGTGGAAGGTCTCAAGTATTTACTTCTTCATGTGATTCACAGTTGGGCTGGATATTACACAATTTCTTTGTGCCTTGAATCTTTCCCTGAAGCAGCTGCTGAAGAACATACTAGAAGTTTGGATGCACTGACTGTCAGGTTTTGCCTACCAAGTTACTTCCCTATAAAAAAAGCCTCAGCAGTACTCTGCCATGTCTTCTCAAATCTGATCCTTTGCTTGATTTCAATATAAACTCGAGCACAGTTTCAGCAGGCAGTGTTCTGCTTCCCAAAGTCTTCACGTTGAGCACAGGAGACTCCCTGTTAGCCCATCTCTTTGTGCTATTCTGCTTGATGCCTCACCTTTTAATTTTTAATGTCAACTATTTGGTTCTGCATTTAATCCTGCAGCAGAATGGAGTAAAATCCACCGCCACAGAAAGAACAGTGTAATGGCCCCCAGATGCACCATGCTTTCCAGGAGTTACTGAGATGAGGAGTGGGAAGACCAACCAGTTTGCAAAGAGCTTCACGGATACATTTCACTGCAGTCTGAAATCAGACCCGCACGAAAGGCAGTGGAGAAAGGACCATCTGTAGATTCCAATACTTTTAGAACATAAAAGTTAACTTGAAGAAAACAGCTGGGTGGAGTAGCAGAGCGAAGGAAGCAAGATCTAGTTCAAGAAACCACTAGTACATGCTTCAACTTAACCAAACACTTGTATGTTCTCTGTGCTAAAGAATAAGAGAGAAAAAGGAGGAAAGAATGATAAACAGAACTGAAACTGGCCAAAAGCCATTTTCCCAAGCAAAATCGTCATGCAAGAAACAGTATCAAAACCTTTGATGGATTAAAGGACTTTAAAAGACACTGTTCTGAGGAAGCCCTTCTGTGGCTGAGGCTTTGCATTTCAAGTTTCTTCAAAGAAACAAAAGTAGTGGCTGTTTTCTGTTTTGAAAATTCAGAGGAAAACAAGGGTTGTCACTGTTGTTCAAGGATGAGTTAGCTTCTCTTCTGTTGCATTTCAAAAACTGCAAGTGCTGTAAAGCTACCAAACAGTCTCATTAAAGTACATGAGGTTATGTCATTTCTCTCGAAGGATTTCTGTTTTTCTGGTGTGAGGAGGACAGGATCATTTCAAGATTATCAGCTATCTCAAATGAAATACAGAACGGCACAAACCACGTCACAACTTTACCATACTCCATTCTTCATGTGATTACAACACACAGGCTGCTATCATCTTACTAATTTCAAGTTAAACGTTGTTATTTAAAGGATAATATCCACAAAGGGTGGAGCATTTTGTTCCCTTTGTTCTTGTCCCTGTTGTTTACAAACAGGAGAAATTAAATCAGGCAGTATCTGTAATATTTGTACATAAAATCATGTACACAAAATGACAACACGAGATGGTTCTTTGCAATGTTGGTATCTTTTAGAATTAATAGTGCAGTCACTTTCAAGAAGAAACAACCAGGAAAAGCAGACTACCAGTATTTTATCCAATTTATTTTATACCAAGAGCACTGCTTTTGTTAAGCTTAAAAAAAAAAATTCCAAAGGATATCTGGACAAAGGGAAATTATTTAACTGCTCCTGGTTTTTCCCTCGAATTCTATCAATAAGATACAAAGAATTTAAAAACAGTAATGTTTGACACCTAATATCCAAGGCTGACTTTTAACAAATTAATGTTTTTTTCTTCAAAGTCAAGAAGTTAACCAGCCCTCAGACTCTTCAGGCACGTCAAACTGAGTCAGGTATCCAGGTATTATATCTGTAAGGATTAATTATTTTTCTTCTGTCACCTGGCCCAATTGCCCTGCTGCTTATGTTAAGCTGTAGTAATTAATCTGACACTGGCATTAAAATGAAATTGCTCCCCGACTCCGGCATGCCATGGCTCCTTCTTCCCCCACTACCACTGTTATGACACAAGCATTTGCAGGCCAAGTAGTGAATCATATAAAAAAATTCAGCACTTGAAAAAAAAAAATAAATTCTTTTCCTGTATTTTTCCCTGGTGGCAATGCTGTTTTAAACATACATAAATCTGCAGCGCTGGTTACAGAGACGGCACGGAATGAAATTCCCTTCTATCATCTCTCCCTGAGTTGTGCAACTGGTTAAGAAGCAAACTAACTTGAGAACTGCCTCCTGCTTTGTTTTACTGAAGTTCAGCTGGAAAATAAAATCCTGAACTTCCACAGCGCAAACCCAAACATTATGGTTAAAATAAATGCATCCTCAGTTATGTGAAAATACTTGACTGGATGTAAATCAGCAGAGCTTTATGTACTTCTACTGAGCGCCCAGCTAAGGATCCAGTCTCGAAAAAGCAGACAAACAGAAAAGCAGCAGATCTTCCCTTGTGTCAGTGACAGCTGCATTCATCTTGGAAAGGAGCAAAATAACTTTACCCATAAAGGGTAAGATGTTATTAGTAATAAAATTCTTCACATTCTTTTCATAAAAAGACATTTCATATTGCAAGATGATATCCTAACAAACTAACCTTAGATGGTTGGATTGAGTCTGCACAGCATAATGCCAACATATCATACATTCTCCTGATCAAGCAAAAATCAAAGTAGGACAAGCTGTCCAGTCCAAATCGGGTTATTTGGATAAAAATAAAGTTCTTGAACACCAATTTTATGTTATTATGAAACAACTCAGACAGCAACAGCCAATTTCTTTTCCTGCAAAGCAGTGTTAGTACCTCCACATTACAACTGACCATGTCTCTCATTACAATACCCTTCTGTAGTTGTTATGTAGACCATCGTGTTTAAACCACTTAGACTGAAGTGGTTTAAATTTCCAGGCTCTTTTAGCCTCAGATTAATTTAGCTGATGGGAAGAAAGGGTACCACAATCACAGCTAAGCAATTCAGCTATATTAAAGACTAAGGCTATGGAAAAGATGACCTTGTAACTTAAAAAGCCATTTAAAAAAAAATAAAATCAGATGGTTTCTTCTTTGGAGAGGACAAGCATCCCCAAACCCTAAAAATGGGACTTAAAAGTTTGGCAGGAGATGGTATTTTTGTTAGCAATAAGCTTTTTTGCCAACTTTCAAGAAAACATCCCAAATTTGGCCAACAACTACGAGCCTTTGAAGAATCTTAATTTTGCACACACTCAGCAAACATTTTATAAAGTCTATAGCTGAAATTTAAGAAGAATCTGTCCTTGTCGAGTGTTCTTCTAGCCTTCAGTTCACAAAAAAACCATGCTACAGCCCCTCATCTTCCTGAGTGTGACCACCCATGTAGCACGGGGAAGCAGACAGCCTGACTCAAATACAAAGGGCACAACTGTGTGATAGCTCTTGGAAGAGAATCTGGTAATCAAAGAAATGACACAGGCTGAGGAAGGATGGTGGCAGTGTCTGTTGTGTGACCATCTGTTGATTTAGCATTTAAAAATATTTCAGAATAACATAAAACGTAGTAAAGAACATTAGGTTGCAAAGTTCAGTACTGAGAAGTAGGAAAACGCCTGATTTAAGGTCATTTCTGACTGTACAATGGACATTATCTTTTGTTTCATGATGATATACTGCTTTGCCCCAAGATCTGAACTTGCAGTGAGTCAGGATTATGTAACAACAGATTGCAGGAGCTTTGCTTCATTTGCTGCATGACCAGAAAAGTCTGCAGTGAACAAAACAGTGTGTGAGTGGGGGAAACGGAACAAGCTCAACTATAGGAGTCTCAACCCAATCGCAGCTCTAAATGATACCCTGAAGAAGTATATATACTATTTCTGCTTATTTCACAAATAAACTTTGTTCTCATCTTCTGATTTGGCTAACTGGAAGTTTCTAAGGTCAGTTTTCTGCTGCATTCCCAGATGCAGCCAGCAGAAACACTATGACTGAAAAAAATAAGCCCACGGGTGTCTAAAACCAGGTAGCACATTGACCTTAGTCTTGCTGGACTTCAATTTCAGACATGCATGAGATAAATGCAGACACACTGAAAATAAATTCCTTTAAGAATATGAAGCACTTCTGTACTAGAGCAGCAAGCAGCAGAGATGCTTATAAGGAAATTCTGTTTTCGGAGAAGAGCTTGAATCTTGCAGCAGTGGGGCCACACACTGAAGATGAGAAGAAAACAAAATATTTTGAAGTTGCTCCTTCAGTGAGTGCTCAGTGAGGCCAAGGGCCCGAGTGGGGAGAGAATGACATGCAATCATCTAGTTAAAGACCAAGATCATCTCGTATACACATGTAAGGAAACCAAACAAAGATTCAACAAACAACTTTATGATGTTAGTGGACTTCTGAATGCCAAATTTTCCAAGCATTCTGCCAGCAGCAGGACAAAAGGGAATGGCCTCAAGTTGCACTAGGTAGGGTCAGGTTGGGTATTAGGAAAAATTACTCTCTGAAAGAGTGGTTAGGAGCTGGAATGGGCTGCCAAGGGAGGTGGTGGAGTCACCGACCCTGGAGGTGTTCAAGGAACATTTGGATTTTGTGTTGAGGGATATGGTTTAGTGAGAACTATTGGTGATGGGTGGATGGTTGGAGTGGATGATCTTGTAGGTCTTTTCCAACCTTGGTGATTCTGTGATTCTGTTATTCTATACTTGCTGTTGAAAGATGGTAAAGAAATGAAATTTGGCCTCACTCTGAAAGAATACATTAAGCCTTCAAACACAAAGGCATTCATTAGTTTTTAAACTCAAAGTCAAACCTGATCTGTGAAGAAACTCTCAAAGCTTCATAGCATTGCATAACCATACAGGCAAACGTTTGTGTTCTGCATGACTGTGGCAGTGTGTTTACCTCAGATTGAGGAATCACTGTCTTACAGAAAGCCGAATGGTGGCTAAACTAATAAAACCTAATAAAATTCAAGAGTAGATTAGAAGGATTCTGTGAGAAACAGCAGCAGAACAGTTGCTGAAATCAGAGATCACACCAACTGACTTCCCTTGGTCAACTAGGTAAGTTATCTCATCACAAAAGGAGATTGAGTTGGTTGTACAGGACTTTCCCTTGGGAATCTGTGTTGTGAACAATGACTGCATTAACTGGTTCTCACACTGATTCAATGCTAGCCCTATTACTCACTGCAAGGGACAGATGGTGACATGACACCCAACACAGAATTAAATTAGCTTTTAAAAGGTGTACTTGTCTGACTGCTTCTGTACAAGACTATACTTTTGAAAACTACAATTTTAATATGTACAGAACACCTAATATACATATATAAAATATATATAAAATACCTACTCATGAAAAGAAGACTTAAGAAGAAAGAGTCTATTTCAAGCGCAAGTTTGCTAGTTTGTTCTATTCAAATGCAAAACAGTGCTGCTGCTTATTATATTGCACTTTCAAAATTGCTTAATTAACATAAAAATTAGGCTCTTCCTCTGCAAGCATCAAGCATTCATGGTTAGAAATTTATGTATATTTAATATATTTCCATATCACTATTAATTGCTAGATAATTATTCATGCAACTCTTACCACGTTTCACACAGTGAAACATAAGAAGTCTTTATTCAACATCAAATTTCCATTCAACAGATGAGTAGCAATTTCCCACCCATCTTCACCTCTTCCGTGTTTTGATACTTTTTTCTGATGTTTTACACATGAAGGCTATGCACATTTCAGTTACTGAAGATACACCTCACAGGCATCCAGTCTATTCAAGTTAAACCAGGAATTCAACACAAGCGATGAATTGCTGACCTTTTCTCATCCCTTTTATACTACCTTCAATCCAAATCATACTACCCATTACAACATACTGACATGTAAGACAGCTGCACTTAGGAAGCCTCACCGAGATTAAGAATTAAAGCAGCTGTTTGAAACACCAGGACTTCAAACATTTTTGTGTAAAAACATTATACACATTGTCTTGAACAGTAACACATACCACTACCCTATTGGAAACATTCAGTATTCAATTTTCAACAAGTGATAGATGTAGCCAGAGCTGAACAACTAAAGAGACACTTAGAATTATCTTAGTGTAACCTTGCACCAAAGGCTGCAGAAATTCCTGCAAGGAATTCCTATCTAAAACACGAAACAAGATAGAACCATTATATTTTCAAAACAAACAAGCAAAAACAAAACAAAACAAAAACAAACCACCAACCCTGTATATTTCTATTCTTCACAACATTAAGATAAAGCAATACTGAGATACTGGCAACAGCCAGAGAGCCAGGGCACAGGTTTGATAGCAACAACTTTACCATTTCTGCCCCTGTTAAGATACTTGAAGTTCACAGCTTTGAGATTAAGTTCTGCTCATTTCTGCTGCTCTCTGGCTACACACTTGGGATCAAAACTCATCTTTGGTTGGCAAGAAGGCTTTTTTTTTTTTTTTTTTTTGCCAATGGGGATTAATTTCTATTTCCATTCTAGACTTGGTGTTACAGCCATTTACTTTCAAGTCCAGAAAGGAATTTATGCCAAAGCTACAGCAGTATGCACAGCCAGGGCCCATTAGCCCAGCTCTCTGCACTCCACACGCCATTCAGAGTTCTGGTACACGTTTTCCTGTCCCTCACCATTCCTCTAGCAACTCGGCAATGACCTGCCTTCAGATCTGACAGATGTGATCATTTGAGGCCATAGCCCATTAGAAACAAACTACTTTGAGAGCCACCAGCTGGCCCGATGTCATCCAGGCTGCACGTTTGGCAGTCGGGGCATTATTATTCATGACTGTTTATTCAATAGAAAACAGCAAATCCTAACTGGCTCTGCTCTGTAATCTTGACCGTCCTCTGTTGGTAAACAACAGGAAACTACTGAACTCAACCAACCCCACTTGCATTTTTGCTAATTGAATTTCAATTGAAACGCCCCATAGGCTTGAAATATGAGGTTGTATAATTTCTTCTGGACAATGAAGGACAAAAGAAGGACCCACATATATCTGGTGGGCAAAGCAGCCAAGTAAGAAAGCCCTCAGTAATGCTGAACTGGAAATACTGCTAAGATAAAGGCACAGAGGCCATGAGATGGTAAGAATCCTCAATCCCTGGTGAAGCAAGGAGGTGGTCAGCAGAACGGCCACTGTGGATTTTCATAGGGCAGATTTTGGCCTATTTAGAGATTTGGTTGACAGTGTCTCTTGCTTGAGAGGAAGCTCTAAAGGGCAAAGGAGTCCAGTAAGGCTGGATATTCAAAGAACAGGTCATCCCTATGTGCTAAAAGACAAACAAGCAGAGGTGAGGACAAGCCTGGCTGAGCAGACAGCTTCTTCTGGAACTGGGGGAAAGAAAAGAGAGTAAACGACCTTTGGAAGAAGGGGCAAACAACAAAGAACAACCATGAATAAGTTCTGAAGTTTAGCAGGGAGGAAATTAAATGGGCCAAAGTCCAGCTAGAACTTAACTTGCCTACTGCAGTAGAAGACGATTTAAAATAGTTTCATAAATACACAGATGACAAAAGGAGAACTGTGGAGAAGCTCCACCCTTTACAGCATGTAGGATGGAAACATAATGCTGAGAGATGAGAAAAAGGCTGAGGTACTTAATGCCTTTGCCTCAGTCTTTATTAGTAACACTAATTGTTCCCAGGGTACTCAGCCTGCTGAGCTGGAAGACAGAGGGAATAATCCAAGGTGAAATGGTTGGTGACATAACACATCGCTTGAACACACGCAGATCTACGGGGCCAGACAGGATCAACCCAAGGGTACTGAAGGAACAGGCAGAAGGCTCACCAAGACACCTTCAAATGCAGAAAGCGCACGAAGAAGACATACATGGAAGACATGTCCAAAAGACAAGTTTATGAAGGCTTGGAATCTTCTTTCTTCTCTTGAAAGTCAGAATTGAAAGCTGCCTCCTTCCACACCCAGATGAAAACAAAAACAAAGAGTGGCAGGGCAGAGAAGGAACCTAAAGAACTGACTTTAGCTTCCAGAGAGTTAGTGAGGCAACTTACAACACTCTCCTAAGACTTTTTCTGAGCATGGCACACAGAGGATAAAACTGCAAAAATTCAGTGAAGGAGGAAATGAAAGTGCATTTTGAATGCTTACTGCAGGGATGTGTACAAGAAAATCCTTCAAAAAAGTCACAAAAGGGAAAAATACCATGAATTTGGATGATCCCAAGCTGTTGTGTAATACTGCAAACAGTAATTCACCTGAAGAAATTGTGGGCTGATAAAGATGTAGCTGGACATCAAGCTGGAATCTAAGCACAGAGCTCTGGATAATGAACACCAGTAAAGGCAGTGAGTTCTAAAATTACTGTAGGCTGTCAGATGGTCACCTTCCATTTCAGCTGAACTGCACACTCTGTTTTGAAGGCTGGACTAATTTGACTGTCCTGATAACACAAGTGCTCTGATGTCTGCAGTGACAAAAATTATAACAAGGCATACTGCTTTCTGATCTACCCAGTCATTAACTTGCACCTCATAGCTTCCAATTAACCTCTCTCAACTCCAAGGTTCCACCGATAAGCACCACGTTCTCCACACCTATTTCATTTTATCTCGGGTGATAAATCAGAACATTTGTGATCTTCATCTAAACATGACCACAGGTATATAAGCATGCTGGTTAACTGCT
Organism: Lagopus muta; assembly: GCF_023343835.1. Taxonomy (NCBI): domain Eukaryota; kingdom Metazoa; phylum Chordata; class Aves; order Galliformes; family Phasianidae; genus Lagopus; species Lagopus muta. The sequence continues at coordinate 100,205,564 of NC_064434.1, forward strand.
CTTTGGTTTTAACCAGTGTAGACTATTGTGGAAGAACAACAGAAAGAACAGTTTATCTGAATCAATCTCAGCATTTTATTTCTCTTGTAACTTCAATTAACTCTTCTGGCTTATTCCTATTTAACCAGACTCTCCGCTGTATTTATTTGGTTCTGAACATCCTGCTGTCAAACAAACCCTGCTGAACATAGCATCTGACGAATTACAGTGGCATCCTCAAAAGGCATTTTATACCTACACCATGCATGAAAACAATTTCTGATCAGTCACATTTGGATATTTTCTGAAATTCAAAGAACATTTTCAAACATGAAATTTGCTTCCCCACAGTTGCTGTTTTTTTCTAATGAGTAAGCATACCCAGTTCTCAGAGTTCACTGGAATGCTAATGCAACCCCTTTTTCACACTTAGTTGAAGGATATCCTGTCCTTCTGCTGCATTATTAATACCAACCAAACCACTGGAAAACTAAGTGCAAATACCAATTCACTTAGTGCTATCATTCAACTCTACAGAACTTTCCATTTTAGCTATAGCATGTGTTGAATATCTGACAAAATATACATTACATGCAGTTTTCAATAGCTTTTGACTTGTGACAAAAAACTGACCAGTATATTGCTCATGTTCTTACTTGTTTATAACTCACTTGTTACTGCATTTGTTTTTCTAAGAGAAAACTTTTTGTGTTGTACTTCTGGGATTATAACTATGCTGATGTCCTTTCCACAATAACTGCTCTTTTATTTCTCCACACCAGATATGCATTGCGAATTCCATGGAGAAAATGACACGATGTTTCTGTTCCATAAAGCAGAAGTGCCATTTAGAAAAGTCACTGAAAAAACATGCCACTTAACTGGAACTGTGTATTTTTTTTTAGAAAATGAAATTTGAAAGATGGGCAATGCTTATTACGTAACCTATCCAACAGCCCACCTAATATAGCACTGCTTCTCTAAGTTTACCCTGCATTACATGTAGATATGAAACATTACATTTGCAAGATCTGAATTTGACAATCTCCTGCCACAGTATACATCCTCAAAACCCTTCTTTCAGCTGTCTCCAGAGCTTCCATCCTTTTTGTAATTGCCACAACTTTTCTACTAAAATAATACAATTACCAGGCTGGCAAAACAATGCTTGCTCTCTCACTCAAAAGCAAACACCACAAGAGGGCTGCATTCAATCTCACTTATTGAAATTCCTGTTTCTGGGCATTTTGTTATGCAATCTGAGCATTCAATGCTTCTCTTCTGTTTTACTCTGCAATGCCTTATGAGGCCATTTGACTTGTAGGTCAGGACAGATCACCCAGATAGTGAATCTTGGAATTTTTTCAAGTCATATACATATACCTACTGAGTTCCTCTATCAGCTATGAGGAAGCAATGGAGCAAGAAGTCAGTGAAACTCCTTCAGAAAAACAGCTCTGACATCCTGGGTTAGGACGCCCCAAGATATTTTGCAGATGGAGTGACTTCACTTTGTTCATATTCTGGGAGAAATCTATTAATTGGCTTCATTACCACAGTCTTTTTGCTTCGAGTGTAAAGCTGCCCTGATCTCGTGATGGAGCTTTCTGTCAGCTCAGATAGGTTCTTACTGCATAAAATCACAAAGAGTAAGAAACAGTTGCTGTACAAACAAGATCTTAAAATGCAATCTTCATCCTAGGCAGTTAGCCAAGACAGACAGAAAATAGCTACCAAAACCCCTATATATATGTACATACATCTCTCCATGCATACAGTTTATATGTACACGATATAGTCTACCTTACACAAAAAAATATGCCATGCAAGCCATAGGCTCGTTATATTCTATCAGCATTTATCTGTTTTATTTTCATGAGTTCTGTACTGTTCAGTGCTATACAAACAAAACATGAAAAAGAATATGCCACTGGTTGATTATAAAATGTGTCAGATCACACTGAAAGGCATGAGACTAAGTCGAGACAATTCATCCCTGCAAGGAGGTGAATAAGCCTTCAAAATGTTCTCTCCTAATGTACAGCAGTGCTACCATAAATCAGGAATTGTGTATATAGTTTAAATTTGACTGCATGCTTGTGTGCACGTCTTAGTGTGTAATGTCTACTGAGTTCATTAGCACCACAGGTAGCAGAAATCCTAATAAACCTCTGTGGTTTCTCGGCATTGTTAATGGGTTTGTTTAACTTCTGCAAAGCTGTGGACATGCAGAATGTACTACTTGCAGCAGCTGCATTTCATTCACTTCATTGGTACCTGCTACAACAATACTAATGTACCTGTGTGAATGGTTGTTTCAGACACTCCAGAACAAAATCTCAGCTTCAACAAAACACAGTTTGAACAGATATGTGAATGGGAAGAAGCCACATAGCTGCTGAGAATACATTTCATTTAATTCTCTGATTCATGCTGCAAGAAGAGCAAAGCAAAGAGTTCACAGAGAAAGCCAAGGAGCTTTCAGATCTTTTGGAAGGAATACTTTTTTGGGTAAGTAAAGACAGAAAAAAAAAGGACTGGTTAAATCACAGCAGCACTGCTGATGGGATGAACCTGGAGACTTAGGCTAACAATCCTTTTGAGGGAAGGTTTTTTAAAAGCATCCAAGCAGATTTAAAGAACAGTCATTCTTATAGGATTTTAAATGGGACTTATGTCCCTAAGGTCTGCTCTCTGTCTGTTTGGCTTTTCAACATCAGTACCCATAGCAACTTCCAGGCAACACAAACGCACCATTGCTCACAAATTCCAAAGCGTCTGAAGCATTTCTGAAAATGTCTCTCTTTTTATTTATTGTGCATGTTATGCTTTCCTCCTAATAGATGTGCTTACTGTCTATGTAACGCCTTAAACCATCAGGACGAGCCAGCTCCTTTCAGAGCAATGAAGGACTGGTTATCAGAGCAAGCCAACCAGAAGGATGCTCAGGTGCCTGCTTCTGCAAGGGCTTTATAACAATTAAGAGCACTCACTTTTATTGCTGTACTGCAGGGTCAACAACGACTAGCAATGCAAACAAAACCAAAGACTTGCATCTGTCTAAAGCAGCTGATATGCATTTAAGAGAGGCTTTTTCTAAGACATGAGAACTAGCTTTTAACTAACTTTTAACTAACTAACTTAACTAACTAGCTAGCTTTTTAGTATGAAATGGGACTGGGGAGAAAGATTACTACAGAGAATGTATGTCAAACACAGCTCTGCAGTTCTCAGATGGCAGCCGTTCCACAGGAAAATGAAATGATGGGAAAATCCATTCTTACTTGAATCTGTCTATACTATAACTGTATATACTTCAGCTAATTCACATTGCATAGTTCTTCAAATAACTGGCACAGAACATACACACTACAGGGAAACCCTTCCTATATCTACCAATGTTTGGTGAGAACACCGACAGCAATGCCCTCTGGAATCCTGCAGTTCAGGAAAAGGTTGACAAAATAGGTTGCAAAGACAACAATATTTCAGATTACATACAAGGTGATGAATGAAGTAGAGAGTTGAGTTCATGCTGAAGTTTGTGTTTTGATAAAAATCTATTTTAAAAAGCATTTATACTCTACTACAATTTTTCCCAAGCTCCTCTGCCCTCTTATGTTTTCCAGTTTTCAGTATCAGTACCATAGCAACATCCAGGGCTCATGAATGTGGCACTGCTCTCTGTCTCTGGAGTAGAGCCTTACAAATGACTGCCAAACTCAAGGATACGAGTCAGTCTGGAGAAATAAGATGCTGGGCTAATTTTTGTATGCCCTCAAAACAGTGACAGGGGACTGGGAGGAGAGCAAAAGGAAGGAGCTGAAGCTGCAACAGCAGAGAAGAACGAAAGAATAGAATCTGCTTGTAGTTTAACAACATATAAGCAGCAAATTCCATAACTAGAGGAGATTTAAAGTTTTATTACTATCTTACAGCTTTGGTGAATGTATCAACAGTGTAAGGATTCCAGCATTTTCAGTAACTGAAGTGACTCCAAGTGAATCTTCTCCCCTGCCAGCAGTTACTCGTATAGAAACGTGATATCAGAAATACACAAAATACATTTGCAGCAACTTTAATGCAGCTGGAAGTGAAAAGAGCCAGCATCTGCGAAAAGTGGAAGAGTGGGGAATCCATTAAACATGATTGAGAATCTCCACTACAATGGAACACTGATTTGGGATTAGTCTATTCAGCCAGTAGATGCTGCTATTTTTCTAATATAACACATCAGGAAACATCATCTCCTAAGTAAAACTAAAGCAGTATTTTGTCCTGGAAAAGTATGCACTCAAGACTGCTTGAAGATAGTATTTGTCTTACTAATAAGCAGAGAGAAATGGATACGGTATGCACAGCACCTGGTAAGGCCATGCAAAATAAACAGATAATGATTATACTCGTCTATTTCAGAGGAATTAATTTCAACTTCAGCAATAATAAAGTATGCCACGAATCCAACCAACATCACCTGCAAAATTACAGGTCATGAACTGACAAAAACAAGTAGTAACTAATAAACCTGACCTTCATCAGAGGCTCACCTATAGTCTGTCCTGCCGCCATAGGTCTTTAAACACACCCAAAACATTCAGTATTCTGATGCAAATACCAAAACCACTTGATAATTCTTAAAGTATTCAGCATGCTTTCTCAGCATCAAGCCACTCAAAAGGATACCGTGCACAAAGCTACAAGAGGGACTGGTTTTTGTTTTGTGTGGACTCAGTGGAGCATCAGAAGTATGTCAAGGCACTGCACTGACCTTACTGTACTGCTGTGAAGGATGCTATAGGAAAAAAAAACCAAACCAATTAAATGCTCCAAGCAGATGACTGACCTTTTGAAACCTACACCCAGAAAGATGCTGACTAGGGCAGCAGATATACGTTGCTTCACATGTTCAGTCCTCCATCGAGCTAAAAAGCATTAATAACCACAATAACCTTTCAGTAGAGCATCCTGAAAAGATGACAAACATTAGACAGAGAACATCAAGAACTGTTTAATTCTGAAGAGATTTAGTCTGTACTTAGTCATTTTTTTTCTGATCTATGGACAAGCAAGAGCTTCATTTCTACGTATGCAATGTGATGGGCTAACATAATTCCATGCCTGCAGCTGGAGAAATTAAAATGTTCACATTCATTAAACATTACACGTAGTTACCACAGATGCTGTGTATTCCAAGGTAAGGGAAAACGCTGGAAACCTCTAATACCACTGTGGGTTAACTGCTGGCAAATAATAACTTTTTAATATGGTTTCTACAGCAACTACTAATAACCTGTGAGGACATAAATGGAAAACGATCTGCGACATGGTATATCTGCTTGTCACAAGCCATGACTCACACGTAAGAGAGTTTAAGAAGATTACTGCAGTTGATGGGTCTTGATAGGCTCTTGGTCATAAAACCTGAAATATTTCCAATTAGCTGTACGGATGTGCAGGTAACAAAAATGTGCCAAGCTGCAAACCCACAGATAGTGACTCTGACATGAATCTATTGTAAACACTGCAGTGAAATGCTGCACTTAATTCTCAAAAGCAATGGAGGATGGAAAGAATGGCATCTGAGAGAAGAGCACAGCTTGGAAAAACCAACTCCTTCCAAGGATGACTGAGGGAATGGGCTGTCTGCCACACAGGTGAGGTGAATACCGCTCCAGGAATACAAGAAAGAAGAGAGAGGAACAAAGACTTCAGTGTGTAACAGAGGGCAGAAACGATCTGACAGAAAGCTGGTGCTCGCTCTGAGAAGTACATCAACGTGTGCACATGCAGAAGTTTGCAAGACATTATAATTATCGACAGACAATTCTGGAAGAAGTCAAGCTGCCCTCTCTCCCATGTTACAAATGACAAAGATTGTCAGGACATGTAAAGAAGAATAACAGCCTGCCCTGTATTTTCTGCATTACTGAATTTCACAGACATGCCTAGTGATAAAAAATGCCTTTGTGAACAAGGTCCTTGACTACCTTCATTAACTAATTTGTTATGAAGGCGCAAGAGACATGCAGTCCTCAACTTACAGATATTTTTCTATATCTGAGGCTATGCTATTTACTGCACAGCTTCCAATTCTTATGAAAACACGTTTTCAATTATAACAGCAAACATTAAAGCTTATTTTCAGCTAAAGGAATGCTATGAGTACTTTCATAATAGTTCTGCAATTTCTAAGTACTGGTCTTATCTACAAGATGAGTCTGGGAGGCAGACATACACAGACCGAAACAAGACAGGGAGAAACTTTCCATGCATCAAGGAATGACAGTTTAGTGTTGCTGTTTGATCTGTAATCCTATGGACATACAGGTGAAATCAGGTGACAGAGGACTTACACTTTCCTGTTCTCAGAACAGTGGTTTCAGTTCACACGTGCACAGAACGACTATGACAAACATGTCAGAGCTGCTCGGAGAGGCTGCAGTGCTCCTCAGTGTGCAAGCTCACAAAACACATACAGGTTTTGGTAGCAGTGCCGCATATCATTCTGGAAGTCATATGTGTGTGCAGCTACAAAAAGGGAGGCTAGTTTTCACTAAAACAACAGACTTCGCCCTTAGTGCAATGTGACAGGGGGCCCTTTCATGTTCTGCATCCCTGTTATGCAGAACACAAAGTGGGCACAAACCTGAAAACTGCTGATTCCTGCTTCCTCTGAAGGTAACTCAGCAGTTGCTTCTGTTATCACTTCTGCCTGCTGCACTCAAAGTATAGGTGAAAACAAACTTTGTACATCAAAGTAGAAAGCAGTATACTTAATACCTTCAGCCACACAATCCCTAACTCTAAACAGCTTGAGCTGTTCAGTCAATCAAGAAAATTATCACAGCTTGCTTTTTTACACCTGTTTCAATTTTCCCATAAAAATTGGAAAAATTCAACGCACCTAGAGCTTAGTATTTGATTTACATTTGGAAGAATGAATCACATCCATCTTGTAAGCTTTAAGAGCAGAGACTGGAAGCAGCGCCTAAAACAGAAGATAAGCCTTTGGCTTTATTACGGTACCAGCACCCATCAACACTGCACCCACACAGAGAAGCAGCCCTGGGAGATATAACATACATCACCTCCTTCAGGTTGGAGGGTCACAATAATGAATCACTAAACTGGGAGTCCTGACTTCAATCACCATTTACACAAATACATCAAACTTAAGCATCATAACAACTCCAGAATCACCACAGCAGTCCTAAGAGATGTAGGGATTTCAGTGGTAGCTTACTGTATGCTCTGTGCAAAGCGAGGACATCTGGATGCCGCTTTGCCGTGTAATTGCTTGGCTGTATGGAATACCTGAATACAATTTTCCTGCCCAGCAATGAAATACATTGGGATATCTGCAATTACTGAAATGCTGTAGCACTGTACAACACAGATTTAAACAAAAGCAGATAGACCGATTTATGACTGTGTGTATAAACATTTACTTTGGGGCAAAACTATCAATTTTGAATGAATAATAGAAAAAAAGATGCAAATTGCTGCTTATTTCTGTCACTAAGAATACACAATGAAGGCAAGCATGTTAGATTTTTCTCTTTTTCTATTTTTGGATGCTGAAGTTGGCAGCTCTTTTCTGCAGTATTCTCTTCTGTTGGCTAATTTATGACCCAAAATAAATTTGAAGCTGAATGAAGTACTGTAATAATCCAAATATTTCTGACTCTGTCATACTGCAAAGCCAGTGAAATGCGAACCCTGTTACAGGAACACACAGCCCAATGTATCCAGGTATTAAATGCTGGTGATGGATATATAGAAAGTGTCAAAAAGAGGTCAGCTCAAACTTAGTGTTGACAGAAATGACTGCCTCCAAGAGTACGAACAGTCTTCTAATGATGCTTTAAAACCTTAGTTCTGTCTTCACATGTGCCGTTTATACAGTCCTGCGAAAATACTTCAAAGCCAAGAAGCAATTTTAAGAACACATTTATCAACGACTATTTTCTCCTGACAGATTATTTGACTTCAGCTGCAGATATTATGTCAAGATAACGTGTAATCCAATGAATTCATTCCATATTGAATCAAATCAACTGGGATTATTTCCCACCCTGTTGAAACTGAACATTCGAGCCATATGAATGTTCAGTGTCATTTGGCACTTCAGGAAAACCTTATAAAATGCAACGAGGTCTGAAAACCTACACTCAATTTCTGGGTAACTTCCTGACCTTCCAGAGAAGGATCTCTGATCTCTGACAAACCAGATCGTCAAGAGCATTATGTAAACCAAGAGCATTATATAAACCAGAAATGTTTTTCATTAACTTTGTTAAAGGAATGCTTTATAAACGTCTCATTTAAATTCCTGCTTATTTCTGTCATTTTCAAGATTGCACAGGTTATAAAAGGGGATGATTTCCATTAAGCTGAACTCTGCCAAAAATGACTCCACACACAGCATCTATTCCAAGGCTCAAGTCTGAAAGGATTTGATGGGAATTAAGGTGACCGTTAAAGAGCGGTGCATAACAATTATTTTTTTTATTCTATAAAATTACGACCAATCTTCATTTTGGTGTATAGAATTCATTTTTCACTGCTTATTCATATCAAAACATGCTGTGACTTTCTTTCCAAAAACACTCCCCTTTGTTATCCAAGGAAATACAGTGGAAAGCACTAATAATTTTTTACCAGGTGCTCATTGAAACTGGGATTCGTAACAGCTGAGGCAAGACAAATGATACACTTAATCATGTGAAAAGAGTTGGAAAGCAGTAAATCAACTATTTCATTTCTCTTCGCTTCCTATCAATAGCCAACTAAGCTGATGTGAATAAAGTATATGGGATCGCAGAAGTCATTTTGGTCAAACGCGCTTTGGTCTTCCACAGGATAATTCCTCTGGCTGCCATGACAACTAAACTAATGGGCTTCAGTGCTGACAAAGTGTAGAATTCAGCGAGTTCATAAAATTTAAGTATTTTGATAGACAAAGGACAGAGAAGCACAGAAGGAATAAAAGGCTGGCACTATTCTGAGCAACGTGCATCAGTAAAGATTAATGAAGTAGCTCACAAACCTGCAAATAGAAATTCAATAACCGTTCCCATGAAGGAACAGCTTACACAGGTGAAAAATGCATATATTTTGTTACTCTATATTTAGCCTAGGTGTATTTAATGCCTCTCCATCTTCAGTAGTCCTTACTGAAATTTCTTTTCCTCTCTTATTCAACTCCCACATCGTAGGTAACACACTACTATACTGCATTATCAGGCGGCAAACTGTCCTTACGCAACAACCATGTGGTCTTTTCACCTTCACATGTCCATACAGCATCTTCTTTTACCACACAAACAACACCATACTAAATCATCCTATTTAAATTTACTATTGAGCCAAAGGAACACACTTCTTAAAAAAAAAAAATCAATGCTGAATCAAAATTATGTCTTTCTCTTGCTTAAAAAACAGCAACAACTGTAGTCCTTGTTCTACTCAGTACGTTATTAATAACCCATCTAAAGCACATTCATCATTCTGTGCTCACTCTTGGGTGGTTCTTTGGTTTATATCAATGAAAACCTGTAGTATGACCTTTACCTGCATGTATTTTCACTATTGTGGCACCTGAGCACAATCAAAAGAAAACACAGTCAGCTTTTACCTGGGTTTCTATTTAAAAGATTTAGTGCAGGGAGATAAGCACTACCACTTACAGAGAGCTAGGATATGGTGGGGTGGGGGGGAAGCAAATAAATGAAAAAGAGGGAGTCAAAAGCCAAGGAAGAAATGCACTGCCTGAGCTATTTTTATTGCCAGCCTGTTTGGTGGAGGCTAAATAGATTTATTTTTTTTAAGCTTCTTTAATCTTAGAAATGACACCTTAGCAGCATCTCTGGGCAAAAGAGATCAAGTAGTTGAACTAATGACCGTACAAGAGCAAGAAGGTGGTCACAGGAATTTGTGTGCTGGTCATCACTGGCAAAAATCCATCCAGGTGGTTCAGGAGGTTGTGCTACCTATGGAAAGCCAAGGACTGGTAACTGCTAGGATTATACTGTCAGCATGCAGATAGTGCCTCCTCCAGGAAGAAGCTCTCCCATAGAGATACAAGCCATGTTTAGCTGAAGGTTATTTTTTCATTTCCTATTCAGATGGGTCACTTATTTTATGTAATAACAGGTAATTCTTTCACGCTATAGCTCGTGATGCATATTAATCAGTGTTCTTGCATAATTACAGTTTCTTTCAACATTCAAAATGCAGTTAAACTACTAATGACATTTTTCCCCCTCACTTCATCAGCCTATTTTGGGAGTGAAGGCCTGAAGTAGACACCCGAGCTTTGGGAATGGAAAACAGCCACGAGCCAGAATGTATTCACAGTAGAGCTGTAGGGCAATAAGGTTGTCATCTACGCACAAAGATACTTCCAAACATATAAATATGATGTTAAAGTCTCCACCACTCCCTTCTCAGTGTTAAAGTCACACACACCATCTTCTGCTGGCCATTACAACCAGTAAAAAGGAAACAACACTATTTTTATGATTACTGGTATTACTGTAGCACAGTGACATTCCTGAGACACAGATACAGTGTTAACACCCTACCCTTACCACTCCTGGTTTTCTTTATCATTGCTGGTATCAGAAATTAGAATTGTAAGAAAACAGTACAGATGAGTCAAACCAGAACTGCATGATAATATTTGGTATCAAATGTGCCATTTGGATCTAAAAATCCACCTGGACATCAATATTTCACATACAAAATGATGAAGGCATGCAGATACGTAATACTCTGCAATGCTCTCGTAAAGCAGCTACAGGTTGGTTGTCCATAAAAATATTCCCACACAAATGTTCCATATTTAGCACACTTGCAACAACAGAAAAAGTCTTACATGAGGAAGTGATAACCTAGTATTTGAAAATGCTGGTTGAACTACCTTCTCACTCATACAATACTACATAATAACCCACAGTCATCGTGTATGTAGCATACAATGCCTAGCAATGTACCAAACGCTGGAAGGACGTTAATATTTCACGTAATATCTGCTTGACTTAAATAAAAGTAGGACTTAAAGCATCTGAAAGCTTAAAAAAAAAAAATCTAGAAATGTTTCTGGTATTTTCCCTAGCTTGGTGCTGTGTAAAATTAGCTAATTGCCTTTAAATATTTCCATTTTTATAACCCAACATCTATCTAATTTGCATAGACCTTTTATAAAAGAGCACGAGAGAAAAGAATTAGAAAATGACCGTACAACTGTGAAGCTCATTTCTGAGGTAATTACAGAATCTATTATTTGTTAAGTTGATAACATTCCAGGTTGAGAACACTTCTTTAACTGAAAATTTATTCCAGGCTAGAATTACCATTATGCACTATGCCATGGTTTTATGATTTGGGTTATCAGTATTCCACACCATAACATCATGTAATGCACTGGGGTTTGACTGCTGATGCTCAAGTTCCGGGTGCCTGTCCACAGGAGAAGAACAACTACATTCCCCAGGGGCTTTGCAGTCAGCGAGGAGACACAACTCCTGGCAAGGTCACCTGATGCTCTCTTCTTCGCCTGCATCGGCTCTTCTTCACCGGCTCAACTGGACTGCACTTCTCACCTCAGCGTTGTGGTGAGACTATATTTTGCTGATACTACATTTAGTAAATTAGTTTGTTTCTCCTCAGATTGCTGCTGTTTTTAATTATTTTAGGGTCCCCTGTTTCCCTTTTCCAGAGGTGCAGATTTTGTGAAATCCCTCCGCCCCGCTGGTCACGGAACCGGGCCAAACCAGCCCGTAAACTGTTGACAACCAGGTTAACCTAATGTTGAAAAGTTCCCAGTAAAACACGCCTTGAAATTTCACGTATCATTTTTCACTACAGCAAAATGAATAATAAACTTTCAAGATATGTGAAAATCTAAGATGTCCAACACAAACTGCTGGGTAAATATATGGCCATACAGATACACAATTCTTTATGAAGATATCCAGTCAGACAAATTATTGAATATTAGCTGTGTTTATATTGCTTCTGCTCAAGTAGAAATCAGGCAAAATGCAAGTCAGCTCTGCTTTTAAAATCCAAGCAAGGATTCCAGCAAGGGAAAAAAAAAAACCTACCATCAGGACCTCATTCCCTCATTCTTTTTAATAATCTCAAACTTCTCCCTTTGGCAGACAGAATAACCAACATGTGTTAAAGATCTGGAATTGCTTATTCCAGAAGAACTAGCCTATAAATAAGTCACTTTACATTTACTGTACACGTTTATTTTCTTCAATCATACATTCATACATCCTGAGAACATTCACTCATTTGCATCTGAATCACTGCCATATCAGTATTATTACAGCGATTACACCATTATGGCCTAAAGCCTGGCAGAAATCTCATCAAAATGCCCATTTCCAAAACATCCCCCAGATGTTTCATTCTAACAAGCAATCGCATCTCTATACTCTGTTCCCCTGACAATACAGAATCAGTCTCTTAACACCAGATTAATACAAGAATGGAAGATCATTTCTAGCTAAAAAGCGAGCACCACACGTTCTCTCGCCCACTGACCATGCCAAGCAACATAATTCATGTTTTACACAGCTTCTCCAAATCAGCACTGCCTGGAAAAGCTGACAACATTGGGCAGCTGATTTGCTGCATCTGCATGTTGCTGAGCATTTCCCATGTTCACTGAACACAGCAATTTTTTCACAGCTGAACACGGCAGCTTTTGAAATACACGTCTGTGTGTTCAGTGTCAACCCCATGAAGGTTAAGGACTGGCACGGACAATAAGGCTGAAATTCCTTGGGACCTTTTCCACTATTTTCTTGAAGTAGACTGACAAGCAAGCTACAGTATTTGAGAAAAAAAATATGCAAAAATGTTGTTGTTGTCATTCATTATGCCTCTTCAGTATTCCATATCAACTCCCTCAAATCTATCCATGTTATTATCATTTTAAGCACAATGGCAAGCAAGACCTTTTTGGTAATCAGCGTACGTTAAGTATCTCTGGAAACACTTCAAGCTTTGTGAAGATTGACTTCCACCATTTTGGGGAGAGTAGGTATATTCAAGACAAAAATGTATGTAGAAATGGAGAGCAGGATTACCTTCCCTTAGACATTCCACCACAAAAGTGAATCCTGTAGTCCTTGGATGTAAGACATACTCATATTTTCGAAGCCCATTCTTTTCAGCAAAGTCATTACTGCGAGCTTTGGTATTGGCTGGAGGAGACAATAAGAAAGCACAATTTTCTATGAGTGTGCATGTAGAGCAAGAATAATCATGATATGTTAGGAAAACAAGTAGAAAAACAATTCACACAGCACAAATGTACAACAGCTTTTCAGTTGGGGGCCAACTGCAAGATGCTTTTGGTTATACATATATACGTATACATACATACATACATACATACATACATATATATATATGTTGTGGCATGATAAAGAACAATGTCTATTGCAAAAACAGCCTTCCTACTTGCTCATTTCTTCTAAGAAAACACTCAGCAAATCCTTCATATTTATCAAATGCAACCTGAAATCTAGAAACTGAAGTTTAGTAGTTCTTCAGATACTTCAATACCCATTTTTAAAGTAAAATGTTTTAATGAGTTCACTAGCATTTTTTTAAATTAAAAAAAAACATGATGTATAGCAATGCAGGTTTGATTTTATATCAGCTTAACCATGTAAAACTTATTTTGTAAAGAAAACATTAAGCAGAAAAAAATAGTTAATCAAATACATTGAAGCAGTATTCTAGTTCTTCATTTTGAACATGGTACACATTATTCATCAATCTGCTCTACACATACATTCCCCATTTTAAACTTTCTGACCTAGTGCCCAATATCACAACACGAGGTTGTTGCCAGACACAGAACTGGTTCTAGGACCTGGAAGGCCACCAGGCCAAACCCCAGGACACATGGATTTCATAGAATCATTAAGGTTGGAAAACACCATTAAGACCACTAATTCCAACCACCAGCCCATCCTCACCATGTTCACTCACCACGTCCCTCAGTGCCACATCTCCATGGTTCCTGAACACCTCTGGGGACAGTGACTCTACCACCTCCCAGGGCAGCCTGATCCTTGCTTCTCTTTTTGAGAAGAAATGTTTCCTCTTATCCAATCTGAGTCTCCCCTGGAGCAACTCAAAGCCATTCTATCACCCTACCTCTATTACCTGGGAGAAGAGCCAACTCCCACCTTGCCACAACCTCCCTTCAGGCATGTAGAGAGCCGTAAGATTTCCCCCGAGACTCCTCTTTCCCAGACCAAACAATCCCAGCTCTCTCAGTTGCTCCCCGTAAGACTTATGCTCCAGACCCTTCACAGCTTCGCTGCCCTTCTTTGGATGCTACCCAGGGCTTCAATGTCTTTCTTGCAGTGACAGGCCCAAAACTGAACACAATATCAAGTACTGGTGCAGCTTCACCAGATCAAAACTCTGGCAGAAAGAATTCTACCCAGAGCAAACCAAAGTTTTAAGAGCCAATTGCTAACAGAGCCCACTAAGGGAGAGAGAGGTCGATACAGTGGAAACTCCTCAAAACAAGTGGAGAAGCAGCAATTTGTTCTCTCCCACACGTAGGCAACTTGAAAGCAGAAGTCCAACAGCCTTGGGGGCTGTGCTTCTCCTTTGCTGTGGGTACTTCTGCACCTCGCTTTGGGCCAAAAGGCAAAGGACTCATAGAATTTTACCATGGCAACAAGAAATCATTTTACATAACTAACATATTAAAGAACTAGTATTTATAGAGTCCCACATGGTGTTTTAGAAGATGAAATCCTAGCACACATCTGTGGAAGAAAATCATTGCCTAAGCAATTCATAATCTTTCTCAAGCAGAAACAGCTCATTTTTCTAAGTGCCCACAGTTAACCTTACCAGAGATGAGAGATAAACTACTGGAAAATCATACCAATGCTTAATAATTTAACAGAACTGCTACATATAGGCAAGTTCTCTGCCTTACACTCAAAACTTCACCCTATAAAGGGGCAACAGAACATGCTGACAAATCAGCACAGTAGTACAGATGCCTTTTTTGCATGTATACATCTTTCTAATTTCTAAACTGCACGAGCTCATCGTTTATCAGCAAATGTGGGTCTCTCCTTCACTATTTATCAGTATTCCACTATTTATCAGCTATGTATCAGTAAGCGTTATATCATATTAGTATTACGAGGTACTTTTCCACTGTGGCCTATTGTTACCTGTATAAGGTAACATGTTACCTACACGCCTTACAGACCTGTACTCCTCAAGATTTACTGCACGACATCTCCTGACCTTGTGACTTGGAGGAAAGGAAATTATTACTGCACAGTAGCCAAATGGTTCAACAAGGAACAGCCAAAGATTTACTTCCTGCCAAGTTGTCAAAATCTACAGATACTTGAAAATATTACATCTTACAGCAGTGTTGTAAAAATCATAGAATGTCTGAAATTCTAAAATTACATTTGGCTACATAACTTAAACTCATCTTTCCCTGAGCATATGTATGATGGCTCTCATGACTGGAGTACCTATTTTTGACTGCTAGACTGCTATTTCAGTGTTGAAAATAGACTATTGTGAATCAGTGAAGGGAACTTGCCTGTAGGATCCTTGCCTCTGTTGTGGCAAAACTTGAAAAATGAGTCATAAGCAAGGCTTGGAATGGCAGAGAAGAATAATCCCCTAAGTATTAAATGTTCATCTGAAAAGCTGGGTTCTATCTTACAGCCATAACTGTATTGTACTATTAGGACAATGACCACTAGGTTTCCTCTAAGAAACACACAAGTCAAAAGCTCTAAAGCTCTTTTCCAAATTCTGTGATGATTCAAGTAATGTGCTTAAAAACAGTTTATCACAAAGTTTTTAAGCTACTGTGCTGTTTCTTCCAAAAGACACTATAAGCTTCTACTTCATTTTCTGCATATGCAAATTAAGATTTCAAATCTGCAAATCGGGTCAAAGCTTTGAGACAAAAGTGCTATGCAATTCCACATTAGCTGAGCAGTTTAAAACAATCAAAACATTAAGCATCTTAAACTGCACAGTGTTTGTGTGCACCCAGAATCTACTCCTCCATATGCCTGCTCACTAGCACTTGTGTTACAAAGGGCAGCATGAGAACAAGTTCTGTCTGCTGAACACTTCTACTTGCACAACATACAAAACAATGAGTAAATAGGCAGCTTATTTTTCTTTACCCTGTCAAAAAAGTCAGAACCTCTGCTGTTCACTGCGTTGAAATAAAACTCACACTCACCTCCTTGTACTTGGAAAGATTTCACTGTAAACATCTGCAAAGCATCTTCTTAATTTCCATTTACTACAATGCCTTTCTAAAAATGTGAACAGCTGGACACTGGTGCTCCAGCCAACACTCATCAGCTATTTCCTTATATTCCATTTGTTTGTGCCCCTCTTGTCTCTGGACTGTAAGATTTATATAATGGATTGTTCCATCCTCCTTTTCATGAGCCTAGTGTAATGGGCTTTTAGAAGCAAAGTGACACAGCTAACACAATGATCATTCTCTTCTGGAAGAAATATTTTCCTCTGCAATTTGTAACATCTATCAAGCCACAGGCCTTTTTGCATTATATTTATTATTACAATACTGTAATACAGCAAGTTAAGGAGGTCAAAGGGGTTATGATGCTATCCTGAAAGCGCAGGATAGACTTCCACTATACCAAAAAGTAAGCATCACACTCTTCCTCCCCATCCTGCCTCTCTTGGCATTTTTTTAAAAAAAACAGTATGTTATTTTGATATTATTTCTGCATAAATGCACTGACTGCTACATTATCTGATGCAAGCATCTCAGTGCATGCTGCTGCTTGCAATCCCTGCATGAGACACCCGTGCTTAAACCTTCTGAGTGAAAGTCAGAACAAATCTCCTGCTTAGTACAAAGTTTAACAAAAGCCAGAAAATTGGATGTTCCATATTACATGAAACTTAGAGGTTAAAAAAAATGATGCAGGAAATTAAAAATACATTTATTTTATATCCTCTCCAGCCTAAGTGAATTTACACAACAGTCACCTCCTATAAAACCCCTTAGTCAGCAGTCAACACTGCAGAACTTGCGTGGGTGATTCATTATTCTGCAGGCAAACTTGTAATATTTGTAGGTGGAAGCAAGAAGAAGAAATAAAACTGTAGGATGCCTTCGCAAGCCTGTTAATGAAGACACTTCCTTAAAAAGGGGAAATGCAAGTGTAATGCGAGCTGCATAAAGGAGCACTTGGAGCAGGGACCGCAACTGAACTTGGTTCAGGTCTTCCCAGTCCCAAAACACCACTCATAATCTAGAAAAAGGTAACGCTCCCTCTCACGCTCATACACACACACACACACACACACACACACACCATATTGCTTTCTATAAACAAATATTTCCATTTTTTTCCTCTGCAATTAAGAATGAAGACAAAGTAAATCAACCTCCTAAGCCCTCACTCATCATTCCCATTAGGTGAATTTTGCATTTTATTTTAACACCTTGGTTCCAATAAGAAGGAACAGGTTAAATGATCTATTCTTATGAAAAAACTTCATACATGGATTTCAAAAGGAGTACAAATTTTAAAGGCAGTAAATGTCCAGTAAGGTATTCATTCTCATGGTAAGGTTATGCTATGTGCACCTTTAAGAGACACCCAACTAGGACTGTATCAAACCCTAAATTGTTGAAGAAAGAACTTCAGATGATGTAGGTAAATAATGGCAAACAATGTTGGTTTTCACAAACAGATCTTCTACCAGCCTCCTGCAGATGTAACCCCTATTAGAATAGCTATATACAAACATAAAACCTCCCTACATCCTCATTTAAGTCCTGTCATATAGGCTAACAATTATTTCACAAGGTAACATTTACTAGTTGTGCTTGTTTCTGTTCCAGTGTCTCAGCTGATCCATGCAACTACTTGGAGGGCAGGTGGCAAGCACAAGAAGACCATTTACCTGAGGCCTTTACACACTGCTGCAGGGCACTTGTCAAATTATGCAATTTTTCCTCCACTTATCTCAAAATTTATGTTGGGAAGTCCCATTAACTGCATTACTGCTGGAAAAGCTCAGACGTCAGCAGCAGCACAGAGGCACCATATCTCAGAATCTCATTTGAAGTGAACTGGAAGACGACGTTACATTAATCTGTTTCCTTTGTCTTCAAGCTATAAAACTTCAGGAACTTAGAATTGCTTTACACCCATGAAATCCAGAGAAGTGAACAAACTCCTAATCTTTAAAACCATTATAATTTATACTGCAGTTTTGAATTAAAACAAAAACCTCCAGAATTTGACTCTGAAGGGAGCCATAACACAGTAATGAGCTGCACTTGCTAATGTAAAGACTTGGAACTACAGCTCCATAATCTGTGCCAAAGAAGGAGGTACGTCCGTGCTTCCCCAAAAACACGTAAGCAGCATGAAATCACCTCAAAAGAACAAGCTCACGTGTGTTGACGTCCAGCATTTTCCAGCTGATGCATTTTGCTGGACATCACTCAAAAGAACGATACATTACCCTCATCATCCTACTGGAATGCTAAGTCAGACAACTTTAATACAACTCTCAACTCTTTTCTTCCTTTTTCATTAGCACTGAAATTTGGATATCATGCACTTCCTTTTCTTTAATCAGGCTTATGATAGAAGCACACACATATTCCCATGGCGTCAAGTACTCCCAAATGCCACTGGTACCAGACAGGGAAAGAAGAAGTGGATAGTCCAAAAGTCTCTTTTTTGAACAATTTCTCATTCATCTGTTTATCAGAAGTTCGCATAGAGAGCATAACAGCTATATTGGCTCACAGTTATCATTTTAACAAAAAATTAAGCAGTTCTTGCTCGTACTGTTTTCAAACTATTACCTCTTAAACTCTACCAGCATGTCTTGAGTAACTGTTTGTGCATTAATCCAGCACATGACATTACTACAAAGGAGATAAGTATTACAGTACTATGCTATCTTCTAGATAAAACAGTTTCACATCACAACTGCCTAAATTTTGGCATCAACAAACTTTCCAACTTTTGTTTGGTTTTTAAGCTATTTCTTATGAAAAAAAAAAAAAAAAAGTCTGTGGAATCACAGTTTGGCATAGAGAAGAGATTCATAGTTTAGCCCTAAGAGCTTTCAGAAAAATAAATGGCAGAACAAAGTGGAACTGCCAGCAGTAGAGATCTTAGTAATGGGAAAAGCTGGCATATCCTCCGCAGGCAGTGGGCCTGTTGGGGCTTTCAGCACAGCGTGCAGCAGTTAACACGGCTGCTGGAGAGGAGAACCACAGCACATAATGCCTCCTGCAGAAACAGCAGCAAGAAAGATTTGTGGGAATGTCACGTGAAAGGAAACCCAAGAAAAAGGAAAAACTGAAGTAAAGAAGAAACCACGTTTAGGGATGCAGACAAATCCACAGGCAATGGATCCTACAGAACAGACCCAGAACAGTACAGCAACTTTTTTTGTTCTCTTACTACTTTGTAGAAAGTTACTACGAGAGCCTCACACAGATCATCAACAAAAAAAATGAGCAAAATGGTGGGCTGCACGAGTTGTTTGTTTTCTTCAAGTCTTCAGAAAGTCTGACTTCTTAAACAATCACAATAAAATGCCTTGGGTGTATTTAGCTTTAAGCTTCAAGCACTCCAGAGCGAAAAGATGACCAACTGACCAGAAATAATCATCAACTTTATACACAGATTGCAAACACATTGTTCAGGGTTCAATTACTACTTTTTAAACTTACTTAAGCATCATCTTCCAATGCAAAGTACCTCAACAACTTAAGCTCAGGCAGCAGACCACATATACTTTGTGTTTCTTTTAGATCTTTCATTCTTGAATATTTGAAAACATTATACAAGAAGAGTAAATCTGTTGCTGCCAGGTGGCTTGAGAGGATAAGAATTACAGTAGCAAAGGGCCACCCAGCAATACTCCTTTCCCTTGAAGTACAAGTACCACACTGCTTCCTCCCTGGGCTGCCCAGTGGACTGGGGGGAAATTAGCACCATCAATCAGTGGTAGCTGAAGCTACCAGGAGAATGGAGTAAACACAGCACAGACATCTATTTGATGCTGCAAGGTGAGAGGAACATGCATTACGTGAGCATGAGAAGTGACAACTAGAGCAACAGAAGAATCCCACCTGCATCAACTTCTGAGTTGATGGCATACACCTAAATTTAGGCAGAGTTGTTTATAACCAATTACAGTGGAGAAGAGACTACCCTCTGCTGCCTTATGGAACTCCACGTTTGGGTGGGGAACATTCCCACCACTGCCTCTGGGACTCCACAGCACAACTGCTAATATTCTGCAGCTGCCTTAGTCCTCAGCTAGTTCTTGTTTAGAACTGTAATAAGGAACTTCTTCAGTCCTTTAAAATCTGTTGTCTCTGAGCAATACTCGGAGAGATTGGAAGGCATTCATAATTTGTGGGTAAATTATGAACAACCCAATTCTCTTTAACCGTCTTGCAATGGAAACACCTGGGTGACCCAAGGAGACATTTTCTGACACGGAGTAAGATTAAGAATTTGTCCTAACTCAGAACAACCAGAACACAGGTAGTCATTAATTCAAAAAAAAAAAAAAGAGATAATTTCCATCCCCCTTCCTAATTTTAGATACAATTACTAATTCAGCAAGAGATATCATGTGATGCAGCCCAAGAATGTTTAATGATCTATCCTCCTTTAGGAAGAAGGATCGAGTGACAACAACTCCCTGCAGTGTGATGCCATCTGAACATTACATATCCGTGTTTAAGGATACTGGGAACATGAAGAAAATAGCAGTTTCCATTATGGATTTTCACACCGTGCCTAGTATTTACTGATCTGACATTGAGGTAAGGCATGATTTGAGAATAGCTGCAAAGGAAAGTAAAGATCTAAGATAAGCTAAAAGGTAAAAGTCTAGTTGTAATTGGTTTTCTGTTTTAAAATTGATGCTTATCAAATAGTGCTGCAGGCATAAAGAACCACAGAACATTCATAAAATGCTTTCTTTTATTGGCATTTGAGTCTTTTTCAACAGCGGTTAGCAGCTTGCTATCGCTGCTGTAAAACACACCTGCATTAACACAGATATTTTTACTAAGAATTAAGCAAACATTTAACTCATTAAATTGATTACAACAATAACACTGACATTTGTTTTCAGGAAACATTTTTTCTTTTAGATGCAGATGCAGGCAACTAACATGGCCTAATGAAGAAGCATATCCATTTTCTCCTCTTAAAACATGAAGCCAGAAATCTAATAGAATCATTAGCTCTCATCTTCAATCACCTTTCACAATTTTGCACTGTACATCCCAGTCACATGGAAAATAGGAACATAAAAGTAATTTATTCCAGGTCTTGTAAACTATTTTTCCAATACAGTACAAAGGTAGAATTAACCAATGTTAAGCTCTTTCAATTATGGGATGCTTTTGAAACTTAACAGTTATTTCTGGAAGCCTGGTTAAACCCCTTAGTGAAACCATGCCTGTGTTTCTTGGGTATATTAGCACATCAAGATCGTTAACTACATTTTCTGCTGTCTGAGAGAATGCAGTATTGCTCCTAGCTTGGATGTTTTTTCAATTATTTCCACAAACAATGAGGAATTTCCATATCAATCACTACACAAACCAACAAATTTATCCTACCTGTGAGATCAGTTCCTTCCGGAAAGATGAGGAGTTGTAGTGGCTCATGAATGTCACAGAAATAATGCAGCATTTTTTCAAAGTGACCCTTGTCATCTTCCCATTTTCTCTGAATGAAAATAAAGGCAGCAACCTGCATCGCCCAGCCTGTAGTTTAAAAATACACCTTTAGTAATGTTTCATGGTCATACTGCCACAGTGTCTGTTATTCCTAAATACTGTACAGATTGTGTCAGACGCAACATTTTATCTAAAATCAGCTCAGCAGATGGAGCCCACACAGCCAACATGCCTTCTGCAATCTGGACCTAATGAGTCTCAGATACTCAGATTATGAACGAGATCCAGAGAGCTGAATCCTGGAAAGGGTTACGTGAATTAAGAAGGGAAATGCTTGGGATGCAGTCTCAGCAAATCCTGGCAAATTTCTAAACTGCGTCTTGTTAAAAAACCTTTGTACACAACCCAATATGTTTACCACCAAATCTGATGTGCATCCCTGCACATACCGTGAGCCCACATCTTTAAGTAGCTGCCCATACAGCTTTTTCAGCATAGGCCATCCACATTTGAACAAATCATTTGCAGGAAAAAATAAAGATCAATTTTGAAATAATTAAAATGCGACTTCCACAGTTGAAATATGCTCTGTTCTGGCATTTAACCACCTTCTATTATTACAGCATGTTTTACTACAATAGTGCAAAGAGGAGATCTTTTCATACAAAATTATGTCAAATACCAAACGGTACCACAGCATTCAGTTATTCTAGGGGGCACCCCAACTGAAATTAAATTCTTTAAAACAGCAAAGGAAAAAAGCCCTCTAAGCTGTAACAGAAATGCCTTCTCCCAGTCACAACTCTAAGGACACAGCAAGCTCCATCAGACAGAGTGCAAAACACATTTTAGGAAAGTTCTACAGCCATTTTGGTATGTTCCTTCCACTCATTCTTACCATACTGTCTAAACTTTCTGTATGTTTTATGTACTCAAGTCAGTCCCCTTGAATTACTTTATGCAAAAACTGTACTGTGCTAAGCCATTTTATTGTTTGGTATCACACATCAGATCTAAATAACTTAGTCCTCAAGTTCTCAGCACAGCCTGTGGGTGGAAGGAAGGGAAGCAAGAAGCAGAATAAGTGATCAGTCGGGAAGCACGCTGATATTGTCCCAGGTCAGCAGCTCCTCAGGAAATGTGATTTTGGTCCATAATAGAGAGGGACCATGGAAAAAAAAAAACAAAACAAACCTGTCAGATCCCATCCTCTCCCTTGGATGTCCGCAAGGAACACGAGGCTTTAAATTACATGAAAGCTTCCATAGTAAACTCTTTCCAGTGATCCTCCTTCAACATCACCAAGAACATCAAATTACACAACACTTGTAGCTAACAAGAAAGCTGCTTGGGTGACTTGTATTTTACTTGCTTAACATCCCTTAAAGCAGAAGATATCCAACATTTGCTCGTTCCTATCCTAAGTGGTGGTGTTATATACAGGCCATAAAAAATTAAACAGGCAGTGATATAATGACAGTGTCAAGGAAGAAGGACAAAAGACAGAAATGAGTTGGTAGGCATCTAGTCTTCACAAATAACCACAGGTTTGATTTTATAATCTAAATATAACATTCAGTGTACTGGAAGGTTTTTTCTATATTTAAATGTGTATATAATTAGATAAAAAAGCCTTGACTGCTCCTACAAGAGCAGATTATCTAACAGTCAGATGACAGATAGCAAAGGATCCTGGTTTCCCTCCCTATTTTCTCCAGCACAGCACACCAGGCCAAACTATTCTGACTTCTATGAAAGCTGAACATTTGTTCAGCACTGATGCCTCCAGTGGAGTGTGACATGAATGTGAATTCCTGCTTTCAGTCACAGTCCTGGTCCATACAACCAGTGACGGCGATGTCTGCCATTTGCATGGCTCACCATTCTATTAGATTCAAGAGAGGAAACGTGGCACAAGCTGGCTGACATATGTCTTTAAACAGAATGAAAACAGGCTCCTGCTTTGATTTCCATGCCACAGTCTGTCTGCATCATGCTGCTGGAAAAACAACACAGAACCAGTCTGAGACATGATGTGAGGTCCAAACGGGAGGACAAAGGAAGGTGGAGGAATTCAATACAGCATTGAGCAAAAGGAAAGATTTTGCCAATAAGCAAGATCTAAAAATAAGCAGAAGGAAGTACCTTCTCATGTGCTGCCTGCAGGGAGAGATGCTGTTCAGCTGATTAAGTTTAGGACAAGATATTGTCTGACAAAAGTAATTACACTGTGCTTGCTTGCACAGTGGTTTTGGTCATCCAGAAGGTGCTGGGCAACAGGAATTTTCCAACCAAAGGCAGCATTTACTTGAACGGGGAAAAACCATTTTCTGTTTGCAGATTTTTGAGAAATGTTGGATTAGGAAAACATCTTGTAACATTCAACATTTACGATAACCAATACAGCTTGGAAAAGCATACAACAGTAGATCTCTTAACGAAACCTGCAAAATGGTTAGCAGCACAAAAGTTTTACTAGGTAGAATACCTAGCCACAGTGACATTTAAACAATTTTTTTTTTAGCTGAAAAAAATTAAAATAAAATAAAAGATGAACCTTCAAAACTCTGAACAAGAGAAGATGTACCTAAGAGTTTCCTTACTACCTTGGGGATAAAGCAAATGACAGCTTATACAGGTTGAGTGCTTGCAGTACTGTATTAAAAATGCTAATAGCAACTACGAATCTTTATTTTAAGACTCCACTTCTATCTCCCCCAAACCTTTGGTCTGCCAAGGGACACTTGCCACCAACAAGAACCATCCACATGACATACCAGTCACAGGAGAACTCTTCCCAGTAGGTTTCACTTATGCCAAGGATGTTGTAGCTCTGGGACTGAGCCAGGACTTCTAGCTGCTCTTGCGTGTTCCTCATGCTGAGTACATTGGTGTAATAACATATCCAATGCACTTCATGGTAACCAGCAATAGTATCCATGTACTTCCTACAACTGCTAAACTAAACCACACACACACATCCAATAAATGATTCAGAACTATAAAACTAAGAAGGAAAGTGTAAGGCCTAGCTCTGGGGCCTCCTCACTCTGCCCGTTCATCTTCCCTCTTTTCTTCCATCAGATTTTTCACTGCTTTTCATATCAAGGGTTCTCTTGGTCAAATAAAAGCATTATTCAGTGAGTATATTCAATAAGGACACAGCCTTGCTCAGGCTTCTGACATAACAGTGAACCACATGTCTAGGCTTAGTAAGAGAAACCACTTGGAAGCTCATGATCATGCATACAAATCACAGGTCCACTCAGAGTTTGGTACTCCAAGAGTTTCACTGCATAAAATACAAGGCAACCAGCACGCAATTCTAACTACTCCTTATTTTGCAGATCCTTATTTTGCAGATTTTGTAGGTATGGAAAACATGTCAGCACGCAGCAAATTACATTGGAAAACAGGGTTAGTGTTATTATATATACAAGGTTAAGTTTCGACCTTTATAGTGTGCTGAACAGATTTCTGAAAGTTCAATCAGACTCATTCATTTTACTGCACTTTTCTGGATAGTTTTATCTCTAATAGCTGAAAGCAAATTAAAAATTAGAAGTTTTTTTTCCACATAATGGTTTAAGTGCACAAACTAGGAAAGTAATTAAAGAAATGCTTCTTGAAATAGCCTTGCAATGCACGATTTCCACTCCTTGCAATTGTTTTTAACAACACTCATTAACAATAACATAGTTAATAGTGGTGTGAATTGAACGACCATCTGATCTGATGCATTCTTTGAGCAAATTAGAACTATAAAACTAGCTAAGAGATAAAATTCATGTATATCCATTCTAGCACTCCCAGCTCCATAGTGAAAAAAGCTGATTCAGTTGTGTTAAAGTATCTATTTAACACTCGTATGCTTTCGCTATTGCCTTGCCCTTTCAGATTTTGTATATTACTTTAATCTGCATCTGGTTTTTTGGTTATGTTTGTAGTCACATTCAGTTTACACTCAGATTTTACACAGGTATTTACTTCACAGCCTGCTTATTACTTGGACCAAATAACAATCTATTACAACACATGTGAAACAAACCTTTTTTTCTTCAACGACTGAGTGAACAAATGGCAATGCTAGAAACACAGAATCATAAGACAGGATCCAAATAGATGCACAGTATCTATCACAGTAAATACAAAGGTTTCTTTCAATATTCAATCCCTTAATCATGGTTCTGAAATATCCTATTTGGACACTTAGCACTCAAATATTCATTCTGTATTTGCTAAACTGTATTATTTTTACTTAATACAGACAATCAGATGACCTATTAAATCTACAACTATATTAGTGCTATTTCCAAATAAACCTTGCACTAAAATGCTTTAGTTACTGTGAAGGAACATTAAACCTATTCAGTTACAACATCTATCTTAAAATAACATTTCAAATGTGATTTGATGCTCTGTATGAAATCGTTAATAACATAATTTGCAACTAAAGCAAAGGGTTAGCAACTAGAATGGCAGAAAGGCTGCTTTTTCTAATGCTTTATAAAAATACAGCAACACAGTCAAATCGTGCATGTAAACTTAAGTACCCAAAAGGATGACAGAGATGTTTTTCTGTTCACAATTCAATACTTTTTCCATTGGCTGGCATCGTCTTCAGATGCTCTACTTCCTTAAGGGAAGACTGCAAAAGTAAAGACTACAGAAAGCACTGGTTGCCTAACCTGAAAGCAGAAGAGGGCATAATTAACTTTTCAAGCTGCATCTCTGCACTGGGTTCCACAAAGGTGAGCTTTCTCAACCCACATTCTCAGTCAAGCTGGTGTCCAGTGCTGCCAGGTGAGAGTAGGACCAGCCAAGCTGAGATGGGCAGACAAAGACCTTACCCCTAAGTAATAGGGCCTGAAGAGTTGATTCATAGAGGTCCAGCAGCATAACCTAGTGATAACAGCAAAGGAATGTAAATTGGAAAAACATGCCATGCAAATTGTGCTGTATTTATTAGGTGAGCTCAGACAAAGTAAACACTCTCTTCACCAACTGCTATTTGTACAATGGAGAGAATGAGAAAGGTTATAATCTGATCTCACTCTTTTGATGTTTGTCTGGGAGAGGCAAAGGTGGCAAAGAGAGACTGGAATTTTTATTATAGATAAAGGATAAGGAAAGTTTTAATGGAAATAGAACAGCATATATTTTTCCTGATAGAGTTGGGAGAATTTCTGCTGTATACATCTGAAAATATTCCTATGATTTGTTCACTGAGTAATCCAGTAAAAACCAGATCAAACTGGGGATAGGGAACCTAAGACTTTTTTCTTCCAACACGAAGAAGGCATGCAGAATTGCAAGCAAATTAAGTTACATTTTTGCTACCAGGTATAATCGTTCCCTCACTCCTAATGCTGCTTCTCCAAGAAAACCTTCCACATGTCTTTTTGTAAATAAATTATAGAATTGTAGAGCTTGGCAGGAACCTCTACAGATTATCAAGTCCAACATCTGCTACAGCAGCTCCCTACAGCAGGTTGCACAGGAAAGCATCCAGGCAGGTTTTGAGTATCCTCATAGAAGGAGACTCCACAGCCCCTCTGGACAGCCTGTTCCAGTGCTCTGCCAACCTCACTGGAAAGAAGTGTTTCCTCACGTTTACACAGAACTTCCTCTGCTCCAGTTTGTGCCCACTGCCCTGTCACTGAGCACTACCGAAAAGAGCCTGGCCCCATTTTCTTGACTCCTGCCCATTAAGTATTTATGAGCATTTATAAGATCTCCTCCCAGTCTATTTCAGGCTGAACAGATCCAAGTCTCCCAGGCTTTCCTCATAAGGGAGACGCTCCAGGCCCCTAGCCATTTGGTGGCCCTCCACCAGACTTTCTCTAGAATTCCTTCTCTTTCTTGACCTGGGAGACCAGAAGTGGACACAGTACTCCAGATGTGGTCTCACCAGGGCACTATAGGATGGGCAGGATCACCTCCCTCAACCTGCTGGCTATGTTCTTTTTAACGCGCCCCAGGACTCAATGGGCCTTCTTGGCCACCAGGGCACACTGCTAGCTCATGCCAACCTGTTGTCCGCCACAACTCCCAGCTCCTCATGTCCATCAGGTCATCATAATGAGCAACTCCACTACCATGTCCCACCACGTCTCCGTGACTGCAGTGAGGTCGTGATCCTCTGGCTACACACTGAGCTCTAATTCTTTCTGATCATTCTTCCTGCTACATGCATTGGTATCCAGTCACTTCAGAGAAGAAAAGAGAGTAGAGGTTGCAGCGATCTCCAGATGAATGCAAGAGGATCTCCCACTGCCACACACACCCGTGAATAATAACTGTGCTTTCCATTAGAGAGCATACTCTCTAAATTCCACTTTCAAAATCACCTAGGATAAAAACTAGAAAGTAATTAAGTCTGGCAGCTCATAATTGAATTTCCACAAGACAAGATGTCACATCTGAAAACTCTAATTTCAGACTATATTATCATAACAAAGATACCTGAAACATGAGCTATACTAGGAAGTTCAATAGGTTATAGTTTTAATTTTTAAAACCAGTATGCTCTGTTGATAAGAATGTGAATGCCAATCCACTGTAACCTGAACAAAGATGTTTTACGCTGAAGTATTTACAATCTCACCTATAGAAGCAGCTGCAAGTAGCACAAGCACTTTACCAATATGAATGTGTACAGATTCCTTGCAGTGTTCCACTGTAACTGTACTTTGGTTGAGTTAACTGATAGTATTTTGTAAGGTTAGCTACACCAATATTTTACTTCAAGATAGCTGATCCATCACATACATACAACTGACTGTATGTACACTCTTAGCCCATGGCAAAGGCAGGATAATTGGAGCTGTTTTGTCCTGCTTCATGGAAAACTCAGATGGCTCAAATTCTTTGAATTTGCTTCAGGCTAAGCTCACACAAATGGACAGCTATAATGGATCCAATGATGTGAAGGAGAATACTGGTGGGGCTAAGCCTAGTGCTGTAATAAATCACAAATCCTCTTCTTCCCTGGTACTTTACAAAACAAGGCTCAAGTTAGATTTGGCCCTTTGAGAGTTACAAACTTGAGTGAATAGACAAGTGGTAAATAACCAAAAAGCTCCATCATCCTACAGTCTATGTAAGAGCAATATTAGTCATACAATTACTTGCATACACAGATGAAGATCTGGGCAGAGTTAGTCAGTTAACTCAGATCTTAACTCCTCTAGATTTGCCAGTTTTGCTTATTTTATTGGTTGTCTTCTTTTTCCTTTATGGCCTTGACGTTTTCTGCCACAATACACTCCAGGCTTAGCAAACAGTTTTTAAAACATTAAGTCTTCAAGATCTGTCCATCAGCGGTGCTTAAAGCACCTTCATACTTTCCATTTGTGCACTCAGATACTATGTTATCTTTTCCATTCCGTTAAGCAAAACCAGAATGAACATTATCTCACACAGCAGCCATGAATTGTTGTGTTACCCCTAGTTACCCTCTCATTTTTGGACCCATTTCTCTGAGAGTGATCAAATGTAATGAAAAACTAATTGATTTTTGTTGGACAAATGCTGAGGCACATTTAGGCACTAAAATCGATGTATGACTGCAAGCCCACCAGGAGCTAAAAATCCTGCAACAATGAGCATATCCAAATTGCCAATCACTGAAATACATCTCTAGTTCCAGTTCCTTTGAAATTCATGTCAAATCAAGGCTTGTACAAATGAAACTAAGAAGAAAACATGAAAAGATGCAACTAACTCATCACTTAGTCATTACCTGGTCATCTGACATTACTGTGTATGCTCCCTGGAACCTATCTGGACATTATGTATTCCACAGCGTATGTTGAACACAAGAGCATCACCACCTCTATCACTTCCTCTGCTACTTTTTTTAATGGAAAATATAAATTGTGCCTATCTATAATTGTAGAAAAGTCCTATCTTGTCAGCTGTGCAGGAAACTGACAACGCTATTAGAAATTCTCCTTGAAAACTGACATTGCAGAGTATGTCAGTAATTGCTGATGATGTCATATGAGAAACTGCAGCAACAGCTCAGAGCAGAGCAGCGCTCTCCTGAGACTCCAGCCTGGGCAAGTTGTACTGAAATGCGGCAAGAATGTTTCTGAAATTTAATACCACTTTTCAAAAACTTTACTGCACACAATTCATCAAGCCAAAGGTACGGTTCCAGGAAAGAAGGTCCATCTGTTTTTCTGCTGGGTTTCTTTATTTAAGGCTCACATTTAATCAAGTTAAAGTTTTTGGATATATTGGAATGCAAAGAATTAATAACTTAACAACTAGATAAGTGACTCTATGCTTCTCCTTGAAATACTCTCTTCTGATTTTAATTATAACTAACTGGAAATAATTGCCTACTTGCAATATAGACTTATTAAATACGATACCTTTACACTTTTCACCTACAAAGGAGGTGACAAGGACTCTGGATCTATTTCCATTCACAGCCTTGCTCTACCTACCATTTATATCACTTGGAGCAGGAGAATCTCATACATACCTTAATGATCAATACTTAATGTATTGAACCATAGCTGCAGTGCACTGAAACTGTCCACCTGATTTCTAAGCTATGTTCTGGCCTTAAAACTTATAAAATGAGCAAAATGTTTATGTAAAAACCACAGAACACACTTCAACAAACAACATCTGGCAAATACCTACTGAAGGTCTATCACGTAACGCAGCAGTGCCACTAGAGGTAAATAGAAGAAACTCTACTTTTACTGCAGGGTTGTTCTTTATGGACACCATTCCCTGCATCAACATCCACCCCAAACGTAATTTCATAATGAAATCTTCTGTCAAACTTCATTTAATCCCAGAGTCTCACCATTCAGTTGCCATCCATTGGGAATGCTTCATTTTTGCAAGAATCTGCTACCCAAAATACAGGCTGACTGAACAGGGAGACTCGAATTTCTAAGGCCTCTTTTTAGATATACTGCAGTTGAATAGATGCTTATCATTCATGACTTAAACTATCAAATTATGGCTTGAGTTAAGGATGTGGTTTGGCTGAATTTCCTTCTGTGATAAATTAGATTAATAGTTTACTAAAAATTAAGCTAAAATATCAACGCTGCAATCAAAATTACTCAAAGCACATATACTGCAGAGGATATTTAAGGATTTGGCACATAACTAGCAGTTCATAACACTACAGATCCAGGCATCCACTCTACTGCCAGGAACTGTCATCCCACAACAAGAACAAAAGAAGTGTCTGTTTGTACCACCTCCACCATCGCAGTTAACAATATGGAGTACAAATCCAGAATGCCAGCAGTAGCTTAAGCACCTAAGTCAGAACTTTGAACCAAGATGTTATTGTGAGCAGGTAAGATTGCTGCAACCGTGTTTGCCAGAGCTCATTCATCACATCTCTTAGATATGCTAAGTTTATGTTCTGAGGACTGAAAAACTTCTGAGCAGCTAGAGGCATTTTCAGGAGCAAACTTTTGCCAGGCACACATAACATCCCAGACTCTTGAGCTGACCTTCGAGTTTTATTAAAGGCATTCTAATACTAAGCAGGCACACGCATGCTTAGTTAAAAAAAAAAAAAAAAAAAAAAACCAACAACCCAAAAACATGCTTCTTTTGAAGATTAATCTATCAGACTTGCAGAGCATTATCCTGGATTCCATCTTCCAATATTTCCTTTAAAAGTTGCATGTGCAGCCGATTCCAAGACTTCAAAACATCTCCACTGTGTTCTGAAAACATTTATCTAAATACGTATTTTCTCATTTCCTGTAATGCTAGAGGAGATGTCTTTTGTCAAGTAAAACTGACCATGTTTGAATATTAGGAAAAAAAGTGGGTTACCTAGCTGCAGCTTTTACTTAGGACTAAATACCCAGCAAGTGAATACAGTATAAGCACAACAGTATGAGAGTTCCTCCTTATGGAATGCTGCCAGAATTATCTGTTCAGATAAATGACCTGACAAAAAGCAACCATAAATAAGGTTACTCTTTCAACATGATAAAGTTGACTCATGTTCTGCCCAAGCTGGTTTTGTATAAAACAGCAAATAAATCTAAGAGATAAATATAATGCAAAAGGGATGCTTTTATTTCAGATAAGTTTGTTGATTTGTTCAGAAACCACTTAGGCAGCAATTTTTGGCATATCTAAAATGGTTTCTCTGAGTATGTGCAACTCAGATCCGTTCCCATCTTACGCCACTATAAATACTGATTATTTCATGTCCCAAAGCTAAAGTGTTGAAAAAGACCACAAAGAATTTTAAAATCTTCTCTGAAATTATCAAATTTACAATTTGAAATTTACTTTCAGTGAATAAAGTAGCAATATTTTTACAAATAAATGCTTAAGCATGCAGTCCAGGGATCCCTTTGAAGACAAAGGATCTTGTATACTACATATATTTAAGAGAAGATATATATATTTTTTTAAACTGAAATAGAATTCAAACTTGGGCATAAACAATGCTGTGCAAAAGAATTTCTGAACAGATCTTCCCTTCCAGTTAAAACATTTAGAGACCTACCAAATCCTGGAATGCTTTTGAGACTGGATTTGAGACAGATTTTTTCAAGTCTGAGGTAGCTGTATCGCAGCAGGCAGTTCCACAGGAACATCCAGTCCATTCGTGTGCGATGGTTCATGATAATGACACTCCTTTCTCCAGGAACGAATCCATCACCAGTGACAACCACCTTGGCACCAAACACCATCTCCAGCAAAGCCTACAAATAATACATCTAATTTTATGACTTTACTCACCAAAGAAAAACAACAGTCTATCATCAATGCAAATTAATCTCAGTGACATCACTTCATTTGTTCACGCTCACTATCACTGGTAAACAAATTTGTTTCCTAATAAAAAAACAGCTTTTCAACAAGGATCAAGCTTGTGACACTATCAGTACTCAGCTATATTTCATCGCAGCAAGAAATTACAGTCCCTATGTTCTCTTCACTGATAATTATTGCTTACCTCCTAATTTCATTGCATTTAGTAAAGGAGAAAAGGGTAAAATATTAGAAGATGAACCTCGCAACCCTTCAAAACAAACAGAACAGAAAAAAAAACCCACAATCTGATATGTAACAAACCTTCATTTATGTCACAAGATATGCATTTCTGAGCACCAATACAGTATCTTATTCCAGAAAAACAAATCTTAAAAGGAGAGGAACAAAGTCCCTTGATTTCTGGAGAAGAGATGAAGGGAGAGACCCTACGCACATCACCTTTCTACAGGAAGAGTTCAAAGAAGAGACCCCCAGCTACAAAGCTAATGCAATGTGAGGACAACTTTATCTCTAAAGGAATTCCTTCTTTTCGACCTGAGACCATTTGTCTAATATAACTAGATGACCTAAATTCTATGAGGATTAAGTAAGAGAATAGCGAAGGTCAGCAGCGCATACCATACAGTAAGTAATTTCTGTAATTAGATAGCTGGAGCACAGTTGGAAGCAGAAGTTTATAAGAAGAGTCATTTAGGAATCTCTGCAATTTAAAAGAACCTTTTGCCTGTTAGTGTTTCACCCACCCTTCTCAGATCAGCATTTGACAATGGATAAAGATAACATGAAAAGGCCTTTTCAAGAGTACAAACAACACACAGCAGTGATTTATCTATACATTAAGCTGTAGAAGAGAGGGACTGTAGACAGGAATACAGCCAACATTCACTGAGCTGAAGTATTACCCTTCATAGATGGTTAAGAAAGTTACGGTCTGTTTAAAAAACAAATTATTGAAAAAAGCATCAGTAAGCAAAATGAATAGTTACTCAGAACTTGGTTCACACTGTAACTTACCACTGGAAGTGTGAGCCACGTGGCCACAATGCGGTCGGTGATCCAGCGATACCAGGCCGGGGAGATAAACATCAAAGGTAGAAAAGGACCAAGCATGAAAATACTTCCAAAAAAACTTCCCAAAAACAGTGCAACTACGAAGTATATTCCTTTCCATGACACCATGGCTCTGAAAAAGAAAGTCGGCAATATGTTAGAGAGGCAAAGTAATTATAGAACTCTTCAGAGCTGTAGGTTCAGTCTGAGGTAGCATTCCTCCTTCTTTTCATAGCTAACACCACAAAATGACAGTAAAAGCAAAAAGCAAACAAAGTGTTCTACCTCACAAGTAGCTTTTGGAGAACAACTACATAAACACAGTAATCTGTAAGACACACTAACACAGGGGTCAAAAAGTACCAGCTACAACATAATTTCCACCACTTACCGCAATATGCAGTTCCATTCTGAAATCTTAAGAAGGCTATTTTTAACATGGGAAGGCACAGAAGACGACTTACTGTGAAACAGTTTAGCTTGGAAGGGTCCTTAAAGCCCACCCAGCCCTACTCCTGCCCAGGGCAGGCTACCCCCAACCAGGGCCCAACCAGCCTGCTCTTGGGCACCTCCAGTAATGGGGCACCCCCAGCTCTCTGGGCAACCACCACCCTCTTAATAATTTCCATCCCGCATCCAATCTAAATCTTCCCTTTTAGCTTAAAGCCATTCTCCCTTCTCCTATCACTATCAGACCATGTAAAAAGTCCTCTTGCTCCTAAGTTTCCCTCAAGTACTGGAAGGCTGCAATGAGGGCTCCCCAGAGCCTTCTGCAGGCAGAACAAGCCAGCTCCCTCTGCCTTTCTTCACAAGAGAGGCACTGCAGCTCTTTGATCATCTTCAGAGCCCCTGTTCCAACTGTTCCTAGTCCTTCCTGTACTGGGGACCCCAGAGCTGAACACAGTGCAGCAGGTAGGGCCTCAAGGGAATGGAGCAGAGGAGGACAATCACCTCCCTCACTCTGCTGGCCACGCTTCTTTCGATGCAGCCCAGGATACAGTTTGCTTTCTGAGCTGCAAGCACGCACTGCCAGCCCATGTGCCATTTTTCATCAATAAACATCTCCAACTCCCATCTCCTCAGAGATGTTCTCAACTCATTCTCCATCCAGCCTATATCTGTGCTTGGGATTGCCCTGAGCTAGATGCAGCACTTTGCACTTGGCCTAGCTGAACTTCGTGAAGCTTATATGGGCCCACCTCTCCATCCTGGCCAGGTTCCTTCTCTCCATTGTGTTGTCTACACCACAAAGCTTGGTGCTGTCAGCAAACCTGCTGTGGATGCACCCAGTCCCACTGTTTGCACCGCCAAAGATGTTGTATGATATAGGTCCCAATACCAACCAATGAGGTATTTGACATAAGTACAAACATTAGCAATTTCTAAAGATAAGGAACTTTGCTTTTTTACTTCTCCATCTTGTTTCTTCTTTCTAGGCCCATAATTATAGAAGTTTGCCTTACTGTCTAACCAGGGTCAATGTCTGACCTTCAGAAACTATTTGAACTTACAACTGATCAGTCATTCTGAGCAAGATCTTCCTTTTCAATACAACAGAGCAGGCAAGCAGCATCTGCAGTCCCCCAGCTCACTCTTAGTGCATTTCTGACTCTTTGAAGTCTGCTGTACTTCCATTGTCCTTCTCAGTTATTTTCCAAAAAGCCAATAGCTTTTGCTTGAGAAAGTCACTGAGACTTGAAGTAATTCAGTGCCTATGCTAGCTGCTAGACTGCCTTATTATACATGCACAACGCATAGAGCTTCTGAATGCATTATGGCAGAACACGCAGCGATCCTCCAAGCAACTGTAATAGCTGTGAGCTTTCATAATTTAGCAACTACTACCAGTTATGACAAAGCAGATGTGGAAATATCAGTTCTTTAAATTAGGGCCTAAATATAGACTGTTTTCAACTATTTACGGCTCAGCCAATTGTTTATAAAATGAAAGGTTAAGTAGAAGTCACTTTCCAGTCACTTCACTGAATTCTTGTTTCGACAGGCTATTTTAGAAATTGTAAGAGCTCAGATGGACAGGACTTCAAAAGAAGAAAAACAGGAAGCTGGTGTTCCTAATTGGAAGTCAGCAATGGAAAAGTAATCCATTAAGACTTGTGTACTCTAAGATTTAATCCATTAAGACTTGTGTACATTCATGATTTATCTCAAGCTTGTTTTGTGCCACGTCCATAGCAATATTGTTTCCACAGCAAAGTATTCCAAAGTCAAAAATCGCATCCCGATTGTCGCTAGCACAGAAACCTGCTTCTCCTACTTGACACTGATAACTCACAAAAAAGTAACAGCATTTGGGGATAATTTTATGTTTAAACAGCTTCATCATGTGCATTTTTGAAGGAAGGCTGAGAGCAGAGACCATACAGATTTGTCAACGTATGAAGGAAACAAAGTTGCACCAAACTTGATTTCGGCAGCATGGCAAGAAGAGTAACACTAAACGTTAACTGCTGATAGCTGTATCAGAAAGATTTTGGAAAGAGTAGAATTTGAAGTTGTTTAAAAAACGACACATTGTTTACATTCTGGAGTGCACAGCCCTCTTTTTGTTGCAAGAAGCAAGGCATGAAGAACCAGCCGGTCACATCTGCACACACTAATAGGATCTATTTTAACATATCAAAGGGTCCTTGAAGAGCACTGCGCCAACTGCTCTACAGACTTTCTTGTATGTGGTACAGCAGTGAAGGAAGGAAGGCTGAAACAAACACAGCTGAGGGCAAAAGAAACCCAGAGAATAAAAGAAATAGCAGCAGGCAAAGGAAAGCACTAATTGTAGCAGGTCTAGAAACACTAAAATACCCAGATTTGAGTCCTGCAAAAGGGAACAGATAGCATTAAAATTCAGTATCACTGATCTGATCAGGCACATGCACTTTCTGAGGAACAAACACAGCAAAACAACTGAAAACAGCTTTCCAACCCACTAGCAGCACAAGCACAGCACTTGGTCAGCTTCAGCCAGCTGCAGCGGTTCTCCTGGAGGCTGCTCAGAGCCACGGCTCAGCACAGCAGGCACGCACACATCTGTCTGGCACCCCGGCCCCAGGACACAGCTGACAGCACCCAGATACCCAGTTTTCCTAAGAGAAGGCACTGCTCTGCCATCCTCCCAAAGTCTTTTCGAAAGCAATCTAGGTCACTTGCTTGCAGACTGAGCTTTTCAGTTTACATTATTCCTTCCCTCAAATTATAGCACGGAGCCAAATATTTAAGAAAAATCCTTTCTGTATTTTATATAGAAGACTGTCTTGTAAACATAATTTCTTTTTTTTCAAGATTGAAGTATGTGAGCTATGGTAAAGACTTGGGGAAGTTCTGAAGTTTCCCTTCTTTCACCTGCACTCCAGCAGCATTCTGTTCATTGTAACAGTATATAAATACATACTGCATCCCACTGGGATGAACACTGCCATGCTTATTCCTAAACACAGAAGATCATAGAAACCACAGAAACATTTCAGTTAGAAGGAACCTTTAAATATCGTCTAGTGCAACTCCCCCTGAAATGAACAGGGGACACCCACAGCTAGAAGAAAGATACCATGTGTTTTTGTCATTCATCTCTTGCAGGTACATTTTGAAAGTGTGATACATACTGCATCTTGTTCACTACGTATGTAAATAAAACATACTACCTTCACACTTGCACACATGCATTCATGTAGAATAATGGATAGAGCTTGCCAGTGACTAACTTCCAGCACATTGAAGTACATACCATGAAAGCACACATGAGAAACAGAAAAACAGCTCCTAATGAATTCAAGCAGAACTGCAAAGAAAGAGCCCTGTGCTAAGGTGAAGAACAGCAGAGCGTAACCATCCAGCTGGCCTCCTGCACGCAGCAGTCAGCAAGACCATTTTAGTAACCAGGTGACATTGTTAACACTCCCAATTCATTTGCTCTTGTTTGTGGGTGCACATGATGGAATTACAGCCTGGACAACAGGTTACGTGATTGAAAACGCTCCTTCGGAATGACCTCCCTCAACCTGCTGGTCACGATTCTCTTCATGTGACCAAGAACACGGTTGGCCTGGGCTGTGAGTGCACACTGCTGGCTCACACCGAGTCTTTCATCAACCAGCACCCT
This sequence comes from Lagopus muta, assembly GCF_023343835.1. Taxonomy (NCBI): domain Eukaryota; kingdom Metazoa; phylum Chordata; class Aves; order Galliformes; family Phasianidae; genus Lagopus; species Lagopus muta. Next base: position 100,243,249 of record NC_064434.1, read on the forward strand.
CAAATCCTTCCCCTGAGGGCTTCCCTCATGCCATTCTCCATTCAGTCTATATTAGTGCTTGGGACTGCCCCGACCCAGGAGTATGATAACTCTCCTCCTATCTCACACCTAGCTTGGAACCAGAGTGTTCTTGTACACACACATCACCTACCCTAAGTCTAGCATATGCATTTAATGAAAAATGCAAAAGTACACATCAAGAGTTTCAAAACATGATTGCAAAAGCAATCACACTGGAAAGGTACCTCATGAGAACTTGTACAAATGGCCTGATGCAAAAGTGAAAATCTGAAAACAAAGAAAACCCAGAGCTGATTCATTTGAGAGATGAGATACCCAAGAAATCAATCAAACAATTACATGGAAAGTCTGAGCAACAGAAACCAAGCATTTTCAAAGTACAAAAGTACTTCCTTATTGCTGTTGACAGCTCTCTCTTCCTATAGCAGTAGTTAGCCTTGGATTTGGAATACATAAAGACTTCTGTCCATTTTAGAGCCACTCTCTGTTGGAGCTCTATCAGAGCTGCGGGAAGATGGTCAAAACTATTTTGAGACTCAGGCTCAAAGCTGCAAACAGAAAGACAGCATCCACATTCTGGGTTTAGAGCTCTTCATCTGTTTTGTGGCAGAACTCCAAGTTATCGAGATACTCTTCGTGTTCTTGTCGCCATAGCAGAAGGAAAACATGCTCTGTCTCCAGGTAACAGGAAACAGTAATTCTTAAAATACAGTTTTTGTTTTACATTTTAGTTAATTCTAAAAATTCTTGGCTACGATGGGATAAATTATTTCCCAAAGCAGCTGCATTTCTGTCAAGCTCATCTTTATTAAAATATTTTCTTGAAGTTATTCCACAATTCCATGCAGTTTTTGCATAGTAACATAAAGTAGAGGCATCTTCCTGTGATCGTATTCTGGTTCAGTTCATTTATCATCTTTATGATTTTATTTAAGATATAGCTGGAAAGACAAACCATGGCTTATTATGATGTTTTCAGAAGGCCTTAAATAGGATCTGTGAATTTGCTGTAGAGATCACGTTTTTAAGTTTTTCTTCCCAACTCTTTCTATGTCTTAGAAGTGTGCAAAAGATGCACACAAGTATATCTGGTTAGAAACAAGAAGGTTCCTCTGAAGTTAAAGCTTGAAGTCTCACAATAGTAGACTCAACACATGCTTCACATTTCCTGAACAGTTTCAGGACAATTTGAGTTTCTTGTACAGTTTAGTTGTCTTCCAAATCCAATTAAAAAACAAACAAATGAACAAGATTTAGCCTACACTACTGAACTGCAATCATAGAGTCATTAAGGCTGGAAAAGACCACCGAGTCCAACCCCATCCCACCCCCATCACACCCTGACATTGTCCCTCAGTGCCACGTCTCCATGGTTATTGAACACCTCCAAGGGCCGTGACTTCACCTCCTCACCAGGCAGCCTGTACCACCGCCTCACTGCTCCTTCTGAGAAGTTTTTCCTAATATCCAACCCGAATCTTCCCCGGCACAACTTAAGGCCATTCCCTCTCACCATATCACTGCTACTGGGAGAAGAGGCCGACCCCCACCTCACTGCAATCCCCTTAAACGATATTACAAAATACTACCTGACAGAGCCAGCTTCCTGATAACGAGAGCCATTTTCAAGTGTTTAGCATTATGCGGTCAACAAATCAGGGTTTATTACAGCACCAAAATAAATGGCAAATAAAACAATGCTGCGTGGTTTCTAGTCGGTATGGTCCCCTTCAATAGCCACGGGCAATAAAATTGCTTGTTCAGTAGTCTTTATGAGCTGAATGAGGAATACCAGGCACTCAGTTTAATTTTTTTTTCAGTCAATTACCAGTGGAAAACGTAAACACGACTTTCAATTAAAATTGAGCAGAACCTCATACAGTCTTTCTCCAATGCACTCACAAAGAAAAATGCTCCCAAGTCAGAAGATAGGTTTTTAAAACCTTTCACCTAAGTAAAGTGAATTGGTCGTCTTAATGATGCAATTTGTTCATATCCTTAGACCAGTGAACACATAAACAGAACTGCCTGGAAAGGAGAGCACGCAGACAGAAAACCCTTCCCAGCTTGCAAGGCAAACAACACAGGGGTCCCAGCAGCCCCTGCCCAGGTGGGCCAAGTGACAGACCACTGGGTAGGCAGAGAAACTGGAATGGAAATGACACGTCCTAGCAGAATGCCTCCTGCCCAACACATTGCCTTTTCTATTACAGCGTTTTACAGCTTTTCTCGTAACAGTTCAGTGGAAATTTTCACCAATTCTTGCACTCAGAGCAAGAAATTAGTTTCTATATAATGCTATTTTAAAAAGAAAGTTGCTTAAAGTTATCTGTTGTAGACTGACTCGGTCTTATTTTTCAGATCCACAACTCACCCCGTCTCCGATCACATAACTTCTCACTTGTCCCTCTGTTAAAAGAGCTTCAGAAACAACAGAAGTTTGAAGAAACTGAATTATTATATTATGTATATTTATAATAATAATTATTATAGACATCCCCTCTAATTAGTAGCACATAAGATACACGCAAGAAGTCCCATCAGTTTCCACACATCCATTTATGAACTACATTTTATTTCTCATGCCTCTCGTGTCTTCAGTGTTATAAGGAACATACACATATGGCACAGATCAACACCATATGTGAGGAAATGGGCACTTGACTGTTAAAACTATTTCCCTTTTACTCAGTTCCTGCCTTTAAAAAACCTTCAGGAGATTTAATATATGCACCATAAAATGATATAGAAGAGGACAATAAAAGATAATTACAATCACAAACCACATCCCTGACTCTCTCCAACAATAACATGCACAAATAAAAAGCACAATAATTAATCAGTAATTTCCATAAATACTATTGATAAAATATGACTGCTGGTGTGCATCTTACCATTTATTATCTCTTTTATTTGCCCAGACTTAATCTGACTATTGCACTTCAATAAAAGATGTAATGGAGTATTTGATTTGCTCTTCCAAGTAATCGTGCCTTTCCAAATGCAAAAAACCTGGCCAAGATTCTCTGCAGCACAGCCCTTAGATGCTGCAAGCAGATAATTCACTCAAGGTACAGACATCAAATTGGGCTGATGATTTTTCACTGTAGTTCACTGTAGCACTACTTCCACTGTTGCTCTAGACAACCACGAAGCCAGCAAAGCTTGAACAAGAACACCAACAAATGTACTTATAAACACTTTGTAAGAGGGTATCAAGTGACAGCTATGGCTATTTCCAGGAAAGAAAAAAAAAATTACAGAAAAGAAATAACTTTAAATCTTTACTCCATTCAGAAAATCAAGTATCATTGACATGTTGGGCTGCTGCAGGAATAACCAAGCTGGCCAATTTTGATAGAGAAGAAATCCACGTGAAAATGTGGAAAAAAGTGCTCCTCTTTGAAGCTGGAGATGTTACAGTCAGAGTGTTAAATTAAATGATCTTCCCTGTGTAACAGCATCTCAACACTCCAGTTCACAGCTATTCTTAGTGAGAGGCATTCTTAATTTCAGAAGTAGCTGTTCAGCTGTAAAACCACCAACTGGGGAACAGAAATCAAGTTCTGCAAGCAATAGAAAGGAGAGCCTAAGACAAAACTGGCAGCGCGTTCCATGGGGGATCCGAAACTGCCACTGGAATTAACCAACATCACCCCCTGAGAACAGTAAAAGCACTTCAGGGTTATTCATATCTGCTGCAACAGAGCCTCAACACACACTCATAAGAATTTGCATTTCCAAGGCTCTAAAACCTTTGCTGTGCCCACCATTTCCAACTGTTAGCTCAGTCTGATTACAGAAGACTAAGGCACCACTTCCTTCTCTCTAAGGATACATCCTTAACTCAAACAGAACTTTCTCATTGGGTTAAGAACACTGAAGAGAAACGGGAGACAAATATGTGAACAAAATCCAAAGAGCCTCTTTCACGAGCTGTATAAACTACCAACCATCACCAGGTCAGTAACTGCGTGACAAAAAACCCACACCAATTCACACTGTTCTGAACAGATCGGTTCTGGAAACAAAGGGGGAATGCAAGGTATCCAGCTTGGACAAGGTTCCAGTGAGAGCTTTTGTAGTCATCCTCCGTAAAATCTTTCTGCTTTAGAACAGAACGTATTAACTCAAATAATTCGTGCTTTTCCAGTTACTGTGTATGCTACAAATACAAGTTGCAAAAAGTGAACTTGACTCTGATGTATACTTAGCATTATTTATGCTATGAGAGCCGCCACCTATAAAACAACTTCAACTGCCAAACTCCTTCATTTCCTGGCAGCATGTTACAGGCTATAAAACTTCAGCAGGGCCAGCCCCAGCCATCCCAATGGCAAACACCAAGGCCTCACCCAGACTCAGCAGTGAAGTCAGCTCCACTGAAGACTTACCTTCATTTCCCTATGCTTTAAGGCATCCTGACTAAACAGTACAATCACAGAAGATGGTTTGTGTTGGAAAGGACCCTAAAGCCCACCCAGCCCCAGCCCCAACCCCAACCATGGGCAGGGCTGCCCCCACCAGCTCAGGCTGCCCAGGGCCCATCCAACCTGGCCTTGGGCACCTCCAGGGATGGGGCACCACAGCTCTAGGCAGCAGTGCCAGGGCCTCACCAAACCCCCGAGTGAAGAATTTCTTCCTAACATCTAACCTAAGTTTCCCCTCTTAATTTTAAAGCCATTCTTCCTTGTCTTATCACTATATTCCCTATTGCTCTCCTCCTGCTTATAAACACCTTTTAAATACTTTAAGGACGTTTAGCCCTTATGTAAGAGATGAAGAACTGTGCCTACAGACGGATTTATGCCTTCCTCTCTCTTTTTTTTTTTTTTTTGAATAATAAATTGCTGTTATCAATCACATAGAACTCTGCCAAATCTTTCAGTCTGTGCTACTGCCTCAGGCTTTTTTTTTTATTAAATATATTTCCAAGACAAATATCAACAAAAAACACATTCATAATCAATGTTAATCATGTCCTAGCCACATAAATGGAAAATTCCGAGCAACACAGAACTTAAAATTTAGCAGTGCCACCTTTGTACCAAGAATACGTAGCACGTGGAAGCATACTTAAGCATCAGCAAATATTACATGTTTCTAATAACTTTAAAATCCACAAAAATTGTAATTTTCTGTTCAGTTTGCTTGCAGGCTGGCTGCTTTTCAAGGTAAGCACAACAGAAAAAACAGATCAGTTACCTGGCAGGCTTGAAAGCAAAAAGAGGAAAAATGCAGTGGTTCTGCAGAAAAAAAATACCATTTAATCCCCACCAGCATCACTACAAACTGCTCATTTACATTTGAGCGATTTCTGGACATGAAATCCTGTACTCCATCTGCTACGTTTTGGTGAAGATGAAATATCCAAAAAACGCATAGCCAAAATACACAGGATGCCAAACTCCTGCCCCACTAGTAGTTAATGCTGTTTCTGATTCGGGACTCGAGAGCAAGAGGCAAAGTTCTGCAGTGCTTTCCAGAGCTCTTTGGAGAGCACAGAGAGCAGGGTTTGAAAGGGCCCTCTGGAGATCATCTAGTTCAACCCTTCAGCTAGCACAGATGCTAGGTTTGCTCAGGAAGATGCACAGCTGAGTTAGATGAGCTCTACTTAAGCTCACAAAGCTCCATGCCTCAGCAGGGATTTCTAGCCCATGTTGATACTTTTGCTCCTGGTTCCAGGGCTACTGAATCTGATTCTATAAAATACGCACTTTTTTTTTCTTCAAACTTTAAGTGTTGGCAAAGTAAAAAAGTGTTCTACCAAGATATAATAAAGCAACTGATGTTTCCTGTTAAAGCTGAATGGATTTGGTCCCTCAAAAGCACAGGAAGATAAGAGCTAACATTTGGTCCTTATTTCTAAAAAGTAGTTTGCATTTTGATGCAAAGGACAGGATGTTTTGCATGAACACTTAACAAGGTCATTCTGTCCCATAACAAATTACCAGTACAGGATGCTGATCACAGAATTCACTGCTGAAGCAACTGGGGAAGTTAACTGCCAGTGCTTATGCAATATTTTACTAAGCATCCAGAAGGCAAATGGAAAAAAAAACAACATGTAAGACTAAGATTTTTAGCCTTATGTAAAATAATAGCCAGAATGAAAAAGAACCTCCACTTCTAATAACATTTGCCAGAACCGAAGAGAGACCATAAAAAAAAAATTAAAAGGGTTTTCATAGGTATTGCATTTCCCATTACAAAGACCAGGTCAAAATTACAGTGAGTTTCAAGCCAGCTGCAAATTGACTTGGCAGTTGCAAATTCATTAGATATACATGGCACGGCTGACATATAGGTGCTAAGCAATCCAAGACTAAAGTATCCATGAAATAATCACAGAACAGCGAGTGACCTAGTCAGGGTAATAACCCATAACAGCTACTTGGGGACTACTACATTTTATACTTGAGGAAGGCTCCAAATTAACAAGAGGTAATAAGAAAAATAAGGGGAGGAAAGAAGGAAAGCCTCACAAGAGCTGCAGATGAAGAGCCTCCCAACACACACACACTGGGTGCTGCTACAGAACAGCTTCCAGCCTTTGTCGCAGCACTGTTGATGTAGCCATGAAAGTGCCTTAAAAGCTTCAAAGTAATTGGGAAAGGAACAAAATGAAAGGACAACTTTTAAAAGGCAGCCACTGCTGAAGCAAAAACTGTTTGGATGGTAAAGAAAAGTATGCTGCTTGTAACTTGGTCTGGAAATGCAAAATATCCAGACCTACACCATCAGTTTCGCGTGGGAGACATGCAACAAGGCATACATAGTACAGGGAAGGTTATGAGTCCATCTTTGTATTAGATAAATCATACCCAGAGAACGAAGATACCATCCAGATTTGGCAGTGCAGATCATACTACCAGGAATATTTAAGCTATGGACATTCTCCTAACAGCCTCTGTAGTTGTGGAACATGGCTAATATCAGCTGTACCTGGAGTAGAGCACTTACATTTAACGACCTAGCAATTCATTATTTTCTTTAGAAGAGTTTCTCTTCCAAGAAAATCTAGAATTCTTAGTTATTTCCAAGCAGGAACGCAATCTGACACAATTTTGCTTCAATTTTGAGCAAGAGCCCTGACCTTTCATTAAAATGTTTACACAAAGAACACGGAATTCCTGGAAAGGATCTGCTCTTTTCAATTAGCACAGTAATACCTCTGAAACAGAACACAGAAGAGCTTATCTTGAAGCTACAAAATAAGCTCATTAATAAGGATATGCATGGAAAAACACGCACATTTTTTGAGTTGTGTGTGCAGAATTCCCAAATGCAGTCATGGATCCCTTTAAGAGCTTGAGATGCCTCCAATAAGCACTATAGAGGTGACACTTTTGTTTAGGAAATTAGAATTTCTGGACTTGTCAAAAACAGACACTAATGACATTCCATTTCCCTCTCTTCCTCGTCACTTTGATGCTTCTCCCTGCATATAATGAAAGTGAACACACTGCTAGAACACTTGCTACTCCCAAACAACCAAAGCAGGGTACATCTTTATATACTGAGACATTTTCCTTCTACATATAATGGCCCGCAGAGAGACGATATAGAAATCAGTCCATACTGCAAGGGCTGCTATGTTAAGAAAAAAACATCACAAGCACAGCCACAAAGCAGAATACAAAAGCAAGAAAATTAAGAATAACAGAAGTGACAGTGAAATATTCTTATATCCCAGAGCTAAGTGACATTTCTCAGATGAGCGTGGAACAGACAGCTACGTTACCCTCTGCTGAGATCTACAGCCTTGACATCATTTCTGTTGCCAAGAATGACCCCTCAAGTAAACAGCCTGGTAAACAGAAGCAAGCATAGCAATGGCAAGTGATGCAATACAAAAACTTGGTAACACACACACTACTACTTGGAGTTTGTTAAAACTATTTGTTTATGTCAGCAAAATAAACACTAACAAAAGTTATTTCAAGCGACTCAAGTTACCAGACTTTCATTAAACAAGGGCTGGTAAAATCGTTTCAACTAAAATGCAACAAATTAACTAAGTGGAATCTGGGTCTTCTCTTCTGGTATCTTTCCCAGGTGCATAAAAAACCAGAAAGACACACAGGATGCTGCTGATCAAATTCAGCAACAAGCAAGGCAAGGATCCTGCCCTTCCACGCTGTCTTCTCCGCTCAGAAGTTTTAACCTGAGCAACAACTGAAGCACTAATGCCTCCATAGAGGCTACACTGCAGTTCTTAAATTGCAAACTCCCAGTTCTGGCCTTTAACCATTCTGGAGGTTTCTGTTGAGTGCTTCCACGCTTAACACTGATTTTTTTCTTGGATGTATTTTGATCTTAATTTACCCAAGAGAGCTGTCATTCCATGGGGGCAGTTCTTTATATGTTTATGGCCTTAGGAGTGCTACACAGAAATGCAGAATTAGACTTTTATTTAAAGAATAACAATTTATTTTTCATAGTTGAAATACAAGCTAAATGCAAATTATACTATGATATCTCTAGAAGAACTATGTGGAAAAACTCCAGGCTGTTACAGCATCAGCTATATGCTCTGAACAGAACCACAGGATGGCTTGTGTTGGAAAGGACCCTAAAGCCCACCCAGCCCCAACCCCAACCATGGGCAGGGCTGCCCCCACCAGCTCAGGCTGCCCAGGGCCCATCCAACCCGGCCTTGGGCACCTCCAGGGATGTGGCACCACAGCTCTGGGCAGCAGTGCCAGGGCCTCACCACCTTCTGAATGAAGAATTTCTTCCTAACATCTAACCTAAGTTTCCCCCCTTAATTTATAAAGCCATTCTTCCTTGTCCTATCCCTACATTTCCTTACTAGGAGTCCATCCCCAGTCTTCCTGTATTAAGCTCACTTCAGCTTTTCAGCCACCACCACTCCCAAGTCCTTTTCCACAGGCATGTTCTCAACTCATCACCCAGCCAATATTCATTTCTAAGACCGCCCTAATCCCAGTGCAGCACCTTGAAGTCAGCCTTGTTAAAACCTCAGGCCCACGTTTCAAGTCTATCCACGTCCCCTGGATGGCATCCCCACTGTATAGTGTCTATAGTGTCATCCACCAAGTTGCTGAATGCTTACTCAACCCCTCATTCTGTGTCACTACCAAAGATGTTAAATAGTGCTGGCTCCAAAACTAACCCGAGGGACACCACTCGTCACTGGAATTAACACTGACCACAACTCTTTATGACCATTCAGCTAATTCTTTACCCACCAAATGGCACATCCTTGAAATCCACATATCTCCATCTTTAAGACAAGGATGTCATGTGGGATGAAATAAATGATTGATGTTAGGATGGTAAGAAACATCACTCTTAGTTTTATGTAAATCCGCCTAATATCCAAAACTTTCTTCTCACACCCAAATCATTTTCACTTGCTCCTGCTGCTGTCACAGAGAGGACAGAAGGCACCAAAACAGTGCAACAGTGGGAACGATGGAACACGTTCTGTTACAGTGATAGCTCGTAGCTACTTGAAAGTACTGCGTCACAGCTAAGCAAGACAAAACAGCACGCTTTCTAACACAGACAATTAGAAGCCAGTTACAATAGAGGCCAAGCAAAATTATACAAGTGAGTTTTTCATCGCTCGTCACTGAAGGAGGGGGCAAAGTTGGTTCTAAGAAATTTTCAATGGTGCATTAAGGATAACATCTGAAAACAACCTCAGGAACATGGATTCCTGAGTTCTCAACAAGCACTGAGTTCTCAACAACAGTTAAGATTTATTATATTGATTTTCTTTTTCTCCAACAGAAAATACAAGGTATAACAATGTGTTTCCCTACCAGTTTTACTCAACCACTGCTGTACAAAAAGCGCTTCCACAACAACTTTTAGAAGATCTTTTAGAATCAAACAAATGTATTACTGAAGTAATCACAAAACTGTAGCGGTTGAAGGGGACCTCTGGAGATCATGAAATCCAACCCCCAACAGCAGTTCCCCACAGCAAGGACACAGGAAAGCATCCAGATGGGTTCTGAGTGTCTGTGAAAGGGAACACACAACCGCAGTGGGCAACCAGATCCAGTGTTCCATCACCCTCACAGTGAAGTTACTCCAGCTGGTGCCCCGTCCTGTCACTGGGCACCTCTGGAAAGAGCCTGCCCTGTCCTCCTGACACTCAGCCTGCAGATACTTACAAGCATCCATGAGTTTCCCTCTCAGGCTTCTCTTACCTATGCTCCTCCAGTGCTAATAGCAGGAATCAATCACTGGATTTTGTGATGTCAAGAATTCCAGAGCACTTAAATATCATTGCTAATTTTGATATATTGATGAGAACATCAGAACATTTAGCTCCTTTTCATTCTTTTTAGTTCAAAAACAGTAACAGAAACCACCACTTTGCCTCATAGAATCATCAGCAATTTTCCTGGTGGGATGCAGTAAGAAGTTCACACACAAAGCACTCTCATCAAGGAGACGATGATTACATGGCTTGTTAAATACGCGTGTTCTCACCTTAAAGATATTTCGCTGGAACAGTGTGAGCACAAGAGGAAGAAGCCACGGACTCTTGGCAGCACACACAAGCTGCCATTACTGTGATGAAACATCACACCACAAGCAGCTCCCAGCTCAAGGCATTCTTATGGAAAGGAGCACGTTTCCTCCAATTTTTATCTTCAAAAGTCAAAGAAGTAATTTTAAGAATCATCCCCTAAATCACCTCTTTGCACATACATTACAATTACATTGCCATGGTTTTGGACTAGCAGTTCAGTTGCTTTTTTTTTTTTTCCTCCTCATTCTCCTGTCTCAAGTCTCTCCACTCATTAGACTGCTCCTATAATCTAGCCTGAGAAAAGAAATCTCCACTTTCCCTTCCTGTGAAGCACCAAATACATACACAGCTTATTTTCACGGTCGCCTGACCTACAGGGGTTTAATATTGAGAACTTCTGAGCAAAACAGGTGAGCACAATAGGGAAATCTAAACAGACACTTGGCCTCAGGAACTCTCCTTATGCTTCACGAGACACAACATCCTTCCACATTTCTTCTGAGAAAAGGGAAGAAAAGAAAGGTGTACAGGATGCCCTGGAAGAGTTCCCACTAATGAATAAAGCTTTTCCTACAAAATACATCACTGCTGCTGTCCCATACAGATTGCTGTCTTAAAAGGCTGCAAAATACAAAACTTAGCTCTGACAAGTTGGTTTTGAGATCAGATCAAGACCAAAATTGTATCAGAACTGCAGACACATATATAAATAATGACACTGAAAACTGCTGTTTCTTTTTACATACAAGAAGTGCCTACACATATGATGAATAATAAAAGGCATCAGCAATTTGAAAACCTGTTTAAAAATGAAGTGCTTTTGCAAACTATCCCTCTCCAGGGATGGGGCATTCAAGGCCAGGCTGAATACAGCTCTGGGCAGCCTTAATAACAGACTGTTCAGTACTGCCAGTCACTACAGCAGTAACACTGTCCAGTAAGACTTTGAGTTCAGTAATTTTCTTTTGTCAAACTTATTCACTAGATTATTCCTCCCTGCCCCCCAAATTCAGAAACAGTATCATCTGTCTCCAGGCAAATTACTTGTAACTCAAAAGAATAAACAGCAACCTAACTGGGAACTTTTCTAGTTTATCTGGGGACTTTCCAAGCGCATATCTAACTTACTTACAAGAACTTGGCCCTCCAACAACTACTTATCATTATGTCTACGTTCAGAGACAAGAGTACAAAAACAGGATTGTAACAATCAAACATGGTAACAAGTTCTTGCTCAGGGTTCCTACCTGGCTAACAAACTGTGAAATATCTCATATCCAGAATATCTGAACTCCAAAACAAGCTGAGCATTTACACTTCATATATGGAGACGCACAACATGCTTACACAGAAGATGAGCTGCACATCTGCCTAATCCTGCATGGAAAATTCCCTCCCTCTCTGAAAGGTGGAACCAAGTGAGCATTGTCACAGCTGAGGAAATGGCCACTTCCTCCAACTACTATTGAAAAGTTACCTATGACATAATAGCTGTAGGTTAACAAAGAGAAGATTGCTCCAGTTATAGTCCATGTTGCTGTTGGTTTAATTTAGGGTTTGTTTTTTGATTTTTTTTTTTTTATTTTTTTTTTGAGTTTCAGTGTTTAGTTTGTTCTCAAGATAATTTGCTTTTGAAATATCCCAAACATGGCTCAGATGCAGTAGCTGATCCAACTAAACTAAACAGCCAGCATAATTTCTTGACAAAATAAGCCCAGTTTTCATGGAGACTGAAGAAGTCCAACCATGAAACTCTCAATATTATAGGCCTGTGTTGCTTACGAGTAAAACTGGTACGTTTCTAATGAAAGAGTAAGCAACATTCCTGATTCCAGGCCTTTCAGTCAGTCACTTACAACTTTAGAGAAAGCAAGCAGCAAGATACAGAAAAACTAGTATGTGTTCATACGAATCAAAGATGCTAGGAGTCCACATCTGAACTGAATTAATCTGTGCGTGGAATTTTACTTCTAGCATTTAAGTTTTGTTTTCTGACAAATGAATCATTTAGAAATTAAATCATTTCATTCTTTTCATTAGGGAGACCACAGGGTTTTTCAAAATACTAGAGGGTTTTGTAAATAATACAGCATATCTGAACTGTGGAGGAGGTGAGAGAAGTATCAGGCTTGCACGGCAATCACCTTCTATCAAACTTTCACATCTATCACACTGGGGTGTATTCATTTCTCTTTCTCCCATAAGAAGAAATTAGTCATGCAGTGGTCAAGGCAGAAGACAGCTACCCTCACCTTTGTAAAAGACATCAGCTGGCACTTCAGGGAATGAATTCTAGAGGCTGTATCCCAACAGAAACATAAATCAGCACAAACCAAAAACTTGAGTTAGAAGCCACAAAATCCTAACAAGCACACTCACTGCCTTCTGTCAATGCCAGGCCTTTGCAACCATCAAAAACACCTGCTAAAATAAAGCCTCCTACTTCCCCCCAGCTATTCCCTCACACAATACACCTCTGATTAATAACAGTTTTCTTCTGAAGTAAATTCCTTACTTCCGATCTTTGTCCACAGGATGAGAAGAAGGGTTATAAAAAAAAGTGGCAATCAGTCCCTATGGAGAATAGACTACAAGGCCTGATTACTCAGACGACACAGAATAACACCAAATATCCACCTTTGCAAAATCCATGGAATACTGGGGAGGGAAAAAAAGCTACCTACTTGTCTAAAATCAGCCCAAACTATGGACTTAAAAGGGATCATGAAGGATATGAGTCATGGGGAAGATTTCAGGGAAATTTCACATGAAAAGGAAACCCACAAGCAATTTCGTAGAATTTTCCATGCTCACTGCCCTCCCCCCACACCCTGCTTTTTTTCTTTCCTCCTCCTTCCCAGAGGGTTGATGGCAGAGGATAGGCCTTGAAATGCTTTTATTTTTCCTGCTGCTAAAGAGAGAGTGAAATAGAAAATAGACCATGCTACGCTCTGATGTCCTGGTGTTGGTTGCATCTTTTCATTCAAGGAATTAAAAAAAAAAAGTAATGAAACACCCATAATGTTTCACAAACTAGCTGTGACAAGCATTCAAGAGCCATGACTCAGATTACCAAAATTCTAAACACATTAGATAACCATTCTACTTTCAGTTTTCAGACGCGCTGCCGAGAAATGAATGTCCAGCTTGCACATGTATCCTTTCTCATCCTACATAAGCAGGCAGGTGAAAAATTCCCAAGCACATTTGTCTTGCAGCTGTGTTTCCAATCAGCTGTAAAGCAAACGTGTCAAAGTCCCCATAAGGTCACTTGGAATTGAGGTCAGGTCACTCCCTGAAACTTTGAGTCAGCCTCCTACCTTTGCTCCTGTTTTAGAGTGTCTTAGCTTCAGCTGGGACAGAACTGTCATCTTCAGATCATATGGTATGATGCTATGGCTTGGTTCTAGGAGAACAATCTGATAACACACCAATGTTTAGAGCTGCCTGCTAAGCAGAGTTGTACAGAGCCAAGGCCATTGCACTACTCAGGACCCAAGGAGCTGGGAGGGAACAGAAGTAGCACAGCCCTTAGACTGGCCATAGGGATAGTAGGGATATTCTATGCTGTATGACATCGAGCAGAAGGTGTTTTGAAGGGGATGGGAGTTCATCTGGCTCTCTTCCACTGCTTGGGGGCTAGCTGGGCATTGGTCAGGAGGCAGTGAGCAATTCCTCGTGTATCACATGCCATATATACATATGTACATACTTGGCATAATTATCATCCTTTTCTTTTTCTCTTAGCAAACAGTTTTATCTCAACTCATGAGTTCTACTTTTAGCTTTTCTTGCCCAGTTCTTTCTCCCATCCCACTGGGACTGGAGTGGGTGGGAGGGAGAAGAAGTGAGCTAATGACTGTGTGGTGCTGAGCCACTTGCTGGGTAAAACACAGAGAAACCAAAAATTTGAGGGGGAAAAAAAAAACAAAACCCTATACGTGAACAGAGGTCCAACAGGCTTTATTCAGGCAAATTAGCTTCTTTCTGCCTTTCTGCTGTCAATATCTTATGTCATCACTTAATTAGAGAAAGAGAAAAGCAAAGTGCTTTACTGTTCTAGGTCAGCATAGCTTTTTTTTTTTCTTTTTTTCTTTTTACAGAAAGCACAGCACATTGGAACTTCTCAGCACACAGGTCACAGTGCTCTGCTTGATGCAATTCCCTGCTTATACACTTCCAGCCTCCGCAGCTTCTAAACACCCAGTTAGATTTGGTCTGGATTCTGAATAGGGTTGCATTTCTGAATAAAGTTTAACACAGTTTGCAGGGTAATTTGTCTGAATGTGTTCAGAACAAGAAAAATGGAGTTCTCATGCAAAACATCTGTTTCCAGTAGGCTCACAAAAGGATTCTGCTACTAAAATGATATCATGTTTGTCTCTAAAACAAGCATGTTTTCCAAAAGCCTTCCACTGAGACCTTCCATGGACCTGAACCAGATTTTTAGCTTTTGCTCTCTTCAAAAAGCAAAAAAAGCAGAAACTGTATAAGAAAGCTAAATAGAAGCAGCAGCACAGGAATTGAAAAGAGCTTTTTTGACAATGATCCTCAGATTCCAGACTGTCTCAGTTTGGGTGGCTGCTCCTCCTGGGTTGGGAATTCCAGTCTGAAAATCAGTGAGCTCCTCAAAAACATATCTCAAAGAGGTTGCAAGTCTCACCATGACTTACACTGAGTGAAATGGTTTCACAGAATCAATTACTTACTCTTTGAATGTGTCACGGTGTATCTCATACACAGAGAGAGTGGTGAGGTGCTGGAACAGGCTGCCCAGAGAGGTTGTGGATGCCCCATCCTTGGAGGAGGTCAAAGCCACGCTGGATGGGGCCCTGGGCAGCCTGGTCTAGTATTAAATGGGGAGGTTGGTGGCCCTGCATGTGGCAGGGGGGTTGGAGAATCGTGAACCTTGAGGTCCCTTCCAACCCTGGCCATTCTATAATCTGTGATCAGAATTAAATGGGAGACAGGGAAAACAATGAGGTACTGTGAACACCTGCTTTGCCTCAGTCTTTACGAGAAAGGCCTTCAGGATGTGCAGGTCTGAGAGAGCAAACTGAAAGGCTGCAGCATGGAAGATCCACACCTGATGGAAAAAGATCAGCTTAGGGAATATTTACACAAGCTGGGCATTTGTAAGCCCATGTGGGCTCTGATAGGATGCACCCACAAGTGCTGAGGGAGTTGGCAGATGCAATAGCAAGGCAACCTACAACCTTTGACCAAACATGGTGACTGGGAGAATTTCCCAAAGATGAGAGAAAAGCAAAGGCCACTCCTATTTTTGAGACTGGGTAAGGAGGTCCTAGGGAACTACAGACAGGTCAGTCTCTCCTCAAACTCTGGGAAGGTGAAGGGGCAGCTAATCCAGGACACTATTTCCAGGCACAAGCTGATGGACAAGAAAATCATCAGGAGCAGGAAGTCACACTTAACCTATCATGTAAGCTTCTATAATAAAAATGACCAGCTTGATGGATCTGGAAAACAGCTCTGAAGAAAAGGAACTCTGAGTTTCAAGAGTTTCCAAACTGAAAACGAGCCAGCTGTGCCCTTGCCACAAAGAATTCTAACAGTATCCTAGTACACATTAAGCAAAATTATTGACAGCAGGTGAAGAGAGATGGTCCTTCTCTGTTCAACAGCAGTACTGCTGCACCTGGAGTACTGCTGCACAGACATACTGGAGAGGGTTCAGTGAACAGCCATGGAAGTGATGACAGGACTGGAGCATCTTCCCAGTGAGGAAAGGCTGAGAAAGTTGAAACCCTGCAGCCTAGAGAAGAGATGGCTTGGGAGAATCTCATCAGTATCTATGAGTACCTTAAGGAAAGGTGCAGAGGGTACGGAACAAGGCTCTTCTCAGCAGTGCCCAAACAAGACAAGAAGCAATGACTTGCTGATACAGAATGCCTTTGGGGAAAAGAAAGTTTCCTCTCTCTAAACTCTCATAATAGTGAATTCATTGTAACTCCAAGAATGTAAAAAAAGAATGACCTGTAGAAAACAGCAACATGTTCAATTCAAGACAGTGAAACTGCAGTCAGTCACCAACATTCCCAGAGTCAGCTGTCTTTGTGACTGCCATTAGTGGTTGCCACACACACAACCCAAACAGCTATTTTGTAGTTGCAGAAAATATCCAGATTGTTGCTCTAAAAATCTGCTTCCTGTCCCTCTGGACATTGTTCAGCCTTGGTTTCTGATCCTGCTCCTCAGCAGTGGCCCTTGGCACTCCAGTCCTATCACCTCCTCCTGCCTGCATGCCTTCTGCTCTCAGCCCTGTCTCTGGCCTGCTACTCAACACCACCCCCTACATCTCACTCCACACCACATCCAGTTCACTCCAGCTTCTTCTGATCACATCACTGAAGCCAGAGGAGAATCAAGCAGGTGTAGATCACAGGCTCTCTAGACAGAGGCTCCTTGTACATCACTGTTTTCCAGCTCTTCACCACAGTATTTCATCCCAATCTGTTCTAAATTACAGGGTCTATTCATCCATGCCCCATTTAAGGTTCATCTCAATCAATTAGAAAAAAAGCACCAAGCAGCTAACTGATGTTCCAGCTGCAAGAGTAATGGATGGTATCAAAGAGCAAGCATATGCCTTAATATTTCCTGCAACCTTAATAGAGAGATCAAGTCTCCTTCATTGTTCTTGTTCCCTGGCATTTTTGTCGCTGCACCTACTGTGAATTAAATCAGATCTGAAAAAGAGTCTGGTTTGTTTTATAGGTTCTTTGGGAAGCTTTGTTGTTATCCTGGGACAAGGAAATAGAGCAGCATTTACACAAAACCTGGCAAGAAGTGGCAACACCCTCTTTTCATTTGTTATTTTGGCCCCCACTGCTGATATTTGTGGATTTTTATTCTGGAAAAAGGATAAAGATGAGGAATTGTCTGAGGGAGTGTTTGCTGGGCTTCCTGCCTTCAGTAAATTGGAAGATTGCCCGGGCTAAAGAAAGGACGGATTCTGTAAATCCTGATCTAATCTGTGTTTAACAGAATAACATTTACAGAGAACGAGTATTTACAGTGTCTTGACCTAAGATACCTTGTATCTTGTATATGATGCTGGGGAAAAAAAAAAATTACCAGTGGAAGAAGCATAAAAACTGCCCAACTGAGGAACTGTAATAACAGTAGCCCACCCAGTGGTATGCCTGCCCATGTCTTGAGCCTTCAGAAGAAGGGGCAGGAAGAAAGCCTCCAGTATGCAGTTATGGCACTTTTATTCTTAGTCTGTTGACATTAATCTGTAACCATAAAATACATGTTCTTATATCCTTCCCAACATTACTCATTCATTAACAGATGGATCTTGTTTTCCATAAGAACAAAGGGATTATGCCTGCTTAAGCAACATACTTCGAAGCCTTTTTCACTGTTGCTGAGCATCCAAATCTACAAACATGAGTGACTGACAGCAAGCAGACAACTTGCCCATTCAGGGCAACAAAGGTACAAATCCCACCCAGCTTCACTCAGCTACCACTAACAAACAGGTAGGAAGAAGTGAGGAGAGAGCCATGTTGTTAGCTGTGAACAGCACCTCGGATTACATAAAACAACTTAAAGGCTTCGGGGAACAAACTATTAAAGAAGAGGAAAGTAGGAAGGAAAAAATTAGATCTTACTTCTAGGATTGGATAGTTATAATAGAGCAATGGGTGCCTCTCCAAGCCAGGAAGATCTTGCTGAACTTGCCAGCAACAAAACATGCCAACTAAGACTTAATCATCCTTGAACTGCTGGAAGAAGCTTCCAACCAAAACACAGAAATAGTAAATGCAACTATCAGTCATTATTTTATACAAGAACAACGTACATACCATGATTCACTTGCACCAAGTCTGACTAAATATATCACTACCTTTAAACAGAAAATGCATGCAATGATTTAAAACTAGAAATAGAAATATGTGGATGTGATGTACCGACTGTGTGATTTTCTCCTATTTTACCTTTCATACAATCATAGAACGGCCTGGGTTGAAAAGGACCATAATGATCACTTGTTTCAACCCCCTGCCATGGTTGGGTTGCCAACCCCTAGAACAGGCTGCCCAGAGAAAGCGTTTCTGTAGGTGCTTACCAATTTTGCTGCTCCATTCTTTTTCACTCACGCTTGCTTTATTTTTCTGTTGTTTACTGAAGTAAGAAGACTACAGACAAATGTGTTTCTAGAACTTTATACAAAATAGGGCTGCATCACTACCGCAATAAGCATGCTGATAAGAAACATAGGTGCCACTGTAGCTGAAGAAAAGCAAATGGCAAAGAAGATGACAACGAAACGTGTGGAAGAAAATACCTAAATAAGCCCTTCATAATGAAAGGAACTAGAACTAAAAGTCTTCTAAAAATGTCAGCTAGTGGAACTCAATAAAGGTCAGGACACTTTGAAAAGGAGAGGAGAGAAGATTCTCTGTATTTACATTCCTTTGTTCCATAATTCAGTACAATGTATTCCAGGTTACTTTAATCTAAATGTGACCTTTATTGCCAACATTCTCTGTCATTATCCAAGACCCAATTTTTGCCTGAGGAAGCAAACTTGTTGATGTGTAAGTTGCCTAAATCTGCATCTTGCAGCACGCTTACTCATGTCAGCCTTCAAACTCAATACTTAGATGCCAGAAGTTAACCAACATAATTGATTTCCACTATTCTTGCATAAATCAATATAAACAACAGCTGGGAAATGACTTCACATATTTTACAAAGCCCGTAGCGTTACTGATCCCACCACTAACAAATGGAAACAGGTGAGGAAAGTGCTTTTGTGCCAAAAGAAATCTCATTTAACCACAGAAGCATGCCAAGATAGTTAAATAAAGTATACAGGCACGTTTTGAAGTCACTGAATTTACAGGCACAACAAAATTGTGAAAATAAGTGAGCAGCTGAAAAAGGGGAGCATTTGTCATTATAAAAAGGCATGAAGATTTCCTTCAACTAATAGAAAGTCACGCTTTCACAGCTTTTAGAACTGTCACTCCCAAAACGAAAGCAAAATCAGGAACAATAAATTGTTTCTGATACCACACATGCTCCTGAAACTTACTTTTTTCTGTTGGTGGGGGTTTAACAACCACATTTTCCTGTGTTAAAAGTGCTTCTGTCCTTTCTTACAGTGCAAAACCATTACACAAACAAGAGTACATAGCAAGTGTTTCTCTTTCCTTCCTCCCCCAGGAAGGAAAATTATTTCCTCTGGCAGCCCCGTTACAACACACAGAAACTGCTCTAACAGCAGCAGGTTTAAAAACACCACTTTGGTTCTCAATTCACACCCTTCCTAAGACTTAAAAGAGGAAAGGAACCTTCTTCCAAAACATCCCTGACTTTGCAGCTTATTTTAAGCCAAGTATTTAACTCCTCCAAAGTGGATGAAAGCTTTAAAGGAATTAAAGTTACCTTTTATATTAAAGAGAATCATCTTCCCTCAAGAAGCACTTGTGGGTGATCTCAAATCAATAAAGCCTGTATATCATGTGCACAAAGTTACCTGCAGCATGCATAAAGGATACAATACAGCAAAGAAAACAAGATTGATTTCACAGAACTATAGAGTTTGCAAGGGACATCTAAGAGATGGAGTCCAGTCCCCCTGCTAAAGCAGTTCCATACAGTAGGTCACTAAGTGTCCAGACAGGTCTTGAGTATGTCCATAGAAGACGACTCCACCGCTTCTCTGGGCAGCCTGTTCCAGTGCCCCAGCACTGATAGTGAAGAATTGCTTCCTTGTGTTACTATGGAACTTCCCCTGTTTTGGTTTCTGCTCACTGTCCCTTGTTTTATTGTTGCTCACCACCAAAGAGAGCCAACCCCATCAGCATGACTCCCTCACTTCAGATGTTTATAAACAGTGATGAGATCCACTCTCAGCCTTCTCTTCTCCAAACTGAAGAGTCTCAGGTCTCTCGGCCTCTCCTCATCAGGGAGATGCTCCAGGCCCTTTATCATCTTTGTGGCCCTCCAGCACACTCTTTCTAGCACATCCCTGCTTTTTTTTGAGTTGGTGAGCCCAGAATTGGACACAGTACTCCATACGAGGGCAGAGCAGAGGGGGGAGGATCACATCCTTTGACTTGCTGCCTATGCTCTTCTTAATGCATCCTAGGACACCACTGGCCTTGGCCACACTGCTGGCTCACGGCCAACCTGTTGTCCACCAGAACCTCCTGATCCTTCTCTACACAGCTCTTTCCCATCAGGTCATCCCCTAACCTGCACTGATGTATGCAGTTATTCCTTCCCTTGTGCAAGACTCTACACTTACTCTTGCTGAATTTCATGACATTTCTCTCTGCCCAATTCTACAGTCTGTCCAGGCAGCGTGGCCTTCCGGTGCATCAGCCACTCCTCCCAGTTTCATACCATCAGCAAACTTGCTGTGAGCAGACTCTATTCCTTCATCCAGGTCACTGACAAAGATGATGAAAAAGATTGGGCATAATGACCATCTGATGACAGCATTTCTTCAGATGTCAACATGTTTAATATCTAACATGGCAAAAAAGAAAGCAATCAGCTGTGACAAAGCAAGAAATCAAGTAGAAAAGTTACTCTAGGAAACTCAGCCTATACATCCTGGCGTTGTTTCAGAATTTAGTTAAGCAGCTGCTACAAATTTCAACCTGTACACTGCAAAGACATTCAAACCACTCTGAATCTCAAAAAAAAAAAACCCAATATGTCTCTAGCTAACATGCTGGTAAATCAGCAACACCGCAGGTTATGGGAATGGCAAAGCTTTAATAAGCCTTAATGAACCGAACAAAGAAAAGGCTTGCAAAACCAGCTTTGCACATAATACAGCCTATTAAAAAAAAAAAAAACTTGCAGAAAGTAACAGAACACAGTGAAGGTGTACAGATTGATGGCTTATGAGTGGAACAGGCGGAATCTTAGGTATTATACGGGAAAAAGGAAAATTGAAGTGATCTAAAACATCTACCACCATCACTGCAAGCCTTCTGTACTGCTAACAGATTCTAAGCTTCAAGTCATGTTTGACTGTATTCGTCACTGAGAAAAAATGCAATGTTTCCTGATACTTCACTGAAATTCCTCAACCCATCTATAACAAAAACAAATTACAATCCTTTTTAGAAAGAATGCTCTGAAAGAATTCTCTAACAGTTCTTCAGGCACAGTATACATTGAAAATACTTCAAATTTTCTGGCTGCAATTCAAAACAACGCAGCTGGGAATCATCTATCAATTGTCCCACAATACTCAATGTAGACGAATCATTTCTCTTTACAACTTTCCATCTGCAGATTCTCAGATTAAGATATCAAGCACATACATGGAAAATTACATCACGATATATCATAACTAGCCCTTATAAGCTGAAAGTAGGTTTTGCTGTACGTTACGTATAAGAACCAAATCTCCAATTCCAATTACTTCAACATGGCCGCAAGATGCTCTATTAAAGAAAAGCATCTACAACCTGCAACGTTGGTAATGTTACACATTTTGATTGTTTATTTTAGTCAATTCTTACTGTGCAGGACAGAGTTTACTCTGCAATGATAATGTTTTTTTTCTGAAGCTCTTCAGAAGGCATAGAAGAGTAATATTTTTCATTAGCAAGGAATTTAAGAGAAACTGTAACTTGTAGACATCTATATGTGTAAAGATGATTACTGCATCCAACAGCTGAAGAAAAGATTCAACCTCTTATCAAATAAGAGAAGCTAGAATGAAAGTAAAAATCCCAACTTCATGCCTCACTCATGTCACACATCTCTCATGGCACACATCTCCAACTTACCCAACTGTAGAGATATCAGCTAGTTCATCAAGTAAGCTTTGTCTCGTTCTAAATATCACGAAAGACAAAGCTGTATTTACATCAAGTAAATCAAAGTATATTTTCACCGTATAAACTTCATGGTGAAAGCCAACAAAGTGGCTCACTAATTAAGCAGTAAAAGCCATTCAGTGCATAGTGGCTTAGCACTGATTTCCCAATAGAAAGGGATCTCAACCAACACCCTTTATCTTGACTGCAGAGGCATCAGATTGAAACTGCAAATAGCTGTTTCCTAGATAGCCAATACAATTTTAACATGGAATTTTGCAAAGGAGAATTCAAAATATTAACTGATCGATTACAAAAGCTGTTTTCCTATTACTCCTCCATGGAAAACAAACCACATGCCCAATCATGCATATAAAAGACTATTTCACTCTGGACAAAAGCAAAATTTGAAGAGGAAGCTGTACAATTCAAACTGCAGGATCATTTATGATCATTAACTGCTTTAGAGAAACAAACTGGAATGCTGTCAGTTTTAAAGTCAGCTTAAAGGGTGTGAGGTGTTCAGCAACCATCAGCATCCCATTACTGAACTGTTACCTTTACAAAACATTCAGTGAACATCTGGGATATTGAAGCTACATGATCATAGAATCGTTAAGGTTGAAAAAGACCACTAAGACCATCCAATCCACCACCCACCTGTCAGCCATACTGCCCAAAAAGCCACATCCCTAAGTGCCACAAGTGCCTGTTTTGGGAATGCCAGGTGATTTCCACCACCTATTAGCTGCTATGTGGTCTCCTTAAAATAAACTTGCCTTCATGGACACGTGGCTGGATCACCAAGGAGACAACTGAATTTGGTACCATGCTGTAATGGGGAAGCCAAGTTCAGGTAGAAGCAAATGCTTAACATTCCTACCCTCAAGCATCCTATCATCAGGCCAAGGCTGCACAGTGATGTGGGACACCAAGCCCTCCGACCGTCCAGTGCCAGAATCACCACCATCATTCCACCGAACGCAGAGAAATTACCTAACACCAAAATTAAGGCTGTTCCTTCCCAGCTCGTGTGTCTGCCACATCCAAAGCACACTGTTTGAGACCAGTTAGCAGGGATACATTATTTTTAACTTCATTTTCTCTTCTCGTAGTACAGTGCTAAATTACTCAAATCTTAAGAGGAAAAAAAAAAAAAAAAAAAGAAAAAGCTATTTTTCTCCCTCTATATTATGCTCAAGATATTACAATCTGAATGTGTTACATGCCATCATTTTTTTCCACAACAGATTATGCTTTTGCAACTCAAGATCCATAGCACAGAGCATACAAATTGTGTGTGCCTGATCTGGAATGTTCTCAGTCTAATTTTTCAGAGTGTTTGTCACTGTGCATAAATTCAAAGTTACTATTAGCTTCAGCTGTAAAAGCTTTACGTGGCTCATTTTATAGGTGTCCAATTTGAAATCTTAGCATTCAATAGATCACAATTAGCATTGCTCTGACAGTAGCTAAGAGTCTCTATCATGTAAACAGCAAAATCCAATTCTTAAGAGCGGCATTCAACTAAAAAGAACTTCCAGGTGACCATCATCAATCCCTCATCCAATTCAATATACAACATCAAGCACATACAACTAGCACAATGGGTTCTATAGATCATATGCTCATAGATGCTTAAGGCATTCCTAAAATACAAGCCATTCTCAACAGTAAGTCTATTAGGCAGAATGAATTGCGGTTGGACTAGATGATCTTGCAGGTCGTTTCCAACCTTGTGATTCTGTGAAAGATAACACACTGATGGAGTTAGGGGCAGTTAATTTGTATGAGATGTACAAAAAAAAAAGTTAAAAAATGTCATTTAACATCTATGTTTTGATGATACCATAATGCAGGCTGAATTCACAAATCTAATGCAAAGAGAATTTGTCAAAACAACCAGCTTGAGAAATTTAATTTCTTTATTTCCACGGGATGGAAGAAAGCATTTTGTTCTTCCTGGATTTCCAACAGTCATAATGAAGAAGTTGGACAGCTTCAACAAGAAGGCCGGCCATTTCCTTGTGCAATATTTATGCTTTATTAAAAATCCCAACTCAACACTTAATGAGGCCACACAACCGTAACACCTAAGCATCCTCTGCAAGGTCTTCATGTAAATAAATGACTGAAGCATGATCTGAAGAGGTAACAGGCGTAAGTTTTTCTGCAAGGGAAAATCTGTTATCAACAGATCAGTGAGAGTAAGAACAAAGCTTTGGGTTTAATTACCACTTACAATTCAAACCATTACAGTAAGTCTGTGTATTCACTGTACAACTCCTTAAAGCCAGCAGGCTACCCTGGATTAAAGAATAAATCCTATCCCATTTAATATTCCACAAGCCTGGTTCAGGTTTCTTTCACACGTGCTTCTCTATTTCCCTGTGGAGAAGCAAAACAATGCCTCCTGCTGCTATTAACTGCTCATAAAAAAAACACTTCTTTGAATAAAAACTTAATATGATAATTCTGAAATGCAGCCTATTTTTTTTCCATATAAATTCTGTCCATTAAGGAGTATCACTGAAAGCAAACTTTTAGAATTTGAAGATAATAAAGATAAAGCAAAATGACTCTAAACCTTTTTCCCTCCTGCATTAGTTACATTTCGGTTAGAAAACTTCTTATTCTACATTAGGGAACGACTTACCTACCTAAGGGAGCTTGCTTCTGCAAAAACAAATGTGGCTTTTAAGAAGAGGTTTAGTTTAGAATAGGCACATATGGAACTTCCCTAACTCTATTCCAGAGCAAAAATAGTTTAAAATGTTTTAATTAATCCACTTTTCCTTGACAAATAGTTCCTTCACAATGTTTCTAATATAACTCAACATTGGCTGCATCTTTCCTGACAGCTGGTATTTCCTTAACAGAGAATGTCTCAAATGGCTTATGTATAACATTCCTTCTAAAATTCATTTCCTTTCTGTGTAAGACTTTAATACAGCAGGAAAAAAAAGCAGGAATGGTTCATGCCATGTGGGATATAACAGTTCTAGAGTTTTGCTTTAAATTAGCCCAATAGCTTTTTCTTGGTAGAAACATTATTAATGTGGCTGTAGCTTAACATTTGGAAAAAGGAAAAATACTTGCCCACAACTTTGCTTCTTTCCAGATCACATTCCAACATGAACTTCATTTTTATGTTCTAGCTCTTCAGTACAAGCCCAGTGGAAGTCTGACAGTATCTTAGGGGAAAGAGGTAAGAAGAAAACAATTGTCTTGTTCAGAGGCAAGAGACTGATAGTTCCATATCAAATAGCTTCCTAACCAGAGAAAGAAGCTCTCAATAGCTAAGCTCTAAACATTAAAATCATTCAAGCCACTGAAATGAGAAGGAAAGCACACTACAGTCTTTCTCAAGAGAAGGACAGACACTACAGCCTCACCAAAGAAGATGCAACTGCCATGGGTGGGCCACTCCTCTACATTAACAACAGATCCACTGCCCTGAAGCGCTGGGAGACTTGTAGGAGCTGCATGTAGGAGAACTGAGGTCTCACATGCACAGACCCCTGGAAAGGCTCCTTACAGGATACTGCACACAAACAGAGGCATTCAGTCTAAAGTCAGTGTCTGCACCATTGAAAGGTTGTAGAACTTAGCCAAATGCCTGTCACTGCTGTAGCTCTCCAAGTCTTTAACTGATTAAGCTATACGTCTTGATAATTTCCTTCCTCCGTCATGCTATAAAGCCATATATTGCTATAAATCACAATACTACTCTGACAGATCAGACCATTGTCAGTACTGCACAAAATTTCCAGTCTTCAGTATTCTGCAGCCTATACAGATTGATGCACAATGGTATTTTTGCAGCTACTCTCCATTTGAGGTGGGGTATCTCCTAGCCAACGTGCCTTTTTGTGATTATCTTTGTTAATAACTGCACACACACAATAGTGAAAGTCAGTTACCAGAAAGCTTCTCTGCAAGTTCAGGTTTGCTTATCTTTGCTTCATGAATTGGCACATTTCTAAACTTCAGCAAAAACCCATCCAAAATATGCCCTCCTCAACTAATTCTACATTTCAAGTCACAGTGAGAGAAGATGGATGCAGGAAATGTTCTTCCTTTCTAACAGGCCAACTCATTTTAGCACCCAGATCACAAAAGTAATACCTTTAATTCTGAAAGCAAGATTCATCCTGCATGCCTTAGCACTCACATCAAAGCCATGGACAAGCAAATGAGCACTGCAGATCTTAACTGAGTTTATGGACACCTTATGCAAAGCTAAAGCAAGAAGAAAAAGCCAAACTTACCACTTCTCTCTGCCACCACCTACATGAAAAAGGACAAGAATCTGAACACTTTGGGGGCCACAGGAAACAAAGGAATCATTGAATAGCTTAGAGCTTTTAGCTTTTATTCTTGTGAAAGTATTTGCTACAGCCACTTCAGAGGCTTAGTGCCGTTACACAAGGGCAACGCTTGGCAAAGCTGCAGGCACAAAGAGAGGACAGGCCCTAAGGAAATCATGCTAACATGTGACTGATGCAATCAAAGCTTACTAAATCCTCTAAACTTTTCATGACGTTACTTTCACTGATTCAAAATACCTGCTATTAGTGTATTTTCAGACATGGTGTGCAGCACAAGGGGCTGTGTCTCACATGGTGCTGTTCTGCAGCAGAATAACCTACTGCAACTACTTTAACAAGAAAAGAATTCTATTTATTTGTCCTGTAGGGAAGAGATAACATAAATACTGCCACAATCTAAACGAGATACATCATTTACTTAAAGCACTGACTTAAATTTGGGATGTTTTTCTTGCTTATTACAGCCAATACGGCTCAACACATAGTGCTATATCCAATGGAGAGGTGCAAAACCAACTGCTTCTCAACATTTAAGAGACCAAGATCCTTCCTTCAGAGTAGCACTGAGATACACAAAGTACAACCACCTGCAATGTAACAGAAGCAGAAAAACTTTTTAGTGAACAAAGTCACACAAATGACTGCCCAAAGTAAATCATGGAAATGGATCTCAAAGATACAACCATACATAACAAAATAATGAAGTATTCATCTTGTAACGTACAGCAGACCAACGCAAACACTGGAAATAGTGGAAACTGACAGGGTTTTATTTTAAACTCGGTATTTGAGTGAGAAAATTTAAACCTGATGTTCCCAATAAAAGAACCCATTTCTCTGAGCAAAGCCGTAACTCTGGGAGACACTGTCACTGCCAGCGGTCAGAAACAGATGGATGAGCCTGCAGAACACTTTCTGTAAATCACAGTGACACATGAGGATTTTTCTGAGGAAGCTACAGTGCAAAACCCATCCATCTCCTGGAGACAGCACAAACTGCAGCAAGTCTGATCTCTTTGTATTTTCTTTTCCTGGAGCAGTCCATCCCAAACTGCAGAAAGATCGCACACTCCCAGAACGCCATACTCCATCTTCCAGTTATTTAAGAGAGATTAAACCAGTTCTAACACCCTCTTTCCAAATATGAGGTGTATGTCAATTCCCAAAACATTAATTGTTTCCAGTGTTTAATGATGGCTTACACATAAGTTCCGTGGCGATATATTTACTTGTTGCAAAGACAAACCCGGGCAAGAAACCTTGGAAGAAATGCCTAAAACTGTTTTCTCTTTAAAGCAAACCACTGCTCAAGTTGACAGATTTACTGATGTTCTCACATGAAGAGGGAAATCTGAAAGAAAGGTCCTGTCAAGGCAGGGCACTAGAAGGAAATGACTCGCCTTACTTTACCAGGCTCCACACAACGCTCCATTCCAGGTAACAGTCCTGGTTATGAGAAAAACCATGGAGCAAAATCCAAAAATATTTATTCCATCTAAGTTTAATAGGATTCAGTGTAACAGTACAAGGTGCAGCCACAAATAATCATGATAAAGTTGCTATTGCTTACTATTGCTGTAATATTACCAGCTTCCTCAAAAAGCACATTCATTACATTCTAGTAGAGCGTAAACAGCAGTAACAAAAGTGATGTGACAGCAGATGGAATTAACCATCTGAGCAAACCTACACTTATTCTAAAATTAACATTAGGAAGTAGAAGCAAACTGAAGCCCATAAAGTGAAACATCTGACAAACTAAGTTTTACACTGCCACATCCAAACCCGGCCAGTGTTTCACTTCTAAATCATTCTCACCAAAGGACCAGCGGGTCAAAGTTACCCACAAGTCTCAGAAAAGCCCACTGTGTTGCCTGTAATGGACATCCATGCCACCCACATCTCCCTGTCATGACATTTGCCTTCACCATTCGCTGTGAGAGCACACCACCCTGAGTGCAAGCGCTAACAAGGGGCAACCTGAAAAGATGGCTGCTGGCAGAGCAGTGCCCTTCATCTCCATACATGCCTTCTTCTGGACATCCCCCACATCACTTTTTTAAGCTACATTTGGGTAAATACTAAGAGCTATAAGGTTGGCAACAGGTTTTGGTTTTAAATACTTCCCTAGAGATTGAGCCTACCAAATTTCTAGCAGCAATTCATGGAGCTGTAATAACCACCTGAGAGTCAATTCTGGCATCAGACTCTTTCTGTACGTCCTCAGAAACAGCAGCAATGTTGAGCACTTCCCACACAAAGCTTAACATCTGCTACAGACCCATTTGCACCTTCAGCACACCGCCAGAACATGGCAGTGGCACCTCGCCTGAGGTACAACACGACCCATCTCCAAAACCACCTGCATTTAACTTTGTTCTGATGTTGTAACTTGGCTGCGCGCCGGTAGAATTCACAACGCATTTCCAAACAGCTACCTTTCAACCTTCAGAAACACAGCATGAAGTGCTTTCAGTGGTATTAATTACATAAAGAGTACTAGTATCGAGTCATATTTAGGCAGTCTATAAATGTTTTTAAGTTATAAAAACACTTCAAAAGCATTAATCAGCTTAAAAACATTCATTGCCGCGTACATCTCTCTACATATGTTCAATCACATTAGGAGAACACATCTTCTGAAATATGGCTCAAGCTAATTTTAAGCATGGTTGGAAAAGTTTGGCCTACGCCGATTAAAACTTATATTTAAATGAAAGGAAAATTTAACCACAGAAACTGTGCTTAGTTTAGAAAAATAAGCATATCACTGCCAAAGCGCCGTCCTAAGTTTGGATTGCTGTCTAACTAAAACATTACAAGAAACTAAAATGGATTTTTAAATGTTTCAAGATGAAACACCCATTGAGTAATTTGCAAGATATCCAATTATCTGCTGAATTCAAACACAAAATGCTAATGCTTGATCCGAACAAATGCAGTCTGTAGATTGTTTCTTGTAAGGAAAATAAGCAAATCGATGTTAAAAATCAATAACAGCACTAGATTAAGAGAAACCATAATGAAACCTAAGAGCAAAATTACCAAGTGATGTGGAATTAATTACTCAGACATAAAAAAAATACTGCTTAAAGGAAGGGGAAGGAATGTTTCGACTCTTCACCTACTGCTTCTGTCCCTCTGAGAGCTCAACAAACTGAATAAAGGCTTCTCAGGTTTTTGAGGAAAGGAAGATTGAGGTTGGATGTCAGGGGGAAATTCTTTACTATGAGGTGGTGAGGTGCTGGAACAGCTGCCTAGAGAGGCTGTGGATGCCCCATCCCTGGAGGTGTTCAAGGCCAGGTTGGATGGGGCCCTGGGCAGCCTGGTCTAGCATCAAATGTTTGAAAGGTTGGTGGCCCTGCCTGTGGCAGGGGGGTTGGAGATCCATGATCCTTGAGGTCCCTTCCAACCCTGGCTGTTCTGTGATTGTTCTCCCCACTTTTAAAACTGTATCAATGCTGTATGAAGTGTTTCATGCAAACTCCCACGTGAAGCAGGACAGTAATGTTGTCACCTTTCAATACCAGGGAGGGTCTTCCTAACATATTTGAAAGATGACATACTTTTCTAACTTCCAATTCACACTTGTATCTGGGTGAATTCATTATCATACCATCCACACAAGAAGAAAATAATAAAAAAACAACACTCCACACACTAACCTCAGATCTGTATGCTTATTTTATGTACAATCACAATTCCAAGTACCTTAAACAGTTACCTAAATCTTGGTCTGAGACAACCATCACTAGACTGATTCTCAATCCAGATCCCAGGTGATGAAAGTAACTCCTCACCTACTCAGAACTGATCAGGACTACATGGACCTGTCAGAACCTGCACTGCTTACTACTGCTTCTGTTTGGATGAGCAAGAGAAAAGAAGTGCTTGGTTTTATTTCTTGTTTTCCTGGGTGTTCTGTTGCTTTTTGACTCTTGTAGTTACAACCACATCAGCTGTTACACTGACTTGGTGAAGGAGCACAAAACAGTCTGTGAGCCCGTCTGGGGACACAGCAGTTTGTAGACACTGCCACAATTCAAAGACTAATTTTTGTAAGAAATTAGAACAGTCTTCAGAAAAGTTGAATCCCTTTCTACAAGCAAAATATGGAAAGCCTTCTAACTGCCTCATATAGATTCACTGGGCTGTCTATTCATTCAATCAAACAGATATACATTGATTTTAATCATGAACAACAGTGAATGTCTTAAGAAGAGCACAAATGCTATGAGCTCAAAGCACTCAAGATTATGCTGTACCATCAAGAATCGCTGGAACTAAAGCATTACTTGCTCTCTTGTTACTCAAAAGGACATCAATAGCAGGCTTATATCAATGGGTGAGAAAAGACAGCAGCACTCAGCAGTGTAGAAGTCTCAGGACCACAAAGTAGCAGCCTTGGAAAAGCATTTTTAAAAGCAGTAAAATTTAGGAAAAAAAAAACAACACCACAGTTGCATCAATTAAATCCCAGAAAAGAATAAATCCATTGTCAGATTAAAAGTAAATTCATTTTCTTAAACTTGTTAAAAGACAGTGAGTGAACTAAGCAGAATAACTGTTTTTGTATTGATCAGAAAGCTTCCCCCCATTCTGTACTTCTAAGCATATAAGAAACCCCAATAAACACAAACTGAATTAGGGATATATACTTTTTTAATAGCAGAACAAGCTCACAAGCAAACGAGCTCAACTTGAAAGAAAAAAATATCTAGAAGAAAAGAGAGAGATGATGTCTAGGCTTAAAGAAGTCTGCTAACATTTTCCTCTAGCACCTCACTGTGCTTGCAGCAGCAACAAGGGCCGTTACAAAGCAGAACTGTCTTCAGTGGTGGTTAGCTTTCCAGACATACCAACAAAAAGGCACACGAAAACAAACTGCAGGCCTTCTCACACACTCAGAAGGGATTTGTTTCAAAAGTCAATTCTCCAAAGGTTCCATTTTCCCCTCCAATAGCTCCAAGTGTTGACCAACACACATAGCACAAACAAGCCAGCTGCCAACAATCCATAACTAATAAAACATCAAACCAAATTTCGCAACTCAATATCAGATACAGACAGTGGGGAATCTTACCTGCCTGTTCTCAACACCACAACCTGAAGAAACAAACGAACAATGGGTCAGTGAAGAGTATGAATTAAGAGAAGAAAAAAGGAGAAAGGAAAACAAACATCACCTGTACACAATCAGCACAAGCCCAGACAGGTATCCTGTGTGTCCCAAGGAGTTGCAGTGGAAGACAGTAAAAGCAATGAGGTGCATGTTCTGGCAAAGCAGGGTGATGTGTGGGGCAGGGGAGATGACAGCCTGCCAGCCAAAGGCAGGACTGGGAAGAAAGAAAATAAATTAAGACCGATAAAGCAAAAACTAGGAAGTGAAATTCCACCGGGAGAAGACTTGGACAGCAGAAGCCAGCAGAAGCACAGGGTTTGTGCTTAGGGCAGCTCAGGTGATTAAGAATTCAGTTTGGCATCTTTAGAAATAGCAGCTGAGGAAGCAGAGACTCTGCAGAAACAGATGAAATACATGCCAGTCTCCCACTTGTGAGACTGGAAAAAAGATTTGCTGGATCAAGTAACCTTAATGCTGCTAAAACTCCACATGAATGTTTTAGTGAACACTTTAATTTTCTTTTGAGATTACTTCTGTGAAAAAAACAGGGAACTCCACAGAAGTTAAAATTTGCTAAGACTGAGGAGTCAGAATGTACCTGAATCAAGGGTTCTCTGTGTAACTTCAGTTTGGCTTTTGCAGGAAGACACAATACTGTTTCCCCTTATGACTCTTGTCCTTAAAGTCTAAAAAACACTTTGTAAGGGGTTTCTCTTCTTTTGCACAGGAGCTCTCTGACACACAGAGAATTAGTGGGACTAAAAGTCACTTTAG
This sequence comes from Lagopus muta, assembly GCF_023343835.1. Lineage (NCBI taxonomy): Eukaryota > Metazoa > Chordata > Aves > Galliformes > Phasianidae > Lagopus > Lagopus muta. Next base: position 100,275,835 of record NC_064434.1, read on the forward strand.
ATTTTTAATCCTTGCCTTCTTACCACTTATTTCCTACGTAGGGGCTGCCTTTTTTTTTTTTTTTTTATCCAAACTTCAGCAGCTTAAAGTATAGTCCTTACTCTACTGAATGAGCATTATGGGATTTGGTTTTTCGAGGTACAACTGCACCTTACCCCACATTAGTGCAAAAGGAGAAAGTTCTCATTCATACGGTATCAAACACTCAATAGAATAACTTCCTACTGACAGAAGAACACCCCCTTGGAATTGTTGGATCAACTGTCCCTGCAACCATCAGATCCATTACAAAGAAAGCAGCAGTAACCTGTAACCTGTGATTGTGAAGAAGAGAGACCATGCTTTCTAGATGCAGCCCACATATCAACCAATGTATTCACACTTAACTGTACCCTAACTTGCTGAGAAGCTAAAATTGCACAGCTGCCACTGAAGCTTATACTCAGAGCATTAAGAAAATACAATGAAACCTGGCAAAAAAGGCAGCCAACATCTTTCAGCTGTCTGTGCTCAGTTTAAGACACTTTTTAATCCATGTTTCCCTGTTTGTACAGTCATAAGAAAAACCACCTCAACCTCTGCTACAGCAGAATTAATTTGCACTTTGATAAAGGTTAGAACGTGGCTGTAATAATCACTACTGAAAAGTCCATAGTCCAAAAGCAGAGCGTAGGCGGTGTTTTTGAAATGAGAAACACCTACCACAAAGTAAATGAGTTATGGAGACACTTAGCAATCAATAAGCTGCCCATTACATAAGCATACTCCACTCCATGAATTAGCATAAGTACAGCTTAAAAATAGACCAGTTACATCCACTTATCACCATCAATATACATATGCAGCAAAATGAGCTAGCACACACAGCTTAACTCCAACACTCAGGTCTCAGCAGGCAGTTATGTTCCACGTGGTTTGACTGCCAGAGCCTTGACTGCCAGTGGGATGGAGCTCCCCATCCTACGTTAGGGACCATTCAGGTCAAAGTTCAGCTTTGCTACAGAGTGAACAAAGCTGAGATAGCAGCACAGGAACCAGCAATGCTGGCAGAAGTAACAACAGGTGCAGTAACTACAGCAAAGCACGCAGCTACAGCTGGGAAAACCTGACTGATTTCTTCGTACATACAAGTCAGCAAGAGACCGCACTGCCTCCAAAGAAAAAGCACCAAGGGTCAGACCACAGCAGGAACCCTCCGTTTATTCATCTATGTAACAAACGTAACAACCCCTAAAGCAAGGCTTCTCACACAGAGAACGTATTTCCAGACGAGCTCAAGCACTTCACTTCAGCCACTCCCTGCCCGGCATCCCCCACAAGGCGGCCCCGCCCGCGGAGCAGCGGGATGCAGGTGACAGGCCGGCACGCCGCACCTCGGCCTTAAGAGCCGTCCTGCCCGCTGCTCGACCAGTAACCAAGGCCCAGAGCCCCGGCTCGCGCAGACCGAAAGCTCCCCGGAGCCCGCCCTCACCTGAAAAGGGGCAGCGCAGCGGCGGGAAGCTCCCGCCTCGCTCACGGAACCGCCGCCCCGCCGAGCGCGGCCACAACGGCGCCCAGCGCCGCCGCGGCCACGGCCGCCATGTTCCCGCTGCCAGCGGCGACCTCTGACCCCCAATCGCTTCCGGTCACGGCCGTCAAGCCGTTGTTATGGCGCCGCTCCCGGCCTCGGCCGGCCTTAAAGGGGCAGCGCGCCCCGAAGCCCTGCTGGCCGCTGCTGGGCTCAGGCAGGGGGGATTTAACGTAGAGACGCGACGCGTCGCAGCGCTTACAGTTCAGCCGTGTGCCGTCCTTATGAGCAACGGTTTGATCGAAATGACAGGAATTCGCATTGCAAAATCTGTCCTGCCGCTGCCAGGCCTTTCCCCCAAAAGCAGGGCAGCTCGGCTGGGACTCCCAGCAGGGCCGGGTCGGTCAGTGCGTGTAGGGCTGCAATGAACGGCGATAAACAAAACAGAAACAACAAGCATTCCTCTTAATTTTGCTGTTAGCTTAAAAAGGACGATGGCTAATCAGCCACTGAGTGCCATACGGTGGGCAAAAAGCTGTGCTACTGCTAATGGCAGAATTTATCATCAAATAATCTGCCAAGAGCCAAAGCAGCAGCAAGGGGCCACGGAATGATTTCCATCGTTTTGAGAGCAGGGCTGGGGGTGGTTGCCCTGAACTCTCTCTGAAACTGGCAATATTTCAGTTTCTATTGCACCGAACTTTACTGCTGCTCAGTTAGTCATTTTATACCCTTTCTACATATGTGTTTTTATAAGGTAAACGGATCTGGTGAAACCTCCCCAACCCAAGAAGGAAAACTCCAGGAGTTTTCAAGTGAAGTTTTATGCTGTGTTAGGCCAAACGGAACGTGTCCAACTCCATGGATGTGCTGCATTAGGACCAACGTGACCTGGGCTCTCCGTCTGAACCCCCCGCCATTCTGTGTGCACAGCAAACAAATCCCTTGGAAAACCTTCTACAAAGCACAAGTGCCAGGGCAAAAAACCTAAGCCTGTAATCAAAGTATGGCTCTTTGGATTTGTAGCGCAGGGAAACCATGGCTCTTCATAAGCTTGATAAACTAGTAATGGGTAAAAATGCCTATAACTTAATGTCATAGGATGAAGTTCTCTGTGAATAAACCCATGCTAAAATGGGTTAATAAAATGTTGAAGTAGATTTTGTAGCTAAGCAAGTCTTTTTCACACACCAGCGTTTAATTCTTTGCGCAAAAGGAACCCAGACACTTACCATCTTGCTCTGTCATTGTGGCTCCAGACAAATGCCTCCTTCTGCCTCTTGTACAAGCAGGAATAATGACATTTCCTCCTGGAAGTGCTATCAGAAGATACTAATTAATATTCATAATTTGATAAGATAAGAAAATGTGAAACATTATGCAGCTTTGCTTGTTATGGTGGAAAACACTTAGCTATACGAACTTCCAGGCAGGACATTTTACTTATGCCTGTGGAGAAAACAGTTTGTTAAGACAGATTATAACACGCAATTGCATTCCAGTTTTCCTCAAGGACCCCATTCTGTGTAGTTTGTGGAGGCATCATTTTGTCATTGAAGTGCAGTCTCCTGTAAGGAAGAACATTGCTCTTTTCAGCTATTCACCACAGCAATCTACTAGAAAATGCACGGAATTGCATTTCCAGCCACAGCTACACAGGCATTGTATATAAGCCCTTGAACTTCTCTGAGGTGAGTTAACATAGCCATTTTGTTAGAAAGCAAATGGTCTACTTGAATCTATACATGCAGTCATAATGCCCCCACAGTTTTTGTAAAAGTGGAAAGTACGATTTCGACAGCCAAAGACAACAGTGAGGGGAAGAAAAGAATGTTCAGTATTCAGCAAAAAGAAAGAATCTGGCTGACTGGAAATGTATGCACATTTTAAAAGGCCTTGTTAAAATAATATTAGGTACCGGTTTTACCTCCGCAAAAATAATGCTGTTTGAAGCTGCAGTCAAGCTTTTGACATGTTTGAAATAAAACAACTTAGATTTAATTTAGGCCCAAAACAGTTCCTGTGTGGAGAGCTGGCAGTAAGCAGGCCTGATTTATGATATATTTATTCCCTGCATCCCTCGGCTCACCTCCTTCCCTACTACATTGATTTCATCTCCTCCCCACACTGTGATCATCAACCCCACTAGGTAAAAAGTGGTAGGTACAGGTTGGCCAGAGTGTACCAGCTGCCAAGAACAATAATGATGTTTTCTCACTGGGAGCACGAGTTTATTTCTTTCTCCTCTGAGATGCTGTTGGTATTAACAAATCTTCTAGGAAGGTAATTGTTTCTGAAACCACTGCTCTTCCATCACACCTGACAGAAATTTGTCTCTCAAACTATTGGAGGAGAACTTGCAGCCAGGCTAAAAGCCAGCGTGGCTGAAAAAGAAAAAAAGAAGAGAGAGAGAGAGAGAGAGATAAATTAACTGTGGAATCAATGAGAATCTTTTTGGATGGGGTTGGAATTAGAAAATGATTCAGACTTTGTAGTTGGGCAACACCTGAAAAGTAGAAGGTGAAAAGAGAAAAGAGGTGAGGCAAGCTATCGTCCATCCACTGATAGGGCTTGGAAATGTATAGATGAAGAGCTAAGAATTTAAGACCTCAGTACTAACACAGCAAAAGAATATTTGGGGGCAATACCCAGGGCAGGATTTGTAAAAGGTTTTCAGTGATATGATTTGCTATGTGCCCCTTCAATCTGTCATCTGTAGGCATGGCTCACCAGGGGTTTACAAGTAGCATCATAGGGCTCATGAAAAAGCACTAAGAAAGTGATGACAGAGAGGAGGAGAAGCTTGAAGCTGGCTTCTCTAACAACAGCAACACACCTTTAACATTTTGCATTTTAATCACCATTGCTTAGCTCTGTCTTTTACTTGCAGATAAGGCCCCCTTGGGGCCTCTATCAGTGCCCAGGGAAATGACAGACCATGTGGCACTCAAGAAAAAAAAAAAAGAAAAAAAAAGATAAGGAGTGTGGAAAATATCTTTAAGCAGCCAGTCACACCCCCCCTAGAACTGCCAAAAAACAGCAGGTAAAAAAATTCATGTTGTCCCATTCCTTGCAAAATCCTCAGTGACTTGATTGAGAAAACACTCTAGCAGCTCATGCTGTATATGTTCTGGGCTGTGCTTGCATCAAAATGTCTTCAAATTGTGATCCACAAGCACCTTATGTGTCTGGCAAGAACCTGCTATTCACATGGTTATTTCCAGCTCCTAAATAAATCCTTTGACATGTAAGCAACTGCAAAGTTAGACTCAAGTTGTAAAATGGTAAATTGAAGAAGTGAGAAGAATCGGAAGAGGAAAGGACTGTGTGATAGAAAGGGAAGGATGAGTAGGGATCATAAATGCAACAGGTGAGGGGTTGTGAGATGCTCTCCCCAAAGACTTCCACCCCAGAGAGCAGTAGAGATACTGCCATCAAGGCTTCTGTGTACTCTGTTACCCCTTCAGAACGGCTTAGTGCTGATCCCTGTGATGTGCCCTAACACAACTCATGTGGCTCATTTGCAAAAACTGCAGTACTCCACCTGGATTTTTCCTCTCTCTTGAGCTTCTATGCAAATTTAACTGCTTGTAAGAAGAGCTGAGTTACAGGATATCTGGTTCATTCACCTCCTTGCCTTCGTTTTCCTGCTTTTCTGGAGAGCTAGAGATAAGGAATTGACAAGCCAACATAAGGACTTTCACTTCTCCATCTGCTTATAAAGGAAACCAGATACCAGATCCCACATACCCTCTTAGGTGTGGAAATTCATTAGCTGCTCATAACATGCCTGAGCTGCACTTGTTAAATTTTTCAAGAAGGGGCCCTGACTCAAAGGGTATCAGCACAGCAGTGTGCATCGAAACAGGAGGCAGTGACAGCATGGAAAGACTGCACTGATTTAAGCTAGTACGATATTTCTGGTGCCTGTAAGGTAGGCATGTATCTCTGGAGACAGACTAAACTTGTTCTTTTGCACAGTCCCATGAAAAGCAAACAACAAAGGCCACTATTTACTGCCCTACAAATACAGTAACTGGCACAGGTGATATAATGAATTTAGGTGATTTGTGAAACACCATGAGTTTAAGTGCTTTTTGCTCTCAAATTCAAAAGCCATCTGCAGGTATAACCATGAAAGGTAATTCAATACACTGCTGGTTTTGTGGGCTTTCTGTGTGTGTGTGTGTGATTATTTTTTTTTAACTCCTCAAAGCCTAAGAGAAAATGGATTTAATTCAGAAATATTTGTTTGATTTATTGGCTGTTTGGTTCACAGGAGACTTCCCACAAGGGCAGTAAAAACCAAGACTGCCTTTTTACAGTACCAAGATTTTACACTGCATCCCTCTCAGTCTTTTTAAACATGCCTCCCTCTTGTTTAAAATACTAAAATATTCCATTCATCATGACTCAGAAATTTCAGAGATGGAAATGATCTATTAAGTCTTACAATCCATCTCCTGAACACTGCAGAACTGCTCTGTGCAGTGCATTTGTATTTTGAACATGTTGTCCATCAGTTTAGAAGGTCACATTACCAAGGTGTTTTGAATCAAATTTCACGTTTGTGTAAACAAATACATGTTTGCAGTGTTTCAGTGTGGTCTTACAGATGAGCCAGAGAAAGAAGGCAAGTAGTAGCCAGGATAGGTGGCAGGGGCCAGTATTAGTGGATTGTTTTGATGTTAAATGTGATTGGTGCTGTGTGCAGTGGGCTTTCAACTACTCCTCTTTGGAAAACAGTCACTCTGATGTCAGTCACTGGCAATTTACTGCTGGTCAGTTGGGAACAGCATGCTTTCTACAAATACCTTCCATTAGTCACTGGTTCTGGTCAAAATAGCTGGTTAGAAGAGAGAGCATGCTCGTGTGACAGGAGTTAACAGGATGGCAGAATGTATGGGTCCGTTATCATAAGACACATACTTAACATTTTTTGAATGCCAAAACTTAGCCAAACAGGCTCCGATCTCTTTTATGTTGAGGTCAGGCTGGAGCTGCACCACTGACATCCAATGGAGCCTTTTGAAAAAAAGCTAATGTACATGAGATCACTGTCTGGCAGCAGTACAGAAGTACATTTGCTTGTCTCTGAAATGCAGCCACCTCTGGCTTGAAACATGGCAGCTGTTTAACGTCAAATGGTAAGGATGTTGACCAGTATGTTTCAGAAACGAAGGAAGAGATAGAGGGGGAAGAACATGGAAGAGTCTCACTAGTTTTGCATTCCTGTCATCAGCCTGTTTAGTAGAAGCTTCTATGACAACTACACGTGCTGTCAGTTCAGATACTTGCTGTTTTGACAGCCTTTTGTCTCACTGAAAATAAGCATTTGGGCATGATAGGAGACAAAAGGAATGAAAGGATATAGCTTGGTACTAAGGAGAAAAATGATGCGGCAGAGAAAACACATCAGAGCAAGCAGCACATCAGCATTCAGCTAAGTCGTTCTTTAGTTTTCTCATGGTACAAAAGGTTGCTTTAAGATCATAGAAGTCATTTTGGAGCCTCTAAAAATGGGACTCACATGCAAGCATGTTCGATAGCAGAGCAGAAAGAGAAGCAGCAATTTTTGAATACAAAGCTGCTTGTTTCTGGAGCAACATACAGGGAACTGGGTGGTTGCTCCCCAGGGTCAGGGTAGGAGCCTAAGGGTGTAACTGGGAAACTGGGGGTGGATTAATGCTGTCCCTGGAGGAGACAGCAGAACCCGAACAATGGATGGGGATCAGAAAGGGGGCAGAGGAGCCAGCCTTGCATAAGTCATTTCTCAAAGTTACACAATGGAGAATAATACTAATGCAGTTTTATAATGCATTCCTACAGAGATTTAAAATGCTTTGAAAAGGTAAGTAAATATTATATCATAAGATGACAGATGGACAATCCGGAGCGATGCGGAAGTAAGAGACTTCCTTGTAGGTGGAAGGAGAGTCAGAAGGGTGGTGGGGAGCAGAGGTAATGTTCCTGGAGCCCTCGGAGAGCTCGGGGCTGCTGGATAGAAGTAAAGCCAGCAAGTTAGGAAGAAATTTTCCCTAAATCAGGAAGCAAATCAGAGGAGAGAAGCACATTTTTCAAGATGGGAAAAGATGTTTAGTGAAAACATTCCCAGGATTTTATTATCTTTTTCTAACGTGAGCCAAAGGATCATATCCAAGTTTCCAGAGTTGATTCTTCACAGGAAAACTAGGCTAATAAAAAGCATAGCAATTGCACAGTAAAAACAACAACAATAATAAAAAAGATGCTTTTTGTTTAACCACCTGGACAGATTCAGCACTATGCAAATAAAATGTGGGATAACAAACTGCAAGAGGCAGCTCTCATCTACAGGGGCCTGTTAGACCAAGGCAGTGAATTGAGGCAAAGTGAGCTGCTGCAGGGGAATGAGGAGCAGCACTCCCAGTAGCATGCTCCTGCCCATGCTCTTCACACACAAGCTGCTGCTTGCCATTGATGCTGGGGACCCTCAGGAATTTTCTCCCCACCCTGGAGAGAGAGAGAGAGATTTGTCCAGTCATATGAAATTCAGTAACTAATAAATAATCATCTGTGTTTCTCTGGCTTGAACATTGGCAGCCATTAATGAGTGTGCTATGGTAACAGCTCAGTGGCCAGCCAGGCATTAGCCCATTTCTTCTGGGAGAGGCTGCAAGCTGCCAAAGTTTGCTTGTTTTTATATGAGGAGCGTGCATACATTTTGTCCTCATTTTTCATATGTACAACTTTGACCTTCCTATCTATGCTACCTGCTGACATTCTGGGTAGAACGGGGTGCCTGACTGTGTCTTTATTTCATGATATACACAACCCTCACCCAAGTCAACCCCAATTTCTCATTTTGCTGCACATATTTTCTCCCAGTTTTCTCTTTTCAACCACCCTGTTCACTGTTTGGAGGGGCAGAGCAAAGCCAACAGTCAGGTGCTGTATTTGGGCCTCCTCCCAGTTATAATCCCTGCAGAGCATTACTACTGCCAGGGCGAGACCCCAGGAATGCCCGTGGTCTGTCTCAAGCTGCTATTTTCCTCTGCTGTGTCTCATTGCAAACAGCTGAGGCTGGCACAGAGGGGACCAAGCTGGCTGCAGGAAAAGCATGTGGCTCTCCAAACATCTTGCAGAAAAAGCAAAACCAGCAGTTCTGACATGCTGTGAGCAATAAACAATGAGTTTTGTCAGCATGTCTAGAGGAAATGGTAATTCTTAGAGTGTGAATGATGAAATGTTAACCAAGGTGGAGGATTTGGATTGCCCTGCACTTAGAAATGCATATGTGCATCACTGTGGAAGAGCTGTTGCTAAGGCAAAGAGCCCTTGACTAAATCATTACATCTTCATGACCTCTCAACCTGCTCTCCATGGTGGTTTTTTCTGCTCGCTTTGTCAGGGGAAAAGCATGTCTTCTGCAGGAAGGCACATTTGCACTGTTGCAACCAACACCTGAATCTGCTTCTCTCCCCATGTGGATCTTCATCACCAACCACTCCGTGCTGTCATTCCGACCTCTGAGACACACAAGTCTTGGTTCAAGTCAATTTACTATTGAAAATGCATTACAAGATTGGCTATCCATCTTTCCCATTCTTTGTACTGATACACAACTCTGATTGCTCTGGTCTTTTCTCCTAAAGGCGAAGCTTACTGAAATCAGTGGGAGACTTTTTATAGCTTAATGTAAACTTGTCAGATACCTGGTAGCCCAGGATAGTTTTAGGACCAAAAAGAGTATTTGTCCCCTTTGCTCAGAGGACATTAGATCTATCCACAGCAAACCATTTCACATGTTCCCAATCAATCTAGCAATGGATACCACCAACATGCATGTATTAGAAGAACAACTGAAATCAAAGACAATAATATAATTATTCCAAACTAATACTACTAATTTCATTATGTTGTTATTATAGTGGCAAAAATAACCTCAAGATTTATTCTAGTGTGTGGGATGGAGGACTTCTGTGTACCTGAGTATGTGCAAGATCTTATTAGACAATAACTTTCTCCCGGTGTACCCTAGGAAACATGGATCTTTGCTGTCCCCATTATTCAATGCTGAGGAAAAAAAAGAAGAAAAAAAAGAAAGAAAAATAAGGCAAAGCCCCAGTGTTCTGCTATGGCTAGTGTTACCCTCAGGCATTTCTGGTATGTTTCTGTTATAAATTAATTTTATATGTGGCCAGGAAGCACAACATCTTATTGCATCATGTAAGAAAATACCATATTTCTTCCCTGTTACTCATTTCCAGTCTCTATAAGCATCTGGTGGGAGCGTGTCAGAAGATCTGTCATTAAGAGTTTTGTCTCTCAATGCAGTTTCACGCCTGGGCCTCATCTTGAAAGAATAGAATCAAATCATACTTTAGTTTTCTCCCTTTTTAACTGTGTCTTTTTGTTGTGCTTCTCTCTTTTAAATGTGACATCCATTTTCTCTTCTACTAAAAACAGCTTTTACCACTTCCACCTCTGGGCAATTTTCTTTCGAGCTGAGATAAAAGTTAACCCTGGTGCTTTCCAGGAGAATCCTAGCACCATTCATTTCCTCCAAAGGCTGGCCAACATTTTAACATCTCCAAATTTTGAGGCACCCTTAGAAAAAAGAAAAAAGAAAAAATAGCCCAAAACACTGAACAAGGAAAAGCAGTAAAAGACCAGGCGCTTCAGCTCATAAGAGTGATAACGCGAGGTCTGAGATGATGGCTAGCAATACTGCAGCATTTGCTGGAGGAGCACAGGTTTGTTAGAGATGCGAAGGCTCATCTGTAGTATGATGAACATGGCTTCTCTCCCACTTCTCGTTCTCATTTTTTTTCCTCTCTATCCTGATCAAGCCAACATCTGCTTTACTGCTTCCGTCGTTTTCCCAATAACTCCAAAACATGTCTGTTAAGCATTAGGGGAAAGATAGCAAGCCATTTGCACAGTGCAGAAAAGACTTTCATTGTTCCTACAAAGCCAAAGTCCATGCCCAATCTAGAGCACTGTGTACTAGCGCAGTGCCTCTCAACTCACTACCCCACACACGCAGATACTGAGCACTGCAGCAACAGAGTTGGATCATTTCTGCCCAGCTCTATTCCTTCATTATGTAAAGCCACGATCTGCATGTTTCTGTCACTGCGCCTCATCTCCCATGAGTGTCTCTTTGTCACGTATTTTATTTGAGAACAAAGATATAGATAGGAGAAGTTGTGTTTCCTTGTGGTCAGAATAGTTCCTCTGACATAAGCCTCACAACTCATAATGGAAGCAGGAAAATGTGACAAAATGCATCTAATGTAATTAGTGTAACCTTTCTGCCAGGTGGTTAACAGCAGAGAAAACGTCTGGATTTAATATACCCATGGCTCCCTTTGATAAAGGACTGAATTCCAGTCTTCACTTAGAAACCTGAGAAAACCAAACATACCCTCCCTGAGAGCTCTTAAAGAGATGGATTTCCACCACTCATGCATTCCCAGCTTTTTATTAGGCTCAGGGGAGCACAGTCATAAAGCCAGGCAAAACCAGCAATGGCAATATATATGCAGATAATGAGTAGAAGACCCCTCTTTCTTGGTTTTGTTGGCAGGGGTCCACCTGCCTCCACTCCCTCCCTCTAGTGAAGTTGCCCCAGGAGAGCCCCATAGCTCCAGCAGCGTGCCCAAGGTCAGGACTGGTGAGCAGTTTCACCCCAGGCAGTGGCGAAGGACCCCAACTTCACTGCCTGTGTTACTGATAAATGAGTTTCCACCTGGCAGCTCAACCACTTAATGACAACATACACTGAGATGCCACAACATCCCTGGGACACATCAGTCTCTGCGCGGTGCAGAGCTGCAGAGTGGGGGTTTAGGCAGCAGAACGCCATCAACCCCCAGTTATCAGCGAAACGGAGTCAGCGTTAGAGTCACTATCATAAAAGTTGTGTCCGCATTGCTATGCCCTGGGGACAAGAGTCTCTGAGGCTTCCTGCTCTCAGGTGGCTGGACAGCAGTAGCTGTGATTTCCAAAAGTTGTGCATGACTGGGAGGTTGCATCATCCCAGCTTGGAGATGGGACCTTCACCTTTCTGCCAGCTGGATTGCTATGACTTGCTCTGCCCAGTAGCTGGGTTTCAACCTATTTGGAAGCTACTGCTCCATGCTGAGTGGTGCCCAAGGCCAGCTGTAGGAGGTATTTCCAAATGCATTTCACCATTTGCAGCTGCTTATACATGATTTGGGATGATGAAAGTGTTGATCTTCAGTCTGAAAGACTTAAAGGATTTCACTCATTTAGTCAAACTTAGTCATATAAGAGATGGATGGCTTTTTAATTACAAAATGTACTGCTCTCCCCTTCCATTCTCTTACCCACTTACTGGGTCTGAAATACACAGGGGCTGGATATGAATTCAGTTCACTCTAGGTTGGATTCTTCACTGTATTCGGGTAAGCTCAAAACTAAGCATAACTCTTAGGGATGAAGACAGAGAGTCAGAAATGATAGGGAATGTTTGGAGGATTTAGCTATTTTCCAGGTTTTGCACATGATAGACTTTTGCCTGACTAATGTATACTTTGTGCCCGCTCTAAATCTAGAAACTTATTCAAACAACCTAAGTGACTCTGAGACCCTTTCAAATTACCTTCCCCAGATATGAGATTAAAAGGATGCTCTTTCTCCTTTCCTGAAGTCCCTCACTAAAACAATAAAAGGCCTTGACTCCAGAAAACAAGGAGCAGAACAACAGTCAGGACCAAGGAAGGAGACGACAGGGAAAAGACAGAGCTGGCATCCTTGAGAAATAGCCCAACCGGTAGCAAAGAGACAACAGGAGATGTTCACAGGCAGTTCTCCAGACAGATCCGTTCATCCCTCCGTCCGTACACCCGGATGAGGAGAGCTGGGACAAGTCAGTGCTAACAGCAGGGCTGTGCGGAGCGCTGCTCAGTGTTTGGATAACGCAGCCAGCCGTCCTCCTGGCTGTCCAAACACATCTTGTGACGTGGGCTGAGGCAAGAGGGGCTGTCTGGACAGTTTCAGAGAAGACTCATCTTTCCCATCTGTATCGAAACAATTCCATTTAGTTCTGATCTTTGCTCTCTTTCCCCCTACCAATTCTTTCCATCTCTTTTTTTTCCAGAAGGCCCATCCCCATGGCCATCTGCAGCATAGCAGGTTTGCACTGAGCAGCATCAACCCGCAGCAGGGCAGCTTGGCGAGGGGAGCTGACGTGAGCTCTCCTGTGCAAAGTTTGTGTAATGCTGTGGGAACTCCTGCAATGAGCAAGAGTTCTGTAAAGGAGAGATATTCCTGGGCTCATTACAAACTGTGGGATGATCCTCAATCCTGTGAATTGCTTTCATTCATCTCAGCTGATGTCAACAGTCCAAAGCAATTTTAAGCACTTGGATCATACAGTATATATAACAATCCAATGATAAGTATGGCTCCCCGTTGAATGAACAGGATATCACAGCCTTGTTTTGTCTTCCAGATGAGTTGGAGTTGATTCTTTCTCTGTATTTTCACACATTTTCTCACAATAGGTTAGCTTTTTACTCAGAGGAAGCGTTGCTATGATACTCAGGCTCATCACAAGCACACAAACACCTCTGGATCTTCTGAAGATACTTAACATGAACTTTTTACAACCTGCAATTCATTTTCTCTTTCTAACAAACACCTTCATTCTTAGGTACAGGTATCATTTTGGCTCATGCACTCAGCCTGTACTGCACATCTGTGGAACCAGTAACCTTGAATCAATACATATCCTCTCACACTTCTTTAAGGTGAATCAACTTTTAGAGACAATTATGGCCTTTCCCATAGTATTCCTATTTGAGTACCAATTCTCTTAAATAATGACATTGTATTCCTGTTTCAGATAGACTATTTACAATACCAAAATAGCCTTTGTAAAAGATGATAAAAAATGCCTGCAGTATTGTGCAAGAAGAGCAATTTTGTATTTTTAAATGATTCTATGCTACAGTTTTTTGAAATTTCAGCAGCCACTTGCAAATGCTGCAATTCTCATCTGGCAGCTGCTTGCAGAGAATGAAAACCACTGAAGTGAGCTCAAGAGTAAGATTATTTTGGCTGTGTGTGTGTGTGTGTATTTCTTTAGGACTTAAAAATAAGACAGTGAGAGAAAACAAACTCCAATCTTAGCTTGGAGAGTATAGTATGTGTTTATTTTCCAGTATATTTTGGCCCCTGTGTTCAACATACAAGGTATATTGTTCACCTATATGTCCAGATGGACTGTGTCTGGAGTTGGAACTAGGTAATGTTTAAGCTCCCTTCCAATCCAAGCCATTCTATGATTCTGTTTGGACTTGGAAGGACATGCATGCAAATACACATGCATGAGTATGGGCTTGAACGCATACATAAATCCAGACCTAAATTCATGATTACAGAATGTTTGTGCTGGTACTGTATGTGATGCCATGGTGAAGACTTTCAGTCAAAGATCTCAATCTATTTTGAAGTCATTCAAGAACCACACAGCCAGCAGGTGTAGCCATGTGCTACAGGTTGCCTTGAAGCACCCACACTAAAGTAGGTTGTTTGTCAGAGGAGAAGCAAGCATGGTGCTCAGCAGCTGGGTGAGTCCCAGCAGAGGGCCATGAGGTTTCTGTGAGAGGCTTTGTTGAGCAGGGCACAAAGCAATCAGCATCCCAGATCTGAGCACTACGGAAAGGAAAACGAAGTTCTAAATTAAAAAAAAAAAAAGAAATCCTGTCAAGGTTAATCTTCCAAAAGCATTAGTTCAGCTGGGTGCCCTACTCCTCAGTATTAATTATGAAGACTCGCCCTGCAATCCATAAAAGTGAAATATGAGTGAAACGTAAGCTCACTGCAGTTGCATTTAATATTTTGCTTGCTAAATCCACCACGAGCAGGAATTCATCTAGCCTCAGGGGCTGCCTAAAACACGCAACCTCTTTCAGTGAGCGCTAATCTCCTCCACTGAATCTTCAAGCTCATGAAGTGATGCTAAAGGCTGGTTTGCTCCAGGAGCTCCCAGGGCTGGAGGGGCCGAGTGCAGGTGCAGCACTGAGCACGGCTCTGAGATGAGCTCGTCCAAAGGAGCCGATTCCAGTGTGATGTTGGAGGCAAAGAGCACTCAGCTGAGTCTGTCAGCCACGGGAATGCTGGCATACAGAGCCCCCGCTTGCAGTCTTGAGCAGTGAGATCGATAATAATTTCCACAAACGGCGCTGTTTCACAGAGCTCCTTTCACATCCCCACGGGACACACAGCTGGGCGCTGGGCTGACATTTTGCAGATGCGGCTCCGGGAGCAGCGGTGGAGGCGGTGATGGGAGAAGGGACACAGGAGGAGGAGAAGCGGCTGAAATTCATTACTTGGAGGGGTCACGGGGGTCAGTGACAGTGGCACTGAATGGATTTTTCCAGTCGTTTCGAGCTGAGATTTGCACTCTGTAATCTGAATGCTTTTATCTATTTCTGAAAATAGACAGGAATTTTTTCCACAGGCTGCTCCAATCTGGCCGTGGAGATGCAGGGAAGGATTACAGGGATAAATTCAGGTTTTGTTAAGCAAGCAACGCTTTTCCAAACCAAACATAGAGAGCTTCCTTGCAGCATAAACACACGTACAAGAGCCCCCTGTGAAACAGATGCAATGCCGGGCGCCCTGCACTGCCCTGCAGTCCCTACCTCTTGCTTTGCACACTGTTTGCTCCTCTGGGCCAGCTGTGCTGGAGCCAGTGAGAGCTCTCCAAGGCTGCAGAGAATGCTCTGCATTTGTTTCCCCTGCTGAATGGACGAGTTTACTCAATGATTATTTTCTGTTTCACTCGCCTTGTGCTGCAGCTAAGCTTCCTCTCTTGCTTAGTCACGTCCTCTTCTGGCAGAGGTTTCTTTGAAAAGAGAGCTGGTGTTAGAAATTAGGGCAGAAACCACTGTGGGGGGGAAGCTGTAACACAACAGTCTCAGGGGTGAGGAACTGATAAGGAGCCAGCTTTATTTACTATGTCTCTTCTATCTATCTGGAACAGACGATGCAATGCTAGGGCCTAGTTCTGGTGTTAGTAAAGGACTTTGAGCTGGAAGCTAGAACATGTACTTGGGTATCTGCATGCCAATGCTTTGGGGTAAAATACTGTGGAATGACACAGCCTGCAACCCCACCGCATCAATTGTTCCCATGAGATTTTACCTCTTGGTGTCCCTTAGTCTTACCAGTCCTGTCCTTGAGCAACTCCCCTACCACCCTTGGAAGGCCTGGGCTCCTTCCAAGTGCCAGTGATGAACAAGCTATCCTTTCTTCTCGTCTGTATTTTAGCCACCTCACTTTGCACACACAAATAAAAAAGTGTTTATAAACCATTGAGATGCCCTTTTTGGGTGGCAAGAGTTAAAGACTGAGATACGAACCTGCTGTCTCTGTCTGCAGGCTGGGCAGCAGATCCAGAGCTGTGTTTCCCATGCTGCCATCGGGTGGCTCTGCCTAGCCATACCCACCCAAAGGAAACACCCTTCAGCTGTAATTACAGGGAGAAGTATAAAACAAAAGGTAATTCCATTAAGCATTGCAATTATTAATGACTTTAATAAAAAAAAAAAACCCAACTTTGACGTGAGGAGGTAAAGATCTGCATAGAAAACAGCATAGGTCGTTAGGCTCATCAGGGCCACATCAGGGCAAGCAGGAGTTGGACAGCCATGCCAAGAGCTGCTAAAGCATCCTGACAGCTCTGAAAGACTGTGATGGCAAGGGAATGTCCCCTGGGAGTCTCCTGAGCTGGAGATTCAGAGCAGGGAAAGGGTCTCCTAGGAGGCTGCCAAAGCCATTGAGCTTCAGTTGGTTGACAATAGAGGTTTAGATCAGCACTTCTCTATGCTATCCAGCATGTCCATCAAAACAAAGCAAACACACACACACACACACAAAATCCACAGCAAGTGCAAAAACCCATTGACATTCATCCACGTCGTTAACATTTACACATTTACAGGCAGTCTCTCACCACCCTCCTGTCTGTGCACCCTGCCATTTGCCTGAGATCAGAGCATTCTCATCGCAAGCCAACAGCAAGCACTGCCTTGGGAGTCAAATGCCTTCAGACACAGCCATTCTCTGGCACTGAGGAAGATATGTCAACAATTTCCCCCAGCCAGCTAATGCTGACAGTAAAATCACTTGAATACATAATTTGGAAATTAAGTTTCTGTGATTTCCCAAACAGGTCAGATTGGAACTTTCGAGATCCCGTTCTCCAGGCCGGAAAAGAGTCTGAAAACAAGCTCTAAGGAAGCATTCAAGGGAATTTGCTTGTGGGGCAGCAGGTCTGGATAGAAGGCATCCCAGTGCCAAGAATATTAGCATAGTGCTTGGACTCAGAGGACTCTGCACTTGCTCCCAGGGATCCCAGCAGGTAGAGTGCCCCACACATCAGCCTACCCACACTGATGGTGGATGGGCTCTGTGCTATCAGACCTCCAGCTGCTCTTCTGCCTCTCTCTCTGCCCTCCCCAGTAAACAAATAATGGCAGACTCCTGTTCAGCCTTGTCTATTTTGGGATCTCTAACAGTCCTAGTGATGATCACTGATATAAATGTTTATACGGATGGGAGACTGGCCCTTATTGTGCAGAGATAATAACAGTACAATTTGATATTCAGGAGGTGCTGATGATCTCCAAATATAGAAACTGAGTAATTATTGGTGGCATTGCAGACTGGAATTCAAAAAGCAGATAAATGGAGAAATGGATATGCTGTTTATTGCAGCTTCGACAGTTCACAACAGGAAAGCTCTCTTGATTAGGCAAGGGCCAGACTGCAGACAGCCCAGCACAGGGCAGAGGGTTGAAACATTCTATCAATGTGAGAGAAAAACACAGAAAATCAGAAAATACACCTAATGCCAAGCTCTCTCCATTGTGCATGACTGTGCAAGGCAGAGGCGAAGGAGGTTGACAGTACCGTGAAAACCTATTGTGTAACTGAGTGGGAAAAGCATTGCAGCCGTTACTACCAAGCCCACTTCAGGCAAGACAAAGCCTTTGGCCACCACAACCCATGCATGTCTGCAGTGAGAGCACCAACAAGGCTGTGGTGAGAGCGTGCTCAGCACCAACCCTGCCCACCTGCAGCACAGGCTGTGGTCAGTGGGCAGGTGCAATAGCATCATGATAAAGTGACACAGCCCTTTCCTCTGTAATGTCTTAGGAGAAAATGGTCCTGTGATCATTCCCTTCACGGAATGAACCATCCACATTATGTCCAGTAACAAAAGGCCAGTGTTTCAGACAGTCATATCATGACTGATAACAGCAGGAAAACAAACAAACAAACCAAAAAATACCACGAGCTCCTATTTTGTCATCCTTAGATCCATTATAAGGATATTTATCTCTTACTGATGGCAACAAAAATAATGGGCGCTCAGGGCTTTTAATATACAGGCTGCTGTCTGACTACAGTGTTCTTACACACAGGTGTAAGCACTCAGCTTCACACTTGTAGGCTGAAATCACAGAACGATTTCCTGGCAGAAGCTCTCCTTTGTCAGAAGTGTGTGTGCATTTGAGAGCGTGCGTGTTTGGGGCTGTGCCCTTCTCCCATTCTCAGAAGGGTGCTGGTAGTATTAGTTACCTAATGACTGGAAAGATACCCATCTGTCTGTCCTTTGGAGTTTCCATGCAGCAGTGATACCCACAGGGCTGAGTGTTTGGACTGCCAAAGTCACCCAGGATATAAAGCTATTTTGTGCAGCCCTTCCCTCCCGCACAAAGCCAGATGCACTTCGACTTTGACCTTTATTGCTGCTGCTGAAGAAAGCACTCACAAGCTTCTGTTGCTAGAGAAGAGGACATAGGGACCATAGCCCGCCTGTTCTGCAGTCCTAAGAGTTAAGCAGCAAACTGGACCCTAAACATCTCCCAGGTTAAGGGATTCACTGCTTACTTGTGAACTTCACATGCATCATCTCAATGCATGAAGAATGAAAGTTTTTCACATGCACTGCAGCTCTGCCCTTCCTGTATCTTCTTTGTGAGTGGCCAAAAAAGAGAGAGAAAGAGAAAAGAAGGAAAAAAATGTCTAGAGTTTCAAGTGAGAAAAAAATAGCCATTACACTCCATAGCTTGTATGTGGCATTTAGTACACTGTTACAGCCTTATGAATGTTGGCCAACTTGTGAATCGCGCTATAGATTATTGAATTGGGTTACTCTGTGTTGTTGGAGCAGTGAGGGTGGAAGTCCCCAGGACTTGTACAGCTGTCAGACAACACTACAGGATTTTTACTCAGATTTTACAGTCAGGGAAACGAAAGTGCTGAGAAGCTGCATGTCTTGGCCAGGGACACACAGCAAATCACTGTCATGATTTCCCTGGACACTCAGCCTTGCTCTTGGTCAACAGCACCCTCAGACAAGAAGTGTTTTGGTTCAAGTGCACAGGCATGGGGTTTTACACTGGATCTCCCCAGCAGCATGAACTACATGTGTCTGGGGACACTTTCATGTGTTTTGCTTGGCTCTGTGTCAGCGTTGGAGAGGGATGAGACTGCAGCTGGCTCAGTGTCACTGCCCAGAGGTCACAATGACTTGTCCAATGGACCCTGACCTGGTCCAGACTTGTCTGCACCAAGTCAACTCCCACACTGACAGATTCATCAGGCATTTTGCTCAAATAACTGGCAGGGGATGTTCTTGTTGTTGAACATGTGTTTCAGTTGGAGAGATTGCTCAGCCTGTAGGGAATCTGCTGTGGCAAAGGCAGATGAGAATGGTATTTTTTAATTAAAAAACAAACAAAAAAAAAAACCCAAAAAACAAACGTTTTAAACACAGTTCCTACTCTGCCTGGGGAGGAGCTTTTTGCCCTCAGGGAGTTTTCAAGATGCTGAGCTGTGGCAGCAGCTGTTGCTTCTCCACTTCTTGCTCTTAACCAATATATTGCTCTCCCAGGCAGGTGATGACAGAGGCAGAGCAACACCTTCTCCAGTATAATTGGAAGCTCCATGCAGTCTGTTCAGGTTACAAAAGATGCCCAGAGTGGGGGTGCTTCTTCAGAGCTGGAGGTCAGAGATGCTTGCCCTGCAGTCTGTAGCCCCCAGGTGCCTAGCAGGAGCTCCAGGTGGTCCAGCACAAATAAGGGAAAATGTGACATTTATTTATAAATTCTAGATTTTTCCAGTTCCCATTTGGTCACAGTTCAAGGGTGGGCTTCTCAATTGCAGCCTTTACTGTTGTTTTTTTCCCCAATAAAAATATGAATTTTGTCTTCATTAAATCAGTGATTGGAGTTTTCTACTCCAGGAGCTTTTCTTCTCAGTCACACATGGCCTTAGGCCTAGTAACTGTATGTCTGAAGACCACCCTGTGGCAACAGGCAGGGTTTCTCACCAAAATCAGTTCTCTTCACCTGAGACTTCCTCCACCCTTACATCATAAAATCATAGTATCATTTGAGTTGAAAGGAACACTTAAAGATCATCTACCCCTCTGCAATGAATAGGGACACCCACAGCTCCATCAGGTACTCAGAGCCCCGTCCAGCCTGACCTGGGATATCTACAAGGACGGGCATCCAGCACCTCCCTGGGCAACCTGGCCTCACCACCATTACTGTAAAAAGCTTCTTCCTTATATCCAACCTAAATCTCCCCTCTTTTAGTTTGAAACTATTTCCCCTTGTCCTACCACAACAGACCCTGCTCAAGAGTGTCCCCTCCTTTCTTATAGCCTCCCTTTGCATAATGAAAGGCCACTCTCAGGTCTCCTTCTCCAGGCTGCACAGCCCCAGCTCTCACTAGCCATGCTCATAGGGGAGGTGTTCTCTCTTCTGGATGGACTCCAGCAGGTCCACGTCTCTCCTCTGCTGAGGACTCCACATTTGGACACAGTACTCCAGGTGAGGTCTCATAGTGCAGAGCAGAGGGGCAGCATCACCTCCCTGACCTGCTGACTGCACTGCTTTGGACACAGCCCAGGATCCAGTTGGCTTTCTGGGCTGTGAGGGCACATTGCTGGCTTATGTCCATATTGCCATCCACCAGTATCCCCAGGTCCCTTACAGCAGGGCTGTGCTCTGTCCTTAAATCCCCTAGCTTGTACTGATCAGTCCTGTTACCTGAAACCAAGGGATTAAATAGAAGTGAAATAGGATTGAAACGAGTGTAACAAGCCCCGAGAACTAATCTAGCTGTGTGAATTAATCTATTTGTTACATTTCCTCTGCTGCAGTTGGTCTTATTCTTCATAGTTGAGGCTAAGAGATGGTAACTTCTAGGGCTTGAAATAACTCCTTATTTTTTAAACAGCATACCCATGTAACTCCTTTGAAGCACAGTGCAGAGAAGTCAAAGCACGTACTGGAGATGAGAAAGGAGTTCAGAGAACAGGAGAGAGTTAGGAAGAAGAAGGTGGAAAACCCAAACCCTCAGTTTTCACTCATTACAGAAAAATACATCAAAAGCGCATCTTTACATGCAGCCGAAGGTCAGTTTGCTGTTTGGGACAGTGAGGGTGGGAAATGGAAATAATTATTGTTTTTAGCTCAGAGTACACATCCAAACCAAACCTCCACAGCTAACTTTCCTCATAACTTTTTCCACTTCCGCTACCTGCAACCCTCGCTTTGGAATGAATGGTGGAAACAGTCCTTGTAGGTCATGAGAAAGGATCAGACCTCTAAACATGTTGTTATTCCTGTTTTCCAGCTCTCAGCACCCACAAAAACAGATGATTAGATACAGTAGGTAGCAGTCAACTGATCCAGCTCTCCCAGCAGGTAAAGAGCATTCTCTGCTGAGAACAAAACCACTGGAGTCGACATTCTCCCTGTTGAAAATGTGTATGTTATTCTTTAAGACCAAATCAATGCATATGCTGCAAAGAAGCATCATCACCTTACTGAAACAACCCTTCCTGCCTTTTTGCTCAGGCTTATTACTAAATTACTTTGTCTGCACTGTCCTTCAACAAACTGATGAGCAAATCAGCACCTCTCCTACTTGAATGAGGCAGAATTGTGGACTTCTTTTTAAGAAAAGGCACTTTCTTACATCTGGATCAAAGACAAAGCTTCTGTGCAATGTAAGCTCCTGTACAGCTACATCTATACAGCTACATCTGTACAGGAGCTTACATTGTACAGAAGCTTTGTCTTTGATCCAGATTTCTTGCCAAAATCATTCTTTGATCCAGATTCTTGCCAAGAATCAGTAGTAACCACACGCATGCACACACCTGTTATCTAGTACTGACATTTCTGAATTTACAATAGTCTTACCCCTTAAAGAAAAAGAAGCAATAAAGACCATAGGTTTATGTCATTCCTCTGCCATGGAGTCTATTGGATACCAACGACAGAGCTCATTTTCTGCTGATGCACCATCATCCTTCTCAGTAAGCTGACTGGTATGGTACTTCTAACATTTAGACCTTTCACAGCAGTATCATTTGCAAAACATACATGTGTTGAATGGAAAAAAAACACTCAATGGGCATTAGATTACCCTGTTGCTCATCATAACTTCATCTGTTGAGTAAGCTCCCTGGCATCTGCTGGGACAGAGGATGAAGTCACTTATGAGTGCAGGCCAGGGAGAGGACTCAACGGCCTTTCCTAGAGGAGCATTCTCCATGGGAGAGTCTGAAAAAGATGAAGAGGCTTCAAAGTAGATCAGTCAACAGTCAAATTAAGAATTGCTTACGAACTCCTGAAGATAGATTCCTGCTCTGCTGGGATACCCTCAGGTGGCCAGGACAGCCTTAAAATAGACATAATCCAGCCTCCTCTCAACTAAGCACCCTCTTCTTCTCTAAAATGAACTCACAGAAATATGCATTATAGGTGTAGCAATTCCAGCTCCACAACTGCCTCAGTCATCAAGCCTGGAGTAGAAGGTTCAGCAGAGGGAGTGCTGATGTGAAGGTAGGGCAGAAACCAGGGCAAATGTGTAGGACATCTGTCTCACACACTGTCAACAGCTCCAAACCAACAACATGGGAGATGAGTTATGTCAGCCCTTAGAGATGGAGCCTGAAGGAGGGTCTAGAGGTTTCCAAGCAGAAGAAGTACATTCCATTATGACTCCACTCCCACTACACTGCTTCAATAGTCTGTTACCTCCACTTGGACATGAAATGCCTCCCAGTTGCTGTGAGTGCTGCCCAGCAGGGCTGGCAGGGAAACTTGGCCTATATGAAATGTACGGCCAGCCCATGAGACATGCTCTTTTACTTCAGAAATGCCAATGGTGTTTTCAGAGTGACCAAAGCCATCCCAGCCTTTGCTGCATGCCTGGGGTCACCACCTCACTGAAGCTACCAGACCAGCTGGTCTAGGAGAGGTGGCCTTGCTCAGGTCCCCACATACAAACACTGCAGTACAGTCATTTCTTTGCACTACCTGGGTAGAAAGCCAAGGTCTGGCAGCCATGGGAGATGAGCAGTCAGGATCACTCCTCAAACAGCTCTGCAAATACAATAGCCCTGTTTCCAGAGGGGCCTAACTAGTGGCAATGTTGCTTATGCACATATACAACTGGGATTCATTCCTCTACAAAGGGATTTTTAAAAAGCCAGACGTTTTCCCTTTGTCCTTTATTTTTCTGCAGTGACACGATGCAAAGGTCGATGTTACACAGATGGTCAACAATGAAGCCATGTAACAAAAGAGAAAAGGAATTGGCCTAAATATTTCACAGGGAGCCATCACATTTAATTATGGAGCAGAAATAAATGTGACCCACACAGCACTGGTAGGGATAGCTGGGATTTGACTCCCCAGTGCGACTTCTACACCATACCAAAAGGCTACCTGAAAATCCCTCACTGGAGTCAGCCAAATTTTTCAGACATATTCAGGGACCTCGGCCAACTCAAGTAGCTTCTGGTTTATGAGCTTTGTGGACCCTAAGGCGTGTGCAGTGCTCCTATACACCGCAATGGATTCAGACTGGCTCTCTGCTATCTATATTTATCACGATCCCCTCAGGAAGTGCTTTGGCAGGGTTTTGTAATGAAAACCCTGCCCAGAGCACTCTTTGGCATGCAGTGAGCAACCTTAAAATAGTGCGGTGACATACTGCAATAATTACTCATATTAACACTCTTTATTGTGCAGCGTGCTGCTTTGTTCCTATTGCCTGGCTCGTTCCACTGCCCGGCGTCTGGTGGGAAGGCAGGGAAGAGCTGGCCCTTCCTAAAAGGCAAAGTTCAGTGCCAAGCTCTGACCCAAAGTCCCGAGAATGACGCCAACCCAACCATGCTCTCCTCCATTACACAAAAATAGCCAATGACAACACTGCAATTTTCTTCCAGATCCAAAGCTTGCAGGTGTTCAGGCAGGATATCTTGGCTGTTGTTTGTGGAGAACATTAAAAAAATATAAGTGTAAAAAGCAAACCAGAGAATGACTATGAATCCACACTATAGAAGCTGGTTCTTTGCTGGTTATGTGCTTTTAGCCTAGCCCACATTTTGGGGTTTTATACCTTTATGAGTAATTTTTACTGCACTGTGCTAAGCTACGCCTCGTTTTGCCTTAAAAGGTTGAAGAGAAAAAGAGTTGTTTCAGTCATAAGAGAAATGGAGAAGTGGAGACAACTTTGCTTGACGTTCATAGGACCCTCAGAAGCTTTAGTGTCTTTGAGAAGCGTTGCTCTCTGTTCAAAAGGAAAAACAAAATTCAAACTGCTTGAATTGTGCATCTTGAACATCTGCCTATACAATAGCTCAGAGTTCCCCAGGGCCATGGGACAAATGTTTCAAGAACACACAGCCCTGTTATTACATGGGCCAGGATCTCTGAACAGTTATCAGTAACTGCTTAATTGCTGCTTCACAAAGACAGATAATACTACGGTGTCTTCAATATACTCTGATACAGAGAAAGATAAGTTATGGCTTGACAGCAGCCGCTTCTTTAAGTCTTTAATTATCAGCAAGCCTTCTGTCATTCTGGGGAAGATTAGCACCTGATAACACACATCCCTTGATTTGCTGGCACAACCACATATTCTATTTGTGTATAGACTTTCATAATGTTATCTAAGGAGCTCAAAACACTTCCTGAACTCATTTGTGCCTACATAGCAGGTTGCTTTCACACTAACGCTTCCAGTCAGCCCCGTTTTTAAGATACAATAATATCAAAGATGTGGAGATGGAGCAGTTGCCCAACATCTCTGAAGATCCCAGAGGCTGAAGTTAACGTGCATAAGTGGGGTCTGGGCTGAAACCTCACTTACCTGTATGGGATCCTTCTGCTGTCTATAGGGAATGGCAGGAAACCCACAGCAACAAGACCAGAAGATAACAGCAAGAAATGTCACTATGGGAAGTACAGTTAAACTGGTTCAAACATACATCTGGTACCTCAGCATCAGTGTAAGCTAATTGCTGAACCTCAGAACACTTCAGCATTCTGATAGTCTCGTAGTCACCAACAGATTGAGATTTGGATTATATTCACTGGGCAGCAGTCATCCCAGGACCTGTTTTTTGGTTCCATACTCAAGGTCCCAGTTCTGCTTCCTGGTTGACTCACTGAAACTTCCTAAGGAGAAATGAATAACAAATATCCCTGGTGAGCAAAGCGCTGGGGAGAAGCAGAAGGGGCAGTTCCTTTCCTGGCCAGCTTCCAAATGGTTTATTGACTGTGAGCATCTTTCAGCGTATTTATGAACAGCAAAACACATCTGAAAGGACAAGAGCATACTGAATCAACACTCAAGGCCGTTTTCTTCATTAAGAAAACTAATTCAGGTAACGCAAGTTAGTGAAAGTGCTCACAACCACTTCTGTAGCTGCGATGCCATGGAAGAAATGCTATTCTGAGAAAGCATCTGGCTAAATACAACAGGCTTCCATTAAGCGTTCCGGCACTTTTGCCAAACTGCAAAACATCTTACAGAACACATCCAAGGACATTTTCCAAAGCTGCCATTCTCAGGCGTGTCGTCAGATCTACCCGTAAAGCACAGCCCGGCAATGAACTCAGGATCTGAATTCGTAATGGCCTAAGTATCTGCCAAACATATCGTCACCAGTGAACAATGCACCCGTCATATGGATTTTTTTCCCATGCACCAGTCTTTATTAAAACTTTTCTAATTAATTCCCTGGTCTCCAGGACCTTCT
Source organism: Lagopus muta (assembly GCF_023343835.1). Taxonomy (NCBI): domain Eukaryota; kingdom Metazoa; phylum Chordata; class Aves; order Galliformes; family Phasianidae; genus Lagopus; species Lagopus muta. The sequence continues at coordinate 100,301,445 of NC_064434.1, forward strand.
GCCAAGGTCACCATTCATGGCTGAAAGCGCTCCTCACTGAGTAATGAACACTAACTTCTCTGGAGACTTTTTGGCAAGACGTAATCGAATGCAGTCTTCTGTTAATTGCTTACGCATATTTGGTGTATTAACAAGAGCATTAACGTACTAACAATGTATATATACACCCTAACACAACTGAGGAAGGCAAGGCTTAGATATTAGCACCATAAGATGATCTTGTTGATGACTTTTCTATTAAAGCCGGATCTGATTAGTGACACGGGGGAAATGTTTTATTTGGAATAAAGCCTTTATTTCAAAGACTATCTCACAAATGCAGTCCTGTTCTAGCATAAATTCTAGCCTGTGAGAAGAGCTTAACAATGGACTCTTGTCCTAATTACTGCTCTAGGACAAGCTGTCAGCTGGAAATCCACTCCTGACCATCTGGAATGAACCTGAACAACACTGAACAGCACAGCCTGCCTCACCACACTCAAAAAAATAAGAGGTCCAAGGAAGTGCTGCTGTGAGCAAACAGGATCTGATCAAATCAAAACCACCCACTCACCCAACATCCCACTCACCCATTAAAACAGGGTTATTCAAACTTGTGAGAATACTGCTACTTAAAAGTGATCGGTCAGCTCGGCTGTGACACCAGGGATGGCTCTTGGTCCTTTCTCAGCAAAGCCTCTGGTTAAACAGAAGCTGATGGCACAGCTGATGAACCTGTTCTCGAGCGAAGTGGCAAGAGATCTCCTCTCCCCAAAACCCTCCTCAGCCTGACTGTTGACCTAAAGGAAGTAATAACCCCTACCAAAACATGGAGCAGAGCAGGACGTCATCACAGACAGCTGTAGGCATTAGCAGAGCTCAGCAGGAATCAAGGAGGGGTCAGTGGGCAGGCAAATGCCTGTCCTTATCTCCTAACTGTCTAACTGACAGGAGGGAGCTTGCACATTGCCTGCCTCCAGGACTCAGAGCCTTTCTCTGAGTTTATGGAGATGGCATCTTTTGTCATCATTTGTCTCGAGTGAGCTTATAGGCCACTCCTTCCTACCCCAAACAGACAAATCCATGCATTTCTGGTTGTACTTTACTTCCTATTAAGTGTGAAGAGAGGCAGCCTCTGGTTCTCAGGTGGAAACTGGACAGTATAGTGATGGATAACTATCAGAGCCTGTTAAAGATATGCATCTTGCTTTCTTTTTCATTTTTTCCCTTTGAGGCAATGGCACATGGGACCTTTACTCCCCAGAGAGTAATTTCAACAGGTAATACAGCTCAGAAAGTCCTGGAGAAGCATGAATTTGATCTCTAGGCCTTTTCTCCTTGCTTTTATGATCCTTGTGCAGGTTAACATGTTTTTCTAGGTATGCCACAATTCATATTACATTATTTTTCCATTGCTAGTTTCAGATTATACTGCCTCTCCCTCTAAGCCCATAAAGTTCTTTTTAAAAGCTCATAAAATTTCACCTGCGTTTGTTTATGGCTCTCAGGATATGAACTAAACTCAATTGATTTAGCTATATTTACCATTGCTGAAGTTCACTCTGTATTTCTCTGTACTACCTTTTCAGGTGCCACTTCCCCTTCCTTTCCTCTTACTGAATTCTCCCAGCGTGGCCACTGAATCCAATTCTGTTTTTCCATTTGTTGGATACTCACTGATACAGTTTTGGTTTAGAACATAAATAAGCATGTCTACACTGACAGATAGTGTAGTTTCCCACCTCTCTCATATGCCATAAGTTTATGATCATCCAGAAAACATATTCACTAGTTGGCTCAAAGTATTTCCTTCCAGAAAAAGCCACAAGCAGAACTCATGGGACCATTACTCTAGTTTTCTCATGGCACTGGCACAATAGGCGTGGAAGACTCTACTGGTTCCTTCATCTGAGATGAACCTGCAGTGCTTTTATGGGACCCTTCACATTCACCTCCTCTGAACATTCTCTCACAATAACCCAGAGCACTCAACACATACCATTAGCATCACATTAGAAAAGCACCAACCTATCTGCTTGCAACGTGACCCCCTTGTTTCTTCAAGATTTTCAACCAAAAACCAGAGAAAAGTACAAGTGATGAGTCAAGGCCATCACCTGCAGCCCAGAAAATACTTTTATTAATACAAAGCCGAACACTTTTCAATGTAGGTACAGCCAGGCTGCTCCAGAGGAAGTAACCTGCAGCAGCATTGACACCAACCACTGCATACCCCTATGCTCTCGGGACAAAGGATTGCCTTTACAGATGGCCACCTTGAGCAGAACAGATAAAGCACCTGAGAAAGTTCAAATGTGAAGCCTAGATCTTATAAGCAGCCAGAGCAATGGCAGTGTTATGCAGATCTCAGCTTGGAAAAGCCTTGTTCTGGAAAACCTAGGTCTTGCCAAGGTTGAGCAAAGAGGCTTTATCCAGGAGGAGTCCAGCAACAACTTTGCCCCTGGTGCTGATAGAAATTAACACCCATACAGTAACACGGTAACCAGGCGTAAACCCAAACCTGGAGGCGAAGTTTATCTAAACACATCTGAGTTGCCATGATTTCTTTTCCCATTTTAGACAGGACCGTGAAAACAGTTTTGATCTCTAGCCCTTTATTTCCTTTATGGCTGGAACATGAAGTGAATCAACATTTCAGGACCTCCAAAATATTTTGATTTGCTTTCGGCATTTGCTTGTAAAAATGATTGGATTTTATCAAAGGGAGTGGAAGAGCAGGGTTATTTTTTGCTACGTGGAGAAGGAAGGAATTTGCAAAGGGTACAACAAGAATTGGCTCCAGCCTTTCCAAGTCTGTGAGTTTACGCCTCATTCTCTTTCTTGGTTTTAAAGTAAATTGAATGATCCAGCCCCCTCATTCCTCACAGCTTGGGACTTTGAAGTAGTCGTTCAACTTTGGTAGCCTCACCTCTTGACAGAGGCCATCACTACACATTCCTTACCCTTCTCCTGCATGGACCTCATGGCCATAGTGGGAGAAGAAAATGCATGCAGGGATGTGGGAGGACAGCTGTTGAAGCCCAAGTTGCAATGCAGAGGCATCCCACATGCTGGAAGGGGAGCACTGCTCCTCAAATATAAGCAAGGTTATGGTTGCAACTGAAAAGAAGAAAGCTGGATGACTTCATTTAAGTTTATTATGCAGAATTAAACGTGATGGAGAAAAAATAATCACCTCAGTACAGAAGCTTCTGCTTTTTCTTCTCCAAAGAGACAAAAAAAAAAAAAAAAAAAAAAGAAAGATGCACATCTGTCCTGTCCAGTGAGATCTGAAAGGCTGGGCTGAAAGCAACATCCCAGGTGTGAATTTCCTGAAGTTTGAGATTGAATCTCATCTCCTGTAGTGGTCCACATTTAAAAAAAAAAAAACAAAAAAAAAAACAAAAAAAAAAACACTGTATAATAGCCATACCAAAATTCTAAAATCTAAGTAAAGGTGAATTTTGAAACAGCACATCTAGATACATATCTCAGTTTAGTGGGTTTCAGATATGGGAAAACAACTGATGTGGCATGCCACACTTTAAAATTCAGTGTTTTTCTTCAATACCACATGCACTGAGATACCTCAATAGAAATACTCTCAGGATACTCCAGGACATTTTCAAGTCAGAATAAACACAGTCATATGTGGAATTTCCCTCTTGCTTGGTTTTATACAACAGACTCTGTGTGAAAAACAGCACACCATTCCTATTAACAGACTCATATTTCTGGTAGCACTTCCTGGAGGGAGCTGGTTCACTACAGTCTCTTCTTCTCCTTTTGTATTATTGCTTTAAAGGTCCTACCATTTTCTTCAGTAAAGGGAATGATGGGCCTGAATGAATGGACCAAATACCTTTCCATAAGCAGTTGCAGAGGTGGTCCACACACATCAGGCCATAACGAGGTGTAAGAAGGGGATTACTCAACTGGAATATTAGCTCTCTGGGTTCATGGCTTTTATGAATGAGAAAAAACAAGATGAAATCATAGGTCTTAGCTTCATAGAATCATTAGGATTGGAAAAGACCTCTAAAATCACCAAGTCCAACAGTAAACCCATTAGCACCTCAGACTTCATTCACTTGAGCATTCTCTTATATTTCAGCTTCCCTCAGAAGTGATTTTTATTTTTTTTTTTGACTCAATGAGAGGGGCCATAGTAAGAAGTACAAGCTGCAAAATCTGCTAACACACACCATCAGCTGCCACACAGCTCTATGAGTGTGCTCATAACCCCACACCCATGCCACACAGCTGCTGCCTGCTTAGGCGGCTTTCCCTTGAGCTCCTGGCACTGGAGCTGCCAAGGTGCTGGCTTCACACCATGCTGAGATGACAGAGGATAGTCCCAGCCACTGGCCGTGCACACATAGGTAAAGAGCAGCTAGTTCAGCTCTGACTGCTCTTCACAACCTTCCCACTGGAGGTTATCAACACCTTAACAAGGCACTGATGGGAAAGCTGTTTCTCTCTCAAAAAAAAATTTTTAAAGGATTTTTGCTATTTCATTAATATGGTTCAAATCGCTTGAGATCCTTTGCAGATAACAACATGACAACTCTATACACAGATCTAAAGGATTCAGAATCCTTGGGGGAGGCCAGCGGTGGGCGTGCAGATGCAATAATGTCTTCAGCAAGCAGAAGTGCACCTGGAAAAACTTACAAGCGCACAGACTTGGCACCATCTTCTCCCCTTTCTTCCTTCCACTGGAAACTTCTTTGACACATTTAAGTTAATAAAGTCTGTTTGATAGATCACCTACCACTCATGTTCCCATCTCCTAATCACTTCCATGTCTCATCACCACCCTAGCTGAAGACTGATGACCGTTCTTACTCACTGCCATTGCTGAGAGTGCCAGACACCTGGTGCCAAGGCTCTGTGAGCTCTGTCCGTGGAGCACCCGCATGCCAAAACCCAACTGAAAATGGCTCCTTCTCCTGAGAGATGGATGGTGGATGCTTTCACCTTAATAGCCCTGTATTTTTAGAGCAGTGGAGAAAATCAACAACGAGGCTTCACAAAGGCTGGCATTTTTAGAGCAGCACCAGGCACAACTCCATGGGATAGGTGAGGAACATCCTGGTCCCACCACTGGCCTCAGAAGTGGGAAGTACAGAATCATGGAGTATCCAGAGTTGGAAGGAGCCCATAAGGATCACTGAGTCCAACTCCTGACTTGACACAGGACCATCTAAATCACCCAGAGCATCCATGCAGGGCCAGGACAAGAATGTGCAAGCCATCTTTGGGTGCCCTGGGGGCCACCTGGGTTGCGGAGCATCCATGGGTAGCTGGCAGAACTTCTACAGAGGAAGCACCAAGCCACAGCCTGACACTGGCAGCCACTGTTAGTGGGATGAGCTGGCCCTGCCTAGGGAGAGCATTTGAATCCATGCTCAGTGAGTGCTTGCACATCACTGCTGCCATGGTGGATGGTTGCTACAAAGGTGGGGTTGGTGCTGGGAGCTTTCCCGAGTCACGCAGCCTGCCTCCCTCACCCCCCCTGCAGTTTCTCACCACACCCTGCTAAGGGTGTAATGTCATGCACAGTCTCCATCTCAACAGGCCCCTGATATCAAAGGGAAGAAGCTGGTATTGCAGAAAAATTCAGATCTAGTAGGCATGGTGCTCTGCTCTGTTAAAGGCCATCTGGCAGTGGAGAACATGAATGAGGAAGCACTGGGATGTTCCTGTGTGCTGTGAGGGCAGTGCAGGTTCTATGCAGAAACATTTGCTTGCATAAGAGGTTAAAAATTAGAGCTACTGGAGACCTACCTGAATCCTGCATGCATCTGAACTTTGCAGCATGATTTTTTTCTTGCAGCACTTATTAAGCCAGAGACAGAACCTTTTCATTTCAAGCAACTCATCATGTATCACACCCTGTTAAATCCGTTCTGGCATCAAGATAAGAGTCTCAGAAGTCAGAGCTCCCAAACTGCAGGTCCAGAGTCATAGGGGCTGCATTCACTCCCCAGAGGAGCTGGGGGATATCAGCCCTAAGCACCTGCACACGTGGGCCAAGACAGAGGTGTCTGCAGAACATGGCTCTGCTGCAGTTCCTCTCCTCCTGCACCTATATCACTTTCCACTTCAGTTTTTCTGTACCACTTCCCCTACTCAGATGAGCAATGCTTCAGCTGTGGCCAGCTCGGTAAAAGCTTGTGTGCACAGGTGACCCCAGATCAAGGGTGAAGGGTGCTTTTGCAGAAGTGGAGATTCGGGGTTGTCTGGTTTGGGGTTCCCAGACAGAGATTTCAAAGGGGCCCAGAAAGGGCCGATGATGGGCCTGTTTCAAACCAGGCTACATAGTGTATTTGGACCTGAATTTTTGAAAAACTAAAGCTCTTGAAAATCCCAACCCTCTCTGAAACCTGAGGTAGGTCATTTCAAATGTACAAATAAAGTTCAGGATATTCAGCCTGTTTCCTCAGGTTTGAGCAGAGTGGAAAACAGAAAAGCATCCAAGAGCTTCTTGCAAGCAGAAGTTGATTTTTTTATTATTATTATTATTTTTTTATTTTTTTTTAAGTCACGTGGAGTGAATTAGTCTCCCAGACCTCTACTCTTTCTCACCTAAACACAACTGTTGTTTCCCTTTTCCTCCCCTTATTTTAGTCCATCCTCTTTTAAAACTTCTTTCCCACCAGCCAGGAGCTGCTGGCTGCAGTGCAGGGAAGGACTGCTGGGAGAGACTCCTACAAACATCCCAAGGCAATGCTTTGTACCACTGCCTGCTTTCCCAAGGTCACCCCACATCCTGCTGGAGCATCACCACTCTGCCACTGTCCTGCTGCTTGCATTTGGAGAGGTGTTGCCATGGCACCAAGGGACAAATTGCTTCTGAACTTCACTGCAAGTCCTTCCCAGCAGAGATGGGCTCGGACCCATGAGCTTAGCTATTTTTAGCCATGTGCTACATAATGCACAAGTTGATGAAGATCTGCACATCCTCATTAGTCAGCTGTTCCCAGGTGCCTGGAGATAGGAGCAGGGAGCCAGAGAGAAGAGGAAGGCAGGGATCAAACACAGAGAGGGCAGCTAGCTGCTTGCTGTGTGGGAAAAACTCAGTCTTGATTTCAACTCCAACCCACCAGAACAGAGCTTGATGGGAAGCAACCTTTGCTTCCCACAAGCCTGAGGACCATGGACGTATCAGCTTCTTCCTTGAGCTGCCCAAGCCACCTGTGCACAGTATCCATATGGTGGCATCTCCCCTGCTTTCCCCTATTCCAAAACCTGCTTGCAAGTCCACCTGCTGTTTGCAGCCCTGGCAGGGAAGGGGGGTCCTGGGAACCAAATGAGGCCCTTGGGCAGGGAATGTCCCCAGTCCTACTGATTTTCTGTCCCTGCACTTGCCTCAAGCACACCCAGGACACATCACTCTGAGCCAGCCAATAACTGGGAGACAGCACAAACCGCTACAGGTGTCTGAGGCTGCAGTGAGGGTGACAGCACTCTAAGTGCCCTTAGGAAAGGGTCACATGTTGGTCTTCAGGAAATGTATCAAAGATTATCAAATGCAGTAAGCTCAGATACCCACTCCCCAGCATCTCTGGGACACAGACTGCCAAATTACAAGAAAACCTTGTTATTAATATAAAGATGGGCACAAGCTGCAAGTCACTGTCAGAAAGAAGGCACTGAGACTGGAGCTGCTCGGGCAGGTTAATTCCTCCCAGCCATCACACAGCCTAGAAGCAGCACAGCAGCACTTCCATTGCCTGAGACAGATGTGCTGCTCCTGCTCACTCTGTTCCTGCCTTGCTGAGGATGGCCAGCTAACAAGGAAAGCAGAGCAGCAGCCAGGCAAAGTTCCTGCAAAATTAAATATTGCTGGCTGGGTCCTTGCATGAGGTCTGACACTAGGAGAGAGGCTTTAGAGCAAGCTTTTACACATGGGGAGGGGGAGGAGGGGTGTTGCAGCACTTCTGGCTTTAAGGGTGCAACTGCTGAAACCAGGGGAGCTGTGCTGATTTATACCAGCTACACATTTGATTACTGAGGAGCAGTGCTGTCTCATTCCATATTTTTCCTATTTTACGTAATGTCAGGAGATAAAACAAAGCCATATTAGGCTCTGCTCTAAGTCACTCACTGTAGTTTGGGCAAGGATACATAGGCACGTGCAACTGTACTGAGGGACCAGTGGGACTCTGAACAGGGTCAGTAGGTAAAAGATGGTATTAAAAAAAGTCACAACAACAAACAAAACCAAGCAGGACATCCAGGTACTGTGACACGGTCACATTCAGCTTGGTGACTCCACCAGCAGCAGAACATCCTACCCACAGGAGATTCCCATCCCCAAAGATACTCCTTACAACAGGACAGCATTGCAGCACATCAGTGCCCCAGCCCTGATGAACCACAGCCATATCAGCTCCCCAGGGATGAGAAGCACCACAGCCCAGCACGTCCTACCTGTAGCAGCTCAGCCCAGATGCAGCAGGGCTGTCCTCAGGCGTTCATCCCACCCCTCCTGTTCAGAGAAGGGGACCCAATGGCCACAGAGCATCTGGTTGCTGAGCTTAGGCAGCTAAAAAATGTTGGACTGCAGCTTTCACCACTGCGTGTTGGAATTGTTTACCTTCCTGCTTCCTCTGAAAAACAACTCATCCCAGCTGGGTCACAAGGAAAGGAACAATAGCCATATATTTTTAGGCTCTATCTGTGAATCACTGATGACCAGTTTTTCCATTTTGTCACCCAGAGCGTTTTGCTTGAGCAAGAGACCTTGTGAAGCATCTCAAGGCACGCAGGGCTGCAGCAGGGAGATGTGGTCCTGCTGGTCTCTATTAAAAAGCCAAGAGTGCCTCTTCTCTATTTCAAGCCCAAACACCTGGGCAAAACCTGCCTATTTCTCCTCCCCTCCTGCAGCCTCATTGACCATACAGCACAGAGACACTCAGAAGCAGCTGCAGCCCACACTCCACTCAACAAGTAATTCACCTGCTCATTGAGCAGCAAGTTAATGGTGCAAATCTACAGCCTAAATATAGCATGCAGCTGAGCCCCAGCCCAAATGCAGCCGTGTGGCACCTCAGGGGATGTCGTGCAGTAACAGCCTGACCATGATGTGTGAGCAAAAGGACACAGAGCACCTTGTTGGCATGACCATCCCCTGGGCTTGGGGATTGCATGCACTGCTGGGCAGTGTCTTGTGCTGCTGTGTGCTCTCCAGGCAACTTCACGCTTGTTCTCCACAGCATCATCCTCTGCTTCTGCTAAGCACTGCTTTTGGAGGAGGCTACAGGTGGATTTAAAAAGTCCCTCATGAACTTTGAGCACAAGTTCTGCTCCCTGTGATTCAGTAAGTAGTATGGGAATCATTTCTCCCTTAAGACAGAAAGGAAAATGGAAATGATTCAACAACAGATTGCCAATCACAGACTGCCTCTCGCTCTGATCTCTTCCCGTCTCCTCCAAAGCAGTAGCTCCCTGTGAACTTCAGTTAGCCCACAAGGCTGCCTTCCAGCAGCAATTCCTTTTCTCATGGTCATAGATGAGGTAGTGTAGGTGCAAAGAGGGAAAGATTTGTTTTGGCTTGCATGGAAAACCATGGGAAATTCTGCCTCTTGTCCTTAATCATAAGCCTATCAGCAGTCATCCAGACTCCTCATGTTGCTTTCTCATTAGCCCTGGGGACTCTTGAACCTGTGTTTTTCCCAGGTCTCATACATAGCATGAGTACCTCCTCCCCAGGCCTGTAATAAAGGTTTTTATCTTTTCCATGCAGAGGGGCAGGTCTTGGGTATTCATCTCACACAGCCTTCTCTCCCTTTGCATAAGCACTGATTCATGTGAAACACAGATACCTGTATTTTATATGAATAATTCCCTCTGTAGCTTATGTTCATGACAATATTTTTGTGGAGCAGTTTTGTTATATTAGCCCACAAAAAGCCTCATTACTCAAGGCCTCCCCCACTCATCTAGCGTGTTTCCGTAGGAAGCTTTTCCACTCTGCTGCCTGGTAATTCTTTTTCATGCAGAAGAAATGTTTCTATCAGCAAATGGATGGGCTCGTGCAGTCATTTCCCAACGCCTTATACTCAATTAATATTTCTGAGGATGCATATATGGATAAGAGCAAGTAGAGCAGACAAAGCCCATAAACGCATGTTTCCTCCTTCCTGTATACATGCCAGAGCAGCAAACAGCATTCATCTGTGCAGTTTGATATGTATGCACATTTGCAGACATGCATACAGATGCACACATGAGACCAGCCACAGCCCTGCTCATTCTCCCCACCTGTCCCACAGGTATGCACAACCAATATCACACAGGCTGTCATGTCAACTTGTGCCTCCCCAGACATGTATCTCCTATAGCAGCCCTGCAAGGAGTTAGTGGGAGAGAACACCCACCCTCCTCAAGCAGGCTTCTGGATGAGGCCAGTTTCTTGGACAGAGCTGGATTGAAGTGAAAAGGATCAAAGCAACGTCACTTGCTGGCTTTACCGTGCCCAAGAGGAGCCCTGACTTTATCTAAATGATAGGAAACCACGTTTGATGCTTAAGTTCCCTAGAGCATAGGCAGCCAAGCCATGTGGCCAGAGTGCTTTCAGGATGCCAGAGCTGCAGTTCCTGATGCACTTCTAGGAGAAGGGACTCTCACCTTACGGACATCTTTTCACATATTAAATTGAAATGTACTGGGTTTCTTTTATCCCCTCCCAGTACCACCTCCTCTTCGCCATCCCACCAAGAAAAACCCAACCATTTATGAGCTTCTTTCCAAGGTCATAAAACAGTGATTTAAAGGATTATAAATTCACTAAGAGGTACACTTTGAAAGAAGCATTTCTTCAAGCAGATATATATATACACACATAAGAAGAGGAAAAAACTCTGTTCCTCCCCATCTTGCAAATACCCTCCCCTGTATTGACACACATTAAGGAAGGATATGGGCCTCTACATGCTGCCTTGTCTCCTCAACCTAGAGCAAGTTCCTGCAGCTCCAGAACTGCAGGTACAGGTTTGCTGCAACCAGGCCTTGGGCTTGAGGAAAGCACTTCTTTTGTTTAGAAGAACTGCTGGGATAACAGTCATTCCTTTTTCATGCTGGGTCAGACTGCCAACGTGGTCATGACCAGACCAGAGCTAGAAACATTTGTTTCACCGTGGTCCTTTGCTCCAGAAAACACAAAAGTCTTCTATGATGGAGTGACAGTATTGGTGGACAAAGGGAAGGAAGTGTCACATACCAGGACTTCTGCAAGGCCTTTGACATGGTCTCCTACCATATCCTCATTTCTAAATTAGAGAGATACAGTTTGGAAGGCTGGACTATTTGGTGGATAAGGAATTGGTTGGATGGTCACAGGCAGAGGGTGGTCATCAACAGTTCTATGCACAGGTGGAGGCCGCTAACAAGTGGTGTCCTCCAGGAGTCCATCTCAGGACTGGTGGTCATCAACATCTTTATCAATGACATAGACAGTGAGAATGAGTGCACCCTCATCACATTTGCTTATTACCCAAGCAGGGGTTGGAACTAGATGACCTTTAAGGCCCTCCCCAACCTACTCATTCTAGGATTCTCTGATTACCATAACTGCATGCTTAACTGGGGGACCCCCCCACACCTCTAAAGAGTGCTGTGTGCATGGCTTACCTGGCAGCACTGAGCTTTTCTCCTCACCACCACTTCATAGTCCCACACCTTGCTCTCCACTGGATTTGGATCTCTTGAGCCATGCCCTGCCTGTGCTGTGTGAAGCTGCACAAATGCAGAACTAGCCCTTCAGACAAGAGATGCCCTGCTTCAATTTGCAGCACCCCTAGCTACATCTTACAGCCTTTATTCAGGCAGGTCTTTTACTGATAGATATTTCTACTGTGCAGCCTTAATTGGTTTATTTGAGGTTAACTAGGCCAGCTGCACTGGCCAGCTGAGTCAGCAAGAAAGAACAGTGTTGTTTTTTTCCCCCCTAGCCTTCAAACAGGCTGTGAAGGGAACAAGTCTCATCTGCTCCCAAGGCCATGCAAGCCTTGACTAGGCTCCAGATTAAACAAACCCTGCTAATGGCACAGGAGCATGGCTGACTAATTCTGAAGCTGCAGCCACACCACTTGTAAAATGTCTCAGTGCTGCTGCAGGCTCTGGGTCATCTGCTCCAGCACGAGATCAGGGCCAGCAGGATCTGCCTGCTGACCCCAAGCATACACTCTGCTCTTCTCCATTGTCCCCACCAGCCCATGCATGTACTACTGCCTCCCCACAGATCAAAGAGAGGATTTACAAATTGCAAGGCTGTGGGCAAAATTTCTGCAAGGCAGCTCCATTACTCTCCTATTATCACTGTTGCTTTTAAAAGCAACAATTGTGCACAAGGAGGAGGAGGAGGTCACTTGAAGGATGCCTGAAATTCTTTCCAAACCACAGCCGTTTCTGACCCATCACAAATTTCCCCACTTGCTCTGGCCTGTGAACTCTCTAAAATGCAATTAAAACAGAAAAAGCAGAGGCCTGAAACCTCTGATTCAGGCACTCTCTCTGACATTCATTAATGAGGACAGCCTTGTGCAGTGCTGATTCAATAGGATTGACTGTCTGCTTCCAGCCCCAGTTCATCAAAAGTTCATTAGATCTCCCATCCAACAGAAACCCGCATGAAATTAATGCCACGTTCCCAGAAGTAAAGGGAGCAGCTTATTTAATGGAGGCGACTCACACCCTTGCCCAAACCTTGCTCTCGTGGCTTGAGCATCTAAGCAGTGTGAGATATAACAGGCTCAGTCAGGGAACCACTCTCTGCCGCAGCATCTTCTGTCCATAACTGCATGCACGCTCTGTGTGCCCCAAAACCCAGCTGCCCTGATGAGGGGGTGTCAGTGAGACACAGAAAGCAATATGAGCTGGAAGAGTATTCATGATGAGTACTAAAGGTTTAATCACATTCATTCCCAGGGGAAATTGGCCCCAGGTCCATGGTCTGGGCACTATGTAACTGATCTACCATGAAATGAAACCTTTGAGTTGAAGGAGAGAGGATGTGCACCTAGGAAAAATTGGATTTAACTGTGAGCAGTGCATCCCTTCTTCCTATGGGGCTCCAACCTCCTTCCCCAGTAAATCTCCCACTGGGTTCCCTCAGCATGTAAGGTCATCAAAGATCACAACCCGATCCCTGTGGTAACATTATCTTCTGCTGTTTAATACCAGTAGGCAGAACTATCTGTATGGGGCCACCTGGGTAACTTGAGAAGCTCCAGGAGATCTCCTTCCAGCCACCCAACAAGGACGACTCTGGGAATAAACTCCCCATTGCTTGGGGCTGCTCCAGTTGTTGGCAAAGCAGAATCCAGCTCCATCTGCCCAGGGTCTGCACTTGGCTATTGTGACCCCAGACAGAATCACAGAATGACTCAGGTTGGAAGTGACTTCAAAGCCCATCCAGCCCCAACCCCAACCATGGGCAGAGCTGCCCCCCACCAGCTCAGGCTGCCCAGCTTAAGTACTTGAAGGGCACAATGAGGCCTTCCCAGAGCCTTCTCTTCTCCAGGCTGAACAAGCCCAGCTCTATCAGCACATCTCCATAGGAGAGGTGCTGCAGCCCTCTGAACATCTTTGTGGCCTTCAACAGCTCCACATCTTTCTTTCCTATGCTGGAAGCCCCATGCTTGGACCTTGGTTCTTTCTTCGTCACAGCCTCACAAATACGTGAAGCACATCTTGATGAAGATGTTGAAGAGCTCATGTCCCAAGATGGATCTCTGGGGGGCACCACTCATTATCGGCCTCTACCTGTGCAAAGAGCTGTTGACAACAACTCTCCTGCTACGACCATCCAACAAATTCCTTATCTTCATAATAGCCCTGCCTCCTAATACGTCTCTTTCAAATTTAGAGATGAGGATGTGGCATGGAACCATGTCAAAGTCCTTGCAGAAGTCCAGGTAGATGACATCAGTTGCCCTTTCTTTTCCACCAGTGCCATCTATCATAGCAGGCCATCAGATTGGTCATGCTGAACCCATGCTGCCTGTCTTGGATTACCTCCTCATATCACATGCACCTTAACATCTCTTCCAGGAGGATATGCTCCATGATCTTCAAGGCGTAGAGGTGAGGCTCACTGGCCTATAGTTCCCTAGGTCTACTTTTCTCCCTTTCTTGAATATGGGAGCAACATTTCCCTTTTTCCAGTCACCAGGAACTTTGCCTGACAGCCATGACTTTTTGAATATGATGGAGAGAAACTCAGCAACCACATCTGCCAGTTCTTCAGGACTCTGGGATGCATGTTGTCTGGGCCCACAGACTTGTACAAAGGCTGCTCTGAAGGTACTGCCTCCTATTTTATTACGTTGACCCATGATTCTGAGGCAGATGCTGGTTGGATGACAGCAGAGGCTGAACCTTCATACTAATATCCCACTACATTTGCTGCCACGTGACAGATGGCAGCAGAGGGGCATTCTGACACATTGGCCTCTAATGTGGAAGTATGTCTGAAGCGAAGGGCTGTCACTGAATTTCTCCATGAGGAAAAAATGGCACCCACTGACATTCATTGGCATTTGCTGAACATTTAAGGAGACCAAACACTGGACACGAGGACAGCAAGGCAGTGTAGCTGAGAATTTGCTCTATCAAGCAGTGCTATTTGTGTCTATTGTAGTTTCCATGGAAAAAAATAGGAGGCATTACTTTCAGAGAGACATACGCACACGTTCGGTCTCATGAGGCGATCTCAGACTTGCTCTTCTCTTACAGTGGGAGGGATTTTGCTCCTCCCATCCCTGCCTAGAGGCTCAGGGACTTGAGAGATGTGGGAAGCCTGACTGACAGTGAACGCCGAGATACATCTAACACCAATACTTGGTTTCCACAGCAAAGAAATCCCGAGGCCTGACGATTACGATCAGCAGCAATATTCTGCCTTCCAAGATTTCAACCAGTGCAGGGCTAAACTGCTGTGGGAAGTTTATTTTTTAATTTTACACCAGTCCAAAACTATATAGCTTTTAAAAACCCCCTGCTTTCTACCTCCCACCCCCTTCCCCCTCTCCCCCCACCCCACCCAAAGTGGAATATTTTCATGCTTCTCTGCTTCAAAGCACAGAATTAAAAAAAGGCTGCCATGGATTTGAAAAATACACTCCCAGTCAACATGGAGCCAGACCACTGCCTGGTTTTTACCCTGAGCTCTCAAAGCTTGTCTTAAAAGAGATTAAGCATCAAAGTCCATTTTACAGATGGGGGAGCTGAGTCATATCTTGGATAAGCATCTCAAAGCTGTAGTTAGGAGCAACATTGGAAAAGCCATCTGGGGCTCCTGACTTCTGTACCAGTTTGTCATGCAGTGACAGAATGAGCAAAATAGCCCTCAAACCTGTCATAAAGAAAAGCAAGAACTGCAGATGGAATGCCTATTAAAAAGATATTAATTTGTACCCTCCTCCAACTGCAGTTAAAGTGATAAATTCCTTCCATGGACTGTAAGAAACCATTTTGACACCTGTGTGTTTGATGGCAGATTCTTTCCTATGACTTGCAATGAGAAAATATATCAAAGGCATCATTGCCACCTCAGATGAGGGTGGCTTTGCATGGCGGCAGGCATAGGAAACCATAACTCACCCACCCCACATCCATGTCTAAATGCAATCTAAACGTGTATGGTTCCACATGCTTCCTCAATGATTTCTAGACAGACTCCCTTAGCTCTGAGCTGGCCAGGATGCACTGCAGCAATAAGCATGACCACTGCATGGGTACTTGGCTCCAACCCAGCTTCAGAGCAGACCCATGGAATAAAACCCAAAGAGCACAGGGGCAGCCAAAAATCTGGTCTTCTCTGGAAGCCATCAGAGGAGAGAATGTGAGATTTGGGGAGGGTCCTGCCATCCTCGTCCTTAATGAGCTCTCATCATAGAAGAGCCTAGTAATGGGGATTCTAGCACCACCCTTGGGAGATCATTCCACTGATGAATAGTTCTCAGTGCAAAAAAAAATCATTCTTAAGACAAAAACTCTCTCAGTGCAGCTTGTACCCATTGCCCCCTGTCTTTTAGATCATGGCCAAGTGTTATTCTCATTTAATACATCCCAGATCAAGAAAGGCAAAGTATGCACCTATAACATGAAAAATTATACGTAGTTGAGACCGTAAAGAACGAACTCCAACAATTCCAAGGTATCTGAGTAGTATTTTAAACTACACAAGCTTGACTTTTTCCCCCCAAACATCTATCCCTGGCCATAATTGGATTTACTGGATATAACAGCTGAGTGACAACCATGTTTCCATGGAGAAAACAGTAGGTACAGCTCATCCTCTAATGTGCTCTTATCTCCATCTTCCTCAGAGGCTGCTGCCTGAAAAGCTCCCTCATGGTGAAGGCAGAGCCAGAGGAAATAACTGTGAACACAGAGACATGGCACTCTGCATCCCAACAGCCTCACACAGGGGGCTGAGGAGTCTGCCCTGTGCCACATCCCTGCTCTTCAGGGGCAGGAGGGAAGATGCAGATCAATGGCAAGCAAGACACACTCTAATTACCCTTTTTATAATGCAAACGTGACTGAATTAGTAAGCCCTGCAAACCACTCAACTGCCTTACACAACTTCTAATTACTCAGGGAATTCAGCATTCCTATTGTAGGACAGTTGGCTGTAAGCTTGTATTATCTTAATGGTACATCAGGCCCTGCAACATGAAGAGAAATACTTTCTGCAGCTTTGCACAGGCAGGTGTCTGAAAACTTTGTACCAACTCCAAGATCTTCATGTTTCCCTGCCATTTTTTCCTCAGACCAGACAGCCAGAACATCACCCAAACACAGTGTTATTAGGAAGCAAACATACATGGAGTGCATATAAAAGTAATTAAAAAAAAAATAAAAAAGACCTTTGAGTTGAAGAGTTATTTCCAAGGAGCTATCTATGTTACAGTGATAAACGATGAGACTAAAGGGCATTTGACGTGTTGCATGGGGCCTGACCCTGAAAAGCACTTGAGAAAGCAAATAAGGCTCTTAAACACATTTTCTCAATGACTGGCGCTTACATTTTATTAAACACATTTTATTAAACGTGAGTAAATGGATGCTTGCAGAAAAGGGAATTAGGCTCTGACCTGCAATCCTGGATCAATCAGATTTTTCCAGTGGCTTTAGCAGCAGCAGGATAAAAACCTACTCATTAGCCACAACCAAATGTTGTCCTCATCTGATGGGGATTGGCACGCCAGAAGTTCTACATGGGAGCAGAAGCAGAACTCCTCCGTCCCCTCACACTTCATACCATCAGTAGCACTCAGGTACTCCTTAAGTTTCATTGTCCCCCAGGTCCTGGAGGGTAAGCCTCGCTCCATGGCATTCCCCTTCTCCCTAAAGCAAAATCTACAGGCCAGTGATTTTATGGGCCTCAGGATAATACTGGTTTTGCACACCACGGATCTCAGCAGCGTTTCTGCTGATATGTTATCTGCAGAATCAAGGCCAAATAAATAAATAAATAACAATAATAGAAGCAAAATTTGGTATTTAAGGCATTTGTGGATTCCTTCCATTTCACCCTTTTCAGGCTTTTATGTGCAATTAGCTCTCCCAAGGACCCGACTGGGGACCATCATATTAAATAATAACTCAACGTTGAATTACAGAAATGGCTCTATAAAATCTTACAAGGCACATTAAATGATGGATGAAAAGGTCAGTTGGGGAATAGGGATTTCTGTTCTCTGAGTTCGTCAGGGAAATTACAGCAAGCACAGCTGAGCTCAGCCTGTCCTGCTGTCCCAGCCTGGTGGCATTTGCCCTGGCCCAGCAATGACAATGCCAGGAATACAGGGAAAGATATACAGGGTAACTGTGGATGGACACAAGGGATATCGTGGCACATGGTGTTAACAGATCCTATGTACGCGTGGTTCAAAACCACAAGACCTTGGTGCCCATGGTCACAAAAAAAAAACATGGTAAAAGCAAGAGGAGGGCAGAAGCAGCCCACAGAAGTTGCTTTAGAGCTGGAGAAGGCACACACATGGAGGCAGCTGAGAGCAGTGTCTTATTGGGAAGGTGGATGTGATTACCATGTGCGAATGTAAAACTCCAGGCACCAAAAGGCTCCATCTACAAAAGGGAGAACGAAAAGCAAAAGCTTCAGACTGAAGCTGGCCGAACTATGTCAGAAGAACACAAACAGCACGAGTGTGGGAGTCAAAGACAAGCACTGAAGGAAACAAAAAGCTGAGACTCCATCTTTCAAGATGGTCAAAGTAAGCTTGGAGAGCTGCCTAGAGGAAAAGATTTAGCCAAACAGTCAGCTGACTCAGTGCAGGGTTTGTGAGGTGAGGTTGTACAAACTTAGATGTGGAGAAGTCAGGCTGGCGGTGCCTTTTAAACTCGTGAACGGTTTAAGTCAGGCCATACTGTACAGTCTAAATTATTTCCAAAAATACCCCATCTTTTCTAATAGCCTGCAGTGATATAAAAGCCACCTGCTTACAGCCATCAGACCTCCCTGAGGTCCCATTCTGTCACTGCTGCCCATGTCCCTGCCATGCTGGCACAGGCACCAGGGTCCTCAGAAATGGTAAGGATGCAAAAGACTGCTTTTGTTCAAGAACACAGAGAAGGAAAGTCACCATGCAGTCCTGACCCTTGTGCAAACAAGCCAAGGAAGCTCAAGTGAGTTTCTCCTTTAATTAGTTTTAGGCATTAAAATAGTTTCCTGCTTCCATCAGCTTCTCCTGATATAGTAATTAGCATGCCTTCCTGCAGAAGGAATCCCGATAGAGATGAAGCCATGACCTGGAGAGAGCTGGGCTTCCAAGGAAGTGCTAATTAGTTCTCATCTGAGAAATGTAGTTAAGGCAAGTGAGCAGGTGTTGCTAGAAATTGAAAATAATCTGTATAAACATGTTCTTTCCTACGTGACAGCCCAGCTAATTACACCTCCTTGAGTTCACTCCATTCTACAGAATCTCTCTCTGCACGAAGCGTATTGCTGCCAGGTCCACAACTTTAACACAACGTGTCAGTACTGAATTAACCCTTCCTGCCATCACAGCTTGAGAGGACAGACGTTCTATCAAACCCTCCCACTCCAGGAACAGCAGAAAAATTTCCTCCAGGGCAGGTGGTCAAAAAAAGAGACAAGTCTGGGAAAGCCAGTATAGCTCTATGTTCAGTGTCCAACCGATGAAAACTCCATGGAACCTTTTTCTCTGCTATCTAGCTGGTGGCCAAACCCACAACCAGGCCAGAAGCATTCAGGACACGTGGCTCTGCCACCACCTATCAGGCTGAGGTGCTCTGCAGGAGGCTGCCCCGTGCCTGCTGTAAGTTCTCCAGCCCGTTTGTCTCACCTGATGTCAACATTGGAGCAGTTCATTCATGTTTACTGCATTCCACTTCTATGGCATGCAATCAAAGCTCTGCACCCTCCTGGAAAATTAAAATGTCCCCTGAGGGAAGATGGTAATTAATACACTGAAAGAGGATGATTCCACACCAGTAATCGGAAAACTAATTATTTTTTACATAAACTGTTCTGTGTGCAGGCTTTCACAGGTACAGTGGTCTCATTCCATTGGGTTGACTGGGGCCAGTGTGATGTGTGTGTCTCTACAATCTGAGAGCTGAAACTAAGAAAAAGGGAAAGCACAAGCTGATACAGGAGGGGAGCCTGTCTTCCTTTGACAAGGAAGAATTTTCTATGTGAGAAGAGCAGCCTCCCAAAACCAAGTTACCTCTACGTTATTTAGCAGCCATCCCGCAGTTTTAATTCCAGGTTTGCATCACATCTGTATGAGGAGATGGAGGCCAGTGCATCCAACAGGCAGTCAGCATGAACGGAGGTCTTCTCCAACCTTAGTGTTTCTCTGACTCTAAGTACAGATATATTGCAGGACTTCCAGTAAGCTGCCACTACCGGCAGCTACTTTAAAGCCAGTGCAAGGAATGAATGGTCACCATACATGACTCACCGAAGCCTTGGGGCCCTACTTTATCCATAAGTCATGGATCAGCCCTTACCATGAGGTGGAAACTTGACCAACAGAGAGCAGCTGATGCTCAGCATGACTTTCTGGGCACCCTGCCTTTGTGACATGGGACAACAGTGGCCAACATCAGTCTGAATTAGCTCTGCTTACAAGATGAAGGGTACAGAACAGGCTTAGCAAACTTGATGTGAAGTGTGGTTTCAGGCAAGCCTTGTGATCTAGCTGTCGGTGTGTGCATGCAATCATGCAGGGCTTCCTGTTTACCAGCTCTTCTTGCTCTTTGGTCCTGGCAGCTCCTATTCGTTGCATGGTCATGGGGTCTGCATCCGGCAAAGAGCTGGGAGGCAGATAGGACTGGAACTGGGGATTGGTCTCTCAGGCAGGAGAAGATCAAGGAGCAATCCCTCTGCCTCTTGGGACTGCAGAGGCGGATAAAATAAAATCACCCTTTCTATTTGGCAGACGCCTTCCAGCTGTGGAGAAGCACACTCTTCTCCCATAAACAGAATCTATTCTGCCACCTCTGATGCTGCTTCAGTTTGCAAAAAAAAAAAAAGGCTGCTAATGTACATGCCTGTTGACAAAGCAGATTTGCAGGATGGTTTATGACACCTACTGTACTCCCGGCTCAGATGTAAAACAATATCCACTGTAGCTACTGAAAGGGCTTGGCTAGAACAGCCACATCCAGAAGTATCCAGCAAGAAAAAAAACAAAGCTATTAAAAACACTCACACACAAGCCAGGAAACATCTTATTATAGATCTGAGGAAGGGAAATTAAAAACCCAAACCCACACTCAGCATATGCCCAGCTATATTTGTCTGATCCATTTATTATCTTCGCCAGTACCACTTAAAAGCTGCACTACTCCAGAGTTTCATGCTAAAAAAAAAACAAAAAAACCCAACCCTGCACACAAGATGACATTGCTGGCTTACAGCTGAGGCCTATCCTGTTTCCCTGAACATTTGCTGATCTGGCATCAGCACAACAGCAGGGGAAGCAGGGGTGGGGGCTGTGATCTGACTGGAAGATGCAGATCAGGGTAAAACAGGCTCTTTCTGTATTTATAGCATTGCTCTGCTGGAAGGGCAGCAAGTGGTGATCTTTAAAGCTGTGGTGAAGAATGTGCTGCTTTGAATGGGCTCCTTTGCTGAAGATGTGCTTCGTGTCTGCACTTTTAAGTCTGCAGAAGATAAAATAAAAGCCCTGAGAATGCCACACCACACATACAAAGAGAAATGTGAAACAGAAGACATTACAAACGAAATAACAAGCTCAGTTATTGCTCCCAAAGTGTAAAGTCTAGAAATCAGCACTATCAGTTCTTCATTAAGAAGCACGGATGGTAATGGATAAAAGGCCAAGCTGACTTGCAGCTGGGAGGGCTTCTGTCCTCAGAGCAACCAAGCACCCCAGGATCATAGAATCACAGAAGTTGGAAAAGACCTCCAAGATCATCCCATCCAACCGTTCCACCCACCACCAGTATTTCCGCACTAAACCATGTTCCTCAATATCACATCTAAATGTTTCTTGAACACCTCCATGGACAGTGACCCCACCATCTCCCTGAGCAGGCTGTTCCAGTGTCTGACCACTCTTCTGGAAAATAAACGTTTTCTAATGTCCAACCTGAATTTCCCCTGGCTCAGCTTGAGGCCATTCCTTCTATTCCTATCACTGGTTATGCAGAAGAGATCAACACTCACCAGAGTGAGGCCCAAGGTATCATTCCCTTAACTTAGAAGAAATTTGGTGTCTAGGTGGACAAGAAGCCACTTCTGTGTCCCTGATGCAGCAAGCTTACAGAGGGCTCTGAAACACTCACTTTTATTAATAGCCTGGATGTCCCAGGCATTTTTCCTTTTTGGTTCTCACGAGTTATTTTCACTGCACAGCTTCCCATGATCACTCAATTTTGGGAGTTGACTAGACCAACTGGCGGGATAAATCCCCACAGTTGGAAGAAAAGAAACAAAAAAAAGACCCAGAGAATCAAGAGCAATTCTATAAAAAGAGAGGAACACAGACATGGCATTGTGGGTACAAACAAGACTCAAGCACGTATCTGCCTTTCCACTGCCAAGAAGAGCTCATTCAGTCACATGGAGTTTTAAATGAAGAAGATGTTGGTTGAGCATCTTGTGCCACTTGTCACTTTTGATGGCACCTTGTCCTCAAGAAGCCCTCTTGGGAAAGTACTCAAGGTATTACTCAGTGGGGAGAACTACATTTTAGTTCTAGTTCTGTTGAACAGCAACATCTTGGTCCTGGGAAAATCAATAGCAAAGTTCTTCTGGATCCTGAACTCAATCCAGGTTGTGGAAATAGCAAATAGTGAAGAAAAAGGTATGAGTTGCAGTAGTCAACACTCAACAAGACCTCCCACGGGCCTTTGAGGTTAATTTCTTCCAACAACGAGGTATGAAAGGAGCTGGCAGAAGGGTTTTAAACAGCTAGAGTGAGACTTGTACAACACTTGAGTCTTCATAAAGGCCCAGCACAAACTTCCTGAAGGTATGGGGACATGTGCACTGAGTTCACTCATAATGCTCTCTTGCACACGTACCTGCAGGACCAGCTTTTATAAATACACATGCCCATGTTTGCACATGCAAAAAGATTCTTATATCTACTGAAACATAGGGGCCATCCTGTATTGTACAAATCTCTGGGGGATGTACATGCCAGGTAAATCATTCCAGCCCACACTGAAACACAACTCTTGCTGAGACTATAACGTGAAATACTCTGGAACACGCTCCTTCACTCACTGTGTAGGAAGTACAACATAATCACCAATTACATGATTACAGACTATTTCCTTCCTCCCACATTCAGTTCCTACTCTGGATGGTGATCACTCACTGAATGAAAGTTTATCCTTACGCCCCTTCCTTTGTCTTTTTATTGTACAAACCTTGTTCTGAAGGTACATCTATTAACATTCTCAGGGCTTTCTGTTGATCTTGGCCATGGCCTGAGCAGTAACAGATAGAATGCTAGCAGCACAGGAAGAAAACCTTCCTGCTTCTATTCAGGTATCTGGATCCAGATTTGTTTTGGGCTTGCTATGAGCATATCCATATGAGCATATCCAAATAACTTTTTTTTTTTTTTTTTTTTAGCTTCTCTTTCTCCCAAATCTTTCCCGTAGCAAAACATAGATTTTCCAGGCTGAAAGACAGACCAGGATCCACCAAATTTCATAATTCCCAGCAGTATGAATATTAGAACTGCTGCTATAAAATAAGTTTGCCAGAATTTTTACCAGGGAAAAAGCACTGAGTTTTCACTATCTTTATCTTCAGCCATGTCTCAACATCTCTAAATAAGAAAATTTTAGCTGGAGGTAGGAACTGTCAACATGAGATGCATCATTCTGGTGGCTGAGTCTAAAGCAAGTGTGTGATGGTACCTGCACACACCAGCACTCAGCTTTGCAGTATGGGATGGTGCCTCCAAAGCAGCTATGGATCCTCTCATCACAGCCCCTGTGGGACAGGCTCTCCACACCCTGGTGACAGAGCATCAAGTGGAAAGCATCTTGGAAAGTGGTGCAACTGGTCTGATGGACTGAAGAACAGTAATACAGAAAGCAGATCTGTCTGGTGCCTAATCTGCTAGACTGTGCTTTCTCCCTGACATTTATGACCGTAGAACATATATGTGTTTCACATGTGACATGTGTGCATCTCTGTGAGAAAGGCAGGAGAGACTTCATCTGCAACGTTCAAAGCTGATGCTGTTGAAAATGGAAGATGTGAAGATACTCGTTTCATGGTCACTAACACGAATGTTTTAGCAACTCCTCCACATAGCTGAGTTAAAAAATAACCTTTCTATAAATGCACCACTGTATTCTGAGGTCAAATAAGTCACTCCAAGGCGTTCAGAAAACAATTTGCTATTTATCTTGCCGAAGAAAACAGCTCCCTGTTTTTTCCTCGTCTTTTCTTTCCAGGGTTCTAAAACCCCCTGGAGGATAACTATTTTGATAAATTGCATAACAAATTGTATTTCAGGGCCGCACATCTCCATCAGAGAGTATGGAATCAGTGTAAGGCAGCCTGTTTTCATGAGCTATTTTGAGACACGATGGCCAACAGTGGCTTTCTCAGAATCCATCAGCACTGCAGGACATGTTTTTTCCCAGGCACGCACATGTACACGCATCGCTGCATGTCTCCATTGAACCAATAGTTCCCACATACCCCTACTCCAAACAGAAGTTTTGCCTCAAAGAAAAGGACAGCTGAGGAGATGCTCAACTCCAGAAGGCCTGGTAGCAAAAGAGGAAAAAATACAAACAAAACCAGCTTGCCCTATGGGGGCTTTCTAGCTTCAATCTTGATAACTACTGCATCTAGTGACCATCTATGGTCAGGAAAAAAACTAGGCTTACCCTGGGAAGGTCATTTATAATTAACCGAAACCCCTTCCACCTTGGTGTCTAAAGACAACAAGCATATTCAGCAGAACTGGTCCTTGAGAGTCAAAGTGTGCTATCGTAACCTCATGTTACTTTTGGCAAACAAACCAGTATCACCTACTAGCCCAGGCTCGTCTGTGTACAGCACGGCTGCCAAAAACAGGATGAAGAAAAGGATGACACACTGCTAATCTGTAATCATGCTTGTTCAAAGTGCGAATGGAAAGAACGGGCACCCTTGACCCTGCAGTCCCCTGTTTATCACTGGAGTAAGTGAAGCCATGGCTGTGGCCAGATAACTTCCACAGCATGAATATGCCTCTGTCCTAGGCAGAGGGCCAAAGAGAGAGCTGTCACTCCTACCTCTTCAGCTCCAGAGCTTCTCGGCTGGGACTGCTGATGATAGCAGCAGCAGGGATGCAGGGACACTGAAACTGGGCTATATCAGATGACCAACAGCTCCTGCTGCAAGAGAACAGAGAGCAAAACTCACTGTCTGGACGCTGTCTACAGCTCAAGAAGACCTAAAAGAAGTAAAAGGAAGCCATAGAAGAAAAATCTTTCCCTCGTCCTTTCTTCCCCCTGCCCAGTCTGGGCAAGTGGAAAGAAGTGGGAAGCATCGCTTTGCCCCCTTTTCCCACCAGCACCTCTGTGCTTTGATAATCACTCTGCTTCATCTTTGAGATGGCACAGCTCAGATGCTGCCCGCATCTGCTGCCACATGCCTTGTGCAGAGCATCCTGTGTGAACAGTGCACGTCTTGACTGTGCATTGTGGAGATGTGCGTAAATGTCTGAGTCATGGCTCTGGTGTGATTGACAGCCCTCTGCTCCAGAAGACTGCAGAGTGCTTAAGCGATGGGAGCTTGGTAGGCAAGGATGTTATGTAAGTGTACGGTTATTTTTGTTCAAAGTTTAGTTTTGTGCCCTCAGAGACTAAAAATATATGCATACAAAGCTAAAGGACGCGTTTCCAAAACTTATTAAACAGTCGTGCCCTTTCACTAATCATCCTCTTCCTGTTGTCAGCAAGTGCCAACTGCAGAAAGCAAGGCTTCTCTTTTATAACCAGCCTCCTTCTCTGCTTTCTTTCTTCTTCAAGACTACACAGGTACACTCGGGACAACACAGAGAAATATGACAGCAGTACTGGTGCAGAGAACAAGAAAACTCATTTTAAGGTGGCCACAGGTTACTGCTGCAGTTCTAAAAGCAGCTCTAAAACCAGACCATGCCCAGGGTCTGGGGCAGCCTGTCTGTGAAGACAGTGAAGTGGTGGCACTTGTGACCCAGATGACAAGGATGAAGGCTATTCTACCAGACAGCTAAGGGCAGCACAAGAGGTTGTGAGGTAGCAGGAGAGTAAAGACAGCTTCACAGCTGCCTTATTTCAGCAGAAATCCCTGTTCAGTGCAAGAAGAAAGCAAGTCTCACACAGGTCCAAGCCCTGGTCTCAGGCAGCATGCAGAGATAGCTTGGCAATGTAGCACCATCATTTCCCTGCTCTGCTCGCAGTTTTTCAAGTGATCTTGGATCAGTGCCTTAAGCATAAGTCCACAGATGTGTACTGAAAGGCCTTTCTCGTGCACCAAACAGCAAAAGTCAGGTGCTTTTGACCCCTCTGTGGGGATTTAGTCTTTCTGTAAGCCTTGCTTCCTTCCTCTGTAAAATTTAGACAGAAGCATGGCCCCATCTCCCTCAAAATCAGCACTGCACGCACTGGGAAGGGATTGAGGGGCTGGGAGTTGATTAAGAGAGTGGGAGCAGGAGCCCAAATGAAAAGATGTAGCTCAGGCACAAGCTAAGCCTTGTGCTTCTGCCCTGTGAAACATTTCAGACTGAATAAACTGGGTCTGTTATCACTTAGAAGCTTTGAAGAAAAACACTGAACTTCTACAAGACTGCCTGCTGCTTGTTTAAACTTCAGACAGTTAAATGACAGAGGCTAATTCTGGTGCTCTGCTACGCCCAGACATCTATCCCTGCTGGCAGGTCTAATGAGGACTTCGGTCTGCACAAGAAATGGTTATTCATCATCACCTCTCCTTGCCCCTTATGTAAATGTCCTGCTTTGTCTCAGAAGAAAGAAAAAGTCTATAAATAAAGCGTAAGCAGCTATTTTTGGAAAAGAATTTTCTTCCTGGTGTACGTGTCTGTGTGTAAACAATCATCTTCCACATTTCTGTCAGCTCATCTAATCTCTTAAATACTGAAGTTGTTTTTTTTCACTGCCTTGCTGTCTTTCTCCATCTCTCCCTGGGATTCTTTCAGAGGTCAGGTCCTTCAAACCCAACTGTGTGTCCTAGCAGCGCCCATCATGGCAAGTGGTCTGCAACAAATGCACGAGGCAAATTCTGATCCTCAGAGTCATCTCTTGATCCCATGTCCTGTAAAGACCTAAATCCTCATCTGCCCAAGTATTTATGCCTGCATATGCTTTGATTTCACATATCATCGTGTCAAAGTATAGAAAATGAAGTTGTAGGTTGGGATGGATGAGTACCTTAGGGAAGGCAAGGAACAGGATAAAAAGGACAGCAGCTTTATGAGCAGAAAGAAGCTGCTAACAGCAATCGGTGAAGCTCTCCACAAGAGACAGCAGCCTCATGTGTGCTGATAAGAGACGCGGTTAAGTGAGTGGAACATCACATGCCTCGACTGTTCATAACTCTCCTTCCTACGCAAGCAACAAGCACTTAGAGGTGGATAACATAGGAATGTCAATGAAGAGCTAGAAAAAAAAAACAAACAAAAACAACACCTTTCCTGTATGCAGTTTTAAATATTCCCAGGAACTCAGAGCTTGTTCTGAAAGTATCCAATTCAAAGCCCAAGGAGGGCTTTTCACTCCAGCTTGTGATAGCTCTGCTTATCAGGCTGGAAGGCAAGCAAAGGCAAGAAGGCTGGAAACACTAAACTGGACTTGCTGCTCATCAAATAACTTTCACCAGAAGCAAAGGACCAAAGGAAGAGAAAGAGAGAACAGAATGAGTCAAATGACAGGTTAGCTAAGAAGGTAGCAAGCACATTATAGAAAAAAATAATAATAAGCAAGGGTTTGACATGCTCTGATCCTTGTGTCTTTACCCCAAACTGCTCACTGCTGCCCAGCAGCACAGACAAGGTTGTACAGACCTTGAGTCCAACAAAAAGTGTTGGTTCCTAGGAAGAAGCATCAAACACATCTTGATTTGTAACTATTTAGCTGAAATCCCAACCAGATTGAAGACAGCGAGAGTTTTGTCATTGCATTCAACAGAATTGTGTTCTGTGGGCACCACTTAGGTACTCAGAGCATTATTTCATGAAGCCTAGAATTCCCTCTGCTTTTTTTGCTTTTTAATCCTCTCGACTTTCCACAGCTCTCTGGAGAGAGCCTCATGTCTAAATCCTTAACATGGGCACGGGAAACTCAGGTGCCTTTGACCACCTGATCTCAGTAAGGCTTTCTTATTAGTAATTTGTCCCCTTTCAGCCATCTGAAGTTTTGCCTTGGGAACTTTCCCTTCAGTCCCAGCTTATTTTAATTCTCTGTGCTTATTAGGACTGAGTACAAGCAGAACATCCTGAGGGCAAAACATAGTCCAAACTGGCCCCCATCCAAAGCTTTCACTGGTTTCTTACTGAAAGAACCAATTTTACCTGGGTCGTGACATGGGGCTTGCAGAAAGTTCAAATCAGTGTGTGGGTTTCTCATGTGAGAGAAACTCAAAGGTCAGAGTTTCTAATTTCCTTCAAACAGCTTTGAAATCTTCCACACCAAAAGACCTGTCCTTTGATGTGATGTCTGCTGGAAGCTTCCTCATTGCCTGCCTGGGTAGAGCAGAGACAGCTAACTTACCAAAACCATCAGGATTCAGTTCCCAGCTTCCTATTAACCTTAGACAAGTCTGTGGGTTGATTAGCAGATTTTTGGGTCTCGAGGATGCTCAGAGCACTGCTATAGGGCTGGTATTAAGACTGTTTTCAGAGAGAGAAGGATGGTCTGGCTACAACTTCCTTTTATTTTCCTCTTTCTCCTCCTCTGCATTCTCTCCTGCTGCTGCTGCTTTTGTGAAAAGGTCTTCTGTGCCTCAAAGAAAAAGTGCCTCTGATGGCCTTGCCTTCCCCCTTAACCCCCCCTCAACTGCTTGGGGCCATCTGAGAGCCAGTCAGAAGGCTGCTTTTGTCATAAGGAAGGCTTCTTCCAGGCAAAGGAAGGCGATGCCTGGGGCTTCTATATTCACAGCCTTTCTATTTCTGGCTCTCCCTTTTCACAGGGCTTTGTTCACTAAACCCTGCTCTCCCCAGACAGATTATTAGTGAGTACACTTACCTCAGAAGCAGAGTGAACTTGGGGAGGACAGGATGCACACAACACCACCAATGCCACCCCTAGATCACCCCCCAACCACAAAAATCAACTCTGGCACAGCCCACCCTACCGATGAAGGGCATTTTTGCATCTCACCTACCTCCACTTCCAGGGAGTTTGCTATTAATTAATTGCATTAATAGGAAAGCCTCAAAGGCTTAAATCCTGCTCTGCAGACTCCCATTTTCCTCTTGTGGTGGAAAGTAGAGAGTAATCCCATTTTCAATACATAGAGAGGCAGGCTGTGTTGATACCAAGTCTAAAGCGTTTCAAGAAAGGTCACTGGAATAATGTGATGATGCATGAGCTCAGGAAGCCTTAAGGAGCTCCAGGGAAGTGACATGAGTTGTGAAGGTAAATGTAACAGCCCCAGCCCCTTCTCTGATCCTCAGCAGAAGGATTTCAGCCCATGGCATCAGCTCAGAGCAGATCTCCTAACCTGGGATTGTTGCTGACTCCACACAGCAAGTTGGGTGCCCTTTCCTTTTCCTCCTACCTTACCCTGCATAGCAGCTGCCAGCCCTGTTCCCAGCACTTCATTTTGGCTACAGACCTTCACTCCCTTAACCCTGACCCCAACATACATTGCCACTGATGGTGCTACCAGTCCAGGCAAGGGGTGCTTTGCCATCTCTTGTCTTTCTGATACAGAGAAACTCTGAACATCAGATTTACCCCCCCATCATAAGTATCCTGAACCAGCAGTTTTGCCTCTTTTTAAATCGTGACAGATGCCAGAAGTAGACAACCATTTTCCCATCCACTGAGACTACAGCTCACCCTTCCATAGATTTTCACCAGTGGCTCTTCTGAACATATCTTTCTGACAACTCTGGAAGCCAGACAGCATTTGAGCACAGGCCTGTCTGACACACACACATCCCAAGGTCAAATCAATTATCACATCCTTGCCCACACCAAGGCACCAAGGCACATTTTGTGCCAATCTTCCAGCATTCTGCCTGATTCCAGTCAAACACAGGGAGGTTTGTTGTTATTAAACTCAACAAAATTACAAAATAAATAAAATAAAATAAACAGAACACACATTTGCTACCTTCCCAGCACTTTCCAAAACAGAGAATGTTTACTACGTGGCTCCCTTTCTGAGCTTAAAGCCAGCTGATCATACAGCTAGAAAATTCTCCACACTCAGTACAATTTTCTCCAAGACTTGGCATGGCAACACTTTGATAAGGGTACTGATAATGAGAGCGCGTGGTGGTTTCCGTCAACATGTGAAGTCACGCTTTTCCCAGAAAGATACAGTCAGGGCTGTAATCTTGGACAAATCTCCATGTCTCTAACTACCACAGCCAAGGTCTGATCTGCCCAAATGAATGCACTTTACTCCTTGTCTTGTTATCCCATCCAGTTAGTGCTGTTTAACATTCAGCCCATCTTTCCAGTCCTTCTGATTTGAGCACATGCCCATTTCCTCCTCTGGCACCAAGAAGATTAGAAAACACAGAATGAGCCCCATAAAGGTGATAACAAAGTAAAACTTACTGTTTCAACTTGATCTGTAGCCAGAACTGCCTTAGTGACCACTTGATCCTAACAGATTGTGAAGTTCCTCTAGATCTGTACTTTAGGGACAGCCTTGACGTAGCACTGGTTGTGTTTCTGGCACAGTTTTTCTATGGATTAGGATTCCGCCTCTCTCACAGACAGCATGAGGGAAGATAACACATTTTAAAGCAAATGAGATATACATGCAAAGCTTGGTCTGTAAGAAAGATCCAGTCTCCAAACTATGACAATTATCTGCAGAAGAACCAGAATTTCACTTATATATCTGCTGATCTACCAAGCAATCACGTAATGCTTTGTTGAATGAGAACTTCTGCTTCTTTGTACCTCTGACATGGTTTTCTACATGATTTTTTAATTTTTTTTGTTTCCTTTCCTCGTTTCATTTCCTCTTTAAATTCCAAGACAGCTGCCTGTGTGCAAGAAGGCAGCTGTTTTGTTCCTGGAGTTAGTATGCAGTTACTGGACAGATAAACACTGGGCTTTCTACAGGAAGCTCGACTTTCCTTCTTCCCTGATTTGTTGTTGTTTTCCTCAGGCTGAAACTAACACTTACTTAGAGAAAAACAGGCATTTTGGGTTTTCTCTATGGAAAGAAAGAGTTCACTCTGTCAGGAGCAACATGTGTCCTTTCAGAAACAGAAATATTTTCACTCTTAGATTTCAGTAAGATATTTTTGCCATGTTATGAATCCAAACATTTTGTAGAATCACACAGGCACTGAAACAAGAGAGAGGCTTCACTGAAATACAGAAGAGCAAATGGGATCACAGCAAGCCTCTGCACGAAGAGCACAGCTTCTAAAGAGAAGCATTTTCTGCAAAGCCCACTGTGCCCACAGATCCACTGGCACAAGAGGAGCACAGAAAGGGGTTGGAGTGCAGTACGTGGTGGAGTCGCCGTCCCTGGCAGTGTTCAAGAGGCATCTGGATGAGGAGCTGCTAGATACGGTTTAGTAGCTTGTGTAGCAGTGGTGATGAGAAGATGGTCGGACTAGATGAACTTATAGGTCGTTTCCAACCTTGTGATTCTATGACTCTACATGTTTTGGCGTCGAACAGCACCTCACATCACGGCTGCTGAAGCTTAGTAAGTTGCTCGCAGAACCACAGCACTTCCTACTTCCACGCACAAAAAGAACAAAATCCTTTCTCAAAATTAAGGATTTGTGTTTTGGACCAGCAGAACTGAAAGGTATGGAGCTTGCACACGCAGCAGGGCTCTTGGTGAGCCCAAGGGCTGTTTCACAGCAGCGCTGGAAAGCAGCATTGTGCTTTAATTGCCAGAGGCCTACTCGAAGCAGAACAGATGCTGTGACAAAGCTCATTTTTTTTGCAACCAGAAGCCTCAGTTAAATCCAAACATGCTCAAAAGAAGTCTTGAAACCTCAGAGCGTGGATTCAGTAGTGAGTTAAGCTTCTAAAACTGTGAAGCTCCCCAGCTCTGGCTACATTTACCTGCGGCCTTGCTCCACGGACTGCTGTGAGGAAGGGAGGCAGACACAGACGCAGGCCGACACGTCTCCTCAGGGGGCTGTGGGAGACTCGTGCTGCTACTGAAAGGTGCCATACAGACTCACAGGCCTCTAACAGAGCAGCCCCCTGCCTTTTTCTGTATGCAAAGGGGCACTGTTTAAAGGGTAGCCTCTCCCATTTCAGCTCTGGCAAACCTCTCCCCTATCCCACCTCAGGCTATTGTAACCACCATCCTAGGAGAAGTGGGTAAAGAATGTCCTCCAGTCAAGGAGGACAAAAAGCTGTCCACACCAGCGTTAGCAGCCTGCTCTACCCCTACCAAAGCACCTTCAAGCCACCCCTTCAAACAGCCACTGAAAGGCTGAAACGCTTCTCAAGTGTCAGCAGCTCAGTAAAGCTAACCATCTCCTACACTGGCAGAGCCTGTTGTGCTGGACAGTGAGGTACCTGTACAGGATCTGCCCAAAGACAACATACAAGCAGTTGGCATGGCCAGTAGCAAAGCAGCAAGCACTTGTGTTTGGGCGTGCGCTTTGGGCTGACAGTGACCTGAAGAAATAAAAGCCCCAGGAGAAAATGGGGAGAAAAGAAAGAAGAGCAAGGGTGGAGCCTCAGCATCCACCCTGCTCCACCCTGGAACCAGTGAGTGCTGCCTGCTCCTCTGCAGGGCAAGAGCCCAGTGCTGGGCCTGCCAACCACTAATGCCTCAAATCTGGTGTCCAGACAAAAATGGCAATGGGTTTGGTTTGGCACTGAGCTTTTCCAAAAAAACCCCACAACCACTGAGTGAACATGCTTTTAGTCGTGCATTTCTGTGTTGGTTTTCTGCTTGTTTCTAATAGGATCTGGGTTCTATTTTCCTTCCAGTTTCTGAACCTTCCATTTACTTTAGTTTTTCAAGCTTTCCTCTGGGAAAAAAAAAAAAAAAAAAAAGAGGCTGGAAATGTTCCTTTTCAAGTACAAGGCAGCTGAGACTGTTCAACAAAGATGACTCCAGCTGCTGGGCTTCTAAGGACACTCCAGAAATGATGAATCTCCCAATAAAATCATCATCAGAACTGGCAAATCCATACTTCCCCCGAACAATTATGATTTCTTTGCCTGTGGGAATCACTGTGTTGAAACACCTATGAAATTCCTGCCATGTCATTGAATTTGCATGCATTTCTTTTTGGTTCCTTCCTTCTTCAGCCTTCTTCCCTGCCAGAGTGCAGACATTCCTGAAAATCAGCTAACCACACTCCATACTTTACAGCCTGAAGACCTTGAAACAAATGAGCCTTGAAGAGTAATTGTAGCATTACGGGCACCAAATGAAGCTGAATTATGCAGCGTTTAGTGGATGCTGCTTAGTGGATTGGTTTGGGGGAAAGTGTTATATAATTGAATTTTAAAAGGTTAAAAAAGAATTCAGCTGACACTGCCTGTTGGGAAACAGTGTAAAGGTGCAGAATACAGCCCCCTCTGTGCTGAGGCCAGGTTGGGAAGGGTCTGGCACTGTATATGAGCTATAGGTAGCGAGTGAAGCGGCAGGTTGAGTTTCTCATGCTGTTTGTGTGGCAGAAGCCTTTTATCCTCTGACACTTATTGCTATGGCAGAGCTGAGGGGCAGGGGTGGCTCTAGCTACACCATGCAAGCATAGTGCACTTCGTCCAGAAGGTCAGCTGAAACTGGAGGAAAAATAGTTCCCTAAATGACACAGCAATGCTAGAAAAAGCTTGTGCTGTTTTCCACCCCATTAGCAAAAAATATGACCCTGCCCATGCAAACCTGTACTCAGAAAGAACTCACTTTGCGGAAGGCACTATGCCG
This sequence comes from Lagopus muta, assembly GCF_023343835.1. NCBI lineage: Eukaryota > Metazoa > Chordata > Aves > Galliformes > Phasianidae > Lagopus > Lagopus muta. The sequence continues at coordinate 100,335,022 of NC_064434.1, forward strand.
CTGCTTGGAGCAGAGCAAGGGCTCAGACACAGCATCATCATATCAGTAAGACCTTTTCAATGTAGACAGAGCCTGGGCCCTGTCCCAGAAAGTGAACAGACCTGAGGGAGATAACAGACAAGGGAAGGGAGATGTTAGAATCTTTCTTTTTTTTTTTTCTCCACAGCCATACATTTGTCTAGCTCTTATGTAGCATCCAAAAGAAAAGCAACAGTAATAGAACTGATGAAGCCAACACAGCTGCTCCACAGCAGTGGTACATGTTCAGCAGTCACTAGAGCTGTGTGTTTAGCAGTTACTGACCATCCCTGCACGCATTCACATGAGGTGCACTTCTGCACATTTTACAGAAGGAATTCAGTACTATTATCTCTGTTCTTCACAATTAGAAATTAAGTTGAAATTAAGCATTAATTAAGAAATGAATGTAGAAGGTAAGCAGCTTGCTCAAGCTCACACAGGAAATGGGTAAGGAATGAAGAATGGGAAACAGGTGTTGTCCTGACTGTGCCATCACATGGACCTAGCTTCCTACCAACACTTCAGCATTGCACAGGTCCTGGAAAACAAAATGTTTTGAAGTCCTTCTTCCTCATATTCTGGTGTTTGTTCATGGACAATACCTTGAAAGAAGGTAGGAAGAGTGCAGAGGAAAGCCCATTTAGGACCTCACCTGTGCATTACCTTGCTTTTCAGTCCCCTTGCTGTAAGGTTGGAGGACTGGCAATGGGACCGACAGCAGAGAGAGAAGCAGGAGCTCTGCGGGGCTGATCAAGAACTGCCTGTGCAGCAATACCACGTGGGCAGCTGTGGAGGGCCTGGCATTCCCAGCAGGGAAAGGTGCTCACCCCTCACAACGCACTGCGGATGTTCCTGCGTGTGCCTGCTGAGGAGCACTGGCACACAACCCAGCAGGATGCTGCTCTGACACTGACTCACCCCACAGGTTCGGGCAACTCGCTTCTTCCTCCTTCCTGACTGCCCACACGGGCAGAACACCGAGCACCAGAGCTTGCTCCATGTCAGAATGAAGCAAGAGTCTGGGGGAGGCAGGGGCCAGGAGGGAGGCACAGTGACAGCCTGACTGAGGAATGCAAGACCATGCCCTGCAAGGCTGCAGGCATTTCCTGATCCACCGATTCTGCCAGCCTCACCGCTGCTGAACTCTCATTGCAGAACACAGGCACCAGCCCCACCATGCCTGGAGATAGAGACGGGGGGGTGCCCAGAGGAAGCAGCCACCCGCAAACCTGACCGGGTGCAGCTGAGGCTTTTGGTTACCTTTTGGCTTGCCACTCGCTGCTCGGTGTTTAAACACAGGTGTCTGCTGCTGTTGACACTGAGTAATAAATGGACATTTTTTCCATTGGAAAGAATCTCAAGAATTTCCCAGTTCTCTTTTTATTCCTTTTTCCTCATACGTCTTCCTAAGGAGGCCGTTACTGCAGGGAGCAGGGCAGCCAACGTGGGTGTGACAGCACTCAGCTGTGCCCTTGGGTCTTATTTTTAAATCAGCCCCTGCACTCCTTCCTCAGGACACAGCCGTCCTTTAAATTGAAGCCTTCCTTCCTTTCCACACTCCCAGCTTGTGTTTGATGATTTCTGCTCCACTCCCTGGATTGCAAATCAATACCCCAGAATGGAGGTAGCAGACAACTTCAGGGCTCAATTACCCCCTCCTCTTTTCTACGGCACTCAAACCAGTTATTTTCCCAAGATAAACCAGATTGCCATACTCTGGTATGTCCCAGAGAACATAAGGCAGACCCCACAAACCCTGCCAGCACCATGCTCTATGAGGAAATCCTTGCCAAGTGTCAGAGTAGCTCAACTACCCCACATACTCCTGAGGGTATATCTTGTGCAAACACAAGATGCTGAAGTGTTTCTACACACCGGTTTGTCCCTCATGTGCATTTGCTATCATCTTCTCCCCACGCTTCTCAAACTTGGTTAGAAAGCACAAGCACATCTCCAGCCTTCCTGCTTGTGCTCATGCCTGAGAGCTTCCCAGGGTGCAGCAGCAGTGCCAGTAAGTATGCACTGGCCCTACCATAGGGTCCTCTAAAACACATGAATGTGTTATTTTCCTGCAAGGTTACATGGAAAAAATAAAACAAACACACACACACAAAAAAAACAAAGCAACAAACCCTCATTGCAATGCAGTGTTGTCCTCTCTGGACAGCTCTGCTTGTGGGTTGCAGGAATTTTGGTGACATGCCCAGCACAGCAGGAGGGTTTGAGGTCTGTCTGGGAGGAGACAAGCCTCCATGCTGGAAACCTGTGGTCCAGAAGTCATAAATTATCCTTATTCCTCCTGGGTATATACTGACAACCTCTCTCAGCCCCCTGACTTCTCCATTCACACCCCCAGGGAACACAGGAACGTCCCTCTCACCCCCAGGGAGGGAACAATGGGAGGAGGTGAAGGGAGGGTTCTGAACAAAAGAAGAACGAGGTCAAACCACAGGTGAGACGCTACCACTTCACCAGGAAAGAAATAGGTAATGACGTGGTTAGCACCCAGCAAATGAGCTGTGGCATTCACCTTCCTCAGCCTGCAGAGGCTATAAGCAGCCTTTCATCCATGCCCTCATCCACCTCCTCCGCCACCGCCTCCCACCTCCTGCCCATTTATGATACAGGCTTATGACAAAACAACTTATTAAAGGAATTACGCAACTGAGCTTATAACCCTTTCCATGCTGGATTTTTCCAAAGCTTTATGCTTATCAAGTAATTGTGCTTGATACACGAGCTACCTGTCACAAGCTCAGCGTTTTTTTTCTAATGAGGCCTCAGCTCTTAAACTGCTTGCATGTTTTGTTGAGAAAGCTCAGTCACATGGGTGCAAAGGTAATCCAGGAAAAATACTGTCAGCACGCCTTATCCTGGGGGTTGGCACCACCTCAGGACCAGCACCCAAGGAGGTCACTTGGTGGCAGGACATCTTTATGCTTTTCTGTGCAGAATGACATCAAACCCATGCGCTTGGTGCTCTGGGATTGTCTGGGGAGCCCACATGATGTCAAAGAGCCTGTGCTGCCCTGCTGCCTCCTGAGATGCCTCTGGGCACCGGAGTTGGACATGGGTCCAGGAGCCACCGGAGTATCATCCTTTTGTACACTGCCCGAATTTGGACTGCGAAGATGAGTCTGAAAAATACGAAGGGATAAGTAGAAGCCTTGAATACAGGTGTGTGTAGGTTCGTGCAAGGCAGGCTGGCCCCTTTGCAGGCAAATGGGATCAGGCAGAGGATGCAAACCAGCCTGGAGCCAAGTGCTATGTACTGCTGGGGCTTCAACATGAGCTTAAACTCATCTCTGAAGAGTCCTGATCAGCTCATGCTTCTCTGAAAGGAAGAACTGCACCTTAAATTTTCTTTCACTTTCCCTCGACCGTACTGCCACCGCTTACCTTGGTCTTAAACAGTTCCTGCTCTGCCCATCCTCGAGCGGGTAGGGAGGGCAGGCATGGGCTCACCCTGCAGAGAGCATCCTCTCAGCATCATCTACAGGAAAAATAAAACAAACAAACAAAAAAACAACCAAAAAAGCACAAAAAATGACCCACTGCCACAGCCCACTGGGTCATGTCACCCAGCCTCAAATCTTCTGGCAGACAGCACCCCCAGCAATAGCCAGCAGGCTCCTCCAAGCATCTCCGCACACTGGTGATACACAGCATATAAAATGTATATCTCCTTATAATTAGGAGTGTTCAGGGTGGTGACTCAGACATTCCAGTCAGCTTTTTTCTCATTGTCGGTGTGTGAACTGTAACTTTAGTCATTTTTTCCAGTGACTTTGGACTTTAAAAACAGTAATTAGCCAAGTTAGCTTGTTATCAGCTCCTGCCAGTAAGCCATCCTTGCCATGGTCCTTCACTCTGTTTCGGTCACAGACGAAACTTTGGCACTTAGTTTTCAAGGCTGACATTTGTCTGGAGGAGCGAGGCAGCTGAGCAAGGAAAATGAGTCCTAAACCTGCAAACACTTCCACTCATCCTCATGTTAAGAATTGAAATAGTTTCATTGAAGTAGCTCCAGGCAGGGTCTTTATATAGTATACTAAATAGCAGGCAAGACATGAAATAAAACTTTAGAGGCATCATTTTCTCACTTCTCTTTCTATTAATGGCTACGCAGGCATCAACTTACACAAAGTGAAAATACCATCCTTGCTAATGATGCTTCTCCTACTGTGTTTTCACAGTGCCTTTCATCTGCTCTGCTCATAGAGCATTTCACTGCTCATAGACCAGCACGTACTGCTGCATCTGCAGCTGGCTGCAAAGCAAGTGGCAATCTGTTACTCACCACTGCTCACGGGTCTTTATCCTACAAAATGCTTCAAGAGGTGTTACAAAGCCTGCATTCAGGGAGGAAACAGGGGAAACTGCTGTTTCCTTTGCCGTGCTGCTGGTCCCCATGTATTCTTCCCTGGTGGGACATCTGCTACCACCAGTTGCAAGGTTCTGGCAAAGGAGAAATCACAGAAAGATTCAGACGTAGCCAACCTGCACAGGTGAGCCATCACTGACAGCATCTGGGCTGGAATGTATGGGAACTGAAAAATGCTCAAGAGAAACACTAAAGCCAGCCACACTTTCATATGAGAAATTAGAGTGGAAAGAGCAACTCTTCCTGAATCATACAGGCCATGAATTCCTGGTAAGTAGACGCTGTTTGTCTGTCGTTTCCTATGATGCACACAGAAAGACAACGGTGTGGTCACAGGCACGTCTACAGTTGGAGGTTTCCCCAAAAGGGAACCCATGTGTGGAACAAGGGAGCAGCTAGAATCAGGCTGTCCATCAGCAAACAGGAAAAGTTCATCACAAAAATCATAGAATGGCTTGGGTTGAAAGGGACCCAGCCACAGGCAGGGCTGCCAACTGCTAAATCAAGTACTAAGCACATGTCCAGCACTGAGCATGGGGTTAAGTCTCTCTAAAGTCAATGGGATCTACTGCAGACTTCAGTATGAGTGTGCACTTACCATCTTGTTTCCACATTCTTACCATATTCCTCTCACTCTTCCCATCCCAGTTTTGTGGGTGTTTTTTTCTCCCTGTTTCATTTGATTTCACAAACACTCTATTGGTTTGTCTGTGTGGGTTTTTGTTTGGTTTTTTTTTTTGTGGTGATCAAGGAACATGAAATTTACATGGCCAAACTCAACACAGTATGCATAAGTCATCATCTTCATGCTACAGAAACAGAGGCTCGACACATGAAGACACAAATCCTGTAAGACAGGAGCACAAGGGAAATGAGGGGTGAGGTTCAGCTTCAGTTACCTGAGAGCCAGGCATGCAAACCACCTGGTTATCTAAATCTCTTTATTTAGAGCCGGAGGACCTCCAAGAAGTCATTCTTTCCAGATAGGCTGTTAACATGAATCATCTTCTGGAGATGTTTACCTCCTCTGTGGAGTACAGGAAGAGAGGAAACAATTATCTCAGGCTAGACTCTCAGGCTTTAATTAAGATGAAGGCAGTGTATGATGAGCCCAGTGCCAGGACATGAGGTGCTGTTGGTGCTTGCAGCTGGGAGCTTTTCTCTGTCCTCCCATGCAAAACTCAAAGAAAATATCTCTCCAGAGTGATTCTTGATTTTTTTTTTCTTACCAAGCATCCTCAAACTCGACAGCTATTTCATCCAAACTCTTCTGTAGACAAGTGCCCAAGGTTTGTGAGGAGAGAAAGGAACAGAAATCTTCTGGAAAGCGCTGACCACTCACTTCTGTTAGATGTCGTATTTCATAGATGTGGCCAAAATATTTTGCGGAGGTCAATAGTAGTTACAGAGATTTAGGTGTTCGGATGAAGTAAGGCAGAGCTCACAGAGGAATCCTTTACCCCTGCAGCACCTACAGACACTACTGGGAGAAACCAGGGAGGACACTGCTGGCAGTGCACAATGGGAGAACGTGGTCTTTCCAAAATACATGGGGCAATGCAGAAAGGCCCTTGGAAGGGCCAGAACACCCTGGGTGTGTTCAGTGGCACACAGCAAGGCTGTCTGCACCCCATAAAAACACCTGCAAGCCCTTGCTTTCGCTGCAAACAGATATCCAGAGCAGGCCCCCGCTGGGAACTGATATCTTAGTGCTGCACATTTTGGCAAACCCCATTTTAGCTCAGCTGAATGTCCCACAGAGAGACAGGTCACAAGATTCAAAACTACAAAGATCCCTTGTCTTGGTGCAGAGGATCGTAATCGCGGTGCAGATCAGCCTGGCGAGGCGGACAGACCTCCAGCAAAACCCACCTGCAGAGTGGGTTTGTGCACAAAAAAAACTTCTCCAGCACCTGCTGCAACCCCACGCCTCACCCCTCCTGCAAAGGTGTCAAAGGTAATGCTGGAGCATTAAGGGATTAAAGCCATTGCTTAGAAGGTGGTGTGGATGGTGACAAGCTTCTGAGGCATGGGAGGAGGGAAGAGGGGGCTGAGCGGCAAATCCTGCAAGCACACTGCTCTCTGCGTGCTGCAAAGGGTTTTCCTACACAAGGTTATTTGCAAGGGTGCTTACTGTTTGCAAGCGCTGCAGCTTCCACAGATGCCTGGCTCCAGCCAGCTCACCCCCACACCACAGGACACTGGGAGGGCACCATCCCATCCCCGAGCAGGCGCTGTTTGGAAGGGCTCCATCATCACCCCACAGGCAGCAGCCAAGGCAGAGCCGCCAGCCACAGCACTAGCAGCCACCCCCATGGAAAAGAGTCGTCAAACACAGTGCAGGAAGGCCTACGCTTGGCAAATATTTGTCGAGCTGATTGCAGCCCGCCTGGCTCTGGCTGCTGGATGCAGACAATCTGTGGGGAAGATTTTCAAACGCCTGAAATTCCTCCACCCTCTTTTCTTCCATGAGTGCAGCTTGCAGCCAACTCCACCTTTGCAGAACTGAGAGCATCAGCCTGCAGAACCTGCAGGAGCAGCAGCTTGCAGCAGAGCCATGGGTCTGACCATGCAGCTCCCAGCAAACCCAACAGCCACACAGAAACTCGAAGCACGGGATGCCTGGACAAGCGGCGTTTGCCGCAGGGAGTGCTGTGGGAAATACCTGCCCACCAAGCTCACTGGCTGCAAAAAAAAAAGAAGGAAGTGTTGAAAATAAAAGCAAGGCAGCTATGACATTTTCATGCATGGCTTCTGACATCCTCTCCCTCTCGCACACTTCACTTCCTTGCTTATTTTTATCAGATGAAGCTGATGGTCTCTGCTACAGTAACAGTGTGGTTACAGTGCTGGCAGTGAACAAGTGCTCAGTGCATATTTCCTTTGTGGCTTCCCTCCCTGCTCAGTGCTCCCACCCCTCAAGTCTCTTGAAATAGTGTGTTTGACATTGTCATCCCTCACTTGTGACTGGGCCTCTCCTGCCAGTGCAGCAATGTTGGGCCTGAAACCGCTTTTCTCCCGACTGCAAACAATGCTCATAAGCTTTTGTTTTTTGTGATGACCACCTCACGTGTCCTGAACAGGCACCAGTGCAGCCACTACACCATGTTTAGCCTTCAGATGAGATTTTGCTCCCATTCCAGTGATGGGAAGAGCCAGCCTGGCTGACATGCTCTGGAAGGGCCCAGGGAACAACCAGGGGAATTAAATTCCTTGTCCTCAGCTTCTGCAAACTTCACACAGCAGTATGAATGGGAAGGAGAAAGCCTAGGCCATCCTCACTTGACTATGGGATGGTGACACTGGTTCTCCCACTCACAAAGGCAAGGAGGAACATGGTCACAGCAGAGCAGGACCTGCAGTGAGGAGCTGTGTTGGATTAGTCATTACCCTCCACATGCCCTAGTGATAGCAAGTGATCTTTGTTGTCCTGCAGAGCAGTAATTTCACCTACCTGTACCAAGATACCAAAGGTTCACGTACTCAGTGTGTCTCAGGTGAGAACATGTTCCAATAAAATCAAAGAAGTGGATACACACCAAAAATAACAAGTGTTTGGGAGGGGGAATAGACTGCGCTAAGCAGGAGGGCAGTACACAACTTGCTGTATCACCACTTGTAATTGTAGGGCAAAGTTGGGAGAACAAACACATGAAGTTTAAATAACAGCCAAAGGCATTGCTTTTGGTGGGGAGATGAGGGTAAGAACAGAAATAAATTGCTATATATGCAAAGAAAAGTCCTCACACCACCCACAATGGTGCCCTCAAGGTGACTCAGGGCCACCCGTTGCATCACCAAATAATTTTAATTTGGTGATGCATTCCAGGTAGACCATAACAGATGGATCCAAAGACCAGAAAATACACGGACATCTGGATCTGGTCCTGGACAACTTGCTCCATAACGTCCTGCTTGAGAAAGGTTGAACCAGCTGACCTCCTTAAGACTCTTCTCACCTCAACCATTCTGTGAATTAGAACCAGTACCTCATCCTGGAAGTGCTGCAGCTTCTTCTACATGAAGAAAAGGACTATACCCATGGAAGACTATAGTTAAGGCACACCTTAACTAGAGGATGATTCAAGAACAGGGGAGTCAATCTCCACCCACACTGCATTTTTTTCTATAGCATAAAATACCCACAAGGGTTGAATACAATTCATCTTTGAACTGTGGGGTTTGTGTTGAACACACTCTCAGCTCAAGAATTAAATCTGAGGCCATTATCATATTTTAGCCATCCATCTCATTTACATAGGCAAGATCAGAGCCTGTTACTTACCAAATTATAGGAACTTCTCTCCAGGTATCTGAAAGATAGGAGTATTCCTTGGTATTTGCTTATCACATCATTTCAGGGGATGATTTAATCCCATTAAGTATACAGCTTGAATTAATGAACCCTAGTGTGGTCAGATTTCCTACACCAAACAGGTTCAGAACCACACTCAAACACAGTTTCTTCTAGATCTTCCTCTGACAGCACAGCAAACTGAAGCATGCAACTACAGGTACACTGCAAAGCATAAGTGATAGAGCTGTCCTCTAGACCCAAAATGGCCAAAGCAGACAACATGCACAGCTTGGCTGAAGCCCTGACAGCATACAAGGCAAGACATCTTCACACTTGTTGCTCAGGGAAGGCAAGCTGCACAGGTACTGTACTACTACTAAGCACAGCTAAGAATAGCTGCAGCTCTTCATGATTGCAACTTCATGCTCTGCAGGGTTAACTCAGGACATTCGATATGAATTATGGATATAAATTTATAACCTTCTTAGTTATAAGATATGAAGTTATAAAGATAGCTAAAATGAAATTTTGGGATAGAAAAATTGAACATGTCTTTGCTGCACAGCAATAAGCAACTGTAGGAAGATGGAAGGCAAAGATGCTGCCCCGTGCTCCCCAAGCTGATTTGGGTTCATGATTTCATGGAGCATGCTCTGAGGTGAGCACAAGTATCTCCAGGTTCAAAGGACAGCCTCAACCTGACAGACATCATACTTCAGGATATTTATGTTCACCCTGCAAATCAGCACACCTCATAGCAGAAACAAGGACTGGTAAGGAAGGGACCATCCAAACCCATCCATTAGTAAGAACAAAGCCAGTATGTTTGGAAAGCATTTTCAAACTTTATTTACAACTGTCACAGTGACAAAAATGTAGTTTGAAAAAAATGCTAGCTTCTCCCTGAGGCTCAAAAAGAATTACAGAAATATAGAATGTATATCCTACAACAGGAGTAGTTTTACTGGAGTGCTTTGTTCTTTAGATGCGTTCAACAAATAGAAATATACACAATACTTTCACAAAAGGATGCAGACAGAAATACACAAGTCTTTAGGGCAGACAGCAGGTCTTGAGTCCATGGATTGCCATCTCATTGCTGCCAGATGATAGTATCTTTGATATACAGCTTTGACTTGGTGGTACAGACTGAGAGTAACACTTAGAAATAGGACAATTGGCTGGTATACAAGTGTATAAGCTCATTCAGGTAAGACAGCAAGATTAGAACAAGTGTTACAGATACAACAGCTGAATCCATCAGAGAAAGCGGTATCACTACATGATGACCATTTGGTGATAAATCATCCACCCAGACAGGCAGGGAGAATATAACCAGGCCTGCAAGGCTAGAGACCAGCTGCACTGCGGGAACACTGAATTTCTCCTGCTTTCCTATCTGCCTGAAACAGTTACGTAGAGCTGAGAAGTTATTGCCATTATGTTTAAAACACAAGCAAGACGAGACTAAAATGATCCTGCTAATAGGTTAAAAGCAGTTCCTGACCCCTGCCAGCGTTCAACTACTCATGAGGTATTAAAAATACAAATACACATGTTCAAATAGATTTTAAAAATGGAACCTGTTACAAGCAAAGGAGGGTGGCATTGGGATTATTATGAAAGTTTGGTTAAGGCCTTGACATTTCTTTTACTCTTCTGTGACCCCGGATTTGGTTTAGGTAGTAACTGTTCTCATCCTATTCCAAGAGCAACTGGCTCCCTGAGCTGGCCCACAAAACCACAAGAGCATCACTTTCCAGGAAAATAGTGAGTTACCCCACGTGGCACCAGACTTCCCTCCCCAAACAGAGACAGACTGCTCCCCATTGGAGCAGGATACTGTGAGAAGGACCCAAACACAGACGTTACAGAACAGTCTGCACTCCATTAAACACCCACAAACAGCTATCTCATCCTTGCCACAGAACAGACATCTTGTTTCAGGATGCTCAGGCTAACACTCCCCAGAGAGCTCCCTTCCACCTCCTCACTGATAATCCACACTGTCTGGTGTTCAGTCTTTGTATTACCTCCAGTCTGGCAGCGTTCCCCTTCTGCAGGTCCCTGTGCAGGAGCAACCAAACCTGTCCCCAAGCCCACTGACCAGCAAGTTGAGATATGAAACCTTACAGCCTCAAAGACACCGAGGCAAGCAGGTGCAATCCTCACCCTTCAGCTTTGGGCACTGGAACAAGACAAGACCGACCACAGTAGCCTTGGCAAATAGGAGAGAAAAATCCATGTGTTCAAATCTACATTAGTTCATGCTGCAAATGGATGTCTTTACATCAATTTTGCACTACCTCAAGCTAACTGCCTGCAAGATCAATTAGGGCCTTGCAGCAGCAGAGATGACAAGCAGCAGCCTAACGTTTCCCTGCAAATACAGCTGTTCAGCATTGAAAGGTCTAAAGGCAAACAGAGGGTGAAAAGACAGCTTTGGGAAAGTGACTGGTACAGGCTCAAGAGCGAGAGCAAGAAGCCCACTACTCCTAAGGATGCTCACTTGACCCTAGGAGGTGCTGAACTGGGGAAAGCTACAGGTCCCTCAGCACTAGAGCATTTTGTGATGCTTTGCTACAAACCCTTCCACCTCCAGACACAGAAAATGGAAGCTTTAGGAAAAACAAATCTGAGATGACCACTCTGTTCTCAGGCTTCTGGTCAAAAGCAGCTCCCAGCTGAACACTGCTTTGCTTGGCTTCCCTCTGCACTCCCCATCCCCAAGCTCCCCCCTCCAGCATCCCTCAAGTGGTCACCCTCTGCCACGTGCTTGGAACTTCACTGCTGCCTCCACCTCAGAAAAATACAGATAGCGATCTCGAGAACAGCAAACATTTCTCTGCGTTACTTCCTTCCTTCCTCAGAAGGTCTGGTGACACCAAGGGCTTCAGTTCTCAATACAGAGAATACAAAAAAACTAAAATCTTGCAGGTGCAAAGTTGAACTTGTCTTTTCTCTTTAAAAAGACTTTCAAAAAAAGTGTGGCTCTTCCTTCAGAAGGGTGCAGTCCCTTGCCTTTCCTCAGATGCCATTTATTGCTCCTTGTTGTCCTCCTTTGCGTCTTCACAGCTTTCCTCCTCTTCCTCCTCCTGGACGAGGAACTCCTCAGGCGGCCATCTCAGCTCCCCGCTCTCCACATCGCCCTCCGTTGGCTCCACCACGATTGAGGGCAGGCGGTCCTTCAGCTTGCAGTAACAGTCAAAGTCAGAGGGATCGGGGAAAATCTGAAAGAGCCAAGAAACAGCCTGTGAGAGGAGCTGCTCTCAAGCAGTCTTAGCTAACATCCAACTCTCAAAACTTGGTTTTCAGGGTGAACTAGTCTGGACGCAGAGTACACAACTGGGTGATGGGAAAAACCCCTCAACTTCTTAGTAATCGCTGAGAACTTGAAATCAGCACAGCCCAAGAGGCTTTCAAAGCACATACGTTTGCTTGGATAAGGCTCATCAAATAGGCACCTGCTTTGGGGTATTTACTCAAAAGCCTCACCCCCTCCCACCACAGCTTTTGCATGAATGCTCATGAGTTTGCAAACTGAGCTATCTCGATCTGCAAATCTGATCTTGTTTCCTGCTGCCAGTGAAGCTACACTTGTGCTCCAGGCACTGCTGCCAGAAGGAGAAGGAGGCACAAGGTAGCACAGCACCAGAGCAGGCCTCACCCTCACAGTAAGGGGCTGTGCCTGGTGTTACTCATAGGCAGCAGAAACAGTCTGCATGAGAAGTTCAGCTGCATTCTGGTAGTATTCTGCATGCTACAGCTACTATCCATCAGCAGTGAAATTCAGCAGGAAGATGGTCTGTGGAATTGTTAGAGACTGACCCGAAGGTCAAAAATGGGACCACATTTCTTAGGGCTGGAGGTATTTATGGCCTAGCTAAGAATTATGCATCCCAGCACAAAGTACAAGGACCTCCTTATCCCCAGTCCCTCAAAATGCAAAGAAACACCTCACCCCACCCTGCTATAGCAGCAGCATCAGGGCCCATACCCACAGGTAGTGCCATTGGGCTGCAGGCTTTGATCCTTCCAGAAACTAATGCAAAAATATAGGTACAGGAAAAGCTGCATTCAGCCGTGCTGGAATGTTAACAGTGGGTCTGCATAACTAAATGGCAGAGTGAACAGAACAGGAATGCCTTGCTAGTGGAACTGCTACAAGCCCCACCTCATCCTGAGAAAAAGCATTCAGTGACAGAACCAGTTCCCATATCAGATCCCCCAGTTGGTATCCAGAAGACTAAGCAGCTCTATTTCAGAACATTTTATCTGCATATCCATTTTCCATCATGGGTGCATTAAAACAGCCTGAAGAGGCTTATCACCAAATGCTTTTTCCTGGAGGTGCAGATGACATGAGGAGCCATGTACTATGCTTTCTCTGAACACCATCTGAATTCATCCAAGCCACAAGAGCATCCTTGCAGAGAGCAGCACAGCAAACCTCACACTGGAACACTGCAGTTAGATGCTCATTTGGGAGCAAGAATTCATCTCTTCTGATCTTCGTGGTTCCAGCTCCAAAGCAGGTTCCTGACCCAGAAGCCTTGAGCATGAAGCACCACACTCCTCATGCCAATCACACAGCTATCCCACCAGCCTGGGAAAGCCTTACTCAAACCCCACTCCATCAACTTGTTCTTCAGCCTAGCAACTATTAATCACACTGAAAAGCTTTGTAGGAACCAGGTTATCAACTTGAAAAAGCCAGGCTGCTACTTAATATAGTCAGGCAGGGTAACTTTGGGAGCAGATGCTGAAGAAAGTGACTCAATGCACAAGTTGCCCTTGCACAGTGCCACTCTCAGGATAAGTGAGACCAGAACAGTTGCTTGGAGCTTTATGGCTTTCGAGCCAAACAAAGGCAGTTTCAGACACTCAGTACATTACTGGAAGTACAGTCAACAGCTCTAAAGCATCAACTTGATATCTCAACTCAGGACAGGAAAAAAAAGTACCCTTGACATTACATTGTTTAGAAGGCTGCAATGGAAAAAGAAGTGTGGTTCAGGAGGTTATATAAGCTGATAGTGTCATGAAAATAGCCTCCTGTGCAAGAAAAATAGCAGTCTAATAATTAAACTAACCTTTGGCTGCTATCATTTTAAGCACATTGGGTCAAATTGGAGCAATTTCTTTGAAAACAGTCTGACAGGTGCTTTTTTTTTTTCCAGAAGCTAAGCAGTCATTTCCTTATTAAAAAAAAATCCCTAAAACACGGCGTGCAGCTTTTTTAATAAAAAACCAGCACAATCTTATCTCAAATAGCTGCAGGACAGACCAAACCCAAGAAGGTCAAGATTTTTTCCACTAAGTCATGTCTTTTAATCGTAGAGGCAGCATGAAGCGAGATGTTGCAACTACATTTTCAAGGGGTGTGGACCATCAATGGAAAAATTATACAAAGGCAAATTTCCTAGCATGTGACAAGCAGGGCAGCACTGCCGGCCAAGTACAGGGACTGAAGGGAAGTGGTTTGCAGATTAAGACTTCGTTTGCACATCCAGGGAAATGGGATGGAAAAGTCTCCTGGGTCAACCCCAAAACAAGCTGAGTTGCAAGGCACTTTTTACCAAGATTAGCAAGCACCATCAATCCACATGAGCAGTGCCATGCCGTGTGTCACTCCCATGAGCAGAATCTGCTCCCTCCCCAGGTTTAGACAATGGGAAGAAAAGCTTCTGGAGAAAGCCTGCAGTGAGTTCCCCCCAAGAGTGCAGCAGGCACAGATCTTAACTGCCAGCTCTGCACCCTCTCGCACTGCAGCCAAGACAGCCCGGCTGTGGAAACCTGCCTAGGAGCTTCTCCTCTTGCATTACCCAGCTCACCCACATGGAAAGATGACTCTGCATCTCCCCAGCACGCAAAGAACACAACCTCCTTGTACTTATCAGAGTGAGCCTACTGCTGACCTACCTGTCCCCAAATGACAGCCACCAACCAGCTGTTTGGGAAGGCCAGCCAAAAGCAAGTTCAGAAGCAACTGAAAGATAGCTCCCTCTCTTCCTCACCCCCTAATACTGCATGATGGCTGCAATGCTTGCAAGTTTCCCCAGCTCCGTGGCATGTCACAGCTCCCAGCCCATGGCAAGAGATCTGACAACTTTACAGCGTAAGAACCAATATACACTCGTGCTCTGCTCAACATTGCTTCAGGCTTGCGGCAGCAAGACTGGTTTTCATGGGCCTCTCCAGATGATGTTCTGGAAACTCCTACCTTTCAATATAGTGAGAGCAGTGAAAAGCAGTACTTGAAATGAAAGCTTGAAATGATCTGCAGAAAGTCATGTTTGCCTCCGTTTCAGATGATCTAGCTCTCCTATCCTCAAATGAAGTCTTGGCAACAGGAATGGAAAGTTCCCTTGGCCCTGGGGAGGCTCATAGCCCCTCTGAGCATTTGCAGGGAGAGAAACACCAAAAGCAGGAGAGACGTCAGACAGCTAAGGAGATTAGTTCAGAGCTGCTGTAATCCAAGGGACACTTTTATATCCAAAACAACACCCACCTGTGCTCTCCATTCCACACCAAGAGTTAAAGTGCCTGCCTCCCCTCCTGTAGAGGCTGAAAGCTATTTCAGTTATATTGCAGGGAAACTAAGGTAAGAAGATCTTTCCAGATTGTGTTACTGTTTGGGGGAAAGTTTTACCTCATTGTGGTATTACTAATACAAGACACAAAGGTCTGCACTGAGATGCATACCACTTCAGGGACAGGATATACCCTGAGGTACACACACCACCTCCCCTCCCAGTACTAAGATGCGAGTTTGAGACCTCTCCAGCAGTATCAAGTTAAAATTCTGGTTTCTGATTTGAAATATAAGTTCTTGAAACTAAATTCTGCTGTCACCAAGAGGCACAGCAAGCTCCTTCCAGGAAGTATTTAAATCATCTCAGTGCCTTCTGCAGAGGAATTTTCCAGCTAAGAGAAGCAGCGCTGCTAAGTTTCACTCATACAGTAGTCATGACTTGAAACTGAGCTCCATCTAGTTATGCACACAGCGTGACTCAGGTTTATGAACTATGACAACTTCTCAGTCACAAGCACATCTTGGGGGACAGAGGCAGGGAAACTTCAGCAGCATAACATCGTAACAATTTTCCATTAGAGTAATGAGACATCAAGTAGGGAGGAAAAAACATGTGCTGAGGTGTTACCATGAGCTATTTGTCCTCAGTTCGAATTTCAGCACAGCACTTCTTCCTACACAGAATAGCTAGGAAGGTATTAGTTTGAGCTCTGCTCTTTCCATATACTGCTTATGCCTTCAGTAAAGGTCCAAGACCCTGGAATAAGCATTAGCTCAACCTGAAGTAACTGAGCTAACTGATGTTGTCTAGTAACTGTGCTACGTGGAAGCTAAACAGGTAAAGTATCCTAAACGTTCTAAATTCCACAGCCCCTGAAGGCATCCCAGCAGTGGTGAGCACCAGCTTCCACACAGGACTTCTCTGGGAGAAACCAAGGTGTAGAAGTGCCTCACAAGCAAACGAGATGAATCTCAGCCTCCATCCATCACCACCAGACCCCAGGTCAGCCCCATGTTGCTCCCTTGCAGGCCCCCAAGCCATTGCAGTACTGCTTTCCATCTCCCTGTTGTTTGCAAAGTAGAATGCTGACAGAGGTGTTGCACACTGACACATCTCATGTCCCTCAGCACTGCAGTTCCTCAGGGGCCAGCAAAGAAGTTGCACTCACTAACACCAATTCCCCCCAACAATGCTGATGTCCCAGGCCTTTGCTATGAACACCGGATGGGGCAATAAGCCTATTCACCTAGATTCAGTCAGTCTGACGTCATTCACAGCTAACTGTGGCTGTGATTAACCCAGACAGATCCCAGCATGATGCGATCATGACTTAAAGAGCTCAAGCTCCCCATGACAACCAAGCCCCAGCTGATGGCATGAGGCAAGCTCAGCCTCTTCATGCCTGTCTCCCAAAAGGCAGGCCGAGGTCCAACAAGACCAGCCAGTCCGGCTGCAGCAAAGCAGCATGCTCAGCTTAGGACAGTATTTGCTTAAACACTTCACTGTTCACTGAGCACTACCGTGCTCAGATCCACTTTCAAGAAATAAGGCAGGATCCACATAGCTGTTTTGACAGCATCAAGTCAGCCTTCAATCAGGCAGCAACACCCATGCTGCTGCAAGATGGCATTAGAGGACAAGCTGGCATAGTGCTGACAGGCTTTTCAGAGAACAGGTCTACCTGGTGCTGAAACTGCAAGCAGAACATCAGCTCCAAGGGGCAGGGAAATGGCCTGGCTCTGCGGGGACCACCAGGCAGGAGGGGCAGAGTCCTCTGTAGGCACATCTGCTTGTAGCAGGGGCATCTTGAGCCATCAGCTGCATTTCAATGAGTTTTTTTGTTTAGCAGTCCCATGGGAATTATGGGATATCTATTAAAGATCCAGAAATAGCTCTCCACTGCAGGCACAAGACCCAGCATGACATCACCTCCTCAGCTGCATCTTCTGTTTTGTCTGTGCCTCCCTGCTCTGAGACTCGCATCCAGATTTCACCATTCATTTCCACCACCTTCAGTGGGCTCAGAGCAGCTTTACTTTACAAAAGCAGGAATAAAAACTGCTCTGTACTAAAAGGCTTTGAAGTTAGCACATCAGCTTGCAAGCATTTGGCACACTAACTGGAAAAAGGTATCCATGCCGAGAAAGCACATTGTGCAAATGAAACCACATACAAATTACTAAGCCTACACAGACAACTCAGTTATCATAGGTATGAGACTTCTGCAGCTCAGGTTTTCACATCACTGCAGCTGAGTCCAGCCTAAAGAACACCAGGAAGCGCTGCTGGGGGATGCACACCTCCTGGGGATGTATAAACACACTCTGGAGTGTGAGCAAAGGCAAGGAGTGGGCAGAAGAAAAGCTGACAAGCCACAGGTTCCACCAGAAGGAACCAGTGAGACAGGCAGGAGCCCTGACATTCAGCGAGCATCATGGGCTAAAGAAATCAAACTGCTGAGAGTTTACAATCTGGAGGTGTTGGTTTCCTCAGTTTACTTCCAAGGCTTTACTAGGAAAACAAAACTACTTTAAAACAGTAGTTGATAAGTTAGGTCACAGATCGTTCTCTGCACAGCCCTAAGGGCAGCACACTGAAACCCAGTTTCATGTCATCTCTGCAGCAGAACAAACCCAAGTTCTACTACATGAGAAGCTTTGGAAACTAAACGTTCACCTCTCATAGTTCTGGATCCACTGTTTTGTTTCCTGTAACCAACAGTGGTCACGCTCACTGCGAGCGCGCTGCTCTGCAGGTGGGTGAGGTAAGATGCTGCAGCTTAGCTCGAGCCTCAGCGCTGGAGCAGTCATGCTCTGTTAGCTCTGTCTGGTTTTAAGTTATTGCACTACAGCCCTCAGACCAGCATACCATTTTCCACGTACCAAATGCTCTCCATCAGCAGGATAAAGCAAGAAGTGCCACACCCCAAGACGGAACAGGGTTCATAATACTATTTGCATTTGATTTGTCCTTGCTATTTTAACTTCAATTTTCATCTGCTTGAGGATGATTTCAACTTCTCACAGCGACATTTTCAGCCATGCAGTCAAGAGGAAGAAGGTTGCAACCCACTCTCAATCTTCTTTGCACTAACCTGATTTAGAGGCAGACCTCATCCCCAGCCCACACACCGCCCAGCAACATCTGCCCTCTCAATACCCCAGGCCTTTCTGCCATCAGTTCAGCTTACAACAGAGCCAAAGACTACAAGGCAGTTAGCAGCTCCTGAAAACCCCATGACCACATCACTGCAGAGAACGGATCCAAAACAGACAAGCCCTGCAGAGATGCAAGTTGTTAGCATTTACAGCAAACACCTTCAGGTTCTCGTGGTCCACCTGAAGCTGAAGAAGTTTGCTCTCAGTTCACCCAAACAGACTCACTGAAGTCATTAGCGCTAGGGGAAAACCTCACTAAAACAATCCTTCACAAATAAGCAGGGCACCCCGACTGCCTCCCACTGCACAGTCTGGATAAGAAAACCAACATCTGACCTGAGTGGGTTAGATGCCTGCATACAGTATACTGTTTAAGACACTTGTTTGAATATCTGGCAAGACTAGTGCAATAGCTTCAACTTTCACAGCCATTCCCACTGCTACACACATTCTCTATAGCAGAGGAAAGCAAGGCCATATGCTTTCCACTAACTCAAGCACTAAAACAGAACTGCTATTTCCACATACAGGCAATAAACTAAATTACTTGCACTGTTCAGATTGAGAATTTTGACCAAAAAAAGCAATGCAGCCCCATTTCCCCCCCTGCAGCTTTGGCTTCTGCCTGAGCCATGGCCCAAAATTCTGTTGATTTCACGCCTCAGAGAACTGTTGCAGGCTTGGAGCTCATTTTTTCAGACATAAATATGCAAGTGTACAACAGCACACCCAATCTGAATGCCCCCACAGAACAAGTGCCTTTGTGCAGGCTGTGTCACATCTGCAAATGAAGAACTGCAATCTGCCATGAGGAGTCACCCTATGCAGAGTAATCAAGTCCTGTGCAAGTACAGCTCCTATGTTAAACTTCACCAACAAGTTTCCTGCCAGGGTAGGGAAACTCAGATCTAGTAGGCAAAGATACACAACTCACTCTTTGATTGACTGGAAGTACTGAGGCTGAAGGATAAAGGCTGGAGTCAGAGACCATCCCTTCACCTCAGCTACGGACTTAGAGGTTAAAAGCTAATTACATTAATCACCAGTTGCAGAATGGATGCAGCTCATGCCTTCAGGTACTGTGCTTGCACACCTCAGGGCTTGTCAGCGCTGTGTCCAGCCTCATTGTATCTTACAATAGACTTAACCCTTTCAAGCAGGGGGAAAATCAAGGAGTAGCTCGGAAGATTTGAGTGCTGTACAAGCAAGTCCCTTTTGCTGCAGACAAATCATTTGCAAGCCACGGTCGTAGAGACCCCAGCAGCCTCTCAGCTTGGTGTCTGACATGGACCCTTCCTTAGCGCATCTCCTCTCCCACTGCACCTCTGTGCGCACCCAACAAGCCAGGGTTCAGGGACTTCAGAAACAAAGCACTCTGAGCAGATAACTAAGCGATATTTCAGACAAATTGCTCCAGACAAGCAAGCACTGCAGCTCACTGACCAGCCCTTACTGCAGGACTTGCTATTACATTTACCACAGCGAGCCCATGGTCCAGCCCAGGCAGCTCCGCAGGGGCTCGAGCGCTCACCTGATACGAGAGCCCATCTTTACGGGGGCTGAGTCCGATCTCATCCATAGCCGGGCTGCTCATCATCACTTCGGTCATCTCGGCTGATCTCAGGTAATCGGGGCTGGAAACAAAGGACAACATTCAGACCACCTCAGGGCTCCGGAAGGTCTGAGCGAGGTTTAAGCGGCATCAGAGCGGTCCGCGAGCCGCGATCGACAGCAGCAGCAGCATCCGGCCGCTCCCTCCCCGCCCCTGCCCCCATCCCAATCCCCCGGGCAGGAGACGGAGCGACGGGGCTCAGCATCTCCGCGCCCCCCGAAACGGGCAGCAGGCAGCGCCCACTCACCAGGGCAGGGGACAAAGCACAGACATGAAGTCCCGGCGGAGGCTGCCCACGCCCTCGGGGTGGCGGCAGGGCACCGAGGCACACGAGGCTGCCGGAGGGCGGGAGCTGCGCGGTACCGCCGAGCACACGGCCACCACGCGCCGCACCACCGCCTCCCTCTGAGCCCCGCCGGCAGCGCCGCGCCGCCTTAAATAGCCGCGGGGGCGTGGCCTCCGCAGAGCCCGCCCCTCCGCATGACGTCAGCATTTTCATGAATGGTTTCGGCGCGCCACTCTCAGGGGCGGAGCGCGGCGGGGGAGGGAGCGCCGTAATGCGGTGCTGGGCGCTGTGTGCGCGCCCGTGCGGAGCTTTCGTATGCACGGCCTGCCGTGACTTCGTGCCTTTGTGCCACGCGAGGGATGTGCGAGCTGCGAGGCTCGCGCGTTGCCTTCAGTTCTGCTCCGGCTACACTCAAGGCTGCAAATACACGTGTGCGTGCAGGCATAGGTGTGCTTGTTTCTTCCAGCAGGATAGCGTAAGCTTCTTAGTTTTGTATTATATAATGATGGCGTATGTGGGTGTTTGACATCAGGCATCTCCTTCCCTGTGCCAGATTATTGCCAGTCCCAAGGAGCTGACCCAGCTCATGGGAGCTCAGGCGGGCACAGGTGAACCCTACGGGTCCCTCTCATTGCTATGCTGATGGGCTCCCTGCCAAGAGAGGGCTCAGCCTGCAAAGCACATTTCTGAGGCTGAGCAATTAACATCCGGGCTGGAGGGAGCTCAGCTCCCTCCCATAAGTCACCAGGAACAAACCTGGCTCAGGCCCAGTGAAGGAGCTTGAGGGTCGTTGCTGTTAGTCCTCACTTTGGCAGGAAGCCACCGTGAGGCTCATCCATATGATTAGCCGTAGGCGCATTAATTGTCCTCTTGGAAAAGGGCTGAAGCTGAGAAGTGAGATCTGCTCTGGCTGAGGTGTGCACCAGCAGCACTGCAGCTGTACCCCATCTTTAAAAATGCTTCAGGGGAAATGTCTGTGTGCCTCAGAGATGCGGGGTCCTCTATGAGGCAGGAGGAGTTCCTGGGGAAGGGAAGTTGTGTAGCACAACTGCACCCCGTGCTTGTTTACCTTGTCCAAAAAGGTGGGAAAAGAGTCAATTTTTGCCTTTTGTTTTCAGCTGCTTCTAGGAAATGGAGCCCAGCATCACCTGATTTCTACTTTTTTTATCTTCACCCCCAACATGCTCGTGTGTATAATCAATGGATATCAAGATGTTACAATCACAAAATAAACAAGAGAGTTAGGCAAAGTGGACTATGATAACAAGAGAGAATAAATGGAAGGCTTACCCTTATGCTGGGCTCACCACAAAACACCAAGAGAGGTGATCTCCAGCAGAGATCCTTCCCCTCTGGTAGCCAGCTCTTAAATAGGTCCAGGAGGGGTGCAGCCTGGCTCCACCCCTTCCAGCAGCACAGCTGAATTGCCTTCACCTGTGCTCCTCTGCCTGACTCATGGCTCCCCTCAGGTGATCAATCAGAGGTTCAGGCTGTGACTCAGTAGTTCCCATACACTCATCAGATCCCTGTTTCACTGCTGCACATTTTTGCACTAAGCACTTGGGACCTGCTTGCAGTGCAACAGTATTCATTGCATTTACATTCATTTGAAGGGAGATGGTCAGCTCTGGGGCTGATGGCACAGTAGCTATGGGGTCATCAGCATCTTTGACATCCCAGATCCCCCACATCCACACACTGCAGTATCCATCTGGCCATCACAGGTGCCATGACACCTGCAGTGTCACTTCCATCACCTCTATCCAGCCCACAGGAGCTCACAGCCTCCTATCCCCCCGAATCCTTCAGGGAAAGTTTCTTAGTGAATAAAATATACTCTTCCCACTTGGAACTGAAAAACAAAAGCATGAAAACATTGGAACATACGAACTGCATGCTGCCCCACCTGGCACCAATCCCTTCCTCCTGACACTTGCTGAAGGGCATGCCCTATTTACTTCCTCAGAAAAAAAAGTAAAAATGAAAGGCTGTCACTTCTTCCTTCCAGCCATTTTCTGCACAGCATTGCCTTCTTCAGTGACTTCTGGCCCATGCTTGAAAGAAAAAAGCAGTCCTGCAAGACCAGTTGGGAGCAGTGAGCCAGGAGGGGCTGGGGGGTGAGAGATCCTGTGTGCCAGAACCCTTAGGTTTGTCCTGACCAATAGGTGTGGGCTGAAGGCGTTTGCTGGTTTGGGACCTTTGCTGGCCCAGCTGTGGTGGGTGAGCAGAGGAGAGCAGAAGGGAGGATGGGATGGAGGACACAGACACACCACTGGTTCGAGAACACAGAAGTAGCCATGTGATGGGCCCATTTTCCACCTGCCTTTCATTGCTTTTCTTCTCTGTTGCTTATGAGGATGCATCACATGAACACTCCATCTGTCCTGGCCAGTGTTTCACCCAGCAGCCTGGGCTTAGATGTTCTAGCAGGGCAGGATCAGGCCTGAAAGCAGGGCTTGGTACTCAGTGAGCCCTCACTTGGCTCATATATGTGTCCCGCTAGCACCTCCTTCTGGTGCCTACTGCAAGAGGCATCGTCTGTGTTCTGAACCTGGCACTGCTCACACCTAGCGCAGTATTTCTGTGTCACACGCACAGATGATAATATATCTAAAATGCTTCACTGCAGAACTTGGCCTTCTGAACCTTCAGGGCTTGCTCTGTGCTCACACCAACACGGAGCAATGGGCTGCCCTCCGCTGCCCAGCGCAGCCCCAGCAAACAGGCAGCAGATATGCAGCAAGGCCTGGATGCAGCAGGAACGCAGAAGGGCAAATTAGGAACAAAGTGTGTCTGTGTTGATATTTATATTCTGTCAGCGTAAATGAAATGTGTTTTGGCCGGAATCGGTGTATGGAAAATATCTTCATTTGAAAAATTGAATCCTTTACTGAACCACTGCCCTCCCCCTTTTCGCTGCACTCGGGTTTTATTTATTAACGGGTGTATTTCATTACCAGCGTGTCCCACTGGTGCTTGGCTTCCTGCTCACAGGCAGGTGAGGCCCTGTGAGGAGGCCTGGTGCTGCAGGCCTGATGGCATGTCACCTTGTACGGCAGCAGGGCCTGAGAGACATCTCTGTGTCCCAGGAGAAGGAGGCAGGACCTGAACCAAGTGTTGGGAAGGCACCAAAACGGGAGCTGAGGGGAGATGTATTGCACCTATGTTTCTTGTTCTTCTTTTTGCATGGAGAGGAGACTCAGTGCAAGTCCTGATGGCCATGGTGTGCCTGGATTCAGGGAGCTGCTCCCAGGCTGCAGCAGTGCCCATCACCCTGCTTTGCATGTGCACATGTGCAAGAGGCAGCACGTTCCCCGTGTGCAGGGCTCCATCCCAGATCTGATACAAATCTCTTACTGATGCCTATTAAGTCAAGCCATGATGCTCAGCAGTGACCTTAAGTCTGACCCACATCTGTCAAGGAGCAAGAAGTAATCCCATGAAATCCTCAGCTTCCTACTTATGCACCGAGGCCAGTTATCCCGTGCCTTCTGCCCTGAGAGCCTTCTAAGGCAGATCAATGCACTAGCTGCATCTAGAGGGACGCCAGGAATGAAGGGCCAAAGTGTTTGTGCTCTGCAGCCTCTAAGGATGCTCTTTCCTCTCTTTAGGCTTGAACTGACCCCAGAGGGAGATGATGTTGGTGTACAGGGCACTGTCACAGCCCGACCCAAGGTGGATGTATGTAAATTTGTATCTTAATGTACAGAACAAAGTTCTGCCATGCAAAAGCAGTGATAAGAAGAGCAGATTTCTCTATGGAGAACTCCTCTGTGTTATTTTAGAGGAGAAGACTGTCACTGAGTGCTTGGTGCCAGCAGGTTTGTGGGTGGGCAGGAGTCTCCCCAGACAGAGCCTCAGCCAGCACCAGCTTTGTCTTGCAGTTGGGGTGTTTCTGCAATACCAAGAACTATTGCTGTGGCTCCCTTCCCTGCCTAAAACAGGCACCCTGCTGCTGAGGGCATAAATTTCAGACTCTACCAATGCTGTGGCAAGTGGCACTCATCCTGCTAACCACCCCTCACAGCACTCTGTACCCCCTCCACGGGCACTGCCAATGCCACGATGCACGGCTGTTCCTGCAGGGGATTTGCCCATCAGTGTGTGCCAGCCTGTAGCAGCTTAATGGGCACAACTAAGGGCAGGGACTGCATTCTCCTCTGGAAATTAGAAGTCTCATCACCACGGGACACAGTAGTGCCAAGTGGGTTCAACAAACTGAGCCAGCAGATTCAGGAGGGTCAGTATTTGTGGTGACATGGACTAGATCAGGAATGATTTCTTTTATGGTAGTCTGAGCTACTGGACCACCACCAACACCAGCATCTCACTTGAAGCATGATGCTCCCAGCACCACGGTGCACCCTGCTTCTTGTGGAGAGCCTCATCCAGCACAGACCCGCCAACAGGGATGCAAGGCATGAGGGTGCAGCAGAGCCACACAAGCCTTGCTGTGGGCTGCTCAGTAGAAAAGCAATCACAATCCATCTAAAGGCGTGTTATTTAATCCTGGGGGACCAACAAGGGGAGATCCAAAATAAACAACATCTGTGCATTCACAAATAGGAAATGGAGTTGCTTTCATGTCCTGAGCCTGTTGATTAACCAGTGCTATTGTTTGGCTTGGCTCTCACTGCCTGGTAACTTGGAAGGAAGGTAACTAAAAGGGATCGTTTGGTTACACTCCCTAAATCCGAGTGTCTTTAAATAGTGCATGAGTTTGCATTTTGGCTACAGAGGACTGATGGGAAAAGGTAGCAGAAGAGTGCAGATGGCTATCAGAAGGGAACCTGTGTTTAGTCTGCTTGTGCCAGATGGGAATGGAAAGTTTGCTCCCTTGCCAAGTGTTTAAAAGAGGAAATAGGATGTGATATTGTGCCTCCCACTCCTTTCTCTCCCCTGAAACCAGCACGCTGCTCTACTTCCACTTGGTGTAAAAAATAAAAAATGCAGCTTGGACCACTTCAAGCCTCAGACATGGCTAGAGAGAGATCTCATTCCTTTTTGATGTGTGTATTGTATAGAGATGGACAGAACAGTATATTTTTACACACAACTGATCCAGCAGTACGCAGCACCTGTCTGCCAGTCTCTCATATTACTCAGCACAACAGAAACGAAACTACAAAGTTCCAAACTGCAGAGATGCCCTGCTGTGACCTCCCTGTCTCTGGCCAGCAGGAGATGGACCTCTGCCACAGCCCCACAGTAAGACTCATGTCACATATCACCTGGCTGAGAAACCCACCTGTGAGACAAACCACAGTCTCTCTCCTCAAACTCCTGTGATTTCTCCTGGCTCATAGAGCTCTGTCCTTCTGGAGGAGGTGGAGACTGAGATAATAATGGGGTGAGGGCTCAGCAGGTGGTTTTAGGACATGTTGGGGCTCACCCCAACCCTGTCCCACTAGCATGGGCCCTGCAGCAACCTCAGTAATACAGTGCATCAGTAAACACTCAGGTTAACCTTGGAAACAGCTCATGGTACTGAATGCCATGAATCACCACTAAGAGCTTTGGGCAGAAGGGACCTCTGGAGATCTCTTGCCCAGCTCATGCTCAGAGCAGGCTGACCTGCTAAGCAGGCACAGTTGCAGAAGGCTGGTGGAGCTGAGTTCTGAATATTCCCAGAGCAGAGACCCCTCAGCCCCCCCAGCACCTATTCCACTGCCTCACCAGACACAAAGTGAATAATTTTCCTGCTTTCTAACCAGAATTTCCATTCTGTATCTGCTGCCTGTTGCCTCTTGTCCCCTTGATGTGTACCTGAAAGAAGAGTGTGGTACAGCTCTTCACCAAGCCTCCATTTTACATGCTGGATGATGGGAGTTAGATCCCTTCCTTTACCTTTTCTTCTCCATACAGAGCAGACCAACCTCTAAGTAACTTTAAACAACGTCCTTGCTGGTTAAGGAGAGCTGTTGAGAGCTATATGCCAAGCTCAGGTAGAAATGCAGAGAGCAGCAGCATCGCTGCCAGGCACAGTCAGGCACGGGCTGAAGAGCAGGGTGGGATGCAGGATGGGATTCAGCCTTGGCAGTCGTCTCACTGATGCAGACACTTCCCGCAAACCAGCTTGCAGAGCTGTGACCTGTGCTGCATGTCCTTGGTCACCTGTCAGCCCACATTACCGGAGCTGTCAGCCCTCTGCAACATGAGTGTGGGGTCACAGGGGCTTAGGCTCAGCAGCCCCCCCACTTGTCAGCCATTCCAAAAGCTGGAAGAGAACAACCCTTCCCAGTGCCTCGTGACAGTCAGGATGATCAGGTCTCAGTAAAAAGCATCTGCCAGTGTGGCTTGCTGTGGGCTTTGGAAGGAGATCAAAAGCTTGGCAACAATGGCACAGAAGTGTTCTGCATACAGTAACACTCATTTTCCAAATTTCTCATCTCCCAAAAGCAATGGGGCAGTGCCATCAACTGGTGGTGTGTTTAGTGGTCACACTGAAAGGCAGCAGCACAGAAAGTTGGGAGGACAATTCTGACTTTTTGGAAGTGAAAAGTGAAGTGCTTGAGCTTAGGAAGGGTGCTGGGAAGGAAGGCAGGTTCATCTCCAAAAGCCAAGCTCTGGGTATAGCACAGGACTAATAGACAGCAAGGAGAAAATCATGGAAATGCCCATGTTGTTTGCATCCTTCTTCTGCATTCATCTTTTGATTACTGCAAAGTCTCAGAGTGATAATTAGGAGTGGACACATTGCAGGAGTTCTCAGATCTAATTGAGCTCTCTTGAATATAAACCATTTATAACAACCTTTTGCAGGAAGAAAACACAACGTACTCTACGCTGGTTCAGCCAAGAATATGCTGTCCTGTGGGCTGATTAGTCCACCTGCAGCACACCACTGATGAGCAGCAGCATGGAGTCTTTCGCTCCAGTAGGCAAAGGGTTACATGGCTTAAACCTGACCCCATTACAATCAGTAGGAATTTTAGAACTCTTCAAAACAGGAGTTCTAGGCTGCTGGGCTTGTGTCTGGGTGCACAGAGTATCTAACAGAAAGGAACTGGAGGAGACTGGTAGGAAGGTGTTATCCTCTCCTGTGTGCCTGACTTTCAGAAGGCAGTGATACCCCTGGCCAGTCCCTAACTGAAGAGGATTTCCCGGTGTGTTTTTGCACCAGAGCTCCCACAGATGCCTAGAAATGCCCCTTTTGGCTTTCTGCTCGTCTAGGGCAGGAGCACGATGCTAGAGCAGGGAGCTGGCCCTGCCTGACACCCAGGCTTCCCTGGCTAACAGATGAACAGAACTTGGAGGCATGGAGACACCAATCATTGATCCACTAAAAAGGATTGGCTTGGACTAAAGCTGCCAATCTAAGTCAGCACAGAGTCATAGCAGGATTTCAGACAGCAGGGTTAAAACTGAATACAATGAAGCCCTTGTGGCTGGCTTCAAATAAGGTCTTTGGGGGAAGATTCTTCATCTGGCCGTGACAACCAAACCACCAGCAGTGTTCACTTTGGATGAATCTAAAATGAACCAAGCTGACCTTCTTTTCGGTTTGATTAATGCAATGAAGAATTCCATGATTTATAAATAATAAGCTGAGCTGTGCTGGGTGCCAGCCTGACCTGCTGCTGCTGCAGCCTCAGCCCAGCTGAGATCCCCAAATTGTCCTGCATCCCAGTGTCTGAGCCCCACAGCTCACACAGTGGCACACTGACAGCATTGGCCAAAACACCCCGGTTGCAGCTTTACATGAAGGAACAAAGTCAGCCTGGGGCATCCAGAGTGAGGATGGAGAGAAGAAAGAGCCACAGTTGAGTCTTATTAAAATTACTTTAAAATGCTGAAAAGGCCAAGGGCTAATGGGGAAGAGGAGACTTTACAGCTTTGCTTTGAGCCCTCATTTCACTCTTCTCCCTTTCAAGCCCTCCTCATAGCAGCCATGTCTCTGCTGCCAGAGCCATGGCATAAGAGCCATGGACTGAAAGAAGCAAATGAGCAGCAGCAGAGCAAGTGTCCGAAACCCAGACACCAGGCTTCCTTAGGGCCTGAGGCCTCAGGTATCATCTGAAAGGAGTAAAAGCTGCTCATTGTTGTTTCTCTTCTCCCCTGGCATAGGCTTCTTTATTCTTTATAAGGAAAAATCAGCCCAGCTGAGTGCGTTTTACAGGGAATGGCCCCCAGGAGGATTTTAGACCCTAAGGGAGAAAAAAGCCCTTAAAACATTCAAAGCTGAGAAGTGAACCATTTGACAGAGCCTCTGCGATGGTGGCTGCTGACAGCAGAGGGGGTCCTTGGGCTGTTTTTCCTCCACCTCCGCGGCAGAGCCCGGCGTCCGTGTTTGGGAAGCAGTTGAGACGATGGACCCGCGGAACAGCTCTTGCCTGGGATGGGGTCTGCGGGGGCATTTTGGCCCATCGGCCCTGGCTGGGAGAGGAAGGTCTCACCCTCATCCTCAGCTGCAACCAAAGCCCATCTCTGGCCACAGGTACCCGCAGTGCTGCTCTGAGCAGAGCAGGGCTGTGCGACACGAGCTGTGTCCCGCTGTGCAGCCCAGTGCCCAGTGCCATCTCATCCCCTGTTCCCTTGAAGACAGAGGCCTTCATGGCAAGAGGCAGAGCTGGTAACTCTGCACCTGTTATAAATGGCTTTAGCTCCTGGGGATGGAAGGTATTCTGTGAAGCTGAAATATTAAAACTACCCAGGATTATTCATTAAACATCGGTGATCATCATCACATTTACTGTCAGATGCTTCGACGTTGCTGTTCTGCTGTGGGAGGGAAGGTATTTTTAGGCTGGTTTCCTAAGGAAGAAGCCCTGGGGTCACGCAGTCAATCTGTTTGTCTGTCTGTCCTTGCCGACCTGGGAACCTCCTGGCTCACTCTGGCTGAAGTTTGCACGGTGCTGGGAGCGAGTGTTGGCTGAAGGACAACATTTACCTCATCTGCAAAACAGGATGTTCCAAATCCAGATCTGATTTTCCACCGTGAGAACCTCGGGCAAATGTAAATTGATATTAACTTGAAAAGCAAACACAAACACGGGCTTATTATTTATCATTAAAACATCTCAAGAAGGCTCTCGAGCCCTAAAAGCAAAACTTTGATGCAGTATAAAAGAATTATGTTCCTGAGATGTATCAGCTCAATAATTCAAACAGCATCTATGAAATATAAATGTAATATATTAATAAATTAAATTAAATTAAAGCCACCGAAAGCCAATTATCTTGTAAAAGATCTCTGATAGCTAAACTAATGAGATGTAGAGAGATTAATTTAGATCTCCATTTTAGGAGGTGATATAAATTGCTGTAATGCCGTATCCAGTTACTGGGTTGATATTGAGACTTGTGAAATACATCCGCAAGAGCTTTTAAACATTCAGGATGAAGTAGATATTAGAATGGCATGAGAAATAATTAAAAATTAGCTGTATTGTCACATTTCACGATCTGATTACATTTCCAGTTTACAAAGCTTCAGCTGCCTCCCCAGGTATCAACCTGCAGGGGCTGGAGGGCTTACAAGCAGGGTTTTATGTGTTTAAATAGCCACAGTACACTAAATATTTATCCTCGTTGCACATATGTGGGGAATTCTTGCTTTTTAGGATAGCTGTGCTTGCTGGGGCATCACCTAATAGGTTTATTTGGCCATAAGGATGGTCAGTCATGCCCTGTGGTTCCACCTTACAAAACATGTCCCTGTCCAAATCACAGCTGCTGGCAGAGAGTCAGAGGAGGAAGTGTTGTATGGGCTGGGGCCTGTGGGACACTGGGCAGGCAATAGGGGATGCTGGCCACTCGCTGCTTCTGCCAGTGTGGAACTGCTGGAAACACAGCCTTTACTCCTCTGTTTCTGTTCAGATCAAAGCAATCAGATGGAGGGGAAACAGAAGGACCACAGTGTCACAGTGTATGCCTAAAGCCCCCCCAAAGTAGTCTTGCTGCTCCAGAAGCAGGCCTCCAGCGTTGGGTGAGGTTTCAGCTTGGAGGTCCATCATTCCTGGAGGTGCCCAAGACCAGGTTGGATGGGTACTGGGCAGCCTGAGCTGGTGGGGTCAGCCCTGCCCACAACAGCAGTTGGGGCTGGGTGGGCTTTAGGGTCCTTTCCAGTCCAAACCATTCTGTGATTTTATGGTTCTATGATCTGTGCTTAGGCTGGGACTTGTTTACGGGGAGCTTTGTACAAACCTCCATAACTGTAAGAGCAACTAAAGGCCCCACAACCCTCCCCTACCTGCACTCAGGCCTGCTGCACCTTGCACTTCCCTCATTGAGCAGGAGCTGCTCCGGGCACAGCAAGCTTTCCCTGAGCTGCAGGAGAAACACAGCGTGGGGGTGTGGGCAGGGAGGATCGCAGGGCCTTGAAACCTCCAGCACAAGGTGATACCGACGGCCCTGGTGCTGCGAGCTGCTCCCCCGTGGAGCATGATGACCTTGGGGCCGTGAATGCGCTGGGCACAGCAAGGAATAAGTCTGGGAGGTGTGCACGGCCCTGCCAGCACAGTTGGGATGGATGTGCCCAGCTCTTGGAGCACGGCCCAAGGAGATCCTCAGGACCGGGTGTGAGTACAGCCCCAGGTGGGCTCTGGCAGGAGGGAGGACCCCCAGCATCACCACACCGGCAAGGACAGTGGGTCCCCACCATCAGCCTGGGCAGCACTGTGGAGGGGTGAGTGAGTGCAGCTAAGGGCAGGGGGATTGGGTTTGATGCTGATAAGAATGGTGTTCTTTTAACCCTTTTCTCTCTAATACTCTCTTGTTGCTCATGCAGCTGTAGTCAGGTTAAGGAGCACTCTTCGGCTGCGTTGTTAAAACCTTTAAGCAGACGAGCAGCAGGTTCGCCCCTGCTCTTGTTTCTTGTAGTTTTGAAGCAACCCTTTCTGTAAAGACAGAAATACCCTTAGAAGAGAAAAAGGAAAAAAAATTTAAAAAATCTCACAATTAAAAGCAGAAGGGTAGCCTCTCTGCTCCTAAAAGTCATCTTTCCCTGTCATTTTGGACAAGATGGCAGAGCTGGCTAACTGGGTCATTCAGTGGGGTCCCAACCCCTGGGGCCCCAACTCCTGCAGAAGCATTCAGCAAGCAGACCTGGAGTTTGCCAGATTAAAAGAAATGGCCAAGTCGAAACTTTTCTCCCGAAAATCCCTAAAATGTGCAGGAGCTTGGGCTGTGTGGTTAGCAGCCAAAAGTCAGGCTGAGGAGAAAGAGGCGGCCCAAGCAGAGGTCCAGAGGCTGAAGGAGGAGAACGGCAAGCTGAAAGCGGAGATAAAGGCCCAGCGGCTGAAGCTGGAGGAGGGCAAAACTCGGGAAAGCATTGCGGCTGTGGAACAGGTGAGAAGTGTCCTCCAGTACCAGGAGGTGTGCGAGCAGAAAAAGGCAGTTATGAGCGAGAACAAGGCGCTGAAAGACAAACTGGCTGTCAGCGCGAGGACCGTGGAGGAGTTTCAGGGAGCGATCCGAGCGTTGGTGCAGAAAATACAAGCCCTGAAAGAGAAAGGCACCGACCACAGAGCCTGTGAGGCCAGGGTGGAGAAGTTAAAGGCAGCGTTAGGGGCAAAGCACAGCACGGCCCTTGCCAAAACAACCTGCCAGGGAGGCAGCGAGCCCTGGGATGGAGCGGCATGGCTCGATCCGGAGGGCGGCTCCTGTGAGCAGAAGCTCGGGGCTGTGAGCCCGTGTCTGCCAGCTTGTGAGGGGGGGGAAAGGGGTCAGGCGAGCCCCGCTGTGCTTCCTGGTGCCCAGGCTGTTGTGAAAAGGGAAAGTGGGGGGGTAGAGGAAGGGGAGAGCAGGGGAGATGTACAGCTGCAGGCAGATGGGGGGACCGGGGGGGAACCAATGGGTGCCCCAGCCCTGCACCGGCACAAGGCAGCGAGCAGCCAGGCCGCAGGGGCTGCCTGGGCACAGGAGGATGGAGGGGGCTCTGGCAGAGGGCGCGGAGGCAAAGGGTGGAGGAACCCTGAGAACAAAAGGGACTGGGGAGGGCTGCAGACCCCCGGCACGGCCGCTGCCTCAGCCCTGCTCCCATCGGGCGGGAGGTGGCCGGGCAAGAGGCCGTGGCAGAGCGGCACGGGCCCCAGGCTGGGGGCGAGGAGTAACGTGGCCAGGAGGGAGCTGGGCTCGATGCGCGTGGACATATGGCGGCAGCTGAGGCAGCAGGGAGAGGACATGGCCCGCTGGGATAACGCCCCCACCAGGGCGCTGCTGGAGCGGCTGCTGGAGCTCAGCGGCAGCAGGGAGGGAAGCAGGGCTGGGGCCCCCGCCCTGCCCGTGGTGGTGTAGGGCAGCCACTGCCCTTCCCCGGGCACTCGGGGCACATGGAGAACCGAGTGTGGGACGTGACTGCTGCAACCTGAGCGGCATCTCTGGTGGAGAGGATGCGGGAGAATGAAACGCTGAATTGGGGGGGAGGGAGGTCGGTTATGGGGGCTTCTGGGGTGGGAGGTTGGTTTGCTTTTACAGGAGGGAAGATGGTTCTTCCAGCAGGAGATGAGAGCAGGCCTTGCTGTGCCTGCTGCCTGCTGGGCTGCAGGGAGTGCAAACCTTGCTTGGGCTGAGCGAGCGAGGCTGCTCTCAGGAACAAAACCATGCGAGTTCCAGGAATGTCCATACATGGGACTGAGCCCAGCATTGACTGCAGCATTTATTCTAGTGTTAACAGCAGTGTTTTCTTTTTCAGAATGAAGAATTTTTTTAGAATGGAGAGATCATGATAGAGCATTTGTAATAATGTCATAACCGCTCTCTTAAACTGCAAAGTTCTTCTGTTACAGAGAAGGGATGGAACAAACAGATAACAAATGTGGATGGAGGATTTGCAAGCAGCTGTCTGAGAACAAAAGCTAATGAACTGCATAAAAATATGCAAGCAAAATGCAGCTTCCTTGATCTTTAATATCACCAAAAAGCCCTCTGGCTATGAATGGCCTGCATTGGGTAATGGAGGTAATATCAATAACAATGTTTGCTATTCTTGTCTTCACAGGTAGCACAGAAAAATAAGTATGCGTTCCTAACTATTAATGTTACTAATTGCATGTTGCCTAGCTTTCTCTTGCTGGATTTTATGTTGCTTTGTTATCAGACAGGCACAGATGTAATCCTTCACTTTCTCCAGATCGGTTGCTGCAGTTCAAAAAAGAGACAAAACAAACAAACTTGAGGCAGCAGTGAAAGAAATGGATCCAATCTAAAGGGGTCTCCGTCTCCAAACAAGAGAAATTCTGTTTCCCTTGATGAGGATGGACACACCTCCTGTTACAGATTGTGATTGAGACTAACAGACTGATACTGCACGTGATGCAGTGCCTTCATACAGGAAACATGTAGCTGTGGCTGTGACTCTGAATCTGTAAAGCATTGTAACGTGAGTACAAGGAGAAGCTAAGAAGAAAAGGTGAATAAATTGTCTAGACACCTAATGTTTAATTACATTAAAATATATACATCTCATTAATGTAGCTTTACAATGCTGGAATTCATCTTCATGTAGAGTACCAGTGTATAAATTGATGGCACTGGGACAGGTAGAAAATTAAAGGTCCTCTAGTAATGTGGATGTCAAGATGCAACGTAAGTGCAATTACCTATTGCTCTGATGAAATATTTTGTTTCGTTAAGGAGGAGATGAGGTGATTTCAGCAGCTTACAGAGGAGTTTGAGAGCTGTGCACCAGTGCTGATGAGAAGGGTAACAACAAGCAGGAAACACCCAGGCACATTAATTGCATATAAGGAGGCAGTGGGTTGCAGTCATCTGTTTAGAACAGTTTACCCTAACGTGAATATGAAGTTTATCCTCTGTTTTCTGAAGGGTCCATAGTCATCTATGTGGGATGCAGCTGTGTTTGTGTGCATACCCAATGCCCAGAAATCACCTCTAAGCTGTCTGATCATGCATGCACATGTAAAGTGGCTTGAATTTAAATGTGTGGTTTTAATCAATGTTTTTTAGAAGTGACACTAAAATCACTAGAAACATTTTAACTCTGTACTAAATGAATTCTATTAACGCTTGGTGTAGGTTTGAGCTAGTGTTGCAAATAACAGTTTGTACATTTGTGGTCCCACAGGCAGTAAAACAAGCCACCAAAGCAAGGTTTGCAGTGCACAAAAGAATGAGCAAGTTGCTGTTACTACAGCCACATGAAAAAAGATGCTGAGCATCATTCCTGGTGTAAATCCCTCCTCAGTGAGACTCCATTAGTGACTGAAATGTTTAACCAGTACTCTGGGAGAGTAATCTTGGGTGCTGGGAGAGCTTGGTTAATTGTGCAAATTATCCAGGCTATTAAAATCAAACATGAAGTAAATTGCACGGTGGCTACGCAGTAAAGCCAAGAGCTACACACCCCTCCTTAGACCCACACGAGGCAAGACCAGATAGGAAAGAGCAAATGCCTCCAAGAAGATCAATTGCTCGGTCCTGGCCAGGAGCCTTGAGCCACGGGAGGGTTTGCAAAGTCCTTGCTGGACTCGTGTGTGACAGCTTGTGATCACTGACTGTCAGAGGGGTCTGTCTGTAGGCTTTACAGCACGAGGCATGGTCCTGCCCTTGCCAAGAATACAGCATGGGCTGTGTTCTAGCACTGCAGAACAGAGATGGAGGTTTGTCAGCCTTGCTTTGGTTGGAATTTGCTGTGCAGGAAACTTTGCATGAACTTGCTTAGCTGTAACAGCTACCATCTAACGATCCCCTGGCCATCACCTACCAGCACAGCAAGCTCTCCTGGAGCTGCCACAGCACAGGAAGGCAGGCAGGTATGGCTGCGGGGCCTTGAAACCTTCAGGGACACAGCAAGGAACAAAGGCGTGAGGTATGCACCCAGCTCCAAGAAGATGGTGGGGAGAGGCTCAGAACTGGGTGTGAGCAGCCCCAGGTGGGCTCCAGCAGAGGGGAGACAGGAACCCAAGCACCACCGTGCTGGTGAGGAGGATGGAGGAGCCCCACCATCATCACACAGCGTTGGGCTGAAGGCCTCGGGGCCACAATGCATGCAACCCTCCCCAGATGGCAGAGGGAGGAGCACAACGCAGAGGAAGCTGCAGCCAAGATGTCTGTGTGTGTGCTTTGACACTGATATTGTTAAGATTTTTTTCTTCTATCCCCTTTCTCTCTAATATTGTAGGTAATACAATTTATGATTGTTAGAACCATTATAAGTGGGTGAATGAACACTCTTTGATCAGACTGTTATAAGTTCTAAGTAGACTGTCAATAAATTGTGTGTCTTCTAGTGTGAGCTGTATTTTTGTGGCCCACAG
Organism: Lagopus muta; assembly: GCF_023343835.1. Classification (NCBI taxonomy): domain Eukaryota; kingdom Metazoa; phylum Chordata; class Aves; order Galliformes; family Phasianidae; genus Lagopus; species Lagopus muta. Next base: position 100,370,534 of record NC_064434.1, read on the forward strand.
AAGCAGCTCAAGCTGTGGTGAAACAGCCCTGACTTCAGCAAAGGCAGTATGTGCTAAGCAGGAGTAACAATGGAGCCTCAAGATTTGCTAAGAGAATGTTATAATTACAATGGTGTCCATTATGACTGACGTACCAATCATTCCCATACTTTCTGCTTAATTACAATTAACCAATAAAAATGGATCTAGAAATAGGCAAAGAAAAACAATTTACATGAAATCATGTTTCCTTCATTCCCTCCTTGCTTTGGCAAAAGTGATAGAGAAAAACATTGCATGGGAACCTCTGCATTTGCCTTTTTCTTCAAGTTTTTTTGTTTTTTTTTCTTTCTTTTGATTCTAGTTAAAAAGGAGTAAGAAAATATGACTCCCATAGGGCTGCTCACCACCAGCTCAGGCTGCCCAGGGCCCATCCAACCTGGCCTTGGGCACCTCCAGGGATGGGGCAGCACAGCTCTGGGCAGCAGTGCCAGGGCCTCACCAACCACTGAGTGAAGAATGTCTTCCTAACATCTAACCTAAATCTCCCCTATTGTAGTTTAAAGCCATTCCCCCTTGTCCCATCACTATCAGACCACACAAAAAGCTGGTTCCCCTCCTGCTTGTAAGCTCCACATAACAGTTGTCTTTGCTGTATCACAATTTAACTGGTCCAGTAAGTTAATCAGTCTAGCAGGAAAAAGAATAGCAACGACAAAAGTGGGGAAATTGTTTCACAGCTGTTTTACTCCAATGGTTTTTCTTCTCCTCTTATCTGATATTCCCCTTTCCTCCTCCTATTCTGGGATATTTTCACAACTCCTTCAATGTACATCAAATCTGGTAGGAAAGTCTATTTTAGCCAACAGCACAGATGTTTCAAAGGCAGTTGCTGACTCAAGCTTGTCTTGTGATAGAAACAGTATTGTAGCCTTATGTTGCCACGGCTTCTTTAGTCTACAAAATAATACTTCCAAGAGTAGTTCTAGGTCTTCCATAGCCCTCTTACTTCACATGGGATGGGAGTAACCTGAAGAATGTGGAATCAGTTCCAGGAGATTGCAGCTAGCTGGTGGCAGACCTGGGCATAGGCCCAAGTCCTCATTGCCACTGTCCTCACACTGCCTCCACGTGACACAAGCAGGATTTTGGAAAGCACAATTTAGACCAGAGCAGGTAAATGCTGGTTCACCAAAACGACCCCTGTGGACACGCTGGGTTCTATAAAGCTTGCCTAACATATCTCCCCAGTGCCCTCAGCAGAACCTCCAGCCAGGGTGGATGTTTGTGGCAACTCTTCCAAAATACAATGCTTGGTGTCTTGTAAAGGACTAATGGGTCTGCAGGTGCCTGCTTTTATATCAGAACCTACCCTGCATTGCCTGCATTCTAGGGCAAGGACTTCAGTGCAGTGCTCCTGAATCCATAGTGAGTGTACCGGCCACAAGCACAGCTTCTGTTTGGTCCTCCTTCCTCATTTGAAGAAAGAGTGGAGGGCAGAAAGGTAATCAAACAGGGGTGTTTGACACTGCAGTGCAGCCCTCTGAGAGCAGGAGGCAATTTCTAAATTAGCTCCTGTCAGACACAGGCGTTAAACCACGTTTGGTCTTTGTGCAGAACACACCTCCCAACTTTTCCAGCCAGATACTGGCCCTTCATTTTCCTGTATTCTTAAAATACTCTTTTAAAATAATAATAATAAAGTCAGGAAAAAGAATCAGTCAAAATACATCAGCTACCACCTCCTTCTGCATTGTTTCTCAGCCTCATTATGTCACCTGAACAATAGGAGTTCGCTGTCTATTTTAAGGCACAAGCTGCCTCAGAGAGCTCCAAATTCAACACCCTCAGTGCAAAACACAGGAAATATAAAGTTTCATTAGGTTTCCTTCAAGCCTCTCACTCATCTACACGTGGCTAACAAGGGTTGGCCTGACACATGGCATTGCAATAGTGCTGCTGCATAGCTTGACTCAAATTCTATTTCAGAAGGGAACAAACAAGCTCAGAGAATGCAACTCGAGACGTTGAAGTAGCACAAGCATACTTTACACCAAAGATGTCAGTCTGCAGCCCAAGTGCAACACAGCACAGACTGTCCTTCCAGTCACAAGCACTCATCCTTGCACCTTGAAACATCCAGGGAGTCCTGTTGTACTGCCAGAAAAGAGTTCCCCATTAAAACACAGAGTTTTTAACATTTTGCATGCTGTACGTACCCAGCCATGAGCACTTTCCAAACACAGCCATTGACCATTGCAGTCTGTACACTGCAGTTCAGGGCTAATGCAGATGGCTGGGGTGTAGCTGCTCCCAGAATGTGGGCTGGCAGTGAGCTGAGTTTACACTTCCCTGTAAGGGTCAGCTCACAGAACTTCTCAGAAGGGAAGGCAACAGCGTGTCCTTGACAACAACCATCTTAAAAACGGAGCTGATGTGTGGAACATCAGTGTTCTGCAGAGAAATTGGATTCACCCCTTATGGACATGTGACCAAAGCCATACACAAAGTAGAGCTGAGATCAGTGGCTGTCATTCCTTTCTGCAATCTGGCCACAGCAGCTATCAGACAAGAGCAAAACACCCCTTTATAAAGCAAGCAGCGAAGGGAGTATACTGCAGTATACTGCAGTGCTCAGCTGCAGCTATCTCTTTTTCTATTAACTTCAGGGTGGGAGAGGAAAATAAAACCAACAGCTCTGTGCAGGGATCCTTGTCACTGTTTGCCTCTCCTGAAAATTAATTCTGTCACCTCCATCACACCCCACCAGCTGCATTGGGTCAGCTTAGGATTTTACTAAAGGTAGGATGGAGTTGGTAATCAAAGTACAGAGTAGTCAGAAGTATTTTACCTGTTAAGGGAGCCACAGAAACAGTCCCACATTCATCTTAAAGACCTCTAGGCTGTTTCAAAACAACAAGGTGAAATGTCAGGCAAGGACTCCTTGTTTGGGTCTCTGGAAAAATGCAGTTTTCCATCCCTCTGTCCAAACGGGTGCACTTGTTGCAGCTGGGCTCATCCCATTTTTTCTGGCAAAATGAAAGGTCTGTGCAAAGAGTAATTACAACATTAAGGCTGCTTGGCACTTTTCAATACACAACTCTGTTTTCAGCTGTTTATAATTTTACCAAGCATTACTTGAATTGACATTTCTTATGCTGCAGATCTAACTTGGGATGGGCCATTATGTCTTAAAATGTTCCATCTCAATGCAGGGACAGGGTAACCACATGCTGCCCAATCCATTGGAAAGCTGGTGCTTTGAGTGCTCTACTTTCACGACCTAAATCATCACTCTCTGATGTACTTTTGGCTACAGTAGAAATCATATTAAGAAACCTCATCCCAAGAGTGGAGGCTTATTGGGCACATCACTAAGTTAATGCTTCCCCAGCAGGCAGGCATGGGACAGGCAACGCATCGACTCCTCCTGAAATGAAGCGACTAATCTCTCATGCTGGTATAGTAATACCAGAATTGACTCCTAACATTGGCAAAAGCAGGCACTTCCTCAGATCTTTAAACTGTCCTTGTTCTGCAAGGAAGGCGCAGAGATACTGGAGATTCACACCTGTACGTGTTTGCAACAGTCCAATCAAATGCTTTCAAAGGGACAAAGCAAAAATCCCTGGTGTACATTTCAGTGAGTTCTAGAAGTGAACATCAGTGTATGTTGATGCTAGGCATCACACATCTCTCTCACAGCCTGAGTCAGAACATAAGGTCTGAGAACTTCTCTGCCCCACCTGTCTGACCCTCTCACATACTTAGGAAATAAATAGCATCGTTTGTTCCTTCTCTTTTGAAGAATGCATTTCTGATAACACTGAATGCTTCAGATAACAAGAACAAAAACAGAGCTCGCTTTGAAGCTTCATTCACCCAAACAGAAAGGCCAGAAACTCCACTCTGGTTCTTCTTTCCTTCCTATTACGGGGTTCAATGAGGTCTGAAGGGAAACAGAACTTAAATTCAGCATCACTCACTGTTTTTCAGGGGACCATAGGATCTCTACAATGCCCAAGGTTCACTTTCCCTGAATCCCAAACACCAGCATTTTCCTTCCTCTTTTATCCAGAGGTCCTCTTTTACCCTTCCAGCAAGGTCCTCACGGAGCAAAAGGCTGTGCTAGGCTGCCAGCAGATTTACCAGCAACAACCAGAAGACAGGCAGGCAGAGACCAAATTTCTCCCCTTATTTCTTACCCCTTACACCAAAAAAGACATAGAAAGAGAAATCCTTACACCAGAGTGAAGTGTATAATGGGAAGTAACAATGAAACTAAGAATGCATTATGCCATTTCATCTATAGCTTATGAAGAAAGGCATCTCTAAATCACATAGCTCTTCAAAGCCCTATGAAAACAGGGTCTAGAAACATAGAATCATTAGGATTGGAAAAGACCACTATGATCACCCAGTCCAACCATCAACCTGTTGTCCAACGGAGAGCAATCCTAATCAGTGTTCTAAGCAAGCAAGCAAGGGAAATCTGAAATGTTTCACCCCTAACAAGTACAAGGGAGTACAAAGTACAAAGCCTCAAGATCCCCAAGGAACCCAGTTTGAGTGGACTTCCACCACTGTTCTGTTAAAGGAGTGAATGGAGGCCTGAGAAGGAAACACAACACAGTATTACATGTTGCTGCAACATCACAGCTGATGTTCTCTTCCTATTAAAAAGTTTGCCCAATAAGAAGCAGCCTATGCCAGCCTGCTCACAGCCCAGCATCACGCTGCTTTTTCTCACTCATGGATTCACGTGCCATCTCAAGAGTGATTTTGAATATCCATAGAAAACCTAATTAAAATGCTTTTTCAGTCCACAAACACAACATCCAAACTTTTCATCTTCCCCAAGCTGTGTCCTGCTGAAACAGCAGTCAGCAACCTTGGGGTAAACCTAAACAGCAACTACAGGATGAAATGGTAGCAAAAGCTACGGCACCATTGCTAGCCCAAGCTGAAGCCTAAGCTTCTGCCCAAACTAAAGACTCAAAGTATCAATCCCAAGGTCTTCATTCATACACAGTGGGATTACAGTGTGCTGTCACCATCCCTCATGTGGCAATATAAGGCTAATGACCTATTACAAAATAACAACTACAGACAAACAACATCTTCTCTGTTGCTGGCAGTGCTGTAACTAATCACCTCGTCCCCTATGTTATCTGTACTCACACACTAAGCATCTCAAGGAAGAAGTACCAAAATTTGAGGGGAAACACTCCCAGAGCCACCCAGGTGGCACAGATGGGAACAGCACAGAGGCGGAAGGCAATCCAAAGCTTCTCAGATTCCATTTTAACACAGCAATGGACTCAAGTCTCATACATTTTAATGAGTTCACCTCCACTGTGTTCTTCACATCATAGAGCTCAGGAAAAGCCATCTTTAACATCTCAGTTTAACACTGTACCAAAGTGCAGAAGCTTTGTTCTAAGTCCAAATAAGCCCTAGGCTGCATTGCACCACTGCAGTGATCTCCCACCTTGGTTCTTCAGCTAGTTTCTGAGTCTGACCAGCTGCTAATGCAGAAAGCTTCTCCCTAACATTTGCACACAACATATGCACAAACAATTCCAGATACACAGACACCCAATTATTCAATTCCTAAGCCATTTAGTAAGCTAAAGCTCTACGTTTCTTGCAGAAATTGGACTTCTGCTTAGCTTGCTGGTTTTCCAAAGACAGAAACAGAAGTTCATCATCCAGAATTCTATTAAATGATAAATTTCCTGTATTTTTTTCTTTAACAGCAATAAATTGAAGGCTTTCTAGAGTCCAAATGATATGCCTGAAGCACTACTTAGCACTTCCAAAACCCAACCATATGCTCTTTTGCAACCCATTCAGGGAAATGCTCACCTATAGCTTATCACCATGCTGAAGAAACTCAATTTACTCAATTGAGGGAAACAAAGACAGGTTACAACATTCACTTGACAGACTCCAAGCAAATAAAACAACTGAAAAAGAATAGCAAATACCAATTCAGGACAAAACATACTTTATTGTACTGTAATGCCAGAAGTACAAGAAAAGTACTGCAGAGAACCATGCTAATGGGACTTCTGGGGTTTGTGAAAGACAGAAAAAAACCCGAGATAATGGGGCACTACTGTACTCAGTGCAAAAACTGATTTGAGGCACAAGTACACTACTGTTTAAGCAGCTTGATTCAAGCACAGCTCTGGTATGTGATCTACTCTGTTTTCCTTCTATATAACATTTCTATAATAAAGCTACTTTTGCATCAAGTAGGCAGCAAATTCAAGTCAGGGGTGTCCAAATTGCCACTAAGCAACCCCAAAAAATTAAAAATACTCTGCATAGTCAGCCTCCACATTTTAGTTTCAGATATGGAGCTGCAGCTAGTGAAGAAGTCACTCTGAAAGGCAAGAGGCCAGATCTATTTGTTCCTCCCTGTACACCTGTGGGTAATCTATTTCACTTTGACCACAATTTACCCAATATGAAAAAAAATAAACACATCTTTGATGATGAATCATACATATCTAACATTCAGAATCATTGCAGCCCTTGAGATCTCAACTTATGGCTTAAGACAATGAAAGTGTTTGGGCACCCTTGAGCAAAGCCAACAAAGAGCATTTTTGCTACCAGGCAAGCAAGATCACTGTTTTAAACAGAGCTGACCTCTACAAGAAAGCAGGAACCCAAGTCACTAAGTACTACTAGGCGACATGTAATGCTGCCCAGGAAGATAAAAACGTGAACACCACAACAAAAAGAGTTCAACTAAGTTGAAAGAGTTTCACCACCAGAAGCGGCATTTGAAAACAAGCTGTTCAGTTAAATCTTTTCACAAGATGCAGATTGTAGAACTGGATGCATGAACAAACATGCTGGCAGTCTTCTTTTACACAGCAGCTGTGTTTAACATAGGAAGTTCTGGGTTTGAAGAAAGCCACTTGAAGAATTAAGGTTTGCAATTGCCCGTCTACTTAATGAGATTAGTAGAGAAACAAAAAATTTACTGCCAAAACAGGAGTTTCTCAGTGGATCCTTATCATTACAAACACAGCTTTTGTTTTGTAAGCAACGCAACACTAAACAGACAACTACTTTATTATTATTATGGGTATAAGTTACATCTGTTAAAATTAAAAAAAAAGAAAGCCAAGCAGTTTTGCCCTATTTCAAAAATAGTTTCCAATCAATACCAGTTTATGGTGACCGGGACTTCACAAATAAACAAGGAATGGTGACATCTTTGGGTCAAGAATGACAAGAAATAATGGGCTCTGTGCTACCAATCAACCTCAACAAGAATATGGCACAAGGGCCAGCCCAAGCTGTACCAACACTGAACCTTTAGCACTCGGCACAAATTCGGATCTCTTTACTTTAGCTAGCAAATCAGGTGAAAAGATTGAGTAGAAAAAAAAGTAGCTAAAATCTTATGCCAAAAATTGGAATATACTTTTAAAAAAACACCTGTAATTTTAAAATAACTTTACGCTGACATCAGTTTGTGCAAACTAAAAAAAAAAACAAAAACAAAAACAAAAACAACCATTGATCTCTAACAAAAGAAAAATTCTTCCAACATTTTCCTTTTAGCTCACTGTATCTGCAGATACTGTCTCAGATTTAACAGATGGAAATGCAAGAGAGAAAAACCTTACAGCAACTGCAAAACAATCTTTCTACAAACAGCTGCTGGAGGGAAAGTAAAATATAAAGGAACAAAGAAAGGAAGGTTCCATCTGAAATACTCTCACAATCTTTCCCACTCTGTAGTCCATGAATCCGACTCTGATGCTAAGGTGACAGTGTATGTAAGCAGATTTTTTTGTTGATTTTATTACTTTAAGTTTCAAATGAAGAGAACCTGAGAGAAGCCTCTTCAGGAATTGTCAGATGGAACATGCTCCTCAAATCCTTCGCTCTCTCGGACCAAAGCTCTTTCCAGGATAACACGGCCTTCCTTGTAGCGCTGGCTGTCTTCAGTGGCAAATTCATAGATCCAGCCCAGTTTGCTGTTGCAGTTCTTGCAGCTCACGTCTCGAACCATGTGGCGGCCAGTGAGCATGACCCGATCCTGAACTTCGCTGTACTGCAGATTTACCACCTGATACGGATGTACAGAAAATAAGGAATAGAAAGAATTAGTCTAGTTTCAAACAGAGCGAAGTTTGAAAACAATAGGCATGACTCTCAGTGCTTTAAAAGCAAAGAGCTTGTGGCACTTGAAAGCTCAAGTGTAATAGTCTGTAGCCCTACCTGCCTAGAAGAGGTAATGCTTTTGAAGATGTATTTCTCAAGGATGTACAACCATTGCTGCTTAACTGACAGGCATGAAATTCTTTCATAAGGAGTCCATGAGTGCAGAGCACCTCGTTCAGCTTTGGGTGAGAGGGCCCCAGTGAGCACAACTAACCGAGATTGGACCACTTGTACTACATCTGCCTTATCTGTAGTAACTGATGTCACTGCTTCCACAAATCAGAATTAAAATAGTAAGGTGCGCTTCTTAAAAATCTTGGGATGCTTCTGAAATAATCATCTAAGAAAAAGAAAGGCTCTGTGGCTGAGGATACAGACACGCTATACATTGCTAGCCATTACGAGTCAGTGCCAAGTGATGACAGATTCATTTCCCAGACAGTCATTTTTCTAAAGCAAATAGTTCACCCTCAGCTTCTTACCAACCTTGTTAAAAAGAAAGGCTCTCCCTGTGGCCCCTGTAAAGCGAGTGGAGATGAGCTCCGAACGGTTGGTCAGAATGGTGTCACAGTTTGCACAGGAGAACAGGCGAGTGCCGCCAATGTGATCCAGAAAAATTCTTCCCATTTTTAGAGCTTATGTAAGTTAATAGTCAGGATCTGAAAGCAAGAAGAAAGATCACACACTTATAAAGAAAGCACTGCAGCAAACAAAGTCAAAAGAAGTCCCACACACATCGCTGAACATTGCGCACATCACGACAGGCTGCCCCCATCCTTTCTCACCAGGTTAAGAAATATCAAACTTAACAAAAACAATAATCTCTTCTCTAGAAGTGACCACCTTACCAGTAAGATGGCACACACAGATACAAACTAATTACATTAAATAAGGGAAACATGAACGCAAGCCATTTAATACAGTGCAGATGTTTGCAGCCCAGTCCCTTACTGGACCATACAGTTGCTAAAATGAAAAGCTTCTACTTTTTCCCTGCTTTCTTTTCCTGTAATATGATGCTGAAATTCCATTCCAGTACACGTTCCCAACTACTCACCCACCTTAGTCAGCACTGGGAAATGAAGCACAGACAAGGACGTTGAGTCACCAAAACAATTATAGTGTAATCATCCCAAATCACTCCCCCTCCGCCTTTTATAAATACATTTCTCCTATGCTTTGCACATTTGTCATATGCAGCCACACACTACCACCATCCAGGAGGTTTCTGTCTCCTGCTGGAGCATACTGGGCTCCTGTACTTACCTCTATTAGCCATCTGAGCCTTCACACCAGGCAGCTTTAGGAACAAACACTTAAAGCTGTCTAATCTAAACACAAAACACTGCCATTTACACAAGCGCTTTCCAAAACATCATCCCTAAAATATGTGAGCAACTCCTCTGATCAGAGAAGAGCTTAGAAAGTGAGTAACACAGATTTGCAGACCTTCGTAGGCAGCAAAAATTAAAGCATCTTGGCAACTTATCAGACAGTCAAAAACTCAAATAATGAAGGATAACACAATAAAGGAACTAAATGAAGATGCTATTTTCATTTCAATTGCATAAAAGTTTAAGGACCAAACAAGTGAAATATGCCTCCACTTGTGCTTCAGAAAACAGGGCTTTGTATGGCCGTGCATAAAGAAACAGTGTAAGTAAATCTGACACACTGCAATACGAACACTGTTGGTGTTTCACATTTCAGAGCAGGAAACAATGTGCTGTTTATTAGGAAATTCATCAGATGTGCCCATCAAGTTGAGTATTTTATGCCATACGCTCTGGGAAGCACAAATACCTAAACTAAATCTATTTCAAGTTTAAGGGGTTAGCATTGAAGGAGGGGGAACAGCTTTACAAGGGTGGCTCGTGATAGGACAAGGGGGGATAGTTTTAAACTGAGATAGGGGAGGTTTAGGTTAGGTATTAGGAGGAAGTTTTTCCACACAGAGGGTGGTGAAGCACTGGAACAGGCTGCCAAAGAGGTTGTGGATGCCCCATCCCTGCAGGCATTCAAGGCCAGGCTGGATGTGGCTCTGGGCAGCCTGGTCTGGTTGGTTGGTGACCCTGCACACAGCACGGGGTTGGAACCAGATGATCATTGTGGTCCTTTTCAATCCAGGCTACTCTATGATAACATAGCATTCCATGTCTCATCTGAAGGACACGTGAACATTCAAAGCAATGGAATGACACTTTCCTTTATGGGTGATACAGTGCCCACTGCTCTTCTTAGAAGAAGAGATGGAACAGGTTTTAAGTTTGATAAAACATTTTAGACATGGGAATGTAGCGATGCAACTCCTTATGACTCCACTCAAAACACAGCGTTTGCCTTCCATTTATTTAAGTATCAATCTACAGACAATAAGTGTAACTGATTAAGTAAGTATCAAAGTCTCCAGCCAGAAGAAACCACAAACACAAGCAATAAGAGCAACTGTGACAGATACGCCCATAAGGCACTTGGCCCAACTCCACCTACCATCCCTACCCATTCTGGATATCATTATTTCTATGCTGATTTTGTTGTGGATTAAAAACAGTTAGTTGACCAGAAGTTCCCATGGAAGAGGAATCAGAGTCCATAGAGGTGCTTTTTTCCTGAGGTAATGGCTGCAAGCAGCTGAAAGATACCTCATCAAGAAATGAAATGCTAACGAAGGTTCCAGTGGGACATGGATCCTAACTGAAAGACAAAGATGTATCCCATGGTAACACAAGGCTGTGGGAATCCCTGCTGAAGTTACAGCAGAATGTAACAGACCAACTGGTACTGGAAGAAAGCTCTCCAGGGCACGCTGCATCGGAATGACTACACGTCTCTTTGAAAAGATAAACACGTGTCCAAGGTTAGAAAATGAACCTCGAAGATCTGCATCACAACAAAGCGGTCTCTTAGAAACATATTCAAAATTTAATGTAATCCTACTAGAATTTCTAACATTTAAAATATCCACTGGACTCATCTGCCCCTCTGCAGATTTCATTTGAAAGAGCTAGAAACCATCTAGTTAGCCCTGTTTTAATCATTACAGAATCTCAGCAACCTGATAAGGATCCAGCTGAAGACTGGTCACCTTGCATTACTCTTTACATTACTGCTCACAGCTGTAAGAGGTAGAAAAGTTAGACAATGACTGCTGGCGAGGCAGTCTCCAATGCTGCATCTGATCACAAACTTTTATAGAGAATGAACAAGGAACTGCTTTTCTCTCCCATATAATTTAGAGAATTTCAACTTGGGCTCATTCCCCCATTTTCTTTATGACAATATACATACATACATATACAGTATATGACAGTATTCATTTGTAACACCAGCAAAGGTGGTACACGATGAGTATGCTGCTCTCCCTTTATCCAAGGCTCCTGAATTCTGGGGCATCTACTCTCTTTCTATACTGGAGAAAACAGCAGCAGCACAGCTGACCAAAGGAAAGCAATTTTCAGTTGGGAAAATGGAAACAGAGCACATGGAATCCTATTGAGAATGGAACTGGGACTTGTATACCTTATATACAAGCTGTGTACAAAGAAGTGTGATTTTCTTTTTCCTATAGTTTTCACTTTTCATACGAAAGATGTCAGCATCTATTTAGGATTACACATACACGAATGATTTGGAAAAAAGAAATCCCTACAGGCAGTGGAAGGCTCGCTCTCTTAAACAAAAAAACAAAGAGTAACAAAACATTAAAAGTTGAGTTCCTGCAATCAGGGGAAGGGCAAACACACAAGTGCACCTACCCACTCATCTGCACTTTACCTTACAGATAGGGGAAATAACATCCATCTGTGCAGAGCCAGGCAATTTCCATTGCTGTTCACAACCTCAGAAAGAAACACTACTATATCACACCAGTGCCATTATGCTAACCAGCAGAATTTGCCAAAGCAGCGGACAGAATTTCAGTTGTTTACAAAACCAAAGGGTGAAGAGTTGATTCTATGCTTCTATGATGCTAAGAAATGCTTTTCGGCCTATGTTTCCTTCTTTAAAATCAAACTAAACATTCTTCATTGGATATGTGTCCATGATGAAGTCATTGCCATCCTGCCCTCATACAAATGACCCAAGACAAGTCATGGCATTAAATTAATGGATCCAAAATAAAAGCAGCAGACTTATTTACTTTATATCCCATTAGTACCTGTCAAATCCACACAATTTAAAGAGCCGGGTACTCCTGTGAAGTGACAGCACTTCATGCTTAGTGTCCCAAGTCAGCACTCAGAACTCCACCAACTTGCACCCCTGAAAGCACCTTTAGAAGAAGACTCAGAGTGACAGACAGCCTTACCTAGCTAGTGAGGTTTGTTGACAGCACACTGCTGTGATGCTACAAACCTGGATATACATATCCTTAGTCAGAACATAAAACATTTCCTGCCTGCATGCTTCTCCCAGTAAGTGCATGGACAGACAGGAAACACAAGCGCTGTGGCTGTGTGCTATATGCATTCCTACTGCAGCGTGCTCCCACACTTCCACCTGTCTTTAAGTGTTGATTTTGACAACACTGAGCAACAGCTGTCAAAGAGCTGACATTTGACAGCTGAAATTTCACCACCATCTGTACGCAGAGCTCCAAACATTGGAAGCACTATGCAGCCGGTATTTGTGGTACCTAATCTGTATGCCTTCATAAATAATACAGAAATAATGGAAAGAGTTTTTTATTAACATTTTTAAAACTGACAGTCAGTGTTTTCTCATCTCAGAGTGCATCTCATGAAGACACAGGACCATCAGTGTTTGGGACAGCCAGCAGGCACACGCTGGACTGCGGATACTGCAGAAGCCTCAGTGCTGCTTCAGCACCATCTACCGCATCTCAGATCTGCAACAGAAAACAGCTGCTAGTTATACCAAGCTATGACAGCCCCTCTTTCTCCATTTGTCTAACTAATATCATTTGTCTTTGTATGGTGAGCCTGAAAAAGGTACTTACTCTAGAACCATGCTTAAACTTCATCTTCTCATCTCAGGAACAGGCCTTAAGCTTCCTCTTCTCATCTCAAAGACGAACAGAAAAAAAACACTTAGCACAGCTACACAAGACTGCACACAAAAGAATCACTCAGTAAGGGAGAAAAAAACAACAACAACAAAAGCCTGTTCTTTACCTTCCCAGGTTTCTGCTGCTCACATGTGAGGGTGCATCTGAAAACAGTCTCCCAGCAGGTCCAAGATTTTGCAGTCTTCCAACATGACTTTTGTGACTGTTAAAGCAAGCAGGGCCTGGCCTCTGGCCTCTGCCTAGATGCACAATTCATTATCAGAAAGCACCATGTGTAGCCAAAAGCAAAAAGATGCAAACTCAAACAGTATGCTACATTCATTAGAACCGTTTTGCGACTCTAGAACTGTACAAAGAACATAACAGTCAAACTACCAAAGAGGCTTTGGCAACATGACGAACACTGTGCCCAGACACAGTGCGTGGCACCCACCCACAACAAGGCACCTTGCCCCACGAAACTGTTTGGGCAAGTTATAGCAGTGTAATTTTCTATTGCAAACTGGCTTGTTCAGGTAAAGGGAAAGCTTCTCGTGCAGACACTGCACTTAAATATGCTAACATACATGATGCCGGTGTATGCAAACACTAAGACAGGATTTTGTTTCAAGTTTACAGATAGCAGAGGCACACAGATGGGTGCTGGCTCCTCACACAGCCCCTGTACCCCAGCGTATCCCCCACAGTAACTTACATCATCACAATACTCTTGCCAGATAACATATATTGTATTATCTTACAAGTGGTACCAGATTCAGGCCAAGCTTCTTCCCCTCTACACAGGGCCCACAGATTAGTGACAATTTCTGTCTCCTTGTTTTCCTGGTTACCTTCTCTCTTAATTCCTCAAGCGTTTTAAGAAACCTGTATTTCCTGGTATAGTAATAAATTTACTTTTACAGCAGGTATACAAAAAGACTTTTTGTCACTCCATCTACTCCACAACTTTCCGAAAATCAAACTAATTCAGACGTTCTCATAATCCTTAGTGTCAGCGCGGTACAAACCTTCATCAGAAGACAGCAATGGTTAAAACGAATCATACAAAAAAGATAAAATATATAGCATACCATGGTGAGAAGACAACCTCCACCCAAACTACATCCACTGGCTGAAAGGCTGTCAATACTTCAAGGGCATCTCACCAACAAATTCTCACACCCTCTATGAAACTCCTAGGTAGAGGCTATGAAATGAAGACAACCTTGCTACTAAATACTAACATATATATTTCACAACATTTTAATTTGTTTGTTTATTTTTTAAGAGAAGCCTTTCCTAAGCGGGTTGTATAAGCAACAGCTGAGCAACTCAAGATTTCAACATAGGTCAAGCGATAGTAAACAAAGATGAACAACAACCTAAGCTTGGACAACACTACTTGAACTTGTGATGACTACCAGCAGAGGGAAAGCTAAACACATAAATACATATAAGTGCAGCTAGTCTGTCAGATAATAAGTGACAAATCTGTTGTTGTTGCCTCCCAAACTGGGCTTTAAGGTTTCTGGTGGGTAAGCACGGGCACACAGCCGAACCAGCAAAGCCCACAGCTTAAGGCACGGCACTGCGCAGCCCCGCCTGCAGCCGCTGCCACGCCAGAGGTGAGGGCAGCGCGGTGCCCCACAGGACAGGCGGACGGCAGCCTTCACCCTATTTTTTCGCCCATAGCACTCCACAGAGTCACCCAGCCCTTCCCAAACACGGTAAGCCCCCTCGCTTTCTCAGCAGAAACCCAACCTACGCGATGCCACGCACCGCCGGACGAATTCTCCCCGCAGCAGCCCCCCTCCCCTCGGCGCCCCCAGGGGCAAATGGCTGAGCGGCGGGAAGCCCGCGCGTGCGCGGCGCGTCCGTTGCCCCCGCCGCACACAAAGCCCCTCGCGGGGGCGGGCCAGGCCGCCCGGCGTCACGTGACGGCGCATAGCCAATCGCCGCCGGCTCGGCCCCCGGCGCCGCTGCCGGGCGCCGCCGGCAGCGCAGGCAGCTCGACAACAAACAGAGCGAACAGCTGACGGGAGGCCCCGCCGCCGCGCCCGCCCCGCGGAGGGGCCGGCCGACGCGGCGAAGGGCAGGAACCGGCCGCGGAAAGTTGCCGCCGCCGTCCCGACGCGGAAGGCAGAGAAGTGGAACCGGTGGCCGAGCCGGACAGAAAGTTGTAGCCGCGGCAGAGAGGCGCTCGGTACTGGCCTCGGCCGAAGGGCCAGGAACGGGGCCCGGCGCTTTGTGTTGGAACGGGGAGGGCCGGTGCCGCTCATTCCGGAGCCCTCGCTGAGGGCCGCCGCCGCCGTTTCCTCGGCTGCCCGACCCGGCTTTCCCGAGCAGCTCGCGGCACCGCCCCCCGGCCCCGGTTACCTGACGGAGGGGAGCGGCAGCGGCGGCGGCTCCGTACCCGGTGTCTTCCTTCCCCCTCCCCTCACGGCTCCGACGCTCCGCCGCGTGGCCACGCCCCTCCCGCCGCGTCCGGCCACAGCGCCACGCCCCCGCGGCGGAGCCTGGGCTGAGGGCGGCGCCTGCGCGCTGTGAGGCGGCGGGCGCTGTGGTGATGGGCTGCGGGGCGGGAGCGGTGGCGGCCGAGGGGGTCTTTTCCGACGTTGAGGAGTGTGTGAGGCGATCTCTCCGTGAAAGAGGGTTGTTAGAGCTCTTATTCCTCCTCGTCCTCCGGAGTCACGGGCAGAGATCAGAAGATTGGGGTCAGAGATGAGGAGGTCCCTCCATTCCCTCTGTAAAGGCAGATCTAGTTTCGTTATCCCATCACCCTCAATTTTAAAAGATTCTTAGGTACAACATTCCAGAGCATCTGAGAGACATATCAGAGGAAGAACTCGATGTCCAAAGAGGGACTTGGAATTCGTGCTCAGTCATTTAGATGCCAGGAGCTGGGGCAGTGAGCAGGCTCCGTGCCAGGCAATGCATAAAGCTCTCCTGCAAAAATGAAGTCATTGCTGTGGTCAGGGAGAGCAACGGAGGTGCAAAAACCCAACCTGTAGCCAGCCACTACTGCAACCAGCAGCACTGCATTGTCCAGCAGTGAAAGCCTATTTGCCAAGTAGAATGGCTCCTAACACCATGGAATACAAGCACATGAATGATGGGATCTTGCAAGGTTTTTTTGTTTTGGCCTTGGGTGACCCTTTTCAGTTTTCCATGGTGATTACTGAAATGAGGGCTTTCAGGTTGCGGTATCGCAATTTTTCTTCCTGCTTACAGGTTCTCATAACTACTTGACCTTGTCAATGGACTGGATCGCCCTATCTCTCCTTTTCTGAAAATGTCCAGAATCCACACCCAGACACATCAGAACAGCCATCTACGGAAAGGAGATGAACATTTTGAGGGAGAGCCCCTACTCCAGAGCATGTTGACTTCATCAAATGGTCGGGGCTCTCGCTATTGTTTGTGAGCATTGGATGAGAACAATGACAGATTGGGCGAGAAAGAGCCCTACACAGGGAGGCTGGGAGCACATATACAATAGGATACATTTTAATGGCTACTCAGCTTCACCATTTTTTTATATAATCAGTGGGAAGTACTAGTTTTGGAATATGTATACATACACACACCCAAGGCCTAGACTGATTCCTATAGCATTCTTTTTCACTGCACATCTTTCAAGAGATCAAACCAGTCTGTTACATTTGTCATTTCCCAGGAGAGTGAGGAAAGATGGTTGTCTTTTCTGTTCATTAGCACTAGGGATCTAGGGGGGGTCTCTTCAGCTACACTCAACAGCACAGTGTTCCCTCGAATGTCTTGAACCTAATTCAGTATTATCATGTCTTCTAGCAGTGCCACCCCATTGTTCAGGAAGCATAGCTTTAGGTGTTGAAGGAAAAGAGACAGCCACACTCTATATTTAATACTCTTTTGTTCATAGATAATTATACAAAGTCATTTATCAAGGATGCTAAAGTCAAAAGAAACGGCTTCCATGTAATCGTCCTTGCACAGGGCCAGCTCAGAGATGGACTAGCAGGGGGATTTGTAAAAATTGCCTGAGTTACTCCAAAGTCAGAGCACTGCCAGCATCTCAGCACAGAGCTGAGATGCAACATTGACAGCTTGATGCGGGGCAGGCATACCCAACACAGAGGTGGAGGGCACCACAGGCACTGTACTGAAAGAGAAAAGCTTCAAAGGAAGATTTGGACATGCCATGCTTTGAAGGGGACAAAGATCAGGAACACAGCAAACAAAAAAAGTGATTTGTCAACAAAGCATGAAAAAGTATTCCATTACCACTGCATCATTATTACTCAAGCTTCTGGGCATCTGCTCATGTGACAGCTAATTTTTATTATTAATGTGTTTTGACAGGTTTTTAAAAGGCCTCTTACAGGTGCCTCACTCACATACAGAGGCTTAGGCAAGAAAGGCTTGCTCATAGTCCATCCTCAGACTGGAACATGGGAGGCCAGTTGAAGCAATTGTTCCTTCTTAGATCTCTAATAGCCAAAAAGCAAAAATGCTCTCACAGGTACCGTGTTAAAACCCTGTGTGCATTGAAAAGGCTCATTAGACTGGACTAACTAACCAGTCTAATTATTACATTTTAGCCTTTGAAAGCCACAATGTGAAAAGAACAGCATCCACCTCATGCTAAATTCTGAAAGACAGCATACCTGCAATTGTGTGTTATGCCTGTTGTGTTCAGATGCATTAATCGTACAGAACCACAAGGTGAGAAGATAACCAGCACAGCAAACTGGAGACTTTACAGGCCAGTTAGTGAAACTAAGGGTTCCTTGTAAACATGCAGCATAAGGGTATCTGTTCCTCTGCACGTCCAAGCACGTTCCATGCTTTAGTACAGCTCAGAGCACAGTCAGGCTTATAATGCACACCATGAAGATGACAAACACATAGCCTGTGTTTACTCACACACTACTTGCCATTCCCTGCCTCTGTTAACTCAACAGCATTCAAAAAAGCAAACTGCAGGTGTGAGGAGAAGATAGAGCTGAAGAAAACTTCAGCAGACTAAATAAATAAATAGAAGGACTGTCATCTTACGTGAACTCCACCCTAAGATAGAAAGAGGAACTGTATGCTATAAGTAGACATATTCCTCATGGGGCCTATATCTGCAAGTGCATGTGGATAGCTCTGCTTGAGTGAATATAAAGTGAAGCACCAAAAATAGCTGGACCTCCCTACAAAGATTACTAGCTTGTTCTCTTGACTTAAATGAGGGCAAGCTTGCTTCCAAAATATTTGTCAGAAATTAGCAACTGGCCACTGTTCCCAAAGGGCACACAAACCAGGAGCCAAGGGAAATCTCAGCACAAGCAGTCCCACAAGGTCTGAAAATAGCCAGCAGAAAGAAATAGTGGTGACAAGGTCCATTAGCTGCCCCAGAGGCTGGGAACAACAAAGCAGGCCCAGGCTCCATACAGGAACAAAAAGAAACAGAGCCAGAACTGGTTTTAGCTGCATTAAACACCTGGTGGGGTCCTTCAGGAGGAGGGCTACCTGCAGAGGGATGCTGAGGCTTACCCAAAAGGCCACGCTAAAAGCAGACCCATCTACAAAATAGTTTAGGCAAAAACTGAGCAAAGTGGCAATGGAGAGCTTAAATGGAGCCGCCGGGCACAGAGGGTGGGTGCTGAATCCAGGTGAGGATGCTCAGGATAGTTAACACTCTTGAGTGCCCTCAGGGCCCTGACGTACAGCCCTTGACCTGGTGGAATCTTGAGTGTAAACTGAAGAAATTACAAGAGAGAGACTTCTTACCACAGGTTGGTCCCTTATAGTTTTTTGTCCACAAAGTATGTGCATTTTGGAAAGATTCTGATTCATATTGGGAAGATCCAGCTTTAGATAGTGCAGAACAAATTAAGAAACACTCCAGCAGAGCAGATTGAAGAAGGCAGGACTAGGATGCCATTAAACTTGACACAGTTGTCCCATGTTTTCTTATTTTCCAGTCTCCCCAGTACCAATTCAGTGGCAAGCTCACTTGAGCCCTTCCATACTTTTCATTTCCAGACAGCTCAAATCTGGTAATCAAACCTGCTGGGGTCTGGGGTTTGTCTGTTGCTTTTGTTTATCTTTTTACCTCATGCCAAGAAGCAAAGTTGTAAAGTTGTTGTGTAGACAATGCAGAAACCACTTGTGAGCCAAGGGAGGTGATTTCTCCAGGTCACAAAAGTCCTGAGTAAATATTTCTATTTGGAGGATAGTGTGCTCCTCACAGAGGAGCAGAGGAATGCAGGGCACTTTCTCCCAAAATAGTAAGCAAGAAGATTAATCCAGAGATGCCTACACGCAAAAATCGTGAGCTGATGAAACAAAAGGAACAGCTCAGGATTAAGGACAGCAAAGCAAAATGACGGAGCCAAGCGATAGATTAAAAATAAGTAGGTCAGAGTCTGCCCAAAACATGGTGAAAAGCTTTCTTTTTAACAATTTCAATTCTGCACCTGAAGAGAGAGCAGACTGAAACCATTTGTCATGCAGGTGAGTTTCCTGTGCCTGTTAATTACCCCTGATTTCTGCAGGCACCATGAGTGGTCACTGCTGGCTGATGAAGTGTCACACTGCTGCCTGCCTGCCTAACTCCTGGGGCAGCGATGCACCCACAACCCATTTTGCACTGCCATGCAGCCTTCCAATGGCAGCCCACGTACTGCTATCTGTGTTAGCTCATGGTTACTAATAGTTGTCATTAGCTGCTGAGAAATGAAGATGGTGGCTCTTGACTGGGGGGAGGCTGGTGTGCAGTGACTCACCATGGACGCCCGTGAGCAACATGTCAGCAAACACAACTGGGAGTGATCTCACTCTCATGGTTGCTAAATGATCAATTTAGATTAATCAAGATGTCCTTGTTCATGGTGGGGATTTTTGTATTCATTATTTTTGTTCAAGGTAACCTGGGAGGTTTTCTTTTGTGTGAAGTAGTTCTGTCTGGGTTGACTCATCACACTTGAGGGCAAATGATCCTTGGCCCTCCATCTTAGCTGTTGAATTTACTGGTAGGCAGCTTGTTTGTTTTATCTGTTCCTCCTCCATTCCTTGGCCTACACCCACAATCTGATCTTTTGTGTACATGTAGGCAGTGGCAAGCCCCGGTTCTGAATTAGTTGTTGAATGCAAAAGTCGAGGTAATGTGAGAGAGCTGAGAAGCACAAATTAAATTGAAACCTAGATAAATTTTTCTCAATACCGCTGCTTAAAGTAAGCCTACTGAGCAAACAGTGAGCTGCAGTAGCCTTGTGTGTAAACCATTTAGAAATAGCTTGAGACACCACTTTAGGATGGAAAGCCACCTTATAAAAGAGGCCCCTTATGCATATCTCACTACAGTATCATAACCTACTGCTTTCATTGCCTCAAGCAGTCGTGTTTGGCAGCTCTGTGCAGATCATTCCTCCTCACTGTGCACTGCCTGTGTGGTCCTCCACTGCTTCACTCTTATTCTCTGCTCTTTTAAGCCCAGGCAGAGCTATACGATCCCTGCACTCTCACAGGGTGTTGTAGAATTATAAATACTCAGTGTGAGGAAAAGCAGTTAAGAAATCAGTGTTTGTCTCTTGATAGCAGCTCTCAAAGTGAGACCCACAGTATCGAGGAATTCTTTCCTACCAGCTGAGAAGGACTCATTTTTCCAACTACTGCTGGTAGTAGTTTCCTTTGCTTCTAGAAACCAGCATATATTACATGGAAAGGCCAGTGTAGGAAATAATCTCCTGATGTTATCCTCCTGTTAGTTTTACATATAACATCATAACCACAGCAGGACTGGGCTGTGACTGGGAGGCGAAGAGGAGACCTGCACTAAGATGAAGAGTGGAGGTCTCCATGAGGCAGTCCTCTGTTTAAAGTGCCCCAAAAGAAAGCCTAGAGAATGGAAGGGCTTTGCTGTTGGTCTGACAAGCAAATCATTTTCAGTGCTCTGTGTGATGGGCAGAAAGCCATCTCACCCTGTATTTTTTTTTTCTCTACAAACTTATGTGTTGACCCAGAAGGGGGGCAAAGAAGTTAAGTATAAACATCTTTGCACGGTACATCAGCACTGTACACAGATGTGAGTAGGAGGGGCAGCTTGTTTCTCCTGTCTCTGAAGCCTGCTCTGGATGCACGCTTCTCAGGCTTGCACTTTAGCAGGCATAAAGGAAATTGATTCCAAGCTTCATTTGTAGGCATATTCCATATCTTCTCCATCGTGAGCCTCAACCCTGCCCTCTGAGACCCTCACTGGGAGCTGAAGGCCAAACATTTCAGGTTACAGGTGGGCAGATACTTGAATGCAGCCTTTAGACCAGCAGTGATGCTAGTGAGAAAGGGGTTAACCTGCTCCTGGGAGGCAGTAGCTGCAGTCTGCAGGCAGAGATTTGAAAGGCACTAAGGGCTGTATCAGATGTGGGGGAACTGATTAACTCACCACGTGCCCCGTATGACAGAGGAGCTGCAAGTATAATTGGTACCTTATTTTAGCAGGGATCGGTTTTTAGAACGAGGTCTGTAATTAAAGGCTTAGATTAAATCCTCTCTGATTGGGGAGAGAGAAGCAGAGAAAGCAGCTGGCTCTGTCTGGGATGGCAGCGGTCTGTGCTTTATCCTTTCTTGAAGCTGAGGGAAGAAAATTGTGAGGAAACCAGACATTCATGTCACAGTTACCTCGTCTTCATTACTAAAGGCAAACAGGAGGTATTCCTACCTGTTTCCACCCTGAAGCAGTGTTTCAGTAAACACAATGCCGAGAAGCACTTATTTTTAAAAGGAGTGATTCATAGATACACATTTTTATTTAAAGTCAAATTGTTTTCCAGGGGTTTTAAATCTTCCCTGACAGTGTTTATAATGTGAAATGCCACCAAGCAGGGCAGTCACATAGCAATGGAGGAGAATACTGGCTAGAAGTGAAACTGGTTATTCTTGTTTTGCTATCAGGATGGGATGGAGCTGCAGCCAGCAGAGCCACTGAAATGCTGCTACAAGAAGCTCAGCAGGTCACTGCTGTTGCTAGGCAGAGTTGGCCAGCACAAGCAGCAAAAAAGTAATTTCAGCATTAATTATTCAGCGTGGCACTGACAGGTGCAGGTTTAATTTCTAGACACTGCTTTGTACTGGGGAAGTGACTGTCCCCTTTCTTTTCTCCTCTAGCCCAATTTGCTTGGAATGGGGAATGATTCTTGGCATAGGCTCATGGTTGGCAGCATCCACAGGCAGCACACCGGTACCAGTGGCCCCTGCAGCCTTTCCACCCATGCAACCAAACCACCTGGAAAATCTGGGCCAAAAAGCCATGTGTGGATAGCCCTGCAGGGAGACAGCGTGTTTTAATTAACTGGCAGCAAACCCTTGTACCCAGTGACTGCCAGTTGTACGTGGGGCAGCAATCCTGGCTGCCCACTGTAATTTCTGCTACCTGTATAGCAGACAAACGTTGTGGTATTAGCTTTTTCCTTTTCTTTTTTTCCACTGAGGAGCTAAAAATACGCTCTTTGAAAAACACAAAGCGATACTGGTTTGGAAGTGGGAAGGGACAGAGCAAAGAAATCTGGGACCAACACAGAGGGCATGCTGATAAATCTGCAAAGCATTTTCAGTCACAGTGGTTCATGGGGAATATTGGGTTATGAAAATCATAGTCATCTGTCCCATAAGTAATTATCTGAGTGGATTAGTCACTGCCGGCTTTGGCAGAGCTTTTCGTTTTATTTCCAACAAGAGACTGCAATCTCCAGTCCTGTCAGAGCTGCGTGTGGCCAAAAACACGTCCACGAGGACAAAATGGTGCAGTGTCTCCAGCTTGTCTTCTAGGCACTGGGGAGCAGGAGGACATTGAGTGGCATTTTGGGGGGGATGAAAGGAGTGCTGTATGCTCACATGAGGCTGTTTGGGCTGCAGATGCAAGGCCGCTTGGGTAGCTGGGCGCTCAGGGGAACAGAGCAGTGAAAACTCCAGATAGGAAAGAAATGTGGAGGAAACAAATTGCAGAGGATTTCGGCTGCGAATGCACTCATTCTGGTTGTGTCAGGTGATTGAAATAGAAATGTTCTCCAAAGCCTTCCCTTGAGTTATGTGGGGACGTGATTAGCATTCGCACCAGGCTGAAAGTCCCAGCAGGGCTATTTTCCGGCATGGCTTGAAGAAACATCAGCAGCAGCAATGACAGAAGGAGAGAGCTGAGGTCTCAAAGGTGTTTGATAATACATATTTTGAAACCCCAAAGAAGTCTTGCACTCAGATATGAACCTGCTGGTTCTCAGTCACACTTTCAGATGTTTATCCATTGCACGAGTGCCATTAGCTGCTGTTTGCAAAGCTATCAGAGGGGACAGGAGTAACTGAGGCAGAGTTGTATTTTAGCCGTTATTAAGTGTAAGCACAACTTGCACCATACAGCTTCCAGTTTTCTGAAGGATGATCTGCAGATCCTCCAAATGCAATCAAATATTCTGGCACATTTAATCAGCACTGATTCCCTGACAAAGTCCTGGGAATCAAGGTTTAGAGAGAAGAGCCAAGCGTGCTGCATTTACTGGCCATATGCTGGTATGTTTTCTTTCAGACTGGGCTCCAGAAGTAGCTAGTATTTGCAGGCACAGAAATAGAAACAACACAGACAGGGAATAAACAGCATTCCAGAATCGTTTTGAGATGTAGCATTCTTATTTCAGAGAGGGAAGCAAAAGGAAAAAAAAGAACGAGAGGCAGAGCTCATTAGAGGTTATAGGGCCAGCACATGAGGGGCTCATTTCTTGTTGGCATCCCAGTGAAGAGGAGCTTTTTTTAATGAGAGGTGAGAGGGCAAAGGGAAATGGTTTTAAACTGAAACAGAGGAGGTTTAGGTTAGATATTAGGAGGGAGTTTTTCCACACAGAGGGTGGTGATGCACTGGAACAGGTTGCCCAAGGAGGCTGTGGATGCCCCATCCCTGGAGGCATTCAAGGCCAGGCTGGATGTGGCTCTGGGCAGCCTGGTCTGGTGGTTGGTGACCCTGCACATAGCAGGGGGTTGAAACTGGATGAGCATTGTGGTCCTTTTCAATCCAAGCCATTCTATGATTTGAAGGAGGATAATTGGCAGATGTTCATAGGGAAGGTGAAACGATGGTGGATATAAAAAGGAAACACTATGAAAGTGACTAGCCCAAGCTGCTTTGCATCAGTGCGGTATGTGTTTTGATTCCTTTCTTTCTGATATTTTGTAGAGATATTGTGAAGAATGAAGAATGTCTATAACATAATTTTTCATGTTTTTTTTTTCGTGTTAAACACATCAATATTTAATATTAAAAACAAAACAAACAAACAAAGCAAAACCAACCTGTGTTGCTTGTTGAATGTATGCAGTGCTTGGCTACAGCATCATCTGCAGTACTACTCCAGCCCTGGTTGAGCTACATTTTCTCAGAGACATTCCCTTCTTGTGATAGAGAAGCAGAGCAGCAACAGTTCCTCAGGGCTGGAGATTACTCCAGTGCTGATGATGGAGGAGATGAGGAGATTCCCTGCACGACAAAATAATCCCTTGAGCAGAGCTCTGGAATACAACCTGAGTTTGCAGAGGAGGGCAGCTCAGCTGCCAGAGGACAGATATTGGAGCATTTCCTAGAGCGTTTGTGGCTCTAAACCCAAGGGAGACATGAGACTGTAGGAAGGAGCTGCTGTTTAGCTTGCTTTAATGGGGGAACAAAACTGATGCTCTCAAACTGCTTGTCCATCTGTTTCTCCTTCAGTGGTTTCCCAGCACATTTGGAACCCATCAGCCAAGGTCAGCTGCATTTGACAGCAAGACAGGGCAGTTCCTTCTGTCCTGTCAGTCCATGCCCAGCTATGAGCCCACCAAGCTCGTGCCCATGCAGAGAGCGAGTGCTGCCTGTGTCTGGTGGGCAGAGCTCCCTTTCTAATCAATGCACTAATCAGCTTAAACCCTGCCAGATGACATCTAATCAGCTCAGGTTCTCTAAGAAGCTATCTTGCAGCTATTTTATATTTGAATGATTAGAAGTACCATGATAGGACGTGATACATTCCTAAAACTGGTATTTTAGCTTGACACTGTTTTATAGAAACCTTTTGAAAGTTGTATTTTTGCAAACCGATCACTGTCGTTATTTATAAACAAATTCCCCTATCACTCCCTTGGTCTGACCTCACACCATCAGCTAAACAGGCTTAGCTTTCAGATGTCTGTGGGGATTACTTTATATCTGTCCATAGTGGTGACCAGGATTAAGTAATCTTTTCTGCAAATACAGTTTAGCTTTTAGGAAGTGACTGCTTACTTGTGTGTTACCTTCAGAATCAAGCAGATACAGAAGATAGGCGGACTGCTGCTTGCCAGGGATATAGCTCCCTGCACTAGGGAGCTAGAAGTAAAGAAGACCCTGCAGCTAGAGTTGCCTGTGTTCCCCCACAGGTGAATATTTGTCCACACAGCTCTGGAGAAAGCAGCTAGCAATCAAATGGCTGACCATGAATCCCCACAATAGAATAGGCTGCAATCACAATCCTTTGGTAGCATCACCTGCCACAGGTGCTATCAAGAACACCAGGGGAAAAAAAAAGTCCAGTTTGTCTTCTCAATGACATGTTGTTGACACAGAGTTCCTATTTGATAGCAGAAACTTGAAGGGACCATGCTACTTCCTCACCATCACCTCCCAGTGGGACTGTCAAGCTGGCTAGAGCAAAGTGGAGGAGCGCCAGTCATTTTCACATCAGGGAGCTCTTGAAGCTTTGTTAATACAGTGTCAGTATTATTCTTTCTAAAACAGTCCTGCTTAACCAAGGTGACCCACCAGACTTTTCCCACCTCTAATTTTAGTGTGATTTTATAAAATGGATACTTTTGACATGTCATCTGAAAACATTAAGCAGGGAGGTGAAAGGGCAGAGTGTCTTGGATTTAAACCATCCATTTTGTGGATAGAAAAATGAATTGACTAAGTGCTAGTACATTTGTCATAGGGCTGTTATATCTGAATTTTCTTCTGAGATGGTTACAAGCTGTTAGTGAATGGGGTAGAATTAGATCTTTGTAGAACTCTGTGTGGATAATTTTCTTGGAAATTTTCTTTTGTCTGAAGAACCTGCCTGTCCAAAATATGTGATGTGATGTGATATTTCACTGCTGTCTGATTGATTGCTCCTCAAACAGCAGGACTGCAGCTGAAAGTGCTATCCTGTGACTCTTTCATTAAAGTTTCTGTGCCAGCTCAGAGAGCTATAAAAAAAAGAAGTGGCGCAAGAATGTGTGAAGAAGTTCAAAGACCTCAGTTCTGAGCATCACTGAACATGAGAAGGAAATCTAGCATTTGATCTAGAGCAGGGTTACTTCCTGGGAACTGCAGGTCCAGAATCATCATGTCTTCAAGTTCTAGCTGCAGCCTTATTAACTTGAGCTCATCTGTCTTCATGTGATGCATCCAAACTAAGAATACCAAGGGCACTCCCTCTCAACAGAATCTCAGAGAAAAAACAGAATCATCTGAAACTATATAAATACTAAGCACTATAAAACCTATCGTTATTGAATATGAAAAAAGCTATTTTGCTCTGACTTGGGCAGAAATGGGGAGGAGTTTCCCTTTTCAGTGTCTAAAGAGGGGCTATAAGAAAGAAGGGGGCAGACTCTTTGGCAGGATCTGTTGTGATAGGAGAAGGGGAAATGATTTCAAACCAAAAGAGGAGAGACTTAGATTGAAAACAAGGAAGAAGATTTTTACACTAAGGGTGGTGAGGCACTGGCACAGGTTGCCCAGGGAGGTGATGGAATCCCTGTCCCTGGTGACATCCAAGATCCGACTGGACCTGAGCACCTAATGGAGCTGTGGGTGTCCCTGTTCACTGCAATAGGGTTAGACTAGTTGACTTTTAAGAGTCCCTTCCAACTCAAATGAGTCTACAATTCTACAGTTTTCTCCATTTTCCCATAAGTATTTTTCTTTGAAAACTCCCTGCCTTTCCTATATTCTAAGTTCCTTTTCAGCTTGAGGAAAGTACAGGAGGAAAGCTCTGGGTTGTTCCAAGGGTGTGAAGCATTTTGTTTGTAGGACACTGTTATCTGAAGTCAGCTGAGACACTTCAGACAGAAATCATGCTCATCCCAACAGACGGTGACAGGAACATATGATATCTTCTAGTTGCTAATCGACACAAGTCTACCAAGAAGTCACAGAAGAGCTTTTTTTAGCCCTAGCAGTGAGGCAAAGGAATAGATAAGACACAGAAATATTCTACAGAAGGTGAGGGGCAAATTCCTATATATATACATAGCAGAGCCTATTTGCCACAGCAAGATGCCTGTGGGAGGGTAGTGTTACCCCTTCTATACATAGAGATACAGATCGTTGATGTTCTCTTTTATATCAAACAAAAATTGCTTTCTCTTTCCACTTTCTATCTCTGATCCAAACACGTGTTGAGCTCCATCAGATCTGGTGCTGTGACTGCCGCCTTTGGGGATCCTCAGATGAGGCTGAGACAACAGACACTTTGCTTCTTAGTAGGGGCTCATTCATTGCCCACGCAACTACTGTGGAGGCCAGGGCCTGTTTATTGGAACATGATGTGACTGTAGCATTTCTGTTAAAATTCCAAGAACAGTGTCATCTCAGAAACACTGAGAATGGCCTTTTTAATGAGGGTGCATAAATAGGAAACAAACTGACTCACTGGAAATCTGTAGTGGTGTCAGTACAAAATGAAACACTAAGAAGTGCTCCCGTATGAAATATGTTGGCCCTCTCTAGACTTTATCTCCACAGTTCTCCAGTCCAGCCTCCTACTCTATGGGTGTCCAACCTTTTGGCTTACCTGGGCTGCACTGAGTGAAGAGGAAGTTGCCTTGGGCTGCATATGAGCAAGTCACTTCAAAAGTAATGCCTCCTATTTATTTCTGTGGAAATTACAACAGATGCAGTGAGCACAGTAACACTGTTTGGATGGAGCAAAGTCTCAGATACAAAACACCGTGTTTCAACATAGTCAGCACCATTAGCTCTGCATTTTCATCAGCAATGAATAGGAGCCTGCATGCCAAAGCCTAAACCGGTGAAGGTGAGCCCCTGTTGCTGATGCCAGTGTTGAAATGTGCCAGCCACTGCCTCACTGTGCTCACATCCACATTTGGTCTCCATAAACATTCAGCAAATGTTGATGCATGTCAGTGGGTGCAATTTTTCTTGCATGAAGGAATTCAGTGACAGCCCTTTGCTCCTTATGCACTTCCATGTCAGATGCCATGGTGTCAGACTGTCCCTCTGCTGCCATCTGTCACACAGCAACAACATTTAATGGGATATTGGTGGGAAGGTTCAACCTCTGCTGCCATAGCACCAACATCTGCCTCTGATGTTGTGGGTCTACATAATAAAATAGGAGGCATTATTTTGGAACAGCCCTCATAAAATATATATTTAAGTATGTAAGTAACTAAACATTTTAATTGTCAGTATTTTTTATTAAAACACAAAAAAAGGAGAGCAACAAACCCATGAAACTAAAGGGTGACCTTTTCATGAAACTAACACATCAGTCTGATTTGGAGGCAGTGGTTGCAGTTCTTAATGAGGTCTCAAGGAGTTCGTGAGAAATTTTTGATGAAATTTCATTTATACTGTGCTTCATCCTTGAAAACAGCAAATACACATAACTGGCAAAAAGCCATGATGTGAATAAAGTGTGACTGTGAAGCGAGGGATATTTCTCTTTGTTAAGATAGGGCTTATGAAAGTCCAGTAGAGAGACATTATCAGAATTCGGAGTTGAATGTCTGATTGTAACTCTATACACTCCATTTGAAAATGTGCAGATCATGTATTTATGCTGACTGAAAATGAAGTCACAAATCTACAAAAAAAGAAGATAATTTCTTTGCAATCCTGAAACTTGTTCTCAAATTCCTTTATCACGATGGAAAGCGTGGCTGCATACTTTTGCTATTCTTAGGACTGTATTTAGCCAGTGTATAATGCATAAAAATTGTTTGCCATGATTTGAGTTAGAGCTGCACCGTGACCTCTCCTTGTCCTGGTTTCAGCACAGACAGGGCTAACAGCTCACCAATGTTTGAGATGTGTGGTTGCTGCTAAGCCATGTGTACTGATTGTCATTGCGTGCTGGCAGCTGCCATGATGGCACAGGGCAGGGAGTGGGCCGTGGGTTGGACATGCCTGTCCTCCAAGCATCATCAGCACTAGATGAGGACAGCTGTGGCTTTCTGCAGCCAAGTCTCAAAAGCCTGTGGACATTGAGATTTGGCAGCCTCTCTGGGTAACTTGTTCTAGCGCTGCATGCCCCTCCTGGTGAAAACGTCTTCCTTGATGTCCAACCTGAGCCTCCTAAACTGCAAACTGTGGTCATTGTCTCTATTATCATCTACTGCTGGGAAGAATTTGGCTCTGTGGTCTTTGTGCCTCTCCACTGGGTGGTTGTAGGCAACCACCAGCTCACCTCTCAACTACCTCTTTCCATCCTAAGCAAGGTCAGCCTCCCCACAGCCTCTCCTTGGGGACTGGTTTTCAAATTGCCCCACAGACTGCTCAGACCTCCTCAGCTCCCAGATGAGAATGCTGGGGAAGGTGGTGTTGTAATGTCTCCATCCTGGAATGGGGGATTGCACTGGACAGTCTCCAGAGGCCTCAGCTATTCTGTGGTTCTGTGATTTATGCTCTTACATTTGTTACGTATTTTCTATACACATGGTACAAATCTTAGCTATTTTTAACTTGATAATTATTGACTTAAAAGTGAACTATGAGTTCTCTCTTGGCTGTTTGGATATACAAAAAGCACAAGAATAAAGAAAGAGAAGATGCTACAGAATGATGCATTTTCAGGTGTCATTTAAGGAAAGAGGAAGCAGGGCAGAAGTAAAGGGAAAGAAAGAGGAAAAAAAGTACAATATTGCTTTACCTCAAGTATGAGTAAAGGTGTTTAAGGAAGAAGCTCTCCCCTACTGTGCATGGTAACTACTGCTGTCAAATGTTGAACAATCTGTGTTTAGCTGAATCTAGAGAAGGAAGCAAAGAAAGGCAACATACAAGAAGTGTGAAGCTCATTTGCATTATGTTTCTCAGTTGGCACTTTTATTTCCTGTCATGCAGCCCTTAATTGCTCTTGGCTTTGACCTTTAATGCAATTAAAGTCAAGGTGATGTACATCCCCTGCCCCTATCTTGCTCCCCCAGCCAGTCATTTGACACATAAGGCCATCAAGCTGGTGAATGATGAATTCTTCATAAATCCATGCTGTTCCCAACTATCTTCTCGTCCTTCACCTGTTTGGGAATGCAGTGAGAGAGAACTTCGCAAGAATGTCACAATGTTCAGTTGCTTTTCCAACCTGTGTAAATATTTGCACCTACTATCTCCCCAAATCAAGTAGTTTTGTAGATATCTCGCATAGTGTGTGAAGAGCCACTTCCTCCTTTTGTTGAGAACTTGCTAATTGCTAATTTCTTCTTCTCATACAAGAAAGCACAATGAACAATTGAATACTATATATCCTTCCCTTGTCCTTCATGATTTTATGCGAGGAGTGATAACAAAAGAGATGAAAAAATATGTAAGACAAATGCTCAATTCTGTTTTTCTGCCCCTTTGTTCCACGCAGCATCATTCCTCACGCTGCATTTGAATGTCTCCTTTCTTCTGTTTTCTTCCTCTTTGTCTTTCTGGCACTGCAGTAAGCAGCAGGAATAACTGAGGGTATAAGTAACCACTTCTGTTCATTTACCTGTGGTGTTCTCGAAATCACTTAGTGGTAAACATATGATTTAAAGACACTTTTTAGACAGTGCTATTCACAAGTTTAATTCATTGCCCTTGAAAAGTCAGGATAATACAATTTTCCTTTACATTCCTCCAGGCCACAGAGACAGGAGCTGCTACAGGCAGAAGTGCTATCACAACCCCCAGCTGGAATAGTATCTGAATTTCATTAGAATTATGAATAGTGCTGCAGATGAGGTTGCTCAGGGAAAAAAAAAAAAAAAAAAAGCATCCAAAAAGCCTTAATTTGGTAAACATCTGTAAAAGAGCTGTAATTCTTTCTGAAAGATTGCTTTGACTTCTTGTTCTTCTCATCTGGTGTTTGTGTTTATAAGGATGGTCAATACACATCCTCAAGCAACAGTTTTAATGTTTGGTCAACATATGCTGTTCACATGCCTTAGAAGCTGCTGAATCTTGCAGGTAATTTGGCACTCAGCAAACAACGGGACATGAAGGGAAGGAGATAATGTGCAAGTTAGTAACAACCAACTGTACCCTATGGAAACGCACCCTGATCTGAGGAGGAAGTTTGCTAGAGTGAAGGATTTGGGGTGTTTATGAGGGAGTCTGAATTTGACTGAGGCAGGAAGCTTCTACGTCCTCAAAATCTTCTTTTCATTCAAGGCCTTCTAGAAAATAACGTGACCAACTCCATGGGAGTGGGAAAGCTGATGTGGAGTACAGCTGATGATGTCTTACTGGAACAACAGGTTTGCATTCTTCACTTTGTTGACAAGGTCCTTTGTAAGTAGTGCTGCCACAAAAGGAAGCAACAACTGCTTGCAAACAAATCTTGTATTTCCCGTGTTTGCTCTGAATTCTTAGGTGGAGGTCACTCTTTCTGTTATCTGTGGCTATTGGGGACTGTCTTTGTCTTAGTGAGCAAGAGATAAAGATGCAGAAAAGACAAGCAGTCTCTGTGTGGGAAGTGGAATCATCACCGTGCTTACAGTTACCCTTCCCAAGAGCTTCCCTTCGTGCTTACTAACCTATTCCAAAGCAAATTAAACTGCACTCTTGAGAGCCACCAAGGTTGGTTAAGGGTGATCTCTAGTAAATCCGGTGCAGAGATGTTCTGATAGGCAGGCAGCCTTGACTCAGATTCATGATGCTGCAGAGCCATCTCAAAAGGAGTGCTGTGCATTGAGGTGGACACAGCCCTGCAACAGGGAACAAGCTGGAGGAGGCATGAAATGGCAACCAGAAAACCATCATGTGCTCTTTTGGACTGATTAAATGCAATTTGCTACTGGGGTGATGCTTGTCCTATGATTCAGAAGAAAAAGCAATTGTTTATGCAATAGGTGGTAATCCCTAAAGGGAGTCGTGTCTTAGCTTCTCTTCTGCAATGTCTCAGTGGAGTTTCTCTGCCTAAAATTATTGAATTGCACCACCTTGTGGGTATTTGGAGGCGATATTTTTGTTCCATGCGCTAGAGTGTGCAATGTTACATTTGAATAGCGAAGCATCTTTGTGGAAGATTGCAGTAGTTGATTCATTCTCATACCACTTACCAAAGATTAGGCAGCCATGAAGAAGTGATTTCCTGCTTGTTTTCTGCCAGCTGACAAAAACAGGTCCTAGCCCTTCGTGGTTGATTTGCATGGCTTAACTGATTTTGCCTTTGCTAGTGAACTTGAAAGCTGTAAACACGGATTTTTAATAGTCAAAATGTTTCAATTGTAGAGTAAATACAGGGAGGGAAAAAAAAAAACCTGAAATATGTATTGAAGAAAAGGTCATCCACACTGTGCACAACACGTTTCTTCTTCTAAGTTGTAAATTTCATATGGCAGCCAAACCATGCATCACAAATTCACTAGACTCATAAAACTAAGATGTAAGTGAAGAATATTCCATATGTACTATTGTGTTTGCCTGCAGGGATTACCTAGGCAATGAGAACACACATCCTGTACTGTAAAATTTCTGTGAAGCATCAGACAGATGTTCACGAATAGAACAGCAGCCTGCATACAGGGAGACCAAGACTTTCCAGAAAGAACTGGCTGTCATGTGTGTATTTTTTATAGCAGCAGAATGAATGTTATCATGGATATGCAGGATTCCAGGATGTAAAGTAACCAGTGATGAGGGAGTCAGTTTGAATGTACACAAATGGAGTCTCTTTTTATTCCTTTTTTTAATTTTTGTGTCAAGTGTGGGATTACTGCACATCTGTGAATCCCTGACAAACAGAACAGCTCCATGAAACCTGCCTGGTTAAGGTTTTGCAGAGATGATGTCCTAGAAAGAAAGATATGCTGTAGCTTAGGCTACCACAAGAAGATGGAAGAATGTCTTAAGTAGATAACATGTAGGTAAGCATAAAAAATCTCCTGCTTTTATTGTGCACGGTGAGAAACACAATAGAAACATAAACAAACAATAATAATTTTTAAAAAAAGAGTTAAGCTGCCAATTCAATTCTTCAAACCTGCTTTCTTAAAACCCATTTTAGTTTTGGAAGCAGCACTTACAGTGTTGCTCACCCGGCTGTCTATAAGGCACTCTTACAAAGGCAGGTCATACTGGGAACAAAGCTGGGCCAGAGACTTGCTCAGAAACCATGGGTAAAGCCAAGTGGTCAGAGCCAAGTTGTCCAGGGTGTGGGGAGAACGTCAAGACAACGGACTGGGAAAACATGGATGAGGATCACACAGGTTTCTGAGAGCAGGCATCAGGGCAATAGCACCGGGGCACGTGGTCAAAGCAAGACTGTGAGCTC
This sequence comes from Lagopus muta, assembly GCF_023343835.1. NCBI lineage: Eukaryota > Metazoa > Chordata > Aves > Galliformes > Phasianidae > Lagopus > Lagopus muta. The sequence continues at coordinate 100,404,197 of NC_064434.1, forward strand.
TGACCCCCATTTCTTGACATCTGCCTGATGTCTGCTGCATGGCCCTGCCCTTTAAGCCTGGGAGATCACCAGTAACCTTGGTCATCAGCCAGGATCACACCAATCTAAGTTTTGTGTGAACGAAGAACAAGAGACAGTACCTTCCCCAGAGGGCCTGCAGCATGACTACAGACAGAGAGACGCAGACAGGGCCTGCAGCATGACTATAGAGAGACACAGACAGGGATCCACACACTGGGAAAACAATGGATAGTCTGAGAAGCAGTGATTTTAGTACACCAGCAGACCAATCTCTCAAAAAAGAAACAAGAAAAAAATTTTAAAGCAGGGATCTGGAAGAGGAAAATTAACTAGATTTATTGACATTTATGGGGATTTCCTGTTCAGTGTCCCAGATTTGCCTAGATGGGAGGAAAGCTCAGTCAGGCTCACTTGAAAATTCAGGCAGTTGGTGACAGCAGGTGACAGCCCCCAGATCAGTCAGGGACAGGTACTGGTACTCAGCTATGGAAGGGCAGTGGTGGGAAGGATGGAGATTCAGAGGCTGAGGAGATGAGCAAGGAAAGTTTGAAATCTTGAAGGGAGCCCCGCTAAGAAAGGCAGTCACAGCTGGGAGAACACTCTCTGCAGCAGCATTCAGGATGGTCTCAAATAAAGCAAGATGAAGTCCATCTAAAAGCATGATATTAATAGCATAATATTAATAGCAGTTGCTTGAGCCTCTCTTAAGCCTGGACCCCTGCAGGCTCTACAATTCCTGTTAAAACCTTCAAGTGGGGCCTGTCTCCCACCACAAAACACCACCAGTGCCCAGAGAAAAATGTTCAGTGGATAAGAACTGAGCGGATATTGCTTATCACAGAGAGAAAGAGGAGAGAGAAAGAACATTTTGCAGTGTGGTGATTGTCCCAAGAAAAGGACAGTGTACCCAAATACAAAGAAAGGAAAAAAGACAAAAGACAAAAGAAAACAGAAAAAAGGAAAAAGAAAAAAGAAAAAAGAAAACAGAAAAAAGGAAAAAGAAAAAAGAAAAAAGAAAAAAGAAAAAAGAAAGAAAAGAAGGAAAAAATCGAACAGTTTCTGCCAAACTGATTGGAAGAAAAGTTTTTCCTGACTTGATATCTGTCAGTCCCGAGCATGTGAGTAGAACATGATGGTCATGCATTCAGGAGATGTTAATAAGTGGAGAAACAGCAGCTCACCTCACACCCTTTTAGCCCACATTCCAACCCTTTGTTCATTCACTGTGTGCTAGGGAAAATCACAGAGACACTGATATCCTCACTTTATAAAGCTTTGCATGACATAACCATGCAAGCTCTGAGATGCTAACATACCGAAATCAGGGAGCCATATCAGTTTCTGTGTAGCATTTGGCCCTGATGGATAGTTACACCAATATCTTACAGTTTGCAGGTTCTGTTTTAGCACCAAGCTGTCAAATTGGACTGATGAGCAGCAGGGCAATGTGGGGAGAGGACAGTTTCAGCTATTGAGCAGGCTGGCAAGTAGCAGCCCTGTTCTCCTGTGGGAGCCTTCTCTAATGAAGAGAAGTCCTCTTGTCACAGGTGAGGAAGATAACGCATATTGGCCATCTGCAATAGCTTTGCATTCTCAATTTTATGGTGCAGCAACATATTCAGTATTTCCACCTATATATACATAGTGGTTTTAGGGCTTTGTTTGACAGGCTTTAATGCAAACGTGGCATTGCTGGCACACAGCTTTTCTTTTTTTTGGCATTGTTTTCACAGTGTTTCTGCATAGATTGAGTTGATGTGTGACTCATGTAAATTCAGGCTTCTACTTCTAACAGATGCAAGCCTGAGAGCAGCTGGGGTGTTACTGGGAATTTAGTTACAAACCTCCCAGTCATGATTTTCAAATCTAGTTTAAAGTCAGATGTGTGCATCCATGATAGATGGCCTCATTTTCAGGAGTGTTTCTCAACAACTGGAGCCAGGAGAGCAAATTTCTGTTTCCCAAGGATGATTCTTTTGTAAGGATATTTTCTGACCTCAGATCAAGATCGAAATCACCAAAGTCGGGGTAGCTCTGACAGTGAACAGGACCAAATCTCTTAATTCTCCTTCAGTTTTCAGTTCAGCAGCTGTTGACTGGGATCTCACTAAAGGCTGCTGTGCACTAACAGCTGTTCCAGAGCTTCTGATAGTTGTACTATTTGTATTCTCAGGCACTTCGGAGGTGCCCAGGATTATATTTTCCTGGGTGCTGATGAAAGAGAGCTGGCAGCTCTCTCACAGAAGGCTGACTGTTGAAGCATATGCCATATCTCAATGGAATTAATAGGAAACTACCATGCCCAGAGCGTTCCTGTCACATTTCCTCCAAGCAGCCACATGGAATTTCATGCTTTTACCGCTTTTTATCTTGCTAGTAATCCAGCAGATATTGAGTCAGTTCTCACTGGCCAACTTCACTTACACATTAAACCGTAGAGAAGAAGATGATGTGATGGCCTACTGCTGGTTAGTTAAATGTTTTAAATGTGTCTGAACTTGTTAAATGTGGTGACAGAAGCAATTTGTCATTAGTTGAGTCATGAGAAACCATTATTCCAATACAGCTCTTTGAACAAAATGTTTGAGACAGTAAAGTCCAGAAGAACCTTAATTAGACAAACAATTTTCAGGTATTTCTGTGGTGCTTTTTGCTTATCCCAGATTAAAGGCCCATTGCAGAAAATAATTCTGGAAGCTGCAGAGAACATAGTAGTGAGTGGCTGTTTCTGGCTCTGCATGAAGCATATTGTTTATGAGACAGCAAGATGCGGGGCCTAGAAACCGGTCCCCTTAATGACTGAATTAACTTTTAAGTGTCTCAGCCAGCCTCTGAGGCCTCAGAAGATATGCGAAGACTTCCATAACAAATAATTTTATAAGAGTATGGCTAAAGATTGCTTTCAGTAGCCTCCAGCAGTTAATCATGGGCTGACAACCTAGAGACAATAAGAACTACCAGAACTGCTTGCAACATGGATTTTTCTTTTGTAATTAATTCAATAAAAATAGATTTTTAATGTGTTCCATGTAAGGATACGCTGGGATTCATAGTGCTCTCAAACAGCAGATAGTTTGCTTGTTCCTACAGCTACTGCTCAAGCCAAGCTTACTCTGGATATTTAGCTTCTCTGTCCTAGAATGGGAAATCTTTCAGGGTTCTGAAAAACCTCAGCAGCTGGCAGGAGGTGACATTCCTCCTTTGGGTTTTGTGATCCTTTCGGACCACGGTTTTTGTCAAAGGATGTTATGAAATAGATACGTTCTGCAAAGCAGCTCAGTTTTGCAGATCTTCCATCTCGCACACAAATGCACAGATATTAGCTTTCAGCCTTGTTTATTATGCAGAGACAACATTAGAACCACTAAGAAGGTTCAGACAGATTTGCCATCATTGATGAATGGCACTACTGTAATTTCTTTTTATTTGTCCATCTGCATGGTGGCGGAACCTTAGATTTGCAGCTTTGGTGTAGTGCCAGTTGCTGCATAAGCAGAGAACAAAGACTTCATGCTTAGAGAAAAAAGGTTTACTTTGGAGACTGCCAAGCATTTAACCTTGTTGATATCATGTAGCACTGAATTCTCCAGGTTAATTATGGATTGCATAAAAAAGCATTGCTTTTCATCAGTTTTGAAACGAAATGTATTCATGCCTTCCTGCCTGCTCTCTCAGTAGTTGTCAGCCCTGACATTTACATAGAGATATGATAAAACAGGGCACTGATACCCATCATCATCACACACACAAAAAAATGTCCAACTTTGTAAGACTGTATCACAGTCTCATCCATGCACTGGAAAAACAGCAATTGGTTCAACGCATCTGTAGGTACAGATTGTCTGCAAGTGCTTTCTGTTCTTTAAACAGAGCTCAACTGACAGGTTACTGTTTGGAGTAGGCCTGGCAATCTATTTCAGTACTGTCTTTGAAAGAGACAGCCTCAAATTAGGACGGGAATGGGAACTGAAACAAATGGACTCTAAGAAATGGGAGACACCAGGATTTCTGGCATGTGGGCTCTGTGCAATTAGGACTCAAAAACATTTTTTAAAATGGAATAAAATGATCCTTGTTGTTTTCATAGCTGATTAACCCAAGCTGACATGTCATCCTCCAGACACAAGTGTACTACTTGATCTAACCTATATTTGAAGAGATATGGGACATTCAGTGAGAGCTAGCAACTTATCCCTCCTTTGGAGTTATTCCAGTATTTATCAAGTGCCTGTCTTTACAGATAGGCAATCCTTCCCTGGGAGTTGACAGAAAAAAAGCACGGAGACAGGTCTTGCTCCTGACCCATCTCCAAGCCCATCTCTTGCTCTTTGCTCTAAGCCCAGCTGAGTTTCAGACCCCATAGCCCCTTCCCAGGCTTGTCCAGATCACAATGCCTATCTCCTGTGGCATTCCACGTGCTAAGATGTAGGTCAATATTTTCACATTCTTCACCTGAAAGTGAGAGAAGCTCAGAGTCAGAGGCCAGAGCAAGTGCTATGCCACAGGTCTCCACCCTTCAGGTTAAGCACTGACACTCAGGAGGAGTTCAGTGTGCTTTCATAGCACAAGTGCCATGCAGCAATGTCAGAATGTCAGTGTCAGAAGAGAGGAGAGGGGCTCAAAAAGTAAGCATACTGCTTTCACCTTGGGTTCTGAATTTTATAACTTCTGTTCTTAAAGCAGGATGATGGATTAAAGGAAGAAATATTAGAACTCAAGAAATGTTAAAAATGTCTGCTAATTGCTGTGAGAAGTCAGAGTTCAAAACTTCCTTAATCCCATGACACTTCATGCTTTGTTATCTGTCTCTCTCAGCTTTTCTTTCCCAAACAGAGAAGGTAACAGGAAGCATTAATACTAGGTAGCCACATGGTTACAATGCCAAGGATTTCTCTTAAGAGAAATCTACAGATTTACCTAAGCAATCTCTATAAATTACCTTGTGAAACTGGAGACAGAAGATCTTGTATCAAACTAATCTTCAGTCTTACATCAACTTCAGTCTTTGCTGGCAGCATTTCATACATCAAGCACTCTAACTGTACTCTGAGCTTAAAAAGGGAGGGTAGAGTAAGCAAAGGTACACTTTGATTCCCCCTTGATTCATGTATTTTCTCATACCAATTGCACTCGGAAAGTGAAGCATCAAGTGACACTTGGATGTAGCAGTCCAAGCCTTTCACAGGCCTGACCTGCGCAGGCTAAAGAACAGTAGTTTGCATGGAAACATTATGCTGTCCTGGCTCCCCTGCTTCTTTTGGTTGTTCCAGGTCTCCAGCTAGTGTGCAGACCAGGGTCTGAATATAGCAGTGTGAACAGTATGTGTGTCTGGATCACAGCACTGCTCAACAGTCAGTGTGGATATAACCTGAGCATCCTCTGTTTGTTTCTATGTGATTCTTACATAAGACTGTTGCATTTCATGCTGTTATCTTTCACTTCCCAACTTCTACAAGTAAATAACTACCTGGGGATCGATTTGTTCTGCATACAGTGCATCAACAGATCTCATTATGTGTATTTCAAATGCTTTCCAAACTAGTTAAGCTTTGCTTATTTTCATTTCCACCCTCTATCATATTGTCAGATTCTTTCTTTTGCTGTTTGAATTCTGCAAGCAGAAGTGAAATATCCTGCAATTCAGGACAGGTCTTTTTGCAGATGTTTCCAACACCTCAAAGCCTTGTTTAGTCAGCTCACTGAATTGGTGCTGGTTCATTCTAGTACAGACTATAAAAGAATCCCTTATAATCACTAAAACAAGTACATGCTAGCTGCACTCTTCCACTTTCTTCACAAAGTTCTCCATTGCTTTCTGTGTAACTGAGCAAGAAACAGGCTCTGAAGTTTTTGACAGATGTAGGTTGTTGGCTGGAGGTGAAGACTGAGGTGATCTCAGTCTTCCTCAAAGACTGTTTTTCTCTTATACCCCAAGCAGCTTTTCATCAGAGGCTGAAATGTGGCAGGAAGGAACTGAGCTGAGCTCAAATTGTCCACCAAACTGCTGGGGTCCTTTGACGTGCCCACTCTGCTCTTCAAGTAAGAAACTGCTTCATTTTTATCAGCTAGTGAAAAGAAATGCAGATATGGAGCTCCCAGGGGTGGCAAAGAGGGAAAAGGATATTATCTCACATGTCCAATTTTTCCAATGGCTTTAGACTAAAAAGGGTGGATTTGGATAAGACATAAGGAAGAAGTTTTTCACTGTGATGGCGGTGAGGCACTCGCCCAGGCTGTCCAGAGAAGCTGTGTATGCCCCATCCCTGGAAGTGTTCAAAGCCACATGGGATGGGGCTTTGGGCACCTGATGTGGCAGGAGGTGTCCTTATTCAAGGAGGAATGTAGCAATTAGACCACCTTTAATGTTCCTTGCAACACAAGCCATTATATAATTCCACGATTCTATGATTCTACGCATGTACTCACCATATGTAGTAAATTTAGATGTAAAATTGAAGTTTCAGTTCAGTGAAGAAAAAAACAAGGTGTAAAAGCATTTCAATGATTATCAAAATGACTCCAGGAAGATTCCAGAGGCAGAAGAAACCATCATCATCAATCTCACTTTCCTCACTGTGAAGAACTCCAGATCCTTACGATTTGCTGTAACACCCACCAGCACCAGAGTGAAGCCACCAGAGTAAGCACAACCAGGGATAGAGGTAGAAACTAAGAAGTGTGTGTATAATGATTTTAAATGTATTGTTTTCAGCATAGAACTATACTTTGTTTTTTCTGTAGTAACTAGGCTTGGACTAATAATGATTTTTTTTGGTTCAGTAAGTTGTTATTTTTATGTGTCAGGTATGTTTCTCTTCTGCCCAGAAACAATATTTTGAGCATAACACTATCAGAAGGTTCCCAAATACTCAGAAGCACACTGTATTTCTCACGAGATCACAACATCAAATCATTTTATGAGCTGAAATTGCCATCAAAATATGAAAAATGCATCTCCTCAAGAGAGACCTAGAGAGTCTTTTGGTCTCCACTAGAATGGTAATTGGTGTTCTGGGTAAGACTGGCTTTATTTTTCCTTTCTTTTCTTTTTATTTTATCCTTCAAACCTGTTTCTGCTTTCTTGTGCTTCTTTTCCTCATTCAGAATTGATTCTGCTGACCTACTGGACTACAGTCTGTCCAAGAGGAAAGCCACAACAAATACCTTAAGAGTTAGGGTGCATTATTTTTAACCACAGATCAAAATTCTAAGAATAAAACTCCCAAACTCCTAATCTTCTTCTTCCCTTTGAAGTTAATGTCTTCCATTTCTAATGGATTGATACTGTCATACAGATGCATTATGCGTGTAGCTAAATTCAGAAGAGGTGCATTGGCATCAAACATGTCATCAGCACCAGATTTCCTAAACTACTGGGAAAAGCCATATTCAGGAGTCTGTATGGCAGGCAGTACTCAGCCATGGCAGGGAGTTGTGCCTTTGACGTCATACAGAGGTCAGCAAAGTGTAGGAATGTCTCTCGTAGTTTTGTGCTGGGCTTCCTGGGCAGCATTACAGGGTAACTTGTAATTACCAGTGTGATCTGTATTTACAAGTGACCTGTAATTACAGGTTTTATGTTTTTTATATCCTTCACTCATGGTATATAATTGGTTTCCCAATAGCTATTTCTGATTTGGGGATTTCAGCACCTTTGTTCCTTTGAGCTATTCACAGAATGTTTTTCCCTTGGCTTCTCTGTATCTCTGCACCTGATACAGACCTCTGTGTACAGACCTCTGTGTACAGCCCTCTGTATCAGGTCTGAAGTGAGAGACGCTCCTTTGTGAGCTGGAATGTCCTGGCTTGCTCATGTCTGCTGTCCTGGCTGAAGACTCCTGCACTGTTCCTTGTGTCAGACCTGGTCATCCTGCAGCCACAGAGTGAGCTCGGTCAGCAGCCAGAGCCAATGCCAAATTACCCCTCCAAAAAATAGGTCAATTTTGAATCTTGTGGTTCAAATGAGCCTGTGAGTTGAATTTGTAAGGAAGGAGGGGGAAGCAGAGCAGAGGCTGTGTCTCCTTGGAGCTGGATCGACAGGGAGGGGAACACAAAGGAATCACAATCCTCAGGAGGTGAAAATGCAAAAATTAATTTGCATTTTACTACAGAGTGATTGCTCTGGCAATCACCACACAGCAGGGGCACCACAAAAGTCGTTGTGCTTGGTCATTACCCTGCCACAGACAGGAAGTGCAGGAGCACTAGCAAAACAACTTTCATACAGACACAGAATCACAGAATTATAGAATGATGGAATCACAGAATGCCTTGGGTTCGAAGAGACATCAAAGATCATCTAATTCCAAGTATGCTGCCATGGGCGGGATTGCCTATGGCAATTAGACCAGGCCAATGGCCACTAGAGCATTCTGCTCAGGAACCCACCCAACTTGGCCTTGAGCACCTCCAGGGATGGGGCATCCACAGCTTCTCTGGACAGCCTGTGCCACTGCCTCACCATCCTGTGAACAAAGAATTTCTTCCTATCATCTAACCTAAACCTCTTTTCTTTCAGTTTAAATCCATTCCCCCTTGTCCTATCACTATCTACCTGCATAAAAAGTTGGTTCCCCTTCTGCTCCTTTCAAGTACTGGAAAATTGCCACGAGCTGTCCCCAAAGCCTTCACTTCTCCAAGCTTTCAATCCTAACTCCCTCAACATTTCATCACAGGACGGGTGCTCCAGCACTCTCATCATCCTTGTGGCCTTCTTCTGGACTTGCTCCAACAGCTCCACATTCTTATACTGGGGACCCCAGGTGTGGACATAGTACTCCAGATGGGGCCTCACAGGGGCAGAGTAGACAGGGGCAATCATCTCCCTCTCCCTGCTGCCACATTGGCCTTCTGGGCTGCAAAAGCACACTGCTGGCTCATGTCCAGCTTTTCATCCATCAGGACTCCCAAGTTCTCGGCAGGGCTGCTCTCAATCGAGGCTTATATATAGGATTGCCCCAACCCAAGTGCAACACTTTGCACTTGGCATTACTGAACCTCACTGCATTCTCTTGAACCCCTTTTCAAGCCTGTCCAGTTAACTGGGACTTCGTTGTGCTCTTTGTTACTCTTTGAATCTGCCCTTGATTATACACAAGGTGTATTGCAACCATGGATACAAGATGGGTAATAGTATGCTCAAATAACTCAAATAACTATATAGCAGTATTTCCAAGAATAACTGCAGTAACAATGGACTAAAACTGTACATACATTCATTTATTCTAACTACATGAAAACTCACTGTAAAACGAAATGTTTAGGGCATGGAATTGAACATCCAGGACTTTGGAAGATGGCAGGATGTGTTAGATGTAGACCCAGACTGGTGATGGTTTTCCCCTTGAATGACCCCAGGCATCATTTGGAGGTGTTCAGACTTCATGCTTGAATACTGTTTGGTTTGAATATACTGAATATACTGTTGTCTCCTTGCTAAACGAAAAAAGAAAAGAAAAAAACTCCATTTGTTGTATTTTTCCTGTTTTCATACCATGATGGTGAGATACCATCTTACTGCAATTTGTTGATTTATAAAATGCATGGAATTCCTCCTGTTTAGGAGGTGTTCATTTCTTTTCTATGAATATAATTTTGGTCAGGTCATTTTGCCTCATCCTATAGGTAGCAGCCCTCAAGGCTGTGCTCCTTGGTCGTCTTACCGGGCATTTCTCAGGTCAGATTGCTTACGTCCATTTCCCCCTATTATAGCTCACTCTGACCCCACTGTAAGAAATGCTTACATCAAAGCTCTCCATCTGCAATTGTGGTTTGGCCATTAAATTTGTTTATGTACCTGCTGTGCAAAACAGAGGCACTTCAGATATTTCCTTGCTAAACAAAGGCAGGCATTTAAATCGAGCAATATGCTTTATGACTCCAGGCATGGTTGCTCCACATCTTGATTGACTCTTTTCTCTGCGGAGATTAATGTTGGGATCTTAAATATCACTAATGCCTTACAGACAATCCATTAACATCAGCGTCTCCTAATTGGCCAGCCATACCATTATTTATAAAATAGGGAGCCCCTCTTAATAGTACAGCTACCATTCCCTTGATTTCATGAGTATATCATCCTCTATATTACCAGCCATGGAGCATTTTATGCTGCAACATATATTTTTACTGTTTAACAAGCTGTGTGTGAGAGCAACATGCAAAAAATAGATGAAAATTACTATCACACTTACTGCGATGTAGAAGCTGATCTGGTTAGACATGAAATGCAGACAGAAAACTACCTCACCTCTCAAGCTAATTTTAGTCTCTCCCTGCCTTCTCTGTAGCTGCGTGTGTATAAAATCACTTGCATTCTGACAGCGTTCCAGTAACCCACACTATGCAGAGAGCAGGATGTACTTACTAACCAGCTGCTTGCATGGCATGGGTTAACCGAGCCTGTGGGATTGTGCTTACCTAAACAAAACCACTGCAGTGAGGGGAAAAAACAATGAATGGGTGGAGATGATCAGCCCATGCATTCAAGCTAGTGCAGTCCAGGCAGCAATGACAGCCTGAAGGTTGCAGCAGCATCGGGATCTGCATTCCAAGTGCACAGATCGTACAGTCTGGAGAGATTTTACGTGGAGCTGCTCTTTATTTGCTGAGCCATGGCCAGCAACCAGGCCAGCATGCAGGATGATCAGAGCAGGCACTGCAAGTTCTTATCCTATATGTTCTACCAGGCTGTGAGAGATCACAAGCCTGTGTGGATGCTGGAAGACATGAGAACTATGGAGTATTTTTACTGGGAGGAGAATGCCAGCCTAAGAACATACTCACCTTCAGAAGCCCTTCTCTACGCAGTGGTGCATAACCACCTGCCTTATGCTCAGTATCTGCTGTCTCATTTTCCAGAGGAGGCTCTCAAGGTACCCGGAGAACACTTCTGCTATTGCCCATCCTCTGCTCCTCACTTGGCCATGGCTGTCACATATGACAGGAGAGATATCTTGGGGCTGATCATCAAAATCGCGCACAAGCTCCCCAGCTTAAACTCGTACATCAACAGGACTGGCTGCTTTCATCTAGAAGATGGGAAGACACCCCTGCACCTCGCCTGTGAACTGCTGAGGTCGGAGACAGTCCTCATCCTCCTCGGCAATGGAGCTTCTCCCAGGATAGAGGACAGTAAAGGGCTTACCCCGCTGGACGTCATCCTGGAACAGATGTGGGACTCCAAAGTCAACATGGCAACAAAGAAGCTCTGCCTTGACTACCTCTTGCTCTTCATGCCCAACCCACAGTTTAAGATGCGGAAAGTTCTACAGGATCATCCGGAGCATTGGACAGCTTTGCTGGGGGAAGAGAAATTCAACAGCCTGGTGGGCAACGCACCTGCTTCTTTATATCTGCAAGCTATGCAAACTATTCTCCAGACTCTGCCTCCGTCCCACTTCCCTAAAAGCATCCAGGAACTACCTATACCTCAGGCACTAAAGCCCTTACCATCCTATGGCAAAAAGCAATCGACAAAAAATGTGGTAAATGTTTTTCCTTGACTTTATTCGCTGGGTCTTGGATTTTCAAAGGCAACTTAGGGGACATGGGCACCCACCAATCTGTGTGTTTTATTGTGATTTTAATACTTGTCCTACTAGGCTATGCTGGGAAATCCAGTATTTTGTGACAAGATTTTAAATGTAGAGTTCTGTGTTTTTTTCTAATCGATTGCAGGCACGGCACTTTTAAAGGCAAAAGCCTTCCTTGTTTTCTATTTCGTTGTGCATGTGAAGAGTTAACTGTAGCTGAGGTTGCCTTATGTTTGGGGTTTTTTAGCTGTCAGCTGGTATCAGTGAATCTGAATTCCCAATATAACTGTATCCTGTGTAATGCACCTGAGTAAAAAGAAACAACTTGCACAGTAGGATTTTCAAAGGGTGTAACTATGAAACTGTGTTCTACCAGAGCTAGGAAAAATACCGCTTGTATGAACAGGATTTGAAACATCAGGTTTCCTTTCTAACAATGATCCAGCATCATCTAGTAATAACCAAAAAGTCTGTGGCTGATCCTACAGAGACGTAGAGGCAGTTTTACAGAGTACATTTTAATGAGTTACTTAGCATTGGGTCATAGTGTGGAGTTATGCGTATTTAGATAAGACCACCAAGTGTTTATTCCTATGTGGAAACTGGGACGGACAGAAGAAATAATGGAAAGCATCCTATCTCACTCAGGAGTGAAGGGGTTGAAGGCAACTCCAGCCCAAATGCCTCCTCAAAGGTGTGTAATGGGAAGGGTAATATTTTTCTTGCTCTCCAGTGAAAAACTGCAAGTAAGAGCAGGGCCACTGGCAGCCTCATCCCTCATGAATGACATTATCATTGACTTGTGCTTTAGGGATGAATGTGTCTCCAAAAGAGATGTAGCTCATTACCTCTATTTACCAGTGGGTCTCAGAACGACCTGTGTTTGCTAGTTACCCTAAGCTAGGATGTGACATTCGTGCATTAGAAGTTGTCACTTGTCAGAGTGTTTTTGCCACTCAAGTCCAGACAGAAGGCCTGCTCCTGGGAGACAAGTTTCTATTGAATTCCCTAGGAACTGAAGGCAGGGTGTGTTTGCAGCTTTCCAAGAGCAGTCTCTCTGCAGGGCTGAGGATGCCCTGCCCAGGCAGAGTCCTGTCTCAGGTGCTGGTCTTGCTCTCCTGGCCATGCTCAGCATCAGCAGAGCAGTGGCAGAATCCCAACTCCTTCATCAGGAATATCTCTTATTTTGGACCAAACGTCCTCTCTCTTTGTAAGTGCAACCCTCTGCTCTAATGAAGCAGTGTCACACATTTTCCCAGATCTGTTCTGAACAGTAGTGTATAAATTGCTGATCTCTTTAAATAAATTTGGTGCAAAATGCCATGTGACACAAGCTCCATTTTGAAAGGCTCTGGCTATGAAAGGATGTGCAACAGACCTGTGCATTCAAATCTTGCTGCACAGAGAAGATCCCTCCACACATTATCTGCTTGTGCCAGGACTGCTGTACCAGAGCTACACCCTTCTGTATCAGCTCACATGGTTTCCCTCTGTTCAGAGCACCACCAGCATGTGTCAGGCTACTGATGATGCTGCAGGGCAAGATTTCTTGCAAGAGAGAAGAGATTTCTTGCAAGGCTGGACAAGAGCTATCTGGGAGATACTTTTGGAGACATGGGGACATTCCTCCCAGACATCCCTCCCCGGGTACTGGGAAGCAGTTCTGTGCCAGTGCCTGGTGTGCTGTGCTAGGTGACGATGCAGACTTGCTGGTGAGACAAAGAAAATGCCAGCCCAGCCCTAAGAGTAGTGAGAGGGACAGAAAAGGGTTAACTTCTTCCCTTGCAGTCCCACCCCCCCATGGTGTCCTCCCAGCCCTGCCTGCTCTCCTCATCTAATTCTATTCTGCCTTGTGTAAGAGGGAGGGCACAAATGGTGTCGGAGAAATTCAGGGTAAATCTTGGACAAGGTTTTTGCTGAGAGGCCGCAGCACCACTAGCAAGGAGAGGCTGTCACAGCTTCACAAAAAGCGGAACCAAGGGCAGATTTGCATAATAAACAGTGGCTGAGCCACTTCTGCCCTGGCAGCCCCCAGAAAGGCAGTGCTGGGGGCAGAAGACAAAGCAGGCACTCTGCTGAGAGCAACTATGAAGTGCTCAGTGCATTGCTAGCAATGCAATACCTCATCTCAGTGGGCGAGAGGCCGTGTGGGCTGGAGATTGATAATATTAAAATAGTAATTAGGCCCCAGGAGCAGAGTTGCCAGCAAAGGAGAGAAGGTAAATCATCAATCACTAGCTTGATTCCGTGAGAGCTGTGTTGCTAAGAATTTCAGAAAAGACAGGAAGGAGGAGAGGAAGATTGTTCATCTTAGAAGTCAAATGATGCAGGTGGGGATTCTTGGCATTACCGACACTGGCACTTTCTAATAAGGCAGACGTCTGTGTCCAGAGAGCAAGAGCAATCAAATAGGAACAAGAGCATCTGAAATGGTTCAAGGATTATTTGTTGACTGTAATAGCCAGGGATCATCACAAAGGTCATAGTTCAGGCATTTAGGCTCTCTGGTGGCTTTGTAGCACACAGAATGCTTTGTATGCGTGCATGAGTTTTTACCCTCTATCCATTAGCCAAGCCAGAGGATATCTGTGTCTGTTATCACAGCCTAGAAGAAGACTGCTGGCTGTTGTTGGCCAGCACATAAAAGCTCAGATGTTCTCAGACTACCAACAGGCAGCTGCCCACACAGGAAAGGTCACACCAAAGCCCTGTCACATCTGTTTTCCTGACCATTTTAACAAGAGCTCAAGCACTCACTGGGCCCCAGTCAGTCACCTACCTTCTGACCTTGATGTACCGTTCTACTGGGCAAGACTTTAGGGCCATTAGTGTTCTGGTGCTTCCATCACCTGTAATGCCAAGAGTGCAGAGTGGGATGTCCTTCTGCAGGAGGATTTATTTTGCAGTGACCTGCTTCTTAGTTGGATATCCCATTCATCTTCCTACCTATACGGTGTCATTACATCAGATACAGCCAAATCTACCTCAGTCCTGTCTGCATTGATTTTATTCTTTCCGAGCCAGGGTTTAGCCAGGTAAATCCTGTATTTTTTCCACTGTTCCTGCAACTGATGGTCAGTAGTCTTTAAAAATCCCTGTATTTGCACAACAAATATGTCAGTGACTTTATTAATCAAAAAAGGTGCTTGGTGCTACATAGTGATGTTTACATTTTGTGTATAAACATACTGAGTAAGAGTAGCTAAGATCTTTATTTCAGGACTTGGCAAAAAGAGAAAAGGGCACAGTCTGTTCATCTTTGGGTTACAGGCTGGCTCTGCAGGTTACATTTTTAAATTTCAGTCTTGAAGAGTAGCACCGTAAGGATCTGATGTGTATATGTGTTTTCCTGCCACATCAATGGGTGTCATTTCAGTGAGCTCCGTGGGTCTATGGGTGTGTGTGTGTGTACATGCGCACATGTGTGTCTGTGTCTGCCCTCTTCTGGTAGAACTCACAACTGACACACAATACTTTCCATGTACACAACGGTGACCAATGCCTTAAGAAAGCAGCCTTCTAATGAAACAAGTTTGCGTCCTAAGCATCGTGCTGCTAACAGGTAAGGATATTTCTTCTCTGGCAAAGAGGCAGCAGCTGTGCTTCTGAAACAGGTGTTTTATCCCTAAGCACCAAGCATGAGGGCTTCTGCATGCCAACAGTCATCCAACGAAGGATTTGTGACGGTGGACACATTTTATTGAATTGCTTTTTAAAATAAAATATCTTAAATGTGTATCTCCATCTTTTCTTTGGGCTGACAGCAGAATTTGGCCACCTACGACTTCTTAATCCTATGCTTCTGTCTGTTTCTGCAGCACCATTAGCAGGGAGGACAGGCCAGAATCTGACCTCAGTTGCATCTCTTTACACCCGAAGTAACACTTTTTAAGTCAAATGCACCACTGCTGATGTTTGCCGGTATAAAAGAAAACAGAATCTGTGCACCCATTCTTCAGGACTCTGACTTCAGCTTACAAACAAAAGTAGTACGTAATCCCCAAAAACATTTTTTTACATTTTTCATACTTTGAATGTATACAGATACAGACATTCTCTAACACTGATGGGCACTTTCCTATTCCTTGTTCCCTTGGCTTTTTTTGGCTTCAGCGTGACAGGGACTGATGCTGTTGTTTACTGATTACGACTGAATGTTCCATGCCCAAGTACAAATGAATGTTCATTATATGATACAACTTTCTTACAAAGCCATACTTTTGTAATTTTGGTTTCTCTTTTTTAGGGAAAACAATCTTTCATGTAATTGTATATTCATTACTCACTGCATGACGAAAGAGAAACAGACTGCAATGCGTGCTGGGAATAATATATATATATATATATATACGTATACCCCACTATAATAACTGTGAAAATTATTTAATTTGATTGTATTACTGTAATAAACTTGCAGTATAAACTTTTGATGTGTCTTTTATTAGACAGTTGGTCAAAAGTACCATGAGCTGCTTTTGCTTTGTTTCGCTTTGGTGTTTGATGACTCCAATGTGACTGCTCAGCCACAACCTCCAAAAATGTGATCAGAACATAATATTTTCCAGGCTTGCAATATCTAGCCGTGCTGACAGAGGATAGCCCAAGTGATGAAGTGAACCTACATCCCACAGACCTGCTGCAAGGTGGAGCTGAATCAGAAGAGGCTCATTAGGAGTGTGTGGTAATTGCTCTTAGAGATTTTTATCCTTTAGGCTTGAGCTCAGCTCACAGCAACTTAAGATAGAGCTGTTTATAGGATTACAGCAGTGCTGGCAAGCTCCTTCCCTGCCTAGGGTTTCTAACTCTGTAAAGAAAGAGGTCCCAGTGAGGCTTCCAGTGCCAACTCCAATTTGTCCTGTAAAAGCAGGTCATTGCTGAGGGTCCATGGGCAAATGTACACCTTGCACTCTCTGTGCCACCTCCCTCTGGTTAATAACCTGCTGACATCCGTGCAGAACCTGCTGACATCTGTGCAAGCTCCTCTGCTGCCTTGCCAAAATAAGCTACCCAAAATATTGCAGATGAAATCCTAACAGGACATGCACTCTACCACCAGTCAACAGCACACATACACACATAGATCTCCTCCACTAGTATGAACATGATTTAACCACAGGAGTTAGTACGTCAGCCTGCTGTTGCATACTAAGTCATTGGTTTCATGCAGAGAAGGGAATTGTTTCACTTTAAGACCAAAACTATATTATTCTATCATAGTGGGAGATTCAACTATTCCACGCTCAAGAACGCGGTCCCCAGAGATGCAGGCTTTCTGGCTTATTGGTTTCAGCCTTCCCTGTCCTTGAGAATGGGAAGCTGATCCAACTTCTCTTGTCCCCTGGCAGCTCTGCTGAGGCTGACCACCAGAACAGTAGAGAGTGGCTCTTGCAGCTGACGGAGAGCTGGGCTGACAGATCCATCAGAGCCAGACTCATCTAGCTATCAGTCTTTTTACAGCTGCAGTTAGTTGTAGCCCACACAGCAGCAAGCAGTAAGACAGGTATTTGAAGAGAAATATAAAGCGTGTGTTCCCTTATGCTGGGGAAGCATTTTCAGAATCACACGATGCAGTGACAGAAGGCCTGCCCACACCTCAGATAACCTCCCTGGGTGAGTTACCCCACGCAGAGAATCACAGAATGCATCCCACACAAGCCAGCAGCTGTCTGGCCTTCTGGAAAGACAAGGTTGCATTTTGTTGCACCACCACACTCAGAGAATGATAGGGACAACTGCATGCAGCCTGCAAGGGATTCAGCTCCCTAGACACCCACAGTTGTCTCTAGCACTTGGGAAGCTGCGCAGAAAAGAAGCCAAGTTTCTCTTGGGGTGACTCCAAGAGGCCGCTTGCATTGTAAAATCAATGGTAACATTCCAGACTAAGTTCCAATTCCAGCCCTCATAAAGTGTGTTCATATTCTGCTCTAGAGAAGTTTACTGCTAGTAGAAAAGCTGTCGCTGAATCCCATGAATACATACAGAGAGAAGGTCATACGTTGGCTATGCCCACCCATGTGATCAGATGGGCAGATTCTCACACAGAGCTGTAAGAGGGTGGCATGATTATCCTGGAGTTATCAGTCTGACAAAAGAAAATTTAGGAGGAATAAAAGAGAAAAGGAGTGGGAGAGGCAGTACAGCAAGATTCCTTCTGGGAAGCATCTCCTACAGTGAAACAGAAATAGGGAAATAGTGGAGAATCCCAAACTTCGATACAAGCCACGAAAAGGAAAAAGGAAAAGAAAAAAAAATGAAGTGCAGAAGCCAGCTACCCGACACTTTCTCCTAGAGCTGGGTTTCTGGTACAGAGTGTCAGGTATCAGTCTCAAACCTGAGCCAATACAACGTCCTTTCCATCCACATTCTGCCAGTTTAGAGGTCAGATGGTCTGTGTCTCATATGGAGAGATGTTTTAATGAAGACACTGTTAGATCTTGCTGCTCTTGCTTACCTTCTCCTTACACCTTCCCCTGACTGAGCAAGATGTGTCATAATGCTGTCACACCAGGGCAGGGATAGGGATGGGCCACGAGGGGGGTAGAGGCTGTGGTAATGGGAAGGAGCAACCAGGCAGGTGGTATACCTCCTTTCCACAGTTGCTTCTAACTTAAGTTGTTGAAGATGTTCTTTGGTGCAAAGTTAGCAGATTTGGTAATATGGTAAGGGTAAAGTCTTGTGAAATAGAAGAGGTTGACAAGCACTAGAAAAGAAAATAAGCACTAGAGTTGACTGTCTCTATTCCACCAAAAATGCCAATATTTGTTCAATTCTGATTTGAAATATAAATTCGAACTATCAGAATTGGCATGAACTATGTTTTACAGAGAAGAAAACTGATCCAGATCTATCAAAATACTTTTTAAATAATAGAATCATTTTTATGTTTTAATATTTTTCTTTCTGCTCACTTCTTTCTCCAGCTTTGGTCACATACTAAACATACAAGTTCCAACACTTATTTCTACAGGACCACACTGCTGGCTCTTCTCCATGTGGACCACTAAGTCCACACTCTGCTGTAACCAGCTTTTAGCCCATGAAAGAATTCCTGTGATCCTGCACAGCTTCATGACTTATCAACACAACCTTGCCAAAAGCTTTTTGAAAATCCACACACGTTACGTTCACTGTATCTCTTTTTTATACTCTACCCACTTAGAAACAATTCAATTTTTATGAAAGAATATTCTGCAGTAAAAAAAGGAAAAAAAGTTCTGACAGAGTGAGAATGAAAAAGCATTATGCATGAGAAGATTTTGATGATTCCTGCAAAGTCGTGCTTCCAGAAGTATCTCCCCAGGAGCAGAAGTACCACTCTGGGTAGAATGGAAGCCAATGGAGCAGATGAATACCTCACCATGGTATTACACCGGGCTAGCTGGTCTTTCCACTAAAGATTTGAAAACCTAGATTTTAGGTTTAAAAAATGTAGCAATACATACAAAGACCTGAAATCCTTATTATAGATAGGTCTGTCTCTGCTACTGGGATAAACAAAAGTTGGACAACCTTTCCTACTTCATATCAAAACTGTCCAGATGAAGAACACTATCATGTTTTGTTCACATTTTATGCAACACAATTAGACTCTCTTTGTGAAAGAAATACTTATAGGCTCTCGATCAATGTTGTTACAATGCTGAATCTGGAGAAACTGCTGTCACGGTAAGATTGAAGGGGAAATCTAGATAAAATTTTAGAAACTCTCCTGATTTTAAGGCTTTCACTGAAGCAGAAAATGAGCAACTATGGGACAAAAATAACTGCTCCACTGCCTGGAAAGTGTTAGGTGGTGACACTGTAACAGACTCTTTTTCGGAGTTTACAGGTCTTAGATGATGTTTTCTGCTGTGATGCATACATTTTCAGATACTGAACTTCCTATCAGTATAGACAATTGCTTAATCAAATCTTTTTTTCTAGGACTCCTTATGTTGGTAGAACTGAGCTTCAGTCAGTGATAACTACTGGCTTTGGCTTATTTCTGCACCAGATTGCATGGCACAGCTGCCCTGAATGGTGACAGACAGGGATAAAATTATATTCCATGCATAAACTGAGATTTGAGGAAAGGAAAAGAGAAGTGATAGGAAAAGCTCTCCTGAAATTAAATTTCTATTTAAAGACGTGTTCCTCAGCACTCAGAAATCCAGATGAACTCTGATGAACTTCAAGGCAAGGTAAGCAGCACTAACTGGGGTCAGGGAAGACAAGGAGACCTTCCTATACTAAATCATCCATCTGTCTTTTCACAGTTCCCAAATTCTGTAAGCAGACCTGTGCTTTGTGTTCTTTGGAGCACACGAACTAGTGTTTAGATGTAGAAGGTCCCTCCCACCGTGGCATGAGCATCCATTGCTCCATCATCCCTACATGGGCATAACGCAAAAAAACCTCTTTCCCCGCTCATTGGCTGCAAAAGCTGCAGCACAGTTAGTGAAATCACCGCCGTCCTTACATCTGTGCAAATGCTACTGATGATTACGACTATCTATTTCATTCATTCATTCATTCATCTGCTGACTGCGCGCCAAGCAAAATCAAAGCAGGGCAAAGGGGCGGCGCGAGATGGCGTCGGAGCGGCCACAAGATGGCGTCGCGAGCCCGTCGGCGGGGGCGCGCGGCGGCGGCCGCTGTCGGTGCTGAGAAGGCGCGCGGCCGTGTTGGCACGCGCCGCAGCCGTTACGATTCGCGGCCCCGCCCGGCCCTCAGCGGCTCAGTGATGGAGGTGGTGGAGGAGATGCAAACCCCGAAGTTACGGAGTTAGTAATTTTTCCGTGCTTCCTCTGTACTTCTATACTAGGCTTGCTCAGGGGAGGGGTCTTCACGTGGGAAGGGTCTTACTGGCCTATAGGTGTGATTTTTGGTGTTATAACGAAGGTAGTTTAGCTAAGGATACATGAACACAGGTTGCCCGGTGAGGCTGCGGATGCCCCCTCCCTGGCATTCCAGGCCAGGCTGCATGGGGCTGTGAGCAGCCTGGTCCAGAGGGAGCTGTGCCTGCCTACAGCAGGGGGTTGGAACTACATCACCTTAAAGGTCCCTTCTAACACAAACCAGCCTACCATTCTGTGATTCTGTGACCTTGAGTTTTCTTGCCAAGTTGGCAACGTCATCGAAGCATCCTCGCTGATGTTCTAAAGGTCTGTCGCTCTGGGATATCCCAGGTTAAAGGATACTAAGTGTTTATTCTTCTCATACCTGATACAATGTTAGCTCAGCTTTTAGAACTTGCCTTCAGCAGTAGAGCAGCAGCTGAGTCACCACCTCCTAGGATCACAGAGTGACTTGGGTTGGAAGGGACCTCAGGGCCCACCCAGCCCCAACCTCAGTTCAGGCTGCCCAGAGCCCATCCAACCTGACCTTGGGCAGCTCCAGGGATGGGGCATCCACAGCTCTGGGCAGCAGTGCCAGAGCCTCACCAACCCCTGAGAAAAACAATTTCCCCTAACATCTAATCTATCTATAAAAAATCTACCCTCTTTTAGCTTAAAACCGTTCCCCTCTGTCCTATCAGTATCAGAACATGCAATAAGTTGGTCTCCCTCCTGTTTATAAGCTCCCTCAAGTACTGGAGGGCTGCAGCATGGTCTCCCAGAGTCTCCTCCGTGCTAAACAAGCCCACCTCTCAGCATATCTCCATAGGAGAGGTACTCCAGCCCTCTGAACATCGTGGCCTCCTCTGGACCTGCTCCAACAGCTCCATATCCTTCCTGCACTGGGGACCCCGGGCCAGGACACAGTACTCCAGCTGGAGCCTTATGAAGGCAGAGTAGAGGGGAACAATCACCTCTCCCTGCTGCCACTCCTCTTTGGACGCAGCTCAGGATACAATTGGCCTTCTGGGCTGCAAGAGCACACTGCTGGCTTATGTCCAGCTTTTTGTCCATCAGAACCTCTAAATCCTTCTCAGTAGAGCTGTTCTCCATCTGTTTTTCTCTTAGTTCGCAAACATATCTGGGATTGCTCTGACTCAGGTGCAGTACTTTGCAGTTGGCCTTATTGAACTTCATTTCTCCCTCTCTGAACAGGAGGCTGGTGGGACAGGACATGAAGGAAAACATTTCCATTCTGGTGGAAACTTTGTAGAAGGACAGGAAGGCTGCTTGTGTGCCTGTATAACTGTCACGGAAAGAAAAAGTACTGCTGAGGAGGCTGATACCCATCAGGAACAATGAAAGGTATTGCCAAAGATGCATTTATTTGTGTTTCTGGCACATTTGATTAAATCTCATATGGTTCCCTAGACAGTGGCAGCAAGCCTTACTGCTTGATAGCTAACAAAAATCAGTATAGCTTTCTGGAGCTATAGCCCTTTAATCTGAGGGTCTAACCCTTTATATTTACTTCTGTCTGCCTCAACCTAATCAGCAAACCCTCCAAACCAATAAGTTAAAAATCAGCTTTATATGCAAAGCCTAGAATAAAACATCTGTATACATCTCGGAAGTCTTCACAACCTCCTGTTTTATTAGTATCTCCAAAATAACTTTCCTTTCCTGACTAATTCAGCCAGAAGCACTCAGATAATCCTCATAGGACTGTTATGTGTATTTCCAATTAAGCAATTTATAAGCACTGTCTGCAAAGAGCTTTTTGTTCTTAAGAAAATTATTTCTTCATTAAGAACAAAACAAGTCTTTTTTTTCCCCTGCTTTATTCCGAAAGCCCTTGTGCCCCCTTCACATATGGTTTAAGTACTGAGCTATGTAGGAGGAGATTAATCATCTTGTATCCCAACAAGCAGGCAAGGCATGGCAGCTGGGTCAGCCTCACAGGGAATAGGCTTTTCTGTGTTTGTTTTCGGAGAGAAGTCGAGCAGACAGGCTCTTACTTTCAAGCTACTGCCTTTGCCAGAGGCAACCCACACAATCGTGAACCCTTCTGGAGTCTGACTCATGTAGAACTGCCATAGATAAAATGAAGACAGGCAAGAGGGAAAAAAAAATCTCATTCACATCCAGCTAATGAGTAGAATTTCCAAATTGCCTCCTGTTTTACAGGCTGTGTACCTTAATTAGATGAATCACAGAGGATAGAAAACACAGGCCAAGGAGCTCATAAGAGTCCACTTCATTCTTTTACACTAGCAGCATTATCTGCCTCCCCATGAGGAAAGGATGTCCCTCCATTTTCTCAGACAACAAAGTCTTCTGGCAAGAGGCACGAGCTAGTGTGGAAAATAAGAGCAGAAATGATGTATGACTGACTTGAGCTATATGCACATGCACTTTATTCCTTTTCCTCTCCCAGAGTCTAACCGTTAACATCAGTTTCTGTAAAGACATTTACCAGCCTGCTTTCTGGTTGAGGTCAGGTCCACGACAAAACAATATGAGAGGCACTGAGCAGCAACTCAGAGAACTAAGCTCAAAGATGACCACCTGCATGTGTTAGGAATTGACCCACAAGAAATCTCTCTGATGTGATCACAGGAAGACAGCATGAGCCTTGGGCACTCCAGGGACCCTCGAGGAGAAAGTGCATGTTAGTGTAATAGATAAATTGTATTCCCTTCATCTTTCTGTAGGACAGATTAGAATGAGGCAGGCTAACAGTCCCTGAATGCTTGAGATTGACACCTGGTGTCAGTTTGCAATATGCAGACATGGAATAACAAATAAAACATAACTGGTACAGTTTGTAAACAGATAACCTGTAGAGGTAGACAAGGAACAAACACATTGTGTTGGGTAAAACTATATCCAGCAGCACTGTCTGTTTCTCCCAGAACTGGGGAGATAGTGGTGGTTCAACTGCGTAGTTCAGTGAAGAGGAAGTGTTTTCACAATGAGTTTAAAACTTAGTGATTTCTTTCTCAGTCTCCATATATCATGACATGCTCACTAACACCAATTACTGGATCTGTTTACTGAGTAGTTTTTTTCTAGCAGCACAACAAAGAAATGTGTGCTTGTAGTTCTCACAGCAAGTCCAGTGGCACAGTGTATTTTGGTTATTCTGGGTTTATGATGTCTGTTGCTTTCTTAGAGGTTTTGACAAGAGACTTTAAGGAAGATAGGGTAAGCATGTCATTGCACATGGCTCCTGGAACAGAGAAAACTCCATTGGCAAATGGGGAGCCACTGATCTATAGGGTGAAAAAATTAAAAACAAAAAAATGGAGACATATTTCTGCCATGGCAGCTTGAAAAAAAAGAAAAGGATGGAGTGAAAAGCTAATCACACTTGGTGCTCAGAGTCAGTAATGTTGTGAGAATGAAATGCAAAGTAAGGGACAGAAATAAATAAGGAAGTTGATAAAGGGACTATGGAATGCAGAGGTGTGGAAATAAGGCCAGAGTTGGAAACCAAGGATGAGGAGCAAAAAGTAATTGTTGATGATATGAACACAATGCAGGGTATGGGGTTGATCTAGAAATTGTGCTTTGTGTTGACTGCAGTGTCAGAGGTCAGAAAGGGGAAAATAATGTTAGGCAGGAGATAAAGTGAAAGTGGGAAAGAGTACAATCAGCCCTGAGTCTTGGAAACACTGCAAAAGGAGAACCGTTGGTGCTTAGATATTTAGTGCAAAGACAGTACAGACAACGATCAGAACTGCCTAGTTATTTACCTGAAGGAAAGGGGACATGGCAGAATCCTAGCTGTAACAAAATAAAGGGAATAAATAAGAGGGCACAGTCAGGGAGAAAGATCAGGATTTAATTTTGTTTGGTGTTCAGTCAGCAAGAGATGTGAGGGTGGTAATATTGCCAAAGAAAAGCTAAGTTGAAGGAAATAGATTAGGAGCAGTGAGTCAGCTATGTGAGTTCATGGTTGCACAACTGATAACTGAAGCTGCAGAAGAGTGAGAATTGTCTGAAGTTCCAAGGGGGCATTTCTTTCTGGGCTTTACAGCTCAGAGTCCCGTAGAACATACAAAGTTCAACAACACTTTGTCATCAGAGACCTGCATGAGGAGAAGGGAGCTGCAGTGGCCAGGGGCTGACAGAATGTTCTTGGGACAGAGACACAGACTTGAGAGAAAATCCTTCTTGAATTGGAGACGTCACCTCTCAGGGGGATCTTCTGTGAGTACAAGTTTAGGACTTGTGCATCAGCCTTCTGTAGCCAATCTATGAATTACCTATGGGTGATACATAACAAAGCACTAACTATGGAGGCAGTAGTCTGTCTACAATTGAACTGATTAGATTTTTTTTTTTTTTTTTTTTTTTTAAAGCTTATCTTTGCTTTCCTATAGTACTACTACAAATCCCATGTGGTATCCAAATACATTTTTCTCCTCTTATTCAAGCTTTTGTGGAAGGGGAACCACAATCTGATTCTTACGTACCTGCCTTAGTTTCTGAGGTAGCAAACATGCTCCTCTGTTGCTCTGGAAACTAGCTTTACATGCACTGTTTCATCTACCCCTTAATTCTTCCACTGGGGCACTAAATCTGGACTAAGCTGAAATACTAGGACAATAATTCTTAATCCACTGTGGAACATTAACTGAGTGTTAAGACAGCTATTTGCTGTATATTATGAACGTGGCTCCATTTCATTTCCTCTCTGGAGATGCTGATTCACTGATGGAGTGATGTTCTTCCAGGCAGGAAAGGATTAAATAGAGACAACAGACTCAAAAGTAATAAATAAAGCTGTAGAAGCAAAATTGCCTGATATTGTATTAGTTTAGAAGTGCTATGCAGTCATGTCATCAGAGCTGTGCTGTGATGCACACATGGAAGGTTGCAGAGTTGAGGCTGTGTCCTTAATGTTGTACTAGGGTAGTCCATGAGGTTACAGAGTTTGCAGCTGGGTATTTTGCACTGCAGCCTAGCACTGGGAAGGAGGTAGACATCTATTGAGCTACAGCGCAGTGTCTCATTTTTATTCTCTCTTAACTGTATTACAGTAAAAATGTTCTTGAAAGGAACACAAGTGCTATTTCCCCTGAATCCCAAATGCAAAACTGAGGTGCTGGAGAAGAATATGGTCCTTTCCTTACAAGAAGCTGTGTTGTTGCAGTGTTAACAAAGCAGCATGCTTGCCTCTTTTCTCCTGAGAAAACAAATATAGGAAGCTGTGATTGCTAGCAAGTTATGA
Organism: Lagopus muta; assembly: GCF_023343835.1. NCBI lineage: Eukaryota > Metazoa > Chordata > Aves > Galliformes > Phasianidae > Lagopus > Lagopus muta. Next base: position 100,429,807 of record NC_064434.1, read on the forward strand.
GTGGGTTTGAGTTTGAGTCTTCTGTCTGTGCAGAAGTCCACAAAAATCCTCTGCCTCTGTGTCTGGGATCTACAGTCTACTTCACCTAATTCAAACTGTTAGCATGCTAAATAAGACTGGAAAGAGGAGTTAATCTTTATTCCTATGCAAAATCAGTGAGGCAGAATGCTGAGTTTGATTTTCATAGTATGTTGTGTGGCTATAAGAGAGAGATCAAGCCTCCAAGACAGGCTGTGGATGTGACCTGCCCTCTGTGGCAGCTGAGTTCTCCCAGTCCTGGAGCACACACCTCTATGTCTCGCTCTTTTCTTCTGCTGTGTGTGCTGGTACCTCACAGCATAGCTGCCCTTGCTGCACACTTTGAGGAGCCAGAGTCTCACAGCAGGGTCACAGTTGACATTCTTAGCGCATTCTTTTCATTTCTTCCCCCTGGCATAGCAATTGATATTCCACACACTGCTGCCTCATTTCTGGTCAGGCTATTCTTTACAATCTATTTTTAAGGTTTCCCCCAAACTTGCCTAGTAAGAGCTTTTGTGTAATTGCTCATTGGGATTTGCATTTCAGCACAGCATTAGGTCTTGGATCTGGCTGCAGTCTTGCCTCACCTCAGCTAATTTAAACTGAATGATCCAATGGCAGGAATGCACTTGTTTTAATTCTCAGAGCGTTATCATTCTCAATCGATTTATTTTATTGCATTTTATTTCCACTTTTAGTAATTCTGTGGTTTCTGCAGTAGGTCTTCAGAGCTCTCCTCCTAATTGAAGAGGGGCACAGTATCTGTTAGAAGAATTTTTGGTGTATTTTCTGAGTACTTTTCATGTTTTCCAGGTTTTGTAGGTCTGACTTATTTGTGACTGGTGGTGCCAGCTACGTGGTTCTCATTTCTTTTCCTCCTTTGTGTATTTCTTATTTCCTTTCCTCCTTTTTTTATCTGTTTTAAATTTTCTTCTGTGATTGATAAGTTTGTGTATCTTCCTCTTAAAAGACTCACGAGTCATCAGTTCCACCAATGTCATTGGATTTAGGTAGGAATGATGACAGTCTGAACCATATTTGCGTTCCAGAAGCAAGCTTTAAAGTTTCTCTCTGTACTTGAATCTTGAATTCCCTGGTTTAAATTCATTTCTGGATGGCCAGACTAAAGTCTTTTCTTCACTCCTCCCCCTGGGTAAATAATTCTCTCTTTTTTTGCTTCCTTTTTTTTTTCCCTTTTCTGTGAGGGTTATCTATTTGTAAAGATGTTCCTTGATGCTCTGTCTGCTCTTCCCTCTGGTCATTTTAGAAGGCTCCTTTTTTTAACTATTGCTCACATTATGATTGCATGCAGTTGACATCTAAAACTCCTGCTGTCATTCTTACCTATGGAGTCTTAACTTGTCCAGGCTAGTCTGTTCTTTTTAATCTTTCCCCACTTGCTCCCTTGCTCCAAAAGGTTTTTTATTTGAATCTGGCAGGTACTGTTCCTCAAGTTCAAGCTCTTGTGATCCTGTCTGCCCATCTGCCAGCATCCATAACCTTTTCCTTATAAATTGTTCTTAGCATTTTGCCAAGATATCATAATAGGAACAAAATGGGAAGAGGTGCAGATGCTAATCACAGTTATTGAATCAGCTGGGTAGTGATCCTCAGCTTCATCTCCTGCCATAATGTGCTTGATATGCTATCTTTATGGTCTCTTCCTATGAGTATAAAAATGACCTTTGGATTATTTTGTTACAATTTTAAGAACTCCTATGGTATATAGGTGATCTTACTGCCTTACTTGGGAAGTTTAATGACCTGAGTACCACTGGCCTTTCTCTCTGATGATAAGTGGAAGGAGAAGTAAGCTGCAGTCTCATCATCTCCTTGGGTGATCACAGCCACTTTTTTTCTGTAGTTATGAGCCCATTTGAATCTCTCTCTCCTAGTAAATAAAGCAAAATAACTTGGCAAGGCACAGCTAAAGACACGTGGCTACCAAAGCAAGGTGGCTGTGTCCAGGCTGCCTACAGGGAATGATCTGTAGCTTGTGTCAGCATCTCAGATAAGGAAGAATATCAGCGGGCACAGGCCTGACTTATGCTACTTAACAGTATTTAGAGGCCCCCTGTTTCAGGCCTGTGTCCAGGCCAAGACATTATGTCCTTTGGTAAGGTGTATATTGTGCTACATTTGTTCATTTTTCTCTGATATGTCCATTGGAGACGAGAAAGAAGTTCAATGCCTTTTGTGTGCATCATTCTATAGGACTGAAGGTAAAGGGAGTAATGCTGCAGTGAGATATGATTAGGCTCTGTGCTGCTATGAGAGGAGGCAGACAGTGCAGAGGTATCTAAATTGTTTTATAACTGTCTGTCAGTCATCGCTTTCTCTGCAGCTGAAGTTAGCAGAGAAAAATAGCAGAGAAATTTCCTCTCTCAGAAATTTCATCTGAAATTAGCAATTCAGCACACAGGAAAATTGGAGTCAGGCAAATATCTTGATTTTTAAGATATTTACAAACAAGATGGTACTTTCTTTTGGAAGTTGTACTTCTTGCGGGCTTTGTAAGAAGCAACATCTCCAGTATCAAGTAAGCTACTTTTGCCGTATCCAGGAACACATGAACTGGGCGAGTCATACACTCTGATTTTAATTTGGATGTCCTCAGCAGGATCTAGTTAGAATCTGGCAGCTGAATTCCTGCCTGGTGACATATGCAGCAAACCTTCTCCAGTCCTCCAGCATCTCAGTGCCAGCTCATCTGCTGGACTGTGTGCAGCTCCATCCACCCACAGCTGGCAGCTTCTGCCAAGCAGGGCAGAGCACTGCTGTGTGGGGAGTGGGGAGCAGGGCCAGCGAGCAGGTAAAGCAGATAAAGAGGGCAAAAACTGGAGACTGTTCTAGGGCTTGACATCAGTGGAAGGAAAGAACTGTAGGAAGGGAGAAAAAGCAGGGAGGAAGCAGAACCAGAATTATACAACTCTATGTCTGTACTTTCTTCATTATAGAAGCAGTCAGGCTTTCCTGACAAATATCTGTATTACCTGGTGATTAAGTACGTATCCTATATCACTCAAGTTTGCTCATTGAGTTTCTCCCTTATGTGATTGATCCATAAGGATGATAACAGACATCTACTGCTACCAGTTACTTATTAGCACACAGTACAGAGGTTTGTACTGGGGACCTAAAAGGTTTCGGTTCCATTTGGAGGTCACTAGGGTTGCATATAATATCATTTATTTTCTATTGGGAAGTGGGAAGTAACTTAATTTCAATGAAATGCCAGGTACGTAAATTAAACCTGGCCAGAAATATAGATTTCTATCCAGCTGAAAATGTTAACAATTGCCATCTGCCTTGAGACAAAAGAAAAAAACTTACTGTATTTGTGTGGAAGTGTGATAGAACAAAGTGCCCTTCTCTTGCTTTGTCATCTGTCATAATTCGTGAGCTATGAGTCATCAAAGAGTTAACAGTTATAAAGAAAACGAGGTGAGCAAAGCTTACATGGAAGGGTGACTCTGATCTTACAGATAGCATGAGCCAGAGCTTAACCCAAGATTAACATGCTGTACAAACTAATTAAAAGAAACAAATGTAAGGAAGCTAGTTCTGCTCTTTAGCAGGTCATTTAACATACATTTAATGCAACTGCCAGTGCAATTCCTATCATGGAAAGAAATCTCACTAAAAAATGCATCACCTCTTCACACACATGTCAACCAAGGAAAGAGTGTGCTTCTACCAGTGAATCTGAAGTTACTCACATGCAGAGCAGAGATCAGGTGTATTTCAGAATGCAGTCACTGTTGCTTTTATCTAAGTTTATACTTTCACTTGGAGAAATATCCTTAACTAATGAAGAAGAATGGACTGCTGTAAACCTTTTGATACACAGTAGAGCAGCATGATTCCCATATTTCACCTGGAAGACCTGACTAACTGAGGTAGCTTAGAAGTTCTGTGCCCCATATTGATGGGTGACAATTTAAAGGGGACATCTGAAGTAATAAGAGCTCCAAACTCATATTCCTCCACCCCCTTTTTTTTTACTTACAGACTCTTGTAACCAATGGTTGTATGTTCTTAGGCTGACAATCTCCTTGAGTCTTGCTACTGAGTTGAAGTTCAGATAAAAGGAATCTCTGAAAGCAAATACTTTTTGAAACTGTAAAAATATAAAATGAAAAAAAACCCTATATTGTGTTTATAAATCATGACATCATCATATTATTATTATTCTCTTGGAGCAGTTTATGGAGCAGTAAAGGCAGAATTCTGTATAGAGATGAAAGTCAATATCTGTCTCCATCCCTGAACCAACATTAGAAGGAAATATTGCTAGATGTTGCAAACTAGGAAGGAAAGGACGAATATTAACTAGAGTCTTTTTCCATATTATAGTCTCATGTAACAGAACAAACAACTATATAGACCATCTTTGTATTCTAATAGAATTTTTACAAAGCAATAAAAAGGCAGACATTCCTAAATATTTGGGAGGATAACACTGGAGATGTCTTTAGAGTCAGTGCTCTTCCTCTGCAAGGTGAGGAACTATAATAAAACACATTTGAATAAAAAGCAGGGACAGGAAGAATACCAATGTTTTCATTTGCATTTTAAAATGCACTCGTAGGGAGCTGCACAAGGTCAGCAAACCTTTTCTTATTTATGATCCACGAGGCAGTGTCTATGTGTCCATTCATTCTGCATAGATTTTCCAGGGCTGACTTGAAACTTGATGGTCTTAGTGAACTTCATTCAGGCCCATGACCTGAATTGGAATAAGATATGAAGGTGGCTGTTTAGCATACTACATTTTGTTCAGTGTCTGGTACAGCCAGGAGGTGGCACTGGAAGTCTAGTTTACTGCCTGTGAAGCTCAGGTTCTAGGTATTTTTTTTTTTTGAGCACACATATTCTTTGTGTGCACACCCTTCCAAACATTTGCTTTTGCCCACAACAGCAAGTGAATGAAAATGCATAGTTAGAGTGATTGTTTGATAAGTAGTAGTGGAATATTCCCTCTCCTTTCTCCTCTTGCTTATTCCTTAGCACTCATAATTGGAGATTTAGTAACTATTTTGTGTTCACTTATCTGGTGAAGTGATTGAGGACAAATAGTGTTGTTTGTCCTCACCAGGAGGAACTGAATGGGAATTCCTATTGAGTGGAATCCAGTATCCAGTATCATAATCCAGTATCATAATGAATCCAGTATCATAATGAATAATTCTGTAAGCAGAGAAAAACCATGGGAGAATGCAGCACAAATGAACAAAGTGAGCACTTTCTGTATCAGGTCAAGTTTACAGTCTATGTCTTCTAAAATAAACAGCTTTGGGTTGGGACAGCACACGAAGGGAGATTGTTGGGGAAAAAGCAGATGTTGCGCAGAAGTATGGCAAATAATTTGGTAGTCTAAACTGTGTCTGCATGGGGAATGACTATTAAATAAGCAAAAGGCTTCAGCAGAATCTTTTTTCTAAGAGCTACTAGCTGCTGGCTAGTAACAACAGCAACAACAAAAGCATATGTATAGAAGTAAGTCCCAAATATCTGTGTGTTAGGTTTATCAGGCTGCTGCAACCCCAGGGTAGGTATTGCTGCCTCTACAAAACAAGGCACATACTGTCCTTTGCCTCTCAAGCAGATTTTCCTATGTCCCCTTACTGGCAGCTTACTGGCAGCTGTAAATGGGAAGATGGAAGAAGGGCAAGGGAAGAATATAGTAAGCTTTGTCTTAGGGTTTGATTACCTTTAAGAAAAGGCAGGAATATTGTCAATCTTGGTGTTCTGAGGGACTTGAAAAACGGATAGCTGACTGAAAATCATCAGCTCACCCAGTTAAACAAGACTGCAAGAGGAACAGATGATGCAGAGGTTTTTTAATACAACCAAACACAAAGAGAAGCGTGCCTCAGGGAGGCAGACAGCAAGAAGAGGTGAGAGGAATCTATTCACAGAAAGTACTGAAGTTACTGTATTCTAAACTTTGATTTATTGGCCACCCAGAGAGGCTGTGGAGCCTCCTTCTCAGGAGACACTCAAGACCCTCCTGGACAACCTACTGTAGGGAACCTGCTTTAGCAGAAGGTTGGTCTATATAGAGGTCCCTCCAGAGGTCCCTTACAACCCCTACAGCTTTGTGATTCTGATTCTTTGATTTCAAAGCAGCAATGTATGGTCGAACCTGCTTCTAAATGGATGCAGTTACCAAAGTGGAAAACACAGATAGAAGGAGATGTGGTATCCTCTCCACAGTCCTGCATCTCGGGATAGTTATTCCTAGAACTGGTCAGAGGAGGGAGAGAAACTGTGTTTCTTCCAATCTTTCTGCTAATGGCTCCATTGTGTTTAAAAATTCTAAGGCTAACAATAAGCTGGGAAGAAATCATGAGAATATCACTGATATTTCCCTCAAACTTCTTAAGTTTCAGCCTACTTATAGATTGCACATATATCCTGAATGCTACTGCAGGCTGTGCACCCAAGACAGATAACGACTCCGCTCTGGACAGAACTGCACAGGTGAGAGAAGAAGTCACCTGCCATGTCCCTTCTTATCTCTGACTGCTCTGCTAACACCGGTTGCAGAGATGGCATCTGAAAGGCCAACTTGTGCCCACAGACAACTTAAAATGAGGGCAAGTAGAACAAGCAGCCACACAGACTGCAGAGATTCTTGTAATTTCCCATCACTCCTGACAAGACTGGAGTTAAACTGGTATCTACCACTGAAGGACTCCATACCTTATGGTCCCTTCTCTGAACTTTGGAAACACATCTGTGCGTGGTACTAGAAGTCCTTTCACATCCGACTGAGGACTGCAGCTGCCAGGTGGTCTTGCATTGCTCTAAGCATCTGGGTCCAAACCTCTCATGGAATGACATTTGGATTGGAAATGCTATTTTGACTCCTCTTTTTTTTTCAGTTACCACAGCCTCGAGGATGATGGCTTGTAATAGCTGGAATATTTCAAAACTGCACCAAGCTCTGTGCTGACAAAACAGCAATTTGTATGTGCTCGGTACTTCTGGCTAATCTCAGCACAGAGTTCACATGCTGAATGAATCTTTTCTTTCGTCATTCATTGTATTGACTTGAGGTCATGCTCCACTGATACTTGCAAACAGCACCCGTCTCTGTCAGTCACAGCCATGCACAAAAAGGCCTTGAAAGGAATTAACTACATCTAATAGACATACTCAGCTCACACACAGCCCCTCAGGATGGACATGAGAGCATTAGGGTCTGATGTGAAGTGGCAGGAGGAGGGAATAGGGGTAAAAAATAGGAATGCTAGTGTTTGAAATGGTATCATACATATGTCATGGCACAGATATTTAATTTGAGGCTTTTTCTGAGAGATCTGCAAAACCCAGTAGTTATGGCAAAGCTAACTTACTTTGTTTTGTATGGTGACAGTTAAAAAAGATGAAGTGACAGTTTGCAGTCCTGTGAACCGAGCTCAGTAGTGTGGATCACTTCAAGAGAGAAAAGTGGTGACTGGATTTAGTTCAAAGCTGTAAGAAAATTCAGATCAGACCAATAACACAAGTAATAAAAGTGCTTTGCTTCTTGATGAAAAATGAATACGGCAGCAATAAAGGTGCTAATCACTGGGAGTCACATCGTTGATGAGCAAGGTCACATAAATGTGATCAAGAAAGTGATAAAGTCATTTGTGCAACTGATATCAAATCAGAAATCCATTCTTCCTTCTTCTTTCTCCTTTCTTTCTTTTCTTTTTCATTCCAGAAACTTCAGGAGATTTCTTCACTGGGATTGGGAGCAACTCTACATCTGATTAGCAGGAATACATAAATTAGCAACACCCAATTCTTCATTTATCTTCTTATCCCAAAATCACTAAGTACTTTACTGAACATCTGATAAAGCCTCACTGCATTTGTGCTGCAGAAAAAAAGGTTACTTTCATTTCATGGACCAACAAATTGAGGCTGTGGGAGGAACTACTGAAGATCACTACAGGCAATGCTTGACCTAAGACAGGAACTCAGTACTTTCAGCTTTCATATACAGCTCCCTGAATAATGCTTTTCCTTGCTAATGAGAAAATCTGTGCATTCCAAAGAGAATATCGGGATGCTCTGACTTTTGCTTTGCCTCCCAGAATAGGCATACTAGGCTGACTGACTTTGCTGTGTTACTAATTTTACCCATCTGTACACAGAATGATCAAGAACTGCTTTATAAAAATATTAACGCTGAGTCATATACCAATAAAACAAACAAATTCACTCTGGCAGCTGCAATAGTGAATTTAACTTACTCTTGCTGTGTTTAGGCATAATGTGGCATATGGTACTGTGGTGATTTCAGTTCATTTCAGAGTTTCTTTTTGACATACCATTAAGTTTCATCATCTCTCAAATAGAGTTACTGGAAGAGCAAATATAAGTCTTTCAATATGCTACAAACAAGGGATTGTGCATGTCTGCCTGACCCATGTAAATCCATCTATGAGCACTGCTAGAAAAATGAACGGGTGTTGTAAACTTCTAAATTAAATCTATGCAAAGATCTCTGCATCTCTAATGGGTAAAGGCAAGCAAACAGTGTTTTCCAGAGATTGAGGCAGATGTGTGGATCTCCTCCTGACTCTCTAGTTTGAGACTGTCTGTGTTGAGAGTCTTTAAAGCACAGGTTCTACCTCAGTTTTCCCATACATTCAGCAAGATGCAGCCTTTTCACTGACAATAACTATGAGATGTTAAAGTGAAAAGTGACACGTTAAACAGGAGATAAGATTGTTTTACCGATTTCAGTCACAAATTAAAAGACCGTAATTTCTTTTGAGAAATATGCCATTTTTAAAAATTACAGACAGGAAAGTGAATGGACATTTTTACAAGCCAGAATGCTAAGTGCCCAATAGCACAGTATTACTATGGATTCTGGAAAACAAAGGTATCTGGTGTTGTAGCGTGAGAGCTGCATTGACTATCTGACCATCAGTAAGTTGCTAGTGCTCAGATGGTGTGTTATTCACATAGTATGGACCTTGCTCGTGTCTGACTCATATCTCCTGCATTTTCAGAGCATCACAGGATCATTACAGTTGGAACAGACCTCTAAGATCATCTTGTCGGGCCATCAGCTCATCATTGGAGATTTGCATGGCTTATCCTTCTGGACGCCAAGGTACTGAGTGCCCTGTATGTTGCTCTGTGTAGGGGTCTGGGATCAAACATCAGGGAGCAGTGCCAGAGCTTCCAGACATCCATATGTCAGAGAGTGCTCAGCTCTTGGGATACAAGGTGGATTTTTCTTCTTCCAGCAGTTAAAAGGGAAAAGAAAAAAAAAAAAGAAAAAAAAAAAAAGGAAAGGAATAAACAAATCCCTAGAATGTGAGTCAGAGTAAGAAAAGTGAAAAGCTGTAGCTTGAGAAGAATGGACTTTTCATTTCATCTCATCATTATTTTTAATAGCCCTGCATCCTATTTCATATTTTATGGCTTGTAATCTTTAAATCATGATAGGGAAACATCCAGACTCTGAACTGAGGATGACAGAAAGCTGACGTCAGTGAAAGTGAAGTGAGTAGACTTTCACTAGACAAGGTTCTTGAGATTCAGTGTGAAGAAGGATTTTTATTTACACCAGAATTGCATGATATTTCATGAATAGCTGTTTGGATAGATTTGGACAGTAATCCAGTCAAAATCCCCAAGGTCTGCAGGGCAACTGTACTTTAAGGCAAGGAAAGTGGCCCCCAAAGGGCAATGATTCCCCACAGAAAGACAAAGTAAGCATTAGACAATGAAGGCTGCTTCGTGGTGTCAGACCAGCACCTTAGAAACTGACTGTCATTAATGGGCAGATTCCCTTACTTACAGCTTTTGCTGATGTGAAGTGGCATCTTAACATTAGGATAATTCTGCTGACATTTCCAGACCTGCTTCTGGAGATGGTATTGAAGTATTCAGAGTGGAGCCAGTGAAACAAAGGTCAGGTTTTAGGAGGTGTAAGAGAAAAATGTGACACCAGGGCACTGCAGGTTAAACAAGTATCGTGGTTTTGACTGGGATAGAGTTAGTGTTCTTCATGGTATTTCGTATGGTGTTGTGTTTTGGGTTTGGAATGAAAATAATGTTGATCTGGATTCAGTGAAGAACATCACCATCAGGTGGATCAAGCTGCTAGAACTGAAGTGGCTCAGCTGATTAATCTATGGACAGACTAGGAATGGATGGCTAGATTATTGTCTTACTGCATCTATATATATTATCAGTAGAAACTTGTTCTTTAAATTAGGCAAAAATTTGTCAAAATGTGCAAAATATTGCTTATCCCACTAAAATCGGAGTTATGTGCTGAGGGCTCACAGCCCTTTCTTCAACTTCTACAAAAGTAGTTCTATTATTTATAAGTGTGTTCGTAGGAATGTATTCTCATTGCACACATTCTGCCTGCCACAACTACCTGCTTCTTGAGCAAGCTAAATGTGGAAGCACGTTCTAATGGTTGAGCTGACCTTTATTTTCTGTTCTGCAACAGTATGGGTAAAGCAGGAAAAATTGCATCCAGCTGAGTTGGCCCATAGGGAAACCAGACCAAGAGACTTTAATTTGGGATTTCAATTGTGTGTTGCAGAGAAACTTGTTTGTCTTAACTTCTGAAAAGTGTGACTGAATTTAGCCTTAAAAGATCCCATCGGGATGAGGAATAAAATGATTTCTATTAGAAAATGTCAAAATATTTGCAATTTTTCTTTCTTTTTTTTTTCCTTTTTGCTATAAATGACTGTCCCAGATGCATTCAGACTTCACTAGTAGCCCAGGTTATACCATGATATTGCATCTTTCTGCATCTTTTCCTCCAGGTTTGTTGCTTGGTTGTAGAGTTAAAATTTGCCATATATCACAGCATACCACAGATTGGAGGTAGGGCATCTGCAGGAGAGAAGCTATGATGATCCTGTACCAGCAACAGTACCACTAACTGTGTGGTCCTGAAACCTTGCACAATTGGGAAACATGAAGGTCAAACCCTGGTAGCAGTGGGATAAAATTGTGGAAGCCTTCAGCTATGGATTGCCTTATTGCCCAGCTGTTTGTAAAGCAAACGAGCTTGTCTAATTAATTTAAAAAAAAAAAAAAAAAAGTTGGTCAATTAATTGGACTTAAATCTTTGGATGATTAATATTGACCTAAGCCTCCAGACGTATGGGCAACAGCTCTCCTTTCTGCACAGGATAAACAAAGGGTCTTATTATCAGGCTGTGCTAGCTCAGAAGAGGAGGAACATTGGTTGGGAAGCTGCATCTTTTCACTAGGAGGGCAGTATGCTGATGGAAGATCCACTGAGGCAGTGGCTGACTGCCACAGAATCTCATTTCCTCAGGAGGATCTCAGAGGAGAGACTTTTTACAATGATGGACAAGCTTTAAATAAGTCTTGCTGTAATGTATGCAAAATCACAGAATCACAGAATGGCCAGTGTTGGAAGGGACCTCAAGGATTATCAATCTCCAACCCCCAACCTCCAAAACCCAACCTCCAACAATCACCTCCCCGTCCCTGCTGGTCACCCCTCTTCTGATGGAGCCCGGAATGCCATTTGCTTTACGAGCTGCAAGGGCACACTGCTGGCTCACGTTAAGTTTTTCATCTATCAGGACCCCCAGGTCCTTCTGTGCAGGGCTGCTCTCAAGGACCGATCCTTCCAGTCTTTATGGATGCCTGGGATTCCTCTGCCCAAGTGCAAAACTCTGCACTTTGCTGTGTTGAACCTCATCAGGTTCACCCAGGCCCACCTTTCAAGCCTGTCAAGGTCCGTCTGAATGGCATCCCTTCCTTCTACCGTGTCAACTGCACCTGCGTGGTGTCGTCAGCAAACCTGCTGAGGGTGCACTTGATTCTGTCATCGATGTCACTGATAAAGATGTTACAGAGCACTGGTCCAAGACAGACCCCTGCGGGACGCCGCTCATTACCGGCCTCCACCTGGACATAGAGCCATTGATGACCACCCTCTGTCTGCTGCCTTTCAACAATTTCTTATCCATCGAGTGGTCCACCCATCAAATCCACATCCCTACAATTTGGAGATAAGGATGTGGTGGGGGACCATGTCAAAGGCCTTGCTCAAGTCCAGAAGTGAAACCTAAATGAAACCTCAACTCCAAAATGAACTTAAATTCCCTTCTTCTCGCATACTTATTCATACTCACTTTAGACTTTTCCCCAATTCCCTTCTCTCACAGTGGAATTCCTTTTAAAAAGGAGAATGAGAGTTCATTCTCAATGGTCTTGGTAATGTGAGAATTTTATTCATGATGATCTGGACAAATGAGACCTTGAACTATGCGAAAACCATCATTTCATGTATTGCTCAATTTTTCATAACTGTAAGACCATCAAGAAAGTGTTAGATCGTGCCCTGCACAGGTATATCGTCATTCCCCACTTGACCATGGGGCAATTTTTTCATGTGCCAGATTTACTACTCAGTGCTGTTGTTGGAGGAGAAGTCAGAGCTGCTCCAGTTCTGATCTCAGCTGTTCACAGAGAAACGCATTTTCAGTTCTGAAAAATAAAGTAAAAAAAAAAAAAGAATACTTTACTAGCCACAAACACTCCCCAAAGAGCAGTAAATAGCACAAAAATACCAAGGTCAGTATTTATAACTAATGTCAAAACTGACCAAATAAGTCGCCGAGAACACTTCTCTTGAAAGTATCCTGTCCTCACACCAACCAAAAGCAATCCATCTGATTGCACTTGATGTGACAGCTCCCTTGTGACAGCTGGGTGCAGCTCTGGCAGTAACCTCTAGAAAGTATGTAATGCATGGGCACTTTGGAAAACAGCACCATGCAGGGGGGCACTCTGGTGGAACACAGACATTTGGAAAATGCTCCCATCACTACCCACAGCTTCAAGTCTCCGCAGAATTTTTCTCTAATACGTGAGCTGAAAACATACTTCAAACATACATCAGCATCTTTCCATTCATTAAGGTATTTGTGGAGAAGTAGGATCTGCACTTGAGTATACCTTGAGGGTGTAATTGTGTGTTGCTAATGTAATGGCTAGAGCTGGTGATCCAAATGGCAGCGTATGAAAGGTCGATATGCTGAATACAAAGTTGTGTGGAGCAACTGAAGAAAAATGGAATCTGACTTAACTGTCAGAAGGAAAAGGGAGGGCAATGGCAGTGAGTGAGAGAGTGACAAAATGACTTTTAAAAATGAACCCTGCAGAGATGAAAGCAAAACCTTTAAGGAACTCCATCAATTAAATGCAACGAACATCTTACAAAGAAAGATAATAGATAAAGGAAGAAAAAGATGAAAGCCAGACATTTAAGAGATGTAACTTGGTGCAGATATCAGAGGAGCCATTTCTGTTTGTATTGGCATGGAAACATCCTGTGTATATATCATGAATGCTCTTAAAACATCATAGGCAATGATACGCAACTCATAGTATGTGATTCAAATCTCAGATACCACAGTGAACTCCCAGAGTAGTTTCTACTATGAGTCCTCTGGTGGCACGCTGTACACATGAAAGCAGGACTTAACTCATACTTTCACATCATTTTTTGCTGTTGTGACTCGTATTTTCTCCCAGGCCATGTGACAAATCTGTGTGACTCTGGGTTCTATCGACAATCAGAAAAAGCTGGAGAACCCAGTGGAGCAATATTATAAGGATTTATTTGAAACCCCACATAAATTTAAAATAGTATTATATCTTCACAAAATAAATCAGGCTAGTTTTCTTCCCTTGGAACTGCTTTGTGGGCATGTCTATGCTTCTATCATTGCTTTTGAGATGATATCATTCACTGCTTGATCTTTCTTGCTCGTATAAGATTCATTTCTGTATCTGATTACATATTACAGTTGCTTCATAACCCTCATCCTCATAGTGTTGGGACAAGTGCATCACTTCATTAAGCCCAACTTTAGTAAAAGTAAGAATTTAAATCTTAGTAGAATTATGCAACAAAAAGAAAACATAGATCTTTCAGTGTCTTTACTGACTCTTGCTTCTCTGCAAATGTGAAAACTAAAAGAATCTTTTCAGAAAAGGAAAGCAATCCAATGATATTGAACTGATTATTTCTCTTTTTAGATGGTGTCATTACAACTGGTATTATAACACAAGCAAATGTATTGTGCACTGCAAATTGACTCAAGTTTTTTATTCTTGTAGTGAGATAGACAGGAGGCTATGGGTTTATGACACTGACAACAAAGGAGATGGACAGGAAAAGGAAACAGAAGTACAAGTGGCTTGAAGACCATGGTTATGTACTGCTCTGTGCCACCTAAAGATCTGCTCTAGTATATTATCATTCATTTCAGTATTGCCATATTCTGCTGAGGCCTCAGAAGGGTTGGCAGGTTGTGGTTTTTGTGCCCATGGCATTTGGTGAAGTGCTCTCTCAGGTCAATATGTTAACTACTGCTACGTCAATCTATACCTCAAGAGGGAGACAATTTACAGCAATTACGGAGGGTCCCAGCTAAATATTTTCTATGTCTGTTCTCAGAAAGCCCTTATTTCATATATACTTCCAGTCTTGAGGTTGCCTGTTATGGAATTTGGTCTCGGGGATGAATGTTGCCACAGTAATCTCAAAGCAGAAATACAAGTTGCAGAGATGTTCAGACACATCTCAGGCCACTCTGGGGACCCATCCCCCTGGGACAATGGACACATCTGTCCATTCAGGGTCTGAGGCTTGCTGTTCTGGACGGTCTGTTCATTGTATTTGTTGTATCTGCCTCATCTGATGGGTAAACCTTAATAAAATCTCTGTTACTGGCCATTCCTGACACAAAGCAAGCATGCAGATCTGCAGATCTATTACAAGGTGCACAAATACAATTTTACATATTAGAACACTTTCTTACCAAAAAATTGTTTTTTAACATGCCTCAGATCCACTAAGAGGTTTGGTTAACCTTCCTCACTTTTAGATATCTGCGAGGTGAAGCAGGAGGGCCTTACAGCTCTTCATTTTCAAAGGGGTACAGCCACCCCCTGAGCAAACCAGAATTGTCTTTATGGGTCAGCAGAAGCATAAAAAGGATTTTTCAAAATAAATGAAACAAAACATGACTGGTCTTTTTATCCTTTAGCTAGAAGACCTTTCTTCTAAAGGAATCTCATGCAATGGGAGAGTAATCATAGCTGTGGCACCAAGAGCAAAACACTAAGACATCTCCTGCATTTTCATCTTCCCCATTTTCAACAAGTGCAGATAGCTTCTGTTCCTTCCTCTAAGTTTGATGAGTTTCACAGTGTGGACAGTGACTAATTGCAAGGGAGACTTTTGGTAGCTATAAAGACATTCCCCTGAAGCATGTTACTAATCACCTGCACAAAACACAGCAGGAGGTAAGGAAGTGATGGTTTACCATCCTTACCAGATGATCACCTCAGCTGAAACAGCACAGAGGACTTTATGCATGGCCAACCCTTGAGTGCTGTGTGATGGGAACAGACTGAATCATGCCCAGAACAGCAGAGCATGAGTAAGAAAGCCCTCCATCCTTGGAAGCTTGGTCATCAGCTCCTGTTCCAGCCTTGCTCCCCTGAGTTGTTCTCTGAATGACTTCCTCTGTGCTCATCCTCTGCCCAAACAGGCAGTCTTATCCACTTGCAGCAAGGGCCAGCTGGATCAAGTTGTCCTCATGACTCAAAGGCAACCGTCATGAATTCGGCATGACTAAGCATTAGCAGTAATAACACCAAAAAATAGCAAGGGAAGAAGCCTGCAAGAAATTCTGCCTCGTCTTCTCATACAGTGTTGCTGCAATGCATCAATAATGACTTCATGAGCAGTGAGGGAAGAAGGCTAAACCTTACAAGTGCACGATTTGCATGCTGGGCTCTTACTGCTGATTGAGGTCCTACATTTCAGAAGCCCAGTGCTGGATGAGAGACAGGTTCATTTAACTTGTGAATTACCCTGATATATGCTTTTAGAGCTTTTAGAGCTGGAATTCTCAAAGGAGGCGATTGCTGCTGAAAAACAAAGGGACCTGGGAAGTAGGTACCATGTGCTCATGGCAGGTTCCAGATTGGCTGGAGGGAGGAGCTGAAATCTTGCCCTAAACTGTAGGGTTTTGTACCAAACATTGGTTGGTGTTGTTCTGAATACAGTGGCTCTGCCCTTGTGGAAAGCACTAAAAGCACTTTACTTAAGGAAACTACGCCTTAAAAACACATTGGAGGAAGCAAGCTTTGATTCATTTGCTGATGTTTCCATTAAGAAGGTGATATTTTTTACTCGGAGTGTTAGCATTACAGTCAGCGTAGGAAGCAGACCACCTGTCTATTCTGCACTGATTTACGCTGCTGTAGTACTCAGCATGACTTTTGTCAACAAATTCCACTGGGAGGGAATAACAAATGGAGCATGTTCAGTGAGTAGTTTAGAAAAACAGTGAGAAGAGATTGCAAGATTCACGAACCAAAAACAGGGCAGCATTTCTTGAATAACTTATTCAGTTGGGTTTATTTGCTCAGTGAGTTGAGAGTAAATATTGAGCCAGTGAAAGGTGCTGAGGCCAAATAGGAAGAGTGCCAGAGGGATGGCAACAGGGACTGCAGGGCACTCATCCAGTTCATTTGACAGCTGTGGGGCTTAAACAAAGGGTCCCTGGAGAAAGAACAGCGTTGCCTACAGACCATGAAAATTTCTCCATCCGTTTTACCAGTGTATGGAAGAGCAATTCCTTGTTCTAGAGGTAAATCCTTTCTCAACGGTTCACATAGCCCCCTGTCTCTTCACCAGCACTGCTGGGTATCAATTGCTGCAGTGGATAATAGAGCTGCAAGAAAGGAGTTTGGGCAAGACTGTCTTTGACACCGTCCCCTTTTGCCAACAATCTAAGTTAAAAAAAAATATTTTAAGATGACAGCGGAGGAGCACAAAACGTTTGCGGTACCTCTAAGCCATTCCATCCCATCTTCTTTATGGGATAACTGAATGAGTGAGCAGAATGATTTTGACGCACTGATGATTTTCTTTGAGCTGATGGCCCTCTAGGAAATGTTCCCTACGTTTCCTTAAACTGCACTGGTTATGAGGATAACTGAAAAAAGGCTCATGGCTTTACCTGTAGCTCTCCCTTCTGTGGTATTTTCCTTGCTTTCGCTCAACTCCTTTATGCCAAAATTTGGGCTAGGACTTCATACAGAACATGCGCTCTTTAGAAGTTCAACAGCACATGAAGCAGATTTCTTCATCTGAGCTTTTATTTCTTCACTGTCACCGGTCCAGCACAGAATGAAAGTCAGGTGAATATTCACCTGCCCTGAAACATTGCTTTTTTATATGCACTTTCAACTGAATAGAAGGCTCTTCACTTCTTGGCCAAATCATCCTGCAGTCACTTGCTCTGCAGCTGCTGCATCCTACTGCTCCTACATGGCAGCACTACAGCAGAACCTGTGAGGGAAGCATCTGTCTGTCATAGCATTACACAGAGTTTGGGGATTCTCCTAAGTGGCAGCCATTATATCCCTGTACAGCGATATTAGTAGCATATTTTCATCCAGCAACAGTCAGTGCCAGGTGAATGGTGTTCAACAAGCATCAACTCTTCCAAAAACACCAGACAAATGTCTTTTTACTTGACCTATTTAATGCAATGTCACTGATCATTTTTGTGTTCAACAGCTCTCAAAACATTGATGAGTGTACGCTTACAAAATGAATATGTTCTCACTCTTTTTTTTCCTCCTTCAAGTGCCATGAGAAATTATTTAAGGAAGTTTTAATGAAATGCATCTGTCACTTATGAAGACAAATAGCCATAGTATGGCTTTCCATTACTGGAAATGGCAGAATTAAATTAGAAAATTACAATCCTCAGCATCTTCCCTGACTTGTTTTTGCATAATGTGTTAAAAAATATGCCCACATAGGCAGAATGTTGCAGTACCAATGGAGCATGTCATAAAACAAGACTTCTTTTTATGGTTGTTTTGTTAGTTTGTGTTGGGAAGTTTTCTCCTATTTTCAGTCCCATTTCTTGTTAAGGAGGCCCAATTAGTAAGTGGAACAAAACTAGAGTGTCAGATAGACAAAATCCTCCCTCCCTTCCAAAACCAAGTTCTAGACTTCTCTCTATATTATTGTACATCTCCCAAGACAGCTGAGAATAAGAAGGCAGAGGACATCATCCAGATTTCTTAGTTCTTCTAGAGCGAATTCTCCTTTCCATTTCATGGAATAAAAACAGTGTTTTTATTAAAATCCTTGAAGCCACAGTTGGGACAATAAGAAGAAATGCTGTATTCTGAATCTGAAGTAAAAATACATCTGTTAAAGAAAACATTTAAATTAACAGTGAGATGGTGTGAAATTGGCTTAAGATGGAGTGGGTTCCTGTTAGTCCTTCATTAGCAAGCTGGTCTTTTTGTCTGCAGAAGCAGATTGTTTGTAATTGGTTTTCTCTTTTTAAGTGAAGAGTTAGAATCTACAGAGTCTGGCTCAGGAAGAGTAAACTAGAATGTGATTTGCAGCCTTTCTGCCTACTCCCTATCTGTGAAAAGAGATAGAAATTGAAATGAGCACACAGTGGGAAGTCTCTTGTGTTCCTTACCTGTGCTTCCAGCTGGTAATGCAGGATGCATGCAGCATACTTGTGTCCCTTAGCCATTGTGTCCACTGTACACCAGCAACACAAGCCTGTCACCTTCAACTCATCTGGTATTCTTCCATCCATTTTCATGGTGTTTCTCTCTCATTCTTTTTTATGACCTATGAATTTTGCATTTTTTTGTTTTTATTTTTTGCTTGGGAGATGGCTGCAGAAGACACAGGAGTGTTTGAACTCTGACTGCTAACTAAACTCAAGTTTCTTTCTAGGCACGTTCCTAATGAATCTTTATCCATCACTTTCTGAATGAATACTTTAACTACTGTGCTTCTATTCAAAGCTGCTCACGAGCCATAGTGCCCCTCACCAGCTGGCACATAGCTGCTATGCTGCAGTTCATGCTGAGCCCAGCACTGTCTGTGCATGTCAGGAGTGTTCAGCCAGGAATCCTGCAGAAATGAGGAAGGACTGCCTGAATCACTTGCATCAGATCTTGTGGGTAGACAAATGCAGATGCAGAGTTTGATGTGAGCAGAGAATATATGTGTAACTAATGAACACAGCTGATTTAAAAATAAAGAAGGAATTTCCCTATCACATCTTAAAAAAAAAAAAAAAAAGCTTGCTTTTTTTTACAAAATGAAATCAATGTAATTTTTGTTGTTCCAGTTATTTCAATCTGCTAAATTCCTAAAACATCCTTGAGACCTCTGTGAGGAGAGAAAGAACACTGAATACAATTTTAGGAATCCCAGGGCTCCTTGAACACAGGAGGCATGGGATATGAAGACGGCTTTGTCGAGAGATGAGAGCTTTTAAAGCCCCATCAGCTTTTCTTTCAGCCTCATCTTAATTGAACGGCTCAGATAACAGCAGCCCTACATGAAGCAAGCACTGGTTGTCCTAGCTTTGACCTTCAGCAATCTTCCAGAATTATGGATAAGGATGCACATCACTTCAGTTTTTCCCTGACTATACAAAGGAAGAAATGCTCAGATCTGAATATCCAGGAGAACTGGAACAGCATAACTGATGAGCAAGAGCAGCACCAAGGTCACAGAGGAACAGCAGAAGTAATGGTCAGCATGGCAAGTGCCTGGTCTCCAAACAAGAATCAGTATTTGGTTCTCTACCAAATGCTTCTCTGTGCCTTACGCCATCTGGAAAAGGCATGTCTGCTTTTCTCTGCTTCATCGATGTTCCATCTCATTTAAAATCTCAGCTGAAAATGCATCCCTTCCCCCTTATTTTTGTCTTTCTGCTTTTATTTATATCTCAAATATGCTACTGGTTTCTGTAAAGCCATTTAGATGCAGAATTTACAAGACAGTCAGAATTCAAAGACTTAATCCTTTTACCCTTACTTACTAAGACAAATAACTGTACTGGGCACAGCATGGAGCTGGAGACCAAGCTTCATTTTGTTCTGGGATACATACAGAGCAATTAATTCATTTAGAGCGTTCCTAATTGTAAACACTACCACCAGCTCCAAAGCACGTGGAGCTCTGTGAATGCTGTAGCAGAGAATGCTATGCACTATGGGAATGCTGCCCCAGCATGGACTGGGGATGGAGGAGCCAAGTGGCCCTTGAAATTAGTAGATCAAGAAGACAGATGACTGGTGAGTGAGCTGCAGGAAGCTGTAGAAAGTCACACACTAGAAGATTAGCTACTGACATCAATCTAGCAGCCAGTGCAAATCAAGGTATGTGGACAATAACATCAGCAAAGCTAACCAGAAGATATTAAGGAATGCTTGCGCACCTATCTCTACTTCTGCTCTTTCCTGTGACTAATCCTTGCTACAGTAGGGAAAGCAAAAAAGGGGAAAAAAAGAAAAAAAAAAGCAAAAAAAGGAGGAAAAAAGCCTGAGAAGCAAAATTATGTATGAAGTGGAAAAAGTTTCTTCCTATCCCTGTTAGGTAATCAGTAGAAGCTCCAGAACATGGAATACATTTCATACAAATATACAGTGGAAGCAACAACTTGAACAAATAGTTCATGAAGGCTTTTATTCAGATCCACTTATTTTTCAAGGATTTGTATCACAAGTTTACATAAATAGAATTTTTTTACTCATTTGAAAGGCTACTCCGGAATTGCATTCTTCTAACCGTTGGTAACCTTTCCCAATTTCCAGTCTAATTCATGTCAAATTTATATCCACTTCATCTTGTTTCAGCATTATTATTTACGTTAAATAATTCTTTTCCCTTCTTGATATTTACTCCTCGATGTATCTATGAAGAGTCATTATTTCTCCCTCTGTAGTCTCATTTCAATAGAATACATAAGCCAAGCCCTTTGTATCATTTTCCGCACGATAGACCTTCTGTTTCTGAACTCATCCTAGAAAAGAAACCCTTCTCTACTCCTTGCATTTTTAGTTTATCTTTTTTGTGCAGAGGTGACTGGGATTGCAGCATGTGAAATGAGCCCTTAATGACAGTGTATATGATATATTCCTGCCTCTACTGACAAAGCCTATCCTGATGCACCCTTGAATAACAGTAGGTTTTCACCACTGTGTCACACTGACAGCTTTTGGTCACTGGGCAATGGGACAGAAGCACAGTGTTTCCAAGTGAACAGCAGATTAATCCTGTGTGATTCGTTTGGATGTCAAAGGATATAATATATACTAGGAAGATGGAAGTTACACTTTCTTCTTTGGCAAATTTGTTCTTTTATGCAAAGCAGTTTCCAACAGAAACATTCTGGAGAAAATTTACGGAGAAGTGGAAATTTCCATTCTCCCTTTACATGAACACAACACACTTTTAAATAGGAGGCCTAGCTCCTAAGAGTACCCAGTAAGCAAACACAAAGAGACAAGGCTATTTTAGATTTTGCTTTGATGAAATGTGGGATTTTCTGACATGTTTTGTTTTAATTAAAAATCACTTTACAGAAAGATAAAAAACAAAGACTTGCAAAGCTGAAGTCAATGGAAATGAAACAGTCTCAGAAGTCCTAATCTCCAGGGGCCTTTTCTTGACTTCAGGCAGGCTGAGCTCACTCTGCACCTCTCTAGATTTGGGACTGAAGAAAGCAGTCTTTCTTGCCAAGGTCAATGTCTTTATAGGCTCTTTTGTGCCAAGTGCAAAAGGCAACAGCACTTAAATAACTTTTAAACAGACAAATATTGAAGAAAAGTGTATTATGCAGGGAGAAAAGATTCCTGTTTGTTTTGATTTGTTTTGAAGATTAGGAAGCAATCAGGAAAGAGCACGCTCAAACAGTACGACTAAAAACCTATTTCATAAATAGCTGCTTTCTGTTTTAATGGGGTTTCCTTATTTCTTGCTTGGATGTCAATACAAGCATTTAGTAAAGTCAAGCTGAATAGCTGTTTAGTTTAGGAAACCCCAATACGCTGTGAACATTCTGCTTAGCCAGAGTCTGCAGCAGGTTTTGAAAATAAATTTCTTCAGGCAGGTTGCAATGAAGTTTGTGGCAGATAATGATGACGTGCTTTCCAGGCTTAGAATTTTATCACTTCTCTATGTTGCTCATTTGGGGAAGGGAGAACAAATCTCATCCCTTGGTTGGCTGTACATCAGAGAGCGGCTGCTCTAGGTTGTTATACCAGTTTGAGTTTGGCCACTGTTTGAATACTGTACTTGTTGAAAAATGCAGATTTAAGTCCATCAAAATACACTGACTTTAAATTTGTTAGCAACAAACATTTCTGAGTGAAAGCTAAACTTCTTTATTTCTCAAAAGAAAATGTTTCATTAAAACATTCACACTTAAGTTTTGAAGTAGGAGGACAAACCAAATAGCGCAAAAAAACCCTTACGTTTTCTTTGATTGAAAATGATTTGTGGGATGAAATGGAAAGGAGAACAAGGGTGTATGTCATGGTGGAAAACTATTCTCCTTTGTTTACCTGTTTGTTTCAGGTCTGAAGAAGTCAAAATTCTCATTGATGTTTTTTTTTTTTGGCCGGTGCCCTTGATCCTCAGGGCTGCCCAGAAGACTCATAAGAGTCAGGACACCCTATGGGATCATACTTACTTGCCCTCAGTGTGATGTCAAAGGTTTTGAGAGGAGGGCACAGCCTTCTTTTTAGACCTTCCTGCATTTTTCTGGCATCCATTCCTTTCACTGTACTTTGAACCCAGTTAAACATCCTAGTATCAGAAAGCAATCTGGACGAAGCGTTTTTTGCATTCCAAATGATGCTGGAGCAGTTTGTGGAAGAAGAAAACCTCCATCCTTGCTGATACACTTTTATGCTGCCTCAGTGTAACTGAGAGCTGTGGATTCCACTGTGGATCTCACACAAACCTCTCACGTCTTTGCAAAGTACAACACAAATCAGTGCTTGCAATAGTCTCTCAGCTTTATACCATGCATGCAAAAATGATCTCAGCTCATTTTCAAGATAGAGAATTCAGTAAGATTCAACGACTGACCCATTGTTACTTAACAATTCATTTGTGAAGTGTAATTGATTAATTGGAAGCTCTTGTCTTCCTTTCCTGGGGCCAGCATGTTTCAATCACAGTAGGAACAGACCATCAACAAGCCTCTCCATCAGAAGTCTGTAATCCTTTACTGATGGCTTGCTTGGCAGGCTCTAATGGGTACTCTGGGACATCATCCAAGAAAGACCACAGAAATTAATTTTCTCCTATCCTTTTCTGAAATATAGGTCAGCCTTTCATGGCTGTGCTAAAGCAAAGACAAACTTAATCACTTAGAACAGCCAGTAAAACCTGGAAAACGTGACGGTTTTCAGGATCCCAGTGAAGATCTTCCAAGAAAAAATAATATCCTGACTGGCCTGGAGATTGCTTTAACTTAAGAGAAAGGAAGAAAAGAAACTATCTTGGAGTCTGCTCATAAACTCATGGATTTGTGTGGATTCTCTTTCCTCAGCTTCTTCTTCTCTTTTAACCTTTCTTCTTATCTGCCTACAATTCCCAGAGTATTCCCAGAGCCAGTTAAAATCAAAACAAAAAACAAATGAACAAACAGAACCGATGGAGAAATGTGATGTCAGAGAAAATCTAACACAGAATTCAGAAACTCCAGACTTCCCTCCAACTTTTCAAATCACCTGATAGCCCCATTCTGAAATGAATAAATCACCGTACAGGAATGATGCAGACAGCAACACCGAGGTGCTACTGATGTGGTTCTGATAAGTTTTGCTCTTTAAGCCATTATGAGACTATTGGTTCTTCTGGGCCCAGTCTGCAGGCTTTGCAGGTGAAGCAAAGCTCCCCTGCTGGGACGTGGTATTTGCTAAGTTCTTACAGAGCTGGTTGGCAATAGTCCAGAGGTATTGTTTAAAACAAGCTTTTCCACCCTGGCCAGTCACTTGTGTGAACATGAATCCACATCTTCTTGGCTTATTTGTAGAGAATTCTGTAGTCAACTTGTTTCTTAAAACACGTCCTTCATCACATTGGGGAAACAGTAAATAATTATTTAATCTTTCCCCACTGAGGCATTTAGTCAGTTTCTGTTTCCGTGATGCAGATTCACAATACTGAGGTCAGAAAACATCATCATCAGCACTCATTTCCTGGACAACTTCAGAAATATCAAGACAACCTGTACTTACTTAAGGCACATTTCTTAATGCTCTCAAGCTTTCCTGCTGTCTTAACATCATCAGCCATTTAACCGCTCTATAAGCTTTCAGTATTTTTCCTAACTTGGTGTAACTAAATATTGATCATGACTAAGATAGTAATTGAGTTCATTCGTGATAATAGATGGCCCATTGGCTGCATCCATTAAAGACTCTTTAAAATAATGAAAAAAAAAACAACTTTAATTGCCTGGAGAAGCATGGGCTGATGTTGCAGCGGATCGGAACCTATTAATAACAGTAAATTCAATCACAAGCCTACCTTGCTTAAGCTTGTTATATTAATGATTCACAGGAAATAGAAAGCTGACAAAAATGGGTATTCCAGACAGAATACTAGCCTGATTATGCAGTTTTTTAAAAAACATCCTCTTTCATTACTAAATATATTTTCATGCAGAGCTGCAGAATGTGATTGAAAAAAGCCTGTTCTTCAGTGGATAGTTTTTCCTTCACCATGTTAAAAATCATGGAATTTGGTATTTGTTTTACGCCCTGTCATTTGCCACATGGACAGAAAGATCACTGGATTACTGTAAGTTAGTTACTTAGAAGGATGCAAAGAATGTGTAAACTTTTAGTGTTTGTGTCTGCTTGAAAACTGGAAGCAATTACAATATATCTGCATATTTGTGTGAAAGATTTGAGGGGCTTTTTAAGCCATGACCTTCAATATATTAACAAAAAGCTGCTTGAGGCTGACAATAGTGGCTGAAAGACTTATCTCAGTACCTTGCAAATTTCTGTAAATGGTCACCTTGGAACACAGGTAATGAATTACGTTTTTGTGAATACCCAAAAAGTTTGCTAAGAAGAGAGCATCGTGAAAGTAGGAATGGGAGGATGGTACCTCTGTCATCTCATCAGTGTGGTCAGGAAGGGAACAGCTAAGCTTCTTTAGCTTTTTGCCTTGGAGCTCTGTGATCCTGAATGCACTGCTTCTGCTTTATCTATCCCAAAGCATCTGTGAAGCAGTAACAATTCGGGATGCACCAAGAGAAATGGTGAAACAGATCTCTGGTTTCTTCAACCCGCTATCTGTACCACATACTATCCAAAGCCAACTGCTTCATTGAAATTGGCAGGCATGTGAACGGAGCTCTTGAAGACGGTCTCCATTGCACTCAGTGATATGCAGAACTTTGTTTTTTCCTCTGGATTACAATGAAATATATACAAAGCACAGTGAAATGAAATACATCTATTATGATGTAATTCCACTATTTTCAGTAAAAAAAACCCACCTAAACCTTCTGTGATTGGCAGCATGCCTAAAGGTGCCATCAACAACATCTGGGAGCACAGTTTCAGCTCGTAGACGCTGAGCAACAGTCTCACTGAAGCTGATGGGAAAGCCATTAGTTCTTTGCATTTGAAAATTAGGCCCCCAGCCAACATTTTGCCATTTAAAGCGAGGCACTGCAATCACTGCTATCACAAATGTGTTCCAAATGTGCCTGCAGCAGCACTACATTTTTCATATAGGAAAGAAAGCCTTTTGCAGTTAAGCGTTACTGTCCTTTTTACCCAACCTGAGAAGTTCAGAGCAAAGTCAAATAGATATTTGACCGACTTGTCACGCAGAAAGGCAATATCCCCATTGCTCCCTGCTGGAATTCCTGACACAGCCCCCTGAAGCAGCTGCAGGAGACCTTACAGCCATTCACTGTCGGGCAGTCATTGAATTTAGGGAGGTATTACTTTAGGAACTTAATGGGAAAAGCACCCCCTGAGTGCCAAGGGTTCATCTTCATGAAGCAGCTTGCTGATTCTGCTGTCAGCCCTAAATATCTGCTCATCAACTGAGAAGCCCACTTCCTAAAGTCTCTCCCGGATGTACCTACTGTTTGTTATTACTCTTGCAGTGCTTGACTCAGCATTAACCTCACAGACAGAAAGGAAAAAACTGTGACTATTCTTTTACTTCAAAAATGGGAAAAGACAACAAAAATGATGCAAAATGATCAGATATATACAGCTGTCTGAATTTAAGATCATTATACACCTCTCAGAAAAGGTCATTTTCACTCCATTTGCAACAAGATAGAAGGTGACCTATGATTGTAACTCGCTGATCCAAGACCCTCAGCAAACTTGTTCCACTTCCAAAGAATGAGATTTAGTAGTGTTACTGCCTATAATAAATTCAGAAATCATTTCAAAAGCCACTGATGTGCCAAGCCTTAATCCTCGAAAGCAGACCTAGATCATTTTATTCGTAGCAACAGTTTGGAGAATATGCCTGTGTGTTAAGGAGGAAGTCTGGCTGATGTTCTGAAACAGCAAAACCACAAATGCTTGGGTTTTATGTGAAATGTGTTCAGGTGTAACTTGGCTGCAGAGTCTGGTGTTCAAGAGAGACAGGTGATTCAGAAAGACCATGTATCAGCAGGAACCTTGAGAGCCATGGAGCATGAGAACCCGGACAGTATTCAGAAGGATGTCAGGCATGTGAAGTTTCAGATAGGAAAGAGGGAAGCAGTACATCTCTGTTAAGAGGGGCACTGGGTGAGGGGTATGGCTACACAAGGGAGACAGGTTCTGTGTGTCAGAGGAAAAGGCAAGACTCCAGAGCATGTCAGAAAACCTCAAAGCTTGAGAACCTATGGCAGCAGGAAGGAAATGGAGTCAGAGGAATATGTACAGTATTTTATTTTCTCACGTGGATGAACCTCTAGAACAAAAAGAGTTGGTGCTAATAAATCTTTTATAAGCATGGCTGTATGCTTTAGCCATGTATTTAACGAAAATCCTGAAGAATTGAACTGTAAAACCAGAGCACCTCCAAGCAAAGTGTTTTAAACTGAAAACTCACTTGCACCAGAGCTGGGACTCAGTTAAGCTGAGCTACATATTCATCCTCTGCAAAGTTCAGAGACAAGGAAGCTGTGCCCAAAACATCACAGTCACTGGTCCCGCTGTCTATTCAGATGAACATATTTAGGAGAAGGCCTAGTGAGTACTGCCTAGCAGCGAGGGCTCTTGCTGGTGTGAAACTAAACCACACCAACTGCTTTACAGCGTTCTGGGGAAACTGGTTTTTATCAGTCAGTAAAGGAGGAGGCTTAGCATCAGGCACTCTCTGCTGAAATGTTTTTGACTTCATGGAATAGCTCTGCTGAATTCATGTGGTCAATTGAGTTCTCTTGCAGAAACTGCTTTTGAGAGTCCAGCGTGGTCTTTCAGGATCTGTGAAGCAGGAATGTTGTAGCTTGACTGGTTTTGAAATTTCAGCCATCGCTTCAAATGCCATAAAATCAGCCTTTTCCCTCTTGTAAACACAATTCACTTGAGGGAACTGAAGTGAGGCAAGTCCATATTTGTATCTGTGTATTGCTCATCCATGTGATCAGGGAAGAAATCACATTTGATTGGCGATGTGTTTTATACTACATGGTAGGAAAGCCACAACCCAGACTGCACAAACATGGTGTTGCCAGCTTCCATCCTGCTCTGTTCTTATGCTCTGTTCCATATGCTTTATAACCCCGTTTGTGCACGTCAGCATCCAAACGGACATAAATTCTGCTGCAGATTTAAAAGCAGACTCCTGCATTTATGCAAGGTAAGGCAAGCAGATTTACAGGAGAGGTAATGCAGTCAAATGTCCCCGTGCTATTTTACATAGCACTGAAAGTAAGATGAGACCACCTCTCTCTCTCTTTTAAGAAATGAGATTTTTCCCCTTTTATAAACACAGTAATTCATCTTGCTCCATTCTTATCCCAGAACCTGCTTTATAGGTTGTTTTGCTCCATTTCATAGACTGATGTGTTTTCAGCATTGATTTGTTTGTTTCCTTTAATGGGCAAAACTGTTGTAGTGATGCACCCTGGTGTTGGGTGATATTAGCCATCAGGGGTTCAGGGCTGACACTTGAAAGTGTGGGCATTAAATGATGAATTAAACTTGTCATTCAGAAGCTCCATCCTGCTTATATCTGTGGCATATTCTGTCCTTGATAAACATTTCAACCAAGTAAGAAAAAATGCTTGGAGTAATCAAGAAGAAAAGAGGAGAGATGAAACTGTCTGAAGGTTAGAAAATATTTCATATAAGTGATGACTCATCTATTTTTATTTTCCATATGTAATCCCAGGGATGTGTAAAAAGCTGTGACTAGGGGATACCCCGTGAAAAAGAAACAGCTTGGCTGGAATTGAGCACCCAATTTGTAATCAGGCTCTCAATTAGAACACAAACGCTGTCAAACAGTAACATTATCACCTATAATTGGTCCAACAGGAAGAAACACTAATTGTGACATTAGCAGCCAGAATGGCTTCAGGCAGCATCTCTGTTAAAATGCAAACACGCTAATTGACATGATGAGGAAGATGAAAAAAAGAATGTAATAAAATAAGTTGTTATCCTTTATCTCAGCAAATGAAAGGCTACTTTAGAAACACTCAACAGCCAAAGGAAGGGCAGGTAGCTTTAAGCAAAGCTGTGAATGAAGTAATTAGCATCGTTGATTCACTGCCTTTGTCTCAGGGAGCCAAAGTAACTACAAAGTGATGAGTGAAGGCCCGAATCTGCTTTCTGCCTCATTAGTGTGAATTCGAAGAAGCTTCCCTGAAGTCAGTACAGTTGAGATTTATAGGATTTCTTGTCTGGCCCCTCAATTACAAGCTCTGAATCGAATTCTTCCTCTTCTCGGGACTCGGGGTAGCAAGGCAGACAGTAAGAACCTCTGCCTTTCATAAATCAGATGCAAATTGATGAGCAACTGTTCTGCCACAGCCCAGTGAGGAAAGATGTACCTAAGTAAAGGTTGGGCTGCCACATGGATCCTGTTGGTCTAACACACCTCAGGCAGTTCAACTCAGCGCTTAAGAAGTGAGACCACAGAGAGGGACATGGAGTCTGCTCTTTCCTGCACAGTCCCAAGCCAGATGTACACTGCCATATCCCACCAACCTGACACGTTTAGACACAGCCCCCATCCTCAGTTCTCTCCCTGAAAACTTTGTTGTTTACAGATGCTTTGCTTTGGTATCACACTTCAGATCTAATACATCCCAAGAGTACAGATAAGCAATGTCCTGGGTTGGGAACTCTGTGGTAGGAGGGAGACACAAAAGATGTCTGGATAGCACCAGGAGTACTTATGCTTTCTTCCCAAAATTTAGCTGAAACACACTGCTGTTGGGTACCACTTCCTTGTTGCCCTAGCTTAATTCCTCCACAATATTTCTTTCCTTTTGCTTCATTGACTCTTCAGTGGTCCTGTCCAAATTACTGTCCCCATTTTTTGCTGTGGGTGAAGCCTTTCAAAGCAGCACTGCCTAATTTGACACTGTGTTATCAGTGAAATATTAGCAGAAAGGTTAAAACCAAGCCATCGCTGATGCTTGCTCAGTCTACTGTATTACCCATCTTACACTCATAGTGCTGCAGTTTCCAGCAGTCTTCTGTTTAACTCTAAGGCCACATGATATTGTCCAGCTGTAGTACTGCCCTACTGATATTTCACATGAAGTTCTGGCACAGGTTTACTAGCATGTGGATATATTACTTTTTTCTGGTTCTTTTCCAGCATCTACAGAGATGCAATTAGAGCCCCAAGAAGTAATATCATTTTCCTGGTACAAATTTGCAATGTTTGAGCTTTTTGAGTCTTTTCCTGGCAGAATAAGCCTTCCAGGAGTGTAACACACTCAGCTCACACACCGCTATGCTCTCACTGAAGTACCCTGTCTGGCTTAAGTCTCTTCCGTTGTTTTAGTGGTGCTGAAATACAGACATCTGCCAATGTGACTCTTTTTCTCCATTGTAAAGGTTAGAACTGTATTTCATCTCACCCCACCCTCATCCTTCGAGACATCCTGAGGTCTCTTCTGCTTTTCAAAATTAATTGCCAGTGACACAGTCAATTCATTAGCTAAATTAAAAACCTGGGGAGCATATTGTCCAGATCTGCTGATCGCAGCCCATCACAGAATTGTACAAAATATTTCCTTACCTGTTCCTCATTAACAGCTCTATTGACCAGGCTTCAACTCTTTCCCAAATATCCATACCACTTTTCTCCTTAAAGAGCAATCAAAAAGGGAGATAAAAAGGCAGCCCAGCAACTCAACCGCTGGAGATCCCGTATTGATTTCTTTGCCTCTCTTCATTAATGGGTCCATTTTCACTTTCTCTCTTTCAACGTATTAACATCTGTTGCTGTTTCATTTAGTACCTATTAATAAAGATTCCTTTGCATTTCAGCTTTCAGCTGTAAACTCCTTGTGATTCGTGGCAATAAAACAAGGTAATACAGTGGAAAAAGTACACATCTATATACTTTTATGTGCTACCTGATTTCTTTGGGACTATTAGGTAGCAGCCTGCTAGCTGCTAGCTGCTGGTACTGTCTTTGGACCATGCTTTTTTTTTTTCCTCTTTTTTCTTTTCCAAGCACATACAGATTCTTTCACTGAGAGCAGTGCGCTGCATGAAGGCAGGGCTGTACCCCCACCCATGTTTCTTCTCCCCAGGCATCTCAGGGCTTTTTCTATATTGTCCCCTAGGGAGCATCCCCCAAACAGATAGCAGAGCCATTTGGGTCCACACAGTGCCCACATCGCTTACACTGATGAGAAGCAAATCCCATTTGTCCAACTCAACCACATCACAAAACTTCCACCCGCTCAGCAGCTCTGTCAGTGAATGGAGCAGAGAAGGCATTCTGGAGAGAGGCAGCGATTGACTCAATTGAAGGGAGAGCACCTGGAGGCACAGGCATGGTTCTGTCTCATCCAGAGGAGAGTGAAGTTTCTAGTCATGCCCATGTGACTCATTGCTGGGGCCAACTGTGGCTTCCTGGTGAGAGGAAGGTCAGTGAGACATCTTTATAATCTCTGCCAAAAAGGATAATTGGGGAAGGTGTGGCCTATCTCAGCAGGATGCCGAGGATAAAGGGATCGATCCAGTTGCTCCGTTCCTAGTAGCTGAGTTAGAAATCGGAACTGTCACCTGTGTGCAGACTGTTAAGGACTGTGGAAGACTTACCTTTCACTCACATGAGCTGAGCATTCGGCTCAAGCTGGCCAAACCCGAGAGGAAAATGCAAAGAACTGAAAACTGCAGAAGTCCCACATAGCGCCTTCACATGGCAGAAATCAGATCTGCAAGAGCAGGAAAATAACCCACACTAAACCATCGTAGGGAATTTTTGGAACGTTTTCTGTGCCTAACACCACCACTTTTCTGCAGTAATTGCCATCCCTCTTGTGGGAGACTCACTAGCAGAGGAAGGCAGCAGTCCAGCAGAATTTGAAGAAGGCAGGTTTGAGGACTAAGCTCCCAGTCCACAGACGTGCTCATTGATGTGATTGTCCGCTGGAGTAAAAGAGGAGCTGAGTGGAAAGTCCAGTGGGCCCCTTGTGTGCATTCCAGTATTTTTCCAGTCTTGCTCATCTAAGAAAAGAAAACCCAAACCCCAGAATATTACTGAAGGCTAAAAGTGAATGGCTGGAGTTCACATGTTGAGCAAGTGAATCTAATGGACTGCAAAGCAAGAAGGGCTTGCAAGAAGAGGAAAGAGGGCATGTATCCAGCCCAGCATCATTGGGAAAACACTGTCACAGAATGGCCTGGGTTGAAAAGGACCACAATGATCATCTAGTTTCAACCGCTCACTGTGTGCAGGGTCGCCAACCAGCAGACCAGGCTGCCCAGAGCCACGTCCAGCCTGGACTTGAATGCCTCCAGGAACGGGGCATCCACAGCCTCCTTGGTGAAAGGATGGGCTTTGAGTTTGCACACCCATATGGGGCTGAATGCAGCATGAAGTGCCTTTCTGTACAGAGTGCATTATGTAACTCTTCCTGTGACAGTTGCCCTGAAGTTCCTTCTTCAGCTCCTCTGTGCAGAAAGATCTTGTTTCTTTTCTAGCATTGTGCCTGCAATTACACTCTTTAGCACCACAATTATGGGGAATTACTCGGTGGTTCTGCTCCAGAGTATCTGTATATTAACATTAATTTGATATAAGCAGAAGAATAACCACATGACAGAATAATTGCACCCTAATGATTATATAGTTGAAGTACCTAGATTATAAAAATATACATGCATTAAGTATCAAACTAAAGAGATAATAAGAAGTCATTAATTCATGCAGGCAACTTCCAGAAATATGAATGAGCTACGATTAGCTATCCTAAGGCACGGCACTAACATAATTACAGCCATTTTATTGTATTTAATATAGGTAAAAATAAGGGAAATTGGTACATGAACCTTTCTAAAGGCTGTCGTTTTCATTTTGAAACGGAACGGTTCCGCTCAAATCTTCAGAATGACTTCTGCCGTGAGATTCCTTCCCCTCACTTCTCTCTCTCTTATTTTTTCTCAACAGAAGGAACGCACCCGGGGCTGCCGGGAGACCTCGGCTCGTTTGGAGGTAAGGAGGGGCGGAGAGAAGCCAGGAACGGGAAGAAGGTTGGGAGCAAAGAGCTAAGGGAGACAAATGGGCAGCGTTGGCCAACACCGCATGTGCGAAGAGGGAAAGCGGAGGGGGCCGGGAGCCGCAGGCTGCAGCTCCCCGCCACGCGCGGGCGGCGGCGGCGGCGGCCCCGGGGCGCGGCCCACGTAGCGGCAGCGGCTCCATCCGAAGCACCGCAACCCGGGCACGCTTTCCCATTTTCTCTCAATGGGCGCCGGGCGCGCCCCCGCCTCCCCGGCCCCGCCCCCTTTATTTGCATAACGAAGGCTGCCCTAGCCGCCATTGGCTGCTGGCGGGCGGGCTCGAGCGTGACGTCAGCGCTCGCCGGGTAATGCCCGCGTTGTGGCGGGTAGTTGGAGCCGGCAAAGCCCGCGCAGCAGCGGCTCCGGGCGCAGCGGCCCCGCGCCAGCGCCGCTCTTGGGTCACCGCTCCCGCGGGCCGCCGGCTGGGCGGGCGATGGCGGGGGGCCGGCTGTCCGCCCGTTTCCTGGCCGCCGCCTGCTTCGCCCTCAGCTTAGCCCCGGGGGCGGCGGGGCCGCGGGACGGCCCCGGCTTGTCGCGGCTGCAGAGGAGGAGTCTGGCGGTGGACTTCGTCGTGCCCTCGCTGTTCCGCGCCTACGTGCGGGACCTGGTGCTGGGGCCGCCGGGCCGCGCCTCGGCGACGGGCCGCCTGCTGCTGGACTGCGCGCCTCTGCTCCGCGCCGCCCGAGGAGGGCCTTCCCGGCCACCGCCGGCCGCTCCGCTCGTCCTCCCCGGCGGCTCGTCCGCGGGCGGGCGGCGGCTGCGGCGCGCCAAGCAGCTGGTGTTGGAGGTGGGCGAGGGCAGCCTGCGGGACGGCTGCGCCGCCGGGGCGCGCCTGGAGTTCGACCTCAGCGAGCCGTTCGCCGGCTGGCTCCGCGCCGGAGACGGGCGGCTGCGGGTGCGGGTGATGCCCGAGCGCCGCGGAGCCGTTCCCGGCGGCGAGCGAGGGCTCTCGGCGGCCATCCGAGCCGCCCGCCCCCGCCTCCTCCTCCACGTCTCGGCGGCAGGTGAGCCGGGCGCTGCATGCCGGGCGCTGCCAGCTCCCCCCGCCGGCCGCGACTTCCCCTTGCGGCTCGTCCTTGCCGCCCAACGTACCGACGGGCTGGGGGGCCGGGAGGGCTGCTAGGGAGCGCAGAGGGGTTTGTGTGCAGTGCGGGCGTTGCGCCAGGCGACCGCAAATGGGACCCGAAGGTGGAAGTGTCGTTAGCCTCGGGGGAGCGAGGTCAGGCTGTCTGATGCTCCCCATCGTTTTTTAAGGGTGTGTTCTTTACTCCAAGGGCTGCGAGGGATTCCCAAGGTTATGTGCGGGCGAACCTCGGGGAGCGGTGGAAGCATTCCGGAGCTCAGAGTGATACGCGAATGCTGTTGGGCATTGCTATCAGCGTTATTACCTTTTTCTAAACATATGATAGGTGACAGGCAAACGTCAAAGAAAACGGTTCTCTCCCAGCTTTTTTTTTTTTTTTTTTTTTTTTTTTCAGCAGGGAGAGAGTTAATTTTTTTCCTAGTAGCTGGGAGGGTGCCGTGTTTTGGATGCAGGATGAGAATAATGTTAACACACGGTTGCTTCAGTTATTGCTGAGCAGTGCTGCACTGAGCCGAAGACTTCCCAGCTTCTCACGCTGCCCTGCAAGCAGGCAGGGGCTGGGGGGCACGAGAAGCCGGGAGGGAACAGCGCCGGCACAGCTCACTCATGCAGGTCCCAGGGATGTCCTTACCATGTGGTGTCACGCTGAGCAATAACACCGGGGTAACGCTGGGGGGCTGTTGCTGCTCAGGGACTGGCTGGGCATCAGTTGGCTGGCGGTGAGCAATTGTGCTGTGCATCACCCATTCGGTGTATTTCTTGCTACTTTGAATTATTTTTTCTTTGTTATTAACCTGCCATTATCTCAACCCATCAGTTTTTGACTGCACCTTTCAGTTTTCTCCTCCATCCCACTGTGTGTGGATGAGCTGTTGGTGAGGTTCAGCCACAGTGAGCTGGCACTGAGTTGATTCCTGTCCCTTTTAATGCCACAGATGGTAGTTGGTGGACTGTAGCAGCTACAGTATGACAAGAAGCCATGTATCTCAGGAGGCTCACATAGCACTGATTGGCATCTCTCTGAAGAGGAGACCCTGGCTCATATTTTTAGTCCCGGGTGATAAGGATGGGAAGTCAGGGTAGGGGGCAGCTCCTCAATCCAATCCAAATCCTCAAATCCAATTTGTAATTCGGGCAATGATCAGGAGGAGATTTCCATCCTGCTTGTGCCTGGTACCTTTCACACAAGCTCTGATTCAGGCTCTCGTACCAAGGTTGTAAAAGCGAGGGGGCTGCAGGATCAAATAATTTGTCACTATGAGCTCAATTTGGTAGCTTTTATGAAGCTGTGGAGGTGCTGGTGGCGTGTCCCTGAGTAGTAGCCACTTATTGGATCACAAATCAAACCTAGGTACGTTTGCAGGTGGTGAGGGGAGTCAGTCCTGGGCTTTGAGTACAAAGTTGGAGCAACTGATTTTTTTATGTTCAACTGTAAATCTGGGCCAGCAATGTGAGTAATTACCAATGGAACTCATTTCATTCCTTGCTGCCTGCAGCTAAAATCAAAGCAGACCATCAGAACAGTTTCTATGTGAATCAGTCTTATGCTCGGGGCTGAAGTGAGATGCCTGGCTTAGCCCTCCGTGGGCCAGTTTTGGCAGAGGTGAGGCAGAGATCACCTGCTGTACAGTGTCTGGGTGAGGCCAGTGCTCCCTCCCTGCCTTCTGCAGCTCTTGCCTCAATATGTTAGCATAAAAAATAGTTTTAAAATATTAATAAAGACACCTAAAGCCACTCCTCCTGCTCTTTTCTTTTTCTCTCTTTGGGAAATTCTTTATGAATTGCAGTTCCTTTGCCTTAAGGATCTCCCTCTTTGGCAGTGGAGATGCAGCCTTCGCTTTTAATGCTAGTTCAGCCCCAGTGACTTTAGCAGCCAGCGAGCTGGAGGGCACATAGCTGTCATCTTTGAGGATGAAGGTGTGGTTTTTAACCTGGGTGAAGGATATCCTCATGAAGAGCAGGTGCTGTGATGCTGTGAGTACAGCACGGAGCTTTAAGTGAAGTTCATCAGGCTCTGGGTGTCGTCCTCGCTGTTGAGAAATCCATGTTTTTGCTGAGAGATGAGCAGCAGTTAGCTCTGCCCAGTGAAATCATGCTGAAGGCAAGGCTCTGCTGCTTTTACTGCAATACAGCCTTGCAGAATCCATTGCAGGGGATGCAGGAATAGGAGGAGCAGAAGGAATGCAGAGCTACCTATCTCACAGCAGTACCTTCTCCTAGCAGCTGTTCCTGACCTCCTGTAACAATTCCAGCTTCCTCCTGAATTCTGCACTGATGTTCCTGAAGTGCAGCATTGCTATTAAATTCTCCATCTGCTTTGCCAGTAATTAAACTGTAGTGTATTTATACCATGATATGGCTGTGCACATAGGTTTTTTTTTCCATGTGCATATGGAATTGTGGAGGATGTTAGAAGTCCATTCCTTTTGCATTGTGAAGGTGCTGCCTGTATGAACACCACACATCGCTACCATCCTTAGATTTACACCACATAGCCCTGCTGCCAGCAGGATGTGCTGACACAGTGATAGCAGCACGAGCAGCATCCACCAGCCCATACGTGTGCAGATTCCAGCAATTATTATCACCATTGCAGCTAATTTGAACAGGGCTTAACTAAAGCCCTTCCTAAGGCAACTGAGCCTCTCCTACATTGCTTAAGCTAATTGGAAATGGATTTCAAACAACACAATCCTCCCATCAACAGTGTAAAGAGGCTTTAGTGATGTTGACATACTTAGTGATTTTCTTGTTTTTTTTTTTTCTTTTTCCAAAAGTGCTGGAGATGCCCAGGATTGCAGCACTTCCCAGGAAAAAAAATGTAATTACCTTGCTTAATTACTTTCACAAAATGATCCTCCCTGGGAATGGAGATTGAATTGTACATCAGGATGAGAAAAACCTGCAAGGAGCCGAATTCCCATTGAGTTTAAGGTTACAAAAGAGGCCTGTAAATAATGTTGTATTCTTTTTAGCTGTTGTGCTCTGATACTGGCTGAGAGGTATTTCACCAAAGTGAAGCCTTTCCCTTTTTAATAGCATATGTGGGGCATGAAGCAATTTGTCTCAGTGTGTTACCAAACACAGTAAAAGGTGTTCTTACTGGAGTGCTGTTGTTTAACGGCCAAGCCATTGAGTTCACAGGAATTTGTGCACTACTGTCCTGCAAGTGCTCTCAGTGCCTGGTTGCTCCACGCTTCCATGGGCTTCATAGAGATCCAGAGCCCATCTGCGTTGGCCCTGCAGAGGCGTTTGTATTTCATCATGTTAACACCATAGGTAACCAAATCATTTCCTGTAACTGGTCCACAAGTGTTGCTAAATGCATCTTTGTTAAGTTTACTCAGGAAGCTTAATAAGCTGAAATGCCCATAAAACAACTTTCCGGGAGAACTAATTGCTGCTTACATATGCAAAGGTGGGAAGCATGTGTTAAAAAGGGGCATACAGGGATGAAAATGAGTCATTCCTTCCTCTAAAGGTCAGTGTACTTTAATTCATGCAGTAGACTTAACGTTCCAATTTTGTTTCTTCAATAGCCATGGGTAACTTCTTATCCTCTGGTTAGGGGGAATATTACTCCTGCACCGTGGCCTTCTTCTCCAGTTTTATTAACTTGCCACACATACTCTCCCTGAAACTGCATTCACTGCATACCACCACTGTTATAACACTGAGACAATTTGGCTTTCCATCTTTAGGGTAGTGCTGCTGTGCACCTGAGCTCATCTGCAGGAGGCATTTCTTACATGAGATTAGAAAGAACTTCAGAGCGGAGGAAAATATGTTTTTGGAAGTAGATGTTTTGAAAATGAAAATCAGAGCTCTGAGCTGAAAGCTGACTGCAGTAAAGTCCCCGGTGTTTTCCACATATTTCTGAGGAACCAGCATTTGATCGAGATCTCAGTTGTATTTTTCTTTTCTTTTTGTTGTTTTTTTTTTTGTTTTTTTTTTCTTTTTGCTTCCAAAGAACAAAGTTTGGAGTTGTGCCATGCAGAGCAGGAGGCTGTAAAAGACTTCAATCACTTTGCAGTTGCTCTCTGTTATTCTCTCATACACAGTCGAGGGATTGGATCTGGGATGTGAGATGTGATCTGCCTCTTCTGGTAAATCAGGCAAAACTCAGTCATTGCTGTAGGGCTTCTGAATGGCTTCCATTCTAGTGCAGGTAGTTCTCATCTTTTCTGCTGGAGATTTATGCCTTTCTTAGACA
Source organism: Lagopus muta (assembly GCF_023343835.1). NCBI lineage: Eukaryota > Metazoa > Chordata > Aves > Galliformes > Phasianidae > Lagopus > Lagopus muta. The sequence continues at coordinate 100,467,750 of NC_064434.1, forward strand.
TGCATTAGTGCAAACTGAAGTTTTCTTCCACCCTTGGGTTAGAATACTGCATGCCAGTTACCAGTTGCTAAATTGCAATGAACCCAAACTGTGCCTAGGAACATCTTTCTCAGCCCTCCCTGCCCTAAGTATTGGGCCCACAGCAGCTCCTTGCAGAGCACCACTCCCTTGTGCTCTCCAGAAACGTGGATTTAGCCAGTCCACAGTGTTGAAATGATGCTGCCTCCTGAAGAGGAAGGAAGCCAATAGCACTGCGTTTGGCTGGGCTGCTGGGCAGGACAGCCCCAGGTCTCTGTGCTGTCCTGCCCTAGTCCTGGCCAAGGCACTTACCTACCTTACCTGAATTTCATTTGCTCTTGGGCATAACACGTTGTTCTTATAAATATTCCTATTTCTAAGATTATTCAGTAAAAAGCTATAAACAAACACCCAAAAGAGCACAGTTTATTGGGTTCATTTTTTTATTATGTATGAAAATGTATAGCAGATTTTAAAAAGATACCTTCTCTAATCTTGCTGTGCTTTAATTTCCTCATCCTTAAATACAGAGAATCATACATCAAAGGAGTGCTGTAGGAAACTTTAGTGCTTTATTATACAAAGGTAGAAACACACTTCAGAATCAGAGGTGGTCTTGCAGTGTCTGAATTGTATTTGAATGTAATCTCATCATTGGGCTCCCTGCGTATCTTGCATGAATGTTGTATAATAGGAAGTATAATCCGTGTTTGTGACTGTTTGTGAATTGGTCAAAAAGTAATAGAGAAAGTGAGGGCAGCCTTTAGCTCTTATACATTTCACAAGTCATAAAATCGTAACTGAACCTTGTCATAGTTAAGAAACCACCACCTTCTCAATGTGTCTGTGCTAACTTAGTTGGGCTGATGCTGTTTTAGGAGTCCATCTTGAGATTTCTTCCCAAGCAGCAGTTAAGCAGGTTAAACACTGCCTGGACACTTCCCAAGAATCTGCTTGGGCTACCCAGAACTTGGAGCACTGAGACTAGGACACTGATGAGGGATATGTCTAGCAGCAAATGGTCCAAGTTGCCTTCCACATCTTTTTGCCCTCTGATCCATAGCAGCTGTTTGCCGAGGAGCTGCTCAGCAGGGCAGCAGTGCTGAGCCAAGAAAGGTCTGTTCTGAAATGTGCCACATTTGTCTTACTCCCCTAATTCAAAAAAACATGGTTGGAGAAAAATGTCATGGAAGTATAAATGCAGATTTGATAAGTCTGACCTTTCTTTTCCTCTGAACAATGAATGTCAGAAAGCTTAAAATGACAAGCTGGAATCGCTGCAAGTTATTTATGTGTTTAAATATTTAGGCAAGAAACACATTCTGAGACTACAGTCTAATTTACATGGGTACTGTGATTTATGGCTGAGGCAACTAAGTAGTTCCTTGGTTGTCACTATACTGCTTAGCATGGCTACTCAGAAATGTGCCGTGGCAGCACAGATAGGACTTAGATATCTCTGCTTTCAGAAGCTATAATCTATGGCAGTGGTAGTGAAGGAGAATTGTTTTTACTTGTCCCTCCTGTGATGAGACATGTGGTTGAATTGTTCTAGCTGGATCCAGCAGATAGAGCTGGTGGCTTGCTCCACAGACTCCAGGCTATTTTCTAACAGCAGACATTCCAAAGAAAATGGTAAACTGTTGCACGAAGATGGAATCAAGCATGGAAAAATAGGCGCTGAATGCAAAGTGATCCCTGTGGTGTGAAAATACCCGTTAGTATTTTGCATTTATTTTTACTATTGCCACTGACCTGTAATGTTTTACAAAGTAAAAACATTGAGTAGTTGCAGGAATCAGGTTCTGCTTTGACTCTCTAATTCTGACTTAATTATTTTGCAATATTGGGTCTGCCATTAGTGAATATGGCAGTGAGTGAGCATGGAGGAAGAAAGAATCACACAAGAAGTTGGAGGCAGCAGAGAGCTTTAACATGAAATCCATCATTCCGTGGCACACACTTTGCTTAACAAGGGTAGTACTGATGGCTTCAAAATTCCATTGGGTGGAAGATGCTATTTTTTGCAGGTTACTTTCTAATAACTTCAATAAAGACAGTAGGATACAGTTTAACTCTTGAGATTTCTGATAAAAACTACAACAGCCTCGCATATTGATTTACTTCCACGTCTGCAGAGTTAATCATAGTGTTGCTATTTCCTTCCTGCTAAGGGATAGCCAACTTCTGAAACCTGAGATAACAGTGTTTTTGCCTGATGTTACAAAAGATTGGATTTCTGGCTTTGTAAAAACTATGAGCCATGCTTTTGCCTGTTAAAACACTATCCTTTCTTAAAGCCAAAAAGGCAAATTTAGCTTTTTAGGGAAGGGAAAACTTCATGGAGATGGTGTGAGCAGCTCTGTTTCTGATTTTCTGCTTAAGGTGTTGGAAATTAATACAGAATGTGGGATTTAAAATTATTTGTAGCTTTAGTGATGTGCCTATTTCTTCCAGGATTAGAAAAGGCAAAATTGTGATGCTAGGCCTGAAGCCTTCATCTAGATCTTTCTAGAAACAAAGGATATGCTCTTTGCAAGCCTGCCTTTAGCAGCTCTTCCAATTAGTCTGCTGATTGCAGAAGTCTTTTAGTGGCCACCCAATGCTTATAGCAAGGCAAAGGGGCTTTCCTGTCAAAACAAGTGGAAGTGCTTTGGACTTGGATATCCGCTGTAGCAATGCACTGTAAAGGGAGAGGTGTGGGCTCTCTCTGCAACCTTCTCACCATCTTCTTACTCACAAGCAGCTCTTTCCAGTCTCCCGTCTTATAAAACTATGCCTTGAAAGAAAACCACGGCACTCTTTCTGAGTTATGAGCTGGGCAGAGGGAGAGATGATGGCTCTGTGGTGAGATGATCAGGTGAAGACATGGGAACACTTGGTGAGTGTGGGGAACGACATGGCTGTGTTTGGCTACTTGTACCATGTATTTCTGGAGGTCTGTTAGGAAGAGGTAATACCTTCTATACACATACTCAGTGATGTGTCCTGGTAAACATTTTGGAGCTGTTTATATTTTCCATGTCGTGCTCTTTCCAGGACTTCTTTGTCATTGGAGATTTCTTTCTAGCTGAGTTTTGAAAGTTTGCATGAGCTTTTATGAACGCAGCACTGTAGTGCCTGTGATATGCAGCTGAATATCTGTGATTTCACCTGTTGGAAACCACAGAGCTCTACAAGTTGCAACAGACTTCTGATTTCAGTATGTACATTGGCATTTGCACGCTGTTGCTACTGGCCCTTTAAGTACCAAGCTATCTCAGATACATCAGAATGTCTGGGCTTTTTATAGCCCCTTTCATCTTACTTCTCAAAATTATTTAAGCTTTATCTCCCTGCTGACATCTCTAAGTATTATTATATTTATTTTACGGAGAGACCGTAGAAACCAAAGATGGAAAAAGCAGTATTTGATAATGTTAGAAAGCAGATGTTGAATACAACTTTCTCACACCGAATGTACTAAATAGTGATGTTTCTTTTCTGCTTCCCACAAAAGGCCAGGAAAGAACAAGAAATTAGAGCTGAGAGTCTTACTAGAAACACTGCAGCAGTTATTGGCAAAGCTACTTGGAACCCTCTTTGCTTCGAACTGTGTTGGCGACATTTGACTTCTAAATAAACTTATTGGGTTGTGGGTTTTTGTTTCATTTTGTTGTTGTTTTGATCTGCTGAGCAGCTCCCTGTCTTCAGAAATTGCCTTCTGGCCTTTGCACTTGTATGACACCACGTGTCCAGCATTAGGGAGCATGATGCAGTGGTTATTTCTGAGGGACAATTCATTACTGACGCCAATTAAACTTGAAACTAATGAGAAGGGATTACGTTTCAAGGGTGAAGAGGAGGCCAGAATAGTTATTATAGGTTAATTATTATTCTAAAAGACTCGGTTTAAGTAACAGTTTGTTTTATCAACTCTTTTTATTTTACATTGTGCAAGAGGCTTGTTTGAAGAGGAATCAAAATATAATTACTGCATTGACCTCATCTAGCTCTTGATCAGTAATCTCCTTTCATCAGCAAAAGGTTAATAAAATCTTTAAGAAAAGGAATTCCTTGGCTTCTCTTTATGTAGACATTTCAGAATAGGTTTCCCTGCATGTATTTTCTATTACCCTTCTGCATGGATTCCTTGGAGTACTTGTTATATTGTTGCAAAATGGAAGTATTTCATAAAGCATTGCCAATTTAAGGGTTTCCTTGCCAAATTGGTGCATTACAGAGGTGGAGAGTGGATCTATGGTCAGGGCTGGCCCGAACTTTGGCCCTGAAGTCAGAGCCTCTCTTTGTAAAGCACAAGAGCTTGAGGTTCACCTGGGCAATACGTCGGTTGGCAGGGCAATGAGGTGTCCATGTAACGGTTAGTATTTGCTTAGCAACCGAGGAAGGGAGGAGGTGAAGCTTGCTTTGCTCAGGAGCAATAAGCTCTCGCTGGGAAGCGCTATGGCTTTTGGTAGGGGAGGGCACGCATTGGTCTGCTTTGCTTCTTCCCCACTCTTGTCGTCACATTCCTCTTCTCAGCTCTTTGGAGAGATGAGATTCTTGCAGTTGTGTACTACAAAAAAGGAAGAGGAGAACTGGATTATTGATGATATTCTGATTGCAGAAAGTCAGATAACATGTTTGTGGGCAGGGAGAATATCAGTCTTAATCAGCTGTAAGTGTTTGGGCAGCCCAAGTGCTCCATTAAGCAGCTGTCTGATGCGTTCTGGCTGGGGAGCTGCTTTGCAGGTGGGGAGCTCACGCATTAACATGTGGGCTGGAAAGGCAGATGTGTCTGTTTTTGAAGCTGATCAAGGTGCTGTGAGTAGCACAAAGGTTCAGATAAATGGAAGGAGGTTGCAGTTTAGAGAAACCCCTTAGTGTTGAGGTGATTTGACTACTAATTGCAGATTACAATCTGAGGTGCATCACAGCATCTCAAAGGAGTGATGTTCACCAGTCCTCAACTCAAGAAAGGAGTTGTGTCTTCCATCTGGGCGGTAAATAATATCATATTCTCAAATAAGAAGATCTCTTGAATATCTATTTGTGCCGCTAGATTCTGTCAAGGAGACAAAATTCAGCTCACTGGATTTTGGATAACATTTGAAGTGCCCAGTCCCTTTTGTGCTTAGAGTTTGAAACCACATGAAACAGTGAGCTTTTGATCAACCTTCTTCTGCTTTGCCAGCCATACACTGTTCTTTATCTCCTGAAACAAGGCAGCATTAAGTTTTAAGATTTGATTCAATAACATTTTATGGATAATAATTATGGCTGATATTAAGCCTTCAGCAACCAGTCTGTATGGAGACTTAATATATTGAGGTTTATTACTTTTTTTTAAGTCGATTGTAAAGCAGTGTCAACTATATGAAAAGAGGAAAAAGAAATATCAATGAACTCTGCTTCTCTGCAGGGCGTTCGTGTGCTTGCCACTTAATATTGCTAGCACAGTGGGAGTTTGCTGGCAAAAAGATTTTGTTTACAGAATCTGTTTGCGCAGCTGCAGAGATGTGATGAATGAATGAGTAAATGAGTGAGTACAGCAATCCTGTGCTGGGAAAGGGAATCCATTAATAGATAGCCCTTGGAAATCAATTGATCCCCCTTTTCCTTTTAATAAGTGTGTGAACTCCAGCTTTTTCAGCTCTGCTGTTTAGAGAAGAACTACACAATTTCCTCTGAGACTTATGGAAGTTCTTGACTCAATGGAAATTCTTTAGGTACCCCATATTAATGATTTTGGTGGGTTTCTCCATTTGTTTTCCAGAAGTTTAATAGAACTTCTCAAAGCATAGCTGTGTGTCATGATTGTTTACAGAGATGGTCCCCAAACCAAACTGAAGACCTTGTTGAGCAAAAGGAGGCTCTAATAGCTTAAGTTCTGAAATGCCATTGGGTTATATAATATAAATTACAATATGAGAGAAAGGAAACGTGTTAGTTTCCATACAGGGTCAAGTTCTTCTGTTGTACTGGTGCTGAAAAAGTCATCTGAAGGACTCAGGAGTGGATTCTTGCTCAGCTGAGCCTTGTGATATCAGTTAATGCATCATAAACTGTAAATGTACTGTATTTTATTGTTGCCTTTTTTTTTTTTCTTGCCTTGCTCCTCCTTATAACTTTCTGTGCAAGGAAATCTACCTTCCCGGTAAGTTCAAATACGATGCTGTCTGTTTGTGTCCTTTTTGGCTTTTTGACGGGAAAGCAGAAGGGAATTGTAAAGTGCTTTGGGAGCTACATAGAGGCCTTTCTTTGACATCCCTAAATATATGAGTAATGGGGTGCTTAGAAACAATTTTGTGTGTGATGGATGCTCAACAATAAGGAATCGCAAATTGTGGGCAGCAGAGCTTGGAGAGGAGAGCTGCTCAACAAGATTAATGGGAAGGGAGACCTTTAGTGTAATGAAAGACACAGCTTAGGCTTGAAAACAGACAATGACACACTAGATCGAGTCTTAAGGAGCTGGACAGTCAGGTTTCCTCTGTAGGCAGTAATGCTATGGTTCTGTAGAGCCTCTTCCTGGGTAACAGAACAGCCGTGAAACAAATGCATTGTAATTCCCAACTCGGCCACAGGAACCCACACCTCTACACCGAGGGATCAGATTATCTACCGGACTGCCTGTCAAGCTGGTCATAGGGATGTCAAAAGAAACCTTGAAATTTCATTTGATTGCAAGCAAATAAGGAGGGAGTGAGTCTACAGTAGAATACAGATGAGCTTGAGCACTGTAGGATTTATTTTGTAACCAAAATAAAATTCTTTGAAGTATCTTACTGAGCATTTGGTATAAGACTGAAGTCAGTGAGAGCCTCCTTGGATTTTATCTAGCCAGATTTTCCTGCAAGGGCAAAAGCTCCTGACCTTAGGCAAACTATGCAAATTAGAGGTAGTTAAAAACTAGGTCCCTTTTCAACTAATAATAAAATACACCTTTAAACTTTTATTAACTACTGGAAATATCAAGCTTAAAAGAGAACAAATGGATCAGTATTTTGATAGGTGATAATAATAATTTAAAAAACCCCCCACACAAAAAAGGTAAAAGTGTAGCTTGTATTTCATTTCCAGCTCACTTTAAGTTGCAAGCAGTCAGTAACTCTTGAGTATCATGACTAAGGGGGTATGATTGTGGAGCAGAATTGGTAAACTGTTCCTGGAACTGGCCACAGGATCATTGTTACGCCTGCCACTTTGATGATCTTTCTCTGACAAGGATAATAGTGTGTGGAAATGAAGCCAGCAAACATGTAAAATACATCTAAATATAGAGGACAAAACAAGTAATAACTGGGCCAGTAATCAGATGCAGAATGCCTTATCTGTAACTACAGTGGCTTGAAATATGGCTGGTAGATAAACATTAAGAGGACCATGAAGCTAAGAATAAATAGAGCAATATCCTCTAAACGGTAAACAGCTGAAGCATGAGACCCTGGAAAGACATTCAGGACATACTGCATAAGAAAGATCTCTAAAATTTGTCAAGCAGATGTGCAGCTGGTAAGTAGATGAGTCACTGGGACACTGACTGAAATGCTAGGAGAAATAAATTACAGAGGGTTGCATTAGTGTAACTGAAGGCAGTATATTACTTTGCACTGAAGTGTAGCATTCTGTAGAGAAAGCAACAACAGTCATCCTATAGAGTCACAGAATGGCTGAGGTTGGAAGGGACTTGAAGGTCATTCAGTTTCACCACCCTGCTCTGGGCAGGGTTGCCACCTACTAGATCAGTCTAGTATGATCAAACTAAATGGAGATGTGCCACAGATTTATGCTGTAGCATACAGGGAGCAGGGGGTTCTCTTCCATGCACTCATAATTTCCAGGTCTTGAACTGGAGTTTGATGGAGGCATAAGCCAACTGAAGTCAATGGCATCTTCTGATTGTACACCTGCTTCACTCTCTTGCTCTCAGATACATGCAGACTGGACAGAAACAATCTTCCCTGCTTTTTGCTACCAGGCTGTCTGCTGTTAGTGCATTGCAAGACACAGCAACAGCACAGCAAAGTTTGGTTTCTTTTGTGGCAGAAGATTAAAAATTGTTTCTTTTCAGGCTTTTTTTTTTAAAATCAGCTTAGGATGATGAGCAAAAGAAGATGCTGCTAAGTTTAGCCACTAGAGTAGTGTTGTCCTTTCACTGGCCAAACAAGCGTGTGAGATGCTGAGAGCCCTTGTTCTTGAAGTCTTGTCATTGCACTGTGGACACTGTGGTATAAACTGCTGCTCATGGGTGTTAGCAGTTAAACACACCTGTGGTATCCTCAGTCTGGGTTCTGAGCTGAATGAAGACAAGAGAGATATAATCCTACCGAATGCAAAGCGAAAAAACATCAGCTCTCCAGAGCCCAGGAGGAAAGTATTTGTCTGTCTTATCATAATATGCCTAAATTAAAAGATATGGAAAGTTGTGATAATCACCTTCTAAAAACTTCATATCCTCTGTTCATTAAGCGCTATCTCTCAGAAGACTTAGTCTCAACTTTTTTACCTTTACTTAATGTGAAATTATGTTCAGTTTGTCCCCAAGGTACCCTTCCCCTTTCCCACCCTGACTGTGCTGCTGTGGCCATGCCTTCTTAATACTTTTACATGGTATTCCACACCTCAAACTAAAAACGTCAATAAATTTACCCTTTTATGCCTCATGGTAAAAGTCCTAAGTGCCTGATATTGACATTATTTCCAGTAACCTTTTGTCACTGAAAAGTGTGGAAATAAGATTGTTTTCTTTTTCTTTTTTTCTCCCAATAGATTAAAAGGATTGGAAGAGGGAGAATGAGACAGTATACTTTCTGAAAAGAAAAAGTCAACTAACTTGAAATGTCTCTCTAAAAGCATAATTCACTTTTTACTTGAGAAGGAACAGAAAGAAAATGCCTTGTTGGAATCATAGAATCATTGGAGTTGTAAGAGAACCTTAAAGGCCATCTGGTCCAACTGCCCTGCAATGAACAGGGACACCTGCAGCTCCATCAGGTGCTCAGAGCCCCATGCAGCCTGACCTTGAATGTCTCCAAGAATGCGGCATCCACCCCTTTTAGTTTGAAACCATTTTCCCTTGTCTTTTCACATCACACCCTGCTAAAGAGTGCCCCCTTCTTTCTTCTAGACCTCCTTTAGGTACTGAAAGGCCACTCTCAGGTCTCCTTGGAGTCTTCTCCAGTAAGAACAGCCCCAGCCCTCTCAGCCTGTCCTCAGAGGGAGGTGTTGCAGCCCTCCCATGGATATGTTCCAACAGGCCCATGTCTCTCCTGTACTGAGGACTCCACATCTGGATGCAGTCCTCCAGGTGAGGTCTCACAGTGCAGAGCAGAGGGGCAAGATTAGCTCCCTCACCTTGCTGCCCACACTGCTTTGGATGTGGCCCACAGTACAGCTGGCTTTCCGGGCTGCGAGGGCACAATACTGACTCATGTCCAGATTGTCATCCAGCTGTACTTCCAAGTCCTTTCTGGTAGGGCTATACTCTATTCTTTCACCGTTCAGCTAATGTTGATAGTGGGGGTGCCATGACCCAGGTGCCAGACCTTGTACTTGGCTTTGTTGAACCTCTTGAGGTTCATATGTGCCCACTGCTCAGCCTGTCCAGGTCTCTGGGTGGCACCGCATCTCTTAGGTGTGTCAACAGCACCACACAGCTCTGTATCTTCCGTAGACTTGCTGAGGATGCATTGATCCCATTTTTGATGTCATTGATAGAGATGTTTAAGAGCATAAGTTCCTGCCTCTAAACTTGTTTCTGGGTAACTGGTATAGCCAGACCTATCTACAGAGATAAACAGTTGAAAATCTTGTCCCTTAGCTGTCTGTCATAAACACTGCAACTCCTTTCCAAAGGGGATTCCAAATCCCTTTCTCCAAGCATTTGGAGGGGATATTTTGGGGTCCATATTAAAATATTCAAGGAAAGGAAGAAATAATATTGACAGAGCAAATTACACATAAGTCACATGAACAGAGTTATCAGGAGGAAGAGCGTGCAAAGTACCTAAAAAATTGTGAAAACTGGTCCAGGTGCAGGGGAACTGTTAGGTAAGGGCATGAACTGGTGATTGAGCACCTGGTGAAGGGGTGTGCCTGGCCCAGGGAGCACAGGAACATTGTTTGCACCTGTGCTCAACAACTGACCCAAAGGTCAGCCTGGGCTCATATAAGGGCAGCCACTGAAGGGATTGCATCATTGTGGACCTAGGTTGCTTCTTGAGAAGGAGTGCTGTGTGTTCAGAGAGCCCTTCCAGCAGTTTGGTGAGTTCAACTCTTCTTTCTGTTTATGATTTGGCTTACCTGCAGAAACGTTGCCTGGTATTACCAAGAGCCTGTCAGAAGCAATTTTGCTTCCTTGTGTGTAAAACACAAAGCTATTTTAAAAGGTGATTCCTTTTTAGTTGTAATTTGTTGCATTAGTCCAGGTTTGGAACAATTGAGGAATAGATATATATTTCAGTCTCTAAACTTGTCCAACTGGGGCTTCTTTCAAACAATGTCCTGAGAAATGCTCACTTTGTTCATAGTTTTTGTTTTATAGCAAGGTTTCTCTCTTATAAGTGCACTGTACTGTTTTAGACACTATAAACTCATATTCTGCATCAGGATTTTGGTACTAATGCTCTAAGAAGAAGAACTTTATATAGTGAGTTTTGAGCTGCTTCAGGAATGTCCCAGGGCTAGCAGGAAAGCCGGGCTTTCAAGTTAGCTTTGAGAACATGAAGATCTTTATTTAGACCTTTATCCCTCACCTGCCATCCATGGTCACCACTTGACTAAATCCTGCTTCCAGATTGCTATGGATGCTTTCTTAATGCTGGAGTGATTAGAGGGTCTTTAAGGTAGAATCCTGCACTGTCTGGAAGTTTTTCCCCTGGGCAAAGCACAGGTGTCTCTTGTTTCACTGTGGCATCCATTATTGTTCTAAAGATTGCTGGGGTCACAAATAGGGAATTTCAGCTATTCCTTCTAGTGCCTGCCGAAGAACAGAGAGGTGCTGTGTGCAGCCCAGGGTTGGGCTGAGTGATTCCCTGTGGGTCCCTTCCAGCTCAGGATAGTCCTTGATTCCGTGACTGGTCCCACACAGATCTTCCTTGATGTGACTTCCTCCAAAGGTTTCTTCCCGAGTCCTATTTTTTATATTGCTTTTCTGAGCATGTAAATCTTCTCTCAAAGGCACTCCATAAGAGCAGAGTGCTACTGTTTTTCTGAGTAGCGTTAGAATTGTGTCAAAGCTAAGGGAGGCTCACAGCGTGGTGATAAACTGTATTGTCAAATTTTTTGCTGGTTAAATGGAAAATGAGTCGGGCATCTTTACCCTTCAAAGTGGAGAGAGAGGTAAGGGCAGTTTCAGTGCTTCAGACTCTGCCACGAACATCCATGAAATGAAAAGTTGTTGTTGTTATTATTTTTAGCTGATGTTTTCACAGTAAGAGACTTTTTTTTTCTAGCTTCTATGTTTATTTTTTTTCTAAATATGTATTTAGTGATGTATTAAAAAGTTAAGATTCCATCTGTTAACAATATTCTTTGAAATGCAATTTTAATCATCTGATAACCTTATGCTCAGGCTGAGCTATTTCGTCAAAACAGGTCAGACTGCCACTCAATAAAATAACAAATTGCTGTATTTGAGTGTGATGGGAAGTTGTTCTGTAAGCAGTTCCATAGCCTTACATGATTATACTCTTTTCAGTAAAACGACAACATCAGTGAATCTTGCTGTCTTACTGAAATGGGAGGGAATTAGAAGTGGATTTGGCTGTCTCCCAAGGTTGTTCACGCTGAATAGGTTCTGTTCTAATGTGTCATCTGGGAGTATCTCTGATACTGCCAGGAAGATAGGAAACTGACCTAACATGTATTCTTCAGTCTTCTATATTTGAATGCTTTGCGTAGTTTGCTTTGTTCTTCATTTTGTAAGGATCTCCTATAATGCTCTGGTTAGGGCTGCTAACCAGGGTAGCAGTACACATTCCAAATCAGCTTGGTGTATCTGTCAGGTCAGCTATGGGCAGTGATGGGTTGCACTGTCAGCTGTGACCTGTGCTTCCCCTCCTCACTCTTGTGAGTGTCTTCTGCCCCAGTTGAAACTGTATGTAATGGAACATCAGCTGAGAGGTACCTGAAAATCATGGGTTTGCTTTCTACAGGTGGAGGTATGTGGAGTGTAAACATCTAGACTGTTAGCATTTGTCTCAGGAGGTGGAGATCTGCTTTCAACCATACCAAAAACTCCAATGAGTCTGTCTTTGTGGTTCCCAAGTAAGGTTTGGTCAGGCTTTTTTAGAGCAGTTTGAGCTGTGATGTTACTGTGTGGCTTACATGTTATTAAACTTACTCTCTTCTTCTCTGTGAACATCATTGGTATGAACATCTTTGCTGCTTGGAATACTGCATTCAGATTTATGATACTCTGCATACATGGCTGTTCACAATGCATATCAGCAGAATCAAGTGGTGTGCAAAGCAAGGGACTCGTTAGGAGAGTGACAAATTCTTGACAAGATCATTGAGTCCCCAGTCTTGCATGAGTTCTCTAAGTGCTTTAGGGCATGACTCGGATATTTGTTTGTCACACAGGACTGGTATTTGGTTTGCTCACAGAGACAGCGCTTCACAGCATTGACACAATCCAGCTCTGTGAGTAGATCAGTGACCCTACTGCTGTTTAACATTTGGATGGCAGTGCAGCTCAGCTGAGAGTGGAGTCATAAAATGTGGGTTGCAGGTAGGAATGGCAGTTGATGAGGGAGCACAAGGTGACAGTGGAACTGCTCAGATTAGCAAATGGGGGCATTGCAGCTGCTTGTGCTCTAATTACATCTTTCCAGATGTTCCTGTGATGTGCAGTAGAATCCAAGCAGTCTGTAGACACGATGTATTTCAGTGTTCATCTTTCTGAACATTTTTTTGTCATCTGTAGAGAAGAGAGAATTTAAGAACCTCAGTCACTTCTTCTGCACTACCAAATGAGCTCTGTTGTTCTGAAGTTACATTTCCTGTTTTTTGAGGTTGGTTTTTTTTTTCCTTTGCATTTTCTTTTCACATTAAGATCAGCAAAAGCTCTTTCTGGGAAGCCTGATTAAAATGCAGTTCCTCCCAGGAAAGAAAAGAAAATAGTATTTTCAGCATCAAAAGAGATCACAAAATTATCATGGAAAAAATGAAATGAATTTTAAAGATTATGCGTTGCAGGAAAGTAGGTAAGAGTGACCTCAGGGCTTTCTTCTGATAGTAGTTTGGGTTGTTTTGAATAGACATCTGCTAGGAATATAAGTGACAAAGCATGTAAGAAACAAAAAGTGTCCATTACTGGGATTAGCTTTAAGAGAGTGATGAAGATAAATAACTTATTTGTGAAAAATATCCTTTTCTATATATTAACAAACACCACCACCACCAAAAACCCCAAACAGCAAACAAGTGCTGTAAGAAGCCATAACTGCTGTTTCTCTTCAGCTACATTCTGTTAGCCTTGCTCGGAACGCAGAGATGAGTTCCAGCTCTGCTGCAAGTCTTTGCCTCCTAGGACTGTACAGGGGCATTGGCAGCTCAGGCTATGTAATTACAAACACTGCTTTCCTGTTTTGCTCTTCTGAGCTTTGTGTTCTTTTGTAGTGGTGTAATTAATCATCCACTGCCCAAATTATATTTGGGTCTTAACTCTGTTTTCCAAAAAAAAAAAAAAAACAAAAACCAAACCCCAAACAAAACAAATCTCAGGAAAATATTATTTCTAAGTTCTGGAGTTGGCTTTTTTGACACTGCAAAAGGTATAGAAGAGAAAGGATTCCAGTGGCATTAAATATCTTCTGTGTAGCATGTGACCAGAATCTTATTTGATTAATGACCAAAACTTTGAATAATGACCTTTTTGTATGCCTGATCTGGAGGCTTGTTTGTAGAGGAAAAAATGAATTCAACAAGATATCACTGTTTTGTTTTTACATTCTGAAAAGTCTGAGACCTCAGTCCTGAAGGCTTTTCCAGCTCTACTCTAACCCTCATCTGTAACCAACTCTTCCGTTTTTCTCAAAGCTATATTTCAGACACACATGCATTTCACAGGAATGGAAAATCTTGGTTATTTTTTGCTAACAATACTAATGCTTCCCAAGGGCCCATGTTTTATCAACAGCTGGAAAAAAAAAGTGTTTTGCATTCTAGAGTGTCTCTAACAGTTCAGCTTGGAGCAATGTTGTGCATACCTTGAAAGCAGTGATGACTGTCTTTCCAGGGTCTTTCATTAGTCATTTAAGATAAGTTGTGCAAAATCCAACTGGCCTGTCTATAATAACTGGAGGCAAATAGCTTTGAATTGTCATTTTGATAAATTTTGGAGTATTGGCAGTGTTATAGCCTACGGAGCCAGGCATCTGAGCATTTCATCTATCAGTGTCATTATGAAATACCTTAAAAGAACACGGGCAATGTGTCCTGGCCATTTGATAAATCTTATTTATACGAATGACTGGATTTTGTGTGGTATCATAATCTACTGAACTCTAATAGCTTATATCCTTTGCTTCAAGAGTAGCTGTTAGAACCAGGTGTTTAATAGGTCTGTGTGGTGTTTTTTCAGTGCTCTAAGGTTTTATGTCAGTGAATGAATTTTTATGGTGAATGCCACAGCAATGATCAACCTACATGTTGTATGCGTGATTTTAACCATTTTTAGTGATCAAAACTGCTCTTGCTAAACTTCATGTGGCTGGTGACTGCACAGCCCTCAGGTTTGCTATGATCTCTCTGCCTTTGAGGGATTCAACAACTCCTCCCAGTTTGCATTGTCTGCAAACTTACTTAAACATATCACTGAAAATGTTAAAGAAGGCTATCCCTAAACTGGAGCCCTGCGGGACTCGCTAGTGACTGGCTGTCAACCTGATTTATTATAACCCTTTGGGCCCAACCTGTCAGACAGTTGCTCACCCATTGCATCATGCCTTTGTCTAGCTGTATGCTGGGCATTTTGTTCAGAGGGGTACTGTGAGAAACAGCATCATTGCTGAAATCCAAAAAGATCACACCAACTGCCTTCCCTTGGTCAACTAGGTGGGTAACCATATTGTAAAAGGAGATAAAGTTTGTTAAACAAGGCATTTATTTTGTCACAGGAAAGTTGCAGGAATTGTGCAGAGGACAGCAAACAGCACCATATAAACCATATAAAGAGATCACAAGAACACCAAGGTTGGAAAAGACCTACAAGATCACCCAGACAACCATCCTCCTATCACCAGTAGTTCTCACTAAACCATATCCCTCAACACAAAATCCAAACGTTCCCTGAACGCCTCCAGGGTCGGTGACTCCACCACCTCCCTGGGCAGCCCATTCCAGCACCTGAAGAGACTTGTGAGCTGGTGGGGTACTGCTGGAGTGACATTGGGTTGCCTATTAGAAATGAGAGTTTCTATCTCAGTTGTTTTTGCTTCTTTTCAGTTCTATATTGATGGAAGAGCCAGTTCTCATTAGTAGTCTTTACACTTGCTGTGCGTCTGTTTTATGGCCATGGCCTGTGTGGTCTTTGGCAGTTGGACTAGATGGTCTTTTTAGGTCTCTTCCAATGAGAATTTTTCTACTCCAAAAAAATCTTGAGTGTACCAAGCATCTCCAACATAGCACTGTTTCAGTAGGATGAATATTTTCTACTGAAGATGAGGTTCCCACATGCTCTGAAAGCTGGACATACATAGCTCTTCCTACCATTTACATAGGTACATACTGATCTTCCATAGGTAAAACAATGTTATTTGAGAGGAGATTAAACTTGAATTCAACATTGCCTCATCTTAAATCAATATAAACAAGACAGAATACTTTTTTTGTGTTATTTAACTGACAGCTCAGAATCGCGTGATCCATGTTTGTCTTTGAAAGCAAGGCTGCTTAGTTTGGTAGTGAGTGAAAAGTTTATGGATAACTTGAGTAAATTGACTTGTTATTTTGAAAAGTGTACAAAAAAGATTTGACATGAGAGAAATATGAAGAGGCTCTGGCAGTAATCTGACAAAGCTGATGAATGGCAGGTGGCCACAAGCCTGACTGGTTGCTCTGATTTGCTACTAGTGATTCTCAAGCAGGTGGGTGAGAATGTTAAAGGCCTGACACATGGAGTGACAGATACCCTTAGTGCCTGAGTGTGCATTGCGGTGGTGCATCTTAAAATAGAGCCAGCTGTATGCATAATTAAGGAGATATAATTGCAATGCACTTATGTAAATTATCTTGTGCTTCCTTTTTTATTTCTCCCCTTCAGCTTTTTCCATCAGGAAGGTCCTCTAGTCAAAGATTCACTCGATCAGTGAGGAGCATTAAAGTATTGGTGCAAGAAAAAATAGTTGTCTTTAGGAAAATCAGAGCAACGTAATATGGGAGAAGTATGTAGGTATAAAGTATATATGGCAATCTTGCTGTCCATTATACAAACAAGAATTAATTTTGGAAACCTTCACATGAATTCAGTGATTGTGATTTTTTTTTTTTTCTCAATCTTTTTAATTCAGATAAACATGTTTCAGCTAGCTGAAAGTTTGCCTGCATAAGCTTTTCTTCTTTCAGTGAGAATCTTTCTGACAACATGCAAGTGTGAGTTTAACCTTGTTTCTATTTGTAGTAATTTATAAGTTGTATTGTATTTCTACTTCCCTTGGGAAGAATACAAAATCACTTCTGTACACTGCGGTTTTATGTCTCCCAGATGACTACTGTAGGTGCATCTGGAGTGTATTGCTTTCAGTAAAATATTCTTTCAGTCCACTTCACTCATCTGCCCCCTTTCTTTATCAGGTGTACAAAACTCTGTATGAAGCTGTAATAAATTACTGTATTTCCAGATCGCCAGTGACTGTATGCATCGTATTTGAAGAACAACAGTCAAGAAGCTGGTGATTAACTTTCACTGTCTGGGATGTTAATAAAATGTTTCACTGACTTTGCACTATTATCACTATGTGATTAATCGTGTAGCACCAAACAATTTCAAGAGTTCTGAAATCAGGACTCCTTTGGAGGAGCTGTAATGCACACAATGGCAAGACCAGCTTCTGCCTCTGAGATTTCATCCTTTTATAGGGCTGTTTTTAAGGAGTGAGTAGTAGTTGAACCACTCTTGGCTCATGCAGTCTTTGGATTTTGGTATAGGGTGCAAGCTATAGTACTGGTGCTTCTGGGGAGTGAATGATTGTTTGTTACACTTCTCACTCAGCCTAGTGGTAGACAGTGGAAACATACAGCAACTATGGAAAGTCAACTGTTTATAGGTATTCCAGACCTAGTCTGGATTTAAGCTTGAATTGTGCAGTTAATTTCCTGTCAGTGAGTACTTTTTTAGAGTGAGGGAAGTGTGCACATAGTCTGTCCAACAAAAGAGAAACATGGTGACTACGTCATCTTTCTGCAGAAATTCATCCACGAGGATGCTGTGCAACAGGGCAAGGGCCTGAGACAGCAATAAAACAGGAGGTACTCATCTGCTTATTCAGTGCTAGGTTTTGAAATTCAAGTCGTCAGAAGTGTAAAACATCAAGTAATACATGAAGCATGACCATTGATTTCTATTTAAATAGTCTCCTACCACTTCGTAATTCAAGGACGTTCTCCATGCTCCTTTAGTGTTTCAGTGTCCTAAAATGCAGAACTTCTGAAACTGTAAAGTGTAGATGAGTAAGACAGAAGATGTGGTGCAACCACATGAAAGTAGGACGAGTTGCAAGCAGTTATCTGAAACATCTGTTCAGTGGTTCATCGACCTCACTTTAGAGTTGATTCTCTCTCCTTTGAGCAGTTATTGTTGATCTGCACATGCAGCTATTTTGAGGAATGAGCCTGGGGAAGAAAGGTTTCCCTCCAAAGCTGCCAATAAATTACAATAATTGAGTCAATGTGTATGTGCAATGTATTGTGGATATAGAGTAGTAACTCCTGAATGAATACAGCGCGGAACAGCTAATATAGTATGTGGTGTAAAATTTACTGAAATGATTCATTTAAATGCAGTCATTCAAAGAGGCATCACAGCACTCTCTGATATAGGTTCTGTCTCCCCATTTTGAGGTTTGGTTTGTCTTTCATCCTCCGTCTTACACAGATGGTCTCATAGATTAGCTTTTATGACTGCAACATCAGGAAGTTTGTCCTCACATGTCTAATTGCTTCTTCATGTACTGAATTTGTCTTTAAGAAAATTGGAGCCCTAAGCTAGCCACTGGTAAACTCATCCAGTTTCTAATCTTCCTACACGCTTTTAAATAATATATTAGCCCAGAAATTATTTGGGCTGAAGTATTTGGCATTAATATATAAATTCAGTGTATAATTCATAAATCAGATGAATAATTTCTAAGTATCAGCAGAAATGAAGTAAGCCTTAAGGGATGTGTGTTTATATGCATATGGATATGGTGATGTATGAAAGTATCATCTGATAGTCCACTGCGGCTTGTTTGATACGAATACTGTGTGGTGTGCAACTGAACATTTGCATCTTTCTGCTCTCCCCTCCCCTTCCTCTCAATTGAAGCAAGCTTGAGCTAGAACAATTAGAGATTGGGAATTATCAGCCACGTAGGATAAACTTCTATAGAGGTTCTTGAAATTAAGGCTATGCCTCTCTTCCAGAAGGCAACACTTCCTTTTGGGTATCCTTAGTTTTACTTATTTTATTGTGGTCTGGTTTACATAACAATGTCTGTAGTTTACATTTTTTTTTCTGTCCAGAACTCCCTGAAATGTTCTTTGTGTGTGAGCAAGATGTACATCATCCTCACGTGATAGATATGTGGACATTCTGAGAGTGTTTTGTGACCACCTTTGTGCAGACAGACCATTGCATCACATTGCTTTTCCTCCTTCTTTGATGCAATAACCACTCTCAAATACAACTTTTATCTGGAAAAAGATACAAAAGTGCATATTAGGGATTATACATGGCTACCAAAATGGTTGTAAAAATTCCCCAATAGAGGAAAAATCCATAGGCATACTACAAGAAAAATTTCAATCTGAATAATAAAATTGGAACCTCTAGCTTCTCCCATTCTCCTCTGTGAACTATTTATCATTCAGCATAGTATATTAAATGACAAACTACACTCAAAATTAAAAAAAAAAACACAATGATTTCCTACTTCTACATCTACATTGTGGTCCTAATCTTGACTGGGATTGAGTAAACATAAGGAACTTGGTTATGTATGCATGTGTTTTAAAAAATGATGAATGAACTTGCATCGGTGAAGGATGTGAGTTTAGCTCAGGCTACTTGTGTGTGCAAAGATAAGCAAGAACATATACAAGTGTTTGAATGTGCATTCTTCTGTGAGCACTGCAGATTTTACTCTTTGCAAGCTGCTCGGGATGCATTCTATCCTTCCAAAGTCTCTTGCTCTAGGAAGTGTTACTCTCCCATGAGGAATTCAGGCTTTTTCTGAACAGCTAAGTATATTTTTAATTTTTTCACTATTTGCTGATGGCTTGGAATTTAGGTTAGGAGATTAGCAGAAAAAGGGAACTGTGTCGACAGGATGAGAGGAAATGGTTTTATACTGGGAGAGGGTGGATTTAAAGTAAATATCAGGAAGAAATTCGTTACTGTGAGGGTGGTGAGGCACAGGAACAGGTTGACCAGTGAGGTTGTGGATGTCCCTGCTGTGGAGGCATTCCAGGCCAGGCTGCATGGGGCTGTGAGCAGCCTGGTCCAGAGGGAGCTGCCCCTGCCCCTGCAGGGGGTTGGAACTACATCACCTTAAAGGACCCTTTGAACCCAAACCAGTCTATGATTCTAACTTCTGTTTGCTATATGATGGATCTTGAACACGGTTTGTGTAAATGCTTTTCTGATTGTGTATCAAAAGCTAGTTCTGAGAAACAATTTGGAAAAATGGGATTTCAGGGAGATGAATAACGTAAAAATATGAGGAGGTCGTTTTTCCATTCACAGAGTGATAAAGACTTTGAAAAGAAATTAATAGGACTCTCAGAATCCATCAAGGAATTAACAGTCAGGTCTGTGTTACTAAAACATGCTGGATATTAAAGTGTGCAGAAGCTGTACTGTGGGTTTTTTTGTGCAAATAGACTTTGTGTTGTCTGCTGAATTTATGTAAGGATGTGGGAAATGAGGTTTGGACCAGTCGTTATTTGGTAATTCAGTGATATTATGCACTTCAAATCAGCAGTGAGATCTTGGTCTTCATCATCCTCCTCATTTTTAGCATGAAATAGTCTTGTGAGAGCTGGTTTCCTTAAAAGTATTCAAATGGTAGCCTTTGAGAATGGTTTTGTCTTGCAGAACACAACTCTTAAATGGATTCTTTTAGGCTGAAGTATTTAATGTCAGTGGATGTTAAGAAATTTCACTAAGTGATCTGTAATGGGAGTAGGACTCTTACCGTGGCTGTCACTTTCCCTCTTCATTTTAGATAAAATAAATGATGACTGGAATCCAACTCCTTCTCCAGAGTAGGTTGATATAATAAATTTCAATACTTACTGGGCTTTCTGTTTTGTTCATGTCCTATTTTTCCTCTTTTTTTAGAGACAGTCTGGGATTAGCGGGGCTATAGTGCAAGGAAAACTTCCTGCTTTCATTCAAGCATCTCCAAACACTTCAAAAATTCATGAATCCTCACTACAATTCCATCAGGTAGATAGAGTGAATAAACATGTAGACTTGGGCTAAGTGATTCAGCAAAGATTACTGTGCATGGCTTTGCAAAGGAGACTCTTCTGTCAGTGCTCTTAATTGCGCAACCATGTTGTTATCTGTTCTTGTGGGCTCTCTGGTTTTGTTGGAATTGGTTGGGGGGAAAGAAGGAATTTCACCAATGAAGTCCTACTGCACATTCTGCATCAGTATGTTTATGTCAGGAAAATGGCCAATACACTGTGTGGGATTGTTGCTCCTTTAGTACCGATAAATTTAGAGAATTGAAAGCTTTTCATTACAAGCAGTGTCTCAGATGTCATACATACAGTCCTGGAGCTGTCAGCTGAAGCTGGGCAAGCACCAAGCAATGGCCATATGCCCACAACATGGGGAGAGTGGGTGAAGAATCAGGCTTTTCAGGTATTCCCACCAGATGCAACAGAGCTCAAGGCCTGGCCCTGTACATGCCTGGTATTCTGGATATTGGCCTTTCATTTTTACCCTCTATATCTTTTTTCCTTTTTTTAGGTGCTAAGTTCACATCACAGCTGTAGCTGAATCTCCTGCTTTCTGATTTCCAATTGTTTTTAATAACAACAAAAGCCAAAAAATCCCCATATGATTACTTTCAGGTACTGTTTATTTTTGCTACATCTATAGACTAGACTTCCAATAACCTAATACTCTTCCAACACCCTTATTTCTTTTATTTTTAATATAAAAAATACATGGGTTAAAATTGCTGAAGGGAGCACAGACTGGGAGTGAGGGGGTAGATGGTCCTCCCCCCCTGCCATGAGCTGCCTGCTTACCTGGAATGTAAGGTTTCCTTTGGCACCTTCTCCTTGTTCCCATGA
This sequence comes from Lagopus muta, assembly GCF_023343835.1. Classification (NCBI taxonomy): domain Eukaryota; kingdom Metazoa; phylum Chordata; class Aves; order Galliformes; family Phasianidae; genus Lagopus; species Lagopus muta. Next base: position 100,489,263 of record NC_064434.1, read on the forward strand.
TGGAAGTAAGAATAAGCATTGTTTATACATCTGTGCTTATATGCACAGATATATTTGTGAATTGAGTACTACTGTCATGATCACTGATTTCATCCCTACTGTTCTTAAGAAACAAAGTGCTTGTCTTCCGCATCGTCCTCTTGAGGAATAAAAAAAATGTTAGGCCTGCCTTTAAAATTGCTTAGCCACTGGTCCTCAGTTTCATGTATTTCACCCAACTTTGGTGACTGTGTAATTGGGATATTGAGATATGCTCTTGATCAGGTGGTGCATCAAATTGTTTTCAGGTTCTACTTTCTAGAAATCAAAATATGCTTTAAAGCATTAATGCTAGAGCACTTAATATCTTTTCCTAAAGCAAGTAAATAAATATCATTTTTGGAATTAACAGGGAACTGTGGAGTTTTTACAAAAGAGATCATTTTGGTGTTTCATAGGGGAGAGGTGAAGTTTGCTTGGAAACTGAAACCAGCCTCCCCGATTTTACACACAAATCATGATATTTCAAAAAAGCATGGATTTGAATGCTTACCTGAGAACGTTTAAGTTGGAGAAGTGAGCTCCTCTGTGGGGTTGGCATCAACTCACCTACAACCTCCACGGTGCCACATTGCCTGCCCCAGGTCACCTAATGGCAGCGCACTGCAGAGGCTGCGCTTCTCTTAAGCATTTGAGGAAATAAAAGACTATTTTGAAGATGCTGTGCTCACACACACCCATATGTGCGGCTTGGTCACATACTCCTTGAAAACATTGCAGCATATACTCTATATTGGGCTTTCTGTCATTAGCAGGTTGCAGCATCTGCAATGAGCTGTGTGGAGTTTTATTTTTCAGTTGTTCTATTTCTGTGCCAGTTGTGCTAGCAGCTTACAGCCTTGCTAATGTACCATTGATAAATGGTTCTCTTTGAAAGGAGGCTGTATTACATACATTCATTTACATTGTATATTTTAGTTTGGAAGAGAAACACAGAAGAGAGAAATCAGTGCTTTTCAAATTAAATATGGCAAATTCACCAGCAGAAGATAACTTATTCCAGTTTCTAAAAAGCAGATATTTACCATTCTGATGCATCTTGTTTTATATTTAAAAATGCTAAAATATATCCCAGAGCTGACTTTGTTGTATTTGATTTTGCAAATGTTGGGTTGGTTGAGTTTGGATTTGCAGGGCTGTATTTTCAACACCTTAATTGAAATGCAGTAACTTTGATGCCTGTTGGGCAGTTGTGATGAGACAAGAAAGAGCGAGCTGAGTGGACAATTACCTCCTAGCCCAGCAAATTAATTTTCTTATGTTATCATTAATTTTTGTTGATAATGTATCAATTTCCTGGGCTCAGATCCGCAAGGAAGAGTTCCTGGACTCCTACATAAATCTTTCTGTTGCAATTCATTTGGAGTTCAAGAACCCCAAAACTGCAGTATGGTTTATTGCGAACCATCCATGCAGCACCATGTCACATCACATTGAGCTGTTTGAAATGGCTTCTGGTAGTTAAGCACGAGCGTGCACAGCGTGAGGATACCAGCCACAGGAGTTCTGTATGCATGTAAGATGTGCTGATGACATTCTAGTGGCGGCTGGAACATCAGGAGTTGAATTTATGAAAAGGACCAGTGGCTTTCTTTCGCATACTTACACATCTGGTTAGATTGGTCTCCTGTGGTGAAAGAGTTGGGACTTGCAACTCCTTTGTTGCAGGAGAGTAGCTCAGCCACCGGGCAGTGCCTGACATAAGCACAGTCTTACTAATAAAGACAGAAATAAAGATGGCATTGAGTTGCATTTTCCTCATCTCTTGTCACTGTTTTTCCTCTGCATCCTATGAAGGATGGAGGTTCTCCTCGGTCTTCCTTTTGTCCTTTACTTATTTATAAAAACATTTTTTATTGTCTTTTACCACGGTAGGGCACCTTAAGTTACAGCTGGACTTTGCCCCTTCTAATTTCCTCCCTGCACAACCTCACATCTTTATGGTCCTTCTGAATTACCAACTTTGCTCTTTAGAGTTTCATCCCAAAGGACTCTGTCAACCAGGTCCCTAAATAGGCTGAAATTACCTCTATGAAAATCCAGTCTCTGCCACACACACACGTCCTCCCAAATGTGCAGTAGAACTTAAAATTAAATTACAGCTCATTAGCATGAGCAGAGAAGGTGTACGAGTTAGGATATGGAGAAGAAGAGAGAATGTGATGGTGTGAAGTCCTTTTGGAAGGAACTGTTTGTTTCATTTTTTGCTTTTTCTTTTGCATCTTTGTTTTTTCCTCCCAGTGCGTAACTGAGATGATAACAGAACAAGTGTATTTAGGCAGTTGTTAGCTGTATGTGAAAATAAATGAGGCAATGCTATGCCTAGAAACAAGGGGAAAGACACTGCAGGATATTTATAGGTGTTGGTTTCCCGTAGCTTTTGGACTGAGCGAATGCTGTATGGAGTCTTTCAGGCCTTTTGTTCTTCCTCTCCTTTTGTGGGTCTTAGTGCTTTCAAACTCTTTAAGAATCTCTTTTAAAAATCTCTGAAAATAAACAAACTTTTTTGGGGGAAAAAAAAGAAAAACCCCAAAACCTACAAAGTGTAGTAATCTTGACTAGTTGATACATAGAACATCGAACAACCAGTGCTGACGTGTTGAACTGCATGTTGCTAGGAAGTGTCTGGGTAAAAATGAGCAGTGAGAGCCCATGCTTAGCTGTGAAGTGAGGAAATCTCAGACTGTGTTGTTATGGCTCAGAGCAGGCAGCACAGTGCTGGCTCCGTGCCTGCTGATGTGCTGCTGTGTTGGAATCTGATGCTGTGGTTTAATATTTGTAACAAAAGCTGTGTTGTTAGGAGGTTTACAAAGCTGTGCTTTTCAAGCTCTTACCAAAAGAAGCAAACTCTTTCTAAAGTGAAAAACCCTTTTAGGGCCATTAAAATAAAAATAAGTAATTGAAGCCTCTTGGTGATCATCCCAGAGGGCTGCAGCACTGGATCTTCTGTTGCCTCACTGAAGTGCTGCTTTGAGCACTGCTGCTCAGCCCAGGGGTGCCTGCAGGGCATTTTGTGTTGTGTGTGCATCCTGCTTGAAAGGGGCCCCTCAGCCACATCAGCAGCTGAGTGAGGGGTGGTCAGACTAAGTGCAGAGTGTGAGTTCAGCTTGGCTTCAGCTGGGATTTGAGTGTTTCATAGGCAATGCCCAGTGAGATGCTGAACTCAATGGTTACTGAGTGAATTTCAAAAATGAACTGTTGAAAATGAAGCTAAAATTTTTCTTTGTTATTATCCAGACCGATGTTAGAATCTAGTTTCACCAAGTGAAAAAAGCATGCTAATTAACTGGTGAGAAAATGGGATGGTGCGCTATCTTCTGTATGTGACTTCAACTAAACTTGGTTTCTTTACTCCAGCAAAATTGCAACAGAGTGCCGGACCTGGGCAAGGCACAAGGGCTTGAGTCTGGCACAAGTGTAAATAGAACATTTCTGTCATAGAGAGGACCAGAAATGTAGCATGTCGATGAAAACCACATGGATTGAATGAGGATTTACTCCTTTTGCCTGAACTCGGATATGAAATTTGAAGTGAGTCTGTAAGACATACAGACATTGACATGAAACCTCTGGAGGGTCCAAGTGCACCACTTTTCTGTAGAGCTTTGTTTATCCCAGATCCTCTGGTTTGAGACATCTGCCTCTGAAATGGTCCCATTCCAGCTGTGTATCTCAGCAAGCTGGTCCTCAGATCGTCATTTAAACTCAGAGTCCCTTCACACTAAGCAGAACTATTTTCTGCTGTGTTCTTGTTCATTTGTTTTCCCCTGTTCCTGATGATTTGCCATGAAGCAATTCATGCTGCTAAGCCAAGGCACGATGCAATTCTTCTCCTGATCCTCCTCTGAAGCTTGCTGCTTAGAGCACTTTCATCTCTTTAAGCATCAAGTGGTTCTGTAAAAATCCATTTCGATCGAAGTGGCATGCTCTTTTATGTATCGTACGTCTCATGATATACAGCTTGAATGCTCTACTTGTAGGGACAAAATGATTTTGGAGAGACAATTTATTGAAATAAGAGCATGTTTTGTAGCTTATTGATACCTCTGAGCCCAGAAGCAGCTTCAAAACGCTTGTCAAGACAGAGGAAGAGTGGTGGAATGCAAACAGTGTTAACTGACATAGAAATTAGTGCTCTGATTAATATTAAGATGGCTCAGAGACCATCGTTTGACTGAAACAGGGTTTCCTCTTGAGATGTGGAGCCTATTTTTCTTGTTCTCTGCACACTCAGACCTCATTGTTGCTGCTTTAAGCACAGAAAGGGTTGCATAAATATTTTAATATTTCATGAGGCTTCTGTAAGCCTGAATGATCTTATGAATGCTAAAACCATGACATGTTACAAGCATAAATGAAAGCAAGCAGCAAAGATTGCACAGTCTTATCATCTGGATGAACCGAGAGATAAACCAGTACACTGTGGTGACTTGTCATGTTTTGATTTCTCTCCTGGGATAACTCAACCACGAGTCTTAAAAATGCTCTGTCTCCAATTATAATTTTCAGCCTTCACTTAATATGAGCCGCAGCTAGCAGGCCTGTTACACATCTTAAAATGCAGCTATGCATTCTGACTTAAGGAATTGCCTTGTGTGAATGGGGTCTTTCATTTGGATGAATCTCATGGCAGTTTTTGTGTTTATTAACTGTACAAATATTGCTGAAGAGTTCCTTAGCTGTTCTCCCTTACAATTCTGTGATTCTGTAATGCAAATTCAGAAAAAGGATAAGGTAAAGATTTGCAATGGTAACCATTTGGAACAAAAGTCTGTGTGGTTATAACTATTATGTCATTTACAGTCTTGTAACTAGGTACTACACAGCGTAGCACAAACCTGAGATTGATGTAGAAATTCAATGGTGCCATTCTGTAATCTTCACTGTTTTCTGTAGAAGCTTCCAAAAATAGCTGATGCCATTCAGACATAGAATGATTGTACATGCTGAGACCAGAAACCTATGATGTCTGCCAATGGCCACAACTCATTAAAAAAGAAAAAAATATGCAATAACCAAGCGTGTATAAAGTGGTGTTTTCCTTGATATTGTTATACTCCTGTTTCCAGTAATTTGTAGGCAACAAACATCACATTTTCTGTTTCCAAACTCAGTTCAGCAAAAACAGGGAACTACTGGAAAAAGTCCAAGGGAGGGCTGTGGAGATGATGAGGGGCCTGGAGCTTCTCCCTTATGAGGAAAAGCTGGAACTTGGGGCTCTTCAGCGTGGAGCACAGGAGGTAGAGAGGGGATCTTATCAATGCTTACCAATATCTAAAGAGCAGATGTCAACTGCATGGGGCCAGACTCTTTGCAGTGGTGTGCAGCAGTAGAACAAGGAGCAATGGGCAGAGACTGGAACACAGGAGGTTCTGTGCACATAGAGGAAAACTTCTCTGAGAGTGACAGAGCACTGGATCAGGCTGCCAGAGTTGCTGTGGAGCCTCCTTCTCAGGAGGCATTCAAAACCCACCAGGATGCTTTTCTGTGCAGACAACTGGAGGGAACTGCTTTAGCAGAGAATTGGGCTGGATGATCTCCAGAGGTTCCTTCCAGCCCCTGTGGTTCTGTGATAATGATCTCTTCTTCCAAGAATTTGTCTGATTGCTTTTGGAATCTTTTGTGCTTCCATGAAACTTGTGGGTAAGAGTCTCTCAATTTAATAATTGTATCATTTGAAAAATGATGGTGTTTTAGAAGTTGTCAGATGACCTTACTGTGCACTTGTAACTTTTGGCATATAAGAACTAATTACCATCCTGTCCTTGCAATTCATTATTTCATATTTTCTTATTAAAGCTCACTTCAGTCGCCTCTTTTCCAGTCTGAAGAATTCCAGCCTATGAAAGTTCTCTAATTCTGCCACTTGGTTGATCTTTTTTCTTGTCATTTTCATCAAACTTTTCTAACTTTTTCACATGCATATTGATAACTAGGGCAGAGGTAGGCATCTCAAATGGGAAAACAGGACCAGAATTAAATCATAATTACATTTCCTGCTTTTCTTGATTTTGTGTCTAATAATCTAATTCTTGTCTAATAAAACCTTGCCTTTTTTACTCCCGTTGAGTGGTGATATTTTCAGAGAACTATGAGCAAGAAGTCCACAAACTCTTTTCATAGCAGTGGCTAATTTAATCATTGCTAGATGAGTATTTCTAGGGCTGTTGATCACAACTGAGTTATGCTTGGCAGGAAGGAGTGCTGACTCTTGAGGTATCCTATTCTCCCTAATAAAACCCAGTCTTCGATGTTCTCTGTTGAAGAGGTTAATGAACCTCTCTGCTTCTTGTCAGTATTTCTACTCATTCATCAGCCTGTTCTTCACTGCAGCTCTGATGGAGATACAAATAGGAACTGTGTGGCTGAAATCTTGTTTATTTCCTGTGCTGATAACTGCCTGGGAAAGCATGAGTTGGTAATGGGAGGATACGAGGTACTAAATTGAAGTACAGATAATTAGGGAAGATTAGTGTGCTTCAATTATCACAGAGACTTAACATTTCCAACAGAAATGAAGGGGACCTTGTGTAGATCCTTCAGTAATCTACAAATTATCAGGGTTATGTTAAAATGGCTGACAGACTCCTGTCAGCGTGTTACTAATATTGTAATACCTGGGTAACTTGCAGTTATTTCAGGTTCTTAAACTTTGCAGCAACCTAGTAAGGGCAACTACAGCACATACACACATGCAGAATAAGTAACCCTTCAGGACTCTCTGCTATGCAGAGATCTGCACATTGTCTTTATCAACAAGCCTCACATGTGCTTCTGATGACAAGAGGAGCTTGAGCAGCCCCAGACGTCCTGTGTGGGTCTCTTGTCCCTGGACCTTCCCATCCATTGGACTGGAGGCCAAGTGGACACCAGTGTTCTCTCTCTGCACTACTTGGCAGTTCTTAGCATTCACTGGATTGCTGCTCTCTAGGGCATCTCCATCCTTGCTTCATGGAAGACCTGGGGCAGATCTTGGGTGACAACATCTTTGGTTGTGATTTTACTGTGATGTTGAATGCAGTCCAGATTTCCCGTTGCAGCAGCACTCAGTTTCTGATTTGCTACTCTCTTACTGTTGCGCAGACAGATCTCCATTGCTTTTGGTTGCTGTGAATGTAGTCTCCGTGCAGTGTTAGAAAAGTAGCATTTCTCAGTTTGTCATCATTAAAAAAAAAATAAATAAAAAGCAGTTGATGTTTTATGAGCAGTAGTGTTTTCCTTTGCTTGATTTCTTGCTTGGTTGCTTGTACAGGTTGAAGTACAGTTACAGCAATAGTAGATGCTTTTGAGAAGAACAAAAGTAAGGAAAAGTTGAGCAGTGATGGTGTGGCTGTAACAGGTGAATAGTTTTTAGGGGTTTGTTACGTACATGATGTTTCTCTGGAAGATGCACCTGTACTAAAGGAAAGCTCTTAGAAGCCTGCACCCAATACTTGAGATGCTATTGTTTGTTTTTGTTTTTTTTTTCCTGTGAATTGAAGGGCTTCAGAACAGCTCAAGATTAAACTTCTTATGTCAAGATTACCTTTTAAGTTGCAATGGCTAAAGGTAACATTGCTAACACACAGTTCTAACTGTGTGTTCCTACTGTCTCCTGTGATAAACGATGCTCTGTAACAAGGATAGGAAGGATTCATGGTCTGCAGGACTGAAACAACCATGCAGGAGGGACAGCTGCAGGGTAGGGTGGTGAAGCATTGGAATCCCAGGTGTCAGGCTGGATGGGGCTCTGAGTGCTGGATGGAGCTGTGGGTGTCCCTGCTTATTGAAGGGGAGTTGTACCAGATGGCCTTTAGGGGTCCCTTCCCACTCAGACGGTTCTATGATGTCATGACATACAAGGTGATCTTGTTCGTTTCTCTGCATTTTCAGGTGTAATTCCATTTCAAATTTAAATAATTCCTTTTGAAAGTAGTTGAGATTCCCTTCCTGCTTTCCATCACTTCTGCAAAACCGTGATTGCTCAGCCTCATTCCTCTGCTGTACAGAAACTTTGTTTTCATTTCCAGATGTGCTGTCTTCATATTGATTTGTATTGGTTGGCTGACATGCCAACAGAACTTTGGGCTCAATGACTCTCTTTCCCTTATATTTATCCCCAGATACATTAAGACAGAAGCCCCAGTCTCCCCCAGTCTGTGTACTTGAAATCTGGTCTCTTTCCATCTTTCTTTTCACACTCATTCTGGGCATGTGATCCTGTTTAGTCTCGTGCTGCTGGAACCCACCTGAGCAGATCTGTGCTCTGAGTACAGCTCAGGTGAGTCTTGTATCTCATTTTGGCTGATAACTGCTGCTAATCAGCAGATATGACAATGCAAGCACTTTTTCCATGGAACTGAATTTTCATCCAGATGTCCAGTTTTTCAATTAAGGCCTTGTGTTCCTCCTCCTCTTCCCAGAAGGGTGAGCAGCCACCACTGTGAATATCACTGAAATTGTCCGTTTTTATTTGGTGGCAGCTTCTCCAATGCTTCCTACAGCTCTGTATAATATCACTGTTTCAGTTCAGTCTGGAAAGCAGCTACAGCATTTATAGCCTGCAATATTTGTGGGAGCAGTCTGAAGACCTCTCAGGACAGCCAGTTATCGCTGCTTTGCTTTTAGCTGCTTCCTTGTTCCTCTCACAGCTTCTCTGCTGTCCTTCAGCGTTCCCAATCTCATAGATGCTCTCCATGTGCTCCATCAAATTGTTTTCCCGTGCCCTTGTTTGGAAAATCAATTGCCTTAAAATACAGATGTTAGATCTGCCAGCTTTTGCTAGGCACAAGATGCTGTTCAATGCAGTTCCATTCATATCCAGCCTTTTACAGTTCAGAACCTGTTCAGCCCTGTGTTCTGCTGGCATCAGGCTAACAGGTCTGTATGTCCCCATTGGCCACTAAATTCATCATTAAATATAGACACTATATCTCTGGTTATATGTTACCATCATTGACTTGATAGGTGTATTTAAAAAAAATATCTTTACCACTGACTTGCAATTACACGTGCCTCATGGCAGAGAGCAAATAGATGTAGGACATAATGGATATAGAGGAGACTTTAAGCTGTGAGACTGCTGGACAGAAACAAAATTCTGTTTTATTTCCAGTTCGAGACTGAAACAGCCTATAGCTCCTAATAAAATAATTGAGATCTATTGGGAAAATCTGAGTGAAGAACAGCATTTTGCTTTTGTTAGCAAAGTAATACTGAAAACATTGACTCCATAAAAACTTTACCTTTCCAGAGTTTAAAAGCAAGCAAAAAACAAACAAACAAAAAAAAAAAAAACAAAACCAAAACCAAACAAACCAGAATGCTTTCATTTTGTTCTCTGGAAGCTTGTGATAAATGATAATATATGCTTAGGAATGGCTGATGGAAAGACGGGACCACAGCTGCACCCTGACATTTCTGATGGTCACTTTAAAAGCTTTTTGATCTTCCTTTGTTCTGACTAATTCCTGTGCTGTCCATGAAGCAGACAGAAGCAGTAATCGTGGGATCTGAGGGCAGCTATTTTACACTGAAGAAAGCAAAGAAGGAAAGGGAAATATCATTCAAGGTAGTTCTGCACTTTGGTACTAAGGGTGCAGATTACAGCCTGGTATACGTGGGCAAGTTTGCCTGACACCTTTGCTTGTAATCTGGGACTGTGATAAAACCTACCCTAGTAAATAAAGCACTTAAAAATCCTTTGAAAAGTAGTAAGCATTAAAAATGCATAATCCTTCCATTGGATTACTATGAATCCTTCCACTGGATACTGTGTCTGCATCTCATATATTCTTTGGTATTTCATCTGTTGCTGTTTGTTGTGTAAGTTCAGTGAGTTTTCTCTCTCTGAGTTGGAAATATTACATTATTTCCTTTTGCAGGTGGTGTGAAAGAGATTATTTGTGCTACCAGCAGCAAGTCTGAGTTTGCACTGTCAGAAGCTGTGTTTTGACTGTTTCCCCAGGTATTGTGCTTTCACCCTGTGGCCTTAACCCACTTTGCACCCAGATTTAGTCCCTGTGGACAGAAGACACCAAAAATAAGTTAATCATTTCCAAAATCCCAATCTGAAGCTGCCAGACTTCTCTGTTCGATTTATTTAGAACATATTGACCATTTCTACATCTTTCTATGTGTGACTTCACCTAACTATAGAACTATATGATGTTAAGTATTGTACTTGTTGTCTTTCTCAGGAGGGTATTCTATAGTAAAACTGCATAAAGTTGATAGAATATTTTGATGTTTTTAGGGATTATATGTAGATTTCAGTGAACAAAAGCAGCTTCATTTTCTTTCTCCACTTATACAAATCCTGTCTCTAAAGACAAAATACAGTTATTTTGCCATTGGTTTTACAAATTTTACCTGGGAGTTTTTTGGTTTTTTTTTTGCTTTTCAAGCAGGCAGAGGATAACCACTTATATTTTCTTTTGCTTTCATGAGAAGGATGTAGATTACTAGGGCGGTAGTGGTTGGCAACCCTGCACATAGCAGGAGGGTTGAAACTAGATGATCTTTGTGGTCCTTTTCAACCCAGGCCATTCTGTGATTCTGTGATATGATTCCATGAAATAAAATGCTTTATATTAGTTTTCAGCTAGTGCCTGACTAATCCATCCCGTTTGTTCAGCCCTATGAATCAGAACAAGATTTTTTTTGAATGTCAACTTATCTAGCTCATTCTGCTCTTATAAAAATCAAGTTGTTGGTTGATAGGTTTGTTGTTGTTGCTATTTTCCCATTCCATATTTCATTATCACTGCCTGTGGCTAAGAGTTCAGAATCTGGGCTGGACTGTCTGGCTGTTTTTCTTAGAGTTGTACAAGGCAGAGGAGCGCACATTTTGCTCCTCCAAACCCCTTCAGAGTGTGAAGTTATCCTGTGATGCAAATTTAGTGAGCAGATAAGAAAATTTGGATGGGGCGAATGGAGCTGATAAGAATGGCTGCAAAACTCCATGGATTATTTCAGAGTTGGTTTGAGAATTTTTGGTGTTTTGCTTTGTTTTCATTTGCTGGCATCGGTGCAGTGCATTTTGATAAGCCTCAGCAGTTTTTGAAAAGCATTCAGAAGTTTGCAGTGCTCATCTGAACCAATTCCATCTAATCAGAACAAGAGCTGAATGTTACTGTTCATGGGAATCAATTGTATTCATTGAATTTCATCTCTTCTGATGTCCTCAGTTTATTCTCTGACAGAAGCAACTTTTATTAATCTGTCATTTAACAGTTATTGGTTGACTGCTTAATATGCCGATGCGCCCAGCCTATATTTATACATAAGCTGTTCATTATGTCTAGTTGACAATCATCATTTCAAGCTCTCATAGTCCCGAGTGAAAGCGCTGTTGTATTCCTGTTGCCTGCGGTATTCCAGCTCTTAGGGCTAACAACATAGCCGTCCATTGGAAATGCTTGTGATTGCCACTGTTAGGCCTCCTTTAGCTGAGTGTTCCCCTCACACGGTGCTTCAGGAGGTCCACCTCGTGGCACTGTGGAGCTCAGGGCTGGGCTGTGCACCTTGCCCTCCACATGGGCACCTGTATGCTAAGTGCTGGTATATACCTCTGTTAGCCTGCAGCCGTTGCCTGACTGCAGCGTTGTGGCACACTGTGGCTGGGGTTGACTAATGAGCACTGAAGTACTGAAATATTTACCCAGCACTCCTCACAGTTGTTTGGTACCATCAGGCAGTTGGCTTCTTGCTTTCTGCTTGTAGTTGGACAGATGTATAAGAACAGTCTTCACAGAATTATTTGTGTATAGCATCTGCTAATGACAAAAAGCAGTGAGTAACCAAGCATCTCTTCACTTATTAATTTTGTTTTGGATCAACAGAACGGTGAACATGGGATTCAGCAGCACATCACTTAGAACAGAAGCCAGATCTGGCCTCTCCCACCAGAGGGCTCGGCTGTAGGTCCTCATTTTCTTCTTGAGAAATGTGATTTTTTGCTCCCAGCACAGCAGAACAGCAAAAGCCTGGCTAATAGTGACAGAATTTGTCCCCCCCTGAATTGCCATGCTTTAAGAAAATGCACTGCCGACACACTGAGTATTTACACTTTTTTTTTAATCAGAAGTCACTGAGAATGCAGCACTGTTGTGTAAATAGTGCTGCTGTTTTCACTGCACATCAATGATCTGTTGTGATTTCCTCTAATTTCAAACAACAAATTTTGTTTTCAAACAAACCATTTCCCTCTAGTTTATATGTTCACTGGACTATTTGAGGCTGTTTGATTTTACACTGGGCTACGATGTCCCTTTTAAAACTCTTGTTTCCTGAGCACTACATTTCACTATCAAATCCACCTTTTCTATGGGTGGCTCTGTAACAGTTTGGTTTATATCTGAAGAGTTAGGGTTGCCTTTATGATACATACAGCTTTTCTACAACACAGTTTGTTTTACATACTGAAGTAATATCCAGAGTATCTTTGTGTAGCATTGCAACAGGCCGCCCAGGGCAGTGGGCACGACACTGAGCTGCCAGAGTTTGAGAAGTGTTGGGGCACTGCTCTCAGAAATAGGCTTTGGGTTTTAGGTGGTGCTCAGTGGAGCCCAGAGATGATTCCAACTCAGGATGTTCTTTGATTCTGAGTTGTTTCCCCTCTGAGATGGGCTGGAAGGAGGGTACATTAGTATGAAACACACCCTCACTGCAAAACCTGATAGCAGAAACTCATACATGTTGCTTGCATGTAGTTGATAGGATTTCCTCTTCTGGAGTTTGCACTTGCAAGGTTGCTTGCTGAAAGGTTACCTGCAGGGCCTACTGACAGCTCCTTTGAGGCCGACAAATTGATTCATTGTATGCTAATCTCAGAGCAGCTACTTGCAAAGTAAAGCACTAATCAGCAAGGGAGGGGTTGGCTGCATCGTGCTCCTTAGTTGAAGAAGAAAATAAGATATGCAAAATATTCTCTCCTGTAGCCCCAGGAATAATTCCCCATCTATTTCTGGGCCGACTCTATTAGTTGGGATTGGTCCTGTGGGGAACTGCTAAATGAGTCCTGAAGGTGACTTATTAATGCTCTCTTCATTGAATTTTTCTGTTAACTGAAACCAAATTGTAAGAGAGAAAGCAGGAAAAGGGGTTAGGGTCATCATATGGAATAGATGTGGTAAACCTGGAAGTCGTGAGGCTGCCTCCTGTCTGAGCATTTCTAGGATGCAAATAGCCTTGCTGTGGAATCATCAGTGGGGCTTTATTATCCTTATTAGCCAGTGGTGTTCCTGTTAGTCCCTGAAACACACTGGGCATGTCTCCATTTCCTTCCTTTTGGTTAGCTCCCCAGCATGCCTTGTCTAAGTCCTCCTATTACAGCCAGAGGCAGAAGATAGGCAGTTAATATTCTGCTTAAAAATACATTTTGAATAATGCTGCATATATTTTACAGATTTTATATCCATTTTGTAATATTCTAAGTGCCTCCTTCACTGATCTACAGCCTCTAGATTTGGTCATGTAGTAATGGGGAAAAATACTGTATTAGTTCCTGGCTCTTCTCTCCTCATTTTCCAATTCTTTTTTTCTTTGAAATATGATCAATTTTGTTCTTTCTATTTCTGCTCCAAATATATTAGGAGTCCTGATGCAGATATACACTTGCTATTACTGCCTGTTACCTAACTCGTGATTGTTTGATTTTACTAAATTAAGATATCTAGTCTGCTGTCCCCCCCTTTTTGTTCTTTCCCCTCTCTTTTTCTCTCCCTTTCTGTTCATCTGTCTTTGCCTCCTTAATTTATTTGCATTGTTAGTGGAAGGCTCTCAAGATAAAAAATAGCATATCAATGTAAAAAGCAGTCTTTCAGAATCACTAGAACAGCACTACAAATTATCAGTTGTACAAGTGTTTTGAAAATCTAGTTTCCATTTTTGAAAGGAAGCAAACATATGCCTTAAAGCATTGTGCTTATGTAAGTATAATTACTTTTAAACATCTTTTGTTTTTTACCTCATCATTTATTTCCCCAATGAAATAAGACAAGTGAGTTTGGCTCTTGGTTAATTTCTTTCTTGTCAGTCTTGGTTTGTTCACTGATCTCTTGGTTCGATGCTGAGTTTTCCATTACTTCAGAGAATACCTGATTGCTTTGCCCTTTTTTAGTAGGAAGAGTGATAGATAAAATCCTAAAAAGGTGAAACGTCAGCATCTTGTTTCCATCTGTGTATGGCCTCATCTGTCACTGGAAAACAGTAGATATTTAAAGAAATATTTGAAATATTTACTTGATGATGCATATTTCCATTTCACATTGCAAACTGGAACAATCAATGCTAGAAGCCGTTACCAGAGAGAGATTTTTGCATTAGCTTTTATGTATTTCTGTAGTTAATTCTTACTGTCTAGGTGATGGTATACACTATGTGTGCAATTAGTATTTCACTTAGGAGATACCACTTGTATTTTAAAAGCATGGTTTTAAAAAAGTTACTTATATTTGACTGTGTATTGAGAATAGGAAGTTCTTAGATGTAGTTAAATGAGTGTATAGCTGGTTCACTGGATCAGCGTTTTTGAATTTTGACTAGTGAGGATGATTCCTCTACCTGAGGATGGGAATGAGCAGGGCATCTCCTACGTGAGAGTGGGAGACAACAAAGACAACATCCAGCCCCTTTTCATGGCAAGAAACCAGCGTGGTGCTGGTCACTGCAGGGAGCTCAGCTGGTCAGCCTGCTCATAGAATGGCTTGGATTGGAAGGGACCTCAAGGGTCATCGAGCTCCAATCCTGCTCCTCGAGGTCGGCCTCGAAGAGAGACTCGCTGCACAACTGCCTCTCTGTTTTCCTGTTTGCAATGCCCTTTAAGATGACTCTCCTCAGATTCTGCTGCTGCAGATGCTGACTTCTGTCTAGGTGTAAATGGACGCTTTCTCAGGCAACTCTTTTAAACATAATGCACTTTTTAAAAGTTCTGCCAGCTTTGTTTCTTACCACTCAGTAATTCAGCAGGGAGTTTCTGGGATCTGGTTCCGTCAATCCCCATCAAGGTCTCTATGTCCCCTTTCCAGAAGGTCACTTCTGCCCTTTGTAACGTGACTGGAAAACCTGCAGTCATCTCTTAGAGGGATCTGAGTGCCTGCAGGTAGACATCTTGCATCCCAGACAAATGCTGCCTGCCTCAGGGTCTTTGATAAGCTTTTTAAAAGCAATATCCGTCTCCTTCAAAAGGGCTGATCTGTCCCATTTGTGATGTATTTTCACTTCCTTAAAACTTGCTGAAGCAGTAATCAGCCTTCTTAAAATTCTACTCTCTGCTCACTTCTAGATCAGTTAAATGTTTTCCTCCATCCAGGATTGAGTAGCATGCTCCATGCTTGCTTTCATTTTTAAAAGCATTTAAAAGGTTTGCATGAGCAATGAGTTCATGGAAGCAGTGAATTACTTGGCTGAAGATTCTATCGCTCTATGAACAGAGAATATTAGAGATTATCTGCTGGGCTATCTGAGTGTAATTTGGAGAAATATGTGATTTCTCTAGCTTCATTACTGCATCTCATGTGAGTGAGATGGTCCCACTCCCACAGGCATTGCTTTTATCCTCATGTCAGCTAGCACCTGGTTCACCTGATGCATTGCTTCAGCTGCTCTCCTCGGCTGTGTTTCGTGCACTCATTATCTTGAGCAATAGCAGGGTAAGAATTGATACTTTCTGGTTCAGATCTTCTGGAACAAACTTGTCTGGTCATTTTGTTCCTATTTCAAATGTATACATCTATGATCTGCTCTTATAGATGAGAAAAGAGGTAGAGGCCTGTTCTGGTGGTTGTTCTCCAAGAGGGTTTCTTTAAGAGCCACCCTCAGTTGGCCAAGACTAAGCCATACTGGCAGAGTGATGCTTCACAAATTCTAAGGATAAAGCAATAGTCTTACAAGGGTTTTTCCTTTTAGTCTCCTGCCTGCTACTGATCCGAGCTTTCTTTTCAACTGGACCTCACGTGTGTGATGCTGACAATAGTATTGATTTAATTCTTATCTCGTGCTGAGATTTTCTAACAGGTGGTGTTGTAGGAGCAAAACAGGGAAACAGAGGGGATTTGTGGGAAGGAAAGGCTTGTATTGCTATTTCTTCTGTGTTTCTAGAGGTGTTCATTTCCTGAGAGATTGCTTTATTAAGCTGAGGGACAAATTAAGATGTAAATTGTCAAGCCTGTCAAGGAAACTACGCAGTGTGAGACATTAGACTTATGCCCAGGGTGGGACTGATTCTGGTTCAGACTGTACAGCAGTTCTCTGAGCCTGGTCGGCTGATAGAAATATTGGAAAAGGTTGTGAGCAGTGTTGTGGGTTGTATGCCTCCAAATCCAAGCGTCTCTTCTAAGGAACATTTTATTAGAGTTCAGATACTGGCCTTTCAAGCCAGTCTTATGGGATTTTCTCTGATGGATTATGAGGGCTGTGATATCCTGACTTAATTTACAATTTGATAACAGTGTGATAACTTCCTCTCAGTAAGTGCATGGTGGGGATATAAAGCAGTCTGAATTGCTGGATAAATATAAATGTCAGAATCCAAAATAGGAGTGCATACAGCGAGATTTGGAAGATGGGTGGCTCAGGCTTTCACTCTGAGTGGCTACTTTAGTAGCAGCCTACCACAGCTCAGTCATGAACGCAGTCACCACTGCTTTCAGCAGCCTATGTGCAGCTGCTGCTCCACAGGTACTAGATCCTGCCTTCTTCACTGTGATAGAGAAATGCTCAATTCAAATTGCTCAGGACTGCGAGTTCTGCAAAATGCAACTCTATCAAGCAGTTCCACAGGCCTGAATACATCTACCATAGCGTGGCTATCATTTTGTAAAAGTCACGCTTCTATAGAATCTCAGCCAAAATCACAGCCTGTTCTTTCTTTAAGAGAATCATTTTCCTTCTACAATGCTACGCAATATTGCCATTAACAATAGCTGGTCTTACTGCTTTCTTTTGGTACATCCTGACCAAACTGAGGAAAAACTGAACTGAATGGTTACAGAGACAAAATAGAGGTGTATGACATAGTCCTTTACATAGTGTTTTATCAATGCACAAGCAAAATATAGCTCCCAGTAACTCATTCTTATGACAAAGGAAAAAGGAATCTGTATATAAGAGTTGCTCCAAAAATAATGTCCCCTATTTTATTATAGAATCACAGATGGTTTGGGTTGGAAGGGACCTCAAAGCCCACTCCAGCCCTTGCTGTTGGCAAGGCTGCCCCCCACCAGCTCAGGCTGCCCAGAGCCCATCCAACCTGGCCTTGGGCTCCTCCAGGGATGGGGCACCACAGCTCTGGGCAGCAGTGCCAGGGCCTCACCACCCTCTGAGTGAAGGATTTCCTCTTAACATCTAATCTAAAGCAGTCTGACAGAATGGTGTATAACATGGAAATGCATGTGAAGCAAAGGGGTGGAATTGAATTTCTCCATTTCGGGAAAAAATGCCCCCACTGACATTCATCAGTGCTTTGCTGAATGTTTATGGAGACCGGATGATGGCTTTGAGCACCATGAGGCGGTGGGTGGTGGGTTTCAGCAGTGGCAAACAGCATCACCTCTGCTGGTGCAGATTTGTAAGAGCACAGCATGCAGGCTCTTGATCATCTCTGGTGAATGTTGCAGCTAATGGTGACTGTGCTGAGAAATAATGTTTTGTAGCTGAGAATTTGCTCTACTGGTGTTATTACGTTCTTTGTATCTATTGTGGTTTACATGGAAGTAAACAGGTATTACTTCCAGAGTGACCTATGTCTGAGTATGGGTGGGTGCTCAGCACAGCTGAGCCTCACAGCATTTGTAAAGGCCTTGGTGTGGATTGAGTTGTCTGACTTTTCAGTCACTGACTTTGAAGACTGTTTGACTTTTTGCAGTGCTGAAGTCACTGTAAGGAGTCAAACACAAGCAAGGCGTATTGCTGACACTGCTTCTGTGAACAGGAGGAGTTGGCCAAATTGTAACATGCATATTTATTTTGCTCATTTAACATGCAGCAAATAATTTAAATAAATTAAAACGTTAACGCTTTAATGGCAAATCAATGGATCACTTAATGATTCTCCTGTACTTTTAGTTTCTGCATTAATGCTGCATTTGATCAGATGACTTTTATTGAATAGAGTAGAATAGATTAGGTCAGTTGGAAGGGAACTTCAAAGACCATTGAGTCCAGCAACCTGACCTCTTCAGGGCTAATCGAAAGTTAAAGCATTTTACTGAGGGCGTTTTCCAAATGCTTCTTGAACACTGACAAGCATGGGGCATCAATCACCTCACTAGGAAGGCTGTTGCAGTGTCTGACCACCCTCATGGCAAATAAATTTTCCTAATGCCCACTCTGACCCAGCTCTGTGCTGTTCCCTCCTCCCATCCTTCCCAGGAGCAGAGCCCCACACCGCCCTCTGGAGCTGCACGCAGCATTTGAGGTGAGGCTACTCTACAAATATAGCAAGAAAATCAGCTCTTTTGACCAGCTGGTCATGCTGTGCCTAGTGCATCCTAAAATCCAGTTTGTCCTCATGGCTGCCCAGGTACACTGGGCTCACACTGAGCAGCTGTTGCTGGCACCCCTAGGTCTCTTTATGCTGAGCTGCTCCCCAGCCACTCATCTCCTAAGGCTGTGCCTTTGTCCAGCACTGCTCTGTCCCAGGTGCAGAACTCAGCACTTTCATGACTTGAAGTTCATGCTGTTGATGATTGCCCAATGCTCTACCTTATCTAGAGCCCTCTACAAGGCCTCTCATCCCTGTAGAGAGTCACCAGCACCTCCCAGTTCAGTATCATCAGTGAACTTGCTAAGGATGCAGTCCACTCCTGCATCTAGCTCGCTGCTAAAAATGTTGAACAGGCCTGGCCCTAGAACTGAGCCCTGGGAAACAGTGCTAGTGAATATTCACCAGCCTGATGTAACCCCATTTCCTACAATGCTTTGAGCTCTACCATCAAGCCAGTTCATCACTCAGTATGGTGTCAACCTGTGTGTCTCACCACTGGACAATTTGTCCAGAAGCAAGTTGTGAGGGACAGTATCAAAGGTCTTACTAAAACTAAGAAATATTTCATCTACTGCCTTCCCTTCATCCATCAAGTGGGGTGACCTTATTTTAAAATGAAATGAAATTAGAAAGGTAGGGACTTCCCTCGATGAACTCATGCTGACAATGCCTGCCAATTAGTTTATTCTTTAACTGCCTTTCAGTAGCCCCCAGGACAATCTTCTCTGTGACTTTCCCAGGCGCTGAGGCTAAATTAAGCTGCCTGTGTGTTCTCGCTTTCCCTTTTTGTAGATGGGTGTAGCAGTGACTATCTTTGAGCCAGCAGGGAGCCCTCCGAACTCCCACAGCCTTTGGTGAACTCCTGAGAGGAGTCCTGATATAGCATCTGCTAACTCCTTCATAGGATTATGATGGATATGAACTGAACTCATTTAGCAGCAGTAGAACTAGTAATTTCTTAGCGTGAATAAGTTGCACTAAGGGAACAGGTGCTCTTTAATGTCTTTATCAATGACAGACAGTGGGATTGAGTGCACCCTCAGCAAGTTTACAAATGACAGCGACACAGCAGAAGGGAGGGATGCCATCCAGAGGGATTTTGACAAGCTTGATAAGTGGGTCCGTGTGAATCTTAGTGGAGTTCACCTCAGCCAAGAGTAAGGTGTTGCACTTTAGGTTGGTGTAATCCCAGATACGCAATTACAGACTGGGAAAGGAACTCCTGGAGAGCAGCCCTGCTGAGAAATACTTGGGGGTACTGATAGATGAAATGCTCAGAGGGCTGGAACACCTATGAAGAAAGGCTGAGAGAGCTGGGCTTGTTCAGCCTGGAGAAGATTTTTTTTTTAAACACAGTCTAATAGTGATAGATCAAGGGGGAATGCCTTTAAACTAGAAGAGGAGAGTTCTAGGTTTGATGTTAGGAAGAAATCCTTCACTCAGGACAGTGAGACCCTGGCGCTGTTGCACAGAGCTGTGGTGCCCCATCCCTGGAGGTGCCCAAGGCCAGGTTGGATGGGCCCTGGGCAGCCTGCCCATGGCTGGGGTTCTGGGGGAAGTGTGGAAGTACTTTTTAGAAGGAGAGCTGAGGTTAAGTTTGTGCCCAGTATGTAGAGGAAATGGTGGCAATCCCTGAAATCCCCCCCAAAATATTTTCAGTATTTTTGCTCTTTGTAAGAAAAAGGATGTCTGAGATGTTGGTTTTTTTTATGTTAGCACAAAATTAACTATTCAATAATTACAAAATTACCAACTTCAGATTAAAAAAAAAAAAATCTTGAGTAGCTGATTTTACTTGCAAATTGGTCCTCTTCATGGGAACATGAAATGGCTTATGTGCAAAAGCAGCCTTATCCTGCCATTAACTATTGAGACACTTAATCCTTATCTTGGGTCTTCCCTGTGGGATCAATAGCCTTAACGTAACCAAGGTTTTCATAGTTTTTGTTGTTTCCCATTTTCCTGAAAATAGACCAGGAAATTTCCATGTCACAGAAACTGGTTTAGCTGAGTTAAGTGTTTCCCATCCACCTAATTTTTCAATTGCAAAGATTATGTAATTGTTCTAAACTTCATTAGGAGCAATCTTGTTTTTAAATAATATGCCATGTTGCCACTTGCATGAGATAAATGTTGGTCTGAAAGGCGTGAACCAGGGAGAGAAGGACTGAAACTCCTGGCCTTTATATTGGCTTATATATCTTCTGTCAAGGAGAAGTTGTGGCTGCTCAAAGGCAGTCCTGCCACCTTGCAGACAGAGATGTGCACTAAAGCCTGTGTCCTCCATCTGAAATTAATCCTATGGGCATATTTATGTGGATAGATTTAGATATCCTAGAGCTTGCTCTGCCTATATTTGGCATAGCATTGGTGCAGCCGTGTGACAAATCTGGTGTGTCTAAAGGAGAGGGCAATCTCTGAAAGTGTAGGCCTATGCTTCCTGTACTGCTGAATCAGACCGCAGATGGGCACAGCAACCTCAGAGTGGTCTGTGTGCTTGTTTGTTTTGCCATAATATGTCTGTTTAGTGAGACCCTGCATGAGGTCCTGCACAGACGTCAGAGCAAGTCTGTTTATATCTGAATCCTTATGGAGAGGTGAATTCCTGCTCCCAGATGATACTTAGCTTGCTTTTCGTGTGTCTCTTGCACATTGCCATTTAAAAGACATCCTGTGTGCTTTCCTGAGCAAAGGAACGAGTGCTGTGGTTTCCTGCGTTGTTGAAGAGTGTGGCCTTAGCCCATACAATATAGCAGAGATCCCAGTGACCTGGAGATGCAAACCTTCTAAGTGCACACAAACAAGTGAAAAATGATGTTTTGGAGAGGTAGAAGGGTAAAAGGACTGAAAGGAGATGAAGAATGTAAATAAAATTCTGTGCTTGTGCAAAAATCACATCACTTCTACTGGGAGGGCATCAGACAAAAACACTGGGCTTCTGAGGTGACCTCCAAGCCCTTTTCTGTGATAATCTCAGCAAGCCAAACCCTCTGCCTCTTTCAGTTCCTTCTCTATAGGATATTTTGCTCTGTGTGTAACTACTGAATATTCTTTGAAGCAGAACCTCAGTATTCCATTTCATGGTTGAATGCTCTCACCTGAAGGTCATCCCGAGCCACCCATTCCCTTCACGTGGCCCGTATCATAATGAGGAATAGCCAGGAAGTTATTTAATAGACAAAGAAAATACGATAGTGGGAGAGAATTGAAGTGCTTGGTCCACTTAGGCAATCAGGAAGAGATTCATGGGTTGCTTTCTGAGCTCCCATGTCCTGTCTGTCCTTCTGAGAGGAACTCTAGCTGTTAACCTGACAGAGGAGGTGCAGGAAGGATGGGCAAGTGGAGAAATCCCAATTTGGGGCACAAATTTCCCTCAAGGAGAAGGAAGGTTAGGAAGTGTCAAAACAAAGTACCGTATGTAACCACAAATCTTCTGCCTGCGCCTTCACGTCAAGTCTGGATGCCTTTTCTGGAAGATCTATTTGAAGGAGAAGGAATGGGGTTTAAAGAAGGGGCAGCTGGGTGAAATGTGAGGACCACTGCTGTGCAGTATCAGTGTACTTACAACAAGCCTTGTTTCCAGGTGTGTCAGGAATTTCTTTGTTAGGCAGCTGTGTGTGTTTCAGACTTTGGAAGTCTTCTCTTTTCTGAGCCAGGCAGCCTGAACACTTTCAAGGTTTTATTTTTTCTTATTTTCTCCTCCTTTCCATTAAAACCACCACCAACAGCAAATCAGAGCCTTGAATCCAGGAGATATCCTGCCTGTGTGGTAGAATGAGTTACGAGTTCCTTCCGAAGGTCTCGAGCTGCACGTCCCCTTGTAAGCCTGCCCGTTTCTGTGCATCTCCTGCAGCACCGGTACAGCCACATCAGCTCCTGTGCACTCATCAGTTGGCATGTAGTCTCCTCAGGGTTTGTGCTAACACAAGGATCATTGCAGATGCTCTTCAGCCTTCAGTCTGTTTGTCTTCACATGTATTAATGCTAATTGGGCCTGGAAAAATGTAATCTGCGTGCACGCTGTTGTATATCTATAAAATATTCATGCCTAGAGTGGGGAGTTGGTGCTGTTGGGACTGAAGTTAAGCTTGTAATATAATTTTAAGACTCTAGTAAGTATACTGCTGGCTTCTCTTGTCCATTTTTGTTTTTTCAGGTGTTCTGCATACAGGAAATGAGTAAGCCAGACTTCTCTAGGCTTCTGTTTAAAATATACTAAATTATTTCTATAAATCTTTTATTGTGTTGACCATTGAAATTATTATGAGCTGGCACTAAAGGCTATGCACTACAATGAAACAAGTTCATATTTTCTGCCTTGATGAATTTAAATGATGACAAGATCCTTTCTTTTCTGTATGCTGCTTGTTTTCTTTGCACTACTCCTCTGTGGGTATTCATAGCTGGGCTAATAGTGATAGCTAGGGCTGCCTATTTGTCGCTCTGTCATTGGTTGTCAGATATTCTTTATTTGTGCCATTAAAAGCATGCAAACAAAAAGCACCTTAGAGCTGCTCAATGGCTCTCCTTGACGGCCTATTTAGTTTTCAGAGCACAATCGAAAAGTCAACTTTTTAATCTTTATAAAGAATGAGAAAGAAACTTTCCTTCCTAATTGTAACTGATCTAAGCCTGCTTCCTCCATCCTGCTGGCAAGAACCACTTGAGCAATGTTTTCTTACTTTAGCTAAGGTAGAGTATGAGGGAAGTTCGGATTGTAACCAAGCACAGAGCAAGGAGCAGCGTGATGTGTTACCAGTTTGGCAATAACTTTCTCTGTGTCACCTGTGTGTTGCAGAATTTTGCTTGTTTTTAGAAAAGCATAACGTGTCCTTTCTTTTGTCAGGGAAGTGTCTTTTTTTTCTTTTCTCCTCACATTCTTTGAGCGATTTGTCTCCCACCTCTGCTATCAGAACACAACCACCTGCAGGTCATAAGATACTAGCTATTTCCCAGCATAGGGGAACATGTATCCAGCAGTTGCAAGGCAAGGTGTAAAGATATACGGGGACAGATTTAATGGGGATATGAGGAAGAAATCTTGCACAGTGTGAGGTGGTGAGACACTGGGCCAGGATGTCCAGAGAAGCTGTGTGTGCAGTGTCATTAGAAATGCCCAGGGTCAGGCTGAGCGGTCTTTGGGCAACACAGTCTGGGGAGAGATGTCCCTGTTCACAGGAGGGGAGGTAGACCAGATGATTTTTAAAAGTCCCAAACTATTTGTGATTTTAAGCTCTGTAATCAGAGAGCAATTCTCCCAAGTACATCTTTCCTGGCAGTCTGTGCTTTGCATCCCAGCTTTGTCAAAAGCACTGTGACTGGTTTTTTTGTGGTTAGCAATTACAAAAACTTTGCTCTCTTATCCACACTTGTAACCAGATGCAAGCCAGGACATTGCCTACCAAGTGATCCTAAAGGAACCTGTGTGCCTGTGTCCCTCTCCTTCCTACCAATACACATTTTTTGTGGCTTAGGAACACAAAGCCTTCGTGTCAGGGAACAGATTTCTCTTTGATGTGCAAACAATGCATGGAAACATGGAGCTGATATTGGCTGGAGATGATAGGTCAGGTCATAACAGAATTAGTAAATGTTTGCAGTGGCAACCAATGTGATTTTCTTTCACTGCAGCAGGGCTTTATACAAAGCTTCAGTTTTTCACAGTGTTGTTTTCTAGGACCCTGATAAATTATGCACGTTTGTTGGAGCTAATATTTGAAACTGTCCCTTCTTGTGCTGTCTGTGAGGAAATGACTGCCTCTGGGAGCTTCTAGTAACGGCAGAAATGGCCAAGATGGAGTGGGAGCCAAGCTAATTGGTAGATTTAGGCTACCCAAGCATTAAGTAAAATATTCTTTCTTCATGCAGCTTTTCTCAGATCTCATTTCTGTCATCTAAGCTTGTTGCCAAGACCATAGCTGAAAAGCAGAGCTTAGTCTAATGAAGATACACTTTTCCCACATCTTAAAGTCAATCCCTTGTTATAATAAATATATACAGAACATTTTCAGGATTCTGTCCCTTTTACCATCTGGTCTTCTCACTTGCAATGCTGTGGCCGCTTGGCTGTGGGCTTGCTGTGCACAAGTGATGAGAACCATTAATATTTCCCTGGAGTTGCAGTTGACAGCATCTTTCATAATTCACATGTCTCTTATTAGCACTGGCTGACTTGAAGTTTGGGACAGGCGTTTCTTCAGCTATCTGCAAGAGGGATAACATTAATTACTCTGAACAGTAGAGGGTTTTGCTAAATATATAGTGTCACCAAAGGAGCTGAACTCCTTGGAGCTGAGAATCTACTGAATTATGAAATCTGATCACCAGTCAGGGATGTCAACCCTGACAAACAAAAGAAGCCAAAAGGGAGGTCAGCACCCTCCATCTTACAAACAAGAGAGCAAGGAAGCAAATACGAGAGATAGTCCTGTAGTTTCCATCCTGAGGCACTTCTGTTTCCCACTGCTGAAGGACTGCTGACAGCTGCATGGTGCCTGCTGAGTTCTGCCTGCACATCAGGATGCATCCAGCAGACTGGCTTGTGCTGAAATGCTGAACCTTATGCAGTCCATAAGCAGTCCTGATGTAAGGTCTTGAATTTGACATTTCAGAAGTACCTTAACAGACATTATTTCTTTTACGCTCTCTTCTGCTGTATTCTGACACTTCAGCAGCCCTAGAAAATGACGATGGCTTGTCCTTCAAGGACCAAAAACCTGAGATTTCTTATAGCTGTTAGTCACACTTGTTGTGCTGAACACGGTTAATAGGTTCAGTAATAACAGACAAACTGCTAATGAGTCCTATGGTGGTTATCTTTGGTATATATTTGCTTGTGACATTGAAGAGGATCATATGTAGTTTTTAAATTTGGGGAGGTAACATGAAAAGCCAAGATAGCTTGTCTCCAGTTCAATTGCTTTAGTGATTTCACTTACTTTCATCCTATTATAATCTTTTCCACACTTCACCCTGCTTTTCTGACCATCAGGAACTGCCTTTGCTTAGCAATAGATCACTGATACATGAAATATTAGGTTTTGGCATTGTTTGTGAGCTGCCCCAGGTGGGCACAGTGCACGTGTTTGTCTGTGGGCTGCTCTAGCTCATGGGGACACTCAAATGCAAATAACTCAGTGGTCATCTTATCTTAAAGATTGCAGAAGCCTGGGCTAATTCAGGCCTACCTGTGAGGTTCACCTGAATTAGCATCACTGAAGAGATGCTATCTGCAGGGCAGGATTTATCACCTGGCTAAAAATCAGCATCATGTGCTTTGCTTTTTCACCTGCTCTTCTCTTCCAGCTTCCTTCTCCATGCTAGCTTATCTATCTTCTCAAGGCAAGTAGCCTTACGCTCTTTCCTGGTCTTCAACTCCCAAGAGACTGTCAGTGTTTTCCCTCCCAGTTTGGGGTCTGCAGCCGGTTTTATGTTTTTGCAGAGCATAGCCATGAAAGCCTGTGCTGTAAAAACACACAGTCTCTACTGAAAAAATCTGTTTGGCAGGGATATGATTAATTTCTGTGGTGTGAGCAAAGCTGAGATTAGCTGAGGTTTGCTTTTATTATCAATAAAATGATAGTTCTGTAGCTTTAATATCGCATATATTGCTGTAAGTTACACCACCTTTTAGTTCAAAGTCTTAAGTTCAAAGCTTCAAGTGTAGTTAATTTTTTTTGGCTGTTGCAGTTGTTTGCTGAAAAGAAACTCTTCACTATTCTGGCTTTCACTGTAAGTCAGTGGGGTCAGCTCTGACTCCCAGAGAGCGGTGATGTATTAAGTCCATCACAGCCTTGCAGTTCTAAATCAAACAACACAGGAATCTCACAGCAGCAGTACTGCAGTACCTACAATATCCACCCAACCCTGCCTCAACCCACATGCATCTACCCTGTGTGAGAGTAATGCTGCTGTGCTGTGCTGGGGCCCTCCATGCTGCCTTGTGTATATCTCCCATCTTCTCTGGCTGAGTAGGAAGCCTGGGGGCAAGAGCAGTATGTGGGGAAAGAAGGGTTATGCTTTGGAAGACAAAGGGAAGAAGGGAACTTGGACATTGTGGTCTCAGACATGTTGCAGGCAGCAAGTCCCAAGCCTTCAGCAGGATTAGATTGACTTGAAGAGCTAGAGAGAATTGAATTATCCTGCAGCAACCCCAACACTCACATCTTAAAGATCTGATGGAGTTGTGAGGCACGGTCCAGTCCTGTGCATGGGTCTGGTGCTGTCACTGAGAACTGGATGGCCTTGTGTTCAGCACATTAGTTAGTTATCATCATGGTTCATGTGCTGTGTTCAAAGAAACTTACCAAGGGAGAATGTCTTCTTGGCATATCATTGCTTTTTAGGGAACGAGAAAAAATTCCTCAGCTTTTTCTGCATCACAGTGTTTCTGATATAGGTAGTGAAGGAAATACCCATGAGATGTTGTTGTGCTTACCTTCCAGATGATGGATTGGCTATTCTGGCCATAAGGCCTAGTGAAGGGAGATTGGAAGATAATTGACTATCAGGCTTTTGAGTAATGTTAAGGTCAATTGCTGTGGAGATCAGTTTATTTGAATAATGGGCCTGTTTACAAAGGGTTACAGAAAGCTGACAGTCTTGCTTCTAGGGAAACATTGGAAAGGACTGATTTCAGCTTCTGTAGCTGCTGAGCCTCTTTCATGACACTGAGATAGTGGGAGCTTTTGAAGGGGGTGGGAATTACTCTTTCCTTCCACAGATACTAGTCTTTGTCTTTAATATAGTCTTTGTTTTTAATACCTTTGTGTGTGTGTGTGTGGAATGCCACAGCAAAGCCACGTTGATGGGAGTTACTGTGTGCCTCATCCCTCTGTTCTGCCTTTATATGAAGAATCCCATATAATCAGTTCTAGGAATCTGATGAAGAGCTGACTGTGGCCCTCTCTATATGAGGGCCACCTGCATCATGGCAGTGGGAAGGGGGATGTGCCAACAAGTGCAAAACGTATGAGTACTAATTCTGAACACTGAAAGAAAAGTATTGTACTATGCAGGCTACTGGGCTGCTCCAAGTGAATCTCAGTGAGATGTACAAACCAAACTGTTTAGATTCCTCTGAAAATCCAAACTTCAGCTGGAAGAAAAACTCACTGTGGCTCACAAAAGGTCACCACAGGCAGAAACAGAAGACAGAATACAGTAAGCCCAAGGGTCTTGTTCCTGAGTCCTTAACTAGAGTTGTCTAAGAAGCAATGGTTTATCTTAAGGTCTAGGTATACATTGGAACATACGCTAGGCTTCTTTTTTTGTAAATGCTGTTGTTAATCATCATTTTTGCATGTCTGTCAGCTAAACTTATTCTCACATTTAGATAGATAGCATGTGTACAGAGAGGAGGAAATGACTGTGGCAGTGTCTTCTTGCAAAACACTAAAATGATGATACTCATTTGCAGTGTTGTACAAATATATAACTGTTCATCACATTGCTGAACACTAATGTATTTACATGACTAAAATTCCATTACCTTCTGCAACTGAAAAGACATGAGACTTTGCTAGATGATGGAGAAATCCCAGAACGCTCTTATTAAGAACCTAACATCCATCCAGAAAGGGAGGTTTATCTTGTTTTAAAAGCTTAACAAGCCAAAGCCAAACAATGGGAAAAACAAGTTCAAAATGGCTTGATTTCTGCTTTGGGGTGTAAGTAGATTGCCACAGGAAGCCAGGTGTCCACCTGCCAACTGCCCACCTACCAATATTTCCCACTAAACAACATCCCGTAGATGCTGTTCTGAGTGACATGGTTTAGTGGAAAATGGTGGAAGATGGACTGTTGGACTGGGTGATCTTGGAGGTTTTCTTCAACCTTGGTGATTCTATGATTCAATGATTTTATGATTTTAAGGCAGATTTAGGAATCTTTAAGCAGGGAGTTCCAACAGGGTTGCAAGAGTGCACCTCACGCTCTGCTGGCTGATGGTCTGAGCTTGACTTTTATCCAGGCTCTGCCGAGAATATGTACACAGACAAAATATTTTACAGATCTTCCAAATGACTTTTGAACCTGGAGGGAAAAGAGGGAAAGAAGTGGTTTAGAATTGAGATGGATTCAAGTAAGCAAAAGTAGAAATCATGCACTTCTTTTTTCTTTTTTCTCAACTAGAAGCAACCTTTCTCATTTGAATGCAGGTAACAGCAATAGCTGCAAAACACCATTAAACTTCTTGCTAAGGTTAGTGATTGGACTTGGTGATCTCAAGCATCTTTTCCAATGGAAACGATTCTGTGACTGTATGCTTGCAGACTGGGAAACCCCATCAAACCCAGGAGCATCCTGTATATATGTACTTTCTAGGTACCTGCTCCCTCACTCAGCAGTTCATGATACTTGGTAACACTTTGGCACCTCTGTCTTGCTGCAGATGAGTTACAGGCACTTCTGAAAATTCCATTCTTCAAGAGTGAAGACTAGGAAAGTGTTTTAAATCCATATATTTGTTTTCCTGGTTGGTAAAGAGAAGCCGTGAAAGAGGCTCGAGAGTGAAATAGAATAATCAAGCAACTCATTGATCTAAAGCTAATCTGCTGACTGCCTCAGCAACTGCTAAAAATGGTCTCTTTTCCTTCTTTCAATAAGTGAGGAAACAGCTTCTGCCAATATCCCTCTCGCCCTTGGCGCTTTTGTCCAACACATTGTGTTTGAACAGATCAAAGGAAACTCGTTTGTTGTTATTGTTAAAGACTAAGCTGCACTTATAGAATTACTGTTGCATTATTAGGCCGGTTTCCTAAAACACAAATAGAATGAAAAATGGGGGGGGGGGGGGGGGGGGGGGGAAGAGGAGATCTTGTTTATTTATGTTCTAAAGTTCAGTGCTGAGATTGGAGTCTTGGCTCTTCTCAGCAGTGAATTACGCAGAATTGTCCTCTGCAAAGAAGCACCAAGAAGCTGTTTTAAAAACACTGCGATCCTTATACCAAGGTTTGGTGCAGCACACAAAGCATGTGTGGCCAGCCCATATCCCTGTATGGGATTCGTCCTCTGGGGGCATTTGTCCTTGCTGGGTATCAGGAGGTTCCTGTTGCCTTTATGGCTTTGGGGAGCAGCGCTGCCCTCTGGCCTGTCAGCTGCACCCTTGGCCTCTCCTTGTCATTGATTTTTAAGCTTAGTCTAAACTGAAAAATAAGTGGCTCTATAAGTGGGCTCCATTCATCACAGAACATCTTGAGTTGGAAGGGACCTTAAGGATCATTCCAAGTTCCAACCTCCCACGTGGGCAAGGGTGTCTGTGATTTCTCTCTTCTCTGCATGTAATTTCTCTATTTTTGCTGAATTTAGCAAGAAATTTCATTAGAGTTGTTCACTTTCAAGAAACTCGCTGATCTGAAAGCTTTTCCTGCCTTCGTTTTCACCCATGACTAAACATGCCCCTCTAGCTCTTTCAGATTGCGTATACCTGCAGGGTCAGAAGTTTCTGTAGGTAAAAACAGAAAAGCAAACAAATAATCCGTTCATCCCTAGCATCACCATTTCAGGATGAATATAAGTTTAAAAAAAAGAAAAGTGTTTTTTGAAAATCAAGCCAAGTCTGGAAAAATCAATATATTGACAAAGGAAGCTTTGTTTCTGTGATTCTGCCTGAGGGTGTGGGTACTGGGCTGTATCCCACCTAGATTTAGCTTTTTAACTAGCTCTATATTGCCTGGAGCTCAGATGCTTGTAAAACACTGGTAGAGACACTGCTGGAACCACAGAGAAGATTTTTTAAAAAATGTATTAAATAAAACATATCCTTGATTTTGGCCAGCACATGGAAGCTCTCTATAATAGCAAAAGCTTTGTCTTTCAACCCAATAATATCTCTGAATTGTACCGAATTTTGCTTCTGCTTCAAACCAACCTTACAGGTAGGTGTTGTCAGTGGTTTTGCTCTTACTGCAAGGCTGGAGCATGCCAAAATTGTGAATGCCACAGAATCCTGATGAACTTTCTAAACGAATGCAATTCGCTACCAATCTTGAAATGCCATTCTACTCTAGAGAATATTTTTAAAAGTCCTTATTGAGTCAGTAGCGTTGCTCTCTGCACACAGTCAGCTCATACTCAGTTTCGTCCACTGCCACCCCTAGGTCCTTCTCTGCAGGGCTGCTCTTGGCACACTCATCACCAGGCAAATGTAAACTCGGTTAGTGGTGACATGATGGGTTTTATTCTGTTAGCACTGCAGAACCAATTCAGCTTTGAGCAAGCTGGAATCTCTACCTTTATTATAATCCACCAAAAATAAGAGCTGGCATAGCTTAGAGGCTCTTAGTCACCAGAGAGCTATGAATAACAGCACTGTTAACCCAGGTTCTTGTGAGTAACCCCTCTTGGCCACTGAAATCACTGGGACTGCACAGGTTTTACTGAGACCATCATTTCATTTGACAGAATTTTTACCGCTGTGTATACAAGGACAGAAGAAGCCCATCTTAACTCTGTCCCTACCTTGTGTTTGCAGATGAGGAGAGCACTGCACTCATCGCCCAGCTGAGCACCACAGAATAGAATCATAGAGTACCGTTGCTGCATTAATATAAAGTCCCATTATAATATTTTTACACAGCTGATGTTTGTGAAATAGAATTACACTGAAGATTTGGAAGTGTCATTCTGTTTGGTTAAAAAAAATGACTGCAAACACCCGCAAAGTAGGGCAAGGGAAGGCAGGAGAACCTGCGTGCATGTGTGTTCTGATTTGTTTCTGTGGCTGGTAAGCTTGCATCCATATTTCTGGAAAGGCAGCAAAACCTAGATACTAGGGAAGAGGGGAAAAAAAGAAAAAAAGAAGCTAAACAGATTATCTTAAAGGATAAAATCCCGAGCAATCTTGCTTATTTCGTCCCTTATCAATTCTGATTTTCTGGTGTCAAGGTTTCACAAAAACAGGCTTAAAAGTAGCAGTTTGGATTTCGATTATGGCACTATGAACTGTGATTGACCCATCCACAGAGATAGGTATGCACTGAATCTTTTTTGGACTAAAGTAGAAGTGGCATCACGCTCTGCAGTGATAGAAGGTGAGATGATACAGATCCCTCCAAACTGAGGTTCCAGTCTGGAGTTTGATTTTGCACACCTCAGAATTCAGGAGGGTTTGACTGAAGGGATTGACTTATTTTTGCTTTTAGTGGATGTCTTGCAGAAGCATTCAGCTCTGGCTGGTCCTCCCGCAATGACAGCTTAGGGGCTGCTGGCGGCACACAGGGCAGTGCCTTGAGAAGAGTTTCATGTTATGAAACAGAGAGGAAGTAGGGAAAGTTCGTGTCTTTCCTACAAGCAGCTCCCCAGGCTGCAGTGGTCAGGAAGCAGAACTACTGACAGATTCAAACTCAGAGCTGGAGAAGTGACTTTGTAGCTCAGGCTGTCTGCACGAGGAGATAGGGACATTAATTCCTGTGAGTAGTGAGCTGGATTCTGATCAACCTTGTGTAAGCAGGTGCACTCCAGAGATAGCACAAAACAGAAAAACAAGTTAATTACTATTTTTAGCAATGCAGTAAGAGGGTATGGGACAAGTTTGCACTATTTCCCTGATAAATATGAGGCTGTGGGGGTCAGGGAGCACAGGCATCTGAGATTAATATGAATCTAAAACCTCATAAGCCAGACAGATGCTGGTTTCGTGTTTTGAGAAGAACAGTCTCAGTACTTCACCATGAAAACCAGCCTGCTCTACCCTCGCCTGCCTTCAGTGCTCTCCCAGTGCTGTACATGCTGGTGAGAGGCACCTGGCTGCTAAATGTTGGGAGAAGGAGCAGGTTCTTGGAGCCTTGGAAGCAGGTTCTGCTCTGGTACCAAGAAAGGAGTTCCAGGAGTTCTGTTCCCATGACATGAGAAACCCCAGACCTCCTGCACTCAGGCACAGGGCAGGAGCATGTTATAAAAGAGAGAGGAGGGAGCTGTGCCTGCCCACAGTTGCACCCTGTTCCTGCAGACTCCTGGTAGCCTAGGGAAATGGCTTGTTGCCTTGGCTGCCAGGTAGTGAAGAAAATGATTTAGTGCTAAAACTTTTAATGTGCCCTGCTTTTTTCATAGAATCAGAATCACAGAATCATTAAGGTTGGAAAAGACAACTAAGATCATGTCCAACCATCAGCCCATCACCACCATGCCTGCTGCTCCGTGTCCCTCAGTGCCACATCTACCCTTTTGCATCATCCATTTGCCTCTGTGCAACTCTGAAATCTTACCACATTATTCTCATGTCTTCTTCTCTTTGCAGGTTACGGGCATCCAAATTATGTTGGCCTTTTATTATGTGCTCAAGTTTTCTTCACAGATCTAACACAATCTGCTTGAAGTCCTTCCTGAGATAAAGTTATCAGGGGAGAGAAGCATGTTCCCTGGTTTTCTTGCCCAGGTTGCTGTTAGTAAGTGAGACAGATAAAAGGTTGCTTACCTTCACAAAGCACTTTTCACTTAAATAGGAGTGCAGATGTGTGAGATTAGTGGCACATCAGGTGTGTGGGTTGGCTTTGGTGTGACTTTTGTCATGTTCAAAGCAAGACAGTTTCAGTACATGCCTAGAGCCCCCACAGTCATCTCCATAGCACACGGATTAGGAGCAGGGAAGATGTTCCAAGACAGCATTATGGCACGCAGCAAAAGCTTTAATGCTAGATAACTCTCTGCAACCATTTTGACTGGCAGTTTCTTAGTACAATTACTTATGTTTCATGCAATTATTTAGAGTTTCTTAGGATACCTCAAACTGTTGCCACGGGTAATCCAAAGTCTGTTCATTTATGAATCCTGCTGGGCTGGCGGCTAAGGTGAAATGAGCTCCTGTTTATTTCTGCTTGCTAAGCCACATGAAAAGAACTTCTACAAAGAAGGAAAGTGGTTAGTGAAAGTGTTTCAAGCAGCTTGTGAACAAAAAGGCTGACTTATTTTACAAAAGAAGGGAAGGCTTGTGGTTCTACTCCTGAAGCTGCCTGCCAATGGTATCAAGGAAGGTGTAGATATAAGGAATATTGGCCCTGGTCTCGCAGGGCCTCGATCTGTTTTAATTCCTATAATTGTGCACATCTGTGCCATGCAGCTCACTCTGTCGATACAAATAAATATCCATCTGAAGTTTGTCAGCAATAAGGAATTTATTTTATTTGATTGTTTCATAAGTTGCTATAGCAGCATTCATTCTTCTTTGCTAAATATTCTAAAAGACTCACTGCCTCTCAGTGACTTTCATTGGACCATCCAAACAGAGAGGCTTTTCTACTCCAAGCTCTCAGTCAGGTCATCCCCATAGAGGGCCTGTGGAGCAGAGGCGTATCCTGTCAAATGCGTAGCAATTAGAATTACTTAAGATGTCTTCTAACGTTGGATTTTTCTATCAGGAAGTATTGTCTAGGGTAGACTTCCTATGAGAATATATCAGTTTACACAAAATACTGGGGCCTTTCTCAAGCTGGGAGAAAATTGAAAGAAAATGTAAGCTTGATGGCAAAATTGACACGAAACACTTAAATTGGTAATTCCTTCAATCAAAAGCATTTTTCATTTTCCTGTGTATGTTACTCTTTCAGATTTATTCTTTTTCATTGCCCCAGTACTCGGCATTGGTGAGGCCTTACCTTAACTACTGTGTTCAATTTTGGGCACCTCAGTACCGAAAGGACTTTGAGGTGCTGAAGCAGGTCCAAAGAAGGGCAACAAGGCTTGTGAAAGGCTTGGTGAATATGCCCTGTGAGGAGAGACTGAAGGAACTGGGCTGTTTAGTCTGGGGGAAAAGGAGGCTGGGGGGAGACCTTATTGTGCTCTTTCAATATCTGAAAGGTGCTTACAGTGAGAGCAGGGCTGGTCTCTTCTCACTGGTGACAGATGACAGGATGAGGGGAAATGGCCTCAAATTGTGCCAGGGTTAGTTTAGGTTGGATATCTTCTTTGGTGTTTAAAGGAAACACTTCTTTACAGAAAGGGTTGACAAGCACTGGAATAGGCTCCGCAGGGAGGCGGTTGAGTCACATTCCTGGATATGTTTAAAAACCGTTTGGATGTGGTGCTCAGGGACATGGTTTAGCAGAAGGTTGTTTGTTAGGGTAGTATGGTTAGGTTGTGGTTGGACTTGATGATCTTTAAGGTCTTTTCCATCCTGAGTCATTCTATGATTCCAATACATGGAAAGGAAAGAGAGAGAAATCCTGGTGTTTTCTGCACGACAGAAATTCAGGTACATGCTTGAATCCAGCACCTATTCATTACCATGAGCATTTGAAAGGCCAACTGGTGCATAGCTGGAGCACCATACAAACCTACCAACCAAAGAACCCCAAGGGCTGAAATCTGTTCCTAGTAAATATTTGAGTAATTTTGAAGTAGTCTGTCTGTGAACAATTTGAGATCAGCCAGCACGTGCCAAATTTCACAGACATGGTGTTCATTGCAGATGGTTTACCTCTTCACTGTGACCAGTGAAACCAACTGCTCTTCATAGTGAGCCTCTGGCATAGTGAAAACTGCATTTCAGGAGCAGACAATAGACTGGAAGGGAAATGGTATTTTGAAAAACTTGCTCCTATTTACTGCTTTTTATCCCAGGATTCCCAAGCACACTGAGCACCATTAGTTCTGTTTTACTTGTAAGAAAAAAAACCCACAAGGCAAAAAGCAGCACTGCACAATTTGTCTTAGATCCCATTGCAGACAAGGAGAGCTGGGAATGGAATTAGCTCTCTCAAGTTCCAGTTCATGAAATACTACCAGTGAAACGATGTTCTTTGGCTTTTATTTATACCAGGCTTTGCTGCGGAGTTTGTTGCAGAAGGTTCTGTGTAACTCAATTTATACAATTATCAATTTCTACAACAGGTTTGTAATGCAGATCTGTACACTTGTCCTTATCAGGATGAGGAGAACAACGTATAGATTGCAAATTGCTGTACAGCATTTGGGGGTGGCAGTGAGAAAAAGCAGCACAAGCTGCTCACTGCTGCCTCAGCCCTTTCTGGCCTTCTCTTTCTTAATTTGCCACTCTCCTCAGCAGCTCTAAAATCACCTTTAAAGCAACTGCTGAAAATACATTGATTCCACGACGTGTGTGCAGATAAAACATTCCACGATCAGACAATAAAGGTTAAAAAAAAAAAAAGTCCCCAACATTGAATCAGCTCAGTGAAGGCAGCTGGCAATGATTCCTTCTTGATTATTGCTTAAGGACCATTATTTGCAAGCACCTTATCCCAGGGGAACTTTTTTGGGAAAAAGCCACAGGAGGAAGCCTTCTTAACGAGGTGTCATCTGTCATGACAAGCTGCCTGTCCTGATGAGTCTCGTGCTGAGACCGCGTTATGATGACTGATGAGGCCATCCAAAGCAGTTAACTCGGCCATTTGTAATCATTTCTCTTACAGGCTTTTTGGTAATCACTTTAGGAAGTTCTTTTTGAACAGTGCAGGATCTGGGTGGAAAGAAGTGAGGCTGTTTTGCTTCTTGCAGGAGAAGATT
The DNA here is from genome assembly GCF_023343835.1 of Lagopus muta. NCBI lineage: Eukaryota > Metazoa > Chordata > Aves > Galliformes > Phasianidae > Lagopus > Lagopus muta. The sequence continues at coordinate 100,525,228 of NC_064434.1, forward strand.
TAGAGAGATATAAACTTGGGGGGAAAATGAAAAACAAAAATCTGCATAAAATTTCTTGCCTTCCTTCTGGATATTCCTGCTGATGCTTCATTTTGTTTTGGTTTAGTGCAGATGAAAGCCTTTCTACCTGCTGACTCTGTTCCATATGTGTAGAATTTCTCTTTCAAAAGACAGAACAAAGTCATTTGGCAGAGCCAGGGCTGGACTGGCAGGAGTGGGGACCTTTGGTAAGAGGGAAACAGTGATGTTTTCTTTTCTAACCTTTGCTACCAATTTGCACTGTGAATTTGGGCAGGTCATTTAATACTATGGTTTCTTAGTACTCTTACAAGAAAAAGAAACACAATTCTGCAACAAATCATGTTGGTTTTTTTTCTCTATGGTTCATCTCCATTCACTATTAGCTGTTATAGATCTCCTAATGTCTCAGCAAAGAGAGAGTTCTTTCAACCCAACCCTTCTCCCCAGCTTTTCCACATCCTTCCTTGGCTGTAGTGGTATCTTGAGAAATAAAGCTGAGAAAACAGCTGTTTGGGTTGGTCCTCTGCATACCCGAAGCCAAATAGAAGAGCGGGTGGGACTTCACAGCAGTCCAGCCTGCACCAGTGAAGATCATACAATTGTTGGAGTTGGAAGAGACCTTTAAATTCCACGTATTCCAACTCTCCTGCACTGAACAGGGACAGCTACAGGCAGATCAGGTAGCTCAGAGCATCATTCAGCCTGACCTTGGATGTCTCCAAGTATGGGGCTGGCTTCCACCACCTCTCTGGGCAACCTGTGCCAGTGCCTCACCACCCTCAAAAAAAATAAACAACAATAACTTCTTCATATGCAATCTAATGTCCCCTCTTTTAGTTTGAAACCATTCCCTTTGTCGTCTCACAACAGACCCTGCTAGAGATTTTGTCCCCTTTTTTCTTCCAGTCCCCTTTAGATACTGAAAGGCTGCTCTCAGGTTTCCTCAGAGCCTTCTCTTCTCTAGGCTGTACACCCCCCGCTCTCAGTGCTCATCCTTGTAGGGGAGGTGTTCCATGGACCATTTTTGTAGCCCTCCTCTAGATAGGCCCCAATAGGTCCATGTCTCTCCTGTGCTGAGGACTCCACATCTGGGTTTGGCACTCCAGGTGAAGTCTCACAGCGCAGAGCAGAGGGGCAGGATCACCTCTCTTGACCTTCAGGCCGCACTGTTTTTGATGCAGCCCAGGATGCAGTTGGCTTTCTGGGCTGCAATGGCATATTGCTGACTCACATCCAACTTGCTGTCCAGCTTACCATCCACCAGTACTCCCAGTTCCTTTTGGAAGGGTTGTGCTCTATTCTTTCATCTCCCAGGTTGTATTGATAGAGGGAGTTGCAATGGCTCAGGTGCCAGACATTGTTTTGGCCTTGTTGAGCCTTATGAGACTCTCCTGGGCCCACTGCTCAACCTGTCTAGGTCTCTGTGGATGGCATCCTGCCCCTCTGCTGTGTCAACCACACTGCACAGCTTGGTATCACCTGCAGACTTGCTGAGGGTGCACTTTATCCCATTGTCATTGATGGAGAGATTAGAGAGCCCTGGTCCAATTACGGAGATGTTTACGTGGGTGAGTATAGGAGTTTCTCATGCCTCACTCAGGTGCTTTATGGCTTCGTAAACAGAGATGATGTCCTTTACCTCAAGCAAATTTAAATGGTGCAGTGAAAATATAAGCACATAAACATCTTCTCCAGTAATGGGAATATGAACTAATTTTTATTGTTACTGCCAAGACAGCTGAGTTTTAGATTGAAATAGTCATCGCCCTCTTTTGCTATTTCTAGAAACAATGCAGCTTGTCTGCTGATAACAAATGTCTGGTATTTTCTCTGCTACAGAAACACCCTACATGCTTGTTGCTATTCCATGAGACTACATCTCAACAGAAATGTCTCATGCAGCAAATATGTTGGGTTTAATCATACAGTTAGCAGGAAATTCATTGCTGTCACTGACTCACAGTTTGTGTCTGTTGTATATACGTATTTATACGTATTCGTGTAATTCCACAGTGTAAACTTTGTTTTGATATAGCAGGTGTGTTTTAAAAATTTCTTCTTCAAAAATAACAGCTCTGGACTGCAAGGTTTCAGAATTATGTGTGTATTAAAACTGGGCAAAGCCTCTCCTGCTCCAGTAATGTTTCTGAAGTTGTTTCCTCTGTCTGTGTGGTGCAGTGGGGCCCCAGTTTCTATGTGAGACATCATTTCAGTCTTTCTGGCTCTTTTGTATAAGAAATCTCCAGTTCTTACCTGAAACTCCTGTATTTTATTTCCTTTGTGAAGAGTGAGTATGTCTAAAACAGCCTCTGGGCTTACATTTTTAAATGTGGGACCATTATTGAACCTTCTAGCAGCATTATCTATTGCATGTGTAACAGAAAAAAAATTACTTCCTTTCACTGAAGCAATAGAAGTAATAATGATAGTAAGAAGGGAAAAATAATGCTGACTGATGCCGCTGCTTTTGCTTTCTTCCAAATAGCCATTATTTAGTGACCAACATTTGCAGCTGATTACTGAGTGGTTCCAGCAATGGAACAAGGTTGGCTTGCTTATGGGGTGGACTTTTGCCAGGTGTTGCAGGCATTACTGTGCTCCTTGAAGTAGGATGTGCACATGCCCCAGAAGCTTTTCGTACAGAGCTCTGCAAGATGAAGGGGTATATGTAACAGTATTATGGGATGCAGCAACGTGAGTTTCTGAGGAAGTCTGAATAAATCAGCTGGAAGAAAATAAACACACCTCCCAGATCAACTCAGGTTTAATCGGGGCTTTGATATGTTTTTATTCTTTATTAGGAATGATAGGAAGAGAGTTCGTTCTTCCACTGTATATGAAATTGTTGTGTGAACTTTTTTCTTCTAAACTCCCATCTAAGCTCCGTGGAAGAGAGGATCTTAAATGCTCAGTTCGTAGATGGATTAGAGCTGGGAGGGGGCATTTAATTGCATCCATGCTGAGGTGACAGTGGCTTTGAAGAGTAATTTTGTGTATATGTTCTGTTTTAGTGTACACTCAGCATAGTACGAAAGAGGATTTTAAGTGTATGTAGGGCAGGAGGTTGCTGCTGGGTTTGTTTTTCTTTTCCCTTAATCTGATTACTTAAAATGATGCAGGAAGAAGTGTACACATCTGATGAGAGTCTCCAGCTGGGTGTATGTGTTAAATAGGAAAGTAGTTATGCATAAATCAGAGGTGAGGGCACTATATGGTTTGAAGTCAGTATGTGTAATGAATTATTAAAACTCTGCTAAGACAACCACTATTTTTTTCATTTGAAAGCCTGGCCCCTGTACTTTTTAGAGATTTTTAGAGAATAAGGGAAAATGCACACATAGAGGAGTAATCCAAGCCGTGCAGATAGATGGCTATTGAGAATACATGGGATGAGGACCCTGGCTGTGACAGATGAGAACCATGCTGGTTTCAGATATGCCATGGCTCTCGAGTCCCTTGGATAAACAACATGGTACTGGGGAGCCCTGGGCCAGGCCAGCAACACTTACAGTGACTACTGATAGAGGAAATCTCTAGCACTGGCACATGCAGACCAAACATTAATACTGCCTTTCGGTTGTCTTTTTGGAGTTGTTTTTTTGTTTGTTTGTTTGTTAAGCTATAGTGGATAAATACCCTAGAGAAGAGTGGAAAGATCACTTTGTATGTGCAGTAAATAAGTCAGAACATCTGCAATCTGAAGTACATCTGCACTTCAGCAGCAAGGTGACTAGTTCCACAGACCTTAATTTGTATTTTTCTGATGTCTGGAGGTCTTTCTGTGCCACAAAAAACAGTTGCATATAATGGCTTCTGGATTTCAGTGCCCACCTGGTCAGTAATTCAGGCGTACTGGTTATCAGCACAAAGACAAATATTGCCCTGTACTTAAATACAGCAGAATCACCAGAAAGTGATACCAGGAACCAGCATCCAAAAGGTTAGAGCATATGTTTGTACATGGAGCACTGCTGCTGAAGGGCTTTTCCCCCCGATTATGAAAGTGGCCGGAAAAATGCTACGCTGCCCACAGCGATGCTTAATTGTACGTAATTTTTAAGAAAAGATCAGTATGCTGTTGTGTTGATTTTTATTTTTTTTAAAAAAAGCTTTGTTGTATACAGACAGATGAGTAACAACCTTAAGCCATTCCAAGTCTGGCCTGTAACTCAGACCCTGAGCTCTTTATCAGTGATTCATTGCCCTTTTGCAGTGTATTAGTGGGGAGGTCTTAGCAGCTGCAGAGCACTTGAGATGCAATAATATGCTCTAGATGGCAGTATATTTTTAAACTATATTAGTTGAGATGCGTGGAGCATAAGCTTGGTCATTGTAATTGTTTTTGATGCTCTCTGCGTGCCAGTAGCTTTCATAGCAGAGGCTAAAAAACTTAATAGACTTCATTATATGCATAAAAGTGCTAAGAATTTACAGAAATCAGCAAAGAAACCTAAATTCTTATTTTCACCTACATTTTTTTTCAGGAAAACCAATTTTTTCCCTGTCATGAGCAGCAAGACATGATACTTCAATCTTGTTTCCCTGTCAAAGTATCTTTATGAAATTGCATTTTGGGTGTTTCGTGCTCCTCTTTTTCCTGAATCAGTATCTGCTGAGCCAACCATATCTGCCACACTTGGTATGGACTCTCCTGAAATTGAGGAACATCCGTGAGATATGGTGTGCTTAAAGAGACTGCCTGGCTGGTAGAAGACATTGAGGCCACGAAACACCTGTCTTCTCATTCTGTCACTTTTGAGACATTTATTTCTTCTATCAAAATGAGCTATTTCCTGTGAAAAGAAAATCTAATAGGGGTTAACAAAAGATTTTAAACGAGTCTTACAAAAGGCAAAGAATAAAAAAGTCATGGCCAGAATGATTTAAACGCAGCTTTTAAATACGGTTTTATTTGTGACACATGCTCCACATGCAGGAAGTGCTTGCTATTCCCAAGCTCACTCATCAAGCTCTGCCTGTCAGTGCCGTTGATCACTTCTGTGCCTCACGCAGTGTGTCTGACTGAGTTCAGTGTCCCCACAGAGCCGTACAGCCTGCTGAATGCAGATTTCTTCTCCACAGTGTTCCAGAACACGTTTGGTGACACACATACTATCATTTATTTGTGCTCATCAGCCTCGCCACGTGACATAAAATCATTGCAACATAATGCATTATTAAATATATTTTCCAACTGAAAAAGATAAACTTGACAGACTGTCAGGGAACATTTTCTTACCTTAGAAGAGGTTTGTGAAAATAAACCCTGGCATACATCCACCCATTAGTGTAAGCAAAGCTCAGCAGCCATTCAGAGCAGTCAGCTGTGAGCACAGGGGTTGCCCTTTGCCTCCTTCTCTGCCATAACTGGAGACAGAACTTGACTTTTGCTTCTGAGCGTCATTTAGACAAAAGCTCTTATGAGCACAGCTGAGTCCATGGGTCCTTCACCAAGTGCTTACTTCAGTTATTTGTTGGCTTTGATGCTGCTTGGTTGTCTTGATATTGCAAAGGGCTCTTTATGCTTTCGTGATTGATGCTGTTCGTGAATGGGATTAGGGGAAAACACGAGGGTTCCTAAGAGGCTGTATGAACAATTGTTAGCATGATAGTGAGGACTGGTGGTGAATATGTGACGTTACAGGGAATTCTCAGGGAATCCTCCTCATTGAATCCCTTTCCCCTCACAGTTTGGAATCTGGTGCTTTTTTGGAGCTTGGAACTCAGGAATCCTTCAGCAAAGTCTCCTAAGGTGTGTGCTTGTAGCTACACAGAGCCTGAAAATCCTTCTGGTCTTAGGCAGGGCTTCAGAAATGACCAGGACCCTCTGCAAGAAGGAGATGTTAGCTCCAGGGCCCCAAAGGCTTGGAGCTGCTTATTCTTATGGTGTCTTGAGGGTGCGTGCAGAGATCTCTCTGGATCTCTGATGCTTCCTACACCTGGGCCATCAGTTGTCCCGCTAATTTATTCTTTGTTTAAATGAAATGGAGGTTGCTTGGTTTTGAGTAGAATTGCACACCTCCTCCCCCTGCTTTTTTTTAATTGGGGATGTTACTATGTCATATCCTTTCTGGGGAACATTGCTACTTTTTATGCAGAACCAGAATAAGCTTTCCTAAAACGTCAGACTTCCCCAGTGACTGGAAAATCCAGATTTTAATGGAGGCTGTTTTTAAGCATCTGATTGTAAGATTTGCTAGGAATTGTAATTCTGAAATGTAGATGACAGCTAAATATGGGTTTGTCACCTCAGATTCACAAATAGTAGTAAGAACACACCCCCCTGCAAGTGTAGATATGAAGGTAGCTATTCACTCATCAAGCATAAAGACATTGGGTTGCCTGCATGGGTTCTCAATATATTTTTAGTGTTTTTCTGGGAAAAAGCTTTCCATCCTGTTTTGCTGCTGCAGTGTAACTTTGATGAGGACTAGCTGTGAGAAACTGGGAATAATGCAGCACAGCTATGTGAGAAAGCACATCCACGAGGCAATATCCAAAGGTAGCAACAAGCGAAGGGCTTGTGCTAAAATATTCTGTAACATGAAGGTGTGCTTTCTAGTTAAAGACAGCACAGGTGTTTTGATTAAAAATTCCATTCCATTTCTGCACTACACAGAACTTTAGAAAACTGTATGTTAATTACTGGGTATATGCCTGCCTTCATTCAGAAAAGATGACAAAGGAAGGAATCCAGTTTATTTAAAAAGGACCCAGGAAGAAAGCTTTTCTTGTATGCCTGTTTTTCTGAGAACATGAAAGCTTATTCTACTAAAGAGATATTTTTCATTAAAAATAGTACATAAATATTTTATTTAATAAATGTGTGGCTGGGAGGATTGACTTCAGTGCATACGAAACTTTTTTTTTTTTTTATTAAACCAACATCTTGGTGAGCAGAATGAATCTCACATCCCCTAAGGAAACTTCTTTGCACAAGTTTAAAAACAGAAATGTCAAATGCTCTCTTCAGGTGCATGTTTCTAGCTGTGATTGAGTGCCGTGGGTCAGAATTTGGCCCTGGATATTCCTTTAGGCAGCAATATCAAAGAAACATCTGTTATAGCTTTCCAAATGTCTGGCTACTAAAAATTGGGCTGTCAGCTTTTAGTTGCTAATCCATTTATTCTTTTTTAAAGGTTAGGGTTACTGTTGACAAGTGATAGAGCACCGTGGCATGGTCAACCAGCACTGGGAGGTTAGCATATTTAAAAAGAAGGCTTTTTTGGTTTCAATATTAATTGTGTTGGAGAAGGGAAAAGCCTTTATCTGTTGAGATGACTGCAGTGTAGTCAAGGTTTGCATTACCCTTGCTGCACAAGGAGCATTTGTTTAACTGATATACAGGTCTTCTGTAATTACCTTTCTGATCGTAAAACACCCTGGAGGTAGAAGAGGAGAGGTCTTTCCTTTTCCTAACCTATAGCTTACTCTGAAATCTAATAATTCCTCACCGTGAAGAGTAGCCTCTTGGCTACACAGAACCTTTTACACAGCATCTTTCCCCAAAGATAACTTAATCGGGAAGGATTCATAACTTCTGATACAATCTTCTTGTCTTCAAGTTCAGCCCAATAGCCCAGCCAAATCATTCGAGATGAAGTTACAAGATTAATCTTATGGAGTATGAGGGGGAAAAAAAAAGGAGTTATTAGGTTGAAATGAATTGCAGTAAATCTGTTTTGTTATTTAAAAAGAAATAAGAGAGAGACAAAAAGTTTTAATTTTTGATGCTATCTTTTCTGCACCTCTCGCTGCTGACTGAGCAGAAGTTCGTGGGTCAGGACTACCTGTCAGATGTTCAACTCCATCTTTTATCTCAGTGTACTGCATAAAGTGGCAGTGGGGATACAAACATAGTTGAAGCTGAAAGTAGGAATGAATTCTGAAGAAGAGATGGGTTTTGCATTATTGTTGTCAGAGGCATATTTCTGGAAGTGCCAGGGACTTGGGGATCCCTTGGCTCTTGTCCCAGGTAAGGTTGGTCAGGATTCTGAAAGTGATGATTTAATTCTGAGGACTGTGGCAGCTGCTTTAGGGAGAGGAATGTAACTGTGTGACCTCCTCTCAGATTGCTTTTCCTTGGGTGTGGGTAGGCTCTCAGGTCTGTGTTAAGTTTTGACAGGATTCCGAACCCAAGACTTACCTCCCTATCAGTACTCTGTACAACAACTGTGCTCCTTTGGGTCCTGCAGGGCTAAGGAGGCCTGAAAGTTCTTGTTTTGCAAAGTTCTTTAATCTTTCCCTATTTTGGAGAGTAACTGCATGGAGATATTGTATAACAGGGGTATTGATACTGGTCAGACATGCTCACCTCAAGGAAAACACGTGTAATAATATGCCCATTGCTTTTAAAACTAGCTTATTACAGGAGCTCAATTTTTATGATTTTATAAAAATTTATTATTTTATGTTAGCATCAAAGTTAAGCAAATCTGTAGGACAAAATCTGTTTTAGTAACAACTACATCTACTGTAATGAAACTGACATTATTTGCCACATCTACATCAGCCCACAAGAGGGGCTACTGAAAGAGGTGTAAACTATGACTTCACATTAAGGAAGGAAAATCCAATATGAAGGTTATATCCTTGTTACTTATTACTTTGTTATTCACAGTTGAAAACAGGACACCAGGTTTCTTACCTACCCTCATAAATAACTGGCATGAATTTCTTTTTTCTAAATTCCAGTCAATAACAGGGATATCTACTTATTGTACTGTAACAGCACAGAGGCCAGATTTCACTGAGCCATTGGGAATGTTAATTTTTGCTACTTTAGAATGACTTATAAAACAGCACGAAATCCATTCTTATCATGAAGATTATTGCTTAAAGCAATGAGCAAGAGTTACAGTGCTCTCTTTTTGCTGCCATTACTTAGTAACAGGACTCCCATAAATGAGATTACACTGAGAAATGAGGCAGGGCTCAACTAGAACTTGGAATGTTCATGTTTTTATTCAGTGGAAGAGGTAAGTGGCACTAAGCAGAGCTTTAACAGAACAAAGCAGTGTTTTAAGGCTTCAGACATTTACCTTGCTTACTATTATCCACTTAGACATTGGGTTTTTTTATTATCCACTACTATTTATCTATTGAGGAGAACAATTCTTCAACGCTCTGAATTAATTATCAATTATCACTCAAGTTAGTTATTTCCTTTTCCTACAGAAAGTTTTACCAAACTTTTACTGGGAGGTGTTACCATTTTGTTTTGGTTTTATTACAGCCAACCTTAGCGTTGCACCTAAACTAACAGAATTCACGCCAGCAACTGTAATGTTCTTACTTGACAAGAATATCAACAGATCAAAAATGCACTTCTTATTTTTTCCTTTGGAACTACAATTTCTTCATGGCTTCTCTAAGAAATCAGCAAGCCAGAGATGTATTTTATTGTATTTTATTATATCAAACTTCTCCAACCCAAGTTTTGCCTGTTGGTACTTCTACAAAGCTAAATCCTACCTTTCCCCCAAGGTCCTCAAAAAACGAGAGGAGAGTACTGAAGATTTCATAATCTTTAGAAAAACCAACTTAAACATTCCCAGGAAAAATCTGTGCTGTCAAAGCCCATAGAATTCTGTTCATTGACCATGCGTTCTGTTTCAGATTCTTTTTGCACCTCCAGTATCGCCTTGGTTTTGCAGAGGTCGCACAGACACGCTCCTGTTCTGAGATATATAGAATCATTGAACAGATGCACATAGTTGCCTCTTCCATGTGCAAGGCCCTGAAATGATAGCAAAACTTAAAGAATAAATAAATAGAGGGACTCAGAATCTGTGTAAGATTAAAGATGATGCTTTTTCAAGGTGATGATAATTATGTTACATATAAGAATTTATGTCCAGTTTCCCTCCACAGACATACGTCTGAAGGAAAAACTGAGCAGTTTAATGTTGGTGCTCAGTGCATGTAGTCTATCAAGTTATTAAGTGATAAGTATTAAGTAATATTTGCACTTAATGTGTGGCATAAATAATGTTGGTATTTCTTTTTCTTTTTACTAATGAAAGGTCCAAGCAGTCTGGATCTCCCGACAAGCAGTCCTCCTCTTCTTCCTGGTCTTTCTTCTTGGAACTTGACCTGGATCATGAGAGATACATCTCCTTTCTTCTCCCATAGAGGACGACACAGTAAGTGCTGTTTATGAGTTCTTCTCAAGAGTCTGTACCTAACTGCCTAAGGATATTGATATAACAGCAGAGGGAAACAATCAAAAGCCAAAGATAAACTATGCATCCTGTCAGCCACTGAGGGCACTAATTTGCCTTAATGTCCCTATCAGCCTCCCATGGGGCCTCCTATCTCCTTGCACATCAGCCCAGGAACCCCATATCCCAAGCTAGACTTGGCCCATTGCCATCCCCACAGAGGTGCCTGATGACCTGGGCTGCCCCAGCCTACCCTTCTTCCTCCAAAACAGGGTCCTGAACTGTAATATTTGAGTGCTATGTTTGAATCCACTGATGTAAATAGAGGTGTTGCATACCAAACTCAGTTTTGCTTGCCATCTTCTTTCATAACTTCCATTCTTTCCAAAATTAGGGAAACTGTTTTAATCTGTTTTCTGGTACAACATATTTCAGACAAACCACAGCCACTGAAGTAGTATATGCCTACTATATATCTGCTAGCAGTCTATGAGAGGAGTTAAGGTGCTGAGAGGCTAATAAGATTTACTCACCCCAAGTCTGTAATTATCTGCTTGAGGGAAAAGTTTGACCTACCTATATGAAGGAGGCCCATATTTCTTCAAATTTATGTTGCAACCTTTTATGTGTGCAATATATATTCTTTCCACTGGCATACAATATCTGCTCTTAGCTGTTGTATCTGCTTGAACGATGAGGACACACCGATTTCATTTGGGAAGGGACAGTAGTACAATCTTTTTTCTCCACTTGGCTTTCTTAGAAGTTGCAAGAACAATTTTTAATTTATTCTTTATTACTTCTTCCTAAACTCTTTCAATTTTTCAGAAAGAAAAACCATTCTAAGAGAAGATTTTGTTCTTAAAACCTGAAAGCATTGATTCTATCTGATAGCATTACATAGAGATAAATGCACTGCATCTAAGCAGAAATTATTTATTATGTTTTCATCTGGCTGGATGAGACCAAATTCTACCTTATTTTAATCATCTATTTTGCAAGGAAAGCAAGAATTTGTTGATGTGTTACCAAAAATTGGATGAGCAGATTACTCTGCTTTATGATCTGTTTTTAAAAAGTCCCCAAAACCTCAACTGATTTGCTTCTTACTACAGAAGGTACCAGTTTGTAAGCTGCTTTCTACTTCAGAAGGTGTCACTCAGGACACATAGTTGAAATTTGTTGGGAATTGTAAAGAGGAGCAAGGGTCATTTGTTTGTTTGCTAGCTTTGCAACTTAAGTTTTCCGGAGGTTGGCAGAGCCTTCCCTAAATCAAAGGGGCAGCAGTGGCCCCCAGAGTCGTGGTTTCCAGACTGGAACACTCATATCACTCATATCACTCATACTGCCGCTTCAGATATGCAGCGTGTGGACGACTGATAGGTGAATGCAGAGCAGAGCATCATTCAAGCCTAAGAGAGTAATTCTTAAAACTTCCCTCAAGTCCTCTGAAGCCTTTAGGCACCTGGTAGTAGATCTTCCATCCCAGCCCTAGGCTAGTAAACTTGTCCCAGGACCACCTCTGCCTCCTGATTAAGTGGTTAATCCAAATTCACACAATACATCCATTAGCAGAAATAAAACCCAACAGTCCTTTACTCAGAGTGTTTTCTTATTCTGCCAAAAGCTTTCCTCAGTGTTCCCAGCATGAGAGAGATTTCAAAACGAGCGCTCAGTAAAACATCTATTAAAACTTTGTTTGTCTAATCATCTGATGGGACCCATCTAATTAACTGACTGACATTGCTGCAGTGGGAAATGTAAGTTGTCTTAATTACTTTTGTCCTGTGTTCCACTGCGGGATAAATTTATTTGATTGAAAGGCTGTGTAAACCAAAATGTAGGGTCCCTCTTCTTCCACTCAGAATTAAACATTCTGATGGAGTGCCACTAATAGTTCTGACAGGAACAGTGCTTGATGTTATCTCTGAAACTACGTGCAGCAGTCCCAGAAGATAATCGCTGGCACAACACAATGCACTGAGAGTGAAGCATTTACAAGGCTTTGTCCTATCTTGTCTTGACATTTCTAGATTTGTCTCTATCCAAGCACTGATTCATCATCTACTATCTCAGAGATGCATAATCCACCTATCTCGCAGAAAGCAAAGGCTTTAAGAGAGCAGTGATTTAAAGACTCCTCCTGCTTTCAGGATAAATTCCCAGCTCATTTGGACTTCGTGTGTTGTCTTTTTTGTTTTGTTTTGTTCTTTTAATGCATTCTGCATATGTGGATGAAACTCTGTCCTTAGGCTTACATGATCAACGACATATTTTATTTCTTGTCCTGGTTGGTTGAATATTAATTTTCTCTTCTGTATGGGTATTGCATAAGAAATTGTCACTCCATAAAAACGATTGTGTTTCTCTACCAGGGGCTCCAGGGGACAGGTACCCATTAAGGCCTGGAAGGCTTCATGGCATTAGTACACCCTTCTCTGCCCCATCCTCTACACACCCCCAGCTAACCTGCAGCACGAGACTTTGTGCACGACTCTGACACAAGCATGGTGGCAAATGCAAGAAGTGGAAAAAAATCAAAGTTTGCCCCATCTGAATTCTGTTTTGAAAGAAGAGCTGCTCTTATGAGGATAACAGGCTTAAGGACAGCCCTTCCCTATGTGAAAAGCTGGCAATGGCTTTAGCTTGTTAACTCTTTTCTTATGCAGTTGTGTGGTCTGAACATCTTTCTAGCAGATCTTGCAGTAGCAGCTGAACTCCTCTGCCTGTTCTGAATTAGTTTTGCTCAAAAGACAGAAATACCTCTCTTAGGCTGCACAGCTCTGACTTAATAGCTACTGAAAGCATAATCTAAGAGATACCCTCTCTTAATAACTTTTTAATAATTTTACTCAGCTCTCTGTCTTCTGAAAAATAATTTGACAGTGTGAGGGTTTATCTTTTTAATTTTTTGTTTTTACACTTTCTAATGGAGTCTCCTCTGTGAAGAGATCATGATTTTCTGAATTGGGTTGGGGTAAAGAACCACATCTGACTAATTCTACTGTGAAATAATTTGGGGTCATTCTGTTTGCCTAGATGATGCTCAGCAGCTGTTCACTGAGGTGCTGGATGATTTTCTTTTTTTTTTTCTCTGTTACATTGAGAGCAGCTCACTGAATTTGAGTACTCATGCATGCATTCAAAACACTGTTTCACGTGAGTTGAATACCAGCTAAACACTGCTGACAGGAAATTCAATGAGTTTGATTGCCAAACAAAAGGGACGGTAGTGAGAAAAAGGGCACCAGCTAGACAAATGCATGTTACAGTTAGGTTCCTGTTGCCACTTGTTCTATACATCAAATCAGAATAATATGGACACTTGCAGAACGATAAACATATCATGACATGACCTGACTCAACATGGCATAGTGAGAAACATGGATATGAACTGATTGTTACAATGAATTCCAGTTTGAAAGGTGAGATAAAGTCAGAAGAGGAATAAGCAGAATAACACTTTGGCACAGAGGAAAAAAAGAATCAATGCTGTGTTATTAAAGAGAATGCAAAAGTGATGTACCACCTTAGTTCAAACATACCCTAACTTTCAAAAGAAGTTTTCAATTTTAAAGTATTCTAATATAGTTTGGGAATAGTAGTATAAATGTAATAGATCAGGACTTCAATTAACACTGAATTAATGGAATTGCTTCATATAAAATAACAGATGCTGTGACCGCATATACATGTATATCAACTCTTTGTTTAATGATTAGATTGTCTTTTTGCCATGTGTAATGGTGCTGAAATCCATGGGGAGGAAAATCACAGGCAAAGGAGCATCTGCCTAACTAAGCTGAAAGCTCTGCTAAACAAGGAAGAAGAAAAAAAAATCTTCTTTCTTTTGTTACTCTTTTCCTTATAAATTCTTTTCATCTGCAGATAATATGCAGTGGCAGTTCAACATTTTTTCAGTAATAGGGTAACATGCAGCAAGACAACAAATGTCTTTTTCCCTTGTCTCTCAAGTGTTCATTTTCTCTAGAGATCTCTCAAACTTCATGCAAGAGGTCCCTTGTATGAGTTGTCAAAATATGACAGTTCATCCAACTACTGTTATGTGCCAACTGGAGCATGTTTTCTAACAATCCCTGTTAGTCAGTACTTTGGTCTTTGGGTCAGAACTGGCGCTGGAAGCGCACTTTCACTTATTGTCCTTGCTGCATGCAGGAGTGACTTGCTGGACAAATATTTCTCACGTGGAGGATGAGCTCTGTCACTTTTATTGCGAGAGGAATGAAAATGAGAGCTGTTGTTGGCTGTGCTACTACCCACACCTCCCTCCTTGCTCTTTTTTCTGTAGCTGTCTCGAAAGACTGTGCTTATAATTGATTGATAAAGGAGTCCTGGCCCTCTTCTTTGTAGCTTGATTTCCACCAAAGAAAGCAGCTGTCAAAGATATTGGTGATTCAGTCCCTGATGCACACTGAGGAATTGGGTGGATATAAAGTATGTGCTGTCATTTTGAGATTCTCTTAACTAATAAACGAATGGTTTATTGTTGTCATTTTCTCGAAGATGTGGCCCATCCAGCTGTGACTCTCCCCTACCAAGGGGGAGTTAATTTAAAAGCTCCCAGTGCTAGGAGAGCACTGGGTTCCCTGAGGAGGTAAGCAGTGTGCCCCATGCTTGACTCAGAAGCTCAAGTATTGAAACCTCCAGTAGTTGTCTTTTATCATCTTCAGAGGTAGCAGCCCCAGGCCAGGCAGTTACTGCCAGTCAGGTATCTGCTAGGGGTGGCTAAGGCCTCAGGTGCCCAAACACAACACTAGTCAGCCTGTCCCAGTGTCTCATCACCCTCAGTGTAAAAGACTTTTTCCTTATATCCAAACTAAATCTCTCCTCTTTGAGCCTGAAGCTGTTTCCCTTGTTCTATCACCACCAACCCTGCTAAAGAGTCTGTCCCCTTCTTTCCTGTAGCCCCCCTTTAGGTATTGAAAGGCTGCTATCAGGTCACCTCGCAGCCTGCAGGCTTCCTTGCATCACCTTATCACACCTGTGCTTCTATATTGGTGGATAGAAATGGCTTGATGGGGAAATCGAAACTAGATTGAATGCCTTTTGCTCTTTTCTACTCAGAGAGAATGGGAAAGGCTTAAGGAACTGGCTTTGTCCCTAGGATTAATAACTGGAAAATCAATTTGTCATTTCCTTGTCATAAATTAAAAGCTTATAGTCATCATAACATGAGTATAATAGAGGTTAGTGAGTATTGATGGAGGTCTCAAAGCTCACTCAGCAGAGCACATCTCTACTCTACAATTTAAATTATGTCTCCTCCACAAGGAATATCTGTCAATATTTGTATAAAGAGACATTCCTTGCAAGAATATTTTATCCATTTCTATACTGCTGGTGATGTGATTGTTGGTGTTTGATGAAGTGGGCCCAGGAGAAAAGTTTTTGTCCCATTTTGATCAGTGTAAGTGACCTCTACATCGTGCGCTTGTATCTGTAGGAGTAGGATAAATTAGCCGTGTTTAAGCTGATTACTTGCCAGTTAGGATGTACATCTTTGAGTTTGTCCTTTTGAGAACAGAGCAGCTCTGCTCTCTCCCTTGTCTGTCTCAGTGAGGCAGAAAGCAAACACTCTGTCTCAAAAGGGTGATCAGCTGAGAGTAATAGAGAGCGATTTGTGAGACTGAGAAGAGTGAGGGTGAAAAGGACATGTTAAACTCTAAAGGAGAAGTCTATGAGAAAAGTACTTGCAGGTACTTTGGTGTTTGAAAGAGGGCTTGGTTTAAAACAAGTCAATTTAGTCTGTTATTGAGCAGCCAAAGAAAGAACAATCAAAATAGTTTATTTAAAAGCACAGGCAGTTTATGTTTCTCTTTAAAATTATTTTTATCCTAAATAAGGCACACTTCTGTGATGCACGCTTACACAAAGGATCTAAGAGGATCCAAAGAGCGAATGATCCACAATTTGACCTGCAGCAATGTAGAAGGATATTTTCTGCAGATTATTCTGTTTTGGAAAATTGCTTATACTACTATTTTAAGTCACTTGTTTATCAGAAAGCTTCAGTCCATTTAATTAAAACAGACATAGTTGCCAGATATTTTAGTTGTTTGTGCCCAAATTATTGCTGATAGCTACTTTGATTAACATAAATTGAATTACTCACAAGACTCTTAGCATCATAGGCATGCACAGATTCCACTGGCTTTTCAACTGGATAGTAGCTTAATTTACTTTTCAGTCTATGATTGGTGTCCTGTATCTTCTTGTATGCCGGAAACTAAGTAATTTATGTCTTCAACCTTTCTTAAACAGGTGTTTACCTTGATTTTATTATAAGCATCACATTTTGTTTCCTTATTAAAAGTGTAACGGTGGTAAAATAGGCTTTAATAAGTTAAACTGTTCTCCAGCATTCACTGAAAATGGATGGAAATGCAAAAGATTCTGGGACCAGGGATTGGTTTTACATGGCGTATTTCAAAAGCTTTTATTCAGCTTCTAAAGGTAAATGGCTGCTTTGTGAGTTTTGCCAGGCATTTGGTGTTGCATTTAAACCTGCTAGAAAAAAGTCACAAAGGAAGGTGAAAGACAGAGGCATAAAAAATGACAGGTAATTGGTGGAAGTAACTGAAATATTGTGAGGGTTCTTAGAATCATAGAATCACAAGGTTGGAAACGACCTACAAGATCATCTAGTCCAACTGTCTCCTCGTCACCATTGCCACCACTAGTACTAAACCATATCACACAGCACGTCATCCAGACGCCTCTTGAACACTGCCAGGGATGGCGACTCCACCACCTCCCTGGGCAGCCATTCCAGTGCCTGACCACTCTCTGAGAGAAAAAGTTCTTCCTTATGTCCAACCTAAACCTCCTCTGGTACAGCTTGCCGCCATTACCCCTTGTCCTGCTCGTTGCCTGGGAGAAGAGACCAAATCCCTCTTTACCACAGCCTCCCTTCAGGAAGTTGTAGAATGCAATGAGATCTCCCCTGAGCCTCCTCTTCTCCACACTGAACAATCCCAGCTCCCTCAGCCGCTCCTCATAAGACTTGTGTTCCAGACCCCTCACCAGTTTCGTTGCCCTTCTCTGGACACGCTCCAGGACCTCAACATCTTTCCTGTAGTGAGGAGCCCAAAACTGAACACAGCACTCGAGGTGCGGCTTCACCAGTGCTGAGTACAGGGGGATGATCACCTCCCTGCTCCTGCTGGCCACACCATTTCTAATGCAGGCCAGGATGCCGTTGGCCATCTCAGCCACCTGGGCACACTGTTGTTATCCTTATTTTGGGATGTGGTTTATATGGGCGTGCAGCAGCTACTACACCAAGAGCAGCTGATCAGTGGAAAAATATATGTCACACATAATGCTTTTTTTCATATAAAGTATATTACACTGTCTACAGTGGAGGATATTATGTGAGACGGAAAGCCTGGTGGGAAGTTAGAATCATAGAATCATAGAATCACTAAACGTTGACTAACGTTAGGCTTGGAAGACTGAATTCTATTTGCATAGACTTTGCTGTGTTGCATCAGATAGCATTTCTTTGTCATCGTTTCCTCGTACTGAATAGGACAATAGAACTGAAATTTTGGTCTGATATGAGACTAATTTGAATAAGAGCTTATGAAGAGAGTGGCTATTCTGATGGTGTAGGGAGGGGAGTGGGAGGGCTATCAAATTTTTTAAAGATGCAAGTATGTTTTCATTAAATAGAGAACACTCTGCAGATGTACAAACCAAGCAGCTTCCTTTTTTATCCTTTTCTATCAAAAAAATAACGTATTTTAAAGGCCATTCAGTTGTATCACATCAGCTGGGGTGAGCTTAGAGGTCTCTTCCAACCCAAGGAATTCTGCAGCTCTACAATGTTTTCTGTAACTCACAGCTCGGTGTTTGATTGCTCTTTTGCCCATTTCGGTTTAGTGCAAAGCTTAATTGAGACTTAGCATTTTGTAGATTTAAAACAAATATTAGTTTTGTTTTGTTTTTTATAAAAATCAACCAGGGGACAAGAGAAAAGAGTCACCTGCAGTTTGGGTACAATATCATGGTAGCAAACTCTGTAGCATGAATGCATCCACTGCTGCATAAGCTGAAGCATGCTTCATGTATTGTGAAATTTATATGGAGAAGATGGAGACCTAAAGTGGCAACACGTGCATTCAAATTTAAAGACATGTAAGATTCCTTCGTATGAATTCCTCACGCTGGATGGTTTCCATGGCGTTCTGAAGCAGAGAAAATGCTGTGAATGTAAAACAGCTGTGTGCAATGAGGAGCACCTGGGTGCTGCTGACCCTACCCAGAGCTGAGAAGAGTGGGCAGGGCCGGCAGCAACCACTCACTGCTCAGGGCATGGCACCTCAGGTGGGGGGTGACAGGGGGTGTGGGAGGACAAAAGGGGACAAAATGCATATATCCAACAGCTGGGGGCTGCTCTATAGCTGTTTGCACTGGTGAAGGGCATTTATCCTACTGGATCCAGAAGGCAAAATAATGAGTGCTCATCTTAGAGCAGGGGCTGGAGTTCCAGTTGGGAAGGAGGGAGAGAAGGTGGTGGAGCTGCACCATCTGCCGAATGCTCCGATGGCTTCACCTGACTGGAGCTACAGACTCCTGGGAGTACTGTATTCAGTGCAACATCAGAAAGACATGGAGCTGTTGGAGCAGGTCTAGAGGAAGCCATGAAGATGCTCAAAGGGCTGGGATGCCTCTTCTATGAAGAAAAAGTCTCAGGGAGCTGGGCTTGTTTAGCTTGGAGAAGAGAAGGCTCAGGGAAGACCTCATTGCTGCCTTCAAGTTCTTGAAGGAAGCTTATGAACAGAAGGGAGATTCGCTATTAGACCATGTGAAGAAGTCATAGGATGAGGACTAAAAGAGGGGAGATTTAGGTTAGATGTTAAGAAGAAATCCTTTGCTGAAAGGGTGGTGAGGCCCTGGCACTGCTGCCCAGAGCTGTGGGTGCCCCATCCCTGGAATTGCCCAAGGCCAGATTGGATGGGCCTGGGGCAGCCCTGCCCATGGCAGGGGTTGGGGCTGGATGGGCTTTAGGGATCTTTCCAACTCAAACCATCCTGTGATTAAAAAAATCAAATGTAAACTGGAAAAATAGATTTTGCTCTTTCCAGTTTGCAATTAAAAAGATGAATTAGCATTGAGGGCAATGGTATTAACCACCAGATTACAAGATGTTGTGTCACAGGAGAGCAGCCTGAGGTACAAGAATGTGTGCACACAAAGAAGAAATCGGACGTTTAATAGAGGATGTAATTAAACTTTTAAAATATTCATTAACTTGACTAATGTGGATTCAGATTATTTGTTCCACTTCCACAGCACACATTATAGAAGGCTCCAAAAAGGAGCTGAAATACGTATATATATTGTTTTACTTTTACAGATGCTTTTTCAGGAACATTGAGCTCAGAAATAGTTTCTGTTGGTTACTGAGCATTTTGTTTAGTGCTGACAGGAAAAGAAAAAGTAGACTGGTCATTCTAGGAAATTCAGCAAGCTTGTCGCCTAGAAGTACGTAAACTTCAAGGCATCAATATATCTCATGTTAAGCAACTTGTATTATGGTTTGACAGCAGATTGGACGTGAAGAAATGATTCACAGCTACAACAACAGGATATGTCTTTTCTAAAAGAGAAACATCTCCAAAAGAAATGTATGCAGGAGATAAATGCTGGTGGTGCTGCCTGGAGGCTAAAGTTTGCAGCAGCAGATCTAGCTTCTTGTGACCAGAAGCTTTACAAACTCTGGGAGTCAGAAAGGTGGTTCGCAGGGTGAAATCCTGCAACTCCTAGCCTGTCCCACGTGCCTAGGATGTACAAAGTTACTGGCTTTTTGGCCCTTCTCTTCATCTGCTAATGGATCTCTTAGTATGGTCCATTTTGGACATATTATTGCTTGTCCCTATCGACTTTCCTTCTACTCATTTAAAAGTCATTCCAGCACAGAGGAAACTTAGCTGAATAAATCTGATATTTCCTGTATCTGTTTTCTTTTTCCAGTATTTGATTGCAATTTTGAGTCTCCTTGTGAGCTGGAATATTCCCTTTCCTCGAAAGATCAGGAAAGCTCCAACAAAGCTTGGCTGAGAGTGAGTGCAGAGGATATCTCACAGCTGAACATCCCGGATGGACCAGAGAGAGATCACTCAGAGAATACACCAAAAGGTAAAGTGAACACAGCTGTGTCACACCTCCATTGGAGTCGTTGATGCTAAGCTGCTAAACCAACCAGCTAAACATTTCCTCTTAAAATACTTTAAGCAGCTGCAATTCTTTTGCTGCAGCAGACTATGAATTCAAACAACATGGGAAACAAAGGCAGTCATGTTGTGTATGAAGTATCTACTTTTGTCTGCAGGATATATAAGGGAAACAGAATATCAACATACCATTCTATAAAGGTTGAATCAGGCTGATGTGTGCGGCAAACAGCATTTGGATGAGAATAGTTGCAATTTAGAAGAAGCCACCAAGTTAAAAGTGCTGTTTTTTAATGTTATATCTGAATAAACTGTGATAATAAGATGCATAAATTAATGTTATGGAGGCCAGAAATATGCGTAAGATTGTAGAAGGGTTGGATGAGTTCTTGAAGAATATATTCATTAGTGTTTGTTTATGTCTTCGGACTCAAGAAGCCTCTCTCCCAGAGATCTGCAAGTGACAGATCCTGTCATTACTAGCCAGCACCAGGATGTCATTTGCCTTTGCAGACTTTTAGTGTGACTGCTTATAACAGCTTTCACATTCAGGCAAATATTAAGGAGAAGTTCAGTGCAGCCTTTGTTCCTGTTCTTGGATTCTGTTTTCTCATCTCTATCAAGAGGACAGTACTTCTCCCAAAAAACTATTATAAATTAATTTCCAAGGTGTCACAGCCAATTGTTTGAACGCTGATTCATCAGCAAACTGAGTCATTTTACTGGGTTCTGTGGATGGAGCATATTTGTGCCATATGCAAATATATTCCAGTCTTCACATCAGAGAACAGACAAACACGTAATAAATTTCTTGATACAAAGATACAGTGAAGTAAAAGTTTGAGGTAAATCACAATGGCTGTTGCTGAGAAAGTATTTCACTTTTTTTCTTTTTAATACTCATTGCAAGCTGTCTGCTAATGAAATTTAGAAATTAAAACAGGTTTGTTTTGGATCGAAAACAGCAGTTGTTGCTTTCCTGGAATGGGAAAAAAATGGGGAAAACGGTGAATGATAAAGTTATCATCCCCAGTGAAGGGCCTGGTCAGGTCATTGTGGTGCTGCACTTTGATAATGAGTGCTTCAGTAACATTAGAACTTTGTATTTAATCTCTTGGCTTTTTTTGTTGTTAGACTTTTTTTTTTATCCTTTCTCAATCTGGAATATAGGCAAAAGTTTGTATTCTGCTCTTTGCTCTCATTCCACATACACAGGCTGGTAGATTTAGGTTTATGAGGTGCTGGGATGAAGTCTTTGGGATAAGTGAGGTTTTTTGTGTATTTTTTTTTTTTTTTTTTAATAATTGTCAAGTATGTTGAACATTGGTAATTTTCTCTTGAGCCCGTCCGTAGAACTGTAGGTCTGCAATTCACAGATGACTAAAGTCTTTGCATATAAAACCTCGTTTGAAAAATCAACACTTGGAGCTAGCATCTCTCTATTTTAAATCACTTTAATTACAGCTGCTTGGCACAAATAGTTGTGCGGTCTGTTTCATTCTGAAATAATTAAGCACAAGTAATTCCAACCCCTACTGGTTCCTGCAAATTGCACTTCCAATTATCTCAATCTCATTTCATCTCCTTCGCAGACAGAAACGCACAGAGATAAACAGATAAGAGAACTAGCTTTTGAGATGGCTTAGGTTATCCTCATCACTTGGCTATCAAGCCATGTTAAGACACTGAGAAGACAAATGCCTTAGGATGAGACATCATACCTTTTACGCAAAAGGTTTGGCAGAAAACCATTGAGAGATCTCCTGAAGAGAGACACCGGAAGGAGTTTTGTGTAATTCTAGTTTTGTTTGGTTTTGTGGGGTTGTTTTGTTTGTTTTGCCCTCTGCAGCATGGTACACCTCAGTGTCTAGGAATCACAACAAGTCGTCATGAATTGAACAAGGAAGAACAAGTTTTAAATGTCTCAGCATTTGGTTGTGGTCATATCTGAGCACTGTGCTCATTTGACATGTTCAGTGTGTGTTGTCACACAAACCACACATCCCCTGAACAGGGATAGATGGTGAGGCCGCAAAGTTAAGTATTAAATTATTCAGGGTTGGGAAGTGGGGGCCTGGTTTGCAAAGAATTGGAAAAGCATGCTTAACCAGACAGTTGTGGCAGGTGAAATTTAATGTAGATTATTTGAAATAAAGTAGTGGGCTAAACAGTCTGATTTTGGTATACAGAAGAGTATAGTCTGATGTTGTTGCAATCATTCGAACTGATTATGGAGTAAGAATAAACCTACGACTGCTGATGAGTTGTTTCTCCTGAAGCAAATGTCATGTTGGAATTTATTGGGAAGGGAGTAGAAAATAGAAAATAATACTCTTGTATAAATGCGTGGGTCACTTATATCTAGAATAAATCATTCTTCTCTGGTTCCCATACATCAAAATGTGATTTATCATATCTGGGAAAGTTGTTAAAGGAATGAAAGAGGATGATCTGAAGTATGTAATGGCTCTCTTTTAGGAGCGCTTAAATTGACGAGTGCTGCTCAGCCTGGAAGAGATACTGAAAGGACTACGTGGCAAAGGTCTATAAAAGCTTAGGTTGTCATAAAATCTTTATGAAAATGTAGAGAAGTTTAAAAACTCCCCAAACTTCATAAGACACAGGATGAGCGCAGAAGGAATATTCCTTATTTCTGCTAAAACAGAATTGACCAGCTCCAGGTAAAATTAGTAGATGTCAGGCTCAAAAGAAAACCAAATGAGATAGAGTAGAAGTGTGGAACTGTTTTCCAGAGACAACTGTTGGTACTAAAAACTTGTGTGTACACAAATGCACAGGATACATTCAGGAAGAAAAAGAGTTAATGTCTATGAAATTCCTTTTCTGGCTTGTAGTCTTTGTGCAGTATATCCCTAAAGGCCAGGAGATTAGTCTGGAGAAGTAAAACTGTTTGTTCTCCTTGTCCATTTATTCTTTCCTCTGTATCTACACCTGTCTGTTTTCGGAGCCAAACGTCTGAAGTTGATGGATCTTGAGTCTGTGCTGGCAGAGTCAGAGTGGTGTTATATTCCTCCCCTATCCTCTGCCCAGTTCCTTCTTCCTGTGTGAAAGAGGAGAGAGATGCACTGTTTCATAAATGTGAAGAGTTGGTGAAAAGGTGTGATTTATGTGCTTAATATTATTTGCCATTTTTGTAAAAGCCTTGCAAATGGTGCTAAACCATTTGTTAGGCAAAAATGTTAAGTGTTTGGGAGGAAGAATTGCAGGACTGTCAATAGGATTCTGTAGAAGTGTGTCCATCAAGATACTTTGTACAATTTTTTTGGAGACTCTGCAAAAATTCTTCTCTGGAACAGGCTGCCCAGAGAGGTTGTGGAGTCTCTCTGTGGAGATGTTGAAGACCCACCTGGACGCCTACCTGTGCAACCTGGTGTAGGGAACCTGCTTTGGCAGGGGGGTTGGACTCAATGATCTCTGGAGGTCCCTGCCAACGTGTACAATTCTGTGATCCTGTTAAGTGGACCAGTGAATGACAGAATGACTGCTGTGCAGGGTCTAGCTGGCAAACAGAGTAAGTGACGATGCGTTGGAGCTACTAATAATTTCAAGCTTTTTTGTAGGCTCAATCTTAGGGGTTGGGGGGACCTCTGGAGATCATTTAATCCAATCCCCCAATTAAAGCAGATGTCCTGCAGTAGGTTGCAGAGGTGGGTTTTGAGTATCTCCAGAGAAGAACAACTCTGGGCAGCCTGTTCCAGTGCGCTGTCAAACTCACAGTAAAGAAATGGAAATTACTGTGTTCCAATTTGTGCCTGTTGTCCCTTATCCTTTTGCCAGGCCACCAAAAAGAGCCCTGTCCCATCCCCTTGACAACTGGCCTTTACACATTCACAAGTGTTGATAACATCCCCTCTCAGTCTTTCCTTCTCCTGAACAACCAGCCCCAGATCTCTCAGCCTTTCCTCATAAGGGAGATGCACCAGGCCCACCCCTCATCATCTTTGCAGCCTGATGGTCTCCCTACAATAGTTCTCTGTCTTTCTTGAACCAAGGAGCCCAGAACTGTACATGGTACTCCAGATAATATCTCCCTGTGGGCCATTCTCCTGACTCTTACTCAGAGATACCCGATCCATTCATTGCCATTGCTCAGTTCCATGTACTCCAGACCTTCCCTAACGTAGAGGGCTACCCCACCTCCTCTTTTCTCTTGACCTTCTCTCCTGAAAAACCTGTAGCCATCCATCTCAGCACTCTGAGCTTGTGAGTCATCCCACTACATCTCACTGAAGTCTGTGATATCTTAACCCTGATACTAGCCTAAAAATTCCAGTTCCCCTTCTTTATTTCCCATGCTCTTTGCATTTGTTTTGAGACACTGAAGTTGGGCCTGCCTGGGAACTGGCTTACTGGCTGGCATTTCTTTGTGCTGTTCTTCAGATGCTTTCCCACTGGGCTCTGCTCCTATTGCTGTCTGTGGGCAGCCGCTGTTGATGCTGCCTTCCCCACGTTAGTATATGAATCAAGACTGTATGTATTGTAATGAGCAGTCAATCCACTGCTTAGGCTTTCAAACTTTTTATTCATGAATAAGCAAAAAGATGCTATAAAAAATTCATGCATTCTGTATCACTGAATGCATTTATTTATTTTGACAAGTGTGATTAATTCTTAATTATTTATGATCCCTCATAGTATATTACACCAGCAAACATACTGCGGTCTATTGTAATGAAGTGTGGGGAATTGTAGATCTTGCAACTGTGGCAATATTTCCTAGGGAAGCAAGTTAGACTATGCAGTTTGTGGTAAGAGTGACTGAAGTGGTGGACTGGAGAAGTCGCACTTTGCAGCAGTATGGTTGTATGTGTTTGTCATGCCCAAATGGAAAGGCCTTTTCCCTCTCTCAAAAACTTGTAATGAGTCAAACCAGCCATACATTCTGTAGTTCTGAACCCTTGGTATGAACCAGTGTTTTCTGTACTACAGGGCCGCTAGGAGAGAGCTCTGAGTAGCAGGTGGCTTACCGTGCATCAGAAAGCATGCCTCTTGAGAATTCATTCCTCCTAAAACCTCCTTGTGGTGCAGAGAAGCACCATCAGGATGCTGTGTTGCCTGTGGACTCCTAGAGCTCACCAACTGTTGTCTGTGATCTGTGAGTGCAGTGCTGGCTTGCTTCTGAGTCAGAATTTTAAGGAAGAGGGAGAGAAACCACAATGCAAAGGTCATCTCGTGTATTTAAGCAAGACCCAAAACAAGTATGTACAAACTGGATCCAGATCTGTGCTCAACTGAATGTCACCACGTGTCAGTGTGTTTCTACATGTAAATGCAGTTTTAGACATGCATTGTCTGGACTAGAAACTTGTCTGCTTCTGTGAGAGGGCTGCCTGCTCCTCATTTAAATCTTGTGGTATTAGATAACTTAAATGAATTGCATATTCTATTATCTGAATATTTTGTTGCATCCAAAAGTGGTTTAGGTTAGAAGGGACCTTTGAGATGATGTAGTTCCAACTCCTTGCTAAAGGCCAGCACAGCTCCCTCTAGACCAGGTTGCTCACAGCCCCATCCAGCCTGGCCTTGAATGCCTCCAGGGAGGGGGCATCCACAGCCTCACTGGGCAACCAGCGAGGTCCAGTTCCAGTGCCTCACCACCCTCATGGTAAAGAATTTCTTCCTGCTATCTAGTCTAGATATACCTTCTTTCAGTTTGAAGCCATTTCCTCTCATCTTGTCAGTATGTGCCCTTATAAGAAGTCCCTCCCCATCTGTCCTGCAGGGCCCCCTTCATGCCCAAGAAAATATGCAGTTACTTGTTAGAAATCAGGTGGGAAGGTATGACCACAGCCTCATATAAGAATGAAGAAAGAAATAAGCCAGCCTGAGAATGTGAACATGAGCTGACAGAACTTTTTAATGGAAAATGTATGTTAAAGTTTCATAAAGGAGGACAGGGGAAGTGGCAGAGATGACAGTGTCCTAGTCAGCCCCCGATTCACTGAAAAGCTCTTATGTAAGTTCTAAAACATGTGTATGCATATTACGTTAATTTGGTTTTCGTTTTTGTAATTATTACTAAAGTGGAGCAAGGCTAAGGCTCTGAGCACGTTACTCGAAGGGAGGTAATGAACTGCAGGATTATAAAATGGCTGTTGACTTAATTTATGATTATTCAGACAAAGAAAAATGGGGAAGAGAACATAATGAATAATATTTTCTTTCAGATTATCACTTTATTTACAAAAGAGTATAAATCATTGTGGGCTTGCAAGAAGCAATTAGTTGAACTTATTTATTGTGTGAGACTCTCGCAGGAAAAAAAACCCACTTCTAACATTTATAATTCCACTAAAAATTGAAAAAATCTTTATATTTTTGAAGAAGGTATTCTGTGTGTTTTTCCCCTGGTAAACAGCTGAACAGAGTAGTTGGGCTCGTATCAGACAGAATGCTTCCCTTTGCATTAATTCTGAGGCTGGTTTCAGGATATGCCTTGGTCTCCTAGAACTGATCTCTCTTATGTATCTTCTAAGCAAGATTTCAGAGTATTTCTTAGACGACTTTATTTCTTAAAACAAAATTTTCTTCTCAAAGTAACTTCAATTTTATTGGAAGAAAAAGAAATCATACACTGCAAATTTTGGAAAAAAAACCACCTTGATGTGATTGCTTATTGCATATTCCTTTTTGTTGCTGGATGAGAATAAAGCTCATCGTAGTCAATAAAGATTCAATCCAGATATTCAGACTGTCCCTCGAAAGAAGATGCTGTAGAATGAAGTCATCCTATTATTTATAAGCATTCAGATAAACTGCAGTTATCCTATGAAGATTTTTTGAAGTTCTGTACTTTTGTATGATCAAAGAGGAATTCAGTTTACTATTATTTTCCTCTGTAAGGTTTAGCTATTGAATTGGTGGAAATAGCTGTTGTGGTATGTAACTGATCTTTTACCTTGCACACAAGTGAAATATTGGGAGAATGAAGTGAGATCTGGAAACAATGCATAGGCTCAAAGTTATGCATAGCCCATACTGCAGATGAGAGATGTAGGGGTTTATAGGGATCACTGTCAAGTTCTTTGTCAGCAGGGAGGGTTTTCAAATCATAATTTGTAGTGAATAATTCTGGCTGCTCTACTTGATATTTAAATTTTGATGCTTGGCCACATACACATTACAAGTGTTACATCACAGCCCCAGAGGAATTTGTGACTTCGGTACACGAGGCAAGCTTGCTTCAGAATCCATTGAGCTGTGAAGAGAAAAACAGGGTTTTTTTTATGATGGTCAGTTTCCAGCTCATGCTCTGTCAGAACAAGAAACAGACCAGATGTTCTTAGCATTTTGCAGCTTGTTCTTCTCATTAGTACTACACTTGTGCTTTGTTATTGCAATGTTATTTCTCTTTAATGAGCCTGCTCTAAAGAGGCAAATTATCATCTCGCTGCAGGACAGTGTGTTTGTTTATACAGTAGGTATGTACTTATACAGGCTATGGGTAATTGTGTAGGTTTGTTGATTTTGGGAATCTTGTTTGCTTGTTTCTTGACTTAGTGAAGACTTGCTTGTAACTCATTGTGAAACGTTTTGTTCCCCAAAACTAAGAAAGAAAAAGTTATTTCAGAGTGCATCAGATGTTAGTATGCTCTGAGGACCATCTGCCTACCTGTGACTAATGTACTTCAACAAGTATATGCAGAGAAGACACAAACAGTGAGGAATATATGGCTGGTAAAATGGTCTTTCTTGCTCTTTTTCCTTGGCATTAACACACGTTGGTGCTGTTTTTTCCTGTGTAGCAGGAGCAGTGTTGTCTGTTCCTGAGCTCTTGTGTACATGGACATCCATGTGCAGGTTGTTTGTTTTTATTGCTTGTTTCAACTATAGAAAACACATATTTTTGCAAGCATGAATTAACACATTATGTGACTGTTTAAATTTATTTCTAGCTTGCACCCTGCCTTAATTTTCTCTGTACTTTATTTTCTTGGCACGCTTACAACAGCTAACATATATAAACATGTAATGTCTGGTGGAGTGTCAGCAAGATGCTTTAAGCTTTGCAGGCTGGGTGTTTCCACTATTTATTAAACATGGCTGTAACTACATTACCAGTTAGTCCAATAAGCTGCACTTCTCTAACACTTTACCTGAATCTCTATGAATGCTTTTCTACAATAGCCACTTCATATGGTTTTAAAGAGATTTGGAGAAGTCTCCACGTCAGCAAAGCAAATCTAAAGCACAGTGTAACTAAATGAGCAGGCCAAGGTGAGTTGTGTTCCTGACTCCTCCAGACTTCTCTTATCTCCTACACTTTGATAGTAATAACAGATAGATGCCTGTTGCTCTGCATTATTTTTGATGTAAAGTTGGCACTGTCTGCTTTTAATAAATAGATATTATCATGTGGGATTTTCTGCAGACAGATTTTCTGTGAGATGATGTTAGAAACACTGAAACTGACAAGAATTACAATTTTTTGCTGCTGTTCTTGACATCAGTGATAACATTTCTGCAGTTGTTTTGCAGTAGGTATCATACATCTATGCTTGAGTGAAGACATCAAGAGGGAGTCAAAGAACTCTGAAGGCTGGGATGTTTTACTGTTGTGTCTCTTGCCAAGGACAAAACCCAACCAACGAGACAAATGAAAAATGATTCCTTTGAAAGTGTGATAGAGAAAAGACTGTGATTCAGTCAGGATCTTAGGGAAGGCTAAGCTGAATTCAAGTATGATTTGACTATTTTGCCTAATTTTTCCTGTAAATGTGGTAAAGAATGATGCATTTTTCTAGTATTTGTTCTTGATATCAGTCCTTGGTTTTCTGATGAAACGTTTGGATGCAGATCTGTAAGAGATTTTTTTGTTCATAATAATACTTGCATACTATTTCATCTTTGTAAGGCATAATTTAATGTCCTGTTTCAGAGATGCTGCAAGGAGTATTCTCTCAGACATGCCTTCAGCTAAATCTTACAGACGTTTAGTGTTAGATCTGACCAAAGTGGCTTCATTTATCTTTACCTCGAGTTACCTCAAGGGGAAGAGGAATCTGTTAGCTTAACTGTGTAAATCTAGAGTGTTCTCTTGCAGCAGCTTAAATGGAGATTGTTTATTTTATTCCTCTCAAAGTAATGAAAGAAGGTTGCTGTGTTGAAGGTAGGATACTGAGCGGGAGTTCTGTTTTACACTTTTAAGATTTTTATTCTTAATACCATGCAGTGACCATTTATGTGGTCCTCAGTGACTTGCGTAGATTCTAATGAATAATCATCTCTTCAATTATGAGTTAGCAGCTATCCCTGAAGTTTCATCTGCTTTCTTTGTTTGCTTGTGTTGAGAGCACAACAATTAAACAGATTGTATAACATTAGAACACAAGAATGGCCATAGTGGGAGCGTGGGAGGGGGAAGCAAAACTGTGGCCCAAACTTCCCCAGTATTCTCCCAGTTTCAGACACATTTGCCTTGGAGGCTTAGGGAAGATATACTACATAGCCCCTTCCACACTGTATAGCAAGTCTGCTGGGATACATGCTACAACATATTGTTGATTTGGGATCTGCAGTCCTAGAGGCTGGTCCTGTGCTGAGCATCCTTGCCTTTCTTTCTAGCCAATTGTATTTTGAGTGCCTCTTCTGGTAAAGAAATCACTTCTCTAAGCCCCTTTAGACTCAGTGGCATAGTCTGTCTAGTCTATAACACAGCCAATCGAGAAATGCTTGACATTTGTCTTTTGTCCTCCATACATAAACAGGATTTAAAAGAAGATAAATACAAGTGACTGTCTTTTGTTACAATGAGGAAAAGGTATTTTAAGAATCAGTTGACTTGATAATAATGGGTTTGTATTACTTGCATACCAGATAAAAGTGGTTTTTGTTAGCTGAATACTTAGGTATCACAACAGGGATGAGAGAAGCAAGCACCACTTAATTCTAAATTGCATTTCCTTAAGAATTCAAGAAATGTAATAGTGGGCTTTTAGCCACTCTTCTGTATTTCTTCTTTCTGTTCTGTGGCGGTGAGCTGATCTTCCCACTCTCACTGTCCTTCTAAATTACCTGGTGTAAACATGAATAAATAGGATGACGAGTAGACTGCTCCAGATTTGAAGAGGCATTCAAACAGCCAAACGGTTGCCTATGCCAGAAGAATAAATCTGATTTAGAACAGAACTACAGTAATTTGTGTGCTGCTTTTAGCACGGGTCATCTTATTGCTTTTGAGTGTTTCCAGTGGGGGAGTGGAAAGGTCATGCGATGAAGGGAAGCATTTGGCTGAGTACCACAGATAGTCATCACTGACAGTCATCTGGAGCCTTGAAAGGCACTAAACAGCATCACAAAGGTTAGATCAGAACTCCTCTTCACCTGTCACAGTAATTTTGTTTATCACAGACAAACCCAAGCTGCAAACCTCAGGTATTGATTTTTGAACAGATGAACGTTCAAAGATGTTCAGGCTTCAAGGTGTTGATTCAGAGCACTGCAGAAATAAAGGGCTGTGCTAAAACAGCCGCGTGATGCGGGCTGAATTCTGCTCTGTGTTTTTCTGAAAGGTGCGGAACTATGTGAGGAGAAAGCAGAGAATGATTTACGTTCAACCATCATAACAAATTTCAGCTTTTCAGGCTGCTGACTGTGCGTAGGGCAGGCTTTGCAGCAAAAAGGTTACGTTATTACAACTGAAAGTTGCACAGAAGGCGGAATTTTCCATACTGAACTTGAGATTAACTTTCCAATTACTAATCAAGTGCAGTGTCTGTTATGCCAGAGTAGATTCTAAAAAATACTGTTAGTAAAGATGCCAAGCAAATTTGCAGATGAGTTGCAACGTCTGGATGAACAGCAACAGCTGCCTTTTAAAACACTTAATATTAAATTTGTATTCATTTCAGTGTGAACGCTCGTGTAGGATAGATATCTTGTTGTCTTAGCCATCTACGAAGAAAAATCCTCAGAGGCATAGATGGAGGCTCAGTTTTGCTGAAGAAATTGACTACCCATGTAGGGAAAATCCACTTTTACCTGTGAACCTCCTGAAAAAAGGAGCCACTGTTGTCATGACTTCAGAATGACTGCAGTGTAGTCCAGGCTTGCCCAAGGCTGGTGTGTGTCCTGCTGCAGGCATCCTGTCGGTGTGAGCAGCGTGCTGAACGGATGGCTAATGGTGTTTGCTGTCCAAGGGGCTCATGTGATTCCAGGCTTGAGTAAAGTTGAACAGGATACTGACTTGTGTAAAACTTGAGATGCTCAGATTCTGCAAACGTGTGAGTTCTTGATGACCTTAAAATCAAGAAACGCTCCAGAAATTGAAGTTCATGTATTTATTACTTAAAAATTGAATTTAGGCTTTCAGTAACCCTAACTCTCCTGCTCTGTTGTACAGTGGAAATTTGCCAGGACAGGATGAAGGGGCATTTCACTGCAGATGAAACTTCTGGGAACAACATTCACGTTCTCCTTGTACAAGTGAGAAATTGCATTATGAAATCAAACTAGAGCTAATACTCTTCCATAGTGTGGGTATTGTGTGTTTGCTTGTGCTTAGCTGAGATGTATTAGAGGTACAGATCAATTGCTGTGTGCATTACTTACTGTTACATCCATTAACCATCAGAGTATGGGGCACCAAGCACTGGCCGTGTATGAAATATGTCCATTGCAGTAAGAATGATTTGTGAAAATGAACTGACCGGTTGCTTGGTTGTTTGCCTATTGTGCTGCTTTTACAAGCAGCCAAGCTTTTTTTTTGGCAGAGCTGACTTGCTGAGTTCTTTGTAGTTAAGAATACTATTCATAAAATAGGCCACCCAAACTTTAGAGGACTACAGATCACTCTTATTTATTTAATATGGGCACAGTACTTCTTACCTTAGTTTGTTTGGTAGTGTTCTGTACTTCTGGGAAAACTGTGCTTTTTATGTCCGTTGATATTAGGCTCTTTCTGCGTGGAGTGGGGGAATAGAACGGAGGGAGGTTCATTTAGCATTCTTGGCGTGGCTCATTTAATCATTTAGTTCACTATAGACTCAGAATTAAACCAGAACCTGAAAACAGCAATAGTTTGATAACAAGTATGGCAGGCTTGTAAGGCAAGTTCAAGAGGGAAATGACATTCTGTGACTTCTTTTTGGAATTTGGAAATTTGTCAGTGGGGTTAACCTTTAATCTTCAGAATGAAAATCTATGATTATGACACATAGCTCAGAGAGGGGGAAAAAGAGAAGAACTCTAGGGGAGCAACATAGGGCATGCATCATACAGAAACAGTAGCACATCCAGTTACTGGAAAAACTCGGTCCTACTAAGAATCAGTATCTGCTGTATGACAGTTATTTGTATTATAAAACAAAAAGAAAACCCTCAAAAGTCTCCATTTCTTATGACTACTCAAACAGAGCATTATTTGCAGGATTGGGTTCACAGAATGTGTTATCTGTTTGATAGCTTGTCATCTCTCCTACTGAGACCTGTGCTGTCATCACTATCAAATATATTTAAAGGAGATTGACTTGTCACTGGCCCCAGCATAATGCAATTTTTACTCCTTTTCAGGCAGAGAATTTCTCCTCTGCATCACCTCTGGTCCAAAAAGTACTAGCACTGAGAACAGGAGATAATTTATCAGCTTTTCTGTAATACCAGATGTTTCTTTAATTGATGTGAATCTTTTTACAATCACTTAAAATAATTGCTTTTGAGGGTTTTTTTTCCCCAATTGACAGCATCTTAATGAGGGATTGTGACTTCATAATCAATGTTAATTATTGTGTCGCTAGCAGTACTAAAAATATCAATTTTAACTTTAATATGGGGTGATTGATTTGTGAAGCTGCTTGCAAATAATTGATCTTTTGTCCCATAAAAGTATTAAAGTTAATGCTTCTTATATTAATTAAAAAAACAAAAATATAATCAGGCCAACTTTTCAATAGCCAAAGCACAGGTAAGACAACCTGTTACAGTGTTCAGAAACCCAAGCAAGGGCAGCACTGCTTACGAAGAGGCTGTATATTTTAATTATTAAGCCATAAAATGAAGTCAGCATTTCTAGGTGTCTTTCCCATTCTGTGACTGTCTCAGTATGAATATGGTCACGTACAGCAGCCATCGTGTCCCTCTGTTTGCCAGCAAGTGAGGCTTAAAAAAAAATCAACAGACTCTGTCAAATGCTGTAATGGTAATAAAGTTCAATTCTGATAAGGCTGTTTTATGAAGGGAATGTAGAAACCTGCATCAGCCTTTCATTTTAAGAATAAATTTGCTTAGTTTACTGGTGACAAGATGTTTTGTTTTTTTTCTTCACTCTTGACTCTAAATTCAAAAGTCAAACCAGTGTCTTCTGGATTTTTTCTGATTGTCAACACTACTATGAGCTCTTTGGCTGGCCTTTGCACAGCCTTTTCTTCTTTTCTTGATTCTGAGAATTCCACTTCTAGTACTTTCAGTGAGGGGCACCCTCTTTTATTCCCAGAAGTTGTCAGGGTCATGGCCCCAAGGATTTAAATTAGGTGAGTGCAGGCCTATTCACTCGCAATTGTATTAAATAAGATGAGAAAGAACAAACTCTTTTTTAGATCATAGTTGTTGAGATTTGGATTGTGTCTTGTATGTTTGCAAAGTACTTTGAGTTCCTTCAGAGGAAGGTGCTAAAAGTTAATATTGCTGGTCTGTGCGTAAGTGATAGCAGGTCATTCTGTTCCTTGGCAGTAATGGTGCAGTGAAAATGGATTATCTTTAATGCCAGCAAATACAGTTGTAACGATGTTAAACCCCCATATCTTTGTGAAACTAAATGAGATTTTTCCTAACACAGCTACTTATCTGTATTCACTCTGCACTGCACAGACTACCTCGCTATTCTTAAGGCAACTACCAATCACCACGAGGAGTCAAGCAGACGCTACATTTTACATAATTACTAGCAATTTTCCAATTGAATTATCCCATGATTTAATTCCTTAGCTTGCATCTGGAGAGCATCA
This sequence comes from Lagopus muta, assembly GCF_023343835.1. Taxonomy (NCBI): domain Eukaryota; kingdom Metazoa; phylum Chordata; class Aves; order Galliformes; family Phasianidae; genus Lagopus; species Lagopus muta. Next base: position 100,559,572 of record NC_064434.1, read on the forward strand.
CCAATGTGCAGCTGTTTTGGCTTTGAAAATTAATTGCTGCTAAATGCATTAAGAGTGGCCTTGCTGCAGTGATTTCAGAAAAGAGTTAAATCCCAGCTCACTTTGGATGAAATGTTTGTTTCTTACTCCCTATTCTCTTGGCTCACATCATGATACAGACCATAGTTTTAGTAGTATTTATCTGGAATAGTTCTGAATCTTAAAGTGAATTACTGAATTGAAACCATATTACCGTGAAATACAAAGAAAAATAGAGTCACAGTAGAGTCAGTAAGGTAGATGAATCATAGGATGGCTTGGGTTGGAAGTGACCTTTAAAGACCAACTGGTTCCAACTCACCTACCATGGGCAAGGACACCTCCCAGTAAATCAGGCTGCCCAGTGCCCCATCCAACCTGGCCTTTAACATCTCCAGGGATGGGGCACCCACAGCCTCTCTAGGGAACTTGGCTGCGTCCCTTCTCACCCTCTGGGTAAAGAATTTTTTACAAATATCTAATTTAAATCTACCCTTTTTTTTTTTTTTAAGTTTGGAACTATTGCCCTGTGCTACACATCACTCCCCATTTTAACAGTAGGTGACTTCAGCTTATACTGCTGTTATTACTGCATAGCATAGCTGCAGTTCGCAGAAGACAACTTACAGGAACTTCATAAAGTAGAAAGGATCTGGTGAGATATGTATGACTTCTCACATCGAGGGGTTCTTTAGACAGACCAAGTACTTCAAATATATGAATAGCATTTTCTGTATGGCTTGTCCCTGAGGGAAGGGCTATCAAGTATTTGTGCTGTGAGTAGTAGATGTTTTCTCTTTAGAATTAGAAAAAGAAATGGAAGGAATATTGATAGCTTTATGAAGCTGAGATTCTTATCAGGGCTTTCCAATCTGTTAGATTTCAGTGAGAACAGATTTTTTTTTTTTTTTAATTGAAAGTCTCAAGATCTTTCTGCTAAGTATGAAGATTGTAGCAACGAGTCTTAAGAATCCTATGATGTGCTGGTATATTTCCACACCTCCTGCTGGGAGGTTGGAACTTGATGATCCTTGAGGTCCCTTCCAAACCAAGCCATTCTATGATTCTAATGGAAACACTCTTGAACTATGCTGAGTTCTGTTATGATAAACCACATTATTTTCTAAACGAGTATTGTTATACTAACTCAGATGGCAAACAATTTCTGGATTTTTATCAAGAAAATGCTTCTGTTAAATGAATATGGTTTAAAAGATATCAGTCCCTTCTATGGCGATTTGTGTCTATGGAGATGTCCTTTTCCCAAAACCCTGGAGCCCATTTTTGGCTGACTATGAAAAAGTATATTTAAAAAATCTGAGATCCTGTAAGTCCTATTCATATTCCAGGTGGGATTTGCACAGTTAACTTTTCTGAAAGCTTTGTTGTTTACATCCAGGTATTTGGTCGAGATTGGGTTGTCCTGTGTACAAAGATAAATTAGCTTCTGGGTAGCTTCCTAAACCATCTTAAGGTAATGTAGCCCTATTGAAATTCAGCGTTTTGTCTATTTTATCAAGAGACTGATCCTTCATTAGTGTAGCTGTTTATGGAGAAAATTAATTAAAGGAAATTATTTACTTAATATCTACAGGATATTTGATCTTCCACTGTGGCATAAAGCTTCTAACTATACGAATGATGGTGCATTTATATGAACCTGGAATTTCTGATTATGTTACTGTGTTTTCAGTACATTTGAAAGACAATTTTGTGGAAGGTGTATGTTTCAGAGCAGGTACGCTGTTTATAATAATTTTGGATCCAACTCATTTTCTCAAAGGTAATATGCGTTTGCCTCAATAAATAGTTTATATGTGTGCTTCATTTATTAGACTGTAGCTAATAAGGGATTTCTGTTGTGCTGACTTGAGCCTGCGAAGAAAGGAGGAATCCAGTATTTTATCTTTTGTAGCCTCTCAATCTAACAGGAGTTGCAAGCCCCCCCACTATAAATGTCTGTGCTATTCAGCTTTGTGACACTGGTAAGGATGTGTAGGTGCTGTTTGTATCTGAATAACATAAAGGTGATTGAATTTGCTTAATGATTATGTCTGGCTCGTGAGATCTTCTTTCTGTAAGAATCATATTGTAAAGGCTTAATGTAACCAGGACGCTAGGCACCAGGCAACTGAATTAGCTGCTTCTTGTGAAAGTTTTCTTTGTTCTTACCCAGAAAACAGCTTTCTGTATGACTGGCCTGCTAAGAATTTCACACTGTTATCACAATTATTTTTATTCCTTGAAGGAGGCCTTAATTTTGGAACATGAGTGAGTAGCAAATGTCCTCAAATAATAACTTTTTCACCTTGAAAGCTAAATAAGTTATATCCCTTCTGTTCTATGGCTGGATATGCTTTATTCTTTTCTGATACAAACGAAGTGCTGTAGTTGTTTTTGGAAAGCCTGTGTGGGCAATTGCAGATTCTTCACAAGCAGAGTAGAAATTCCTGAAGGAGTACTTAGAAAGGTAGAATCTTGTATTGGTCAATCCAATAATCCTACACAAGTTGTTGCTATAGATAGAGAACACAGAAGTAGTGGGATAAACGTAGCCACAGAGGCTCAAGAGAGATTGCCAATTTAGGAGTGCAGTAAACCAAGGAAGAATTTTATGCTTCCAGGACTGTGATTCTGGAGGTGAAAACTGTAGCATAAATTTAAAAAATGAAAAATAAAAATCAGGTACATGGAGCATAATAAGAATTTCCATTCCAAACAAGGGTTTGGTCAGCTGGAGATGGAAGTAGGAAGAGAGAATTGAGAGTTTCTGCAGATTGTCATAAACAGGTTGTGGGAACTGTGCTTGTTTAGCTTGGAAAAGAGAAGGCTCTGGGGAGACTTTGTTGTGGCCTTCCAGTACTTGAAGGGAGCGTATAAATAGGAGGGGGAATAGCTGCTTATGAGGGTGGATACTGCTGTGATAGCCTGAACTGCAGATATTCTTGTGATTAAACTGTCCCTTGATAGGACAAGGGCGAATGGTTTTAAACTTAGGGGAGATTTAGGTTAGATCTTGGGAGGAAATTTTTCCACACAAAGGGTGGTGATGCACTGGAGCAGGCTGCCCAAGGAGGCTGTGGATGCCCCATCCCTGGAGGCATTCAAGGCCAGGCTGGATGTGGCTCTGGGCAGCCTGGTCTGCTGGTTGGCGACCCTGCACATAGCAGGGGGTTGAAACTAGATGATCATTGTGGTCCTTCTCAACCCAAGCCATTCTATGTTTCTTTTATAAACCAGTCAGCTGAGAGTCTGGTGAAGGCTTTCCAAAACAGTTGAGGACATGCTATTGCCGCTGTACAAAACCGTAACAGTGCCTAATGGGGCATGTTGCAGAGCAGTCTGGACAGCTGAGTTTGAGGAAGGTGGTCTAAAGTTGGCTTTGGGGTAAAAAAGAGCTCCTAGGATGGTTTTTGAAGAGGAGAGATCATGCTAAACCTGATGAAATTACAAAATGGCCCTTTTTAGTCTACTGGCATATGTAGTAAATACTGATGTTTATAAATACACCACGGGGAAGAAAAGCAGGTGCTGAATTACAGACAAGAGCCAACTGAGGGAGAAGGAAGCATTAACCAGAGAACAAAAGCAGGCTGTGAATTCATACAGCGTGGAAAAGAGGAAAAAAAAAATTGAAATATCAGAGCAGTGAGTTAGGTTTTAAGTGATGGGCTCCAGTAGTTCAGCAAACTTTAATGTAGCACTTGATTCTGTCCATCAAGAGATGAAACAGCTGCCTTTTCTGGTATTACTGCTAGGTGTACGTAGTTGTTTTAAATACCTACTGTGGCAGTATCTGAATTGTCTGCAAAGCAATTCTAGAGCTCAGGATTGATCTTCACAGCCCCAGGAGAAGTGCTGTCAGTTTTGAAAGGGATGCTTTTTGATATAAGTGTATCTGGCTCTGACTTGCCATTTCTGTCAGGATGGTGGGGTTTCCCTGCTTCAGAAAAAAACAGGGGGGTTGTTTTCATGTAGATTTGAATGTCCTGATGTACAGATAATTTGCTGGATTTCTTCTTATGGCACAGAATGAAAGGGCTTCTATATCACTTCACAGGAGACCAGGATGGCGAGAAGCCATCTGCGCTGTTTGCTTAGCTGTGCTACGGAGAGGTAAAAATGGGAATTTGGCAGCTGAATGGTTCCCTCATGTCCTCCACCAATCATGACTGTGTGCAGCATTGTTTACGTTTGGTAAATGTGCAATTAAGGATTTTGTATTCTAATTACCTGGCCAATTACATGCAATGCAAGATTCTGTGGTAGTACTGCTGTGATAGCCTGAACTGCAGATATTCTTGTGATTAAACTGTCCCTTGATGATAAAGTGGATAATTAATGAGAAGACATTTTGCTGAATAGTGAGCAAAGTCAAAGAAAGAATAGAATTGAGTTTTCACTGCTGTAATACGGCTTTAATAGTGCTCTTCTTGGGGAAAAGAGTTGTCTCCAACCTCTCCTGAAATGAAAAATGCGTAACTGTGCACAAAATCAAACGGTGGACCAAATTTCTTTAAACAGAACGTAATTTTAACTGAGTAAAATGCTTCACCAGCTTCTATTTCTGTGATGGTTTCATCGCAATAAAAACCCAAGCAGCCCTTGCCAGCTCTCTTGAATTGTAGCTGAATGTCTTTCTTTTGTGTTCTGTGCTTTCAGCCCTGAAAATTTGAGTGTTGGTATCCAGTGATGACTAAAGATATGCTGTGTTGCTATTTGTTCTGCAGTCCCAAAGTAGGAATTAGGCACCTTAATCCTCACATTAAGTACTTTTCTTCCACAGAAAACTCCAAATATTAACAGAAGGAACTATCCTGATTAAGTGCTACAATGACAAGTGGCTCCTAATCTTGTGGGAATAATTACACTATGGTAACTAGTTTGAAAGAACTAAACCTGGAATTTTTATTCTTGCTAAAAGTTGAAGATAACCTAAAGATACATGAATTTTCTTACTTTTCTTTTGCTCTGCTAAAAACTAGTCTTGTATTTGTGCAATCTATTTCCCTTAAAACAAATCAGTTTCGGTCTAAAAGTGAAACTTCCAGCAAAGATCGTTTGACAGCATCGACAAGTTAGATCAAGAACTCTACATTCTAGATAATGTAGTTCATAAACCTAACAATCATCATTTGGTAAATTAGAGCCTGAAAATGGGTTTACAAACAAATGAAGTATAATGCGGTAATCTTGTGAGGTCTGTGGGTACAAGGCTATTATGGCATAAAGATTATCACCTAAATTAAATTTGATCTGTTTTATATGTTTTTAAAAGTATGTGCTTGGATTCTGAAAATGCTGATCATAGTGGAGCATGATTCTGTTTTCTCTAGCAGAAGAGCATCGTAATTCTCTGTTTTTGAGCCACCTTTATCCTTAGTACTTCCAATGTTGTTGTGTGCAGCACCCTCTGCTTTATTTGTTACAGCTTTGGAAGGTTAGAAACTTGCATCTGCTGTCTCTGAGGTAAGCCTGAATGCCATTCCTTGCCTTACTAAAATCAGTGGAAGCTACAGAGACATTTGACTATTACAGCAGGTGTAGTGGCGAACTGAACTTCAATAAAAAAGCAAATGAAAGTAACTTAACATCTTTGATTTTGGATGTTAGCCATCCACATCAGACAGTGGACACGGACTGGAATGCAGGAGGTTCCCTAATACCAGGCAGCACTTCTGTGCTGTGTGGGTGCCAGGTCACTGGCACAGGCAGTTCAGATTGCTCATAGAGCTTCTCTCCTTGGAGACCTTCTGAAGCTGCCTGGAGGTGCGCCTGGCTCTGGGCGTCCCTGCTGGAATAGAAGGACCCAGGGATGCCTTCTCACCTCAGCTATCTTGGGTTTCTGTAGTATCATACAAGACATCAAAACTAAATGGAGCTTTTTAAAAAGAATACTTTTCATGAAATTTCCACCATCAAATCTAGCAGAATGTGTTCAAATGAGATAAATTCTTGTAGAATTTCATTTGCCTTTAATTTCAGTGTATGAAGTATGTTAGCTCAGTTCCTCAGGCTTGTTTTTTTCTTTTTTTTTTCTTCTTTTTTTAAATGCAGAGATGTATGGAAATGTGGGGGAAGAATGAGCTTCTTAACTTGCAGGAAGTTTCTCTTATAATCCTACAGATTTTCATCAAAGCATAAAAAATCCGTTGTTCTTCAGATTTGCATCTGTTATTGTTCTTGCAATCAAAAAATCATTTCAGTTGGAAGGGACCCTGTCCAGGTCTCTGGGTGGCATCTCACACCTCAGGTGTGTTGACAGCACCACACAGCTTGCTGTCATTTGCAGACTTGCTGAGGGTGCACTCAATCCCATGTTGATATTGTTGATGAAGATATTAAGGAGCATCAGTGTTTAAAGAGCATATTTTTAGATGTGTGTGGATTGGACTACGAAAGAAGCTTCATAAAATCTCATCTGTCCCTATAAATTGTTAGCAGTGCAACCAGTATCTCTACAGATGCTAATTTGTAAGAGACTGGGACTTAATGATGACTTCAGTGAACTAAGCCTTGAGGAGACCCTAATTTGGGAAAGACAATGATAACATTTATTTTTGTTTTAATTCGGACTGTGAGAGCTCTCACATCATGAAGCCAGCATTTCATCATATCTAAGCTATTGTTGCAGGAACTACTGTACTCTGTCATACTCTTTGAGGGACTGTTGCAAGAAAACACCTCAATCAATCTCCACCAAGGTTGGCTGACATTGTCATAACAAAGCATTCATATCTTGCTAGTGTTGGGAATATTTTTATCCCTATAAAAAGCTATTTTTTAAATGCTCTTGACTCCAGTACTTCATTGTAGTGAGCTCCAGAAGCTAATAGCCCGTTGTATAAAGGGTTCTTATTTTATCAGTTATCAGCCAGATAAATTTCAATGGGTAGACTTTTTATTTTCCCCCCAAAGTGTTACTGGAGGTTTATTTAACATACAGGAAATTAAGTTGTTCTTGATTTATAAATAAAATAAAAAATCTGACCTAATAATGATTCTATGCAACTACTGCTATTTTAAATAAAAGCTTTTAGTATCCATCTCTCCTTTATTTCCATGGCATTTAGATACTCGTGCAGTATTGGGCATTTAAAAACCTGGGTAAAAATCTATCCCTTTGTCTCTAGCAGATGCGTTCTATTTACTTGTGCTTTTTTCTTGATGCCTGCCAAACTATAATTAGAATGTTTTATACAAATGTTTCCATATGTGGACAAAGCATTTCACTGATTTGATGGAGTTCTTCCATAGTCTGCAAAGTGATTTGTGCTTCCGCTTTGACTTAGGCTTAGCAAATCCGCTATGCGTTGTTGTCACATTTCAGTGTAAGTGCTTTATGGGCTTATCCTGTAGTACTTCAGGAGCTTTCTATGGAAATAGCGTGATTTAATTCGGCTCTCAGTTAAAGTAACAAATTATTCTTAGATCTTTATTAAGCAACTTTAAAATATAGATGAAGAGCGTTGATTTCTGTTTATCAACAGCATGATTTTTTCTGGTCATGCTGGTCACGTAGCTGTATGTCATTTATAATCGGCAGTCTATCTCTAACTACTACACAGAATTAAGCTGTAATTGATAAACATCAGAGGCAAAGATAAGGGGCTTTCAAGTTACAGAACTGCTTGGGAAAGCAGGAACTCATAGAAAGTCATGCAGGTGTCTGTCTTCTAAATGAAAGGCACTGATGAGAGCAGCAAGGAGCTCTATTTCAAGGACTCCTGTTAAGTAGCTTTAGGCAGACTCCCACTTGTGCAGTAATTGTGGCTTCACAACTTAAGGGTTATTCCATGGCCTTAGAAAGCAGGGAGTTAGGAGGAGGACTGAGAGAAGATAATTATTTTGGTCTGCATATCTTTGAGCTTAAAATCTTTAGTGTGTCTTTTCAATCAGTGAGAGTTGTTTGCTAAACTGAAACCTAGGGCTCTTGTGTCATGAGGATACAGCATATCCTGTGCCTTGCATTTAGGTATACTTCAACTTCTCAGAAGATCAAAACTCCTTAAAAAAGTGGCTTTCTGTTGCTATTACGCTTATTTGGTGGTTTGGAGGGTACTCATTACTTAGGCCAGAGAAGAATGAATCAACTAATGAGCCTTGGAGAAGATGAGTAACTAAGTTGCTGGGGAAACTGGGAACTGTTCCTAGTAATCTTGTTTACTACTAAATACTTCAGTCTGTAAAAGCAGCAACGTTTTCCTCTGCCAGTACAAATTCATTAGTTTGCAATTTACAGTGTAAATTGGTACCAAGCCGAATTCTACAAGAGTAAAGTTTATTTGCAAAGAGACTGTGCTGTTGATATCGTAGTTAACAGACTAGAAAGAATTTCAGTTTTTTCTTTTTTAATCTTTTCTAAAATCATAAATTACAGCATGCAAATCTGTACTTAAATAATAAGCTTCGTAAATGGTACACAGCAGATTTCCATCCACTGAAGTGGATGCAAATTATATTTGTCAAGAGCCCCCAAAAAACAAGGAAGGAAGCCTGGAGAGCGAGAGGACGAGGAGGTTGGTTTAAAGCACGAATTGTGCAAAATTCTGTCTGCTTCTGCACTGTGGTGTGGAATGGCAACAGCAGAGGGCTGATAAGGTGTGATGGGGAGATTCGTTTGGAGGAAATGTCCTTCAGTATAAAAGCCATGGATTTGCAGGGGTTGGGGCATCATGAATGTAAAAGGGGACAAGCTTCAGTGGCATAAAATGAGGATAACGACCACAAATGAATTATAGTAACTCCTTTCTAGAAACTTTTTCTGGGTTATTTCATGATATATACAAATGCACATGCATTTTAGACGTACAAAACTTTGGACAAAAGCTCTTTCTACTTAAACGTCTAAAGAAATAAATGTTTCATGAAGTCACAGTTTGGAATTGCAGTGAAAATTCTCAGAAAACTGATGATTCTAAAATCAGAAGTAAAAGTAGCTACCTTTGAAATTGCTGGTTTGGGAAATGGGTGAAAAATAATCATTATGAATAACCGAAGGTGCTGAGGTTCTGTACTTAGAGCACTAGTGTTGAAAAGTTACAGGCATAGATTTTAATATCTTCTATGTCCATAGTATCTCTTCAATTGTTCTGGACTAAAGAAATATATCATAAAACTGTCCCAAAAGCAGAGAGAAAAACACGTCTTCTGTTTGTTTGTTTTTTTCACTTTCCCTGTTAGAGAGGATTTCCCACTGAAACATCTCTCAAATGGCGTAAGGAGCATCCTGGTTGCAAAAAAAGATTGCACAGAGAGTCATAGAGTATATGGAGTTGGAAAGGACCTACAAGGAATGTCAAGTCCAAATCCTGGCTAAGTTTAGTTGGACTGAATTTTCATTGAGTGTGTGTGGATCAGTCCTGCTTTGGATTGCCCTGGGGTGTGCTGGGCACTCCTGATTTGACTCCTGCCACAGGAGAATAGGCTGTTCCTGTATCCACAGCCAGTTCTTTCTGTAATACATTGTCCTTGTAATGCATATAATGGCAACCATCCGTTCACAAGTTGGCCAAAGCCTGCTGCTTAATGAAAATTTATAATGGGCTTTGATAGTTTAGATGGCTTGATAGTTTTCTGAGTAAAAAGACACTAAAATACTATAAATAATATAAATAAATAATATTGTATTATTTTTATGAAAGAAAAGGTTTTTTCTTAAAGGAGGCTGTGTAGTTTCAGTACAAAGTGCTGTTAAGGGAAATGATTGGACAGGTTTTTATTAATAATTCATGAAGATACAGTCCAACTTTTAATTATAGTGCTGCCTAGCAAGTCACCATGCAGATGTTCACAATTCCATGCTTTAGCTCACTGGCTGTGAAATAAGGATGATGTACTGGTATGACTGGAATATTACAAGACTAAATAACTTGAGAAAAATGAATAACTGTTCTCTTGCCCATTGCTTCTAGTAGCAGAGAGCTCATGCAATATTAACTATATTTCTGGGTATAATTGCATCTTAATTTTCTTCATCTTTTCCAACTATTTATTTTCAGTCTTTAAGTTGTGTAACTGCACTGCCTTTGCACACATACAAATCTGGACAGTAATGCTTCATAGTCTTCTTGTGGTGAGCTCGGCCATTTACTCTCAAGCTATCCTGGTCAGTGTTCAGGCACACATCATGAAGTTGGTGTTACTGTATAGAATTTTTTTAAAAGGCTGAATATTAGTGGAGATTCTGGACTTTTCCCCATGCAGTGCTGCTGCAGATGACATGGAGAAACTGAGCCAGCAGCTGTGGTTTAAATACACTTGAATTATAGAGCCACTGAGGTCAGAAGAGATTTCTAGGACCATTTAGTGCAACCACCAACCATTCCCGCTGTGTCCCGCTGCTACATCTCCATGTTTCTTGACACCTCCTGGGGCAGTGACTTCAACACCAGTCTGGTCAGCCTCAGTGCATTACCACTCTTTTTAAGAAATTTTTTCTAAAACTGAACTTGAACATCCCCTGGAGCAGCTTAAGGCCATCACTGCTCATCCTATCGTGTTTAGGTGGGAGAAGAGGCCAACTCCCACTTCCCTTCAGGTAATTGCAGAGGGTGATAAGGTCTTCCCTGTGCCTCGTATTCCCAGACTGAACAATCCCAGTTCCCTCAGCCATTCCCCATCAGAACTGTGCTCCAGAAACTTTGCAGCTTCGTTGCCTTTCTTCGTACGCACTGCAGGTCCTCAGTGTCCTTCTTGTAGCGAGAGGCCCAAAAGTGATTGCAGCACTCAAGGTACAGCCTCACCAGAGGCTGATCACCTCCCTGCTCCTGCTGGCAGTGCTACTTCTGATACAACCCAGGATGTTATTGGCCTTCCTTCCCACCTGAGCACACTGCTGGCTCATGTGCAGCCAGCTGTCAGCTACCACCTCCGGGTTCTCATCCTTTTGCAGCTTTTTGGATGTTTGGTAGTGTTTTCTTAATGAGTAGGGTGTTCTTCAAAGCTTCTTTCAGGGAGATTTCTTTCTATGGGTTTGTTTGTTTTCCCCCAGAATGTTGGCTTAGCAATCACTTGCCTTTGTCTACAAATTTCCTCATTGTAGGTGTGTTCTTACTGCCTGTCTATTACAGTAGGAGTTTTATTCATTGTTAAGCAGAGTACTCACATTATATTCAAATCAGCCTCTAGACAAAAGTGCATTTTGCAGACCATTTCTTTAAGCTTGGGAAAAGCTTTTGAGTGACATGATTGTCCTGACGTTTGATTTAATGTGTGAGGTTCTTAAAAGTGTTGTTAAATAGTTAAAGATGATGGATATAATAAAACTAAATGAATGCCATCACATACAGCGCTAGCAGGGTAGCTGATGTAGTAACAAACCATTTAAGTGGTTGAATTCAGATGAAAGGCTATACCTTGTGTATTTTAATCAAGGTTCATATTCTCTTCTCTAAACCTTTTGCTGATTGAGGTTACTGTTAGCAATAATAGAACGCAGTAGCCTTCTAGGAAAAGCTGGTAAGTGACATTAATAAGAGATTATTTCTTGTGGCCAGTAATCTACTGTTGGACTGCATATAAGGCAGGCACTTTTTTTTTTATCTGCCATAGATGGTACTGTAAAGGAGCTAGTCCAGTCATCACATTGTGTATTGTAATTACAGGTTCCTATTTTAATCAGATTTGCTTAAGACTTCTTTGCCTTTTCTTAAATCATCTTTCCACTGGACAGCATCTACAGTGGAGACTGAGAATCTTCACTTTTTTGTCTTTATTCCATAGCTTTGCTCATTTCAAAAAACAAAGCATTAAAGCTAAATATCAGTTCTGATAATGTACTTGTCTGGGAGTTTCTCTTAGGTCTCTAAATGATTGCTCACCTTTTCAGTAATTCATTTTTCTTAGTGGTTATATCCCAGTTTATACATAAAATGAACTTGAAAGTATAACTTCAAAATTAACTTATTCTATTAAAAATGTTCCTACCAAGGTGGCTCTCCCCTGTCCTTTCATTGTCCAAGGTGACGGAATGTGAATCCTGTTCTTTTTGGAGTCATGTTTGTTTGTCAGTGGAAAATAAATTAATTAATAGATTGTAAGGCCAGGAGACCATTATCTGACCTCCTGCATACACAGTGCATATAAATTGATCTGGTAATCCCTGTGTATTGATTCCAGGAAGTTATTTACTGAAAACGCACTGTGGTAAGAGACTTCTTACTTTTGTTTTGCTTGCTGCATTTGAGAAGAAAACTGAGATGCCAAAGTCTTGCTCAATTTCAGTTGTTTGGAAAGGAAGAGGGTGAAAATGCCAAGCTTCTGATAATGGTGGTACATTTGTCTTATCATTTATGTAGGGATCTCAACAAATTAGAAGAATGGAAAAAAACTGTGGGGGGATAGACGGGTAAAATTCAGACTACCCTGTATAAAGCAGCTATCCTGAAAATGAATTCACTACTAGGCTAAAAATGTTACTTTTGCCTTAAAAATAACATTTAAAAACATGTCAAATCCAGGACCTTTTTATGTAAAAGAATTTCACTGATAGTAATTAAACTTCTTCTAAGCTATTCTGCTTTCTGTTGCCTGAGCTGAATGTATGATGGTTGTCCTCAGAGCTACAGTCAGGCACCAGCTTCTTGACATGCTTCTGTATGACTACTTGGAGTCATTTCAGTCATCGTGTCAGGGCAGCACAGATTGTCCCTGACCTCAGCTGCAAGCTCAACTGATTGTCTGAGGTTGTGACTGTTTCCTTTTTGGTGCCACTGCTCTCCAGAGTGGGTATCTTCATATTGCTGTGTTTTTGTCTTTGTATGCCACTAGTCATATAGATGGATTTCCTTTTTATTAAAGATTTGACCTTTCTTATATGATTACCGTGTCTTTGTTCTAGCTGTAGAGTTTATTGCCAACTGTATTCTTCTTAATGTCAGTTATCTAGCAGGATCACTTCCCATCTCCCTTGTGAAAGTATCTTTGCCTAAGGACGATCTCCTGTCTATCGCATTGTAGGACTTGTCAGTCCTGAAGCCATTTAACCTGTCCCATTTTGATTCTTTGCTGTCTTTTTAGTCAAAATACCACATGGAACTGAATCAATTGTTCTGCAGAACAAAACCAAACCTGCTAGATTTCTGTAGGAAGCTTGTAATATTTTCAGAACATTTATAAGTTAGGCTGCAGTATTTTTAGAAGAAAATGTATTGATAAAGTAATTAATATGAGGCTCTATCAGTTTAACAGGTTGGATCACCACTTTGAGCCTTTTCTAAGAATACTGGTCTAGTGCTGAATTTCTCTCAGGAATTTCCTGTTATTGTAAAGTTTTCTAAAAAATCATAAAATGACCTGGGTTGAAAAGGACCACAATGATCACCTAGTTTCTCTGCTATGTGTAGGGTTGCCAACCTCTAAAATCTAGCACTGATTGAACACTGATTTGCTCCAAACTGTGCAACATAATAAGAATTGTATGAATTACTGATAAAATACTGTGAATAATAAGAAACTGGTACTAATTGATATCAAATATTGACATTTAGTACGCTTCATAGCAACCTTAGTACCTTAAAATAGTGTCTGTAATTGCTGTTGCTGAACAGCATTCCAGAATCAGTGCTGAATATGTTGGTTTTGCAGTGGCAAATTACTCTGAAGAATGGACTGTTCTAAGAGTTTTTGACACATGAACGTTCAAGTCAGTCAGCTGAACAGAAACTTGGCAAGGGGCTTCCATTTTGAATTAATTTAAGATTGTGATCAGGAAGTCCAGCTGTGACAGCATGGAAAGAGATCCGGATCCCTGTCCATTATTCTGAAGTAGTTCAAAAATAGTTCATCTGTGTGCTTGAATTGAATCTATTTCAATAGTATATTCCATTTTTAGAACACTCTGTGGCATTTAGCCTCTTTAACCATGATATGTATTTATACAGAGCTCAGCAGAAACTTACCTGCACACACACTGCTGTGCTTTTCCTGGTAGGAGACGCTCATGGTTTTAGGTGATTGCACAGCACTTCGTTAGACATGAAAAAGGTGGATCTTTCTCTTCATGGCATTAGACATTTATATAAACCTATATAGTAAATGGTGAATGTGGAGTTTTAGTTTTCTTTTTTTTTAATACTGTGATTATATCTGCATGCAAGTCCCTAAAAAGTACATTCTTTTCATTTATACATCAGTGAAGTATTAGAGCAGGATTCGTACATTTTCACAGATATTTATGCTATCTCTGTCCTTCATAAAACATCCATTTCACTAATATAATATAATGCTAAATTCTTTTAATATTTGTCTAGGCATTTCACATACCATACTTCAGAGGTTGCTATGCCAATGAGTGTTCTTGTACTTATTATGATACAGTTGCTCCTTTTCTCCCTGTTCTTCTCACTTTCTCCTATTGCTTCCAGATCCATGGTTAAGAGTTGGATACTTCACTATTCCATCAGATGGAGTGAAATGAACACTTTCTGGAAGCTTTCAGCATTTTAATTAAACATGCAGATAGCTGAGGAGCAGTACATATTAAATTTTTTATTAAAAGCGTGGATAAGGTACAACGTTAATCAGCGAAAAAGATCTTGCCCTTGCTTTTCTTAATGGATTATATTAGTCATTAGATCATTAGAATGAGTTCAAAGTGCTCCCTCTTTGTCTCATACTGTCACTTTGTTAATACCACTCTCTTATGAGTCACCTTCCCTTTTAGGCAGTAATAAATTTTACTCCCTCCTCCCTCCCCTCTTTTTTTTTTTTTTTTCCCTTCCCCAGCACCCACCTACTTGATTTGTTATGTAACTTCCAGGGAATGTACCTGGCTGGGGAGACCGAGAAAGACACAACTGAAACAAGGGAGCTAGGCAGTGAACTGCTTTCATCAGTTCATGTTCTGCTTTGATTTATATTCTTTCAAATGCTTTTGAAGCACAAAAGATGTACTGATCTCTGGAAGGAACACTTAACTCTCATCCCCGCCTCCCCAAGGTTGATGTTAGCTCCTGAAGAGGCATCCAATCCATGTTCCCATAAAGGGAACAACTACCAACCCAACAGCTTGAGCTGTTTGGAGAATAAGGGGAAAAATTAAAAAAACAAAAACAAAAACAAAAAAAAAACCTGCTTTTCCTCAAATTGCTTCTCCACAGAGTTACTTTAAAGCTGAGAAATGGAACTGCTTGTTTGGCAAACAGCTCTCAGAGCAAAGCGTGCAGTATTGAAACCTCTGTCACTTTCCTAGTGTAGAATCTGAAATGGAAAAAATACCAAAAACTCAGAGAAGAGCTCTGTGCTTACCTAACAGTACAGCTGTGCGCTCGGGTTCACAATTGCAAACTGGTAGGAGCAGCTTCCTATCTTCATAGCTGTAAAATTATCTGAAATATACAAGACTGGTAATAAGTTTGGGAGGGTCGCTGGCTTGAATTCGGCCAGTGACCAGGCTGGAAGTCACTGCCATCTGCAGGGTGTTCGATAGTGAGAGTTGTGTTGAGGGAGCTCTGTCTCTTTACCTTGAAAAAATTGTCCATGTGAACTGGTGCTAATCGGCCACCTCTGCTAATAGCTTCAGCAGTGAAGCAAGAAGTTTGATGGGGTCATGTTCTCTGAGCTACTCTTTCAGTGAGACATGAGAGTAGGTTCATATTGTGTACCATACTGTGGTATCATCTGCCTCCCACAATACTCTCCTGGAGAAGCTGGCAACCCATGGCTTGGACAGTGTATTCTGCTGGGTAAAAAACTGGCTGGATGGCCAGGCTCACAGAGTGTTGGTGAATGGAGTTAAATCTAGTTGGTGACCAGTCATGAGTGGTGTTCCCCAGGGGTTCGATACCGAGGCCAACCCTGTTTAGTATCTTTCCTGATGATCTGGATGGGGGGATTGAGTGCACTGTCAGTTAAGTTTACAGATGGCACCAAAATGGGAGGAAGTGTTGACCTGCCTGAGGGTAGAAAGACACTATGGGAGGATGTGGGTAGGCTGGATCAGCGGGCTGAGGCCAATGGTATGAGCTTCAACAAGGCCAAGAGCCAGCTCCTGCTCTTTGGTCACAACAACCCCTACAGGCTTGGGGCAGAGGTGGCTGGAAAGCTGCAAAAAGACCCGGGGTGTCAGCTGATCGCTGATGTGAAGAAACATGGAGATGACATGTTTCATAACATGGAGGGACGTGGTTAGTGGGTGTGGTAAGGGTGGGTTGGCAATTGGACATGATGATTTTAACTGTCTTTTCCAAACTTAATCTTTTGATGATTCTGTATGAGGATTTTTTTTCCTTGTATTTTGAGGTAGATATTTGATCTACGTAAAACAAATGCACACATCTCCTTACTGAAACAGCTGTGAGAGTAGTAGTAGTAGTAGTAGTAGTAGTAGTAGTAACACAGTGCGTAATTAGCTACTGGGAGTAAATCAGGAATATGTCTTTGGTCCATAGGGAGAGGATTGTAAGAAGGATTTCTAAGGAAGCTTGCTGTTCTGATTCGTATGAATATTCTGTGCAATGGCTTTAGAAGAGAGGAGGGCTCAAGAAAATCATGTAGTGAGCCAACTCTCTTGCCTGGAGAACACAGAACTGAATGTTTTTATAAATACTGTTTTAAGCCAACTGGTTGCTGATCTAAAGATTTCTGTTTGAAATAGCTTGTTTGTATTGTGGCTTAATCTCATCCTCCTGTTTGACAGAATCACACAGGAGTTGCATTCCAGTCCTAGAGAGGAGTAGTTGCCTCGTAAGAGTTAACATCATGCAATCAGAGGGTTTGTTTGCATTACATTGCAAACATAAAACTTCAAACAGTGAATTAAGAATATTGAATTCTCATACTTTCTAAGCAGTTCAAGAGCAATCTTATGTGCACACAAAGCACTCATCAAACAATTTCATCAAATATTTGTAAAAACTTCCCATCTGTTTAGAGATGATTCACGACTCTATAGAAATTCCTGTGCAATGCAGTTATGGCAGAGTGTTCCTTAAAGATGACCAGGTAAGATGTGCTACAAAGACAAGTTGTATTTTGAACAAAACTCAACAGACCCGATGATACACCAGAGGTGTGTTCTATGATTTATATTGCTTGTAATGCCGTGGTTTTCAGAACCTGTATTCTTGGATGGGGAAGCCCAAAAGTCATTTTGGAAAACACACACCTGTTGTAGAAGATTACGTGAAAAAGGTTATTTCAAAACTGCCCAAAACTGATGAAACTACTACAAATCCCCAATGTTTCAATGAAATATATTTCAAATAATTTTGATGCCCTTTGGATCAGGGACTGAATTTATAATTTTTAATACGAGATTGCATTTATTTATTGGAAACTATTTCTGATTTTCTTGTAGTGATTACTTGTCATATCACTCTCAAGTTATAAAAATGTATAATTCTAATTTTTACAAGGTAAGTATAGGGGGTGAACAACTTTTTGAGCACTCATGCTTTTGCAACAAATTCTGTGGGTGAGAGACCAACCTGTTCCAGCATGCTGATAGATACACACATTTTGATTACCTATCCACCAAACTGCAAGGATCAGATGTAGTTGGGAATTAGTGTTCTTCTCTGCTTGGGAAGAGGGAGGACTGGGACAATACTGTAGGATTTATAAGCTTTTCTGAATACTTAAAAAATCTTCTGAGCCTTGGAACACGCGAGCAGCAGCTGGCATTATTAGCTTGATGGAGCATCACACAAACAGCAGCTTTTTTCACTTGCTTCTCTGCCATGGTCATGTTTCTTATCACCTTCTTTGGAACTTAATGAAATTATATACATTGACCTCAGTTTCACAAAGTGGGGAAGAAAAATGTAGCTAAAGACCACAAACAATGGTTCAGAACAGAGATTCAAACTGTGTTAATAGCTGTGCTTTCTCAAAGATAATCCTTGCTGCTGGGTCTGCTGTCCTGCAAGCCAGATTACATTTGAGTAATAGCCTTGGTTTCTACATACGTTATTAAGCAGTGATTAGACTGTATGCTCCTTTCTAACAAAACTTGGTCACAAATGTGAATGATTATCAGGTGTTTCATAGTGTTTTTGCATTTTTTTTCACCTTTGGTTTCACTCACTGCAGGCAAAGGAGGAACATGTAGCAGTAATAAACCTGATCTGCTGATAATATGTGTGTCTGGTTCATCTTTGATTTCAAGGAATCCCAAAGATGTGAGAGAGTAGGGAATTATTAGAGGGTAGGGATGGCAAGCAGGATACAGAAACTGACAGAGATGATAAAGTATCAGCAATACTACTTGCAGCAGAGAAGGTAATAGCTAAAGAGAAGCATGTAGGATGAAAAAATAACATAGAGATACGAAAAATGTAAAACAAATATCAGTGGGTTAATGCTGTGAGTGAAGGACCATCAGGAATGCTGCTATGTACAATCAGCTGGAACAGGGAGCGATGAATACAAGACGTGATAGTAATTGCAGGGATTTGTAGTTTGCAACTAATCCATCTGCATCAAGGAAGTTCGTTCCATCACCCCCTTTACCTCTCCTAGACCACTTCAGAAAATACACATAACTTTGCTGCGGCCATTGCTGAACGCCAAACAAGTTAATTCTCTGATAAAAAATTAACAGTAAGTAGGCAAACTCGTTTATCCTCTGGAATTCAGGAGGATAATGACATTTGGCTGGAAGCAACGTGGTGTCCTGGAAGCACATTGCTGTTCAGCCTGTTCATAATCTCAGTCTGCTTGATGTTAATTTAAGTCCTTTTGTTTAAGCTTAAGAAATTAAGCTTAAGAAAATACAGAAAAAGAATATAGGGCAAATGTGTCAGTTTGCAAGCTGATGTTTTATGTATGTGCCATTGTGAGGCCACCAGGTAACGAGTCTTCAGCAGCAAAATGACAAAGTGTAAAGGTATTTCTCCCTTTTGAGGATTTACCTTCTAATGCGTATTTATGAGATTGCAAGGGAGTCTTGCTTCCTTCAGCTGTGCGGTAGACAACTGTGTTTTGGTAAAAGAGGGTCAAGGATGATAGCTGAAGTCTCAACGATGGGTGACATTCCTCTCTCTAAATCTTACCATCTTCATTCCATACCATATTTCATATTGTTTCGTGACACTTGCTGGTCTTTTATCAAAATGCAATGCTTTTCCTGGTGAGCAAATTAAATCACTGTATGACATTTGCTTACATCAGGGAGGTGCCGTGAATTAATGTGTTATGAATCAAATGTTAAGGCTCAGATGAAAAGTGCTATGGAAGTGCAAATTATTTACTACAGGTTTTATGTACAATTCTCCTCTAATGTATGCACATTCACTGCTAATTTTTGGCATTTATTCAAAAATGTACAGACATTTTTTTTTTGCTGTTAGTGTTGTAGGATTGATTTCAGTACCACCTGAAAGGCTTTTTTTTTTTTTGAGCTGTAACGTGCAATTCACAGCAATAGCAGGATCTCTGACTTCTTTTTCCTTTAATTGAATTCAGCAATTATAAAGCGATGGCACCTATGTAAGCTACCATGTGTTATTCATCTTTCTTATTGTTCTCAATTAGGGTGTTGTCTGGTATGGTGTGGGGTTTTTTTGTCTGTTTCTCTAGCAGTGATTAATATAATAGAGTTATAATCTCACTTATAATCAAACTTTCAGGAAAGCTTATTGGATTTGAGGTGACTTGTATGCAAGCAATTTCCCGACAGCCAAATGAGATGCTTGCAATTTATGGGGATGTCAAACCTTTATCATTTCGTGCTCAAACACTAGTACTGCCAAGCTTCTCGTTTGTTGTGTTTTGGGTTTTGGTTTAGTTTTCCATTTTTAGGAGCAGTATCTGTGTTTCGTTAACCACACTGTGTTATTGGAGATTGTTTTTTAAAATGCTTTATAATTGGTTTATTATCAAGGTAGCAACACACAAAGAAATCACCTGTCACCATCAGTGTTCCAGGCATAGAGAAGTAGAAAGAGCTGACTTGCAAGCACGAATGCTTTAGTCACAAAGCACACATTCATTTTTTTCTTCAAATTTTGTATCTTCTCAGTATGGAATTTATATTTAGAAGTTGTCTTTGGATACAATTGGAAAAGCAATACTAAGACATAGGTTGTCATTGACATAGTACAGAACTGTGTTTATTTCAATCTTTTAAACAAATCCAAGATACATATTAAAATGTCTCCAAATAGTGAGATGTCAGAATTCTATCTCAGAAATATTTTCACCCCATCAACAAGTAGCTGTCTAGGGCTGAAAATTCTCCCTTTCTCTGCTTACACACATCCTCCATATGGGGGCTGCTTATGTCTTCTCCTTGTGCTAAATGCTGTGTGCATGTAAAAAGTGGAGAATGTAGTCGATAGGCTTAGTACTTTGTTTAAGAGAATAAACGCTCAAAGAGGGAGAGGGAAAGCATGGAATTGTTAATATAATTGGAAATAATTGTTAAATATAGAGATTGATTGTGCTTGGGACAAAAGAGGGTAAGCAGGGTAATTCTCGAGCATAGAAGAAAAAAGATTGGGTTAAACATGTTTGTTTTCTCACTATAGGAAGGCTTTAGTTTCAGGAACAACGATAGGACACAAGTGGTTTTTTTCCTGTGAAACAGATATTCTGTTATAACTGAGATCCTTCTAAGTCTTTCACATGATATGCCATACTCAATAAAGAGAGCTTTCTTTTTTCTTCAAAGTTGCAAAGTTGAGGAAAATGTATGCGCCTATGGGAATGTGCATCACTGATGAAATGGAAAGGCAGGTATGTGTATTTGTTTGTTGTTTTTCTTTTAAAAGAACTGGCCGGGTAAGAAAGGTGCTGTATTAAACATATCTGGATCTTAAGGACCAAAATTTGCCAACTCTGAAGGCTTTAGGATGGTCTATGTGAAATAAATAGCAACTGCACTGCAATTTCTGACTGGGTAAGTATCCACATGACAGAAACCCTCTGTCATAGTTGCTGGAAGTCTAGAGGCCAAGGAACAAAATGTTACTGTTATTTCTGGAAAACCAAGATTATTCTGTATGCTGTAATGTGAGTGGTGCTAGCCTTAATTGTTATTTAAACTCTTTAGAAATTATAAAATATTTTCATTCTTATGAGTGCTGTTGTATTTCGGAGTATTTTCTGCTTAAGTCTGAAGGAAACATGATTCTTGATTAAGCAGCATCTCCCACAACAAGGCATTATGGCATTAGCGAGTTGAAGTCAAACACCTAAATATCCTTTAGTATTTCCATGAAATTGAATTTGCTCTAGTCCTCTTAGTTTGAGTGCAGGGCCACAAAAGTTGGCTTTTATAGCTTTGTTTATCATTCCACCCTGTTTAGAGTGAGCTTTTGGTGTTATATACTTTAAGATGATGGTTTTATTGCAACACAAGATGTCATCTGATTTCTATCTAACTGTACCAAGCTGGTATTTTTTCAAGAAGAGTGTTTTCTTGGCTTTGCTATTGTATGCTATTTCCAACAAGGACATTTCTCCACTTAAAGGCATTATGCAATTTATACTTGAAACCTTTTTTTTTTTGTACTTGAAACCTGACAATATTTTAAAGATAGAGTATTTTAAAGTGGGAATGATTCCATACGGCATCATTCTTAGTTTGTTTCATAGTCACCCTGAAAGCGTTTTCATTCGTTTCTTTGCAAAATTGGTCAAATGTACAATGTTGATATTTTTGCAAATAATGCCTATTGCTTTCACTAAACAAGTGTAGAACATGAAGCAGTAAAAGGAAACTTAATTTACCAGCCTGCTTCAAACTTGACTTTAGAAACCATTCTTAAAGTATCTCGAGCCTTCTTCTTAGACACAGTACTAGAAGGGGGTACCAGCTAATGGCTTCTGAAAAAGAACTGGTGGAATCAGCACATTTTATTCAAACTCTTCACTTTCAAAGTATGATGCCCAGTGCTCATGCTGGCCATAATATTAGTAAATAACCATGAAAATTGTAAAAATGACTCAAGACTTATGGACATGTTTTAGTGTTCAATTTGCTTTGCAATCTGGAAGGTGCCAGCGTCTCCAGAATAGCAGGCGATGGTCTGTGTAAGTCAGATGTGCTACTTCTGACTGGTATTTAGGAGTGCTTAGCTTCAAGCAGAGGCTCTAAATATCAGATGTCTCAAACTCTGTAGGTTCTAAATTCCTCTTCTCATCTGTCTGTGGTCAAACTCTGAATGTAGCACTGAAGAGAGGATGCTGGCATCATACTTTTACCCACATTTTTTTTTCTGTCTACATCTGCGTGTATTCAGAGTTCCCATTCAGCTGATTTTCACAAAAAATGCCAAGAGCTGGAAGTGATACCTGCATCTTTTCTCATGATGCAGGTGGGTGGCTCAGTGTTTTGAAGACTGCCAAAAGATTAAAGGTGTTCTCCTTTAGGTCAAATATTTAAAAGGAAACCAATAGAACTGCTGAAATGGGAAGGAAAATAAGGGGGTAAAAAGCCATCAACTGTATCCAGAAAAAGCACTGAGACTTAACCAAATCAATTGCCTCAGTAGCTCATCTTCAAAGATACAAATTGTTTGAAAGGTTCTTCAGTCTGGAGGGCTCTGCAGTGTTCCTTCCAAAGTCAGTTATATGTTTGTAATGGGCAGAAAAGCCATGTTATTCCTTTTTCTTAAAAAAAAAAAACAGGTTTAATAAAACACATTTAAACCTTGCCAGTTGGGATGAAAAAACACTGCTTGCAGGAACTATTTGACTTGCTGTCAAATATGACATATATGCAGAAACACACCTCTGAGCTTATTAGTGCCTCTCTAGTGATGTATATGTATAGCAGTGTATTTGTACACCATGTGACCTTGCAATATTTATATCCATCCAAAAAGAAAGAGAGGGGGAATTGTTCAATGAAGCTTAGCTATCTCCTGTAACCTTTATGCTCTCTGCCAGCCTCTGTGTAACAGTCCGTAGCACATATACTCTAAGTAGAACTCAGGTTGTTGAAAAGCAATCATGGTAAATCCCATGTGGCTGGATGTCACAAAAATAGGAGAACTCACTGTTTGCTCTTCATCGTTATATTTCAGCTTACAATGTCTGCTTCCACCACATTATTCCTAGGGGAGTTTATTTTCCATCCTTAAAAGAAGACTGTCAGCTTGATTTCAGGTCAGGAGTTAAAGTTTCAGATGCTTTCAAAAAAAACCCCAAAACCAGAGTTTTACTGAAGATTGGATCGTTCTACAGGTGGTCATAAGGTTGTGTGCAAAGTCAAAGAAAACAGAATCTTGTCTGGATTTAAGTAACTTATCCCTTGCTGCTACTTTTGGCAGCCTTGTGTCAGTGCATCCAATTAGGAAAGGAAGGCTGTATAGAATGCAAATAAAACTGACCTGCAGGTGAAATGCAAAATGTAAGCAAATTATGTGAATGGTGTAAAAGTGAATTAACAGGTAAGATCTCTCCTACCTTAATAATATGGTGATATACAGCGTGGGCTTTTAGAATCACCTCAGCCTCATTAAAACTAACCCCTAAGTGTCTGTCTTCATCTCTCTCTAGATCCCAGGTGACCTTTTTGAGTTTGAAGAGGACATTGGTGGTTTCCCACAAGTACCTTAAAATCACTCTACTTACTTTTGACTTTCATGTACCTTATATTGCATAAAATGCCACACCAGTTTACCATAAAGCATCAGTTTGTGAGCTAACGTATTTCTACTAGTTCTTCTCTAAGTCAGCTATTGACAGAGTGAAAATCTGAGGGCATGAATAGTCTTAAAGTAAGTCATTTCCATTTGTGGGCCAGAGCTCTTGAGGCTCACAGATCCCATCTGTCCTTGTACATTTCAAAAGTAATATTTCTGGGGTCTTGCTCCATAGCAATAAGCACTAGGAGACATTTGGACTTCAATGCAGATAGAACCAGATAGCATTGAGATCAAAATACACTGTGTGTCTGCAGTACAGGAACCAATCAAGTTTCATTTGCACCACCTTATCAAAATATCTTGCTTTGGTACAGGTAATGGTAATGACTTTCCAATGAGGACTCAAATGGAACCACTCTGTCAGGGGAGAAGGCTTCCAAACTTGAACATTGCCCTGGGCTGTGTAAGATCCACTTTCTGTGCCACAATTCATTTCAGATCCACCCTGCCATCCAGTCCTTGTTCGGTTTTCTGTAGGTTGAAACTGGAGTTAGTCTTTTAATAAGACAGCAGCTTTCTCAGTCATCAGCCAACAGAAAACAAGTAGAATGTCTTGTTTATACTGTATCTTAGGGGAGGGAAAAGAGGATGAAGTAATTATAACCAAGCAAGACAGATGCACAAGTCATAACCTACTTAGTATAATTATACCTATTTCTATGAAATTAGAACGTCAGTAGGCTAATTTGTTCAGGATGCCCCAGACTAAGTCTGGATGTTTGGATCTTTCTCTCCTGAAGTACTTTCAGTAAGAATGAAAAGTGAACGCTAGCACCCATCTTTCCTCAGTGATTTTGAGGCAGAAATTTTGATAGGCTGGCATGATGTTTCAGAGAAGTTTTAGTATCTTTCTGGGAGTTCCATGAAGAAGAAAACTCTTACATTAAATAATATTGAGTGCAGTTTAGTTGACTTTCTTGCAATTAAAATGAATTTGTGTTGTAGCTGGACTTCATGCTATCCAAATTTGCTGTTCTAAAGGTAAATATTTGTTTTCTGAGAAGTAAAATTGTTTTCAAAGGCATACTGAAGTTAGAATTACAACACGTGAAATGATTGGCATCCCTGTTCAGTGGACAGATCCCCTGTGGTCGTGTTTTTTGAGTTTTAGAGCAAAAGAGCTGTATGGTCTTTCATCCGTAATGCTCATTGAGAGCATTAACTTCTACAATTTGTACTCATGCGAAACCTACCTTGAAACCCCATAGGTATTTGCTCACAATAAGAACAGAGGGCTTGTTGTTTTTGCTGCAAAATGCAATGTCCATATTATTCCAGTCGATTCATTGTATTCGCACCCCAAAAGCATGATAGTCAGTTTGCAGAATAAGTAGAGAAATGGCTCATTTTCAGCAGAGATGTAGTTTTGAAGTTGTTCATAGCGCAATCACAGTAAGAATAGTATGCTATAAAGAGATCAGGCACTGGAATTAAAATTGGTATTATGGGCAAAATATTGTGTTTAGAGATATGTTCAGTAATGGTAATTGACAATAATTGAAGCTCCTCTTTGTTTCTTTGTCTGACAATTTATAGCAGCCAGCTCTCTTTGGACTCAGGTGTACAAAGCTTCTTAGGTGCTACCCATCTCGATACCCTACAATGAGACCCTGTAAAAAATATGTATAAAAATCACCTATTAGTCTTTCTTGACATACATTAAAGCATTTGTAGGAGTTGACAACATGAGCTGGTGACAGATGATACTGGAAAGGTCACAGTACTCAGTGCCTTTCTTTTGTATTTACAGGCCAACTCTGCTGCCAGATCTTGGTGTGTAACAGCATGGCTTCAGAAAAGGGGTAGCCAACACAAGGAAAGCACCATGCTAGGGACTACTTAGAGGAGCTGGATGTATTTAGATTCCTAGGACAGTAACACCCAAGGATGCTGTAAAAGTAAACTGAAATTGGTATCTAACATTTATAAGAAACCACTGTAGTTGAGGGAGGTCCATGGCAACCAAAAAAATACCGTGTACATTTCTAAGAAGGGCAAGAAGGGAGACCTATAGGTCAATTTGTATCTTCCTTGAAAAGAACATGCAGTATGTCTTCTTGGATTCCATTCCCCAACAAGTGAATATGTCAAATGACTGACTGGTAGAGCAAGATAGGGGCAGGGGATGTACATCACCTTGACTTTAGGTCTGGCTTTGGGCACCATCTTCCCCAGCAATCTCACTTGGGAGCTGAGGAGGTCTGAGCAGCAGTGAGACTGTTTGTCTCAGGCTAACAGTGCTCAATGGCTTCATGCCCAGTGGTAGCTGGAACTGAGCAGAGTTGACCCCAGGGGTCAGTACTGGGGCTGGTTGTGCTCAGTATCTTCATGTAAGTTGTATGACTCTGAGCAGATTTGTAAATGGTGCTCCGTTTGGCTGCTGCACTGAACGAGGGAGCTTTGCTCCAGAGAGATCTTGGTAAACTGGAGGACTAGGCTATCAGGAGCCTCATGGAGCCACAGGGAGAAGTGAAAAGCTCTGTCCCTGGGACAAGACCTGCTGGTGCATCATCCTGGGCTGAGAAGCGGTGGTATAAGTGATCCTGCTGAAGAGGACATGAAGAGAGGACCCAACCCATCACCAATAGAGTAGGCAGCCCACTAGGCAATGGTGCAAGGAAGACAACAAATACTGAGTGAAGTTATCATCCAGATCTGCTTGGTGATAAAAGCGCAGCTACGTTGCTGTGTCCAGCCTTGGTTCTCATTCCTAGGCCAGAGAGAATATGGAGAAATTGGCTAGGATGCAGTGGGGACTGCAAGTGTGCTTATGGGTCCAGAGCACACAGCCCTCATGGAGAGGCCTAGGGGGCTGGTCTTATTTAGGATGAAAAGAAGCAGTTGAGAGGTGAGCTGGCGACAGCCTACAAGTATCTAATTATCTCCAAGAGTTGTGGGCACGAAGATACACATAAGTATGTAGAGGAGAGACTGACAAGGACAGATTAAACTGTATGAGACATTAAAATACACTACCTTCTTGAGATTTATGTTTCTTATATTATCTTTGGACGAAGGTAATGATTCTCTGAGCATCTGAGATATGACCCTTGCTTACTTAACACTGACATTGTGGTAGCCTTTATATGATAAGCTTAATCCTGGCACAGAAGGAAAAGCAAAAAGAACTATACCAACTATGCCCCTTTTCTTGTGTTCTTCTAGTTTTTCAGGGGAATAATTCACAAAACTTGTTCCTTGTTTAATGTTGTTTCTGATGTTACTGAACAGTGAGTTATTGCAGTACCTGTTCTGTTCCAGGCATGTTTCTATTCTTGTGCATGAGATTATTGCCAGGCTTCTTAATTTTTAAGCTTTTAGCCTCCTGAGTGTAATCAAATAAGCACACTCAAGCAAAGTGGTAACTAGAGGAATAGCATTCAGCATCCTTTCTCACCTTCCCTTCAGCAACTGTGCACACTGGAAAGTATTGAAAAGACATTCTGCCTGTTTTTATTGACAGAACCAGTGTCATTGTGGCTTTCCCTTTAGGTATGTCTGTCTTGCTCACAATGACGGAAAATTCTCCCATCTTCTAGTCTCAGAACAGAGATCTCAAAAATAACTTGCTGTTTACTTTTGTCAGCAATAGATGAGAAGATGCGTGTTGGTTAATCAGCAGCGCAAGGCTGAAATATTTAAACGCTTTTGTCATTCTCTAGGAAATATTTTAATCTCAGCATTGAATTTCAGGTTTTTAATTAACTACTTTCTTTGGTTCAATGCTTTTCAGCTAGGAGCAAACACTGAGTCATTTAGGAAATGGGATGTAACAGCATCTGCTTCTAGCTCCCATTACAGTATACAATACCTGGAGCATTTACTTGTTGTTTTCCATTTGAAAAACTAGACATAAAATTCTTGGTGAGAAAGAACAGACTTCAGATAGAAAACAATAAAATAAGTAGAATGATGGAATTCAGCTTTTTATATGGGCATACTAGAGGTTATCAGAACTTAAACTGATTAATAATAATAACATAGTCTTTTTCTGAGCCTAATGGTTTTCCTCTGGGCTCCAGCTCACGTGCTATGTTCTAGGGAAGCAACAGTAAGCATCAGAAGAGCTGCAAGAAGGTCACTGCTGGAGGCTGCTGCCTCTGTGTGTAAGACTTCAGACTTTAACAGAATACGTAGATTAGTAGGGAATATTCCTGGTACTGGAGTTGTGAGAAAAAGGAAAGACTCCTCTTCTAAAACTTCAAGTTATGTTTCTATAGCACTGCTGTGGTTTCCAAGGATCATAGCAAATATTGGTTATTTGAGGGGCATGGTTTTATATGAGTGAAGTCTTTGACTTTAAGAGAAATTAAATTTGCCTGGTGGTTTGCTATGAGAACAAAATTGGTCTTTATTTTCCTTTATCAGTTCTTAGCCCTTCCTATTTATATTTAGGGAATTAAAAGTACCTGAACAGGAGATGATTTTAAAGACCTTTGACTTGCATGTTTCTTTTCTGAGACCGATTTCCTCCACATGCTATTTTCAGTTGCTTTTACCAAATGCTGAACTTCTGCTATGACAGTTCTACTGAAATAGTTAATTTGGAAGTTGATGGTAAATAAGGAATCTGAAGGCCAGCTCTGTGGGATGTTTTGTGATACCAGTGGAAATGCTCTTTCCAGTCAGCATCTCCAAAGAACATAAAACTTGATTCATTTATTTTTCTACTGTATAGTCGCTGACAGACGTTGCCTGTTAATAGTTTTTACAGCTCTAATTTAATCTGGTAGGGTATTGAACTTGTATGTGAAAGGTAATAAAATCCTTTTAGTACGAAGATGAGTTTATGGAGTTTATGTTCAGAATAACACTCTATCAGTTTTGCAAAGGGCTGTTAAATTTCTACTTTATAACTGTAATCAGATTAAGTTAGCCTCACGTTGTTCTGAGCCCTGTTTTTCCAGAAGATACGTTAAACTTATAAAAGTATGATCTCTGAGAAGACATCTCCTTAAACACTTTAATTTGGGTTAACAAATTAAACACAACACTTTAATGGGGACACTTTAATTTGTATCAGGTATCAGCATGTCCACTATATATTATTAGCTTGAATATGTTAGAAATACTATTTTCAAGTACTATGAACTTGCCACTTCATGAATTCTAATGCATGCCACTTTTGTAATTGATTTTTATGTCCCATTTCCTCATTTGATGTAATTTCTTTAGGATTGTATTTGCATGCGTGGTGTCTGGTATACATGGACATCTCACATAGGAAGTCCTAGACCTCGAATGCAAGCTGGACAGGTGCCTCTGTGTCTGCCCCAGAAGAGCTGGTTGCCATTTTTCTGCAGTGAATACTTCCCTGGAAATCCTTATCTTCCTCTGTAGCTTCTCCAGCTGCTATCTTTTTGGTCTTCAGCCATCCTTGCTAAACAGCTGCTTCAGAATAAGCAAATGATATGTATGAGCTAACTGACCTCAATTGGTATCATGGGGTTGTTCAGCAAAAGACACTGTCCTGGCTCTGTGCTGCATTTGCCCTAAAATTTGTCAAGGAAGGCTTTAGGATAGAGGCAGATAGCAGGATGCATTCACAGCTATTTAGGCAATAGCTAGCTTTTGTTGGAGTTAGCAACAGAATGGTAAGTTCACCAATTCCAAGGGCCTATTGATGGCTCTCTCTTTTGAGTAGCTATCTGCTCGTCATCTTTGAAACATCTTGCTTCTAAGCCAATGATCCATCCTTCCTCTTTTTGTCATGAACGTTAAAATGTTATAAACAAGCTTTCAAAAGACCAACAGCAATTTTTCATGTAAGCTATATTAACTTGCCTTATTATAGTCTTTTTATGTCCACTGCAATAAATGCCCCTGCTTAAGTGTAAATATGTTTTCATTTGTGTTTATCTGAAATGAGAGCAAACTGCCAGAGACATCAAACACAAATGGCAGGATGAGGAAAGCTCACATTATGACATCAGGTATGAAAATTTAGGGAAAATATTATTTGCAGCTGAGTACTGTGGTGAGTTTCTCATGTAGTTTGTGAGTGTTTAGGGAGAGTGTGGAGTGTAAAGTATTTGCAATTTAAATTGACGGTTTCTGAAACACTGCAAAGCCATACCAGCCAGTAGGGTTTATGTCATATAACGCAAATACAGATGTGTTTGTTGAAAAGGACTGAATGCTGTCCCCACTGCAACCACGTGGTTCTGCATGATCGTTATGAATGAGCTCATGACCCAGGAAGTGCTAAGTGTCTGGGTCTGTGGCTGTATATCTCGTTACAACGTGATTATTTTAACTGCATCTCTTTAATATCAGCACTGCGCTGTGCAGCCAGAGTCCAATTTAAAACCTGTAACAGAAGGCTCCTGAAATGACTCACTGGTGAATATCTTTCTGAAAATGAATAGACCATTCAGAGTCCTGATTTTAGCAATTGAAAGGTCCATGCTGTGCCATATACTGTCAAATACATGTCCCTTCAACACATCCGTGTTGATTAGTTGGGACGAAGCGGAGAGGGAAGAGCTTGATTTTTGTACTGTGGTTTTCTGTGTTTAGCTACTCATTCTCATGAGCAGTACAACATGTCACTGACAATGTGAGCCATGAAGAGACATGAATTGCAGCTCAGGTTATATCCTCGTGCATCAAAATAGCAGCAGAGGTTTGAAGCTGCTGTGATTTTTCTAGCTATTCACCAAGTAAGATCCCAAGAGCCTTATTAGAGCTAATAAAGGAAAATAAGTGCAAGGAAATTATAGTTGGAATCTTTCAGTCTTAAGGGTCCAAGTGGTAGTGTCAGGTAGAGTTTGCCACCTAGATTCTCTCCCACCAGAGGGAAATAGGAAATTAATAAACAGGTGGGCGCATACCTCCTGATTTTGCCAGATAGTTGTTCTGAAACAGAATATTCTTCTCTCTTTCTGTATGGATGGGGAATTGATTTCTGTATGTTTCTTTAATTCTTTTGAAGTAGTGTTTCTAATCTGGTCCTGGACACGGTGCTGGTATTGATCCCAGGGAAGGCTGTCCTGTGAAAACAGTGGCAAGCAATGACTGAAGGATTGTGCTTTTGAGAGAAGGAAAGAGTATGAGGATTTGTGTTCAAAATGTATCATTTCTCACTTCAGACACTGCAATTACTCCTTTGTGGGTTTGACGCCATTGATTGCAGTAGCATAAGTCCTGTCAACAGTAATGAAATACGATTTGGGCCTCTACCAGCAATTTGTTGTGCATGTGTGTATGTAGCTGATTGACTGACAGTTACATTGCTTATGCTTCAGAGACAGCAAATTCGTGAAATTGGGTTTGTCTGAATTGCTGTTTTGAGTCTACTGCTTACGTGGAAAAGAATATGTTTAATGTTAATGTACATTGTTATGTTTCAGGTCTGGTTACTATAGGAACTCACTGCTCTGTAATGAGTAAATCTTAAATTGTAGCTTGGGAGGGCAAATCTTCAGATTCTTGTGTGTAACAAAGCTTCTGCGTGTTCTGTTTTCACAGCAGGTCTCTCTCATTTTAAGTATGAAAACACTCTGAATAACAGGACCAGGTGCTACTCTGATACTTCTTTCATAGGATT
This sequence comes from Lagopus muta, assembly GCF_023343835.1. Lineage (NCBI taxonomy): Eukaryota > Metazoa > Chordata > Aves > Galliformes > Phasianidae > Lagopus > Lagopus muta. Next base: position 100,590,736 of record NC_064434.1, read on the forward strand.
TACAAATCAGGTTAGCAGTAAGAGCAAAAAGAGTTCCACAGCAGACAGTATTGTCACCTGCAAGATGGCTGAGCTTTCAGAAGCAAGACAAAGTTGTATTTATGCTCTCTTTTATTTATTTATAAATAATGAGAATAAAAAGGTAATCTGTTTTGGCTTTAATACTTGCCTCCACAGGACGTTTCTGACTGAGTACTGTTTGTGTGGCCAATGCTGCTGAATAGTTACATCTTTCAGAATGATTTTCTAGGCATTGCTCCACAGCAGGGTAGTTTGGGGCTATTCCTAACATCCTGTGCAAGTATGGCGGGGTAACTTTCCACTGTGGCAGAACTGTATTCCTTTTAGCAATATAAACCAGCAGGTAGACTTATCCTCACAATGGTTAATAAGCCAAAATTGTGCAAGATGAACCCTGTAAGTAAATGTAAGTTTGTAAGTTTGACATGGTCTCTCACAGGCTTCTTCTGGGGAAACTGGCTGCCCGTGGCCTGGAGAGGTGTACACTTCTTTGGGTAAGGAACTGGCTACAGGGCCGTGCCCAGCGGGTCGTGGTGAATGGGGTGAAGTCTAGCTGATGACCTGTTTCAATTGGTGCCCCCAGGGGTCGGTACTGGGGCCCATCTTATTTAATGTCTTTATTAACGACCTAGATGAGGGGATTGAGTGTACCCTCAGTAAGTTTGCAGATGACACCAAGTTGGGAGGTGGTGTCAATCTGCCTGAGGGTAGGGAGGCCCTGCAGAGGGATTTAGACAGGCTGGATCGCTGGGCTGAGGTGAATGGGATGAAGTTCAACAAGGCCAAATGTCAGGTCCTGCACTTTGGGCACAACAATCCCGTGCAGCAGTATAGGCTTGGGGATGAATGGCTGGATGAGTGTGAAGAAGAGAAGGACCTGGGGTGTTGGTTGATGCTCGGCTGAACATGAGCCAGCAGTGTGCCCAGGTGGCCAAGAGGGCCAACGGCATCCTGGCCTGCATTAGAAATGGTGTGGCCAGCAGGAGCAGGGAGGTGATCATCCCCCTCTACTCAGCACTGGTGAGGCCGCACCTTCAGTGCTGTGTTCAGTTTTGGGCTCCTCACTACAGAAAAGATGTTGAGGTCCTGGAGTGTGTTCAGAGAAGGGCAACGAAACTGGTGAGCGGTCTGGAGCACAAATTTTATGAGGAGTGGCTGAGGGAGCTGGGATTGTTCAGTCTGGAGAAGAGGAGGCTCAGGGGAGACCTCATTGCACTCTACAACTTCCTGCAGGGAGGCTGTGGTGAAGAGCCTCTTCTCCCAGGCAACGAGCAGGACATGGGGAAATGGCCGCATGCTGTACCAGAGGAGGTTTAGGTTGGACATAAGGAAGAACTTTTTCTCTCAGAGAGTGGTCAGGCACTGGAATGGCTGCCCAGAGAGGTGGTGGAGTCGCCATCCCTGGCAGCGTTCAAGAGGCGTCTGGATGACGTGCTGTGTGATATGGTTTAGTGCTTGTGGTGGCAATGGTGATGAGGAGACGGTTGGACTAGATGATCTTGTAGGTCGTTTCCAACCTTGTGATTCTATGATTCTATAGCCAAGGCATAGGAGGTTAGCAACTACGGTATTTATTGTGGCAGCTAGTCATGTTTGCTACTAGTCAAGTCCTAGGTCAGGATGGAGAGAGTATACTTGTTTATTTACTCACTGCAAGGGAAAAAAAAAGAAAAAGAAAAGAAAAGAAAAGAAAAAAAAAGGAAAGGAAAAAGGAATGAGAGCTTTCTATTTGTTTCTTTGTTATGTTAAAAAACTTTCTGTTGCAAGATGGTAAGGTGAGCAAACGGTTCTTACACCTATCACATTATCATCAGCAATCACTGCAGTGCTTAGTGCTTTTCTGCCACCAGCAGAAGTCTTTTTGATCCTTGTCATGTTGGGGATTAGTGTTCTTATGTGGATGATACAATTAAAGCCACAAGATTTAGTGCTCTAATTCTATTTTGTTGGCAATAAAAGGAGAGAAGTATGAAACGTATGGTTGGGTTTCTGTTTTTATTTTACTGACCAGCAAAAATATTGTGTATATAAAACTAACAATGACAGAGTTTGTTCAAACTCCTCAAGCCATTCCTTTAGTAACTGGATTAAAGGCTACTATTTCATATAAAGGAATCTTATTAATAGAAAAGTAGCAAATACATTTCACTTCTTCATTTACAAGCCTTGACATCTGAGAAGGCTGTACCTTATCTATTTCTGCTTGTTTCTTTCAGTACAAATATTTTCTAGTTTTAGATATGTCATTGATGTGATGTAATGTCAAGAAGACTGTTTTTGACAAGCATGTCAAAAATGCTCTTTATGATAAGTGTGTGTATGGGATGAAATATAGTGGTTGATAAGAGTCTGAATTTCATTTTTAGCCTTTCTGGTATTACTCTATTCAACCTGAGATTAACTGCCAAATTAGATCTTTTCAAAGTGGGGGACATTTGTGAGCATAAGTACAATTCCCAAGTTCTAAACTGGCATGTGACAGCGAGATTAAAATCTGAGCTCGTGATTCAACTCAGTGGAAAGAAGTGGGACCTGCTGAAGGGCAATTAATCAGATCCTTTTAGGATGAGACAAACTGTCATGGGAGCTGAGAATGGCTGGCACACACCAGTGTGAAGGTGAGCATCATGCATTTGTGGCTCCACAGGATTTCTTACCCACTGTGGGTCTCAGCAGAGCTTTAGGCAGTATCTACTCAGCCACATGGAAAATGATTCCTCTGAAAATTCAGCCTTTATATTTAAAAAAAAAAAAAGAAAGAAAAAAAAAAGCTGCTGCTCCTACAAAAAGTCATACATAAACTGTTTTTTATTACAGCCTTGTTGGGCCTTAATTTCTCTCTCTATGAAATTAAAGGGTTTTTGAGGTCTGTATGTTTTAAGTACTAACAAACGTTTTTTTGCTGGACAATGCAGGAAGCAAAATCCTGTTTTCTGAACATCTAACCAGTCTTGCTACATACAATCTGTGGAATTTAACAATTTTCCTTGCTTCAAGTGTTGATCCCTTCCATTTACCTGACTGACCTTTCATTTACCTGACTACACACCTCAGTGTGCTTGCTCTGTGGGAAAATTGGTAAATTGGTCAACTATGAAAAGAGAGTAATTTGATTTACCTGAAATGTGCAACAGTGTAATAAAAAATGCATTACTTCTGTCCAACTGGATAAGCCTCAAATGGTACTGAAATTATGGAGAAGATTATTCTGGGAGTTATTGAAAAACACCTAAAAGGCAATGCAATTATTTGTCACAACCAACCCGGGTTCGAAAGGGGAAAATCTTGCTTAACAAACTGAATCTCGTTTTGAGACAAGACTAGCCACCTAGTTGACCAAGGTGACCAGTTGTTGTAATCTTTTTGGATTCAGCAAATCTTTCAGTACTGTTTCTCACAGTCTCCTCTGGACAAAGTGCCCAGCATACAACAAGACAACGGCATGATGTGATGGGTGAGCAGCAGGCTGATGGGTCAGGCACAAAGGGTTGCAATAAATGGGGTTACATCAGGCTGGTGGCCAGTCACCAGTTTGGTCATGTAGTGCTAGTTTTCTTCAGTGTTTTCATCAGTGACTCCATAAAGGACTATCCTAAGTAAGTCTGTTGACAGTGCTGAATTGGGAGAACCAATTGACTCCCTCAAGCGCAGAGAGGTCTTGCAGAGATCTTGGCAAATCAGAGGGCTGGGTAATCACCAACCACATGAAGTTTAAGAAGAGCCATGTTGGGTTTTGCAAATGTGTTGGGGGAACCTTGGATACACGTACAGACTGGGGAGCGGGAGCAGCCCCAAGGAAGGGATCTGGGGGTTGTGGACAACGGCAAGTTGAACATGAACCAGCAGTGTCCCCTGGCAGCCACAGGGACCTACTGCCCCTGGGGGGCACCAGGCCCAGCGCTGCAACATGGCCAGGGAGGGGCTGTCCCCTCTGCTCTGCGCTGTGCGGCCTCACCTCCAGCACTGGGTGCAGTCTGGGTGCCACAGTGTAAGGACATAAAGCTGTTAGAGAGCATCCAAAGGAGGGCCGCAAAGATGGAGAAGGGTCGATACAGAGAGGGAATGGCATGGAGCTGTGCCAGGGGAGGGTCAGGGGGTGAGGGAAAAGCTTTGCCCCAGAGGCGGTGGGCATGGCACAGGCCACCCAGGGCAGTGGGCACAGCCCCAGTGCTGTAGTGCAGAGAGATATGTACTGCTAATTCATGTAAAATACAAAATTAATACATTAGAAAGAATTGCTAATAAATAAGAAATAAAATACCATGGTTTTATCCTGACTCTAGTGACTTAAGAATGCTGATCTCTTCTGTTTTAGAAGAGCAAACATAGAGCTTTCAAATGTGTTCTTTATTTGTGTGAGAAGAACAGATACCAAGATCTGTTATAATACTTGACCTTGTCTAATCAGGATGCCACTGGACCAAGGCTGTAATGTTTGACTCTAGACCACATTTGGGAAGTTGCAGAGGTAGGAATAAAGTCCAGGCAGTAATAAGTACATAAAAACAAGAATCCAAACATTAACTTCTTTAGTTGCTTGCCTGGGCTTAAATCTGGAAGTCTCTGTAGGAAAATTAGGTTGACTGATTTTTCTTTTTGTTGTTTCTTGTTTTTCCCTCTAATATTATTTATGGGCTTTTTTTTTTTTTTTTCTTTATGCCTTTTCTTTCCAGAGTTAAATCTAGATATCATCTTTGTTTTGAACAATGCAACTGCGAATTGAAATGTTGCTTGCCTTTGAAGATCATAAAGGGTTTAACACCCCTTCAAGGGCAAACTTCCCAAAGTAGGTGGCAACAATAATATCAGAATGACTGAGAATGCTGAATAAGTTGTGGCATAAAAATTACAAGCACTAATCTGTGCACTGCAATATTTTTTTTTTGTCTTTTTCTTTTTTCCTTAAAGCTTTATTATTGCCTTATCTGTCCTAGGTTATTTCCTGTTCCTTAATGCATCTGAGAGCCCTGTCATCCTGAGTCCCTGGCTGAGAAGCAGCAGTGACCAATGCGTAGTTCAAGTGGCTGTTTATAAGTTTTTCCAGCAGAGTGGAGAATATATTGTTCGGATCCTTCCTATTGACGAAAGCAGCAGTGAAATTTTGACAGAGCAGAATCCAGAAAAACATGGGTAAGTCTCATTGTCTCAATTGACTCACAGCGTGATTGAGAAGAGACGTACAACTGTGTAGTGATAAAGCCACAAAACGCTCACTACACATCTATTAAGGAGAGCAGGGCACCACAACGAGTAGATACTGTGTGGGTCTAAGTCACTGTAGAAACAAGAGTTGCTTATTTAATTATGCAAAGCATCAGTAAACTCCTGGATCCACGTAACGAGTCTCTGTTGGCATAATCTTTATTCTCAGTGCTTGCAAGTAATAATTTGATCTGATTTCTTTTTACTTCTCATTTACCCAAGTGTGCTGTTAGGCCTAGAATATTAGTCTTAGCAATTTTATGCATCTGTGTGAATTTTAAGTTTTACCTTGCGTTTGTTTTTTTTAAATGGCACCTCTTGTGAGCAAAGCAGTTCAGAGCTACTGCCAGCAGAGGAAAGCTTTTCATCTTTCAAGGGTACAACTGTTTGAAATGTTTTATTATCTTTGTGCAATTAAGATCAATTGTTGATGATGTCTTAATATGTCAGACTTTATATTCATCCTTTTAGATTTTAGTTAGCAGAAGCTGTAGCTGAACATATAACATATTTTTAAACACCAGAGTAGTGGAATAATTTAGAATTGAATTTGGATTTATATGAGATTAATGTTGTCCTTGTTGTATACAGATTTTTTTGTTGTTGCAATAGAACGTATGTTAAGAAGCATAATTTTTACTAAGCATCCCAAATGTTTTTTAGCTTTGATGTGATAAATTAGAGAGTTCGAGTAGCAAATCCTGCTAGCTTGTGCTTGAAACAAGATGTGATTATCTGATTACTGTCTACAGCAAATTCTGTATATTCCAGTAGCAAAAGAAGAATGTGCAGTAAAAAACCTGACAGAAGATAACCTAAGTCATAGAAACAGTTTGAATAGCAGTAATTTTCATATAACACATGGCCTATAAAAGTGAGGAGGAGAGCTTGTGTGTGGATCTAAATTGTACTTAGTTCCAGCAATATCATCCAAATTGTAAATTACTGTTGACGTCTGGGGAAAGGTAATTAGGGAAACTGCAGCAGCTGTCTTTTTCCTTAGCTCTTTGAAAATGCTGTGCTGTATGTCACAGCTAATAAACGTACTTTGTGCAAAGTTCCTCCTGCATTGGCAGCGGCGCTGCTCCTTGGCATTTGCAGGGGTACTGCTGTGTGTAAAGTGCTTTGCTGCGCTGCACCGAGGAACTCTAGCTCACATCTGCGGGCAGGCAGAGCCCACCAGGAGCACAGGCAAGTGCCAAATGTGAGGAGCCCTAAAGGGAAGAGAAAGATCACTTTAACTACGATAACAAATGCATACCTTTGCCATCTGCTGCAGACAATACAGGCTATTCAGCTGCGCATTGCAGATGGCGGGCAGAGACTGTCACCACAGCAAAAGGAGTGTGCTTTTAAAGACGGTGGTCTTGCTGATGGCTTTGCTGTCGAAAACCTTTAGAGAAGTACAGTTTGTTCCACAGCAGCATTTTCAGGGCACATAGAGTGGTATTGCTGTAGGGTAGGATTTGCCCGTGGCTTTCACCGTGCTGCACAGCTGATTCATTGGTACTCTGGTGCTATAAAACTTTGCTAGTGGAGCAACTGGCCATTTCATTTTTTCCTCTCCACCCTTGTCTCCTCACCGCAAGAATAATAGCTCTTCTCCTGCTCAGCAAAGCAGAAAGGCTCTGCTACTGTGCTCACGTAAAGGTCACATAATGATAGTTAAGTATCTGCCCATCAGACTGCAGCCACAGATTATAGGCTAACATTGTTAGCAGTTGCCCTTAACCTTAATTCTAGAATTGGTAAGTGCTCCTATGCCCTCTATTTGGAGTGAGAATAGTTGACTATCTGTGATAAAAAGAAGCATTCAAATCTCACTTCTGTAAAAACGTTTTCTTTAGGTAGGAAGCAAGAGCAAGTGATCAGAAGTTAATAATAATTCAACAAAGTTCTTAAATAAACTAGCAGTCCTGTAGCGCGTATTCCTTTTAATAGTTTAATTTGTGTTGGAAATTGCAAAAAAAAAATATCATATTATCTTGTAATATATTCTTTGACTACTCTATCAGAACTTTTTAAATGCTCAGAATGGAAGATAGCTGGTTTCCTCAGTGATGATCTTGTGCTATAAATGGAAACAGCTTGGAGTTTTACAGGTGACACTTCTTTGCTTCAATGCACTTTACGAACTGTTTTGCAAGTAAGAGATGGAAAGTATTTGCAGTTCAGGGTAACCCGTATCAGCAGTTGTGACTCTATGCCACTGCTCAAAATAAGGCTGATAGGAGAAAAAGAATGCTTTATTGAAACAAATGCACTTCAACAATGCAGTGTATTAATTCCAGGGTGGATTTTCTAATGTCTTGAACTATACCAGGTGTCAGTACCATTTTTTCCTTCTTTTTTTTTTCTCTTCTAAACTCCAAAAACTGAAGTAAATGCATTAATATCTTACAAGGTGTTCACAGTTCACATACATTCACAAGAGAAAATGTAGATGCTGCCAGGTAATACTATTTCATTTGGTATGAAAGCAACCAAGCAAAGGTTTTGGTTGGCAGCATGTGAAAGTAATTTTAAGTAAAATATGTGTACAGCAATGAAATTTTATTAGCAACAGTATAGCACCAAATATTTATTTGTTACCAGGATTCAATCATGCTGTGCTTGTGAGCAAAGGACATGTTTTCATTTGGGTGAATACTCAGCATACATTAAGAGTCCAAGGCAGAGCTAGTAATGTTCTGTTTGTTCCTATGGTCTCATTCAGCTTAGAAAAATAGTGGCCTGGACCCATGGACTAGAGAAGTAATAATTCCATAGTAAAGCCTAGGCCTTACAGAAATTGTTATTTAGAAGGTCTATAATTGCTTTGTTTTCTTACTTGACATATTTCATTGCCTCTGATATATTCTGCATATAGAAAGAAAGGTATATTTCTGCATATAGGAAGAAAACTGGGTAATTTAAGACATGTTACATAGCAGTAAGATAGGGCAGATGGAGCAGACACCAGGAACAATATGCCAGAAGTGATAACTGCAAATGGTTCCTGACTGATGGAATACCAGAGTCTGGCAAGGGGATTCTTGGTTTGTATTACACAGAAACTTTGCCAAATAGAATAATAACTTCTCTGCATATTTGTAACAATCATTACCACTCAAAAGATAATTATCTCTGTTTATCAGATCAGCAGAATAATGTAGCTTTTTTATTTTTGTTTTTCTTTAAAGATAAAAAAAAATAACATTTTACTCTGAATTTAATCTTACTGGTTTTGGAATACCTTTGGATGGACCTTTGCTAAGCAGTCTGCAGGACTGCTCTGTGAGGAACAACGTATTGCTATATTCAGTTAGATTTGTTGCATGGTAGAGTTTCTAGATGATCTGACTTGATATGGTTAGTCTCTTCTGCCTTCCTAAAAGTTCTGTTGTCTTTCATAAGCCGCCTGCAAATGATTGAGGGAGAGAATCCATTCAGTGCTATCAATTCTTTCTAATGGCAAAAAAGTTGTTATAGTTTCTGCCATGGAGCACAGCACTTTCTGATTTATCCCAAGGGTCACTAGATGCAGGTATGCTCTTTTGCTATTTTCCTGTTCCACATTCATTTCTTGTTGCTATTTAATGGATTGCATTTTTGTCTTACTGTAGTTGAGGAGACAGAAGGTGTGTGTATGTATCATATTGGTTATTTAGGAAAGCAGAGTTAATATAGCAATTTAAATGTTGACCAGGAGCTCCTTGGTGCTTGTCAGGCTGTTGCTGTGGCCACTGATCTCATTTCACCTGTTAATTATTTTTCCCATCTGTTAAATCTGTAATTATGTATCTATAATTATGAAGTTACTGCGATTGTAAATGTACTTAATGGAGTGGTGAAAACACAGAAGAAATCTTTTCAACAAGGTCAGAGTTTGTAACACAGGAGTGATTTTTATTTATTTTGACCTGTTTATTTCAGATAAGCTAGAGCTGGGCAGGTTACAAAAATAGCATCATACGTTTTAATTACCATTGTTATTTTACATCTCTACTGCACTCTTAGTGGTAAACTGAAAGAAGCAATTATATTACATACTGTACATCAAAAAGAACTTCTTAGTAAGCACATAGCAGATGATGACATAACTTCAATTTGGTCTTTTATTACGGAAAATTATTACTAATTCCATAAGCATGTTTTTGCCCCAAATACTAGATCACACACAGATCTTGATACTGTTCCCATGAAGGTAATCTAGGCCTCCCTGCAAAATGGAAAGTGAAGATCCTCAGATCAGCTTTCTGATTAGGAATACCAGGATGTTACACTTGTTGGAATGTTAACTTTTTGAATTGAGTTGAGGTGGGCTAGATAGTTACATGGGCCTCATAGTACAGACCCATGTTGGAGCAGTTCTTAAAGAGCTGCAGCCTGTGGGACACCTACGAGGGATCAGTTCAGGGAGAGCATTCTGTGGGAGAGTCCTTGCTCTGGAGCAGGAAAAGGGAGTGACCATGATGGAATGGCAGAGATGGAGATTTAGGGACTGAGCATGACCTTCATTCCCCTGCTCCAACATGGAGGGAGTAGGTAGGAAGGGGTGGGAGGGAGGAGATAAAAGAGGATGGATGAAGGGTGAAGGTGTTTTAGTTTGCTTTTAGTTTTTCATTTCTCTAGTCCACTAGTAATAGGCAATAAATTATACTGATCTCCCCGAGCTGTGCGTTTTGTCCGTGACAGTAAATGGTAAATGATCTCCCTATCCTTATCTCAACTCTTGAGCCCTTTTCTATTGTATTTGCTGTCCTGCTTTTCCTTCGTGGAAGTGGAATGAGAGAGCAGTTCAGGTGCAGTGTAACTGTCCATCAGGGTGAAATCACAGCAGTACTGAACTATATGTCTTTTGACTTAAGGAGTCTTATGGAAGCTATCTGTGATTTTTGAGCTGAGTAGGATCTCTAGACTAGTCTAGAGCCTTAACCATTTTTAAAACTCATCTGAAGACTTTTTTGTAAATACACGAAGTAAAAGATGTCTCTGAAATAAAGTCTGAAATCTGAACATGCACACATGAACAAGGAAGCTGCAAAATACTGTTTGTCCATACAGACAGTACTGTAGTAGGTATGTATATATTTCTGCACAGAGAACTTTTCACAAAGAAAGAGCATCTAGTTTTGAAGGTTACTACAAATCATGGTAGGCTATTCCCTTTCTGGCATATACAACTTCACTCAGGATTGATTGCATGGATAGATGTCAAGAAAAATAAATGAAGGATTCGCTATCATCTGTCACATTTGACCTTGGATCTTGAAGTCTGAAGGTTATTCTCCTGTACTAGAGTTGTTCTTTCTCTTGTTCTCTTATTCTTTTTGTCTTTTTTTTTTTTTTTTTCTCCTCATAGTTTCTTTTGCTAGTCTGTCTCACAAATCCATGGGCTTAGTAGAAGTAATTTACTTTCTTGGAACCCTTTAACCTTAAAAGTGCCTTTCTCAAGTTAGTGGCATGATGAATTTGCTTTTTTTCTGTTATTATTATTATTTTCTCCCTGAAAACACTTTACTAACTTATGGAGGGGGAAAAAAAAAAAAAAAAAAAAAAAGAAGATTGACATTATTTTGCAGATGTCTGTACTAAAATATAAGAAGACCAAAGACCAAAATATTTATGTCTGAGGTACTTCATATAAGCACTGAAAGTCCTGATTTAGAATTCTCTGAGAGAAAAATGTGCTGTGAATTTTCTGAGACGTATTTGGATGCCTAAAATTGAGTTTAAATCATCCAGCCTAAACTACTCATTTTGAAGTCCAGTTAATACAGAAAATAATCTGGATGTATGGATTCATTAGAAACTTAGCTCTCCAACAGTAGTGCCAGGCACCACTAATCCTCACTTTAGAATCAACTATTTTAGACAGAAAATGAGTCCTTAAGCTTCTCCCATGCTGTTATCCACTAGCCAACTGTTGATCCATTTCAGTCTGGCAAATTGAACGCAAAAAAATGATTACATTTGTGTCACTTCCCTTTCCTTTTTCAAAAGGCTTGAATACTTGTATTCTTGAGTACTTGATAACTTCAGTGTATCAGTCCTTTTCACAATAATTGCTTGTTTTTGGAAACATGTTTTTCTTCTCTGCCTGATAAAAACTTGATTCTTTCAGTATCTCAACCGTAGGTCTGAAGAAAGCTTTAACTCTGTTGATTGTGGCACCTTGAGGAGTTAAATCGAAGTTTATTTTCAATGGATGAGAAGATTCAAATTCAAAGCCCTTCAGAAAATTTAAGGTGAAATGAAACCCTTCAGAGTTTTATGAAACATAAGAAACCTGACCTACAATTGTCTTCAGGTGTACAAAGATTGTTTTCTCATTCCACTTGAGCACTAGATTATCTAGATTAAGTTGTCATTTTAGCACTGGAGGTAGGCAAATGCCTCTACATTTCTCACATAACTTAGTGATTTTGCTGCTGAGAAACTGCTATGTAATTTCTTGAGGGAAACTTTGTTCCCATTTGTAGATTTTGTGCAGCGTTATTGAGCTTTCGAATGTGCCTTATTTTTGCATTTCAACTCAAGTACACCAAAGCAGTAACACTTAAAACTGCTCCAGACGGATTTACGGTGTCGTCAATTGAGATTGGACTGTACCAGTTTGCTGTCAGACATATATATGGAAGTAAACCATCATAAAGAATGATATATTAATATTGCCAGAAACTAAATTTGGAATGCCATTCATTTTTGTGGTATATCATATAGTGAAGTGACAGGATTATATGACCTCTCGTGCCAACCAAAATGAACCAAAGTAAGTTCAAAAATGATTAATTATTTTTTTAGCTGTTCATTACAGTCTCAATAAAGCTGATCAGAAATCAGTTTGGGGCAGTTACAGCACCTGTTAGTGAGCTTACCTGGTTTCTGGAAGGTGCTTCTGTGCTTGAAGCCCTAGAGGTTATCACATCAGACCCCATAGGAAAGATGCCAACTTGGTCATGGTAACAAATCTGGAACATCCTTGAAAGTGGCTGTTTTGGGTGTTTGTCCTTTTGAACCCAAATAAGCTTTAATAACATTTATTTCATATACGGCTGAAACATCTTCTTCAAGCCAATCTGAGCAATGTAATCACTCTATACTATCCAGGGCATAAAAATCTGTCTTCATAAACTTTTATGTTATGTCCTTCAGAACTACTTGCAGGTTCCTCTTTGCTGGTTATCTCAATTTCCAAGTCTTTCTTATTTTTTTTTCTTTTTTACTCTTTCTTTCCCTCATTCCTTTGTTTCCCCTGATTTATACATCTCCTGTTTTCCTCTCTTCCCAAGGTTTCTACTTCAATTTTTAAAAGCCATTCTGAGCTAATCTTTACAGCCCCGTATTGCCACTAGCCCATTTTGTACTTCATATCTGTGTAGACAGGCCAGGATGAATTTCAATTTCCTAAAACCTGCACAAACATCAACCACACACACCACCCAAGCTTCCTTTCCCCAAGCGTGCTTGTATACTCGCTTCAGTTTGTCCTGATGTCTTGTCTTCTTCTGTTTTAAGTGTCCCTCCTGCAGAGTGCAGAATGGTAAGGAATTTCTTGGAATTTACATAGCACAGGAACCCTGAGTATGCTTTCCTCACAGTTACAACACTTCCAACACTTGTTTCTGGAGACTAGGCACCGTGCCTCATGAATATTGCCAGCCTTGTTTCTAGTTATTTTTCTGCTTCCCTCTAGCCAAGTTCTCTGTCATTCTGCTCTTGGCAAACTTTTATAGCCTGCAGCATAATTGCTTTCTCAATCTCCTACTTATTTTTGAACTTAAAAATAAATAAATAAATTTCTAGCTCTGTGAAACCTTCTGCAGCTGTCCCACCATGCACTGTGGCTTGTTGCCGTGTGCAATTTCCTAGGAGCTTTCCTTGCTAATTCTTAAGAATCTAATTCTTAAGAATCTCCTTCTTATCTGAAGCAAATATAACATATTAACTGCTTTACACATTTTTCAAGGTGCTGTAAGGAAGGGGGATGTAAGAAAGAAGGGGACATTCTTTAGCAGGGTCTGTTTTGATAGGACAAGAAGAAATAGTTTCAAACTAATGAAGGGAAGATTTAGATTGGATATAAGGAAGAATATTTTTACAGTAAGGGTGGTGAGGCACAGGCACAGGTTGCCCAGAGTGGTGGTGGATTCCCCATCCTTGGGGACATCCAAGGTCAGGCTGGACGGGGTTCTGAGCACTGGATGTAGCTGCAGGTGTCCCAGTCCATTGCGGGAGAGTTATACTAGATGACCTTTAAAGGTTCTTTCCAACTCAAACAATTCTATGATTCTATGCCCCCCTTCAAATTCAGAGAGCCGATTAACCAGATGCTTGCAAAATTTAAAATCGTAAATTTGATCTGTTGACTAAGAAGAATACTCATGTGATTGATTCTGCATTATAATCCAGGTTCTCAGGTAGTACTCTTAAATTATCTCAGTTTTTCTTCATTACTTGCATGATGAGATTTGAGTCCAGTAGGGTGACCTCACTCCCTTGCTTTAAAGAACATCTGCATTGATGCCTAACCAAAAATGTTGCCAATTATTCCCATGTGCTTGTAAAGCAGATGTTTTCCATTCAAGAAAGAAGAGCAAGAGCACTGATAAATTTGGAGACCAACTTAGTTTACTTCTGAATGTATTACATGACTTGCTCTGAAAGTAACACCTCCTATTTATTTCCATGGAAACTACAGCAGATAAAAAGAGCACAATAACATTATTTGGTAGACAAATTCTCAGCTACCAAATGCTATTTTTCAACATAGTTGCCACCATTAGCTGTGCATTTTGTCCGGCAATGGACAAGAGTCTGCATGCTGTGCTCATCCAAATCTGAGCCAGTTTTGGAGCAGCCCTCATAAAAAGAAATCATAGATTTATTCAATAGAAATTGTAGGAGTTCCCCAACTGAAAAAATGAAGAAAAAAAAAAAAGGCTACAAATAACAGTTTAGTTTCTGATCCTTACTGCAGTGGTGAAGGAGGAAACTTGGAGTTCTTTTCAGTGATCTGGGAACGTGTGTACAAGGCCTTCCTTCTGCTGGAATAGAGTGATGGCAGTTGTATTTGATACCAGTGTGAAACAATTTGCAGAGTTTTTAGTTTAAAATTCATGTACTGTATTTGATGATTATCTTTACTAATGCCTGAATGCATTTCCCAGTCATTTTTTCCTATCAAGTAGCTACTTTTGTTTTCTCATTTCTCTGGCACAATTCTGGTACAGTACAAATGATTTCTCTAATAAAGTGCTGAGGGCTCTGTCGTACCAGCAGTAACAAACTGTAAGTGTCAGTGATTAGTATGGCAAAAAAATGGTTTGGGTTTGACATCAACACCAAAGGCACAGTTTCAGAGAAGACTGTCAGATGCTTTGCACACTGCTATTTTACAGCAGACTTCTTGTGTTCTCTACTATGGCAGAAGGTTTTTCCACAACCTGTGGTGTATAACATTTGTTCTTAAAATGAATCTATATAGCAAAGTTGGAATTACTTGTCTCCTCACTACCTTTTTGCAGGAATTGTACTCATCTGGTTTTCTTTGTGAGCATTGAGTTCTCTGAGTCACTGAGTACAGTTGCCAGCTCTTTGTAAAAGTCAGCCAATAACCTCATGACATTTGTTGTCTCCTATATCAGGTTGACTAAATATGATTTTCAACTGGAAATAGCAGCAGTGAAGTTTGTTTACTGAATATAATTGGAGCCTTTTCTGATCATCCCCAGCTTGGTGTGCCATTCGTGCTGATGGACTGAGGCCACAAAGATGCATAATAGAGTTCCTTTTGACAAGACAAAACTATTCTAATCTGGGACTTGAACCAACAGCACCATCTGCCATCCTTGATGAACTTTGCGTAAGGATAAAACGGCAGAAATTAAGCACAAGGCTAAGTCTTTTGTGAGGCAATGAAGAATTTATGATTTCGCTTCATCTAGCAAGGAATGTGAGCAATAGAATCATTAAGTAGAGCAAATGAGACAAATTTAGCTGTCCTTCATATTCAGATCAGTGACCAGTTTTTACATTTCCTTTACAGTAGAATAAAATTAGACCGAGGGGAAGATTTTATCAAAATATTTATATCAAAATACTTTATTAGAAAGAAACGAAATGCTTTGATTTTATTCAGCATAAGAAAAATGCAAAACATAGAGAAAATGTTATCCTCAGCAATGTCCTTGCTCAGATATGTTAAGATAACTTCAATTAGAAGATCCAGGCTTTCCAACTCCTCAGTAGATCTCATTCTCTCTCTCCCTTTTCATCCTCACTCCTTGCCTGTAGCTTGTTCTCTTTGATTCAGATATTCTTCTTCTTAAAATACTCCAGGACCAAAGGCTGGGGTCTGTACAAAGCAACCTGTGTGTGTGCTGAGGTCTGGTAGTGCTTGCTGCAGTCCAGTGTGAGCTTCGGGCACTTTCTCTTGTGTAGAACCCAGCTGCCACTTATGTAGGAAAATCTTTGCCAAGTGTGTACAAACATCAGCTTGTTAGAGCCTTGCAAACTGGCCTCATTGAGGTGAATGCTCTCAGGAAGAGCCTCAAAAGTGAAGCAAGTGATGCTGCAGCTGTCCTACAGCAGCTTTCATGGAGCGATCTCGAGGACTCTTAAAGCATTAAGACATGGCTGAAGTAGGTAGTACTATACTGATGTACACAACTGAGCATTAAAGAGATATCTTAGCATATCATTAGAGTTTGTATTCAGCAGAAGTGCAGCAGAGTGGCACTTTATTTACGTTGTTATTTGTACTAAAAGAGTGCAGGCTTTAGTGGAGAGGTGAAATGTTGAAGTCTGGATTTTCAGAGCCAAGGGAATTTATTTCAGCAGAGAGAGTGAAGTGTATCCCCTTCACCTCAAGTGAGTGGCCTAGCTTTGTTTGTTGAGAAGGCATTCATCCCTAGAATTTCAGCATATGTGCAAAATCCAAATGCTGTACTTGTTGCATTTTAGGAGCACTTGCAGGGGCACTGTAAAGACTGTAATTACACGCAGGTTAGGAAAGCTGTAAGTCTGCATCCAGTCCTAGATTCTTTGCCTCATCATAAGCACTGCATGGCAGACGCATTTCCACCCCGCAGGGGACAGGCATTGTACTCGTTCAGTGTTCTTTTCCCTGTGCCCTCCCAACATTTCTTGTCACATTAATTTTCCCCACTCCTAAGACACTGATGTCTTTTTCTAACTCAATCATGAAAAAAAAAAAAAGAAAAACAACTTCTTTTTCAAATTAATCACTACTCAATCTCAATTTCATTTGCCTTTGATGCCTGGTTTTAATTGCATTACAGTAGAAAGCTTCAATGAGCAGAGAAATTAAAATTGCAAAAATCCTGATTCTTTTTTTTTTTTTTTTTTTTTTTTGTTATTTGCCTCTGTAGTCAACTCTCTCTCTCTTAAAAATGTCGTATTAGTTTTCCTTTCCTGACAGAGTCACAGGCTTAACTGCAATCATTAGACTATGCTTCAGCTTCAGAACATGAGAAAGGTGCTGCAAGCCGTGAAACAAACTCTGCCTTTCATTTGAAGCTAGACTTTATTTCAGGAACAAACAGCCATTTGGAAAGTAACCCCAAGTATGTAATAGAGTCTCAGGGATGTTAAGAAGGGGGCAAAACTCAAAATGAAGCACATCATATCCAATTGAAACGCCACAACTGCACAGTTTCTTTTACCCAGAAATTGTCTTCTGTGAAATCAGATTTTTTCATGGGAAAAGTTTAACTTTGATCAATTGTTTTGCCTTAGGACAAGCTGGATGAAGTAGTGGTTTCTTGAGCCAGCCCCAACCAAACACTTTTCAGCTATCTCTTCAGCATTACAGTGGGTGTCCTTTTGCTGCCTGGGTTCACGTGCAGCAGTGTTTCTGCATCCTTTTCCACAGGGATGTGCATGGTGCCTGTGGTCAAGACTGCACGTCTCCTCCAGCCAGGATGTGGCCATGGAAGCTGTGTAAGTGCGTGAGCACTGGTGGGAAACTGAGTATATGAAGAATAAAGGCACTGCGTGAGTTGCTGTGCTGTACAGCACTACGGCGTCACAAGAGTGCATTGTAATGATGAACTGAGTCTGGGAGAAACGCTGCAGGTCAGCTCAGGAAAGTGAAGTAAAACATGCTGATAAGTGAATCTGAGTGTTTTGCTTTAAAATTGCAGGAACAAACGTCAAATTCATTATTGAAGATTTTTTTTTTTTTTTGATACTTCATTAGTATCCAACTGAGGAACATTTTCCCTCTGATTTTTAGATAAAATACATCAGAAATATCACTATTTCTCTAAGATGGGAATTCTGATTTGTTCTTATAAGCTGTGGTAATTACTTTGATTAAAGTTCAGATGAGACATTGGGAGTTATCACATCTTTACTATCCTGAGAACTGTATTGGGATCCCTAATATTCGTAATTACACGGATCTTGCTCTTCTTAAAGAAAAGCACACAGCAAGGGCTGAATCTAAAGTCATTACTTTATAACCATACAGCGTGTGTGTGTCAGGAGGCCAACCAGAACAGTTCAGTAGGGACTGAGACAATTTTCATTTCCAAAACTGTAAGGCTGAATAATTTCAGCATGCCCTATTTGCTTCTACCGTCTTTAACCTCTTGTGATGAGAACTGTGGCAGTGCTCAGACTTCAAAATAACGTTGCTTTGTGAAGAAAAACCACTCTGTTGTAGGACAACTTTACTAATAATTTAGACAAAAAGAAATTGCCTATCAAATTGCTAGATTGCAAATCTTACATTTGTTGCTATTTACCAACTTGTTCTGTTTCAAGGGATGATGTGACAGCATTTTAACTTTGCTGATGTTTTCTTAATGACTTCTGCTAGTAGTCTGCTGTAATAATTTATGCCTTGATTGTGTTCAGTTATCTTCTGACTGATAACACAGTTCATTTTACAAACAGCATCCATTGTAATGTAGCTGCTTGGTGCTGGCACAGCAAGCCGCAGTAATAACTTCAGCGGGTTAATGTCATCCTTTACTCTGCTGTTGCTCAATTATAGATCAGAAAGTATTGTATTTTGTGTTCATTGCCTGTGACAGCCCTAGGTTACCTACTGGAAGTGATGTGTACTATTTTTTCTCAGTGTTTATGTGAAAAATGGATTTGATACCTTTTTATCCACTCAGAAGTATTTCAGATGTTCTCTCAGGAAGTTCAGAATATCCTTGAGGGACAAAGACATACACCATTCTAACAGTCTTTGATACTGTTATACTTTCCATCAGAATAGTTATTCTGAGTTCAGGATTCACAGATTGTCTTTGTAAATAGGAAAAGTCACTGACAGGAATTTGTTGTTCACAACTTGCTTGGCCCAGATACTTCTCCAGTCTTTGCTCTGTACCACCCTGAGTACTTTCTGGGATGTGCTTGATCCTTTTCTGTGTTTGACATTCCTACTTCCATTCCTCTTAGAGTTTCCTTCACAAGTGTGTTACACTCTATGCAGGAACTGGCCTTTTCTCTCTCATTCCTTAGATAATTATTACTATGTTGTGTCATAATCACTCCCCTCCTTCTCTCTTGTCTCAGATTTGGTTTTATTTGGTGTGAGAGGCCTGTGATGCACTGTTCAATGCTTATGTATCTAGACAGAGAGACAGAGAGACATATATATGCTTTACTTTCTGTTCCAACAGTCTGGTACTACACCTTCTCATATCCTTCATCCTGAAGAGTGACGTTGCTGATCCTTATTCCCTTTTGAAAAAGCTATCAGTGTTACACAGGTCTCATCCATCTGCTTGGGAATGCAACTCTAAAATTATTTTTAATGTTGTAAAAGAATCATAAGCTCAATATGCTTTCAGCCACAGAAGTAGAAAGAAGGGAGGGTGTGTTCCTCCAGCTCATTAATCAAAATGAGAAATAAAAACAGCTTCCTAGTCATTTACTATTTGCTCCAAAGTAAATCTATCTAAATATTAGTGCACTGATGATAATAAAAAGGGGAGGGAGAAAGAGAGGCAGCAAAAAAGCCTTGCCATTAGCTTGTCACGCTCTGTAGCAAGGTACATGAGAGACCAAAGATATATGTACTATGGCATTTCTGTAATGAAAACTTGAGCAATAAAAGTGGTTTCTGCTATGTTCTGGAAAAAGGAACTCTCAGAGGAAACACATTAACAGTATTTCACATTACAAATTATTATTGCATATTCAGCTATTGTTTCAAATGAGAATTGTGTGTACTGCAGGGTGAGAAAAGAAAGATATAGTTAGTATTTCTTCAGTAAGCATAATTAAGATTTTATGCATCTGGCCGTATCAGTTCTACACTATAAATTTAAGTTAATACTTTCACAGAATGATGAATTGGTTGAGCCTAGGATACTTGATGGGCTTACACATGTACTTCAGATTATAGTTATAATGGCTGAATACGTCTCTTCTCTTTCACTCATCCTAAATGGAAGACGGTATTCCAGTGTGAAAACAAGACTTACTGGATGTATATGTTAAGTAACGATCTTCCCTGTGGTATGAATTTACAGACTTCATGTTGTAGATGTTGTATATTATTGAACAATACTATATATGCTGAAAATGCAGTGCAAACTGCATTTTTCCCACTGTGACCAAAGAATTTTGAATGAGTTAAATCCTTTATAAGGACATTACCTTCTTGTATTTCGTTTCGACTTCCTTTCTCCATCCACGAGGTATGTATGCATGGAAAGCTGATTATTTTCATTACCTTCTTACACTGTAATTAATTTTTTACCTTACCCAAGAGGTCTCTGTTATCTTCAGAGCTATTTGGAAGAAAGCTTACAATATAATTGGAGAGTTTCTGTATTAATATGCTGATAGTGGGAAGTTATTGTGTTGCTAGAATGCTGATTTTTTCCTTACTCCTTTTTCCTCTGTCCTAGAAGAAGCATCCATACTTCATGCCTTCATCCACCATCCTCACATGACTGGAGAATTGGCTCCTCCAGTTGTCTTTATGAGCTTCTTTATTGCCTCTGGAAATGGCCTTCCAACACTTATTTCTGAACTGTGTTTAGCGGGCATTGACCAATTACCTCAATTTGCATTTTCTGATTAGACAAGGATCAGTGAATAAAATTACTGATTTTTTTTGTTTGTTTTTACTTGTGCTTTTGAATTTGTCTTCAAGTATGTATGAAAGGAAGAGAGAGCAGTGATTTTCTTAGTGCATTAATTTCTGGGTGTATAAATGGAAAAATTTTGGAGGCAACCAGAAGACGTTCCGAAAGTGGCACGCCACTGAAATTCATGGTTCTTTGCCACTCTAAGCTGCAGAGTAACAGAGCTAAGGAACAGCTATTTCCAAGTTCAACAATAGCCTATATAAAGAGGCAGGAAGAACAAGATGGTGTTTTAAGATTCTTCAGTTTAGCAGACTGTCAGGTTGGCCTGAAGTTTAGGTGGGGTCAAAGAAACATCTTAACAGTGACTAACCAGTCAGTATGAACTGACAGAAAGCAGAATGACATTAGCAGAAATGAAGAGGTGTGGTTATAATTACCGATTTCTGAGCACACCCCAGTGTCTTGCCCTATTCACCCTTGTTGTGCCTGGCAGAATGGGATTCTAGACATGTAGGTGCTTTAGAAAAGGCTCCAAAGCAGCATTGCTTTAAGCTTGCCACTTATGTACCGCTTGCATTTGTGCCTTGATGATGGTGCATCAAACATGAGGATATCTAATTCTTATCAACAACAGCTTTCATTCATTTATATTTACATTAAACTTATGTTAACAGTATCATTAACATCTTAGTGATCTTACAACATAGCCTTATTACTATATTCTCAAAATGCTTCTTGTTGTTGGAGGTTTTCCAAGCACTTCATTACTAGCCAGAAATCATTCCGGAAAACCACTGAAACACTCTATTCAATGAAAGGAGTTAATTTTCCTTTTTCTTCCACTGAGACTGCAAGCCACAGTGGCATCCCAAGAAATCCTGACTGAACTCAAAATGGCAGTTATGTGGTGAGTTTTTGTTTCTGTTTTTTTCCCACCTTCACAGCTGCCTGATGGAGGATCTGAACCACTCAATTTATTTCAGACCCACATGCTGGGAGGGTACAACCCCCAAAATTTTGGAGGAATGAGTGTGAGTGAAGCACTGTTCCAGAATAAGTTGATCAACTGTTGATTTGCCATGAGGTTGCTCATTCAAGGGAGGTTAATCTGGAGCTCCAGTGTGGTTGAGCATATCTTAGCACTGTATTGAAGACTGAATGACTTAATTTATTTATGAAGTAGTGTAGCTAACCAGTCTATATTGCAAGTACAGTGTATTATAAAGGTGAATATCTGTGTCTCACTGAAACTAGAACTTACTAGAAATTAATAGCTTGACTCAGTATATACCTCAGGGAAAGTTTTTGCATGATCTCCTTTATTTCTTTTGATATGACTAATATTTTGAAGTCAGGATTTTCCTGTGGTGCTAATCACCCCAAAACAGATCGAGTGGACTTTTTGTGAATGCTGCTTTTTCTTTTAAAATTTCTCTTCTCTGATCATTTGTAGCAAAACATATGTTTATAATTGTATGCACAGGAAACGCACATGGAGCAGGTACAATCTGAATCAAAGCAAACTTCTCTTAAAAGATAGTCACTGAAAACATACTTTCAGCTTTGCTCCATTGTCAATAACTTGTCAAGCAATGTGTATAAAACACTTTAAGAGTGGCGACTGGAAGAGTGATATCAAGTGTTGTACATAGAAAAGGTAAATAGAGCATGAGATTTTCAGTGTCCCAAAACAGGCATCCTGATGATGATGGTCTTCTTCAGGGTAGCATCAAGTCTTTTCACTGCCCACTTCTAGCTCTTTTGATTGTGAATATGTCCATAGAGGTTAACAGTCTTTCATGCAAATCTTAAGGCATCAACCAGGAGTGCAGCCATGTTCGATGCATTTCACTTTTCTGGTATGTTTTGAAATACATGGAATTAGAGAATGCATCTATGGAGTATTTTTATGTCTTTCTGTTTTAATGTGTACAGCATGTGGCAGACAAGCTTGGTGAAAGAAAGGCACTGAAACATCTCAACAGAATGTCACCCCCTGGTTGTTTGGTTTGGTTTGATTTTTCTGTTGTTGCAGTTCTTTGTTTTTTAAGCAATACGGGAAACTGAGCCCAGATCTCCCTGCCAGTTTTATCTTCAAAACAACATTCCAGAAAGTAAATTTTAATATGTGAATTCCAAGCAGCAACAGTGAGACAAGTAAATTGTAGATATAATGCTGATTTTCAGCTACTGCCAATGCTGGCTGCTAGCAAGTTTTCCCTGGGGGAGATGGTGTAAGATGTTCATTAAGACGGAAAGACAAAGTAGAGGAAAAAAGAACTGATACTGATGCATGACAGAGTTTAGCTATGTACAAATTAATGCTTGCACTCCAGCAAAAAATCTGGAATAAAAAATCCAGGTAAAAATCTGTAGGACTTTATCAAATATTAAGCTTTTTTATGGTGACTCTTCTGCTACACTACAGATAACAGATCAGAAGTTCAGCAATGTCAAGGGGCTGTTCACAACTCTGTATTCAGAGCACAGCAGTCCTGTAGCTGATCCTGTGTGGTGTTACGAGACTTCTTCATTCTTGGGCTGCTGTCCTTCTGAACTCTTGTAGAATTTTGCTGAACTTGGAAGAAGTTTGGTCACCGCTTTGTTTATACTGCTTTTTTTTTTTTTTCTCTGTGAGTGCATTTTTCCATCATACAGCTGTAATTGGGATCTCAACCTTCAGCTCTCTAAGTAATAAAAGCAAATTCTGTAATTAGAAGTTTTATGGCTTTGGATTGATAAAATAGACCAACAGATGAAATCACTTCATTGTCCAGGATAATCTGTTGCACAGAGCAGGTATGATATCTTGAAGTATTTTCTAGAGTTCAGTGGGAAATAAAAGCAAACATATTTGTCTGAAACCTGCCCTAAATATGAATATTGGGCAAAGTCTGACATTTCTAGGGATTCAAAAACATCTGATTTCAGAGAAAGTATAGTATTACCCCACCACTGATGTCAGAGGTATTTTGGACCTTCAGTTGGACTAGAAGAATCCAAATACACATCTATGACAATTCTGTATTCTGCAAATTTATGACTACTGGAATAGCACCCAAACCTGAGAAATTCTTCCTTTAACGACTATACAGTTTGTGATCAATTTCCCTTCCACAAACTATTGGTGGTGGTGGTGCACATTTGTCAACCTTAAATGGCAACTTAAAGAGGTTGCCAGCTCTAGTCAGCATAGTGGCATGGGTAGAATGATTTTTATTAGTTGAAAACTTGACCTGCTGGGATCTCCTTTTCCTAGCGTTATTTTAAAGTTTGTTGTTACCTTTCATGACAGTAGGTTCTGTTGTCTTCATTTGCTGTCATAATTTTCCAGCACAGGGAAGAACAGGTCAGACTTGGAATACTGGCTAGACCTGTGTCCCTGTTGGTTATTCCCTTTGTATTCCTTTTCTTTCTCTTAGCACAATGAAGTTTCTTTTGCCCTTAAACTAAAAAAACAAAACAAAACAAAAGAAAAAAAAACGAACAAACAAAAAAACCCAACAACGTGGAATTAATAGCAATTCTAAAAGATTTACCAGTAGTTTTTGTCGTTATGAAGACCTTAAGGGTAAGCCAGATCTCTGCACATTATGACAGTGACATTCCTATCTCTTGGAAATTGGTGGTGTACATACCAGGGCAATCCAGGTTTCCCACTTCTGGGAAAGTAGGCAGTACCAGTGGTGCAGAGCTACAGTTAGATGCAAAGAATTAAAATTTTAAAGTTCTCTCATCGATCCCTTTAGCTCTTTCTCAGATACTTCCTATTACCACCTTTCTAGTTCAGCATGATACTTAGTCATAAGTTGAATCTTCAAGATCAGAATGCCAATAATGAAAACTTCCACGTCCTTAAGTTGAATATAGGTTGTTCAAATCTGGAATGGTCTGTGGGAATTCAGTCATCCGTTGCTCCCAACTGAGTTGTTGGAGATATGTCCACCTGTAAACTGCTAAATTGTGCATCTCTTCTTTCCACTAGTTCATTTTCAGTTTTGTACATACAGCATTCACAGCTCTTACATAGCATTCAAACAGAAATGCATACAGCAATTTTGGAGGGCATATATCTTTCTGCATTACTTTCTGCAAGCTGCCAAACTCTTATGATGAATCCAGGCACACAGTTGGTAGGATTGTGTTGATATGCAATATGATTTGCCTTCTTTTCCCATGTGGACTTGGACTGAAAATGGTGGACCAAACATGAGAATTGGCCCAAAAGCTAACTGAAAGCTAAGATTTGGCAGTGAAACTTACGAGGAACAGAGGCTAGATCAGATCTTTCTTGGACTAATGCTGAGTTTTCAGGAGTGGAATAGGGATTTCAGAAAACTATGCACTAAATTAGTACTGGATTATCAGCTTTTCTGCATCTTAGATTTTATCCTAGTTTTTTATCCTAGTGTTTTCTACAGCTGGAAACTGCCCTAAGCTTAGAAAAAAATAAGGTCACATCTTAGGAAAGTTTTTGTTTCTCAGTAATTTGTTTTTGTTTGTTTTTGTTTGTTTTTGTTTGTTTTTGTTTTACCTTGCACTGTTTTTACTTTGTAAAAGAGCCAACACCTTTCAAAGAGTTACTCACGTATTTGCTTATTAGGTCCTTCTCTTCTGTCCTGGTGCACACAGTAGATCCATTCCCCTCCCCATGAGTACCAGCCTTGGGATACTGTTCTGTGCACCTCTTAGCTAGGATTTATCTACTCTATTGGTGCTTGAGATGAGGTATCGATCCCTCTTTCTGCTAACAGAAATCCCACTCTGAGATGAAGAAGATTTTTGAGATAAAGTATAACTGAGATAGCTGTATTTCTATTAAAACTTTTCTTTTGTTGCATTTTCACTTTCAGACAAGAAGTATTTAGCCAGGAAATTCCACTAAGTGTCATCTTAATAAATTCTTTTTAAAAAGATATTAACATTAGATGCTAGTACAAATTTTTAATCTTTTTCTGACATGGCAGTTTTGATACCGTGTTTTATAACTGACAGGTTGTCATTTATATTATTTCAGTCCCAGATGCTTATGTTGGGAAGTACGAATAATGGTTGCTGCTTTGGTAGAAGGCTTTAAGTTATGACAACTGTTAGAGCTGTGCTGGTTTTATGAGTGAGTAAACAGCTGTACAAGTGAGTTAACAACTTAATCTGCTCCCTTTCTCCCAGTGTGACTCACTAAAGCATTTCAGTACGCACTGCTGTTACAACTCTCTTCCCCATTGCTTCATGATTGACGTTAGTCTGTTTGAACCTTCCACAAATGCATCATCCTCTACACAGCTGACAAACCAAGAGTCTTCAGCCCCTCCTCACAGGACATGCCTTCAGCCCTGTTGCCAGCTTTGTTGCCCTCCTCTGGATGCTTTCAAGGGCTTTAACATCCTTTTTGTATTGTGCAGCAGAAAATCACCTCTTTCGACCAGCTGGCTCTGCTGTACTTAATGCACCCCAAAATGCTGCCTCACACTGAGCTGCTGTCACGAGCACCTGCAGGTCCCTTCCTGCTGAGCTACTCCCCAGCCACTCATCTTCCAGTCTGTGCCTGTCTGGCATTTACTCCATCCCAGTTGCAGGGCCCAGCATTTCTCTTTGTAGAACTTCATGCCATTGCTGATCACCCCGTGCTCCAATCTGTCTGGATCTAGAAAAAAAGAAAAAGGCAAAAGATGTTTTTATTGTTTTAGTCTTCACAGCCCGCTCACAGATCTCTGAGCACATCAGTACAGCTTGAAAAGGTGAAGCGTGGGCAATATCCAGGGGGCAACAAGACAGGAACTGCTTATAGAAGGTGAATGTATTCAGCCCTGTGGAACTAGATATGCCCAAGGGTTCTAAAAGAGTAAGCCAGGGTGTTCATGAGGCTAATGTTGAATTTCTGTGAGAATATTTAGTGATAGGAAAGGAAAGAGAAAAATTCCTGATGGTTGAGAGTGCTAGAGCATGGTTTTGGTAAGGCAAGAGCATGGAGGGACTGAAGAACTCATCAAGCTCATTCCCATCCCTGGAAAGGGGCTGATGCAGTATACTGGAGTCTATTGGACCAGATGGCTTCCAACCAACACATTTATGATACTGCTGTCTGAAAATTGAATCCAGATCTTTGATTCTCATCTTTTCATTTCAGCTGAAGTTGTTTTGTTTGCTCAGCTGTGTTCTATTCATGATAAGCCTCAAACTGTTGTTTGCAGTCACATTTCCTGTGAACTTACAGAAGATTTAGGTCATGTCTGAAGCTACGTGTTGCAATTTTGGGTAGTTGGTATTTGGTTTTTATTATCCATAGCAAATCGATATTTAAACTTGAATTTCTGTCTTTTTATGATATTATTGAGTCAGGTTCTTCCAGTACTTGAGAAAAGAATAAGTGCAGGGAATTTCAACTGGTATCTTGTGAAGGTCAGGAAGGATTGATCTCTTCTCAGTGTATCATCCTGTAACAACAGGATTGGTATTGTTTTTTGGTGTTCTTTTTTTTTCCTTTAAAAATCTTATCACTACTATTGTGTAGTGGCTGTAAGCTAGAGGCAGACTTCAGAACTAGTGAAATCAATGGTCTGGTACATTTGATACACAGGTAGAAAAACAGACACTAAGCTTCCAGAGCCCAGTGTAAGCTTATTTTCTCCTACTTAAGGTATAAAAATATATCTCAGGTTACAAATTTATTATTGCAAGTTTTAATGTATCTATAAATGCTAGCAGTTCTGAAACTGGGAAAGACTTCTCAGCTTAGGAAGGAGACTTTTGTATTTGGGTGAGTTTGGTTTGGTTTTTTTTTTGTTGTTTGTTTGTTTTGTTTGGTTTTTTTTTACATTGATTATATATTTGATACCAAAGTTTATTATATTTTCAGGAGAACATAATTAACAATTGTAGAGGAACTGTTAGTTACAGCCTGAACTGATGATTGAGCACCTGGTGAAGGGGTGTGCCTGGCCCAGGGAGCACAGGAACATTGTTTGCACCTGTGCTCAACAACTGACCCAAAGGTCAGCCTGCGCTCATATAAGGGCAGCCACTGAAGGGATTGCATCATTGTGGACCTAGGTTGCTTCTTGAGAAGGAGTGCTGTGTGTTCAGAGAGCCCTTCCAGCAGTTTGGTGAGTTCAACTCTTCTTTCTGTTTATGACTATTGGCTTACTTGCAGAAATGTTGTCTGGTATCACCGTGGACCTGTCAGAAGCAATTTTACTTCTTTGTGAGCATAACAACAATAACTTGTGTCTTCCTAATCCAGTGAATAAGTTTGAGAGATGATATCTGTGATATGACAGTATTCTCAGTGATGTGAAGCCCATGTAATGGTGATAAAGAGCATATTTCCCATGCAAGTGCGTTTCCATAGACGCTAAGCTCTTGTGTGGCAGTCTTATGCTCTGGCTTTGTAGGACCTTTTCTTACCTGACTCTTTTACTGTGGTATGGAAAGCAAGGGGGTGCTGTGAGGCCAGGAATCCTTTCATTTCTGATAGAGCTAACTATTTATGCCTGTATGTGAAATGGAAGTAATACTGCGTACAAGCAACGACTATACAGATGATATAGTATATCCAGGAGTTTGGCTGTTGTAATTATTATACTAGAGTAGGAAAAAAGGACACTCTC
Source organism: Lagopus muta (assembly GCF_023343835.1). Lineage (NCBI taxonomy): Eukaryota > Metazoa > Chordata > Aves > Galliformes > Phasianidae > Lagopus > Lagopus muta. The sequence continues at coordinate 100,618,631 of NC_064434.1, forward strand.
CCTATCCTGGGCTCACATGGTAAACTCCAGTGGAGTGGATCTCCAGAAGAGATCCATCCCCTGGCATTCAGCTCTTACGTGGGTCTAGGAGAGGTGCAGCCAGGCTCCACCCCTTCCAGCAGCACAGCTGAATTGTCTTCACCTGTGCTCCCATGGCTGACTCAGTGCTCGCCTCAGGTGATCAATCAGAGGTTCAGGCTGTGATTCAGCAGCCCCATACATACTGTCTTGCTGAGATTTGCTGCCAAAATTGGTGTGAAGTCTGATTTTTCATTCTTAAACTTCATGCATTCTGTGCCTTATTGTGGATCAAGGGAAGGCAATGATGTTGCCTTCTACCAGGATATAAACATGCTTGTAAATGTTCAATATCATCAAGATATAGTTCAGAAGATGATATGGGGAAAAGTGGCTTACTCTTTCCAAATGTTGGTCTCCAGAAGGGGATGATTTCCAAATACAGTTCCTGCTCCCCTGGCTGCTAACCCTCAAATGAACATGAGGAGGTTGCCCGGGTACATTGCTTGCACCTGTGCACCCTGGATTAGCTATACCTTCTCACCTGGTTCTCAGTTGCTGGTTCAGGCCATGACCTAGCAATCCCCATAAACTTACTGAGTGTCTTTCTGGTCTCCTGCTTTAATATAGTACTCAATACAAACCGAGCAGACAAAGTCTAGGTTCTTGTGCTGGCAGCATCTGCTATTGCATGTCAGTGCTGACTCTGCTCTGGGCCAAGAGGCTTCAGACTAATTTGGGTCTGCACATCATACAGTATGGGGGCTGAGTCTCTTCATTAAATCCAGCTGAGGGGACAGAACTTTGCAGCAAGGGCTTGCAAGGTGTGGAAATCAGTACATGCTGTGGCAGCATCACGGAATAGATGAAACTGTTATGCTTCGATCTGTGTCTGAACATGTAGGTGTGTTTGTTATGTGAGATGGCAATGCAGGGTCTGTGCCACCTCTCGGCTGGGAATCATACAAACTTACTTTAGAAACAGGTATGCTGCAGGAGGGAAGAGGAACTCTTTCTCTGCCTTCTGTACAGCTCCATTGAGAGTGTGTCTGGTTTTGGAGGGGGGAAAAAAACACAAACCAACCACAAGACACCTACAGAAGCTCCTAGCTATTGCTGATTAGTTTCAATGGGATACCTCTGTTACTGGGTCTGCATTTGTGCTCCTTTCCATGCTTGTAATTGTAACAAGAGGTGTAATTGTAACAAGAGGATGCATACATAGTAGAAAGTAACCACTGGGTTAGCTTGTTACGGAGGAGAGAGAATCAGTGTTGTGTTTTATCAAATCTTCAACAGCTTCCTCTGCGGGGGTAAACGTTCTTTCTGTTCCTGGAATCCTGGTACTCTTCATCTGGCATGATCCTGTGGGGTGTAATTGAATTGAGAATCATATGGTGTGGATTGTGATTGCAAAATCATACCTGAAGAAAATTGCCTGACAAACAGCCATCTGAAGGGAGAAGTTCATAGGGGATAAATACTTTCTTTAAAAGTAACTAAGAGCTGGTGGAGACAGGAAACTTCTCAGTCCATCACTGCATCAGGTGTTGTAGGGTTGTAACGAACTCACAGGAGATGGCACGACAGCATTTTGAAGATGCAGAGATGATGTGTAGCTGTGTACGGAAAAAAATGTCCGTCAATAGTTGCTCACTTTTACATACTCGAGTTTGCCATGCTTATAGCTCATAGGGTCTGTTTTGAATACAAGTGAGACTTCCACATTTGAGATGCTGGCTGAAATCTGTACTGGGATCAAGAGAAATATTTTCTCCGTACAACAGGAAATGGTTTGTACTTTAATACTGACACAGTTGCTTTTACCTTTCTGAAGGAAGACCAAATGCATTAAGTTATTGACAAAGCAGTGTTCTTGTCCTTTAACTGTGAAGTTGACTGCTCCTTGTGGACTGCAGCTGAACATGGTGTTCAAGCATTGTATCAGATGTCATTGCCACCATGCAGCATGCTGCTGTGTCTCTGCTGCTGTAGACACATCATTGAATCCAGGAAGACCTTATGAGCAGCTCTAACAAAGTCTGCTTCATTCCTGTGTTCAGCGGTGCACAAATGGGTGAACATGCCTTTAAACTTGTTTAAACAGTTGGACTTCCAGATCTTAATCCCAAATGTCTGGCATTCTGCTGAGGAGTTCCTTAATACAGTGCCATGGCTTGTAGGTGTCATGACAATATAAATACTAAGGATTAAGTAATAATTTAAATGTTTCAGAGATTAGCTAGAGGCTTGCAGTCATTTTGTGGGCTGCGTAAGGACTTTTAATGACAATTCTCATTTTGTTTCCTAGCTGCATGTTCATTTCTGTGGTTCTTATTTGAGGAGAAGTTGAAAAAGTTACTTTTACCAGGGAGAGGCAGCTGCTGGTTAAACTGAATTGACTTGTTTTGTGTCAGCAACTCAGGAAAGTAAAGTTAGCTTCATTTTCTTAATCTTTGCTCTTTGCATTGTTTACTATTTGCAGCTGTACTATGTTCTACATTTCTTATAATTAACTTTGGCTTTAAAAAAACTTTTGGGAAAAGAAAATCAATATAAATAAATATTATTCCAATTGGGGACATGTATTCATGAAACACATCGCTGATATACTTGTAAGTTTTTGCTTATTGATTTTAATATGGTGTTTGGCTACACCATCAGCAAAATGTTTGCTTTTTATTCTGTGATGTCTTCTGTCTCATAATGCAGTTTCAAGCTTTAATGTCCTAGTGCACTAAAAATGTACTGACTCTTGTTGCAAACAAAAGAGTAATTTAAAACTACCAGGAAGAGCCTGACTTTCTGTCCATTCAAGTAATCATTGAAACAGAATGCTTTTTACCTAAATACCAAACAGTATAGAGCTGATAAGCATGTAAGCCAATTTCTGCAAATACCAGAAGCCAAGCAATGGGAATTACATGAGTCTTGATGCACGTGAATGAATGCACTAGAGTTGATGGTAGACTTTTATTTTTTTCATCTAGCAAAACTGGTTCTCTTTTCATAACTCTCTGCTTAGCTTTGTCTGTGTTTTCCTCGATTTCAGCGGCAACTTCCTTCTGAAATTCTGAAGGGAGTGATAAGGTCACCAAATCTTGGACCCAGCCACTTTCAAACATGACTAAATCAGAATATTGAATCCCTCGTTATTTTCTTTTAATGAGCCAAACCTGCACACTCAGTGTGTACTTCTGAAACTCCATGATTGCTTTTCAGCTTGCATTCAGATCCAATTGCTCATCAATTGAATATATCTACATCTAAAGCTGAACTGAAACAAGTATCAAGTTTATCCAATTAACCATCAGCATCATTCTTTTCAGACTTGCTAAAATCCCCTGACTGCATTCAGTATAAAACAGTGGTCTTTATGGTTTAGGTACATACCACGGTAGGGCAGAGGAGAAGTGAATACAGCTTCCCCTGGTCCTGAGCTTTGGTGTGCTCAAAGTGATGGCTCTTGACCTGTCTGTCGTCAGCTTAACAGTAACATAGGCAGTATTTCATGTTTTTCCCATGCTTTCCTGCTGTAACCCCATCCTGTTAGCGTGGGGCTCTTTCCTTGGGTCTTTCCTACTGCATTCAATTCTGTTATCTGTATGGACTGTATGCATCCCAGGCGCTACAGTGAAATTGGTACCTAATTTGGATTGTTGCTTCAATAGTTTTTCTGCACTGCTTTCTTACAGTCATGAGTGCCAAGCAGCTTCTCAAAAAAAACTGCCAAAAATGCTTTTTTAAATAAATGTTTTCTGTGTAGGGGGGATGATGTGAATGAAGTCATGCAAATGTGAACAAAACGCTTAGCCTGGAGGGCAGGACTGAAAACTGCTGTGATCTGTGCTAACCTGCAAGCTTGACAGAGAAAAATAATTCCTTCATGCTTTCTCACTAAATATTTGTTGCCTATACTCATTTTTTTTACCTGTATCCTATTAATTTAAAAAAAAAAAACAAAAAAAAAAAACCAAACAGTTTTCCAGAAAAATGACACTGACAGCAAAAAACTGTTGAGGCAGTGGCAATGTCGTCATCTCCATCATCAACTAAAAGAGGGAACCTAGTCAGAACAAAGCCCTATGATGTCCTTTTCTTGCCATTTTGCTGTGACTGTTGAGCACATAGTAGACTTCTCTAGAACGTGTAGGTTATAGGGACTGCCTAGAAGAAAGTACCTGTAATCTGCAAATGAAAGGCTCTGGTTCATTGTAATTCCTATAAGAAGTAATTTATCCAAAATAAAAAGTGCAAGGAGGAATTTTAGCCATCCTCATTTTTTTTTTTTTTTTTCCCCACCAACATCTGAAGACAGCAAAAAGGCCTGAGAAATATGTAAACTAATTTCTAATTAAACTAGTTCCATATACAAAGGTTTCCTGGTGCTGTAACTTTAAGTTACAACATGCATTTAATTGTCACTGAGGCAAAAATGTCTTTCAGAGTGCTGTGGTTGTCCACATACACAAACTAATATGCTTTACTGAACAAGACCAAAGTTTAATAAGACTGCAACAGCAGTAATTTTAATGGCTCCGCAGAGATTACAAAGTAAACATTTCAGAATCTCGTCTATAGGAAATGCATTATCGTGTTTTTGGTCAAGCCTAATTTATTGTCAACAAATTTTATTAAAGAGACAGAAATTTAGGAGCATTCCTGCTGGGTGTTATGTATTCATTATGCATCTTCTGCTCCCAGTAATGCTGATGTAAATGGGAGATAGTCATTTCCTACCATATTCAGGTGTGTAATACTCTCATGAGAGTAACATGTACTTCTTTAATTCTGCATAAATACTCTATTTGAAAGTAGCCAACATCTTCAGTGTAATTTCTCTTGCCTTGAAAAGCAAACACTACAGGTGTGATCATGTAAAGCTGTGAAGTAGCAGTTATTATTTGATCTATTGTTGTGGCTGCTGTGAAGCAGCTGTGGCTGCTTTTGAAATCAGTTGAATTTATTTCTGTATGTGGTTCTTAATAAAGACGTTAAAATGTTTTCAGAGAAGGCATCTAAGGTGATTCAGGAACTTCATAGCAGGCTTTGGGTTTAGTTTTGAATCTAATGTCAAAATCTAGATCTGGATCTAGTTAGAAGTTGGCCTCCTGCTCTATATGTCTGGATTTTGTCCTTCTGCAAAGTGACCTACCAAGCCTTATTGGCAGAAGTTGTGCCTGGTGTGCACCAAATACAGCATTTTGAAGTATCTTAGTACTGTCTTTAAATGACTGGTGAATTTCTTGGGGATCATCACTATATTCCACGTGTTGTATTTCTTACTTAATGCTTTCAATTTAAATGAGGGAGAGATCTCTGAGAATCTCTCAGACTGTATATCAGAACAGTTCTCTGAGAGAACTGATATATAGCTGCTGATGAAGTTGCTAACTTATCGTAGTGTTTTAATCCTGTCTGTTTGCTGGGATGATGGGAGACGTTACCATACATGAATGGCAGCTGTGACCTGTGGCTGGTGCAGAGGGCCAGATGGCATCTGATCAAATGTGAATGTTAAGAAACATCAGTGCAAGTTAAAGCCTGTACACTGGTACAAGTTCAGGACTTGTGAATAACCTCTTCCAAGAGGAAGTGAAGTTTTATTTTGGGATATGCTGTTCCTTTTGTGACCAGAAAGTGAAGAACTCTGAGCTAGGATTCAGAACAGCCTCTCTCTCAAAAAAAAAATAATCCATCTCCATTTTGCAAACTGAGGTACTTGAAAAGGGTATCACACTTTTCGGAAATCTTTGCCTTAAACCCAAAACTACGATGTATTTTAATCTACCGATGTTGTAGTGAATGTTTTGGAGGTCAAGCCAATCTGGGGGAAGTTTTGTGCTGTGCAAAATTTGTTTTCAGAAGTGTTTTCTCAGACTCTGTGGAAGTTGACCACAAGTTCATCTCTCACTGTTCTTTGGAAATGATTAGTAAAGAACAGGCTACATCAAGTAGTGAGGGTTTCCTCTGTCTCTGCTTCCTACTGAAAGTTTGTGGAGCTACTGTGGTGCTACCTGTTGCTTCAAAAGAAAAGCAGTTGGAACTCCTTTTTACAGCGTTTGTCGTTCAAATTAATACCAGACTTATTCAGATAAAGAACCCCAGAGAACTCCCACCTGATAGCTGGGCTCTCTCTTTGTTTCTTTATGTTTATTGACATGGAACAGGGAGTTAAACTTCAGCATCTTGAAACGTAGTGAACTGTGGTAAGTACACAGTCACCTTTTCTTCCTGAGAGAAAGAAAACAGCAACAAAACCTTCAGGCACCTGTCCTGACAATAAATAATGGGGATTGGACTCAATGATCTCTGGAGGTCCCTTCCAACCCCTACAATTCTGTGAAATAGATGATAAAATCCTGGCTCTAAACTGAGGATTATTTACAAATCTGCAGAACAGCTTAGTAAAGTGTTTACTTATGTTTATGTCCATATTGTAAATTCTAAAAGGGTGAATTTGCCAGCTCTTACATCAGTTGATCATCATCAAAGAGTGGTGCTGGATGCGATGATCCTTATTGGGTCCCCTCCAACTTGGAATGTTCTGTCATTGTATGATCAGTTATGGAAAATTATCCATAGAGCTTTGATTGTGACTTTTTAATTTTCTATTTTTTTGTGTATATAAATTTCCTCTTGTACCAGGAGGGACACAAGTGCACACATAGACAAGCAAAAGTATGATGTGTGTATAAATTTTGTTTGTTTGTTTCTATGAAATACTCAGGCTTATGTGAAGTGCCAATACATCAAAAAAGTATGGAAAAAGTATGATGCTTTTTGTTCCCAAGTACTCTAGATGTCTGTTTAATAATAACATATGCAATTAACTGAAGTCTCCCTAAGATTGTACTGCTGTGCCCGACTTCTGCCTGTCTCAGTGAATTTTGAGATTAATTCCCCCATTTTACACCATGGTTATTAGAACCTCTGTGTGGCTGGTAATGTTACTGGCCTATTGAAAACAGATAAATGTTAACCTTGAGAATGCAGTTAATGAACTGGTCAGGCAAAAACTAAGCCTCCAGTTTTTCATTCCATTTCTGCGGTGACATTTAATTTGAAACGTGTCTTGCACGTTTCATTCTCTGATTATCTGTACCAGGTATTTACCCCTCCCTTAAATAGATGTGGTTAGATCTGAAGTTCTCTTTGTGCTTTGGCCTGTTGTGAGGGGATCCAAGTGCATCTAATTTGCTGATTTTAGGCTGTTCTTGCCACTAGGTTGCAAGGTGCAACTCTCTTTATATTCGATGCTCTACTAAATAGAGGGGATTTTGTAGCCCAGTGCCTACCCTACAGAGTAAGCGCCATCTCTTCAAAGCCCTCAAAGCAAGGGTGTAATACACAGGACACCACTGATGTTTTGAGAGCTCCTGTTTTAACTGATCTTGAAAAGAGAGTGTCTAATGCACACCAAAATAGCCTGCAGGCAGGGCTTCAGAAAGAGGCTATCCTTTAGAAAGTAAAATGTTTTTTCACCAAGGAATGAAGTCCTGCAAGCTTTTTCAGGCTTTCTTGCATCTGTGGCTTATAAAAACAGCAGATACATGACTGTTTTGCCTGCTTACAACTCGCAGCCCTCCTGATATGCAGCTGCCCTGCCTTTCTGGGTTATGTCACAGTGCAGGCATCACCTCCTGATGGCTCAGTTCTGTTTGACAGCAGTCAGATTTGGTTCTTGAGATCTGAGGGATTCCCTTGCCTTGAACTTCTAAATACCTTAGCATACAGAGGAACAAAAAGCCTTTTAAAATTCATCTGCTGAAAGAGATAACTGTGATGATTTCCTGTTAATCCATTTTTTTTTTTTTTTTTTTTTTTTAAGGAAGACACATTCTACAGAACTAAATTTTTTTTTTTTTAGAGCTGCCTAGAAACTTTTTGTATTGCAAACTTCTGTGAAATACTTGGTTTGACAGGAAGAAAATAGAGAATTTGCAAAAGCTTTCAAAAATATTACATACTTTTTCAATAGCTGTAGTTTGTGTTCAGGCTAAGGCAGTTCTTCATCTTTCCATCTTTTGTAGCTCTGAGCATTTGGAGTTATGAAGTGATAAAATTATATAAACATGCCTGGCAGATAAAGGACTGAGTAGATATGTGGAAGTAATGAGGTATCTAGTCTTGCTTTTTGAACAGATGGCTCTGGTACCAGTGGTGATGGGGATAAGGAGACACAGTGAGTAATTATTGAATCAGTGTTACTGAGAAGAAAGTGATGCAAGATACAGGACTGAAAGAACATTAGGTAGGCAGTGGACATACTTACATGAGTTTTAAAGAGTGAGTGAGGAGAAATGCTAGCCAAGGTTGAAAAAGACCTCCAAGATCATCCAGTCCAAATGTTCACCTATGACCAGCATTTCCCCACTAAACCACGTCCCTCAGTACAACATCTAAATGTTTCTTGAGTGCCTCCAAGTCAGTCACTGCAACACCTCCCTGAACAGCCCATTACAGCACCTGCCTACTCTTCTGGAGAAGAAGCTTTTCCAAACGTTCAACCTGAATCTCCTCTGGTGTGGCTTGAGGCCATTCCTTCTCATCTTATCATTGTTACCCAGGTGAAGAGGCCAACCCTCACCTTGCTGCAACCCCTCTTCAGGCTGTTGTAGAGAGCAATAAGCTCTCCCCGGAACCTCTTCTCCAGTCTAAACAAGGCAGCCTCATCAGAGCTGAGTACAGAGGGATGATAACCTCCCTACTCCTGCTGGCAACGCTATTTCTGATACAAGCCAGGATGCAATTGGTCCTTTTGGCCACCTGGGCACACTGCTGGCTCATGTTCATCCAGGTGTCAACCAACACTACTACATCCATTTCTTCTGCACAGTCTTCCAGCCACTCTGCCCCAGGCCTGTAGCTTTGCCTGGAGTTGTTGTGACCAGAGTGCAGGACCCAGAAATCAGTCTTGTTGAACTTCATCCCACTGGCCTGGTTATTATTGGTTATATATTGGTTACTTCTATAACATCTTTCCTGTGAATTTATTATGTCTATTGTTTTCAGATGTTCTACAGTAAAGGAACAGTAATTTTACTTTGCCAGCACACATCTTAAAATGAACTGATATTTTACATTGAGCATGGTGATCTTTTAATAATGTGGTCTCTTGCTGGTGGGAGGCTTGCCCTGCTGCACATGCTGGAGGTATCCCTGGGAATCAGGACGTTCTGTGTCAGTCAGGGTGGAGAAAAGAGTATTTTCAGAGGTTTGGTTTAGAGGCTTTTTTTTTCCTCATGTGTATTGTGTATTTGATTTTTGCCTTTCAAGTATTTCAAGTATATTGTAGCAAAACTAGAGTTCCTAAGCCTGTTAAAATACCAGGACTTGCATATTTCAAATCCCTTGGGCTCAGTCAGTTGGTTACTTCTGGTTCTTCCTTAGCACAGCTGAGGCAGCACAGGGGTACTACTTCAGTTTTCAGAAACCAAAATGTAAAGCTGTTTTTATCTAGCTTAAGGTGGCAATATGCAAAAGTTAGCTGCTATTTTGACCAAAGCCACCATGAACCTTCACAACCTGTAATGCGGTCTTACTCTCCAAATCTTGTAATTAAAAATCAAATTGCAGTCTATTCATTTTTTCTGAGTATTAAGCTCTGACATTGTTGTGAATCTCTGACATCCTGCTTACTGTACTCCTACATATATGTACACATTCACAGAATATTACTGAAGGATAAAATCGAGTGTTCAGAATATGAAATGCTGAAATGTTTTCCTGCCCAATCTTAATTCTACCTCTTATAATTATATTCATTATGATACAGTCTTTAATTATGTAAATCACAGTATTTTTAGTACAAGATACGTACTTGATAAAGCACTGAATATAGATGATTCTCACATAATGAGTAGCTATGCAATCTTTTTTCTTTTCATTGTTCAGCCAATGCCTCTGTGGTTTATTTACTGAAGTTATTTAAGCCACACTCAGAAGACAAATTTGTTCATTTTCTTACCATCTTTTTCTTATCATACTCATGACTGGAATTTAAAATACTTCTGATACTGATTTGTTTTCACATCAAGCCTGCTCAGGTTGGGAGATTAACTTTATTATGGGCTTATTATTAAAGTCAGGTTATAAAACCTGTGCGTGTTGCACTTTTCCATTGGTGAGCTGAGGGGGAAAAAAAAGGGTTTGAAAGTACTCACTGGTTTTTAAAAGCCCAATTTGAGAAATGTATGACCAGACTTTCATTACATGACACAATATTCTAACATTATCTTCCACGTATTTCAATGGGGCAGTGGAAATCTATTTGGAGAGGCAATCTTTCTGAGCAGTTTCAAGCTTCCTACTATAAAAAAAAAAAAAAAAAAAAAAAAAAAAACCAATAAAAATAATTACTCTGGGAAATATTGTTTTAGTGGTTGGTAAACCTGCCTGTGGCAGGGCGGCTTGAACATAGGTGGTCTTTGAAGTCCCTTCCAACTGAAGCCATTCTATGGTGCAGTATGTTTTTGTGCCTGCCCTTTTAGGCATACCTCACCTAATTTGGCTGGAGTTCCAAGACTCTTTGGCTGATGCAGCTGTTCACCTTGAGCAAAACTGAGGCTTGATGGGAATCTATCCCCAAGATGACCCAAAATTGAAATTCAAGTTTATGAAACTAATTAGGAAATAAAGTCAATTTGGTATCTCAGTGCATAGCTATTATAAACCTTTTAATAATAGTTGCTGATCAATACAGCCTTACAGAAGTGTAGCATATCATTCTCTTTCTCACCTCTTATCCGATGGCTTTTATCATTCCACAACTTCATTTTGTTGCCTCAGTTTTGTGTGTGAGTGTGAGTGAGTGCTGGTTTGAAACAGGTCAGCATTCCTTGAAAAGGGATTAATTCTTTGAAAAATGTTGCCTGACATTTTAGAGTTCATGTGAACTCTGTGGATGGGGCTTGAGGAGGGGCTAATAACCTCCTGCACCTTTTATCTTTCTGCTTTTATTTGTTAATGTACTGATTGAGAGCATATCTATGACCTGTCCATCGTTTTGACGTTATAATTCACATTTTGATTTCTTGAAAAAGTTTTTTTGAAACGGTAGAACGGCGCTTTTCCTGTGTGATCTTATCTTTAATTTCTCACCTAAGTTTTTTTTATTTTATTTTTAAATGGCAGAAAGTACCAACCGTGTGTTAATAACTTGAATTCTGCCTACATAGTGTGTCTGAGTTGCTAAATCACGCTATGTTTTTAAGTGCAGCCATTCTGTTATTGCTATGTACCTTTTTAAACAGGTCTAAACCCGGGTTGAAGCCATCAAGTTTATTAATCCATTCCTTATGGTAGCTAGAATAAAAGCAGAGTTTTCTACCTTCCCAAACTGGAAGCTTTACTTCAACGTTGAAGTTGTTTTCTGTTTCCATTGCTGAAATGTTGAAGTTGACTTTTAAATTTAGATTGGATTAAGTCTCTGTCTACATATAATGCTGCAAAATTAGAGTAATTTTGGTGTGCTCTCTAATTTCTTTCCTCTGAAGAGGACACGTCTATTTTTATTACTTTTTTCATTCTTCCTGTGTTATCATCATCCACTTGTACCCTTATTTGTACCCTAATTCTTATCACCGAAGCAATTACCTGAATGTTATCCTGTAATCCTAATGTTCTGCTCTTTTAGAAATCTTTCAGAATCTTTCTGCTCTCTCAGAAAAAGGAGGACGGGCAAAGCTCAGCACTTCTCCAGAATTATGGTTTAGTTTGCGGCATCAAACAATTTCTGTCATTCAGAAAAGGTTGATACTGGAGGCAGTGCATAAGATAATAGACCTCTATGGAGTCCTTCAACATGTGTAACTGGATAAAGATTAATGGTGTATATGCAAAGGAACAGAAATTTATGAAGGTCTAACCTATGGCAGAGGACAGACTTCTTTGACATAACTGTAGTAATCCTCTCTGCCCCTCAGTGCTCTTTCTCTTGTGGTCTTCTGCTCCTTTTTATACTCCTCTTACCAGCTGGTAGTGTTTCCTTAGTGGGGATTTAATTATGATACCAAAGAGTCACAGACATTAAGGTAGAACGTACCATGCTGGAGAATCCACTGATTTAAATGTCACCATGTTCAGGAGGAGGTCAAGTGGTGGTGTGAACTGTACCAATTTAGACTTTCTTCATTTTTAGAACACTTTTTCTGAATTTGTCAGTGCTGCCCATGGAAACTATTCTTCCCTAGGACTCAAGTTCAATATGCAAAAAGAGCTTGACTTTAATGATATCATATGAGAAGCCGGTTCATCCATTCTAGTAACCTATGTTTCCCAGACAGCTTGGCACAATGGTTGAAACAGCTGAGAGACTTTATTTCTATCAGGGCTAGATGCAGAATAATTTTCTCAGGAGTTGAAAAGTTCAGAAAGAGAATGAGATAAGATCATTTTCCCTCTCTACCTTACAAAATCCTATAAAGTCAGATAGACCTTTCTGCTCTTCTGTCATTATGTATAGAGAAAGTTTAGGTTTTCATTGCAGACTTGCTCAAGGCATACTATGTGAACTCCAGGAGAGTGAATGCTTGAAATTGTCCTGCACGATTTTTGGGAGTGAACAGCAAGAGCAACAAGAAAGTAATACCGACTTGAGAAAATGCTGAAGTAATGTGTTGTTCTGTGTTTAAAAGCCCAGAAGCAGATTAAAATCATCAGTTTCTGCTCCACAGCCCCAGTACATAGCGTATCCTCATTCTACCTCCATGTGTACTGTGATATGTGATACTAGAGGAAAGGACATTAGAAGAGAAAGGAGAGCTCTGACAAAATGTTCTGGGCTGATGCTCTGCAGAGCTACAGGACTGCAATTGGTGCAAAACGAGAGGAAAGCAAGTGTTGGGTACCGTGCAAATTCTGAGGTGCTGCAGGGATAAACCAGGGCTCCCCTGGAAGCTGTTCCTCCTTTCCAGGGCCTCTTTGGATTTGCCCACAGATCACAGAGTCAAAAGAGCCTCCCCCCAGTTTGGCCCTAGGCCTTGCTTGCTTTTACTGATCATGATCTGCTCAGCCTTCTCTGCCTTCATTCTGCCACCCAGAGATTGCAGTGGGTGCTGTCTTGAGCCTTCAGAGGAACGGCAAAACAGCTTTTGCAAGATGTTTTTTTGTTTGCTTGTGGGTTGTTGGTTCCCCCCCCCGCCCCCTTTTTTTTTTATCCTAAACCTGTGTTTCACTGTTTCTCAGGAGTTGAAATAGACTTTGAGTCTTCCTGACTTAATATTCTCCATGGGCTGCTTGTATAGCAAGGTTATAGCTTTTGTGAAGTCATAACCTACCAGCTAACAAGCCTTTCCAGCACAAGAAAAGGCCTCCTTCTCTTACAATAAAAGAAAGAAGAAAGGAGAGAAAATAGCGAAGAAGGGGGGAAAAACAACAAACAAACCCACTCTGAATACAAACTTTCTGTAGTTTATCTGTTGCTCAAAGAGAGATGAGTCAGTGGACAAACTTTTCTTTCGCTTTCAACCTTTTGGCTGTTTTAAAAGGACTATTGACAAAGGCAATGTTACAGTTATCATTTAATTAAAAAAAATTGAAGTCAATTTCATTGCCTCATCTTATTGAAATACTGATCTGCTTCTTTCTACACCATTCACGTGGCAGAAAGGGAGAAAGAAGGAAAATGCTGAAAAAGGGAGAGGTCATCAATAAAAATGTTGAGCAAGATAAGACCCAGCGCCGACCCCTGGGGATCACCACTAGTTACAGGCCTCCAACCAGACTTGGTGCCACTGATGACAACCCTCTGAGCTCTGCCAGTCAGCCATCTAACTCATCTTACTTTGGTTTTTTTTTTTCCTATGAAGAAGCACACAGATAACAGAAATACAGTTACTGTATGCATTTCTATTTGTGTATATTAATCTCAGGATATATTTGTGAACTGTGATCATTTCTTCTACAGTAGCCTCCCTTTGCTATTTAATTAGAATGGCACACTTTTTTTTTTTGCAGCTTTTCCTTTGTAGTTGAGCATTTGGCTTTATGGCTTTGAGCAGACTTGGGAAAGACAGTAAACGTACAGTCCCATCATCTTGTTCCCAAAATGTGAAACTCCATTAACAAACACTTTATTTTTCTATGTTATGTTCTTGCTGTACCGTGGGAGGCTTTGTTGTTAAAACCACAGTACAATTTCTGCACTAAATTTCTTGGTGCATTTTTCCTCTTTTAAAATAGAACTAAAGGAATCAGTACATGTTTGCTGGAAAGAAGTAAGTTTCCCTAGAGGAAAAGATGATTTTGTAAAGAATTCCTCAACATATTTCATTCATTCTGAGGGAAGAATGGATGTAAAAATTTCATGAAGTAATCAAAACTTTAGCAGAGTAGAGAAGCATCATCCAATCAATGGTTATGAGAGCTGTGCTTGCCAGCATATTCACTTGCTGAGTTTGATACTGATAGTATTAAATTTCTGCTTTTAGGATACAGCCCTAAGGATTTAAGGAAAGCTGAAGTGTTAAAGAAAGATGTGTTCTGGTGCTTTGTAGAGAGACAAAATACGCTTTCATTCTATGAAATTGTAGTACTATGAGTATTAACTGACTTCATTGGTGCTTAACACTGGATCCATGTGAATTAGAAATCAGGATTATGGTCATGCCCTTTACTGGAACTTTGTACGTCTGTGTTTTGCAGCGTGGTACACAAATTACAAACAAAGAGTTTGATATCCAGTGCTAATTAACAACAAAAATCTTTTTGAAGACAGAAGCGTGCAGAGGGAAATGCCCAAGCAGCTGCCTTCTCTAACATTACGTTGTAAGAAAATCTGTTGGAGAGAGGTGTTTAAAGGACTGGCTCTGTATTACCTACAAGGGGATTTCTTACATAAAAGTTTTAAATGAAAGGATGCACTGGTGTCAGATAAAGGTTAGAACATTATCCCAATTAGAGCTAATTTATACCATAGGAGTGTTTGCTCTTTCAGCCACTCTGCACAGCATCACATGTGGCACTTCCCTGCACAATAACTTTTTTGCTGTGAGCTGCAAAGATCTGACTGTTAAGTGCTATAAATTGAAGAACTCCATGATGCTTCTACCATAAGTCATAGCTTGAAAATGATTTTGGAGGGATGTAGAAGATGCCAAAAATGGCTGTGACTCAATTTGGTTTTCTGGTGTGTGGATGGGCACTGAAATACTATGTAGTTATATTTGATATTGAAACTAATGGATGGTTTTGATTGGTCACGGCAGTTTGGTGAATTCAGTATCAGGTAGCATGCTGTTCCCTGATTACTTAGGTTAGAGATGCTGAAAGTTAAATACAAAATTGAAATATTTTTTTGTGTGTGTGTGGGGGAGGAAAATGGAAAGATCTTGAACACCATATCATTTGCACAGATTTAACATTATTTTTTTCCAAAGCCTCATCAGTTTGTTATAAAATGAGTTTGTGAACTTGGTATAACACTTAATGAATCAAAGTGTCATTTTTGAACGTATAAACATTTGTCTGGCTCTTGTCTGAGTGCAGCAAGCTGAGTAAGTTCCACTAAACCTAAGTGTCTATTTTTTGAGAAGACTGTGCTTCCTTATGTCTGACTTAACTTGGCACTCTTGTTTGCAGTGTGAGTGGACAGGTCAAGGAATAAAGAGATCCTGGGTATTGACCTTGCTTTCCGCTTCTAAATAAAAGCTGCTGTTAAGGTCATAGCTGCAGCAGTCTGGTGGGCAGTGAACAAATACTAGCAATGCTGCCTCTAGCATATAATTGCTTTGAAGACAGTAGCCAGGTTGAGACTTGTCAGTCCAATGCAACTAAGATGAAGAAGATGGAAGTAGGCTGAGAGCTGACACAAAACTTTCTCAAAGTTACTTTCTTCTTTTAAATAAACCCTGGTGAAATAGCATCAGGTTGAGTGGATTTTCTGTGATTTTTCAAATTGAAACAGATGGACTAATGAAAATTTTGGGAAGCAGCAGTGCCAGTGCTTTCCAGCTGATTGTGAAAGAAAATAAACATTCCTCCTTTTCACAGCACCTGGATTGCTTTGGGAGAAGGGTATCTTCAATCTCTGCGTGGTTTTCTATACAAAGGTGCCTCAGACTTAGTTAGAGCATTCAGGTCTTACTGCACTCTTAGCAGAAATGAATTTTCCTGATACTCTTCCTCTTTTTTCCTTATTTTGAGGACCATTTTAAGATGTCTTTTTAAGTGGCTGTAAAATCAGTGTCTTTGACATGTTGCATGTATTTGACTGGAGCCACTTCATGCCAGAAGTGATACTTTGACAAATGCATATTTATTACTCCTTTAACTTTTTTCCGTCCCTTTTTGAAAGTTTTGAATCTTATTATTATCATTCCCAAGATTAGTCTCCCAGAAGATAGCACACACATGCTTAAGCTTGAGTTACTAACATATTTGCAGTGTTTTCAGTGCTTGCACATTTCTGTATGCAATGAAAAACTCAAATACCTTAAAACAAAGTTTAAGTTATCATCATATCAAGATTTCAGCCAATTAAATAAGCAAACATCTGTACTGTGTTCAGCTCAACTTTCCTTTGTCTTCTCCAGAAAAGAAGGATGTGTTTGCAGCTGACTCATTTAATGTATTTTCTTGGAAGACTGTTAGTAATGGCGACTTTAATTTCCCACCAGACTACAAGATTGAGTCATACTGTTGAGAGCCAGTAATTGGCCGGTGGAATCCCTACTGCTTTATTGGTAGACTTGTTAAAGGAGCATTTTCAAATGCACTTCCAACAAAACTACTATCAGCTGAACTTAACATTAAGTCATAGTGCCTAACATGTGCTGGATACGCTGCTGTATATTGTCAGCTTGCACTCACTTGTGTAGCTGGCTGAACTGAAGGAACATCTAAAAGTATTTTTCGGGCCACCCGTTGCTTTCATACATTATGCCCGCAGAGTATAAATGATTCAGCTGTAGTTCTTTGCTGTATGCAGCTGGAGAAAGATGAAGAACATATCAATATAAAAAAACACTTGGAAGAGGACTGTTACAGCACACCAAAAGCCCCATCAAGAAGCTTTCTTTGGATCAGGGCTAAGATTAAGTAAATACATTCAGATCAGAAAAAAGAGCTTAGATGGGGTCCGAACCTTCAAAGGAAACTTGTGCTAATACATGCAGTTTGTCATTGCCTAACTTGTGGTGGTTTGCTGCAATAGATTGCAGCTGGCTGTAAACCTAAATCTGCTCAGAAGCAGAATCATGGCCATTTTCATTACTTTTCAGGCATGACTCTATGGACTGTAAGCGTTCAGTATGCGTCTGACATTTTTAACTCTTTTTAATGTATTAAGTGGATTTATCTACTTTTGAGACTGTGTTCCGTTTATTCAGGGATGTTGTCTTCCTGAAATGCCAACATGTTTAAACTGTAAACTACAGGAATAGTATTTAGTGGTGAGAAAAAGATCTAGTCTTGACGTCTAGTACACATTCTCAACTTGCTTCTTGAAAGCCTCACCCTGAAATAAAGGAGTTGTAGTCAGGGTGAGAATATTAATCTTCACCTTCTGTACTTCATCAGACATCACATAAATCCGATTCCATGTGTATAGGAGTTAAGTTTCTGCATGTCATTTGTTCATGTTTCTAATTTTTTTCCATCTCTGCTTTGTCTGTCTTCTTTTGACTGTCGTTTCAGCTGCCCTGGTCCTGTAAGTATGTCTGTTTTGACACTTTGCCATCATTGCTGATGCATAACATAATCTGTAGTCATTCTTTTCTTTGAGATAAGTTTAAAAATGAAGGATTACTGGACTCAGTAAATTTTGTAGTTCTTATAAACTAAAATGTTAATGTTGATATTTAGCAGTTTTTTTAGTAAAATTTAGAGAGCTGAATCTATGGTCTAACATCCAAGCATAGTTTGTCCTCAAAGGGTAAAAAAAAAAGGTAACCAAGATCTGACAGTTTTGTTCATTTAGTTTTGTTTTTAAAAAGCAGTGTTATTCAACCTTGCATTGGTCACCATCACTAACAGAATTTAGCCTTTCAAGAAAATACATTAAAAGAGTGCGGAGAAGGTTTTGACCCTGTTGCACTCTTTGAATTTAAAAAGCTGTTTGATTCTAACAGCTTTTGATCACCAGCAGCTTTTGGCTGACTTACAACATACGACTTAAATTTTGGAACATAAGATGGGGAACAATCACTAGCAAGAGCTGGGGCGCTAGTTAGTCTGTGGCATTCTGGTCTTCTAATGGGATTGGTCTTTTCACCCTCTTCAGGTGAACTGAAGTTCAGTAGTCTCACCCAGTTCTACAGATTGCTTTATTTTAGGAAACCGTATTCTGTGTCCCTAATCTGCTATCTTCACCTTTTCTCCATTCTTTTTCCTTTTTCTTTGTCCTGTCCCCACCTGCTATTTCCCAGAAGTGATGATGTTGAAATTCACTATTATGAATCCTTTTGGTGTAGCAATATTTTTTCTCTGGCATTTTTAGAGACGATTTCTGATCCACGCCTGTAAGTTTCAGTTGTGTTATTTCTGATGTTAACAGATACTTCTGTGAGGATTCTTCTTAAGAGAATCTAAGCCAAAAGCAAATGACCAACAATGGAGGTTTCCTGTGGGCTATAATTTGTGTAATTTGTGCAGCTCAGTTTTCCACTCTAGCAAAATATCACTCTACTGTGTGTGTGTGTGTGTATGTGTGTGTGTGTGTGTGTGTGTGTGTGTGTGTGAAATGCTCTAGAAATTTTCTCATGCCTTTTAAGGAATACTAAATAGTGTGCAGTGTTTCTTAATTCATGACTGCACCCTGATATCCCAAGGGTTGGAGGAAAGGGAATAAATAGGCCAAGGCAGAAGAAGTTTATGCATAGAGTCAGTCCATGGTGGGCTTGAGCTATTTGAATACACTGCTTTTGTCTGTCTCGTGCTAGGCTATTGTTTTCACCAAGAAGTGTTCAAAGAAGATCCATTTTCTCATCATGTTTTAACCACACATCAGAACCACAATGTGAATGTTGTTGTAGTCCTAGCTACCTCTGGTGCATCATGTCTGACTCAGGGCTCTTGTGTGTATTTTGCTATAAGCCACATGTTCTTCAGGCTCTGACTCCTGCTGTAGATCTCTAGCTCACCCACAGTCTTCTCTATCTTTTTGCTTGCTTCAGCTATTCGACTGATGAACTTTGTGGCCTATATACTCTTTAGTGCCCTGTTCACCCACATGTATAAATTTTTCTGTTTTGAATGTTGCCCTTTGCTAACACAAAATAACAAGAAAAAAAACAAACTGTTCTCCTTCTCCCCTCCTTTCTTTTGTACTCACAGAGAATAGTGACTGGAAAACGAAGTACAAGATAAACAGGCACAGACCAGATGTATAAAAGGGTCAGAAGGGAAAGGCTGCTTGATACTTGGTTTTGCACACTTAACAATGGGATGGTTCTTTCACTCTGAAATAAATTTAAAGGGGAGTAAGGTTCAAAATATTCAATTGAAGCTTCAGAATAACTTGATGCTTTTCTGCTCTTTTCATTTTCAAGGCCTACATGAAGAGGAGCAAAGCTTACTTCAGTAAATCATTATTAATATGCATTTTCTTATTTGTGTATCCTGTTACAGTGCAAATGAGGCTCATTCCACTGAAGATCTAAGCATATAGCTTAAAGAGAAAAATTGATGCTGTGGCTACTATTGAGCCTAAAGTGTCACTGATCCAATAGTGTCAGTAGTTCAGCATGCTTTGTTAAAGAAAAGAGCAGTGAAAACAGAGATCTTTAGCCAATAGAGCATCTTCTACACGTGCAGAATGATTGAGGTGGAAAGACGTATCAGGAAACTACCTAGTCCAACACCCCTGTTTCAAGGAGGGTACTTCTCCAGGTTAAGCAATCCTATCTGTAGCAACCTGATCTCATATGTCAAATGCTGCAGCCTGTTATTATGCATACATAACACAAGCTATTCCTGCAACTTAGCAACATGTCTGGAAGCTCTTTTTCCTCATGTTTCTAGAGAACTGAGAAATGTTTCTCCTACTGGTAGGAGGCATGTCTGAG
This sequence comes from Lagopus muta, assembly GCF_023343835.1. Lineage (NCBI taxonomy): Eukaryota > Metazoa > Chordata > Aves > Galliformes > Phasianidae > Lagopus > Lagopus muta. The sequence goes on from NC_064434.1 coordinate 100,638,655, forward strand.
TTACAAGAAAGATGTTTATGGAGGCTGCGTTCAGGGTTTCCAGCAAAGGCTAGGCCTGCCCTCTCTACTTAGAAATTATTGCTGTTCATAGAGTTTGCTAAATCCACAGCTTTGACCACAGGCTGCAATTTCTGCAAGCCTTTAGCGGTGTCTTTTGTGGTGTGCTCCTGTGTTGCATCTCTGATTCTCCACCTTCATATCAACCAAACATCATGAAGCTTTATTCAGCGATATGTTGAGGACTGCAACGTGTCGTTCCCCAGCATCTCATGGTCAAGGCCTGGGCACAGCACACTGCAGCGCTCTGCTAAAATTCTGATAGGACTCAAACCAGAAGTAACTACATTACCTTGGTGTGTCATTATGGTGAGGGAAATAAAGCTGAATTTTTAGTCAGAATTTAGTAAAAATTGCTTTGGTTTATTTGTCCGTTTTAACTGTATGTGGTTGACCAGAAATTCCCTCAAGGAGGAGGGAATCTCTTGTGTGTGTCTTTGAGCCAATGCTATTATTTTCTATGTAACAATTGCTGTTTGAGAAATAAATGTCTGACTAGCAGACATTTTAAGGCAAATTCTCGTTCACGTTACTAGGCATGAAACTTAATACGTAGATTTAATGTTTCTTTTGTGATGATTTATGTGGAACATTTTGCATCCATTAAGTGCTTCAGGATTCATACTTGTCTCTTGAAGGAGGGGAGAAGAGATACGTTTGTTTTTTTTTTTCTAGTGAAGTAAAATTGAAAGCCAGATAAGCAGCAAGGTAGGAGTGCTGCAGGAGTTTGTTCACATTTGCAAAGCAAAAACAAAAATGTGGAAGGCTGAAACAGAAAATGATCACTGCAACCAAAGCATTTGCTGCCTCTTTGCTCTGAACATAATGTGCAATTGGCCTTGGTCTTTTAATTGTAATCCATAAAGATGGCTCTGTTCCCTACCCTTCCTTGAGCTTCCAGGACTACCAAGTGCTCAGGGCTTGGGCTGTTAATGCTCTAATTGAAACAGCTGCTTTGCTCTCTGAGTACTTTATTCATTCACCTTCAGAAATGTTGATGGATCCGTGGCATGTTCTGTGCCTTTACTTAGATGTGAATCTCAAACACGGGCACTTACTAGATACTGCTAATGAGAAGAATTTGTTATGGCTTTTAGTGCACTGTTGTAATCTTGGCTTTTAATAGTAGAAGGAAAAGGAAAGGGGTAGGAAAAAGTCTTCTCTTAAACTGTAAAACTGTTTGAACTAAGTTCATTTTTTCTACATGATCAGGCATCCTAATTCTCAGTTATTCTCAATGACTTCAACTTCAAGTGAATATAAAATATTACTAGACCAAGAGGTCATTATTCTTATATTCTGTACTGATTTTTGTTCTGAGCCCTTTTTTGCATACAGAGAAGAGCCTTTGTGACTTGTGCTGTAATTGAGCAGAGCATTAGGAGGGATCCGTGGGAATTCATTAAGGCCCCAGGCTCATGGCTGTTCTTCAGCTATTTCTCTTTGCATTCTTACTGCAGCAAGAGAGCTAAATCGCTGTTACTGGTTTTGTTGAAGCCTGGAGACTTGAAACCAACAGAAGGTTTCAGGTATACCCATAGTACGGTTTCTTAGCATGTCTACCTTTAACCATTGTTTTTCTTTATCTTTGTGTTTGGTTCATTTTTGAATTTCTGTCCAGGAAAGAAGAGTTGGTCATCGTGTCAGATGAATGCACTTAATTGGTGGAAAGTCATCCTTGTGTGAGCTAATGGCAAAACTGGGAGTAACACGGACGAACTGGGTAGTGCTGTGGTTTAGATGCAATTACTGACTAAAATACAATTGCTTGAATGCTCTGATGGGATTTTTGCCTAATGGCCAGCGTTCAATATATCCTGAGACAGTTTACCCATACAAAAAGGGTTGTTCAGAAGCATCTGAACTCTTAATTATCCAGAAGCTGGTTCACCCAGGAACAACTTGAAAATGCATAACACCATTGAGCTGGGTGTTCTAAAGACTAAAGGCTAGTTTTTATTCAACAGTATTGATTGTTCATGTCAGATACAGAGTCTAAGAGCTTTGTGGTTATGTTTGTTAAGGAAAATTAGAGGTCATTGAGAGATGTTGAGAATCAATAAATCTAAATTTTGGTGAAAGAGGCAAAATCTTATTCTAAAGCAAGCACTCGGACAATACGTGTGGGAGAAAAGGGTAGAACAAAAGGGCTGAAAAATTTATCATGTCTTCCAGGTCAGCCTGCAGCTTTCAGATTGTTGTTTTGCTCAGGAGAGGAGGAATAGCAAGGAAACAATCCGAGGCCGTAGTGCATGAAGAAATCCTCTTTATGTAATGTGAAACAGATGATTGTCAAGTAACATTAGTATTGGTGTTTCTTCCCAGTTTTTATTTTACCTGTAGGTGAGCTGACTGAATGCCAACTGCATGGATGCTTTGCACATCTACAGCCTTTGCTTCTGAAGTGCTCAAAGGTTGTTGCACCTCCGTATAGCAAAACTCATCCTTGTTCAGAATTAATATATGCAAAATAGGGCTTGAGTCAGACCTAGAAATGACACCCAGGTTAATTTGGCCTTTTTCTATCTATGCTGGATCTTTTTAACTTAGTCTAGCCTTACAATATCCTCAGCTACCAAGTATAGCTTTATACCTGAGCTCATAGAAATGTGTTTCTAAATTCACCCTGGAATACCACAGCAGGGACCTTTCACCCCATTTTCACTCCCAGTGAGTGAGTCTGAGAATGGTTTTATTTTCAGTCTTCGCTTAATGTGAGCAAGCTTGCAAGAGTCCTTCCTGTTTGAGGCTGAGGTCATATTTCTGAGTTTTCTAGGACACTGTCTCACATGGTCTCTTCCCAGCATAAGCTATCCCAGCAAATGTTATTGTAGTTACTGATGCAAAAAATAAATGAATAAAAGGCTTACTGAATTTGAAAAATAACAGCATTGGAAGGACTTGCTGTATTTTGAAATTCCGTAAAAAGGCCTGGTTTTGTTATTTCAAACACTAAAGACAGCCATCACTTTCATGCTGTTTTAAAATCACTTTTAAAACACACCTTCAATTTCCCTGGCCATGATAATCCAAGGAAGTGAGCTTTTTGGTTTAGGTACCTTTTATTTGACTGTGAAAAGCCAGTGAATTATGCTAAAACATCTTGTGGAGTCTGTCTGCTAGGCATGTTTCTTGTCAAGACTTTTTCTATTTATGCCAAGAGGAAGCGTATGTGCCAAATGAGACTAACAGGCAAATGTGTGCCATGCTAAATAAAGCATCCTTGTGCTCCAATTTCTGGGAAGCTGATATCTCAGAGAGTGACTTAAACATGTATTCCTAGGCAGTGGCAGATGTGGACAGCTACTCTTGGCTTCCCTTTGGGGCATTCTTCGTGGCCTCCTAGGATTCAGTTTCTTGGAATTGTCCAATACTGAACAGGGGAGATTAGATCTATGGGACAGAACAAACTCAGCGTGTGTGGCAAAAGCTTGTTTTGTCTTTGGCCAATGTTTCTTGTATTTGGACCTATGCAGCAGGTACTAATCTCACATACATTCCAAATCTGGTAATGTAGTGAGCACATTGTTATCAATTATGATAGTACTGTGGTGATTACTGCAGTGCTGAATGAAAGCTGTGTGTTTTTCTCACTTCAAAATTGAATTTTCAGCTGTTAAGTAGTACAGTCTATTCAGCCTCTGATGTGCCATTTGCTCTGGTAAGCAGATTCCAGTTCTTTGAATACAGTGATAAAGTAATTGTTTTACTTGCTCCCTTTTTTTTTTTTTTTTTGTCATTAAGTTTTTCCCTATTCAAATTTCAATCATAGAATCAGAGAACCCGTGTCCTGCCCAGTAATGTAACCGTTACAATACCTTCTGTATATGCAACAATAGACTTAGCTTTTCTGCATTTCACCCCTCATCTTCTCCGATTCAGATCCTTCCTAATGAGTCATTTCTTTAAAAAGTCTGTTTGAAGGAAGTAAATTAAATTGCAAAAGGAGGTTGTTTATCCAGTAGTCCATCTTCCTTCTTCACTCCTGCAATTTCCTCTCATGCTGCCCTTCATGTTGCCTATCTGTAAGCTGTCTGTACTGCATAGATTTATTAGATGTTTAGCCAATATTAATCTCATACCATGCTTTTTTAATTATTTGCACCATATATTACATGCCCTACCTTCCATGCAAATCACAAGAATGGGTGAAATAATCTTCTCTGAATCATACGTCCACCCTTCTGTTTCAACTAAATGCTGTCGTTAGGAGAAAGGTGGCATTTGTTGAGGATTATCTTCCAGTCTTTGTTTGTGGGAATCTCTGATTAATTTTTTTTATTAGGAGCCTCTTACAGGGGACTGTCTTGCTGTGGGTGGGAATGCCTGGAGTAGATACTCAATAAACCTTTCTGAGTTCTATGATCCAAAGAGTTCTTTCTTAATCTTTCTTTGGGTGTATTGATACTTAAGTTTGAAGTCCAGGTTATTAAAGCTGCTAGATAACTGCAGCATATCCCTAAAGGATACAGAATTGAGCACAGCGGTTCTCTCAAGTAGAAACTTTCCTTTCATCCACCGGTTCAGCCAACGTTTTCCAAGTGCTAATTCCAGTGGGCAGACACAGTGTCTGTACTTTCCTTTAGTTGCATTATGAAAAGTCATTGCTGAGCACAGAGGTAAAGATTCCTATTTAATTGGTCTCCCACATGCAGCTATTGAGAACTCAGTTATTTCAGAATACCTTTCCAATGTACTCTTCACTTTGAAGAGATCTCCTGTCTTCCTGAAGCAGTGGCCACATTTGACTGTAATTAACATTGATAATGTTTCACTTTTACTGTTTAAATTTTAAAAAAGGTAACTGCTCTTTTGTACACCTGAAAAAAAAAATTTGCAATGGTGTACATTGGGTTGAAAGAATGGAATTTCCTTGTGATCCTCAAAGACAATTAAATTACTCTCTGAAGTATGAGATTTAATTACTCTCACTAGAAGCAGCATGATGCAGTGGATTGGGACATAGGAATAAGTATCATAAATTTTTATCTCTGATTCTCCCTCTGCCATCTATTTATTGAGTGACTGAATGAGTCATATAACCTTTCTATGCCTTCTTTTCATCCACCTGAAAAACGAGGTGTTTGATTTCTTTGCAGAGGAGCTGTGGGATCTGTATAAGAATTTAAAGGTGTAGTAGGTTATATGAAAGCTAAGTCTTGCCTGGGTTACCTTGGCTTGTATACTGCAAGCAGTTAGTGCAACTTGGTTTCATAGAGTGAAATCTCATTTTTTGGCAGTGCTAGCTTCATTAAAAGAAATGTAATCAAGTTCATTGGCAGACAGGGAGAGGACTACAAGAGGAGATGACACTGAAGAGCCATTGTGCATCAGAAAAACGTGCTGAGCTATTGTTTTTTTTTCTCAACAGTTTTGATGCTACATCTCAGACATAGTTACTAACTGTAGCATCTCAGGGATGCTTCTAGCCAAGCTCTTCTCACAAGGTGGAAAAAGAAGCATTTTCAATCTTATGCAGTGTAACCAGAGAGCAGAAGGAAAAAAGGAGTGCCAGATGAACGTGTTCCTTAGTGAAGAATGTTTGTTTGTATTGTATGTGTATTTGCTATTGCAATAGCTTCTTACTGTAGTGGTTAGTCATGTCTGTGTCCCAAAACAACTGAAAGCTGATCCATTGGTTTTGTCTTAAAACAAACAAGAAACAACAACAAAAAAAACCCCAAAAGTACCCAAAACACAAGTGTGTTTACATGTCAGAATACCACTTGACACTGCTGGAAAGAAGTTAGCCCTCTGCTGAGCAGCCTAATCTCACTGCCCTTCTTTGAATCCCTCTGAGTTTCTGTGCTGTTTCTTTCAGGGCCTCGTTCTGTATTAAAATCCGTTAAAAGATTCTCATTTGTAAACATACAAATTAGATTGAATTATGAGGCTGGCTGCAGTTCTGCATAGATACTTACCTGATTCAGTTTATTGCAGCATTCAAATGTAAGTTTTTAAAGAGAAGGAAATTTACTTTAACCAGGTTAGTATTTTAAAAAAAAAAAAAAAAAAAAAAAAAAAAAAAAAAAACCTGAAACATTGACTTTTGCACAAGACATGCAGAAAAGAGGTTAAGAAAACACTGATGTTTTAGTTCTATGAAAGTATACAGGATAATGTAATTTTTCATAGGTTTTCTGTCAAAAATAAAAATCTGTGTAGAAAAAATCCTGCCTACAATCATTGTCTTGTAGCATGCTCTCTAAATGTAGGACAAGGTCCAAATAATAATGAACTAATGGCTTAATTGCAAACTTTCCATGTTATTTAAGAATGACTTAAAGAATGACTTGACTTGTGTGGGTTACTCACATCTCACGGAAACCTAAAGCAACTTCTGCCATGATATCTCTAAAGGTTTTGGAATTGTAAAAAGACTAGCTGTACAAAATGACCCAGCAGTGCAATCCTCAAAGGGTGGAGTTAGCTTCCTCCTCAGTCCGAGGGAGGCAGTACCATTGCAGTCTGGAGCCATCTTCTTCTCTAGTTCTAGGTAAGGTAATTATGTGTGTGTCTGACCCATCAGCCAGGTCTAGAAGAATTACACAGTATTTTCTTGTATGGAGGTCACTAGTTTTATGCATCAAAACCCATGTGCTTTTTTTTTCCCTTGGATATTGAAAGGAAAGAAAATCATTACAATTAATTCCATCTTTTTTATCACAAAACTTTTGTGAATACAACTTCTAAATGCATTTTGAGGGAACAACTGAGAAGCATTCTGGAAACTAGTAGAATATAATAGTCATGGGGATGTGAAAGGTCTGATCCAGAGACATTAATAAAGATCTTAACTGTGTTTAACCTATCCTTAACAATTACTTATTTCCTATGCAAGAGGTAATAATAAGGGGCAGGTGGACAAGTGTCATTAAATCAATAGAGGAAAATGCATCCCATTTTTCTTAAGCAGAGTGCCCAGTGTTAAGATGACTTTACATTGTCGACTTTCTGCATTGCCCTTCATTGCTTTTTCCTTTAATGCTAAAAATAATGTCTTGTATTAATATACACTGATTTTATTTGTTGTCATATTAGGAAATAGATCCTTTTCAAGATTAAGTATATCATCATCCGTCAAATTCAGGCTCTGATGTCTTTGAAGTACTTTTAAGATCAGTAAACTGAAATTGATTTTAAAATTGATAATTAAAAGCAATTACAAAGCAGCGTATTGTATTGTTTGAACTAAACAAAACAAAAAAAAAACAAAAAAAAAACCTTATTCAGTGTATATTAATACAAGACATTATTTTTTTTTCCTCCTGCTTTCTCTTGAAATCATAATGGCATCTTCGCACAAAAATTTTCCTGTTTGTTGTAGCCTAAAAAATCTAGTCTGCCTCCTTGTTTGTGCAGTACCCGTTAATTCCTATGGGGCAAGTAAGTCTGGAGCAGTGTGGAGGCAAGATCAGAGCCTGCTGTAAACTCAGTTATAATTATGCAATGGCATGTAGGATGGAGAAAGTTATGTTCTTTTTCAAATTCATTTGGTAAAGGGGGAAAATTCTGTTTTGGATTCCTAGGAATATATATATGTACTTATTATTTGCATTTAATCCTGTCCTTAACAAGGTTTCATTATCAAAAGGCAGCTTTCAATATTTCACTTCATTTCACTTCCTTCATCATGCCACGTGTGGATTTTGATGTGAAATATTCTGATGCAGACAGTGTAACACAGGTACAAGAAATCTGTTAAATTCTTTTTTTGGGAGTAGGAGGGTGAGGGAGGGGGAGTGGAGTGGAGATGGGAGAGTACAATAGAACTTGAATTTAGTGAGCTTTTTTCTTAAGTTTTAGTAGGTTAGAAGTGATCTTCCTGTCTCAGCCTCATGATAGCTGTTCCTGTAAGTGCACAAGCCGCATTGTAACTGGGGAGTGGCCATGCAGCTCTTTATTTCCCAAACTACATTTTTAATACATTTAGCCCACATTTAATGTATGTAAGGTAATGAGATTTAGAACTGGATCTTTGTAGAGTTGTTTTTTTGTTTCCTTTTTGGGGTAGATGTTTGCATCTTCTCGTGTGATTAAGACTTTTGCTTTCAAATTGGCCCCTGAATGGAAGAAAACGCTGGCTTTATCAGAGTGAGGCTGGGATTGTGTTAATTGATGAAACAACCTATGTGCAAACCCACAGTGCATGTACCTGAAGGCATAGATGGTAAGGCAGGTGCCAGGCTGGCTGTCAGCATGGAAATTAATTCTATCTTCCATATATAGGTGGAAGTCTGAGGGAATAATCACTAAGATGCTTGCTATATTTGCTATGTGAAGACCCAAGTCATAAAGCTTGCTGAAATTTAGCACTTTGAAACATCTCTTTAGCACAATGAAAGAGCACCCAACATGTGTGAGTATGTTGGTTGGATTCAAAAGCTATCAGAGTCATTTATCCATGAAGACAGACTAAGAATTCAAGCTCCATCTTTTTATGAACTCACTGCTTCTAAGAGAACATCCTGGAATACACTTGCAGTTAGTCACTGTTTGTATTACCCAGAGCAGTGAGCATCATGGCATCTAATGCATCAGAATATTGATTCAAATTAATCAGTAATATGTTCCTCCTGAAACTTTATGCTACGTGACAACCAAAACAGTGTGTAGATGATAAATACCTCTCAGAAGCTAAGTTTCCATGAAAACTGACTTATGCTTCTAAAACTGGGTAACTACTTGTGAAATAGAGGCAGGAGAGCGTAACCAGCAAACAGAATTATGAACAGAAGGTCAGAGGTACGCGAAGAAGAAGGTGAGGTCAGTAAGAAACAGTTCACACTGTTCAGGACCACTACAGTCTGTTTGATCACTTCACTCTTTCAGGGCTGTGGAAGTTCTGTGTTTCTAGCATACCTTCACTTTCTGGAGTGTAAATGAGTCTACAGCTGGATACTTGGAAATTTAGATCTTGTCCTGTGGTTGGTTTCTGTCAGCAGCATTTTGTGGCTTGGGAAACAATAATACAGCCCTATAAGAGAAACACTGAGTGTAGTCCAGACTTTCATTAAGCAACATATTCTCTCTAGTTAATATATAGATCTGAGCTTGTCTGAAGTCTGAAAATACATCATTCCACAATTCTGAGCTATTCTGTCACCTGTGCTTATTCCAGATTTTAGATATTTGAGCCAACTTCTTTCTTACCATAAGTTCGGTGAAAGTTTTGTTGGGTGGCTCTGGCCTGCTGAAACAAGACTGAGAAGTATCTGATCAATGCTGATCAATGCATTATAATGTATTGCTTTACATTAAGATGTTAAACTCTGGTCTTATCTATAGCTTGTGGTAGAGAGATCATCATGGCTGTTATGGCTGATGCTTTGGTGAAAACAGGCTTTGCTGTTGAAGGCTGTGTGGAGATTATAGCTATATGCACTATAACTGATGCATTTGTCCTTGCAGTTGTCAGCTTACCAGTCCAATCCATCATTCTGTACACTGCTTGGAGGTTATGCAGAGGCTAAAAGGAATAATCTGTTATCTGCTATAACTTTCTTTTGGGAGTGAGGTTTCACAGAATCCCAGGATGATTAAGATTGGAAGGTACCTCTGGAATCCACTTGTCCAGTTTTTCTGCTCGATGCAGGGTCAGCAAGAAGAGGTTACACAGAGCTATTTCCAGTCAGGTTTTGAATATGTCCAAGGACAAAGGCTTGTAACATTTATGAATATCTTCTTCAATTGTTAAATTACCCTCAGATTAAGCAATATTTTTCTTGTCTTTAAATGAGATCTCTTGTATTCCAATCTGTGCACATCACTTGTTTTTTCATTAGATATTACTGTCTGCATGTCTTGACTTGATACTCTTCCACAACATAAAAACATTGACAAAATCCTCTGTGAGCTTTTCCCTCTCCAGGCTAACTAGTCCCAGTTTTCTCAGCCTCTCCTCGTACATCAGATGTGTCAGCACCTTAATAATCTCTGTGGCTGTTTGCAGGGCTCACTTTGGTAAGCTCGTGTTTTCCTTGTGATGGAAAGTCCTTTTGGCAGAAAAGCACAGCTAATGCTTATGTTGAAAAACTGGTTTGTAGTTGAGAATCTTCTTTATCAAATAGTGTTGTTGTGCTCTTTCTATCTATTGTGCCTTCCATGGAAATAAATAGAAGGTGTTGCTTCCAGAGTGACCTACGTAGGTCTTACTGCTGCCAGAAAACCCATATTAAAAGATCTTCTGGTGCCTGTGTTTTTGTTTCATTCAGGGTGTTGTATGGAAAGATGTGGAGATCAGAGTCTCTATTTTGGCATGGGATGACAGCAGAATTGATTCTTATCTTTATTTGACCATGGGTCTCTGTACTGATCCAGTAGCTATTTTAATGTCCCTAATAAATCTACCAGTTAGTGTCATGTTCAGATCTTTTATTTTTGTGTCCACGAAGAAATGGTCTAATACTTGGGAATTCATTTCACGTGAATCTGTGAATCTCAGGCAGTCCATTGTAGAAATTGGTTTGAATATATTTTTTTATGAAACTGGACTTGAGTGAATCTGCCTCTTCCAGTCTTGCGTTGCAGTGAAATAAAATACCTGCTTGGCAACAGCTCTGTGAGTTAATAAAGTTTCCGTGGTAAACTATGAGAAGCCTGAGAATTTCAAACTAAAGTTATTGCGCCAGTAACTCAGAAAAGCAATTCCTAAAACTCCTGGCACATTTATCCAGAGGGTTAGCAGTAGCACAGAAATGGAAATCATTGTTGAGAGCCACTGCGTACTTGGAATTAAAATCCATCAGTCTTCTGAAACTGAGGAGAACAATTTTTGTGACATATAGATGCTTCTGTAGTTCATAACAAAAATTAGATCTATGGCTGTTTTCTATCCTATTTGTAGGGAAATTCATATCCTTAATCCTTGTAATATACCTAACTTGGGATGACATCAAAAGAAATAACACATGCATAAAGAAGGTAGGCATTTAAGCCACTTTCAGTGCTTCATTTTATTTAATTTCAGTAAAAATGGAGTTAGCCATTGGATGAGGGGGATTGGGAAAGGAGAGGATGCTAAGCATCACCTTCTAAAGCTTCTCAAGCATAGAAGTCAAAAGAATGTGGAAAATAGAAGATTCATAAAACTTAGCCGTCTTGTTGTTGGAATTGGAGGGGAGTGGAGAAAGGAACTTAGTAAACCACAGGGAAAAAAAATCAAATTTCATCAGATAAGAGTTGAACAGTTAGTATTGTCAGGGCTTTTTTGCAACCCTTGCTTAGGACTTTTATTTAGGTCTTTAACATACCTGTTGGAGCTTCCTTGCCTGATGGGAATTTTGTCATATTGAACAGGGTGTAGTGACACTGCTGTGTTTCTACTGAGAAACAGAATTTGCCTACTACTGCTGGGACACAGAAAAGTCTCCTAGCTATTAGTGGTGTAGAGTTAGAGATTTTGTACTGATCCTTGCTTGTAGCAGGCACAAATAGTTGTTGGTGCAAATGGTTCAGTGAGGGAAGGACAGGGAGAGACACACACATGAATACACATAACCCAATGCATAGTAGAATGATAGGAGTTACTTGATAAGGAAACATTTCTGTTTCAAGAGGATATTGTGAAAGAACAACAAAAAATGTGTTGCCCTGACCGATTACATGAACAAAAACCAGTATTCCTCAAAAATGCTCAATTTTGAGTCCTTGAAATCAACTTAAAGAAACACAGTAAGATTTGTTCTCATCTTAAAATTTGCAGCTGAAGCAATAAAAGATGTTTTGTAGTAGGCTTTATAATTACCTGTTGTCTTGTTTATCTCCAGTTACAGTATGCTAAGAGATGGGGTTTTTGCTTGGTGCTGGTTTTTTTTCATGTAACAGAAAAGAAAAATGAAGAAGTAGATTAGCAATGACTTGAATGGATTCGCAAAGAATTTCTCATCTCTGTGTTTATGGTGAGCGACCAGGCAGCAGACAAGCTGGCGTGAAATGGATGATGGTCATTCTGTAGCTGCTGAAGCTTCCTGTTGGGAGGCATCCCTTCACAAATGGTGCCATTAAGTGTTTTTACTGGCAGCCTGTGCACAGTTCAAAAAAAGAAAAGAAAAAAAAAAAGAAGTTAAATGGGCCAGAGAGCATTACCATTGTTATTTTGTTCCTAAAAACTGTCAGATATGTCAAGTTGGAAGGGACAGAAGGATTGAGCCCAAGTCCTGGCTCCACACAGCCCAAACCTTGTGCTGAGAGTGCTGCCCCAACAAAACCCTGAGCTTCGCCACTGGGGCTGTGCCCACTGGGCAGCCTGTGCCATGCCCACCGCCCTCTGGGGCAGAGTTTTTCCCTCACCTCCAGATCCATTTCTGCAAGGCAGCTCTCCAGCTGCTCTCATCCCTCAGCCTGTACATATGTCCAGGGCTACCCCATCCCACATACAGAATCTGGCACTGCTCTTTTTAAACTTGTGCATTTGGTGACTGCATAGCTTTCTGATGTGTCTAGATCTTCTGTCTCCCCATGTTCAGTTAGGTGAGTAACCCTGTCATAAAAGTAGATCAAGTTGGTTAAACAGGACTTCGCCTTCATGAACCCACACTGGCTGTGACCTTTGACTGCAATATCTTTCAGGCGTTTTTCAGTATCTCCTAGAATAATCTTTTCTATAGCATTACCAGGCACTGAAGTGAGACTGACAGGCAGATAAGCGTTACAGCACATTCAGGAAAAGACAGATATTTACTACCTGTATTTAGACATGTCTTACTGGGCACAAGAGTAGTCAGATGTTAAGTCAGAGGTGATGTGTATGAATTGGTAACTGAGCATCTAGGTGCAGTTCTTGTGCTAGCTGGCAAGATGTCTCAGATGGAGCTGCAGAACCAGCTGATGAGGCACTAGAAAATGGATATTGAAGAAAGCAAACAAATTCTGTCCTCTCACATCTCGGAGAGTAAATTAAGCTAGGAGAAATTGTATGTTTTAGTTGCTGTGCTTCCTGTCACCTGTACCAGCAGTGCAGTGCAAGCCTTTGAGACTGATTCATATCCTGAGTCCGACTGTAACAGCCTTTGCCAGCAAGGAGCAGGGGAAGTGATGCTTAGGGGGGGTATGCACGTGTGCTACAGATTTCACAGCTTGCTGTGCAAAGAAAGTTAAGCTTCCTTAAAACAGCAGGTGACATTTGCAAGAAGTTCAGGAGCAACGCATGACAGAACACCCACTATTTAGCTGGGGTTTCCACATTTAGCTTTTTGGAAATCTTGGTGCTTAGAAGCTTGGTTTTGCAAAATCCCTGGGAGGGGAGTCCCTGACTGAGCAGCACTGTGAGAGGATGGTGGTAGGGCTACAGTATGAATATACTTGTGTATATTCATACTATAAACATGTGGAGCTGTTTCTCTGGAGGCTTTTGCCTCTGTAAAGTAACCTTTCTTATTGCTTTTCTCCTTTGTTATTTCCTCTCGCTGCATGATGAGAGCAGATGGGTGCTGCTTCAAAGAAGAGTTGGACATATAGAGAAACCATTTCGGATCTCATTGGAGTACATTGCTAATGGGAACAAGAGCATAGCAGCTGTGGATTCCTTTGCAATGAAGAACTGCACTACAGGTAATGTACCTTATTTTATTGTTTCTGTCTTACAACGTTTTTTGGTGTCTTTTTGGAGAGGACCATAATTTCTGGCTGTTAAAGAACCTTCATGGAATTAAAGTTTCTTGTCAGATCAGTCATTTAAACAGAAGGTAGGATACCTTCCAGGGAATAGTTTTGCTGATGTTGTATTAGAAGTTCTTAACCTCTTGAAAGAACCAAGACATTTTTTTCCTGTTTTGGAAAGAAATTCTAGAGAAATTCCATTTTGGAAAGCACAGATGAGTACTCTTCCTGGCTTGCCAGATGCATATCCTGACAACTCCAGTTTCTGCAGTGGAAGATAGAACAGATGAGTGGTGCCTGGAAAGATATCTTGTAAGCCATCTTATGGATGTTCCTGGTAATAATTTGAGTCATCGTTTTTTTTTTTTTTTTTTTTTTAAACAACTACCACGAACTTGGCTTTATAAAATGCATGTTTTGTTGGAAATGTTCCAAAGCAGTTCTTGCAGAGTTACCCCTAAAAGAGCTCAATACAGGGCATGAAATTTTAGTAATGGACAACCTTAATGGGAGTTACCTTTTTAAATACTAGCTTAGTTATCAATTTAAGTATGTAAATTTAGTGCTTTGTGTCAGAAGTACCTGCGTTTTAGTTCTGCCATCTTTATGGAGCTTGTGAATCATACTGAAATCTTTAGGTGGCGTGTCAGTGAAGAATGTTATTACTTTTAGCACTTAACACGTTACTTTTTGTCATTTTTATTTACTTGGAATACTGCAGAGCTACATGTCCTCCTTTTCAGCCTTCTAGAACAGGGAGACTTGTTGGAGAGTATATGCGGTTTTGGTTATTTACTTTGCTCTTCACAATGGCAGGTTGTATTAAGAGGTTTATTGAACTGTCCATACATAAAGATGATCTCTAGGCTCCAACAGTGAATGCTTGACTTTGTGCTGGAAGTGCAAGGCAAATTCAGATAGAATGCACCTGCTTTTCTGCTTACATATGAAACACATCTTGATATCTCTGTGAGGATGAAAATGAAGTGTTGCAACTCTACAAAACAAAGTAAATAGGACAGAAATCATTGAAATCCATGGTGTTGGGGAATATGTTGCAATGAGCTATGGGAGATGTTCAGCTGCTGTGAAAGTACATAGATTTTTTGCTAGGGAATGCCTGAAGGAGAGCCATCAGTGATGGTTAGGTGAAAGACCAGCACTGTTTGCTGAGTGAAAGATTAATGTTTTAGTGAGACTTCTGTTAGAAGCTCACACCAATACTGGACACACAATCACAGAATCACAAAATAGTTTGGTTTGGAAAGATCATGTAGTTTCAAATCTACCATGGGCTGGTGTTTTGCTTTAAACCAGCAGGTGGCTAAACACCACACAGTCATTTGCTTGTTTTCCCCCATTCCCAGTGGGGAAGTAGGACTTGTGGGTTGAGATAAAACTATTTGCTAAGACAGAGAAAAGGGAAAGAATAATTGTCATGACAAATGTAAGTGTGTGTGTGTGTGTATATATATATATCTCCTGTAGATCCACTTTAAGTACTGGAAGGCATGTGTAAGGTCTCCTTGGAACCACCTCTAGAGTAAATACATCCAACTCTCTCAGCCAATTTTCATAGGAGAAATACTTCATTCCTCAGAGCTGAACTCGATGCTCCAGGTGGATTCTCACAAGAGCAGAGGGGGAGAATTGCTGCCTTAGATCACTTAGATACACTTCTTCTGATGCAGCCCGGGCTATAATTGACTCTCTGTGCTGCAAGAGCATTTTGACAGCTCATATTCAGTTTTTTCATCTAGCAGTACTCTCCAAACCTTTCTCTACGGGAGAAGCAGCAGTTCTGAAGATGACGGAATTCAGTTGCTGAGGCTGTTAAAGTCTATTGTGAGCACAGGAGGATGAAATGTCCTTTTTTATCTACAGATTTCTAGCAGTTGGCTGTTCTTCTACTCTGTTTACAGCACAAGGTATATAAATCATACCACTAGGAAATAAACCCACATTATTTTTTCCGTTAGCTGAAACTGTTAAATGTTATGCGTGCAAGTAAATATGTAGTACTGTGCACACTTATTAGAAAGGAAGTAGTAATGGGCAAGCAAGGTGGCACCTGAGGCTTGGGAAATAGGGAAAGCTGTGTGAAAAGATTCATCTGCATCTAATTTTTCTTTGGCTGTTTGAGGCTCTAGGCAGTTTAGGTAATAGGATACCTTAATGCCACTGAAGAGTCTAAAACATACCTGATTTGGGGAAAGAAACACCTGAGAAATAGTAATAACCCTTCAGCCTGACTTTACTAAGCTTTTTAAAGACCTGTATACAGTTTAAAAACAAATTAAGGGGCATTTTCTTAGGAAATTAGGCTGCTATTTCCATGGTTGAGTATGGATTTGAATCTAAATTAGATGCAATAGGGGCATGAGTAAGGTGGAGGTTTGGGGTTGGAGTTTGCTTTAGAACATGGAGAATTCCATTTTGTGAGTTCTTTTGTCAAGGAAAAAATAGGACTTTTGCATCTGAAGTGAAAAAAATAGAAGTATATTTGGAATGAAAATTAACAAATTAAAATTCTGGTGCTGATCCTGAAGCTTTTTATATTTCTAAAGTCAAAAATTCGAGATTGAAATCCCATCTAGCTAAAAAATATTGATTAGAAATAGATTTCTACCTAATTCTCTGTGCTTCCCTTTCTTTTTCATTCAACAGATTATAAAATCAAAGTGATTTGTTACTTGAATATCTTCATATTATCCAATTCCTATATACAATCAGTCTTGATCAGGTTAGGCTGATAGGAAAAATGAAAACCCATGGAAATTGATAGATTTTATTTCATTGTTGGTTTTAATGCTCAGGATGAACAGTAAATGTGCTTGGTGCATCTCTTGCCATTGCTGTATATCATCACTGCTGTTATGTTCATGCACTCCATCAAGGCTCTTGGATATTTTAGCATCTTACATGGATTCATGATTTTAATACGTTTTTGTTTGTTTGTTTGTTTAAACAAAGTTTTCCTGTGGCATGGGATAAGATTCTGGTTAGGAAACTCCTATTATCAATAAAAATGCTGATTGAAATTACACAGGTTTGGGATCAGGCCAATTAACAGGTAGCATTGCCCTTGGTCCTACATCCAATCGACTTTCAATTACTGTCTTAAGCAGATTGTGCTTGTCGGTGTCTAAAACCTAAACTATTGATTGTCTAATTTTCTTTCTTACAACTTACTATTTAAATAAGTGCAGTAACCCATGGGTGGTTTGGGGGGATGGAAATCAGGGAAGAAATATACCTACTTAATGTAAGTTACAAATTTGTTCCTTCTACAAGTAAAATAATTGGTACAGTGGCATTTGATAGTTGATGGTAATTTCTAGTAATAAAAATAGAGCTAATTTCCTAAGTAATGTATCGACTTATTAATGATATTTAATGGGTTTCTTTCTATTTTTATTGCTGTTGTAAATTAATTAGTTTGCTAACTTATTTCCAAAAGTCTTAATTAAAGTACTTAATAGTAAGCACAAGTAAATTACAAGACATTGTTTTACTTAGCAGCGCTTGATTTACCAATTCTAAGTAACTTTTTAAGTAAGGAGTATGAAGTTCAAATGCTTCTAGAACGTGTTAAAGGTTTAATGATGCTCTGAGGCTGTTAAAGTGGTTATTTCAGACACTCTGTAGGTCCAAGAGAAAGCACTTAGCTATAAGGTTTTCATGCTTAGTAGGCAACATAAAAAACGTATTTATTTTGAAGTGGGGAGAGAATGTGTGGTGTTGATTTCTTAAATTAATGCTTCTGTCCATTCAGCAATAGCTTTTTCAGGAGATACTAAAAGTACATAGAAATACACTCATTACCTTTGGTGCTGGTAAGTAGTTCTGTAATGATCCTCTAGCTGTAACGCTCATGCAAATTTCTGAAAGTTGAAGTTAAGGTTATACTAAAAGCAAAAGCATTGATCCAAAGCAAAGCAGTTGTCAAAAGAGAGAGGTTTTGGAGACATAGAGGTAATTTTACTTGGAAAAGAGATAGGGAAGAGTAAAGATTGCAGACTTGAAACATGTGTGAAGAACTATGATTTTTCCATGATTCTTTTTGATAAACAGTTTAGCAACAGACTTATTAATTGACTTAGTAGATCAATACGCGTTTCTTTTTTCAAACAAGATTGCTTATGCATCTAAATCACTAGTAAAAATTAATAATGTATTTATGAATTCATATAGTAACTGAATGTTTATCATTTTCTCATGTATACTTGCTTTCTGCATTTTGTCTTATAAATTAATTGTCAGGACGTTGTGGTTAGCTGAACTGAGGGAGATACCAGATTTTGGAAAGAGAACCTTTCCAAAATGAGTTCCTAATGCTTTCTACTGGAATACTACTTAGAAAAGTTAACCTCTTCTAGACCAAAGAAATAGTATTATAGAATCATCAAGTATGAAGAATACTTTCAAAATCAAGTACACCTATTAACCTGACCTAACATGTCCCATTGCTAAACCATGTCCCCTTGCCATGACACACAGCTAACTTAGATATTAATAATTCATATTTTTGTATAGTCTTTAAATAAGTAAAACTCAGTAAAATTTGTAAGATGTTTGCAGAAAATTTATGAGACAACTAAATTATGAATAGTTATTTCCTTAATTGTAATTAAGGGACCTGTACTTGCAGGGGGAACCCAACATGTAATTTTCTTTGGTTCCACCACTACTGAGAATAGTGAACAAAACAGTGAGCACAGTCAACATGGGTCCATTGTTATAAAAACTGAAAAGCAGACATTAAAAAACATAGTGCTTCATTTCAGAAGTAGCAGTCTCTATTTGAGGCTCAAGATCAACAGTTATCATAATGACCAACATGTACCATCTTTACTAATTACATGGATGGTGCAATTGTGTGCATCCTCAGCAAGATTGCTGATGATACTAAGCTGAGTGATGCAGTTGATACAGTAGAAGGAAGGGATGCCATCCAAAGTGACCTGGATGAGCTTGAGAAGCGGGCCCATGGAACCTAATGAGATTCAGCAAGGCCAACTGCAGGGTGTTGCACTTTGGGTTGAAGCAATTGCAAATATGTATACAGACTGGAAAAAGAATTCACTGAAAGCAGGCCTGTGTGGAGGGACTTGGGGGTGCTGGTGGATAAAAAGCTTGACATGAGACTGCAGTGTGTGCTTGTGAATGGTATCCTGTGCTGCAACAGAGGAGGAGGAGTGGTCGGCAGGGTGAGGGAGGTGATTGTCCCCCTGTACTCTGGCTTTGAACTAAAAGAGGGATGATTTAGATTAGATTTTAGAAGGAAATTTTTTACTTGAAGTGGTGAGGCACTGGCACAGGCTGCCCAGAGAAGCTGTTGGTTCCTCATCCCTGGAGATGTTCAAGGCCAGGTTGGATGGAGCCCTGGGCAGCCTGAAAGGTGGTCTGTGGCGGCCCTGCCCACAGCAGGGAGTTGGAGCTGGATGGGATTTAATGTCCCTTCCAGGATGAGCCATTCTATGATTCTGTGGTTCCATAATACTAACGTGACCTACCCATCTCATTTTTGTGACACTGGAGAAGTGTCTTTGATGTTAATGTTGCAGTTAAGGAACTCAACAAGACAAGGAATAGATCCAGAGTAAAATGAAGTCATTGGGAATTACTCCATGTGTTCCTGAGCATCCCTCATTTTTTAAAGAAATAAATAAAGCAGATTGGCTGCATTTTTCTTGGAGAGGCCTATGCTATTTATGCAGTTTGACTGAGCTTGTTTTCCTTTGGATCTAATATCACTAAGTAGACATTTGGAAAATACATACTAAGATGAAAGTATTTGTCTCCAATTGCATTGGCAACCACCTTCTTCCCCGTTCAACTCTTCCCCCAATAAATTGGATTATTCTGACTTCAAGCTGTGTACAAAAAATACCTCTACCCTGGTAGCATTTTAATCCCTTAGGGATCTCATGTTGGAGGAAAAATACTGATTTACAGATGTGTGTAGTGGCTGTAGTGAAATTAAATCATATGAAGTTAATTCCAAAGTGATAATTATTTCACTTGTGGGTTTGTGCCCATTTAAGGAAAATAGTCTGAAGCAATTGTTTTGGGCCTCATCTTTTGTTTCATTTTCTATTTTCATCTTTTTGAAATTCAGTTATAGTATCTAGAAATAAAAAGTAAAGTGATTTAAGTCTTACTCTGCCTTATATAGGAGCGATATTAATTATATTAGTAGAGTAGATTCTGACAGTAATGAATCAGTGATTATGCATTTCTATTGCTGACTGCTAGTACCTACTTATTGTAGAACCACATTTAGACAGTTATGATTACGGTAAGTAATTTAATGTGTTTAAAACATCAGTTTACCTGCCAAAGAGAGAAAGATGAACCTGAATGTCTAAAAGATTTGATTTGCATAGGTCTGTCATGCCACTGTGTTGGCGAATGAGAATTAGGGTTGTGTTGTTTTTCTCAGTAATCTGATTGTGTATTTCTTTTTCCAAGATGAGGAAGAAGGTATAAAGAAATGTTTTAAATGGTGTCATAACGCTCATGAAACAGGTGTTTAAAATTTGTGTTCATATAGAAGGTTGGAATCTGACACAGAAAGGCTGAACATGGATGTTTCTTACACAGTTACTGTCTTAACCAGAGTGGACAGGTTCCACTAATTCAAAATGTTAGGTGATTTGAGTTAGGAAACAATATCAAGAAATCTCAACCTGCAAAATTTAGATCTTTAATTATCCAAAGAGAAGGGCCTGTTCTTATGAGATACTGGGAGCTGCTTGAGAGATGCTGTAAATCCGTCAGTGCCTCCTACAAATGTTGGCAGTTGTGGGTACTAAGTACTTTTTAACACCTTGAAGAATTGGCCAATACATTATCTTTTTTATGATGTATATGATTTTTATCCTGACCTTCTCCCTTAATTAAGGCTTATTTCAACAGAAGAGCCATTGATTCAGCGGAGGAAAATGAACTTGGTAATCTGCTTTCCCCAAATTGAACTTTTTTTTTAATTACTATTAATTGCTGCCACTTAGTTCTTGTGATGTTTTAATTGCTTGGATTTATTGAAACAATCATAGGATTCACAGTGCTCACCTGAGAAATTAGGACAACTATGATTTATGGATGACCCAATGATTTTAAACCAGTGTTTTTCCAAATTCAAAGATTTCTACGAGGCAATCTATTGTGCAAGTAGATTATAGTCTATTTCTCCCTTTCTCTTTCTTTAATAAACTCCTTTATTTTCAAAGGACTGCTAGGCTGTAACAGAAGGCATGCCAACCCTGATTTTGCTTGAAGTAAAGGGTAGGTTTGCTTAGGGTTTTGTTTTAAATAGATTTATAAAAATTTCTGCCAGCTTTGCAATCATAGAATGCTTTGGGTTGGAATGATGTAGTTCCAACTTCCTGCTATAGGCAGGGACACCTCCCTCTAGATTAGGTTGCTCAAAGCCGCATCCAGCCTGGCCTTGAATGCCTCCAAAGTGGGGGCATTCATAACCTTGCTGTGCAACATGTTACAGTGTCTCGTCACCCTCACAGCAAAGAATTTCTTCTTAACATCAAATCTAATTCTACACTCATCCAATTTAAAACCATCTCCCCTTATACCCGTCACTACCTGCCCTTACAAAAAAAAATCCTTCCCCAGCTTTCCCGTAATCTTTATTCAGGTAATAGAAAACTGCTATATAAGGTCCCCCTTTTCTTTAGACTGAAGAGTCCCAGCTCTCTCAGCCTGTCCTCATAGGGTAGGTGCTCCAGCCCTCTTGGTCATCTTCATGGCTCTCCTTGGGCCCTATTCCAACAGCTCCACGTCCTTCTTGTGTTGGGGGCTCCAGAACTGGACACAGTACTCCAAGTGGGGTCTCACAAGAGTAGAGCAGAAGGGCAGAATCACATCCCTTAACCTGATGGTCACGCTTCTCTTGACACAGCCCAGGACATGGTTGGCCTTCTGGGCTGCAAGTGCACATTGCTGGCTCATGTGAGGCTTTCATCAACTGACACTTCCAAATTCTTCTCCTCAGAGCAGCTCTCTAGCCATTCTCCGCCCAGTCTGTATTTGTGCTTGGGATTGCCCTGACCCACATGCAGGATCTTGCATGTGGCCTTGTTGAGCTTTATGAGATTGGCATGGGCTCACCTCTCAAGTCTCTTCAGGTACCTCTGGATGGCATCCCTTCCCTCTAGTGTACCAACTGCTTCACTCAGCCTGGTGTCATCTGTAAACTTGCTGAAGGTGTATTCAATCCTACTGTCCATGTTGGCTACGAAGATGTTAAATAGCACCAATCCCTGAGGATCCAGTCACTCATCACTAGTCTCCACTTGGACACTGAGCCATTGATCTCAACTCTGAGTGTGACTATCCAGCCAATTCCTTATCCAGTGAATGGTCTATCCATCAAATTCATTTTTCTCCAATTTAGTGATGGAGGTATTGTGTGCGACAATATCAAGTGCTTTGTACAAATCCAGGTAGATTACATCAGTTGCTCTTCCTTCATCCACTGTCATTGTAACTCTGTGATAAAAGACCACCAAGTTTGTCAGGCACAGTTTGCCCATGGTGAAGCCATCTTGGTTACCACCAGTTAGCTCATCTTTATTTCTCATATGCCTTCAGAGGATCTGCTCCATGATCTTGCCAGGCACAGAGGCGAGACTGGCTGGCCTATAGTTTCCTGAATTTTCTAGGAAAGGTTATGGTTTGATCAGGATGCTTAAAGATAGCTACACAACTTGATTCATTTACTGAAGAATTGTGGTGCTCTTTGAGAAGAGATGATCAGCAGCAGGGAGATTTAGGAAATCAGAACAGAAAAGAGAGATGATCAGGTGAGAAGGAATTGAACTAAGAGAACAAAAGAATAAGCAAGATGGGAAGAGCTGAGGAAAGGAAAGCTGTTTGTAAACCAGTAATGCTAAAAACAAATGACACATTGTCAGGCAGGAAGAACTGGGCTAGATGGTGGAAACAATTAAAGGCTTTGCTAGTTCTAAAGTGATTGGGAAAAACAATCTAATCAATAAGTAGAGCGGTCAAATTTGATCAGTTAATCAACCAGGCTGGACTAACTAGATAGATAATATATTGAACAGGGAGAGAAACCAAGTGAGACTGAGGGAATTCAGCATACTGTGAAAATTGATTAAATGCAAAAAATAAAAAAAAAAAATAAAAATTTAAAATGATCATATGCAGAAATAAATGCATAGGGTGTTCAGGTGGAAGTAAGTTTTTTCTGTGGCTCACTGGGGGCACTGGTGAACAAAATTAGTTTTGGAGGGTGAAGAACAAGAATGAGAAGATGATGGGACAAGGAGAAAAGATTGTCTCTATGTGTGGTACCAGACTGTAGAAGGCAAGGTCACGTCAGCAACAAGAACCTTATTTTTAAAGGTCTGCGTGAGTATTACGTGCCAGTGCTGAATTCTAAGGTACCACTGCCCTGTAGTGATGCAGTGCATATAGAATTGAAGGGCAGGGTAACTCCTCCGCTTTCTGTACTACAGTGAAATGTTCTTTAGATTTTGGTTCAGGGCACTTCTACACCTCAGGGTTTATCTTCTGAAGTATTTGTATTCCGCTTGTTTTCTCTGTCTGCAAGGTCTCATTACTTACCTGCCCCAGCCTTGTTAAAATAACCTACCTGGCTCTTCTCTTCTCTTGTTCAAAACCTTTCTCTTTCTGCCTCAGGGAGTCCTGCTTCCTTTGTGCAGCTGTTCTATTTCTGCATGGGTTACTTCAACCAGCTTTCTTAGTAAACCAATTGCTGTACCAAGCCACAGGGATGTTGTTTAATAGTTTGGGGCTGTATCTAGTGTGAGAGAGATGTGACACATTGGTTAGCAGTGATTGATACAGTGAAGCAGGCACTCTGTGTTAGAACAACTGAAGCTAAAAAGTCCTATCCTTGTAATTCCAAATCAAATTCATAACATGTAACTAGAAAAGCCAGCTGACCAAAAAAAAAACAAAACAGATGCAACAAGTGATTTTTTTTTTTTTTTTTTTTTTCTTGAAAATGTAACGATCTATAATTGAGGAGTGAAGTTTTCTGAAGAGAACTGCGTGCCCCTTCAACAAAGGACACTTCTTTATGCTGTATTTGGAAACTCAAACCAGTAGCTGCACATCTGAATCTGGGTCAGTTCATTAAATTCATGCGTTGTGATCCTTTACTTTGAAGTGATGGAAAAAGTTGGGGAAAGAGAGAACTTTCAAAAGCTGCCAAGTGACTTAGGAGCACAAATTAATGGGAACTATGCTCCTTAGTCCCCCAGGAGTTTTCAAAAATCCCATCATTATTGAATTGCACTGAGGCATGCCTTCCACCTGTGAGGATGAGAAAGGAAAGACTATACGCAGTGGAGGCAGTTTTAAGGAGTATCTCTGTAAATGAAGCATACATTGCTTTTATGAATTGAGCCTTTGAAAGCCCTGGTACTAAGGCATATTGATCGAGAGGTCAAACACAGATGGAGAGATCTTAAATTACCAGTTAGGTTTTATTACATAAAAGAGATTCGAAGAACGCTTCCCCTCCTGCTTTAAATAAGTGCCAACTGAAGTGCAGAAGTTTTGTACCACTGGGAGATTGCAAGCACTTAAATGAGTCAGCTGGATTCTGGGTCTCATTCCAGGCTGAAGTGTATTGTCTATGGGGCATGACTGATGGAGTAGCAGCAAATTCATAAGCAAAACAAGGTTTGGAAATGTTTTCCAGATGTACAAGGAAATATAATTTAGTCAGCTCTTACAGAGAGATTTGTCATGTTCTGAAAATGATGTAAGTGTTGGATTTTTTAATTTGTTATAAATCTGAACAAAGCAACTACTATGATACCTTTAAACTTTGAAGGTAAGAGGCAATTGATCCACTCTTGTGAGATAATAGATTGTGACACACTGGGATCTGAGCTGTTTTGGTTGTTTGTTTGTTTGTTTTGGTTTTTTTTAGCCACAATCTGAAGTAGATGATTTTGCATAGATTACAGCACTGAATATTCTGTGCACTTAAGCCTAAATTACAAACTATGACTGAATTTTTAGGATGTCCCTTAGAGCTGTAAGCAACACTGATGTAAGTTCAGCATGGTGGTGTATGGTGCAAAAAAGAATGAATATAAAACCAAAGAAGTTCTAATATTTCTGTAATACTCTCAATGTTTATGTTAACTTACAGAGTGTGTCATTTACTCTTTATGTACCTCATGCAGTAACAATGGAAATAAGTTGATACCAAAGAAACCAAAATGAAGAAAGAGCTATCACTGTAAGCTCAGAAACACTAAACATGAAGTTTTGGCAATAGTGTTAACTCATCAGGCACTTCTATGGTACACATCAGTGACAAAACAGAAGTGACTAGAATGTCTAAAGAAATGCCAAGTGGCTCAGACAGCTAAGTACCTGAGGTATTTACTGCATGTAAACAACTTCATGAAGTAAAGAAAGTGAAGTGAGTAACTCTGAAGTTACTTGGGTAGATCTTTTGTTAGTAAGTTGGTAATTGTTGGAGCTTTGATTGCATTGGTTGAAGGTCTGCGCCTGTTTATTTATCATAGCTTTTGGGAAAAAGGAGAAACCTAAGAAATTTGATAGGAACAATGCTGTTTTGAATTTCTTGTTGTCATTGCTTGTTTCTTCACAGCTAATGGGAGAGTTTGGTTTACATTATAGCTGGCATTGTTTTTCTTGGTAAAGGATGCTAGAGCTGATGCTCAGTGTTTGTAGTTACGCATATCCCTGTAAAGTTACATTTTTAAAAAGTTAGATTGCAAAATTCATTTTGTACCAAGGGTATTTTCTAAAAGTATAGATTGCAACTAATCAAGACAAATGAGAAATGCAAAATAATAATTTCTTGGTGTGTTATAAAAACGTTCCACTTCAGAACATGTTTTAATCTGCTTTTTGCTTGGAGTGCTTTAGTGTGGTCCTCCCTGCTTACACTGTTTGTCTTCAGTTTTCCTCTAATTTTATCTTAACAGCATCTCCAACTTGCTCTGCTCCCAAGTGAAATCAAGCAATTTCTCTCATTTGGGCAAGCCTATTCCTTTATTTTTCCCTTCAGTCATAAAACATTCCTACCTATCTAATCTCATCATGCAACTGTTAGGGCAATTATTACTGCATCATAAGTGTACATTATAGTATAGTCTTCATCTTATTTGTTGATTTGTAGAATGTCATCTAGTTTATGGCTTCATGTAGCTCACCATAAATTATAATAAATGTACTTCTACTTGCTTCTTCTGTTCCTAGCAGTTACAGTTATCAGCAGTGTCTTAAGAGTAATAGCAACCAGAACATTCTCTCTAGTTCAAATTATTTTTTGGCATTCGAAGTAAAGAGTACATTCCTTTCCTGTACCAGTAGGGTAATTATCATGTCATGACCAGGCAGGATGCCACCAAATGAAAGTCAGTTTTGCAAATTTACTCTTCTTGCATTGTAACCCTACAGTGATACTGTTCTGCCAATGCTACAGAGGAGTTTGTTACTATTCCTTCTATTCCTATTGCTGTGCCTTCTCACACCAGTACTCACAGGTGTCTCCAGTCTGTGTGTTACACTGAGATTGCAAATACTTAGTGCAAACAGAAAGACAAGTTGCAATAGTTGAGTAAAAATGAGCAAAACCCTTTGGCAAGAGGCACAGTGAGTGAGTAGTAGATTAGTCAGCCCCGGGATGGAATCAGATGGGTGGAAATGGAAACTATTTTAAAAGCTCTTCTATCGATCTTAGAAATGAGAGTGAAGCAGTGAACAGAATCAGGCCATTAGTAGCTATAACAATAACCAACAATTTACTGGAGCATCTGTAACAAATGTAAATAGAAGTACTTGGCTGATGAAACAGGAAGGAGTAGCCTTGCTGTCAGCTTTGAGTTTTTAGTTAATGCTAGGCATTGCTTAAGCTATAATTGTGTTGGTATAATTGAGAGCTGTCACTGGGGCCTCCCCTTTAGAAAATTGCACTCATTTTGAAAGTTACTTGGGCAGAGAGGCTGGTCATGGCAGACTTTTACACGGTGCCAAAAGTTCATAAAGAAAGCATAGAAAAAGCAATGAATTTGTCCCCCCAACCTTTGGCTAATTTTTGGTCTAAACTTTTTGATGTTGGCTGCTTTGAACAAAGCCAGAAAATATTTTCAGCAGAGATCAAAAAGTGCTCTCCTTGACTTCCATTTGCAAAGCTTATTCCTAAGCAGTTCAATCTAGACCATAACTGTATGGTCAGGGAATGAAGTTTGTATGTTAAACCAGTCATCTAATTCACAACATCACAGGATTCCATCTCTCTATGCAAGATTTAGTTCAGACATTCAGATGCTTTGTTGTATTATGTTAGACAAGATGGTATTCATCTTTTGTGACTTCAGGCATCTGGAAGTTAGGTGTCATGTCAAAGCTAGTCTCTCGGGTCTATCTGCAATCAGCAGAGAGAAAAAGAGATACTTCAGAGAGCAATTCATTCTACCTTTAGCATCATAGCACCATCAGTGTCAGAAAAGGTACAATGCTTTGCTTGAAGAATTGTAGCCTGGAATTTCTAACAGCACACCTAAAAGAACACCGATTCTTTACTTTTGAATGAATTGTGTCAGGTAATGAATCTTTAACAAATGGATTTTCCTCAAAGCTCACTGCTTAGTATGCTAGATAGATCTTTTTGTAGTAATTATTGTACAGCAGTTTATTCAAAGTCTCTTAGGATAAACCCCGAAAAAGCTAAACGGCTGTTGTGTGCAAGACTAACAGTGCTATCCAGGAATACTGTGTAATACTGGCATTACTAGTAAAAGCATTGGCAAGATGCTTCCAGTCATAGCTAGAATCCTCTTTAGGCTTAAAAAACCCAACTAATAAAATAAAATAAAAAAGACCAGCTGTCCTGGGAAGCCTGTGTATATTACAAATATAGAGCCAGAAATCAAACTTGGGCTTTTAACTGCAGTACACTCTGTAGATATTTTATGAATGGGTCTGGAATAGCAGGTATATTTCTGAACAGAACAGTCACGCAGAAGAGCATGCAGATCCAGAAGCAGCTTGTTGTAAGTAAATTGGTTCTCTTAGAACCAGAGCCACACCAAAAGACTTCTGATGGAATCCTGTAGATCATTCTGCTTCTCTGTATCCGTATAAAATCCCTGACATAGAAGCTTTGATTTTTGTTTGACACATTCCTTTATGAGAAACCTCACACTGAAGGGTTTTAAAAAAATCTGCCCAAATTGAGTTGCATTTGGACACTGGATCCCTTGCCTCTTTCCCATAGAGTGGTAATAGAAGATCAATGTTATTTTTTTTCAATCACTTCTTTGCCCCTAGGTGCAGTTCCCTCTCTTGCACTATCTTGCTTGCTTTTCTTACCCTTGTGAATGAATGACTGTGTGACTTCCGTTTAAGCAGAAGTGGTAACTCAACCCCTTAATAATGGCTTAAATGTTACTTCTAAATGAGGTTAAGATCTGTATTATGTGAAGTATTTGTCTTGAACCATAATCCTTCTGACTTCTTTATGAATATCTGGTTACACTCAGGAGTTAGTCATTTCAAATCCGTTTCTCTGAGATCACCAAGTTCTAGCCTAAATTTCAACTGACAAGATATCTTTGGCATAATATACCATTAGGGGTCATGTCAGGGAATTAATATTTCATTACATTTGTGTTATCCATGTGTCTAGTTTACTAGGAAAAATCTGAAACAAAAACTTATGTTCTGGATATAAAATTGTAGCAAGTTCCTGTGTTCATTTGTTTGTATGCCTATTATGTTTTCATAATTTAAAATACTCTCTGAGAAAGCCACTATGATTTCCTGTATGCACTCATTTTAAATCTCCATCTTGATTTAAAGAAAGGTCCCTCTTGTGCATTTCTTGTGTGGAGACAGAATTTTCTCTGGATGTGAGGATAACTGAAGCTGTTTGGTTTGTTTTACCATTCTCCTAGTTGTAGAAACAGATCTGAGCTGAGTATTTCAAATGAAGACCAAGCTGTGCTAACAAATCTCAAAGCTGTTAAGATAATGATAGTAAGAAGTCTGATGTTCTTCAGTATGCTCTCTTTTAAAAACAAAGGGAAAAATAGTCCTCCATAAATTGCCTTGAAAGGAAAAATAACAATATTATTACGTATTAGAACTATTCTGTGTAATAGAATGGCATCTTTGTAATAGTGACTAGTGCACAGCCACTGAGGTGTACCTCTGCCTTGTTGCAGCACCGTTTCGTGGCCTTGCTCCTCTAGTCCGTAAGCAAGCAAGAAGAGTATGTAAGACATTTAAATGCTGCCCAGATTGCTGCTGTCATGTGAAGATTGGGCAGGTTAACATAAAATCCTTGAGTTGGTAAGAGCTGTTGTTCTGGACTCCCCTGTCGTAAATAAGCTAGGGAGCACATGGCTCTTCCCTTGGGGGCTGGAAAGGAAAGCAGTCCTTAATAGATGTAGGCAATAATCTGTCCTGCCAGGGTAGCTGGAGATGTGTGTCTGCCTGTAACCAAAAGGGACTTACCTATACAACAGGTACAAGTAACTCCAAGTTCTTGTTACAGTCAAGTTTAACTCATTAGCATTGAAAACGATGAGCTGAAGTTCTAAAGCTAGAACCCTGCACTGCTTTGTAGAGGGAAGTATCTTCATTTCGTGAATTTGAAAGAAGTTGGGGTCTGTTGACTGAGCACCTGCAGAATACTGAGAGGGACTACGCCTTGCTTCCAGTAATTGGGCCAAATATTTTAGGTTTCAGGCCTCTTCTGTGACATTCCTTCCTGCAATTTCTAAAAGCAGCAGATCTGTATTGTACAAAGTATCAAAGCAGAGCTTGAAGAAGGGAGTTCTTGAGAGCACCTTTTTGGAGAAATATGTCACATTTATAAAGCATCCCTCTGCCTTCAAATACATGTCCATTAAAAAGCTTGGATTCAGATGCTGGTAGGTTTCTATTACAGTTTTCCACCACAATAAGAAGCAATTTTCACTTGAATTTTGGAAATCTGAACAGTTATATTAGTACCAGACACTCCACTGTTAATCTGGAAATTATTCTGCTCTAAAATTGAAAGTCTCTGTTCATAATCTCATTTTAAGACTGTAATAGATACTCAGTGCTTCACCTACAGAAAATTAACAACTTAGCATCAAAAGTTGACACCATCTATATATTGCTGAGTGAAGTTAGTGATTTACATCATTGCATGTAAGATTTGTTATTACCCAATTTACTGCATTAATCAGCGAATGCCAAACTAGTTTGCAGATTGCATGTAGATCACTTTAATCTGTCACCTTAATTGTCAGTGAAATTTTTAATGTTGAGTTTTGCATTAACTATTTTCCATACTGGCACTCAGGGAAAAAGCAATTGCAGCATAATATGCCCTCAGTGCTCATGTGAAGCAGTGTGAAGCATCAGTGGTCATTTTTCACTACAGTGCAAATTTGAGGTTGCTGGTAATACCTGTATTTTGCTAGGATTTGCATTTTTAATATTTGCCAAATGGAGAGCATGTTTTCAATTATGTCAGTGCTAACCTAGTTTACATGGTTAAAAATAATAATAATAATAATCGTCTCACTGGGTGCAGCATCTGAATGATTAGATTTCAGGGGACAGGACCAAGCTCAAATGACCCAGGGCTTCCTCAGGCAGATGCTGTGATAGCATGTGGTAATGATTCCAGCACTTCTGCCACCCTGAGGACTTGTGAATAGCATTTACTGATACTCTCAGTACAGCCTTCCACTTGAGAGCCTCTGTATGTTACAAAAGGGGTGGGCAGCATCTCTGTCTTTATTCTAGCTTTGTTAAGTATGTAACTTCGGTGAGATGAAACTGTTCAAATTTCTGGTAAAATTTACTAAGTATTTTGACTGAAAAATTAGAAATGATAAGAAAAGCTATACATTTTAATACCACTTCCTTTAAAAAATATTGACTTAATATCCAAAATAAAGCAAATTTGGAGCATTTCTAAAACCGAAACTAAGCAATATCTTGGTCTAGTGGTTGGAGACCCTGCACATAACGGGAGTTAAAACTAGATGATCATTGTGGTCCTTTTCAACCCAGGCCTTTCCATGATTTTTTTTTTTTTTTCCATGTCAAGTGAGATCTTTTGAACTCATACTTAGAAAACATTTTCCTTATTCAAAGGTTATTTTCATTTTAGATAAGCTCTTAAAAATGATATGTTCTTCTGTGCAAGAAAAAGTACACAGTTCACATAGCTCTACTTCTGAACAATAAGGAGACCACGTAATCCCAACAAGATTTATTTCTTTCTGGTGCAGGCAATGAAATGGAAGCTTGAGGAAGTGAAGCGACACCCCCAAGGTCATAGCCTAGGAGCCAATTTAAGAGTAATGGTCAGATTCTGTATTTGATAGGCAGCATTTTTGAAGGTGGCTTGGCTTGCAAAAAAGGCTCCTACACACCCAAATAGAATGGTAGTTTGAAACCCCTCAAAAAAAAAAAAAAATTGATAACTGTGTTTTGACTGTTTGAGTACAGTTCTTGGTTATTTGATTCTTTTTTCCTTTCTTGCATATTGCAAAAAGAATGCTAAACTTTTTATTTCTGAGGATATGCTTCATATTGGAAGTGGTAACTTAGTCATAATCTACCTGGAAGAGGCTTAATGGCTGCTGTAATACACCTTTCAATTGACAAAGACTAAGGTGTCCCTAGACCTTTCCAGCAGAATTGTCATTGGATTAAAGTGGAGAGAGGACTAAAATGGAAGTAGGATGAATGAGTTCTTGCAGCATGGAGAAAGTGTCAGCTGCTATTGCTGGTACTGAAGCTTCTACATATATAGAGGGCTGTTAATCTGGATTTGCCACCTTGTTTTTACCAACTCTTGGTTTGCTTAGTCTTCCTACTCTTCTGCTGAAAATATTTCAGAGACTGCAGGGACTGTTATCCATAAAGACCTGGCTGCTATGAATGCAGAGCCCTCTGACCTTCTTGACTGTGTTGGGCAGTGAATCATTGATTTTTTTTTTTTTATTTATTATTTTTTTTTTATCCATTTTAGATGCTAGAGTAAGGCTCTTCTGTCATCTTTGTGATAACAGGGAAAGACTGTTTCATATTATATTACTAATTAAAAAGCAGTGGTAATTACATGTCAAATGGAAAGAAGAGAATTGTAGAAGTAGGGTTGAGAGCCTTTATTGCAATTACTACTGCTTAAGAGTCCTGTTGCTGTTCAAGAAGTCCTTGCTATGGAGGTGTGGCATGTTTTTTCCTGACAAGTGCAGATTCCAGAGTAGTTCACTTTGTTGGTGTTATTTCACTAAACTTTGAGTGTTGATTCCCTATGTGTTAAAAGTTATGTCCTACTGCTGCAGTGATCAGAATAATTGTATGGTGACATTCATTATTACTGCCTCTCCATCCCACTAAAGGAAAGCCCCAGGAGGGCTGAAAGTCAGGTAATTTAACTGCTCTCTTCGTAAATACACACACATATATCTATATATATCAGGTGTGTGACACCTTTGCACTCAGTATAAGGTAAGACACCATGGAGGTGACTATGTGCAGCTGAAGGTGAATGTTCAGAACAAACTGCAGACCAAAGTGAAAAAAACAAAAAGAATTTATGTCCCCTAAGATGACTGACCTCACAAAGATGACCACTTACAAAATCAATGAATATACAGATGTTATAATTATGAAATGTACAGGAAAGTTAGGCTAAGTAAGATTATTGCAACAGGAAGATAATAAATAAAAAATGCTTACTAGTGTTGTAGGATCACAATATTCTCCATGAGGAGTGATCTCCAGGAAGAGATCCTTCCTCAGTAACAGTCAGCACTTAAATCTGGGATCCAGGAGAGGTGCAGCCAGGCTCCACCCCTTCTGGTAGCACAGGTGAATTGCCTTCACCTGTGTTCCCATGGCTGACTCATTGCTCGCCTCAGGTGGTCAATCAGAAGTTCAGGCTGTGATTCAGCAGTTCCCATACACCACTGTTGAGAAGTAACACTTCATGAAATGCATACAAAATCTACTGTTAACCATTATTTGGTCTCTTAAATTCATACATCAAGACTAAATTATTTTTTAAGTTTAGACACATGTAAAATACCTTTTAGGTCTCACCTAGTCAACTTGATGGCCAGAAGTAATTTGATGAGAAATATGCAAATGGCTATCAGTTTTCAGTAGTTGTGTAAAATCCTCTGAGAGTTGTTTAATTGCGTGGTTTACTTACTGAAGGACAAAGATCTTAAGAAAACCTGGAGACACGTTACCAGAAGACATGTTCTATCTACTTGATCTATCTGTACACATAGCAATAATTTTATTAAAATTCATGTTAGTGTATTATTATTATTATTATTATTTTTAAAGCTGCTTAATATTTACCTAGCATTTTCACCATGGCTAGCAACCTATAGGCATCTCATCCTCAGGGCATAGTAATTCTGAGTAATAATATTGGTCAACTCTTACTACTCTCTCTGCACCTCATTATGTGTTTGGGAAAAAACTCTTGCATGGAGAGCATTAACTAAGGTGTTTTTCAGCGTGCTACAAGACAGCAGGGAGAGTGCCTGAAACCCAGGTGGTTGTCTTAGAATTGCAGTGTCATCTTGTGTTTTTCACTGATGTCTTCGGTGTGTATTGCTTATATGGAGCCCATCACTGCATTATTCTCTGACATCTGTGGGTCATTTTGTTCTTGTTTTCTATAATCTTTCCTGATTCATAAGTCTTCCACATGTTTATGGGTTAGCAGATAGCCTCTGGTAGAGCCACAGATTCCAGAAAGGAGTTCTTCTTCAGGCTCTGTTTGATGTCCAGTGCCACTGACCTTCAACAGCTTTGCTCCTGGGATAATTTCACTGAAGTTTAGCAAGGCTTGAAGCACAGCCTAGCACACAAGAGTAAGGAACTGCTTCTTCTCCATCCTATTGGACTTCAAAGCACTGAAGTGTAGGCAGTCTTCAGTGCACTCAACTGGAAAAGTCACCAATGAGTCATAGCATCCACCAACTTACTGACGTTCAAGGACATGTTGAGATAGGATAACACTGCACTGACGTCCTTTTACTTGCACAGAACTGAAAGCTGGATTGCCTCTATCCACATTAGGTCCCCATTTGGGAGATCTCTTATGAGTGGCCAGTGTTATTGCTCTCCCTCACAGCAAGTGCTTGTGTGCAATTACATTCTGCTTATACTTTGAGTTTTTGAGCTATTGCTTCTCTGGTTTTGAACAAAGTGGAAATTATCTCCTTGACAACAATTTGCTGCACTTGTACAATTGCAGAGTCAGAGGGGTTGGCACAGTGAAGAGTGCTGTGACATAAAACTTTCTTCTCTGGCAAGCTTCTGCTTCTACCTGTAGTAATTATTGATTTCCTATTATGGAGCCCCTGCTTTGCACAGAAGAGCATTTGGCTGTGATATTAGTGTGCATCACTGCACCCTGCTGAAAGGATCCACAT
This sequence comes from Lagopus muta, assembly GCF_023343835.1. Taxonomy (NCBI): domain Eukaryota; kingdom Metazoa; phylum Chordata; class Aves; order Galliformes; family Phasianidae; genus Lagopus; species Lagopus muta. The sequence continues at coordinate 100,672,782 of NC_064434.1, forward strand.
AAGCATGTTTGTGATTGTGTAGATTTGCAATATTCCACTCGTCTCCCCCAGCAACTGGTCTGCAGTAAGGCTATAAACCGTAATTTAATACTGCTGACAGCTAGAGGAGAGGTGCTACTTTGAACAGTTATAGAAGCAAAATTACATTTTAGAAATGAAAAATATTTCTTTTTAAATCTAAAGTGATGTTTGAACACAGCAAGGGTCATCGTACTTCTATGTGTTTTTCATGACAAGGAAGACTGCTGTACCTGTTTACTTCTTTGGCAGTGCCTTAGAGATTGCTGAGATGTGACTGTTGCAGAGTTCAGTTCTTGATGATCCAAGCAGTCTTCTCCACTCTCTTATTTCTTTTGCTTTTTTCTTGCATTTGGGAAACTTCAGTGCAACAGCTAGAGGCTGAATGGGAATCAGTTAGTCTGGCTTTGGCACTTCACAGCCTCATTTCATTATATGAAACTGGTTGCTGCCTTAGTTTCATCATCTTTAAAATTTTATTAATGTTTTACTCGATGTAGTGCTTTGGAAACCAAATCCATTATTGGGTTGTTCCTGGAACTGGGGAGTCTCAACGGGCAAAGGTAAACCTTAATAATTCAAGTGGATTTGAACCTAGCCTTCTGGGAAGAAAAACACTGCACGTGTTTTGTACTGCATTAATTCAAAACCCAAAAAAGTATGCACTATTTTTGTGTCCTATTTTAGTGGCTCATTTTATCTCAAAGCAGTTCTATGTCTGATGTGGAGAGTAGAGCAGTGTTAAATCTGCTGCTGTTGTCTACAAATAAACTTTGAGATCTTAACCACCTCATGATTGTCAGAGTCCATCACCTGTGGCAAGCAGCATTGATCTTCCACTGAGCTAGCAATCAGTCCAGCCATCATTTCCCACAGGGAAGGTACTGTTGGCTGATAAGAGCTGGCATCTGAGCCCATTCAGATCCAGAGAGGTCTGATGGGAATGGCAGAGCTAATGGGAGAAGTTGTATGTGTTGTTATTGTAAACATATGTAAATGTGTTATTTTCCCCCTCCAAGCTCTGTGTTTTGTAAAAATCACAGAAAATATTTTGGTGTTTTTTCTCTTTTTTGAGTTTTCTTGTTGCTTTTATTGGTGTGTGTGTGGTTTTGTTTTGTTTTGTTGTTTTGGTTTGGTTTGTTTTTTTTGTCTGTTTGCCACTTACTGTTGGAGTAATCACTGCTTTTAGGAGAGGGATGAAAGCTGGGCTGTTGGCTTTTTCAACTTCACGAAGATACAATGGAAGCTTAGTAAAAAAGGAAATCATATAGCAAATACGGTCTGATATTGAAGCACTGACAACAACAAAAACAAAAGAAAATGACATTTGGGATTTCAAAACCAATTATCCCATTACATTGTTGGATTACATTGTTGGAAGTCTGGATGTTGATATCAAAGGAAGAAAACGAAAGATCTGCTGTGTGAGTTATAATTATAAAAATAACCAATGACTGTGTGTACACAGTGTTTCATAGATACTGGGGAACAAGTATTAATTTTCTATCCTTTTTGGCCACTTTCAACCTTGTAGGTACTTCAGAATATTTTGCATGTTGGAAAATCATGTTTTTTCTATGAAATCCTCTGCTGCTTCTCTTTACTGCCTTTTAATCCTTTTACTTCCTCTTTACTTCCTTTTAATATTTTGACATGCTGTTGAAGTTGTTCACTGGAAAGCAAATCAGAGCAAGAAATACTTATGTTATCGTGAGCCCCAACAAAGCAACGGTTACATTTTGTGCAAGATTAATAGGAAAAGATGTTATCATGTGGTTTCTTACACTCAGCAATTATTTGCTGTCTCGGGAGCAATGAAGATAAATATTAGATCCTCAGTCAAGTTCCCTAATTAAAAAAACAGGGAAGTGTAAAATACAGCTAACTTGGCATTCTGTATTAGTTCTAAAAAAGCTGGTTGTTGCTGTAGGCTTAGGAAGGCTACATCACATAAACAGTAATGTGGGAAATTCATTCAGTTATAAGTTAGGAAAAGTGACTTGACCTGATCAGAAGCATTTCCAAGGGAATGCAGAGGATGTGAATGCTGGCTCATACTACTGAAATGTGGTGCTGAGTAAGTGCCTGTTCTTAGGCTGTGCTTTTAAGTTCTCTTTGGTGTAAGCAATCATACTGACAGGCAAGGCAAAAGAAGCAGGCACTGCAAGCACTGGGTACTAAACATAACAATCCCACTTTGAAAGAACAGCAGCAGAGAGCGTGTTAGAACTGAGCTGGCTGAATTATTGACGTGAGTAGCTTTGCACTTGAGTTTCCTGACAAAAGGCATTATCTTTGAATTCAAGTGTGTTCAGATTTCTTGGTTTTATGACATTGAGATACATATTGTGATCTCTGAAGTCAGTATTTCCTACCCAGAATTGTTGTGAAGTTTTTGTTCCCTGAGCAAGTTTGGCATTTTTATTTTAAGGTAGAGTACTTTCTGAAATGTTAGATTTCATGTGCACGTGAAATTCTGAAGTGTTAGATTTCATGAAAATGCCATTTTCTACATGGCTCTAATAGGCAAACCTTAGAGTAGCTCTCTGTGGGAGCTGTGCCCCTGTGGCATGCAGGACAGGTGGTGCTCACTCAGTGGGAGTCATTCAGCATTTTTTTGGCCTATCTTTATCATGTGTATGGCCCTGTTCATTTTGTACTGTAAATTACTGAAATTGCACCCCAAACACTAAATAATTTCCATGCAGGTTATCTCAAGGCTCTGCTATCATAACATCTTAGTTCTTTGCAAGTGTTAATGAACGTCACAGAGCTTCTGTAATAGTTTGTCCCATTTTGAACATAGGAAGTGAAATACAAAGATTAAAGACAATTTATGTGACTGGAAAGATGGGTAAGCTTTCAGACATATGAACATTGGCTGTTCTTTCTGCCTCTAACAGGCAATGTAATAAAAAGAAATTACCTCTCCATACAAATGCAGCTTCAGTTGCAATCTTAGACAACAGCGGCAACAGTAATGATGCTGTAACGAAGATTAAAGTTAGAAATTATAAACTGTTGACTGATTTTGGCTGCTTGGCTTGAGAAATCTGGAATCCAATCTTTTGTTAAAGTGTTTTTTTAGGACATTGTATTTTCCAAGCATATATTTCTCTGGTTTCATTAGCAGCTGTGACTGCTTGACTCTTCTGCAGATCTGAATACAGATGTCCTGGGGTTGGGTACCTGGGACATGAGAGCAGTCTAGCTTGGCTGTAAGATTGCAATTTATGTGTCTGCCGTATATCACGTTAGATTTCAAATGCCATTTATCAAGGATGGCTTCATTTTCCTTAAACATGAACCCCGCTTTCTCTTCTTTCTCTTTCTTACCTCCTTTATTTTACATCTTCTAACTCCTCCAGTAGTGGAATTAGGGGTATTATAGTCTCAGTATCAGTGGAGAGTTTGCTTTGTGCTATAATATGGCTATCCTCAGCACCAGGACAGGATGTCTGCACTGCTGTAAAGCTGATGGTTTGGAGATGATCAATGAGAAAATGATGTGCCCATGAGAAATGGACAATTCATAGCAAAACCAATGATCAAAAACTCCCCTAAATTCTCACTATCCTTTTATTATAGATAAGCAACAGTTTTTCTTTGTCCCTGCAACCTTCAAATCCCCAAGTATTCTTTTTTCAAATAGCTCTGAGTCAGGGCCTGGAAATCCAACCAAAGGAGTAGCAAATGAAATTGAGAAGTTAATGGTGAGTACTTGTATCAAGTAAGCAATAAAAATAATGTTCCACAATCCATGGTTTTCAGTAGCATTTCTTAGCTGGGAGGAGGAGGATGAAACTGCAGCACTAGCATTTGAAACTATTTTTAAAGAGATAATCATCGTGGAATCATAGAATGGTTTGGGTGGGAAGGGACCTTTAAGGTGATGTAGTTCCAACCGCCTGCTATAGACAGACACAGCTCCCTCTAGACCAGGCTGCTCACAGCCCCATCCAGCCTGGCCTGGAATGCCTCCAGGGTGGAGACATTCACAGCCTCTGTTCCAGTGTCTCACCACCTTCACAGTAAAGAATTTCTTCCTAACATCTAGTCTAGATCTACCTTCTTCCAGTTTAAAGCCATTTATTTCATAGGAAAGTTCTATTTTTTGAAGCACATGTGCATAGGAAAGTTCTATTTTTTTTAAGCATATGTGGTGAGATAAGCACGGTAGAGTTCCATATGTGGGTATTTCTTATTACTTTTTTGCAATTAGAAGTGGAATTTTTCACCTTATACATATGCAGGGTCTTGTCCTGAGAACCACCAGAACCAGAGTTCAGCTGTGTCTGGCTGGGTTCCTCCAAGATAGCCAAGTGAACCCCTTCTTGTCAGTGGAAACCACACAAGGGTGCAGGTTCATCCCAAATTATTGCGAAGTCTGTTCTTCTGTTTTACAAGGCACAAGTGACAATTCTTTCAAAGCAAGCAAGGAAATGTTCCATTAGTCTGTCTTGTTTCTCTTCTTTACCTGACTGTGTTGGTCCCAGAAGCTTTCAGTAGCATTGAAAATTATGGCCTGAGAGATTCCATGTAACACTTGAAGGTATAATTGTGTTCAGCTCGACTGATCCTGCATGCCAATTAGTAGTGCAGCCAGTTTGCAAGATAACAGAGATCTTTGTGAATGCCTGTAAGAATTTGTCTTCTCTCCCACTTTCACATGTGGTGGCAGTCAGTTGAAGGTTCCTATTTTGCAGTGATCTGTTGAGCAACTGTCACAAGCAAATGCTCACGTTTAGCCGCATTCCTCAGGGACCAATTTGCCAGAACTTGCCAATACATTTTGATTTCCCTGCTGATCAAGGAGGAATGGAGGAGAGAAGAGGCAGCCCAACCCAGAGCAACATCTGCTGCAGAGTAAATTACATCCCCACTTGGCCTCACAGTCTGAGCTGTTTATCCTGTGTTAGGTTAAGCCATGTCATTTTTGCCTTTCGTGCTGATCATGCTGCATAGAAACTAAAAGTAAATCAAGAGACCAGACTTATCATTTCTTTCTCAGGTTTGGTACTGGATTTGAACATTTTCAGTTCTGGACTGTGGTCAGAAGCAGGGCACGTGAGGTCCTCAAGGAGTTGTTTGTTTCTCCTTTCAATTTAGAGCCCAAAATACCATTTGTTTAATGTTGCTGTTTAAATAATGATTTGTAAGGCTCTAAGCCAGCCATGGTACAGCTTAATGACTACTGTAATTTATGGATGCCCCTGACTACATACATAAACATTGCTGTAAATATAAAGGATGTCTCCCACAAATTTTCCTATGATACTCATTTGATACAGTTCATTTTCCTCTCCTTGAACATCTTCTGTATATGAGTTGAGAATGAAGGTCCTTCTGGCTCCACTGGCCAGAAGTGATGGGGGCAGGGAAATGAAAAATCAGATCAAATGTCTGTTACAAAATATTTTAATTGAAAATCAAGTTTCCTTGAACTCGGACACAGACACCTCTATACTGTGGCCTAGTAAAAGGATCACTTGTATTTGGGCTTTTTTTGATCAGCTGTTTGTCTTACGACTTAATCTTCAGTTCATTTTGCTTTTGTGTACTTTGTAAGGAATTAAATGGGAGACAGAAAAATATCATGCACTGTCACAGAGCCCAGCCATTCCTTCAGCTGCAGCTTTGCTATTTGTGATCTCTAAGCTACACCAGGAGCATGTATATGTGCATCTAATGCAAATTCAAGCCAATTCAAGTGCCAGCTCTGCAGAGATGAATAAGCATGCAAATCTGCTGTTTTGTTTTGGAGGACAATCTCCTGGAATTGCTTAATGTCTAGTTGTAACTGATGGCTTTTAATATCACAGTCAGTTGACTTCAAGAGACTTGTAATTTTGGGGTCTACAACAAAGACATCTGGGAAGATAGTAGGTGCTTTTGAATGCCTTGGTTCCATTAAAATTAGTGTTAATGCACTCGTGCTTGGAAAACTGAGTGCCTTTACAAAGTTGTAATGAATTGGATGAACAGAAAACTCCATTGCTTGCAACAGCCTCTATTCTGAATGTCTGCATGTGACCTTGAAATGCAAGATTTCTGGGCTAAAACATAGACAGTGTTGAAAGGGTTGCAGACAAGCCAAATGGGATATGAGAACTGGTAATAAATGTGGGACTTTCTTTAAAAGCATACATGGGGTAATTCAAAGACAAAAGTACTTCTGAATTCAACTAGGACCTCAACATTTTTAAGAACATCCTGATATTTCTAACCTTATGGAAGTTCTCTGCTTAAGTTTTCATTACTTGGTACTTGAAGCAACATGGTGCTCCATGGGTTTGGTGCATACGCCATAGAGGAAGGATCCTCTACTAAGGTTCTCGGAGCCACTTCTTACAGCTTTGTGGGCATCTATTTGCACACTGAGACCGGCTTGAGGCAAGCAAAGAACTTTGCTTCAAAAGACTTTTGAAGTCTTTTGACAGTGTCTCGAAGAATGCATTTTTGCAAAGAGCATTGCAAGGGCAAGGAGGGTACCTTCTCTTAGCCATAAAGCTTTATAAAGGGACCCAAAGAAACTGTCGGCAACCAGCTGAGTTGTGTTGGTCTTTTTTGTTGTTTTTTTTTTTCTCTGCTAAGCTCTCCTCTGTAGTCATGCCTTGACCCTGACTGAAATACGAGGGCACTGTGCAGCTTGAATGCAGCAAAGCCAGAATGACTCTAAGGCAGTCCAAAAAATTGAGCTGACAGTAACACAGATCACCCTTTTCAGGAGTCTGGGTCCTTTATTAAAAAGGTTTGACATGTATTCCCCCCACTCCTGAATTGATTTGCACCATAAAATAAGCTTGAAGAGAAGTAGTGGTTGTTTTCCTACATGCTTCATTAATTTTAATTTTGGCAGGCAATATAAATAAAAGTATCAAGTGCAGATCTAATTGAATCACCAATGATTCCCAGCTCCCTGTAGTACCAGAGAACATGATGTAGCTGCTCTGTTTAGCAAGCATGGATGAGTTAGGCAAACAATGGCTCATTCTGCCCAAAGGCTTTGGTTTAATCTTTAGTACTTACCCATTTAATATGAGACAGGGCAGGAGTTTTTGCAGTGGGGGATTCGCAGCAGAGACCTCTTTATCCTTACAGACTCATCTGTGCAAACAGTTAGGAAGGTTTCAGTGCATTGGGTCTACACCCAGAATTTTGTGGAATGGACTCTGGTACTTAGCAAGCTTGGCCTCCTCGATACATACTGACTGAAGGCTGTTTCTGAGCTAATTCCTACTTTCCATGTGTAACTGACCATTAAAATTAAGTAGTCTAATCAGTCCTGGCCCCATGTAGTTTAGCCATAATGAAAGGATTCAGATTGAGAGAAGTCTTACTTGTCACACTGAATGGTCTCTGACTACTCAACTGACAAGGAAATCCAGTGCCTCCTGAAAAGGGCTGTGCCAAGAGACAACTTCTCCAGATCATTTCTGAATGGATGGTATGAACTTCTAATAGTATTTTTCAGTGGCATGTCACAGCCGTTGGCTCTTTTCCATGCTGCTAGCTGCCTTTTGCTGCTGTGCATAGGGAAAATGAATTGGTGATCTTTGTATCTTAATAGATGTAGACTGCAGCAGGACTCCATGATTCATGGGGACAGGAGTACAGAAGCAGAAGGGGATCTAGAAGAGAAAGAAAACTACCAAGAGAGGTCAAACTGTTTTCTTTCGCAGGAGGGATATGAGGATATGATACACCCAAGTCATAGGTAATACATGTTGACAGGACAGTGTGATAAAAGCTTATGTTCTTTCCAGGCAGTGTAGACATCATTCCTGAACTAGAGAGAGAGCATGTCAGTCTTCAGGACCATCAGTCTAGCAGCAATTTGCACACAATCCATCATGCATACCATGTTGTTCTTGATAAGTAATACAGAGCAGATCGTAGGATTTCAACCCTGTTTTCGAGGTTCAAAGCTGCCTTCCAAGTTAAAATGATAGACGTGCCTGGGAACCTTAGTTCTGTATTAGGTGAACTATTTGGTATTTGGAAAGATCTGGACAAACGAAACAAAACCACTACTTTATCAGGTAACTCTTGGGCTGAGGGATTTTATAACATCTTTCTCCCCTTCACTGTTATCCACAGCCATGTTGGATGGGGAGAAGACAGTTCAGTAACCCTAAGTGGCTTTTATTTTCTTTCTCTCTAGGAGCTGCTTCTGTCTCAAAAATGGCTCTGGAAGGCTCCTTCAGCTGCTGGAATGGCACGTCAATCAGGCTGGGCCAGGCGTGTGACTTCATCAGAGACTGCACTGAAGGAGAAGATGAGGGAGCAATGTGCAGTGAGTAAATCCAAAACCCCAGGCTGTCCTCCTTTTCCTTCTGGGAGATGGAAGCTGAGCAGCCCCTTTTAAAAGCATAAATTATTTTGATTTTTAATGCCTGAGACTTCAGTAGTAATTAATTCAGTACTGTCAAAAGATCGGTGTCCTCCATTAGACGTGCACTTTCTCTGGGTATCAGCATAGAGTGGACCACTTGATATGTTTCTGTACTTGCCTTCTTTAGTTCTGCGGCAGGTTTTTAAGCTGTTCTTACTGCCTCATCTATCAAAATCATGATCAAAAATGCAAAGAGAGTATAGCTTAAACACTAGATGCTTTACAGAATTATGAAATGTGTGGTTTGTTAGTGCTTTTAGTCAAAACATGGTACAGCATGTGGCAGAAGGTGGAAGGAGAGGAATTCTAAGATATGAAAAGTGAGTGGAGCCAGGAGCTTGTCTTAGACCAACTCCGACTATTGTGTCTTTGTTAATTACTCTCATTTTCTATCCTTTCTTCAGTTCTTGATCTTTGTCAGTCTGTAGATCAGGAGTTAGATAGCAATTTGAGTTTTCTGGAAACTTTACATGCCTGAATATTTCTGTAATTGTGTTACTTTAGATATTTTATAGCATTTCTTCAACAGTCTTCAATATATTTTGTCTTTTTTTTATATATATACTTTTATCTTTTCTGCTTCTATTGTATTTCCCTTTGTCTGTGTACAAATACTGAGGAGTGGTGTTTTGTTGTATTTGCCAATAGATCTAGCCTATGGACTCCTACTGACAGGACTGGTTTAGTATGCAAAATTGCATTCTCTGGCCAAAATACCTGTACTGCCAAAAGCCTTTGGAATAGAAGAGACAATTACTCTCAGTTTAGTTTTAATGCGTGACATTTAGAGCAGGGGTCAACCTTGGTGAAGTAATTCAAACAAAGTGTGGGTATGGGTGACATCTAGACTAAAAGACCTTTTAGCATAAACTTAACATGGCACTGATTCACAACTCCTAGCAAATTTCACACTTCAGTTCTTACTGCTAACAAAGAAATAAAGTAACAGATAGTTTTGGTGTGGAGAACAGTGGTTTGGCCTGGGACCACCTAGGAAATTAGTCAAAATCTAGAAGTGATAGGCTCCTACTTAGTGTCATGAATTGTTATAATTTGAAATATTTGTTACTGACACTGAGTTAGTATTAAATTCACTTCCATAGAAATAGTGACATTGCTGCTGACCTGTAGCAGCTTAGAACCAAGAATGTTTCATATTACTGGTATAAAAACCTTCCTTTCACCTAAAAGCTTTAAAACAGAGCTCTAGAACAGGATTACAGAATGGTTAGGGTTAGAAGAGACTTCTGCGTCCCTCTGATCCAACCCCTGCTTAAGCAGGGCTACCCAGAGCTGGTTGCCCCAATCCACATCCATGCAGCTTTTGAATAATGAAATTCCACGTCTATGAGTAACCTGTGCCAGTGTTCCATCACCTGCACAGCACAGAAGTGCTTTCTGATGTTCATATAGAACTTCCTGTGTTCCAGCTTGTCCTCACTACCTGTTGTCCCAGCACTGGGCACCATTGAACAGCCTGTCTCCTTCTCTGCAGCCTCCTTTCAGGGTTTTATAGACATTGATAAGATCCTCCTTTTCTTCTCCAGACTGAAAAGCCCCAACTTTCTCAGCCTCTCCTTGCATGAGAGGTGATCCAACTCTTTAATCATTTTGATACTCAGATCTAATAATGATATTTCTATTTTCTACACTTAAATTGAACACCCTTACAAAATTACAATAGTCATAGAATTATAAAATGGGTTAAACTGAAGGAGACCTTGAAGATCATCTAGTTCCAATGAGTAATGGGTATTATAATGCATTTTCATGTCACTGCAAGCACAGGGACATATTACTTACTCTTATTTAACGTGGATTGGTTGTATGTCCAGATAGACTGTTATATTCTTAAATGGTTTTGCCTTGTGTGAGTAATCCTATCTATATCAGTGGGAACAGTAGAGCTCCTTCTGTGGAGCTGTGCTAGTCATGGATGCAGACTGAATACCATCATAGCATAGGGCAGACCTAAAGGAACGTGACTCTACTTCTGCTATTCATGAGGATTTGTTCAGCTGCCTTTCAGCCAGCATTCATCCATAGCTATTAGCATAAAGCAGTATAGCACATTTATGTCAACATAAAAGTTTTTCAAAATTTTTAGATTTACTGAAAATACAGAAAAGGTAAGAAGGGGAAGATATGTAACCACCTATTTAGAAGAACAGTTCCCAGCTTGAGAAGACCTCACAGCTTGTTTTCAACCCCTGGTAGTGGGAGACATTGCTCCCAGCCAAAAGGCCAAAAAGACACCATTTTCTACTACAAGCAACAAAAAAGAGAGGCTTGCAAGAGCTTGGGTTGTGCTCACACACTTAAAACCTTAGTTTTGTTGCTGATTGCTCTGCTTCTGTCTGTTTGTTGTGTTGAATGTAATCATAGAATGCCAGGAATTGGAAGGGACCTGGAAAGATCATCTAGTCCAATCCCCTTACCAGGACAGGAACACCTAAGTTTTATTGGCATAAAACTTACACAAAAAAAGAAACATGATCAAAATCTTGTTCTTTTAGTCCTGAGTAATGTGGATGTTTTCATCAGCTTTCTGCAGGTGTGGTAAGAAGTGATTCTGAAATATAGAGCAGGGAAAGGGGTTTCTTGAGAACTTCTGCTTACAAGAAAGAGCTGTCAGAAAAATGTGTAGCCATGCATGCGGCTGGAAAGGGAGCTTTTCAAGTTATCTTTAAACAAAGGCTGCCAACTTTGAGCTTCAAAATTGTTCTTAGTTTGTTTTTTCTTTTTCCTTTCACAGACCTTTAGGTGCTTGGAATAATTCTTTTTTTCCATTTCCTCTTTCTTTTTTTTTTTTTCTTGTCATCTTATCATTTGATTTTTATTCCTTTCTTAACTGGAAAAAGCTCCCTAAACCTGCTATTTGTTAACATCCCTTTAATTATCAGTGGCCAATGAAAAGTCACGGTGCTTGTTCTGCAAGCAACCAATTAGTCTTTGTAGAAAGCATAAAATCAGACAGGGATGACCCCTGGAGAAAAGCATGTTGCTGTGTTGCTGTTTGAGTCATAATCAAATAAGCTCGCAGGGGGAAAAGACAGCTTCAAAGAGGCAGATGTAGAGATAGATGCTGAACCATGTTGATTTGGGATCAGAGTTACAGATCTAACAGACTGATAGAAATGCCCCTCTGGAGATTATTTTGCAGAAGCATATTTTGCAGATGTATGTTAAGACTTCAGATAATGGTGGCCTTATGTCTTTGCTAGTAAATTCCTGATTATGAATTGTAACTTACTGAAAAAAAAAGAAGAAAAAAAAAAACAGAGAAATTCTTCACTAATACAGATTGGCAGAGCTCTTCCTCTACAAAGGAGAATTTGTTTTAGTAGTTTTGTACTTCTCTTATTAGGTAACAATATCTTGGATTTTGGTTCAAGGATCTTTTGTTGAGGGCAGCAAGCCTAGATAAGAAAAGTTTCACTGAAACAGAAGTGCATACACTTTTGTTTAGTCTAAAACTATCATAGAATCATAAAGGTTGGAAAAGACCTCCAAGGTCATCCAGTCCAACTGTCCACCCACCACCAGTATTTCCCCACTAAACTGAGTCCCTTGAATGCCTTTAGGGCCAGTGACTTTGTTAGCTTCTGGGTCAGGTTCACCAGAAGCATTCAGCCTGGGAAAATATTGGTTGATCAAGCAGAGCATGTAGGAAATGTGTGGATGTATTTTTAAAAAGTATATAGTAAAAATGAAAGTGTTGGTAGTACGTTTATTATCTGGAGACCCAGAACTTAGAGGATTCACTCAAGATGTGACAAACCCAGGACTGATTCTTTCTTCTGTCTGAATGAATTTGAACCCATATTTCTGATTTCCTTTGAAAGTTTCCAAAGCAGTGTGGTCTGGAATATACAGTTTGGAAGAGAAAGCATTATTCAGTCTCTCCTGGTATTGCTCCTTCACAGTATATAAACATTACCTGCTAGAAAGATTGAGAGTAATATCCTCTGCCTTGCACATGAATTGCATAACCACTGGGTTATAGAGTAATTTTCACTCTTTGCCTCACTGAATATTTAAGAATGTTAAACAAATTGGATTAACGCTAGCAGATGAGGTAAGAAAGACTAGTATCTGGTTCACAATAGGAGTGACTCAAACTGTTCTGTATAGTCAGATAAGTGCATGCACACAGCTGTCAAAAATCGGATGACAAGTAGAATAGGAACCTGTGAAGTTTGAATTTGAGATAGCACGAGCAATTGGAAAAAAAAAAAAAAAAAAAGTACAGATAAATAATTCTAGAGGAGCCAGTTCACTTTCCAGGCAGAAAAGGAAACAACAGTGGATTCATAGATGTCTTACTGATAGATGCAGGCGGCAGAATCCCCCAGCAGCAAACCAAATGAAAAAACAGCCTGTTGCATTGTAGTCCTCTTAAGGTTCCTGTCTTGCATACTCACATCCTTTTGTTCCTTTCTTGATCAAAAGCTGCCACTCTAGCAGTGAATTTTAATTTCTGGCAGTTCTCAACGTAGCAATGCTTTCCATCATTAAAGGAAAACTCTTGTTGACTGTATTGAAATGTATTTTCCCTTTCTCTTCTTCATTTCCGATAGAATACGGTAGACAACTTTGGTAGCACAGAGACAGCCATTGAAAACAAGCTCACATTTAAGATTCATGTGCTTCTTTGAACTTTTTGAGTAGATGCCTTCTGAGATTTTCTCCTACATTTGGGAAAGGTCTGTACAAAAAATGAGTAATCTTTTATGTTTTTGTCCTCTATAATACAGGTCTGGAACTTCACTCAAAACTTTAAACTTATTGATTTGCACCTGGTTTTGAGTCAAGAGCCAGCCATTAATGAACCTGTGCCATCTGCTTCATGAATTATTCCAGTTGCTAGTTTGGCTTTCTGCTGTTAAAGGATGAAAAAAAAATGAGGTAAAGGTTGTTGTTGTTGGTTTTGTTTTTTTAAGACAAACAAAGCCACTTGAGTTTAACAAACTCTCAGGCAAAATCATTCAGAAGGCTTGAAGATACTTGGTTAAAAAAACTGTTTAACACCCTTCAGCATCTCTGTTTCTCAAAGAAATGCAAAGACTTGCATTCTCACAGTGCTTTAGTTTTGATTGGATTACTTTATTCTCTGTCCCAAATCCATAAGCTGCCTCTTGATTTTAGGGAGTTCTAAACCTTTTGAAGTTTCTTTCACCAGTAATAATACACAACATGACCTACTGTTTCAGGAGGCATAATGACTGCTCCATTTCACTTGTTTTTACAATAAAATCAGGTTAGCTTTCCTTCATTAGTGCAGTGTGAACACTAATGCAAGTTAGAATTATAAGCATTCAGAACACTGAGAAGTAGATGCTGACAGAGGAGTGCTGGCCAAAGTGCACTTTGTGAAGCAGCTATACGTACAGCACTTACAATTCCGTGTATTTGAAGTAAGAAAGAGCAGCAAAGAACATTGCACTGGTGCACAAGACATCTGAAAATTCATAAAAGATTAATCTGTGGAGGAGCAATCAAATTTCTGGGGAAGTAATAGCTTCTTATTTCTATCCTTACTTGTTCATCTACAGTGAGCTTTTTCTGGCTTCCAGGCAGGGATTACTACTTAGACTCCTCCTGCTGCTCTGACTTCTTTACATCAACCTAGATAACGTAGGGCCGTGAAATGAATTCAGCTGGACACCAAGCCAAGCTGTTTCAGTAGGAATTCAGGACACATCATAATTTGTCATTTTCTTTGGATCTCAGCCTCAGGCAGCACAATGCAATATAATCAAATTCTGTAGTGGGGTAAAGCACAGGGAAGCAACTTTCAGCTTAACAGCTCCACATTTAAGGACTAGGCTGAATGAATTGGGAGATGTTTTTTTAAAGGAGAGACTTGTAAAAACCTTAACTTTCAGTTTTTGATCTTGTCATAACAAATTTGGATGAATGAGGGAAACAAAAGCAATAAAATATACCTCTCACCTGTATGTCAGGTTCTGGGTTCAAATTTGGACCTACTAAAAAGCCATAGATGAAAGATTTGTTTCAGTCACCTCTGTGAAGCGAGCTGTGATTCAGGATCTTAGATTTATTCCTGTCGAGACAATGCAGTTCTGTTCCCCAGCAATTTTCTCAGGGTAGACCAGGAGGAAAATGAATGCGTCACTGACAGTGCATTTCCTATTGAGGTATGTACTTGCAGTCCACAAAGCTAATTGTATCCTGGGCTGCGTCAAAAGAAGTGCAGAAAGTTGAGGGATATGTTTCTCCTTCAACTCTGCTCCCGTGAGAACACACCTGCAGTGCTATGTTCAGCTCTGGAGCTCCTAGCACAAGAGGGATGCAGAGCTGTTGGAGCAGGTCCACAGGAAGCTGCAAAGGTGCTCAGAGCGCTGGAGCATCTCTGCTATGGAGACATGCTGAGAGAGCTGGGCTTGTTCAGCCTAGAGAAGGGAGAGCTCTCGGGAGACTGCATTGTGACTTTCCAGTACTTAGAAGGGGCTAACAAGAAAGGTGGGGAGGGATTTTTTATGAGGAAATGTAGAGGCAGGACAAGAGATAATCTTTACTCAGAGGGTGTTGAGGCCTGGCACTGCTGCCCAGAGCTGTGGTGCCCCATCCCTGGAGGTGCCCAAGGCCAGGTTGGATGGGCTCTGGCAAACTCTGAGCTGGTGGGGGGCAGCCCTGCCTATGGCAGGAGTTGGGGCTGGGTGGGCTTTAGGTTCCCTTCCAACCCAAATCATTCTGTGATTCTGTGTATAAATGAGAGCTGAAGCCCTGTGAAGAGATGTTTGATTGACCTGCAGTCTCAGACAGGGAATTCTGATCATATTTCAACATTTTGATCAGATGATAAACATTATCTGGGGTGTGGATACTGATTCCCACTTTATAGACAAAAAGCTTTAGAGGGAAAGATTCTTCACATTCATGAGTTCAGGAGCCTCTTCTTCTCATAGGGAAGTTAATGAAATTCCTGGTATCACCCCACCAGCAGATTCTTTTGCTTTAGGAGCTTGTAGTTTATCCTACTTTTTGTAAGTCAAGAATTTTTTACTCTGACTTTGACAAACAGTTGAAAGGAAAAACTAGTTTCCCGGATATGTGGTTTTATAATGTGTTTACACATTAAATTTATTTTTATCTGGCAATTTCAAACAGACTTCTGGTCTCGTTTTCTTTCCTTTCAAAAATAAAAAAAATAAAAAAAACAACAAAGACAGTTTTAGGGGATCTTTGGGGGCAGAGGGAAGGAGAAATAAATATAGGCTAAACTGCTAGCACAGATTTGAGTACGTAACTGTAAAAGCTGTGAGAAGTCAGGAATATCATCGTCCCTTTTATAGCTAAATCTGAACATCCTAGCACTTTTTCTACCTTACTGGAAGAAAGAACAGACCCACTGAGCACCTGTGTTCAGGGGCTTTATACTGCCACACCCTAGGACTGGTTTGTCTATATTGAAGGATAAAAGCAGTCATCGCTCTTCTTTACGTCTATTCTGGCATCTTTGGTGTGTAATGGAACTCCATATTTAATGTGCACCTTTTTTTCCCAGGCTAGCTTTTCCCATAAAAGAAGTTTGTGCCCTTTTTACTGCTGGGAAGCTTCCCCATACCTGGCAGCGTTGTCAGCTACATCCTGGGCACAAAATCTGTATTACAGATGATGAGTTGTTCACTGAAAGTGAAGATCATGTTATAATGCAGGTGATTTTTACATGACATTTTACAAGGCTCGTTTTCTCTGAGGTTACTTAATAAGGTCAGAATCTGCCATTGTGCTGAAGAAGAGAAATGCAAAGGTAGAACCTAGTAGAAATAGAAATTTCTACTATAGAATAGTATAGAATAGTAGAAATAGAATTTTCAGTAGAAATTAGGCAATGTGTTTTTATTAAAGATGATGGGAAATGTGATTTTATAAATTTTCAAATTGAGTGAACTGTGGCACAATGGAGCATTTTTACCTGTGGCAGTGGAAGTGTATGGCTCAGATGTGCTTTAAACATTCTGTAAGAACCTGCAATGTGGACAAAGGCGATGACGAAGGAATGCAGACGTGCTGCTTTGAATGTGGTGATTATTACTTTAAAACTCATTAATTTAAAGGCAAAAAGCTAGTATGTCTTTATTGTTTGGAGCTGGAAACCTGCTTGAAATCCAAAGCCAGTGACAGAATGAGTGGGCTTTGAATCCTGAAAGTATGGCTTAAAATAAACTATTTTCTTCCATTCACCCCACCAAACAGATCCACAGATGCAGGAACTGAAGCACAGAAGGGTTTAGTGCTTTATCTGAGACCTCATTAGAGGCACTTCTCCCCTTTGTGAGAGGTCACAGTGCTGAGCTGGGCTGACTACGGGCATGAAGAGGGAAGCACGTTAGTAAATATTGCTGTCCAAGATTTCCCCAGCAGTAGAGGCCAGATAAATACCTGAATGCCCCATGATGCATACTGAAATATATCATCTTCCTTCAGTTTGTCTGGAGGGAGGCGTTTAATCACAGTCCTGGGCTTGCCTCCCTTACCACTGTCTGTATGGTCAGGCACGTGCATGACTCCACATAAAAAGCAGCTATAGAGTTGTCTGTCCTGGGCAGCTCTATAAAAATAGTCAGCTTCCGTGTGTGCCTAGGTGTCTTATCCACAGCTCATCTGTGTTCTTCTGTATGTGTGTTTCTCTCCACCTTGCAGGAAGACTTCCTTCTGGCTTTTACTGCTCATTTGAAGAAGGGGACTGTGGCTGGATGGAGGGCTCATCAGCGCCCCGTGCTTCTCCATGGCGAATTGGGAGCCTGGAGTACAACCATTTTCCTTCAGTTGAAGGTATGGAAAAGTAAATAGTGCAGAAAGCAGATAGCAAAAAAAGATAAGCAAACGGTGCGGAGTTTTCTTGTGTACTTACAGATTCAGCCTTCAGTGAAACCAAAACATCTTTCTGCTATCTGTGCTTTGAGCAGGACTATCCTGCTTACTTTCCATCTTTAGGAAGAGGCTAGTTAGTACCTCAGGTTTCCTAGGCTGACCACAGAGAGAAGTCCTGCCTCCCTCTAGACAACTGTGCATGAAGCATTCATCTGTGTGCCCCTCCACCACACTGAACTGTTTTTTATTTCTGATTTACTTTTTCTGTGTCTGTTTTGCTTCTTTTTTCCCCTCAATCTTCCAAATTTTCCTTCTCTTTGCTCTCTTGTCCCTCGAGTTCCACATATATATAACTACTGTGTACTTGCTTCCTCTATCCAAATCCCAGGATTCCTAATCCTTCTCATAGAAACCATTGAAGGTTTATACCCTGGACATTGAACTACTGCTGGTTGAGTTTTGGTATGCAGGCTGCCTGGCACGATAAGACTTTTCCTAATGCAATAATGTAAATCATTGAAAGCATTTATTGTTGAGGCATGGAGCATTTTAATAGGATGCAATAACAGCAGAGTTAATGGTGTATAATCCCAACACTGGTTTACAAAGTTACATCCATTGTTAAACATAAAGAGTGAGATTCTCTGCTTTCTAGTGAACTGATACAGACTACAGTGCAGCTATTCTGATTTATGCCACCTGATGGCTCAGCTCACAGTACTGCAAACCACAAATGAATTGAAGCATAGGTAAACAAGAAATCAAAGGCCCAGAAAGTGGTTACTATGGAGAGATGGCAAAGAAATGATGATGATTCATGATCTGTCTATGCTGTAGAGGCAATTTCATTGTATGCTCAAGTAACTAAGGTCCAGGTAGTTGTACCTTCCAGAACTGAAATATTGCAATATATACTTTTTGGTCTAGAGCTGTCAAGGAAGAACTCTAACGTTACTACTTGTTCCTCTGGTTACTACTAATGTTTAAGGTATCAAAAGTACTTCAAGCTGCATTAATGCTTCTCTCGTTATTTTGTTGCCACTGTTTGATTTTGTTTTGATGAAGATGAAGATTTGTTTCCAAGTTTGTTTTTGTGTGTGTGTGTGTGTGTGTGTGTGTGTGTGTGTGTGTGTGTGTTGAAAAAGATGCTAAATCACCTTTGCAAGAAAGATAAATTGGAAGTTGTGGAGGAATAGAAGATAACTGTAGGAGGAAAGTAGTCGGGCTGCCCAATGAGAATGTGAAGCTGCTTCCCTGTGAAATTGAAAAATATATTTTCCTATCTGACATCCTGCTGTAGTAGGAGCCAGCTTACATAGGCTTTAAGGAAGTTTCCCAAAACCAGAAGGTAGGTTCTGCAGTTTGACCTTCTTCCTGCTCTTTTATCTAGATTTTGCCCTGATCCTTGACACCAGCAAAGCACCAGCAGGAGCAAGCACTGTAATGACCAGCGCTACATTTCCAGCCCCATTGAGGAACTCCCCCTGTGAGGCAAGTCATGTTTTCTTTTCTTTCACACTTTTTGCTATGCCTGACTCTGGTTTTCAAATATAGGCACTAGATCAGTAGCCCAGCAGCCACTTTCTCCATGGTTTGTCTTTGAAATATTTACTTAATGTTCCAATGTGCAAAGAAAAGAGGTGGTTATCTGCTTGAAAAACCACTAAATGTATACTGAGAAGCCTGGTGTGTATTGCCCTGATTGTATGATCCCACATGATGTAGCAACAGTTTTTGTAATTGGATTTATGAGCTAAGGTAGGACAGCCAGCATTGCATAAATGCACAGAGAAAGAGGCTGGCTGCTTTATATTTGCAAAATCCAAGAAAATCCACTCAGAAAATCCACTCAGTGCATGCTTCTTCTAGCTCAGCTGAGATTCAAACTGGCAAGGCCTTCATCACGTTGCACCTCAAAACTCCTCACAGAGGCCATGCTCTTAGGAGCACCCAGCAGTGGAGTCCTCTGCAACTCTTAGGAGTTACCAGCAGTGGAGATAAATTCATACAAAACAAGCCAGATTCGTGCTCAAGCACAAAAGCTGTTAATAGTCATAAAATGTTAACTTAAGCAAGTATATCAATATTTGTTAGATAATTGTGTACAAGTAGTTGTCATTTCCAAATCAGTTGTATTTAACCTTAAACTTCTGGTTAGAGAAAGATATCATCTCTGTCTTTTTATCTGGTCTATAGCTTCACAGATTATATCGTCACTGTTTGTATTTGTGGCTTATGATTTTGAGTCACACGTCTTGATTGCTCATCCTGAGCTTCTGGATCCTGGAGCAGGATTGCTTGGGGAAATTGATTCTTACAACAGATAAAAAAAATCAGGCCTTTCCTCTTGCACTGATCTAAAAATGCAGAAAGGACAGGAAGGGATACATAAGAAAATCCTCTGAAATTAAAATACTTGAGTGTTTCTTTTGCTTAAAGTTTGGTTCTCTTCTGTTGTGTATCTCAGTACGTACAGCAAAGCACATCTGTGTTTGCTCTCTTGATATATTAATGTCTTCCTTCTTTAGGAAATACATTCTACCTTGTTTTTCCTCCCTTCTGTGACAAAGGCATATGCAGGTTCTGAATATTTTAAGACCTTGTTCTGCCATGGACCAGCAAGAGCAAGTGTTTTTCATCATCTACCTGACACAGGAAGCAGAGTGAATGATTTCCCAATATGTTTATATTTTTACCTTGTGTATACAACAGTGCAAATAATTAAACTTGCCATCAGGGGAGAAGCTGTCGTGTATTTCATCTGCTCACATGCCATCCCACCTCCGTCACTCCCCTTGGCACTTAAAAGGCATCCGGACACATCCAGCATTGCAGCTGTTGGTAATATAGAGTAAAGGAGTTTGGCAAGGGTTTTTGTCTCTTGTCTTTTCATATAGTGTAAAAGCTTCTCTTCTCAATGAGCCCCCGGTGGCTTCAAATTCTATTTTACTGGCACAATCTTTCTGTGAGCAGAATAATTTGATTCCACTTTTCAATACAAGAGGAGAAAAGAGATACTCCCCCACACACTTATTCTTCCAGTAGGTGCCAACAAGCTCCTGTGCAGTGAAGTAAAGGTCAGAAAAGAGGCTGTGAAAATACCGCAGTCCTATCCTGTATTTTTTTTCACCCTCAATCACTTCCCAACTGAACTGACTCAAGGTCGGGCACTAAAAGATGAGTTTTCTTCTACCTGTCAGTGCTGACAGCTCCACCTGGCATATCACAAACAGGACAAGTTCTCTGGCAACTGAAATCCCACTGACAAAGTTCACTTATGATTCATGTGATAAAGGGATCTGAGCACTTGCGTGTAGATTAGATCCATTTATTCTTCTGCAGTCAGATCAAGCCATAAACCTGCCCGCCCTTTTGTAGTTGTTAGTTCTGACAGCTTGTTTCAATCCATCCAGAGAGATTTTCCTCAGATTCACAGGTGGCAGCAACACATGAAAGTGATGGAGGCTTTCCTCAGGCTGGTCATTTTCTATCCCTCCTCCTTCTTCTATCTGTCTACCCCAGTGTCAGCACAGCCAGCTCAGTTGAACTCCTGCTGGTGGGGTTGAATGCACAACCCCACCTCACAGTTTGTTCACCTCTCTTGTGTGCATAGAGCACACCTGCCTTGGACACTTATGGCCTTACGTGGAAAGTGTGAGAGCAGCAGTGAGGTCAGCAGATGTCCACAGTTTGCTGATTTTCACTCCCCTCTTCCCTTGTAACACAGGAGCACTAGCCTCTGTTTCCTGAAGCTCCTATTTTTTCTCTTATCTCTTAATTTGCCTCTATTGTGTTGAGCTATGTTAGACAATAACATCCACCATAACAAATGTTGACTTTTCAGCTTGAGTTGTACAGAGGAATTAATTGCTTTAGCCTCATCACAAGGAGCATTCTCTGCTGCAGTACCACGCAGGGGGAGCTATCTTATCTGTCCAAAATGTCCATGGAACCAGGACATATTCCAGTGCTGATAAGGAAACAGGCATACTGTGGTGCTTGCCAGCTACAAAGAATCAGAGACCCAGCACCTATTGAGATTCTGGACGGGTGTTTGCAGCAGTAGTGACATAAAGCACTGAGAGATCCCGGATCCAGGATGATCTTTGGCTTGGGTATTGCTGCTGAGTACAGGATAGACACATCCCTTCATCTTCGTGTTCCACCATTTTGTGCTTTCCTCTGCTTGAGCTCAGTCACTAGGAATATGCTGGGCTGCTTGTGTGCTGTCTCCTATAGCATTTCCCATGCCCTGCACAAGGCTTCTCTAGCTCACAAAGGAAAAATCAGACTGATCTACTCTGTTCTGCCTCACATAGATCAAAAGATGAGGATAAAAACCCATGCAGGAGACAGAGTCATAAACATAGCCTGTACTTTCCCACACATTTGGGATTGGACCTAATGTGCCCTGCACTTTGTATATAGCTTCGTATTGCACTTTACTCCTGTTTTTTTTTGAGCAGCTTTATATTTTCATTTTTCTTTTTTCTGCAGTGCTTTTGGCAGGTCAGAGCTGTTAGTTTGTGATGCTGCCCTTTGTTCTTGGTTCAGTTAGTTTTTCTTTTTTGTTACTTTATTAGATCTTGGCTAGAGTATCCTGACTTCAAAGAATTTCCCTTGTTTGCTGTCCAGACAGTCTTTGTTATCTTTTTCATGTTGCACATTAAATAGAGGCCTTTGCCTGTTGACCCATTAACAGTGTATTTAATGCCCAGTTTAAATGTAAGAGGGAAACTGACAATTCTAGTAAATCTTGGGAGGGTGCAGGAAATGGCACATGTAGTTCACAAGAGATGCTCTGAGGTGACCAGCAAGGGTGAACACAATGAAAAAAAAGAAACAGAAAATGATTCAGAAACCAGACTGAGACACGGTAGTAAAATGGAAAATATTTTTAACCCACATCTAAAAGTTCATCAGAAAGAAAAACGTGTGTAATTGAGCACAGGAATGCACATAAACTCTGAAGAATTAATCCGATGTTGGCCTGATTTGAAGGCAAGTTTTATAAACGTTGAACAATAGAGAAAAGCGTTATTCTCCCTTTTGCTTCATCTTGTTGATCCTCTCCTCAGAGTTGGAATTGGGTGGCCTGCACAGGGCTGTAAGAGCACAGGCTCACGGGGTGGTTGGACATTTCCTCATTTTAAAGAAGCAGCCCATATGCCTGTCATCAGTAACTGCACTACAGTCTGGGAATTCAGGAAACCACATTGCAATTCAAGTCCAAAGGAAGTGCTGTCATCTCAGACGCCACCCATGGCAAAACTAAATTACTTTGCCACAGCTGATATCCCTTAGGTGTACACAATTTCCAGATTGTAATGGCCACCTGCTTCTCAGTACTTATGCAAAGATGTCAGAGAGCTGACAAAAGAGTTTTGCAGGTGTCAAGGGAGAACTTGCCCTTTGTGTGGAAGTTAGGAACTGCATTCCGGCCTCCCACATCTGGACAACGTGGCAGTCCCATCTCCTTCAGTCGCAGAACTATTGCTAGGCAGATGCAGAGTCACTACACTGACTTTGCTTTTTATTCCATTTTTCAGAGACATTCTCCAACATCTGCAGCCTTATGCTTCAAAGGATGCTGTGGTGCTTGTTAACCATAAGTCATGCACTGTGTTTTCCCCAAGTGTTAGGGCTTCTGTGGTAAAGAGATATAAGACCAGGCCTAAGACTACTGCATTTTTGAGGGCTTGGTGCAGTGTATACCTGGCTGAGCAGCAGAAGTTATAACTGTTCTGAGAGATCTCATTTTGTGGTGGATCGTGATTATTACTGCTGCTTGAAAGTCGCTGCAGACACATGAGCAGCCTGGAAACTGTTTTTAGACAGGCTGCTCTTTGCTCAGCACAAGAGAATCTGATGGACCTCAGTGCCATAACTGAAAATTAAAACCTGGGCAAGAGGTGTTGGTGTGGGCTATAATACGGGAGGAGAATAACAATAGAGATGGTGTTTCCTGATTTGTGATGAACTTAAAATTAGCTTTAAATGTCATCATACTCATAGAAGAGAAGCTTGCTCTTTGCAAGTGGGACTCCCCTGTAATTGGTAACGAAATGATTTCATTTTCATTAGATCCTGCTTCAAACATTTTAAAGGGTATAGCTGGGCTGCAAAACAGTGAAAAGAGATCCCTGTAAAAGAGCTTTGTGCCTTTGGCCATGTTTAAAACAATGATTTTTTTTTTCTGATGCAGTTTTGACATTTCAACTAGCTGTTTCATGTAAGCCTCCATTATATTACTGAAAGAGGTACCAAACTGAGCCAGGCTTTTTTTTTAAATCTGAAATTAGTTTTTGAATGTAAATCCGGCCCCTCTAGAAGATGAACATAATATGTTGATGTAAAACAGCATAGTTGAAGTTTGCCCTCTCATTTGGGTTATGAAAGATGGTTTAATGCTCCGTGGTTATTAACTCAGTTTTCTTTCCTATGCAAAAGTGTTGTATTTTTAAAGCGTGTAAATCAATAATTGAAATAATTCCTTGAGCACGTTCTGAGCCCCATGCTGGCAGCAGCAAGGCATGTCTTTTTTTCTCCTCTGTTCTTTGAGTTTTAAACAACTTAGAAGTGTACATGTTAATAACATTGATTCATAACATTTATGAGCATGAAAAATGCAACATAGATATGCCTCTAGCGCATCCTTTCATGTGCTTTATTTTGCAAAATGTTGTTAGCATCCTTTTTATTTTAAGTGCTGGTTTTAATATTTGTACCGCTCATACGCTGTTTCTGTTCTTAGCAAAACTGATTCTTCTCTTGACACCTTGCTGTTGTGTCACTGAATGATGTATGAGATCTGAAATTTCTCAGAGGCCCAAAGTTTATCCAGGAGGGTCTTGGTATTCTTCTTCTTTTGCACATACAGAAATAAAATGCAAGTTTTGCTTAGTTCTCAGATAGTTTTGGAGCTGTGTATCTGGTACCCTTATTGTTTCTCTTCACCTCTAAACTTGCCGAGCCCTGTTGATATTGATGAAGATTAGTGGTCTTTCAGCTAATCATCAGTTACAGTGGGTTCTAAAGCCAGAAAGCAAGGCAGTATTGAGCCAATGTCTACCTGCAGTGCTTAATTAATTCCTAAATGATGTTTCTGACTCTTTTGCTGCTGGTTTAACACAGAGGAAGATATTTGATTTGTAATATTGGGGATATGCCACCAACAGCCCAAATTCAGATTTTTCTAAGCATTGCCCTACGCTATTCACAGGAACTCATAATGTATGTGGCACCACCTGCCATCACTGATGGTGTATTCTGTAGAATGAATGCCAGCCCCATTTGGAAGTCTTTACTATGGCATCCAGCTCATCATCTGCTCTGGTTCACTTCAGCAGGTGTGAAAAGACCTGGACTGCCCTGCTGTGAAGCTTAGAAATGACAGAAAATGTGGCCAAAAATGCCCATTTGGACACAGTGACAGTCAATTCACTCGGAGCCAGTTCATTAGAGCCTGCACATTGCACTTTGCCAGCGAGCTGATCTCCCACATCTAATGCCAGCTACATCTTTCCCTCAAACAGCTGACATGTGTGCAAAGGCATCCATTCCAATTCATCAGTTGCTTCAGCTTGTACTCTAGTGTTACGTTAATAGCTATCAAAGGCTTGCTCTTTCCTCGCTTCTGACAATGTAGATTCTGCCTCTTATTGTCTGGCAGGTCTCCAGAAGAGACAGAGGTCTGAAATCTTGTGTATATTGAGATGTTCAAGGCTTTACCTCCTCAATTTTGAATTGTGAAAATGGCACAGTGAAGTTAAGTTGTTCCAACTTATCTGTCTTAGAAATTTCACATAGGGTGTTACAGTACAATTGGCATTAATGTCCTGAAACTTTTTCACATGAAGCTTGTCAGTTAGAGGATTTGTTTTTCCTGCAATAGGTTGAATTTGTTGCATGTCCACCATAATCAGCCTGTTCGTTGTCTGGTTTTGGAAGTTTCAAAAAAAAAAAAGTTTAGTCCTGATAAACTTCCTCAAGAGAAAGGACCTGGGGTCCCCTTCTCTGGAGCTATTCAAGACTCATCTGGATGCTTTTCCATGTAGCCTGCTGTAGGGAACCTGTTTTAGCAGGAGGATGGATTAGATCATCCCTAGAGGTCTATTCCAGCCCCTACAGTCTGTGATTCTGAGACTTCACTGGATCTGAAAGTGGTACTGAAGGGAAAGCAATTTTCACTGTAATTTCATTCTCACTTTATAGACACTCAAGAATATTAAATGCTCACCTTGTTCTTTACTATCTTGATTGTCACCTGACATTGATGCCATGTGTGCAGTAACAGTTAGGAATAGCCTGCAGATGTCCTGAAGTTTGCTGACATCAACCTCCTATACCACAAAGCTTTGTCAGCAGCTTCTTTCACCAGTGGTGGTAAACTTGTGTGTATGAATTCAGTCCTTACCTAGCTGTGTCACAGAGTGACTCCAAACATTCCATGGCCAAGGAGGAAACAGGAAAAAAGGGTAGATTACAAACTTCTCACTAAAGTTTAGTCCTGATCATAATATGACTCCTCTATTAGGGAAATGAGAGAGAGAGCCCACCACTGAAATTTGCTCCTGATGTACACTTAGCAACAAAATGCTATGCAAACACATCCAGTCATGTACACCAGTCCTGACTCCACAAAGTATCTTTCCTCATTTCCTTGTGCAGCAGGACAAGTGCAGCCTTAGGTTAGCCTCAGTCCACTCTTTGTGTCCCCATGAGACTTTGCTCTCACAGAGATGAAGTTTTCTCAAAACAGAATTTCTGGGGTTTTGTCACATAATTGGTTTCTCACTCTTAATACACTCAATAAAAGAGCTCAGGCCAGAGTTTGCAGCTTCTGTTTTATGCTAAGAAATGGATATAAATATTTTATTCCATCAAAGCAAGCAAGAAGGTAATAGTATCAGATATTCCTTTGCAAAATATAACTTTAATTCCTAGCTCCCTGACTTAGTTGTTGGTTTTGAAGTGTTAAAATTGAGGGCCATCTTTTAACATGCATTGGCACTGTGCTGAACACCTTTCTGTGTCCAAAAATCCATCGTTAATGTAGCTTTAATGAACTTATTTCTTCAACATTCTCACCTCCTATGATTATTGAGACTCATGTAGTATTTCTATATATTTTATTAACAAAGAACTAGTTTTTCTTCTTTCCAAGAAGATCAGGCAGCTGTATTCATACAAGATTCTGAGACTAGCCTGACAGAGAAGGGTTTCTTTCTTTTCAAAGAACGAGGGAGGGAAAATCATAAAATGTGAAATCTACATGAAATAATTTTCTATACATAGGACTAAGTACATAGGAAGGGACTTCATTACATTTAATGTAACAACAAAAAGTAGAAAACAGGTTCCCTAAGGTATTTTAATTAATTTAAAAGAAAGAAAAACAACACCTAATTATTATTACTGAATCTTAATTAGAAAGTCTGTAGAAGCAAGAAGGTAAGGATTTTTAATTTTTGGAAAGAGTAAGCAAGGGATGAGAATATAATTATCATACTTAATGCTCCCCATGATTTTGCTGCTGCCTGCATGTAAAAAAATGTTGCTGTAAAAGTTTAGTCTTAACTTGAATCTCATCAGTGGCACCTAAGGGGAGAGAGGTCTTTCTTCTGCAATAATAGATTATTAGCTTATCCATTTTAAATTGCAGACACATATATAATAGCAAAATCAGATGTTTTTGGACTCAACTTTAACAAGAAGAAAGGGCAGTAGCGCCAATAGTAAATAGGATGTACTAAGCCTTAGAGGCTTCCATGTGTGTGGTGAAACTGGAGTTTTCTAAAAGGATTACATGGTCATAAGGGAGAGAGAATTGACTTTTTGGTGATAAGAAAACACAGAAATGAAGAGTTAGGAATTTGTTAAATTTTGGATAATGTTTGTTATGTTTCATCTCTTATGTTCTCTTTCTTCTAGCTACGAATGTCATGGCTTATCCGTGGTGTCTTGCTGGGAAATATATCCTTGGTGCTGGTTGAGAACAAGACAGGGAAGGAGCTGAGCAGGACATTCTGGCATTCAGCAAACAACGAAGGTTTGGGAATATGGCAGTGGTTGATCATACCTCTCCCAGATATACTGGACAGGTACGAGTCTCTTCCGATCATTCTCCTTCTCACTGATCAGTCACTTCACCATTTGCTACTTGGCAGTGAAGATGGCCAACATCACTCCTGGAAGTATTTCCCTTAGGGAGAGGGAAGTGCTTTGCTTTGAGAGGTGTCTTCTGAGAAGGGTAGTGAAAATAGCTTGCGTAGTTAGCACCCAATTTTAAAACTGAACGGTGGTTTTGGTTCCCCAGTTGGTTCACTGGTTGTGCAAGGTGTAACTTCTGTATCTCCGTTTCACTGATTGGAAATAATCATTCTCCTCATGCATTTATTTGTGTAGTGTGTCTCAGTTCTCTTATGATTTGCTAGAGTTGATGTGAGCTTTACAGTTAGTTTTTGTTTTTTTTTTTTCTTCTGGATAACAAAGTCCTTAACTTCTGATGCCTCTAAATCTGAGGATGAAAGACATGGGAGAAGCACCTACTGCCGAATCAGACAAGGATGCTTATGAGCACCTTTGTGTTAGCTGTAGCAGGAGGAGCAACATAATAAATGGCTGTGTCAGTTTTGACTGTAGTCTTAAAGGTTCATCTGGTAGCATATGCTTCATCTTGTGGCATATGCTTATTTACAGAGTGTTGTTTTAGCTGCTTCTTACAAGTTAGCTTTAAGGGAATACTCTGTTGCTCCTTGTTTATTTTTGTGTGCAATCTGGCCTATGCTGTTTAGAGAGAAGACACAAACATACTTCACCTCCTGCTGCCCTGCCTTTAGGCGGTATGATGCATCTGCAGGCTGTGTCATGAGCACTGGTGTCCTTTGTCTTTTGGGGAATCTGTGCCCTAGAAATAATGGATTTCATTAAGGATTTGCCTCATAAGAAGTTTGAGCAAACACTGTGTGAATATGTCTTTTATCTTGCTGTCTCTGAGGGCTGCATGTAGGCAGGGAATACAACAAGGACACTACCAATGCTTCGGTCTGGAATGTATAATTAATATGCGTGCATCAAGGGTTTTAAAAATATATGCATTAGGCTTGTGCAGTCACTGCTGAAGCTCCATTTGTAAAAATACCTGGTTGCTTCATTCTCTTCAGCTGTGTTTACTTTCAAGACTGGCGTATTTTGCCATTATTATTTATGTGATTTGTTTTCTAATGTTGCCGTGGGAGTGTTTTGTATCTGAATTATTCTGTTCTCTTATACTACTGTTTTCCTTTAAATTCTCTGTTGTTGCACCATCAGACAGAGGATACTTTGATGTTAGGAACCAGGCTAGAAATGCTTCATGTGAAACCACAGTTCCAAGTGATATACAGTGCTGACTATTATTTATAAGGTTATGACACCCTTGTTTCCCTATTACTTTCAGAGAAAGACAGTTGGGTTCACTGAGAAAAGAGCTTGTTGGCTGTTAAGACTTAAAAAAGGAGATCTTGGAAGTTTTGTTGTCCCTTGAAAAGTTTTTAATCCTTATTTATTCACAGAAATTTTGGTGTTTTAAAGACTTTTTTAAAGTCTGATTTAGTTGAAGCCAGTTCTTCCTGTGAACTGTGGAAATACTGCAGGCATCTTTCAACGTGACTTCATTCAGACTTCATTGTGAAGTCTGCTTCTTAGGAAATCTGGATTGGTGCATGCATTAGGAACAATATGGGAGTGACACACCAAAGTGGTGCTCGGGAGATGGCAGTATTGCATTTATCCTATGTCATTTATGTTTGGAGATAAATGACAGACAGTTTTATTGAATTGCAAGAATTACTTAATTGATGAGAACTCTGTGCTGGGACTACAGAAGGTTTACTGTTTATGTCTTCTGTCTAATTGGTGCTAGTGTCAATAGCTATGAGGGTCTGCATTAGACAGAAGGAGGCACGATATTGTAGATATTCCTGCATGAGGAGCTGAAACATTAAGTCATCCCACAGCAGTAAAACTCTTGAATAGAGCATACTAATGTACCATTTCCACTCAAAATTAAAGTGCCATCCATTTTGACTGGGGAGCTGAGTGGAAAGTGTTATTAATAACAAGATAATACGCCCTAAAACTGCTCAAAAGCATGCTTGTTCAAAAACTGCTTAGCCATTATTTCTGTGTTTGGCTTTTCGCCCTTCAAAGAATCATTATCATAGAATCATAGAATGGCTTGGGTTGGAAGGGACCTTTAAGATTAGGAAGATTTCCAAAACTATTAGACCACTTCTGTCTTTAGAAGCAGACATTTCTTAAATGTTTTACACCCCTCAAGTTCCTGGGGGAAAATTATATTTTGGCAGATAAGCGCAGCTAGAACATTTCAGGTGATTTGGCAGGAACAAAAAGCATGGAGGAGCATGACAAAGAAGCTAATTTGGGACTGAGGGACATTAAATTTCTATCATTAGCCTGGGGAACTCTGGACACATCCTTAATTTCAGGGAGTACAGTGGGGAGAGGATTGAGGATTGTCCTTCCTGCCATTTGTTCCCCAGGAACACATCCAGTTGAAATTTTACTCTGTAAGATTTCATTTACTTTGGGAAATTTAACGATGCTCAAGTCCTGGCTTTTTACATCCTCCCTTTTTTTGGGGGGGGTGTTGGCAAAACAGTCTTGAGGATCAGCTCCTGCAGCATGT
This sequence comes from Lagopus muta, assembly GCF_023343835.1. Lineage (NCBI taxonomy): Eukaryota > Metazoa > Chordata > Aves > Galliformes > Phasianidae > Lagopus > Lagopus muta. The sequence goes on from NC_064434.1 coordinate 100,702,727, forward strand.
TTGGGTGAACAGAAATGTAATTCCAAATGCTTGGTATCTTCTGAGCACAGGTGAAGAAGAGAAAGGGCCCAGCTTCTACTCCTCCGTGAAGGACAGTTTATCTGCAAATCAGATCATACGCAGACAGTAGAGAAAGCTAGGAAATGGGTTGTTTTTATGCAGTGATGTAACACTAAATATTTGGGTTGAGAACAGCATAGAGAACATTATCAAAGAATTTATGTGGACAAATTCTGCTGCTTTTCCAAAGTTAAATGATAAGGCTCCTGAAGGTTGTCCTTTTTCAGCGTCACGGAAATGCAGGTAGGCAACACAGCCTTGAAAGCTCTGTGATAGTTAGGGCTTGATTCTTTTACAGTTGTTATAGTTAGTAAACGTGAGCTTAAATTTTAATAATGGTGTCATCATGGGAATGCGACAGCAAGAACAGAAGCCTGGTGTAATTGCAGATGAGTGATTTGTACAGCTAACGATTAGATGTGTGTTCTCTTAACAGTATGGTTAAAGTGTATCTCAGAGAAGAATATCTCTTGTAGATTGAATGCTAGCACGTGTGAAGAAGTGACACTCCAGCACTTACTGCAGGCTAATGCTGATTATCACTAGCCCATCTAGCAACTGTATTGCTAGGTAGAGTTAAGGCTAAGAGAATTAGCTCAAATAGGCTGATATCCAACTGGAAAAGTAGTGCTCTGATTAAGAAACAATTTCTTGATTACTGCTCTCTTAGTGAAGCTGAAGTAGGCATGTGGAAAGAGACACAGTGAATGTTCTGAGGGTCTGTCTGCCCTCTGGCTGAAGTTCCCTGGAAGTGGATGCTATGTGAGCCTAGGCAGTTGGACTGGTCCAACTCTGGACTCTTCATACATATCTTCTCCCCTGCAGCTGTAATTCACTTAAAAGTTTCAGAGTAAATTCTGGTAAAAATAGCAAGTATTAATAGCCTTCTGTCTGCACTCAGTACAGTCCTCTCCTCAACAAAATTGAAATACAGACTGTAACAGGTCAGTTGGAAAGCTTCAAAAATCATCTAGTTAACTGCCTGGCCATTTCAGTGCTAACGAAAAGTTAAAGCATGTTATTGAGGACATTATCTAAATGTCTCTTGAACGCTGACAGGCATGGGGCATCAACCAGCTCTCTAGGAAACCTGCTTCAGTGTTAGATAACCCTCACAGGAAAGAAACTTTTCCTTACATGCAGTCTGAACCTCCTCTGGTATAGCTTTGTGCCATCCCTTTCATTCTATCATTGGTTACCAAAGAGAAGAGATTGGCACCTCCCTCTCCATTTTCCCTGCTCAGGAAGTTGTAGAGATCAGTGAGGTCACCTCTTTTCTTCAAACTACACAAACCAAGTGTTCTAAGCAGGGATAGGCTCTATGTGCTTTTACCTGGGAAGCACATTCAGAAGGTAAAAAATAATATTCTTCTGCTGCCATTCTACTGACGAGAGTTTTAAAATTTTGTTCTTGTTGATAACATTTTCCTAAACATGGGCTGAGAAGTTTTACTACTAGATACGGATGTAACATTCCTAAGGATTAAATTAAAAAATAATAATTAAGAAATAACAGACTTCAGTTACTCTAGAAGGAAATATTCTGCTGCAGCAAGTCAAAATTGGTGTCCAGATGATTGTACTTTCTTTAGACTGCTATCTTTACCCATTCCAATCTTGCTGGCTCACTGGTTTTGTCTGAACTGCAGTGAAGCTCATCAGCTTCTCATGGTTATATTAAAGCAGGATTCCCTTTTGGTCCTCAGGAATGTGATCTTTTGTTCTGTCTGTCTCTTTCAGTAGCTCTGATCTCAATGGCAGCTGGGGAACATCTGGCTCATTGCTGCAGTATAAAGAAGTCATCTCACAGTCATACCACTCTGTTATATTTTGCCAGCTGTGCCAAAGCACTCTTCTTGTCTGATCATTTCTTCTTGCATTGCTTTCTCATCATACTCCTTTCTGATCTTATTTCTGTTAAAGTTCAGGATGCCAGGTTTCTCATTGAGGAAGAAAAGAAAAGGAAAGTTCTTGGCAATATCTTGTGCTCAGAGACACGATTGTCTCATTCCTGAAGTTTTTTCCCATTCTACCACAAAGAACCAAGGATCCTTCATACAAGCTAGACTCCTTATCCATTACCACGTCTGTATTTATTGGTTGTACGTTCTTCACCCAGAATTCTTTATTCTTTCTTCCTCTATGGATCCAATGAGTAGTCCCACATTACTTGGTTAAAAACAGAATGAGTCTTTAATATCTGCATCACTGCCCTGCTGTTCTATAGCATTAACTAAGTTTGCTGCTGTTCTCTTGATAGAGCTATTCTGGCTGTTCTGTTCTGAAAAAGTGGTTTTTTGGTGACAATGAGTACCTGTGACAGATTTTGTATGAGTATATATTGTGTGGTTGCCCTTAATAACACCTTTGAAACTTAACCTTTATTACTGGCTAATTCTGCCTCTGTAACTGAGACTGTAACTGTTAATATGCTTATAGTTCTCCAAATAATCCCATTCCACCTGAATATGTCTTTTATCTCAAATAGTAAGTTCTTTGTGAAATTACAATACATCATTTTTAACAGAGGATTTAATGGGAACCCGTATGTGATAAGGGTCACTGACCCAAAACGTTTCTCTTTGCTAAGTGTCTCAATCTCAAGCAGGTTCGGCTGTAATTATTTTAGCTAGGTAGAGAGAGAAATCGGTTCCATTGGAGGCAAAACAGTACAGGCACATTGTGATTGCATCACTGCGTGGGGGGTTGACTATTAGGAGATTAACATTCAATCTTGATCAACAATCCCTGTCTTTACCATAAAATGAAAAATTAATTATTGCTGTGAGACATTCTAAAATAAGAGCAGATGGGTAGCTACCTGGAAATCTAACTGGCTGTATGAACCAAGAGAATATCTAGGTGGAATTCAGAGTTGCTGCTGAAGGAAGGGAGCTGCAGAGAATTCGTACAAAATTTGCTGAGGTTCTCAATATAAGGAGAATGATTTTTCTCCTCCACGTAGCAGAGGACGTAATACACCTGAAATCTAACATTTCTGTGTAGTGAAGACCTAACGATAGGTGTCATAAGCAAAACATTTTGTCTTCATGGAAGCTATGTAGATGTATTCTCATAACTTTGGCTCTTTATTTCCCTCGATTTTGGGAAGGGGGCATGGAGCACAAGGAGAAGCAGTCTTCTGTTAGTAGCAAGGAAAACATAAGGGAACGAAAAGAAGCAGCTGAAGGATAACCCCAAATGATATTGTTTGTCTCAAATACTGAGCACTCTGAAATAGGATCTAAAGTTTGTGAAAAGTGAGGAAGAATGCAGTACAGAAGGTTCAGTGCTGTCCTGTTTCTGTGTCAATTTTAACTTATTTGGAATGTACTTGATGTTACCTTTCAAAGAACAGCTCATCTGGATTCTAATTTCATGGGTTGGGCCAAAGAAACAAACCAAATGAAAGTAATTTGCTATGCCTTTAGTGGCATTTCTTAACTGTGATTCTGAAGTATTTCATCAGTAGTCACCCCTGAGTGGTTTTTGAATTTATGTGAAATTTGAATCCTTCAGAAAGCCGAGTTGATGCTCCCCAATGGGAGATGTGAATTAATTTTTCTTGTCCACCTGGTACAACATTTTCCATCTGCCTCAAACAGATTATTAAAAAAATTTTTAAAAAAGACTACGTGTTCTGTTTACAATTCAGCTGATGCTTAGCTTTGCTTTATGTAACTTCCCGATTGTCAGACATCTAAGGAATTTTTTTTGTCCTAGCTGTGTTGATCCAAATGTGGCAAAGGAAGAAACAGAAATATTCACCAGTCCTCAAGTAGCAATTTTTCTAGCATCAAACTCATTAAAACCCTTCATAACAGCCATATTTCCACTCTAATGAGGAAATGTAGCTTGCAAGCACAGCTATCTGATCAGGATTTGGATTCCATGTGAGGGTGTTGCAGGAATTTAATAAGCAACAAAACTGTGAACACTGATTTTGCTGCTTATTTATAGTAGCCTCCATGAATGGCCTTTCATGGCCATCCACCACATCCACAAAGTGCGTCTGCGCTGCATGGGTGCTCAATCAAGTCCTGGATGCACAGTCAGCATAGCCCACCTGGAGCTTTGTAGAAGTAACAGTGCGTCACGGCCACCTACTGCATTACACTAAGTCACCACTGTGGCTTGTCTGTCTGGTATTTCAGTATCTGCTTTCAGCAGTGCCAGGGGGAGTTGTTTCATTGATTTCAGTAAGCATGGATCAAGCAGAAAGAAGAAAAAGGAGGGGGCAAGGGAATGAGATCGTCTGTCGTTTTTTTCCTTCTCACTGATGTGTGACATTTCCATCTTCAGTTTTGATTAAATTTCCCTTAATTAGCCCATTAAGCTAAAACCACCAAAGCTAATGATTCAAGTGTTGGTTAACTGATGATCTTGTTTCAATGGAATTTGAAAGACATCATATTTCTAAATTAATAGTGGCATTAAATTGGAGAAGAGAAAAAGATGAACTATTTGTTGCAGTAATGCTGATCTCAAGGGAAGGCTTGTACTGAATCTGCATTCATGTTAGAAAATTAAAGAAAAGCCATAGATAAGTAGGCAACCACAGCAACACTGGTGGTCCTGACAGTGTTTGATGTTTGCACAGTTTTTCTATTTTGGGGGCTCTTCTATCTTTTTCATCACTGGTGAACTTCAGGAAATCTCTTATGTGTTCTGGACTCAGTGTTTCTGCAGTGCAAATTGGCAAGGCTGTCTCTTAAAAAAGAATTAAAAGCAACCTATTACATTTTTTCTTGGGCATGTTAGATGACATTCCACTTCATGACAGAATTACTCTTTTGTATCATGCGTTCATGCCTTTAGGAACTGGACATTTGGTAATCTTTGTAAGAACAACCATTCATTGTCTGGATAGACAAGATTAGGACGTGTTTCACATACAGTTCAGTCATTTCTACTTCTGGAATGCTAACTTACATGAGAAGGAAAATCAGAGCGCACTTTGTCCAACAGCTCAATCAAAACACAAGGGCATATGGTCCCCAAAGTACAAATACCTCTGAGCAGAAATGCATCACTTGGTTGTTGTTTTGTGAGGTTAATTCACTGGTGAAGGAGAAGCAGATTTTAAAACTGCTGGAGGCAACAAGTCCAATATGCAAACATTGATAGCCACCAAAACAATGAGAGAAAATGTTTTAGATGAGTAACTGTAAGGGATATAAGGGATGAGATTCTGTGTAAGAAAATTCTTGCTGGTTATTAGATTCTTGCAGTCGTGCAGGAAACAGGATTTGTATAATTTTTTTAAAATAAACAGGAACGCTACTAAAAAAAAACCTTTTTTGTTCATCTGTTTGTCATCTAAACTGCAACACCTGCAAGAATTCATAATGGCTAAAGGGTTATATCCAAAAGATGGAATAGGAGCCATCAACAAGTTGTCTACGTTAAAGAGTCCCATATATGGCTTCAAGTTCTCCTGGTGTAAAACATTAAGATACAAAAGTGAATGTATTTTAAAGAACATCTCTTTTTCTCTTGCAGCTTGCATCATGAAGCTTGCTGTCTTCATGTTTTTCTAAGTATTGATACAACTTCTTGGCTTTGTATCTGACTTCCGTGTCATTGTCAGTTGCTTTTATAAATTGATTTCTGGTCTCAAGCACAGTGTTATGACTTAACGTTGCAAACGTATATCTGGAGAACGTAGTTTCGTAGAATGCCTTGAGTTGGAATGGACCTTAAAGTCTATCCAGTTCCAACCCCCTGCCACGGGCAGGGTTGCTAACCACGAAGTCAAACCACATCCAACCTGGCCTTGTACGCTTCCAACTAACATGAACTTCTTAAGCTAAAAAAAATACAAATAAATAAAAATGCCATGGTCTGTATACTATCAGGTTTGCAATATTTGGTTGTGGATTTTTTTTTTTTTTTTTTTTTTTTTTGGTCTACCAGTTGACTTGTAATATCCATGAGGATGAGTTTACAGCAGTCTTTTTTTTTTTTTTTTTGGTAACGTAGAAATGGCAAAAGCCTATTTACTGCAAAATCCAGATGAGAATGAGGGTGATTTAAGGTGCAGCTTCTACTGGGGAAGGGGATGATGAGATTTGCTGTTCCTATGGACTAGACAGTGTCAGCTCCCGGGATTGTTTGATATCTTTTGTTTCCCTGAAGGTGGATCAAAACCAAATACATAAACTAATTTCAGCCTTTGACTGCTAGATTCTTTTAAAAACTCTTAAATGACTTCAGGAGTCCTAGCTTACTTACTTTTCTTAACGCTTCAGGGTATGAATCGCTTATGAGAACAAAATCAGAATAAAATCAGTTTAATGGTTTGGAATTTCAACTTAAATCCTGAATCCACCAACCAACAAGTACTGGCACCTCGTGTACTTCTCAAAGGACATATATATATTCACGTGCAGCTCCCCTCTTCAGATCATCTTTGTTTGTTTGGGAGTTAGGACTCTTTCTCTATCAATTTAATATTTTTGTATGTGAAAAGAAAGCCTTTTTCTTCCATTCTAAAACTGCTTTAATTTTGAATAGCTCTGTTTCATCCCCCTACCAGAGAGATTTTTAATCCCTGTTCTTCCAATCTCTGCAGGTTTTGGTTTCAGATCATTGCTTCATGGGAAAGAGGATCCAATGCCGTTATTGCTTTTGACAATGTCTCCCTTAGTCTGGACTGTTTTTTAACAAGTAAGTTTTCCTTCTGTCTGCAAGTGGTGGTTTGTCTTTTATTTGCCTTGCAGCTGAAATTTGGAGAGGGATGGAAATTGTGGGGAAGGGATTGTGTGTTGCTGCCTTCAACAGATTCTTGGAAAGAAGTATGTGTCTGAAATACTTGTGTTCAGATAAAGGAGACCATTCAGGCACATATCTTATTAGTGGAACTGACTGGTGAATTGGTTCCAGGTTTGGCAGTAAATGGATGGCAAGACATATGGTGTCAGAGAGCCAGCTGCAGCTAGAATAGTAGCATCACCTATCCAGGCAAAGTGATGCAGAAACCAGTCTGTAATTATGGAGTTTGACATGACCTGGTTTGTTGTGTGACAGCTTTCAAAATGAATGACAGTTGGACTCTGTCTCAGAAAAGACAGTGTCAATCACAGACTTTGCAATAACATTCAGCTCAATGAATTAGTTAAATTAGAACAATTTTTTTTTGTTGTGTTTTGTTGTCGTTGTTTGGTTTTCTTTGATTTGGACTGATTGCATTTAAGTCTGAATCAAAAACTAAAATCCCCATTCTCATACCCTTGGGAAAAGTTTGGATTTTGATTGAGACTTTGTGATTGATCAGCCTCTAAAATAGGTTCAGCCTATACCTCTGCTGCCAGATTCACCCCATTTAGATTTTTATTGAGCAGTTGTGTCTAGCTTATGCATACTGAGATGCTTAAATTATAAATGTGTTTAATTATCTGACGCTCCATTCTTTGAAACAAAAACTGGCATGAGGATTGCTGCTCATAACACATGAAACTTCTGACTTGAGTTGAACAGTACAACTTGACTACTTGTTCATCTCCTGGGCTTGAAGCTACAACTGTCATTTTCAGTGGGTTGAAAATCTCTAAGCCACTTCCTCATCCAACAGCAGTCAAAGTTTCATTTGCTTCATGTTAGTTTGCACTGTCTGGGTCTGTGTGTATTTCCTTTTATGCAATTGTGCATAGAAACAATGCACCTCAGGTTCTGACATTGTAAAGAGATCTTAAAGTTAGGCTGTAATTGAGAAAGATTGTACACGTTTTAACTGGTTAAAAGAAAAACTTTCTAACAGCTGCTAAAGATTGTTTTGTACTTCTGCATTGTGTCTTCATTCACTTGTTTTGCCCACCACCCATTCCTATTTATTTTTAATTTGTCACAGTTTCCATAACAGCAATTGAAAGTCAGTCTGCCCATTCCTTTTCATGCTGGTGTATCCTGTGACTACAGGCTCTAATTCTCAACAGAAAAGGCTCCAGCCCTTAATTTAACTTGAGCTCTGGATTACACGCTGACTCAGCACAGTGATGAATCAGTCTGTGACTTCTTGTTTTCTAGTCAATGGAGAGAAGATACCTCGAAGTACTACTCCAGACTCAAGCAATTTGCTCACCAGTAGAAGAGGCCCGAATAATTTTGGATGGGAACAAAAACTTCTGGGAAATCTCCAACTCGGCACCGCCCCCATTTCTGGTCCAGCAGGTAATGGTCTGAACAGAGAATTATTTTCAGACAGCAGATTTCCGACAAGTGCAGGTTTTAGTCAAATGGAGCTAAAGGCAATATGACTTCCCCTTCCCCTCCTTTCCTGCCCCCTCCCTCCCCCTCCTTAAGGCTTTCTTCAGAACTTTTCCTAAGTTTGTTCTAAACAAACAAAAAACCTAACTCTATACAAAGCGATTGCCTTTAGCTGTTAAAACTGTAACTGTAATTTTGATTGCAAATTTGTGAGGAAAAAAAAAAAAAAAGAATTGCAAGATTTATTTGATCTCATGATTTTAAAATAGGAAGGAATCAAAGCAAATTAACTGAGTCCAGAATGTGGTAACTTGAACACTCATCTCTAATTAATATAGGCTTGATTTGAAATATTTGAAACTACTCCTCTTTTTCTGTAATGTCTTCATTCCCCATTTGAAAAAGTATAGCAAGGGACTTGATCTTAGAAACATCATTTTCAGCTAGTCAGAAATGACAGTCCTGTATACCTGGTTCTCTCCTGTTCCATGGTTCCCCTTTCCAGCTTAGCTGTAATGGCATGGTACAAATTGTTACAGGATTTCCCTTCTCTCCTCATCACATCACTGTGTCCCAAGGATTTGCCTCTTCCCTCTCTCATGCTTGCCCACACATTTTCAATATCTGTGCTGTATGCATGCATTTATATTTCAGTCTATTCCTTTTACCTCTTCCTTGCCAGTTTTTCTTACTGATTCAATTCAGGTGGTCACAACCAACCTGGAGGTGCACCACAGACCTACCTGGAGAAGGGGGGCTAACCATGGAAATACAGGAAAGAAGCATTGGCTACAAGTGCCACCTTTAGCACTGAGTGCAGCTGTTCCTCCTCACCCGGTGCTAAAGTTGACAATTACCTGACAATTTGAAATACCACTCTGCTTAATTTAGAGGAGTATGGTTAGTACATGCCTACTTTATGTACAGGAGTTTGTTCGTGCTGTCTCCTTCTCTCCCATTCCTTTATTTTAAAAAGACTACTTTAAAATCTGTTCTATTCTACGTTATGTTTCACTTTGCTACCTGCAGTGTACTGTTGAAATACATGCGCTAGTGTTAAGTCAGTTCTGATACCAACAGCAGTCTAGCCAGTGTGATCAAAAGCTCCATACAGTCTTGCAAGCCTGATTGAAAAGCTGGACATATTAGCCCCAGCAGAGCAGCTGCTGGTACATGAACCAGCAAGTTCTGGTAAAGTGACCTCCAACAGTGGAAAATCTCTGCAGTGTCTGCCAAGGGTTGCACCAAGTGGAGTTTATTGATATTTTCTGTACTGTGTCATACAGCAAGAAAAATGCAGGAGCAAAGGATTAGGTAGGGAGAATGAGCCTTTTTGAGAGGGTACTGGGCTGAGTGGACCTGTGTATTACGGTTCTTTCATGTTTTCCTAAATAATCTGGACTTACATTCTTGCCTGCATAAGTTTGCAAACAACAGTAAGCTAGGAGCTGTTCAGGATAGAGGGGCCTTGCAGAGGAAGCTTGCTGGTCAGTCACCAAACACAGGAAGTTTAACAAGAACAAATGACAGGTTCTGCACCTCTGGGACAAGGTGGTCTCTATAGTACCGAATCACCCATCACCGTGTTCCCTGCTCCCTGCTCTCAGTAAACAGTGCAGATGCTTGTTTAGTCCCTGGGCTATGCATTTTACCCTGGTTTAATCTTATTACTTTCTGCATCCTGTAATGCATTTAAGAAACCTCAGGCAGAGTCTGCCAAGGCCATTGCTTTCATGGCCTCATATTTACTATTGTGTGAGTGAAACAACAGCATCATCACCACCCTGAAGTCCTGAAGACTGCGTTGACCAATATAAGCTCAGCCAGAAGTAATTACAGCTAATGTGATCCTTGGCTCATATGATGCTTCACTGGCTGTAATACTTCCTTCTTAAGAAATCATATTGAAACTAAGAAAAAAACTCTGTTTCTGTAGCTAAGGAGACAACAGAATAATAAAATGCCTTCCTCAAGTCTATGAGCCAGCTCAGCCTACGCAGCTAGGAGTACAGTCTGAAAGACAGGCACCGCTTCGGTTACCTGACCAAATATCCAAAAGAAGTCCATTGCTTTTAAGGGTAAGGGGCTGGATTTGCTCCTTTGTAATTGAGAACAACCTCTTACAGACATTGACTGTGCTAGAATATCCAATTTCAGCAGAAGAAATAAATTGTCGTCACTGACAATGTCACTGCTCCCCCTTTATTCTCAGGCCCTGTACTGAGTGAATTACTTCAGCCCTGCCATTGCTTGACATGGCTTGGCATGTCTCTGTGATCCATACACAGGAAGCCAGCAAAAGGCTTGAAGTATATAACACAGCCACACCATAAAGTATCTTGAAGCTTCTAGAGATCTATTAACCACTGTCATTTACAAAGGACTGGCCAATGTGCTGTGTGGAGAATAAGACCCCAAACTGCTACAATAGTGATGTAATTCTCTCAAGTTTCTGGATGATGACCAGGGCTGACACACAAAAAATCCATGTAGATCTGAATTTGCCCAGTCACTTGCAATGCAAGATAGACAGCCACAAGGCTATGCACAGGTTTTCCTGTTCAATTATTTAATTAATGTGTCATTTACTAGAATACCAGCTTCTTGCAGGAAGATTGCAAGTGAAACTTGGTTCTGGAAGAAGCCTGCCAAAAAGTTGTAAGAAAGGCTGTTTATACCAGAGTATTGAAGCAACCACATTTGTAACTAGAACTTTTGACTGAAATTTCAGATGAAATCTGCACAGAGGTTGTGCAGATGTAAAGCATGCTTACTTCAGCTTAGTTTTTAAATTTCTTCGCTATTAGTTTAAGTAAAACTGACAACTGCTCAAACCACAGCAGCTCTCTACAGGGAGTTGAACAACCAATTAAAAAGCCAATTTAAATCAAACCAATGCAATTTCCCTTTATAGACAAGACGAGAGTATGGAAAATTCAGGCACAGAGAGATACAGAGAGCACTAATGAGGAATTCTAGGTAAACAAATGACTATCATGGATATGCAAGGGGAGAAAATAGGATTCTCAGTAGGCAGAAGGAGATAACAAGAAATGGAGCGCTCAAGCTTTAATTAAAGATTTCTGATGCTTCTGAGTAGGCCCTAAATGCCATGAGGATAGCCTCTCTTCTGATGTTTCAGTGTTTCATCAGCCTGCTGACAACATACTTGTGTCAGGGTACATGGTACCAAAGTGGTGGGTTGTAAAATGAATGAAAAAATGGTCAGCTTTTTCCCCTCAAATCTTATACTGTTTTGTGCCATCTGGTCTGCTATTGTGAGACCATGGTTTCCTGCATGGAAGCTGTCACCACGTAGTCTTCTGGACTGGATTACCATTTTCTTCAGCTCCAGTTTCTTCCCCACACTCTTGGTGGTTGCAAAGACTTTGGGTTTTTTGCATCAGAGTGTCCTGTTGCAAGTACTTACATGGTTGTTTCTCGGAAGAACTCTGAGTCACATTAGTTAATCAGATGAAGGAGCTGAAAGGAACAGCAAAGCGAGTATTAAGTAGAAGAAAATTACATTTGGTTGCTTTTTGTGCGCAATTATACTAACTGAACTGTTGGTGTAATGCAATAAAGGTATCTGCAGAATTGTATTTTTGTATTAAGCATCAATTAACACAGTGAACAAATGGCTTAGTACTCTCCTCCTCAGCAAAAGAAGCATTCTGAAAGTGATAGAAAACGTTCAGAGATGGATGGGTAGTGGGATCTCAGATGATGCAGGCATGAATTTCTTTATTGCAGTGTTTGCACTTGCTTTCTCTAGAGGATTAAAAATGGCAAAGGTACAGTACTGAGAAGCAACACAGCAAAGTTAAATTGGAATTCCTGCTCTCTAGAGTTAAACAAACCATTGGAATAAACAGATTTTAGGCTTAAAATTTAAATCTGCCTTTACTCTTTAAAAACAACAGTTTAAACTGTGCAGAAACTGCTATAAATCTGAGGAAAGGTTTTGAAATAATTTTGCTGCCTCCTCCTGACCTGGTCTCTGTTATCCAACTTGTGTTTCTATTACCCTTTGCAATTCTAAATGAGAAAAAAAATCCAAAAAGTTATTAGTATCTCCCACTAAGCAGCCTTTATGGAAATTAGTTTTCTTCATGCTGCTTTGTTAGTTACTGCTTCCTGAATGTAGCAAGAAACAAACCGTTCTCATCATTGTTCAAAGCCAGCTCCTTGCCCTGTTATACTGACCACAGAAAATTTCCTCAAAGGATGCCCTGGTGGTGTTTCCTTTATCTAGATGGACATATAAGAAAATTCTAAAACAAGAAACTTCTTTCTTATGTATATTTATATGAAATGGCACTGAGGTGTGATCTGATATACATTTGTAATTGCAGCAGCTCTTGTTGAGCTGAAAAATATGTCCAAGTCTTCCATTGCCTTCATCAATGGCAGCCAAATGTCACCGGTCTCCTGTTACAATCACAGAACGGCCTGGGTTGGAAAGGACCACAATGATCACGTAGTTTCAACCCCCTGCTGTGTGCAGGGTCGCCAACCACCAGACCAGACTGCACAGAGCCACATCCAGCTTGGCCTTGAGTCAGCTTCTGACTTCCTTTATGGGTCAGATGTTTCAAAGGAGTTTGTGAATGCTTTTACAAACAGATGAAGGAAGTGTTCTGCTTGTCCATGGCATTGTGTTCATTCACAGCTGCCTTAGTGAAATGAAGTCCCTGAGGGACAATTAACAGAATTAATTGCTTCCATAATTTTAGCCACTGGGGTTTTTGTGCTCCCAAAATGGTAGGCTTTATAACCCTTATTTACACTTTTTTTTATTTTTATTAATTTAGTGGAAGTGAGATAGCCTCTTGCCTGAATAGAGGTCGTGGCAATGTGTCCCTAATAGTGCCTACACATAATTATATTGCACTGATGCATTTTGCCACTGCTTTACTTTAGATTCCAAAAGATGCCCAGCACCATGGTGCATAGTTTGTGATTTCCTCAAATCACAGGAAAGCTTTGGTTTGGAACAAGTTGAACCTTGGTTCAAACCAGCTTAATTTAACAAATGCCATTTAATACATTTAGATCCTTGAGGTATAGCTAAAATGCCAGCGGCTGTTTTGTGATGTGGGGTTCATATGCTGTATATGACAGTCAAATTGCTTTCTATGTTAGCAGTACAAATGCGCTTTAGGCTTTGTGCCTCTGTTTTCTTTTCTTTGCTGTTTGTTGTTATTTGCAGCAGCGCTGCCTTGGGCTGTGAGTTGTATCAGAGCCTCAAAATAATTAATCATTTCAAGTCTTGTGGGCTTTTGTTCTTTTTCCTTTGCTTGAACCAGGCATCCATCCCCTTTGCTGCAGCTGAAATCCAGCACTGTTAATTGCTGTGCATCTTATGTACCCAGCCAAGCAGTGCAGAAATGAGAAATTTTGCTCTAAAGAAGAAAATAATTGTCAACATATGCAAATATATCAGTAAATCTAATTGGGAAGAAAAGTTGGGAAGAAGGATTGTTTTTTTAAGTCTATTTTAGTAGGGGTAAATGGCATTTCTTGCACAATATTTTTTTCTGGGTACTTAGCAGTGTGTTGGGAAGCATCCCAGGCAGCTTGAGGAGGGCAGGTGTGTGGGTGAGCAGGCAGCAGACCAAATAGTTCTTTGCCAAATTTCCCATGAAAGTGGGCATTCTATCAATATATAAATTATTCACTGAAATGTAATACCCCAATTCTGAATCTCAATTCATTTATTTTTTCCCCCTACACTAAGCAGGCATTTCCAGTTCTTAAATCCAGTTAGCATCTTGCAACTGCCCATGGCAGAATCTATTAGGGACCCTGCATTTGGCTTCCTGTTAATTTTCACCATGGGAATTCTCAGCTGTTTCTGGAAATCAGGCATCTGTATGTTGTATGAAGTCAGGCAAAATTCCAAAGCAGTGCCAGCAGTGCTCCCCATCACACACTGCGGATTGAAGAGGCAGGGCCATGCAATGTGCAATGGATCGTGGTTGTACACGAGTGGGGAAAAAAAGAAGTGCTTCTCAGCTGCCTGCTTAAGGAGTTTGGGATCAGGGCTGCTGCTGTAGTCTTTGGAGATGAAAATAATGCTTCGGATGGAATTAGGGTGAGCGGCTGTGCTGTGGCAGGCAGCAACACATTGAAGTCCTGAGCTCAAGAGACATGCTGCAGTCATTTTGAGAACCAAGAAAAAATCTATACATTACAGGGAACGAATGAGTGGTTATTCTTGCTCTAAAAAAGAACAGTTATTCTTACTTAAAAAGAAATGGTGGGTTATCTAAGGTAGGGAGTACTTTGAGTCTGTTTTAAAACCGATTTAAGATTTTCAGCTACTGTTGTTTCTGCAGATTGAGGATGAGATTTGTGAAACTTAAGAGAGAAGAGGAAGGGAAGTGAAAGGTTTTTTATCTGTATCCAAAATTGTAATTGAGGCCTATCTGTGCTATTCATGTTGAAATGAGGGGCAACTTCTTCCCATGCTGCATTCTATTCCATTTAATTCAGCAGCAAAGCTGTTAGATGTTGGAACAGCTTCTGGTATAAAAAATAAAAGTGGAGATAAACAAGAGAAAAACTACTTTTTGCAGGTCAGAGCAGTAGTGGCAAATGAGGATATCATGCAATACCTGACTGTAGGCTTTTACTGAAACCCTTGTTCCCTGACATCAGCTGCAGTCAGACATCACTTTGGCCTGGCTTCTTCTAACTGTTTTGTTTTGGGTTTTTTTGTGGATGTCACCACAGCTCTGCTGCTTCTGAAATATGTCTTCATTCCTGCCCACCATCTACCTGAACTGAGCAATTAGATATGTTTGCTTGCACAGAATGCAGCAAGTGCAGAACCACGTAGGCTTTAGATGCAGTCTTGCATATTCCACTGTGTCAATACAGCAGGACTGCTATTGAAATCTAAGATAATTCCTTCTGTGCTCAGTCATCTCCAGGCTCCTTATGTCACACCTCCAGTCATAGCATATCTCTGGCTTTTTTTTTCCAGATCTCTTGTGCTCTGCTTTAAAAGTCAAATTCAGAGAGCTTAGATGAACATTCACTAATCTTATATCACCAGCATGGTTTGGTCTTACCCTGATACTGCCTGTGCTCTGGAAGAGAGCATCTTACAGGCTATTGAAGAAGCAGAAAATACCAAACATTTTCAGTTCAAGATTTAGTGGCATGATGTTTACAGCAGGAGAGCATTTTTCTTCTGTTCTTTCAGGGCACTGCGCTGGTTAAGGAAACAGAGGATCATTACAAAGCATTTTGGAATAAGATGTAGTTAATTGATCCCCTGCCCATGGTACCCAGTGAGAGTCAAGAGCTGCCTCTTGCAGGTACAGCCATGCCATGTGTTGCACTTGTGACAGTCTATAGGTACTTCTGCCATGTAAGCAGATAACTAAGGATGGAAATTTGTTTAAATGGAGTAAGTTGTAAATGCAAAGCTTAACCATAGCAGCAGTACGCACATGCTGTGGTCTGTGTTAGGTTATATCCCTTTCCATTTTCCATATAATTCTCTCATCTTTTGGGTATGTTGTCCTCTTGAAGGTCACCTGCTGCTACCATTGGGAACATTTTTGATGTTTCACTAGAGACATCCAAATGGCTTCTTATTGTTCCAAGCAAAGACATTTACCTGTCTGCTTTACTAAACATATGTTTCAGTGCAGGTGGCTTAGCCCACTGGGATGCTGCAATGTTAAATTGCTGTGATAGCTGACAGAAGGTGTCTCATCTTCCATTCTGTGTGAAATTTCACTTTCTTTTTGATGATGGGTTTTTTCATTTTTTTTTTTCTTTTTTTTTTTCCCCCAATAAAAATAATAAACATATGTAACTTTAGGTATAAGGCTGTAAGTTATTTGCAGAATCAGAGCTACTGAAGCATTTTGCATAGAACCTTCAGGCCCGCTTGCTTTCTTAGGTGCTTTCCCTTCTTGCCTGTTGTTCATGAAGGGGAGTGTACTGGTGTCTGAGGAGGAGAGGGGAATTATTCCATTTGCTATCTACTAATTTTAAGACTTTATATAGCCATCCATTGCTGAGGGATTTGAGAAAAAGTAAAATAAGTGCATCTATATACAACAGTAGAAAAGTCCCTAGAAGGTCCTTGGAGGGTGGTCTTGAGGAGAGGTGATATAGATTTTGCAGTAAGACGTAAGAGCTTATTCTCTCAGCAATGCTTAGATAGGGAAGCTTTCCTAAAGCAGTTTTGCATTACTTCAGGAGCTGCCAGGGCTCAGTTATGAAGATTTTTCAGAAGTACCAGCCACTTTATTTCTCGCACTACTATCAAATTGTTTGATCCATGTCATGCATTGAAAAATGAATTTAGTCCGTCTCCAGGATTAGTTTGTGAAAACTTGTGGTTGGCTTTACTACTGTGTTGCCTTTATTTCTGACAGGTGAGCTGCCACAGCAGCAATAATGGTAGAAGTGCTTGCCTTTCTTGTCCAGACACTTGTTCATTATCAGTTCTGGACCAAGGCTGCTTAGAAAATAGTGTCAGATACCAAGAAGCAGAATCTAGCTAATGTTCTCATTTTCTGAGCTAGTTAGTTCTGAAAAAGCCTGCATATGTTGTATTGCAGTAGAGAAAGTTGGGTGGCAAAATGCTACCCTTTGCCAATGCTAGAAGGAGAATTGGCTGACCCAGCATCATTTATAAAAATAATATTTTCTTTAGACATGTTCCAAGTCTTTTGCCTTTAATGGCAGTTTATTATACTGCCATGTTCTCTGTCAGTAGGATGAACTTCAATAATAGAGTTCATTGGATTGTGTGGATTTGCTTGTTAACAAATATGGATGATAAATCACACAATGTGCACCAAAAACTGCCCAGTCTATTTATTTTCCATCTAGAGGTTAGTTTTGATTACGAAGGCAATATTTCCTTATTTATGATCCAATATGTTGAGGTAGGTATTATAAGAGCACTGTGATCTTGCAACATGCTGGCATCATGTATTCAAATTAAAATTCAGGTTTGTGAGGCACAAATCATCAAAGCCATGTTCTAGAAATCTATTTGTACTGAGCTGGTCTTTCCATTTGATGAAAAAGGCTGCAATAGATCTTCATTGATTTACTTCCAAAGATCTGAACTATAACGTGAAGAGCTGTATGCTTGTTCTACAGACCAGTTAGGTGTTCTGACTTCTGAAACTTAACTTGAATCTCATCTAAATCATTATTCAAAAAGTTATCAGTTCACTGTTATGTTGTACTCACTGAGAAATGTCATATTTACAGGCTTTTATCTAATTAACAGCTACTTTCCCATACAAAATAGGTTCAATGGTCAAATATAAATATGAGCTGAAATGGCTAAAATGCACACTCTTGAAGTTAGTGCATTTTACTTCTGTTCTACTCTGTTATCTTTACCTTTTTGAGCCTTAGAAAAAGTAGCATGGCTGTAGCAGTTTTGAGAAGTTTTAGATGAGAAGCTGTCAAAGCTGTACAGTGTTATGAGACATTTGAAAGAATTGTGCAAATATTTGTTCTGGCTAAAACCTCAAGGGCCAAGTTCTTCTCTTGATACTGCAATAACAAAGAGTGGATGAAGAGCAGAGCAGCTACTTGATCTTTGTGTGCTCAGAGCATGGTTTGCCTACGTTCTCATTTCAGATCACTGGCTGTTCACAACATGTGGTGCTAGTGGAGCCTATGGCCCAACACAGAGCCAATGCAATGATGCCTACAGGAACTCCAACCTCAGTGTGATTGTTGGAGCTGAGGGGATTCTCCAAGGCATTCAAATCTGGAGAGTACCAGCAACCAACACGTACAGGTAAGGGAAACATCTGTTGCTCTTATAACATGTGTTTGTGTTAGAATTTCTCCAAGCTGTGGATACGTGCTAGACGTGTATGTGTTGTATTCAGAAATTTAGGCAGATCTACTTCTCCTTGATTTTGTGATCTCCAGTCTTTCCAGTTTTAGATTTGTTGTCCAGCAGATGCTACTATTTGGTGAAATGGAGAAGAAACAACTGTCCTGAAGCACATAAATATTCAACCTAAATACCTTAGAGGATGGGAGAGCTTTATAAGTAACTGAAAAGTCAGTATTTGACCTCCCTGAGCCAAGGTCAATGCATCCTATATGCTATCCATTGAACTTTGGCATCAAAATCAGTTTTTCTCACTCTTCATCTGATATAGGAGGTACAACTTTGTCAGCTTTTCTTACAGGACAGATTACATCAGCGTCTGCTCTGTTTTGGAACTAGATATAGTAGGTTGAGTCTGTATGCCTATCAGCACTGTAGAATTGATTTTGGAAGCCAGCCACCAAAGTGTTAGGCTTTGACACTGAAAGTTAAAATGCTTAAATCCCCCTGCAGAGTTGTCCTTAAAGGGAGACGATCAGGTACAATTTAATGCAACTTAAGCTGATTTTTACCACTTTTCTTTTCCTATTTTTGCTCCTGCTGGGAGGAAAGGTGCAGAGCTTAGCCCATTGTATCTGAATAGCAACATCAAGCCATAACATGCACCATTTTGTCTCAATGAATCAATGAGTGTATTTTTAGTGTATTTTTAATGCAGCATTCCCTATTGAAACTAATGATAGTGTCATGGATTTTGAAGCAGAAAATTCTAGTGTAGTCTTTGGGCAAATTTCAATTAAAACTTACTGTCGCCTTCTCTGTTGTTGTTGTTTTTTGTTGTTGTTGTTGTTTTGGTTTTTTTGGTTGTTTTTTTTTTTAGTCTTATTGAAAAAATATATATGTTGGGGGTAGGTACCAGTCTCTAACAGAAGTCTGCTGCAAAGCAGTTATGAGAAACTGGCTAGGTTAGGCTATGCTCAAGTTCTGCTGGAGTGCCTGTTACCAGAAGGATTGATGATAATGAAGAAAGCGTTCATGATATTTTACTCACCTATCAAAAATGAGTTGCCTGAGGTGAAAAGAATTTTTCAGGACCAGCATTCAGTAAATAAGGATATAAAGTATAGCCCAAAAGAGAAGAGGCAATGAAATTACAGTATTGTCATTTCTTTAATATTGGAGGCCAAGAAAGAGCCAAAATTTTAGTGCAACTGTAGGCTGATTTTTGCTACACAATACAAACCACGGGTGAAATGAGGCTCCTGCAGGAGGGACGTAAATATTTAAGGTCCTATAAATGACCTAACAGGCTTTTAGTTCAGTACAGATAATAAATGGCTAATATCATTAACTAGATGACATTCTCTTCTGTGCTTCCTAAGGCTGCTGTAGAGAATTCACAGCCTGAGGAAAGGAGGCAGCAACTGTGGACCTAAATTATCTTGACATATTCCTGATTCAGAGCTGCTGGAGGAGCAGGAGGGACCCCCACAGCATAGCACAGCTCTAGGAAAACATCAAGTTGCAATATCAGCAGTAGGCTTTCCAGAGTCTAAATCCACAGCCTGTATTTAGCTTTCCCTTGCAGGCCTACTGCACTGCGAATCCTGCAGGTCCATCTGCTACCCATCTCCAATTTATTTGACCCAGAGATAAAATCCTCCAGCTGGCTTTGGGCTGTTTTGAAAGCTGGTGTGGTTCATCAGCGCGTCTTGCACTGTGTAATGCAGCACAGTGAGTTACATATCTAGTAATTGAATAAGCTGAATATAGATCATGTGAACACAAGGCAAAATATGCTTTATTAACTCTCAGAGACAGAAAGCTTAACTTTTCACAAAACTCTGCTAACATAAGCTTACCCCACAATCTATGAAGGCCTGGGTAGGCTGCACACACTGTACACTGCTTCATTTGAAGTTTGCATTCTTATATGCTCCAGTGCTGATGCAGACAAAGTAAGCTGGTTCAATACCATGAGGTGAGCATTGTATAATAATAATAAAGTTAGGCAGTGTAAAAGAATATTTTTTCTATCTAGATTGTCTTCAAAGCATTCAGAAGACTTTGTCATCCAACATCTATGCCTATGATCAACTATGAAGAAGCAAGCTGTAACAAATTACATTTCATCCATTAACCAAATTTATTCATTTTTTAAAGCAAGAACCTTTGGTCTATTTTTCTGTATGATCATGTCACTTCCAAATTTTCATTTCTCTTGTCCCTTCTTGTAAGGTAAAACAAAAACACAAGGCTGTGCTTGTACTGTCAGTGCCCTATGCACATGCTGCTCCTTCCTGAAGTTTTTAGGAAGGTATGCTGTGTTTTGCTTATATCTTCTCAGGTAATGTGACTTTCTTCAAGGCCAGTGTGGTTTAAGTGTATCCCTCCCATAAAAGGAAGCCTTGCCTAAGGAGAGGGATCCTGCTCTCACCTGAAGTCAAGATAACCCATCCGTTTAAATAGCAATACACATTTTAAATATGGAATGGCTGTTTCCCAAACCTGCCATTTATTATTTGTTTGCAGCCTTTGAATGAGGCAGAAATGGGTTTTCTCAAATTTTGTGATATCATTGCTTATATGCAAAATCTGTTTATGCACAGAAAAATATGGCTCTAATTGCAGCCGATTAACTGTGCCAGCTTGCTGTGCCTGACAGCGCACTTCATTAAGCATTCCAAAATTCTACAGTAAATTTAGCTCAGTCTTCAGGTTCATGCAGTGTCTGCTCAGGGGAGCCCAGTACTGTGTGTTTATCACTTTTTCTGCTGGCTCCAATGCAGCCTTACTTGAGAAATGATTGCTTTGGTTACCGAGAGTGGCATGAACACAGTCGTGTCACGTTGCAAGGATCTAATCTGCTTTATGAGGCACTTGATGCTCCATGTTTGCTATGACATTGAAATTGCTCCAGGCTGGCTGCCTCGTAGTGGTGTCATAAGGTGAGTTCCTTTCGGGGCAAGAGCTAGCTGAAAGTGAGCTGGTTGTTCCCTGAGGGAGGAAGCTGCCCGCCTGACCTGGTCAAGGTGCTCATACACACTGAGCTGTGCTGGTTTGTTCTGCTTTCAGCCTGCAGAACTGTGCAGGGCAAAAACCCATCATATGCTAAAGGATAGGAGTTAAGGAGAGCATCCTTACTGGAATAGGTAGGAAGACAAGGAAAAAATTTGCATCTTCAGTCTTGCATCACTGTTTACACACTCCAGGTTGAATTTTACTCTCATAGAAATAGCTGGAAGTCACTGGAAAATCACCTATTTATTTCAGATCTAAACTGAGCTAGCTTGGTTTGCCACCATTCACTTGCTGATGAAGTCAAGTGACTATGTCTTTTGTTGCAGCAGAAATGTGTGTTTCATGACATTTATGACATGCTTTGCAGTCTCATGGTAAAAACTGTTTCAAATGTGTAAGATGTTTATGTACATAGAAAAGGAGAGGGAGGATCTGAGCAGTCCAATTTTTGAGTATATCAGCAATAGTAAGGACTTCTGAATCTTGATTGCTTGGAATAAAAGTCCAAGTGCCTTACCTGAGACCGCAGCAGCCTCTGCGTGCAAACTAGCTGCTCCTGGCTGGAGACAGTGTGATGTTCATGGTGACTGTGAGTTAAGCCAGGAGGCTTTTGCCTTCCCTATTTACTGCCAGTAGTGTGCCCATTTATTGTTTTTCATTCTGTTCCTGGAAATTTGAGAACTGTTTCCCATCTGGTCTACTGTACTGGGACCAGTGATAGTCTGCTTTCTCAAATTTCCCCGTCAATATTGTGCAAAAAGGTTCTATTTAGCCATATGTGCTGTACTCATTAGTTCTACTGCTTCTGATCTTTGCAGCGCTCACTGCAAACCTCTCAAGGGCATGCCTTCTGGGAAACAAGATATGTTACATATACTAAAATCTGAAACTACAGGGACTTGTGCAGTGTGTCCTCAGCAGTGTGAAAGAATCTGTTTTGCAGCCACCCAAGTTCATAGACTCACACAGAACAGAAGACTTCAGTCTTCAAGCTTTTTTTCTTTTTTGTATTTAGAGTTGTCAGGTCTTTGGGGCAAGGTCCTGTGACACTGTGTACGGTTCAGGTGTATAAAGCACTCAGTGCCCATAAGTCGTTGATATTAGCTTCCACTCATCTGGAACAATGCAGGTACCACGTTTATATGGGAACTGCTGAATCACAGCCTGAACCTCTGATTGATCACCTGAGCCATGGGAGCACAGGTGAAGGCAATTCAGCTGTGCTACCAGAAGGGGTGGAGCCTGGCTGCACCTCTCCTAGACCTATTTAAGAGCTGGCTACCAGAGGGGAAGGATCTTATCTGGAGATCTCTCCTCTGGAGTTTTGCAGTAAGCCCAGGGTGCAGGTAAGCATTCTATCTATTCTCTTTTTGTTATTATAACCTGCTGAGCCAAACTCTCTGGTTTATTTCATAATTATAACGTCTTTATATTCATTGATTATATGCACATTCTTGTGTTTGTTTTCCTGCAGCATCTCAGGTTATGGAGCTGCTGGTGGGAAAGGAGGGAAGAACACCATGGTGAGATCCCATGGTGTGTCTGTACTGGGAATTTTTGACCTCCAGAAGGATGATACGTTGTATATCTTGGTGGGACAGCAAGGAGAAGATGCTTGCCCTAGTGTAAGAGATTGTCCTTTTTGCTTTGTTGTAATGCTTACAAACTGGTGGAATTTTGTCTGTTTACAGAGATAATACTATAGGCTTCTGATTAATCTGTATATCTCAGAGCACCTGTGTGGATTTGCAGAGGGAGAAGTCAACCCTGCCTTCCTTTCCTCTGACTTCACAGAGCTTTGGCTTTGCTCTGCTGTTCAGTCCAACCCTACAACTGCCACAATACTCTGCAATGGGAAATACCCACCTCACAGTGCCCATTTGTGTTTATTTTCTGTGGGGGATTGGGAGACACGAATGAATTCCTGATGAGACAGCCCTGATTTTCGTGGTACTAGCTAAGCATTGCTGCAAATATCTAGATGGAAAGGAGCAACTTCTGCCATTTGCAGTACTCTGTTAATCTTTTAGTATTCTTTGGAGGATTTGGGATTAAGAGATTGTTATGAGTAGAACTAAGCCTTATCTGCTGAAATTTCACCTACAGGTTTGAGCTGGGCATTTAAATGCTGTGTGTTTCTCAACTTTTGGATGTCTGGCATCCAGGAAGTGAAAGTTTCTCCGTCTGTTAGAGCAGAGAAGGTTTGAAAGATGCAGACAAGAAAGTGGGGTTTTCAAGGCCATGTGCTGAAATAAATAATGTTAAACCTGGAATTACACGCATCTACAAACAAACCATAAATATGAAGCCTCTTTGAAATAAGAAGTGCCCTAACTCAAACTTCCATCTAACATCTATAACTAGGGCATTCCAGCTCAGTGTAATATATGGAGTCATTAAATTTCAGGTCTCTGTAATCTCAGTGAGAATTTATTGAGTGCTAATGTAATTCTTTCATTGAAGCAGAGAGATTGTATTGACTTGTAGAAGGGACCTTTACTAGATTGGATTGTAATCAGTTATGTCTTTGCTATGAAGGATTTTTTTTTTTTTTTTTTTTTAATTCAGTTGTAATCTAGTGGCCCCTCTGAGTCATTGACTTTGTCATCATATTAATCATCCCCACCCAAGTTCTGGTCAATTAAGGGAAGGGTAAAGGAGAGGGGTCGTTTTGCTCCATAGACAAGTCCACAAACTCTAAGTAGATGGCATTCATTTTCTGGCGCACTGTTTTCTGGTCAACAGAATAGTTTGTAACTTGAGGAAGATGCTTTTATCAGGTCTCCCAAAAGGAAATACATATGTGGGAGTAGGTAGAAACATAACAGTTTTACTGTACAACTGTTTGTGCTTTTTTTCCTTAAAATGTCATTAGCTTAGTGAGTAAGGTGTACATAACAAGACAGGGTTACTCAGGTGAAACTTTATAGGAAAAAAATAAGCAAGAAGCAGAGCTTGTGACTTACAAGAACTCAAAGCAAAACCCATCTTTCCATGCACTTAATGCCCCAATTTAAAACTGAAGCAGGAGTTATCGTTTTGTTTTGTTTTTAGATTGTAGTCCAGAAGCACTTAGAAACAATGGCTTAATGTTGTGTTTGAAATAAGTCAGTGAATTCAGTGATTTGCCTGATGTGGAAGGTTCATTATGTTTGGAGCTAAATGGTGGAGGGAAAAAAAAGGCTGGGTAGGAATTGTGGGGGTTTTCTAGTTAAATATTTTCTTTAATGTTGTGTCAACGTTGCAGTTGAAGGTGGGATAGCAGTTCTTTTCATAGGCTTTGAACATCCTAGCTCTGGTAATTGCAATATTAGTGCTGCTGGATTAATTTACACTGAGCTCATCGCTACTGTGCGTGCTATGACTATTTAGGTTAGCTCTGGTACATGTGTGAGCCTCCAGTACATTTCAGCTCTTGATAGACATGGTTTGAGAGGGTTGAGGGGCCATAAAGCTTGTGTGTGTACTAGAACTTAGAAATTTATTTTCAGAATTCAGCCCTGCTCTTCTGTTTGCAGACTAATGATGTTATACAGAAAGTCTGCATTGGAGAGAACAATGTGATTGAAGAGGAGATACGTGTGAACAGAAGTGTCAATGAATGGGCAGGAGGAGGTGGAGGCGGGGGAGGTGCAACTTATATATTTAAGGTATGGAAACATAGTCTTTGTGCACCTTCAGCACGAATACGTACTGCCAATTGCCTCCAGTATCACAGCCTGAAATAGCTATTTTACACACCTGTGAGAAAGGGACCACAAAGAACTCTGGGTGTCCTTCATTTCCAGATGATAGAGAGGTAGAGAGCAGAGATGGCTTTTCACATGCTTTAGAATGGCTTCACGGTATTGCCGTGCTCACTTCAGTGGCTTGGAATTGGCTTTGCAACGGTTGGAAACAGATTATTTTTTTTCAATGCAAACTAAGATTCTGAAGCATAATACCTACAGCAAAGGGCGAATTCCTTTTTATTTGAATATGTCATTGTAGAACATGAGACTTCAGCTAGATATTTAACTTAAATGATGTAACAACAAGAAAAGCTGAAGTTAGTCTGTATGTTTTTGTATGGGCAACTCTACAGCTAGAAGCCACTGATCTGTACTATTGTGCCTTGTCTGAGATGATACTCTTTCCAAACACCAGTTTCACCCTGGTGAATAATATGTTTGAACAGTCTGACTTCTATATACTTTTACGTAACTCTGCATGTTCAGGCAGTTTCTAGTGTAGCAGTCCTTTATAAGTGCAGACATTATAGTGCACTGCGTAGGGCATTACACATTAGCTGTTTTGCTTGATGAAGCTTATAACATGATAACATTACATGATTTATAATTCACAGAGCTGCCAACTGCCTCTGTTCCCTGTAGATCTGGTAGAACTAGTGCTATTCATTAGTCTTTTGGATGTTGGTGCCTAAATAATGCAGTGGTAATTTATAGTTTTCAGCAGTCCTAAATGCCTGCTTAGTGCAACGTGCAGTAACAAGCATGTGGTTGAACTTCCATTTGTGTGTGTGACTCAGTCTGAATACTGCCTTTACTTCTGAACTTAAGATGGAGAATGGAGAACCAGTCCCCTTGATAATTGCAGCAGGAGGTGGTGGCAGGGCCTACAGAGCCAAAACAGACACATTTCATCCAGAAAGGCTGGAGAATGATTCCTCTGTTCCAGGGCTGAATGGAAATTCAGGAGCTGCAGGTAAGAAAAACTTATTCTTTTTAAGAAAACCATTGTGAGTATTTGATTCGCCCAGATTCTGTGGAGGTGAAGTGAAGCTTCTGAAAACATTCAGAGGAGCCTGGAAGTACAACAGATGTGTAGGATGTACCCACAGTGCAGGATACTTGGCCTAAATAAGGATATCGGGAACGATGGAGTGCTGGTAAAATAGTGTTGGATCTCTGATAAGCAAAGTTTGTTATTTTGATCATGGAATTCATAGAATCATAGAATTGCTGAGGTTGAAAAAGACCTTTAAGATCGTCAAGTCCAACCGCAACCTAATCATACTACCCTAACTGTAACAACACTCTGCTAAGTCATGATTGTTGAGGGAGTTTGCTATGATGATAAACCCATACAGCTCTTTGCACTATTTTAGATATAGTTTCTTTGGCTTATGTGGAAGGAGAATAATTGTGTGCTAGCTAGGAGTCTCTGTGAAGAGACCTTGTATCGAGCAATCTACAGAGTTGAAATTGAATCACAGGTGACTATGTTTTTAGAGCAGAGTGGGACATGTTTTTGCATGCCTTCCACTGAATTCCTTTTGTTCCACATTAGAAACAACATTCTGTTTTATACAAAGAGGAAGAGAACACTCTGTAAGCTTAGAAGCACGTGCTTGGAGAGTAGGTAGGGGTATCTTTTGACATTTTCCACTGGAAATACTAGTCCTCGTATGATAGGCGAAAAGAAGTGCAGATGGTTAACGTGATCAAAGCCCTAAAGTAAGGTCACTGTAGGACTGGTTAGAAAGGACATCTCTTCTAACCACAGAATGAAATTTGTTCTTTCAGCTGAGATGCTTTGAGTGAGAGCTCATTCAGTGGATCCCTAAGGTGTTTGTTTTTTACAAAAAAAGAAAATGACCTTTGCCTATGCCTTTTCTCTTCTGTTAACCACAGGTGGTGGAGGTGGCTGGAATGATAACACTTCCTTCCTGTGGTCAGGAAAATCCTTGCTGGAAGGTGCTACTGGAGGAAGATCCTGCCCCCAGGCCATGAAGAAGTGGGGGTGGGAGACAAGAGGGGGTTTCGGAGGGGGTGGAGGGGGGTGCTCCTCAGGTGGAGGAGGCGGAGGATATATAGGTAAAGTGGCTTCGTGTTCAAGGTGTCCCTTCCCCTCCTTTAGTGCTAATGGTCAGCAAAAGACTGATAGATAATTCTCCTGTAGCTAGCATATTTGACTGTTACGTAATAGTATGTTTGTGTGTTGCCTTTTTAGCACTAGATGAACGTATGGCATTTACTCTTAAAGCATAGCCAGATGTCAGTCCTTCAGCTCTAGTCCTGGCTTTGCAGTCTGGAAAATGTGCCATCAAGATCCTTCTGTGATTCTTGAGCCATCCATTTTTGAGTTATAATGCTAAAGCAGGAGCCGTAGGCTGTATGCTCCACTGCCAGCTCCAGTATTTTGAGTACTTCGGAGACTGGATGCCAGATTTGATGCTGGGTGAAGGGTGCAGCTGCTTCCACCCTGCCCTGCTATGGGAGGGCCTCAGTCCTACACAGGTGGTCTCTGGGGGCAGAGCGGCTCCACTGCTCCATGGTTCCTGTGCTCAGGCTGCCAGCCAGGACCCCTCTTAATAATGATGGTGGTGTTGACTTCAGGCAACAAGGAACTAATTTCATGTGCGTCTCAGGACAGCTGTCAGATGGCATTATGTTGATTATAACTGGTGTGGACCAGATTCAAGATCTCTACTAATCCTTAATCTCCTGGGCCTCATAGTTTCTTCAGCCATCTGCACTGTGGTGGACTTCTTAACCCCTGGTTCTCCACAGCTTAAATCAAGTCCATGATACACTTGAAATTCTGAGAGGAAGTAATGAGTCTAAATGAGTGCATGTTTTGTACCAATGTTTCTGTGTAATGCTTCTTTTCCCAACAGAATGCCTCACATGATATAATTTTGCTTTGTACTGAAGGTGGTTAAAGAAGAAAAGCCATTTTTGTAGGGGGTGGGGGGATCTTTGCATGCTTGTACAAAATACATGGACTGTGCTATGCTTCTGACTTGTTCCATGGATTGCTCATACTTTGCTCCTAGTATGTTTCATATGCCCAAGCACAAATGAGCAATTGAAGAGTAAACTCCTCCAGTCCCCATTCCTGGTGGACCACCCTGTTTTCAGGGTGCAAAGGAGAAGAAGGATTATCAGATCACTCATTTCCCTCTGCTGACACATACCTCGATCAGCAAGGATACTGAACTGAGCACTGGTATTTTCCAGTCTCTTGGCCACACTGAAACTGAGAGGGGCTTATGTGTTTTCACAGCATCCAAATGGTTAAAGATGAAATTTGTACCTTAGTTTACAACAGCTTGCCTAAAACAGAGCTAAGACTGTAATAATCTGCTGCTATAAATTGAAGTTCTAGACCCGAAAGACTAGTGTTACATACCACAACTCACTAGGTAATTCCTATATTTTAAATACTTTGATGTGTTCTCTTTTCTCATTTGGATGTCTCCCTAAACACACCGAAGCCACGCATGTTGTAATGCTTATTTGTATTTTAGTGCTAATGAGCCTCGGACTGTTAAGGTAACTTCTGGTTTGACATAGGTGGCAATGCTGCAGAGGACAATGACCCAGAGATGGATGGGGAGGATGGTGTGTCCTTTATTAATCCCATTGGTACTTTATACACTCCAGCACTTAAAGGTACTCATGTTGGTCTGCAGTCTCCTCTAGTGGTTTTCTTTCATGTTAAGACTAGTTTGCATCCGTAAGACCCGTCAGAAAGCTTTGGATACATTTTATTGTCATTCTAAATGAGAGGGAGAAAGGTTGCTTAGCCAACCCAGTTGAGTATGAACGCTTCCCAGAAATATTGCTACTCCAGCTATCTCTAGGCCTGTGTTTGCCCAGATGTCACTGGGTGTTTTCAGTGTATTTAGAAAATATGGGAATATCTACGTGAGCAGAAAAAGTTTGCTTAGGAGCAGCCAGAAGTGTTTTCAAATGCAAATGGACTCTGAACTGTTAGATTCAGCCAAAAAAATTTGAAAATACTGCATGGTTTGAACTCAAAAAGAGTAAAGGCTAAGAAAGAGTGAGCCTCACCGCCTGCTGGAACATTGGGTTTGCTACCCTGGTTGAACTGCGTGCTGAAAGAGAGCCAGAGCACCTCAGCTGGTTAATGTAGTTGGATGTTATTTTCTATGTGAGAAAAGGACTGCAGCCATGGAAGGTGCAGAGAATAGTTTCTTAGATGGGGCTTCCTCTGCCACAGCCAGCAGCTGCGACCACAATGCCTCCCTTTCTGTCAGTGCCCGAGGGAATGAGATGAATGATCTTTCCAGTATTTAACGTTGCTTCTTTCATCCATTCCCTAGTGACAGAGGGGCATGGAGAGGTGGATATTAGGCTGCACCTTAACTGCAGTCACTGTGAGATGGACGAGTGCCGTGTTGATCTTGAGACTCAGAAAGTCATTTGCTTTTGTGAGCCAGGCACAGACTTGGCTGAGGATGGTGTGTCTTGCATAGGTAAGTAGATGATAGGCTGGTAACATGTAACAGAGAAAACACATGGTCAAAATCTGTAGTTTGGACTGTAAAAGCATCTGGAAATCTTACCTTGTCTCTGTCTTAAAAGTGGCTTCTGTTGTATGTTATCTATCTTATTTTCTGCTGGTATTGGCTGTACAGTTATTTTGCTAGAACACAGGCACATCACTGCAGAGGTATGGTGCAAAGAGCAGCATCTCTGGTTTGCTTTATAATATATCAATGGCATACTGGGCACTGAGCATTGTGAGCCAAATTTTATCCACAAGAGGCAAAGGGTAGCAGATCTGGTTGCAACAACAGTCACTTTTTGCTTTGAAATCATGAAAGTTTTCTCAGAACAGGAATCTTTCTACTAAATTTCCAGGTTATTTCTCTGAAGAACCCTCAGGTAATGTACAAGTGAAGGGGAGAGCAATTCCTGTGGATTTGGACACAAGGTGTATGTGCAGGATCTGTAAAAATAAATAAATAAATAAAAATAAAAAAAAAATAAAAATTCTGCATGAGGGATCTCTGAGGAAAACAAAAGATAGTACCTATACTTGCCTTACTACCGAAACTGAATGCTCAGAACTCCATTACAAGCTTTTATTTCATATTCTTGCCCAGCAGTATAGCAAGTGACTCCAGGCTTTTGGGATCCTGCTCTCTGTATTTTTACCAGAGGCACCTATAAAGTGAGTAAAAGCACGGTCATTTTGCAGGGTGAAATAAACCTTAATAGATGGTCATTGAATGATCCAAGCAAGCGTGCAGCTAGGGAATACTCTGTAGTGCATATGTTATCAGTTTTGTGTGCCTGGACTAGATGCATTTAGGAGATGATATATTGCAGCCCTTATTCTGCTCTGATTTGGCATTGATAGCAGCACTCTAGACCAGGCTATTTAATGTTCTTTCCATCTCC
Organism: Lagopus muta; assembly: GCF_023343835.1. NCBI lineage: Eukaryota > Metazoa > Chordata > Aves > Galliformes > Phasianidae > Lagopus > Lagopus muta. The sequence continues at coordinate 100,733,003 of NC_064434.1, forward strand.
CCAGCCTCCTACCCCCAACTTTTATGGTCTTGTTTTCATACACGGGGAGTGCACGTGTTAATTCCTTGATAGCAAACCATCTGTTTTAATGGCTTGGTGTTAATTGAGAAAAGTAAAACAAAGAGATATTTGAGTTTATCGATCCTGAGATCATCGATCATGTCAGATGTTGCTCCTATGCTGTAAGAGCAGCAGATAAGTAAACGAAAGGAAGAGCAGAAAAATCTAGCTGCAGAAAAAAAGTGTCTGCTGGAAGATTGTGTCAAATGTAATTTCTTTTCCTCTTGTCTCCATTGCAGCTGAGCCAACAGTTCATCTCCCTCTCTCCTTGGTTTTGTCAGTAGTGACCTCAGCATTGGTTGCTGCCTTAATTTTGGCTTTTTCAGGAATCATGATAGGTGAGTGTTTTTCTGCAAATGATATTTGCCTTGTGATGGCTGGATCTGAGCCGAGAATAATCGGGCCCTGGGAGATGCAGTTTTTAGCTGCTGCTGTATTGCACGGTGCCTTCCCACGCACACTCTTTACCTTGGGAATTCTTTAGTTGTTTCTAACCACATTGACCAATTTGAGGAGTTTCAGTTACTGAGTGCATATTTGAAGAGATTTTATTGTTTGTGCTGTGGTGTAAAGTTGCCAGAACAGAGCTGTCACTGTTTTTGTGAGAGCTGCTGGTTCTTAACATCTAAAAGCAAACCTCTTTATTTGTGTGCCTACATACAGATTTAGCTCCTTAATGTATGACATCTAAGCTTGAAATTCTCACAAAGTTCACGTTATACAGCCTGCTAATTTGTAGAGTGTGGATGTTCTTGGTATCTTTATTTGAAGTTTGAAAAGGTATTTTTCACCCTTTCATTTTCTTATTTTAAACAAAGCTTTTCTTGCATTTGGTTGCAAGCAGAACAGATCCGAATCAGGGAAAATCGATGCTTCATACCACAGCTCTGCCACCTTTCTTTGTCCACACTGTAGAATTGAGAGGAGGGCAGTGACGTACCCAGAGTAGCAAATGGCAACTGGTAAATTAGATTTGCACAGCTGTTGCAGTTTTAAGAGTTTTGGAAATTATCAGTTGCACACACATGGTCCTGTACATGTGCTTTCTGGCCTGGCAGTGCCCCTTTAAAAATTACTAATTATATCTCAGAGTGTGGAAGAATAATCCGGTATCTGTCCAACCAGACTATCATTTTCATCTCAGCAAAGAGCAGCAATTTTAAAAAGATCAAAGCAAAAGCAATGAGGAGGAAAATGGAGGACAGGGAGGACTTGTGGATAGGTCGTTACATCCATCTGCCTTTGCCAGTGAGTGTTTATGCTTTTTAAATTCTTCCTCTGAGGAACGTCTGTTGGAGTGGATGCAGTAGTTTTTACAGTCACAGTGTTTGGGCCCACTCCAGCTCCCAAAGAAATCAAGGTAAAGGTAATACTGATTTAATCTGTACAAGATGGGCATCTTGCTTTGAAAAAAGTATATGCAATATCAATTCCTATTCCAAGGAATATCCACAGGATGTCTTTTTTTTTTTTTCCAAGGTGTGATTTCCAGTAAGATTTCAAAGGTACCAGTGAAGTGGTTCAAGTGATATAAAACTATTATAAGCTGATTTCAAATTTAGTCCAACTCTGTTGTTTAGAAACAGGAAGTTTTGCAAAACAGATTTATTTTGTATGCAATGTTTTATTCTGAAGTAAACGTTTAGTCTATCCATTTGGAACAACGTAATGCAGTAATTTATTTCAGGCTCTTAGTTACTTTTCTATGATTTAGGAAAGTTGACTGTAGCCAGACTCCCTCAGGTTTGAATCTGGATTCATAATTGGAAAGTCCAGCTAAACTAAACAGGGCAAAACAAAAACGTCAGGCTTGTGAAATCAGAGATTTCTGCAAGTGAAATTCATTTTGCATTTTCCAAGCAGTTAATGAGCAAGCTGGATTCTTCATAAGGTACGTAAGTCGAAGGTTCCTGGATAACTTCAGATTCCATTTTCTATCTGTAATTACTTGACGTGCAGAAATACGACAGTATCACTGTCTGTTTTGATTCACTGGAATTTGACCCTGCATCTTATTCCAATGAGAGAGACTGCATGGCTGCCCTCATCTCTCAGAGGCAATCTGCATCGCTGGTTTACCATGTTCTCTATATTTAGTGTATCGTCGGAAGCACCAGGAGCTACAAGCCATGCAGATGGAGTTACAGAGCCCAGAATATAAGCTGAGCAAACTGCGTACCTCCACTATTATGACAGACTACAATCCCAACTACTGCTTTGCAGGAAAGACCACCTCCATTAGTGACCTCAAAGAGGTGCCTCGCAAAAACATCTCCCTCATCCGGTAAATTCATCTTTGCCTTCTCTGTGATCCACATTCATGTGGCATCACTCTGCTACCTTGTAGCTTTATACAGAAATCCCAAGATGAATCAGGAGAGCTTGGAAGATGTAGATGCTCATAAAGCTGTGCATGCAGTCTGCAGTGCCCTGTAGCTTCATTGTGTTGTTACCACATTTTCTCTTTGCCTATGTATCTCGCTGGACTGCATCTGGAAGTTTCTAGTGTACTCTGTGCTGCTGCTGCTGCCTTTGTCACTTGGGCTCTGAAAGGACATCTGAAAGTGTGGCAAACTGCAGAGAACAGAGGATGCAGCTGGGAATTGATAGGGGCAGGGATGTTGGGCTATCAGACAGGAAAGTGAATTATGAGCAGTAGACTTGTAATCTGTAAAAAGTTGGTCAGGCACAGCAGAGCCGATGCCTACAAAATGTTATTAAAGAAGTGGTTGTGTTACAGGCAGTCCTCACTGTGGTTTCACTGCTGAGACTGCTCTCAACAGTGTATATTGCCCACGCAAAAACAGAGGATAGACACTCGGTGCAGCTCTGAGGTCAGACCTGGCACTACCGGGATAGTGCTTGTTGTGGAAGTGAGCACCTCTTAACCCAGACTGAGGTGCAGGAATGTCTCTGGGAGTCTCAAGTTTATGCTGCCCAACATACAACTCATGCAGTGTTAAGAGGGTCCCAGGATCTGGGATGTAGTCTCATTCCCCAAGAGTTCATTGTGTTGTTAGGAGGTGTCACCCATGTGGTATTGTTGTAGCACCAGTTGGCTTAGTACTCAGTGAGCAAAGACTGAATAGGCAGGTATCTAAAATCTGTATCACAAGGACAAAGGACAGGATGAGGTGTGTGATTATTCTAATTTTTTTTCCTTTATCCACCTTATTCGGCATAAAAACATAAGCTTCATAATCAGTGCTTGTTACAATTCTCAGCATGAATTCGTTGAGCCAAGCGCTTTACAAAACACTGTTATCACCATTTTCTTGCTGAGGTATTTACCTAGTCACAGAACAAACCAGGAAAATATCATTAGTTTGTGAAATGTAGGTCCTCTGAGAGTCACTGTGCTTCCTAGTTTCTTGTTCAGTATTTCCTCCACTGACAGAGCATAAACATGGGAACTATTAATTAGGGTGTAGAAACACTGAGGCTTAGAGACATCTTTTTTGACCTGCTTTGGAGAACCCACCCACTAGAGCACTGGCACCAAAGCAGTAGAAAATGCTGTCCATTACACTTTGTAGTACCAGCAGTTTGATTTTGCTGGAGCAGTTCACTTCTGAGGATTGCTTTCTCTACCAATCACATACATTTTAGGTCCAGGATCAATTATACAAAGGTTCGGTTTGCTGCGTAGTGCCAACATCCAGATCTCCCTGTTCCACTGCCATGAAAATTGTGAGCCCGTTCTGTGAGCTGTGACCACAGTGTTATGATGTATGTTCTCTGGAGTAAAACCTTCTTGTCTTCTCTGGTCTGTCCAGGGGTTTGGGCCACGGAGCCTTTGGTGAGGTATATGAAGGTCAGGTGGCAGGGATCCCCAGCGACCCCACTCCCTTGCAGGTGGCTGTGAAAGTAAGTGACAGCGTATGAGTTATCATGATGGTTTCATGCACTTTTCACCCAGGAGTCCCAATGCATTATAAAAATAGAGATGAATTAAGCATTACCATAGGATTTGTGTAGAAAGGTTGCTGTTCTATTGCAGCACTTCCATTCATCACAGTGGTACAGCTTGTCACGCGTGGGCTTGTAAGACTTAAAAGAAATTGTTTATAAGCAGTGAATAGACAAACATTTCCTGTAAAGCTGTAGTATTCAGCAAGAATGAGAAGTAAGCCCTCTGTCCATCCTGTGCATGCTACTCCTGGTGTGGTAATCTGTTCAAAGCCTTTGAGTCAGAGGGACAGAAGTCTTCATGTAGCTAGGAGCAGCTACATCAAAAAGCCTGTAGGTGGGAGGTGGATTTCCATGGTTCTCACCACTCCATTACGGGATGAACATGCACTGAGTGCATAGGCAAATCTTAAGGGAGTCTGGTAGGTTTCTTCAGCCTTCAGCAGCTTGCCTACCTTGTTTTCTCCTAGAAGTTACGCAGCAGCTAAGTCTTAAATAGTTCTGATGGGAGGTAATGGAATATTGCCCTGTCGGTGAGCTCAGGAGCTAAGGTCTCATTCCTCCTTCTGTACACAGTGGAGTCTTATATGTTAGCACTGTCCCCTGTGTGCTCTGGGATGCTTCCTTTACCAGGAGGAGGATGATAGTGGTTTTTATGTGTCATGATCTGTATCTCTCACCAAGCTTCACAGTCTATTTTTATAATGGTCTAGCTATTATTAGAACAAGGGCTCTTTCAAGAGAAACAAGGATGGCTGCAGTCATTAGTGCTTTTCACTGTGTCAGATGTTGGACATCTCTCAGTTTAAAATGTCTTCTCCTTATCAACCTGTTCTTTCTTTTCCAGACATTGCCTGAAGTGTGTTCAGAGCAAGATGAGCTGGACTTCCTCATGGAAGCTCTCATTATTAGGTGTGTATGAATAAGATGAACAAGGATTTGTGTAGAACAGCACTGTAAGCAAAAATGTTCCGAATGAACAGATGTCATTAACCCAATGCTGTTGTCACATCACCTGTCAGAGACTGAGTCCTGGAATCCAAGGAGGTAGTTCCCCATCACATTAAGGCCTGGAGAAATAAAGAAGTACTAGAGACTTGGCCTTGAGGAATATGCCTCTACGTAAGCTGATCCCTGTGTCAGCATGTTATTTGGAACAACTCTGCCCTAGCCCAACTTGTGCCCTGGGACACAAGAAAATAGGAGCAGACATTCTCTTAACAGACATTCAGTGCTTCATGTGACCCACAAGTCTTGCTGTTGCACGAAGGGGACACAGAATATAAGGAAACTGAAAAGCAGCTAAAAGCCATTCCTTCCCAACCTCCACCCTCTGTTGCTGCACTGTGCAGAGTGCAAGGGGAGTATTTTGGCTTAATCTAGTTCCCCTGACTTTAAGATTTGTTACTTATTTTGAAGAGGGGGGGAAAAAAAAAAAGTCAGACATGTTCTCCACAGCAAAACATTGTGATTCTTTCCTATAATCATGCTTTTTTGGATCAAAGCTAATCCGTTATTGAGCCTCCCTCTCTCCACAGCAAGTTTAATCACCAGAATATTGTGCGTTGTATCGGAGTGAGCTTGCAGGCGCTGCCCCGTTTCATCTTGCTAGAGCTCATGGCTGGAGGTGACCTGAAATCATTCCTGAGGGAGACACGGCCCAGACCGGTAAGAAAATAGAAAATTGAAGTGTATTTAGTAAGCTGCTGCCACAAGGCGAATGTGTAACCATAGAAGGGCTGATCCATGCAGCTACCATTTTCCAGCGCTTTAGAGTCAGAGCTTTCTGTTGCCAGAAAGCCACTCTTGAGGTCAGGACAGAAATGTATATGCAATAAATGTTGCTGGGGTTATGCAGAGGAGCCTTATGGATGGACTTTGCTATATAACGCTGCAGATCCTATCTAATGAAACAGAAATATGTTGAACAAGTAATGATAAAGCTGATGTTTAAACTGTCAATCAAGTGCATTTCTGTGGATATCTGTCAAAAGTTTTGCATAGGCAAGTAGATTATCTAGCCTGGAGCTGTTGAATTAATAGCTAGTCCAGCGTTTTAAAGATTTTCCCTGAAATCAGCATCAGTGTGAAAAGGGAGACTGAAATGCATGAGAAATGTGTTGTGACTTCTAGAGCAGAATCCGTACTTCAGAAGAATAAAGTTTGCTCAAAGCAACTGGATTAGAAAGGTGCCCACTTAAAACTTAGTGCCAGGGCCCAGCTTCATTCTTTGTCTCTACATTTATTTGACAGAGGAAAAAATGCTTGATTTTATCAGCACAAAAAGATATACACTGGCTCTGACAGATTTAAGTAAGAGTCTTCCTTGATGCATCTGGAAAGAGATAAACTTAATTTTTTTTCCCTCGCAGTCTAGTTTTCAGGCATATAAAATGGTATGTGTTGCCCAAAGCACTGCAGTCTTGGAGAGGGTGCAATAAAGTGATTTCTGCTTGAGTAAAAAAGTTAAACACAGAAATTCAAGGTGCTAGATGTCTGAGTCTGAGCAAGCAGTCTTTATGAAGAGAGGCTGGATTTCTGTTGCACTTAGAGGGTTCTCTTGTCAGCTCGTGCAGATGGACTTAGTGGCAGGTGAATGGGGAAATTCATGTATTGCAATGTGGACTCTGCTTTCAGCTGGTGCAGGTTGAAATGGCATGGGCCAAAGTGTGCTGCCTGGTAGGTGTGCTTTTCAAAACTGCCAGCACAGAGTGTGCTGTCTGTATAAAGTGGCAGCACAGACTGCAAATGTCTGTGGCTTTCTGCAATTTATTTTCTTTTCCATTTTGTGGCTTGGGAGCTGTTGTTTTCTCTTCCAGGCATTATTTTCTTGCATAGACGTAAGGCAAGGGCATCCATCACTTTGTAATGGAATCCTCTTTTTTGCTCTTTAAGAGAAGCCAACTCAGCAATGATCAGGGCCTTGTGAGGAAGCACCAAGACCATTAGTCCTGAGCAGCAGGAATTTTGACCTACTTGCAGTAAAATGAACCTATAGGTTCATTATAGGATGTAGCCATGGGAGCCTTTGCATCTGAGGGGTTTCTTTCTGTCCACACCTACTCCAGCCATGAGTTCCTCCTTGCCTGTCTGGGCTTTCGTTTCTGTCAGTGGTAGCTCTGTGTTGTACCTGTGAAAGCTAATGTCAGAAGAGGCAGAGGACTTGCTCTAGGCAGCAGCATACATTATGTCCTTACTATTGCTGCTTCTCCTGTCTCTCCTTCCTTTCCTCTTCTCTCCTTGTCTTTCTCAATCTCTTTGAGTTTATCTGATATTGACTTGGGGTGAATAACAGGGTAATTCGCTGTCTGGCTGCCCGGGCAGCTCCTGAGCAACTCTGAGTGCTGTGAAATCACCTGTGATACACGTGCTTCTCTACTGACTCAAAAACAGGCAGGCTAGGAGACTTGCTGATGACAGATGGGCTGTGTTGTATCACTGTGATGTATGGTATCCAGCTGTGGAAGTGTGTTTACCTTCTGCATGTACTTGAAATGTGATAGTACCCATGTACTACATGTTTTGCTCCAATTTATAGGAGGGAAATGAGGTTCTTTTAACATCTATATACCTGGTGTGAGATTAAGAAACAATGGTTCAAATGTTGGTCCGACCAGTTTATCACAGATCTTAATTAAGGAGATGGGGAAGGGGAGGATGGACACTATTATAAATTAGGGTAATGGGGAAGGAGGGTGATAGAAAAGATAGGAAAGAAGAAGCAAGGAGTCTTTATAGGAAGCAAGAGAGAGAGAGTCACCACCACGGATCCAGCGTGGTTGGTAGTTCAGTCATTGATCTTCAGTAGTGGTGGGTTGTCAGGCATTGTTGTTCTGTTGACAACAACAACCGTAACAGTGACCAGGGCCATGATGGCCCCTTTTCAATGGTTTCAAAGTGGTTGAGTCAGCTGTCTTTGGAGTGACAGCTCAAACTCAAGGTAGTTGAGTCAGCTGCTCTTGGAGTGGCAGCTTCTGGCTTTGGGATCTCAGAGTGGAAGCTCCTTTGTTCCTATCTCCCTGGCCTTGCCAGCAGATAAGAGGGAGCAGGGAGGCACCAATTTGTATCTTGCCTTCACAGGATACAATGGCATCATCCCCCAGTCTCCCATAGTAAACAGGAGTTATTTGGTCACAGGCTAGGTCTTCCACCATTAAACAGTCCTGAGCACTATCTTCTAAAGGTAAACAGCTCCAAAGAAATGCTTTGGACTGTAAAATTGTCCACACAGTGATGTTGATTGCCACATGGCAACACCCAGCTCTCATTTCCTAGAGTCTTATCGCAAGAAATACCTCAGAAAGCAAGCTTTCTGCCAAAAAGCCAAAGAAGGATTCATACACCACACATACCACGTTTGAGTGTGGCTCTGTACTGCTGGTTGTATCTGTGCTCTAATCTGAATGAGCCCTGAGCTCCTTTGTTCTTCCTTTTGCTGATTCGGGACAGGCAGAGATTAGGCACAGGAAAGTGGGGTTCAATTTTTCTGGAAAAGGGGGAACGGAGGGAAAGGGAGAACAGTGCAGTCAACAGGTTTCAATGAGCTATGCTTCCAACAGGGATTAACTGAACACACAAGACCCAGCTGACTGATTCAGTAGCAAAGGTGCAGTGCTTACTGAGCTTCATCTTTGCATTACTCTCCTTACTTGCATCATTTCTCCTTACTTTACTCAGTTTTGTATTTTCCAGCTGCTTTACTTTCTTTTACCTTTACTTTCCCTGTGGCGTTCTGCAGCCTGTTGCACAGAGCCGTGATTACACTGAACAACACACAGTTTCATTCCCCTTTAGCAAGCTCCAGCCTCACCCAGGGAGGTGTCACATTAGTGCTTCTAGCATGCCTGCTGCTCTGAGCAGTGGTGCTTGGCAGCTGGCATCGTTCATTCATCTGGGGAGCAAAAGCTGTGAACAGCTGTGAAGTGAATTCTTTAGAGTCTCAAGGCTCCTTCCCCTGCAAAATGAATCCAAACCATCCATTCCTCAAACAAATTGCATGGCTATAGTGTCCTTGGCTGGGCAGTCACATCTGTTTTAGGATTGCATTTAGCCAAATAAAAGGTGGAAGAAATTCATCCAAGGAGTGGAGGGTGAGGGGTGGGGTGGGAGAAAATCTATATTACTCAATTTAGCTTGTTGTGGCTTCATTGTACTGACTTGCACTATAGCTCAGGTCTGCAGTCAATTGCACAGTAAAGAATGGGGCTTTTTACTCAGTTCTTGCAACAAGATTTTGAGCCTTGCTCAAAAGTTAAGAGAATGGGTAGGCTGAAATATTCAATTCCCATGGATTGTGCCCTGAAATGTGGGGAAAAGGGGCAGCTGCAATCCTCTTACTGTAGCTGTCTTCTCGTCTCCTAGCTGGTGAGTCACTTTAACTTAGAGAGATGAAAAAGATGAATTCCCCCTGCCCACAAATGTTGTTGGAGGCAGGAGGAAAGGTTTTAATGCCTTTAGGAAATGGTTACTCTACAAAACAAAAGGTTCAGAGGGAGACTCGGTCAAGGCTTTTAAAAAATGAAATTAATATATATGCAATGTAGTGAATAAATAAAATACAGGCAGGTGATAGGTAGTCACAAATTATTTTGTTTTATAAAACCACATTGAAAAAATATACTCTGTGTGAACAAAACCTATTTCCATCATTGCATTAGTCAAGTATGGAGGCTAGGACTTTCCTAACCTCTTAAGAAGATGTGAGGGCTTATTTAGGTTTAGACAATGTCCAATATTTACTGGCAGCAAAGGGTAGACTTATTTTCAGTTCCACTCAGTGGTGCTTTAGAGCCAGTGATAAGGCTGACAGAGCATCACAGCACTCTGGGCAGTGTTTCATTACAACAGACAGGTTGGCACAGGCAGCAGTTCCCATCACTGGACACTGTGCTGGTTGGTGCGCCATGAGAGGGAAAACTCATGCACAGGTGTGCTTTTTGGGCACTGGGTGGGTGGTAGGTGTCAGCAGGGAGGACTGGAGAGTGGGATAGCATTGCTTAGCTAAGGCTGCAGGTAAATGCTTACCCAGCAAATGGCTGCTGTGGAATAAGCAGTCGCTGCCACCTAGTTGTTTGGCGTCAGCCCTGTCATCAGCAGAACTAATTTCCTCCTCTCCTGCAGGACTTGTGCAGGATCACTAATTCACGCCTCGTTTTGGTTTCAGAGGCCCACAAGCAGGAGCTGTTGCTCAGCCTGCCCTTTTCACAAAGGCATCTGGCTTCTGCTGGCTAGGGCTGTATACCTCATCAGAGGGGCTGAAGAAAGGAGTTGGCAGCTCTCATCTTCTGTAGCCATTGGCTAAGCAAACCTGTGTCAGTGCTCTGAGGGGCAAAATAAAACCTACACAGATGTGGAGGAGGAAAAGAGCAAATGTGACTCATGCCATTACACAAAATGTCATTCTCATTGTTCAAGGTGACTGCAGAGAAGAGCAAGAAATAATATAAAGTAATTGATGGAGCGTCAGGTCTCCAGGCTACGTATCTCCTCAAATGAAAATATTCTAAAAATTCAGAAATGTCTCCCACGAGAACTGGGGGAAATCCATTTGTGTCATGCAAAACAGTGAGAGATTCTTACAGGGGATTTCTGAATGGAGCTAGAAAGCCAGATCCAGCCGTTCTGATTGTGTCTTTCTGTAGTTCATGGATATGAACTCTCCCTTGTGCGATTTTTCTTTTTAATCCTTCTGTATATTAATGTGTGAGCTACGTTGTGCATACTGGATGGACAGTTCTCAGTGTTCTATCAGTCACGAATCATGCTGTGTTCTTTAACTCACTTTCTCCTTTTGTCTTTTGGTAGAATCAGCTTTCCTCCCTCTCCATGCTGGACTTGCTCCACGTGGCTCATGACATTGCTTGTGGGTGTCAGTACCTGGAGGAGAATCACTTCATTCACAGGTAGATGAATGCATCTGTGTCAGCATGGGCATGACTTGCATAGGGGCCAGAATGACTCATAATACCCTTGTTTGATATGTTTATGTCCTGCTGCACTCTAGTGGCTGGATAGCTTTGAACAAAGTAGGTAAAACCAGAGTAACAGAAGCAATTGACAGAAATGCTGCTGTTGATCAAATTGCAGAGGTCTGTGGCTTTATCAAAGATCCTGAGCCCTTTTTTTCAGTGCTTTTGCAGCCAGTTCGTGTTTCCCTTTGCTGTGTAGCCAATCATGTGATAGATGTCTTCAAAGCTCCTCCCCATTGAGAATTGAGCTTAGTGTCTTCCTGCTCACTCTGGAACTCTCTCCCTCTCAAAGTAAAGTACAGCTAGAAGCACAGCATGTTGTGACTATTGCTACCTGCTTCTGCAGAACAGGGTTTCTGAGAAGCATCCAAAATTCTGCCTATAGCATTGCGTAGAGCCATGCAAACATGCTGGAGAATGTAGTGGGGGGGGCAGGGCAATGGGAAGGCAGACCATGAAGGGCAGAAGTCAAGATGTTTTCCCATGTGTTACAGCTTCCTTAGCGTTTTCTATTAATTTTTTTACAACCTTAACTTTAGAACATTTTTAAATGAATGCCATAGCATTTAACATGGCCTGGAGTGACCACGTTTGTATTCCTTCCAACTCTTAACAACAGCAAGTAACAAGGGAAGCAGAGACGTCAACAGTTGTTCTTTGGCTCCCACTAATCCTGCACTGCTGTTGTTCATTATGAATGTGCATGACCACTCTACCTACAACAGAAGAGCCCAGTGCTAGCATGTGGCTTTGCGAGGAGCTGTGTGAAGCTGATGTAGCCAGATTGCAATTCACTTTTCTGAGTTACAAGGGGTGCAACTGTATTATTCTGGTCTCGGGTTTATTTCAGCTCAGCAGAGATGGAGCTTTACCTGAATCCACAGATGCAGGCTCTTTTGCATGTTGTTGTTCTTCCTGTCTCTGACAGTTCAATACCTGTTGGACAACATTTGAACAAACATGCTAGGAACAGATCAATGAGTCATTCCCCAGACAGCTTGATGCCAGCACTGATACATCGCTGAAATCAGCCTCATTGCTTGCAACTCCCTAGAAAAATTAATAGCTCCTGGGTGACAAGAGGCTTGCTGGAGGCCATCCTGTCGAAGAGATGTTATATGAAGCTTTAGGAGGAAATTTTTTAAGAGAAGAACTTTTCCTGCTATTGGAGTAGATTGAAATCACTAGTTACCTGTGAACACTGACTTTCTGGGTGGTGGGAGTTCTCTGCACTTGAGGAAAATAAGGACTATTCTTTGTTTTCTTTTTGCTTGGCAAAACCATGAAATGATTGATTCTTTTCTCGCTTTTCTTGCCTTTCTTTGTAGGGACATTGCTGCTAGGAACTGCCTCCTTACCTGTCGAGGGCCTGGAAGAGTGGCTAAAATTGGAGACTTTGGCATGGCCCGGGATATATACAGGTAGCAGATCTAAAGCCAGGTTATCCACAAGCAGAAGCTCACAAAAATGAGAAAGAAGTGTCTCTGAAGGACAGCAAGCTCATGTGCTGCTCTGTGTAACTCTAGCAAGGCAAAAGTGGAGACATTCAACCCCAATGAATTAGCCCCAATCCCGGCTAATGTTTTTGTTGGTTTTTGCCTTCCACTATGGTTTAGGAGAGCTTTGGAGACTTTCACCGCTCCCTGAGAGTCTATTTCTCGGTAATGAAGTCTGATGGCCATGGAAGGCATTTTTCCTCCCTCTTGTACTCTATCCACAATTTCTTGCCTTGCTGCTGTCTGCACTGAATGGCACTGATGTGCCCTTCTGCTGTGTGGTCCCCAACGTTTCTGCATTTAATCTTTCTGCTTGATACTACCCCTGTCCCTTTGGCTTGGTGTCATCAGTACATCTCCTCAATTTACTGCAAATAAAGGAGGGGTGCAGAGGAAAGTTAGGAAAATGCAATCACCAAAACTGGAAGTGAGGACACAGAGTTAACTACTCTGTTCTTGTAAGAAAGAGTCAGGAAGCCTTTAATGACCACAAGCAGTCAGGGCAGCAGTTTCAGATCTCATCTTCTAAACAGCAACCCCAGAAGCACAGCACCATGTCCTGCTGTGCTGAGGAATTGATTTGCCTCTGACTCAAAGGAAGGAAAGCCTTGTAGTCAGTCATTCGCACTCTTTATTCCAGAGCCTCAGCTTCTTTTTTCCTGGTTGGGGATTCTTCTGTGCAATTACTAAGCCAGGCCTGGCTCTGCTTAACTTGAGGTCTGCCAGTATCACAGCCTGAGGTGATGCAGAGTGTTACTTTCAAAAAAAACCAAGCATATCAGAACTGCTTTTTTTTTTTTTTTCCTCCCCCATCTCCATTTTAACAAAGAGCCTCTGCTCTGCCCACTGTCAGATGGGACTCTGCTAGGACAAAGTAACATCTGTCACACTCACACATCAGTTGAACCGACTGCCAAGATGAATGCTTTGGTGCTGAGTTTTCAGAGATGTCTCTGAAGTTTGCACATGTTTCAGTGTCTCGTAGTACGCTTTGTGTGCTCAGGCTGTTTAGTTATGAACATAAATATTGGCTTGCATGAGAAACATGCTGTAGCTGCCAGCACAGGATTTGGGGATTCTAGGCTTTATTTTAAACAAAAACAACATAAAGACTGTTATACTTCCTGTCTCTGGAGCATAGGAGGTGACTTTTCTATCTGCTAGCTGACCATCCTCCTTGCTGCTCTTAGGTCCTACTGAGGGTTTTGGATCCCTCTTGCAGTGCTTAAACTGGGTACATTTGGTAAACTGGGTACATTTGGGAAAGGCTTTGTTTATGGTAGCTGGGGATGCTTGAGGCCACCACCTGTGAGATGATGTGCAAGTCTTGCTGGGGCTGAAAAGCACAGCAGGAAGGACAGTCAAGTCACTCAAGTATGCACACAGATAAGAATAACTCGGTTTCATTGGATCTGGCCTAAGGTGAGGGAGATTGCAGAGCAGACCTTACATGGCCCATTGCCATCATTTTTGTGAGAAGAAACAGGTCTCTCCAGCATTTTCTCTAGTGTGCTCTTTTCCCTAAATTAATCCCTCCTTCAGATGATAACTTAAATACTCCTCATTATAAAAATTCTGAGTTTAGGACATTTTTTTGAATTCCTGGCTGACTGTTTTGCTTGTTCTCTGCAGAGCCAGCTATTATCGGAAGGGAGGGTGTGCAATGCTGCCTGTCAAATGGATGCCTCCCGAGGCTTTCATGGAAGGGATATTTACATCAAAAACAGACACATGGTGAGCTTCCCTTACTGCTCCATCTGTGTTTATGTGCGTGTGTCTGTCTGTTGTAATCCATTGAGTAAAGTGTGAATGTTTTGTTTCTTGGTTTTTTGTTTTTTTTTTTTTTTTAAAAAAAAAAAAAAAGGTGTTCTTGTTCATTTCCCCCTTAGACAAGCAAGGTCCTTCAGGGGCAGAAATCCTGTGGGACATGAGGGAACAGGCAGTCAGCAAAGGCAGGTGCTGCTGGGGCAGCAAGCAGGCGGGGAAGGAAGATTGAGGCAGTTGGATGTGCTGTGTTTTTGCTACAGGGAGGAATGCATTAGCTCCAAATGAAAGCAGTACACATGTAATAAGAGACTGCAAACAGGATCCATCCTGCCAGTTAGGGAGAAGGGTGTAACATTCAGCAGCTTTTACGTTCCTCCTATCCCAGAGTAGCACCATGAGCTCTTGAATTTCCAGCAGCGAGATGAGGAGAGAAATTTAGTGAACTTGTGAACTGAAAGCAGAGGGCTTGTCCAGAAGAATCAAGTCCCTGGTGCAGTTACTTCTGCTTATAATGCATCTTGGCCTCACCTCACCTGCTGTAGTGCTGAGATAAAGCCAGGGGTGAAGGAAGAAGGTCACTGGGGCTGTGGGGAGGCGGGAGCCCAGGCTGTGCCTGGAGGGGAAGGGGCTGCTGGTCAGGGCACAGCTCCTCAGCAAGCCCATGCAGAGGAGAGGATGGAGGCGCCCTCTCTGACAGAGCTGAGCTGCTGCCTGAGTTTCCGTTGCTGCTTATAGCTCTTCTGCAATTTCACTCAAGATGGTGATTCTCAAGTAGCCAGACAGATGAATGCTCTGGAGGGGGTTCCTGTTGCAGATGTTCCCCCTCAGTGATGATGGTGGTCATTCCTGTATCCTTCACTTTGATCTCTTCTCTATTCAGGTCCTTTGGTGTATTGCTGTGGGAGATATTCTCATTGGGATACATGCCTTACCCTAGCAAAAGTAACCAGGAGGTTCTGGAATTTGTAACCAATGGAGGAAGGATGGATCCACCTAAAAACTGCCCTGGCCCTGTGTATGAGATTCTAACTTTGATGTATTCATGCAAACAGGTTTCTGTTTTGAATGCTGTTCTCTTCTTAAAAGCTAATGACTTTTTAGATTGATTGTGGTTGATCTGCCTCACTGAGCTTGAGTGCCAGTGACTTCTCTAGCAGTTAATTTTTCTGTCTTCTCCGTGGAAGAATTAAGGCATCTGAAAAAGTAGAGGCCACTGCTTGTTTGCTGAAAGCTGGTGCGCTAATTCTGTCTTAGAATAGCTATTAAACTGCAAGTGTGTAAGCTTGGTCACAGGTAGGAAAAAATGGGTTATCTGTTCCCCTACCCTGCCTTTAATGAATTCCCCAAGGGATTTCAGGTGGATGAGTTATTTTTCTAATGGGTGCAGATTTCACTCTGGCAGCCACATTTCTGTAGTTAGCAGTATTATCAGTTGTCTCACCCTGATGTCAGACCTCCTCTATTTCTTAGAAGAGTGGCAAGGTGTGCTTATGGTTTCTAGGCTGCAGTGGCTTGCTGTTACATACTAACACAATCTACAATTTATGAGATTTCTTGTTCTGCACTTTCAGATACCGCATTATGACCCAGTGCTGGCAGCACCAGCCAGAAGACAGGCCAAACTTTGCCATAATCTTGGAGAGGATCGAGTACTGCACTCAGGTATCTGTGTTCATTCATCTCCCGTAAGGTGGGTGAGGATGTTTCTAGTTGACGAGCAGTTTGGCAAGCCAGAGTGTGAGACGAGGAGGTGGCACTGCATTTCTGCAGTCAGCAGTCCAGAGGGACTGATGCCAGAGGCTTGCATAGCTCTAGAAATAGCAGACCAAATAGCTCTGCTTATGCTTATGAAGGCACAGATGACTAACAAGTGAAAGACAGGCCAGCACCTGCATGTACTTCACGTGCTTTGTGTCAGCTGCTTCATCCCAGTGTTTACTCTCAAGACATGGTCAACACTGAGCAGAAATGGTCCTGGCTTGGAGTACCTTTTCCAGGTGGGCAGCTGTGGGCAATTTTTTGGCTCTTACTGCATTGGAGAAGGCAGATAGGGGCAGCCATTATGAGTGGGATTGCATGGCTAGGCGGCAGAGAAAAGGGTATGTCTGGTTTTCCATCTTGAAATCTAAGCTTTCCCAATTTTTGTTTTAACCACTGTTTGTAGTTCATAAGGAGTGGAGTAGTTTGGAAAATGTTTTGCTGCCTGCCTGAGTATGCAATTATTTGCCTCAGACAGCTTTCTTTCCCTCAATATCTGGGAGCCTTGATCAGTTTTTCACGAGAGTTTGGATCCTGGGATTGAAAGATATTTTTCTCTGTTATCTATAGATTGCCTTGGTGTCTGGTAGTAGTTATGAGTTGCCTAGACCTCCATGTTTCCTTCCTTTTAATTTTCAAAATTGCTTAATAGTTCAAAACTTCTCTCTCTGTGGATTTCCAGTATTGCCTTCTATATGCCTTCCCACTCTTCCCCTGTTAAATGGAGGCAATGCTTTCATGACTGAAACTTTCTCAATATTATCTGAGAACGTTATGAACTTTGAGATGATACAGCTTGCAAAACAACATTCCCACAGGAAATTTGGCTGGGCAAAAAAAAAAAAAAAAAAAAAAAATTGTTTTTGTGCTCTCTCCTCTTCTGTGTGAAGTTTTAGGGTTGCTTTTTTGAGAGAGAGTTCAGTTTTATGGATATCTCATTGCCTCTCATGGCTAACTGTTATTTTGTCAGCGTCCTTTACGTGCAGGATATGGTCTCTAGCTGATGGGAAAGATGCTTTCTGATCACAGCATGAACGTGGTCAGATATCTCAGTTTTTTAGTTGAGTACAAGCATGCATTATGGCAGCAGACTTGGAGAAATTCTCATTCCTCTCTCCTCCAGGACCCAGATGTCATCAACACTGCTTTGCCAGTAGAATATGGCCCGTCGGTTGAAGAGGAAGAGAAGGTAGCGATACGCCCAGAAGATCCAGAAGCAATTCCTCCTCTGTTGGTTTCCTCGCACCAAGACAGAAAGGATGAGAAGCAAACCTTGCCATCTCCACCACCCCTGCCATCAGCCATCACTGCAGGAAAAGCTCTAGGGAAAGCAGGATCCTTGGAGTCATCAGTCCCTGGGAAGGTGCAGGCAGCCTCGGGTGGGGGACATATCAACATGGCCTATGCCCAGTCCAACCCCCCTTCTGAGCTGCACAAAGGCCGAGGCTCCAGAAACAAGCCTACCAACCTCTGGAATCCAACCTATGGTTCCTGGTTTGCGGAGAAGCAGGCCAGCAAAAACAAACCTCTGCTGGAGAAAGAGAAGCCTGAGAGGGAGAACTTAGGACACGAAGGAAACTGTACTGTGGGGCCCAACATAGTGACTGGCAGGCTACCAGGCTCCTCCCTGCTATTAGAGCCATCCTCCCTAACAGCAAGTGTTAAAGAAGTGCCTCTCTTTAGGCTCCGTCACTTCCCCTGTGGGAATGTCAACTATGGATACCAACAGCAGGGCTTGCCTTTGGAAGCCTCCACGCCATCTTGTGCTAGTGGTTATGAGGACCCCACCCTTAGAAACAAGAGCCACATATCCCAGCAGGGGCCCTGAGAGCCCTCTACCCTCTTGACTTTCCCCCCTGTAGTCCCAAGCCTTGAAGAAATATCCTGTTACCCACTACACCACGAGCAAGTGATGTGAGGCATTACCTTCTATTTGTGCCAGCTTGCTCTAGAAGTGCCACCTTTGAACCTGTAATTTCAAATAATCCAAGAGGCTTCAAATCACCAGAGCCCCAGTACAGTAAAATAAGTAAGGAGTAGGGAGGGAGGGTACAGGAAACAAATGTTAACTGCAAGGCCCAGCTTCCTGTTGCATTAACTCATCTGCATGGTTGTTGTCATGCCCTTCCTGTGAGCTTCTCTCAGTTCTGCGTTCTCTGCTTAAGCGTAAAGCCACGGCTCGCTGCCTTGGATGTTTCATGTCTGGGATTTTCCATGCCAAACTTATGGTTGCTGAAGAACACTTGGAGAGCACCTGCAACTGGCAGAGGCCAGAACAGGTTTGAGGAAAGCGTCCTTTGTCCAAACTGAAAAAGGAGACGACAACTTTGGATGGTGATGCAATGGTACGTTCCCAAGTTCCAGCTACAGTCTTGTCTTTGAAAGTCCTTGAATGCACAGCGGTTATGGTGTCACTGGCAGGGCAATAGGAAGACTGGTCAGATTACATCACTTGCAAGAGACAGCAGGAAGCACAGAGGATGGGTTCTGGCTTGGAGCAGGGGTGTTGTTTTTCTCTGTGTTGTTTTTGTTGTTTGTTTTTTCTCCTGTGCTTAAATACTGAAATGGAGTAAAACCCATAAAATTCCTTCTGTTCTACAAATGAATGTCCTTCATCACAAACTTGTGTGTGTCAAGTGCAACCAAAGTGAAGCTTTAAAGGACCGTGGTTATGAGAGAAACTTTAACTGTGCCCTGAAGATGGACTGCCACCTGCGTAGCTCAGACATTTAAAGTAACCTTCAACATACCCTGTACAAGCAAGAACAAGATAAAGGCAGAAGATGACATCGTGCCACAATCTAGATACCAGATACTGTCTGTAATTGAAGGGCCGAGAGCCCTTGTTTCTTTAACAAAATGTGTGTATGATAGTGGTTTAAAAACAAGCACTGCATTGACTCATTTTGTACACCTTGTGCATGACAAATATTCCAGTAAGTGTACTGTCAAACCATAGACGTAGGCAATTATTCATGTGTAAAGGTATGCGTTAGTAACTTCAACTTACGGTTGTAAGGAGCTGTTTTAGCATCAGTGCAGTCTGAAAAGGGGGTGCCTATCTCCATAGAAAGGAGCCTCCTGAAGCATCAGCAAAGGACTATGGAGGTGTTCTTCAGTCCAAGAAATTTCAGTGAAATGATTCTGAATCTGGCCCTGGCTCCAAAAACCGAGGTAAGTCAGCTTCCTGTCTGCTTAAGGAAATACTGTTATTCACATATAAGAGTAATCTTCATTTGAATGTTCTTGCTTTCTCATTTTTGAAAGAGTTGAAGCTCCTCGTTGTTTTCTTTAGCTCATCTTTGCATAGGAGCACACAGATTGTTTTGCTCTCTTATGTGTCAACAAGGAGCAAGCCTGCCCTGTGTGCTGATGGGCATTATAAAAGAATACACAAGACCAGGGAAGTTGCAAAGTAGGCAGTAGTTGCACTGGTTTGGGCTTATTTCAATGTAAAAAGCATTATTAATAATGCCTGATTTCCTCTGTCAAGAAAGTAATGATTTCCACCTGAGCAATACTGGTTACTTTCCCACCTCCAATTAGCTGGGGCTGTGGCAGGAGCCACCCAACAGTCCTGCCTCACCTGCCTCTAGCTGCACTTCTCCTGCAGTTGTGCACTGGTAAAGAATTACTTGCAGGAGTTTATGCGGAGCTGGGGAAAGGAATTAAGAGGCTTTTTCTATGGGCAGGACAACTCCAGCAACTTGGCTGAGTGCTTTAAGGTAAAATTAGTAGATGGTATTTTAGAGGTGTGATTAGTATAGAGACTGTGTGTGTGTCTAAAGAGCTGAGTAATTTTTTGTCATAGTTGTCAGTGATGAGTTAGTGTTGTGTAGTGATGAGAGTGACTTACCTTCTGTACAAGGAGGTCTTTAATAGCATTTACTTTAGCATTTCTGACACAAGAAGTAGCAGTCAGTGTTGGTGTCTGTGTTCCAGTTTCTACCAATTTCATTCCAGCAAATTTATGTGTACACCATTAGCAGAACATTTTTGTCCAGTTATTGTCCAGTTAGGAACTGTGAATTTTTAATCTGTCAGGAGAGATGCACCTGCCCAGATCTGAAGCCCCTGAAGGGGCTTAGGCCACTATGAGCTTACCTGACCAAAGAGCATGTAAATCCCAAATCCTTTATTAGGCCTCTCCACACAAAGCTTAGTGTCAGAGAAGAAAAAGCTGAAGTGATTCTAAATCTCTTGCAGGTTTTTGTCTATCACTTTTTCCTTTTATTTTCTTTAAGCATTGATATAATTTTTTTGAGCTAGATAATGCAAATTTTTGAAGTGTGGAACGACTTGCTTTCAGACTGTTTCTCTTCTTTCATTGGCATTCCTGTCTTGTGTTTTTCCTGCTCTGCAGTGGAAAAGCAGGAAGCAGTATGATCTCCAGGATGTACAGCATGAATGGGAAAACCCTGCATCACCACTCTCATGCTCTGCAAAGCATTTATTTCCCTGTGGATGTTATCAGTGTCCTATAGACATTAGGTAGGTTTTCTGATCCAGTGCTAATTTGTTAACTGCTGAAGGTCAAGTAGATTGGGCTGTTTATCTGCCTTTCTTGTTGTATTTCCATCTTTGGTTTTGCTACTGACCCTTGTTTCTCCATCGTGCCTGGAAATGAAGCAAGGCATGGAGGTGGTTCTTCTTCCAGAGGGGTGGAGGATGGACTGGTGGTGGGAGAGGGTATGCAGAGGTATCTTAGGCTCCCCTCCAGGCATGCTCACACCAGGTGAGAGGTCTGTGCTAGGCCATGAAGGATTGAACTGTGCATGTTTGCTCCTCTTACTGAGCCTGTCTGCTTGGTGACAAGAGCCTTGATATAGGTATAGCATAGAACTGTCTCTCACAGCTGCAAAGACATCACAAAGTGTCTGTCCCAAAGTTAAACCTGTCATGAGAACTGTCTGAACTGTCTGCATCTGGCTTCTTTTAGTAACAGAGCTTCATTAGAGGAATGTCTGTCTCACCTACAGCAGTTTATGCAACATTGTTTATAAAGGAAGGGCCTGTGCACTTCAGGGATACTATGAAGAAGAATGCTAATATATGGTCATTGAGTATTTTGTATTGAATAGTGTCTTTGTATTGTAAACAAGTGTAGTGAACCAAAAGGCATGAAGACCAATAAAATGGCTGTAACTGGCTTCCTGTGTGCTGGGTTCTGTAGCGACTGCACAACCCTCAGAGCACTGCTGCTGGCAATCCTCTATGACAGAGCTAGGAGACATTAGAACTTCCATGTGGTATTCCATAGCTGCTGTTTCACGCTGTACATGCCTGTGTAATCTGTATATAGGAATAAAAGTAAGGGGATGTACGTGCTGTATAGATCTCAGGAAGCTTCTCTGTGCAGTACTATTCACCAGGCTTTCATTTTACTAATACACCAAGAAACAGATATTGGACAAAGTCATGTTCAGTATGTCACTCAGTTTGGTACTTCAAATATAAAGCACTGATTATTTTTTTTTTACATTCAAAATTTACAACTTTTATATTCAATTAAAAACGCCCCATAAGCTAGAGTACAATATGCAGTATTTTAAATACAGCCAAGGAAAAATAGCTACTGTAGTATTTAAAATAACATAATAGCAGCAGAATTCTGTCTAAAAATAGGATACTAACTTCATTTAAAGTGTCTCTTCTTTCAAGTAGGTAAAAGCAAGCAGATCATTTAAGTATAAGATGATTATCTGGAACACAGAACCACCCTGATAATAGTGAGATAACGGTGAGCAATTAAAACACATTACATGTTTAAAACAGGGACAAGTGCAAGCTGTTTTTAAAAAAGGCTGATATGCAAGTGATGTCACATCAACTTATGTTACAGTGCGGTATGTAAAATTATCTTTAATTTATCCTAAGCCTCTTACAAGAAACTTACACTGGAAACTGTACCAAAGAAAACAAAAAGAAACAGAAATAATTGAAGTGGTACTAGCTTGCTTGAAAACCCAGCCCATAACACATACTGCTGGCAGGGATGGCCATGCTGTATGTACAGACTACTGGACAGTTATGTTGCGTAGCTCCTCTCAGGGTTTCTGTGCATTTAAAAACTATGATACCTATTGCCTGCAGCACACCAAACCTTTATAAAGGAGGGAGTGTTCCCCAGGAGAGTGCAAAGTGCATTATTTTAAGGAGTGCTTCGTATATATACAACAAATTTACTGCCTGACATGCACTACATTTGTGCTTTTTAAAGGCTTTTTACTTATTTGCTGTTTGCTAGGATCACTGCAAATACCTGCATTTATTTATCAGCCCTTTTGGATTTGGAGGAGACAATGGCAGGGGAAAAAGAAGAGGAGGGATCTGATGATAGAAATATCTCATAACTGCTTGAAAAAAAAGAGGTTTTTTTTTATTGCTAGCAGCTGGTATTGAAATTGACATAGTGCATGGTGAACAGACTAATGTCACTCATTAACCACCCCCTCTGTTCAAAAGCAGGCAATGCACAAAGCATTATCAGTTCATTACTACACAGAGGAAAATCGTTTAAATACTGCATGAATCATAAAGCAACTCTAGAGAACTTTAGGTGTACTCATGTTCTCCAGCTGGAGCATGATTCAAATAACACAGCATCTGAAAGCCAATATGCTTTTGGAATTACCTTCCCAGGTAAGAGCTGTTTCATTAAGAGAAACAGAGCAGTGGTTTGACTTCTTAATGACACTGAACTTTTGTTTGTTTATATCTATCTCTGTATACTTAGTGTGTGATGTGATATATATGTATATATATAAATACAAATATATATTATAGATATCTATCTATACATAAAATATAAATGCAGGTTTGATAATTTAAAAATAAGTTGGCATTCTGTACGGGGATCCTGTGTGCTTTAAATGTTTCCTATCATCTGAGCATCTTCTGGCTCAGCAGATATCATCCACGAGTTTAGCCCCATTGATCCCCCTGTAGGTTACCCTGCTAGGTCGAACCAAGACACCGTGGTTCTGCTTGCAGGTGAAGTAACGCTTGTCCCCCACAGAGCCATCATTCTTGCCCTTGGCACTTCGCAGCTCAAGGCCAAGCCATATCCCCGGTGCAAAGTCTGTCGGACCAATGTACCTGATGGTGCCCATTTCATTGGAGCTGGTCAGAAGAATCTGTGAGCCTTCGTGCAGCTTCACCAGTCCCTCTGTGGTAGCTGTGCTGGGGTGGCTCCAGCTGTGCCGTGACACAGAGCTCTTGGATCTAGTTTAAAAATTAGGGGGGAAAAAGAGTCAGCATCTTTCTATAAAACATCCAAGGCGCATTTCTAACTTAGTGCAGTGCGTAAGATAACTTGGGTTTAAGCTCAAATTACTAGCAAAACATATAACAACTCTGGTGTCCTACAACAGAGGGCAGTCTGAAATACTTAAAGAATCCATGCCAGATTTGCAGTGCTCATGATAGGTGGTACAGCAGGCAGGACAAAGTGCAGTCCTTTACCAAGGCCTGCTGAACTCAAACAGCTGAATGGAAATACAAGAATTTGCAGCAATGAGCAATTGGAAAAATCATTTTGCTGCCACCTTGAATGCAAGGACTGTATCTTAGCATACCCACAGAAAAAACAGTAGGCAACGGCTTAATTTTGGAGGAAAAAGAGTGGGTGTATACAATAACATCTAGCACCTCATGAGCACGCAGATCTTCTTTGCAGCAAGAAGCAGTAAAGCTATCAGCCGGCTGACCCAAACATCTTAAAACCCAAATACTCACCTAGCGAAGGAATTTCTTCTGCTTATCTCTTTTTGTGAAGATGCAGAAGTGGTGCTTAAACTGCGTCTAAAACCTAAATGAGAAAGTTAATGAGCTATGTGGGATTTACAAAGATTTTTGTTTATGAGTCCCTTATCTCTGTTTTCCTTTATACTGCTCCCACTATCTTTGCTACACATTCTCCCTTCCAGTTTGGTAACTGATGAAACTTTTCATGAGTGTAAGTGTCCATAACGTGCTTCATATGTTCTAAGACAAAAGAAATTAAATAAACTGACAAGGGGTAACTGGAAGCAGGCTTTTCACAAAATAACCTTAGGTTCCTTGAAAATCTCATGCTTTCAGAGCTGTGACCTTAGTGCTGCAAGCTCTAATTAACGAATGGTAGCCTACAGCAGGCTACATAAGCTACATGGTAAATTACAGCATCTTACCCACCTACCTGGAAAAGAGTGATTTATCTTACTCGAAGTCTCTGCAAGAGAATCCATCGAACCTGTTAATCTGAAAAGCAATCACACAAAGGCACCATTTCAACACAATTTTTAATAAAAACTACTGCTGAGTACTTCTTGTCAGACACTGGTTAAGTTCTAATTAATTGTTTTCCTTCCCCGACCCCACCCAAAAGACACTAACTCCTTGGTGTAAGAAGGCTGGTACGTAAGAGATGTGTGTGGTTAATGACTATACTCAAGTTATTTTATTCAAAGCACTTATCATTTAGAGGTGACGTTATCCCAAATTCTTGGGACTTCCATACAGTTAGCTGGAATGAAAATAGAATTTCCAGTCACATCCAAAAACAACTTCCTTTTAGAATTGAACTTTGCTCAGAGCATCAGGACAAGGTCAGAAAGGTAAGGCTGAATGAACACTGGCTGTCCTGGAGATGAAGGCCATGAAATGAAAATACTTGAAGTAAGTGGCAGCGACAGAAATGGGGGAGCATCATTTCCAATTTATATTCTGCTTCCAGGAAGCTGATCTAAAAACCAGGAGATTTTTTTAATAGAGGTTACAGGCTTCCACTAGCAGAAGAAAACAGATTATTTCTTCCATATGCGCTCTTCTCTACTTCAAAACTGTTTTTCATGGGAAACATACTAAGAAAGCACCTGACAACAAAAACGCTACACCTGCTTCAGTGCTTACCTCTGAACACGAGAAGGAGGTGCAAATATTCCATAGCGAGGAAGGCAGCTGAAGTACTGGACGCCACCCACGGAGCCATCATTCTTACCATGAGGCTTGTCCAATTCAATTCCACACCAGAATCCTACCAGGTTTTAAAACAACCCAAAGATACCTCTTACCAAAACACTACAGGCTTTCCTTTGTCTTGACACTTGGTATTCATTTGCATTAAGGAAACAAACTGTCTAGCTAGGTAATAACGATAAACAGGGATAGATCTAAAAATATATAATACAAAATAACTAGGCGAAGAGCTGTATCAGAATAAGTCTCTCAGCATTTCCATATGCATTCAGAAAAAATGTTATTTTACTTAATATAAAGTAAAACATTTTGTGTGTACACACTGAAATTGAATGGAATGGTACTGAATGTAACAGTGGCTACCTGGACAACAGAAACATAAAAGAACAGCAGTAGATGTTCAAGTTTCCCTCCTCAGCCCTCTGATCACATGCTTTCACCTGAGACCATCAGCACTAAAATTTCAGTTCTGATAATAATTTCTTCCTTCATCTATCAAGTTCTAATTAATACAAATTGCAAGGCTGACAGTATGACATGGAGAGAAGGGCGTGATTCAGAACTGGCCAGCAGAACTCTGAGCAGGCATCAGCACATTAATAAGCCTGATCATTTGTAACGAGTGATAAATGTGAGCTAATTATGTAAATGCACTAAATTTCATACTCCATTAGCAGGCCTTATGCTATCCATCCCCAAAAGACTCCAAAATTTAATTCAAGTCACTTGGTACTAAGGCTTTGGATAAAATGCTAATTCTAATTATCAGCTCATGGAGCACAGGAATGACAACTCATGAATTAGAAGGTCTCAATTTGTCAGATATTCTCCCATTCCTGTTTCCAGACATAAAGATCTGCATTGCAGCAAAAAGAATAGGAAATGGAGAGTACTGATGCCACCAAATACCAAAACAAATATTGCTGATTATGTATCAATCCAACAGACTTTGGTACTTACACCAATATGTACTGCTTTTGCATTAATCTTGCAATAGATTACAATTATTCCTTTATATATACACATTACTGTATTATTATATATAATTACTATCTTATTTATGTTCAGTGAAAGATAATTCAGACAGAACTCGACATTTAAAGTACTTTGGAGGGAGTGAAGATAAAGTTCTTAATGTCCCTGTTCTCACGTGCAATCTATTCCAAACAATTCTACAACATAAACAAAGAGTGCTGTAATTACCTGGTGCAAATTTTGTCGTCCCACAAAACCTAACAGTGCCTGTCCTCTGTCCTACTACCAGTACTCTGTCTCCAACCTGAATTCCTCTCTCATCATAAAGGGTTTTCCTTGGAGCTGGAGAAGAACTGTACAACCCTGTTAACAGAAGAATAAGATTTGGCATTGTTAGCTTTACATCTTTAAGAAATTCTTCAGAGATAGTGAACCAACTGATTGGTCAAAGGTCTATCTTTACCACAGTGTATTTTAAACACATGGGAATACATACAGATTTTTGCCTACAGAATTGCTTTGCCCCAGCATGAAACTCTTCTCAGCAGCTGAAAGGCACAGTGGCAAACAAGAGTAACATTTTTTCTGCTTGAAGATGTTCTAGAAAACTTTTACCAAATTGCAAAGCTTAAAATGTACAGATGAACTACTTCCCAAGTGCCTCTCCTTAACCTTTTCCAATTCTGAAACAGCACCTGTTAAGTTTTACATAAGTATTCAATGCAACAGTAACATTCCTTCCCATTTAACACAGAAACGTACCCTACCGGCACTAAGTCTAGATGAAGCAGAAGACACTCTGGTCAGTGGCTTTTTATTGCTGCCAGTTGAGTTCCGCTTCTTAGCGTAATTCTGCTTGCCTTCTAAGGATGTAGTAGAAGAGGAAGAGCTGCTGTATTCAGGAAAACCTTGAAGAGACAAATAAATAGAAACAGTCCTTCAGAAATGATATTTGGGAAAGAACAGAGTAAGCAGAAGGGAAAGCTTCTGAAAGGAGTTATTTGTTGTCCATCCAGTGGGCAGAATACAAAGCAAAGGGTCAAAAATAGAGGGGTGTTTAGTAGTAGTTGTTATACAACCACCTGTGAGGAATGACACAGGTACATCTGATCTTCCCTTAGCAGAAAGGTGCTAGTTTAGTGGTGAAAGAGGTCTCCAAAAGGCTCTTCTTTCTTACTCTATGGAAGTTCTTGCAGAAGGCCTCAAGCAGATTTACAGTAGTCTGGAAGCATCAATAAGTGATCATATCACGCTTCCTCCAGCATCCAGCCTATTAAAGGCTCGATGAGAAGCATAAGAAAGGTGATACCACATGAATGAATTATTATCTGGATTAAAGCCTACTCTATCCCATTCTATACTATATTAATATTAAAGTCTGCTCTATAAAATAAGAATGGGACATAAATCACTTTTTATATCCATTTGCAAACCTTAACATCTAGGCTGGCTGTAACACTTATGTTCAGCTTTCATCCCTCACTTTCAAGACTCTCCTTCTGTACTCTCCTGTCCCTACTACCTTCTGCACAAAGTGAGGCACAGTACAGACAGTCTCATCTGTGCTTCACTTTATCAATGTCATAAATTAAGATAATCCTGCCTATCAAACACTGCAGAAAGTTGAGAGGCCTACAACAACCGTTTTCTGCAACACACCTCAAGATCAACATGGGATTACTGTATTCAATAAGATTTAATCCTTCTATTTGGCAAAAACATTAAGATATGCAGAAAGACAAACATGGGGATAGATCAAAGCAACAGCTTTGGTACCTATGGGCAGAGGACAGAAGTCTGAAGACTCCTGAGGAACAGCCTGCAGCCATGCTACACTGAACAAATGAAAATGCATATTACTAAATGAATGATGACAGAACAGGAAAAATCCAACTCCAAGTCCACAATATAAAAAATGTGCACGTTTGCAATCACATACTACAAGTCTGTAGTTAGAAATCACATTAGATGGAGGTCAAACCACCCAGTTTTTTCACACGAACACAAGAACTGCTGATACAGCAGTACAGAAAACTAAAGCAGTCAATGAGATACTTCATTTAGTGGGAAATTATGGGATGGGAAGAGAAGAAACAGCAAAAAGGACTTCAGCAGCTCAAATAAGCCATTCCTCTTCCATGAGGCAAAACAACTGTTAGCTTTTCCCCAGCAGATGAGAGTTTGATCAGTTCTTAAAAGCCTCCTGTCAGGGAGATCTCACAGCTTCTGCAGCAACTTATTTCACCATATAATTACTACTGCTAGAGGATGTTTTTACCCATTATATAAAGCCTAAATTACCAGACTTTTAGCTCAAGATTTCTTTTCTTATTCTCTTTACATATGCAGAAGATGTTATATTGTTCTTTACATTTGGAAGTCTCTTGTTTTATTCCTTCATGCTTTTGTCTTTTTATTCATTCAATCACAAATTACAGTGTTTGCTCTTAAGTCACATTTTATACAGCTCTAGTTATCGTAGTGTCTTCTCTGAATTCTCTCACACATAAAGCTTGTTATTTTGATGAAGATTATCATGGAACATGAGCAGCACAGGGCAAAAGGGCTCCCTCAGGAACACAAGGAGGTACACCTGCAGATACTCTGTAAGATCATTTACTAGGAGACTAGTTTAAAAATAAACAAAAAGTAACATTAATTTAGTTACCTCCTTTTGCAGGTACCGTTTTCCCCCTATTAACAGTCATGAATTTGTTTTCAGAACCACTGGGTTTTCTTGACTTATTTATGCCTGGAATAAATATACATATATATATAAATATACAATTAAATACATGTATGCTAACAACAAAACAGCAATTTTAAGGGGAGTCAGGTACAAACTCAATCTAAAAGACCTGCACATTAGCAGATGCACAGATTAAATGGATCAAGCTGTGAAGTTCCTCCGACTCTTGCTAAGCAGGTAAAACAAGGCTGCAGAATTGCTCTCATGGATGTCAGACACCTTCACGCATTTTAAAACAGTCCAAACTATCTCGTCACACATCAGAATTGCCTGTGAGATATTTATGTTTACGCTGAAGGAGTTTCATTTAAATCTTGCAAACTTTACATCCATAGCATAAACACAATAAAGACTTTATAAGCACTTCATGTATATTATTCTCTGGTATTCATTTCATAATTTCTAAGCTGAAGACTTCATAAAGTTTGAGACCAAGTCTTCAGTCTACAAATAGTGAAGCAAGTATGCCAGTGCCATTTTTATGGCCTAGAAGAGCCTAACTCTTAGAGCAGCAATGGTGTGGTGTGCACGAACAGGTACTGAAAGCTGCTACAAGCAACGAACAGCTGTTGTGTATTTCTGCCCATTCCCTACCCTGCCTCAAGGACAATAAGCTGATCCTGATGCACCCCCTTCCCTGATACTAAAAAGAATTCCCATCTTTTTTATTTAACTGTATGTCAGCTTAATTCAGCTGCAGGGGCTGAATTCATGTGCAGATACATTTTCAGAAATTTTATATTTTAGCCATCAAAATATCAGATAAAAAAAAACTACCATGCTGTGGCTAATAGTGCATTTCTCAACTTGAAGTCAACTTCTTTTCTAAATACTTGGGGGAAAAAAAACTCTATAATCAATCTGATGAATGATTCAAATCCAGCAGAAATAAATCAAACGTGAAACCTCCATACAGTATCATTTTACTTTTCAACTTATAACTGCATCTACAAAAGCATATATATATATATTTTTTTTAATCTTTACAAACTAGTGATAAGTAGGCATGGAGTTTAAGGGAAAGAAGAAATTTAATCTGGTAATGCACATGAGTACAGCCAAACTAAGCTATGCGTTATGCAGCTTCGTCCTCCCACTGCAGCCAGTGACCAGTCAGGCACGTTCATTCTAGTGGACCTTTCAATACATGAACATCCTAAAAGCAACAGCTTGAAGATTAGTGTTTGTGGATGTAAGCATCACTGGGCAAATGATGCATAACTCTGATTTTTTACCTAGAGGAACTGTCAAATGTTTTACAAAGACAGCTGTGCACCTTTTGGGACAGAGGAGGCAGCTCATAACTAACCTGACTTGAGCACTGTGTCTGTGACAAAGGCCACACTGCTCTCTCACAGTCTAACAAGTTCTAAACAATTCACAACAAACTGAATCAATCACTGAAGAACACTTGACAAAGTCAACACAGACGTGCTCCTGAGCAGTACTGCTAACATAATATTCACAGGAGTATGTTATCATAGAATCATAGAATGGTTTGAGTTAGAAGAGACCTTTAAAATCATCTAGTTCCAACCCCCTGCTACAGGCAGAGACACCTCCCACTAAACCAGGTTGCTCACAGCCCACTCCAGTTCAGCCTTGAGGGCTCCAGGATGGAAGCAATCTCAACCACTCTGGGCAACCTTTCATGCAGGACATCAGTTTACAAACAGCTGAAATCTTTGCTGATTGTAAATACACATGATTAGGGCTTACTTTCCTCTCATGTTGGGTTACATGAATAATCTACAATGCTGCTAAAACACCACTCTCTTACCACCCTGCACACTGTTTTATAGCCTGCATGATGCTGGTAAAGAAGGAAGGCTTTAGGCCACTTAAACATGGCCATGTGAGAGTATTCTTCCGTCCCTGAAGCCAAGCTGCCTTAGTAAGAATTACCAAAACAGGATTCAAAAGGCAAAAGACATCCTTTGCAATATGTAACATTACATTTAAGTAACGTATTTAATACAATAATATCCATTCTCATCTGCCTCTGGATTTACTCAGAGAATTTAATTAGCAAATAAAGTACAATCAGTTAAATAGCTCCAGGATCATTTTGCCAGAAAATAAATGCACTCCATTTCTACAAAGTTGTATTTACATTTATTTCCAGATTTTCACTGGTTTCAGCAAGGTGTTCCCAGTTACCCAGGAACATCGCAGGAAATGAAATCACACTGTGTTTAGACACATCACTAACATCACAGCCACGCAGGCAACACTTCAAACACTTGAGAATAAATGTTGTGGTGAGTGCCTACAGAGTTTATTATAAAGACTGCAACTTCTGAGTGCATCAGATCATTGTAATCACTGAACAACTTCACTCAGTGTCCCACCAGTACCAGGGCAGTGAACATCAAGTAACAGCAACATGTAGTCCATTATCACCTTTTCTTCCCATGCAATGACTTAATCCCAAACAAGTACGTTCATACTAAGATTTACAGGATTGGTGCTCATTCTTGATCTCTCTAACCTGTCTCAACTTAAGAGAAATACTCACCAGAGTTCACTTTGGAAGTTATGTGCGTCACATCTATTTTCTTGGATTTGATCAAAGGTGAAGATCGTGTGGAAGAACTTCGTGCAGAGCTTTTCTTGTGATCATAAGCCTTGCTTATTTTAGAGAGAGGTGCAAAGATACCTGGAAAAGAGGGTTGTGTGGGCCAAAAAGAACCACGGACAACATTAACATCATTACACTTTTTTGCTTTCTGTTAGAGCTGGTAAGTATTCTTTTAGCCACAAATGTGGCTTGTTCTGCTGTTGAAGCACTTGCAGGGTGCAAGGACTAACTCAAACAGAACAGTGAAACCACACCCAGATCTATCTATTCCCCCAAAAGGTTCATTTCTTCCAATACTTTTTTAATTTGTGTTATAAGAGAATTTCAGAAATGAAAATAAAGGTTATACCACGTTTTGGTGCACACTTGAAGTACTGGACTTTTCCAACACTCCCATTGTTCTTTCCCTCTGCTTCATCCAGCTCTATGCCAGCCCACTGCCCACTGGCAAATTCTGTTGTGCCACAAAATCTTAACGTACCAACCTAAAGCATAAGCAAAACACAGAAAAGATACTGTTAAAAATGCATGGTTCAGAACAATCTACTATAGCTTAGGAAAGACAGAGCTGGTAATTACCAAGCTTTTATTCAGAACAGCTAGAGAAATACAAACACAACGATCTCCCTCGATGACTGACATTCTTATCTTTCAATGCCAGCCACTGCACTTTCCAATACCTATCAGTCATGTGTGTCTGTTGAGCAGAAGCAGCTGTTATTGACAGATCATGTAACAGAAAGGAATTCAACAGTAAGCACTATTGCACAGTACAACTCAAACCCAGCAAGGCACGTGCCTACCTAGTTCTACTTTCAGTGCCTCCCACAAGAACAGTACTAGAAGCCTGACTGGAAAACTTGCTGAATTGAAGATTCCATGGAAATGCTAGATTTAAAGTTCCTTTATTTATTTTTTGGAACTTCATATACACACACATACACAAACATAACATTTTGCTCACAAATACATTCAGTGTTTAACAAAAATATATTTTAAATCTTTAAAAAAAAGAGTACTAATATTCTCCAATCATTTCAGAGCTGTTGATATCCAAATAAGAAGTATGAACATTAACTACAAAGTTCAGTTTTTCAAATCCATTTTTAAATAGTGTCTAACAAGCTTCTTAAAAGCTTGTTCTTCTACTTCCACAGAACAGCACACCAATCCCTTTAGCAAAGCACTGCTTCAAAGATTTCAGCTGCATTGCACCAATGAAACTGGGTTATCCTAAGTTCAGCAGAACTGATGGTGGTTTTTTTTCTGCCTTCTGGAAGCTGGTAGGGTTAATTCACAAATGAATGCTAAGCAATGAATATTACTATCATTCTGATGTAACACCAGAAATGTTAATAAATAATGAACTGTGCTGATGTAATACAAGAGACTCAAAATTTTTCACAGATGTAGACGTTTCATGTCAAAACAGCTTTCCAAATACACTCAGGTCATTACTTTCCATAAGCAGATCCTTACTGCCATCCAGAGTTCAGACCTTCCAGAAGGGGTTTCAGACACTCAGATTCAAAATACACCTCCAAAGGAATAAATAAACCAACTGGCTGTAAGTTCTGAGTATAGTACAGAGTCACAAAAAGGCTTAGGTTGCAAGGGATCTTAAGAATTACCTCGTTCCAGCCCTCCTGCTATGGGCAGGTTTGTCACCCATTAGATCAGAGACCAAGGCCCATCCAATGCCTGCAGCAACAGGGTATCCACTCTCTGGACAGTCTGTTCCAGTGACTCATCACCCTCACAATGAAAAATTTCCTCCTACCATCTCATCCAAACCTCCCTTTTTTTCATTTAAAACCATTCCCCTTTTTCCTAGCATTATCAGACCACATAAAAAGTCAGCGTCCCTCCTGTTAAGTACTGGAAGGATGCAATGAGGAGTCTTCTCTTCATGCTAAACAAGACCAGCCAAACCAGCCCTTAAGCCATTGACAAGCCCTCACCCCTTCTTTGCAGAAGTGTTGCTCCAGCCCTCTAAGCACCCTTATGGCCTCCTCTGGACCCACTCCAACAGCTCCACACCTTTCTTGCCCTGGAGGACCCAGGCCTGGATGCAGTACTCCACATGGGTCCTCATGAAGGCAGAACAGAAAGGGACGATCCCCTTCTTTGCCCTGCTGGTCACACTGATGCTGCCCAGGATACAGCCGGCTTTCTAGGTTGCAAGCACACGTTGCCAGTTCACGATGAGTTTCTCCACCCACTGCTGCTCCAAAAGCCCTTCCCCCACACAGCTGCTCTCAATCCGTGCTGACCTAGGTGCAGGACCTTGCACTTGACCTTGTTGAACTCTATGAGGTTTATTTGGGCCAACCCCTCAAGACTTCCCAGTTCCCTAGATGACATCCCTTCCCAGCAGTGCACCCAGCACAGCTCAGTGTCATCTGCACACTTACCAAGTTACTCATCATACCTTCTGTCCTGCAATAACGACACGATCTCCCAGCTTCAGGCCAAGCGATAAAAGCATGGCCTTGCCTGTGATATGATCATAGTTTGCAATCATGGCTTTTGAGATGTCACATGACAGAGGCATCGCATCCAGCAATATCTGCTTGATTTCTTTTGCACTGGCTGCTGCATCTGCCATTTCCAGTGGCATATCTACTGGATCGGGAACCACATCCACTGGGATCTGCCCTTTGTCATTCTATAAAAGCATAATGTAACACAGCATTTAATAGCATAACAAATTCTTAATCTTAAGAACATTACCAGTACTCTGGGCACGTGGGAAAGAAAGCACCTGGATATGAAAAAGCATTTTCAAAGATATCTAGACTGCATATCACATAGAACTTGCTGAACAATGCTGCCTCAAAAGATTTCATGCCATCAGATGATATATCATGTAATGATTTTTGACAGTTACAACATCCCATAAAAATGAATTTGAAAATGGAGAACTGAGATACCAGCTACACTTTACAATACATACAGGACTGGAGGCCTGCATATAGTAGCATTTTACCTCCATCAGGTCTACTCTATGGTTAGTAAGCAGAGCAGCTGATGTTTCTTTGTTATCAGTTATTCTGCTGACCAAGTAAACTACTAAGTAATACAGTGAGTTTCCAGAGGCCACATGCTTCACCTCTGTATTTCTGAAAAGATCCACCTCTGCCATCACAACTGATGCAAGACACAAATTCGAGTTAAAGCACCAAAAATGGAAGTCTACTTGAACTACTGAACTACACATGGACATGGAAAAAACAAACTTCAACACACAATATGACAAAGCATACAAAAATCATCCCCTATAAGTTACAAACAAGAGGTGCTCTCTCTTCACATAATAGATATTTAGCTAACCAAACCTGGACAGACTGTTCCATTTTTCCAGCTATATTCCCCCACATAAACAAATAATTACTGAGTTGCATACAACCTAACACCTTACCCTAAAGGCAGGATTTGCTCCATGTTCCAACAAACATTTGACAGCTCCTGTACATAGGTTAAATGCAGCAATATGCAAAGCTGTTCCAAAATCAAAATCACTGCAGGTAGCATCCACATCTGCAATTAAATGTCACATGAGGTACGTGTGTTACTTGTACTTTCCACCCTAAAGATTTCCCGAGAGGGCACAGTTTTATAATTTATATTAACATTTATACAGAAACAAAATGAGCTACGTAGTGAATACATACAAGAAACAATTCTACAGAGTATCAACCTTATCTGAAATGCTGATTCAGACCATGAGTTAATTTGAAAGATGAGCCTTTACTTTCATTTACTTCATAATTCTGAAGACTTAAGTGCAAAACTGTTGGTATTTGAGATACCCGACCTACAGGGACAACATTAACAAGTAACATCAGGTTTGCATGTATGTCCATATTTCTCTGATACTATATTTTACTTGACTTGAAGTGTTTAAACAAGATGCATCTTCAACCAGGTGCCTTCCTTTGTGAGCAGGTAACAGGGCAATGGAAAACTGCTTCTACCTCTGCTTTACACAAACGAATTTACACTGGCCAAGAATTAAGCGTGAGCTAGCAATTTTTTGTCATTCCTGTTTCCAAAGAACTGCACTCAGAAGGGTTTGGCACAGACAGCTCAGAAAACACAGCACTGCATCAGATGAGGCTCGTGATACATACTGGCATTAATTTTTCCCTGTATATCTTTCAACACGCTGTAAGTTAATCTTGGGTACTTCTCCTGAACTATACAAGAGAGGTGTCAGCTTAAGTCAGTTACGTATATAACCATTCAAAATGCCAGCTGATTTCATCCACAAACCAAGTGACAAGCATATTTGCAACAGTGAGCCAATCTGAAACACTGATGAGGGACCCAAAACTTTCCTCCTAAGAGCTGTGGGATACTTTTGTTATTCTACAGCTGCAGTCTGTCCCAAAAAACACTAATCCTGTCCACAAACTAACAAACTAAATTCACCCTGATTTTATCAATATCCTAATACATTTATACCAAATTAATACTTTTAGGGCACGTAAGATGTAAATATTAGCATACTTATCCATATTTAAATGATCTGTATATGAACTTGATACATCCTAAGAAATATGGACTGACTTTAAAAAGATGAAAGATATTAAAGTTCAACCATTTTTAAAATGCTCCAAATACATTTTTTTAATTTAATTTGCACATGCATGAAAAAAAAAAGACTGTATTCCTTTTTGCAGTCATAACCACAGATACGTATGTGAAGCTGCCTTTTATCTGTCAAATGTTAAAATACCACAAGTTTAAAGTCTGGTAGAAGCTGTGTAGTAGTATTCAAATAGTGAAGCTTCCACATTTGATAAGAACACCGAAGAGGCATTTCATCTTCTTAAAAAGTATGTATTTATTTATGCCAAACACTGAAGTCAAGCTTTTCCTTAGATATAAACTTCCACATAGTGGAAATGTGGGGAAAAACAAGCAAGTCAAAGCTGCTTCAGTCATTAGTTTGTCACAGCTTGTAAGACCCCCACCTCTTCCTTTACCATTCTCCCAGCACTTCAAACACACTTCCCAATGAGTAAGGCATTTTAAAAACCCCAGGGACTTGCCACAACACCCACACTTTCATTTTCTGTGTCCATTCTCTTATTTCTCAAACAACTTAGAATCACAGAATCATAAAATGGCTTGGGTTGGAAGGGAACCTCAAGGGCCATCAAGCTCCAACCTCCCTACAACAGGCAGGGTTGCCAACGTCCATATCTAAGACTAGACCAGGCTGCCCAGGGCCCCATCCAACCTGGCCTTGAACCTCCAGGGATGGGGCATTCACAGCCTCTCTGGGCAGCCTGTTCCACTACCCACCACTCTCTTGGTAAAGAAGTTCCCCCTGATATCCAGCCTTCATCTTCCCTCCTTCAACTTGAAACCACTTCCCTTTGTCCTGATATTATCTACCCTTTCAAAGAGTTGACTCCCCTCCTGTTTGTAGGCTCCCTTTAGGTACTGGAAGGCTCCCTCAGCCTGTCTTCGTAGGGTAGGTGCTCCAGCCCTCTAATAGTCTTCGTGGCCCTCCTTTGGACCGTCTCCAACAGCTCCCTGTCTTTCTCTTGTTGGGGGCCCCAGACCTGGATGCAGTACTCCAGACGGGGCCTCACAAGGGCAGAGTAGAGAGGAACAATCACCTCCCTGTCCCTGCTGGCCACCCCTTTTCTGAGGGAGCCCAGGATACCATTTGCTTCCCAAGCTGCAAGAGCACACTGCTAGTTCATATGAAGTTTTTAGATTTAACCTATTTGCTTTTGTTTCTTAGATACTCCTCTATCACTTCATACAAAGCACAAGTGAACAAAATACAAACAACTACATGAAACAGCAGTAACACCACCTACCTTTTGGCTTTGCATTTTTCAAAATAACACTAATAAGTTCTGGAACATCAAAGTAAGCAGCATAATGCAAGGCATTCATATTTGTCCAACGGCTGCGTAAGCTGCTATCAGCACCCAGATCAATAAGCTGCATTGCAAATTTTACCGCGGTTTCAACATCACCTGCAAGGCAATTGTTTTGAAACATGCATCAGATTTGTTTCCAGGCCCTCAGAAATATGCACATATTTATGTGTAAAACAAAACATAGCTTAGCTCACAGTTTGTACCTCAGCCTGTAACAAAGTTTGCTGTATTAAACAGATTCTAAACTAGTACTGCTGTTTGAAGTACCTACACTACTGTCACAGCCATAACCACACTGCAGTTCTGTATCTTCCTTTCTGACAGCCACTGGAGCCAAAACTAAGCACTACAGTTTACTGCAGGAAAACATTCTGTGATATTCAATGGTAGAAACCTTTCTGAATTAATTAGGCTTGTACACCTATAAGGACATTTCTTTACTCACCAATACCATGAGCCCCTGATTTGCAAGTGTAATGCAGAAGAGTCATATCAGTCAGTCCATCTCTGTCATTCACGTTGCAACCTCTTTTAATGATCTGAAGGACAAGAAGAAAACACGTTAGCTGTGGTACAGCCCTGACATTAGCCTTACTTAGCAAGTTAATTCAGACATGGGTTCTTTTTGTTTGCTAATAACAAAGAAGCTTCCTAGACAACACTGTAACTGCAGAACTGAGCAACGTGCAGAAATGTAATAGATAGCATTATCTGAATATAGCTAACTTTCATTATTTAACACTTCTAAAACTTTCTTATACTATTACTAATGATATATATGACGTATGCTGAAAAATTAACAATTTTACTGAACAGGAAAACTGCAGCATTTAGAAGTCCCACCCTCCCATTATTTGGTTTCTCAATACTAATTTTCCCCCCTAGAAAACTTGTTATATTATGGTAGGAAGAATTTTACCCATTAAAGCCTGTAATCCAGAAGAAAAATATGAATACAGGATAGAACACAAACAGCAGGTCCTGTGAAAGCAGCCTACTGCAAGTCTCAAAAATATTTTGGATTCTACCTCATTTTGACCATAGAAACATCACCCTTAAGGTCAGGCTTCAGTGAAACTTCATGTATCAATTTTATGATTACTCTTAAATAAGAAAATGAAGCACCAAGGTTGAGGGCCTCTGAGAAACAACCATTATGAGAAGAACCATTCATTTTCTACCATCTACCCAAACATGCTGAATTATCAACAAATCCTTTCCTCCTTTCCAATTAAAAACAGAAAGTATGTGAGATACAAGGCACTAACCAGTAATTGTGAGAAGGCAAAACCTATATGTGCATTCAGGAACGGTCCTACTTTTGAATGAACTGCTTTAAATTGGCGTCATTGAAGCATACATTTAAGGCTGTAAGTGTCCGAGGGCTTTCATTTATACCTCACCTCGTTTCCAATGATATCAATGTTCTGCTGGACCTGTGGAACCCACTGCCTTAAGATAGCAAACAATTCAGAAACAGACGTTTTGGGGTTGAAAAGTATTTCCTGGCACGCTGCGTCATTGGGGTCGAAGAAGGAAAACTCTGCTTAAAAAAAAATAATAATAAAAAAAAAAGGTTTATGTACAATTAGAAGTTCTAATGTTCTCCCAGAATATGTATAGTGTTCAATCTCAGAGGCAAAGAACACAAGAGAGATTACTCCATTAATAACCAGTAGAAAATCAGAATGTCTGATTAGCTCAGATAAGGCTCTTTAATGTCTGGTCTATTTATACTAAAGTCTTGCTCATCAGTTAGAAAGTTTTAAATTGGGACCAAATACAGAGGTATTACCAGCAGAGGTAAGGACCAGCAGAGGTGAGCAATGGTTATGCCAATAATGGCTCAGCCTTGTTTCAAGCTAGGCAATGCTGCTGACATCAAGCTGCTCCCAAAGCACAGGCAAGCCTCTTGATATCTCAGTTAAGTGATGAAATATACATGCCATTTTTCCACATGCTGTAAAACCCCTTTTCCTTCTCTTTCCATCACAATGACATAAAACATAGCAAAACATACACATGTACAAATCAGGGAGGTGTTAGTAGCCTCCGTTTTATTCCTGTCATGAATGTATCCATCTCACCCAATAGCAACTGTGGGTAACAAACAAAATAAGCTATCAAATCAAGGTGAGAGAGGAAAAAAAAACCAACTACCTTTAAGATTTTAAGCTTCACATTGCTGCAGGCAACCCAAAGTTCAATCACGGGAAACACCTTATTATTCAAGCATGGTATTTCGCATTACTTTCATGCATATAACTGTGCATACACACAAACTATACTGTTAAACTGATGGAATTTCTTCCAACTCAGGAAGAATCTGGTTAGCAGTAGCTGTTAGGAGAAGGAAGGGAAGCAGAACCTACTGCCATTTCAAATGATGGAATAATGGAAAATACTCAACTTTCACCCTTGCTGCAGTTGTCATAGAGTTTCCTTCTAAAAAGGTTTTAAGTTAACATACATCAGCTTGCACCAACCACAGATCAAATGCTCTCTGAATGGATAATTAACAGAGGATAATTAACATATAGCATCAGACACCTGAAACAGGACTGGGTGTACGTGGTGTAAGCTACCCTCTGGATGAACCACCCTAAGCTTTCTTCAGAGAGCACACCACAATTCTAGATGGGATTAACAAACAAGAGCACACGCGCAGCTCACTTCCTGAGCGCTCAGTGCTCCTCTAACAGCACTTCCTTGATTCAGCAAGAATGAATAACAAAGACGCCGTCACTGACGTTTAGCACGACTTTTCATTTGCATCTCACCTCCATGAAAAAAATAACACCACTCCTTTCCCCGCACTACAGAAAGCATGCTGCTTCTTAACTGACACCCTATGCATTGACACAGATCTTCTGCTTTCTCGTTTAATATTTAGCCTGTGTAGACCTCTGGTATCTCATGCTGAAAGCTATGAAGGAAACACGACCAGCCAACAAGATTAATCATCTTACGTGACATGCATGAGTCTTATTCTGCCAAGTTTCCCAGCTATTTACATGAACCAAATCATACCAGTAATCAACTCTAACAGGCTGCAAGGCTAAAAAAGAGAATATATCAACAGCAACCACTGTAAGTGCTTAACAGCCAATCAGCTGCAGTGCTTGCAAGAGGAAACCAACATCACCATACAGAAAAATCTTTCAAAAATTCTACAGTAAGATGATAACGTCATGTAGATACCTTAAAACTTTAGTTTTTAAGGTATATAGATGCCATTTTGAAGACATTATAATTGTAGCTACCTATGAAGAGGGACATTTGAATCTATCATATTTCCTGTTTTAAATATTATTATAAACACCTAAAGACAATCGGACATTTTTTCCAAAAGCCAGTCACCAGAAGGTGCTATAGCTTCCCATTAACAACCATTCTGACAGCCCTCACCACTACAAACATCCTACCCTTCCAACAGAAACAGTTTAAATACCGAAAGCCCACTGAGAAAAAGCTTGATGCACACACAACCAGGGCTGAAATTTCATTAATGCAATTTTGCACCTGTATAATCAAAAAATATTAGGATGTTATAATTATGAAATAAACCAGAGAGTTAGGCAAAGTAGACTGTGATAACAAAAGAGAATCAATAGAAGGCTTACCCCTGTCCTGGGCTCACCCACAAAACACCAGCAGAGGTGATCTCCAGACGAGATCCTTCCCCACTGGCAGTCAGCTCTTAAATAGGTCTAGGAGAGGTGCAGCCAGGCTTCACCCCTTCCAGCAGCACAGCTGAATTGCCTTCACCTGTGCTCCTCTGGCTGACTCATGGCTCCCCTCAGGTGATCAATCAGAGGTTCAGGCTGTGACTCAGTAGTTTCCATACAGCACTTTAATATGATAACCAATTCTACATCTAGATCTATAAACACCCAACCACGCACAAAGAAGAAACCGTAAAAGTTAAAAGACATATTAAAAGTATATGTAATAAGAAAACATGAGAAAAGCACGAGTCTCAATTTTTCATCAGTATTTTTTTTCTGAAAAGAGTATAAGGAGTCAATAGTTTTTCTCAATATTTATCACTCCAATTTACTCACTGTTCACCACAAACTCTTATTCTGTTAACATACGTACCACAGTCTGAAGGCATCGGTGCTGCAGCAACAGAAAAAGTAACAGATGTTTCAGAGCTTGGAAACAGAAACCGATCTCTTTCAGTGAAAGAATCTCCTTCAAAGGAAGGTTCTGGAATACCCTCTATGGTCATCTTCCAGAAAGCCCCTTTAGGAGGAAGGAAAAAAGAACAGCTTGTTAGAAATCCTTTGAATTAGTTCTGTTACATTAAAATGCAACAGATCTACAAATATCATCTTCTAGCAAACTAATAAAATGTATTAATTCTTGGAAGTGAGTGGAGCACGGTGTCAAGGATACCCAGCTTCTAGACTCGCATGTAATTAACGTAGAGCATGAAATTTCATCACAGCTTCCCACTCAGGCAGTATGAAAATTACATTGTAACTAGGAACTACAAGTGATAACAAACAAATTTAGATGCTTTACAACTTCAGGAAAAGGTTAAAGCATCAGATACTTCTCCTCACACTTGGCACGTATCTTTCTCTCACACTATCAGCAAGAACACGCTCCCAGCTACTGCTTCCTCCTCTTCTAATTCTCATGATTTGAACTGTCTGCAGCTTTATGCGGCAAGATTAATTACTGAGTGATTCACTCCTGGATGCATGATTCCATCACCTCCTTTCCCAGCTTCTCCTCTCTGTGCATTAAAATAGCACGCTTACTGCTGTGTTGGAGCACCCACCCAGCTGTTGTTTCCAGCCAAGTTTTCAAGCCTTACAGCAACCTAGGAGAGAAAAGAAAAATGAAATGGCCACACAAAGCTCTAGCAATGTGTTCCAACCAGGCCATGCTGCATTCTACTTACTGCCTTCCTGCTAAGAGAAGAGCTGGCTACCACTCATAGGACATCTACTTGGGCAAATCCAGCAGTAAACGAAGAAAAATTGTATTTCTGAATGAAACAGACTGAATCTCATAGCTGAAAATCCTGAACTTCTGCATATTGAAACTTCATAGCTAAGTAAAGCAAAAGGAGCACACCTATTAAACGAGCCTATGTTTTCTTTTCGGAGAACACTATGCCAGTCCTCTAAGGCTTCAGAATTTGTTAAACACTTTGAAAGAAAGGATTAATGGAGATTCAAGGAATGCCTGGTTTTATTACACTTTATCCATGCACAAGTAAACGAGAAGGAAAAAGTGGTGGTTTTTCTGTTACTTTGATTTTAAAGATTTGTTTTATCCCTCTTACACACATGAAGTGAACGCATTTATTCTCACATTTTTCCAAATAAATTTGCAACACCATTTGGGACCTCACATAATCAATACTCTAACATAGAAAACATTTTAGCAATGGTTGCAGCTGCCAATCTTGAAGGAAATAAAATCTCTTTCTCTTCTTCCACATCATGCACAGTTCACCTCCAAGTTTCCTCAGCTTGGAAAAGAGGCCCAGATGACAAATGATCATTTTTCTCCTACTAGCTAACTTCCTCAGTGTACACCTGTACAAATAAATGCATATGCTGGCACAAAAGAAAGATCAAGGGGGAGGTCACCGGGTACGACAGGACTATTTCTTCCAACTACATTATTAAATTGCATTGGTTTCAGCAGTCAATTCAACAGGGCCAAAATTGTCACTAATTATTTCAATTGGTGTCTTCATCTAACAATGTAAAGTTTACATTTTGAATAGTTTTATTATTATCATAAACGTTGTCAGCAATTGATGGCAATGACTTTCCTGTACAATGGACTAGGAAGTCTTTTAAAACATAAGATGGTAATTTCATGTTGTTTGTAAGGAACAGTGAAATACGCTTGCTACCCTCTGATATTTGTTCAGACTGGTCAAAACAAAGCTGTACAAATCCACAACATTTTTCCATGGGAAGCACATACAACACTCTCACAGAACATATAAGTAATGTGCATGCATGTAGAAAACAACTAAGCCATTAAGCCAGAAAAAAAAAAAAGGAATTAAAAGATTTCCACACAGCACTGCCAGTACAACAGTGAAAAAACAAAAGCAATACAATCAAAAGTAGCCACACCTGACTGAGCAGCTCCTAACAGGTGAGATGCATAACGTTTGATTGCAAAATCAGCTGGAACTAGAGATCAGCAGAGATATTTGAAAGGTAGTACAAACAGTGCTGTGTATTGCACACAAACAGACTGAACAGAACAGAATCGGTGCTTTTGCAAGTGGCCAAGTCATCTTTTACATGGAAGGGCCAGAGGGAAGAACACAATCCATCCCACACAAATGAAACAAACAGCTGAGCAAAGCACACCGGGGAACAACCCGGGTTGCTGGGCAGATTACACTAAGACCCAAGCACCACAATGAATGTGCCAACACAACACCACTAACAATGACT
This sequence comes from Lagopus muta, assembly GCF_023343835.1. Lineage (NCBI taxonomy): Eukaryota > Metazoa > Chordata > Aves > Galliformes > Phasianidae > Lagopus > Lagopus muta. The sequence goes on from NC_064434.1 coordinate 100,776,573, forward strand.
TCAAATGCTCACACCAGCGCCAACAGCCCCTGGCCTACATGTTTACACCGTGAGATTTTTATTAGGATCTTGAAGTATATTACCATTTTATGATACAGAACTGAAACATGAAGGGTCGAGGCAACACGTTCTGCACCCGTGACTACCTGCAGAGCCCGCAAGCTCAAGTACATGAGCATCACAACAGTTAGCGTGACACACACGCACCTGGAAAGGCAAAAGGAAAGCAAAAGTTTGACGACAATTTCTAAGAAATGGAAAAAGGGGAAAAACACCATCTTTGTGATGACTTCTGTTCCAAAGAGAAGCACAGCACTGAGATATTAATAACAGCCAAGATACACTGACCCATCTGACTCAGATGGGAAGTGGAATGAAATAGTTTCCAGAAATCCAAGTATGGAAGAGTCAATAAGGGCAGAAGGAAAGGGTTAGAGATACTCAGTGAAAAAGTATACCACTTTCCCTTTTCACTGCATTATTAAATACTGCTAGATGCAGCTTAGCGCAGCAGAGAGCGCCATACTTACTATCTGCCAGCCATACGTTGCTGTGATCCAAATGCAACCTGAAAATGAAAGAGAAACATCACTAGAAAAAAAGAGAATTTGACAGTCATCATCTGCACATACAGAGCTGCTGCCAAGGCTGAGGGCAAGCATAGGCTTTCTAACACCCACATCTTACACAGGACGTCCACGGTTTAAAGAAAACAAAAAAAAAACAACCAAAAAACAGTAAGTTGTGTAACACTGGATCCACTTTTTCGTGTAGATTGCACCATTTCCAACCTTATCGCAAAGCAGCAGCGAACTGCTTCCCTGCAAGCACCGCACAACACCTCCAAGCTCTGAAGGACTCGAAGCGATGGCACACACCTGTGCCGGGAGCCCAGCAGCAGGCCTGGTCAGCAGGTGGGTGCCATTTTGGACAAGAGCTACGAACAACGACCCGCTGATGTACGTCCGTGCGGGCAAGAAGAAAACCGCAGCCCGGGGCGCCAGGCCTCCGCCGCGCTGCCTGCCCGCGCATGGCGGCGCCCCGCTGCTCCCGCAGAGGGCACGCGGAGCGGCGCGGAGCCGTCGGAGGGAAGCCCCGCACAGCGGGTCACGCCGCCCCGCGGTGCCCACCCCCGTGCCGTCACCCCCTCACCCCGTACCTGTAAGCGCGGCCGGGCCGACCCGCGTTCGCCGGCCCCGAACCCGTTGCGACGCTGGTCTCGGCCCGCCCCCGTCCCGTGCGCCTATCGGCTCCAGCGCCGCCCCCTCGGCTCGCCCCAGCGCTCCTCTGCACGGGCTTCGCGTTGCTTAAGCGGCGTAGGCAGTTCTGCACATCCTTGCGTGGCTGTAGAATAAAACGCGCAGCATTAAATACAGGTTGAAAACCGGTTTCACCCGGAAGCAGCTTGCAGCGGAGGTGGGAGCTCTCATCGCTGCTGGGTGCGGGCAGGGCTGGGAAGCAGCATGCTTAATCCTCTGCACCTGCCCTGCTCACCCACCCTGCTCAGAGCAGTCCTGGAAATTAAAGGCAGGTGCACTGCAGCTGGATCCATGGGCAAGCAGGGACCTAATCCCTGTGCTCCATACTCTAAACCTAATAGTGGTGTAGATCCAAAGATCAGTAAACAGAGGTCCTGTGATGGAAAATGCAACTCCATACAACTGGAGCCCAGGCTACTGGAGGGGAAGAATCATAGAAAATAACTTAGACAAATGCTGCTATATTTTACATTCCCATCTGGGTCACTGTGGCATAAATGTACCTGGTGTTTATAACCAGTCCTTTGGTTTTGTTTTTCCAGTGATAATTTTAATTGCGGTGGTGGAGGCAAGATGAATAATGGAAACAACTGCAGATTACCTTGAAATGAAGCAGCATGCAAGGCAAGAACTGGAAACTACTCAGCTCCCAGAGACTTGAAAACTGCAAGTAGAACAGGGAGAAGTGCGGCTGTGGGAGTAAACGTGATGCCAGAGATGTAGGGAAAAACTTCTTAGCTAGGTTTCTTACTTTGGAAGAGGGCAGAGAAAATTGTAACTTGGGTAGATGCACATCTGCTACGCTCACCAGAAGGGCACCTTAAAGAAGGAGTTTGAAGTATAACAAAATACATAGATATAAGTGAGATAAGCTTGATACCAGCTTGCATGTTTTGTGTGGTGCTTGATATTAGAATCATAGAATCCTTACAGTTGGACTAGATGACTCTAACTACCCTGCAATAAGCAGGGACACCACAGTTAGGTCAAGTTGTCCAGGGCCTTATCAAGCTTCACCTTGAAAGTTTCCAGGAACAGGGCATCAACAACATCACTAGACAATTTTAGGGCAGATACTAAATAATGGACAGCAGTTTGATAGGGAAATCATTAGCAATTCTGGAGCAGATTAGAATTCAAAAGATCAACATGGGTAAAGTGCAAGCACAGAGGGAAACAGTGCTCAGAGCAAAGCTGAATGGAATGTATTAGGCTGGGGGAGGTTACCAATGACATCCAGAGGTGTTCTTCTTGGAACTAATTCTTGTTTCATATTTCTCTTCAATGATTCTGGCAGGGGAAAAAAAAAAAAAAAAAAAACCAACACTAAGTTGATGAGACAAAAGAAATGACAAGAATTGCTGCTAAGGAAAGGATGCATTTATGAGATAACTGTTATTATGAGATTATTATTATTATGAGATTATCTCATTATATGAAAGCAACTAAGAGACAGATGTGACTGTAGTCAACAGTTACTCAAGAAACACTGATGCCAGTAACAATGGAATCACATAAAAAGTAAATGGCTACCTTAGGATGCATAACTTCCAGTTGTGTTCATGTTAGCAAGTTCTGCTGTCTCCTATGGGAAATCCTAACCAGTTGTGACTGCCCTTCCCTCAAAGATGGAGCTCATCTCATATGTTCACAGATGATTTCCTAGCAGAGCTGAGGAAAAGAACAGTCTATTTTAGGGGCTCACAAGAGCATGGCTTATTTAATGCAGCAAAATGAAAAGTGGGAGAGATGATTATGGTTGCTGTCTGCCATACACTGTGGAGAATGGTGTATGAATTCAAAGTGAACACTGAATATGAGGATAAAACTGGGCATGGATACTTTTCTGTTAGAAAGTGAAAGCAGGCAGCATCTAGCCAAGCATCTCAGGTTCATCAGAACCTTCTGGTTGTAGCAGTGAAGGTAAAAACCCAAACATTTTAGCCTGGAATAAATCCTTATGTCTTATGTCCTTGTGGCTGCAACCACAAGGGAGATCAGATACCATTGCTTGACAAAATGCCTGCACTTCCTGAGTTCCACTTACCAGCCCCACAATGGAAATTAAAAATAAAGCCCAGTTCTATGCCTCTTTACAAAATATTTTCACAATATCAGGATGTGAGTCTAAATAAAATTCTGTCCAGCCTATCCTGTCTGACTCATTCTGTGATGCCATGGTCAGTATAGTTGCTGAGCACCTGGAGAGCTGTAATGGCTCAAACAATGAACTACAACCCCTCTCACCACATCAGGAAGATGATGAAGAACAAAACTTTTTTTTTTTTTTTTTTTAATGTAAAGTACTATTTTGCTTTTATTTCTCTCCTTGAGCAGAAATAGGGCATTACTAACCACTTCCTTCACCTTCTCAAATGTTCACATCAGAGGAAAAGGGTCATTTAAATAGCTTTGGAAGACTTCAGCTTCCAGCAGAGCTACTCTGGAGCAAAGATCAGAATAATAGTGAGCATAGTGGAGCAGCAAGCACATTTGCAAGACACTGAATGCTGCAGGAGCTGCCCTCAGTTAGGTGCCTAACAGGAAAGCTGTGTATACACGTGGCTCATGCTTTGAGGCACCCTACAGGAGGAAGCCAATAAGCGTGCTTATCTTGATGTTCAGAGAACACCTGAGATACTTTAGATAAGGAAACCTACTGTGGAGAGGCACAAAGCTTAACAGCTCCACTGTTTTCTACAGTGGCCTGGATTACTTTTTCAGGAATACAAGTCACTTCTAAACCTAACCTCTAAATCCATTTCCAAAACAACACAGCCACCTCCCAGCAGAAGTAACAGAACCAGCTGCCTGCCTGTTAAATTCTGTCACCTGATAGAAACTTGCTTTCCATGACGCTGCTCCACAACCACAAACCTGCATCCACTTGTAAGAACTGTTGCAGCTACCGCTGAGGCTGGGCCTGTCTCCTTTTAATTATGTAAATTTGCATAATTCTGGAAATCTGTATTTGAAACATTATTCTGTTTCCCACAATTCTTAGCTCTAACTTTTACATTCTGGCACTGCCTTAACCATTGAAAACAGCAGTGAACATCTGCCAGACAGCTGTCTTTTAAATACTGGGTGATTTGTAGCAACGAGTAATGATGATCAAGTGACCAGAATACTCCTTTCAAAAGCAGTGAACACGTGTAAACGTATCTTACAAAATCACTGCTGACTTTGAGCAGTGTTAGGTCCCATATGATTTTGCTTTATTCGCGTGGGGCATCTGAGCAGTTAGCAGCCCCTGTACGGGCTGAACCACAGAAGTGCCTCTAATTTTCTACTAATATTTCTTCTAAATTTCCTGTTTGTTTAGTGATATCTAGACCAACAGTTTGAACACCTCTCTGGTTATATTCAATTTGCTGGTATTGAAAACAACACCACCACCACTCTTTAAAATTGTTATTATCACTGAAGCCCTCCATAATCTCTCAGTAAACAAAAATTCTCAGAAGTCATCCACAAATGCAAACCTTCACCTTTTAAGACCTGAAAGGAGCATTTATGCACATTTCTCTTTTAAATCCTGCAGCCTCCATTATCCTTTTTTTCTTGCTTCCATAATTTTTAGTCTACATTATTTGTTTCATACTGAAATTTCAGTTTCTATTAACAGATTCTCCCATCATCCTGCCTTGAAATCCATCCCACAGCTACTTCATGGACAACATCTCTGAAGGCTAATTACCATACATCTCCATCCAGACTCAGGCCTCGTTCTTGCATTTACAGTGCTTCTAGGCCCCTTTGCAGACTAGTATGGTTTTTATTATCTACTGCACCAGCTATTTCTGGCAGGATATAAGAATATTTAAGTTCTTCCCTGTAAGAGTGCCATGCAACCAAGCAGCAGTGAAAATATTGCCAATTTTAACAGGTGGAAGAAAGGGTATGAAAGGAGAAAAGGCATTTTAAACTAAATCCAACATTCAAGGGAAAGTCTCTATTAATCCTTAATGATCTTACCATGCTTCTCCCCTAGGCTCTGTTCCTCAAACACAGTCCTATGTTCACATGGGGCACTTGTAAAATGACTCAAGTCTGCAAGTTCACAGGTAACAACGTGGACTCAGCCTTTCGATTTTTGTTCTGTAAATTGTAGCACTATAAGCCAAAGTATTCCTACAGTAACTCTACCAGGAATTACATCAATGCATAGCACTCATGAACAACAGATAACAAATTCATCTCTTTACTTTAATGTCAAAAATACTTGCTTGTCACTCTCCTCACCAGTAATCTCTTCTACCACAGTTTTCACTTGCCATCTCTTCTGTTAAATTGCCATGAGGCAAAGCATTTTATTCTGCATTTTCCATGTGGTAAAGCTTTTTGTTTCTGCTTTAAATACCTCAGACTTTCAACACAACATATATTTACTTAGTAACAAGAATATCAATGACAAATGCGGTTTCATAAATGGTTGGAAACAGGCATAAAATTTCTTCTCTCTCACAGAAGCTAATAAGTTTAACAGAACATTGAAGTGGTTATACTACATAGAAGTGCAAGCAACAAAGTTAGGACAAAACACTTACCTTGTTCAAACATGTTTTCTATTACTCAGAATCTCTAAAAATAAATAAATAAAACAGTGTAAGTTAATATTAGTTAATATTAATTGTAGAGTAATAAATATGTAACCATCATAAATCAGCCACTGTGAGCAAGCCACATGGTGGTGGGATGCAGAAGCATCTGGAGAATTAGCTACATGACTTGGAAGAAGCAGAGCCAAGAAATAATTACCTGATGTTATCCAGAAATGCACTGAGGAAAATGGCCATCACATATATTAATTGCAATTAATATGTCCCAGAAAAATTACCTGAGAGAAAGGAATAAACATTTTCTTAGGAGTCACTGGCATGCCTTCTTCCTTGTAAAACAAGTTAAGTTTGCTAATCCTGTTGAACAGAAGAAATGTGAATAAAGAGGCTACAGAAAGTAATTATTTTCCAGGAGAACAATCTGCTACAGCACCAAGGAATGAGTCATGTAAGCAGCTCATTCAAGTCTGAAAATGTTTTAGAGGCTTGGCAGTATGGAAACATTTTGGGGAAGCAGATGAGTTACCTGCAATCACACAGAAATTGCTAGAGAGAAGCAGAAGGCTTCTCCCCAGAGATAGGTTTAGCCACTCTTGTCTTCAATCTTTTCTGACGCTGAGAAATTGATAACTTTGGTAGAAAAGCTACTCTTTGAAATTAAAAGATGAATCCATCAAACGTGAATGTTGAATAGGGAAACAGGAAGTCGGTGCTATTATCATCCAATATAGAATCATAGAATGGTTTGAGTTGGAAGAGTCCTTTATAAGTCATCTGATATAACTCCCCTAACATGAATAGGGACACCTACAGTTAGATCAGGATGCTCAGAGCCCTGTCCAGCCTGATACTGAGCGTCTCCAAGGGCAGGGCATCCACCACCTCTCTGGGCAACCTGTGCCAGTGCCTCACCACCCTTAACATAAAAATCTTCATCTTTATATCCAGTCTAAATCCTCCCCTCTTTTAGTTTGAAATCATTTCCTCTTGTCCTGCATGTTCCCTTCTTTATTTTAGCTCCACTTTTGATACTGAAAGGCCGCTCTCAAGTCTCCCTGGAGCCTTCCCTTCTCCAGCTGCACAGCCCCAGCTCTCTCAGCCTAACTTTGCAGGGGAGCTTTTTCCATCCTTCGGATCACTTTCGTGGCCCAATTCTGGATGTGCTCCAGCAGGTCCACATCTCTCCTCTACTGAGTACTCTTCATTTGGGCACAGTACACCAGGTGAGATCTCTTCTGCTTTGTCACAGGGTTCCACTTTCTGCTTTGGCTTCTTTAACTTCTTTTTCGGAAGTTAGGTTATCCTGGAGGTTGTTTTTCCAAGAAGAAGATGCAGCAAGTGATAGCCAAACTAACAAAAGGAACAATCCTGTTTGGGGTTTTAAAGTGGTTTGAATAACTTCTTTTTAGAAATGGGTCTATGTTTTTAATTTTTTTTTAGTTTATTTATTTTCCTTTTTTTTTTCCTTAGAGTTTTAACTCTTGAAGTTAATTCATTAAAAGAACCAGTCTCTGGCAGATGAGGAAGAAGTAAAGGCAAGCAAGTCACTTTTGTGCCTGTGAAGAATACATAAGCATTTTATTCCAAGAAACCCCAAGGAAGGAAAACCCGTGGGTTTTTTTGTTTGTTTTTTTTTGTTTGTTTAGTTTTAGAGATCTATTGTCTTATAGAAAAGCGTGTGATTCTTTTTTGTGGTCCTAACCCATACATTTGAAAGATTGAAACTGATAGTTCTGCCTGAGATTTGTCTTTTTTTTTTTTCACAAAATTAAAATACTGAAAAATATTGAAGTCCCTTGAAGCAGAAGCATAACAAGTACCTCTAACCCATTTGATTCTCCTTGTATTCTCCAGCTGCTATATACTCCATCAAGGTCATCTTTTCTTGGTTAAGCAGTATCTGATGGCATTTGTGCACATGTTCAAGTAGTTTCTCTTCAAAAAGGCTTCAAAATACAGTTTCTTCCTTTGGATCACTACATTCAATGATGCATTACAGTTTTGCAACAAGGAAAAGAAACAGGGACAGGTACCAAGTCCTCTTGCCACCCAATATAGTGCAGAAAAAAATCTGCCTATATAAATACAACATGGATGCTGACTGGTTGGTGCCTGCTTACCCTAATGAGCTTAAAGTCTTACTTGTAGTGGACATCTGTCAAGACAGAAGTGAGGCACGCAAGTCCTCTTAATCCATTAGCTCTAAATCCAGCAGAGCTTTCACACACTTTTTTTTTTTTTTTTTTTTTTTTTTTTTGTATCAAAGAAGAAAACCTGTGTGGAAACATACAGAACAGTGGGACAATACACGACTGCAAGGCCAGATCCTGGACAGTAAGCATATGAGATTTCAAGGCAAACTACATCAAGAACTGTCAACAAAACTGTGATGGAAAACTTGTGAGAAAAGGCCAGTCTACAGCTCGGGATGAGACAGTGAGTTTGATTCTTTGTTGTATTTTCTATAGTTATCTAGATTTTTAAATCAAAAATACAGCCAAAGACGAAGAAAAGATGGGCTGCACACCATCTCACAGTGAGATTGTCAATACTCTTGCAAGAAGTGGCCTTAAGGCTTTGAATAAGCCCAAAGGTGTTTTGCATATTGATCCAACAGATAAAGGAATTCCGCTGCTAGTTAAAGGTTCATCTTGCTACAGTTTTGATGAACTTCAACAATACGGGGTCCAGAGGAATGACTGCCTGATAGAAACCAAGGAGAAAACATCTGAGCGGGATAAGAGTGATCATTTGCAGTGTTCTTCCAACTCTCATCCAAAGGTCCCCATTTCCAGGGAAGACAAAGGAATTGAGAGGACAGCCACAGAGGCTGAAGTTATATCCAAACTGATTGAATCTCAAAAACACATCACTGAGGCTATACAGATCAGAAAGCAAAGCTCCTGTGAATCAGAAGCATCAGTGTTCATTTTGGATAATAAGAACGAAAGCAACACAAAGCAAATCCTAAAGAAAGGGAAGAAGCCAAAGAATCAGAAGTCAGCAAAACAAGGTCGACTTAGCAAAACTAAAGAAAAGTCCATTTTGTCCCCGTGTGAGACAGAGGAAAAGGTGGATTTCCCAGAACTGCTTGTTAAGGCTCATCAGAGTGCATACGCTTACTTAAATCCCAATCTTTCCAAGTATGAAGCAATACTTCATATGGCTGATCAGGCTGCCCAAACTCAGCTCTTCCTACAACAGATGGTAAGCTTCCTCGTGCTTCGATTTGATGAAATCAACCAGCTCTTGGAAGAAATTGCTAATGATGGGGAAAATCTTCTCAAAAACGTGGGGGGGAATCTGGCATGGCCATCAGAAAAAGGTGATTTGAAGGAGCACCCTGATCTTCTGCAACAACTACTGCAATACACAATCAATAAAATGCAGTTACTGAATGGAACGCTAGCCTCTCTCACCTCCGATGCCCTGCAGGAGACATGCAACTACCTGCAGACCGCTGCAACCAACTTGGAAGGAAAACTGAAGGCAAAGCAAATGTTTGATGAGCGCCTGCTTCAGACAGTAAGGTTGCTTGAAGCCTCAACCATTGGGAACCTTCAGTTCCACGGTGATGACAGGACTCTCTGTTCTGAGGACAGTGGCATTGGTGTGGACAATGAATCCCTCAAAGACTTCAGTCCTTTCAGCCATCTTGGAGCACAAGCAAGCTTTGATTCCTCTGCACATGGTGTTCTGTCCCAGAAGCACAGCAGAATGATGGAGCATATCCACAGTGGGACAAGGCCACCAGGCACAGCCACATCTCATAACTCCACACTTGAAATGCATTTTAAAGATGTGCTTCATTCATCTGTACAGAGTAGAGAAGGAACTACTTGTCAGGGAGGAATACCGGAAGGTATTTCCACCATGGCACAAGATGCAAGCTTGAGTAAAAGCCACTCCTGTAACTCCTTCCAGTCTGACTCTACTCAAGAACATGAACATTTCCAAGTTGGTGAATCAATAGATTTTCCTTCAGATGATGATGATGAAGGGAGCACCTTGGGGGAGGATGACGACAACACAAGTTTATCAGAAATGGGGAAGGATGCCCTGCCAAAGAGGCCCCAGTCTTCACCTGCAGTCACTGATAACACAAAAAGGCAGTCTATCAAAAGGACAGAAAATGCAGAAGCAGAGGAAATGATTCTGAAGATGAAAGATGCCATCAGTGAAAAAATCAAATTTGTCCCAGCTAAGTCTAGGCGTAAAGAGTGGATGGAGGATGAGAGTGGAACTGCCATCTTAACAGCAAGGCCCAGTACAGCGACAGGCAGACAGAAAACCTATGGTAAACACCGACGATCCCGGTCAGAGGAGTCCCTCAGAAGCCAGGCAGAGGACCCAACCCTCCTGGAGCTTCAGAGAACTCAAAAGGAGCTCAGCAAAAGGCTAGAAATGTTTTATGGAAAGAAGGAGACAGATAACACCAAAGAGCCTAGGAAACTGAGAACAACACGTTACTTGCAGGATGAGCAAGTTACTTCTAGGTCTTCTAGCAAACTGAAGGCATGCCTCTCAAAAAATTTCAGCATCCTGCCTAACCAGGATAAAGTCCCTTCGTACATAGTTGATCAAAATCCTGCCCATCAGCTGGATGAAAAAAGAGACAAGAAGCCTTTGAAAGCTACTATGCCCACCCAGGAGACATCATCAGGGAATGAAGAAAACAAGCCTTCTGGAACTCAAACGCTCAGTGGCAGCAGTTGTGCCCCCCGCCAGTCTGTCAAAAAGCTCATTGAAACATTCAGTCCCACTGATGAGTTTGGAAAAGCCGCACCTTTGAAATCTTTAGGACCAGTAAAATGTGTCAGAAAGTTTGGACTTCCAGTCATCCCACCCACTGTTCCCTTTCAGAGAGGCCTAGTGCCTTTGAATGTTAAGCATCGCATTTCGCCAGTAGAAGGCACAAACCTTTCAAACAACAGTGGAGTTTGTTCTAACTTTCCAAATGCCTTTCCTCCTATACCAGCAGCAGCAGAATTAAGCAAGGACACAAAGGAAGAGACAGATGAAGATATTGAGAACTTGCCACCGCCACCCCCTGAAATGCTCATAGACAGTACTTTTGACTCCTGTGAGATGGAAGAAACTGCAAGAATAGAAGGAAGCTCATCAGAAGATGCCAAAAAGCCTGCCAAAACAGAATTTCAAGCTACTAAGAGAACACAAGTCTCCCCAAAAATGAGGGCCTCTCTTCAGTCCATTGACTTATTACCAAGCAAAAATATCAGTGGCCCCAATGTGGCTGCTAACAAAGTTCTAAGGAACAGTGAACCAAGGGATGATAAACTGCAGATATATTCTCTGGAGTTGAACCCTACCAATGTGCACATCCCTAGTCAGGAAGAGATATTAGCGACTCAGAGAAAAGAGGCTGCAGATTTGTACAAGCAAACGCATAAAATTATTCCTCTTCAAAATCCCAGCGGGGTTTCAAAACCACACAGCAACAGCTCAGAGAGCATGGAGGCCAATTCACCCACAACTTCAGTGCCGCACCAGAAGCACAGCTCTCCTGACTCTCTCAGGAGAAACGAAAAAGGCTCAGCATTCTCCAGGAGGGTGTCCCCAGCAAGAACCCCTCCTTCTTCTCCACCAACTGAGAAACGGCTTTTCAGCCCTCCAACACATCATAGACACTCTCTGCAAGCTTTTAGCAGCCCCCAGCCCACCATGCAGAGGAAACCCAGCCCCCCTGCCAGCCCCAGAGCACCCAGCCCTCCCTCACAGAAGAAGCTGCCCTCTCCACCAGCCCAGCGCAAACTGCTCAGCCCTCCTGCAGAGCATAAGCAAAGCTCATCAAGCCCACACCGGCCACCAGGCTCCCCAGCATACCGCCGTGACACAGCCCCTGCTCCATTCCCCATCACCCCATCCCCACCAACCTCCCCATCTCGCTCCTACAGAGGATCAAGAGCAGGTCTGGATGCCGGGGATGAGCCCCAGCCTTCCTCCACCAAAAAGGGCAGCAACGTGCATTCAATATTTTGCCCAGCCACCTCTTCCTTATTTGAAGCAAGACCTCCACCAGCACCCAGCAAACCCTCAGAGGAGGTCACGGGTCAGCCTGAAGCTTCAAAACCTTCCCAAAAGAGCAGCCTGCTTTTCCAGCAGCTGGGAGCTCGAACCAGAAAGCTGTCCCTGAGCGCTGCCAATCCTCAGCCATTTGTGAAGAGAAGTTTCTCCGACCGTCGACCAGGGGTCCGGTTCTTCCTTCCAGCTCCTGTGTCAGCTGCCAGTGAACCCGCTCTTAACCAAGCAAGGTAAGAATCTTTCAGTTTTACATCAGGACAGTAGAAATACTGTATTGTGTTGGCTCTATAAACTCCTGATGGGAATTTATTGTCTTTAAGAGATTCCTCAGAAAAGTTCTCTGTTCCTATATGTGACAGATGGCTGGGGAAAGACAACATCATCTTGCCCCAGATTTCTATAGACACCTGTCAGAGTAAAGGGAGCAGCTAACATTGCACAGCTTGCTTAAGCATTACACTGCAACCAGAGAAAGTTCAGTGTTGGGTTCATGGTATTGAATTTCCCTTATTTGCTTGGGGACTAAGAACATCCACATTCAATTCTTAAAAGCTATGGAATAGCCCTCAGGTGATAAATGTCTTTAAATAACTGTGAGAAAATAGGCTGGGGTGTCTTAACTAGCATCAGCTTCTAAGCCAGTAAACTGCTCAACAGAAATCTATGTTAAAATATTTCAAATCAACTGGCAAGAATAATGTGCAGATGTAAACATCTGTATGACTATAATTATAGCTGAAACTTAGAGCTTGTCGTGTAGGCTTTCAGATCGAGGCACTAATGCCAAGTCTGGTGGTTCCAAAGATCAAATTCAGTTTTCAAAGTGGAGAAATTTCACATGGCTTTCAGGGATTCACTATTATGAAAGCATTAGATACAAGAAATTCCATCTTTGCAACCACTGGCGGACATTTTTTGAAATACCTGGGCTTGACTTTAAATTTTCTCTATCAGTTAAAAAGAAAAGCAAATAAGCTATAAAATACATGTGAGTATTTGGGAATAGTTAAAGATCAGGGTAGCTGTCTGGAAGTACAAAATGTTGTTATTCTAGTTTCTTAGCATCTTAGGATGTTTTAGCCCATTAAGCTTTAAGCTACACAAGAGGATTAAGACCCTTCCCAGACAGGCTTTCCTCACATGAGGAGTATTTTTACTCTTGCTGCAGAAGAGCTAAAATCACACAGATTGTCCCCATGAGTAGAGCTTGGAAGATCAAGCCCAACTGGAAATAAAATTGCACTTACGAATGCACAAACATACCCTGCACTGAGTGCAGAGACACTTAACTATACTGAAATCAAGTGTACAGGCATTCTCTTCCCGAAGACAGGACAAGAACCACACTCATAGTAGAGGAATTAGCTAAACAAAAGGAGTGAAAGCTGCTAGGAGACAGTTTTGCATTCTGGATTCTAATTTTGTGTTATATTCTGACATTTGAAGATCATCTGAAAGTTGTCTACATTGCTGTTGGAATTTCTGCTGTTATGTGTGGTGTGAAGCCAGCTCTGTCTACTCCAGTGCCCACTAGAATTAATAAATGTTTTTCCAAGGCAGCTTTGTATCAAATATTTTAAGACAAAAGTCCTGGGAGTTTTATGGCTCAATTTTAAAAACAGTCTACTATAAATTGTTAAATAATTCATGCCTCAATGGTGTGTGTTATCTCTCTATTGTAGTCTGTCACAATGCAGACAGTAGTATGAAGAAAAACCTCTGTAAATAAAATCATCCCCCCATCATGAAAAATATGGTATCTAATGTTATTGATATACATCATTTCTAGTCATTTTAGAATAAATATATCCTGAGCCAAATTCAGCTTATCACTTATATAAACAGAGATAAAACGTTGTCCTATTGAGTCAGCTCAAATTTATATCACTGTAAACAGAAGGGAAACTGAGCCCATTCATTACCATGTACTCTGACTCAAGATTCAATATGCTATTGTTTGCTTTCTTACAGTTAAAATAAGCTGCCTAGAATTGACTTTTACAGACCTTGCTTTGGCGTAATACAGATATCACAGCAAACGTGCTGATGGGCAGAGAAGGGCTATTTTAGGAAGCAGCACATAGCAGAAGCTCTGAGAGCCCCTCACATCACTGCTGCCTGTCTCTTCACTGAGCTCTGAGCAGCTGCCACAGCTGTGAGCACCTCACACCATGTGCAGATGCTGATCCTTGCTGTTACAGCAGATGCCACTCCAGAATAACCACCACACTGATCCATATTTCTCCTTCCAGTTTTTAAGCCATGCAAGGCTTCCTCTGCTTTGCAATTCACTCTGCTAACAAAGGACAATTCAAAAAACATCTCCCTCAAACATGTTATATTCCTAAAACTCTTCATTCTGACAGCGTTTGCATCTGGTCTCAAATCGCATGCTATTCCCACCTAACTCTCAGTGTCCTTTCTTTCCTTCCTTCCCTTGCTCTCCCTCTCCTCTTCAAGTTCAACAATGCTTCTGTGCATGCGAGTTTTTGTAAGTTCTATGAGCATTTTCATTCCTTATTTACAGGAGGGAGGGGAGACAGGCAAACCTGCAGGGGCATCACACTTGCATAGGTAAAGAAGTTTGAAAATTGGCAATGTAGCCAGTTTCTCCCATGCTTGTGCAGGCTCCATTTTTCCATTTCCAGATATATCACTCCATTTTCCATGCCCAAGTAAAACATCCAATTTCTGGGAAAATACTAAATATAATCTGCCAGGAGCTTGTATGAACAACACACTTCAGTGAGTCATCAGGCAGCCCTTTCTCACCTACCCCATTTTAACAGCAACAACAGAAGCAGCAGCAGCTTCCATTCAGCTGCATTGCCAGGCATTAGATATCACTGCTACACACAGATTTGCATCCGCCACATGCTCACTGCTCCTCTAGAAGGCAAGAAGTGCTTCTTTTCCACGTATGTCTGCTGCCCATCCTGTGCTATAAGAAATACCAGGACTTAATACATCATTAGCCTTAAAAAATTATAGCTTTTGTACTTAGTATTAGGGTCTCTGGACTATAATTCAGTTTCAGATTTCAGTTTCTATGTTAAGCAACTGCTAGTTGAACAAATCAAGTAGAACATGCAGTTCCTGTTTGAACTGACTGTGGATGGATTGAAGTGAGCTAACTTTGCTGGTTCCCATGCTTGGTTATTTGACAATGATCAACAGTTATTGGTATATTATCAAGGCATAACATTTACGATTGTTCTGCTTATAGAAATCCTGTTAACCTGTATTACACAAAACTCAAACGCAGTTAAAATAATATTTCATTGAGACTGCTAATCTTCCAAGTGGTAGACCAGAAATGGAAGAAATGCTATTGCCATTAAGATATTGTTCAAGAAAGTCTTGGCAAGGGACTTCATTCATTGAATCAGGCCCAAAGCAAGTATCCGAGTGCAACTTCTGCATTTGGGGGTCATCTGAAGCTGGATTAGTTTCGTGACTGGAAATCTATCACAAAGCTCCTTCATCTAGCCTTTCAAATCCCTGTAGTTCTAGCAGATAGAATAGGAAGGTAAAGCTTGCCTACAGTCAAAAGTTAATTCAGTTTATCAGTTCATGTGCTTAAAATACAATAATGATTTTGGATAACTCTGGGGTATTTCCTTATGTTTAGCTTAAACTCTTAATTAGCTAAAGCAAGATGGAACAAATCTCAGCATGAAGGCCTGCAGACTGAGATATCCATGACTAGCTCTTTTGCAATAGTCACTCTTGATTCACAAAGTCTCTGTGCCTCTAGAGATTGCTTCTTTGATGTCAAGAACATCACTTGTACTCTGTCTCAGTTTTCCTGTTTGTAAAGGGGCAGATTTATGCCACCAGATCACATAGCATGGCAACAGGATGGCATCCTCAGAAGTCGCTGTAACCATGCAGGTGTATAACAGAGGTAAGACCTTTTGTCCAGCAGAGTCTGAGTTTGGAAGAAGACTTCTCACTCAAATTAGTCTCCATCTGCAAGCGAATCTAGATTCATACTGATTCCCTGTTAATCATTTTAAACATTTACTTCCCAAGGAAGTTTTGGAAGGGGAGAGAGAGCACAGTGTGTTTGGCATCACAGAAGAGGGAATGTCTGTAGAGCATATGCAGAAAGCATGTACACAAAAGGAGATAGGCAGTTACGTAGTACTGTGCAGCATTTGTGCCTCGTGAGTTAACATGGCCTAATCAGTGTTGTTTTGAAGAATAACAATTCATTAGCCTCTTAACTTGAGCATCTTTTCTTCTGCAGCATGGACGAGAGCCCTAGAAAAGCAGGCGACTCTTGGAGCAACCCTTGTGCCCCTGAAATCAAAGAGTCCAACAGATCTGCTTCCCACCCGGAGCTCTACATCGTGGGCCAGGGGCTGCAGAGGGACTGACCGCAGAGGCATGAGGAGGGAACAGCCTTATCCAAGCCTCCAAAACGCTTCTCCGTTATTTTTAATCACAAGGAAACAATATGATGACACTGCATCTGAAAACCCAAACCTCTCGACCTCCAGAGGAAATACCAGAGTGATAACCAGCCGCTTCTCCTGATTGCAACTCAAAGGTTTGCTTTCAGCAACAGAAATGCTTGCCAGTTCTGCAAGTCTGAGGCAAACCAATTCAGTATTCTCATTCCCCTGGGTTTGCTCAGTGCAGAGCAGAGGAGCTGAGCGGAGGCCTCATGGCAGCTGCAGCTCCTGACAGGGAGCGGAGGGCAGCGCAGAGCTCTGCTCTGTGTGACAGCAAAAGGGACGGAACAGTCGAGAACCAACTGAATTCTACTGCAAAATACAAATGGCTTCAGCAAAGTCACAACTTCACACTAGGTTATTTATGAACACTTACATAGAGAGAAAAAGGCCAAATACAAGTTAAAGCAAAAAATAACCCTTTTTATTTCCAAGGAATATTAGGAATGTTATTTCCTCAAAAAGACTTTGATCTTCTAAAGCATCTTTGATTACCTTGTAATCTCATCATCTCTAGTTCTCAGGATACAAGGCTTAATCCTGATTAGAGTAGTTTTGTAACAGCCTAATCAAACATCCTGAGGCACTTAAGGACATGTTAAAAAAAAAAGAAAAAAGAAAAGCGAGAATCCTGTTCCCTCAGAAAGAGGTTGATATTCCAGTTGACACAGTTTGAATGGATTTGCTGTGACTTCTAGGCAGGTTCTTGCTAATGAAAACACAAGGTACTGACATCTGGTTAATCACAGGCTGGTACAGCACCCACTAAAATACTTCCATAATTTACTGGATTTTACTCAAAGAACTAGTTTGTCATCAGAATTAAGATGTAACTTTTTAATTTACCTAATTTGACTTGATTTTATATGCTACTTCAGGGACAGAAAAAGATCCAGAAAAAGACCCATTTCTAGTCCTGCTTTGGCGGGAATAGCTTTAGTTTTTCCTACAGCTTTCATGATGAACGCTTCATCTACATACAGAATTTTTAACCCTTTCCCTTTTTAACCACCTTCATGATGGGGGAATTAAGGCTTGCCTTAAGCTGTACAAGGGACTCGTTTGTCTACTGAACACCTCTGAGTTCTACTACAGTGCCTTCATCACAACCATCCATCTTCAATAAACTCAGTGCCATTTTATACCACATAAAAGGAAACCTTAACTGTAGTATTTAAGATGAAGTATTACAAAGAAATAACTCATAGCATATCAATGCTTTGGATCATCAGGGGTTTGTGAGCTTGAGGTGACAAAAGTAGCTGTACCCAAGGTGTACATGTAGGAGATGTCAACAGACCCACATTGTGATCACACAGAGAGATACATCATTCCCTATTAAATAGTGAAATCAACAAGGAGATACTGCAAGGCTCCTCAGCAAAGTAAATTCTGCAGGTCAGTTTTCCCCCTGAACAGAAGTTTTGTCTACTCCCACTGCGTTAAAATTACACATTTTGTATGCATTTTGGATTTGTCTATTCTGGTGTCATTAGCTGTCAGAACAGAAATAAACCAGAAACACGACAACAGAAATCTGGCACTTTGCATGCCTAAATGTAGCTTTGAAGATGAAAATGCAAGAGTGGGGGCACAACTTGTGCTCAGTTGCTGCAATCATTTCAGCCCTTCATAGCTTAATGCTGAAATGTCTCAGCATCCACAATGGATGATAATTGAAAGTGTATATTTATGCCCCCTGAGCAGCAAATTCTTCTGTAGAATAAGAGCTACAGCAGCACATAGAGAAACGCTACAGCAATCAAGCTGAAACCTGCTCACACCTGTGCTGGCTGGACATGAATTCAGCCAAGCCACTTTCCCCTGATTAAAATAAGGCTCTCCTGAAGACGTGTCACATAAACCATCATCCCAGTACAGCATCTGTTCCAGTTTTGGCTAAGATCACGTCATCAGTATGCTCATCACAACCATAGTCCCACCTGAACACTGCAGCTGTTGGGGGATTCTAGCATTGCCCTAAGGACGTTTGTTGCAGCAAACTGAGCATTATATTCAAGAAACAGAGCTTCTCCAGTGGTGATCTACAAGTCTGTATCATGAACTCATGACTATGTATAACTAGAAGATTCTCTTCAGTGCAGGACCCTTGCAATGAGGTGTTAAACTTCAGCTTGTATTGCAAGTATGAAGTTGAGAGTAACTAGTACATAGAAAACAACAGCATGACTGATCACTTTTTAAAGAAGTGTTATTGTTTGTTTGTTTGTTGTTGCATTATAGATTTTTTTATATCATTTCCATTTTTCCTAAATTCAATGTTTCTGAAATACAGTTGTTATTAAGACCATGCTCAATTTCAAGATGTATTTTTTACTGATGTAAATAAATCAGTTTTATACACAGGTTATGAGTTTGTGCCTTACATTCTGTCTGAAGTCAGCACAGTCCTCAATGTTATGCCATTGATTCCTTACTTGGTGCGCTAATGAGTGCCCTCTGCCATAAAAAGTCCTTTTGCTTCATGCCTTCCCACCCAAATACAAGTTTGTCTTGTTTTGTGTTTCACTGGTATGTCAGATAAAACAGATTATATTTTCATTCTGCAAATATGTATTTTGGGCTACAAAATCCAGCCTGGACACCAACAGACCAGAACAGAGGTCAGCTGTGCTTCCACCTTTACCTCTTCTAATTTAGTTTGAACTACCTGGCAATTCAGAGCTCTCCATTCAGAGCTTCTACATAAAACCACAGCAAATCCAAGGTAAGGGTTAAAGCCATAGCACACCTGTTGCTCTGCAGTCTCACGCAGAAGGGCCGAGCACATAGTAAAGCAGTATCAGTTTCCCAGCCAGGACTTCATAGCTGCAAAACTAGCAGCTAACAGCTCTATGCTATGCTTCATCTGCAGACCTTTGACAAGCTGACAGCTGCCTTTGCTTCCAGGCAAACTACTCAAAGCTGAAGCCTTTAATGGACTCATCATTTCATACTCTCAGCATCTGCGGATGACCCAAAAGTACTATACACCTCCAGTTACCTTATTTGACTTCAAGACTTATCCCAGATATTAGCAACACATTTTATAATTATTTGTGAAGTCTTATTATTAAGATGAATATTCTGAGAATTTATACCTTTTAGCAGAAATCACAGTACAGAGATAAAATAACCTGTTCTTACTGCCACAGTTCATCACTGCAGAACTGGCAACACCTACTGAAGAGATACTCCTCTAGATTAACCAGTCATGAAACCTCCCACATCAGATAAACTCAGAGTCATCATGACTGCACCACGCACATTGCAGGTATGAACTTCAAACTGAGATTTTGGTCTTGCTGTACAAGAAGATACTTGGTTTATCTTCACAACAATACATTGGGTTATCTAAAAACCCAGTGCAAAGGTAGCAAGTCCTTTCCATTGCTCACTTTGAATGAATAACAAAAATATTTGTCAAAAAAAGAATGTCCAGATATGGTCAGTAAGTGCTCAGAGGAAGATCAATCAAGACCCAGGATCACGTTACCTTTCTGATCCCTGTCCATTCATCTCATGTATGCCTGCCCTGCAGCTATCCTGTACCACCACTGCTTGCACCAGATCATCTGCAGCCTTCACAGGTTCAACTGCTGTCCCCTTCACTGATTTTCCAAATTTCAAAAAAACTCATCATATTCTTCCCTTTTTCTTTACCAGTACAAAATTCTGAGCGCATTAAGTAACCCTATGAGGATTTCTGGAGACGATCTAGAGTACACCCTTTAACAACGTTATTTTAAAGGAGAAAGAGGCAATAAGCCTATCTTGCTGCATACAAATCCCTCCCGCTTCAATAAAGTTTTCCTTAAGGCATAGATGAGCTGATTATACAGCAATTAAAAAGAAACCAAAAGCTTTTGATGCTTCAGATTGAGCCATTGGGTCCTTACTATATGAAAGAATCAAAGCTGAAGCTTAAGGATGCTAACAGAGACCGTCCTTCCCTACAGCATCACTGTAAAGCTATGACTTCCCAGACTTTCCACCACAAAGATAAGCCCCTAGGCCAAGATCACTCTAGAGATAAAACCTTAACCAAGAAATTCACTAGCTGCTCAGTTTTTAAAAGCAAGTTTGAGGCAATTTAGTAGCGCAATTTCCATCCTGCAACCTTACTTCCTTCTGAGCCTTCTTAAACTGGGCTTAAACTTAATACCTCTTACTTCCTAACTGGAAATTAAGCCTGCCAGAGCAATATAATCACTTGTTTTTAAAAACTTTTCTCTCCACACTGTGAAGCTTTGTCTTTTTGAATGCAAATAGAGTTAATGCATGGGCAATCAGGGCGCAAGGCAACACGTTTCTGGATTATTCCGGATACTGACATTTTTAAATCAATAGCCCAATATCCACATAGGTCCCTTTATTTTGTACTTCAGAGAGAACATATGCATGTACACGTGTGCATTTATCATCATAACAGCTACAGCATGGAAGTGTGTTCTCCATATTGCAGTTTTCTCCTGTGGATAACCCAGGGAGCACCAAGAGTGCCCTCCTGTCCCACAGATCTGCAGCCAAGCAGCCAGTAAGACACAGCAGTCTTGGTGGGCAGTTTCCTATTCCTGAGCCTTAGACAAATTTCATATCACAGCAATCCATATAGTCAACAGCAACTAGTAGGGAAGAGTCCTAGGGTGCAAAATAATGTAATCTAGAAAATACTATAGAAAATTTTAAAAATAATAGCATATTCTTCAAACTAAGAAACCTCCACTCTTCTACTTCTCCTAGAAACAGCAAAGAAACCACATGCTGCAAACTCTAAGCTCTGCTAGCCCTGACAAGGCAGAGATTTTCTATTTCTACAGCATTCTCTTATTCCCTTGACAGCCAAATAACTAGATTAGCTTTTACACAGAGGGACACAAAAAAAAAAAAAAGAAAATACACTACCCTCTGCAAACACCACAGCACTAGGAATGCAGGAGGCATTCAGATGCTCAGCGCATTCCCAGTTTCCCCCAGCAGACCAATGGCTCTGCATCTCTACTCTCTACTCCCAACATACAGTAAAGGTTGCTGTGACCTCTTCAGATGCTGTTTACAGACCAGCAAAAATAGAAAGGCATTTCTCTAAATAAACAGCAAGCTAATAACTTTAAGAGTAATTTAATAGGTTTGATTTAGATTGCTTTCAGCCAAAATGAGACCAGGACCTGTGCGAGCCTCTCTAACCTTTCTGATAATTTCCAGGAGACTGATACTTTCAGAACTACAAAGCAACAGTACTGAGACTGAGCCTCTCCATTCACCCGTTTGTGCACAACAAATCAGTTCTGTGAAAAGATGAGCAGCACTGAAAGCTAGTGAGGTACCCAATGGATCCAATCATCTTGACTCAAATTTCCCTTTCCTCCAAAATTTGCATAGAACAGATCCAAGATGGAAGCTACAACTGAATTTAGTTTGCAAATCAAGCACATTATCAGTCTTCAAAAGCGTCAGAAAGCGGACCCTGCATCATCCACACTCATTCATATGCATGTTTGAAGACTATAAATGCTTCTGGCATGAAAGAGAAATGACTTTAAAAATAAAATGCCATCCTACAAACTGTATGGTTACCACCTAGCCACTGAGTTTCACTACCTTTACTATTATGTATTATGAAGTTTGGAGAGAATACTGGAATATTGGGCAGGTAATTTCCATAATTGCATCCCCAGGGAAAACCTTGAAAGGATACGTTCACTATGCTGGTAATGGCAAGCCTACCTGCTCACAGGCTGAAACAGGGATTCTTCCCTGTGATTTTGTCTACCTCCCCTGAGCTTTATGCAAAGGGCAGGATTAGATCGATAGTCGAACAAACACAGACACATGAAAGAGATTTTGTCCTTCAGAAAGCCTAATTAACACATCACATGTGTTTTCCTCTGTAATAACAGAAATTGGCAACCATGCAGAATATGCTGTCAAAATGTTATGGTTTGCACTCGGCTGTGAAGGGTTTTTCCCTCAGACAGAGCAATAATGGCAACTACAAATAAAAATGTAAATTTAAAAGATTCAAGTGATTATGAAACAGTTTTGTTTTTTTTTTTTTTTTTAAAGGCAGTGCCATAACTGATCACACCATCTACCAAGAGCTTGGGCTGAACCCAGGAGTGCATGCTCCAGCTGCACAGCAGTTTGTCACAAAGTAAAGAGCTGGCCCATGGCAATAAGTTATCACAGAGCTCTCTGCTGAGCAGTTGTTCAGGCGTGGGTGTAAACACAAGCCATGGCAGTCAGGTGAAGTCCCCAATGAGTGGAAGAAGAGAAACATCACACTTTTTATTTATTTATTTATTTTAAGAAACAGTAGAAACGAGGACCCAGGGAACAACAAATTGGTGAGCCTCACGTCAGTGCCTGGAAAGATCATGGAAGAGATCCTCCCAGAAATCATGCTAAGGCATATGGAAGGCAAGGGCAAATTATGATGGAGTGGCTTCTGCAAGGCCTTTGACGTGATCCTTCACGCTATCCTTAGCTCCAGTTGGAGAGCTGTGGATTTGAGTGATGCTCTTCAGTAAGTAACTGGCTGGATAGTGCACACTTGCAGCCCAGAAGGCCAGCTGCATCCCGAGATGCATCAAAAGAGGGATGGCCAGCAAGGAAAGGGAGATTTTTGTCCCCCTCTGCTCTGCCCTCAAAAGGGCCCATCTGGAGTACTGTGTCCAGATCTGGGGCCCCCAGCACAAGAATGATACTGAGCTGTTAGAGCAGGTCCAGAGGAGGACCGCAAAGATGTTCAGAGGACTGGAGCACCTCTCCTATGAAGAAACACTGAGGGAGCTGGGCTTGTTCAGTCTGGAGAACAGAAAGCTCCAGGGAAACCTAATTATAGCCTTTCAATACTTAAAGGTGTCTTTCAGTATCTAAAGGGAGCCTGTAAAAAGGAGGGGAATCAATTCTTTGAAAGGATAGATAACAGCAGGAAAATGCTTTTAAGCTCAAGGAGGGAAGATTTAAGTTGGGTGGCATAGGGAAGTTCTTTACTATGAGAGTGGTGAGGTGCTGGAACAGGCTGCCCAAACGTGCTGTGGATGCACTGTCCATCCCTGGAGGTTCAAGGCCAGGTTGGATGGGGCCCCGGGCAGCCCGGTATAGTATTAAACATGGAGGTTGGTGACCCTGTCTGTGGCAGGGATTTGGAGATTTGTGATCTTGAGGTCCCTTCCAACATGGGCCATTCTGTGATTATAAGAAAAATGAAGATAAATATTTTGCAGGGCATATAGGGATAAAGACAAGGGGTAATTGTTTTAAATGAAAGAAAGCAGGTTTAGATGAGATACAAGGAAGAAATTCTTCACTCAGAGGTTGGTGAGGCCCTGGCACTGCTGCCCAGAGCTGTGGGTGCCCCATCCCTGGAGGTGCCCAAGGCCAGGTTGGATGGGCCCTGAACTGGTAGGGGGCAGCCCTGCCTACAGCAGATGCTGGGGCTGAGTAATCTTTAAGGTCCCATCCAAAACATTCTATGATAAATGTATATTCTATGATAAAAGTATTTGAGAAACCTTTCTCACCTATCATTGGTCTCACAGTCAACTCATCCTTCCACAACCAAATCACAAACAACACTATCTGGCTGCTGTTCCAGATAAACTTACATGTACATACCATTTAAAAAGCAGTTTACCTTTTCCCTGTAAAAGACATTTCCTTTTTATATGTATAAAACAAGATAAAAGACACCTAAGAGCCAGAAATAATTCAAATTGCAGATGTGCAAAGCTCTGGGATTTGGGCCATGTTGACTTTGTTCATATTTATTGTGAGCACAGACTACGTCTACTTATGAAAGTATATACAATACAGGACTTTTCAGGTACACTGTGTCCCAACCACATTAAAAAGTGATGCCATGCCAATGCTAAATATTAAACAGCAGTAACAGAAGGAACAAAGAAATCTTGGCAAGGAGTCCAAAGAACTCAGCAAAGAAATGGGGAGTGCCAGCAAGGAAATATTAAAGCAGGTCAAATGTATTTCTGATTGGAATTGCATTACAGAAGATCTGTTAGTCTGAAACAAAAATTTTCCTACAGGTGTGAAATGACCACTCTGGCCAGAACCAGAGTGCAGGCACACCTGTTGCCATTACGTTCACTGGAACACTTAATTGCAGGATCAATAGTTGATGAAAGAGCAGCACCTGCCAAATCACACTGTGAGGTCCCATTGCTGCTGGAGGTCCAGCCTGCAGGAGTACCTACTGAAGCGAGTGAGATGATTTAGTATTGCACTGAAGAACGCTGAAATTAAAAAGCTGCCAAAATAAACAGCCAAAGTAATAGAGATCCAAATATTTGCACAATTATACCTATATGAAAGTCGTCTTATTAGTAGAGCCAATTTTCCTTCTTGAACAGTAGTACATTTCAGCACAAGGACTTGTACTGATAGAAGTGCATCAGTACTAAGCAGCTTTATAGCCTATATTACTTACACTGACAACATACACAGAGCAGGACAGATGTGCAGAGGAACGCATAGACACAAGCAGAGAGGGTGCATCTTCCTGCAGGTGAACCAGCACCACTCAAATCACATGGGATATGAAATTTCAGGCTGTGCCCAAGAGCCTGGGCATATCTCAGTACTGAGCACATATGTCCTGCAGCACAGCAGGCAATGACAGCCTTCACTGCAGCCTCCAGAACAGTTTTTGCTTTCTGCTGTAAACACAGCAGAAGTGAAATGTGCTAAACGGCTGTGAAAAGAAGTACAGCCTTCACTTATCTGTGACACAGCTATAAACACAGAGAGATTTTAAAAACTCAAAAATCACTGCTGATTTCATTTGGATACCCTCTTGGGGGACTTTAAGGATACATGGAGGCAGTCTGTTGGCCCAGCACAGACACTGTTCTTGTCAGGCACTGATACCAAGGCAGAGTGGAGGCTTAAAGGTTCAGGCCAGCTCTAATTTTAGCTGGAGTGGTTTTCTCACCTCTGCTTGCATCAAAGGCTTTATCCCAGGATCAGGATTCAGTGCCAGCTGGCAGGGATTTGTTAGCAATGCCAGCACTTTTATTCCCACCATCACTACTTAACAAGGATGAAAATAGCCACCCCAGTGCAGCCCCTCTCCCTCCCCTTGACAGAAGGGCTCAGCAACTGGCTCTCAAGCCCACCCTTAACCTTGGCAAGAGCAAATTCTGCTGCAATTACTGTAGCTATGCTCTACAACACAACACCTCAGCACGAGCACTCCCTTCTGGTGGATTCTTTCGTCTCCGCCCCAGCTCTCTTAGCAATGTGACAAAGGCAGCATCAGCATTATTTACTACATTAACCTTCAGTCTCAGCATGACAACTCAGGAACTTCCTTCCTGGTATTCCTACTACCCTGTTTGCCATTCATTTTTCTATACCAACCCCACCCCCCAAGCATTCTTGGCACCAGCAAGATTGTATATTTGCATTCACACAGGGTTTTCTGGTTGCACGGCTGTAGAGAACCTGGAGAGTTGGGGTATAATACATCACTGTAACACAAGTGCCATAAGCCCTGGACAAACCATATCACCACACACACAGGCTTTGACTCTTGGTGAGAAGAAAGTGCCCATGTGAGTTTTGCAGAGTGGCCTCAGAGCACATAGCATTGGTCTCTCCATCCACACAACTTCATCCTCCAAAGCTCCTGTTCCCCTTACACTGGGAGATGGCACAAGGTCATTACCCAGTGTCTAGGGAAACATGGGCTTTCTGCATGTGGTACTCCTACCATATTACCCTTTCCTTATTACCCCCTATTACTTTACCTCCTTATTACCCTACCATATTACCCCCACCTTCCATTGATGACAGTGCTCTTACCTTCAGCAGGAGTGTGTGTCAGCAGGGATCTCTCCTGGGGCTCTGACAGGCTGTAGGGTAGAGGAAGCCAACAAACTAGATTGCCACATGTATTTTTTGCTATGCTATCTTCCATGGTCTAGCAAGCTGTACTGCGCAACAATCAGATGAGTTAAACTGGCCCTTGTAAGCACAGCTTGCAGTCTCCTTTCTGATAAGATTTCTAGAATAATATTACAATAAAGATAAGTTAGAAAAAAAAAAGAAGAAACATTACAATCTTTTACTAGTTCTAGAGGAAGGTTCAACCCTGCCCTTTGCCTTGCTTCCAAATACTCTAAATGGCTGCACAGCAACTTCTTAAGTGCAAGCAGCTGGCAGGAGAGCTCACCTGAACTGCGTTAACACATACCATTTAACCCCTATTTCTCTCTACTTGCTGCAAACAGACACTTTAATGGCTAAATTTGATTTCTCTGTGGTAAGACAGTACCTCTGTCATAGAGAAACTGTCTTGGCTGGAGAGGTTTTCCGTTTCAAAAACAAAACATAAGAGCAAACAACCACCTGGACAGAAAAGAGGTAGCAGCAGGTAATAAAGTGCTTTATTCTCACTTACTATGGGGCATGCATGAAAGTAATGCTCAAGGCCAGGAGGGAGTTAAATAAACCAGTTACACAAGTTACTTTCTAAACATACTTTGCAAGTCCTACAACTAAACACATAAAAAATAAGCTCTAGGTGGTTTCTTCTGAGGTGCACAAAAAAACAACTTCTCCCAAGTGCAGATACTCCTCTCTGCATCCCCAAGGACACAAGCACAGATAAAGTAAAAAAGAAGAGTTTCTACTCAGCCCAGCGAAAGCAGCTTGTGCACAACAGCATGTACAGGGCTCCAGAGGGACGATCTGCAGAGGGAAACAGCAAAAGCAACTCTGGACGTGGAAGAAGCAAGACCAAGTCCTCTAGGAATGCCACCTACTACAAAAACTATTGCCTGAAAGTAGAACTCATGCAGCAGCCAACTTCAGCAGTTTAATGAAGTGATACCATTCAAGATCAGCTGTTTAAACTCAGCCACCCTCCAGTATTCTTCATTCTCCACTTAATATTTTGATGCATGGTGGTACTCTGCAGAACACCATCACACCTGGTTTTGGTAAGCTGTTAGTCAGGATGCCAAACTGTAAAGCACTGCACCATCTCTACAGATTTCTAGCAGTCTCTGCAGGGTCTCCTGACACACCAGTGTCTCAGAGCCAAGTCCCTCACCTAGATCCCATGCCATATCTTTGTAAAAAGACACAAATAATTCCAACCAATTCAGTTATGTACTGAAAAAGTGTTTCCTGAATAGGTGACCGAACGTGACAATATTATTTATTAAGTTGGAGTTCTTTGGCTTTAGACACACAAATCAGGTGCAGTAAATAAAAAAACCCCAGTACTCTTGGGCTGGAGAGATCTCCCTGCTTATTCTTTGACTCCCAACCTCAATACAAGGTCCTTTTACCATAGCCCCATTGTGTCTCATACCGTTCGTTTTCAATTTTTTCTTCTCTCCAAAACTTCCATTTTAGTTTCTTTCACAATTCTGCCAGCATATGAGCATAGATCAAGCTGTTCTATTTTCTTATCTGAGTAAGCATCAGCATCTGCTGCTTTCAGCCTGTCCTCTTTTCTTTCATGATTTCTCCCCTTTGTATTTCCAAACCTCTGTGTGGTGAAGAACTGGCACTTACCTCCTCTCCTGAATCTCAGATCAAGAAGTGCTTATTCATCCATAAATAAGGCAAACACTGAATTTCTTAAAGGACAGGTCCTTTTTCTTTTTTATCTGTCTTTTTAGACGTTAAGAAAATGTATATGTTAAACAAAAAGTAGGCTTTATTTGTTCCACAGTGCCAACCACAGCTTATAACACAAAATCTGGAGTGAGGTATCCTCAGCCCATTGCTGCCCCAGGATCTCTGTGCATCAGCCTGTTACATGAAGAAGGAAAGGGGACTATAGACAAGATAAACCCCTTGGAATAGGAGGGGAATTTCAGCAAAGCCAAGGGCATTTCTCCTGTTCTGGTACCAGAGAGCTTGACCTGTGCATCTGCTTCTGCACTGACAGCAAGCTATCTAATCCTGCAGCTCATATGCTTACAAAACCCATCTCTTACACTGTAAGTAAATATATATGCACATCTCTCACCTTCCAAGTATGTATATAAATATATTATTTCCTTTTTACAGTTACAAGTTGCATTTAAACATTTTTATTTTTTTATTTTCTTTTTCATGTCTATGTAAGTTCTGCAAGAAAGAGGAGCTCAAGAAATAAAAGCTTTGAAAAATACTTCCTTTTTTTAAAAAATAGCCTACATCAAAATAGACTATATACGTCTGTAGCTAAACTCTGTAGGATAAATCTGGTGCTTCAGAATCGGAGTAAAACCAATGCCAGGGTCTCTGCCAGCTGCACGGAGGACACCAAGCCTTCTTCACTGACCATCCAGGTTCAAAACATGCCAGAGGTGTTTTGTCACATGCGGAGGCTGGCTGGCAGCATGCTCCTTGAGGCTGGAGCCCATCTCTTGGTGGAGGCTCTTGGCAAGCTTGGTGACCGCAGCCCTGACATTGCTGCTTCGCCCGGGCAGGACACCGTTTCCGGTCATGTTGCCCAGGAAGAACCAGAGCACAGGCAGGACGTAGCGCTCGACCACGTGGGCTTTCCGGGGATAAACAGATGCCACAAGCACTGCCAGGCAAGAGAGACAAATTTCTTAACAACCTCATTGCAAGCAAGTACCTGTAGTTTTGGTTCTTTGAAGGGTTTTCCAGTCAATGCAAACAAGTGAACTCAGTGATCCCCAAACAGGCTGACCGCATATTGAAATTAATGGATTAACTAAGAGACGTGGTTTAGTGGGGAAACATTGGTAGTAGGTGGATGGTTGGACCAGATAATCTTAGAGTCCTCTTTCAATCTTGGTGATTCTATGATCCTATGACTGCTAAGGACCATGATTTCTCCAGATCGGAGGCTTTGTGTCCAAGATAGACTTACTTGGCAAAGTGCATCATACACCTTTGGTAATTTATTTCACGACTTCTATATTACCAATGACAAAAGTGACAAATCTGTTTATTTCCGTGAAGAAGTTATCTAAACTAGCCAAAGTAGATTTTGAAATGCAGCTTAGAGAAGTAATAGAAAGCTTTCTAATAAAGAGAACAATTTTTCTTTTGTGACCCTTGATGAAAAATGCCACAAGTCTAACCTGGCAATGCCCTTTATTCTGTGGCACACAGCAAATGGCAGTACTATACCACATTTCAGAACTTCAGCGCACAAAAGACGCATGAAGCTTGACAGTCATATTAGAAACATCAGTGACTAACTGATATCTTTGGCTGAAAGGTCTGATTTGAGCTTTTTCCCCTCATATTTGGTGGCCTCTAATGAGCAACTGTTTCCAACTTCAGAACACCCAAGGTAATAACCCAGATCCCACTGCCACAGCATTTCAGCATCTGAAAACTTCGATAGCATTTATCCAGGCAGTGCTCCCTGAAAGAGGGAAACGAAAACAGAAACTTTTACTTAATCTTTCATCAAAAAAACAAGCACTGCTGCTCTGAAATCTGTTCCCAGGCCATTACCCAAACTGAACTGTATTAAATACAAACAAAAATTTACTACAGACAGACTCATTGCATGGCAGATTTTGCTGAGATATCAAAATCTGAAGTGGCCAGGAAACAGAGCTCTTATTTTCTGCTCGGTGGAAATGTTACGCAGTAACCATTCATTACTCTGTAGGGGAAGGACGTTGGTTTTCTGTATGCTGGTAACCCAGCTTCAGTCATTAACATTTAAACAGCTGCTGCAAGAACCTAAGAACAGTTCTGGAAAGCAGAACAAGGTTATTATACCTATTTTTAAATGGAAGTTGATTTGAGTTTTAAGTGCTTATTAAGCACAGCAGTCACTATGGACTTTCATAGGAGAAAGAGTTGCCTGTTCCCTCTAAATCCCAGAGAGAACATCTGCCCTCTCTAGAATAATCCCAATTTATGTTCAAATGTTTTCTTTCAAAAAGAGATTAAAACAGCTGTAAAATTAAATTATATGTTTATGGTGATTTACTTTATTCAAATGATCTTTAAAGGCACTTTTACATTTGCTGTGGCTAAACATGTCCTTCTGAGATTCATAATGAAGAAGCAAAGCATATTAAATCTTGGATTAAAAGATGCTGGCATAATTAGCAGTGGATTTAGCCCTAATTAAAGCAAGGTTATAAATAGCCTCCACTAGCTTTTACTGAGGTTGTCATTTCTTTCACTCCTTGGCTGTTGCCACTCAGAATAAGCTACTATTATAAACCAATTATCAGCTCCATTTTTAGCACGTAGGACACCACTGATACAGAAATAGGCTGTTTGCACACCCTGTAATGGTCGAAGCACCATATCAGGTCTGCAGCACAGGCAGGGAGTCCCTGTGAGTTGAGCTTTGCTGCTTATTTCTGTGCCAAACCCTGCCCTGCACATTCACCTTGCCTGTAAGATGTCAACTATAATGCCTGGGCTGTGCAGGATGCAGCCTCCAGCATTTCCAACAGCAAGACAAGAGTCCTGTGCTGACAAATCAAACCAATCCTCAGAAATATCAGTTGCCACACATTTTTCTATAGAATTGTCATTTGCTTCAGAAAAGGGAGCTCCCAGAGTCTTCCCTGACCTTTCCTGCACTGTCCTAAGATGAGAGGAGCAAGACAGGGTATTTTTAGCTCCTCTCATTCCCAGAGGCACGTCCTGAGATGCCTCAGTGAGAGCTCAGCACCCTAAGCTCAGCACGCAGGTAAACCCTACCAGACATGACTTCTGTGTGTATTTTGCAGGGAAGACAAGCCAGGGCCTTAAGGTTTTTGATGAGCTACTGAACTGAATATTCAAAGGAATTCCCACTCAATATTTGCCATTTCCCAGGAGAATGCATGACTTAAAAGCAGAGGTTGGCTGAAGCAGGCAGTACCTGAGAGCTGCTCCGTGACGTCCTGCATGGCTCGGCCGCTGAGGAAACGCACTCGGTGGGCCAATGCTTGCAGCAGTAATGCATTGTCTGAAAGAGAAATGTTAATTTCTGCTCATTAGAACAAGTTATTAGAAGGGGTGAGGTGGGGAATGAAGGCAGAGGTAATGGCATTCTGTAAATTAAATATATTTCTGCCAGTTTCTACGTTTGCTCTTTCTTTGAAGTTCACTTGGGAGGACTCAAAATTCAAAAAGAAAGGCTTTCGTGTCACATCTGCACATATGAAGTGCTGCACAAAGAGCAGTGTCACACATTTCTCATCAGGGCCCTCCAAATATAAATCACACATAAGCAATACACGGGTTTTGCACGACAGAACTTTGCGAGGTGAACTTCTCCAACCTTGAGGACAAAGGTCAGAGAAGGCTCAGGAGCCTATACATCCATGTATGGGCTCCTGAGTTTATCCTAATGGATAAACCAGTGTTAACACTGTAACTCACCTGTTGGGACCTACGTACCAGTATCCAAGTTACTTTTATCAGAGAGAATTACCTACTCATCATCAACACCATCTCCTCCCAGGGGCTGTTGTAACATCTCTGAAATCAGACGTTGGCACAGAGGCTGAAAACTGATTTCCCAGTACTTGACCGTCATATACGTGTACTTTTTTCCTATGCTACCCGTTATTGATATGGGGCCTTGTTTTAGTTATAAAGTGTTGTGCAGATTGGTCTGCAGTCCTCCAGTCTTACCACTTTGATAAGCTGACTAAAGCTTCTCTCGGACAAGGAATGCTCATGGGGCAGTTTTAAATAGCACTGTACTATTAAGAGCTCTTTTTAACATGAGGTATAAAAAGAGAGTCCCTGCTGATCTTTTGGCAAGCACACAGTAAGGAATTGATCCTGCTATTTCAATTAATTTTCTGCTTTGGTAATTACAGTCTTCTCATTCACCTTTCTTAACAGACACTTTGCTTTTTCACTCACATTCCTGCAATATTGGCAGCTGCCGTTCCTCTCCTGAGAGTAACCCTACAGCTGCTGCTTTGGAAAAAAAAAAGTAGATAAAAAACCCCAAACTGAGTTCTAGAGATCTACACCAGTACAAAATGTTAATTAATTTATACTATTGGTACCTATGCAGGGTTTCATAGGAACACTTGGAATTTGGATGAGTGAGGAAGAATTGTTTATAATCACAATTCACCTTCCAATGGAGGAGCTTCAAAAGCCCTATGCCTTTCAAAACACTAAAAGCACCAGTCAATAACAAATTTACCCAAACTTTGCTTTAGCTGCCTCAAGAGACCAAAAGACTGAGTGGTGTTTAATTGCTGTTAAGAAACAACAAGACAGAAGTCAGTTCAATTCTTACTGACTTAGCTTTAACTCTCTGCATAAGATGTCAGCTAAACTGCTGGACACAGGACAGGTCCAGCACTCGCAATAGGAACAAAAGAATCTGTTTCTCCATGCTCACATTTTCACTGTGTTCAGCTCTTTGCTGTGCTGCCACTTATAGGGGAAGATTTCCCCTCCCCTGTTCAACAGAGCTGATGACTGAGCGCTATGGGGGCTGCTCTTCTGACCCCACACCCTGGAGTCAGGCAGCAGCACATTTCTTTCATGACAGGGGACAGATCAGGACAGATGTAGGAAAACAAGATCTATGTCTTGGTGCCAAGGCTTCATTTGCCCCATCTACAAAGTGGCTTTGTTTTGTGTGGGGTTTTTTTTGTTGTTGTTTTTATATTTGAGCAATCAAGTCATCCTACAACTAGCTCGCATGTCTGCATGGATCATTAAAACTGACAGATGAGGAAATCTCACCTCAAACTCAGAATCTGCAGCACATCCACACAGAGACTCAGAGCAATAGCTGGGCTCTCAGCTAGGAAACTCAATGGAGCAATGGGGCAACACACTGCACATATTCACTCACTCTAAGCTAGAAGCATCACACAATCCTTCAGAGAGTTCTGTTGTTGGGTTTTTTTGGTCATTTGCCATTTGATTTTAAATTGTAAAGGCAGAAAATTTCAAAGCATGAGGAAGATTTAGCTCAGATTTAGCTCAGGCATTTCCATCAGTAGAACCTTCCTTCCTCTACGAAAGCCCAAAGTGTTGAAACTCCAAAATACATCTGACTCAGATGCCTTTTTTAATTTGATCTCATGCCCTTAAAAATGAACAAACCCACAAAAAATAAACCCTGCCTTACTGGCTGGAAAGTCTGTGCAAAGTCTGCCTGATAAGCAACAGACATGCCTTGCTCCTGTTCTGACACCTGCCAGCACTGAAAATTCATGATGATCTCTCAAAATTGGCAAGGGGGGAAAATAACTGAAAGCCCCATTCAAAACCTTGAAGGGATCTGGTTATCACATCCTCTATTAGGAGGATTTGACATCTCTTCCCCAGCCTTCTCCCAAACACCACAAAAAAATGGGTCAGGACCAACAGCAGGACAGGTCTCACACCCTTCTCCCCACAACCCCATATTTGGAACATAGAAAGGCAACAGGTCAGCAAACGCACTGGATCCATAGAGGCTGATGTGGAGAAAGTTGTTAATTTCCCTTTAAGGCCTGCCTCTTCAACACTAAATTTTTCAGGCGTGTTCACCCAGTGCTGCATTTTCAGAGCTGACATAAATCTGTGTGGCAAGGGAATTTACAGCAGACCTTGGCTATGTAGTTATTGGCTAGAGCGATCTTGCCCCATGCAGAACAACATTTGGAACAAGCCATCATTTACAGCTAGATTTATACCTGTTTGTTCTAAAGAAATGAGCTTGGCAAATCATGAATTCCCTTTAAAAAAAAAGAAAAAAAAAGAAAACCAAGAAGTAGAAAGTAGAAGTGGAAAGTAGACAGGACCAACTAATACACATAATGTAGAGTGTTCCAGGAAGCTGTCCTGCAGGAGCTCTAATGCACCACTAAACCTTCACATCAGTAGCAAAGCAAATCATCTGGCAACTCAAACTGGGCCCAAAGAACCTCCAAAAGTCCCTTTGTCCCTGAATTCTAGCTAAGTTATACGTCAAGATTTGTTGTTCTGCACCAAAGTGGACAAACAGCACTTGAAAGAAAGCCTCTCAAGGATCCGGGGAAACATTGGTAAATGTTCAAGCTTGTCTGGGAAGTGGTGTGCAAGGACTGCACCATCAGAGCTCCTGGTCACCCAGCCCACCAGTTAGAACTGGCAGGAATTCAGGGTCTTTGATAAATAGCATAAATGATATGAATGATCTACAAACTTGGCATCAGTCCTAGAAGCCAAGCACTTTATCTGGAACCTGCTTTTCTCTAGTAGATTTTAATCAGTGTAATAAACTTCTAGAGAACACTTTTATTGATGGCATCCATCTTTCTGAAACCAAACTCCTTGCATGCAGAAATACACATCAGCTCTCATCTCACATTTCAATAGAAGTCACAGCTGCAGTAAACACCAGATGAAGAGCCTCCAGGAAATGGAAACTTCATGTCACAGCTGCAGAAATGGCAGTGGTAGCATAGGTATCATCAGTGTGCTTTTAAATCTACACCAGGAGATCAAGAGAGAAACAGAAGGCTGTATTCATCTAGCCAAATTTTGAACACTGCACTAGGAAGATGTAAACACCTTCAGCAAACTACATGGATCTATGCTGGTGTTTCTCCCTGGTGGAAATGTGTGCAGGAAGAGAAATAGTCAAAGTCAACACCTCTCCACTGGATCCTTGCAGATAGATCCTCCAGGGGATCCATCTGCCTAAAATACAATGCATAAGAATAACCTAAGAGTCAGAAAGAATATTTTCTGCAAACTTTTTTTGAACCATGTCCTCTGGCTGCAGCCAACCCTACCAGCCCTTCCTTCGTATGGAGCAGCAGTCAGCTCTCTGTCCTTGTGCTCACTGCTGTGAATTATTAATATCAAACAAAAAGCAGAGCTGAGAGAAAAAAAAAATGTTAGTGGAAATTCTCTGTCCTTCCCCATCCCTTTATTTCTGCTTTTCTGATCCTCTTCTTTTCAGGTGACTGCAAATTAAAGCAAATTGAAACCTACGGCATGAGGAGAAGTGGGGAGCTAACCTCAGGGCTGTGTCCCATATGCTTTTATTAAGAAAAACATACTACCCACGCACATATAATCAGTTTCCAGAGCAGATTGCAGTGGAATAGTTCCAAAAACAGTGATCAAAAAAAAACAAAAAAACAAGGTGATCCTGGTGGGCAGCAGAACTATACACCCTGCAGCACGCTGTGCGGTTCAGGACACAGAGCAGATCAGAAGCTTACCGCCTCCCTGCTGCAGCAATGCATTTTACATCTGCTGGCAGACTTGTGGCCTCTTGTCTGAGCATCCAGAATAGGGGATGATAATGGACTGCTTACCCTAGCAGAAGAGGGGAGCCAATGTATTTCTACCCACCAGGCTGACTCTCCAGCAAGAATTTTCATCCTTCATCTGATCTCCCCTGCGATCTCTCATAACATATAATCTTATTAAATTCTAAGTCTCAATCTTCAGATTCAAAGTAACATTTTCATTTGAGCTTCACATAGCTAAGCTACTGCCTAAAGACTGCAAAATGGGTGAATTCAAAGCCTTAGGTCAGCAAGAGCCAGATGAAGGCTCTGGGCCAGATGCTTGGGACAGCTGCTGATGCCTGAGCATGGAACAAAGCCCAGCAGAGCAAAGAGCCTCCACCACCCTTCCCATGACATGCTTCAAGGAAAAAGACATGTCACTTTCACCTTGATTCTCTGGATATAAACTTACCAGAATGCACGTCTTAAAAATGTAATTCAGTACAAACAAAAAACACACAGTTTCCCAGGAAGAAAGGAGAAAATGGTCATGATGTTCTAGTTGCTTCACTCGTGTTCTTTTGGCAGGCGCTTAGGATAATGCCTACAACATCCCCTCTACTGAATTAATAATCAGGCATGTAACCCAGATGATAAGCAGTATCCATTCAACTGCACATCACAATAAGATATAACAGATTGGGTTAGAAAGAATTCAGGCAGGACTTCATAAACATCTAGCAGCTGCTGAATATTTCTCCAGGCAACAACAGGTTATCCGCAGATGGCTGTTCACTTGGCTTTAAAATATAGAGCTCACAATGAAGAACAGTCAGTGTCCCAGGTCAGCCTTACCTAGGTGAGCAATGGATGCTTCCAGTACCTTCACAGCCGCGGTGTAAATCCCTGTGTGCTTTGAGTTCAGGTTGTCAGTGACTGCTGCCACCAGAGAAACCAGCACTGGGTGTAAGGTGTCTCTGAGAATGGGTATAACTGAAGCCAGAGCTTCCAGTGACTGCTGCTTCACCTTCTTATTGGAATCCTGAAGTCTCAGGACAAAAACATCAAAAATCTGTTAAGAAAACAAACAATGCAAAAGCTGGGTTAAAATGCCTGTCTTTCTACAAGGGATTTAGAAACAAATTCCCAGCCACTTATAGACAAATTTAACACTTTCTGTCAGGTTAATGCTTGCTAGCATGAATTTACTGTCTTCCTGAGGGATACTTACTATAGACTTTCCACAACTTCAGGCTGGGTTAAAAGATTTTCAGGCAGTATTACAAGGTTTGGGTGCGGATGGGAGTTTCTCTTTGTTTTATCTCTGTCTCAGAACCTGGGTCTGGAAGAGTGCAGGGCTCTGATGAACTCTTGAGGATCCACACCACCTCTGAGGTGAACCATCTCTCTAAACTAGACTTCTAGAGTTTAAATTGTTGTGCCATTTCTCATTCAATGTCAACCACTTTACCAGGCACCATATTCTCTGGAAAGGGGGAAAAAAACAGGAAGAAGGAAGCCATGTCTCTAGCTATTTTTATTACCTTTGCAAAAAGAAAAGAGGAGCCCTAAGAAGGGTGAGAACAGTCCTTCCCAACCATGAAAGAGGTGAGAAGGGAAGTGAGTGGCCTGAACTGTGCCTTCATAAAATAAAAAAAAAATTAATAATAATAATTAAAAAAAAAAGACAAAGTTTACAGAAGTATCCTTATTTTTAAATCAACACCCGCATGATACTTCTCTCCTTCATCCCAAGCCATTCTTCTGTGGAAGAATTGCCAAGCGTTCAGTGTCTAGATTTCCTTTCTTTCCACCTAACAGAGTAGGAGACAACAAAAGCTACAGCAACAGTAAACTCCATCATTGCCTCCTGAGCAGCAGCAACAATACATCAGACTGAAATTGCTTGTCTTGAACCTGGAGCTGAATTAAATTATTTTGAGAGGGGACTAGCCAGTCCTGAATGGCTACCATGTAGTGCAGATGAAGTTAATTTCACTGTGACAGGCTTGGGAAGGAAACTAAAGGGAAAGGAGCTACAGAGATGGACTGGTTACCTGGACAATATTTGCTGAGATGAGCTGGGGGTTGCTTTTGCAGTGATCTAGGAGGAGCATGACTCCCTCTATTCGTGTCTGAAACTCCTTTGCTGACAGGAGAATGTTAAGCTCCTTGAGTTGTTCAATCTCCTCCACAGTGCGAAGAGATGTGCGCCGAACTGTCTGACGGGGTAAGAGGAGGACATCAGAGCTGGACCTCAAATTGGAAAGTAAAAACAAAGTAAGTCCTTTTAGTAATGACATTGTCAGTTAATTGAGAGAAAAACATTTGAGGAGACTTCCTAATGAAGTTATTTCAGCTAGATGCTGATCGGAAAAGCAGCTTTGATCTCACGACAACTGTTACAGGACGCAGCCTCTAAGTAACTTTGTCACTACTGGTTACTCAGGAAAACCAAGGCACCAGGGATAGAATTCACCTCAGTTATCTTCTGATGTCTTCAAAGTAGTCATCTAGCATTACTCTGGAGGGAAAAATAAGCACTGCTTCAAGGTTGTGAGTTGTCTATATTACAAGGAAATGAGTTGTCATGGGGAAGCATCTCTATAATATGCATGGGAATCTGGATAAGTAGCTCATATGATCGGCACAGGTGAATCCCACTCAAAAGACATTAAAGGGCATATCTGAAGGGATTCAGAGAGTTGGTAACACAGATGAAAACCTCAGTCATTCAACCCACTACTGTGCTCACAGTATGGCTTTTCTAGAGACAGATTCACAGCTTAGAAAACTCAGTGAAAACAATTCCCTTTGATCAATTGCTCCCTGGCATGGGCAGGGAAGCATCACAACCATGGTAGGAAGGTATGCGGTCATCTTGTTATCACTGATCGCAACAGTATGCTCTGCTGTCAGAGGAAAACAGGTAACATGTAGTTTTGTCACTGGCATGAGGAGACTAACTTCCTATCTGGATGCTAATCTGCATCATCGAGGAGATGCTGTCCATCAGAAAACTCATCGTAGGTCTAAATGACAGACAGCTACATAAAAAGTCCACATTGAGTTGACCGTCTTCCAAAGCTGGTCAGAAGTTATCTTGCTGATGCTGTTTGAAAACAATTGATTGAGTTAGGTCAAACCACACGCATGGAAAGTGCCATTTTGAGATTGGCATCTTCATTCCAGACTGGGACTTCTCAGCAAAATTACCCACATAAAAAAATAAATAAATAAAAGAAAAAAGATTTCACCATGCTAAGAAGTCTTGACTGAAAACAGAAGTCTGAAATCAAACAGCAGAAACATGACCCTCTCACAGCCTCTACACCACTCTCCTAACCACTGCATTGGCTCTATCTGAGCTGCCACTGGCAGTTATCTTGTCATCTCTCAATTTGAGGAAACCTATTCCCCTAGAGAACTTGTTTTCAGCTTAGAGCAGAAGCAGACTTTTTTCATCGTAAAAAGTTCTGTGGGGCAGGAAACATACTCTGGCACAGTTCAGCTCCACCAGAAAGATTTTACTGAGGAGAGCACATGAAAAGCTTGTCACATGTTTTGTCAGATAAAACAGAAGAGTTCAGTACCCTTCATCAGAAGGCAAATTTTTTGATGTCACCAAGCCACCGTTCCTGGACTCCCTGCGGCCTTTGGCAGATGGAGGTTCAGACATACGGTCTTCTATCCCCTAAATACATAAATTAAAGTGCTTTTTTAATATATCAAAGGTAAGACAGGAAATCATTTGCTTAAGCACAGATTATCACCAAGATCACACCTATGAAGAAAGGCTTAAGAACACATTTCATAACGTAGAGAGGGAAGAGGGCCAGAGATTCCTGCAGTCTCTGCTGGAGGTCTTGTCTTCACAAACCTAAGGCAGCTTGTAGGTGTTACCATGATGGGCAGCAGTAAATCATCAGTTATGAGCACAAATGGGAATAATGCAGACTAATAGAGAACACGCCTTCTCAGAGAGAACAGCAGAAAACTTTTGGACTCTCTGGAAGTTGGTCCATTATGTTACAGAGTTGATTTGGTTCTCACTCTCCCTATTCCTGCACAAAGACACATTCTTTTCTGGAATATAAATGGAGAGGAACAAAAGGAAAAATAGAGATGATTTTCTACTGGCTGCCAAATCCACAGAGCTTCTTCTGCAGTGCATGAAAGCAGGGCAGCATTCCCAGAACACAGACAATATCACCACTGATTGTGATAGCTTTGTGTATATTTGTTTATTTGGGAAATTTGTTGGCACTACTGCTTCCTTTATTCTGTAGGGTGGGGGCAACAGGGTGTTTATATGGGGTTTTGGTTTTAGGGATTTTCTCCTGGCTTCCTACCCTGTTTGTTGTTGATATTCAACAGACAACCTTTTATTTCTAATCACACTGATTCCTTCACTGTTTGCTGATAAACACACTAAGAAACAACAGTTCATTTCCAGAAGCAAAATGATACAGCAAAAGAAGAATGAGATAAAGGAAGTTTAAACGTGCTTAATCTCATATTGGCAATCTTAGAACTTGCATAAAGGAGATGTGTCTCCTGCCA
This sequence comes from Lagopus muta, assembly GCF_023343835.1. Lineage (NCBI taxonomy): Eukaryota > Metazoa > Chordata > Aves > Galliformes > Phasianidae > Lagopus > Lagopus muta. Next base: position 100,816,604 of record NC_064434.1, read on the forward strand.
AGCACTTACTTTCTGCTTAATTGTTGCCATAACAACTTGTAAGTCATGGGAGGGGAGAAATTGTTTCAAATGTCCATCAAATTTTGGATGACTCATCAATATATTCAGCATCTTCCGTCCATAAAACCTAAGGAAGAGAGAAATGAATAAACATTTTAGCTACAGAGTATTACTGCAATCTCCCTTGCCTTGTTCATAAACAAAAGAAAGAATTTAATAGAATGTACTGTGATTTTCAACTCATCACTTGCAGTACCTTCACAGGAAGGCAGTGTCCATTCAGCAAAGTGAGATGTTTAACTCCATCTGACACCACTGCCAATTGAAGAGAAGAGCCCTCGAGGACAGGGGGGCAACAGGAGAATATAATTTCACAGTGAAATTCTGTGATCAAAGGATCCTATGGAGCAGATCCACTTTGCTATTGTAATTTATTTCCAATGTTTTGCTGCCATTCCACTAAACTTTCCTAGCAGAGAAGCTAGGACAAATCAATTCACACTTACTACTTCTTATTCTGTACTACGGGTATAAACATGGGCAGTTAGTTGTGTGTTCTTGCATCTACTAATGGGAATTTAGAGTAACAGAGAAAGTAAGGGGCCTTTGCTTGTGTTTATAACCTGCTATGAAACTCCAGCTATCTGCAAGAGGAAATCAGAAGTATGTTCAGCCACAGATAACATTACACTGTTGGAAATAAAAAAATGTAAATACCTTAGACAACTAAATCTGCAGAAGGGATTTAGAAAGACTGAATGCTTTGCTTAAAGAAAAAGGAAATTTTTTCTAGGACACTCTTAACCTCACAAGGAAGAAATGCTTGGGATCCTTATGCGATAATCAGCTAACACTGCTGATTAGTCTGAGCTCAGCTGATCTGAATAAAAAAAAATCATTCAAGTCACAGGAATTTAGCAGCAGTCCTTCTTGTTGGACAACCTCATTTTAGCCAGTGCACTTGTTTCCCAAGACATCATTATTCACATTAGGAAATAACTTTTTAAATATTTACTCCATCTTCCCCTCTTCTGCTGTTTTATCATAGTCAGACACCAAACAGCTTTCCATTTTTAGGCGATAAGATGAGGAACTGTCACCTTGTATCCTGATTGCAGTCCTGAGCAAGCTTGACCAGCGTGTGAACAAGAAGCTCGACGCTGACACGTGTGCCTGACAGGAGCTTCTCAGCTCCAATCTGCTCCATCACAGTCAGCAGGTGTTCTGCCGTGTACCTCCGCACCAGGACATTGCGGTGACTGGAAAAAAGGGAGCAGAGGGGAAAGGAGAGTCCAAAGGACAGGTGTTGGTGCCTGTCATCACTGGGGAAGCAGGCATGGATCCTCACTGCAATATTTGCCACCAGAAAAGGACACCGCTCTCAGACAAACACATATGTTGGCATGATACAGATATGTACACAGAGGAGGGAGGAATTCAGTCTCTCTGGACTATCAGATAATCATTTTCTTTCCTGAAATTATTGACTGTGAGAAAGAGGAAAATAAAAGATTCTTCCTGGTGACTCATTGGAGGGCTCCCACCACAGAGAGCACTGTAGTAGGATTGGGGCTTATTCCTCCCACTTCTAAATCTGCCAACTCTTGAAAGAGCAGGAAAAGCTCTGTGGAGCATGAAGCTGCAGAATATGCAGCAGTGCAGCCAGTGTTTTTTGAAGCTTGGCAATTGTTAAGTGTTTGGATTACCCTTTTCAAAAGCTAAGGAAAGGGTAGTAGTCATTTCAGCCAAATTGTCTTTTCTAGTGCGCCTATCCAAAACTATCAGACATGGCACTAATGTTTTAAGGCAGCATCTACTTCAGATTCCTCATGGGAGTCTGCCTGTGAAGGGACTCACCATCTCAAAGCCAACCCGCAGCATCAATTTGAATAGAAAGAGTAGCTCTGAGGACACGACCATCCTCTTGGCAGGAGCTGTGCTTGTTGAGCAGGCTATGCCAGACCCAGCCCATCCTCCCCTGCATGCTCCATGACCCAGCAATTAGCATCCCTGTTTCTCAAGTTAGTGGCATAATGATGATGCATGTGTTTTTTTTCCCAGAGCCTCTGTGGTTAGTATTGTGAAATAGCAAAGGGCATTCACTGCTGCAATTGCCATGGTCTTTTTTCCCCACAAAGCCACAAGGCCATACCACCAATCTCCACTGGGGCTTTCGCTTCCTCATCATTCACCATATCTAGGCAGTGTTGACAGACTGTGAGAGCAAGTAGGTTACAGCAGGACAGAAGTAGATGAGCTGAGGAAGGGAGTAATTGGACACATTCAACTCTTGAGTTCACAGAAAATCCAGGATAAAGGACCCTTCCCTCTTTCTGTCCTCCCTCCGTATCCCATCAGTTCCACCTAGCACACAATTTAGGTGAAGGATGTCACTAAGAGAAGAACCACATACTTGACCCCACCAGCCAGGAGAGCAGCCATTGCTCTTGCAGGAGTCACACTCCCCACCATGATCCCCAGGGATCGATCAGCTGCTTTCTGAATGAACTCGCTGGAGTCCCCTGTCTTCTGCAGCAAGGCCCGAGCGACCTCCTCTACCTCCTGGTCCATGTGTTTCTTCATGATCCTGAAGAGTTCTCCAAGAGTGCTGATTGCAAACCGAGACACCTTCGAGCGGAGGTTGTTCACCTGGGGAAGTTATGAGGGGGAAACGTAAGAATCATCTTATAAAGAAAAAAAAACATTCCCCTGGACAGAAGTCCCAGGAAACAACACTATTTTTTTCTCTGTGTCTGGATGGAACAAAAGGGCAAGAGATCAAAAGCACAGAAACTCAACTTACTCTAACACCAACTTCTTTTGTGTCCTCAGCCCCACTCACAATCCAATTTCAGTGAGCCTGCAGGCCTAAGAAACTTTGTTCCACACAGAATAAAGTACTCTGCTTAGCCCACACCATACACTGTTTTGATTTTAGGCCTTTCACTGAGAGAAAAAAAAAATAAGAGCTGACAAGATAGAGGAACAGTCCTTTCCTTCAGTCCAAAAACATCACACTGACCATTTGAGCACTCACTCAGGAAATGAAGTTCATGAGTTCAGGTCTACAACAAAATTCACAAAAGGAACTTGAGTCCATCTGCTTCTCCATCTACTCGCTCTGTTGGACTCAAGGATTCTGGAAGACCACTTGCAATTATAGGTGTCGTCACCAGGCTTTTCTAACTTCCAGTGCTGCTCTGAAGTGATCCATGCTTCCAACAAACTCTCCCACAAGGGAAAGTAAGAAGGACTTAAGGAGTTGTGTGCTTCATTCAAAAGGCACTTTGGAGGACAGTCCAGACCTTCTTTTGGCCAGACTTGATTGTACTTGTTAAGAAAAGAGACTAATAGTCTACAAGGGCTTGTGAAAGCAAAATTTGGGGCTGGAGTGAAATAAGAACTGAACAATGTCTCTGCACGAGTGCATAGAGCAAAAAGGAAAAAAAAATCCTCAGAAGCATAAAAATAACGTCAAAAATCAAACAAGATAAGTTCTAAGGTCGTCTTCTCCTAACCTTGCTCTCAGTGAGAGAGTCTGAATTCTGCATACATAAAAAGTTTGAAGAGTTCAACACAAGGGATATTCAAACCTCCAAAATCATTAGACACTGGATAAAAGATAAGGATTGACTTTCACGGAAAGGAGTTAAGTCTTACCATGTTCTGCAATCAAAGGAAAATTTAATATATTTGGCAGTCGTGTAGTAAAAGACAGCTTGCTCAGGCCATTAACAAATGCCAGGTTAGACATATTGTCACAAGTTTTTCTAAGGAGCTTAAAGATGAGAATTCTGTTAACATTATCATGGGACAGTAAAACTGTGTGCCCAGCAGATCCCACAGCCAGGATGCTCCAAGCACAGAGGGCTGCAATGCAAAATATCACTAGTGCATGGAAGCAGTAGGGGTCAGTGGAAAGGACAAGTCACCAAAAAGCACACTGAAAGAAAAAAGGAGAAGAGATCATCAGGAAACACTGGAATATATACCTATATTTAATCCCCAGGATGCTGAGGAAGACACGGAGGGAGGGAGCTGAGAGGTGAAAGGTGCAGCATTTAATTACAGCTTGGGCAGCTATTTGGGTCATGGCAAATCACCTGATGAGTTCTTCATTTGTATATTGCATTATAATGACCATCTAGCTCAAAGAGGAGAGGCAAAGATACGCCATGTACCACTATATATACAGACAGATCATATAGATAGGTGACATAGCTATTAGAGACTTAGGATCTCAAATAGTAACAAAGGCAGACATTGAGGTTGCACGTAAATGAGCAGGTACATAACTAATCTGTGCCCCATGAGCAGTGTATGTGGAACTCGATTAAAAACAATATTCCTACCTCCTTGGTAACTGCCAAGGTAACATCATGAAGTCTACTGAGGAGGATTTCCGAGTGGCAGATGGCCAAGCGTCTGATGCTGAAGAGTCCTTTCCCCTTCAGCTGCCTGAAAAGCAATTACCAAAGAGATTGATTTTTCTCACCACCCAAGGAGAAGGCAGCACCCTCACAAATTACTGGGGTGTTGGCTCAAACAAACAAAGGGAGGTGCTTCCTCACACAGCACTTAGCTAAACAGTGGAACTGGTTGCCACTGGGGGCTGTCATGATCAAAAGCATCCACAAATCCAGAAAGCAAATAGATGGTTTCAGGGTTAATTTGTAGCCATTAAACAAAACAGCCTTCCTGAAAGCACTGAAACACAAATTTCCTATGCCATTCTTTCCTCACTGTGTTCATTAAAGACCTGAGCTGGATGAGGACACAGGGTAGAGTTGAGGCCTAGAGGGCTGTAGGGCAGATAACTCAGCACCACTGGGATCCCTGTGCACGACCTTTTCTGCTCACACCTATAGCAGCTCTCTGCCCCTCATCTGTGCAATGTGGAGGGGAAAAAAGCAAAGCACCCATGCAAGGAAGTTGCTTCAAAAGCTGGAGATTTTTCACAGTAATTGTGGTGTGAACGGAGCCCAGAAATCAGAAGGACCCCCACCTGAAATTCAGTCTCCTGTTTTTCATCTAATTTCTGGTTAAATGGTGATTATCAACAAAATATTCTTATGTGACCCATAGGAAGCTGCAAGGAGGAAAAGTTAGTTTCTAGAAGTGCAAGGATTCTAAAAGATATATTTTTTTTTTCTTCTGCCACAAGCACTTCAGGAGAAATAAAAGGTCAAGCAACCCTGCAGCACTTCTCAGTCTGTTTTGCAAAAATTGCAACACCCCATAGGCAGCTCCAGGGTGAAGGGCCTTCCCCTGCTGCCAGCAGCAGGACCAGAGAGAATTCCTTATTCAGTTCCACCTAGGGCAGCGTCCTGAGGGCTCCAAATCTCTAAAGTCAGGACTGCTTCTGGTGTCAACACTGTCTTGTTCCATGACTTTTTTTCTTTCCTGCTAGAAGATAGCAGAGACCTGCTGTGGCTGTAGGCACTGCTATGGACCAGGACATGCAAGCGGCTGCCACTACATCTTTGCCCTGTGATGACTTTGTAGTGGTTTCACCAGTTCCTTTTGTCTATCTGGACTGCCTGGCCACAGAGGTGCTAAAAGAAAACATTTTTAAGTTACCTTTTAACTGAGAGGAAAAAAGGATGAGAAGAAAGCAGGTTCTTACCAGTCACTGCTGCTGAGCCATGCGAGTGCATCGAGCAGTGCCTGCTCAGGATGAGAGAAGGGTCTGGTCTCTCTGGTGTCCCCACACTCAGGCTCCTCTCCCCACTCCAGGCAGCCCAAAGCAATGGCTGGCAGTGAGTTTGCTGTAGGCAGAAGGTCAGACATTGGCATTACATACCCTTGGCAAGGTATGGTACCACAGAGCATGCTGCAAACCACGCTGTCAGCTGAGGTTACATATGGGTACAAACTGGCTTTGCCTTCAAGAACCTTCTCTGCTTCCTGGCTTACTGCTTTCCCCAGCACCCAAGCATCCTCCCTCCACCCTACGCTGGGCTCCAACTCCTTCTGTAAACCTGAAATCTGCACACTGAGTCCTGCTGGGCTCAGGCAAACCCCCAAGGAACAACCACTGGGGAACCAATACCTCACCCTCTAAATCCATCAGTGCACCTGTTTCCATTCATTTCAAGCATTCTAGTCAGCAGGCAGCTGAGTGCACATATATTTTAATATACTATAGGGAAAGTAGTAGTTTATAGTTTTTGTTATTTTTCAAGCATTATGAATATTTACTATTTCGGTGGTACACACTGGTTGTACTTTGAAGACACCAAGGTGAAATTTATTTGTCATCAAAGGTACTCGTTTGCAAACTGTGCCATGCCTTTTCCACAAGCTTTCTCTTGTGGAAAAATGCAATTTCTAGTCTAGATAGCTGTGACAAAAAAAAAAAAAAAAGCCTTCCAAACATGAATTAGGAGTATGTAAATATAGATGCAAATTGTTGGCAAGCATGCTCTCTTTATAATATATGTAGAAGGCACAACAAAATTGAGATGACAAATGCGTTTGTTTAGAAAACTATTTTATAGTTTTCATGTCTTACACTGAAAAGCTCATTTTCTAAAGTGTAGATGAAAACACCTGAGTTGTCTGGAAGTATTGAGTATAAACATTGCATAGAATCTAGATGAACTGATGTGGACTTTATAGGATATTTAAGCTTCCTTGTGTGTTCTACAAAATGTGGAGAATGAAGGAACTGTAAAATCAGCAGCAATTTTTTCAAAAATGCTCTGATAGGCCAAAATTCAGATCTCACTGATGTCAGTGATGTCTGTACAAATACGTAGATGTACATATTCAACATGAACGGAGAGTCATGTCAGGCTAGTTCCGGTCAATTTTGAAAAATCAATGAGTAGCACCTTTAGAATACACCATTTGAATAATGATTCCTAGCTCCCTTTTTCACAATCCACAACATGAGATAGCCTACCCACAAAATAGAAATGAGAATCTCTGCGCATTCAGTATCTGCTATGTATTTATTGCAGGTAGCAGGCAGTCTGGGGCCCCCAAGTAACCTCTGGCGTGTGTTAGCTGCTGCAACACTAGAGAAGTTGGCACAGGCAGAAGACATGACAGCATCATAGAATGGCCTAGGTTGAAAAGGACCACAATGATCATCTGGTTTCAACCCCTCCTCCCCTCCCCCCCTGCTATGTGCAGGGCTGCCAACCACCAGACCAGGCTGCCCAGAGCCACGTCCAACCTGGCCTTGAATGCCTCCAGGGATGGGGCATCCACAGCCTCCTTGGGCAGCCTGTTCCAGTGCGTAGCGCCCTCTGCGTGAAAAACTTCCTCCTAATATCTAACCTAAACCTCTCCTGTCTCAGTTTAAAATCATTCCCCCTTGTCCTATCACTATAGCTGATAGTAAGTACTTACTGTTCGTGGTGGTACATGTATATGCAGAGCGAGCTAGCCCTGCAAGTACAGCTGCCTCCCTATTTAACCTACTGGCTGAAGCCAGCACCAGTGTTATATTTCGGACTCTCAATATGAGGTTAAGACTTTATCACTGCTTTATTCAGTTAAACTTTTCACTGGATCCATATGGACCAGCTGCTCCAGTATCATTGGGCTGGAGTGGCTTCGAAGCAGGCTTGCTCTCAATCCTCAGGACAGGATTTGGACCTGAGGTTCCATCTGTGTTTGGGGTACAAGAAGTTTGTGCTCCTCGTGGGACAGAAGAGCAGCTGCAGCAGAGCAGACTCACCTGAGGAGTGCCGTGGGAAGCTGGTGTCCTGGCTGATGACAGGGATGCTGGGCAAGGAGGGCCTGTTGACCCGCTTCCTCAGCGTGGTACCAATGCTCGACCTGCATGCATTGCTGGTGCTGGAGGAGATGGAGAGTGCCCCATTGACGTGCTGTGGGCCAAAGTCTGCAGAGACAGAAAAGCACCTTGTGAGTAGGATGCTGGACAGGGTGGACTGTAGGCTTGAAAATGGCTAGAATTGTTGTTGGAGTTGGGTAAATCTGTTGTCCTATTGTTCCAAGCACAACATTTTGCACACTAACCTGGGACTGACAGCAGAATGCAGTGATATTCTCCACTCAAAAGAGAAGAAAACTCTGCACAGCCTTCCCTTTGTTTTACTGTTTCAAAGGCCAGACACAGAACCTACATTTCTTGGACTCCCACCTCAGCACTCCATACCAGCATTTCACAAAACAGGAGCAAGAAAAAGAGCAGATAACCTTGCGTGGTGCCCTTGGGCTGGTTGCTGACTTCTTAAGATCACTGCAGCAGCACTCATGGTAATGCATGCTGCAGGACAATCGGAGCCTGTCAGCTGCAATTAAGTCAGCAAAGCCGTGCATTCATGTGGGTAAAACGTGAGTGATGCTAAGGGCTTCCAGCATGGCTCAGCAATGCAAGCTCCTCAGCTGGGGGCAGGGAGCAGAATAATCTGTCCTATCACATGAGCAATAATTTTTTTTTTTTTGCCTTTTAACTGGAAATAGTCCAATTTCTGCTGTCCAGGTTGCACCTTAGTTAAGAAGCTTTCAGACTCACCCATTCACCTTCCCTGTAAGCTACTCTCAATTAGAGAGTCTGAAACACAAATGTCATTGCAAGACTTATACAGCCTGCAAGACTTGATAGGAGAAGGAGGGGAAGTTATTTATTTTCATGTCACTGACTCATTATGGGCTGCAGGCAAGACACTTCATGCCTCTGTAATTTTCTTTGGAAAACAGAAATAAATCATATTCTAAACTTGCACTCAGATGTAAGTGAAACAGCCTTCCAGTTTGATTTCATAGATATTTACAACACTATGCAAACAGTAAACAAGTGAACACAAAGCCCCACAGCTATAGCAACCACTCACCTTCTCCAGCCACACCCCCAGGGTCAGCACTCCAAGTGGAGACCTGCAATGACTTCTCCTTTGCTCTCTCTTTCTCCCTCTCTCTGAGCAAAAACTCCATCTCTTTTATTTGCTTCTGGCGCATTTTCTCCTGAGCAGATTTGGATATGGTGATATGGATCTGGTTGTATAAGAAATGCATCAATGAGCATGAAGAGAGATGCACAAACTGCACATGACCCCTCATCAGGAACACAGTGCTTGAACGTCATGGTCTTTAATGCATGTTCCACAAATATGCCAATTGTTTCAGAATATTTCCTCATCTCAATACCCAATGGTCTCTGTTTCCAAATCATTCCACTGGTTCAAGACACTGCTTTGTCCTGCTCAAGCCAAAAGGAGTGCCCCAAAAAGCATAGCCCACATTACTAGAGGGCAGACAGCTTGGTTCCTACAGGCCATGGCAGGAGAGCAAACACCACTCACATTCCTCCATTCTCTGCTCCTGAGGAACTCAGTTGCTCCCTGAAAAGCATGTATCCAGAAGAGGATTCAAACAAAAAAGCCTGAGAAACATTGGTCTTAACGAAATGAAAAATTGAGAGTAAAACAGTTATGAGATACAGCAAGTAAAGTAACAAAAGAAAACTGCTCTTTTGCAACCTTGCTTACACCTAACGTTATGATCTTTGCTTCCAAGCATGCACACTGCACACGTTCACTGAACATATAACTGAATCTACCATTTAGATCTGCAATGAATTGGCTTTCATAGGTGAAGAATGCTTCTTTTTTTTTTTTTTTGTCTTAGTGCTATCTTTCAACCAGCATCTTCTGCACCAGCAAAAACGAATGCCTCTCTCCACATGAGAGGAAGAGGATGATTTTCAGTGACATTTTGTTACTGAAGCAATCACTGACATTGAAAAAGAAACCTGCTCACCCCTACCCACAGCCCTTACCCTTCCACTGCTGTCCTTCCAGTCATCGTCCTTCAGAAGGCAAGGACTTGAAAGGTGATCCATCTCTTTGGCCTGGCTGAGGGGTAGATCTGCCAATGGGGGCACAGGTTCACACAGACGCCCCACAGACTTCATGCTACAGGCAACACGATGCTGGGGAATAGGCAAGATGTGTTCCAGAGTCCGGAATTCTGAGGAGATATGAATATGCATTGTGTTTGAGAAGGCACATAACATGCAGAAGCAGAGGTGTACTTCCTGTTGGCAAAACTCAAGTCTACTGAATGACAAAGGCCTCAGCTCCTGCTAAGTAGCTGTGTTTGAGAAAAGAAAGAAGACTGTCCTCGTCAGAAAGCTTCTTATCTGTTCCTATCCATTTTCATTTTAGTAAATCTTTTTTTCCTTGGGTTTTGATTGCTATAGGCCTTCATAGAGGTATCAATATTTCCTCTTCTTTGCTGGAATATTTTAGAGGTCATCTGAAGGAAAACTTGAGATGGCTGGAGTCATACCAAAAACAGAATTGTGTTCTCAAAGTTGCATTCATTCTCCCCGAGGAGTTTCATTATAAATTATAAAAGCTCACTTCCTGGGTGGCCTCACTAAAAGCTGATTCTCTTATGGAGAATAGTACAGTACGGCTCATTCTGAAATGCTCTCCAACAGAGCTGTTAAGACTCAGAGAACTAATCATTCCTCACATGGCTTCACAGATGATAAAGTCATGTAATAGCCAAGTAGTAAAAAAAGGAATAACTTTTTTTAAATCAAGATTTTTTTTTTCCCTGCTGAATGGCCAGGTCGATAATAAAGAGAGAGAGAGAAAGAGATAGTTTAATGATATAGCTCATTTCTAGTCCAGAACGTATCCACCAAAAATGTCACCTTACTTACTCAGCAATACTTCTCCCTAGCTGCATTCAGCATCCTAGCTTCATGTCAGCAATAAAGTAATCATTGCTACAGCGTACGCTCGTTATTTGGCAGAGTTAACACCAAGCTAAGAGACCAGTGAATCTTATCTCTTTTCCTACATCAGCAAAATTATCTGTTAAACTCTCATCTCTCTCATCACTCCAAGCTCACAGATGGCAAAGAAGCAGCAATGGTGTCATTGAGGTTTTCAACTTAAAAGTATTGGCTAACACAGATGCAACTGACACTCTATTTTATCTTGCAGAACTTTTATTGCTAGTCATAATGCAAGGGAAAAAACAACAGCCGATAGTCATCTCCTAAGCTAACCTGAATTTGCAGAACTGACAACTGCAGATAGAGTAGGGGAAGATAGTCATAATAATAAACCTAGCTTATGTCATTTAAAGCAAATTAGTTGCAAAAAAAAGGAAGCTTCTGTTCATCGCTCAGCATTTGATTTAGACTTGTGTTTTAAGAGGATGGAAGGCTGAGTTCAGACAAACACTGCACTGACTTCAGTCCTTCATCTTTAAATGGAAAACTCACAAGAACTCAACGCATAACATTTCACTACTTCTTCCAGTGTAAAAACATGAGATGTTTGTGAATCTACTTCACATCTCAAAAGAGTTTGGTTCAGGATGAGAAACTGCTCTGAGTGAAGTCACAGGTGGAATGGGTGTGAGCATTTCTCATTTCTCCAATCTTCAGACCATGAGAGAGCACTCAGGAAGATTAAAAAAAAAAAAAAAAAAAAAAAACCAGGAGCGTAGAAAAGAGCACAATGTGGAAAGGTTGAAAGAATTTCTTTTCCCGCTGTACATCTCCAGGATGCCAGAATAACCCCCCTTCCCCAGCTACTGCCATTCAGACCCCCTGCTGGAGTTATTTTCACTGGATCATCAGAGCCCTTCTCCCACTTACAGGGCTCTGAAGTAGTCAGCTGAGCATAGTAAGGAAAGCAAAATGTTACAGGATGGTTTTCAACGGGAATTTCACAGTGCCAACCACAGGTCAGGATTCTCATGCTCATTTTAGGATAGCAATGACCTGTACCTACCCAGAGATGTAGGGGTCTTCTCTTCTGCTCTGCTGCCTGATCTTGGCCTTAAGAAAATTGAGGAAAAGAATATATGAGTGGAGAGAGGTGCGGGGTGGGGGGGAGAGGGTTAGCTTTAAAGGAGGAAAAGTTCCTTAGCAAAATCATTCTGGTGAGGAAAGATGTGCAGCCCATAAAACCAGTCATACAAAAAGCTCATTAACTGCCATTAAGCTTTCAAGTTGTAGAGTCACACAGCTCCAACTGAAACATCGAGTTCCAGCTGAAGTGCAGGAATCAGATTCTTCAGTGTGGGTGTTCAAGATCCAATTCTGCTCTCTTTTGGAGCTAAGTGGCTCTCTCTTTTACAGACGCCTTTCTGAATCAGCAAGAGATGTTAAGTCAGTCTTCAGTCTGTACAGAGAGACAGCTACATCTACATTGCAGCAGAAGTCTAACTTTGCTGGGTTGTCATTTAAACTGATGACAGTATCTTGGTACAGATGATAGATAATACCACAGCTCTGTCATTAGACTAGTATTACATCTCCCTGTGCCTTCCAGAGAGAAGAGTTTTCTTCCAACTCAGCTAGTACATAATGTATTCAGATTGCACCTTAAGTGCTATACTGAAGTTTTTTTAATTGGAACCATGTTTCTGTTACTTCTTATTTATGGGTACAACAAGGATAAAGTTGGCAGCTAGATTTCCCTATGCATACCCGAGTACCTGTCCATCATTTACAGCCCTGTAACTGCTTCCTAGCACCTTGCCCTTTTGATCTTAAAACCATAGGTAAACATTACGCATCTATAGGATTATACATCCAAAAACAGATTTATCTTTGCTCTCATTCCACAGTGAAGATCCAAACAAAGAGAAGTTAGGAGCAACATTTACAAAAGCAGCACCTAAATTTGGTAGGCAGCTATATAATAGCTAATATTTGCCCCAGCATATTTTTGCAGGTACAGATACTGGTTTCTTACATGCATAGATATTGGCAAAGTTCACACACAAAACCAGAATCTGGATTCAGGTCTATATAGCACAGCTCCTAAATGACATCACAAGGATTAAAAAGTGAATTAGTATCAGAACCAAGCAGAGCATCTGCTCTTAAGTTCCTCAGAAGTCCTGTCTCCATCTCCCCTGCCTGCTCTTTAATGTTGGGTTTGACATGTGGGATCACTATAGATACACAATCTGGTGAATACATAGAAATTTGTACAAATACATTGGAGAGTCAGCCGTGGAAAATAACCTCATGGGATGTGTGAGTTGAACAGAATACCAGAGGCAGTTTGGCTTACCTCATCTCCAGAGGCTCTTGAGAAACCAAATGCTGCAAGCTTGGGAGAGGTATTTCAGTGCTGCCAGGATCCCCGTCAGATGGTCTTGCTGACTTGGGGATGGGAGGAATCAAGGCCACCCCCAGTGACTTCTTCCTTTCCTCGTCACCACAGTACAGAGACTGCAGTGAAGCCTGGAAATAGGAGAGCAGTGCTCAGCCCAAGCACAAAGCTCTCCTGCTTGATGCCACAAGCAGTTTAGCAGTACTCTTCCCTAAGACTCTGAGGAAAAGAATGAGTCAAACTGCTGGCATGTCTTGGCCTGGGATGGGCAATGGAAAGTGGTGAAGGAGGGACCATGTCCCATGCTGTTGATAGCTCTTCCTCTTTGCTCACCTCTGTGGCAGCAATCTGCTTGGCAGATAGGATGTTCTGGGGTGGTGTCACCTCTATTAGTTTTCCTATGGCATTGAAATGGGTTTAGATTGCTATGCCCCTGCAGTCCAAAGGTGCCCACCAGCCATTAGTGAGCCTCAGCCAAATCCCCACACAGTCATTTTGCATACTGTCAAAACCTGCTTTTCTCAAGGCCATAATTCTTTTTCTGCTGCTGCCCTTTCAACATTCCCCTACCAGCCTTTTGGTCCAGATGCTAATGTGCTCTCCAGATCCTACACAATTCATCACTGTGGGCTCACTGACATTTATTAGGTTCAGTGGAGCTCCCTACCCTGCCACTCTGTGTAAGGTCTTTCTGCCTGCTGAAATCATTCAGCTTGGCAACGTCACCCCTTCAAGCTCCCCGCACCATGGCTAGGGAAGGCAGTGGTAAGAGCAGAGCACCTTTACATAGTATCCTATCATTCTTCTTGTGGCCAGAGAGCAAATCAGGATCTGTTCAATCTCCATTGAAACCAACAGAGTTAATGTCAGGGATACATATGTTCCTGTAACTGCAGGGCTGAAGTGAAGTGCACTAACCTTCTGTTATTTTTCCTCTTTATACTAAAGCTGCTATTCTTCTGCCCTCTCGTGCCCATCTTGACAAAAAACAAAACAATTGCACCTCCTTCCTGTCCTGCAAAGCCAGTCGCATGGATAGAGCCTGGGCTCCACTTCTCCTGGCCAGAAGTGCCAATTCCCATCACTTAACCCTGGGCAGACAGAAAGCAACAAAGCCACACAGAGGCTGCTGAGCTCTAGCAATATTGCTAGAAGCAACTGTGCAGAAGTACATTTGCTGTACTTGGAACTCAAAGTTCAGTTTGCAGGACTGTCTGCTCCAGTAAACATCTTTTGCATCTAAATCAGAGCTGGTATAAGAAGCTGCCAATACACTGGTATGCCTGCAACAATAACAGCCATGGATGCTTCACAGAAATGTGAACCTACCAACTAGGATAAAAAGGATACAACTAGGATGTAAAAGGATATGCTTGGCCAGGTGAAACATATTTTCTTGCTCTGTGTGGTTAACTGATAGTTTTTCTTGGTCATAAAACCACAAGTGCAGCTCATAGAGAGCACAGAAATATGCTCTTATTCATATACACTGGGGACACAAAGCGCACTGCAAAGACAGCCTGAAATGCTGAGCACATCCACCTGAGCTCTTCCTTGGCTCAGCTGCCACCCTGTGCTCACACCATGGGGAAAAGAGGATCTCAGAGCTCTGCCCACAGGAGTACACTGAAGATCCACCACATGTGATTTATCTTGTTTCCGTACCTCTGATGTCAATTCTTTATGGTTGTCTTCATTGCCACCATGATCTGTGCCATCCTCCCTGAACTGCTCCCCGTTGCTCATCCAGCCAGACTGTAGGGGAGGAAGGCTGTTCTGGATGGGAGGCACGGGCTTGGAGGTTACCAGGAGCCTCTGGGAAGCTGACCTGGAAATTGCTGGCTTTAGGGCAAGCACCTTTGGGTCACTGCTGGCAGTTAGGCCTGCAAAACAGAGAGACGCAGTGAAAGAGAAGCAGCATTTCAAACACAAAGCACCTGGAGCTAGATATTACATTTGACAGATTTCTTGGAAATCTGGTATACAGTAGTACACTGTGCAGTTAGCATACAGGTATGGCCCTACAGCAATGACAGGGCTACGTGGGAGATGGAGCAAGGAAGGTTACTGTAGAGGGCACACACAGGGGAGATACATTCAGTGGTAATATGCATTAGCTCTCTAGGCTGGGAAAGACCCTCCCTCCTTCTGAAGAGCAGGCAGGCTCCAGCCTTACCTCTCTGTGGGGCTAACAGGCCCTCAGACATCCTCCTCTTTTTCAGCTTGTTCTTGATCTGAGTAGTTTCCAAGGCAGCGCTGCTCACCTCCCTTTCCTGGGGATGAGGAAGGGAGGAGAGATCACTTCCAGCCCCAGCATCAAGATCCTGCACACCAGCCTTGCTGTCCCAGCCCTCCAGGGATGAGATGGCTCCTAGGTATGGAATGGAAAGCAGTGTGTTAGTTGTTAACCTCTCTGCTTTACAACCAACTATTCCCGTGTCAGTCCTTAGCTTCAGTGAACACCACCAGTAAAGACCTGCACAGTGTTACATGTTTTAGTTCAAAGCAGAGTTAGTAAGCAAGCAAACTGCACCAGTGGCATCATCCAGTCCACAAAGTTAGATCTGAAAGGCAAGCAGAAAAAGAACTTGGAACTTACCAATGGCAAGGCGTGCACCAATAGCATGGGTAGATACAGAACTGGTAACACATGACAATGCCCAATTTAAGGCCAG
Organism: Lagopus muta; assembly: GCF_023343835.1. Taxonomy (NCBI): domain Eukaryota; kingdom Metazoa; phylum Chordata; class Aves; order Galliformes; family Phasianidae; genus Lagopus; species Lagopus muta. The sequence continues at coordinate 100,832,346 of NC_064434.1, forward strand.
TAGGGCTGCAGTCTCTATCATGGCTGACAGTGGTCATCATTCAGATACTATTGATAAAGTATAAAGCATAACGAACTAATGATAATGATGTGATGCCAAGAGCACCTCCAGAGGAGGGCAGGATCATCCACATCCCTGTCAGCCACCTGCTCTGACACAGAAGCACCAGAACTGACCTCTAACGATGATTTCTTCCTAAAAGCAAGATTTCTGTTGGGATAAGTTTGCCATCACACATTAACCACCTTCCATCCTCACCTCCTTCTTCAGTAATCCATCTGCTGCCACAAAGCTGCAAGTTTGAATCAATGCTTCCAGCCCGCAGAGCTCTGCATCTGGGTTTGACTTTTGGGACGCTCCCACAGTAGACAGCAACTGGAGCATCATACTTAGCTTTAAAATAAAGACAATACAAGTTACTTGAATTTGCAGCATTTAAGAAAGAGCAGGAAAAAATACATTTATAAACAGACATCCCTTTTCCGTATCAGACTGACACATCAATATTAACTAACAGTCCTGACCTCAAGAGCCTTAGCAACTCCATGCCACGATGTCTAAAGAAATGCTTGCATTTCAGCATTTTGATAGCTGAATGCTCTGGAAAATTACGTGTTTTTCTGGTTGCCTATCCAAGACTGCAGAATTTCATCGTCTCCTCTCAAAGGATAGACAACCTGCAAAGGTATCTAAAATTTGGCAATATCTAGTGAGTAGCTACTTTAGAAATCTGGCTTGAAAGCTCTTTGCTTTCTGTAATTTCCAATCAATTTTTTTTAGTTTTTATGTCCCTCCACAGTAAATTAGTAGGGCACAAACAATGAATCACTAGGTGCTATATCCAAGAGGACTGTGCACTATATGCCCCCTGTATTCAATGAGCTTATTGGAATATTCTATCTGTAGGATACAAATTGTTCATTCAAACATTCTCCCTTGTTCTGTTTCACTGTTACTGGAGTTTATTACCCTGCTTCAAAGATGCTTCCTCTCAACTAACAGCCTGGCTCAGAGAAAACTTTTGATCTTATTTATTCCTGAAAATTCAAAGCTATGTACAACTATGTAGTAAGCTATGTTTCCCTGCCTTTCATCCTGGCCAATATATTCCCCATTACCCAGCCTCCAAGGCTGGGCTCTCACTCTTACAGAATGAAGAATAGCTGCTGCACTTGCCAGCACAGCCAGCACCTCCGGGGCTACGTGATCAGTGCTGTGAATGCAGCCTTTATAGGGGCTCTGCCTCCCTGAGCCAAGCAGCATTCCTGGGCACCAGCATCTCTGCTGCGAGTAAACGTGCTCCAAAGGCTGCAGCAGCAGGGTTGCAGCAAGCCATGCCTGGAGAGCTAGAGGTCTGTCATCTGCTGCAGCCCCTTACCTGCTGCAAAGTTATCTTCTGTTGCCATGGGGGGATGATCAGCTTTGTCCAGACAAGAGGCTCCACGTGGTGCCTGTTGCTGGGTCTGACACAGCTGCCACTGGGGTCCTTTGCAGCATCAGGAGCCTGCATGGAAAAAGGACAATGCTAGTAAAGCTGACAGCCATCATCTTTAACCTCTGGTGTCACGCATGGAACATGGTAGGAAACTGCTCAAGGCAGGCAGCGTTCAAAAACCATAAAAATGCATTCAGGCTCTGTATTTTCTACATTTTGCCAGAAACACAGCCAAAAACTGGAAAACGACTGTTGACAGCATAGCAGGGAAGTGCAACTCCAACCCAGCAGCTGCTGTTTCCATGGCCGGATGGTCATGGCATCCAAAACAATTTTCTCACCACACTCACCGCTGTTGGAACTTGGACCACACAATGGAGCTTTATAGTTTCATGTGTTCAGTGACAAAGAGCTGTAATGTTGAAGTGGATCTACACCAAGAACAACCAATAATGGAAAAAATTGAGGGGCAGAATGGTTTCCCTTTCCAAGCCAAGCATACCCACATTTACAGTGAGGTACATGGTCATCAGCCTGTTATGTACCCCTTTCCCATCTGAGAAGGGGTAGGAAGGTCTAGATCAGCTTTTATGACACATCCATGAGTAATTCTGAGGTACAACTCAAACCATAAGCCAGATGCTTCCAGATCTGCCACCTTTTGGGAAAGGGAAGAGAGTAGCAGTTGGCATAACCTCTTGACACCTCAGAAAGTCTGAGGCTGTAGCACGAGCCATAAGCAGGGATGTCAGCTGTCCAGAAACCACCTTCCCTGCTAACACCAGCAAGTGCACATGCCACAGGGCTAGAGGACTTGGAGGCAGTATAATAGGGTGCAAGATATACAACAGTAAGAAGTTCACTCTCTGTGCAGTACCACAGCAAAAAGCAACACTTTGCAGCTTCAGCTCCTGTGGTCTATTTCCTTACCAATTTGGCTGCTTTAAAAGCTCTGGGGATTTCTTTTCACCTTCTGGCAGAGGCTTCAGTCACCATACAAAGCTTTGACTTCTTTGCGTTGGCCTACTTTTTACAGCCTAACCAGAGAGGTAAAATGGCATTTTGCAGAGCATATCTTAGGATGAAAGGTCAGCATGGTAAATCAACAGTAAAATTCCTATAAATGTCAGTGGAAACAGAAGGATATCAATTGTTTTTTCAAATCTACTGATAGGTGCCTACAAAGCTCTGCAGAAAGAATGGCAACCACACGGTAGCTAAGTGCAGCCAGGAGGATCAATCACAGACAGCTCAGTTAAACTATTACAGCAGGAAAAGACACCTCTGCTTTTGATGGGAGAAAAAAGCAGGTACTTATTATCATGTTCTGTGAGCTTAAAACAAGTGACAAAGAATGCCTGAGGAAGGACTTCAGTCAAACTTACAATCAGATAAAATGTGTCCTCAAGCAATTTACAGTAGAAAATGCTCATATAAGCAGCAAGGCCCTGTAGCCCTATCCCCTGCCCAATACATTTACATCTCCTCCAAAGCTGTCAATGGCTTCATCTGTAATAAAGCAAGCAATTCCAGACAGACTGGAGTTAGCTGTTAACCCATTTCTGACTTTAAACCTTTCTGTTATACTACGTAAATTCAAAGAGACAGCTTAAGGTCAAGGAACAAAGATGCTGAGAGGGTCTTTAGAGCCTGACTCCCATTATTTTCAGTGAAAGTCAGACACTAAATATCCCTAAAATACAAATCTTGGTCTATTTCGAACTGTGCACATTAAAACAAGGAATGAGAGATGGCAGTGTGAGTGGGACAACGGCCCAAAGCAGGGGTTAAGGTATACTATCTTTGATTTCGTCACGTAGGATGAATATCTAGAAAATACATCAGTGGTGCTTCTGGCTGGTTGAGATCACCTCCCAAATGAAGCTGAGCATGCCCCATTGCTGAAAGTATTAAAAATACCCAAGAGAAAACACTAGGTACCAGAAATGAGTGTATCTTGTAACTAGGACAGAAGATTCCCTCTGCCACTGACACATTCTGCAATGAAACTGGCTCAACGTGGGCCAGTATCTCCATGCCTCAGTGTTGTCCTGCCAGGCTGTTGTCCTACATGCTAACAGAAATGGAAAGGGCATTAATTGTAGCCCCAGAGGCTTAACTGCCTCAATTCAGGGCTGAATTCTCAATTCAGGCCAACTACATGTTATGGAAAACCCCAAATGTATGCTTATATAAGGTCACCTCATTTTTTTTTTTTGAGGAGGACAAAAGGAACAGAAGACTGCACAAAGTCTGGAATGATAATGGAAGAGCAATTTTCCTGCAGACTCACATGGAGGATTCCTCTTTCTGCCACTGATATGCAAATAGTATGCTAAAAACTGGCTTTCTGAAGAGGAAAATGGAACAAAAATGCATCTGAGCAGCCCCAGGCCTTGGTGATGTTTCATTATACAATAACTGTATGTCTTGCCATTCCGCTGGCTTAATCCACAGGAAACACATCCTCTGGGATTTTCAGCTTATTTGGATCATTAGCACTCAGTAAATGAAAATAGAGATTATTTAATACTGCCATTACCGTCGTCTCTAACTAACAACCTATTTCTCTGGTGGCTTCCCAGCACAGCAAACACACACGTTGCTTTTTGCTCTGTGTGTGTTCTGCCCTCACCTCATGTTTGGAAGGTATTCAAACTCAGTGCCCCTGTGCAAAGCTCCTGTCAGGGCTCCTCCTCAGCAGAGCAGGGCTTCTCAGCCATGAAACAAGAGTTACCATAAGCAGCAGCTTACCCAGGGCAATGAATCAAGAGGTAGGAATAAGCTAGTCTGAATGCCAAACCTCATTAACTCCTTCTAACACAGCCGATCAAACCCTCATTCCAGCTCTAATGAGGTGCCCTGCTGGACACAGTGGTTATGGAAGCACTGTACACAAGCTTGTGATGGTCTCTGTTGGAGATGTGACCAAAGGTGCCAGTTCCCCAGCAGTGGGTGATGGATTGCTCCGTGGACTCCTGTGCTGGTTAGATACAATGAGGTAACAAGGAGCCAAGTACACTGACTCATTGCCTTAAGCATAACCTTGACCAAAAGCATTGGAAGGATTTTCTTTATGGAAGTGTTTTGGCTACAACTCTGGAACCACAAGGTCCTGAACTCATGCAGGGCTTTGCTCATCACACAGCATCGCACTGGCTTCTTGTGACTGAATTTTCCTTGGAAGTATCAGGCATGTCACCCCAGTGCCTCGCAAAGAGAGCTCTCCTGCCCTATCCCTGCCACTTCAGTAGTAAAGGATCACTAAAATACGCCCTCTACCCCATGCTCTGCTCCCTGTGAGGCTTCCCATACTGTTCCCTACATCTTTCATAAAGGCACAAACAAGTGCAAGCACAGACACCTGCATAAATCCAAGGTAGCTCCGAGAAGCATCCCAAGGGTTCTGTCCTGTTCTGCGTAACCAACAGGCAGGGAAATTCTCAACGATCTGTACCAATCTCATTCAGCAGCACTGTGGGATCTGAGTTACATATTGAAATTTTTCATTGCGAGTAACAAGCATTGGGAGCACAAAGGCTCTAATGAGATGGGTTTAATTGTCCATTTTATTACTCTTATATCTGTCTCGCTAAGTCCTAGCGCTGTTCTTAGTGCCGTACGAACCTTGAAACACAACAGTTCCCACTGCTCAGAATTTACTCCTTGCTCCTTAGGGCACTTAAACACCCCTCTATCACATTCAAGATCTAAGTCCACCTTTCCAGCATCACCAATATTTTTGAAGTCTCCATTCACCTCAGCTACCAGATATCACCTAACTCCATGAGCATTTGGATTCATAGACCTCCACAGGCTACTGCTAGAAGCAACCAAAGCTGAAGAACAGGATGAAAAATGGACATCTGCAAGAGCAGTGTGAACTCTGCTTGCCATCTTGCCACTCAGCCTGCAGCAAAATGTAAATCTTAAGGTCAGGAAAATAGAGCCTCTAAACACAACCTCTGCATGCATGAAGTTGAATAAGTCAACTTCAGCTGATCACAGGTCAGCATCTCCAGCTAAAATATGAGAATGATTCTTGGAAGCTTCTCCAAAAAGAAAATCCTCAGTGTGACAAGTACTACACAAGTGCAAGAGGCTGTTGCTGTCATCACAGCTGTGGTTCTTGCAGCAGAGCCCCAGCTTGCTAAATTGTGAGGGAAGAAAAGGAAGGGAAGAAAGGGAAGCAAAGATATTCTCTCCAAAGAGAGAAAGAAATGAAGGGAGATTAACCTGCCAACACCTGTGATAATGAGCATCCTCATATCTCAGCCCTTCACAACTTGGTATGGCCCCACTCTGCAGCTGAAGCAGGCCAGCATCTCTGCACCTCAAAAGGAACACAAGGTGCATCAGACTGTTGGAGGGTTCTTCCCTCCTCGACCTCCTGTACCTTCCACAGATCTAGTTCTCAGAAATCTGTACCTCTTTAAACAAACCTCTCTGAAAACAGAGGCCAAGCTGAAGGAAAGTTTGTTCATCAGGTGCTATGCCTTTAGGGCCAGACAGCCAGTAAGTTATGCAATGTTCTCTTTCTTTCTCTGCTTGGAAAAAGCAAACAAAAAAAACACAATTCTACTTCTCCTCTCACCCTTTTAAGTGAGGTGCCAAGGTTCCACTTAGTGAAACACAGCCATTTAAACCACTGTCCAAAGCAGACTTGGTTACCACCCCACAGGGAAGAGAGGCACACTAGGAGCCACAGAACCGTGCCCTAACCCTCAGCAGTGACTGGTTCAGAAAGCAGATTTGATTTTGACCTCCCTTGGCTCTACTCAGAAAACAACAGTGTGAGCCCCAGAAGGGCCACAAGTGCAGCCTGTGCTTTCAGCCCATTTGGAGCAGCTAGGCAGGGACTTCTCCCTCTTCCTGTGCACAGCAAAGAGGGGATGTTGTGCTTGAGCTGAGGTGGGGGTTCTCGCTCTGCTGCTATGCCATGGCAGGAATCACTCTGACCCTTTTCACATGAAGAGTGGCTTCCTTGTCATCAGCACCCAGCAGCCTGGCCTGCCCTCCCCTCCTCTATCCATCACCCCACACGCTGCTTTCCCACTGCAGCAGGAAGCAGCCAGGGCTGCTCACCAACCTCCTTCACAGACAGCTGCGGCCTTCACTTCGCAAACCTCGCTCCATGCCGAGAAGCTCGTAATCCCCCTGAGAAACGTGAATCCCTGCTGCAGGTCACCTCCCACAAGGCAACAAGGATTTCTGGTGCTCCAGAGCCTGCGTTTCCCAAGCTGGGAGTTGGGACAGCCATTTGGCAAGGCAGCCCCCTCCTCCAAGAGCAGACCGGCCCACCCCGCCAGGTGCAGTAGCTCCACGAGCAAACAGTGTCACGTGCCAGGAATAAACAAGGCTGCATAGCAACCGCTTCTCTGAAGAAATCTGGAGGAATATCTCCTGCCTGCAGGGTTGGCAGGCAGCTCCTCGGGTGCCGCAGCAGCAAGCACCCCTGGGAGATCAGCAGCACCCCAACCACAGCACATGAGCAAATAGCAAAGCATCACTGGCAGCTCATAAAAGGAAGAGGAAGTTTTCCACCCCCCTTTGCCACAGGATTAAGAACTTGACAACTTTGCTTGGATCAGCAGCGTGAGCTTGGAACTCTTCTTGCTTGGATTGGTGTAAATCCATGCCTGGCCTACAAAAAGGATCGTATTCAGGCAAGATTAGCAAAAGAGGAAAACTAATTCCGCCCAAGTGTCCCTCTCTGATCCAGCACAGCCACACTTACTGCCATCTCCACTAAACAAGAATTTCCCACCACCCTCACTGCAAATACTTTATGCCTCTCTACTGCGCTATGGATAACTACAGGAAGTTGAACAGACGCTTGGTTTTACTACTGCATGTTTTGTTCTTGCTGTGCTTACTCAAAAGCTATCTTTCAAATGTGAAAATAATGACTTTTCCCATCATTTAAGTGGCAAGTTTTGGCGTGTTCCATAACAAAGTCACCACTGGCTGTTTTTACAAACACACACACACAAAAAGAGAAATTTTGAGCAGAGGTGCAACACTGTTCTCTGTTAACAAGGAACAGAAGCTCATTCTGTCTGTATCCACAAGAATATTCTGAAAAGAAGGAATTCTCCAAGAACTGAGTCCTGAACTCTTGTGCAGCTTGCAAGCTAACAGGGAAGCACCAAGGCACCAATAGGATTTTTAGCTGGAAAAACATGCAGTAATATAACTCCTAGGAAAACAAATAAAAAACAAACATCAGCAATCCTTTCCCAGCAGGACAGTCACCCCGTTGTGACATGGGGAAATAGCTGACACCTCACTCAGCAGAGCAGCACCCAAGCCAATGGAAAGCATCTTCCTGCCTCTGCTGAATCACTCCGTCAGCAACAGCAGGGTAGGAGTCCAGGATTCAGCCTTACAATGCGTCAAATTTCAATCTCCCAAGACTTTCAGCTTCTCCAAGGCCGAGTAATTAGGTCCATGAGGAAAATAACAAGCCTATACATCACAGGATAACAGAAAGTTGGCCAACTACAGCACATGGGTGTCCAAGTATGATATTACCTGCACAAAACAGGAGAACTCTCAAAAAAGTTTTTCCTCTTTGCTACAAACCAACAGAGCCTCAGACTCCAACACTGCTTTATGCTGTTAGAAAGGCTAGGAAAACTCTGCTCTAGCTCTCTGTCAGGCTGCAGGCAAGACTTAATCTCATGCAGCTCCTGCCTGTAAAAACAGCATAGCAGAAACGCTGCTTGTTCACCTCTCCCCTGGTTTTCTTCTTGGACAATAAATCCTGCAGGCCAGGGAACTCTCTTTCTACAAGCACATGTCATCTAATGGAGACATTGGTTAGGGACAATTCCATAACATGGCAGTGGCACTGCCTCTTCAAAAAATATTCCCTGGTATGGTGTTCAATCTGTTCCCTTTAATTAAGCTGAGTAACGAGCTACCAGCTCAGCTCTAGCAAAAAATGTAAGCTGCTGGGTATCTCAAAAGAGCAACTCTATGGGAAATCATCTTTAGGAGAGCTGAAAAGTGTGATCCTCATTAAACCACCTAAATAATGACTGAAGTTGAGCAAAGATTGTCAGCCGGTCAGATTGAGACCACCTGGGAGTATCCAGCAACCAGTCTCCAGCCTAGAGTACTGACATACCTTGCCCTTCTGATGGTGAGGCAGGTTCAACAGCCCACATGCTTAGCCTGAAAAACAGGGAGACAAAGTTTTATTTCATTCTTCCTAAAATGGAAGAAAAAAATGCTGCTATCAGAGGAGAAAGGAGTACCTTTGCTCCTCAGCCTCACATCATCCCACTTCATCTTGGGCAACATCGCTCCCAGGACACATTATGTCCCCTGCAGGCTCCTAATGACACAATGCATTACACAGTGAAGTCCTGTCCTGTGCACAGCCTAGACAGCCTAGAAATGAACCTGGTTGCAACACTATTCCTTGAGGCATCCCTCCCAGTAGGTTAACAAAACTACTTGCCATGAAATCCCTACACGTGAAGCACAGCCTCTTCATTTTAACAAATACATTTTGGATGTATTTGGCTAAACCTCTGCCCTCCCTGCTTTGATCTGCTCTCAGGCTGCATTTTCCTACAGCAGCTTAGAAGCCTTGAGGCTAAGTGGAGCTTCTCCCTTGTCCAGAGCAGGGATGGAAATAATGCCATCTTACACACTTGTAACATGAAATCTACTTAGTTACCCCTCTCGACACCTTTTCTTTCACAGAGCATACATGCTGGGCAGCATGGCCCTTTGCAGCAGCCTCACAGCACACATACAGCTTCTTACTTTGTTCTCAGGAACCGCTGCTAGGTTGGGAACCCTTGGGCTTTCCCCATGGCAACCTCATTTGTGCACTGGGCAAGGGCAACCAACACTGTGTGGCATTTGAGCCTACAGGAGAAATGACCCAAGCACGCGGCCGGTCTGGAGCCAGCAGGTTTATGCAGACCTTCTGGCTATGCAACCAACAAGCAGAAGCAGGTTATTAATTTAGCACCGAAGGTGCCAGTGAAGCTTTGCAGGCTGAGAGGAAACAGATGAGCTTCACTAACAAATACAAGCTGGGTTCCAAGCCAATGGTAAAAATTGATGCGAGCTGAAATACCAACATACAGAGGGAAAAAAAAAAAAAAAAAAATAGTGACATGAAGGCTTTTTATTTTTTAAATACTTGTTTCCTAATCAATCCTGGATTCCTTACAGAGAAAAAAACAGGCAGAAAACACAATGAATAGAGATACTGCTGCACCTGCCTTTCTTCAACCTACCTCTGCTCAGCCTTTGGTCAGACCTCCCTGGCTTTTCCTTATTAATTAGACTCAAGTCAGCAGGGCCTTCAAGGCTTTGAGAGGGCCACTGTCTTCTGCTTCCTTCCCCCTCCCAAGTGATGTCACAAAGAATAAATCAAATAATCCAAAGAATGACAGGAGAGGTGTGGCAGGAATGCACCCTCATGCCAAGATGTTAGAAGCTAGTAATACACAAAACACACCATGCATTGGCAGCCATGCCCATGACAAGGAGTTGGAAATGGCTGGTCTTTAAGGTCCCTTCTGTAATTCCATGCAAATTGATGTGATGGGTGAAAAAGCGCTCGTTTCAACTATTTCCGTTCAAAAAAAGTTTTAAAACTGAACATTTGATATTTTTCTTGAATTGCCCTCATCCAATTGTAAAATGGCATCCATTCAGAAAAACCCTCATTCCTAAGGGTGAATCCCTACCTCAGCACAGAGCTGACCTGCAGGCACCCTCTGATAACTCAGGGCACTACACACACCGTGCTTCCCAACCTAATTCATCTAGTATCGTATGGTCTTCAGCTAAGCCTGCTTGGTTCCCTATGTTGCTAATCTAGTTAACTGCATATTGGCTAATTGCAGGCTTTAACTCACTGCCAAATGTGGCAAGTCACTGTCTGGTCGCTCTGGCTACCTGAAAAGTCAGCAGCCATGTGAAGCTGAGCCTCAGCTGTGGATGCAGAGAAACCAGCTGGTGGCACCTGCTATCCAGCACAAGTTGCATTGCATTTACTTGATCATAATAGAATGGTTTTCATGTAACACGAGGAAAAAAGAATAAATAAATTTGCATATCCTTAACACAAGATCTGGGGAGTAACAGGAAAAACATGACTTTCCTATAGGTCCAGATAGCACTTCAAAAGCATGGCATGTGAGTCAATGTGTTAGCATGGTGTGATCAAAGCCCTCTCCCTGGCTTTGCCAGAATTTAGCCCTAATCCTTTTGAAAACTAAACTCAGCTCCTACAGCTTTCACCCCACAGTGTGTGTACTGGCCTGTTGGAGGCAGGAAGTGAGCAAAGCCCAGCCAGCTTCAACAGATGCCACCCCACCAGCCTCTGTTACAGACCAACATGCAGTGCCAGCAGAAAATAATTTAATAAAGGATTTGTTCTAGCTAATGAAAAACCCATGCAATGATAGTAGCAAATCTATACAGTAAAAGTGGCTAAGACTTGAACTGAAGATACAAACAGAAATCAGGCTTGCAACTTATTCTACCTGCCACCAGCTTTGAAAGGTCCTGAAAAACACTTCCAACTTGCATCGATCCCTGGTAAGAGCTTGGCAGGGAGCAATACTGCAAGCTGGAAGATGCCCAAACCTGCAGGCAGGTAACAGCCCACCTCAAACAGATGGGAAGGCTTCTTCCAAACTCTCCCACATTGAAGAACATTATTACAACAAACAGAGATGAAGAGCTCAATTTCCTTGCTAATGGCTTTCCACTCAATTCTCCTGCGGCTCCAGAAATTAGCTGCCTGAACACCAAGGGGAAGGAAAAATAGGCACAGGAAGGTGGATTTTTCTCAAAGAGCTACAAAGCTGAATATTTACAAAGCCTTGCAAAGTCATGGAGAAGACTGCAGTAGTAGGTAAGCTCCCCATTTTACCCTCACTGTTTTAAACAACAACTCGGTGCCTGCAGTGGAGAAAGCTCTGTGTGGCTTTGTAGGAAGTAGAAATAGCAGGAAACAGGGGGCTGAGCCTGACCCCACTGAAAGGAAGCAGCTGCAGTGCGTAGCTCATGGGTGCTTTGAGAAAATACTCCTCTTCTGAAATGCATTATCTGCGTCAGTCCTGGATGGAAAATTATTTCCAGCCACTAGCCCACAGCAAAGAATAATGATGGATGAAAAATGGCCCCGCTATCGTTTTCCATGAGATGCCAGAAATGAGGTATGGGGGATTGCTGGTGGGAATGCTGTGAGGTGGCAGCACAGAGGGAACAGCTCATTTAGCAGCCAGCCCTTCTCCACCACCAACAGCTGTGCACCAAGCCTTTAGCACAAAGCAGAGCACATTCACAGCAAAGAGCAACCAATGATCCTATTGAAATGCCATAAATCCTACGTTGGCAGAGCTCGAAGCACTTCCAGCCTCCACACAAAATTAGGCCTTATGGCTGCACCTAAAGGCAGGCAGGTAATTGAAAGATGAGAACACTTAGAAGAGACCCTGTGAGCAGCAAGAAAGGAAAGCTTTGGGGGCAGGAAGAAAAACTCACAACCAGTGCCTGGGTAAGGTGACTGCCAACCCATTGTGGACCCCACAGCTCCACTGTGGCAGCTGCTAATGAAGCAAATCTTTCTTCCTGCTCCTCACGTGGTGTCATTCCATTCCTCATCTGAGTGAGAGCAAGAATGTCCAGAGGTACACCATTATCTTAATGCAAAGCCAGGACTTTGCCATTCTTCTCAAATATAAAAATGCATCACCCAGGTAACATTTCCTGAGACTTCAGCAAGGTATGTTTTTACAAGACGTGCTGCTTCTGGAGCAGAAGGGATGAATGAAAGTTGATATATGGGATAGAAAGTTGAGATATGGGATAGAATTGTGCTCTGGGGCAGCAAGTGACCTTATGAACAATGGCATTTCCTTCTACCAACATTGATGGGTTTTGAGCAGTAATTGAATGACAGTGGAGATTTGCACTGTACCTAGGAGCACCACACTAGGCATCCAAAGATACGCCCTTGAAACCTTGTATAATGACAAGGTTACACCTGTGCCAAGGCTCCTCTGGAGACTCAGGCATGGGCCTGTTCCTCCCTACAGCTGCCAAAGAGCTCTGAGTCTGTGGGGCAAATGTTCACCACGAAATTACCATCATCCCTAGGATGGATGGATCCTGGCTACTCAAGTCTTTTGATTTGTGTATGTGTTTGTCTGTGTTTTAAACCATGGGAGCTATAGGAAACCACAAGAGGATGTGACAGTTTGGGTCTTAACTCATTCCCATCAGGACTGGTAGCAAAACTGTAATTAGTTTTAAATGCCAGGGAACAACATTCAGAGTACAGCCTGTGATGTGAAACCAGGCTTCTTCATGCAGTCTGTCATCTGCACATTTTTAAAACAATACAAAAAAAAGAGTCTTTGATAAAAAGATTTTTTTCTCCAAACACATCCATGAGCTGTGATCTTTCATTTTCCACAAAACAGATGAAGAAAGGATCAAAACAATTGTCAGTTGAACAGTAGTTGAGATGCTTGAAAACACTTGGCAAAGCCACGGAACCATCTGAAACAAGCTGCTCCCATTTTGTCAGATGCTTTCCTTGTTAGATATTCACTTTAAAATGATAATCTGGCTAATATTTGTAATATTTTTGTGTCTAAACTTGTAGGATCTACCCAGTGAAGCAAAGGAATGTCATGCCAGTGTCTCCTTGGTACACACAGAAGCCCTAAGGAGAGATGCAGAGTAGCTGCGGAGGGGTGAAGCATGCACCACACTTGTGCAAATTCCTGGCACAGCATTCAGCAGCAGAGCCTTGCTTGGGAGAGACCACCCTGTGCCACCAGTTCAGCCAGCAAAGAGGGGAACACAGAGGCTAGCTGCAGAGATACAAAGCCAGGTACACCAGGCATTTAAAGCAGATCTGGCTGCACGTGACTCAGTAAAACCACAGATCTGTTCCTCAGACAGACCCAGCCATCCACCTCACACCTCTCTCACTTCAGCTCCCAGCTGAGCAGACTTCCTGGTCTGCAAAGAAGTGCAGCACGCTGTTTCTTTGAGGATGAGAGTGAGACTTTCTCAGAAGTATAAGACCTCATGCAGCCATTATACATAAAGCCCTTCACTCCAGAGCCATCAGTCCATCCCACAGGAGGCAGGGAAGGAGCTTGCATGGATTTAATCTGTTTGTTTTTGCGTGCATTCTGCTAGGAATAACAAAGGCTGCTATAGTTCTGTCTTCTCCAGGGACCCTTTAAAAATTTTTATTATGACTATAACTCCAGTAAACACACACAAGTAAAATCTACTCCCATGCAGCCAGCCAAGGAGTTCGAGTTCCTTTGGCAAAAGGCACTAACCGCAAAATAAATAAAATGCTTGCTGCAAGAATGACAAGAAGGGAGACCTACCTTCACCTTTGTTTTTGTTTACATGCTTCCATTAGTACCCAGGGAAGTTTAACTCTACCACGCTGGGTCCCCAGGTCTCAGCACACCTCTGGCAATCCACCACTCTGCAACTTCTCCTCAGCAATTCGGTCCCGATGCATTAAACTGTCACCGCTCACTAAGACATCAGACCTGATGACACCTAAGCAGATTCATTAATGTATTAGGCAAATGCAATCTGATTGGCTCCTTTTTTTAGGCGTTCAGCAAGCAGCGTGCAAACAAACCTGGAGGATGAGGTTCTCGGGGGAGGGAGGGCAGCTTGCCAGTGTTCTTGCTTAAATGGAGGGAAATAAAGCAGCAGCTCTCCTACAGTCACACTGGAATTTGCAGCCTACTGCTTGCTTCAAGACAGAAGACGACAAAACGACACATCAGCCTCCTAAGCCTTCCAAAGATGCAGTGTATCTTCCACATATACCATGCATCTTTAAGTGCTGCTCTGCTTCCAAGTGGTGTGGTATTAGCTGTGGCCAAACCAAATCTCAACCACCAAACTGCCCCTTGCACTTAAGACAGAGGAAAACCTCTAAATTAATTGAACATGTTACAATCATAATACATCTGACTCCTGCAGGCAATTTGTCCTTAGTACCATGGGCTACAATCTCATTAGACCTCATGAATTAAGCAGAACCAGACTGGAAAGATGCTCAGAGAAGAGTCCAGAAACTCAACAGGAAGCAGGATGAGCAATTCTCACTCTTCCAGGTGACACCAACACATCAAGAATGTGGTAAGACATTCTGTATGCAACTACAAAACATGCCATCAAACACAACACAGATCCTCCCCAGTAATATCACAACGTGATCGCATCTTGTATTCATAAAGACATAAGGCAACATTTCTCCAATCCACTCAGCCCCCTCCATTGGTTTTTCCATCATAAGACATTTAGTAAGCCTGAAGGTCTGGACAAAGCAGTGATTTGCTGCAGAATAATGCTTATCAGCAGCAGGGTTTTGTGAGCACATCTTACTAGACAGATTCTCAGGGCCCTATCATAGCTCAAAACGCTGAGGATGACTTTGCTTTTCAGTGTCCCTAGCCTCTGGAAGAATCTGTGCCTGTCCACCAGCAGCCCAGCCCTTGTTTCACCCAACCAGAACACTGCGCTTGTCTCTCCTGAGGAACTGCTGGATGAACACAAACGTATTGTGCTGGAAGGCAGCAAAGGAAGCAAGCAGTAACAGCTTTCAGCCCATTATTGCATTACTTGGGTTTCAGTTGGATGCAAGAGGAAGGTTATATGATGGGAGACCAGGACCTGAGTAGGAGGAACTATGACCATATGACTAAATCATCGTATTCTGGGGAAGAGAGTGGGAGAAGAGAAGAGGAAGAAGCAGCACACTGCAGTGCTTTGCCTGTTTGCCACAACCCCCATAGCATCTAACATGCTGGCAACATCTTTTCACCACCTGCAAAAATTTATGCTCTTACAGGGCACTGAACAGTTAAATATTTCTGCACATCACTCCCCTACCTCTCCCCTCCTCTTTCCAAGAAGGAATCAATTCCTTGTCCCACTGCACATCTGGCCATTGTTTCCTGATTTTGTGTGTGTGTTTGTTTTTAAGCTGTGTAATTAAGAGCTTATATAAAGTTGATTTAAAGTGAGCCTGGCCTTGGGGTGACTCCATGAGGGGGAGGTAGGGGTGCTCAGCAGGTCAGGGATGGGTTCATCTGCTTGTTCCCTGGGACAGCTGAACTTTGAAGGAGGGCTCCCAGGGAGCAGAAAGACTCTACACAGCAATGTGACTGGAAACCAGATTGCTTGGGGATCTTGAACTCTTATTTGATTCATAGATTTAGAAAAGGCTCACACACAGCACTGCAAAGCAGAGCGCAGCTGAGTTTGTGCCCTCCATTACGATGAAATATTGCATTCACCCACCATGGGGCTCTGGTGCCTCTCTCTATAATATCAAGTCCAGGACCCTAGAGATGGGTTTCTGAACAATACAGTTTACTTAACATCAATCCAGTCTGTCAATTCAAATATTCAATTCACAGGGCTAGAAGTGTGCCCTTGTGGCCAAGAAGGCCAATGGTATCCTGAGGCGCATCAAAAAGAATACATCCAGCAGGTCAAGGGAGGTGATCCTCCCCCTCTATTCTAAATGTGGCCACACCAGGTAGAGTACTGTGCCAGTCCTGGGCTGCCCAGCTCAAAAAAAAACAGGGAACTCCTAAAAGGAGTGCATCAAAAGGCCACGAAGATGATAAAGGGCATGGAGCATCTCCCATATGAGGAAAGGCAGTGTAAACCTGGGTCTGTTCAGCCTGGGGAAAAAGACTGAGGGGGGGGGGGGGGGGGGGGAACTGATTCATGTTTATAAATATCTAAAGGGAGGTGGGAGGCAAATAGGTGAGGCCAGGTTCTTCTCAGTGTGTAGCAATAGGACAAGGAGAAACAGCCTTAAACTTGAACATAAGAAGTTCCATACGAACACATGGAAGAATTTTACTGCCAGGGTGAACAACTGCCCAGAGAGGCTGTGGAGTGTCCTTCTCTGAAGATACTGAAGACCTGTCTGGATGCCTACCTGTGCAACCTGCTGTAGGGAAGTGCTTTAACAGGGGGTTGGACTCAACGATTTCCTGAGGTCCCTTCCAACCCCTGTGATTCTGTGATAGTGGTGATTGAACACACCTCACCTCTGTCCTCTGCAAAACAAGCTTGTTAAATCAACTGCAAGTTTATCCCTCTTAGAAACCAACCTCTGATTTTCAACTAGCTGATTTCACATGCATTTGCAGCCACATAATCAGCAGTTTATTTACATATGAATACCTTCTTCATAAATAATGCCAACAGGTGATGGTAACGACTCCAGAACCAGGTGCACACTCCAGCATTAGAGCACGCATTGATGTCTGAACTCTCTGAACACAAGAAAAGGAAAAACGCTGCATAGCAATGAGGAAAAAAGTGTGAGAAACAGGCCTGTGAGCACCAAGTGGGACAAAGAGAAGGGCTGAAGCAGAGATCCCCCGAGGGCCCACTCTGGGGCCGGAACGTCCCCAACACTCACTGCTGTATTCATTTCTGAATGGGAATGATAGGGCTGCATTCAAGCTCTCCCTTTGAGGCACGTGTCAGAGCTGCACAGTCACCCATTTTTGTTTCCCACACCTCTAATGAAGGAGGATTTCTTACACTCCCACACACCTCCCCCTTCTGATCTGTCAGCTTTTTTCCTCTCTCTAAATACCAAGCATGAGCTGAGCCCTAGGAAACCACACCTGAAACCCTTACAGGCTTCAGAAATGCAAAACATCACAGGTGAGAGCTGGAGCAACTGAGACCCCCAGTTCTCCCCTCTCTTCAAGATATTACAGCACTATGATTCAAAACAGCATTAAATGATGCTACGTTTGGCTCTAGCAACTGAGAAATGATAAAGGAAGGACTGGCAAACAGAGGGACTCCAAGAGGAAGGAGAACAGGCAGCCTTTGGAGACACCAATCCTGCAGCTGGAAGCATCAAGCTGACTTGGGGGTTAATGGAAGGAAGATTCGCACAGGGGGATCTACTGTAATCCTTCAACAGCTATAATGCAGTGACACTGGGAGCCACTCAGCATGCACTATTTTTGATGTTCAGAGCATTTCTTATCAGATGCAATTAAAACTCTAATCTTAAATCCTTGAGAGAAAATACATCCCAGGCCTCAAAGCTACACAAGATCACCTTCCCAAACCAGGCCTTTCCTTCCTGAGTGACACAGTGACATCAGGCACACCAGACCGGCTTCTCAAGCTGCCTCCTGAAGTCATGAGAACTACAGGAACCCTTAAGCAAATTGATGAAAGCTAAGGTTCTGTGCACACCATTAAACTTCACACATCAGAGAAACACACTTTACAAATTAATTTGGACACATAGACCGTGCTTATTTAACTCTCTTTTCTGTAGATATATATTCTCATAAGGCTTCACTTGTCATCTGCTGTGGTCCCTGAGTACACTTAAGTTCTGCGCATCCCCAGAAGTGCTATTACTGTTTTACATTTAAAAAAAAGATCACCACCAGTCTCTTCTTTTCTGGCATCCCAGCATTTTAACCACACTGCAACAGCTTTCCCACAAGACAACATGCACATGCAGTGCAAGACAAGGAGCTAGAAGGCACGGCCACAGGAGTGTACCTTGTGTGCGCGGCAGAGCACAGGGCTGGGCACAGCTGCCAGCAGCACAGACACAGGCTGAGCACCCAGTGGTTTTGTACCACATATATTTCCCCCACCATTTTGCAAAGCAATCAGCAGATTGGAGCTGTGAACAGCAACATGGCTAGAAAAACCTTTTATGTTTACTACAATCCCAAAACCTGTATCAGCCCTCCTGAGGGTGCAATAGGTGTTTCTTTGCCTTGGCTCAGCAGGGGAAACAATTGGACAGCCAGCATCACCCCTCAGACACTTCAGAGTACAGCACTGTTATTGACATGTGTATCACCCCACTGGTGTGCATAGGCTGCTTTCCTACTCACAGCATTTTGCTAGCACTGGGAGCACTGTTCTGCTCAGACTTCTGTACAGAAATGTCAGTGCTAACTTCTCCCTTGTCCTGCATATGAAACATGAACTGAGGCACAAAACTGTTATCATTCCTCTCTACAAAGCAGCAGTTGGTGCAGCTTTCAGCATCTTACAACGGGGTTCTCCATTTGAACAACCTCAGCTAGACAAAAATTTATTTATAGATAGAGAGAAAAACCCTTCCTATAAATATGAAAATATTTCACTGGAATTGAGGAAACTGTAGGAAAGGGATCGTCACTTTGAAACTCCTCCAGAGTTCACACTTCCCAGAAAAGCCATCCCTTCACCCTATTAGTTTACTTCACTTAAACACCCTTTTGCCAAATCCTTAATTGTAGAATTGTTTAAGTTGGAAAGGACTCTTGAATAGTATAAAAATAGAGGCATGTAGCTGCCTGACCAACTTTCAGATAACTCAAGAAATGAATTACTCACAAGCAGGTAACAAAAAAGAAACAGCTTACCCTGCTCTGAAGATAAGAGCTCACTGGAAAATACCTTAAAAGAAACAGTCTCCAAGAAGAGATCCTTCCCTCTTGGCTGCCAGCCTGTAAATGAGGTTAGGGAGGTCATATAGGGGAATTGCTTGCACCTGTGTTTCCAGGGCTGGCTCCACCCCTTCACCAGGTGCTCAATCACTGGTTCAGGCTGGGACCTAACGGTTCCCATGCAACCATCAAAGGCCATCTACTCTGATCCCCTGCAGTGAGCAGGCACACCCACAGCTCCACCAGGTGCTCAGAGCCCCATCCAGCCTGACCTTGGGTGTCTTTAAGGACAGAGCACCCACCACCTCTTTGAACAACCTGTGCCAGTGCCTCACCACCCCCACAGTAAAAATCTTCTCCTTATATTCAACCTAAATCTCTTTTCTCTAACTATCCTATCACCACAGATTCTACTAAAGAGTCTGCTTCTTTCTTGTAGCTCCCCTAATCATCCCTGTATTTCAGCTGTACATCTTGATTTGAGGAGCCTGAATGCAAGACGATACTATGGAGAACTGCAAGTCCAGAGAGCACCCAAGCCTGCAAAGTGCTGGAATCCCCTCAGCTGAAACAGCAGCTATGGATGCCCATGTTCACACTGCAAGATTTTCTGCATTACAGAAATCTCTGAAGCGACACAGAGCAACTCAAGCAAAAGCAGATTCTACAAATCTTTGCTGTTAGCTGCTTTCCCAGAAAGCCCAGATGATGGCAGAAGATCCTATCCAAACTTCCAGCCTGGAACAGTTGAAAGTCATCAGTTCTGTTACAGACATTGCATGTGATACCATTTCTGTCTGACTTACCTCTACACCAAATCCTTGGGAGGCACCAGAGATGCCTGATGCAGAGTGGAAAGATTTTTTGTAGTTTCATTGACGTGGACACGAGAAAGTTCCTTGTTGATGCCAGTCTCCCACAGCAACTGCTGCCATGGTTATAAATCATTTATTGCCCCCCATTGGCGAGCAGCTGAGTATAAAGAATGGGTTTACTATGTGCAGGAGAGCATAGCAAGCACACAAACCTGCTCCTCCCAAAACGTGCCAGCAGGCAGCAAAGTGCTGCAGGGGTTTTGTTGCAGGGCCTTTGGGAAGTCGGTGAAACAGCTGACTGACAAGTGCTCTCTCCTGCTGATGAAAGCAAGCAGCCCTCCGGCTTAGACACAGAAATTGAGGGGTCCTGAGTGCAAGGAGCTCAGAAACAAACTACTCTCACAAAGCCAGCGGAGAGCTTGATGGAAGTGTTTTTTTTCAAGGACAAAATCTACGATTAATTCCTTAAGATATGCCTAAATAACTTATAGTGCTTGTTATCAAGCCAAGACATTTGAAATAACCTAGTTAAGCCCATCTCCATGATTAGAAGAGCTTTGGATAGGCTCCAGGTCTGACTGTGACTTCATTCCCCCTCTTAGATAATGCGAGATCCACTCACACAAATCTCTTTTCCTCTCTCCCATCCCTCCCTTCAAAACAGCATTACGTCCTGCTGCCAGAACAGAAGCACAGAAAAGCACACAGGCTTTTCCTTAGAGAGAGACCTAGGCTCTTTTCCAAGCAGGATTTTCTTCATGATCTTATTGATCTTACACGGAACCCACAATCCAGGAGGGAGGTGGTGAGTGGCATCTCAGACAGGAAGGGTACGGTTGCCTGGCGCCCAGGTGAAGTCATTCACTTGGAGCAAACTAGGAGGAATCATATTTCCTTACATCAGTCATACTGCTCTCTGAAGTAAAACTGAAGTTTCAAGCTAGCCCCGGTTCATTAACTCACAGCATAGGGGACTTCCCCACAGCCCACCTCCTGGATGGTTCCTCAAGGTCCCACAGCAGTGAGGCTAGACACACATGCAAGGAAACTACTTGCAGTGACCTCTCCCCAAGCCCCTCCTTATAGAGGACAAGGAACCAGCATCCCAAAGGCTGATCCCCCACGGATTAGTCCCCTGGAGATGGAATCTGTGTTAATAGCCTTAAGTGAAACTTACCTATAAGGCCATACACCCTATCTCAGTAGCAGCTCTTACTCCAGTACCACACTGCAGAGAAATGCTGCAATATTTAGCAAGGGAAGCAACAAGAACCTTCAGCACAAACCCTTGGCATAGTAGGAAGTTCCCCTGGAAGCAGAACCATAATAAGAGAGGATATTGTGACTGACACTGTCTCACAGCAGGATGCTTTCAGCAGTGCTAAGACGATGCCATCCTCAGTGCCACACTTCACAGGTTGTTCTTGATAGCCAAGGTACGTACCTTTTGTGAAGCTACTGTGACACCCTCTGGTCAGCTGTGGTATCGCTCTTTACCGCAGATGTCATTTACTGCAGCAATCTGGAAATTAGGCCATCATCACGTAAAAACAGCAAAGCAATACCCCTCACATTTGCAGAGGTGCCCGGAGGATCGTTAAGTACACACCTATAAATGGAACACAATACACATTGGGCATATAAAAGCAATATACGTCAGAGTTTCCACCTCATGGACTTGCTGACTGTTTAACCGCTGAGGCTTGCACTGGACACATCGTGGACATTATACATGCCCCCACCTAAACTCCACTGCTCAGAACAAGCAGCTGGTCTACCTCCTGACTCCCTTCATTCATACAAACACCAGCATCAGGGCTGAAAGGCAGGGCTACTCAATTGCCAACCCCTTCCTCCAGATGATGTTGCATCTTTGAAAAACAAATACATGAATGCTTAGTCTATCAGCTGGCTGATGCTTCATGCAGACACAAAAGCAGTTTTAAAGGTTAGAAATTGCACAGAACAGTCAGTTATCAACTCAGGTGCAGGTAATTGTTGCAAGGACCCCAGTTGCTTGCAGTTGGCACATCCAGTTTCAGGATAGCTGCTTGAAGATGATGCAAGTAAAGGCTCACAGGATACAGCACGACCTGGCTGCCAACACCAGAAAAGAGCAGAACTCAGACCCATTCTACCAACTTGCTGAACCAGGCTCACAGAATCTCAGTGTTGAGAAGTCACAGATTTTCCCTTCCTCTTCCTGCTGCCGGGTTCTTCCACGGTTCCTCTCCCACAACAGGCTTCTGTTGTGCTGAAATAATGAACACAGGTAACACCCACCTTGACTGCAACACAGACTCACAATCCAACAGACAGCAAAGTACCCAGCCCACTGCTTGACCCAAACCCACAGTGCTGCTTTGCCCTCTAGAAAGGCTGTGTAGGACATTGTACAACTGAAACACGGGTGCTGCTCTTGTTACTCCACACCCCAAGAGCTCAGCAGGTCAGCACTCACCAGAGATTCACCAGACTGTCATTCACATTCCTCTTTCACCAGATTCAAAGGCAGCCTGTCTACAGGAACATCAGTACTGCTTGAAAAGCTACACATCAGATTAGCCTATGACACAATCCACTGTTTCTCCAGACAACACTGCAGCCCCAGTGCAACAAGGAGCTAAGAAACCAGCTACAGATACTTTGCTTTGTAACCTATGAGGTTGCCTTCCTCTTCCACAAGAGATCTGGTTTGCACAAACAGGGCATTTCATCCTTCACCACCATCCTTAGGTATCTAAGGGCTCTCTCAACAAAACCACAGGACAGGTTATTTGGTAAAGGAGATGTATATTTATTCACTTTACAAAGAGGGCAGCATTTAGTTGCAACAGCTCCATTTATAGACAAATATATTGTACATTATAGTGGTGAATGGCTCAGACCTTTACCATGTTTTGCTCTTAAAAATGTGTTTGTACCTCTTCAGCTTCCATTAGCTGAGCAATCGGTTGTCCTTGCTCTGCCACTGAGGTTAAAAATTGATAATAAACAGATAGCTGTGCGCCACGTATTCACAAGTATCCACCTTCTCATTTCCCTGTGTTACTCCCCTCTCCCCACCCACCTCAGTCTATCTTCTGGGTTAGCATTAATCTTATATACAGCCTCAATTAAAATGAAATTAGGGAACAGTGATAGTTCTAATGTCTTTTTAAAGCACGAGAAAAATCATTGATTCTACATATAAAAGTCTCAAGTTCAAATTTGTTTAAAAAAAAAAAAAAAAAAAAAAAAGCTGTTTTTAAGCCACTTTGGCATTTAGTCATTGCCAAGGCATGGCTGAACCAATGGAGGATGGGAGGAAAGAAAGGAAATCCATTGGAGAAGTTAAACGTTACAAAAATAACTTTTTTCCTTTTTTCTTTTTTTCCTGGAAAACAAAAAAAAAAAAGCAGCAGGATGCCCACTTGCTATTGCTAACTGAAGCATGGAAAGAAGGTATAGATCAGCTGTCTTTGATCCTTGAACATTTGAAACAAATTCAGTGTAAAGCTGAACCAAGTTTACCACACAAACAGCGGTGGCAGATTTATTTCACTTGAGATACAAATGCATGTCCACATGACAGGCATAATCTGACCATGAGAGGTGGAAGAAATGTTTCTATAGTAAGCGCAGGGAAATAGGGCAAGAGAAGGCTGGCGTGGTTAAACATTCTGGATTCAGAAATGCACAGTGCCCCACACGTGCCCCTGCACATAGGCTGCACATAAGTCTGCACTCCCTATATGCAAATATGGCATCTTTCAGCAAGATGATCCAGAATTAGAAAGTTCTGGTGGCCCACTTCTTTAAACTGTTAAGTTTATTCTTTTATGCCGTTATTCTTCTTCACTTTCGTTTTCTGGTTCCAAATCAGAATCACCATTAACTTCCTTTTCAATAGTCATGTCTTGTTCATCTGATTGCTCCTCTTTCTCTTCATCTTCATCCCAGTTTTCCTGGAGGGTTGAACAAAACAGGAATGTTTGAATCTTTGACATTAACACAACTTCTGTGACAAATGACTGGGAGAAGATTCAATCCAACTCCACTTACATCTGAGTCTCTATCCGCAATCATCTCATCATCTGAACCTTCCTCCTCTGAGGATTCTGCAAAAGAAAACAATCCCTCAGTCTGGACAACAGACTTGAATACGTTCAAACAAAGCTCAAATCCATATGCTGCTAAACCTCCACTAAACTGTGCTATTTAAATTCCAAAACTCATTCCATATGAAGACTAGGTTGACCAACAAATTAAGAACTAGTCACTTTGCTAAGATTATACAGTATACAATTGTAGTAGAAACTGCAGGCCCAAATGAAGTATACATGCACACACTGCTGTGAAGTCTCACTGACTCAAATGTAGCAGCTCCTTGACTGCATCTACCTCCGCATAAGGGCAGTTAGCACTAGAAATCTGATGTCATCAGTTAAGTACTTCAAGATCTTTCAATTAATTGATTCGTTAACTTGTGACTCAGGAATCACAGAATCACCAAGGCTGGAAAAGACCTCCTCCAAGATCATCCAGTCCAGCTGTCCACCTATCGCCAATACTTCCCACTAAACCATCGTCTCAGTACAACATACACACATTTTTCAACACCTCCAGGGTCGCTGACCGTACCCCCTCCTTGAGCCCATTCCAGTGCCTGACAACTCTTTTAGAGAACAAATGTTTCTTAACATCCAATCTAAAGTCTCCCCTGGTGCAACTTGAGGCCATTCCCTTTTGTCCTATCACTGCTACATGGGAGATGAGGCCAACCACCACTGCGCCACAACCTCCCTTCAGACAGTTGTAGAGAGCAGTTAAGATCTCCCCTGAGCCTCCTCTTCTAAATAATAATTAAATAACCCCAGATCCATCAGCCACTCCCCATAAAACTTGCGCTCCAGACCCTCCACAGCTTTGCTGCCCTTTTAACAACCTTTTCCTCTTCCACCAAGCGGGTCACTTGATCATAGGAGATGAGGTTGGTCAAGCAGAACCTGCCTTTCGTGAATCCATGCTGGCTAGGCCTGATACTCCAGATTTTCCACAGATGCTGTGTAATCATTCTCACAACGATCTGTTCCATAACCTTCCCTGGCACTGAGGTTAGGCTGACAGGCCTGTAGCTCCCCAGAACCTCGTTACAACCATTCCTGCAGATAGGAGTCATGCTGGCAAGCCTCCAATCCTCTGGGAACTCTCCAGTTATCAGGAACGCCGAAAGATGATGGAAAGTGGCTTGGCTGTCACCTCTACTAGCTCCCTCAGCAACCTCAGGTAGATCCCATCTGATCCACAGACTCGTGGCAGTTCAGGTGGAGTAGTAAATCTCTGACTGTTTCCATCTGAATCGTGGGGGGGTTTATTCTCCTCCCCATCCAAGACTTCCAGGTCAGGAGGTAGAGTTCCCTGACGAGAACTGGTCTGACTACTAAAGACAGATGCAAAGAAGGCACTGAGAACCTCAGCCTTTGTCAAATTCCCTGCCACATCAGTAAAGGATGGAGATTCTCCTTAGCCCTCCTCTTACTGTTAATAGATATTTGTTAAGAAGTTTTCTGTTCTTTTTTTTACCTCAACGGCCAAGTTGAGTTCAAGTTGGGCTTTTGCCTTTCTAATGTTCTCCCTGCACACTCTAACAACTTCTTTGTACTCCCCGAGCTGGCTGTCCATTCTTCCACAGGAGGCAGATTTTTTTTTTCTCCTGGAGCCTCAGGAAAAGCTCCCTGGTCATCCATGCTGGTCATCTTCCCCATTGTCTCATCTTGTGGCACAGGGGGACAGCTTGCTCCTATGCCTTTAAGACTTCCTTCTTGAGGAGAGATCAGACTTCTGGGACCTTTTTACCCTTCCGTACTGAATCCCAAGGGAAGACCCTACCAGGGTCCTAAACAGTTCAAAGTTTGCCCTCCAGAAGTCCGAGGTTTTGCTGGCCTCCCTTCTGACTTCACCAAAAAATAGAAGGGAAGGAAACCAAAGGAGGGGAAGAAAGACAAAATGAACTGTAAGATGCCTACATGATTAATCACTCACTTGCCTGCCATATATTTCCCACAAAACCTCCCTGCTTGGAGACTGTCCACTACCAATATCACAGTAGCAAGATGAACAGCCACCACCTGTGAGCTGTCACAGAAGTTCTGGAGTTGAGCTTCATCTAGCATACAGCACTTACCATCCTCATATACCAGCTTTGCAGTCCGATTAATCTCCATCACATCCTGAACTGTTTCCGATGCTGCAACCTGAACAGAATTTGCAGATTAGCCTTACATGGAACCACATATTCCCCAAACTTGAAGTCACTACGACTCTCAACAACATAAATGAAATCTACACAGAGGTTAACATGCATTCATTTATTACTGTAGTTTAACAGCCGCATAAATAGGAAGGACAAAGTAAAATTTCAGAGGCATTTGCTTCAAAGCAGCCCAATACCTCCCATTTATTCCCATTTAAAATGCTATGAGTTAATACACTCATCTGGCAGGACAGACTGTGCAACACTTTCTGTGAGCATGGACTGACCAGACAGTCAGCTGCAGTGCTTTGAGTATTACCACTATAGCCGTACAGCAGCTGCACTGAGCTCCTGATGACAGGTCCCATTGGATGCTCTCACAACAGAAGGCTAAGCCTGCAAATAACACTTCTACATATCCTGTGTTCTTCAGCTGAACTTACCTGGGTGACAAGAAGGAAGAGCCTTCCATGTAGACGGGAAAGCTTCTGCAGAGTTTTTACTCTGCTCTCCATTAACTGGTATAGCATTCCCAGCTGAGGAATGAGGTCTGGCAACTTAGGAGAAAAAATGGATGAATTAAAACAAAGCTGTTACCCAATACATAACCTGTATCTTACTTTTGTATTTTTAAACTATCCTTACGCATTTGGGACAAACAATCCTTGCTGACATCACTGTGGTCAGAAGGAGTTGCTGAGGATTCACAGAAATCACCTGCAACCCAACCAGTTAATACACAGGCTTGTCTAGAACCATAACCCCTTCTACTTACACTACTTTTTCCTTCCACATTCCCTAACAGCACATTTAGAAGGACTACTTGGAAAGCAGTGTGAATGGAAACTGAATACATTCCAGTACACAAACCCAGTACTAGCAATGCATACAAGTTTTGACACAACTGTAACGAAAGGGAGATCCCCAGGAATATAAAAGACTAACAGTGTCACAATACATTTGTTTGTTTTGTAAACTGAGCTAGAGTGCATTATCCAGGGAAGGCTGGATTTCCACCCAGAAGCTACTACATTGCCTGCTACTCCATCAACTTTGTCATACCTTTACCCTATATATCCAGTCATACTCAGTACAGAAATTTAGTTCTGTGTTAATGACAACAGCTAGATCATGTTTGACAATTATTTGGCTCTTTCCCACGACATAACTGGTTTGGGTTTGACTTTGGGATGCTATTATTATGTTTATCTTGGTCATCCATGACAATTTGTAACAAATATCCATCAATTCAGCAAAACGGTGAAGTACAACCCTCTGTACATTGGTTTGAGCATGTACCATACCATGGTACATACTCTCATACCATGCACAGCAAGAGACAGATTCCTGAAGGAAGAATATATGTACATTTAAGCACTTAAGTCTAGTTTCAGCCATATGCATTAACTTTAATGCAAAATACTTACCGTGGAAAGGTAGGATGCATGCAGAGTAAAAACAAACTTCAGCCATCGAACCATTTGTGAGGCACTGCAAATGATATCGTAGATATTGAGATGTTGGCTGACAACACACATTTCACTTTCTAGTTGCTAAGCTGTTCTACAAGAAGTGCTTGACTTTCATTACATAAAAAGAAAAACGCAGTAGGAAATAAAATAATTTGGCTATCTAGATGAGATACCCAAGTAAGAGATACTTACTGGGAAAAGAACTGACATTTAAGAGAAAGATGAAAACTACACATGCTCAGGGATCTGTTTCCCATGGTTTTTCATTGGAGATTTCAATGAAGATCAAACTAATGCTACTTCTTTCTTCTTCTACAATTTTACTTTTTTGTTGTTGTTTTTTTTAAATCCAGTTACAGACATCTAGTCACAGCAAAGCTATTGCTGTAGCAATATAGCAGGATTGGCAGGTGCAGGAAGAGCTGTGTGTTCTTCTTAAATACAAGCTACACATCTTAAAGTGATCTGAGTTGACACACTGATCATGTCTGAGCTGTCTGCTACTTCAGATACACGCTCACTTCAAGTATCCCTTCCCCTTTTTAATTTCACTTATGTCAGCACAAAACAGCACAGTCTTAATAAAGGTTCACCTTTGCACCCACAATCAGGTTACCTCAGGATTCTATTAACATAACTGTTCATTACAATTACTATGGAAGCTTCACAGGGAAGCACAGGCCATAAAACACAGAATAGACTTTCAGATAAGTTGAACTGTGGGCAACTCGCTTCTTACCTGTATGGGTTGCCTTGCAATCTCTTTGTAAGCTAGAGGAACAAGAACAGTAACAATTAAAAGCAAGAAATGCATAATGAGCTTAAAGCTCATCCACATGACAGCCCAATATTTGGGTAGAAAGACTAGTGCCACAAGAATAGATTTTGAGGCCAGCAGATTAAAGTACAAGAGAAATATAACCGTGACTAGCACTGCTATTTCCCAATTTCAAATTATCAGCTACTTTAATAATATTAAATAAGTAACGTGTTGTTGGTTGGTTTTATTTTTCTGCCACAGACTGAACAAGCTTTAGCTTAACCTCTTCCTTTTTTCCTGCTTACTCATTTAAGATAGCACCACATGACCTATGGCTTTTCCTAGCTTTGACAATGGCACTTTGTCCTTTGGTTAAGCTTCAGCCAGATGAGGTAAGAGTAAGACAGAAATAAACTACAAATAAGTTCAGTATTATAAAACTACTAAATCAATATCATTTGACTTGATTTATTCATTGAAATTGAGAGACCCATCCATAATTTTCCCCAGCTAAAAGGCAAGCCAAATGTGGTTTGTATGATAGGTACATGAAATGCAATCTCTCCTACCTCATGCAGCAGTGGAATGACAGCGTGTATAGGCATTCTGGCTACTGTGTTCTTTATTAAAGTTTCCTTTCTTGTGGAAAGCACTTTCTGTTAAAATGGAAAAATAAATCAGATGATCATTCAGCTTTAACACATGTGGGAACAAAAATGAAAAATTCCTGGGTTTAAACCTCTTTTTCTACTGCGCTACCTCTATATGCTCAGATGAGGGTAACGTATAAAATAAAATTTACAATGCAAAGGAGTTCCATTTTTCAAGTCAGCTACAATTAACAGAATAAACACTTGATTAACCTGTCTAAAACAGTCAGCCATTGCCCCTAGTCCACCCATCTCATGTTAGAAACAAAGTATAACAGCCATATTAACAAGAACTTCCCTTGCTATTTTTCTATTCCCATGCTTCACTTCTGTAAATACAATGCCTTTCACCTGCACTGGTGACAAGTAATTTCTACTCAGTGACAAATCCTTAAGAGATTTCCTTTTCCTGCCCCAGAAGTATAAAATCCTCCTAATCCAAGTGCAGCAACAAGCTTTTCAGGTCAAACTGTGGTCATAGATGCATTTTTCAAACACCTACTTGGAAACTGTACCCTCTGGACTGAGCACAGATTGTTCTCTAGCTGAAACTAAAAGGGAGATGGTTGCACTAGTAACATGACTTGTAAGATATTTGAACTTTCACACAAACTTACCATAAACATAATTGCTACAAAGTTCATGTGATGTCTCAGAAAAAGTAGCTAGCATTAAAATACCACTACCACCATTCATAATACCTGTGCCTTATCAGCACATCAGCAAAAAGCAGCCAGGAGTAACAACAGGACCTCGACTGCTCAGCTTCCACAGCAGCTCCCCACAAATCTCAACAAATAGTTTAAACAGCATACGGTGATCCTGCAACACTTACATTCAAGATGTCTTCGTCGTTGCTTTCCAAGCCCTGAACCAAAAGCACTGCAAAGCTATCTGTTTGTGGAAGGCCACCTGGAGTTTTTACTTTGCTCACATCAATATCCAACGCCCCTAGGCGTTCCTCAATGCTGTCCTGCAAAGAAATAAGAACAGTGTTTCATGGCCATTTCTTAGAAATAACAGCTGAAAGTAAAGTAGCTAATATATACCATTCCCTCCTATCCTGATGGAAAATACCATACTGAGAGGATAGCTGGAAAAAGAGAAGATGAAATTTTAACTAAGAAGCAGTAATGTGTCTTAGCACAGAGAGACAGGCAAGTGTGTAACAAAGTTCTGCAGTAACAGGCAGATTTGTGGGCAATGTAGTCAGGGCTTCAGTGAGAGTAAGGTTTTGACCAAAGGGAAACCCATTTCCTACAAGACAGTGTGATTCACTTTGCCCTCATGCAAACAACAAAGGCAAACAACTCAAGTTCAAATATACCTAAAGAAGCTGCAATGATCATTTATGGTTGCTTTTCAAATGACTGGTGGGTTTCAATGAGGAAGCACTTTACCTCTGTCTCTCCTGGTTTCCTTTTGCTTTTCTTTTTCTCCTTTCCTGAGGACGGAGTTTTAACAGCTGCACTGTGCCCTGGAATGCCAGGCACTAGAACTTTGGTGTCCGAGTTCACAACTGGTGTCTTTACCTGGTGGAAAGACAGAAACACATCAGAATGAATTGCTAATAACTCAATCTTCCTTCCAGTTTTAAATACTGATTTTATTTCGAGATCCTCACATATGTTAAAAGCAGCCTGCCACAACCTATTGGGAAATGCTACATGCTACTTCCAGAACACTTCTTTCATAACAGCAGTTCAGTGTCCTTTTGAAGTACCCACCCAGCCCTGTGTACATTATGGGAGCCATGCTGAGTGCCCACTAAAGTGATACAAATACATATACTGCAGTGAGCATTGCAACTTCCAGATGATGTGCGTACAAGTCATATTTCACAAATAAAAAACTGATTTCATGGTTCAAGAACTTTACTGGAGAAAAATAATAAAATTAAAATACTACTCACTTCGCTCAATACACAAATCATCACTTTTCTCTCCACAAGGCATGCTCAGACAGCCAAGAGATATGAGTCTTCACTGGAATTCAGCAAAAAGCGAAACCAAGATGGAGATCATCACTGCATGCCAGGGAGCTCCCACATCTCTCACTGCATCTCAGCTCTGTTACCCTGCAGCTCCAGGACCGGGGAATTAGCACAAAGCTCCACCAGGCTGATGGAGCAGCAGAACTGGTAGCTAACCTGAGGGTTAGAAAACCAATGCTGTCTGCTCTCTATACCAATGTTGTCAGCTGTGACACGAGCTACAGGAAGGTAACCGAGCAAAGGCCTATCAGTGCACAAAGCAGCCAAGGGCTGTGGGTCTCTGAAACTACACTGCAGCTCTAAGCAGGTTCATTCAGAAATCCAAATTTATTTTAGAAGACAGCAGAGAATTCTAGAATTTTCTAAGTAAATCAAGAGATGCAAGACAATTGTATTTCAAACGAGCTCACCTTTGTTACAGCATCATCTGTTTTAAGCGCCAACACTTTCTGGACGTCCCTTATCAAACATATGTGGGATTCGTTGGTGTTCAAAGACTGGAAAGAGAGGAATAAAAACAGTGAACTGACAATGAATCACAGTGGTGATTCATCAAACTACTATGTTCATTAGAACAAACCAAAGGTACATACAAGAATAAGCTCCTTATCCTCCCCTAGAGTAGCAGTTGCTTTGCACATCTGCCTTTTGTTACCAGATCCCTGTGCTCTGCAGAGAAGCTCACACAGGCAAATTGAAAGTTTTAGAAAGTTTCATTGGCCTTATGTATTAACAGCTGAGACAGCATGAAACAGCCAGCAATAATGCCAAGTCACACTTCAGCTGAATGAGCAGAATGCACATCCCCTTTCTAAACAACACAAGGGCAGTAGTCATAACTCGCAGAGAAGGGAGAAAGAGTAAGTTCCATCTCACGCTGCAATTCCAAAAAAGTATGAAATCCAAAACCTTTCCAATATGTTTTACATACCACTTTCTCTATGATGGGCTGTAAGGTGTTTCCATACACAAGCAGCAGAGACTGTTTGTCTGTGCAAAATGCAGCTGCTAGAATAGGGACTGGTTTTGGCGTGGAGTCTCCATCATTTCCAGGCGTTGCTATCTGGATAGTACAGTTTGATGTTAAAGGTTTTTTGCAGTAGCTGAGGGAAAAGAAAAAAAAGGAAAGGAAAACAACAGCATGTTTAGCTTAAAGACTTCCATATCTTGCACAAGTATGCACTCTTCATTATCAAATCCTTAAAACTCCACTAGTTTACATCCTTTACAGATAGTTTCAATGAGATTAAATCAGGCAAAATCTTGGCTAAAGCAACAAAGCACAGCATAACCCCCAACAAATAAGCTCCCCTGCATTTCTTGAAACATGTCAAGTAACCCAAGACAAAGAGTCAGTTGGAATTCAATTTGTGAACAGATGAGTTCAAAGGCAGCAGCACAACAAAATGAGCTTTGCCTCCCAGAAATCAAAGACCTTGCCATATATACTCTCAGAAGGAATACCTCCTTACCCATTTAAGATGTGTTCAAATAAATGCAACTGCCCATCTCTGCAAACAACTGCTAACTTCACAGGCTGAAAGAAGTCACAATAGAAGATTCTGGTTAGACCAAACGACAGACATCCACAGGTATGAAACATCAAGAGACACCTGCAGGTTACAATTTGACTCTTTACAGCAACTACATTAGAGATACAACTAAATCCATACAATTAGATCAGACACACATCTCAGGAACACTTACAGCAGTTAGAAAACAAAAACATAATTCAAATCTGTGCTTTACTGTATCAATACTGAAATATTCAAACCTGAACAGCTTGGCTACTAGCTGACATGAGTATAAGCAGCAGTGTTCCAAAAATATAATACCCAAGGTGTCTAGATGCACTGAACTACACAGGCACTACACACTAAATACGTTCACAGGAAAGAAACTAAAACAGAGTACAAAGTGCAGTTAAATTCCAGGTGCACATCACAGAATATTCCCAGCTCCTACACATGCAGTGAAAGGGCACAAATGGAAACGTTGGGAGTTCTAGCATGAAATACTCTTTTTATAAAGGAATCTAAAGGCAGTTGGGGAAAAAAATGTTTTAAGTAACTACAGAAATGATTTGTGAACATTTCATATGCAGACACTTTTCGTAAGACAACTACTCTGAAACTTCTTGCTGAAAGAGACTTGAGGAATGTGCTCAGCTACATAAATTCATAAAGGCTAGTTAATTCCAAACACAGTTATACTACCATAGCCATCTGAGAATAGACAAAAAAACAGAGCCACGCTCAAATTGTATTTCAGAAAGAAATCTTCACTGGCTTTTACTACTGAAATCCAAGAAACATTTTGATTACTAAGTTGTTCCAAATAGGAAACAAATTATGTTTCTGCCATCACAAGCAAAATTTTTGAAGGAAACATGGAATTTGCACTTAGTAGCTATGACAATAATTGTTTCAAACTGCTAGCTACACAAGTGCACCTATAATATCCTCACACCACTGAACTTGCATTCAAATCTCATCTTTGCATAACAGACACCAAATACAAACAAATTTATTATTTTTTTTAATGCCCTAAAAGGAACTTGATGTGAAACTGTTGGACATATCTGGTTACAAACTACTGCTCCTACCTCTTCTTTGAGTTCTGACACGGTCAGGTCAATAAACGTTGGTTCATCTGTTACCGTGAAAGACATCACAGCATTCTTTTCTTTCCTATCTGATCTGATCTGCCTGGAGACACAAACAGCACACATTATTTAACAGGGCACAAACAGCATTCTCCACATCTGAAAAGCATCACAGTGTTATAGAGCCTACAAATCATGCTCTACTATTGTCACTATCATGGTACTGCACACCTCAGCCAAAAATACTGATGTCATAATTGCAGCTTTCAGCTTTAAAAGGTGTTCAAATTTCAAATGCAAAGTAGCCACTAAGCAGAATTCAGCAAAGAAGAAAACAAACTTCACAGCAAACACAAAGAACAAGAAGCATACCACGCACTGCATTCCTAGCATATGCTGGGAAGTCAAGTGGCAGCTACTGGAAACACGCTCAGACACAGCCAAGGAAATTTAGGTCTTCATTCAACAGTCAGTGAATTGAAACCACTACTTAAGAGATCATCACTGCATTTTTCCAGAGCGCCCCTTCTGCTTCATCAGAGTTCAGAACATAATTGTTCAGTCTATCCTCAGTAACAGTCGTAATCAAAGTTAAAAATTAAGAGAAGTTCACATACCAAACACTCAGTAACCGGTCATGTATAGCCCCAGACAAGAAATAAAGTCCTGTAATTCCATCAAAGGGCTTATTTTCATTCATAGGTCTCACTGTGGTAAACATTAATGATGACACTGATGTAGCATGGCCTGTGAAATGCTAAGAGAACGGGGGGGAAATTCAATTACTGCCATCATCAGCTATATGACAAAAACCAAAACATTAGTTAAGAAAGAATGTTAAGAAAGATCCAAAAATCAAGAGTATTTCAGTGTTTTTTCTGTTCCTCTAACTGGTGATCAGATTCCTTACATTCCTACATGTCTCAAAAATGTTTCCTGACACTTCATCTACTTATCAGAATTAAAAGATTAATGGGGAATCAAAGGCAAAATTACTGAAACTAAGCTCATGTGAAAGAAATCACACCTGCTTGTACTGCTGTTACTGTCAGAAAGCATGTCACACTTCACAACAAAACTAGATTTACAGTTTAATCCTCAACTTGAAGATGATCACACAGGTCTGATGACACACTAAAGCTGTTGAACAAAATGAAATAAAATAAATCAACGCTTCAATTTTTATTTTCACCGTGATTTTGGTCACTATAGGATGCAGGCACACACAGTAGTTGCCATGTGCCAGCAAGCCCATAGTAACACGTGTGCACACTCAGCTGACAGCAAACACCAGAAACCCAGATTTGCTGCTTCCTATCTGTTGTGATACAGTGGAACAGGACTGTATTTAAGGAACAGCCAAAACATGCTCAATTCCTTGTGTCCTAGCCCTGCCCAGAGAACAACATTTTTGTCCCTCTGCCTTCCAATTGCTTCCACAGCAATACTGATAACACCTGTTACACAGAGTTTAGCTAAGAGACCTGAAGGCTTTAAAGAGATACTGAGCACAAAGGTACAGGAGCTCTCACAAAAACACATCAGCAAGAACTGATAGTGCAGTGAACCGAGCTCCCCAGTAGAAAGGCTTCAGAAAGGGACACAGTGAAAGACAACAGCACCTATCCTTATGCTATGGGATCCAGAAAGGCTGCTGGCAGCATTCTCAGACACAGCCAAGGAATTCAACGTCCTCATTCAACTGTCAGGAAGTTGAAACCACAGTTGAAGGTATCATCACAGAAATAACTTCCAGCAGCCCCAAAGATGCCAGCTGTCTCCTTCCACCCTATCAAATTTTCAGATGTCCCATTAGGAAACACTAAATGCACAATGCCATTAATCAAGAAGAATATGTACATTATATATATTTTTTTTATTATTTATTTATTATTTTTTGATGTCTAGTTGCACAAAGTTACTTACTCTGTAGACTTCTTTGGTCTCCAGGTCCCACAGTTTTATAGTTCTACCGGCTGACAGCAGCATTTTTCCATCTGGACTGATGCACAAAGAGCTGACACTGCTGTTGTCACCTTTCCACTTGCTAGAATTTGGATGGAGACACAGAAAAGACATTCATTAGCATAACTTCAAAATGCATGACAACTCTGCTGGATAATCTAAGGCAAAACATACTTTAAAAAAAGGCTAAGTAGTCAAAAATTAGGTCAAAAATCATTCTGCTTCAGCTCCTCAATTTCAAATTAGTTTCCTCAAAAATAAAGAAATAATTAAGACTAGTTTTTGTTCGTTTTCCTTTGCTGTTGTTTAAAAAAAATACATATTTGCTTATCCTGTTCTCATTATCCCCCCCTCAAAGTTCTCTGCTACTCAACATCAGGCAAGAAGAGCCACACTGTTAAGACTTCTCTCGGAACCACGATCCACAAAGCTTCCATCAAGTTATTCAGAATGGACTTTGGAGTTTTAAGGCCTACCCAGTTCCTGGCACTCCTCCTAAGCCTGTCAGTGACACTGACAATAATAACCTTGACCTCAAAGGTTTAAGAACTCCACGGTTGAAAGCACTATCTAAGAAAAAGAAAGATGCTGGCACAGAAAGCTTGCGCCTGCCTAGAAAGAGTCTGAGTATTGCATATTTCTAAGGGGACAAAATTACACGGAAATCGTTAACACAAACCCTCTATACATAATAATCACGACCCAATCACCACCTTCTGATGGTGAACAGCCCCTTCCTAAATACTTCCTGAGACCTTTCTTATGCCAAGCAGCACCTCTTCTGTCTTCTACAAGTGAGCTCATTTGCACCATCACCTCTGCTAGATTCTGTAGAAGCTGCAAGTTTTACCAGCTACAAACTTGACAAGCAGTATTATACCTTACACAGAGTATAACAAAATTCTGTATTCTCTTCCAAAGTGTAAGTCAGGACTAAGAATTTCAGATCCATATCCATTTAATGTAGCAAACCCAAGAAATTATATTCAAATGTACAAGTAGATGGTCCTTAAGGTCCCTTCCAACCCAAGCCATTGCACGATTCTATGATTCCAATATCTTTTACCTCAGGCATGACTTGCAATACATGACTTCTGATGTGACTTCTGGTAAAAAGTCTGATATTACAATGTCAGCATACTTTTCATTTTTGCAGTCCAACAATAATTTTTCACTGCCATTTTCAAAATTAGAGATCACAATGCTTCTAACAGGCAGTTCATTCATCAAATCTAGGAGTACTTCTTGGCATTTTCCTAAGCAATTACTGCTTTCTAACTGAAAACAAGGACTGCCACAAAGTATCCTTACAGCCAAACTTTGAGCAGCTTGTAGGTGGTGTTCTCCTCAATTCAATGGAGAAGACTCACATAGGAGTAGGCACGTCCTGCTCACCAACACCTCGTTGGCTTGTCTAACCATGGGACTCTTCCAGCTACGAGGGCTGCTGAGGGGAGACAACATTCATCTTGCAAAGTGGGACAAGAGCAATTTTGTCCACAGGCTTGCTAACCTAGCAAAGAGGGAACTAACCTAGGATTGGTGTGAGACAAGAACAATAACCAGTCACAAAAGAAGCGGGGGGTATGCAGCAACGCAGAGGGAAACACCCAGGGTGAAGAGCAGTAAGAGCAGCTCTCACATTTCACAAGACAACAGCACGGCTGGGACCCATCTCAAGTGGTTGTGCATGAACACATGCTCTATGAGACACAAACAGCATGAGCTAGATATCCATGGGGAGCTTCGTAGTTTTGATCTTACTAGAGATCATAGAGAACCAGTGGGATAGTATGCAAGACAGGAATACTGTAGTTAATGGACTTTTAGGAAAGCTATTTAGTGAAGACACGTCAGGAAGGTGCAAGGAAGAGGTGGTTTTCTCTACACATAAAGGTGGCTTTGAGTGCATGGAGCTTTGCTTTGAAACACGCCAAGAGCCAGGGAAGAACTTACAGGTATGTATTAGAAGAGGCCAACAAGGATGATGTGCTGGGCATCTGCTACAGAGCAAGACAAACAGCAGAATTACAACTCTGGTCTTCATAAAAGCAGACTGCCACTTATTCAAGGAAATGATGGGCAATATTCCACCGGAGACTGCTATAAAGAGCAAAAGGTGCTCAGGAAAGCTGGTTGCTCTTCTAGGATAACCATCTTAAAGCACAAGAATGGCACACACCAACACGAAGAAAATCACCAGGTGTTGCCCTGGCATGCAGGAAAGCCAAAGTTCAGCTGGATGTTCAGAGCAGCAGGAAATACTAAGGCCAACAAAAAGGAGATCGAAAGGCACATCAGCAGCAGTAAGGTTAGGATTGAGAAATGTGTGGGCCCAGTGCTGAATGGTGTAAGGATCTGTTTGGGACACAGAAAAAGCCACACCACAGAAGAGCAAGGACTGCTCTCAGGCCTCCCACATTCCCAAACCCAGTGCCAGAATCAGAGGGAGCAGAATATTATCCATAAAAAAAATAAAAAAGATAATAATAATAAAGATAGGTAAAATCAGGGATCACAACAGCAAGTTGGTCACACATGCAGCCTCTAAGATGGAATGGGATGCACCAAAAATATTTAAGTCGGTGATGTTGCAAGACCACTCCATCATCCCTGATGAGTGCACTGCTCAGGAGAAATTTCTGTTGACTTGGAAAAATGACAAACCTATCTGCAAAAAGAATATAGGAAATGAGAGGCAATGTGTGATTATACACAGCAAATCCACCTAGTAAAGATTTCCAAATATACAAAGGTCAGAAAAGCAACTGGAAACAGCAATCACACTTAAAAAGAGAAAATCATCCCTAACCAACCTGCCTTTGATGATACACACTGTACACTATTTAAATTGAATTTAGCAGTGCTTCTGACAACATCTCACATTAGGCTATGTAAATCTAGTTTGTTTGCAAGGATACTAACTGAGTGGACTCCAAGGTAGGATAAGAACTGCGTGGAACACTGAGCTCAAACACCTGCAATCATTGCCATGAAATCCAGCTGATGGCCAGTTATTGGTGTCATTCCCCAAGGACATTCCAATTCCATTCAACCTCAGTGTTTGCTCAGGTCTTCATGAATGACCTTGAAAATATGACAGTATGCATCCACTAGCAAGTTCAGTGGCGTTAAGAAATTAGGGAGATCAGCTGATAAGTATGCTGGAGGGCAGAGCTGCTCATCTCAACAAGCTGGAGAAATAGGCAGTCAAATCTCCAAGATGAAAGGATTGGGTAAAGCATCTTCATGTGTGCCAGGAAAAAAAAAAAAATCTCATACAGGCTGGATTCAAATGGCCAGAAAACATATTAGCAACAAAGGAGGTGGAGATCCTTATAGACCACTTTAACATGAGTTAGCAGTGAGTACTTGCAGCCATGAGGTCAACTGCACACTGAGCTCTACTAGCTAGAACATGGCCAGCAGATCAAGGAAAATGATTCCCCTTTTCTGTGCAACATTTCTGAAACTACACCTGAGCACTGCATCCTGTTTGGAGAAGCTACTGATACACTGCAGTCAATCCAATGAAGGATCACCAAGAAAGTTTGGAGGCTGGAGTGTAAGGAGGAAAAGGTTATGGAAACAGGTTCCTTCACACCCAAGAAGAGAAGGCTAATGTGAGATCTTATCACCACCTCTTGCTATTTTGCATCAGGGTCTGAACATAAGGACACCTTTCCTTCCTAAGGAAATTGAGGAGGTTACTGGGAATGGTCTGTCTGCAGTGCCCAAACATCTTCAGCAAAATCTGTAAAATGGTGAAATAACACAATGGGGAAATTTTACAAAAAAAAAAAAAGTAACAACAGTAGAAGACAAGGGTCAAGGTGGCATCACATTCCAGACTTTCATTAAGTTAAGATAAACAGAATCACTAACAGAAGACTTAGTTTCCTAGAGCTTACAACGAAAGACTGACTGTACTGAAAAAGAAAGCAAATACCTACCCTAGACAATTCGTTAACTCAGCACTAAGTTTTGTTTGGCTCAACATAGTTTAGATGGCAGCAGCCTGCTCAGACAGCCAAGTGGAATTGTCCCCACTGCACATCAGTAGTGAGCGAAACCAATTGGGTATCATCACAGCTAGGCCCCTGGGGCTAAGTCAGGTGTGCACAGTAGATCTAAGTGGGATGAGGTGTTCCAGCATCTGCTTTCCCCACACTCCTAAGGATATTTCTAAGAACGTGGATTTTCAGTGTCTGAAAAGCAACTGGAAGCCCATATCTCACTAAGAGTTAGCATGGAGAAACTCACATCCCTCTTAGCAGCGAAGCATTGTATTTCGTCCCTCCAATACACAGAGGAAGAAATCCAACTATAAGATTTACTCTTTTATCCCTTACTCAAACCACTCTGAATTCCTTTAATGTAGTAATTAACTGCTAATTTAGTACAGCGAGTACAAAGCCTGCACAGCAGAGCGCAGCATTTCCAGCAGCACAGTGCTGACACCTGTAAAGGAGGAAATACACAAAAGCAAGCGACAACAAATCAGAGCAAGAGGATCACTCACCACTTTACTTTGCAGGTCTGTGTGTTCCATTCCACAATGTGTTTGTCTTCTGAACAGCTATACAAGCAGCAGTTGTCCTGATGCCACCTCACACAATTTATTCTATTGTCATGACCACCATCCTACAAAACATGAGAGGGTTACTTACGAATAAAGAGGTACTGCTACTGAATCTTCCCCACATCAACAATGAGAACAAAGTGCTCTTTCAAGAAATGAATCCAAATCACAGATACCTCAAAGGGGAGTGCATAGCATGCAACTTGTTTTGTGCTTTTTACAACCAGTACACATATAGAGCTGCAAGTTAAAGATACTTCATATTTTCACCTGTGCATGTATTCGTTATTGTTCTGCTACTTCAGTTAACAAAAAGTTGTCCTGCACTACTGACAAACACAGCCAAAGCTGCTGAGCAGTAGCACAGTTAGCACAGGTGTCTTGATAACAGATATCTAAGTGCCTGCTTGCTGAAGTCCAATCAGGATGTACAGAGGAGTCCATCAAAGAGTACCACAGCTTAACCAAGAGCTGATGAATACTTCAATCCTGCCCTCTCCTCCTGTAGCCCTAGAGAGGCACAGGGGACGATATGCCCAGGGAGAACTTAATTGTTCACTTAAACATTTCATCATTATGAACACATTTGATGTAAAACAAATCCACACACAATGTTAGGATACTGCCAAACCAAGAGGTCTCATATTGCCAACAGCAGTACCACTCAAAGATTCCCAAGAATCTAAATTATTGCAATTCTATTCATGTATGCAGTCATTAAGAGGAAAAGATCTGATTAACTAGGTCAGTTTAGCCCATTTTTAAGCAACAGAAAGAACAGCATAAGCTGACTGAAACTACCATTATTTGGCAGCATGTGACAATGAGTGTGTAACTTACTAGCTTGCTCTGTAATTCTCCTTTTACTGTGCTGTACAACAAAATGCTACCAACTGCTGTGCCAATAGCCAGGATGTCTAACTGCTTGTCCACTCCTGTAGCTTCAGACTTCCGTTTTTTCCTCTGGGGGCCATCCTGCAAAAGAGAGAATAAAAAAAAAGGAATTAATTAGTTTGACCTGTTATTCTTAAGTGCTAAAGCAGGGGGAAGAAACCTCCAAGTCTGAGATCCAGTCAGCCAGCACAAATTCTGCTAAGACACAAGATGTAGACGTGGCAATTTAGAGGTTCATCTTATACCTCCACGTTCAAGGTAGCAAAGTTGCTGAGTCTCTTGGAAATGCTCAATAGAGGCCATTTTGCTAACTTAGTGACCACACATGGAGGGGAAAACATTTGTTTTTCAGAGTTCATTTCC
The DNA here is from genome assembly GCF_023343835.1 of Lagopus muta. Taxonomy (NCBI): domain Eukaryota; kingdom Metazoa; phylum Chordata; class Aves; order Galliformes; family Phasianidae; genus Lagopus; species Lagopus muta. Next base: position 100,873,592 of record NC_064434.1, read on the forward strand.
CAGAGGCAGAGGTAAAGATTAAACATGACCAAATTACTTCATTCCCAGAACAGAAACGTATGTTAAGTTTTATCAGGAATCATCAGTTTACCATCAGTCTTGCAATACTAAGTAACCACAATGCCTCTTAAACCAGGAATTGAAACTATGCCATCTATCCTAGTCCTGGAGTCCATTACTAGGAGTCTTCCTACAGCCTATCAGGCAATTCTCAAGTCTACACCCTCGTGCTTCGCAAGGGATACCAACTACTTCAATAAAGAATTTCATCTTGCTTAACCAAATGCATGCAAAACTTGAGTAAAAAAAAAGGCAGAAGAAACAGCTGTGTTTATTGTGACTGGGTAAACCCAAGTAATTAATCACTAAAATAAAATGGCTAATTCAGGTTGGATATTAGGAAACAGTTCTTCTCCAAAAGAGCGGTTAGGCACTGGCACAGTCACCATCCCTGGAGGTGTTCAAGAACCACGGAGATGTGGCACTGAGAGACACAGTCAGTGGGCATGGTGGGGGTGGGCATGATGATCTTAGGGGACCTTTCCAACCTTACTGATTCTATGATTCTCATCTGTCATATGGTATACATCATATAACATACATAATTTCTACAGCTCCAGAGATATAATGGCTACCAGACTTTGGGGGTTTTCAGCAAATTAAAAACTTTAACAGCACAGGGTAAACAGTCTCAAAACTAGTTTGAAGAAGTAGAGCCTTCTTTTCCTATATATTTAACATACACACTTCCCCACCCCCAAGGAAAATGGTTTCATTCAAAGCCAATAAATGCAAATATGCTGCATTGCTTGTTAAAAACAGCAGTGGGCTCTAGAGAAAAGTAAGGACGTTGGCTTTTGCAAGGATTTGTTTAGGCTTCACCTTCCCTGGGAAAGAAAAGTGTTTACAAAAAAAGAAATGAAAACATAAGTGCTGAGAAATCCCCACAGTTACAAAGCACAACTAATTAATCAACCAGGTTTTAAGATAATATAAGGAGACTCACGCACTGAATAAACTCATTAAATTTCTGGCAGCAGTGCCAACTCAGCCACCTCAAAACAGTTGTTAGAAATGCAAAGACAGGGACCACATTGCCACTGGAGACATAAGCACAGCTTATATGTTTCCAGAGACTTTTTAAAATCTGTATATCTAGTTCTATTAATTATCGCTCCCAATCAATACTGGGAACCAAAACCACAATTAAGAGCAGATTTTGTTCTTGTCCCCTGAATAAAGCTTTAATTAAAGCTCATTCAATCTCCATATGGTTCATTATGACTGATTTCCCTTAAAGCAGCAAACCAAAGGCATCACTGAGCATCACAAGGTCCTGCTGAGGTCCGCAGCACTACCAGTGTCGTGAAGAAAGTAGGGGTAGTGAAGTTTTCTCCAATTACTTTTCTTACATCCATTCCTTTAGTGAACAGTCTTCATCAGCACTATTCATGGGGTGTTCTGTCTTGAAAGAAGCATCGATGAAAAATTCAGACCTATTCATGCTGGAAGGGACTCCAAAAAAGCACCTAGCTCTCATGGAGAGGACAGAGCAGCTCAAGTGTATCAAGCATCAGCCTCTTTTGAACATTTTCAGATTTATGGAAACACAAACTTGCTTTAAAATACTCAAAAAGCTTAGCTTTAACTAGCAGAGATACTTAGAAAAAGTCATTTGCAAATGAGAATTTCTGTAACATTCTTTCTTGTCTAGGGCAGCTGCTGAGAACGAGACTTTTCTTCTAATTAACAGAAATCTCATTTCTCTTGCTAACATGTTAAGTAAAGCTTCAGGGTTTTAAGAAACCCTGAAGAGCCTTAAGAGCTGAAGATGACAGAACAGCTGCAACTTACTAGGAAGGAGATGGAAGAAACTACTTTGAAAGTCAGTGGTCCATACGCTCTTGCAAAAGACACCACTTGGTGGGAAGGGAGGTGGTGAACAGGACAAGCAGGAAGCACTAACGCTGCAAAAGCACGTGTGCAGAGAGCATGCCAATAAGTCACCACTGCATCAGCAATTCCAGGGCCTGGAGTTCAACACTGCACTCCTCATGCTCCCCTCTAAACACCTGGCCTTCATTAACACAGAAGCAGTCCAAAGCGCAGTCGAGATGTAACCTGACAAAACACCAGGCACCTACTGTCATGGTTTTACTCCTGCACACCAGGTACTACTGCTACCTGGAGACATCACATTTCAGCAAAAAAGAATAAGAACTAAACAATGCCATAGGAAAAAAATGGAGGAAGCCAAAGCTTGCCTGATGAAATCCTTTTTGCATACAACCCTAAAAACAGCTATATTGGAGCATCTGTAGTCTTTAGGGGTGGCTGTCTAAAATGGCCCTAATGTTTAAGCACCACTCAAAACCTCCTGTGCTTGACCTAAGGCAGCATGGTACGCCAAGCTTTGAAGCTGCACTGCACACAGCAGAGGTTAGCATCAGTTTCAGTTTCTGTTAACCTGTTCAGCCTTCCCATTAATGTATGCATCTTCTTTTCTTCCAAGCTGAATTAAAAACGAGCAATGAAGAGGCCAATCTGAAATTAATTCTTTCTTCCACTTTATATAGCTCATGGATTAAGCTGCTCAAGTAACAAAAATGGGGCAACACAGCCTTCCTTTGGGTGGGTAATCTGAGTGCACGGAGCATTTCAAGATACCTGTTGCAGTATTTATAAAAAGCTTTTACCAAAACACATTTAACTCGTTGCTTCTTAGGGCAAACCGGGTGTATTGCACAAATCCATTCAAGAGAAGCATCTTGCTCAGGAAGTCGTTTGTTACAGTGAGCAAAGTAAGGACTACCTCGATATAAACGAGCCGAAAAAGTGATTTAAGGCGTGCACTACAGAGGCTTTCAGCTGGAGCGTCCCAGTGAGCTTAGCCAGAAGGCGGAGATCCCCCGAGGTGCTTGGAGCTGCTGAGCGCAGAGCACGAGGCGCGGGGTCCTGAGGAGGGGAGAGCCGGGCTGCGTGCCACATACTGGGCTGCTTCAGGGCGCGCTGCTTCCACACAGGGAACGCGAAAAGCAAACGGGTTTCGCCATCAGCACTTTGGCTGAGAACACCTTTAGTTAATTTAGAAGAGAAAATTAAAAAAAAAGAGAAGGATGCGCCGCGCTCCCCGCCACCAAGTGGGCTTTCCGTCCCGAGCAGCGGCCCCACACGTGGCGCGGGCCAGCCCGGTCCCGTTGGCGCTGCCGGGCCTCGCCGCATGGCGCCGGGAGGGCGGGGTGAAGCGGCGCGGCCGCACCTCGAGGCCGCGCGGGGTACGAGCGCTCCTCCCGCGGATCCCTTCCCCCCGATCCGCCCGTACCTTGTCGGGGGGCGGCCGTCCCCCCGGCGGGGCCCAGGCCAGGCAGGTGCAGGCGGCGCTGAGGTGCGCGGAGGGCACGTACTCGTGCTGTAGGCGGCTGCTCGCCGCGTCCCACACGCGGAGCCTCCCATCCGAGCCGGAGACGGCGAGAAAACGGCGGTCGTGAGGCGAGAAGGCCAAGGGGGGCCGTGCCGCCACCTCCCCGCCGCACGCCGCCGCCATGGCGCTCCCAGCTCGGCCCTCCGCGCCTGCGCAGCTCCGGCCGCGTGCTCGCTCCGCGCGCGTGCGCCGCGCTTCCCGTGACGCGACCGGGATGGCGTCATCACAGCGCGCCGCCTGCGGGATGGCGTCATCACAGAGCGCGTCGGCTGCAGGATGGTGGCTCCCGCCCGGCTCCTCCGGCGGGCCTTTTCCTCAGCGTCCGACGGGCGGAGGCGGAGGAGGGCGTGGGAGGCTTCGCTGTCGCCTTTGGAGAGACTGAAGCGGCTGCTGCCGCCGGAGCAGGCTGCGGTGGTGGAGCGCTGCGCGGAGCCCCCCTCCTCGGCCTCCCCGCAGGCGCCTCCCGAGGAGAAAATGGCGGCGCCGAGCGCGGCGCCCACCGCAGCGCCTTCCCCGCAGGGACCTCGCGAGGAGAAAATGGCGGCGCGCCTCAGCCCGCTCCGCGCGGGGGAGCTGGCGCTGGCGGAGCTGCGGAGGAAGCACAACGCGACGCTGAAGCTGCTGTGCCGCTTGGAGGCGGGCGCGGTGCTGAACTCTCACGGCGGGCTCCTGCCGCACCGGGACATCATTGGGCAGCTGCCCGGGCAGCTGCTGCGCTCCTCGGCCGGGGCGCGGCTGCTGCTCAGGCGGCCCTCGCTGGACGAGTACGTGCTGCTGATGCCGCGGGGACCCACCATCGCCTACCCCAAGGTACCGGCGGGACGGTCAGGGGACCGGGGTGGGCCTCACCCTCGTTTCAAAGTAACGTGTCGTGACTTTGTCTCCACTAGGATATCAGTGCTATGCTGATGATGATGGATGTCCACCCAGGAGACGTTGTGTTGGAGAGTGGCAGCGGGTCTGGTGCTCTGAGCTTGTTTCTGTCAAGAGCGGGTAAGGCTCTGCTCTTAGAAATGCAGCGCAATTATCAGAACTGTAGAATCATGAAGATTGAAAAGGACCCCTAAGATCATCGTGTCCAGCTACTGCCCCCACTGTGCCCACTGACCACATCCCTCAGTGCCACAGCTAAGCATTTCTTGTCACCTCCAAGGGCAGTGGCTCCACCATCTCCCTGAGCAGCCCGTGCCAATGCAAACCACTATTTCTGAGAAGTTTTTCCTAATACCAAGCCTGAACCACCCCTGGTGCAACCTGAGGCCATCACCACTTATCCTGTCGCTTATCCTATCACTGTGACCTGGGAGAAGAGGCCAACCCCACCTCACTGCAACCTCCCTTCAGGCAGTTGTAGTAATCAGTAAGGTTTCCCCCTGAGCCTCCTCTTCTCCAGACCGGCCAATCCCAGTACCTTTAGCTGCTCCCCATAATACTTGTGCTCCAGACCCTTCACAGCTTTGCTGCCCTTCTCTGGACACACTCCAGAGCCTCAATGTCTTTCTTGTAATAAGAGGCCCCTTAACGCTGAACACAGCACTCGAGTGTGACCTCACCAGTGCTGAGTACAGGAGGATGATCACCTCCCTGCTCCTGCTGGCTGCTCTATTTGATACAACCCAGGATGTCATTGGCCTTCTTGCCCACATGCTCACACTGACAGCTAACATCCCCAGATCCTTTTCCAGCCACTCTGCCCCTAACCTGTAGCGGTTTATGGGGTTGTTGTGACCAAAGTGCATGACCCAGTACATGGCCTTGTTGAAGCTCATAGATTGCCATCAGCCCAACAATCCAGCCTACCCACATCCTGCTGTAAGGCCTTTCCATCTTCAGGCTGTTCAGTGCTTCCTTATGTTGTTTTTAAGCTGATCAAACAGTTGCAGTCAACTCTTAAAAGTTCTGCAGCACTTTTAACATTCACATATACTCTGCTGACTTAAAGGAAGCCTGTGCCTGGCCCTATGCAAGAACTATACTTTGTATTTTGAGGGTTGTTGTATAAAGAGCCACCCTCCTGAAAGGTAAGGCTTAGTTCTCATTACTGCTGGGTTTCTAGTGCACCAAGCCTTCCTCCAGACTCCTTCCTTTCTCAGTTTCTGTTTCCCCACTTTGTTGAGTGACGTGAATAATGAAAATGTTTGTGTTGTTTGTTTTTTCAAGCCATGAGCTAGCCTGGTCTGACTTAGATTTCATTGCTCTAGAAGGTAGAGAGCTGTTGCACTCAGTCGAACTGTCGTGCCTTTTCAGTTGTGCTTGTAAACCACTTAATGCTATTATCAACTGTCTTGGGAAGGCAATCTGGCAGAAGGCTGTTCTTCCTCTTTTTGTAGACTGCAGGTTTAGTTTCTTGCCATTTCAGTTTCGTGTCCTGTTCCCTGCACGGTCAGGAGCTGGTAGCTGCAGAGGGGAATTGGCAGGTAAATGGGGCTGGGGCAAGTCATCTTTTCCTGCAGAGAGTTACTTTGCAGGAAGACGTTACAATATGTGCTTATTTCCTAAAATGAATTGGAGATTTTGAGGCATATTTCTTGTCACTTACATCGCTATCTTTTTTCTAAGTTACTCAGTATGGATGGGAAAATAGTACATCTCGTATTTTGTTGTTGTTGTTTTAAGTTGGGCCCGAGGGACGTGTTATCAGCTATGAAATCAGAGATGACCATCACAACTTAGCAAAGAAGAACTACAGGCATTGGCGCACAACGTGGAAAATAGGACATATGGAGGAGTGGCCAGATAATGTGGATTTCATTCTTAAAGACATCTCAAGAGCTGCTGAGGATATTAAATCGTTAACATTTGATGCAGTAAGTCCAAATAATCCATACGTGACATAAATCAACAGTTGTTTTCTGTGTGACTTGAAAACTCAGGTGCTGTCACTTGCAGTGGGATTCCCAAATCTAACTTAACACCAGCTAGCAGATGATCCTGAGTTTTTTTTGCACCAGGTTCCATCTACATTTTCCCAAATGAAAGAGTCAAGCTGCAGTAACAGAAGAATAGCAAAATCTTGTTCTTGCCTTGTAAGGACATACTTATCTGCTTTGATTTTGCAGAAATGCAGAAATTCTTGTATATGAGTAAGGCATAATATTTTAAGCATTAAATTTAAAGAAATTACACAAGTTTATTGAAAATATGAATATATAAACACTTGGCTATCAGCTGCACAGAATACAGAATGTTTCTAAAAAGACAAACTAATTACATTAATACTCCAAATGACAATGTGGGAAAAGGGTTTAAGTGAAGAAACAGAATAGCTAGCATAAAAATATATGATCTTTAAAAACTTTAAATGCAACAGTCCACAGGAAGGATCAGATACTGCATTTCTCACTGTTTTACAATTTGAATAGATTTCTACCAAAAAGAAATAAAGGATGGGTAACTGAGACTGAAGTTTTCTAAACCTTGAAACCAGCAGCAAACTACACATTTAGACCGTAGCCTGATCATTTCATCATACAGATGCATTTGAGCTTGTTAACATTTACAAACAAGATATCCAAAGGTGTTAGTAAATGCAGCTTTAATAACATTACAGAGTTTAATTAGTAGGAGGTTTAATGTTAGTACAGGACTGCCTTGCTGGTGGCACAGGACTTCCTGTGGTAATAGAAATTTAGGTGGAAATGGCATGGGCTTGTTTTTATAGATTGGGGAACTCAGGTTTCTCTAAGCTGTTCAGGAGCATTAATACAACTGCCTTGCTGTAGCATGCATCAATTTTCCATACATAAATGTTGTTTTTCAAGTATTGTTGTAACAGAAAAACATAATTCTCTTGCAGATAGTTCTGGATATGCTTAACCCTCAATCTGCTCTGCCTGTTGTACACCCCAGTCTTAAAGAGGGTGGTGTGTGTGCTGTGTATTTAGCTAAGTAAGTATTTACTTCTGGCACTTCAACATTTATACAGGCATCACCTGAAATTGTTGCTAAACCATGCTCTCCTAAAATACCCACTCAACTCTAATGGAAGTAACCTATATATATATATATATAAATATGCTTTTATATAAAGCATATATATATATGCTTTTTTTGTTGTTGTTGCATTTTTCATTTATTTCCTTTTTTAGGAGTTGCACTCGGTATAAATCACACTTGTCTACATCCTTTGGTTCCTTCAGAACACTTACTGTGATCACTGAGAGGTTTTAGTTAATGACATCCTCAAAATAACTATTGTGTTCAATTCAGTAGTCGAGTTGCTAGTTCCTTTATCCTAAAATGGAAGGATGTGCAAAAAACCCTAAGGTAAAGAATATGGCAAAGGCAATAGAACTAAGTCTGTAATACTGATTGGAGTTCTCAAAATATTCCTTTATCCTTTGCATTTCTTCAAAAGCATCACACAGGTTATAGACCTTTTAGACAGAATACGGACATGCAGGCTCCCTTTTTCCTGTGAAAAGATCGTTGAGGTAACTCATAGAAATTGGTTGGTGCTCCCTGCTAAAATCAAGAACTGCAAATCAAGCCAAAGAGTGGAAACTCAAGAAGATATCGAGGAAGATCCTCAACAGAAAGAAGGTGATGAAATCCAAACTCTGGATCAAATAGTTCTTAACGAAGGTGAAGGCGATGGTAAGAACAGTATTGTTAATAAGATTGTTAGTGCAATTTTGACAACCCAAAGATCAAAATCCGGGCTAAACAGAAAATAAATGACAATCTGCAAATGCAGAACAACTGTCCTTCCTGACTGTTTTGAAATTTTTAAATAAAATTCAGTCCTTTTGCTGAGGATTGTGAGGGGCTGAAGGATTCCCTATGGAAATGCTACCCGTATGCCCTGTATTCAATTTATACTGTCTCAGCAAGTAAAAAATATCTATATACCTTATATAAATATATGGCTGATATGGGGTTGTGAAATTCAGTGTAGAGGAGAGAGGTCTGAAAGTACCGATAGATGACAACAAAGCACTTTAAGAGTGGGATAAAGAAAATGAATGTGCATCAGTAGCTGCAGTCTGAGGGGTGCATGTTCTCAAACCTGTTGGAAAGAATTATACAAAAAGATGTACTTCTCACAGAGTCATTTCCTGATGATGCTGAAACACACTGCTCAGCACCTTACGTTGCGAGACCATCGCGTTGGCAGGACGCTCATTCAGGTGAGATACTTGAAAAAATGCTTATATTGTAAATTCTAAAATATTTTCAAAAATAACAACTTCTATACTAGCACTTGACATATTACTATATCACAAAATTGTGGAACTTATAATAAACTGGAAATTCTATAGAAATTCTAATAAACTAATAAATAAACTAATTATAATAATAATTATAATAATTATAATAATAATTATAATAATAATTATAATAATAATAAACTAATTCTAATAAACTAATTATAATAAATTATAATAAATTATAATAAAAATTGTAATAAACTAGAAATTCAATATTAAAAACTTGAAATTGAATATTGAAATAGTAACTAGTTTTGTTTTTCAATTAGCATTCCTCACCAAGCTGAGAAAGTTTCGACCACCACTTTCTTGATGCTGCTGCTGTTAGCTGCTAACCTGAGGTTGTATCAGAATAAAGAGTTACAAAATAGCTACGTTTTGCAAGTTTTGTAACTTCAAGGTAATTCCTGCTTTGATTTCTACTGCCTATCTGACTCCTAAATCCTACTTGCTATTTAAAGGGAAATGTTTTAACAGCCATTGTGTATGGCACGGCAGTGCAACACCAGTTGTTCGGCAAAGCGCAGCCTCTGTTTCTTTGTTCAATGCATTTCATTCTTCATTGCCTGTAAACCAATCCATGGAGTTGTCTTGGTTCCAGGTATTATCTCTTCTCCTTTTGCTGGACAGGCTCTGACAGTCTACCAGAAATCAGGAGGGGGAAGAAAATTGGTAAGAAAACTTTTGAGATGCTAGTGAAGCAGCTTCCAACTTGGCTACATACCAACTGGTTGCTATTGGGTTCTGTAAGAATAGTGTTTGCACAACTGTAATGGAAACTGAAATTCACTGAACTTGTTCTTTAGATAAAAGCTGTGCTCGTTTCTAAGAAAAGATACCAGTTGTTGATAAGAATAGCTTTTTCTCCAGAAACTATGCTGAGATCTGCCTTGGTATTTATTAGCTTTGCTATGAGGTACTCAAATGGTCAAATCAGACACAGAGCTGGAACTTGAAGGTTAATTAATTGAAACTCTAACCCTTAATAAGGAAGTAATAAATAATTAATACTAAGAACACTGCAATATGTCTTTGCAGAACAGGGGCCTTAGCACAGGAAGTTTACATCTCAGGGGTTCCACTCTCAACTGTAATGAAAGATTAGACATAACTGCTCTGAGTATCAGAGGCTTCTCATGTAAAGGCTCAGGAGACAGCTTTGAGTAGTTCGCTATGTAAAGATTCTATTCTATAAAACAGTTTTTGCAATAAACTCCTATATTCTTTTCCATACATGCCCCAACTCTGAAAGAGTATCTTGCATAAATTCTGTCAAAGGCAGAGCTGCACTTAAGGAGACAGATCATCTTACCACACCAAGGATAAAGCGGTCCTTACTGTGGTTTAAAGGGCAAATACAGCCTCAGTTGCCTAAACTAATTCAAAAATATTTGCGGTATTTAACCATACCTTGGGCAGAAGCAGGAGAATCAACTAGCATTTTTTCAGTTGCAGAGGTGTCCTTCAAATCCTGGGGTGAACATAACTCTTCTAAACTGCTAGCAGATGAGGAGGAGGAAGATGACAATCCCAGTCGTACAAATCTTCCTTTGTTACCACAGAGGTAACAGGGGACAGGAGAATTATCAGGTCCTCGTGGCAGCAGACTTTTGTTGTAGTTCCTTATGGCTCCACCGTGGTGCTCAGAGCGTTCTCGCTGCCAGATGTAATGTGTTGGAGCAATAGCCATTACCTAGCAGAGCAACCATTCCATCAGAAGTGAAAATAACTGGCAAACATACAGCTGAGAACAAGGGATCCAATTCACATATAACAAAATTAAGACTAGAGAAGAGGTACCTTGTCTGCCTCAGTCTCACTAGTTTTGCTAACGCAGGCGAGAGTAAGTGGACTGGTTGTATTCAGATGTTTAAATGTGATAAGTAAAGCATCACAAATGCCAGGTTATGCTTTATTTGTTGGACTGAAGTTGTTGTCTTTTACTATTAAACATAAACTAGATGGATCTTCTGGCTCACAAAGTCGTTAAACTCACAACAACCAAGTTGGTACGGTGTGCTCTGAAGCACACTCCACTCTTGCCTCATTTCTTGTATTTTTCCCATAAGCATCTCATCCCATTCCCAGAACAGATTTTCTTTTCCACCAGCTGTAGTAAACATTATGTTCTTCAAACATAGCAGGGCTTTTTCAGACAGACAGATGTCATCTGGAAAGCAAGGAATGCCTTTTACCCCCCAGTATGTTTGAAAAATGGAGGTTGTAACAACACATTAACAAAGCATGTTAAAAGCATGTCCTTTCTTTTTCGAAATAAAGTGAAAAACCATTGCCTTACCAAGTCTATTAAAGTTACATTGTTAACTTTTAAGAGAGTAAAATTTCACCTGCGGTGCTACTTAAAGGTTTCACTTTGTGCACAAACTCGAAATTTGTAAAGCAAAGATGCATACAAAAATATTTCCTCAGTGAATGATGTTTAGCAGCTAATAATATACTTTAAGCAAAATTATTTGCACAAAGCAGAAAGATTCTTGTCCTTAGAGCTTGAAACTGTAGCATAACAAAATATTCTAGTTTACCTTAAAACCATTATTTCAAAGATTGTATTTTGAATGCAGAAGAAAAAAAACTGATGAAGGAAAAGCTCCACCTTTTCCTTCCTGTGGCTCATCTACTCACTTTAGGGAAGAAATTGTTAGTGTGGAGCTATACTGTTAATTGGTATTAATTGTTGTAGTTTCAGTATCTACGGTATTAAAACTATCCCTACCTCTTCACAGCAACGTCTGCTTACAATAGCCCTGTAGCCAATTCTACTCCACAGATGATCCCTTAACTTTAAGAAATCAGGAAAGAGCATTCTCCAGTTATTTCCCAGAGCCCATGGGAAAATCTCATACTTTGCTTCTTCATTCTCTTCTTCCACTGTATTTGCCAGATACCTTGAAATATATATATATGTTTGTGTCTGTTATTCAATCTCAAATTGTCATATGAATGTGAGTTCTAACACTAAGAGACATATTAGTTATTTTTCCTAATATTCTAAGGAAAAAAAATTCTAATAAAACAGTCTTCTTTCCAGATAACAATATGTTCTCAGTCAGAAAGTTTTACATGTATCTTTTAGATAAATATAAATTTATGGTAAGCTATTATTGAAACACTTTACCCAAGAGCCTCCTAAATAAATAGGTATGTAAGAATTCATATATCCTGACAGCTTTCTCCTAATTTTAGTTAAATAACCTGTACAAATCATACCTGAAAAAATTACTACTTTTAGTCTCCTCACTTGCAAGACTGCAAGTCTTCTCTCTAGTCCCAGCCCAGTGAGACCCTTTGGCCCTTTCTAGTCCTCTATCAGTTCTGGGACTGCTTTTTCTCCCATCATAGAAGCCAGACAACTTTCTCCTCCTTGATCTATGGATGTTCATGGCAAAAGAAACAGCCGCCTTTCTCCCTGCACTGGTGTGCAAATCAGAGCAGCTTCTATTATAGGAAAAGATTACCTGTGCTCTGTAACTATGAAACAAAGTACTGAATCTGTCAGTATGCTATATTTTCTTGGCCAAATACAGAGGTATATAGGCTCAATAAAGGCTTCATCATTGCAGGTTCATCATTGCACCTCTGTTTCAATGTATAGGAATTTTTGTAAGTATTCAGGAAAGCGATTCTCAGAAATTACTTAGCTATGTTTTTACTGTTGACTCAAATCATCTTGTCAGAAACTTTATTAGTAAGTTGTGCATCATTATGAATCCTTTCAGAGCAAATGACTTGAAAGCTTGCAAAATATTAAATGGGGTCTTATAAGAGAAACATAAGACATTTCTATCTCTTATCTATCATCCTGCATTTATTTTATTGCATATTTATTTTAATCCATACAAAGATCAGAGATTGAGAGTTCTGTAGGCAGAGATCCATGCTATAAATTACAGTACCAATGCAAACATCCCTGCTACTCAAGTTGGAAATCAGGAAAACAACGTTCAATTTGCACTAACCATATATGATGTGAAGATCACGTTTCTTTGCTTCATATAAAACCCAAACAACTACAAACTGGTTACGATGTCTTACTGTGTATCAGAATCATCAAAAAGCAACAAACTAATGCCAAAATTTTGTTAATAATTATTTAAGAATACTTACAGAGCAAGAAAGAAATTGAGTCTGGTATTCTCATGTATTGTGAAGTTAGCCCTCTTGAAGTAAACGAATGTCATTGCCAAAAGATACTGTTGTAAAATGTGAAGCGTTAGATTCATTATTAAGCATTAATACATTATTTCAATATAACAGTACAGAAAACTCTTAGAATGTTTGTCTCACACCAAAGTGCCTTATCAACAAAGAAAGCATAAATTGGGTTTTCTCAAAGCCTCCATAAAAACGTATTAGGAAAAAGAAATACAAGTGGTATTCTTACTGTAGTATCAAGTGATTAGCAGCAGACTTTCACTCAAGATAGATTAGCATTAACTACATTTACCTTGTCTGCAATTTTGTAGCAACAGTCCATCCACAGGAAGTCTTGAATTAGATCATCATCTACAACAAAGATGCTCGTCAGCACTTCAGTTTACAAATACAGCCTCCCTGTATTTTAATTTAAGCATTAAACATACACTGGAATTTAACAATAAAACACGTTTAACCTAAGGCACGGCTGTTAGCATCTATATCAACAGCATCCCCAAATTATCTCCGAGTTTAGAAAACAGACTTCGTGAAGAGCTTCCTACAGTTCAGTCAATCGGTATCTAATAGCGACCTACCGAAGAGTTTAAAGAAAGCTGTCATCTCCTCGCGCTGAATAATAAGGCCCGGTATCTTTGGCTGTCCGCAGGTACCATTACGAGCACGTTTCTCATAGTGTCCTAGCCTCTTTCGAGAAGAACGCCGATTCGGTCTGACCACCTTTTTCTGCTGCTCGGCTCTGATGGCGCTGGGCTTCAGGTCGGCAGCAGGAGGTGGGTCACGCACCAGGCTGTGCCACATGGTGGCGAGCCAAGGTCCCTGCAGGGAAGGACTTGGTTAACTAGAAGAACGGGCACTGAGCAGCGCTGCCGTGCTTTATTCACACCACACGTCTTCAGCGGAGCCGGCCTGCCCGCCGATGCTGAGATGAGCTGTATTGCTGCTGAGCCGGGCAGCTGGCTTTCCTTTAGCTCGTTTGTAACCGCAAACGCGGGGATGCCAAGAGAAGCGCGAGGAAAGCTGTCTTTCATCGGGAGAAAGCGACTTTACTGCTCCAGCAGGGCCTACGCAGAGGGGAGGCTGTCCGAGGCACGCTCACAGCAGCCCACTGAGTAAGAACTCAGCCGACACACTTACGATAAAGCCCACGAGAGCCAGCAACATTATTCGCCTCCGGCGCAGTGAGCGCTTCAGACACACCGACCGCCTCTCGCAGCGACCCGCCTGCTCCTCAGCGAACCGCCTTTCACGCCACGCCCCAGCGCGAGACGGCGTCCTTGGCAGCCAATCGGAGCGCGGGAGGCTACCGCTTCAGCCAATCAAGCGGCGAGGCATTCTTAACTTCCCCACCCGCCGACAGCCCGCCCAGCCAATCAGACGAGGGACGGCTGTTGCTAGGCGGGCGGCGGTTGCGCTGCGGTGAGATGCCGCTGTCTCGCAGCGATGTGCGGAGCTGTTGCTCTTCCCTCTCTAATAAGCTGTACCCTCTATAATAAGCTATTCTGAAACCAGCTGCCTGCTGTCTAGCAACGTTGTAAAAGCATCCCTCTGTTTTAACACGACACCTTTAGCTAAAGAAACACAATACTGAAAAGACACGACTAGGCTTATCATCAAAAGAAGGCAGGGCTCCACACGAGGCCAAACTGCCTCACACCAGGAGTAGACTGGGATGCAACAGGCAGATGTCCAGATACTCCCCTTCATCCTCCTTTTCCAGCACCTCAGTATAATTTATCTCTATCCAAGGACAAGCAGATGTTCAGACTGGCCAGTGCTGAGTGAACAAATGTTGTGATTTTGGCACCTATAAATTACTAATAATAGACGTTCTACTGAACATGCATCAGTGGAGAACGTTCAGCTAGAGAGGAAGACCACTGGATGAAGTAAAAGGCATCAGTTGGACTGGTCGTGATGCTAAAAGATGCTAAATAGTAGAAAAGACCATGGAATAGAAGACTGGGAACTTCATAAATCACTACCTGAGATAGACACGTGTATGGTAATTACCCCAAGGGTAACTGATGAATATGTGCTATCTGTGGAAACATAACCAACTCTGAGTCGGTCTCTACTGGGTACATGGTAAGAAGTTATTTAACAGGGTAAAAACAAGGAAACAAAACTTTATCAGGTTGTAGATCCTGCGTACGGTACAGAGGACCTAACCGGTTCTCAGCCTGGCACATCATTAACTACGGCGTCCAGGAGTTCGTTTAACAGTTCATCCAAGCGTATCTGAAAGGAAGTCCTTAGTTCTCTGATTTGCAAGTAGCTCAGTGAACATCAGGGGGCACTGTTTCACTTAAAACAGAAACAACGCAGCACTTCTCTGTTTTCCTACCTAGGCTTAATTCTGAGTCCTTCCTAAAGGAAGAGGTTAGATCAGTTGAGCTATCTTCATCTCTACCTGTTGTTTCAGTGCTTTTCTCTATAGATAATGATTAAGATCTGTGTTTGAATTTTCACAGGATCTTATTTGTGAAAAATAAAGAAGATGGTATTCATGCACTGGAACTCAATTACGTGACACAGGGTTACATAGCTACTCAGTAGCTAGGTCCAAAAAGGTGAAGGGAAGGCAGTTTACTTACTTTAAATTACAAAATAACAATTAAGGAATTTTCAGTGAATGAGTTATTTACATATAGATTAATAAGTATGGCAGAAAAAAAAAATTGTACAGGAGGAAAACAAATGCCTTTGACATCCAGTATCCTTTTAATGGGGTTTTGTTGTTTGAGAAAGATAAAAGTCCCACCGGAAGAACACCTGGTCTATCTCTTCTCAGGAGGTCAGGAAGATGGTTCTTCTAAGTACACATCACTGTTCACAATAAAATACGCATTTTTCCAATGATAGAATTTTCTTATTGCCGAGTATGAGATAAGAGGAAAAAAAAAAAAGAGCAGTTCTCTTCCTTGTAGACAGGACTCCTGGCCTTGACAGGGGAACCCAGCCTCAGTCAAACATGTTGTAGATGAAACATGCAGGATGAGAACTCTGTTCCTAAAGACATGTAGGGAAATGCAAGCATTCATCTCAAAATGAAACCCTGGACATATTTCTTTTAGAATATACGCTGTAGTAAAGCACATGAGTGTCAGAAAATTTAAAACGAAACAGATACACGACCTGAATCCACATCTCTCACTAGTAACCTGTTTCTTTATGTGGGAAGGGAGAGTAAGGATTTAGAGGAGTTGCATGAAATAGCACATCACTGCAGCACTCGAGTTCCTGGACTAGGGCCACACATGTAACAGCCTGAATATGGCTTACTTGTTTGGTACTCTAACCAGCAGCTAATGATGTGAGAAAGGAACCTTCATGATAAATCCCTGCTGTCAACAAATGCTCCTGTGTGATTAAAATTAAAATGCTCTAGTGCCACTTAAGTGTATGTCAGTGATGGATGGATGGACATGGAAATTGTTGTCTGCTTTGTTTACCTGAAAAGAACTTCTAAGCATTCATCAGGGTTTTCTAATACATAAGGCCAAGAATAGCTCTGGTTGCTCTTGAGAGCTGAGAAATTCAGGAACTATATTTAAAAAATCATTTGGAAATAAGGCAGTGAGTAAGAAATGTACTACCTGGACTAAAACAACAAATGGCAGAAGAATGTCAAGGTCACCAGCAAATCCAGTGCGTGTCTAAACACGCAGCTTCTGAACAGCCAGGTGCTCCATAACAGCACATCTAGATTAAATACTGGGGACATAAGTCTGAACTTGCTGTTCACTTCTACTTCTATAATAGATGGATATATCCTGTATGAACCTAACCCACTCAAATCAGTGGAAGCATTTAAGATTTATTTTAAGGATTGGCTCTTCTGTGCTGGTTATAAAATGAAACAAAGTAGTCTTACCTCAAGAGTTCCAATTAATTGCCAAAATAAACAGGTGAGACTATGCTGGGTCTTCACCATCGTGTCACAGCAAAGCTAATGAGGAACCAACGCTGTGTCTCTCAACATCAGCAGCTCCCACCTCTTAAGTGCGTGTTTGCTTTAAGGGGAAAGGATGTGAGGTGTGCAGTACTCTATACAGTGATTTTTTTTTTAACCTCCTGATGTCTCTCACAACATTTTAACTTTTAGCAGCCACTGGAAGTTGGGTATTTGCATGTCAGTGAGCATTTAATAAGCATGGGTATTCATTACCCAGTTGCGCTCTTGCAGTTTCTTCATCCTGTATTGTGCAAAGAGCCCTAATGAACCAGACTGCTCTGTGCTGCCATGACCCACAGCCATTTCTTCCAGCTGCAGAGCAGCAGGCTTCCCAAGACACAGGTGCAGGAGCAAGGAGCAGGTGTGTTGACCAAGCCCCAGAGCTCCCAGCATATTGCGCATGTGGAGATTACCCACATTTGCAGTGGAAAATGTAAACACTTCAGTCTGTAGGTATTCCCTCTTTCCTCTCAGGAACAACAAGCAAACACCAGGCTTCAAAGATCCTACCAATGAAAACATAGCTGAACCAATACAACTTCCAGAGCTTTTACTTAAATAAAGTAAAATGTTTATATAAAATGACGCCAGCTGAAAATTTCCCATTCACGTCTAGTGAACAGCAACACGCATGCACAGTCTCATTAATGTTAATATATATGTGCACCGTAATACACAATATTGTGGCACATATGGGCAACTTACTATCCAGTAAATAAATCTATCTTTTTATCTAGGGAAATAACACACATAACAAGTTTGGTGCCTTCAAAACAGTGCCCTAGTATTTTTCTGAAGGAGAATTTGCCATTACTTGAACTAACAGCCGGCTGCGTGGATGAGGAATAGGCAAGTGCCTTCAGACTCTAGTTAGCTGGCTTATGATTCTGTAGTTGGGCAAACTGTAAATCTTTCTGATCTCATGCCCCATTCCTAAGTTCAGCTTTAACTCACGGTTTACTGTTGCATAATTCAGATCGCAAACTCTTTCAAACACAAGGTATCTATTTATACTGTTTTTATGCTGCTGATCACAACTGAATCTTTGTCCATGACCACAGCCCCTGTAATATGAAACAATAGTGGTAATTAAGAGAGTATAATTTCTCTATTGTCAAGAGACTTTATTTTGACAGCAGGGCACTCAGAAGACTATGACAGGATTAACCAACAATAAGGCAGCAGTAATTTCCAAAGTAAGGAAAGACATGTTTTCAAATGCAAGTGTTTTGTCTCCTATCCTCCCAATGCTGTGATGAAAGAAACAGCTCCAAGCTCAGTAGCAGAAAGGCAAAACTTAAAAGACTAAAAACAGGTGAATTACATTGTGAGCTGGAGAGCCTCAACATATGTTTTTTTCACTGCCATCCAACGGTCCAAGCTCCAAAGGGTTAAATGAGACTCGCCACAGTTTGTTAAATATTGAATGCCCCTCCCAAGAAGCAATGGGCTCTATAATTACCCCCCTGTGCCAGGTCAAAAAGCTCTGGTTTGCTTGAGATCAGCAATCACAAGTTGTAAAAGTTTTTTTCCCTCAGAACCTGAAGCAATAAAATGACTAACAAGGGCTGTAAATTAAAGTGCAAAGGAAAACAGATGGACTTTGGTAGCAGCTAGTGCTAACCGAAACAGAAATAAGTAAGTAAATAAATAAATACAGGATGAAGTAGGAAAGGAAAGGTGTTTCAACACAAAAGCCATTTATTTCAGTTTCACCACACAGTGTGAGCTATGGCACTCGTAACTTCTTTACCCCTGCTCTGTGCGGCTCATGGTGCTTTGCTCAGTGCTGTTTGTGGGCTTAGATTTTTCTGCTCGTCTCATCGCTCTATTTGTTCACCTTTGCTTTGGGTATGACTACACATACGTGTTGCAATGAGGCAAGACTGGGTGGGGATTTACAGCAGGTTCGCCGCTCCATGGAAACTGCCTGTGTGCTTGCTGTGACCCTGTTCTCTTTGAGGAATAGGTGTCTTCTGCATACTGCCAGGTCCAACGCCGTTCATAGGCTGCTACTGTGCATTAGCTGACTGACAAACCACAAATCTACTCTAGCTTGTCTTGTAGTGACCTGTGCACGCTCAATCCAACACAAGGAGATTTAATGGCAGACACCTCCAGGTCACAAGGGAAGTACTGCCACCATACTGAGAAACAGGACAGCTATCTGCCCGTATAACCATCTGTTTTGAATATGCTTGCCTCCCAGCTACAAAGTAGTCTGGATATAGACTTACTCCAGTTTTTACTTCTCATGCTGTGCATTTTAAGCAGCTTTGAATGATGACAACAGATGTTCTAAATACTTTGTAGGTATAAGAGTCATGAAGATGTGTTTCCAGGGCAGTAAAGTGAGGAATGATGAGTCAGTTAGTGACCCCACCCACTGGGGCTAAGACCAAGCCCTAGAAGAAAGGTGAGGATGCCATGATGTATCAGACAGGTTGGTTTCTATAATCCTCAAAGATGCAAATAGAACACACGTTAATTACATCAGCATTTCTCTCCTGTGGTTGCACCCCGTCTAGTTTTAAGAACCTCTGAACCAACAGCTGTTTGCTTCAGACACTCTTACTTTCAGCCAAAGGTTTGCAGCTTGATGGAGTACCAAGCTGCGAGCTTCTAAGATGAGGACAGGTTTTTGAGTGTTGCCATTGCCTCTGATCTAATTTCCATCTCCAGTGTGCACAACAATTCCAGCAAAACAAATACTGTTACTTTTATAAACTTTCAGTATTCAAAACTATCTGGAAACAAGGCAAAAATAAACATAATAGTACTTGACTGTATGTAACACTGCTCAAAAATAAGTCAGTGTTGGTACAGTGAGCAGAAGCACACATTGGTTTGTGAAGGTCTGGCATGTTCAGAAACGTATAGTGAACAAGACACTATACATAATTTTCTAGTTTTGTCTCTTCTTATGGTCCTTTCAAGGCTTCATTCTGTGTAGACAACAGTCTGCAATAAAAAATAAATAAAAATAAAAATAAACATAAAAATAAAAATAACATTATACAAGTATCCTAATAGGAAGTGTCTGAGTTTACAAAAAACTTGTCACTGGAGTGCAGAACTGTTCCTGTTTGTTCATAACTTCGTCAGACCTAACCAATCATCACACATTTTCCAAAATGGTTCATTTTGTGGGCAAACAGCAGTAGCACTGTCTTTTGTGCTTTGGCATCATACACGGCCTATTTGTTAGGGACAAACCTTTGGTCATCCTCACACCCAAAATTGGCCAGATTTGAAGCCTCTAAAAAAATCTCAGTTAGAGTTAGATTGCCAAATACTCCAGCGAAACCTGTCATCCTCTCCCCGCTCATCTCTCCATCTGTTGACCACAATACATGTCACAGCCCCACCTTCAGCATTTCCTGGTGCTTCAGGAGTGACTCACAGATTCTTGCAACTTTCCCTGAAAGCAGACTTTGGCCATTTACTGTGTCTGTGGAGTGTCACAAGCCCATTCACCCAAATCACGTGGTAAAGACCCAGGCTGTGTCCCATTATCACCCCAATTCCTACTGGCTTCTGAAAGAACTGGATTTATCTCCTCAGACCTGATCCACAGTTCACTGACATCAATGGAAAATCTGCCATTGGCCTCCATGGCTCTTGAAGTTTAGCTGGGAAGTGAACTAACTTTAGTCTCTAAACAGGTCTGGAGATATAAATTATATAAATGATCAGATATGAAGCTGATCATGTAAGTTTGCCAAAGATGGGTTTACATGTTCCCCTGAGCCTAGTGATCAAAACATATTTGATGCATGATAGAACCAGTAATGTGTTTGTAGCATTTAAACTGTAGTAAGTCTGAGCTATAATTATGCTTTAATAAGTGTAAACCACAACTAGCCTACACTGCACTGCTTCATAAGCATTCAGCTATTTGATAAGAAGAGGTATCTCCAACTGCTGATGAAACTGTCCTATTTGTAAGCAGTGAGCAAGACCCTACCTTGAGAGCTGTACAGTGAGGAACGTTTATTTAGGACAGACATTGAATAATGTAATGTATTTCCCACCCCTCCTCCAGACACTGACTGGGATGTCTCTGTAATTAAGGAATTTCAATACTCGTGTTGTTTTACCATTTTAACCACATGCCTGATCCACTGGCTTGGATTCTATGGAGAAGCTTCCTCAAAATAAACTGGAAAGAGACTAAAATTCATGCTGTTGAGAATGGTCTTTCATTCCCAAAGCTTTGCTGTGGAACAACATCATGGAGAGCAATTCCCTCTGTTTCTAAGATACTGAGCAATGTCGATATATATAAACAACTGCATTCTATGTGGAAAGCTGAGGAAATAAAGATAATGAAATCTGCATTCATTCTGCAAACTGGGGTGAAATCAAATGCTGTTCTACAGAAAGCAATACAGTGCACCTATCTTTTCACTGCAGTTACAGTAGGGCTTCCTACTGCTGACAGTTGAGCGAGGATGAAATGAATCACCCGAAAAGGCCAAAATTCACTGAATTGGGCTTCCTCAGGCCACACAAATATCCTAAGTCTGTTCCACCTTCAGAGACTGAAGGTGGTGCCGTTGTACACTGACAGCAAAGACCCGTCCAGAGTTTGGAGGCAGTTTGGAGGCTGTGGAACTCTTCATTTTGGGGAAAAAAAGAAAAAAAGAAAAAAAAAAAAAAGGAAACCAACAACAATAAATTTAAATACAAAGTGAGGTTTACAATCAAATGGGCTTTCCTGAGCCTACTGACCCTGCCCATCTTTAAGCAGAATGACATCATCTGACAGCAACACTGTGAAAAGTCTATGCCTGAGATTTTCCAATCTTTCCAAGATTTCCCTTTGCTAATGTGATGCTGTTAATTCAAGTCTCTTAAAACTAGACCAGAAGACTGTTATTAAGCCACTCAAACCAGCAAGAAAAATCAAGAAAATTCTGGAAGAGTCTCAAGCAGGCTGTCCCAAGCCCCTGAGAACACTCATTTAACTGAGACCCATAGGAGACAGCTCCTCTTTGATTTCAGCAGAGCCCTTTAGACCACAGTGAATACAAAACCCAAGATGCAGCACAAACACAGCTGTGCAGAGACAGATCACGAAGACAGCTACCCTGTGCTTACTTTTCAGAACACACAAAGGTTCTAAACAGTTTCATTAACTGAGATCTGCACCTAAAAAGGAGTGGCGACATGTTTGTATTGTACAGCCAATGTAAACACAGGCAAGAGGAAGTTTCGACTGTCTTTGGAAATTTCATTGATTTCTCAGAAATGCAGCACGTCATTCTGGTTTTCTCTTTCACTAAAACCACTTAGTTTCCAAGACACTGCTGTATCTTCCTGAAAGATCCAGGTATTTGCTTGTTTTTAATCGAAGAAACAAATACATTAAAAAAAAATAATCAGAAACTGTTTTTGGTATCCCTTGCCAACCTTTTGTCTTATGCTTTGACATCACTGTCACAGTGTGGAAAGCAATTCTAAGAACAGCAGCAGGCTTTCCTGCCTGACTTCCTCTCCTTTTACTCTACTGACCGTTTTGTGTTTTGTGAAGCAGACTGCATTTTTGGGATGAGGAAAGTGCATACCCTGGTGCCAGAGCAACACCTTCCAGAGCAGGCCTAAAGCACAGCGGCCTAGCATGGACTTTACCACACTGCTTTTGAAATACATGTAAAGAAGAAGAACCTTAAGAAAGTGTACCCTGTGTGCACTGGTGATCTAGTTGGTTTTTTTCTGTTCGGTTGTTTTTCCCGAGGGATTATCATTATTTCTGTTAAAGAGTTCAGTGTTTATGGAAAAGTATACCGAATTTGAGCTACGTCAATCCTCAACTCCTCAGCCTGCACCAGCACGACCACAGAGGAGACCCCGAACACCCATGAGTGCTGACAACAGGGCAGGGCAGGGCACGACGGCCAGGAGAGGAGGCAGACCCAGTGGCGGCGCACAGACCCGTCTCCCAGTGACTCGCTCTGCCGGCAGCGGGGACACCATCCCCTTCTGACACCCAGAGCCGCACAGTTTCACCCCCTCTTCCTCAGCACCGACCGCGCCTCAGGGCTCTCCCACCACCCATCCCAGCTGGTTTCCCTGCTGGGCCGCCGGAAGAGGCTATATTTGGGCCGGGGAAGGGAAGGTAGGTGAGATCGGGTCCGCCCTGCTCTCTCCAGTTTCGCCTAGGTGCGGGGGGGAGGAGGAGGAGGAGGCGGTGGTTTAACTGCCCTCGCAGTCCGAGAGGCGGTGCCGCCGCCCCCCGCCCGTCCCAGGTGTAACCGGAGCCGGCAGGGCGCGGCGCACCACCACCTGCCCGACCTGTCGGGCGGCTCACACCGGGTCCCGCCGCGCACGCAGCGCTCGCTCTCCCCGGCCCGCTCCTTAGAAGCCTTTCCCCGGCCCCTCCGTGCCGCGAAGCCATGGAGCTGCTCCGCGGGGCCGCGCTCCTGCTGCTGCTCTGCGCCGCTGCCTGCGCTCAGGACTGTGAGTGCCCGCGTTCCTCCGCGCCGCGACCCCTCGCTCCCTGTGGAGCGGCTCCTGCGGCGCCACAAAATGGCGCCCCCTCTCCGCTGGGCCGGGGGCGGCGGTGCCCGGCGGCCGCGCTTCTCTCACCCGTTGGTGGCTGCGGCTGCCGCCCCGTCCTTGGAGCGGCCCGGCTTCAATGGGTGGGCGGTGGGCGGGAGGGTCCTGGGGGCAGCGGTGCTTCGGGAAGGGAGCCGTCGCGCTTCAGGGACCGAGGGGCGGCTGCTCGGCCCTTCCCTCTGCCGCCTCGCCCTAGGGAGCGCCGCGCTTATGGCCGCGCGTCTCTTGCAGCGTGCACCTGCACAATGAACAAGCGCGTCACCAACTGCAGGCTGGTCGACGGCGTCTGCAACTGCAACTCCATCGGCTCCAGTGTGTCCGTCAGCTGCGAGACCCGTGAGTAAAGCCCGCTGCTTTGAACCCCCCGGCTGCGCTCAAGCGGAGATGTGAAAACGGGTGGTGAGCTCCTGGCGGAGATAACGATAGAGAGGGAAGGAAGGGCTCTCCCAGGCCTCCCACGCCAACCAGCTGGCGATGGAGCCTTTCTGATTCCGACCGTGTGACTTGTGTGGATGCTCTTTAACAGTTCATCCCTAATGGCAGGGGTGTCTCAAAGACTAATTCTTGGCTTCCTTCGAAGTAATCATCCCAACTTCCCCCTCAAACCTAGAGCTTCTGTACCAAAACCTTACTCTTAGTTTGAGGTAGCCTAGAGCTCTTAAGCGTTTGCTTTCAGATCCCCCTGCTGTGTTGGTGTTGTGCACACCCACATCCTGGGTGCCTGCTCTTCCTTGTAATGGCGTCTGGTGCCGTCACGTCTGTTGTAACCTTGTGTTTTCCCAGCCTGAGTTCTGAACGCTCCTGTTGTGTAATGTGACTTTCTGCTGGTTATTTTTAGTGACTTCCAAATGCCTGTTGATGAAAGCTGAAATGGCAAACACAAAATCAGGCCGCCGTGAGAAACCCAAAGATGCGCTTCAAGATACTGATGGTCTGTACGATCCTGAATGTGAAAATAATGGTGTCTTCAAGGCAAAGCAGTGCAATGGAACCACCTGCTGGTGTGTGAACACAGCTGGTGTCAGAAGAACCGACAAGCATGACACAGACCTGAAATGCAATCAGTTAGTCAGGACGATGTAAGTCTTCTCAATAGGCTGTGCTGTAACCTGAAAACCTTCCTGTGTTTGGATCAGCCTTATGGGGTTTGTCAGTATGAATAATGCCCTAGGACTGAACATGGAGCAATAAGTACTTGTCACTTTTTCCTTTGAAAATAATGGGGAGGAGGGAAGATGTTTGGTGTTGTTTTTTTTATTCCTCAGTGCGTTTTATTTCCTCTCATGGGATTAGAAACAGTAGCGTGCACTTCACATGCATGTATTTTTAAGAACATTAACTGTATTTACATCCTACTTCAGGTGGATCATCATTGAAATGAAGCATGCTGAGAGAAAAACTCCTCTGAACACAGAGACGTTAACAAAGTAAGTGATGACTGGAAGGTCTTGTGGAAATATCTGCATGTACTATCAGATATCTAATGTACTTCTAAACAACTGCGTGCTTAAAAGCATTGTCAAATGTGCGAGCTCATTTGTTCATGAGACATCTTGGATGTGACTTATGAAGGTCCTTAAAACTTCATTTGCAATGGAAATTGATCTTATTTTGGAAACTGATTGCTCCTGGTAGAGGAAGAAGTAGAATATAGGTAATAAGGAGAAACTGTCAAAAAATTAAACTGGCAAAGATGAGGGAGGAACTGTGAAGAAGGAGACAAAACAGATTAGCTATATTTTTGGCTGAAGTAAAATCCTACCTTTTTGTCAAAGGTCGTAAGGCAAGAAAAGTGTTTGTAGATGTGAAGTTTATTTTGCTTATTTTCTTGGGGAAAAAAAAAAAATCCTACTGTATAGCTCCTCTTCCTGTGAATTCTCTGTTAGGTCTTCTGCTTTTTGCCAGTACAGTAACTGTTTATTTTTCCATAAGTGCAACTTCACTTTTGGGAATCAACAGAACTCTGCCATGCTGGGTCTGGCTGTGTTGGAGTTAACTTTTTTTCAAAGCAGAAGTGACCGAAACTGTACTGATAAGCACCAGTGTTTGAGCTGTTGCTGATCAGTGCTTACATACTGTCAAGGTCTTTGTCTCTCTCTGCTGCCATGGTGAGTAGACTGGGGATGGGCAGGTGACACATCTGAGGCAGCTGACCTGGATTGACCAGAGATACCTCAGATCATAAAATGTCACACTTGGCAATAAATCGGGGTTGGGGGGAGTGGTTCCAGAGTAGCTGTTGCTTGGACACTGCATGGGGATTTTGTTTTTTTCCTCCCACTGCTTCATTTAGTAAACTATCACGACCTATGAAGGATTTTTTCTTACTACCTTGCCTTCTCTCCCATGCTGCTAGCAGGGAGAAAGTGAAAGTCTGGGCTGGAGCTTACCTGCCATCTAGGGTCAGCTTTTCACAAACAAACTGCAGGAGGAAAAAATGTTACTAGTCTTTCCTTCTTTGGAAAAATAGTTGTGTATAATTGTACTTTGCTTTTTACAACAGTTATGGTTTTAATATCCTTGCAGATTTCTTAAGGATACAATTACCAGTCGTTACATGTTGAATGGACGCTACATAACTGGTGTTACGGTAAGAAGCACATAATTTTTAGTGAATATTCATAACAAAAAGGAACGTTGATTACTTTGAAAACGTGAATGTGCTACAGTATGTTACCATAGGCTTTCAAAATAATATTGCTTACTGAGCACTAGTGAGTAGCTGTATCTGAAATTAAATATTGGAAAGTTGCATGTCTGTCTGCTTAGTCTATATATGAATTATTTTTCACTAAAACATGGAATTTGAATTATACTATAAGAACTTTGCTTGAGAAGTACCATGAAATTGATTTAGAATGTGATCTCACAAGTTGGATCACATTTTGTAATACTTTGCTGTGTATTTAATAGTTGGATCTAAATTAGTCATTTTTTAATGGTGTGTGTTTTATTGTTGGTTTTTGTTTTTTTTTTTATATTCCAGTATGAAAATCCCTCTATTACTATTGATTTGAAGCAAAATTCCTCAGATAAATCCTCTGGGGATGTGGATATAGCTGACGTGGCCTACTACTTTGAAAAAGATGTAAGTGTCATGGGTAAAGTTTGAAAGACTAAGTGTGTATTGCATTATGTTCAGTAGCCTTACTGTGTGCTGGCTAATGCAAGGTAAATTGTTGGAATGCCTACATGATGTCTATTGCCAGCTGAACAAGCAAGTCTCTTTTGCTGTCTGCCCTAGGTAAAAGGTGATCCCATCTTTCTTAACACACTGAACATGAGTATCGATAACGAAGCACTGACTTTTGAGAGCATGATGGTCTACTATGTTGATGAAGTACCACCGGAGTTTTCCATGAAGTCTCTGACTGCTGGCGTTATTGCTGTCATTGTTATCGTAGTACTTGCAGTAGTTGCTGGAATTATTGCTCTGGTAAGTTCTAAAAAGCTGCCAGAATAGTAGTGAAGTTTGGGAGATAATGCACCAGGGTAATGGGACTCTCAATAGGTTTTCCTTTGTAAACTATAATGCTAGATATTGTTTTTGAGACTGGGGAGTAGAGAAGAGGTGATGGGATGCACCATTATGACGCAAGGGTGTTGTATGGAAAGTGAAGGGTTAGAAAAAGCACATTTAGGTCTTCACTTAAAATGAAACTTGACAATTAACCTGTTCTTTTCCTTACAGGTTGTCTCAAGAAGGAGGAAAGGGAAGTACGTGAAAGCAGAGGTAATTTTTGTTGATGCTATCTGGGGAAATTGAGCAGGTTAGCTAGAATCCAAATTTGATCAGGAGTTCTGGTGTAGGTTAAAAGCTTGCATTAGGTGCTGCAGGTATTTTCAAGTATAAAGAATAGAACAGTATAAAAGCACTGAAACTCTGTAACCGCTCTTTCATCCCTGTAGTCGACCGTGTATTTTCTGCAGTAGCTCCAGAGGCAATTGGCCATTTGCATTTCCTAGGATTTAGGCGGGTGGCAGTACTGGAGTCAAGTACCGTTTTACATATCTATAGCAAAGGCTGTGCAATCCACAGGAAGCACTGGTAGACCTGTTCTATTACAAACGTCATTGCTTGAGGTATTTGCATGAGCCTTGCAGTTCCCACTGAATGGAATGATGCCATTGTATGTTGCTCAGCGCCAAGTGCAGAGTATTTATATAGGAATCCAAATGTTGTAACTGAACAGTCAAGCTGACAGTGCTCTCTTTCCCCACTTACCCCCAGATGAAGGAAATGAATGAAATGCATAGAGGACTGAATGCATAACTGAAATCAGCTGAAGACAGAGTGTGACTCAGATGAGGAAACGACAGAAAGATGGGAGGCATGGATCTTAACTCTTGGAAGATTCTTTCTGAAGGGGAGTCAGTTGTGCTCGCTTAATCGCTGTTAAAACAAAGCCTAGACCAAAACGAAGCCTAGACCGGCAGCCATGATCCTTCTTTTGTTATCTGTTGAGAGTTAAATGCCCTATTTTTACTCTAGTCCAACTATCACTCCCTGATTTTTGTAATGAGATATGCTGACAACTGCTGCTACTAGGCTTCCGGAGCATAAATGTTTAAATAGTTCTTTTAGTCCTGTGGGAGGTTTTTTTAAAAATGATGATCTTTATAGCCATGTCGTAATGACAATTTGGCTCATGTATAATGAAACATGGCTTTGTTTTTATGGCAATTTGTACATATTTGAACTAGCTGTAACTTTTTTTTATGGCAAAACAATAAAACTTTTGAAACGGGCTTCTTACTCTTTCATGTTGGAATGGTGATCTATGAACTATCATACTGCTTACTTCAATAGTTTAGTACTTCAGCAGTAGTAGCAAAGGTGAAAATATTCTAGAAACCCAAGGAACAGTTTGTATTAGCTATCTACTCTTGTAGTAAGCTGATTATTTCCTTAATTGAAACTTATGCTTTTAGTTTCAACTCCTCATGTGTAACAAGAGTAAAATAGTAATATGGATTGTTTGTAGAAAAGAAAAAATGTGCTGTAAAAACAGCTATTTGAGGAATATGTAGACTACTCCTTCAAATTGGTATGTAAGTATTTATTATAAAACAATCACTGGTAGGGTTGGGAGTGGGTAGACTTGGTATCTGCTCCCAGAGTGCCAGAAAAGCTCTTATACCATAATTTCCACAGTTAGCCATTGTGAAGTTGTTGCACAGTTAAACTGTTTTTGCTTTTATTACTGTTTACCATCCACAGAGGCTGACCAAATTTAGCAAACTATCTACCTCCCGGAAGTTAGTGTGAAGAAGCTTGTTTTGGCAGTCAGTAATGCATATAATGTATGCTGTCAGGTAAACGTGTGTAGTCCACCTAGCATCTGAATTATAAAGGAGATGCTGTAACTCCTGTTGCCAAAGACATAATGAGATACAAGATAAGGAACTGAATCACAAATCTGATTGTTAACGTAGTTTGTTTTGATTTCCCCCTCCCTAAAACAGGAAAAGTATGCTAAACTAGTGTGAGATTGCTACCTATGTGCTGTGTTTATAAATGGGAGACATACCCTATGTGTCTCCAAAATAAAATAGGAAAGCTGCTGGGCTGTGTTGACCCTACGTATGATGTAATAGGTCACCAGCATACCTTCTGTTTTTAAATAACACATCAGCAATTATAAGGTTATATTACTGTGCTGGATGTTGATGTTACTTGTTAGTAGCAGTGCCTACTCCTTCGATTCTTCTGACTTGTGGTGCTATGAACTTAGCTGTCTATGTACAAATTGAATGTAAGTGGGGTAAGTGGAGGCACTCATGTCAGTTGCTCTGTTGAGCTGCTGCTCCTGCCAAGTAAAAAATCCCACTGTAGGGAATTTGCTGGAGTACCTTGCAGCCTTTCATTTGTGCTTGTCACTGACAACTCTTGTATTGGCAGCAAGACTGTTCTATATACCCTCTGCCTTGGTGTGCAGTTGAGTTGCTGAGCTATGCTAAATCTCATGTAATTCTATAAGCTGTTAAATGATGTCTGGTTTTCAGTAAGGTTGTCTGTACTGTTGAGTTAATATTAGCCTATTGTACTACGTGTGCACACAGGCATGTGCACCAGTTACAAAATTTACTGGTGATAGATTGATATATACTGATTATATTTGAATGCTAATTAAGTGTTGGTAAAACAGGATTTATCTTTTTTTCTTTTGAGTGGTTATGGGGCATCCATTTCCTTAACTGAAAAACAAAAATCAGTATTTCTGTGTATGCTAGTTATGCATAAGAAGGATGCTAAGTTAATGAAGGTTTAGATTAGCATCTATTTCCTATCCACTGTGTGTTTAACAGTTACACCCATCTTCTCGTTCCTTCTGCAAGCAACAGGATGATGAAGTAATCACAGCTCATAAAGGTTGATGGTCTGTACCTAGACCTGTGCTGATGAACCAGGGTGGTGAACAGAAGAGGGAAGTGGCAAAAGCTCAGCAGAAAGGCGATTGATCCAGTGCAATGTTCAGCAGCTGTCACAACAGAAAGGGTTTGTCATGGACTGCGCTCACCACAAAGAATGTTAGCGGCAGGTTTGGGTAGTGGCTTTCTGTAAGTGGGAGATTACAGTTCAGTAGAGTTGCCTTGAGCAAACTGCTGAAGGAAAAGGTGTAACCAGCCCCGAAGTGAGAATAAACTTTAACAGGCAGCAATTACACTTAACAGGTATTTATCTCTTTTGAAGGTGGTAATGAGGTCCCTTGAGCCCACCTTCTCTCCAAATGTTCATGAAAGGATGCTTATTTACTTCTTACGCTTTCATCTGCTTTAGCTGTAGTTATCAGTGAATACAAAGAGAAGTAATCCTATCTATTTTGGTCAGACCTGGCTTTAACACCTTACTATGCATGCCCTGCAGAAGGCTGGGTGTTTGAATGGTAGTTATTAAAGCCTAATTTTTCTACAGGAGCACAGCCTCAAGCAAATGATTTTGGTGGTCGAGATTATCAGGGTAGGTGGTTTAAAATAAGGTCTGAGAAAGTATGCTTGTCGAAACTGAAAATAAATCCAACTGCCCCTCCAGAAAGGTGTTTTAGGAGGTAACAGGAAGATTTAAGGCTATTAAAGGCCACAAAGGTTCTGCTGACCCTACACGCGGCCTTTTCCTAAGGCAAGTGTTGTGAGCGCTGATCTTCCACCATGACAAGAATCAGCCATGTTCCTTCAGCGAGTGCACTGGCAAAAAGGCTTCGAAGGCATTTTCTGAGCAGTAACAGGAATGCATTTAGCAGCAGACAGAAGCATTGCCACCGCGCTTATAGCCGAAAGTGGCTCTCCGATTGTCTCGTTCATCGAAACGCAGCAGTCATCTGTGCTATAACCTGGGGGGACGGGAGGACAGACGGGCAGCCAAGCGCACCCGCTAGGCAGCGCCAGGCGCCTGTGCCCGCCCACCCCGGGAGCCGACCGACCGCCGTCCCCTCTGCACCGCCCCACACCGCGCGCGAGATGGGCGGCCGTGACGCAGCCGCGCGGTGATTGGCTGGCGACTCCGGGGCGGCGCGCGCGCGGCGGCCGATGGCGGGAGGCTGCAGCATGGCGGCCGAGGCGCCGCGGGAAGCGGTGTGGCCGGAGGGCGCGGGGGCCGAGGCGGGCTTCGTGCGCGCCGTGCTCTCCCTGCTCGAGAAACCGGACACCACCGTGCGCTTCTTCGAGCGCGGCGACTACTACTCGGTCCATGGCGCGGACGCGCGGCTGGCCGCCCGCGAGCTGTTCCGTACGCGGGCCGTCATCCGGCAGCTGGCGGGCGCGCCAGGTGCGTGCGGGGCTGGGGCGGCGGGCGGCTCGTGGGGCGCGGCGGGAAGAAGGAGCGGCGTTGTGCTGCGGGCTGCAGATCCCGGGGGTCTTTTCCAACCTCTGTGGTTCTGTGTTTCTGTACTGCTCGAGTGCGGGTGGTTCGTTGGGTTGCAATGGTGACGTTCACGTGTGCGAATCGCCTGTTCGTACGTGATTGACTCACGATGGACTGCAGCAGGGTATAACGTATAATTATGCATTGCTCAAGATTTTCTCTATCTGCCTCTTGCTCCTTTTTGTTAATAATCTTTTGGTATGCAGAGGTAGAGCTTGCAGACATCAGATGTAAGACTTTGTCAGAAGAGGCAAACCTTGCTGTTATCGTTCGTCTCAAGTAGCTTAATATTGCAGAGCTTATACTTAATAAACTTGATTGGAACCAGTTCGTGATGAGTGAAACTTTTTCTATGCAGTGGCAATAGAAAGAGAATGGCACTGGAATATGCTTTGTGCTTCTTGGCGTGAGTGATGGGCTGCTGCATAAGAAGAAAGCTGCAAAGATCTTAGAAAGTGTGACATTGTCAAGGCTGGGGTTTGGAATACCTCCCAGACCAGGAAACGTGTATGGGCCCCATTTCTGCGTTATGTTCAGTGCTGCTCAGTTCAGAGATGGAAGCCTGGGTCCTTCAAGCTTTGGTTTCAAAACATGCCACAACAGCATTATCTGGTGTCTCTGATTGAAAGCTTTCTTCATGTCTAATGTGAATAATGAAACGTTTCGGGTTTGTGTCGTTTCAAGGGTTTTATGTGATCTTCAGTATCCGACGAACATCAGTTCTGAAGGCTGTAAATTCTAACTTGGGGGGAGTCAATTACAGAGAACAAACATGATGAACGCATTCAAGCATCTTACAAGTCCCCCTTCCCCTCCCTCCTCTTTTCTTTCCATAGGAAATCAGAAACTGGAGAGTGTTGTGCTCAGTAAAATGAACTTTGAATCTTTTGTGAGAGATTTGCTGCTGGTTCGTCATTACAGAGTGGAAGTTTACAAGAATAAAGCAGGGAGTAAATCTGTCAAAGAGAACGACTGGTATTTAGCATACAAGGTACAATTTCTACCTTTCTGTATGATGGTAAGAGGGAAGGGGATAAAGAAATGACTCCTGCATCCCTCAGTTTGGAGTTTCAGTGACTGCCTCTGGTGGTATGATGGTAAGTTGTGCAGTTGGTTGTATGTTGCTGTGCTTGCATCTGCTGGAGGAGCTCATCCTGTGTCCTTGCCATAGGCTGCAGGTCTGAAGAAGCCTGAGGTAGTTCACTTTCTGTAGATGATGTTTAAATGGTTTAAAAAGCTGTGTTTTGTATTAATGGTCTGTTCTTACCAATTCTTCTTTGTTTTGTTCGGTTTTAACAAGTGTATCCTGTGTTTACACCTTTTTAAAACTTCATTTCTCCTGCATACAGGGTTCTCCGGGAAATCTTGCCCAGTTTGAGGAAGTTCTCTTTGCCAACAATGATATGTCAATGGCCATCGGGGTTGTGGGGGTGAAGCTGTCTTCTGCTGATGGACAAAGAGTAATAGGAGTAGGGTATGTGGACACTACGCTGAGAAAACTGAGCGTCTGTGAGTTCCCAGATAACGATCAGTTCTCAAACCTTGAAGCCCTGCTGGTTCAGCTAGGACCTAAGGAGTGTGTGCTGCCAGGAGGAGACACTGCAGGAGAGATGGGGAAACTGCGGCAGGTAAGGGCAGCAGTTCTCTCAGGGTGTGCTTCTAGGTGATGAGCAGCTGTCCAACGAAAACTGAAATTAATTGGTGACTGTATTTTATGGCAAACAGGTCATTCAGAGAGGAGGAATCCTGATTACAGACAGAAAGAAGGCAGATTTCACGACAAAGGATATTGTTCAGGATCTCAATCGCTTGTTAAAATCCAGAAAAGGAGAACAAATGAACAGTGCAGCATTGCCAGAGATGGAAAAGCAGGTGAGCCCAGAGCACTGTTTGATGTGCCCCTGTTTTTTCAGAAGCAGAGTGGTGTGTGCACCTGTTGTAAGATGATCTCTACCCTTCCTGACCCTGTTGTGTGCTGGATTCCCATACCTCTGAGGGTATGCATTGTGTTAAACTGCATTCTTGCTGAAGCTCTTAGCAGTTCTGCTCTGCATGAGTCTTTGTGTCCAGGAGTCCTGGAAGAATGTGAGATATCATGTATCACTTTCAAGTAGTAAACTCTGGTGAACAAATTGATTGCTAACAAGAAGTGCTTCCTATTCATAATCAATCTACCTAAGGGCTGAAATATAATCCTTTGATTATTTTGCATAATGGGAAAACTCATGTTTCAAAACAGAGTGCTGTTTATGCTAATGCTATTGTGATTTACATCATCTGACAGCTCAGTTATATGATGTGTGTTGCCCTGTCCCTGGAGGTGTTCAAGGCCAGGTTGGGTGGGGCTCTGGGCAGCCTGGTCTAGTATTAAATGTGGAGGTTGGTGGCCCTGCCTGCAGTGGGGAGGTTGGAGCTTGATGATCCTTGAGGTCCCCTTCCAACCCAAGCCATTCTATGATATATGATATGATATGATATGATATGCAGTGCCTGAATATCAGCTGAGCATGTTTGTTCTCTTAAGTCAACTACAAACAGTTAATTTACTTAAGAGGAAACAAATTTAAATTTATTTTAAAACACCTTTCATTATACCTTTGCAATGGGCATCCTCTGAGTTATTCTACCCTAATGTGTGATTTCATAACAGCTTAAAATTGTTGGAAGTCTTTATAACCAAACAAGTCAGTAATCACACTCACTGTCTTTTGTGCTGGCATTAACATGTGTAAGGTCTTACAGTGAGCCAGATCAGATCCTTGCTCTGTCTGTCTGTAACCATGAAACCATGTCCTCAAATGATACATGATATCTATCTGCTATAACTTGTTTCTGTTCCTGGGCCAGAAATGTCCTGATAAGAGCTTTGGCAAGTTGGCGTGGCGTGCTCTTCACATCTTTGTTTATCAGATTAAGCAAGTATCTCGTTTGTTCTTCTTACACCTACCTAGAAAGAAGCTGTAGTGCCCTAGAAAAAAGTGATGAATCTCCTGTAACCCTGTTGAAATTGTCGTAGCTCACAGACTTCGCTTGACTATTTCTAGTAATTTTCTTTATTATCAAATGCTCCACGGTTCAGGAATATTTCTAACTAGAATATGTGGTGGTCAGTGTTTTTCTTTTCTTTTCTTTCTTTGTTTTTTTTTTTTTTAATCTTCAGGTTGCTGTTTCATCTTTGTCAGCCGTTATCAAGTTTTTGGAGTTGCTGTCAGATGACTCTAACTTTGGACAATTCGAACTGACTACTTTTGATCTCAGTCAGTATATGGTTCTAGACAATGCAGCTGTCCAAGCACTCAACCTGTTCCAGGTAAGAAATGCATGCTTGGGTTGATCTGTGTTTTGCAATATACTTGTTTAGCTGCTTGATTAACAGTCACAGCTTCCCACATCCTGATAACGTCAGCTTCTGCTTTTTTAGCTTTGTTTTCAGTTACTCTCATATAGAGTATGTTTTAAACAGTTCGCAACTGTTAACACTCTTTGTTCAGTTTTGTTCCCTTGTTTGCCTTTGAATGCAGAAGAGAAGATCATAAGAGTGGCAGGAAGGTGTAGAATGCAGAATGGGAAGTGCCTTGGGGATAACCTGCTTGCAGCTGCTGAGGAGTTGGCTAGGCAGTGGAGAGAGGGCATTAGCTTTCCTTGGTTGTAGTCAGAGCAGTTCACATCCTCAGTGGCAGGAGCAGGTTTGGGGGATGGAGGAAGAGTTGAGTTCAGTAATTGTGTGGTGTGACAGGGAACTCCAAAATAATTTCTACAGTCATGCTGTTTTTGGAGAAGTCTGAATGTGTGAAGTATGTAGGTGAAGTTCTGATGATGCAGCACATGCAGTTGATTATACAAAACTGTATGTGCTGGGGTAGGTTATTTGTATTCTGTGATGCTTTCTTGGATTCAGGAGTTTTTCATACACTATTCTGTCCAGAACACTGAAGGTATGAATAAAATACACTCTAAATTATCTGGAGGTTAAACCATCAATATACCCTCTTGCTGAGTGTCCTCTTGTAGTGCTAGTTCTACGTTCCAGCTATTTACAGACATCCAGATCTGTTGCTGGTTGAATCCCTACACACTGTTTTAATTGCAGGCATTCTGGCGTAGAAAGTGACTGAGGTTTTAATTTCAGAGTTGTGAGTTGAAACAAGGTCATTTGTTATTTGTCGGTGTTAAACACGATTTTTTGCTTCCCAACTGTTTGTGCAAAACAACCAAGTAGAAATCCTAGAAAAATGACCATAAGGCTCTCTTGAGTGCAATTAATATTAAGCCAAAAGCAGGACTAAACTATGGTAAGCTGTAGTCTGAATAGTCTTATTCTGCTTTTTTTTTTTTATTTACTGGATGGGATCCTTGTTTTTTCACCTTACAAAGGGCAAACTAGCAAGTATCTAGATATGTTTCCACTTCTCCTATTCAAAGAATATGCTACCCAATGAGTAGGTATGTTCCAGGAGGCAGTGCAGCTGCCTTAATGCAGCGCCTTCTTTGATGGTGCTGGGTCTCATACAGAAAAGATGGATCTGTTTTTAAGCAGTGAACTGGACTGCCAGTCAGGGGGTGTCAGTGAGCTTAACTTTTTCTTTTCCTTTCCAGAGTTCTGTGGAAAATGCTAATAATACACAGTCTCTGGCTGGTTTACTAAACAAATGCAGAACCCCTCAAGGACAAAGACTGGTTAATCAGTGGATCAAACAGCCGCTTATGGACAAGAATAGAATTGAAGAAAGGTAAAATTGTCGCATTTGCTGGACTTTATGCAAGTTGTAATTGTTTTATAGAAGGTCCCTTTTCGTTAAGCAAAATACTACAACCAAGAAATCAGTTTTTCACTTGCTAGAAATGGTGGCTGGAGTTTTTGTGCGCTATACTCTACTGTCGTTCAACAGAACAGAAAGTCTGCTCAATGAGATGCTTACTGACTGTTAGATAATTTACAATTACAACCTTTTAGGTTGTATAATATGTATAGTATAGTATAATATGGTCAGATGACTCATGCTATAGGCTAAGGTGCTGCTTTCTAACTTCACACTGTATCTTGATGCCATGTCCAGTTTAATGAAAAAAGAAATTAAGCAGTAGTGATCTCTTTGTATTTCTAGAAGCCAAATCCCTTAGTATGAAACAGGCACTCTTACCGTATCTTGTGCGGATACTGTGGCCCACATATGGTCTTCATCTGCCTTGATGTTTCACACTGCTGCCTGTCACCCATGTCAGCCCTACCAGCAGAGAGCAGCATCAGTCAGTACGAAGCTTTTCAGCATTTGACAACTCACTGCTGAGACAGAACGGATCGTTCTCAGTCCTTCAGGAAGGGAAACTACAAACGTCTTACTCCCCCAGAGTGTATATGCTAATTTCGTGTTATTCTCCACACAAAGAAAGCCTACAAAACAGCTCATGTTAAATATAGCTGTCCTCTATCACCTAAACACAAACACTGTACAGCTCAAGTAAGTGATAAGTTAGTGCGTTTCGAAGTCCATTTGTTTCTTTAAAAAGCAGAATAAACCAGAAAATTGAATTTAACTTTGATAGTTGTCAGTCTTGTATTTCAGATAAGGCAGTGCAGGTATTTCTGGCTATGTTGTTGGGCTTTAACATGGATCAGTAACGCCACAAAAGAAATTTCAGCTTGGACACACAAATGTTCTTTCTAGATTTGTATAATTTTATATTTTTGTGTGTGTTTTCAAGTAATTTGCAGAACGATGCCTAGTGACTTGATCCAAACATGCTTAAAAATGTTTCCAGCCTGGGAAGTATTTGTCCCCAGGTTTAACGAATGCTGTATCTTAATTTTGCATGCGTTAGTAAGCTTTCATCATTACTTCTTGATTACATGCCCAGGATGTTCTACTGTCAGTTTTGGATCCTAAAATCCATGCCAACATTAATTATACAGTTAACTTGATTTTAAGACTTTGAAATGAGTTACTCCCATTTGTGGTTTTCTTGTAACAAAGTAAACGTTGGAAATCTAAACTTTTCTGACAGTTTTGTTTGATCATTATTGTGTGCCAAAAGTCCTGCAAGTCTGGAAGAAAGATGATGTTTTGTTTATGAAGTTGAGGCAGTAGACAGAAAATGTGACTTCTGTATGGTTAATGTTGGCTGTATTTAGCAAAAGCTGCATTTAAAGGAGGGAGGGAGCACTTCAGTAGCATTAAGCTATCAGTGAAGCTTGCAAAGGTGGATTCCATTATTGAGTTTGAAAGAGTTCATTGATAGCCTCCTGTACCTCATCTAGCCACCAAATCAGCTGGCTTGTGCTTCATGAAATGTAGTTAGTTTTAGTCTGTTGTGCTTATGGACACACAGTCATACCTTTCACTTCACTCAGCAGCATTGCTGTGCCACAGTCTGAATGCCTGCAGATAAAAGCAGTGCATTTTGCTCAAAGGCTGCTGATGTACTACCCTCCCAATCTTAATGCTGTTCAGAGTGTGTAGGGCTGCACTTATTTAAATATAAGGAACAAACATAATAAGACAAACCATTAGTGGAACTGATACGAGGAATTTACAAGTTCAAACACCTTTTGAGAGATTTGTGGTTACAGGGTGGTTTTCTATTTCTGAATTTAAGAATTCAGAACTTCAACATGCTATAATTGAGAGCATATAGATAGTTTGAGAAGAAAATACCCTGACTTTTGGTCCAGATAGAAAAACAGTGGTTCTTTTGTCATCTAGATGGGTTCCTGATTATTTCTTAGCTTGAATGTGTTAAAGCACTCCACTTAACACTGATGCACACCTCTCATCAAACTAGTCTAAACCACATAGATTTGACTGATGTTAGATGACTTTTTATTGGAGTAAGCCTGTTGTTTTGGTTATCCAGAGTTGGATGCCTGGCAGTTAATTCCAAAACCTTTGGAGTCAGACTCTTGTAACCCCCTGCTAAGACCTGTAGATGGTGCAAGTCATCTTTTGGAGCTAAATGGATTAGCTTTCAGTGGTTTTTAACTTGCAATGTGTTAGGGTATTTATGGATAAGTAGAACTGGATGTTATGTCACTAATCCATATTAACCATCAATACAGGATATGGTAGCATCACAAATTAATGTATGTAGTGCATATGTTTTAGATAACATAATGTTTACCTCCTCAAACAGCTTCTAGCCAGAGCAAAGAGAATAGAGGGTTCTGGTTCTTGTCTGTCTTGAAAAGCATGGTGTTCTGCCTGTGTCTGGCTGGTTTCCCAGGTATGCACAGTCCAGCCTTGCTTTCACCATGCAGTGACTTCAGATGGCTGTTCAGATGGAGCCTCCTGTCTCTTCTTGGAGTCAGCATATCTCTGAAATTAAAAGGTACCTTCAGAGACAGAAAGTGCAGATCATATTCTGAATAGGATTTATTGGGTAATGATTGTAGTGAAGTACAGAAAGCAACTTCAGTATGTTTTGTTTATTTTTTAGATACTGGAAAGTTTGAGATATGTGGGAGAACATTAAGTAGCATTCTTTCTGTTCAATCTTGAGGAAAAAAAATATGCTGAATGTGAACATCGTTTCATTCAGAAAAATAAAACATATCTTGTGTTTGCACATAGCACAAATGTGGGATTCCATTCAACTGATATCAGCCCTTTTGAGTGAGAACTGGGACTACAGGCCCTAAATTCCCTTCCCACATAAGTTGGTCTATGATAGGTTTTCACTATTTTTGCGTTCTTTTTTAACCTACAGCTGCTCCTGCAAAGTACTGCAGGCAGTCTGTGTTGCTTCAGTCATTTTGGTTATCTTTGAAAGGACCTTCACTACTTTTGCAAGTGCAGGTCAGTACTTGTCTAGAGCAGCAAACTGATTTCAGGCAGTTCAATTAGTGGCCTGCATCCTTGCTAAGGGAGGGGAGAATGTGACCAGCTTGGAGGTTTGTCTAAACAACTTAATTAAAACACACTTTAACTAAACATTGGGAGTGCCTTTAGTGCCTGCAGAGACAGTTCTGGAACACAGGTTGAACCTGAGCTAACTGTAAGACAGGAGTGTGATTTGATTTTTGTCATGCATGTCATGGTGCAATAAGTGTTTTGCATGAAAGAAGCTGTCATTTAGTGATAATGTAAATGGCACTGGCTTTCCAATAAGCCTCTAGAATGTTAGAAAAACATCCCTTTTGTCATTCTGTAAGTCACAGCTTCTGAGTTCACTACGAAATGTTTGTAACTTGAAGCTCTCAGCACTTCTTTAATGCTCCCTATTTCCTTCAACTACGGTTACTACTTTCAAAACTACTTTTAGACTGCCTGTCTTTTCATTTATTTTTGCTTCTAAAACAGGTTGACAGTGAGTACTGCCTAGAAACTTAAAAGCTCTGCAAGTCGAGCACATGTCAGGCATGTCACTTCTTCAGGAAGAAATTTCCATCAAAATCTGAGGCATTTGAAAGCAAATACAAAGTTTAGATTCTTCCACTGCTAGAAATTTACTTTTAGTTTTCTTGTCTGAAGAGAATATGAGGATGTAAATAAAAACAAAGATTTCTTTCATGACACCTTCACGTATGGGAAAGACTGCATTGCTATTTGAGCTGAAGGAGGGCATAAAAGCTGTTTGTATTCTTCATGTTGTTGGTATCATTTGTCTTCTAGGTCAAGGATCAGCAATCAGTACCGTAAATCTGTATCTCTTAGGTGGCATTGGTTGTCACAGTATCTCTCTGTTGGTACTTTCAGCTCTCTCACTCCATCCTGACAGCCATTGCTTGGTGCATAGTAAATACAAGGATTAAGCTTTTAGTCACTTTCTCTTGCATCTGAATTTTGGGGCTCAAGTGAAATCAAAACTAAACTGAAACTTGGTTAAAAATGTCAAATCAGTTTTCAGATCTTTGTGCAAGAAATGATCAAATTGCTATTTTTATTTCTTCTTTAGGGAAAAGTGATTGTGTTGCTGTCATACTATTATTTTGCTCTCAACCTGTCGAAAGAAGGTGGATGATTACTGCAGTAATTACATTCTGCTTGAAATCTGTGTTTGATTAAGGAATTGTAGAATGACTTTGATTGAAAATGACCTCTGGAGGTCATCTGGTCCAACCCCCTGCTCAGGCAAAGCAGGTTGCCCAGGACCTGCATTAGAGCATCTCCAAGGATGAAGACTCTTCAGCACCTCTGTGTATCTGTTCCTATACTCAGTCACCCCCCCAGCACAATCCTGATGCTTAGACAGAACCTCTTGTGTTCCAGTTTGTGCCCATTGCTTCTTGCCCTGGCACAGGGTGCAGCTGAGCAGAGCATGGCTCTGTTATCTTTGTACCTTTTCCTCATGTTTTATAGATGTGAATGGTTCCTCCCCAGGCTGAACAGCCTCAGCTTTCTCAGATTCTCCTCACAGGAGTGGTTCTCCTTGGTCCCTGATGGTCTTGGTGGCCCTCTGCTGGATTCTTTCAGTATGTCCACGAATATCCTTAATATCCTTCTTTTCTAAGTGGCATTTTTCTGATAAAAGTGACTATAGTTAGCTTGAACGCTTAAACAGGAAAGCTGATCTTATTCTGCAGTCATAGGAAGACTTCAGCAGGTGGAGAGTGTGAGCTCTTTAGAAGGCTCTACTGTTCTGTGGCTGGGGACGAGGAGTTAAACCTTCAGGATGTTCTTTAAAAGTAATAGCTGAGCTTCTCCCATGAAATAGTGCATTTCTCATTTGATTTTGTTATTAACATTTTCTTCCTTGTGTTAATTCAGCTATTTCCCATGAAAACATCTGGCAGAACTTGGGATTTTGAATTATTGCTCTGCAGTAGTGATATCTTATGGATTCATGCGTGGATCCAAGTATCAAAAACTGATAAAAAGCATCCAGTCCTTTTTTGGAGCAGTCCTAGAAGTGTTCTTGTTCCTGTATGTACTACTGGTGTTGGTTTTGATTTATATCACCTGAGATTTTGAATTTGCACATTTGAACACCTAACTGTCTTGAAACAGGGATTTCATTTTGCTTTGATTTCTTCCCATGTTTTCTTTGTTTACTAAGCCATAAACTTTGTATTACAAAAAAGCCCTTCCCCTTGATATCTTTATTACTTGTGAGCATTAGATGTGGCTTGTGTTACCTTAACATAGCTCTTCAGCAGCCTTGTATGTATTCCTACTTTATGGGAACCTGTTCTGCAAAATGAACATGAACCTGTCAACCTTATGCGTATGGCTGGCAAATAGAGGAGGAGAAAATAGAACAGTGCTAGGAAGGTCATGAGATGTTAGTCTAATTAGCATAGGTTTGGTAGAGGAAAATTGTGTCATGCAGATCTGAACTCTTTGAACCTGTCATTGTAGTGGACAAAGGCAAAAAATATGAATAAATTAGGTAGTTAAAATGCCTTTCACAAGTTCTTTTGCAGGAGGCTGTTGAACAAGCTGAGAATTGTGGAATGAAAGAGGTTTGTTTGTGTATGATGTAAAAAAGCACAACTAAAAAAAAAAGCCAAAAATGTGAGCTTGTGAAAAGCAAAATACAGGCCAAGTGGTTGGATAGAGCAGTGAGTAAGATTTTGATCATTGACTTTTATGATGCAAGGGAAGATTAATTTCCAAGTAGATTCTGAGCTTTGAAATACCTACTGAACAGATGTTGGCAGTTTGAAATGGTTTCACTTCAGTGCTGTTCATTAGATGCCCAGCTGTAAAATTCACAGAGCGTGATACAGTGCGAGTATCCTTGCTGAGACCGAAACTTCCTTATAACCGTTGCTGTTGTAATGGCAGATGTAAAAGAATTGCGTACCACGTCATGCTCACCCTTACATCTCATTAAATCTTACTTAGGTTGAACTTGGTTGAAGCCTTTGTGGCAGATACTGAACTGCGTCAGGGCCTTCAAGAAGACCTTCTACGCCGCTTCCCTGATCTTAACCGGCTAGCAAAGAGGTTTCAGAGACAAGCAGCAACCTTACAGGACTGTTACCGGATGTATCAAGCTATTAACCAACTGCCTAATGTTGTCCAAGCACTAGAAAAATATGAAGGTAATGCTACTCCCTGTTTTCAGTGTTTTATAACGTGTTGAGACTGCCAAGGAATAGTGTATAGATTTCCAAAGATTACGTTTTATCCCATATGCTTCTATTGCAGGAGTAAAGCTTAAGGCATTTAAATTGGAACTGTGCTGGAAAATACCAGTAGGTACCTAAAAACAAAACAGACTGTTGAGTGCTGGGTGCTGTAGTCTTTGGCAGTGGCTTATCTCTAAGTATCTAAGATATCTAAGTATGCACTATCACGTGCATGTTTGTGTATCATAGAATCACTGAATCATAGAATCACAAGGTTGGAAACCACCTATAAGATCATCTAGTCCAATCCTCCCATCACCATTGCCACCACAAGCACTAAACCAGATCTCACAGCTCCTCATCCAGATGCCTCTTGAGCACTGCCAGGGACGGCAACTCCACCACCTCCCTGGGCAGCCATTGCAGTGCCTGACCACTCTGAGAGAAAAAGCTCTTCCTCGTGTCTAACATGTCTTACAGTTAAGATAACTCTTCATACAATACGATGGTTGTTGTTTTTTTTTTTTGAAGACACAATTCTCAAATATGTTTTGAGTTGTAACTACAATATTTTTTGTGTTGTTTAAGCTTCAGTGGTGTCATTTGAAGAGCATTTTGTTTTTTGAAGTAGTGAAGTCTTCCTGCTGTGGAGAATAACGTGGCAGGCTTTCTACTGATCTTCAGTGGTAGGAAGCTCAATGCTATGACAGACAACCCTACAAAATACAAAGGTTACTATTTTCTTTTCTGGATGTTACCAAGAAGATGCAAGATAAGATGGTATCAGCATAAGAGGAATGTGCTTCAATACAGCAACAGCTGTCCTAGCCTACTAGAATTCATATTTTTATAGAAGGCCACTAAGTTGACAATCCCTTTGTGCAAATCAAGCACTGAAACCCTAAAGATTAAGAACTTTTGAAGTGGTATGGTTACAAATACTCCCTTACCCTATTTGAGCAGACACTGAGTGAGGTTATCCAGTACCTGGCACTTTTCTGTACTGTACGTTTCTGACTTCAAATAATGACTCTTCTAAAAAACTCATCAGGAACTAAGTGTATTTTTTGGATACTGCCTGTTTCTTCCAAAAGCAGTTAAAATCTTAAAACTGTGGAAGAACTGATAGATAAATAAAATATATAAAAACCTTTGTACATATTTTGATACAAGGGCTGTGCTGCACTGAGTTGGCTTAGTCGTGTTCTCCCTTTGGCTTTTTCATACAGACTGCTTGGTTGTGCCTTGGTGTGGAGCTCTTGGATTTCCATCATCAGCGTTTCAAAATACTCTCTTCCTGTCTTTATCTCTTTCTGTTAGGTGTCATTTGGATCAGTAGAGTTTCTTTGTCTTAACACTGAGGTATGAAAACAGTCAGATTTTACAAGCTTGGAGAGAAAACCACTAAGCTCACTGTATGCATGAATTCCAAGACTGCAAGAGGTTCTGTTCTTCTACACATTATACAGAATCAGTCTGCCTTAGTAGAGCATTCATCACTAGTGTATCTAAAATAATTTGAAATAGGTTGAATGTCTTACTTTTATTGCAGCTATACATCTGCAGCTGCACCACGGAGTGATTAGCAATGATTGCCTTTCACCCAGCACGAAGCATTGCTTTGTTGAGATGTTTGTTTTAATGGATGATGAAAGCTGAGGAGTGGGATACTGAGTGAAGGCCATTTTTTATTTTTTAGACATAAGAAACCTGCATAAGACAGGAAAGGACACTGAGTCATCAAATCATTTTGCTGTTGCTGGCGAAAGGAAGCAGTTGCTCATTACTCAGATTGCTGGGCATAAAATCTAGGTACTTAAACGTCTATCTTTAAGAACTGCCAAAGCACCTTCCTTCTCATTTCAGACTGACACTCAATTTTAAGCCTGCAAATATGCAGGATACAAGACCTGTGTGCTGTGTTCTGGGTGGACTTTTACTGTGTTACATACAGTATCTTATGAATACCTCCTCATTGCTTTGGGAAATACCTGTTTTTTTATTATGCACTGTAGTGCTGGTCATTCCTTGACTGTTGTACCGTTGTTCTACATTCCTTACCATTTCCAGTGGATTATTTCCTTACTCAGAGCACTTTTTTGTCTGTAACTACACTGAAGCTTACTAGTAAACTTTGCTTTGTTTCAGCTAGCTCCGTTTTCAAGGACGTTTACTTATGTTTTTGATTTATTTTCTCCAGTTTCC
The DNA here is from genome assembly GCF_023343835.1 of Lagopus muta. Taxonomy (NCBI): domain Eukaryota; kingdom Metazoa; phylum Chordata; class Aves; order Galliformes; family Phasianidae; genus Lagopus; species Lagopus muta. Next base: position 100,917,989 of record NC_064434.1, read on the forward strand.
TCTGTTATCTTCCACACTGCATATATTAGTGAATTTCATAAGCAACTTTCTTTTGTTTGTATGTTAATATCATTAATGCTCACATCTTCAAAAGATTAATGCCTGTACAAGCCCTGGAGGAACAGTACTGCTGATATCTTTCCAACTCATTCATCTTTTGCAAGTCATGGGTGTCCTCTTTATCTGCCTTTTAATCTCTGTATAATGATGAATCTTGTATTTTAGCATCTTGTGTGACACACTATTGAGAAGTCCAGATGAGGTCTGTGGGTTTCTTTTTGTCTCAAAGACAGACAGACAAACTTCATGGTACACAGGCACAATCCATTTTCAGTAAAGCTATACTCCATTTTAGTTTCTCTTTTGCACCATGTTCTTTTTATAATTTGTATATATTTTTTGTCCAATGAAAATGACAAATTTAAGTCATTTTGCTTTTTTTTATTTTTCCCTTGGTAGAACAGTGTTGATTTCCATATTTCTTTTTGCTGCCTAGCTGACTGTAGAAATGTTTCAAGTTTAAAATAAAAAGCATTCAGCTCTATAGTTGTGCTGTTTATCTTGGGTACATGAATTCTGGTGAAGTTGTGAAATATTGTGAATAATTTCCCATGTTCTTAACAGGAGCTCACCAGATGTTGTTATTGGCAGTGTTTATAACACCTCTTAATGACATCCACTCCGACTTCTCAAAATTTCTGGAGATGATAGAAACAACATTGGATATGGATAAGGTATGAGCTGGCATGGATGAACAGGTTTACTTGGCTATTAAAATTTCTTACTGAACTTCTCAATCTGCTCCACACTCAGTAAATTAATTGATCGTCTGTGTAAGTCGTTACTGTTAGATTAGTCATGGCATGTGTGAGGAGTCATTAATCTTTACAGTGGAATATCTTAGCTATGTGGCCAATGAAAAAGTGCTTTGGTTACATGGATGCTGGAACTTGTTTTCAGAAACCTCATCAATATTACAAGTGGGGAAGTTACTTTGCCGCTTTTTTGCTTTTTTTCCCTCATAATTTCAGTGTTACCGTGATGTCTCAAATCTAGGATGTAGCCAGAGCTGCTTACATATTTCTCTGCTTTGTCGAGTTCAGGAGACATGCTTTTGTGTGGTGAGAGAGTCTTCATAACTAACAGTTTGTTTGGAAAATGACTGACCTCGATACAAAGATGAAGTTTACTTTGCAGTGTAAAGAAGTTTCTTGATAGAGAAAAAGCCACTGAAATTAATTTAGCCTCTCATCTGCACTTATAAAACATTACTGCAGATAGGACTCATTCTGCAAGCAAAACTGGTTTCTGTTCCAGAGGAAAACTGGCCAAAGAAAGGAGCATTAATCTGTACCAGAAAGAAGGGATAGGTACAGATGAATGGTTTGCTGTTGTATAGGACTGAACACTTCTTGTTTTTGGCAGTCTGGTTACTGAAAGTGAAACGTGCCAAAGTTTTTGGTGCAGTTTATCATCTTTGTTGGAGAATTGGAGCGATGCACTCAAAACACACTCATTTTTCTAGTGTTGCTATTTCATCTGCTTGCTCAGACACCTGCTTCATGTTTGTTGCTGACGAGATGCTTCAGTCATTTTGGAAAACTTGGGGGGCTTTTAGGATTGTCCTAAATGTCAATGTGTGCTGACTGTAGAAAGATGAGCCCTACCTGAGGGCGTGCCAAGGGTCGGAACAGCAATTTGTTGCACTTTGGAAAACTACACCGACCTTAAAAAATTTTGAACGTGCATTTTTTTCAAGCAAAAGAACACTTTTTTCTTTCTTTGTGCTGTGTTCATCACCTGTGTTTTATACTCTTCAAGGCTGCTCGACTGACGCGTGGCTGTAATTGATCATGTATGCTAATGCAGACATTTATAGCTATCTACTAGTTACAGACCATCTGTTGATGGAACTCTGTATTCTTTAAAACAAGCAGTTGTTTCAGCATTCGCCCAGCTCTTCACATTTCTTTTCAACTTTAGCTTGAATAATATTTTGTCGTTCTTCTACATAGGTTAGAGTCAGTTATTTTTAACCAAGGCCCCTAGGACCTGTTGTTGAATTTGTGGTTGTTTTTCCTTCGAGATACTGGGATCAATTGAAATGGCTACAGGTAAACCAACATTGGTTTTGTGAAGAGTGAACCTTCTGCGTAGGAATCTTCAAACTTGAACGTTTGGCTTTCAGTTTCTCTTAGATGTTTGGGTATTCATACAAAACGCTGAGCTCTGTTCTGAGTGTGAGTGAAGGACAGGTTGTCATAGCAACTACATTATGCCAGGAATCTATTCAGGGTAAGCATTCTAATATAAAAAGAAACATCTGAGTTCAGAAAGTGTGGGATGTGGTTATTCATTTACCTAGCTGTTTAAAAAAATATAAAGTTGAGAAACAGTCACTTCCATTCCTGTATTTCTTAGATCCATGAGGGGCTGTGAAAAATGATCTGCTCCAACCTTCACCTCAAGTTGGGACAACTTCAGAATTTGTTATTGCTTTCGTTAGGCAGCATTTTGATTTTAGCTCTAAGAGCACGGCCCTTCACAGAAGGACTTGCTTTTCAAATTAATTAGCTAGCTCAACATAGCACTGGAGTCTGCAAATCATTTACTGTCACCTCGTTAAATGGAGAAGCACTTGGAACCAAGATTTCCTTATTTCACATAATGAACATATCCAGGTATCAGACTGTCATCAGTTCTGGGTTATTAGTCTGACCTGTCATGACAAGGCTTGGCATTCTTGGCATTTTCAGCCTATCCTTTCTGTTTCAGAACCAGGATCTGCCCTATAAAAGCAGGAATGTTCTGCTGTACATTCTGTCATAAATATTCATAGCTGTTCTTTTTGCAGAGATATGAAGGCAATAGGAGTAACAGATCTATCAACAGGGCCGTAACAGGGAATGAATTTGTTTGTGCTGCTTTCACAATGTCTGCAGGATTCAGAGGGATCTCTAAAATCACATAAATGTGTGGAGGCCACATATCTGGTTAAGCAGCTGGAGAACATCACTGCAGTGTGTTGGCATGCAGCAAAACCACAACCAAAATAGCAGGCTGAGTGAAATGCAGAGAAGGTAGGCAGTGAAGGAGATTATTCCTTTTATTACCACCTCACTTGAACAAATCGTTTTTTCATTTTTCCCCCTAGGTGGAGAATCATGAGTTCCTTGTAAAGGCTTCTTTTGATCCCAACCTGACAGAATTGCGAGAGAAGATGAATGAGCTGGAAGAAAACATGCAGACCTTATTAAAGAGTGCAGCCAAAGAGCTTGGTAGGGGATGGAAGTACCTTTATTTCTTACCTCCTTATTTAATTATTTTGAGACCAAGTGATGAAAACTGGCTTAGAGTAACTAGGTAGGGGATGTTTCTGTTGTTCTATTTATCATTTTCCTTAGTTTGGAGTGACTTTAATTGTTACAGTGTTGTCTAATGGCAACTGAGATATTGCAGGGCTACGACTTGGCTTTTTTTTAGGATAGTATTACAGAATATTTCGATGTTGCAGTATACTGCGTGCAGCTCATCTCATTCTTAATTAAGCCCAGGGTTTTCTGGGCTTAATTTATATATTTAAACATGATACCTAGATATAAAGAAGGAAAGGCAAGGCTGTGTAAGGATGAGAAATCCCACCAGCAATAGTATGTGTTAATAAAAGAATCACAAGGCTGTACACGCTGTGTTTACAACAGCAAGCAGAATGTCCTTGCAGCATGCTGTGAATGGTTTTCATTTTTCTGGGGAATATGTAGCAGTACAGTAATGGTGCACCTCATTTCCATATGCAGTTTGAGGGCGTATCAAAGGTAAGAGCAGGGAAGGAGACAGTAAAATTCTATTAGGTGTAGGTATTTCTCATGTATGTACAGAACCAGAACAAGTGTACTGAAGAGCGTGTTGGAGAGGCTGTGAACTGGGGTTATTGAGCAGAAACAGCACAACCAAAAGGATTTTGATAATAGTATCTGTTGTTTTGTCTTTTCCTCTAAAAGGTTTGGAAGCTGGTAAAAGTATCAAACTGGAGTCAAATTCACAGTTTGGACACCACTTTCGAATTACTTGCAAGGAGGAAAAGGTTCTCAGGAACAATTCAAAGTACAAGATAACTGATACACAGAAGAATGGTGTGAAATTTACAAACAGGTATGAGGTAATACTGGTAATGTTTCGAGCCTGGTGCAAAAGAAGCAGTTATTCCTCTGTAGCTTTTCCACTAAGCAGTTTCTTGTACATCTTGAGTGGCTGAATTTTCACCTTTTCGGTTGGCTCACAGATTGATACATTGAGCGAGACTGAGGAGAAGTCATGCAGTGTCTGTTAAAAGCACATGCCTGCATTCCTCATTTTCTTTGCCAACTGTTAGCTATTTTTGTTCATCTGACTTTGGCTAATTTATCTGTTTTAGCTGCACCTACCCGTGTAATTGCATTCAGTGTGAGTGTTTATACAGACGCTTTTACAAGCTGAAATAAGAGAAGAGCTATTTGTGCTTATCACCAAATATGACATGCAGCAGTTTTGTTGGTAATTATCTTTTCCAAATTATGCTGTAATTTCTGTTGGTCTTAAGTATTGGACTTGCGGCCTGAGGTTCTGTAAGCTCAGGGAGAGTTTGGACAGCACTCTCAGTCATAGGGTTTGGGTGATGCTGTGTGGAGCCCAGGGTTGGACTCACTGATCATTGTGGTTCCCTTCAATTCAGGATGTTCTGTTATTCTATTCTATGAAGCTACGAAACTTAAGAGAATCTCTTGAGTTTAACTGGTCCAATCCCTCTATTAGAACAGAGTCACCTTTGAAGCTAGATGCAATCTCGCAGTTAAATGAGGTGGCTCAATGTTGCGTCCATTTGTCTGTTCTTCAAGCATCTTTCATAACCTGTAGGGACATGAGCTTCAGTGCTTAATGCCTCCTTATCACATGTAATGAGAATTTACATTGTGATTTGAGTGTTTAGTATCATTCTTTTTCTCTGCACCTGCAAGAATTTGATGCCTCTCCTTTCCAAATTGAAAAAGCATGCTTCCTTCCCTGTATCTCCAGCTCTTTTATGTAAAGCTGTTTTGTAGGCATCTGGACCACACTTGGTCTGTTCTCTGACATGGAGTTATTCATCCCACATGCAGGACTTTGTATTTGCCTGTGTTTTGAAATTCTTGTCCACCTGCTTCTCTGGTCTAACCCAAGGAAAGGCAGCCCTGTCCCACAGTGTAGCGGTGGCTGATCTTAACGTGGTTCTCACAGCACTGCTGAGAATGCATTTGAAAGTGTGTTCAGTTCTGTCATCCAGGGTGTAAATCGAGGCATAAATAGTATCAACTCCCAAAAATGCTGCTACTAATCAACCACCAGATGGACTTCAGACTGGAGACAAGTTTGTCTGTATCTGCTTCCTGTATGGAGTGGTTAAAACAGCAGCAATTAATACATGGTCGGTTTCAGACAGACAATGAAACTGTGACTTCAGGTGTAGCAGTTACTGCTGGAGTTACCATTAGAGGAGTTTACTGGGAGGTGGCCAGAGGGCAGAGGACATGACAACCTCTAAATGTTGCCATTTTGTTCACAGCAAGCTGAGTGCCATCAATGAGGATTACATAAAGAACAGAGAAGAGTACGAAGAGGCTCAGGATGCAATTGTTAAGGAAATTATTAACATCGCTTCAGGTGAATATGTTGTTGTTGATATGCAGGCAGTCTGGAATGCTGGGAGGACTTGCTGTCACTCTGTATGCCCTTCTGCAGAGAAGGACCTTAACCTTCCCTAAAGAATGTGAAAACTTTGTTTGGGGCCTTTAGTCTGTTGTTGAAAGTGTGAAATACGTTGTCTTATGGTCAGACCTTTCCCTAGAATTGCTACAGATAAGCAGTGATGGGGCACGTGCAAATGCTTCTCCCATAACAGGGACAAAAATATGTCCATAGAGGCCACATCTGTCATCCTCTTCCCTCCCTGACTGTAGGCATCCCCACCCTAACAGTAGGAGGCAGAATGGGCAAAAAAACAAAGGAACTGAGGGACCTCAGGGCTGTGAAGGATGGTGAAGAAAGAATATTATGCCACAGAAGAACAAATTAATCACTGATTATATGGCACAATAAACAACTATTGTTTTCCTTAGTTTTCCTGTATTTTGTTCTAAGATTGCCTACCTGTAGGGTATTCTTTGCCATCCTTTTCCAAAAGGAGAAGACACACCAGGGAATGTCAGTCAGGAGGATTCTGTAAATACTATGTCTCCCAGCGGCACAAGATCCAGCCGAACAGGTCTTAGGTCTTTGAAAGGAGAAGTGGAAAGTGAAAGCACTAATTAATATGAAGCGAAGGCCAAATGTATTATAGATAGGAAAGCACTTTTTAAGAGAATGCAAGAAGATTTCATTGTATTTCATTGTAAGTTACACTGGAAATCTTTGACCTTTTAGGGAACTTGCCAGTATACTGCAAAAGACTTTTTTTAGTGTATGTGTCTTGGTGATTTTCAAGTGGTGCTTGTGGGTGGTAAAGTTAAGTTTGTTTGTATACATATAATATGTGGAAATTGAGTATTATATAGTAGAAGTAGCCACAGTACATCATCTGCAAATACCAAGTATGTTTGAGAAAAACTATTTTGCTGCTGCTTAAGGTTTGTGATGTGCAGTAACAGACTTGCAAGTGTTTAAGTCTTGGGAAAAAAACACATTTTTCCTCCTGTGAAGACAGACTAATTAAAAAGACTGGATTGATTTGTAATTCTTGAATGAAAGTGACTGGAAGTCCTCTGAATGATCTATACCTAGCCAAGTTCAAGAAATAATGTTAGAATAGTGAACGCATTTCCTACAGATAGGATTCTTTCTGCAGGTCAATACTCATCTCTTCCTATATACTCATTCCTATTGCAGATGTGAGATGTTTCACCTCTATAGCTCCCTGTCCATCACCTCTTTCACATTTCTAACTGTGTTGAATTTGTCTCTCTGTAATCAAAAACAGGTTATGCAGAGCCAATCCAGACCATGAATGATGTAATAGCTCAGTTAGATGCAATTGTCAGTTTTGCTCACGTGTCAAATGCAGCCCCAGTGCCGTATGTTCGTCCTGTCATTCTGGAAAAGGGGCAAGGAAGGATTGTGCTGAAAGGTGCCAGGCACCCTTGCATCGAAGTGCAAGATGAGGTGGCCTTCATCCCCAATGATGTTACATTTGAGAAGGGCAAGCAGATGTTCCACATTATTACTGGTAAATGTTACTTTTTTTTGCTTTACACTTAGGTTTTAAATGTTTCAAGTATTTCCAATAATGATGCCTTTTGAAACAAAAGGGAAGGGAGGGGGAAAGCTATGTTGGAATAATTTCTCTAATCAAGAAAGTGGGAGCGGTGAGCAGCTTATTCATGTGTCTCTACATGGGCTGAGATTTAACTGGGAAGAATGTGTTCTATGGTCTGATATTTGGGCGGTGCTGTATGGAGCAAAGAGTTGGTGCTGATGATCCTTACGGGTCCCTTCAGTTTGGGAGATTCAATGATTCTACATAATGAAGAGTGAGCATTGCTTATATATATATATGTGTGTATCTGTCCACAAAGTTCTTGTCCAGTTCCTGCTGCTTATGGACATAAAGATATCTTCCAAACTACCAGTCATGGAGTGAGTTGTTACGACTGTAATTGTGGTGTGCACTATTTGAGAAGTTGGTCACTAATATAGAAATAGTTATTTGGGAAGAAGAGGGAGGCTGCTGGGATATCAGGAAGTAAGAAAACTCATCCTTACTACATGTATTCTTTGTTTTACTGACTGTCCCTTCGCAAGCCAGACAGCCTCAGGAGCTGGAGAGCCTAACCCTACTGAAGTGAATTGGAAAATTCCATGAGGCATCAGTTGTACTGTAGTCATCATGTAGGCATCTGCTGTAGGCAAGATTTTAAACACCCACTTTGATAATGTTTTCTTTGTTCCGTGCTCATCAATTTAAAATGCCAAGCATGTTTTAATGACCATACTTTTTTTTTTCTCCTCCTAATCTCTGGTGAAATTAAGAGAATTTTACTCTACAGGAAAACCTTTTTAGTGTTTATACATTTAATTGAATTTTAATTTCCATTCAGATATGCTTAACACATTCTGAGTAGCAAAGATCTGAAATTAGAGAATGATTAATGAACACTTCTAAAATGATCAAAAAGAAAAACTAAGAATCTGAATAAATGCATGGCAGCACTCTTGTTTTTCTGGTTGCAAAAGCGTAAAATTGGTTTTAATTATCAGTTTGTTTGGAAAGCACTTTTTATTTCATTTGTGCTTCAGTTAAGTTCTAATTGCAAAATGTATGTTTTTGATGATTCAGAATCCCTTTAGATTGTAATTTAAGTCACCAGAAAGCTTGAACCCAGTCTGTTAAGTGAACTGCTTCATTTTTGCAGACAAGTAGTGTTTGTTGTTTGAAGTAAAAGCAAATTATTTTTGTTCTTAAGCAGCAATACTGGTGACTTTACAATGAAAGCTTGTTAGTTTTAGGTATGGACGTGCATTTTAGATGACTGCTTACACTTCTGAAAACTCACAAAACTTATGAAACCTTTCATTCTTCCCTTCTCTTAAAAAAAAAAAGAAAGAAAAGAAAGGAATGCCTATCAAAACAGTAACCCTTAGTAGTAGTAGCCCTCCTAGCTGCACCTGTTAGACAAGTCTTTTTTCTCCCAACAAAAGAGCAAGTTTATGTGTTGGTTTTTGTTTTTGTTTTTTTCAACAGCCTGCTTTCCTTTAAAAGGAGTGTTGAATGGTAAAAGATACTGGTTTTAAATTCCTTTGCAAAATTTCTTCTGCAGGCCCTAACATGGGTGGAAAGTCAACATACATCCGACAGACAGGAGTCATTGTTCTTATGGCCCAAATTGGGTGCTTTGTACCCTGCGACTCTGCAGAAATAACCATTGTGGATTGTATCCTGGCTCGTGTAGGAGCTGGAGACAGTCAGCTGAAAGGTGTGTCTACTTTCATGGCTGAAATGTTGGAAACGGCTTCCATCCTTAGGTAAGTCCTGCACTTCTTTCATTTGGTTGGTGTTGATTGGAAAGGATGCGCTCTGGGAATGTTACATCTTAGCATTTTCTTTTAGCATCTTAAGATTTTCTTTTAGGATCTGAGGCCTGAAGTCCTTTACTGTAGGGCTGTAAGTTCTTGAAGTAGCCTACTATTTATTTCAGCCTTCAGACGCAGCTGCTACCAGGAGGCCAAAGTCTAGGTGGGCCAAAGAGGCTCTAACTTGGAATAATTTGTGACACTACGTGTACTTTATTTATATGATGTTCATGTAAACTGTTGTTGTCTTGTGCCTGATGTTGTGCTCTACAGTATGATTTGTGGTAATCCAGTATCCAGAGTTTATGCTTTGCCCAAACTTAATTCTTTTCTGTTTTAGGACAGCATCTGAAAACTCTTTGATAATTATTGATGAGCTGGGAAGAGGAACTTCGACCTACGATGGCTTTGGCTTGGCGTGGGCTATTTCAGAATACATTGCGAGCAAAATTTGTGCTTTCTGTATGTTTGCCACACACTTTCATGAACTGACAGCTCTTGCTGATCAAGTTCCAACTGTAAATAACCTACATGTTACTGCTCTCACCAGTGACGACACACTGACAATGCTGTATCGTGTCAAGGCAGGTAAGACTACCAACGGCGAAAATGGTGACTTCATTCCTCCCTGAAAGAGGGAGGCAGAAATATTAGTGGAAAGGAACACGAGAAGTTATTTCATGTGCAGTACTCCGAGCTTAGGTTTTATAGTGGACATGCCAACGTGCTCTTTATAATAATATAGATAACAAGATAATGTGAATGGCAGGGGCTCTGTGCCAGCTTTGAACACAGCTGGTGATGGTGATGGTTACCTGTTAAGAGTTCTGTGTTATTTCTCACACTCAAATTAATGCTTTTCTAGTTGCTCTTTTTCAAGGGCAGAAAGAAGGGCTCCAAAATGTTCTCTTCTGTTTTCCTAGATTCCTTTTGGAATTGAGTTATTTTTTGTAACTTTACAGAAAGGACTTATCCTCCTTGAATGTTTTCTTTTTTTCAAAGGAAATGAATACAGCTTTTCTCTGCTGGCATTTTTTCAATAATGTTTTTTTCATTATTATTAGAGTTACTTACTGAAGAAAGTCATTGCTCAATTTGTGCAGTAGTTTGGTATTAGAAAAGTTGCATGCTTTAGTTTTTAGGAAATGACATTATAATAAAATAACAAGTAGCTTGCTTCTGCTTTTGAATCCATGGAATAATAGTTGCCCTTCGATTACTTGTGGAACTGCTGCTAATTTTACATTCACCTCTGGTTGCAGTCTTGCAATTAGCTTTCAGACACTGTTCCCTAAAGCTAAGAGGTTGCTCTGAGCAAGAGCAATAAAAGAACAACCAGAAGTGCTGCTGTCTTAGAGCTCAGCAGAGAATCTCAGATCTTGCTGCTGTCTTCCTTTCTTAACTCTCTCCTTGTGGACTCTCTCTTTTGAGATCTTAAATGGCCTCTGTTCTCCTTTCTGCCCATGCAGTTTTCTAGGCAATGTACAGACTTTGTTCCTGGTCAGTCTGAGTTGGTGGCCCTGGCTTTTCAGTCCTCTCCTTCTTTTTTTTGACCTATATTCATTCACCCCTTCTAGAAGCCATGTTTCATATTTTGCTTTGAACAGTTTCCCCAGTTTTAGTCCTTCACATCTTTTCTCTGAGCTTGAAGTGTTGTTTTGTTGGTTTTTTTCATTAGTCCAATTTTTTGGATGTGCTACTGAGCGCAGTATCTGCTAAAACCTCTATCAGATCAAATGTGATGTTACGAAATCTTCATCTTCAAATACATGATCTGAATTGTATTTGTATATTATAATTGTATATTATAATTTGGATATACAAATTGCCTTTTGTATAAGGTTCTGATTTCAGTTTTGTGCTTTTTCTTTTTTGGAAGGATTACTTTGTTGGAGCAGTGATGTAAGAGGAGGCAGCTCGCATGCAGTTGTGTTTTGAAACAAACAACAGCTTTTATTTGATTTGCAATGTCTAAAACTAAACCCAAAGTGCACGATAAGGAAATGAGTATTTTCCTTCTGCTTTTCATTCTTCATGTGTGACAGAAAAACTGGGTACAGTCCTCCAAGCCTCAGTTCCAGGATTTTATCAGCAGAAACTGGAGCTAACTTTGTCTGTGCAGATGTGTGTTGTTAAAGCAAAATCAAGAGAACAAATGTCTGCTTAAAAATAGTAATTTTGTTTAAACAAAACAAACCTGAGTGAGTGCAGTTAGTGAAGCAGAAAAGGCCTAAGTACTGTTGTTTTCTTTGCCTTTTCTTCAGTTACCCAGCATTTAGCGGATGATTAGTTGTCATTTAAAGTGTGTAATTAATTTATTATAACTTTTTGCTGGAGACCAGAACTAAAAGGATAGAGTAATATTTGTGGGTGGCCAGTGAAAACGATGGTGATATAAAAGAATGGCTTTTGATACTGAAGTGAAAATGGTTTTATGTAACCGTGTATAATTGACATATTGTGAGCAAGTGTGAGAACTTTCCTTCTCAACCCAGTCTGATGAACTGGGTATTAATTGAAGTAAGTGTAAACTTAGAGATGAAAGGTTTTGATATAATTAAACTCTTCCTGGAAGCTGGGAAGCTGTGTGGTGCTGACGCAGAGGAGGAGGAGGAGGAGGATTGAGAAAGCACCAGAGCATCTTTATATATGTGTCTCAATGCACTTCTTGTATCTTTTTATAAACGGTGCAGATGATTATTTTCCACACATTGTGCTGAAGCACTTTAATGAAAAAAAAAATATTGTTCACTTTCATTCATGTGCTAAAGGGAAATTTGTTCAGCCTGGAGAGTTTTCCCTTTCTCCTCCAAGGACTTCTGTAGCTCTGCAGTTACTGTTCTAAGAGATCTTGGTTTAATGAGAGCATATTCTTAATCTGTTATCATATCATATATAGCCCAGAAATGAAATGCAAAGAGTACTGTGAAAACCAAACCACACATCACACACGTGCTCCTTCAGAACGAAAAATTATTACGTATTGGTTTGTATAATCTCTGTGTAGGCCAGTTGTTTCTTGAGAATTCTTCACAGGTTGTTTTTCTCTCCGCCCAGGTGTTTGTGACCAGAGTTTTGGAATACATGTAGCAGAGTTGGCAGCTTTCCCAAAACATGTGATAGAAAGGGCAAGAGAGAAAGCACTGGAGCTGGAGGAGTTTCAAGACATTGGCAGGCCCAAGGAATCTGAAGGAGAGCCAGCAGCCAAGAAATGCTACAGAGAAAGAGAGGTTTACTAACAGCATTTTTTTTCCCATTTGTGTACACGGGGTAGCCTGAGGAAAATAGCTTTAGGACTCAGATTTCCCCAAAGCACATGCTGTCCAACTACTTGCTTTGCCTTTTCCTGAGAGGCTGTCTGTGCCTTTCCTAACAGAAGCATATAGAATCTGGTAACAGATCTCAGTTCTGGCCTGAGAACTTGGCGGCCTTGTAACTCGTTTATCGTTTTTATAGAACAATTGCAGCCTTGGTAACGCTCCATTATGTGGAAGCCTTGAAGTGCTGATCTTCTGTAAGCACTCTGTACATTTAAAAACACTTTGCTTTAGGCAGAGGCTGCTCCTTTATTTTCAGTTCTGGTGGTCCACACCTGTTCTTGGCTCAGTAAGAATCTTATGTTACTGGCCAATGATCTCTGGTTTGTCCTGCCAGCAGGTGTTAGGAAGTTCCCTCCAACTGCATCAGCAGCACTGTGACCAACATGCCAACTTGCGAGGTATCACAGTGAAGTATTTTCCAGTTCAGTTGGATCTGGCTGCATGATTTTAAAGTGATTATAAATTAAACAGCTGTGGCAAATGCTCTGACAAATACAGTGTCATGTTTTATTCTTTGACAGTTCATAATGTATTTGATAGTAAATAATAGATCATAAACTGTGGAGGCACATAGTGTTAGAGGTCTTTCTTCTCCACACAATTTGTCTGCCTTTGTTCACATCACGTTCAAGGAGACAGCCGTGCTATTATATTTCCAAGTGCTTTGGAGACTTCTGCACTGAAAGCATTTTGCCTCAGTTCTAAATATTAAAATCAAAGTACAAATGCTTTGTATTACCGTAGAAAACACAGAGGACCAAGCAGAAATCTGTGTTCTGCCCAAATTGTTTCTGATACAGGAATCCTGAACACTGTCCATTGACATGTTTGTTCTCACTAATCAAACTGTTTAGAAGTTGTCCTTCGCCTATTTGTGTAAAAGCATATGCATGAAGCTTAATTACCATCTCTTCTCAGTGGTGACAGCCACTCTCCAGTTGCTTGGTAACAGTTTGCTCTATCTTTTTGCATATGGAAATGTTGATTCGGATTTACAGTTCATCCAAAAAGTAACATGGCCTCTCCCAAGCAATGACTGCTCTAGCAGTCTTTTCCTGATGTGGTTACATGATGGAATTAAATGTGAAACATGTATAGGAGCTCTCAGTGTTAAAATTAGTCTCTGTCAATCAACTCAGAGTTTTTGCTCATGGACAGAATGGGGAAAGAACTCCCAAAAACAGTATAACTGAATTATACATAATAGCAAGTGCAAAAATAATGTGGTTTTGTCTGTGAAAAGCTCCTGATGCTGAACAGGACCTTATATTTTTGGTGTAATTTGGAAATATCCTGCTTGCAGCATAACAATTCTTTCTGTTTTCTTTTTCCCCTCCTTCCCCTCACTCTGTTGTAGGAAGGCGAAAAGATCATTCAGGATTTTCTCTGTCAAGTGAAAGCATTGCCCCTGACAGATATGTCAGAAGAAGACATCAAAACCAAGCTGAAGCAGCTGAGAGCTGATGTGTTGGCAAAGAACAACAGTTTCGTGAATGAAATCATTTCCAGAACAAAAGTTACACCATGAAAGATGTGAGAACAGGATGCAGCTCTTGAAGTAGCTTTTTTTGTTTTCAGTTGATTGCAAGAAGTACCATTTTCTTGTCTTATAGTTTTTATGTGCTATAGTGTTTCATATGGATTTATGTAGCCTTATTTTTTTTTCTTGAATTGTAACTGTTAAAAAACTAAAATTCTGCACCCATTCTTTGCCAGGTTCCTGCTTTAGCTCCCATTTCTTGTGTTCTCTTAGAAATTTTCAATAAAATGTTTTTTTGTTCTTTTTGTATTGAGAGAATTATTCAAATCATGTAATCTTTTGCCAGAACAGAAGTGTGCCGTTAAGGATAACCCTTCAGATAGCATATAACTGTCTTGATAAACAACATCCCATACACAAAATCTTTGTCCCACACATGATTAATTTGGTAAAGTTTTAGTAATGCTCTATTAGTGCTCCATTAGAAAAAATCATCATAAAATTTACAGGAGTACCCAGGAGAAGCTTTGGTGGAATCATAGACTGGTTTGTGTTAGAAGGGACCTTTAAGATGATGCAGTTCCAACCCCCTGCTGTAGGCAGGCACAGCTCCCTCTGGACCAGGCTGCTCACAGCCCCATGCAGCCTGGCCTGGAATGCCTCCAGGGAGGGGGCATCAACAACCTCACTGGGCAACACGTTCCAGTGTCCCACCACCCTCACAGTAAAGAATTTCTTCCTAATATCCAGTCTAGATCTACCCTCTTAAAGTTTAAAATAATTTCCCCTCATCCTGTTGCTACCTGCCCTTATAAAAAGTCCCTCCCCAGCTTTCCTGTAGGTCCCTTCATTGTGTTTCTCTTATGCATGGGCAGGTAATGCTCGAGTGAAATACCCCACAGGCCTGCTCATTGTGCCTGGATGGTGGTACCTCTTGCATTTTCTGGTGGCTTTGTAAGGTAGGCATAGGCAGAGGCAAATTTACAGTTGAACAGAAACTTCTGAGTTGGTCGTGGTTTGTGATGTCTGTCTGAAGAAAGAACACAGAGATCGTTATCTGCTGCCACTCACACTGAGACGTTTTAAAAGCATTTGGATACAGGTTTATGTACTGGAAATTCAGCATTTTAAATTGTAGTTCTAGAATGCTTCGCCTTTATTTAAGACTGGCAGTGTTGAAAGATTGATGGGAAAAGGTATTTATCATTTAGAGATGGGAATAAAATGATGCCAAAAATACCTTGAAAACTCTTGCTGTGTTCTGTAGCAGAGAAGACATCAGTGGGTGTATGCTGGGGACAGTGCACTGCTGCTACATCTGTGCATCAGGGCTTGCTCTCGCAGCAGTCACATTAACTCCTCTGTGCTCCCTGTTGGAATGCTTAGTGCTGTTCAGCTTGCTGGTGAGTAGCATTTTTTTGTTGTTAGGCTAGAATTTGGGGAAGATGTCTGGTACCTGTAATCTTCTAACTGTCCTGAGTCATACCAGAGATGTCCTTGCAGCGTGCCATCCCTGACCAGGGCAATAGCCATGATAAAGGGTATTTTCCAGGAATGTCTCTGTTTTCCCCATGACAATGTCCAAACTCTGTGTCTACAACACTGCGAAGATGTTCCTCGCTCACTGAGCAGGAGGGACTGCTGCTTGTTTGCTTTCAACCCTTTCTAGTTTTATTCTCTGTGATCTCTACTTTTATTCAGCACGTCTCTGTACCACAAAAAGTTTTGCATCCTGACAACCAACAGGATTCCATTAGTTCACTCTCACCTCATGCATTTCAGTGTTCACAGAGAAGAAAGCTGCAAGGCGATGGGCTTTTAAAACTCATCACCTCATCCTCCGTCTGTGCTGCACTCCCTGTCCCCCGTCCCTGGGTGTGCTGCTGCCGCCACATATAGGTGAGAGGATTGGGCTCACTTTAGTCTCCATATGCCACTGAAGCTTGCAAACTGGGTTACAGACAGTGTGATTTCATGTGAGCAGGAGGATGGCTATTTTTGCTAATTCCAATTTAGCTTTTCTTTCAGAAACATACCTACAAGGCAGAAGCAATTTCTGGCCTGCTCCAGTTATTACAGAACTGCGACGAGAACATAAAGACCATCAAAGCTTCAGAACAAAACAATTGCGGAGGGGCACTGGGGCCCCTTATGTTCAGCTTCAAATAAAACTGCAAGTTTCTCATTTGCTTCAGAAAGCTTGGCACTGTATTCCTACTGCACTCTGTGCAGTTGTTGTTCCATCTACAAGGCTCCTTATGAAGGATGCAAATGGCATTAGGTGAGTTGAAATAAAAAAGCAGATGTGGTCAAATGCTGAAAGGATTTGATTTTTTTGATTGCTTTCCCACCCACCTTTCAGTGACCAGCAACCTACCAGCATGGAAGATGACACTTTGTTTTGCCTTTTGGTTTGTGGTCAAAAGCAGGTGAGCTGCTTGGTGTCAGCGTGCTCCAGTTACAGCTTGAGGACTTGAGGATTAAGCTAATGAACCCAGAGAAAGCAGTTGTCCACTGCTGGGACTCAGCTGTGCCACATGCCTATTCCTACTTGCAGCTGTGCAAGTTCATCTCACGTAACGGTGCATTTGATAAATGGCTCTGTATCTCTTCATTGGAATCAAGGTTGATTTGGAATCAGAAATTACAGGAACAGCATCAAGCTGAGCCCTTGCCCACTGACACATGGCATTAAAGATAGCTGGAGAATTTCAAGCCTAAGAGACCTTCAGATCTCTGTGGTTCAGCCTCTGCTTTCATTTGCTCGTGAGCAGCAGGCCTGTTGCTGGCATGGTCTTTGTGAATGTGGGTTTGTGCTTGCCAACTCTGGTCTGAGCTTAGTTTGTGCAGCTGGTCCAGGTTCATGAACGCTGTAAAAGCAGCCAAGTGTGTGGTGGTCTAATCCTTCCAGATTTAGTGAAGCCTGCATGGGAGCTTGTTATTCTGGAGATACTCTGTGTGTGCAGTTTTATCTGGTTTGATACAAGGTGAGGATGACATCATCTAGTCATTACCTTTTGTTAAAACAAAGTCACCAAGACTGGATATACCTGTTGGGACTTTCCATGAAAACTTCAAGCATTTATGAAGCGAGCTGTGGACTAGCAAAACACCTGCATGGCTGGGTGGCTTTTGTTTTGTTTTGTTCCCCCTCCCTGCCCTGAGATTAGCGTCTATTGGTTTGGTCCATGGGTCTGTGCTATTCTGTTCTTGGTTGTTCTCAGTGGTTCCATTTCTCTTAAGTACTGATTTCAGAGTGATTCCAGCAGCACAATGAGGGCTGGAGGTACAGTCAGTGACCAGATGCTCATTTATCCTGTCTACATGAGAAAGAATAAACTGTCTGTGACTTTGATTTCCCTGTCCAAAGAAACCAGGTGAGGTGCCAGGCAACTTAAAGATGTTTTACGTGTATGAGAGTTTTAACTCTGGGAGCACTGTAAGCCGTACACTTATCTGATATTTGCAGATGATGCCTAAAAGTGTGTTCTTTGGCCCTTCCTGGAGAGGGAGGTGTGTGAGGTGTGCTTGGTGTGAACCCCAGAGATGCTGTAGCCACGGCACCTAGGCCAGTCTCTCTTTAGGAGGGTTCTGGCCATCAGTACCTGCCAGCACCTGCTCATTAAACCAGAGGAACCCAGGAGCAGCTGGTACAGCTGCTACTTTGAGAAGTAGAGTCCCTGTTTTTGGCTCTAATCCTCCAGCACTCTGGCTACTGCCTTTGTGACAGAGCACAAATCAGCATGTGGTGCTGCCCTTGAGCTCAGGCTTTGCACAGAACTTGTCTCTAACCCTATGGTGATTAGATGTGTGTGTTGGTTTGGGTGGGACTGGGGGACTAGAGGTAGCAAAAAATACTGTGTGTCCAGATCAGGGCCACTCTGGAGCATCTGTCTGTACTGAGTGCACAAGCAGAATAGGGGTTTCTGGGGGTGTATGTCAGCCCTCAGGCTCAGCATCACTTAATGCTGAATTGCTGTGAAGAACCTTAATGGATGCTGCTGTTTTCTCTTGTCTCATTTTGGTTCAGTCCACTAGACAAGAACTTCTTGGTTAATTAAGAGAAAAAAACAAAAAAAAAAAAGAGCAAAGCAGTAATTAAATGAAAATATGAAGCATGCACAGCTAGAGGGCTCTTCTTAACAAAACCACGATTGTAATTTACTGTAAATGTGGCCATAAAACTGAAGAGGACCAGGAGCAGGAGGCAGCTCCTGGTATGGCAGTCAACATCTGCAGTAAAGGCAACAGAGTAGGAGAACCTGCAGCCATCTATCTTAGTTACACCGTGTATTGATCTCCTGTTCAACTATAACAAATTCCACTGCCTCAGGGGCATGAGCCAGCAGCAAATACCAGCAGTTACTCCAACAAGAGAATGACCCACTGCCCCAGGAGGGGCAAAGGGATCCATGCTGGGACCCTGCAGGTCCTGAGGCCCCATGGAATATGATGATGGCTGCATTTGCAGAGATCTGGGTGACTTGAGGTAAATGTTGGCAGCTGGAGCTTGGTCTGGGCAGCTGTGCTCCCAGGGCTGTGGATGTGGTGGGATAGTAGAAAGATACTGCAGGATATAGGGCTGCAGGATATAGGGCTGAAATTAATAATGCCCTGCTGTCATTTCTGAGGTTTGGAAAGATTTGAGAGCAAAGACAACTGGCAATGCTGAATGATGTTGTAGCCCCCAAGTCTCTGTGCTCCCTAGGGAGAAACTGTTAGACATTGGGGATCAGCTAGAGTGGGGGGGAAGCAAAGTGAGCATGAAAGTTGGACTGAGGCTCCCGTGCCCAGCACTGGGCCAAGGGGCTGAGAGGGACAGAGCCGTCACCAAGTCCTGGCATAGCACCATTTCTCCTCACTTTTTTTTTTTTTTTTTGAGTGAAGACAATTTCCTTAAAACCCTTTAATGAAATTACGTTTTCAGAAAGCATCTCCTAAGTGTCCTTTGTTGGAGTTGCTATGTATTTATTTGGTTTCGTTTGAAGGGCAACCAGGAAAATGTTCTTAGGCGCCTGAGCTCAAAAGGCCCTTTGGCTCAGCCCAGGGCAGTGCTGATGGCACTAGGCCTCATGGCGGCCTGCAGCTCCTTGCAGCGCGGAGCTTTGCTCTGTGTGACAGCATTGGGCCTGAGGGGACGGCATGGAGCTGTCAGAGAAGGGCTGGGGGTGAGGGAAAGGCTGTGCCCCAGTGGTGGGCATGGCACAGGCTGCCCAGGGCAGGGGGCACAGCCCCAGTGCCAGAGCTCAGGGAGCACTGGGACAGCACTCTCAGCCATAGGGTTTGGGTGGTGCTGTGTGGAGCCCGGGGTTGGACTCGGTGATCCTTGTGGGTCCCTTACATTGAGGATATTCTGTGATTCTATGATTTTCATGAGGGCTCGAGTTATGGTGTGCACCAAGCCCTGCTCTCTGCTGTGGAGGTGCAGAAAGGGTTTATTATGGCAGGCGATACCCACCAGCTCCCAGGGCTCTCACCCTGCGACACTGAGTCTGTGCCTGCCCTCAGGTAGAAGTACCCATGACAGCAGGCAGAATTTGGCACTGGTGATTTTTCCAGTTGCTTTGGAGAATGAACTGGTGTGCTCCAGCAGCAAAGTGGCCATGGTATTTCTAGGGATTTCCAGCACTGCCTGTCCACGGCCCTCGATTTGATTTCTGTGTCCTCTCTGCTTTTTTGTAGGTGAAACCAGCCAGAAAAGGATGAATGATCCCTAATGGTAGCTTTCATACGTTCTTTTGAAGTAATTCTTTTACAGCACAGCAATAGAGACCAAAACGCATTCAGCTTGAGAGATAATAGCACATAAAAATAACTAAAAAGTTAGTGCATTGACTGTTCGATGCTTAGATAGAAAGTAAAAAAATGAAAGTAATTCTCCTGATAGCTTGTAAGAGCGCTGATTGATGCAGCTGTCTTTTCACTGCCATTTTCAAAAGCCAGGGCTATGCTTTTTTTAGGATTACTTTGATAAACGGATGTTTTGTTAAAATCCCACTGAGCTGTTTTTTGACTGCTGCCTTATTCCCAGCTGATACCCACAGGACGGCAGGATTTGTGCTGCTGGCGCTACGAATGACAACATCCCTCACCTCTCACTTGCCTTTAATCATGCTCTCCTGTTCTCATCACTATGGCCCTGCCGTCCTATTTCACAAGCTTTGCTGTCACAAGGCAGTATGCCTGCTCCCACCTGAAAGCACCCGGCTTGGAAGCACCTGAAATATGCTGGATGCTATCAGTTTCTGTTGGAGACCAGGTGCTCAGGAGCTGTAGGGTTGGGATTCTCCTCTCATTATCATCCCAAGTAGAGATCTGGGGATCAAGGAGCAGTTCTTAAGTTCTAATGCTAGTGCAGAACTCCCGTGTTGTGGTAGACTTGAATCTCTGGCATTTGAGTTTCTGTATACAACAGATAGGAAATAAGGATGGAGAAAACTTCACACTCAGAGACTCAAGGATCAGCTTACGGCTGTTCATGAGACACTTGGAAATTACAGGCAGCAATTACAGTGGCGGAAGGGAAAATGATAGAGGATCTATTCATCCGTGGGCTTCTAACTATTGATAATGCTGTGTTTGAGGAAGGTAATTGCTCTTCAGAGGGAAACAGTCTCTAAGAAATAATTCCTGATGGCTCGTGTTTTCTTGTCTTTTTTTTCTCTCAGGCATGTGCACACAGCCTGTAGCTGCCAATAACCCATTCTTAGTGCAGGGTAATTTCTGTTTTAATGATCTCAGATCTCACAGCAATGTTTCCCATCACTTATTCGATTTATCAAGAAATATTTCATTTCCTGTGTAATAGCACAGCTGATTCTCATGAGGTTGCTGAATTACACTTACATTTTTGGAAGATGAATGAAAAATACAAAGATTGGTAAAAACTAAAACGTTACTTACAGTCATGAAGAGCCAAAGGCAATGATTCAGCCTCATTAGATGGGTATGAACAATCTCTTCCAATGTTGGCTCCTGTTCCTGTATAACTGCTGATGGGTTTTACCTGATTTGCAGTGATTTCAGGAGTGAGCTTTAACCTCCCTACATAATCTAGATTAATTGGTCTGGTTTTACATGGGCGAGAGAATACTGCAAATCCACAATGATGTAACAAGATGGAGGTAGGGACCCTGTACAAACCCCAGGGATGCAGTGCTCATAGCAGCAGCATCCATGCTGAGAGGCAGTGGGCTCAGCACTAAGAAGCTGGCAGCTCCCCTCTTACTTCTTGTCCAGCACAGCTCCATTGGCTGTCCCTCTCTCTCCTTTCTCCTGTCTATCAGGGAAACAATTCTGTGTGCGTTCTGGCAGGCAGGAGCTGCCAATCAGTGTCCACAGGCTGTGTGTCTGGCCCAGCTGCAGCAGGAGCTGGGCACTGGCTTTGGCTGGAGCTCATTTCAGCGAGATGCAGAGGTGAGGGCAGACGTGTAGGACTTGACTGGGATTATGAACTGGAATAGTTTCTCCTTTGGTTCCATGTCGCCTAGCAAACCTCCACAATCAAGGCAATAACATTTCTCTGTTTGCAGCGTGATTGATTTTTTTCTTAATGTCTCTCTTCAGTCAGTAGCAAAACTTCCTGAGTTTATCTTAATACCCTGCACGGAAGTATCCTATTGATCTGAATGAAACCTGGGGAGATACAGCAGCAGTTCCTTACAGCCACATAGAGAGCAAACAGCCTCCATCTGCTCTCTACTTTGTGGCTGAGCAGAGGCTGGATCTTGCAGCTCTTCCTGGGTGGCACCGTGCAGTTGGAGAGCCTGTTGCACTGCTGGATGAACACACAGCACACGTGGCTGCCCCCCACCAGCTCAGCTGCCCATCCAGCCTGGTCTTGGGCATCTCCAGGGATGGGGCACCACAGCTCTCTCGGCAGCAGTGCCAGGACCTCACCAACCTCTGAGTGAGAAAAGAGAATGAAACTGAAGCAGAACCCTCAGCACTGGCTCCACAAAGAACACTCACACACGTCCTCCAGGCAATGTTTTCTCCTGTTTATTTCAAGAGTCTTTGTAAGAGCTTCACGGCAACGATCCAGCGCCATTTCCAACCATGTATGAAGGGAGCCAAACATGTCTGCTCCATTTGGTGGCAAGCTGTATATAACATACCAGTAGAGTGAGCTGAGTATGGCTTTTAGTCCTCTGTGCTCAGAGATCTTATCCTGGGAAAATCCTGAGCTGACACTGAAAATCAGCTGGGTGATAAAAGCACTCACAATTACTGGGTGTGCTGGATGTCAACCCAGAATTAAATCATTTTTAAAATGTCAATCATTTAAGCAGACTTCAATCTTCAAACTTATTTCAGTTGCTGTTTTGCTGGGAAGCATCATCTCAAGGAGAACAAATACTGGTACTTTCTCATCAACCAATTACAGGAATTTATGTATGCAATGAATGCAAAGGGGTAAGTGATGCCACCAGGAAACCAGCGTGGATGGGGCATTCCTTCCCCAGTTCACACAGTGAAACACAGCAGTCAGCAAACACCAAACCCAGGGAATTAACAGAAGCAAAGTTCCTCTGATGTTCATCATAACAAATAATAACAGCAGCTCAGTTACAGAAACCTATGAAGCTGTGTGCCTGTAAAAATAAACAAGAATTAAACAGGAATACCTTTGAGCAGACATATTCTTTTCACAGTTGAGTCCTTTTGTATTGGCTTGAAATTTGCAGCTATTACTTTTGCAGAGTGTGATGAAAGATACCTCCCAATAAGCTGAAGTTTTGTGTCTGTGTAAGCAAAGAGACAGCTTTTTTTGTTTCCTGGTAAATAAACAGTAAGTACATTCGCAACAAAATGGTCTAAAATATTTTTTGGCTGTAGTGGTTTTTGCTGCTGATATTACCATGAAATGAGATGAAT
This sequence comes from Lagopus muta, assembly GCF_023343835.1. NCBI lineage: Eukaryota > Metazoa > Chordata > Aves > Galliformes > Phasianidae > Lagopus > Lagopus muta. The sequence continues at coordinate 100,940,744 of NC_064434.1, forward strand.
TACTGCCCACAGCCAGATGGATTTTACTTCCAGGGACTACAACTGATTCCCTAATAGAAACATTAGGAGATGACAAGCACTGAGAACACACTTGGTGTCTGAATTGCACATTGCCTGAATTATCAGTGATTATGTGTTTTTATAAGCAGTTATTTTACATCAACCTGCTGCCTTACACTTTGTGAAATGTGACAGGATCACAAGAACATCTTATTCACGTTTCTTAGATGATCTGATCCTGAAAGCACTTGGGCTGTGATGCTGCACATCTCAGAAGCCACTGATGTCCTTGTGCCCCTCGCTTGGAGCAGGCTGGGAGCTGGCTGGCCCCTGCCTGAGCACAGTGTGGATGCTGGGACTGAAGGGGAGCCGAGGTTGAAATCAGGACCTGCAGTGTACCTAACATGTTGCTCATCTGAGCCACAGAGCAGTGTGGCTGCCTTTCCAGCAGTACACCTGGTTGTCAGCTTCCCAGGTTGGCCCTGCAGCGCTCGCCTGCGGGATGGAGCGCAGCATATGTAAGCGTGCAGCTCTCTGCTTTCCTCTGCATCTCACACAGTTCATCTCTGAATGAGCTCATGACCCACATGAGCCTGTGACGCATCAGGAGCAACTTTGAGCTGTGGTGCTGTCTGTGCTTTTATGATGGAACACGATGCACGTGTGTACTGAAAGCAAAGACTGCTTTTTTTTCCTCCTGCATTACTTGGAAAATACCTCTGATGTTCTCCCTTTCTCCACACTTCCCATTCTTCTGGATACAGCAGGAGCACTGCAAGTGGGACCATCTCAGGGCTTTGGAAGTAAAAGGAGTCAACAGGTGGCAGTGTACATCAACACAGGTACATTTGCTGTTTTCTTTCCCAACCTACATGGCCAAGTATCCATAGCCATACGGTCTGTCCTTTCCCAAGGCAGGGTGCTTGCAGCCAGGTGATCTGTACGATCCCTTCCAACCCAAATCATTCCATGGCTGTAAGGAACAAACCCAACATGTACAGAGGTGGAGGGTTTGCATACAGGTCGTACAGTGCACTGTGCACATTTCATTAGTTATCCTGCGAGGGTCACATATTTGTGCATGACTGAATTTACCACCTAAGGCAACTTCTACTGTATGATTTAAATACAATATTGAAAATGTGTGTTGGTTTGGAAAGGAACATTAGTAATCCAATGAGAGCAGAAGCCACTGTCCGTAGATCTCCCTAGCAAACAGCACTGCACTAAATATGACTTTGTTTAAATTAGTGTTGAACATTCACTGTATAAATAATTAGTCAATATTTTTTGAGAGAGAAAGTTAGAAAAAAGAAACAAATAGGTTAAGAATGGTCTCACTGCAATGGGTCATTTCTGTGTAATTATCACTTCATCCCATAGGCCATCAGGTTTATACCAAGGCAGTGGCTTTGGCTATACATCCACCACTCAAATATAGCCATGGGGCACAGGCACCTGTTATTTAGAGTTTCTGCTGCCTGTACAGCTGCTCATCAAGCAGTGGAACTGTCTGAGAGTGACGCAGCAGGAAAATGAGAGGAGTGAATGGAAGGAAAGATGAACTATCCAATCCTAAGCTAACTTTTTGGCTGTCCAAAAATAGAACCTGTAAAAAACTATTCAAGACTGTAATACAAATCCCGAGTTACCTGAAAAGAAAGTGCAGTCTAGTGCAGTGTGCTTTCATTTTCCCATTTTGCTCCTTCAGCTTCCTTCTCATTTCTTGTGCTTCAGTCTGTCTGGGTATTGCAGGTGTCTGCTTTGTCTGCAAAGAAATATCAGGAGGAATTCTACTTGGTGCACCTAGTGCATGTTTAGGGTTTAATTAAGAAAAAGAACAGGCTGCCCTGGGGAATTCTGAGTTGAACCATACACGGTACAAGAGGGGAGGAGTTAGATACTCCAGCATTGCAAGTTTTAAGACAAGCTTCCCTTAGAAAGCTGAAGAAAGAGCAGAAGGAACTACAAAGGACTGGTTCCAAGTCCTCCACATCCTCCTGGCTCGCAGGCTCATGCACATCAGTACTCAATGCCCAGACAGTGCTAGTCCACAGAAAAGTGGGGATATGGAGTTCAGTTTTCACAGGATCATAGAATGGCCCGGGTTGAGTCACGCCAGTACATGGGTATATGTGCACTGCAAGAAATAGGGCCACTGGCAGAAATCAGGGCATGTGCTTTCTTTACATCCCTCTGAGGCTAAGGAGAAGCAGAAGGGAGGATTTCAAGGATCTCAGGAGTAATGAGACATTGCACATAAGCGCACAGAGTAGCGATCAGTTGCCCAAAGCCCTTGAGGAGCCCAGTTCTAAGAGCCAATCCATCTCCCCCTGATGTCAGCAGGACCTGCAAAGCATTCTGCAGTGCTTCTGCTCAGGAGTCCAGGCTGGCATCCAGGTCAGAAAAAAGGCAATCAGAATCAGAAACATGTAAATCACAGAGCATGTCTGCCTCTGACTGGGCTCAGAAGAAGTGCAGGAATGGCAGAGGAGGTGTATGAGCAAATTCACATTAATTCACGTTTCCCTGGCACAAGTAGGTAGTTTGAAAACAATTTACAAACATTTAAACAAAATCCTAATTGCAGTTATAACAGTTATCTTTTAAAAACAACTTACTGAAAAAATAAAAACCCTTAACCTGCAATTTTGTTATCATAAAGATGTAGCTCTTGAGCTCCCAGAACAGTAATGCATTTGAACTCATTTTTACAACTATAAACCTAAGCAATTCTGCTGCAATAAAGCCCACCTGCCTCTACTTATGCAGCACTTCACACAGCAGGGTCTGCACAATGAGCAACAGTCCCAGCAATGGCAAAGGAACCACGATACGATCCTAAGGGAGGTCTAGCTTCAAAGAAAGCAGTGTGCTATACGTCCATGCTCTTAATGAACAAGCTTATAAATTGACACTCAAACGCAGCAGCTGAGAGGGAGTGCATACACAGACCCATGGAGCTTTGGGAGCCTCTGCAACCAGGGAAGCTCCTGCCAAATGAAGGCTGCTCAAATGCAGCCTCTGCCATACCAAGTACTTGTAAACTCTGTAACAGGTAGGCAGAGAACGCAAACGTCACGGAGTGATTCTGGCCTCAAAAGCTGTGACTACAATTGTGGTGTAAAAGCCACATCTAATGGTCTAATGCTCTGATCCCTTCTCCTTTACATAAAAGATACAATCACTGCCACCCTTCAGCTGGCAGTCTCACGTGTGCAAAGTGTGCAAACCCTCAAATTAAAAGTTAATTCCCCAAGGTTAAATTCCGAAATGTTGCGAGTTCAAAGGAAAGCAACATGAGCGAGACCCAAATACGCAAAACAAACCAACACGTTCTCTATATGGAACTTCACAGATGTACTTTCAAACATTTCTAACAGCCCTAGTCCTTTTCCATCAACTTTTTTGTATTTTTTCCCTGACAATCAAACCACTCGCCATCGCCTTGCCTAGAACTATCCAAGAGGTTTTCAGACCATTGTGGCTTAAGCCTTAAGTGCTATTTCTTTCTGAAATCTGGAGAAAATTTTAATCCTTACAGCCTTACAGAAGAGAGAAATTAAATTAATTATCTAGATCTTTGCAAATATCCATAATAGCTATTTGCAGGAATGCCTCTGCACCCATCCATCATGCTGAAACACACATTCAGACCAGGTCTGCTTAAAGATGCTCCCTCAGCAGTTTGGACTAGCACCATTAAATAGGAGTTAAAACAGTAGCAACAACCCTAGGCCAATTTATGATTTAATATAATCATTTTGGAGAAGTCAGCTTCTGGAGGATCTACAAAATCCTCTGAAGTTTTGCTCCAAAAATCTATTTTGCACAGCTTTTAGTAAGGTCTGTGGAAAACAAGTGTTGCTGGGGCCTGTGGAAAATTGCAATTAAATTATTTGCAAGATCCTCTGCAACAGTATTCAACAGTATAGTGGAAGATTTATGACAACAGAGAGAGCCTACGTTCATTTTAGCAGGTAATTTTCATGTAAAAGTAACATCATTAATAAACAGTTTAACTTACTTCTCAGTAGAAATGCAAACATTTGACACCAGAGATGAATGCTGGCTTCTCTTGCATGTTTTCAGGTTATTCTGTAGGGAGGAACTGCTGTGCATGTTTCAACATGCTTCTTATGACTTATAATCCCCCAACTTTTAAGAGTTAGGTAGCGCGTGGTGTTTCTGACAAGACTGGCTGAAAAAGAGTTGCTTGTTGTCAGGGGAATTCAGTCGATTTGATTCTCTACCGCTGAGGTCAACAGGATTATTCAAGTGAAGCACGGTCACCCTAAGGCTGGGGTACCTGCAGTCACCTACGTGTATGTTATATACAGGCCTGGTATAACAAATTGGCAAGAGCATCAAGTGCAAAGTTCAGGGCCAGATCCAGACTCCAACAAACAGTGAGATATGGGTTTAGACAACCCTTAATCCTCCAAGTTTGAATCTGGAACTGACCTTGCTCAGAATGCATTCAAACCCAGACTCCAGGCTATCTGCTGTGTAAGACGTCCATTCTGACACCGCTGTAACCTCTCATGCCACTCTTCTGAAAACGCTTCAGATTCTGCATCAAAGACATCCAAGTCCCTCACAAAACCCCCCAGGGAGAATTGTGACATTGTGGTCAAGATGTTACTGCATGTTGGAGAAGACATAAAAACCAAAGACACCAAACTGCTGAACATCCAACGAATACTGAGTCTGCTCTGAACGTAAAACTTTGATCATTTGCAGCGTTAATCCCACCTGAAATCATCATTTTATTTTTATCAAAGAAACAAAAAGAACTTCAAAAACTCTACCTAGAGTCACTGGTTTCTGCCAAGCGGTTGTTCATGATGGCTAGAGCACCCACCCCTGCGGAGAACCCGTTGTGCCTTGTATTGATACAAACGTTCCTCGGGTAGCCGTTGGCTGTCTCGTACAGCTGCTTTTGCAAAATAGCCAGAGAGACCTTGTTGGACGCCGTGAGCTCCCTCATGGAGATCATCTCTCCAGAGAGCCTCCTGCCATCTGTGTCACTGTCGTACTGCCCATCAGCCTCCAGGGAGATTTTGTGCCGGCGCAGGCGGGCTCCTGGGGTGATGGCGTTGCGACGCCCAAGGCGAGTACTTGACTTATGGCACTTTGGGCAACATCTGCATCTGAGTTTTTTCAACACCCAGTTCAAGAGTTGCTTGATTACAATTGAGATGACGTTAAAAAGAGAGTATATGCAACATACCCCCATTAATATAAAGATGAAGTTTCCGAATCTGTATAATCCCTGATTTTGGTACACAGCGTTTTGGCTGCTTACCAAATCTCCAAAGCCGATGGTGCTAAAGGTGACAAAACAATAGTACAAGGAGTCGACGTAGTTCCACCCTTCCACCAACGTGTACATCGCAGAAGCGCAGCACGAAAGCGTGATGGCAAAAATTCCCAGAATGAGCATCACGTGATAAACAGATGGCTTCCAGCCGATGAGGCTGCCCACCCCCGACATAGCTGAACCTCTTCGGAAGTTGGGAGGTAGGAGACCACTTCTTCGCAGCTGTCTTTCGTGGCAAGCCTTCATGATGAACGCCAGGAGGGAGATAATGCGCTCCAGAAAGAGGTTGAAGAAGAGGATAGTCCCAGCACACCCAAAAAGACCGTAAACGATGAGGAATACTTTTCCAGCCACTGTTGCTGGTGTGGTCATTCCAAAACCTAAGGTGTGGAGAAAAAGGAGGAACGTTACTGCCACAGTTTTTCATGCATAAGCTCAGGAAGCGTGAAACTTATCTTGTCCCACTGGGCAAAAGAGAGTCCTATCTCTGTGTCAGATAAGGTCAACATGAGATAAGTTTTCTAAAGAATGAAGGAGGCACTGAAAAGCTCAATAAGGTGATTACAGTTCACAGGAGAGCAAAAACTTCCAGCAGTCATGAAAGACAGCGAATTCATAGGGAGACACCACGGCCACTGAGAGAGTGCTGCAGGGGAAGAAAGCCTTTGTGAGCCTACAGCATGCTGAGGTGAGGTGAGACAAGCGGGTCACCTCCCTGCTTCCACTGTGTGAACCAGCACGGCCAGCTGGGAAAGTCCTCCATTTATGAGCTGTAAATCAGCATAATGCTATTACCATCAAAGTCTGATTACACCCCCCGGCTGACAAGATGGAAGTCTTCAGGTTACAAAACAGAAGGAAAAAAAACTCCCAAAAGATTGAACATTATTTTGAAAATAACACCACCGTAACACTCTAACCAAATCCCAACTGAGCCCAGCCCACCTGACACAGTCACAGAGAAAAGGAAAAGCCTGCAGGTATTGCCCTCGTTACTGCTATTCTCTGTAGAAGCACAGAGTTCAGTCAAAAATCATTCTGATGGGGCTCAGGTGACTGATCACACTCCATGGATAAATAACCAGGTATAATTAAAATGAATGCACTGCCCAAAATGACAAGCTGAAATCTTTTTACCTCACTATTCCATGAGATTGCTGAGCAAGTAACATACTTAGGGAAGTAAATATCAACAGCAGACCATGCCAGTGAAAGTTTGCTAAGAAAGCTGCATTTAACAGATAATGTGAACATAATGAAATCATTAAATCTGGTTTATCATTATGCACCTATAAGCAGAAAAAGAGAAGCATTTCTTATGTATAGCAAGTTGAGATTGCTGCCTGAAATCCATTTAAATATTCATGAAAATGTGGAAGTGAAAAATGTGCAGAGTAGTAGAAAAGAATAAAAAAACGACACAGATGTAACTGGCTGTTGTTGCCCGGACCCACAGCCCCTCTGTTCTGTTGTGCTGAAGATCTACCTTCCAAGTAAGCTTCCCAAAGCCTGCCTTGCTATTCCCAGACTTAATAAGGGTGGATAAGGCTTTAGTCAGCTCCTCTTGTGCAGGGTGAAGCTGCTCTCTGGGTGAGCCTCCGTGCTTGCCAGAGCCCTCTGGTTTGGTGATAAATATCCACTAGTGGTCTCCAGAAGAAGTCAGGAAGTCTGTGTGGCTGCCAGCAAGGAATACACAGCCAGCTCATTAGGGAGACGGCATCTGTCAGCCCATACCTCATCAGCAAAGTGGTTAAACATGAGCTTCACTGTAAGTGCCTGACTATCGTGATCAAAATAAATGGGCTGTTGCACATATGGCTAAACACGTTAATTAATTATGAATTTAAAAAAAAAACAGTGTCAGTTTAGGTAGAATTATAAGCGCGCTGAAGTTTTCTAGTGTTGTTTGGTGCTGTCAGTGGTGATGTGTATTTTTCATACGGCTTAAGTTTAAGAGATTTCTGAAGCATAATGTTACCAACGTTTTCTACGTATCTATGCAAGGTGAAAAGTCACACCCCTGTAACAAGATACTAAGGTGTATGGAAAACAAGCAAAGAGCATGCCCAGGTAATGCAGTACCATCAGGTGCTCCGTCAGCAGCCAGCAGCACACTCATGTCCCCTCCTATAAGGTCTGCCCCTTTGGCACCACCCAGGTCACATAGTGTTACTCCTGCTGTGCTCTTCACTTGAGCTCAGCCCCTCCTCAAGGCCCAGTATCATCCTGATCCTCAGACAAAATAAATTCAGGCAGAATATCTATGCTTTGAATCTTCTATTTAAAGCACAAGAGTGCTTCGATTTTTCCATGACACTGGCATATATGGCTATATATATGGCAATGATATACATAAAGTCAATGCTGGGGTTGACTCTGTGCGTCTCAAGCAGTTATTCATCTTCTCTCATTCTAATTCTGCCACACTCCAACCTATGACTTTGGATGCACAGCCTATGGCAGCATTAATTTCACTCTATCCCCAGACAAACAGAATTGATGAAGACGATTTGATAAAAGCAGATAATGCTTATGCAGCCTCTCATGGCTAAGTAAATTAATGAGACCCTTATTCTTACTTGCTTATTAGGTTTTTTAGGCACTATTCAGCCTGCAAGAGTTCTGATATATTTAAGCTGATGATTAAAGGCAGAAACAATGAAACATGAACTTGCAAAAAGGAATGTGCCTGTGACATGTTGGTCTTGTTTTTGACATTAAAGGGGTTGACAGTTTTCCAGTAAAGATATATTTACCCAGAAATGGAAGAAAGTTTTGGTCACCTGAAAACAGAACACAAGAACTGAGTAAACAGAAAGCTTCCCATCCTCTGCCATAAGACACTCCTGCACTATATGTAAAGGAATGAAAAAAAACAACCCTAAACCAATCCAAGCCCTAAAATTAAAACAAATGATTTCTCTAAACAAAGAAAGTATCTATAACTGGAATGCTGTTACCAGGCAGAATTAATTTCTTGAGATGTAAAGACTAAGCTCTACAAGGCTGGTCGCCAAGAATGTAGGTTACAGAAAGATAAACTAAAAGCAATCAGTTTTGTTTCATATCTGCTCCAAACGTGCTTTGTTTACTTCATGGTTTCCCAGAGTCCTGATAAGTTGCTACTGCCCAACATGTACACATTCTGTATTTTAGAACTAAAACTCTGGATTAGGGATCTTGTGCTCCTTTCAACCACTTTTCACCTGCCAGCACTTCATCATTATTGCTTCTGACAGAACCGTACCTATCTATTTCCCAGCTACCTCTCATTTATTCTGCAGCTCCTCAATACCTAATATCCAGGAACAGTTACCCTGGATACAGGGTCACAGTGCAGAGCAGATCAAACTGCTGCAGACAGAACTCTTCCGCCACATACACAGCTTTCTCCCAAGGACTGGGACCACCACAGTCAGCCTTTTGAGACCACAAATGAGTAAGTTATTTTTCCTTAACATTCTTGACAGCCAGCTTTATCAAAATACCCCCACTCTGGGGATCAAACAGTCCATTTTTTGAGAGCTTTACTAATAGAGCACTCCAATAAACTCAATGAACATAGTGTCAAGCCAGGTGGCCACTGCTTCTTGTTATACCTCTGCCATTGAAATATCAGTCTGGTGCTTGAGACAATTGCTGTTCAGAAGAACCCATGCTGGTAGAATGATGGAGATGATGAAATGAACTCCAAGGAGTTTCAAGAAGCTGTGAGAAATCATTAAAGGCTTCTGACAGCACCACTTCTCCTCTGTTTATACATGGTTGTAACCAGATTATTGGTTATGCAAAATGCTGCTCTGCACAGCAGTACTGAGTAACTGTAACCCTCCTCAGTGCTTCTCTACATTCTATCCACCACCCACGAGGCCAAGACCAGGTTTTCACTCCTTTTAAAAGTAAACTCAGTTCTATGAGAATCAGCACATTTGTCAGCCTCTGCTGTAACCCAAGCTCTCTTCACAGAAAAGGAAATAAGATTAACAGTATGGTTATTTAAAATATCCCCAAGTTTTCTGTTTTAATACAGTCAAAAGACAACCTCAAGTGTTATCACTTTGATAGCAGTCTAAGGCACTGGAGGTGGCCCTGAGGAAGGAGAGAAGAAACATTTAGATGTTGTACTGAGGGACGTGGTTTAGTGGGGAAATATTGGTGGTAGGTGGACGGTTGGACTGGATGATCTTGGAGGTCTTTTCCAACCTTTATGATGCTATGATTCTTTGATTATAGCCCTGCTGCATGTGTACATTTACCTTCTCCTGCACACTGCAGGGCTCCCAAGTGTGTTTTTCTCCACTGACATCTAGCTGAGCTTTCCAAGAAAGACTGTCAATTTCTAGTGAGTGATCAGCACAGACATTTATCAGATCACGTGGTATAACTTTTGTACATCTGAATGATAAATGGCCCTGAGAGCTGTGCTGGAGTCTCAGCTTCACCACCAGCAGCAGTACTATTGCTCTATTCATCTACTAGAGGTAGGTAAGCATTTTTTCTGTGTTGGACTGCACACTGCCATTTCTGTGTGCATGACGAGAACGAAAGGCATATCAAAGATTAACCCCCCAAAACCCTGCTCATTTCTGTACACAGGTAGCCCAGTAAGTACAGAAGGAGGCTGACCACCTGCTCTGGACAAGCTGCTTTGGTACAGTCAAGGTTAGGAAGAAACACAAGTGTCTCTAAATCAGTTTTATGGTCATTGGCTGTGACTGGCTGCTCCTCTCTGTACACTGTATGAGCAAATGGCTATCACTAAGCCTCCAGCATCGCCAGAACAGCAGCAGCTCCAGCACCAAGGCTGCTACGCAGCTCCCTTCTCTCCTGCCTGCATCTCTAAGCATGGGACACTCAAGACTGGTCACAGGCTTAAGGGTGGAAATCTCTGGCAAGATTACATTTGGGTTTGCTGGTTAATCCTATCATATCACTTCAGGGTTTCTAATATGGGACAGAGTCTCCAAAATGAGACTACGAAGAACAAAGCTCAGGGAAGGATTGGTTCCTGAAAGCCAGAAGAAAAACGAATTCAAACTACAAAGAAAGTAATGACTGACAAGATGGCAGTTTTCTTGCCAAGTCCCTGGACTGAACAGAGATAGAGGCACTCTGCAGAACCAGCGTCCTTCTTAACTTCTCTGTTAACATAGAGGTCACAAATAAACACTCTTTCAATGCATCCGTTTTTACTGCTGTTGAAGCAGCACGCTCTTTCTTTTGACTGCAGACTGCAGCGTCCTTGTGAATTGCCCTAATCCAGCCCAGAGCTGCTTCTCCTGGTTGCCTCTACACCTGATGATCAGAGTCCTCTCTGGTTTGTTTTCTTTCCTTATCCTCCCAGCTGGGTGGAAAACATGTTGCTATTGTATTTTCTGAAACTGTGGTGGTGTTAATAATGGAAAATTGTAGCCCATACAGTCCTGAGTTGTTTGAATAAGTTATACTACTGTGGAAAAAACACTTCCCTGCCCTAGAGGCTAATTTCTTCATATCCTGCCTTAACAGCCATTGCAACTGTATCAGAGCCTTAACCTCACTGCAGGTCCTGTGCAGAAGCATCTGTCTCAGTTTGCTGTGCCACTGAACCTCAGTGAAAGCACAGAGATCAGAGAACACACCTCTGAATTTAACCACTCAGAAAAATCTGCAAAGAAAAGAATGATAAACAAGACACACATTCAGACTCGGTACCCGTGGACATACATGATGACAGAGCTTCTGGACTCCAGGAGCTGCCACTTCTTTCCCTCCCCTGAGACGTGCCAAATGGCTGAAGCCATGCACTGCTGTCTCTCACCTTTCCACAGCCTTCATAGAACTGATGATATAATTCCAGGTGAAGTTTCAAAAGTTGGCTTCTCTTGACATCATAATTCCTCACCCTTTAAAGCTGCTTCATCTCTTATTTTCCTCTGATGTTTTTGAGAATTGTGTATCTAAGCAACACTCTAAGAGGGAAAAGCTTACACTTTGTCATTTTAAATTGTTCAAACACAAGCATTCACATCAGCTTTTGTTGTTTATTAAAACTCGCAGCTGCATTTCAGACACCTGTGTGGACCCAAGGTTGCAGGAAAAAAAAAAAGTAATTATTTATAGCTGTAAGAAAAAAGAAAAAAATAATGGTATCCAGATTTTGTTACATTCCTGAGATAATATGGATATTATGGAAGAATACCTGCATGCCTACTCACAACACTGCTCCTGTCAGGCTGAGAAATAGTGCTATCTGAATTTCACCAGTGATCCTGGGCGTGTGCCTTACTTCTCCCCACGTGAAGTCTGAGACAAGGTGCTGCTCCTGGCCTTCCCAAGCCTCATAGCTGGGAAGGTTTGTCCAAAGGTTACATCATTGGCTTCTCTTTTGGCTGTACTAAAGCAAAAAGCTTGCAGATGTTTTTTTAGAAAAGGTGTTTCTTGTTAGCTGTCTTAGCTCTTCTGCTTTAAAAAGAGTAAACCTATAACGATGCACCTATAGGACAACAACAACTTAAACCTTCTGGGCAAGATCTTTTATGCTGCCTGTCCATTTTTCTCCCACAAGCTCTTAAGCCACCTTGAGCTTGGACAGCTCGTCTACTTCCTCCAAGAAGACACAAGACCTAATTTTAAGGAACTGCACTAAAAATACAGGGTAACAGCACTACCCAGACTCATCAGTTATTTCTCATTTCCTATTTCTGCATTTAACTCTTCCTTCCTTAGTAAGCATTTCCTCTGACTGCTGTTAAAGTTAATGATACTGAACGCCTTAGCCACTTCATCATTCACTTTTCATTTTATCCAGCATTTTCCTGGTCCTGTCAGCTCTGTCAGTAACAGCTTTTGTAAAATGACAAACTATTTTACCCCACTTTTTTTTCTTTTACACTGCAGCCCTTTCCAGCCAAAAAGACTTTGAGTAGACTTGACTCTATTTATACATTGAGCACAAATGATACTGTAATTCTGTGTTTGTCCTCAGGAGATAAATGTATTGTCTGCACAATACTCAGCAAAGAAATGACAAAATATTTAATGATGAATAACGAAGAGGTTTTCACTCTTTTATTTATTTTTTAATTGAAATTCACTAAAGCATTGCTTTTTTCATCTATGAGCAAGGAGCACTTCCTATGGATCTTTAAACAAGAGTAATAGCAGTGCCTCACCCAAGTAATCCCCTACATTAGCACCAAACCTTTCAACTTCTTATCTTACTCCACTCCAAAGCTTTAATTACTTGAGAAGGCTGCTAATGCCTTGCTTCATTTAATATAATTACATTTAATTTTCTTTCTGCTTCTCTGTTCAACTCCAGAGGGACTGCATTCGAACCTTCCACCATCTACAGTTTGGTGCAGCACCTACTGCCATCTGCAGACCCACAGAGCTCAGGGAGATGTGTTACCCACCCACAGCAGCGACACCTCCAAGGCAGTGCTGACAGCACCAGGTCTGCAGCTGCGTTACAAACCAACAAAAGAATTAACATGGGATTTCCTGAAGCCCTGCAGAATGCCTGCTATTGACTTCAGCTGAAGCAGGCAATTGCGGAGACATAAAATTAAGCGAATCTGATTTGTGTGGATTGCTATCCAACTGCACCTTAGGTTCAAATTATTTTTATTTTATTAAATGCTTCTGTTCACAGAAGATTTTACTAGCACTATTACAATTTTCATATGCTCCAGTTCTCCAGCGTGAACCTCGTCCTATGTCCTCACCTACCCCATCCCCAAATGCATTCAGGTATGTGCTTGGTGCTGAGACATTACGAAAACTATTTATTTTGATAAAGGTAAGCAAACTCCATAGTACCATAGATAGAGGATATGTTCCCAGTTAAAAAAAAAAAAAAAAAAAGCTGTCTTCATACTAAAAAAATCATAGGGATGAAATGTTCCAAGTTTTGCATTGTTCTAACCACACTGCTACTACAACAAGCTGTAAATTCTCAGTGACTTCAATAGCTGCAAAGGTACATTAATGCTGCAGTGAGTAAAATAAAGATATCCATCATATTTTCCAGCACAACAAGAGCAGTGGACATTGACTGTTACGTGAAGTTAACAGTCAATAGATCTATCCCATAATTCTTTTCCTGTTTTGTTCACAATGAAGAGCAACTGAAGTCTGCATAAAAGCAAGACAGAATGCTTGCAAAGATGGGCCAGCAGTAAATGTGAGAAAAAATGAAGGAGTTTGTATGTTCTGCAACAAACAGAAGACAACCTGAGAAGGGAGAAAAATTTAGACTGCAAAAAGAAACAAGGGTCAATAGCAGGACTAACGCTGGGGTGATGAGGAAGAGAAAGAAAATGTAAAGCTTTACTTGCAAGTTGTTCTTTGGTAGTTATTAATTTGAATGATTGCAAAGATGCAAAACAAGTATTCAAAATCTAATCAAACATCAGTAGTGGAGGGCATGCTAATTGGGAAGGAGGGAGCAGAAGCTGGAGGAATTAAGAGTGCCTGGGCGATGAGAGAGTGTCAGATAAGCTATAACACAAGGAAAGGGGCAAGGTATCCAGGGGAATGACATGGATGGCAGAGGCTGGGGGCTGGATAGACTACCTGGGAAGATCAGCTAACCAACCAAACTGTAACAACAAAAAACACATCAAAAAAACACCCCCAAAATAAATTTAAGATGAAACTCTTCATCAGGAACACCTCAAGTCACCTGCACAATTACGTGGATGCTCCCAAGTACAGCTTTCCATGGCCACTCTCAACTACAAAGCCGCAAACTGTGATTTACATTACTCTCCTGCTTGGAGCTTTCAACTCATATCTGGACATTCAGGAACTTCTCACCAGTGGTAGATAAAGAAATTAATGCCCCCCTCGGGTTGAAGCTGGCAGGGCAACCCAACCCAACCCAACCCAACCGATTCTGTGATTCTATGAAATACGCTGTTGACCTGCTGATCCCCATCCTTTGCTCTGACTACGACAAAAAAACAACTGAGAGAGATTTGCCAGAATAGTGATCAAAACACCCCACGTCCCTAAGGGATCGAATCTGGCCAGAGCAGACCAAACTGCAAAACACTCTCTTGCTGGCCCTGGATTGTGTACAGGGTGGCAAAGACAATGAGCAGACCTGCAGCTTAGTAATACTGCTTGTTCTTCCAACTACTTTTCCTGCTTGCTTCTTTTGTTTGGACTTCAACGGGTTCAGACCTGGAAGCAACTGCCCCCTAATGTGAACCCTTTGCAAAAGCATCCCAGAATTGCAGAGTCCTAAGGAAATACAGCGCTGATGCTGACCGGGAGCATGCTTTGGGCTGCCACCTTTGGGTATGCACTGGCCATATAAATGATGAAACCGCATCGACAAATAGCCAGAACCTTCCCCAAGCTACCACTTAAATACAGCACCAAAGAAGATGGGACAGATCTATTTTCACCTTAACCCTTCAGACAATCAAGGTTATTTGTGGAATTACTTGCTAAATTATCATGTGAAATGCTTTTGGCCAGGCTAACTCAATGGCTGCTGATAGCACAGTCCAGTATCTGAACAGGTTCTTGCAGAGCCATCCAGCTCCCTCCCTTTTACATCTTGCTTCCACTGAACTGCCACCTTCAGCACATCTGGGTTTCTTCAGACAAATTCAACGTAGAGCCAAAGGAGCTTTAGAAGGGCTTATGCTGCCCAAGTTTCAGAGCAGAGCCAGAGATGGGGACACGGGGTACATGCAGAGGGTCCAAAGCAAACAGGGTCTAACCCCACTGACACCCAGTGGCCTTTTCTTAACCACCTAGAACCTGGACCTAAACACACTTATTCCAAAACAATCCATCTGCAGTGAAGGTGCATTCTAAAAATCTTACGTTGAAAACTAATTTTTATGCACTGGAAAACATTATTTGACCTCTCTATTTTTCGTTTGTTTGTTTGTTTTTTACACCTGGCATGGATTTTTCTAAAGTAATTACACCACTTGATTTTCCAACAGATGTCAAAAAATGTGTACAAAAATGTGTACTTACACTTTAGAAACTTAACATTCTGACTGCATGAGGGGCCAATGTCTAAATATGTTTTAGTAGGCAAGTACCTGGCTTTTATTCTAACATTTATGACAAGAAAAAAAAAACTTGATAGAGATTAGATTCATGGACTGAGTCAGAAATCCAGAGCTTCAGATGCTGCCCCATGTACTCTAAGCAGAATGTATACTTGCTAGTAGGACGGCCATCCATTGGAAAACCCATACCTGATGAGGCTTCACACATCATACCACAGAGAAACCTTGTTTGACTTATGCTCTGCTTTCAGTCTTTAAGAAAGTGCTGGGAACTATTTGTGATTTGCATCTGGGGAAGGAAAAAATAATTTGAATTTCTACAGCCAGCCAAACCAATGAATCAGGAATAAACTTCACCCAGGTGCTCCTTAAAGAAATGAGAACAGCAATACTATAAATTGAATAAAAGAACGTATCTTTGGAAGCTCAAAGTAATGACTGAATTAATGGTGCAGACTGACAGCAAGCAATCAGAAACCAGCCTTAAGAATTTTCTTACCTGGTTCTGAAAATCTGACATATTTAATGAAAAATAGATTTGGCACTTCATTATTCAGCCACAAGCAACATAAACCACAAATGCCCAGAGTACAATCGAGAGGGTGTTTTGTGCACTATTCAGCAGTCGCTTTGTGGGCTATTCAGGAAAATGCTGAAAGATCAGACTTAACAATTCATTTTAACTCTGCTTCCCTGAAGACCTCACTGATGCGCTTCTTGTCCCGAGGGTTTGCCTGTGCCTTGTGTTCAGTGTAATGATGCACGATGCAGAACCGCACCAAGGAAATTTAGGATCTGAAGCACCTAATGGAAGCAGCGCAGAGCAAAGGTCCTGCTGCAGAAGGGTGGGGAATGAGTCCATGTAACCAGCCAGGTGGAGGCCAGGAGCTTCTCCCCAACCCTGCCCCACACCTACAAGGAAGTGCCTTCACTGTGTGAAGGGATGAGGGAGTGAAGCATGCATCCAGCAGCACGGGGCTGCAGCTCAGTGAGAACTGGTGAGGGGAAGATGAGGACCTCAAGAGACCCAGTGAGCATTCTTTTGTCTAATCTGGAACCTTTCACGGGTAAGAGAGAGAGCAACCTGTGGGTGATGTCTCCTTGACAAGACAATGCCTTTCTGTTGGTTAAGCTTTCTGGTGTGTTGCTAGGACAGGCGTGTATTCAGCTGAAGCAATAAAGCTGCTTTGACACATGTATCTGATATGGCAGTTGGGGAAGCAGGCTGTTTTGACTCTAAATGTCTGATAGCTCTAGGTGAAGTTAGGTAAAGATAGCTTTCTTCTTGTCAATGAATCATGACATGAACACAAGTGAATTTGCTCTGAACGACTATAATGCTAAATATAATAACAGTTGACAGTGGAATCAAAGGCAGAGCAGATCGGTGGGCACCTAAACGAGCTGGCTGTGAGAGCCCAGCAGGTCTGTATGAAGGCTCTAGAGCTGCTCCCCTGGGGTACATGCTGATGCAGTTGCATTGCAGGAGCACGAGAAACATATTCCTCTGTTTACACCTGCCAAGAGCGCTGAAAAGCCCCTCCGAGTCCTTCGTTCTGCCCAAAGATGCAGTGACTGCAGACAGCGGGACGAAGCGGAGGTACAAACATTTGCAAATGAGTAAGAAACATCTTACATCTTCACGGCCATCCCGAAGACAAGGCAGGGGCTGCAGGGGGGAGTGTTCTGTATGTGCACACCTCTGTCTGCTATTGCAGGTGTACGGACAGAGCACTTTGTTGGTTTGTCAGTGCACCGACTCAGTTTTCCATCCATTCAGCTCAGTAGTAGTGATCTTTTCACAACTGTGTGTTCCTGAGATGCAGGCCTAACAAAGTTACATTAAAATGGTGTTTTAATACCGAATGGACTCAAAGAAGGAAAGTTAACGGGATTATTTAGCGCAAAAATTAACGATGCTTAACAGCACTGCTGCAGTCATCATCACGGCTGTGTTACAGAGCTCAGTCACTATTGATGAAATGTTTTCTGAACCAAACGAGTGTGAGCACAATGGGGAGCTGTGCGTTTCCTTCTTTTTAATAAAGCAAAGCACGGCGTGTACGCTCTGCGGCCCCAGGGCAATCTGCTCGTTACGGAACTTACAAAGTGGCAGAGTGAGGAAATGAGCCCGCTGTGTCTGCGGGGACACGGTTCCTAAAGCAACACCGAGAGCTACGGACAGCCCAAATTTACTTGGGGTGCATATCCCACATCGCAGCTCTCGCTGGGGCAACGCTAGAGTAAAATAAAATTCCTCCCCCCCCCAAACCATTTGCCCATCCAGCTCCGCTCTTTCCAACCACCGAGCCGCCGCCGATAACCGCAGCCAGCCGCGGCCAGCGGCGCTGAGGGGACGCGTCGCTGCGCTACCGGGCAGGCGGCTTCGCACATCTCACGTCTCCGTTCACAGACGCGCCTCAACTTTGCCAGCCTTTACAGACGGCGGCCCGCAGCGCTCGGAGCGGCCGTCCCGGCGCCGCCCCGCGGGACCCTCCCGGGAGCCGGGCTGGCCCGAGCGGGACCTCGGCGGCGCTCACCTACCTATGGTGGAGACGACGGTGCTCACGAAGTAGAAGGCTCCGGGGAAGTCCCAGCGGGGCCGCAGGGCGTCGACGCGGATGCCCGCGGCCATGGCCGCCTCGTAGCTCCGCAGGAAGGCGCGCAGCTCGGGCAGGCTGATGTTGAAGATGCGGCTGAAGTTGTGCAGGGTCCGGTTCCAGCGCAGCTGCGCCGCCGCCTCCGACGGGCTCTCGAGGGCCGAGAAGACGGTGGCGCCGGCGCTCAGGTACGCCGCGATGAGGGCGGCCAGCAGCAGGAACCGCCCGTTGTCCTCGTTGAGGGGCGCCGGGCGCCGGCGGCGGCGAGGACCCGCCGCCCCCCGCCGCGGCATCATCCGGGGAGCGGCGCGGCGGCGGCGGGGGCCGCGGGCACGGGCGGGCGCGGCGCGGCGGCTTCGCTGCGGGGGCCGCGGCTTCGCTGCGGGGGCCGCGGCTCTGAGTCATCCCCCGGCGGGGCCGGCGGCGGCGGCGGCCCCGGGGCCTCGGGCTGCTGCGGCGCGGCCTCGCCGGCGCACCTCGGCGCGGCCATGAGGGCGGCGGCGGCCCCGCCGCGGGCGAGACCGCCGCGGGGAGGCGGAGGCTCCGCGCCGCGCCCGGTCGACGGCGGGCGGCGCGGTACCCCGGGGAGGGGGGCGGAGGGGGTGGGGAGCCGCGCACCGGGCGGGAGGGCCGTCCCGGCCGCGGCCCCGCGCCGCTCTCACGGGCCCGGGCCGCCGTGCCGGGGGCGGGACGGGACGGGGCGGGGCGGCTCCGTCGCGGCCCCCGCGGGGGTCCGCCGTCCGGCCCGGGCCCGCCCCGAGCGCCGGAGGGCTCGCGCGCTGAGGGGCGCGTGGCCTCGCGGGCGGCTTTGCTCGTGCCGCTGCCCCGCGCCAAAAAAGGCGGCTTCGATGCAGCCGCTCTGCGCAGGGAGCGAATGAATCGCAGGCGTTTCGAGGAGCTGCTCTGATTCCAGTCTCTGGGCTGTGCAAAGTTAGACTCAGCGCCGCGACCGGTCGCGTTGCCGGTACCGAGCTCTAGCTTAGTTGGAGCCTGCGGCTCTAAGGTCGCTTTTCTCCAAGCCGTTTCTGCAGGACGCTCGCTGCAGCCTCCGCTGTCCATTGGACTGCAGGAAGAACCGCAGCCCCTTCCCGAGAGACTCAGTTCAACGGTAGCTGGATTTCTTTGCTTGTAACTCACGCCAGTAAAGTGCTGCAAAGAGGATGGGAGTGGTGGCAGTCCTGTCAGCGGGGGCTTGAGAGTGCAAACAGACCCTGAGCGCCACAGCTCCATGTTTCCCGAACAGCTCCAGGAACGGGTCCTCACCGCCTCCCTGGGCAGCCTGTTCCAAATGGAACAACTTAGTTTACAGTGTACTCGTCTGTCATGTTTCGGTAGCCACTGATGGGCTTAATCGTATGTTCTTTGCCATTCTTGCTTCTGTCTTAAAGCATTTTGTTTGCAGAGGTGGAAGGAGTGTGTCCAAGCAGAAGTACTGGAGAAGATTTTCAGTCTCAAAAGGACTGAAATCATGTGCAGCCCTCAATAAAATGGGGCTGCTGTTTCAAAGTGTCAGTGGTGTACCACTATAAATCTAAAACCAAATAAAAATAAAACAATTAAGCCAGTAAACCACAAACTCAGTAGCTGTGCAAGTCATTGCAGATCTCAAGGACAAAAGAAGCGAGAAGAGAGAAAGGTTTAATCAAAACCCCATCAAAACAAGTGTGATGTAATTGGTCAGATATGGACCATACATCTCCTTTCGGGTGATGCGCTGCCTATGGAAGGATGCCACTGGTGGGATGCTGATTGGAATTGCATAATAGATAGGAAATGCTCTTGTGAATTTCCATCAAGAAATGGAAGAAGCTTAGAGTGAAGAAAGAAGTTTCTTATGAAAGAAATAAACTCAAGCAATAAAGAACATGGCTTGGCTATTCCAGCACTGAAAAGACGATATTCTGAGTGTCATTGAATCGCAGCCTGTAAGAATTAAAGCTTTGTCAGATTTTCAAAATGTTTTGACAACTTATTTCTCTTAAGGTTTTTAACTCTTGAGATTTGTCACCGTTTTGCAAAAATGCTTTTTTTTTTTCTTTTTTTTTAGCTATGGGGTGATAAAAAAAAAGTCTATATACATTTTTTTTAATTAAAGTTCTTCATGAGAATGCATGGTCCTTTTGTAAGCAGCTAACTGCTGGACAAACTCAGAGTTCTGGATGCAAGTCCTCACGTGACTTTGCCTTTAAGGAAAGTCCCAGTTTCTGTCGATTTGATACGGGTACCAGAGTTTGTTTGAGGAAATATTTTGAAGCTGGTGCTGAATCTCTAATTAGGGAAAACTAAAGGCAATCGATGATTAAATGAATTGCTTAATTAATTGAATAAAATAACCAGACGTGGCAAAAAAAAATCACTGTTTAAAACTGTTTGCCGAGCAATTTTTTAAATGCTGATGGTCAGCCATCAATCTGGTTTCATGTTAAAACTGGGTCACTGCGCTGTGGGTTCGCTGGGACCCAGCTTCCCCTGCAGGGTGTCAGCCATTTTGTTTGCCAGGGGGACGGCGTTCATGAAGACTCTCATTTTAATAATCCAACTGTGATGCTTATGTTATTAGCTTAGCTGTTTAGAGTGGAGCTCATGCAAAGAAATGAGATGCGTTCATTAAATGTTTAATTAAACCATTGTCTGGAAACAGGTTGTAACACTGAATATCATGTCCCACAAGGAGAGAATACCATTTATTATGGCATTTTAAAACAGCCCAGCTACTGTTGAACCTTTCAAGGGAATGGTTCTCCTCTTGTGTGGGCGAAATCATTAGATTCCCACCCATGCTTTGACTGTATGACTTCCACCCACGTTAGCAAGTCCACTGGTTTTGACCTCAGTGGTACTAAAACCTCCACAGATGGATGGATGCTTGGTTTCAAGCTTCACCCCTGTATGTTCCCACTGATGTCGCAACAAATATGTGCTGAGAAGAAAAAAAGCAATTGGTTAATTTAGAAGCTTTTAACCACGATATTGACATGGAATAGTCTCAGGTAATTATGTGGAGATGTCTCTGGCTTCATGAAATAAATGTGCAGTACAGTTTCTGACCTCAAGTGTATGGCTGATTTGAAGTAGTCAGACAGATTTTCTAAACTGATGATGACCAAAGACAAATTATGCATCTGTAAATGTTACTGTGGCTGTGAATACTGTGCAGATACTTTTCCTTTACTCTTTATGCAGTCCAATATTCTTTAGTTTTTGATTTGTAACACATGTCAATGAAATCACTTCAGTTTTTGGTTAAGTGGATGATTACCAAAGTACATGAAATATAATGGCACTCTTCTTCACTTTTCCTTCCTGATACTTAGAACAAGAACAGATTGAAATAATGAAAGACATGCGAAACGCAAAGGCAAAAGACTGTTTACATGGAACCTTAGACATTCCTAACTCCAGTTCTTCCTCAGGAAGTGTTTTGATGGCTTTTGAAACAAAACACCAGAGCAGTAACCTGAATGGCCATATATACTCTCTTGTCTGTTAACCGTATTGGGGTGAACTTCTGGGGGGAGGACAGAGAACAGAGAAAACAGGCAGACAGATAGCTTGTCTTGAAGTGTTACGTGTTAGCTACTGTAGCCTGTGGAGTTAAAACCAACTCATTTTATGGGCTATAGCATACAGTCAGTCTTGAGACTTGAGACTGAAACATTTATGAGATGATTCTGTGCTGTGTAAAACCTTGTTATCCCATCTGGAGCACTATTGTCAGAGCAGAGCTGAAGAAATTGATAAGATAAACTCAAGAATCCTTTGAGAACCCTTTCCTTTGTTCCCAAACTCAAAATCAAGTCACGGCAAGAAATAGGAGTCAAGTACATGTGAGTTTTGGCTTGCTAGCCAATTTCAAAAGGTGTGATCCTATCCCCTGCTATGAGCATCCTGAAAATGCTGATGTACTCTTACTTGCCAACAAAGCCAATGGAAGCTGAAGGCACCCAGCATCTTGTGCGGTTTGTTTTGCATTTAAATGAGTTATTTTCATCTCAGTCTTTGGCAGCATAAAACCTCACATTTTGTGGCCAAACCTTCCACTCTGGTGGGTAATCTTCCTATTTGTTTTGCTAATTAGTTTTCTATTAGTGTCTAGGCATTTCAAGGGCTTGTAATGCACTTAACAATGGAAATACAGCTTTCTAAAACTCCATGAGAAACATCTATGATGTCCTTTTTTTTTTTTTTTTTTAAAGCTCATCTTGTTCAATGCAACCCAGGCCAAGCTTTTCAGAACAGATTGATATCCTTCAGTTCTCCAAGCTAAGGGTAGAATTTCTGAAAGGTCTGAATGGCCAATTAGGCAGTGAAAGTGTGATGCAGCCTACTGTTCCTCTTGACAATAACTTTGAGGAAAAAAGAGAAGCTCTTTGGAAAAAAAACTCCCTCTCTATCATGATGAAAGAGGTAAGAGTTGCTGTGTGCAGACTTCTTTTGAACACGTGGTCTCCGTAGTCAGTCATAGCATCTCAGAATATCCCAAGTTGGAAAGGACCTGCAAAGATCACTGACCCCAAACCCTATGGCTGAGAGCGATGTCCAAACACTCCTTAAGCTCCAGCACTGGGACATTCCTACCGCCCCCTGGGGCAGAGCCTTTCCCTGACCACCCAACCCTCCCCTGACAGCCCCGTGCCGTTCCCTCGGGCCCTGTCGCTGTCACAGAGATCAGAGCTCAGCGCTGCCCTCCACTGCCTTTGAGGAGCTGCAGCCACCATGAGGCCTCCCCTCAGCTCCTCTGCTCTGTGCTGAGCAAACCCAGGGGCTTCAGCTTCTCCCCCAGTCTGTACGCATATCCAGGGCTGCCCCATCTCTGGCACTGCTCTTGTTAAACATCATGCAGTTGGTGACTGTCCAGCCTACTGATTTGCCAAGATCTCTCTGCAAGACCTCTCTACCCTCAAAGGAGTCAATAGCTCCAGATTACTTATAAACAGAGAAAACTGGCACTAAAGTGGAGTGCCAAGGAACCCTACTAGTGACGGGTGACCAGCCTGAAATAACTGCATTTACTATGACTCTTTGAGCTGACTGAATCTAGCTGCCAATTGTTCATCCATTGCATTATACCTTTGTCTATTGAACTACTGTCTATTTTGTTCAGAAGGATATTGAGAGAAACAAAATAAAAAGCTGTGCTGAAATGTAAAAGGATTACAACAGCTGGCTTCCCAGTCTTCCCAGGCTTGAATCAAAGCGGCTTGAGGTTCCTACTACCACAGAGGGGAGGGGTGGATGGAGAGATGCGTGGACAGATGGATGCAGACTTGTTACCAATATTTTTCAAGTGTCTGCAGAATGGGATCAATGCAGCTCTTGTGAAACCTGCAGCCTCCAAATCCACACTTGCCTGTGAACTGCCGGGAGCTTGCCAGCAAAGGAAGTAATTTTAGAGTGTGATTTGGAAAATGATTCAGTTAAAAAATTGCTATTTTTGAAGGGCTACTTTCCACTGAGATTCAGTCCACAGTTCTTTCACAGAAGCACATGTCTTACTGCACCAAAGCATGGTGGAGAGGGAGAAAGAGAGTCTGCCTGGAGCTGGCAAGCCCACACCACCACTGGGAGAATAATCCATGGAAATGCTTCCTCCTCACACTTCAATCTCACCCTGCAAATGAGATAGAAGGTGAGTACTTTAACCGTGTATTGCTAGATAGAGATGGTGAAGGTAACTGTTCATGCTGAGTGGGAGATACACTGTCCCCAGAGGAGTGAACAGCCCTGTGCATCTGGAAATGGAGCTTCTAGACAGACTACATTTTGAGGCACAAAGCCTACTTCTTCCTGTTGTCATAAAAGCCAATGACAGACTAAGGTATTTATCAAGTCATGAAATGGCAAGCAAACACCTTTTTCATGCCATCTGAGGATTCACTGTATGTATTATACAGCTCCTGTGTCTGGCTCCCTCCCCAGTTGCTCCAGCCGGTAGCACTGGCATACAATCTGCTGAACTGATGCTCAGTGCTGTAAAGGCTGAGCCTTTACAGAAGTGCAGAATAGAACTAGGCAAGAAAACATTGGTAACCTCAATGGCTTGCTGGATTTGCTTTCTAGGATGAGAAGATGCAGGTAGAGTTCTAATGATGTAAATAGAGAGGGGTAGCAGGTGGAGATCTGATGATCTCACGTTCATCTGAGCTGATGGCTCCTGCTGGTTAACAACAAACAGGTTAAAATGTCACCTCCACACTGGATTTCTATCTTGTGTCTCACTGGGTGATAGCCTTTTGAGTTCATTCATCCTGCTGAGCTTTAATATGCAAGTGCCTCTTGTGACTAAGCAACTTCATACAATTACATTTGTTATTTAGGATGCATGGAGTTGAAGCACATGGCACATACAAAACATGGCTGTGTTGTAGTTCACATGCAGGTATCAAGACTGCATGACACTGGTGGCTTTAGGAGGCATTAACATTCACCACAATTGTGTTTAAATCCTGGATGTGATGAGTAGTTTAGTTTTGCAGACTGTGGACCCAGCCCAACTGAGATTTGCCTGTATGTCCATGCATACACAATACATGGGAGCAGTTTTGTTTGAAATGGAAGGAAAAGCAGAGCCTTACACTTGGTTGATCATCATTTGTTCTCTGTTACAGCTGTGTTGAAAATGTGAGTTCCTCAGTAGAAAGGTCACAGGGAGTACCACTGGGTACGGTTTCTCTCACTCCCTGGAGTGACTGACTTTTAAGAAGGTGCTGTTCTCATCCCTGTCACTCTCTATTGTCTAATGTTGATAGGAAGTGGAATTTTGGGTTATTTCCTGAAAGGTTTCCCAGCTCCTGTTCACATTTTGGTATGCAGCAGATGAGTAGCCCAGCCTCAGGCCGTGTGAGAAAGCTTTGATATCCAGCAGCCAGGTCCTTGAGGCAGCAAATAGGGGTCAGCCTCTCACTGCTCACCTTGTGTGTAGCACAGAGATTGTTGACTCTTGGCACTGACCTTGCCAAGCCTTGCACAGACACTGTCTGGTGAAACCATGATTCACTGTAAGAGGGCAAAAAATGATGTGAAAAGGGGGCATATTCTTTTGCTGTTTTGGTTATTACTTCTTTTTCTGGGACTTTTGTCTGAAGAGATATGATGGTATGTTTGCTGGGGAGGAGGAATGTATAAGGAAAGCAATATACCATTTCTTGAACAAATACTAGCTCTCAAGAAGGAGAAGGTAAAGAAAGAACGTGACAGTCAATAGGCTGCCCTTTTACACTTGTCCATTCCTGCTTCAGAACTTGGTGAGCAAACTGAGGAATGTATTGAAAAAAACCCAGTTTGTCACGTCGAGTGTTTTTCTGCCACGTAGAAATGCTTTGTACTTGTAACACAAGAGAATTACTGAGCCACTGAGCAAGCAAAAATACCTCAGGGAAAACAGACAAAACTGCATCCAGGATCACATTCAATCTTATCTGTGGGGGTCTTCCTTAACTTGGAAGTAGACTTCAGTCTTTCCAGATTTCCTATGTTTAGAGCTGGCTACTGCCAGTGTTCACCTGGGTATTACTGGAAAATTCAGTGAAGCTGCTTGGCAGCATTTTGCAGTTCTTTTGCAAATGAGCAGTCATAGCAGTGGAAGGGGGAAGCCATACAGCTTCTTATATAAGACAAGCCATTGTCTTAGTGTACTGGAGTATGATTTAGCCTACAACAAACACTTGTCTGGTGAAAATGCATTAGTGGAAAAAGCCCCCCTGCTCCTCCCCCCAAAAAAGAACAGCAACAACAAAAAAAGTGCAGTGGAGAACATACAACATTGAAATATAGCTGTGTTATTTGCTTCAGGTACTAAAGACCTTAGAAAAGGAATGAGATGAAGATAAAAGAATAATGAGGCAAAAGGTGCCTGACAGTGTTCACTTCAAGTTTGGACTCAAAAAGGGTAACACTGGTGGTCCAGCATGCCCATGATCACCTCTGTAGATCTGAATGGTAGGAGACAGGGAGAGAGGATAGAAATAAACATGTGCTTTGTTAAAGAAGTTTCTGAAGATTCTGTCAGCCTTTCAGTCATCTTTTTTCTTTTAGTGGTAGCTTTTCTTCTAGATGCACAATCTCTATGCTGGCCCTTATGGTTGGTTAACTTCTAGTTAAATTAGCACAGTCTAATGCAGAACCAGCTTGACAAACTAGGCTTTTCTAAATCAGAGGTTCAGTGCATTAATACAGAGCATTTTGGAGATATGAGAGCCATTCCCCATGGCAGAAAGCTGCTTCTGAGCAGCGGAGCATTGCACCTCTCTGCCAGGCAGGTTCTGCTGGCTTCCCTTGAACTCCCATCTGCAGGTTCTTGTTTTGAAGTGCCTCACTGTCATTAGAATTCAGCCCACTCAGCCTCTATAGGCACAATACCACCAGCTATTACTCTTGGTCTAGTGGCCACCTCCTTTTTTCCCCTCCCACTCTGTGCAGGTATATCACATCATCTGGCTCCAGTTACTTTTCTTCCTCTTGCCTTATTTTCCCTCCAAGTCTTTCTCCTGTTTCTTCCTTAGGTCAAGAAGTATTCCAGAATAGAGCTTATTTTATTTTAATGCATTATGGTAGCTGCACTGGAAATTGCAATGACAATCATGTCTGGGATTATGGAAAGATTCCCACTACCCAGGAGGGACATGAAGAGTGTCCTATTGCCCTGAGAACCACTGTGCTGGGGAGACTCTACACACTGTTCATGATACTAGGGTAGAAAACCGAGTTATGAAAAAGATGCGTGCTTTAGCAAGCAGGATTCATTCCTGCCAATGTGGCTTAATATATTCCAGTGAAATGAAATGTATTCATCCTCTCTTGAGCAGACTATGTTGATTTAATTTGTGTTTTATGATCAAGATCTTAAATTTTATATCTTGCAAATTTTTTAAGTAGCAAGCAGGGATTTAGCTGCATGAAAACCATTAATGTAAATACAGCTAACTCCCCATGCTCTTCTTTAAAGACTATTTTATACACAACAACATGGAATTTCTTCCCCCTGGCATCTTCAGGAAAGCTGATCTGAAGGCAAGCACACTTTTAATTATTGCTCTTAAAGAAATAAGCATTTTTAGTAGTCTGATTTTTTCCTGCTGACAAATAACAGAAGATGTATAATGCGGAAATCAAATAGCTGCTTTGTTCTGGGTTGGCTTGGGAAAAGTAATAGAATAGTTTCATCTCGGAAATCACAGATTATCAATTTTATGTGTTCAGTGCACTGCCTTTGTTTTATTTGGTTTTTTGTTTGTTTGTTTTTGGTTTAGAGACTTCATATGCAGTAAGTCAGGGACACACATCATCTCCAGTTATTAGAAGAGGAGGACTTTTCTAGCTGTAATTTTCTTAGCTTGGTTCCTTCTTCATGTACAAATAAAAATGATCCGACCACATTTGAGAATGCAAATAGAAAAAAAAAAAAGACATTTTCCCAGCAAAAGATGTTAATTTAACATCACCTTAATGGCAGTATGTGGAAAATTATGTTCTGGGCTTTGGCTCAGCAACCAAGCCTATAAATAGAGGGGCAGAAAAATGGAAATGACCAAGGAGACAAGTATCTGAATTTTATCAGTTGAGTATTGAACAGTTAGGAGCTGCCAGTGTGGATGGCTGGCTCTCACACACACTGACTGTTTATAGCTGGTCTAGATAGTTCAGTTGGAAAGGATGCTCTGATTCTTGCAGTCCAGGTGCATCTCAGGAATTTGTTATTTGACAGCTATGGGAATTATGAATCCCAGGATTCCCTGATCCTGGTGCTACTTCTAAGCTACATCATAGGTAAGTAGATGAGGCTGAATTCTTGATGCCTGATTTCAATAAGTGAGTCAGAGGAACAGAACTCAAAGAATGAAAAGTTCTGCTGAAAATATAAGATAATGTTGACCCAAGAGCAAACGAGTGGTACATTACCCACAGATACACTCAGAATGGATATTTGAAAAAATTCCTACCTATTAAAGTAATCAACTTTTTGAATATTCTTCCAGTAGGAAGAATGAAAGCAAAAACCTGGACTACCTGTAAGGCAGGCTCTGAAATGCATCATATAAAGTGATAGCAGAGAACTGATTTTAATAAGATGGTCCTAAGCATCATCATATGTTTCAAGGTGGCTAAAACACAGACCTCAGTCATCCTAAACAATACTGAAACAGGTATCCCATTGTCAGTACTGCAAATAAAAGTGGAAATTTTCTCACCCAGGATGAATTCACTGCATGTTCATTGGCTTCTGTTCTATTTTACAATTCTATGCTTAGCAGGATATCTCAATGCTCTTTCATGGCTGCGTGGCTGTACTTTATAGAAATATACTACATATCAAACACAGTTTGCTGTCCAAGATTGACTGCTTAACTTATTCTGACATCATCATTAAATGACAGAACGTTGTGTCCTCTAAACTGTTGCTAAAAGAATTTTAGAAAGCAAATCTCAGAAATAGGAAAATGATTCAAAAAGCATGTTTCCTGCCAATCAGCTAGATGACAAGCTTAAATGGATAAGCACTTGCAACCATGGTCTCATGTAGGAAAGTGTTCTTCCAAAAATGGCATACACTGTGGAATACATTTTCTAATCCTAGCTACTACACCCTGATTTGCAGGAAAGCCACCTCTTGCACTTCCTCCTATATTTTAATCCTAACAGGATCTCAAAAATGTGGTGGCAAAGCCTGTGCCATGGGCCAGATCTTTTCTGACACAGTGTAACTCCCTGAAATCACTGGCACTCTGCGGAAAGCCTGGTCAGGTTTCCACAAGTGTACTCCATATTCACTGCAATAAATGTTCATTTTTGAAAGTCAGCTGTTGTAGGTTGGCTGGAGAATGGATTTAGGGAGAGAGGCTCAGCACAGTTTTGTTAGAAGAGTGGAAAACCAAAGCAAAAAAGAAATATGTCTGTTCTATTTTACAAACGCAAAGGTCCCTCAAGGTCTCTGCTATTCGGAACCCAGCAGGAATTTTCCAGCTGAGGAGAAAGAAAAGAAATGTTTACTGAAAGACAGATTGTGAGCATCAAGCTGTCTGTTCTTTAATCGATCTTTTACACTGAGCACATTCAAAAGATCTATACTCATGGTTAGGCTGTTATTTGGAAAGCTGACATAATAAATTCTACTGAGAAATGCTTTGTATTAAACCTGCAACCCGGGGATCTTTTAAACAACAGCAATCATCTCGAATGTTCATTTCCAGACAGACGGTTCTTTGTACATCTAAAGAAATGATTTGTACTTCAGACCCACTGGGTTTTTCTCCTGCTTGATTAAGAAGTGAAAGAAATAACACAAAGGGGAATAATGGATATTAGAGAGCTTTTTGTTAAGTGCCATGCTTTTGCACTGAAGGATGCTCCAGTCAAAATTCTAAACACCAACTCATCTTGATTCTATTCCTACTTACACCAGGTATGCTACACATCTGGAATAACCTCAAAACTTCACCTAAATATTTTCAGCTGGAGTAACGATCTGCCTTTCTAAAACAGCCTAGATCTGACACCTTTAAACTTGGAAGTTTGAAAACTAAGTGCGGATGTCCTCAGGAATTGAAGTTGTTCAGTTCAGTCCATGGGGCTGGACCTAACTCAATGAAGCACCCTCTGAGAAGTCCAGAAATGCAGAAATAATGGTCAAATGCACTATCCGTTTGCTGAACAATTATATTGCCATTTTTGGGACAGGCACTTTTGTACTTAGTCATATTGACCTTTAGTTTCACTGCCAAGTGTTCCTTTTTGTGCTCTTTTCCCATCCTCTTCAGTCAATATCGTCTTGATGAGATGACTAGTAATTAAATGATTAAGTTCTGCTTGGAAAAAGTTCAATGCTTTTCGAATTTGCTGAAACTTTTTGATTGCTACTGCTAGAATATGAAGTCACAGAAAACGGATTTAATGTTTGCTGGTATGCTTCCTATCTGGCTTCATGAACCTGGGTCCAGATCTCCCAGGTTCCTGTTAGTAGTCATCCACAAACTTGTTTCCCTCAGTGGAGGAGCAAAGCTGTGCTTTGCTAAAAAAGCTGAGATGAACAGCTCTGTAGCGCTTCAGTCCTTCTTCCATCTGTTTCACCACTTCTCTGAGACTTGAATCCTCTGCAGTACCAGCAGAAGGTAATATCTGTAACCCATCTCTCTGATATTAAATTCCCTTGTACTAGTGGACTGTGGCCTTCAGCATTGTCAATATTATTAAGAACAATACTGTTATAATGGAAACTCAGTCAATAATCAACTTTTACATTAATTGATAAAGAATTTTTCTCTTAGCAGATCAAAAGGAAGCAAATATCCTGGATCCATGAAAGCATCTCAGACATAAAACTCACCAAACATCATGATTGACAGTTGTTGTTTCCCCTTCACTCTCAGAGGAAACCAAGGAATTAGAAAAGACATCAGTAGAAGAGAAAGGTCCTTCATAACAAATGTTGCCTGCTTATATCAACAGGATGCACTAGCAGTTCAGCTGTTTCTCAGAGGGGAACAGATTGCTTTCACTGCAGAGTTGATGCAACTTTTGGGGACCATCCAGCTTTGAGCTTCTGCTTCCCAGTGCCTCAGCTCAACACATGCCCTGCAGGTCTAGATGGTCCGTCTGGGTGCCATGCACAGCACGGTGTGTGGGTGCATATATTGAGCCCAAGCAGCTCAGGACCTCTCTGCAACGACTCCTACAAAGAGGAGCATTTTCATACTCAAAAGTTTTTGGTGCTGCTGGAGCAAACTCCTGTGCTGCAAGCCTTTTGAATAGAAACATATCAGTTCTCAGTTATTACAGGATTTAAGTAACTTCTCATTTCTGCTTTGGCCATGAAATGTTTTCTTTCATTTCTATACCTGTTTGGGAAGAAAGCTTATAGCTGTCCTTCAGTGCTTCAAGGCATCAGTTCTTCTGCAGAAAGAGAGAGCACATGGGAGCAGATACACAGAAGATAAATAGAGACCATGTCCTTGTAATGATGGTAACTGTTACCAGAGTGGAAAAAGGTTCATTTATAAAGCAAGAAGCCAATAGCTTGTTGAGTATTGAAGCACAGTGCAGAACACACTCATTTGACCCTCACTAACAAAGAAGACTCTGAGTCAGGTGAGTTGAAGGCAGGTAAAATTTAAACCATCTTGCTTATAACAAATGAAGCAGTGACCGATGGTGCAAGGAGAAGAGCTTATCTCAGGTCACTGAACATGAGGATGTACTCAGGATGTCGTCCAGTTTAAGTGTGGAAAGAAGCTTGTGCAGCTAAAAGCCCTGAAGTTCAGCAGCTCAGAATGTGGCTCACCAGCAATACTCTACAGTAATATTAAAAGAAAGAAAAATATATATGTATTTAGTGAGAATTTACTGCTGCTTTTAGCAGTCTTCCAGACATAAGCTTTCAGAGAAATTTAAGTGCATTTACTTGCTTGCAGCATGAAGTGCACTCTGATGGAGCATTTTCTGCAGCTTTAAGCTTTGGTTTAAATAATTGAGAAGGCAATAGTGAATGATTAAAATTAGTAGAAAATAGTGTTTGCTGAAAACATTAGAACTAGCTTTCTATGGGTAGCCTCTGAGCCTTTTGCTTGTCTATAGAAACAACCATCTCATTGCTCTCACCTGCCATTAGTAACACAGGAGTGCTTTATTTGTCTGAGCTCTTGCATTGAAATACTTCCTTGTTCTTTCCTTGTTCCAGCCCAAACTGAAAAGGTACTCTTAACTTGGGTGTATGATAAGTGTGAAAGCCACATATCAACACGTGCCAGTTTCCCCTATGAACTGAAAATTACTAGGGGAGAATTAACTCCAAAAGTTCTACCAAACATTGGTGTCTTGCTTTTTGCCATCCAGAAAACTGGCTAATTCATTCCTGTCATCAGAAATGCCACAAAGCCACCTTTGGCTCAAATGTTTTTAAATGCTTTTTTTTTTTCTTCTTTTGAGTGCTGTGAGGTACTTGTGAACAAGTGTCTCGGAGCAGGTGAAAAGTATCAGAGTAGGTGAAAAACTGAGAAATGCTCCTTGAGATGCATCCCAGTACATTGCAAGAGGCTTGCTTTTCTAAGATGCACAGTACTTTAGCACATGGTGAGCCTGGTGCTCATTATTAGTAGTAGTTCAGTATGAGGCTGATAGGGCATTGAAGCAGGCATGGGTCTGGTTGTCTGGAGTCTGTAATATCTTCTCCCTTCAGCCTTCTGATATGAAATAGAAAAGTGAGCCTCTATTTTAAAAATAACTGTGGTGAGCTCTGAATCATTATGGACACAGGAGCTATTTGCTCTCCTGAACCTTGCCTTGACAACTTCTTTCCAAATCTGTGGAAAATATTACTGTTGTTTGATCAGGGAAAAGCATTGCTTCCAAAAGAGAACAGATAAATCTTTTCATTTAATTTTATTGCTCTTTGCTAATATGTGGCAATCTCAGCTCCTGAATTTTAGTTGATAATGCTGTACAAAGTCATAGGTGGAAGTCGCACCTGTTTGGGCCATCATGTAAGATACTCTGAAGAGCCAAGAGATCAGCCCAGGATATTTCAAGCAGCCAAGTGTATCTTGCTTGGCCAAAGGTCAAGCTCACACAGTGCTCTCAATTTTTTGTTCTTTAAGAGCTTACCCTTATTTTTCCACGTAACATTTTTTTAAAATGGGACCTGACCACGCAGGGCAGCTGCTCTAACAGTGATTCCATAGGGCTGCCAGTCATGGCTGCGGAGGCCAAGACACGAGTATGCCTGAAATGTTACTAGAAAAGTGGTGCCTCTTTCAAGAGGAGCAAGCCTTGACCACGGGCCCATTCTCCATGGTGCCAAATGGTTCCCTCATCCTTGGGTCTTCTCCTGCAGCTTTTAGGACTGTCTGCTACTGGAGTAGTAGTGGATTCTTGCCAACTGACATCCCCATACCTTTGGTCCAACACAATACTCCAAATATGTGTTTAAATTGAGTTCTTTTTCAGGCATATAAATTACAGCAGTTTTAATCAGTGAGCTATATATTTTTATGACTGTGAATGAGGTCTGGAGACATTATTTATGAGGAATCAAGTGAGGTTTTATGTCAGGAGCCTTAAAAGGTTTCTTATTACTTAATTAATTAAAAGCAACTTCACCAAAACCAGTGAAATTATGTAACAGTAAGCAGGATCAGGGCTTTCTTTTGTCTTTACCTAGCACATCTGATTTGGACAATGTTTACTCAATCTAATACTTAACACAAGGCTGAGTGTCTGTTGCTCCAAGTCCTAAAATATTGCCTTTTTAATGCTAGACAGCAAGCTTAAGATTTGTTAAATACTCAAGCTGAAATTGGAGAAAAAAAAAAGATGCTGAAAAAATGAGAGAGAAAGCCAACAGACAACCTGAGGAAACAGATTGGCAAACCGGTCTCAGGATGCACGATGAGCTGCACAAATTCAGAACTGAAATGGAAAGTTGTTAAAGAAACAACATCTGTGGGCAGACGAATGTCCATCTGAATTGTTTTTTCATGTTTTCAATGGGATCCATTTTTGCTTCTCTTCAGTACATGTCTAGAGGGAGGTGATAGGATATTTTATAAGGAGATACTTCTGTTTATTGTCTGTAGACAGCAGAAGATTGTAGGAACTTCCTATACTTGGACCATCTGTATCTCAGTGGAGTGTGCTGTGTGCCAGCTCACAGACTGAAAGGTAACTGGGGAATAGGAGGGATGGCAGACAAATGAACAGACAAGATCTTGGGAAGGCAGCTGAATATTTTCACCATGTGATAGGATGTTTAACACAGGGTTCAGCAAGAACAGGGACTCCATGTTGCTGCTGTTAAGCTGAGTGCCTGATTGCTGTGTCAAGGGGTTTGTGTGAACCATGGAGAAGGGATCTTTGCTATGAACACTTGGGGACTGCATTAGTGCCCTCTTTTGCATTTGCACAGCACTGCAACAAAAGAAAGGAGAGCTATTCACAGGAAAACTCTGAAATTTAAAAATAGAGATCAAGTGCTTTTCCAATCTCTTATTTTCATAAATACCAGAAGCAATGTAAAACAGAGGGGTGTAAGACAGCTCTTGCTGGTTTTCTTAGGAACTCAACCTGCAGGGCTTTGTAAATCCCAGCTTAGGCCCAGTTTTCTCAATTCAGTGCAAAATGAGTTGGTGGTGTGCATAGTGCAGCAGTGCAGAGAAGCTCTAGGCAATCTGTCTCCAGACTGGCACCAGGAGATTAGCCCCACTTAGTTGCTCCCTGCACACATCCTTTTGAGTCAGAGTAGCTACGTATCCTCTGGGCCTGAGCCTGTAGCACCTTGTAGTGCTGCCTTGTGCAGGATGGCTGCATGAGGCGTGGGGCTGGGGACAGCACGAAGACAGCCTGGGGAAACCTCTGCAACACAGACTGGTATGAACTCTTCTTTCCTCGTCTTTGGATAAGCCATGTTCATGGAGCACTCTGGCTTTTTGTGCCTCAGGGGAATGCCTGGAGCAGTGGAACAGAAGAGAAATTTGCTGGTAGTGCCTTCTCCATCCTGTACGGTTTTTGTCAAGAAATAACTTGGAAATTAAACTTGGATTTATTTCAGCCCCTTCACTTTTCTCTACTGCTTCCCTTCTTCCTGTCCCACAGCAAAGCAATAGCCATGTACCTCAATGGAGAAATGCTGCCACAGGAGCTGGGTATTAATCTTGTTGCTGAAATGAAGAATGGAAAAGTTCTTCAAAACTTTTCCCTTATCTATGGAATGAAAGATCTGACTGCTTTGTTTTCCATTGTGTATTTGTCTTACAGTGAATTTCTAATACTTTTTTTTTCCTTTCTTTTGTATTCTTATTCTTCTGCTTCAGCTGAATATCTTTTTGAGCATGCCCTTGAGAAAAGGGTCTGTGTGAAAGTTGTAATTTCAATTGTTTTCAGCGAGAGACTTTTCTTCCAATTGGAGAAGAAATAAAAATAAAAATAATAATAATTGGAGACATTAGAACTGCAATATTTAATTGAAATAAAGCCGTGCCTGCACTGACAGTGAGGGTCATCTGCAACATTCCACCCAGTCTGACCCCAGTGACCATCTGCATCCAGCTCCCTGCCTTCATGACTTCATCTGTGACTGTAATGAGATGCCACAGCCTGAAACTGCTCTGCATTTACAAATTGTAGTTGCTTTTGGTGCAACTCTTTACAATTTCTACTTCTAATTCAATGAATTTAGGACTTCCCCACATCTATTTCTCTTTATTAATTTTCTGGGGGAAGGATTTTGTTCCATTCTTTAGTTCACTAAGCTGATGCCTTTGGGCATGATGATCTTTAGGCTGATGGGAAATGGGTCATATAAACCATTTACTCCCAGTTATGTGCTGTACATTATTAAGACCAGCTATGTGTCAGTCTCAGGCAATAATAGCTCCTTCTTGCCCTTGGGACACTTTGTTGACTGACTGACTAAAAAATGGTCTTCATGAAAATCTCTTCAACTGGCCATGAAAATACAAACATAGTCCAATTTTTTGCAGCTTTCTTGGAAAGATAAAGCTGTCAGTTCTCCAAGAAGACTTGAATATCCATTTTTACCCTTCTCTTAGCACTACTGCTGTACTCTACATAAAATTAGAAGCACTTCCACAAGCAGTCAGAGGGCAAGAATTATTACATGGGTTCAAAACCAGAAGCAAGCTACTTGTTTTACTACTATTTCCTAAAAACTAAAACATAGAATTTTTGCTGCATCAAGCCACTGCATTGACAGGGCAATGTCTTTGTTCAATATCTAACTGTCATTACAATGAAATGGGCATTATTGAAAAATCTATGACTATGTAAAATTTGCATTCACTTCATTTAAAAGAACAATTCAAAGAAGATAATTTTTTGACATGATTTACTAAAAATAGCGTTATTCCGAGAGAAAGACTAAAACAAAAGCAGCAGAATATGGAGAATTAGTCTGACTTTTTTTAAAAATTCAGTATGTTTAGGCTGTATTTTTTTGTCTACAGCCAGTGTTTCTGAAGATGGCATGTCCTGACACAGCAGCAAAAGCTGGAGCAGGGAGCAAGGCTGCCAGCAGCAGTGCTTTGCAGAGGTGGACCACTGGCTGATGAGCAGTCACAGGATCAAGTAGGTACTTGGGACAGGAAAAGGTATGGATGTGTAGGAGAGGTGTTAACTTCAAAACTAGGATGAGAACAAAGTGTGTAAGATACTGCTTAAAACTGTTAGGTGACTGTTAAAAGACGCTACTTTGCTGCCAAGTGAGTTGTGGATGAGATATGCAGATTATTCATTAGATGCATCAGAGAGGGAAGGAACATAAAGGCTTAGAAATGCTACTTGCACCATAAAGCTTTCACTATGCAGGGAAGGAGTAATGCTTTTGTTTTTATTTTGTTGTCTTATATGCTAGATATAAAGGGGTATTAAATCCTGTGCATCTGCTTCTGCGTCACTGCTGACTGGCACAGGGCAGCTTGATAACTCTCTGAGGTTTAGAGAAAACTTAGGCTTTATTCCCGTAGCAATTCTCAAAATAAGCACAGATAAAATGTGCTCCTTTTGTTTAGCTTCCTAGGAGAGCTGTGTTTTACCTTCTACTCCTTGTATCTAACCTAGGTCTACCTAGATCAGCACAGTCATGAAACAGTGCTCCAAAAAGAGTCTTACTCCAGAAATGCATGTACACTGTGCACCCCAACTCCTCCGAGTCACGCATTTACATCATCCCACTCCTTTTGGTGCATCTCTCAGCTGTGCGTTGGGAGAAGCACTGCTGCAACCTCTTGCGGCAGCTGCTGGTCCAGCATTGCTGATAGCAACGACTGCTGAGGTGAGGGAAAAAGAGGGTGGAGTTCCTGTATCAATAGGCAAATGGTAAAGTCTGACATAGGAATGCCATGCACTTTGATTCTGTTTCATATTTATGACTCTGACAGTTCCTTAACTGCCTGCGGAAGTAGCTTTAAAAATAAATCCTTGTGCATTTTAGTTAGCAGAACACCAAGCACTGCTATTTTTACAACTTTCAGGACGAGGTAGCTGGTGAGGAACGTAATAAATAGGCTCAAATCCTTCCTGTAAGCAAAATTTAAAACTCAGAAAAGCAATTTTACCCTCAAAGCTCAGGGCAGCCAAAAGCATTCTACATTCAGATCTCCTTGACAGGCAATATTACAGTGCTGTGCCCTGCACAGTTCTGAGTCAGGCTGTTGAATTATGAGATTCACATACACTGGGTGAGACAGCAAGCTTGATTTGCTAACTACTCTCTTTCCTTCTTATTTTCCCCTTCCTCCTTTCTTGTTTTTCTCAACTCTCTCTCTTCAGTGGCTTACCAGTATATTTATCTCAATTTCCAAATTGAATTTAACAAAGAGAAGGACATTTAACAATTTCACTAAGAGAAGGGTGGTGAGACACTGGAACACGTTGCTCAGTGAGGCTGCGGATGCCCCCTCCCTGGAAGCATTCCAGGCCGGCTGGATGGGGCTGTGAGCAGCCTGGTCTAGAGGGAGCTATGCCTACCTATAGCAGGGGGTTGGAACTACATCATCTTACATCTAATCTACATCATCCCTTCTAACACAAACCATTCTATGATTCTATTATATGATTTAAAATACCCAACTGATATGTAAAGGTTGCAGTACACGAATAAAGCACCAAAAAGTAAATTACATATATATACAAAAAGTTATTCTGGTTCTTAACCATAGGGAGTAATGTTTTCATGCATTCTAAGCAATTTGAAGACCAGAAATGTATTTTAATTTCTTTTGACAAAAAGTAGTATGTGTTTGCTCATTGTTCCTTTCACATTGTCTTTCTCTTATTCAAGAATTCTAGCAGATAACTTTAAATAAAGCAGAAAATGTTTTTGGCGGTTCCTAACTGTATTAATTTCTGCTGCATCTGCACTATCTGGTTAAGTGAATTTCTTAGACCCGATTTTTCCAGGTTATCTGATTCTATTTCTATCAGCATGTTCTGATTCTTGGTCAGATACCTGAGCAAATTGTTCATTAGCAGTGATTTTTTTTTTTTTTGGTGGAGCTGTACTATTGCATAAATACAAATATTTCCAAGCTTGGCTACAAGGAATTACTGCAAAACCTTTTTAGAGCCCCAAAATTCTGTTAATGTTTACTCTTCAAGTAGTTTCTCTCAAATATCTGGTCTCATGCTTCACATCGTCTCGTGTACCTTAAATAATACGTCGTCATGAAGCCCTTCACTGGACGCATAAAGAGGAGGTCTTCCACATCATGTTCAACAGAAAACAAAGCCCAGATGAAGACAAACCAGTCCTGAAAGTACGAGTTAGGTTGTTCAGCTATACTTAAAGTTTCACTACCATAACTTTACACAGGTAGATATTGATAGGACAAGGGAGAATGGACTTAAAGTGAAAGAGGGGAGATTGAGATTAGATGTTAGGAAGAAATTCTTCACTTGGAGGGCAGTGAGGCCCTGGCATTGCTGCCCAGAAGTGTGGGTGCCCCATCCCTTGAGATGCTCAAAGCCAAACTTGATGGGATCCTAGGCATCCTGACCTAGCAGTTGGCACCCTGCCCATGGCAAAGAGGTTGGAGTTAGATGATCTCTGAGGTCTCTTCCAACTCAAGACTGTATGATTCTATGATTCCACGACATGAAAACCAAACAAGTGCTTCACTTAGGCCCCAAAACAAATCTGTAAGCATTATTAGCAAGAACATGAAGAAAGAAAAGATTGTTGATAGTAATGGTCATATTTGGCACTTCTCTTCCAAAAACGCTTTATAAATACTAATGGTTAACAAAAATGCCCTGTATGTGTACTTCATGCCCTGTGGACCTCATTTAGCGCAGTTTTTAAGCTCCGCAGCTTCTGTGAGAATTATAATCACAAATATTCTGTGTTTAGACACACTGTCAAGCTTGCTTTAGTAGGGAGAATGGTAGTCTGAATTTACCCCCTAACAGAGGAGGGTGCTTAATCAATCAGCAGTGAGTACTTCTGCTTAATGGTGACACATTTATTCCAGTTTAATTGGGTATCAAGTAGGCATCAGCACCTGATTCCAAGTGAGCTGCCAGACCAGAGCTGCTCTGCACAATTCTGACTGTGAGGTGGCAGAAGCCATGAAGTGAGGACAATGTCACTTGCACTTTGCTTGTCTCTTTTTTCTGAAGAAATCTCAGGAGGGCTGTCCCTCACTGCTTATCCAGAAGACCCATATAAAGCCCAAGCACTATTGCAAATTGCAGCATGAGGGCTAGGAGGAGTGTGACAGTCTCTGTGGTCTTCACTCCTTCATGAAGTCTCTGCAATGGTGATTATGTCATTGTCTACAGAAGGATTATATGCAATTCCAGCTATGAGCAGTAAATGCAAACAAAAGATAATAAATACAGTAATTTATTAAATAATAATCAGCCATTGCTGTTGCCTACAGTGGAACCCAGCATGCTCAGCTGAAAGCAGACTAAGTGTCAGTTTTAGTTCCCGTCTCCATCTCTCATACTCACCACGTGCACAGAAACACAGCAGCTTTTTAATACAAAAAAATAGTGGACAGTCTTTCTTTTGTGATGGAAAAAACACGAAGCTCACAGGATTCAAAATATCCCATGCAGCCCCATCATTGTTATTCATCAGAGACTGCTGTATTTTTCATTTTGATCACTGGACTCTGTCTTTTAATCTCCGGCTTTTCTCTCTTTACCGTTCAACAGCGATTTGAAATAACATGGATGCATCTATAAGCGACAGCATCAATTTCCTTTGTGCTGATACGCAAAACCAACCTTTCTTTATAGCAGTAAGAAAACAAGTCTGCCATTTGCATGTTATTGGCCTGTCTTTTATGAAACGCTTCGCCATTCATAGCTCAGGCAATCTGCTATAAATACAACCATGCAGCAGTACATTTTACATGCAGCTTGTCAAGACAGAAATAAAAAGCCCCTAGTGTTAGAGAGAAAAATAATTTGGCACTGAGTAACCATTTACATTCCTGCAAACCAACAATGAAATGGTGTGGAAGGGCCACAAGCTGCCCTGTGTGCTCCCTGCCAACGCAGAATCATGTAAACACAGGTCACCTCGAGCTGGAAGAAGCCCACAAGGATCACTGAGTCCAGTTCCTGGCTCTGCACAGCACCACCCAAACCCAATCCCTTATCTAAAACTGATTTTAAGAAAGATATTATCTCTTTATCATCATATCACTCACATCATGGACATACTTTTACTCTTGGGCTCTTATATCCACACCTTACCCTAATTTCTCATCTTCAATTGTCCTCTTTCTTTCCTTCCAGTAATTTTGGCATCCCTTTGATCTTCATGCTAGTTGCTGAAAATCTCTGGCTCCCTCCCTCTCTTTCTCTCCAGCCCTCATTAATGTGCATTTGTACACCATGGCATAGGAATGTCTCTTATTATCTGTATCTCTACATAAATTAAGTAGGAAGAGTATTATTTAACAGATCTCAGACTGTGAGAAAATAATTCTATGTATGACACTATTTGTGAGTTTATGTACAATATTGGTAATCTCTGTGCAAAAAGATCAGTTTTGAATGTCTTGTTAAAGAGAAAGGCTGCTTCCTAACACGTGATTTTCCAAGTTCTGCTGTCATTTGGCATACTAGCAGTAGCATAATAAAAATAAAAGGCTGAACAGATGAGAGCAGCCAAATGCTCCATGGTAAGGAAGAGCTTCCAAGAAGA
Source organism: Lagopus muta (assembly GCF_023343835.1). Classification (NCBI taxonomy): domain Eukaryota; kingdom Metazoa; phylum Chordata; class Aves; order Galliformes; family Phasianidae; genus Lagopus; species Lagopus muta. Next base: position 100,981,352 of record NC_064434.1, read on the forward strand.
GACAAACAAGGACACTGCTCCTCAGCATCGGGAGAAGGCCAGCATAAAATGAGATAAATGGCAGTGAATAGGGGAATGTTTATTTGTTAGTCCTCCTACAGCATTGTGATGAGGCACACTGTAAAATTACTGGGTAGCGGGTTTAAAATGAAATTAATGGTTACTTCATATTGTTTATAATTTGGTTGCAGAACTCATTGCCACCAGCTGCTGGAGGTCTATCATTTAAATTGCTTCCAGAGGAAATCAACTCAATTAGGGAAGAAAGGTTTGCCAGGGCCCATTAACACACCAAGGTGTTTAAACACAGAAATGCTCAAGAATCATAGAGCCGGTGCCTTGGTGGAAATACTGCTGTATAGAGTTCACAGAATCATTAATGTTGAAGAAGACCACTAAATCATAACGTCCAACTGCCAGCCCACCCTCACCATGCCCAGTGACCACATCCCTCAGTACCACATCTCCATGTTTCTTGAACACCTCCAGGGACGGTGACTCCACCACCTCTCTGGACAGACTGTGCCACTGTCTCACCGCTCTTTCTGGGAAGAAATGTTTCCTAATATCCACCATGAACCTCCCCAGCATAACTTAAGGCCATTATCGCTTTTCCTGGCTCTTACACCTTTCTCTATTGCACTTGTCACCAACTGCTGTCAGAAGGACCCTTAGCCTGAATGAGCTGTAGCAATTACTGTGTGCAGAGCGCTCAGCTGGAGTTGACATGAAGCACTACGTGTCCCTGCACAGTCAGTCAACAGGACATGCACAGAGCAGGAGTGTGTGGAAATGAACGTGGAAATGGATCTAAAGAAGCCCAGGTACCTGTTCCTATCTGTGTATCTGCAAAAAAGAGTCCTAGGGACTTCCCTTGCCTCTCCCTTGTGATTCAGAAGGTGGCAAATGGCTTTTTAAATGACAGTGGAGAATGCAGCCTTTCATCAGAACATATCAAACAAAAAAATGTGATAGATGAGTAGAAAGACACAGGACTTCTCAAGTGACCTCAGTGTTTTAGATATGACATGGAGCACTTTCTTTTATAATGAACAACATTTTGAAGACTGATTAGAAGCGTATCTGTAAAAAGCAAATGCAGAAGACTAAGGCTGCAAGAGAGTTTCCAAAGCCCTATTGACTTCTCTGTGTTTTGGAATCCAGCATCCCCCTTTCAGAAAAGCAGGTTGTGTTGGTGGGAATTTCCTCAGTAAAGCCTTTCACAAATAGTAGTTAAACCTTACATCATTAATAGAATACCATAGAATAACTGTTCAATGGAAAAGTTAATTTCTTAGCTTTATGCTCCCGTGAGACATTCTTAAGTAACTGGAAGTGATTGGCACCTGAAAATAACTGATGTCAAATGTTGTCATCATTAGTCCTTGGAGGGACATGGTATGAACTAATGCCAGCTGTGAGAGCACATTGCTGGCTCGTGTTGAACTTCCCATCCACCAAGTATTTCTAGGCTTGTAACATCCTGGGATCTTTTCTGGATGTGAGTTTTTAGACATAAAATTACAGACTGTTCCAAACCAGCGTGCTTTTCTCTCTAGCTGGTAGGACTATTTATCATAACTTGGCAATGACTATGATCATTTTAAGAACAGAATCTACAGCCTGTAAGGTTTCAGATAAATGTGAAAAACATCTCTGCTCAAAATTACTTCAGTAGAGCCCTCTTGCCTCTGTTGAATGTGGTGCTGAGCTTCCAAAAGAGCAATGCCCATAATTTTACCTGGATTTAACTTTCACCTCACTGTCACACAGCGGAACTGGCTGTCAGATATTTGCTTTAGACACGGACCCAGTACTAAGTATGTGCTAATGAATCAACAACATCAAAACATACACTGTTTTAGAAAGACAGTCCTGTAATGAAACACTAAGCAGGGCAGGGCAACACGCTCAGCATGTCTGTATTGTACAGTTAAATAAAAACAGTTTTCCCATTCAAAGGCAATGTCCCTGAGAAAAAAATCATGTCTTGTAATAGATCCCATATGTAAAACTCTTCTGGTTAATGGAGGGAGTTCCAGTGTGTGAGTAAAGAATTTCAAGCGCCTTCCTTAAAATGAGTAGGCCTTCTTTGACATGAGCTGGAAAATGCCAATACAATTGGTGCTCTTCAAAGTGAAGACTGAGACAATAAAGCCTGAGTTTTTATTCTACCAGAGGCTTTGTTAGAGGTAACACCACTAGCCATTGATACTAGGTGTACCGAAGCAAGTGATGCCATCCTTTAAGGTAGCTGTTGTAAACACAATCGCTAGATATGAATGTATCATTTTCCAACAACATTATTCATTAGAACAAGGTCAAATCAGAAAACACTAGCAGTGCTTTCTGTTTAACAGTGGAACATTTATAACACGTCACTGATGCGCAGCGCTTACCCAGTGTGGCAGCACTGTCACAAAGGAAGTGGCAGTAGTGCCAGAGTGCACTTAGACTTTGAAGACTGTTACGTTTTTCCTCCCTTTCACTTCCTCCTTTTTTCTAAGTCTTGCGCTTGCTTTCACACCCAAAAAAGGAATACAGTGGACTGCTTGTTTTTGTCACTGCCTGCAGTCCAATTGTTCCCTTCCCCAGCACAGGCAGCCCCTTCCAGTACTTGCAGAACACATAGGAAGGAAATGTCTCCTCCTTCTGTATGGAAGAGCAGTATCATTTTAAAAGAAAACTATAACAAATGTATGAGAATACTCCCTAGCATTTCTTCAAAACCCTAAGAGAAAGTATGAGAAGATACACAGTACAGAAGATACTCTGTAAAGAAACACACAGAGAGAAGCAACAGGAGTGCTTTCATCATCACAGCAATTTTGTTGGTAAAAGTAAAGTGTTTATATGAGGTGACTCTACCAGCAGTAAAATAAAGGTGGAACTGAGCAACTGAAATAAAATATTCTGAACAAAAGTGTGCTAATATTAAATATCACATGACAATTCTTCTGGGCCTCTATAGTAATGGTAAGACAAAGGTCTAAAGTGTGATATTGACTAAAAGAAACCTGTTCTGAAAACAGCAAAATATTTTACCATCAGTCATTTAAAATATCTTCTTGACTACAGAGACCCCCTACAGTCAGACATTCCATTCTGTTGGACGGTTGTTCATCTCCTTGGTTCAGCTCATGTGTATAAAATCAACTACCAGGTAGAACATTGACCTGTATGTGTACACCTGACTGGTGCACCTCTGAGCAGTAAAAGATCAATTCATTTTTCATCAGACACCAACTACGAACGAATAAATCAGAGGAAGAAACTTTATCTTCTTCTGGTAAGCAAACAACCAAACAAATATTTACCGCTGGGCAAAATGATAAAGAATCCAAAACCTGCTGCTGAGCAGAATAATACACACCTGGGTCTCTGTACAGGCTGAAGGTAGGCACAGGGTCTTGAGGCTGTCAGCGATGAGCAACACAATGGGTTACATCCAAACTTTTCACATCTGATCCCATTTCGCTTCTTTGGACTAATCTGTTGTGCAGCTGAAGAAAAGAATCACTTCAATGTTTCAATTTATTCCATGAATTACATGCATTTTGTTTAGTACATAAATGAATCATCTTTAATTTTTTTTTCATAGCATTACTGACTCTGATGGACTAGTACATCATTCCTCAGGAAATCATTCCTATTTTCATAGAAGATTAAGATAAGGAACTTATTTTTCTGAAGGTATGAATGCTCTCTGTGCAAAATTATTTAATCTCCTGTCTTTTAAGAGAGTTTGCCACTGCACATCTCTTGTATTAAAAGTAAAAAAATGGAAAACAGCTTTCAGAATCCCCATTTCACAAGCAGGCAAAGAAACAGGCAGGTAAGTGAGGTTCCTCTTCAGAAATGGAGAACTGCTTTCTTGTAGACATAACAAGAGAGATTGGAATGAGGACTACAATTTTTAATTGCTCTTTTTTGTAGAGCAGACTTTGATGTATGTTCAGCCTGTGTCACTGTTGCAAGATTTTTGTGTTGGTGTGGAAAGTTTTAAGTGCTAAGAGAAAAGCAAGAACACTGGGTTTGCAAAGGAACTTGTTTGGTTTTTCTATTAGCTTTGAAGACACGTGTTCACATTTCTTCTTAATTACATAAAACCTACCCATGTGATAATTTTAATTTTCTGTTGTTAGCTGAGATGTCAATTAATTATTTCATGCCTGGATTAATGTTCTCCTCCCTTCTTTTTTATCAGCCCACTTTGCTTTAAACTAGAAACATTTCATATGGTAAGGGACTAAAATAGTCCCTGAGTGTGAAGATCTTTAATGATTCGGTTGCGTGGCATGAAACAGAAAAAGCAGAACATTTTCTTGAGAAAATATTTTTCACAGAAAAGAAAAAAGTGATATGACGAAACCCAGGCGTTTGGGGAAAAGCATTCCTTGCAGCTGAAGCTTTCAGCAGAGTGTGAAAACATTCTCCTTGGGTAGCCCAACTCTCCTGTTTAAGTGCAGAAAGGTTTGCAGTTGCCCTGGTTTCCTGCAAAGTGCCTGCATAAGCCAGTTGTTTACTTAAAGCAGCCCTCTTGACTTAGAGGTCATGGCTACCATCCTAAAATGCATGTTACTTGCTGCTTGTATTATATGTGCGTCGCTCTGAAACTAATGCCTCCTACTTATTTCCCTGGAAACTACAACAGATACAAAGAACACAATGGCACTGTTAGGTAGAGCAAATTCTCAGCTACAAAATGCTATTTTTCAACAGTCATCACTATTAGCTGTGCATTTTCACCAGTGGTGAACAAGTGCCTGCATGCCACGCTTGAACAAATCTGTACCAGCAGAAGTGAATGCTGTCACCGCTGCTGAAATGCACTACCTACAGCCTCACTGTGCTCGTGTGCACTGTTAGGTCTCTATAAACGTTTGGCAAGCAGAGGCAAATGTCAGTGGGGGCATGGCAGAATTCAGTGGCACACCTTTGCTCCATATGCATGCCCATAACAGACACCACTGTGTCAGATAGCCCCTCAGCTGCCATCTATCACATGGTAACAGCATATAGTGGAATACTGATGGGAAGATTCAGCCTCTGCTGCCATCCCACCAACATCCGCATCTGAGGTGTTGGCCCATGACAGTGAAACAGGAGGCATTACTTTTGGAGAAATTCTCATAGATCTTTAATCCATCTTAAAAAGTATTTCTTTTTTAAAATTATTTTTAAATTCTGCTGCTCTGTTATACATTAGTCTGCATTATATGTGCAGAAATGAGCTAATAAGCAATACGTCTCTGTTAGCCAGGGACATTACTCTCGGTTCATGTCAGCCTCAGCAGAACTGGTTGTATGAGCACGTCAGCAAGCTGGCAACAAAACTGTATTGTGCTTAGCCTCAGAATTAAGTTTCTCTTCTGAAGGATATTAAAAAAAAAAAAAAGAAGCCAAGAAATACAGATATTTAAAAATTCTCCCGAATATCTGGGAGATAATCAGGTAAGAGAAGTGTGTAACTGTCAGAGTACGTCAGTAGGAAAAGTGATTTTGCAAGCAACTTCAGAAATACTTATAGGAATTTAAATAAGGAAAGTATGCACTTAATTAATGACTGCTATATTAAAAGCATTTCAGCATAGTTTTACCTTCAAACTAGTCAATAATCTCATGAAACTAAAGCTGTGATTAAATAATGTAATTTAACCTTATTCATTACTTTGCTATTCACTACTTTTTTCTACTTTCACTAGATGTGATGTGCCACGTTGGACCAAACACTCCATTGCTTTACAGTGATTTTTGTTCTTCACAATCCTTCTGAAATAAAACATATAATGGTGGAGAAGGAAGTCAAACACATGGTTGGATTAGATCTTTTTTCCTTCTTCCACATCAGTACTGTGATCAGACCTGGCATTCTCCTTCTCAGACAGTGAATAATGTACCAACTGCCCACTGACCAAACTGCTTAATATCTTCTTCTCACCTTATCTTAATCAGGTGTTTTTTTCAATGAACTAGTGCTCAGCTTTCCCACATTTTACTAAATTTTCTTAATACATTTTATTAATTTACAAAATAAGATTTCCCAAAGACTGAATTCCCCTATGCTCACATATTTGTCACAAATATGTGTATGAATGAATGGAAATCTTTTTTTTCCCCACAGTGCAGGTGTATATGCACACTGTAACACCCACTCATTCAGTAATGTGTTTCCTTTCTGTGTGGTTTTGTTCTGTGTGAACATGTACAGCCCTTCATCTTGGTACCAATATAGAATCTTCAAAATGAAAGGAACGTGAAGAAAACTGGCATGAACAAAGTACAAACTGTGGGCAGCATTGGTGGCAGGTGGACAGTTGGACTTGATGGTCTTAGGGATTCCAGACAATTGTCCCAGAATGAATACTCCAGAAATCCCTTCAACAGACCTTTCTAACATCAACCACAAGCACATGCATGCTGGCTGCCTCACAAGATGAGTTCTTCATTTTCAATGTATTTGTGAAAGACAAGCTGTTCAGCAAAGCAGTAAAATAATTTTTTCACTGCAAACATTTGCTGCTGGAATTGAAACAGAAAACTCCTTGGGTTCCACTGCACTGAGAGACTTAATATCCTGTCACAGTTTCTCTTGTATTTAAAAATCAATGACTTGCATTTGAAGTCAGTCGTGCATCAGGGCAGGCTTGCCTGCAATTAATTCTTTGTAGCCTCCACCAGTTCTGGCACCTTGCCCTTGTTTCTGATGATACGATTTTTTGGGTCTGAGACTTCAGGTAATTAAGAATGAGGTGGTTCTTAAGCTTTAATAATTGATTTATTTACTCCTACTAAACATTTCCTGCAGTTAATTGCCACTTTTCTCTGATACCTATATAAGGACATACCACTGCATCTCTATATACAGAGATGTATTTACACAGATACTGTTAATTAAGTGTTTTGAAATGAGATGGCCTTCACAAAGCTATCTGATTGCCGGGCTCATCCACTTAGGCTGAAATAAATCCAAGCTGAGGGAAAAGGTACAGACTTCAGCTTTAGGTAGTGTCCCACCAGCTGCTCTTTGGTCTGGCCAGTGCTGGCTTCAAAGTAGCAGAAGGAAATGACATTCTCTTAGGTGAGAGAATAAGTAATTTGGTCAAGCAGTGAAAACTTTGAGTGTTGAGGCAAAGTAAAAGCCGTGTCTTGTCTTGAATGGAGTCCAGTCATGCTGTGAAAATTGTTTCCAAACTACCTTAATTTAGCTCAGTTGTAGCCCACTGAGTTGAATTTCCCACTACCTTTTCCCATGCAGCTGAGATGCTGGTGGGCTGTGGCAGCAGCTCAGCACCACTCAGCTGATGGCTCACATCCCAGGGGGATGGGGAGAAAATTAGAAAAAAAAGGTAAAAAATAGTCATGACTGTAAAAGAACATACAAAATAAGCGTGCACACACACATCCTGGCCAGCTCCCTGGTATTGTTGCTCAGCACAGAATCATAGAGTGGTTTGGGTTAGAGGAGACCTCAGTGATCATCTAGTTCCAACTCCTTGCCTCAAGCAGGGTTGCCAGCTGCTAGATCAAGCACTAGGTCAGGTTGCCCAAAGCCCCCTCTGACCTGGCCAGCATAACACCATGTGGTATGGGATAGCCCATGGCTAGTCTAGGTCAGCTGTGCTGGTGCTGGCCCCTCCCAGCTGCCTGCACATTCTTACTTTAATCAAGAAGATTCGTCAGTATGTGCTTAAATTAAGTAAAGCAAATCATAGATATACAGTTGAAGTTCCTTTAGCTATCTCCCTTAAAGGGTTCCTTAGCAGCTTTGTGGCAAACCAGTGGTCGATAACAGTGTGGGGGAAGCAATGATCCCTTTGTAAAACATTGTTTTTCTCATGTTGTACTACAGGATTTAAGATGATGGATTATAGAAAATAACTTCAAAAAGAAAATCTGCGGACAGTATGCTGCCAAGAGTAAAAAAAATATGTACTGAGTAAAAGCACATAAAAGCATTATGTTGGAAAGCCCGTGGCTGATGAAGAGTGGATGCCAATTCAGAGATGTGTCTGCACCTTACTCACAGTGAAGCAGGCTGGTCTGCAATGAAACAAACCCATCTCTGCGGAATCAACCCTGAGGCTGCCTACGTTAGCTGGAATTACATGAAGGCTGCTCTGAAAGTAACATCTCCTGTTTTATGCTGTTGGCCCATGAAGCCAGGGGTGGATATTGGTGGGACGGAGCAGAGGCTGAACCTTCCCACCAGTATCTCATTATATTCATTGCTGCATGACAGATGGCAGCAGAGGGGCAGTCTGACATAACGGTGTCTGTTGTAGAAGTGTATGTAGAGCAAAGGGCTGTCTTTGAATTCCCGTGTGGAAACAATGGACCCAAGTGCTGTATTTATCCTTTTTTCTTACTTCCGAAACCAGCAACCAATTTTGCTAATAACTCTAAGAAGTCAGATACGCTGAAAAGCTACTTTTGACAGCTTTACAAATGTAACAGTTTGTTCACTGAACAGTGGTGGGAACACAAAATAGGGAAAGTTGGTCACATCACTGGCTATTTTACAAGCTATTTTTTGTCATTTCTTTGGTAACATTTTGAAAACTATCTCCAAATGATCCGAAACATTCCTGTTACCTACGTGAAGAGTTCATAGCATTCTGAAACTTGCCTGCCAACTAGCCTTAAAAATAAGCAAAAACATTTCTGAAAGATAAAATTTTCCTGGTCTGCACTTAAAATGCCTAAAGAATAACTGCAGGGCATCCTGGTGAGCAGTTTCATCCTAATCTGCATTGCTGTTTAGCTTTTAGAATCTCATGAATGCTTGATAGAAGTTCTGATTCTCTTCCTCAACTTGTAGTGCAGTTTCATGGTTCTGCATTTCTGGGAGTTCTCTGCAGCTCTGAAGAGCTATTGGTATCAGCAGTGTATGTTTAAACTTAGTAGTCACGTGCCTCCGGTTGCTCTAAAATTATGCAAGTTCCCTCCCACCATACAGTACTTCTTGAAATGAGTTCTCTGAAGGATGCACTTTCTGTAATGGTTTGCTGTCTGCCCTGGTTCTGCTTGACTCTGATTTCTCCTGGGGAGAATGGGCAGCTGCCCTGTCAGTGGATATGGAATAGCACTGGTCACTTCACTTTGCTGTTTTCTTTCCTTTCTAGCAGTACAACAGGATTAAAAATACTTCCATTTTTCAGGGAGCTTTTGGACTTCAGAGTTGTATCTGGATGATAAAACATCATTTCCTGTACAAATCACAACTGTAAGAGCTTGGCCAGTAGTTTTACTGAATACTGCTGATTGGAAAATTCTTCTACAGGGTATTTATAAATATAAAAATCTGTATTTTATGAAGCTGTATTTAACACTGTCTTCATGCATTAGCACATTTAATTTTTTATTTAGCAAACACAATTTTTTCCACAGGAGAACAAATACATCTGTAACTCTCTTCTGGCACTGACTACTCAGTGTACTCTCGAGTGCCTTGTTACTGTTGTGTAATATGCTTCCTCCCCATCTACCTACAAAAAAGTGGATTTCTTTTTGTTGAGCATAAAAAAGAGCACTTCTGAAGTTTATTTGCTGTGATTAGTAATGTAGTTTTTAAAGAGCTCTTGTTTTAGAGATGCTTAGTGCTAAGATCACTGGATCACAGAATCATGGAATGGATTGGGCTGGAAGAGACCTTAAAGACTGTCAGGTTCCAACTCCTAGTGTTAGTTTATCCTACAAACATGCTTAAAGCTACAAAGGGGTTATCAGCCAGAACTATTGCTTCCTTGGATTTAGATGTGTTTAAATATGAAAAAGCCCAGTGTGGGGCAGTTTCACAGCAAGGGATGTAGGGAACTGTACTTTCCTCAAAAACTGTACGTGGTCTTCATGCACACTGTTTTCTTCTGGAGTCCAAGATACTGTGGAAAATGTCACTTTAGACAGAGTTTGCAGTGTGATAAATAGCATTCATACAGACTCATGAGCCTGCACATATCATCTTCTTGGCTTAATATAGCAGTGAAATAAATATTTCCAAGGTTTTACTGGAGGAACAGATTGAAGATCAAGATAAAGAATGAGCATGTAGTGCCATTTATAGCATGCCTGAATTAAATTTCTTGTGTCTGAGCTGCCATTGGAACCAAATGTAGTAGGCTTAGATTGCCTTTGTCAACTGGGGAAAAGCTTGTGTCAGGTAGTGGCTGTTCATTTAGCCAGGCTGGGTTCTGCAATCAGCTCTCTGCAGCTGTTTCCTGAGCTCGTTGGTGTGTTTAAGGAACACACATTTGGAGCTCTGTGTGTGTGGAGGTGGCATATCTTCACACTCCTTGCTAAGGCTTAGCACTAAGCTTTACAGAGCAGTAGAAACAAAATCCCCTGACATAAGCAACCACCATTCTCCCAGGGGAGAGAATCAAATCAGAATTTCAAATCAATGTCTTGAAATTCAGCCCCACAAAAAGGCTTGTGGCCAGGGCTGCAACGGCAGCTCACAAGGAAGAGATAAACGGCAGAAGAGGGAGTGCAAGGGAAGCAAACAGACCTGAGGCAGGTGGAGGACAGAGGTGTGCATGTAAGGCATAGAGGGCGCTGTGATGGGGCAGGGTCTTCTCCCACCCAGCAAGAGAGCTCCCAGGAAGGAACAGTGTTTGCTCTGAAAGATGCTGAGTTTACTATAAAGGAAAAAAGGTGAACTGGGAGCTGAAGTGACTTAAGCCTATGATATTAGCAATGCTGCAGTGCAGTTGCAGTGGTGTTGTCTGGGAAGGAAATCGGCCCTGAACAGAGACTCTCTGAAACACATATTACTGCTCTGAATTGGGTAAGATTCAGAATCCAAAAAGAAATGCTGAAAGGATGAATAGTGGGGGTGGGTTTTGTTTTTCAGAGATGTGACAGGAAAACAATTCTCTTTTTCTAAGTGAGGGTTAGATCTCTTCTGCTTAGTACAGAACTTCAATTTCAAAAGTTAATTCAGTAATCTGAATATACTGGCATCCTTCTTGTTCCTGAGAGCAGATGCAGAACTGCTGGTTTTATGCTTTCTCATGACAGAAGTTATGTGGTGTTTTACTGGGGTGGGGGGGATATATGCAGAGATGTTTTATTAACAAGTTCACACAGCTATATGACAAACATTGAAGTTTTAACCAGTTTTTGTCTCCAAATACTGTTACTATGGTATTGCTTAAATTGCTTTATTGTTTACCTGTTACTCTGAAGGAGGAAAACTACTTTTCTCATTTGATGCAAGTGCCGCAGTTGTTTAGTCTACAAACATCCTCAGCCTTTGGTACTCCTGAAATCCTCAGGGCTTCTGGATGTCCAGACAACCTGGAGTTAATTTTCACTTCCTCCTGGAACAGATTTAAAATGCTGTCATATATATTTATATCATAGATGTATGGAGTTATGTGTATGTATATTTATATTACACATGTATTTTTATCTGGAAACAAAACCACATATAATAATACAGCAAAAGTCCATGTGCTATAGCACGTTCACAGCTGGCTTTCTTTCTTGTTCGTGTATTGTGATGTAGATGCATTGGAACAATTCTAGAAAGAATATAATATAATATGGCAGGAGTTTCTACAGCAAAAGTGTGAGCTACAGGAGCCCTCATTCAATTGTAGGTCTTTAGTTTCTTTTGGTACAGTTATGTCTATAATGAAAGCAATCTGTAACTCTGTATGCAACTCAATTTTTTTTAACCTAACTGTAACTTCCTTTAACTGATAAATAAATGATCTGTAGCATTGCTGACCATGAAATGTTCCCAGTGAAAGGAACGTTTCTGTCTGTTCTCACTGGAGAGTATCTACACTGTACTTACATGCGTCCCTATGAATGACTCTGAGAGGCAGAGACTGAGATCTGCTCAGTTAACTTGTATGTTAGTGTCCTTGCTCCTGCCTGTCTTGTGCTTTGAATACACCTCAAGGAAGCACGGGATCCCTGCTCAGGGCAAAACCACATCATAACTACGCTGCGGCTAAAGACATCCACATAGCATCTGCTGCTGATACCTCTCAGCACTTGTACTGGGGACCAAAGGTTATCTAGGATCAGAATGCCTTGCTGCTGCCATGCACACACTTCCTGTCTGTTACACAGATAACAGCTGGTGGGCAGCTAGTGCCTTTCTGTGCATCATAAGTGTAAGTTCTTATGAAACATAAAATTCCAAATAGTCCCGCAGAATGCCGGTAACTGCTGCAATGCTGTGATGCTAAACAGACAAACCAGGGAAAGAAAAGAAGAAAATGGAAGTGTCAGCCAGGTAATGGAAATGATTTATGTCTTGTATACGGTATGAAGAAATGGAAGTATGAAAAACTTGTTTAGAAGTATTTGGTTTGCTGGGGAATCTAGTAAAAAGTTCCTCCAATAGAAGTGAGAGCTGAGGAAAGCCACACATGAGATAAATTACTGTGCTGTTAGAGAAACACTCCAGTAATACAGAGGATATTGCAGGAGTGCTAATTATTGAAAAACTAATGATTGTAGTACACTATGGATGTAGGAAGAAACAAAAGAATTCTGCATAATCTTGATTTGATGTAGACAGTCACGAATCCTGTTTTCCCACAGCTTAATACTACTGGCATTGTTTTGTCTTTTTCTGACTAATAATTCCTGCAGTTGCCACATTCATTACAGATATTTTTCTGGTGAAATCTGTTGGTGGCATTTCCGTGATATCAGACAATGTGGAGACTCCTGATAGGCAATATTTCTTCTTTTCAAGTTTTTCTTCTTATCTGTTTTCTTGAACGCACCGGGGGCTCACACTGCCCCAGTGAAGGGGAAAAATACCTTCTGTAAGCCTTTCGAAAAGCTGTGTCTGTTCAATACTGCTGCAGCTGTTGTTTAAGAAGGGAGTTCTCCAAGTCAGTCTAGTCAATAAACCAGAGGCATCCCCTTTATGTAGATTTGCTCCAAATAGAGCAGAGATCAGCATTTGCACTCATGCATTGAATCTAGCTCCCAGCTGAAGGAAATGCACTTTTCTAGCTAAACTTCCCTGGGAAAATTCTCTTTGACTGACGCACTGAATATGTCTACGCAGGGGAGGGAGTGAAAGTGCAGGGGACCAAACTGTCCTGGGAAATGCATTTGACATATTGCAAAATAAATCCCAAATGACTTCAGTTGTCATTATGCTCAAGCCTTTTTTAATTAGCCTTTCTTCCAAAGTGTCCTATATACAGCCTTATACACAGATAGAAGTGCTTAAGCAGTTAGATATAGGCTGGGAGCCTGGAATGGCTCAGTGGCTCAGCTATCTTTAGCTACTTACAGCAGCCTGGTTTTACAACTCTTTGGCCAAATAAAAACTCTTAATGAGTGTACAGATTCACGTGGACTTATTGCACAAAGATTGCATTGCTCCTGTCCTAAATTGCCTGCACTGCACTACCTGTAAATTAATGATAAATATAAGAAGTGATAGAATTGTGTGTCTTCAAGAGAAATTGATCTAAGTTCTTCGCCACAGGCTTTAGTAAATCTCTTAGTTGAAGGTAGGATTAACATCTTTTGAGGCTCCAAGATCTTGGCTTGTACTGTGTCTAAAGATGCATGAAGAATAGATATTCTTAACTTTCAGGTGCTTGATCAACTTCATTTGGCCAGATGGTACAATGGTCATGCATTTCAAAGCTAAAAATAGGCCTGTTTTTATCTCCTATTTCTCTGAAATAGATTATGACTCAGTGCTACCTGGTGACCTTTCAAGTCGAGGTCTCTGCATGTTAAATGAACATACTGGTTTGGAGACCTCTACACTTTGATGTTTCAAAAAAGTTAGATGTTCAGATCTTTTCTTTAAAGCCCCAGGGGAGTGCTAGGTGACTTCATTCTTTCACAATAGGGCATACATGTGCCAACTGCGGAGCATAAAACCCTGATCCTGTTTTTTCACTTCAAATAGTTTTATTCAAAATATTTACTTTTTACAGGACTACTTCATAATGTGTAAAGCTATTGAAGCTTTAGAGCCTGCTTCCACTTGCATGTGTGCCATCACAGCAAAGAATGACAATCAACTCTTGTCTACTATGACTGCTGCAACACAGCAACTTGTCAGCATCTTGATTAAGTGCTCTTCTGTTTTTGATGGTTAATGAACCAAATTGCCAGCTATCACTAAGGCAGGACATCAAAGGATAAAGAATGTCTGGATGTTCAGGGACAGTTCACAAATGAGCACAATTCAGAGATACCAGCAAAACCTTCCTAGCATTTTTTTCTTAATTGAATATCAGTTGATATTGTTAAGTGCAGTCCTGCTAAGCCTGTTGTACTGCCTATCTGTTTGTAAAACTTGCCAAGCATCTCTTTCTGAATACATGTTCATCAGTGAATCAATAATGCTTTGTGTATGATAGAAACCACCTCAGAACAAGGTCTAAGCAGCTCTGAAATTAACAGTATTAATTAAAATTAACAATACCCATAGAGTAGATTAGTAACTTTTCCATTTTAAATATGAAAGAGTCCATCTTCTTTACTATATCATACAAAATAAAACAAGATCCTGAGCCTGCATTGCAAAGCCATTTCTCTCAGAAGAGTTCTCTAGATGCCAAATTCACAAGAAAATCTAAAGCAATAAACAGAGCAGCCCAGCTCTGTTACTTGCCTTGGTGGGATCTGAGGGGCTGTATACATCCATTTGCCCAGAGAGCTTTGGGTGCCCCATCCCTGGAAGTGCCCAAGGCCAGGTTGGATGGCTCCTGGGCAGCCTGAGCTGGTGGGGGAAAGCCCTGCCCAAGGCAGAGGTTGGTGCTGGGTGGGCTGTGAGGTCCCTTTCCACCCAAACCATCCTCTGATTCTATGATTTGATTTTTACCCTGAAATTAAATACAAGCTTCTTCAATGTATTGTTTACTGGTTAGCATAATGCAGTTGTGGGAAAACACAGTCACTCCTATATATGTGCTGGATGGAAGTAACTCATTTGCTTAAAAGTTGCCTATGCCTGCCTTGTGTGTCTCCATCTTTTAGCTGCATAGAAGTTATAGTCAATGATGTAACTGCTACAGTATGGAAAAATACAGTTAGAAGAGGCACTTCTAACAAGCTGGATATAGCTTGTCCTATTTACTGAGGCAAAGGAACAAAGAAACAAACAGAAAATCTTGTGGTGTCTTGTGCCTCTTTTTCAGAGCTCTGTGATTCATATGTCAGTGTCATCTTCCCTGAGGTGACATATCTAACTCTTTACTTTATCCAGAGGGATTTAGGAGGCAGGCAAAGAGTTTGTTGTGGCAGCCAGTGCTCCATCACACATCAGCACTGGGTGCTGTCAAAGATCAGCGTTTCTTTGAAAAGAAGTTCCATAAGTGAAGTCTGAAGAAAACTATCATCTCCAAAGATTTTTTTAATAGTAAAAATACAAAATTATTATAGTAATAAACAGTAATGCAGTAATATATAATATATACTAATATATGCTACATATTATATAGTAATATTATAGTAAATCCTAACAAAAAAGTACTGTGTACTCATGCAGCAGAATGAGGAGACAAAGAGCAATCCAATATAGATGTGACATTGGCAGTCGTGTGCTGCACGGGTATGTGCCCATATATGACTGAATACAGAAATAAAATAATGTGTTAAAGAAAGATAGATGCAAGAGATCAGGATTATATCAAAGAAATGATAATAGGGAAATAACCTTTTTGGTACAGTTTTGCCTCACCCAATTCTCATGGCTGTATTTCAAGTAGGGTTTCGAAATTTGTGGGTGGAAAGTTCTGCATCAACACAGTGTCAGGGTCAGAAGGGTACAGTTAGAGTGCCAGTTCTCTCATTATTTTAATTGAGGTTATAAACCAGCTCAAACTCTAAATGGAATTTGGTTGTGTTGTAACGCCCTGTCTCAATTTAAGTAAGATAAATGCTTATTTGTTGGCTGCTTCGTGAGTTGTTTTTCTGAGCATTCTGTCCAGGGGAGCCCCAGGTCTCTGTCTTGTTTCTCAGATAGTTTCTGATCCCACAGCTGCCAGTTGGCCCTCCTAATACGAAGAGGATGTGTCTGCCCATAATGATTGCTTCCATGTGCTAAGCTAGTAACTGCGGTCATTTACAAGTTCCCCCATTTCTTGAACCATGAATGACACTCAGGCATCATGAAATAGCTGGGACAAGAAGATGACAAGAAGGTTCCATCGCCTTAGGCTCCATCCAATTGTGTTCCTCAACACATCCTGGGAGTAAGCTTGGATGTGTGTGGAAGGAAGGGAAAAAGCAATGCCATGTGTCAGCAGTGCAGGCTGAGCATGCCACAGCCACCCTGCTTTCTCCTGCGGTGAGGAGATGGGAGAAAGGATGTTATTTGGGCACAGGACCCGACTGTGGAGAAGATGTGGTGCTTCCACATCACCTTCTTTCCTCACTTCTCCCCTCCCTCCTTCTTGTCCCCAGCTGTTCCCACTTTTCCACTGCATTTGCTGCTTGATCAGTCTGCTGGATAGGCAACAGCAGAAGTTACAGGCATTCTAACACATCTGCCTCCTCCTAATACCCAGCTCCTGGGTGCACGGTACATACTTTCCTCACTCCGCTTTGGATGTGGCCCTACCACTTGCCTACCCAGGGGAAAGCAACAGGACTTCGATGTGCAGGTGGTGAGGATCCAAGTGAGAACTGGCCTGGGGTACAGCAAATATGCTGGATTCTCCTGGCTGGCAGGAGCAGCATGGGCAGTCCCATAGGTGAACTCTGTCTGAATCAAGCTCAAGAAGCACTTGAAAAGCTGTCAAACTGCCATGCAGATAGCAGAATGTATTTCCCTATAGTCAGGCTCTAGCAGACAAGCAGAGTGAGCCTGAAGGCAGAAAGCTCTGTCCCAGAGCAACAGCCAGCACTTATTAGGGTTTTGCTAAGAATGAAGTTGGCAGGGCCAGAGAGGTATACTGTTAAAAATATTTTTGGCAGTTAGCAGGAGAAAATACCCAAACCTACTGACTCAGCACTCCTTGGCTGTACAGCCTTATAGTAGTGAGAGGGTCACAGCTGGCATCTGCTGGAATCACCTTCTGTGAGCCCTCGCATAAATCCACACCTGTGGGTTCTGCACTGAATTCTGTTCAGTCCTGGAAAAAAATCATGGAAAAGAAAATAGAACCATTCATCCCGCACAGGCAATCAGTGCGTTGAAGCAAACTCATGCAGACTCAGTGCGACACCTCACTGACCTCAGCTTCTGCATAGGAGAGCTGTCAGGCTGAAGGCTGGTGAGAGAAAACACCACTTTTTCTTTTTACTCCAGGTTCTAAGGGTTTTCTTCTTTCCTTGGAAAGATTTGTTTAATGCGTTGAATGGCATTTGTGAAGTAAGTCCTTGGAAAGACACGAGGCAACCAAGTATTACATTGCAGTTACATTTTAACTATCAAAGTAATTTTTCAGAATTTCCTAAAAGGTCCAGACAGTCCTTCAGTTACTTTGTGAAGATGTGAGGTAGGTTAGCTTTGTGTAAGATATTTTGGATTTTTTTAATAAGAAAAGAAAAAGCAACACCTGATAATCAGTAGAAAATACAGAAAAGGAGGGAACTTGGAGCAGGAAGCAGATGTGGAGGAGAGGCTGAGGGGGGGCATGTGTATTTGCTGTCAGGATAATATTGTCTCCTAGAAGAGGAAAAGCACGCAGGACCTGCAGAACTTCTGTTGCTCTGTGTTTGTGTGTGATGTCTGTTACATAACTAACTACAGTCGCCTCCTCAGCATGGTAAAATACTTGAACATCTTACAGTTTGTTATTTGCTGGTTCTTGCTTTTTTTCCCCCCCCATTATTTATTTCCATCATACATCCAACTACATCCAAATAGGAAATCCTGCTTTATCATGGTGCCGTGCAAATTCTCTTCAGAGAATATGAGCCTAGCAAATCCAACCAGTGGGGGCTTCCTTCTGACTGCTGAAATCTCCACAAGGACACAATCCTACCACAAAAAAACCCCTCGCTCCAAACGTTCCCTAGTAAAAAATGCAGCCTTTAAGGTACGTGACTGGACTCAGTGGTTGAGCAGTTTGTGTTACCTGCTTTCATTTCCTTGCTCTGGCATGTAGATTGGATAATAACTGTGTCTCTCCCAATTATTTTTGCAAAAGTAGAGCAGCATATCTTGACCCATATTATGAGTTAAGTTCTTAAAAGGCCTAGACAGTAATTCCTTCTTAGCAGACAGCAAAATAGCACTATCAGAGGTTTACTATAGATGAAAATTGTTTCTTTAAAGCTTCTTCTACAAATGCAAAGCTGACATAGTGCAATGCAAAAGGGAGATTTTACCCAGGTTTGTAATCTCTACGCTTTAGATGACTTACAATAATGTTAGCTCTTAGGCTGGCACTGCTGCTCCTCTGTGGCAACATTTAGGGAATATTGTAAATCCTACAGTAATTTTACAACCACGATTATATAATACACTTCTTTGGGCTTCAGCTCACAGTACCATATGATTATATCAGAATCCGAGTTTCCATAAGAAAGAAATGGGTAAGCTTCTTGCCTTTGTGAATAGCTTTAAAGGAAGAAGAAATTCTTTAAATATGAAATTGATGGAATGTGGTATGTCTGGGAGACTGAAACGTGCTCTAAAGAGCATGAACTCCAAAATGCATTTTCATCTGGCATTCATCCCTGAATCCAGGCTCCCAGTGAAGCTATGACAACCAGCCTTGCAGAAACAATGACAAGTCAGGAGCTGCGGCATGCACTGAGTCAATGTGCCTGCAAATTAAAATGTTTAATGCTGTTACAAGTTATCCTGCTGCTCTTGCCTCCTCTCTTATAAAGCAAAAAGGTTCCCTTTTCTCCAGTTGCTATCACTGGATAAGTAGGACTACAACAAAAGGCTCTGAGTAGAGAACAATGGGAGCTTGCTGGCAATACCTACTGGCTCTGAATTCTCTTACTCCAGCCATCCTGTACTGTGAATGCTGTGTAGCAAGGGGATGTAAAAATTGACCTAATACAAAGTAATGTTGAACATTCATCAGTTTTGCATAAAGAGACCTAGAAGTACACCCTGGGATAAGGGAAAGAGCTGAATCTGTCAGGAAGCTGTTGAGCAGTTAAGTAGTTAGAGCTAGAAGCAGAAAATAGCTGGGACTCTGTAGAAAACCAGAATTAATAAAGCCTATTGTTCCTTTTGGGCTAAAATGTTAGCTTGTTTCCATCTTCTGATTGCATTTATGTGCTCTAACTGGAGGCATTATCTGGCCTTTGATATTGGTTACTATTTTCAACTGTCATCATGTAAGTGTTTTTGCCTTTAGTGAAGGCTTTGAGTTTGCTTTCCTCTTTGGGCAAAGCTGTTTTGATTGACTGGCTGCTAATGAGCTAACAGTAGTTGGTTTGAATATTTGTAATTGGACAGTGTGTTCTCAAGGGACTAAAAAGATGCCCATTACTGGTTTACCAGAAGTCATTATTGCATGTCACTGACTGAGGGCTCTGCCCCATGCTGAACTTAACATCACCTTCAGCACAGTCTTGGCTTGCAGATTAAAGAAAACCTCAATGGAGTTTTAAAAGAAAATAGAATCAGAAGTAGTCATGATAAAACATTCTGACTTACAAATGTGAAGCAAATTAAATGTGTATATTTATGCATTTCCACTTATTTTTGCTCCCTTCTCATTAGCTCCATTTTTGTGGTTACTATTTCTGAAGAAGGGGAGTTTAAAGAAGAGACAGGCGCTCAGAATTTTATTTTAAGTAATGAAGAGAATACATTGACAAACAGTAAATGTCTTTCTGCTTGCTTACACCAAGTAGAAAGGGGGGAATCGGCAGCACAGGCCTCAAACAGATTCCCTGCTGTGTCTCCAGCATGAGCTGTTGGAGCTGCTCCTCTCCTGCCTCCCCAGTGTTATGACCTCTCAGCATTGGAGGGCATTGCTGACTGAGCAGGTTTGTTTTGGTAGCTGAGGCTTTTGGCTTTACTGAGTCATTCAGTGTGCTGCCAATGGCTCTGAAGCCAGTAATACTGCATCTATCCCAGGGCTGGCTGCTGACAGCAACTCCAGTAACCCAGCTCAGCTGCCAAGGGAGCATTTCAGAGGAGTGGATCTCTGTAAGCCCAGTGACACTAGTGTTCACTGCTGTGACTAAGGGGAGAATGTGAATCATAAAATGTGTTTAAAAAAAAAAGAAAAAAAAAGAGGTGGTGCATCAGTTTGGAGGAATAGGAAAAGTCTGCACTGTTTCTCAATGGAGCTACAGTGATCTATCTACAGCAGGTTTTGAGGGCACTTGGAAATGAAGTGAATGCAATATGCAGTTGTTTGCTCATTAGTGAGGAGCTTTTGGTAATGATCTGTGCTGCAGAGGCTGCTGGTGAGTCTCTAAGAATGATCTGGGGACAAGGTTTTGTTTTTTTTTTTTTTTATTTTTTTGTTTAATTTTTCATGCTCTGAGAGGAACTCCTCAGTGCCTTTGCTCATCAATACTTCCATCCTAAGCTGTAGCTCCATTCATCCAAGTAATCCTGGCTTGTGTCTGCCCAAATGTGGATGTCACAGCCTTGTGAACAGAGAAATCCCTCACTTCACTCAGCACAGTGAATGAGGGTGCTGTGCTGAGTCACAGAGGGAGAGTGAAGGAGGAAGCCTTATAGCTATGATGTTCTCAGTGGTACCTGCTTCTGAGGGGAAACAGTGGAACCGCAAGAGGGCACTTACCATCAAGTCAGTTCTTCCCACACCAATCCCATAATTCAAACGTTGTGAATGGAACAAAGAAACTGTCAGACCATCCTGGGAGCGCCCTGTGGCTGCAGAGTTGGCAGTGGTGTTTGACTTCCAGCTCCAGAAATTTCACAAAATGCCTTACAGTGGAAAAGCAAGGCATGTTAGATGTCCAAGCCTTTGGTGTGTATTTTTCATCATAAACTCTAGTATTTTTCCACAGTTTTCTACATGTCTGTGGGACCAGATCTGCCTGCAGATAAGTTGCAAGCTGTGGGTTTGCTGCAGTCCCTCATGGTGGCCTGGATGTGCTATCCATACTACTCTCAGGATTCGATCTGATGGTGGTTTTTTGACTATTGCAGCTGCTGCTGGACTCTGAGCCAACGACTTCAGTGACCTCCCAGTGATGATTACAAGAAACCTTTTCTGAGTACTCAGTCTGATCCACATTCAATGTCACGTAAGTGTGACTATAAGACCTCTAACATATGCAGCCATACTTTTATCTGCACTGAAGTGCATCTGGCACCTTCCTAACTCCTCCTCATTTCCTCGTCATCGGTGCATCTTTTGACAACTTATTTCCAGACTTCAAGATTTTACTGACTCCTGCCTTTTGGAGATCACTGGTGAAAATGTCAGAGGAAACCAGTCTGACATTCAGACATTACTGTTCATCCTTCACCGCCTTGAAAAGTGACAGTTACACCTTTACTTTTGCTCCTTATTCTACGGTGAGGCCATAAAATGACCTGTCCTCCAATCGTGTGGAAATTTAATTTCTTTAATAGTTTTTGGAGAAGTGTATTTTTGAAGAATTTTTGAAAAGCCAACTGTATGATGTCTGCCAGCAATCTTTCCTATAATTCGTGAAGTCCCCATTGTCCTTCTAAATCATCAGCATATCAACTCACCATATGAAAACTCAGAAGTCTCTAAGTCATATGCTTTTCCTCAGCAGCTTTGTGCAGAAGGTAGTCCAGGTTCCCATTCCACATAATGTATCTGCCAACAGAAGGAAAGTGATAGAGCCTAATTCAAGGTGCATTTTGTATATCAGTAATCCAGAGCACTTTCTAAGATGGTAGATTAATAAATAAATACAGAAGCTAAACAAATGCTTAATTTGTAACAGCTGATTGTTTTAGGTCTATTCAAAAGAAAATTTGGTGGTTTCATCGAAATAGAAAATAACAGTGATTATTAAGTCAAACTAAATTGTCTTGAAATTATATCATTAGATTTCCATGCTCTGTCATGTCATCTTAAATAGTTACCTTGATTTTAAATAAAGCACTATTTTAAAATGAAAAAGTGGTACTTCCTATTATGAAGCGTTATGTTAAAACACTCTTCACATCTTAAGGGATTTTTCTGTATTTCTGGCTGAAATTTACTGGCCAAATTCCTATTTGTATTTGCGAGGTGGAGCATTTGATCCCAAACTGTATTAACCACAAATGAATTAATTGTATGAAATGGCTTGACTAAATTTATATTTAAATCTCTCAATGCTCAACTTCAAACAATATTAGATGTACTGCAGAATCATGTATACTTGACTGCATATGGAAATAGAATACTGCAAATGAATGCACAGAGAATAAATCAGATGCACACGTAAGTCTTGTTTGAGAGTAATTCACACTTCTTCCTCCCAAAACTATGTAAAATCAGACTTGGAAACTGCTTTCTTCTCACACACTTGCTGACATATTGCTCACACTGTTTCCATACTCTGAAGCTGATGCAAATGAAAATCTAACCAGTTAATTTGCAGTAATCCTCTTTTAGATATCAGTCGTCTTAAAAGCAGGATTGTTTTGTGAGAGTAAATCTGGTGGGAAACCATCAGCTCTTTTTCAAAAGACCAGTGCAAATAGTGATGTGACCAGGTCCCTCATGGACATTTACATGCCAGCGATGCACTCTTCTGAATTTAATGATGCACTGTTGATGTGCTGCCTTGCAAACCAAAGGAATATCAGAGAATTTCTCCCAGTTTCATTTCTGTTCTGTTACTTGCTGCTGTATTTCAAAATGAATAATCACTGAACTGTCCAGTTTTTACTTAACAGAACTACTTTTGCTGTTGGTAGGGGAGCTCTGATTTACCTCACAGAATCTTAAGAGATATGTTGAACAGAACAAATATTAAAAAAAAGAATTTGCAATATTACAAAATATCACTTCTGCTTTAATGTAACAACTGCTCTGGGAAAGGCAAAGTAAAATGCAGTAGTTCTAGCTAGATCCTGTGGTCTGAATACATTATGTAGGAGAGTAAAAAGAATAATTTGCAACATTTTGTAGAGGATCTTAAAATTATAGTGGCTTTCTAGCAGTAATTTATTGTAAAAGGGGTTTAACATAAAGCTAGTGATGACTTTAAAATAATAAGAGTGTCACGAGAGCATAAGCAAACACATTATGTGCTGGCACTGCAGGGTGGCTCTGAGTGACTTGAAGCTCTTCATTTGCACAAATGATATTCCACCTTGTGTACAACTACATTTTGTTGGCTTTGTTGCATTGCTTAAAATATATATTTTTTATTTTCCCTTAGAAAGTAGAATAACCGTTCTGGGCCCAAGTGATCTAACTTGCAAAAATGACAAGAATACTGAAGTAATCTGTGGAATGAATCTAACGTTAGGAAAACCCACTTCCTATAGGCCTTGGATAGTGATACAAAGCAGTCCATGCTGTTCATAAAGCGAAAGTAAAAAGTGAACAGCGATGACATAAAATATTATTAAAATAATGTTAAACAATTATAAAGTGTTGAAGAAAGAACATTTGGAAGCCTGTTTTTAAAAAACACTGATGTCCAGGCAGTATAACAAACTCTAGGAAAACTGCTTCAGGTATGACTTAACATGTGAGCGATGTGTGTAAGCTTTATCTATGTCCTGCAATGAGTGGAAAGACTTCACTGAAGCCCTCTGAGAACGCACAGATATGAGAAAGCGCAACATGACCTGCCTTTAAAAATCCTTTGACCTTTAAACGTCTTTAGAAAGCTGACTCTCGGTTTGTTGTTTTTTTTTCCTCTGAAAATGATCCTAATTCTATCGAGTTAGGATTCAGCAGCAGACTAAATAGCGTTTTATTTGCTTTGTGTGTTGTATCAGAGCCATGATTAGGATTGTATTAACATCTCTTGGGTACATTCAAAGACCGCCTCATGGTGGTGCTAATCCTTTAGCAGCTGCAGTTAGAAACTCTTTCTCTGATTAGGTTATTTATTTCAGTGTATCTTATTTCAATTTATATTATGCATAAAGAACACAGAGCTATGCAGTATCCTAGCAAGCAACATCATATTAATGGGAGATTTACACATAATCACTGGCAGGAAACCAATATAAAGCATGTTATGTTCTCACAATTACAGCTTTCTCCTTGGTGCTTTGGTCAAGGCAGAATGCATATTTACGTAAACTTTACATCGCTGGAAAGCAGTTGAAAACATATCTACTGTGGTGAATGAGCCAAAGTGGCCCACAACCATCTAACAGAGCAAAGGGGTCCTGTGCACTGAGCTGTGCTCTTTCTCTTTCATTATTTCTCTTATTCGGACAGCTCTGATTTTTGCAATCAGTGAAATAACAAAGTCCTTTGTAGCAATGGAGGAGGCCTGAACATTCAGCATGCGTTTTTTTTTCTAGAGATCATTTTCTACCCAAGCATGAGTGAATGTTTGCTACTGAGACATGTTAATTGAGGAGGAAGGCTAAGTGCATTATGGGCAGTGAATTACAGATGACAGTGACGGGGGAGCTCCCTCTACTGCAGCCAACAGGATGGTTTTGCTGGTCCCCACCAGTATTCTGTACTTTGGCTAAGAGAAAAATAAACAGTCTTTTAAAGTAAAAACAAACCAATAGTAAATAAATTTGTCTACTTAGAAACAGCTTCATAATCTGCTAGAGTAAGACATGGAGATGTGCTTCGTTTTCAGGTAGTAGAGCTGGCAAAAGAGCAAAGGGATTCATGTGCAGTTGGAGACTTGCAGCTGCTTCTAGGGCATGGGCTGCTGGTGGGGCTGAGACCTGAGGTGCTTCTTCAGAATGGCTCCAGATGCAGTCCCAACGCAGATACAGCCACACTTTTCTTCAGGTTTCTTTTTCTCCAGCTCTCAGTGGCTTCTTGCCTCCTTTTCACAGAATCACAGAATGGCCAGGGTTGGAAGGGACCTCAAGGATCGTGAATCTCCAACTTCACATGCAGGGCCACCAACCTCCTCGTTTAATGCTAAACCAGGCTGTCCAGGGCCCCATCCAACCTGGCCTTGAACACCTCCAAGGACGGGGCATCCACAACCTCTCTGTGCAGCCCATTCCAGTACCTCACCACTCTTTTTTCAAACATTTTTCTTTTTCTCTCCCGCACTCTGATGCTTGTCTTCTCCTTTTGTCTTTTTCTCACATATTTGGCTAATATTCCCTTTTTGATCTTGTTTGTCTGACTTCTTATTATTACCCACTCTGACCACTTATTAACCAATCACTTGTAAAGAAGCAGTTGGATGGTTTTCTTCTTTCCCCTTTTCCCTGACAATAATCTGGAGCATGGTCACAAAATCCTTAATGTGTCGAAAAATGCACTTGAAAAATACACAGCTCTGTGTTTCTGCATACAATGAGGCTCAGTGTGAGTGTCATTGCTGAGTTTGCTTTGTTTTTGTTTGTGAAATTCACAATACAGGATATGTTCTGTGAAATCCCAGTTTCCAAATCCACAGCATTACATGGGAATTCAAGCTTTTACTTGAAAGGAAGGCAGGTTCTTAGCTTTCATATTTCTAGAGAAACATTTGAAAGTTGAACCACTAGGAGCTACAAAAATTACCAGACAAGCTTAAAAGTTCATTACATTACATTTTAAATCTGTGTTATTTTTTGACGCCTGAGGCTGGCAATATAGCACAAGTCTTTTCCTGCTGTCAGCTCACAGATTTTACTTAAATTAGATACTAAAGGAGTTCAGTAGTTCTCACCAAAAAACCATGGGGCCATCTGTCTCCATGAGTTTCTTCTAAAATTATGAATTCTTGTGCTGCCCAGCTGTAATTGGCTGAGAGGTGAGTAAGGCACCATATGAGGGAAGAAGGAAAAGATGGCGAACATAAACTTTTCCCGAAGTATTAACAAAGTATAATTGAGATATTTGTCATTTTTCCAATAGAAGAGCATTTCAAAGTAATGAAATACATTTTTCATTAACAGAGAAATAAATGTCCTTAAAAAGCATGCCAATCAGATGAGCTGGTTTAACTATGAAGCAGGGCATTCTCCGAGATTCTCTGTTAAGATTTACGGAAGAATGTGGGAGAAAAAGCAGATGCTTCAAGACAAGTGAAAATCATTTAGGTGTACTTCTATTAGCACGAAAGCTGCGCTGTATGACTACTGTGAATATAGGATATTCAAGATACATGGTAATAGACAAGTCAAACAATGACTTCATGTAGCATAACATCTTGTTGGTGTGAGAACCCTTCTTTGTTTTCAGGCTCAGAGCTTGCTTCCTATCTCATGTCGGGTATGCATATATCAAATACATCATGACTGTGAAGAAGAGAAGGACCTGGGGTGTTGGTTGATGCTCGGCTGAACGTGAGCCAACAGTGTGCCCAGGTGGCCAAGAGGGCCAACGGCATCCTGGCCCGCATTAGAAATGGTGTGGCCAGCAGGAGCAGGGAGGTGATCATCCCCCTGTACTCAGCACTGGTGAGGCCGCACCTCGAGTATTGTGTTCAGTTCTGGGCCCCTCACTACAAGAAAGACATTGAGGCCTTGGAACGTGTCCAGAGAAGGGCAACGAAACTGGTGAGGGGTCTGGAGCACAAACCTTATGAGGAGCGGCTGAGGGAGCTGGGATTATTCAGTCTGGAGAAGAGGAGGCTCAGGGGAGACCTCACTGCACTCTACAACTTCCTGCAGAGAGGCTGTGATGAGGAGGGGTTTGGCCTTTTCTCCCAGGCAACAAACAGGACCCGAGGAAATGGCTGCTAGTTGTACCAGAGGAGCTTTAGGTTAGACGTAAGGAAGAACTTTTTCTGTCAGAGAGTGGGCAGGCACTGGAATGGCTGCTCAGGGAGGCAGTGGAGTCGCCGTCCCTAGCAGCTGCAAGATATGGTTTAGTGCTTGTGGTAGCAATGGTGATGAGAGGATGGTTGGACTAGATGATCTTGAAGGTCATTTCCAACCTTGTGATTCTGTGATTCTATGAAAGAACACCCTCTCTCTCCTATAAATTGGAGTGAGACAGTTGGTTGTGCCAAAAGAACCCTAGGTGCATTTCTTTTGAATTCTCCATAGAGAAACAGAGAAGAAATGCTGCAGTGATAATAAAAATGAAGCTTCAGCTAATGGGTGTGCTGAGCACAGACCAGCAGGGCTGTGTCGGGTCCCACAGCAATCATCATTGCAGTACTACACAGTTCCATGGTAAAACAATTGGCATAGGTTCATGACTGAACTGCTGGCAGCTAAGGGAAGGGTGGAGAAGGACATCTTTAGACAGTAGCTTTTTTTTAGGTATCAATATATCTTATGGTTTTTTTAAACTGAAATGGAAACTCTCTCGAGAAAGGAAATAATTTATAGAGCCTGATCTATAGAAGGAATCAGTGTATTTGGCACCATCTCTAATTTGTGAAGATGTGCCATCGTCCTTACATGGAATGTATTTAGTTCCAAATCCCTCGGATCTCCAAGGTGCAGGTGCCAGCTGCACAAATGCACTTAAGCATTCCGTACTGCAGGCAAATTGCCCAGGGGGTCTCTATCTCTCCTTGCCCAACCGGTTCTTCAGCTTGCTGAACTGCTGCACTGTATCATAAATAGCAAGTCACCGAGATATATCCAATGTATTTTTAATTTTCCTTAACAACTACTATGGAAGCTTACTAAACTGATTGCAGGTTATAATCTAACATCAGCAAACAAACCACATAGCAAATCAATTATATTAACTGATTTCAACGGTAACTATTCGGAACCCATTATGACGTTTGTATCAGTCATTATTTGACAGTTTGATTATATTTCACATTAACTTTAAAGCAGTATCAAGAAATAATGAACTGGACAGCAAATGCAATTGTATTTGTCTGCAGGCTTCGCTGCTGGCTTCTTTCAGTTGTGGAGAGTGGGAGGGGCACAAGGACAGATTGATAACCACCTACTGAGCAAGGCCTTACAGCATAACACTGCCCTTACATTAGTTTTGAACAGCAGCTGGGTAGATCATATAACACTTTGCATGGCTTTCTTCTTAAAGAGGAAAAGGAAAATGGCAGAAAATGGAGCTTTTAATGAGGACTGCATGTACCTGCAGGGAAAAAGAAGGTCCATAGGAAAGAATGGGGAAAGCTTGTGTCTGCAGCATTTGAAGAGGGGTATGGCACATATGGCCAAAAAACAAGAGAGAGGCCTTGAGCTTGTGAAGGATGGCAAAAATGATACAGAGAGGAACAAAGGATGCGAAATGGTACAGAAAAGAGAACAGCATGGCACAGTCAGCCTGGGGATGAGCAAGGTGAGAGCCCTGCTAAGTCCATCAAGAGAGCTCAATTCCTGTGTTTCCACAGCTTTATATTCAACCACACACACCCAGGAGTGAATGCCTGCTCTACCTTGCACCAAGCATGAGTTTTTCATTTCCTCATAAAGCTGGAGGAAAAAAAACATATATATTCATTCAGAAAAGTTCATAGTTAACTACATCTCACTATGAGAAACAGTTATCAGATGAGGTCTGAGTGGGAACAGATCCAGCATGGACAGGGCTCAGAGGCCGCAGTGCTCGTCCAGTGTGCAACACAAAGCATGCGTCACTTCAGAACAGTCCTTAGCCCACGTCACCTCATCCTTGTCCCGATCTGCACCTCCTGACATTCAACAAAGAAACAACTTTTGGAAGGCATTCTCCAGATATACTGCCAATGTTATTTGGCAGGAGATTAGCTCCCCATAAGGAACAAAGTTATGGATGTAAGAAGGAAATAAAGAAATCTTTCTCCCCTTACTCCATTTTCCCCCTCCCCCCCTGCATTTTAATTAGAATAACCAATTTTCCTTTGGCTCACCAAATAGCACCTGGCAGGGATGCAGAATTGAAGCATTTAATTCTCCAGGCAGTGACTGCACTTACCAGGCTGCTTTCCCGTGGCCTCTCTCACCCATCATCAGTGCCAACAAATGACTTCTCTGAAGTAAGAGCATGTCAAGCAAAATGCACAGGCTTTCTTTAGTAACACCCGCTTGCTAGTTCAGCGCTGGGAAAGAAAATGGAACTTGCTTAAACATATCCATCTAGCTTAAATTTATATGCCTTGCCTCAACAGCTCTGGATAGCTCACGTTGCTTCATTGACAGATCACTGTCATGATCTGGCTTTGCAAATTTTTGAATCAAAACCATTTTCCACCAGAGACCGTTTGATTTAAATAGCGATTGATTCAGGGAAATCCAGTGCCCTGTGCTACACAGGTTAGGCTGCTAGACTGCAGAGCCTTGGTTTTGTTTTAAGTTTATGACTTTTTTTTTTTTTGTAACTTGAAGTTATTAAACTATATAATCAAAACCCTTCTGCGTTCATACTATTAATAGAAGCACAATAAAACAGAAGGCAGGAAGCAGGATAAGTGTGGGTGGCCACTCCACTTGTAAAAAGCAGAAGCATCTTGAATTTGAGGAAATAAGCAGATGACTGCTGGAGCTACAGGGAAGAATGAGTTCAATCATCTCCAGACATGGTCTTTCTATTTTTTGGGGGGAAGTGGGAGGGGTGACA
Organism: Lagopus muta; assembly: GCF_023343835.1. Lineage (NCBI taxonomy): Eukaryota > Metazoa > Chordata > Aves > Galliformes > Phasianidae > Lagopus > Lagopus muta. The sequence continues at coordinate 101,010,841 of NC_064434.1, forward strand.
TTCTACTACCACACAGGGATCTATAGTGTATCACACAAGAAAAAGATCTGCAGATGCAGTCTGCAGTTTGTCCACATTTTTGGTTGGTTTTCATGAGTTACATTTAAACATTTCTTATGTCTTTTGAATGTTCTGGTATCTGTACTGTACGTCATTCCAGCAGCTCTGCTCTTACTGCAGACCTACACCTAAAGGAAGCTATAATGGAAACATAACACCCTAAAATGTCATTTTTTCAGAAATTTTAGTTTCACCTGTTTTTACTGCTGCTTTGTCATTAAAGGAAAACAGTGCAAAGGTTTAAGTCACAGTGTAATCAGACATCCTAAATAAACATACATACATTGCTGCCAGGTTCTTCTAAAACTGGTACACAGGAGATACAAAAAGCATGGAGAGAGAAAAGAAATCTCTTCTGTTACTAAAATAAAGGTGGTTTCTCAACCCAACCGCAGATCAATAGGCTACTGAATAAGCAGCAATATTTTCATACTCTTGCGTATCCTTTTTAGAATGCTGGATGATAATGAGGAAACTGAGAAGTAGTAAATTGCATGGAGGAATAATACCCTTTAAGTATTTTTATCTTTATTAATACCCTTTAAGCCTTTAGAGCCCTCTACTACATTAATTTTTCTCAGCTAAATTAGCATATTAGGGTATCTGATCCTTCCCATCCTCCCAGATCAATTGTATTCTGATGTCAGAGACATCAGTACTCAAATACTTTGTCATGGTTGCACTTTTCTTAAACCTTAACCTTTCTGTGTTTCCTGATTTACAGCTCATGTAATATACAGACTCATGCTTGAATTCTCCTTTGGGAGTCAATGTTTTAGTAATGCCAGCATTGTCTTCAGTCATGTCTACATTAGCATGATTAAGCTACTTCTGTAAATGTTCCACCTTGCAACCTAACAGCTCATTATCATGAGATTGGCCTGGTACCCTTTATCAACAAGGTAAGGCCCATAAAGCATTTAGCACCATATTAAGGTTACTTCTGATCTTCTCATCAGTATAAAGGGAGTTCAAGTCAACCCCAGAGAAAGGGCACACATTAATCAAACCATGCACTGGGTTCTTTTTCTACCTCCCATTAAGCTATTTGCATGCCAGTCATTTCATTTGCTGTTTGCCACAGGACCTGATCCACTCCCTTGGTTTTTTTTAGAGTTATTGCTGGGGTTATCCAGCAATTGCTGGGTCACCCTGCTCTGCCCACTGCGTTTGGATGCTCTAAGTCTGCACCCTTGTTGGTGAGGACCTGCTCTGTGCTGTCTGCACCCTTGCTCTTTTCCCTAAGCTTGACTTGCTCTTGGCTGTATCAGGCGACTCAGAACAGTGTGATACCTCAACTGAGAAGTCACTTTTCCTTTCTAACATGTTCTTCAGCATATTAATGCTTATTAAGAGACTGCAAACACTAAATAAACAAACAGCCATCGATCTCAATTTTATTTTGCTTTTCTGTTGTGACCCTTACTGTAGGTTCCCTTTGTGATCTACGTTGTTTCACTTTCCCAGAAATACCTCAAAATCACCTGGTTAGCATCTTGCTTATTGCAGCAGTGAACAAAGGAGAAATCATGCAACTCTAGGGGGAAGCCTAGCATAGCAAGCTAGCTCATGGATCCTGCTCCACCATTAACATGAACAACAGCCCACTTTTCTGCATCAGATGTAAAGAACATGCTATATAATCTCTCAAAACAAGAAGTACTCAAAGTTGCTTCAGTTTCAAAACTTTTGAGATACTGTCTCAAAAAAAGTCAAATCCTTGCCTTTTCCATTTAGAATGGAAATTGTTCAGAAGCACTTAGAGATAAAAAGCACTTAGAGATGAGAAGTCAGTGTGGGAGTATTTGCACAAGTATTGTGGGGGGAGAGGTAAGAAAATAATTAAAATAAATAGAGCACTTTTTGGTATTCAGCCGAGCTTGGTGCGAAGTTTGTGCTACCTTAACAATTTTCCATGTTTTCCTCTGGAAAAGAGGAATGATCAAAAACAGAGAAGGGAACACAGAGAGGCATTTATAGTAAGTTTTCAGTAATGCCACTTACCTTTCAAAGCTTCCTATCAAAAAACTTTGAAGATTCATTACTAATTATCCTAGATCCTATTCATGACTGATGCAACAAATAAATACATACAAATTAGATATTATAGAAGTAGATATTTTACTAGAAGGAAACTGAAAACAATATCATAAAGGCTTCCTCTGTATGTGCTTGTTTGAATGGCTCTACAGGTATGTATGTGGATGAGAAAAAGGTACCAGAAAAAGCAGGCTGAAGAGTGTGTTTCAAGTGGTAGCATGTGAAAGTCTCCCATGTGCTGCTAAGCTCCAGAGATGAGCAGTTCTGCTGAATCCACAAAATCTGAGAACTCCGAACACCGAGTCTCCTGAATCTGTCCCAGTCCACTAACATCAGCCATGGGTCATATAATCCAGGCTACATCCAAGAAACGTGCTAATTGCAAGACTACAAGATTATATCAAATTAATACATTTGCATACGATGAAACAAAAGGCCTTGAGAGAGTTCCTGAAATTTACATCAAATCCATGGGTGCTTCTGGTTTTAAGTCAACAGCTGGAATTAAGTGTCCCAGCTGGGTGACTGTGAAATGTTCATGAACTTTGTGAGGGAATGCAGTGGGTGATTTAGCTCTTTGCTATTAATAATAAGAGCTAAACACAAGATTTTCCAATAAATAGATTTCATTGTGTGGGTGACAGACCACTGGCACAGGTTGCCCAGACAAACCGTGGACATGGTCCTGGGCAACTTTCTCTTCCTAGTCCTCTTCAGCAGGGGAATTCCAGAGGTCCCTTCCAACCTCATCCCCTCTCTGATTGTGTATTTCCAACTGTGGTCTCAAGATCTCCACAGTTACGCCAAATCTACATGCCAGCAGAAAGTCTAGGACTGACTCACGACCTCCCGTCAGCCTGGAGATACCCAGGAGCTACCAAAACGAATCGCAGCAAGTCTTCCATGAGGCTCAGGAGACGGAAGAGAGCGAATTCCTTCGGAAGAAACACGCTTTTAAAACATTTTGTTGGGCTTTGTGAGACCTCTGGTGGCCAGATGCCTTCCTTGCGGTTCTGACGGTTTTGCTACAGCTGTGCTTTGCAGTTAGGAGAGGTTTTTTTTTCCAGAGAGCCACTGGAACAGGCTGCCCAGGGAGGTTGTGGAGTCTCCTTCTCTGGAGATGTTCAAGACCTGCCTGGATGCCTACCTGTGCAACCTGGTGTAGGGAACCTGCTTTGGCAGGGGGGCTGGACTCGATGATCTCTGGAGGTCCCTTCCAACCCCGACAATTCTGTGATTCTGTGATTCTGTTTTGGTTCACAACCCCAATAGATAATTTTAGAGAAGGAAAAATCTAATCCAAAAGACTTTTAGCGACACGTGTTTTGTTTTGCTTTTTTCTCCTGAATTTATGCTGCTAAAAAGAAGTTATCTTGTTCTGTACTGTTACAGACTAAGCACACCATTGTAACACACAACATTGACTGCATTCTAATGCACACAAATTTGCTTTTAAAGGAAGAAGAAGAGCTCCTGTTACCTCAGCAGCCATTTCTTTGCTCCTGCATGGAAACCCACCAGGAAGGGCTGGCAGCTGTACAAACTTCTGCTCCGGGCACATCTCTGAAACCTCCGCACTGCACTGCGGCTCTTCTCACAGCACAGCCTGCGAGAAAGTACTCCAAGGCAGGTGCACGGCTTCCCCTTCCACAAGGGAATCTATTTTTTTTTTTTTTTTTTTTTTTTAAGGTTACGGCCTCACATTGTGCCTGGGGAGAGTCAGGTTGGACAGTAGGAAAACTTTTTCCACACGGAGGGCTGCAAAGCGTTGGCATGGGCTGCCCACGGAGGCGGTGGGGTCACTGTCCCTGGAGGTGTGTTAACAGACGAGTAGGTCCGGTGCACAGAGACAAGACTTAGCTACGAGCTCCCGAATTCGGGAACGGCGGACGGCAGCGCAGGTCACGACCCGAGGGGGCGGCGCGGTGCCAAGATGGCGGCTCCCACCTGACGCGGTTGGTGCGGAGCGCGGGTGGGCGGGGCGCGCGGTGGGCGGGAGTGGCGCGCTGTCTTGGCGCGCGCCGGCGGCGGGCCGTGTTTCCCGCCGTGGCCATGTCTCGCCAGAGCACCTTGCTTCGATTCTTCCCCAAGGCCCAGCAGCCGCGGGCCGCCGCCACCCCTCCGCCCGCCGGCGGGGAGAGCCGATGCCGTTCTTCCAGGGAGCGGAACGGTCTCGAGGCCGCCGCCGGGCCCGCGGAGCGTAGCAAGGAGAATGGCAAAGCGGATGGGGCGGCCGCCAAAGGCCGCGGGTAAGAGAGGGGGCTGCGGGGCCTGGGCCCGCCTCGGGCCGGGGAGCGGAACGATCATCTGCGTGCGGCGCGGCCTCTGGTGTGCTGGGGCTCGGCGGCGGGGGAGGGCGAGCCCTGGCCGCTCTGCCATGGGCGGGCTTCCCGTCGGCCGGGCTTTCTGTGCGCGAGGCTGTGGGCAGCTCAGCTCGTTTCCTTCGTGCGCCCTGCCCTGTTCTCCTGCGGGAAGCGAGCGGCTGTGTAATCTGGCCGTCTCCAGTGCATAGCCCGGGGCCGTCTCCGGTGTATGGCCCGGGATCTTCTTTTAACTAATGGCTGGTTGAGCGCTCCTTCGCCCATAGGAAATACAGGAGGCGTCGGGTGGGTAGGGAAGGAATGTAAAGCGGAGCCTGGGGGAGCGAAGCACAAAAACGAGGCTGAGAGGGATGTGGGCACCGTTAGAAGGATCTGAAGGGCTGAACTAGGTCACGCCTCCCAGCAGCTTCCCAGGCCCTTCCGCAGGCACGCTGCTTGCTGCACTGCATGCCTTCCTCTGTGAGGATGGTGCTCGTTAACCCCTTCGTATCTTGTCTGTGCAGTGTCTCCAATGTTTATTCTCCCGGGGACTTGGTCTGGGCCAAGATGGAAGGCTATCCCTGGTGGCCGTGCCTCATCTACAACCACCCCACGGAGGGAACCATCGTCAGAGGGAAAGGGAGCTCTTCTCGGATCCACGTGCAGTTCTTTGATGTCAGTCCCACGAGGGGCTGGGTCAGCATCAAGTACCTGAGGCCGTACAAAGGTAGGAGATGTCAGTAAGTTGCTTTGAAGAAGAGATGCCGCTCCTTTTGGTTCAGAATCTAGGCTATGGTGTTCTCCATAGGAAATGAGTAACAAAACTAAGAGCAGTGTTGAGAGTGAAAGCATGTTTTGTACTGCCTAATGTTAGGGAAAGTAAGTTTTTGTGGGTTTGGGGTGTTTGGGGTGTCTGTGGTTATAAAGCCCTGAGCCCTCTTGTTTGCTAGGTTACAGTGAAACCTGCAAGCCTGCTTATGTTTTGAAGTTTTTCTTTTATTCTCCACATGTATATAAAGAAAATCAAAGACAAATCCCTGAAATCCTGAAAAATGTTAGGACTGTCAAACCTTGTTTGTAAGCAAGTATTTGAGAGTTGACATTTGCCCTGAATAGGAAGATTAGGCACAAGAGCTCCGTCTTAAGGTTATTTCACTTAAGCCATAATTAGTTTTAAAATGGTAATGTTATCCCAGTGTTAGTACAGTCCAGCATAGGTGAATGGGTTCACATGCATCTTTCTTGAAGGCATTCTAAAAGAATCAGGTGTATTTTTAAAACAACTTGCAGTATTTATAGAAGCAGATGTGAATTAGAAGAATTGTACTACTTACCAAAATAATTGCAGTAAAATAAGAATAGTGCAAAATGTTTAAGCACAGGAGTACTAGTCTGTCTCCAAGAAAGGTGGCTAATTCAGAACAGAGTATGAATATTTAAAATGCTTGCTTTGCTGTTAAATTAAGATGAAAAGCACTTAAAAAAAAAATTGGAATCATTGGTTAAGAGAAAAAGTATTGCTTACAACTGAATAAATATAAACACTACAAAGCCAGGCTTTGTAACAGTTGGGCAAGCGAGAAATTGAGTGATTTATGTATAAGTAGACTAAGTGAAAATGAAGATGTTGCACATGAGTATGCAGTTAAATTGCATGATGGGATTTGCTCCTGCAACTGTTGTCATCATTAAATGCATTAAAAGTATTTTTAGGTTGTCTTGCTGCATTTGCAAACTAAAATGAAGATCTAGTTTGTTGATATGTTGCATTTGCGTGGTAGAAATAGCTCCTTGAAACTTCATACTTGGGTACTGAGAGCCCACAAGTGAGCTACCTTTGGCCTGCGGTTAATTTGGAGCTGAAGCTTCAGCTAATAGCAGCCTCCCAAGTGACTTGCAAGAACAGGTGTAAAGATGTGTTAAAGCAGAACCTGTTGCTTCATGCAGACAGCTAAAAAAGCAGAAAAAGGAATCATCCTTCCCCGTCTGTGGCATACTCTTCTCTTTCCCCAGGCTGAGTATATGGTATGTTGTGTATTCACCATTTATTCCTTCAGCGTAGCATTAGGATGAATCCCAACTTCTCTGGGGATCCTTTCTAGAAACCAGTCTGTAGGTTGGTTGCCTTTGCGTTTTGTCTTTGTTTTCAGGTAGTTGCCTTCTGCAAGAAAAGAGGAACTGCACTGCTAAAGGGATGTGAGGAGGGGGGGAAAATACTTTGTATATAAAATGTACATATTGTATGTAATATATTTAATAATCTAATGATATCAAATAGCTCGGTTGCATTTAAAAGCGAAAGATGGATGCTAACTGGCTAAATTCTGGACCAGCTCAGTTTCTGACAGATGGCTGTTTTGCAGGCTCATCAGACAGAGAGGTGCTGAAGGGAGGTATGTTTTATAGTACGAAGCCTGAAATTAAAAAAGCAATGGAGCTGGCAGATGATGCCATGAGTAAAGATAAGCCTAAGCGACTTGAGCTGGCAGTGTGCAGCGAACCTTCAGATGCTGAGGAGGCAGAGGAGGAGGAAATGGAGGTAAAATATTTCTTGCTGTCATTTTCAGAAACAATGGTAGAACTTAGAAGCTGTCTCTTGGAGCTAAGCACGGAGTATCTGCAACCTTGTGGTACAGTAACCACTGCTTGTCTGCTCCTTGATAGCACATACAACAAATGCCTATGCCATTTTGTATTGCCTCTGTGCTGTTAGGTCACATGCTGTTCTTCTACCTTTTCTACTAAGAAAAACAAGTCTAATGTCTCTTCAGTGTTCCCTGACCCCAATAAGTTTCTTAAATTCTCTAATATATTTATAACCTCTTCTCAGTGGCCATTCCCTGGGTACCCCCGCTTACCTGCTGTCTGACAAAGTACTCTTTTATCCTCTGTTCATATTCTAAACTGTCCTAAATTCAGTTGAAATTCTCATTTCTCACATAAAAATTGTTAACTTTTTGAGTGCTTGGTTTAAGACACTAAGTTGGGTTTTGAAGCCTGATCTTGTGGAGTTGCACCAAAATACAAATTCTTATACTGTTAATGCTAGTCTGCTGGGATAACTAAAATGAGATCTTGTAGTGTGTTGCGTTCATAATGTATTATCATTCAGATACAATTTCAATATTGCCACGTGCATTGGAATAAATTTCTGTGGTATGAGGAAACTGCTGATGGGAGTAGTGTTCCTTACCTCTTGTGTCAGTGTGACCTGTCTGCTCTTTCTCCAGGATGACATTTCTCCAGCAGCAGGTGACAACACTGCGGGGCAAACTAGCACTCTGTACTTAGTACAGTCTTTCCATTGCTGCATTGTTCTAGCGCAGGCACTGGTATTGTTAAAGCTTTAGGCTGAAAAGACAAATAATGGAGTTCCCTTTCTTTTTACTAAACATGCATGAACTAAACAGCATGGTTAGCTGATGGAGGTGTTCCTTCTTTATGCTGGGTGTCACGTACTCTACACCTTTTGTGTTTGAAGCTTCTATTTTTTTAACATGGATTGCTTATGCATATTCAAATGAAGCAGTAAGGACTACAGAGAGAGGAGCAATTACAGCACGGGCAGATAGTTTACTTCCCAGTAAAGAATATCCTGTGAAGTGACACTGCTGTGTGGCTGTGACTGTCCTGTCTTTTGCTTGAAGTATCATAGCTACTGCATTTGTGTGCTTCTCTTTGCAGCAGTGATATTTTCACTTTGTGGACAGGACTTTTAATAGGTTAAATGATTTCTCTTTCAGCAGATGAGTGGAAGTGCATCAGGCGACAGTGATGACAGCAATAGTGAGGAGGATGTGAAGGGCAATAAGCGAGTACCAAACAGAGGTAGTGCCATAAAAGCCAAAAGAAGAAGAATGCTGGATTCGGACAGCGATCGTGATGGTTCTGATGTAGAGTTCAAGCCTGATGTGAAAGAAGCAGCAAGCAGCGAGGAAGCTAGTAGTGGGGTGGATGAAAATGAAGCTACTGATGCAGAGACAGATGCAGAGAGCATTGAAGAAAGTCCTATAAAAGTCCCTTCTAAACGGAAGAGAGGAAATGTTAGCAAGCCTTCTAAAAGGAGTAGCTTAGAAAATGAACATTCTGAAGCACCCAAAAGAGCAGCACCAGTTTCGTTAGAAGCCAAATCTAAGCTGACGTTGTTTGCAGCACCTGACAATTTTGAGTCTCAGGCAAATGCCTGCAGTGGAGGCACTACTGGCTTTGCAGCATGGGAACATGAGAAGCTTGAGTGGCTGCAGGAGGGGAAAAAGAAAGATGCACACAGGAGACGACAGAATGACCCTGACTATGACCCATGCACTTTGTACGTACCGGAGGACTACCTTAACAAATGTACGCCTGGAATGCGGAGGTGGTGGCAGCTGAAAAGTCAAAACTTCGATGCGGTGATTTGCTACAAAGTGGGAAAATTCTATGAGTTGTATCACATGGATGCAGTCATCGGTGTGAATGAGCTGGGCCTGGTATTTATGAAAGGTTCATGGGCTCATTCCGGTTTTCCAGAAACTGCATTTGGCAGGTTCTCTGCTATTCTGGTTCAGAAGGGCTACAAGGTAGCCCGTGTTGAGCAAACAGAAACTCCTGAAATGATGGAAGCGCGCTGCAAGGCAACGGCCCACCCCACCAGGTTTGACAAGGTTGTGCGGCGGGAAATCTGCAGAATCCTTACCAAGGGCACTCAGACCTACAGCATTATAGATTGCGATCCGTCGGAGAACCACAACAAATACCTTCTGTGTGTTAAGGAAAAAGAAGACTCCTCTGGACAACGTGTTTATGGGGTCTGTTTTGTTGACACATCAGTTGGGAAGTTTTATGTTGGCCAGTTCTCAGATGACCGGCACTGCTCGAGGTTTAGGACTTTAGTGGCACATTACACTCCTGTGCAGGTCTTGTTTGAGAAGGGGAACCTGACTGTGGACACTCAGAAGATACTGAAAGGCTCGCTCATTTCTTGCATTCAGGAGGGGCTGATCTCTGGCTCCCAGTTCTGGAGTGCGTCTAAAACACTAAAAGTTCTTCTTGAAGAAGAGTATTTCAAGGAGAATCAAAACCCTGGGAATGGGTGTGTTCTGCCCTCCGTCATCAAATCTCTGACTTCAGAGAGTGACTCGCTGGGCTTAACTCCTGGCGAGAACAGCGAGTTAGCTTTGTCAGCTCTTGGGGGAATTGTCTTCTATCTCAAAAAGTGTCTGATTGATCAGGAGCTGCTGTCGCTGGCAAACTTTGAGAAGTATGTCCCTGTGGATGCCAATAATGCAAAAACTGCAAGTGCCAGTAGTTTCTTTGCCAGAACTGACCAGCGCATGGTGCTGGATGGAGTCACTCTGATGAATCTGGAAGTCCTGCAGAATGGAACCAACGGAACCACGGAAGGTACTTTGTTGGAGAGGATTGATTCCTGTTGTACACCGTTTGGGAAGCGGCTCCTGAAGCAGTGGCTTTGTGCTCCTCTTTGTAATCCTACGTCCATTAATGATCGTTTAGATGCTGTGGAGGACCTTCTGGCGGTGCCAGCTAAACTGACTGAAATTAGTGAGCATCTGAAGAAACTTCCTGACCTTGAAAGGCTGCTCAGCAAAATTCACAGCATTGGATCGCCGCTTAAGAGTCAGAACCATCCTGACAGCAGGGCCATCTTTTATGAAGAAATTAAATACAGCAAAAAAAAAATCGCCGACTTTTTGTCTGCGCTGGAGGGGTTTAAAGTAATGAATGAAATTGTCGATGCCATGGAAGAGGTTGCCAGCGACTTCAAATCTCAAGTCCTTAAGCAGTTAGTCACCCGCAAAGCCAAACATCCGGACGGACGCTTCCCAGACTTGAGCGCAGAGCTTACAAGGTGGGATACTGCTTTCGATCATAACCAGGCTCGCAAGACAGGAGTGATTACTCCAAAGGCAGGTTTTGACTCCGATTACGATAAAGCACTACAGGATATTAAAACTGTTGAGGAAGATTTCCGTGCGTACCTCAACGAGCAACGCAAACTGCTGGGAGTCAAATCCGTGCTGTACTGGGGGACGGGCAAAAATCGGTATCAAATGGAAATCCCAGAAACCGCCATATCGCGTAATTTACCTGAAGAATACGAGCTGAAGTCAACCAGGAAGGGATACAAGCGTTACTGGACCAAGGAGATTGAGAAGATGCTGGCTGAGTTGATTAACGCTGAGGAGCGAAGAGACGCGGCTCTGAAAGACTGCATGAGGCGTTTGTTTTACAACTTTGACAAGAACAGCCAAGACTGGCAGACAGCTGTACAGTGCATCGCTGTGCTGGGTAAGAGCCTTTCGTGCAGGTTTTACATAAAGTAAAATCACTCTCCCATAGGAAAGGATGAAATCTGGTCATGGTAAGCCAAAATTTATTTAAAAAAAAAAAAAATAGGGGCTGTCGTCGGCCCTTCATTTGTGGTTTAAAAACTCTGGTTGTGAGAACAGCGTTAATATGGCAGAACAGGTGGGGTGCTGGGTCTCGCTGTTCTCAAGCTCTTTCATCATTCCTGTTGTGGAATTTCTTTTAATCTTGTAGATGTCTTGATGTCCCTTGCTAACTACAGTCAAGATGGTGATGGACCACTGTGCCGACCTGTAATTCTACTGCCTGTGGATAGTGCTCCTCCCTTCCTGGAACTGAAAAATGCACGCCATCCTTGCATTACAAAAACTTTCTTTGGGGACGATTTTATTCCTAATGACATCGTGATAGGCAGTAAAGATGAAGATGGTGGTAGTGAAGCTTCCTGTGTGCTAGTCACTGGCCCAAACATGGGTGGCAAATCAACACTCATGAGACAGGTGACTGCCGAGCTACATAAAACTGAGTATTCCAGGGTGCCTGTGTTTTGATGAAAGGAATTGTGACTTGGTTGTTCATAAAGGTCCCTGTCGTGATCTGAAGGGTGTGCTGCAATAACACTGCAGCCAAGTTATAATTCGGGTTGAAAATGCTTATGTTTAGGTATTAGATTGTCTATTTTTTTTACTTTATTGGAAACAAGTTCTATTGCTCTTGTGAGAGATGGTTGGAAAATGTGATAGAGCGTCATAGTGATCTTAGCCCAGGACTTGGCATCATCTGACAAAAGATGCTTTGTGTTGAACAAGATGAAAACAGTTAGGAGGCAGCTGGGGTGGCAGTAGGGAGTTTGCCTTATAAGCACTGCTTGCTGTGCTTTCAAGGCTGAGTACTTTAGTCTCGTAATCAGGGATTATGATGCTGCTACTTGGAGCTGCTAAAACAGTGGGAGAAGTTTTATGTACTCGAGTCTTAGCTTTGTTCCCTTGTTCTCTTTGTGGAACCAGAACCCCAAGCACGCAGTGGAATTTCATGTGTGGCAATGTTTGTTCTGCAGGCTGGTCTCCTGGTTATAATGGCTCAGCTGGGATGCTACGTGCCTGCTGAGGTCTGCAGGCTCACACCCATCGACAGAGTATTTACACGGCTCGGGGCCTCCGACAGAATCATGTCAGGTGAGTTTGTGAACTCCAGTGCTCTGCCATGGAGGGAGGTTCTTAGCACACCTGGATGCAGGTGGGAGAGGGATGCTGTGTAATACGTTCACGGAGAGCTAGGCAGAATGCTTTGTCTGCCATCATTCAGAGCAGGTGAAGGATTGTGTGCTACGCTCGTTTGTTCCGTGTGTGTATTGTCTGTTCTCTTGGACACTCGGGTTCACTTGTCAGTGCTGCATTTCCTCACTGAAGTGAACAACTACACTGGGGATGTGTGCCTGGGGTGGTGCCCAGAGTCGCAGGGCTGGAAGAATAATCATTCTTTGTGCTACTAGGTGTAGTGTCACAGTTCAGCTAAGGAAGGTGCGGATTTTCTGTGATCTTTGTACTGAAAGATGTGGGTCAGTGAATATGAGAACCAAGGCCTACTGAATTTTGTTGCACACGAGGAATTTGGAAATGAATCATTCAACCTGAACGCTTAATTAAAGAAAAAACAAGTCTTCTCCAATTGGAGGCTCTTGCATCTATTTCCTGTTTTGTTTAACTTCAGTACAAAAGGAAAACCATACCAAGTCCTGGAAATGCAGAGAATATTAGTGGATGGTGTTCAATCATGCCTGTATGAATTTTGTTTTAGAGCACAAGGGCGTGGAGGGTTATGTGGTTGTGACCCAAGGATACAAGAAGTAAACACTTCTCTACTCTGAAACTGCAGTAGTTACTGCTGTGTGTGATGAGCAGAGCAGGAATGAACCCTGCAGAGAATTGGTAAATCTGGATTGATACCCATGGGAATATAGTGTGCAAGGCTCTGAATTACGTACTTCTGCTTGTAATCTGTTTTAAAACTAACAGCGGGATTTCAGGTCATGGATTGTAACTTGTTGTGCTGGCACTCCTGGCAGACACTTGGTTTTCAGCAGTGAGGTTTTAACTAAGAAAGGTTGATTTGGATGACTACAGCCTTAGTTGTTTGAATAATCCATTACTTTGTCATCACCCACCAAAACAATAAGGCCATTTCTTAACTCTTTTTAAGGTTTCCTGTTTGTTTTCTTGTTTATTCCACATTGAAAAGTCACGTGTATATGCGAGGGCTGCCTTTGTGTGTTTGAGAGCAAGAAGGGGCAAAAGACCTTGGTTACGTAAGTTTTTGATGAGTTTGTTTCACATTTCATTTTAGCTCGACTAAGACCCAGTGCAGATCAAACAAGCTTTCAGCTGTGTTCTTCAGCTCTTCAGTGCCTTCATAGCTGTTTTTTCTCTTCTTTAAAGGTGAAAGTACCTTCTTTGTTGAATTAAGCGAGACTTCCAGCATCCTGCAGCATGCAACAGAGCACTCCCTCGTTCTTGTGGACGAACTCGGTAATCTGTCTGCTTTGTAACAGATGGGAACTGGCTGAGATGGGCAGTAGAAGGGCTGTGCAGATGAGAACAGGGTACGCAGAGGGAGTTGTAGTGTAGTGCCACTGATTTGTAACAAGACACTACCCATGTCATCCCCTGTAAAACATGGATCCCTTGGGTGCCCTTGTTCCCAGGGCACCACCTCCCATCCTCTAATCCCTATTAGCCTATTTATTTCCAGCTGAGTTTTCCTGCTGGCCTTTGCTAGATTACCCACAGCAAACCTTTAGCGTGCCAGCAGCAAGTCTCAGAGCAGAAATGTCTTTTTCTGCAGTACAGAAGAGATAGTGGCTGTTAGGGAGCAGATGCTGCAGTCACTTGGCCCCGCTGGTGGCTCTTACTGCTGTTTCTTTCCTCCCACCCTCGCTGCGTGGAAGAGGGTTTGCTGTGTATTAGCTTGCAGCACATCAGTGAATTGCATCTGTAAGTCTTTAGGAACAACAGCTTTGCCTCTGATCCATCTTAACAGTGGTGGGGGTCTCTTCAGTAGCAGGTAGACGTCAGGCTGTTTAGCTTCTTGGTTCTTGGGGATGACGGAGCTTTTCCATTTCACCCCAGGCCGGGGCACAGCTACGTTTGACGGAACAGCGATAGCAAGTGCAGTTGTTGGAGAACTTGCTGAGAACATCAAGTGCCGCACGCTGTTCTCCACGCATTACCACTCCTTGGTGGAGGATTACTCGGGCAGCGCGGCCGTGCGGCTCGGACACATGGTTTGTATCAGCTGTCACGTGCGAATCCTGAGCACCAGCGGATGGGATTCGTCCTGGTGGCTGGCAGACTTCGTGCTGTGAACGCTTCTCTGCAGCCTTCTGCTCAGACCCAGAGCTCCCCTGAGAGCAGGTAGTTTCATGCAGCCTTGTGTGACATGAACTAACTGGCAGTCATTTAACTTTTCTAGGCTTGTATGGTGGAGAATGAGAGCGAAGATCCAAGCCAGGAAACAATTACATTTCTGTATAAATTCATTGAAGGAGCGTGTCCAAAAAGCTATGGCTTCAATGCAGCCAGACTTGCTGACATCCCAGAGGAAGTTATTCAGAGAGGGCACAGAAAAGCAAGAGAGTTTGAAGAAAAGACAATGTCACTGCGAATATTCAGGTGAGGCCTCTTGTCTGTTCTGGTTGGACATAGTTTTCTTGGCAGCCATTTTAGAATTCGGTTGCTGCTTTTCTTCACAAAAGCAGAGCAGAGGGGGGGAAGTAAAACCCAGTTTTGTGAATATCAAAGGCACTACAGTCACTGGGGGAGGGACGCTCAGCCTGGCTGTAAGATAGATTGGATGCTGTAGTCTGAGTCTGGGTGACTGTGTTTGTGCCCAGGGCAAAGCGTGGCCACAGAGGGGCAGGGTGTGAGCTGAGCCAAAGCCAAGGGCTGCGAGTGAGCCGTGCTGGTGGCTGCAGGGGCAACAGCGCTGCAGGCTGACGGCAGCCTTGACCCCACGCAAGGACGGCACGCGTGCCAGGTGCTCTTGCCCCTTCATTGCTGTGTTCAACGACAGTGATGCTTTCTGCTTCCCTCAGGTTTCTGTGCCGGGTGGTGGATGGTGCCACACGTGATGTGAGCGCGGTAGGGAAGCTTAGCGCTATGCTCAGTCACCTCTGAGCTCCAGGAGTTTCTGGACTGGCGGTTTGTCAAAAAGGGGGTAGCAGACAACGTTATGATCTAATAAACTTTATTTTTTAAAAATGACCATTTTTCCATTGTCTTTCCTAGGAAATTAAACCCTTTAATTCTTACCTACCCTCTACATAATGGTTATTGAGTACTCCACAATATATTAAGTCTAGATGTTATGGTACATGCATACACTTTCAGGCTGTTGATTACCCACTGTCACCAATACACATAAATGGAAAAAAGCTATGAAACTGTATAGGGCTGTATATATACTTGTCTCAGCTTCATTAGAGCAGGAAATTGCTGCGATTTCCAGCAGGTTATGTAAAGTAATGTCCAGACTGTTCAAAAAAAACTATGAACAGAGTAAAATACAAGACTGTTTTGAGGAGACTTTCTACCGTGTACTTTAAAACATAGTAAAATTTCACTCACAAAACTTAGTTACATGGGTACTCTGTTTTATAGTGCATTATAGTCTAGGAAGTCTCATTAAAACACTCGCTTTTTTGTTAGGGTGGTTTGAGTACAGACTATTGCTGGGGCAGGGAAGGAGATTATTCTAACTTCAGAGGACACCAGAAAAATTGCTGGATATAATTTAAGATTAGTGTTTTCTCTTTCATAGAAAGAACGTACATACTGGGACATGAGTACAGTTACAGCAAGTCTAGGTGTGCTAACAAAACAGGACACATTCAAGTACAATAAGATTTTTTTTTTTTGCTTGAAATTAGAAACAAACTACATGAGATTAAAGCATTAAAATCATATTTCTCAATCTGAATAAATGTTAAAAAAAAAATCAAAAGAAATGCAGAAGTGCTAGCTCACATTTTTTTTTTTTTTTTTTTACCATGTTACAAAAGCAATTGGTACCCATGTCCATAAAGGCAGCAACAAAGAATGCTGCTTGTCTACAGAATAGTACTACTGCAAATTGGACTGCGTTTCAATGCTACTTGTAAAAACACCAGCTTTCGGAAGTTGGTATCTGTACAAAATTGCAGCTTATTTTTTCTTCACTTCTGTCCCTTCAAAGTCTTTGTTTACACAGTAATGCTAAAACGCCCAGTTCTGTTATCCTGAGTCAACATATTGCCACTTTCTTTTTTGGTAGGTTGAGCTCCATAGTGTCAACACCTCACACATCCGCTTTAATACAGTCTCTTTCTGCAGAAATGGGCAAGTATAACTTCCTCCAAAAAAAAAGGTTTAACAGTTATGATATTAGAATGGCAGGACTTTCTTTCTGAAAGGAATTCAGTTGTGCTGCAATGTATTAGATTCTATAGGTGGAGCAGAGTCATATAGTGTATCTGTATCGTGTGTGGGCTCTCCAGCAAGCGTACAGGGATTAGACAGTGTTCCAGCACCACAGTCACAGAAAAACCTACAAAGAGAGAGAGCTCTTTAGTTCTCGTGCTCGCATCATCAAGAGAGCTCGACACGCTCGCAGGAAACATACCTATCATGTCTAATGAATTCTACGTCATGTCCTTGATGGCACTTCTTAATGCAGTTCACACAAATGGCGTTGCGGTCCGTGGTGTTGCAGGTGTGACACCTGGGGAGAGACACACCGGGCATGAACTGAAACGCAGCGGGCTGGGATGGGGCTGGGGAGGGTGTGGGGGCAGAGCAGCACTTAAGGACGCACACAGCAGCCTAACAGCTGGGAACTGAACTGCAACTGGGAGCTCCAGGCTGCGTTTTGGAAAAGGAGCTCTGCCATGTGCTGCCTTAGGGCTCAGGTTCGTGGCAACCACCCGTTTTCCTCAGCGCCACGGAACCTGACTGCATCTCTTCTCTCACACCTGAGAGATGCGTCTGTGTGTTACCACATGGCGACTTCCAGGGGCCCTGCTAAAGGAAGGAGGGGACTTGTCTGAGGAACCCTGCTGTGGGCGGCCGGAAGGAAACTGTTACCTGTAGAAGTCATGCATGGGATAGCTGGTGTAACTGGATATCTTATATAAACACTGGCCTCTACTGACAGCTTTTTCTATGGCATCTTGATTGTTCATTATTTTGTTATCTGTTGGGGGGGAAAGAAAAAACAAGCACACTAAGTCAATGACTTTTCAAATACATCCAAGTCGTTTTTTTCCCACCTTTTAAGGCCCAAAATGATTAGGAACAGTTAGTTCTATGTCTGTCTTTTAGTTTTGGCACTTCTGCATATGAATGACTTGATGCAAGATAGCTGCTCAAAGGCAGGGAAGGTGCTCAGACAATGCAGTGCAGCGCTCAGCCCACCAAGAATGCTCCTCTGTGCATGGACTGCATGAAACTTCTGGCCCGCCCTTGTTGAATACTTTGTGAACTGGTTTGTGCAGGATGGCTAGAGACAGGTTAGATCCCATCTCGTGCACGCTTCATCAGACACTGGAACTGGCTGCCTGTAAACTGCTCCTATTTTCTGAAAAAGTGCCTTGGGATTGTGAACATCCATGCTTCCAGATCCCAAGAGCTGAGAGAGGTGTGCTTCTTTACTGGACATCTGTTTTCAGAGCTGTGACAGAAGACTTCCCATTATCCTAGCTTAGAACATGGAGTAGAGATGTGCAGTGACCATCTCACCCGCTCGGAACCAGTGACAGCTCAGAGACAGAAGACCTAATAACCACGTCTACATGACTGGAAAACCTTAAGTTACCTTTAGAACGTTCTGGCTATCCGTCTAAAAATCTCACAGGGCTCAGCTTGGCTTACAGCCCTCAGCCCAAGCGCTTAGTTACAAACTCAGCTCAAAGCCAGACCAGATCGGAACCAGAAGCTGAAAAGAAGCGGTCCAATAAAAAGGCAAACCAGCACTGAATTAAAGCACAAAGTGACCAAACACAACCAACAAAGGCTCGGCTCACCTTTCATCGTGACGTTGACACCAGATGCGAGAAATAAACCCCCAAAGCGGTTGTTGAAAATCTGATTGCCTTCTAATGTTGCAGTAGCATGATTTGTTATTTCAATGCCTGTTGTGGGTAGGGAATAGAGGAGAGAAAAGGAAAGCGGGAGAAGTCAGTCCTTGGCCTTTGTGCAGCTGCACCTCCCTGTGGGGCTGTGGGGGTTTCTGTGTGCTTTTGGGTTTTTTTAACCACCAGCTCAAGGACAAAAAGAAAACTGACATGGTTAGAAATGGGGACTGAAGCACTATAAAGCTGAGGTTCAAATCCTCACTGAATCCTTTTGGAGAGCTACAGTTGGCACACATGGTTTCTAGCAGTAACAACACATTATCAGCGCATCTGACCATAACACAGTACTATTATCAGATATTCTCCAGAGGCCAGGATTTTTGGGTGCTCAGCCTGCCATCTTCACGTACACGTGGAAGCTCCTGGACATGCACTTTACCTTTTCTGAAACATTTTTAAAAAACAAATTTTCAAGAAGAGGACCTAAAAATCATCCCAATCTTCACTTTCATCATTCACCCACGCCTTCATTTCTCCTATCTCTCCTATCCCTCCCCCCACTGCACACAAAACAACACCTTTACAGCCTCCTTCTCAGAAAACTTCCCTCTCCTGAAAAAAAAGATGGGGGGAAACTCAGGAACACAATTTTAGTTGGAATGGAACGGAAGATGTGTAGACGTGTGATCGTTTAATATTAAACGTTCCTCATTTCTTCTGGAGTCAGAAATGCTCATTTCAATCATTTTCCAAGTTTGTGGAATGAGGGTTATACCTGAGATGCAATGGATGTCCCTCTAAAATCTATTTGTTGTACGGTTCCTTGTTTTAAAGCAGCAACAGAGCATCCATCAGATCAAACTATAAGTACCTCCTAGACAACTTTATCCATCACTTCTAAAACAAAACAGTGAAATAAACAGTATTTCACTGAAAAATGAGAAGGAAGACGATGCACTGATTCTCAACACATGAGCAATAAAAGGTATTTCAGCTACAATTCCAAAATTATTTCAAGAACAGACTGAAGGCCATCCCAATCGCTTGTTAAAACCTTCAGTAATGTGGGGTAAAGACACAGATTTAGCTCAATGAACAGCTCACTCTAAGCTCCAACACCTCAAAATTTGGTCTGAACAACACAAACCTGCAGCAAAGCCATCAAATATTCGATTTTTCCTTAGCACAGGGTGGCTGTTGGTGCTGATAAGAACACCAGCTTGGGCATTCCTGAAGATATCGTTCTCTTCCAGAAGACCTATTACAGAAGCAGCAAAGCAGAGATTTCAGACTGTTAACATTTCCTCCATAACCTGTAACCATTCTGTGGAATGTTCATTCTTTCATCTGAGGAATATCCATCAATAGCACTGAAGTTGGCTAGTGAAGTTTAATGTCACTGCAGAAGCACAGAATGGTTTCGGTTGGAAGGGACCCTAAAACCCACCCAGCTCCAACGCCTGCCATGGGCAGGGCTGCCCCCCATCAGCTCAGGCTGCCCAGGGCCCATCCAACCTGGCCTTGGGCACCTCCAGGGATGGGGTACCACAGCTCTGGGCAGCAGTGTCAGGGCCTCACCACCTTCTGAATGAAGAATTCCCTCCTAACATCTAACATAGATCTCCCCTTTTTTAGTTCAAAGCCCTTCACCCCTGTCCTATCGCTATCTGCCCACATAAAAAGTCACACTCCCTCCTGTCAGCTGCCTTTAAGTACTGGAAGACCTCAGTGCATAAGCACATGAGGACACTCTTTTCACACAAGAACAGAATAGTCAGGGTTAGAAGGTACTTCAAGGACCATGAATTTCCAACCCCCCTGCCACAGGCAGGGCCTCCAACCTCCCCATTTAATACCAGACCAGGCTGCCCAGGGCCCCATCCAACCTGGCCTTGAACACCTGCAGGGACGGGGCAGCCACCACCTCTCTGGGCAATTTTCAGTGCATACTGTATGTAACATTCTGCACATAGCAGAATTTGGGAATATGGGAATGCAAGCACAATTACAAAAAATCCCTCTGACTGCCATATTAATTTTATAGAAACGAGATATTTCAACTTTCAGATTTTCTTCTAGTTTCACTCTGCACTTGCTGCTAAAACTAGCAGCCTGCCAATACAAAGCTTAATTTGCATTTTGGTTATTGTAGGACAGGAATACCTTAAAATGATTCCTTTAAAAACGTTTCTTTTTTTTTTCTCCCATAATCTTTCACACTGGCAAAATCCAGAAAGTTCACATGCAAGATGTTGGCTAGGGAACCTGAATTGAGTACTGTCCTTCAGTGAAATGGCAAAGCTTACAGATGAGACAGAAGCACTGACGTAAGCAGTAATCAACACAGTCGTCTCAGATGAGATTAATTACCCCTCTGCCTCCCACAGAGTTTAGTATTAGTGATGTAATTAAGGCTAAAAAACACCACGGTATGTTTGTTACAGCTTATTACTTCAAAAGACGAGAGCTGGATTTCTAAAGAGTATTTTAAAATGGACACTGCTTAAACTGAAATCAAACTCTTGTCCAGAACACTTGATATATGCCAGAAAGGGAAAAATTACCTCTTCCTCCATTAAATATACAGATGCCTCCATCTCTTCCATCATGGATTTTGTTTCTTCTTAGTGTAGGATTGCTGTCTGTTTTAATCCATACACCAGCCATTGCATTATCAAAAATTTCATTGTCTTCTATAAATCCAAGCCCTAGAGAGTAGGAAAAACAATTAAAAATAGTAAAAGATATAAAATGGGAAAAGATAACATCACAGGAAAATACCAACTGGGGATAGATGACAGAAACAGACCTACCAGAATTATAAACAAGAATACCACCATTCTGACCTCCCCAGATCTTGTTGCGTCTGATTTTGGGGTTGCTTCCAGTTCTAGAGATACAGATACAAAGAAATCATTTATCACAGCTTCCTGTTCCTCAAGGCCAAACTATGGAAGCGCCTCTACAGAAACATCCCACAGATGTGACTGATTGAAACATTAACAAAATGCTGTATTTTCAAGTCAGCAAACAGATTTAAGTTTCCACAGGCTTCAGAGCTCAATACCCAGCTACATTAGAGACAGTTCCTTCTGCTGAGCCGCAGCGTAACAACGCTCCAACATTCTGAATTCCACACAAGGTATTTTTAGCAGTGAAGCAACAAGAGCAGTTAAAAAGAAAGGATGAAATAACACAACACAGCGTCTGTTTAGGCAGAGGAACGAGAATACACGTTACCTTATCTGAACCCCTGAGTACATGTGATTATAGATGTCGTTGTCTTCTAACACGCCGTGTCCGTTGTCGTAGAAATAAACTCCAACCTAGCACAGGAGAAATGTCATCATTCGTTTGGAGGTAATGAAATACAAACCGTGGCTCCTCCTCCATCACCCTCCCCGCACGCTGAGCAGAACTCACCTGTTTCCCACTATGTATTCTGTTCCTCCTCAAGACCGGAGTGCTCCCCGTTGTCACCCAGACCCCAGCCAAAGTATTGCTGTAAACTTCGTTCTCCTCAATCACACCTTGGCCTTTTTCATGCTGAACACAAGAAGTGTAAGAGTGGAGACCAGCTGCTAAGTGCAAATACCCTTTTGCTGCTTCTACCCACCACCCCCTCATGGCTCCTTTACTGTGGGAAGTCCTTCTCTGCAGGTATGTATCTGCACTGTTTTTAAACAATAACGTTACATCACCATTTTGACTCTGTTGTAAAATTAAGAACCCTCTGCATGTGAACCACTACACTTCAATGTTCTGCAGTAATACTTGCAAATAATTGCTGCCTTTTGCTAGAAGAGGCACCTCCCCAGCACCAAGCCAGAGCTGGCAGCTGCTGCCCCTCAGACCAACACCCAGCCTCATCCACTGGGCTGGTACACATCTCTTAAGGTAACTCTTTACCACATGCTTGTGCTTAAATGGAAAGCAGTACTTTCAGTGTGAACTGTCCTGGTCAGATCTGTAGAAGAAGCAGAAGCTCTCCACTTGCAGCATTAGCTGAACATCTGGCAATTTTTGGTAGGAAAAGAAAACGTTTCCTTCACCAAAATGCAAAATGGTTGAGGTAAACTGACAGCTGCATCAGTTTAACCAGAGGAGATCTCGTATGTGCTGAAAACTACACTTTATTCCTCACTTTACCCTCACACAACTAGCCTATTTTTTAACTTAAGAAATGCAGTCAGTGTAAGCACAAGCACGCACTTTACACACAATACTGTCCTCTTGTAAGCCTCTATGAACTGAAAGCAAGTTTTCCTGCCTGCCTGCAGGTGATGCTTACCACGTAAATGCCACCATGCTGACCATCATGAATCTTGTTGTGTCGAACTATGGGACAGCTGTTTGTTCTGATCTGTATTCCTGCCAATGCATTACCTGTTAACAGAAATGGCAGTCAATGCAACTTCTGTGCTCATTTTTCTCCGAATCCAAGATGCAGTAAGAAAAGCAGCTTACCATAAATGTCATTTCCTTCAATAAGGCCTCTTCCGTCACCGAAGATATAAACACCACCTTGATTCCCATTAAAAATTGCATTGCCCCTAAGAAGCAAGATAACAGTTGTGGAATTGTACAGTGCTATACAATACCCAGTGTCTAGGACTGTACAGCACTCAGAGTTGAAACAAAACAGAAACAGAATCTTTGTTTTGTGGCTTTTCAAGAAATACCCACTTCAAGTACACGCACAGCCAAACACAGACAGCCATTTCATTTTTACACATAAACATTCATAGTAACAATAAAGAAAATAAAGTTGCACATTTCCCATTCCCACCAAAGCTTCACCACTAAGCAGGGAAACATCAATACCTTATTGTTGGGTCACTGTTTGAGGTAATCCAAACACCTGCAAAGTTGTTTGCATAGATTTTGTTCTCTATGAATTGTCCTCTTCCTTTTTCATGGACATAGATGCCCCCGGTCTGGCCATGATGGATTTCACACCGAACCACTGTCGGATTGGCGTACGCTTTCACTTCAAAACCTGCTATCCTGTTCCTATGGATGTTGCAGCTTTCAAAATAACCCTTTAGACACAGAACATACAAAGTTTCCTGTAAATATCCTTTGTAAAGTGAAGGCTGAATGCTCTGATGTTCCTCCCTTCCCAACACCACTGTTATTTAAGAGGGAACAACACCTGAATTGACAAAGTACTTATTTGGTTAATTAAAACAGCTTGTGTACTTGTTTTTGTTCCATCTACTCTAACAGACACTGCTTTGAAATAAATTAGGGTTACATTTTTTAACTGATGTGATTTTGTTCACTGCTTTTCTTTTTCCAAGTGTTTTTCTTCTGCACTCCAGGAGGGCCTTCTTCCTGCTCTCTTTCAAAGATCACACCATTACAGAAATGCAGATATTTCCTATCAGCTGTTTAAAAAATACAGGTCTTTAAAAACGAAATTAAAAAAAAAAGAATGTTTTTTCTTAAGGGTTTACTGATGCTATACTATTGAAATAAAAAAAAGGTCAGAAAAATGTGCCTAACGAAGTCTGGAATAGCCTCTGTCTGAGAGTAGGTGGATTTTATAAAGACAGCACAAAAGCAGCATAAAATAATCCACATTCACAATGCAAAACAAACCCTCTCTTTTTAGGGCCAAGGAAAAATCTGCTATATGCTACAAAAGGCCAACGGAATTTTTATGCATTCTACAGAGAGACCAGCCTAAGCTTCGTTTACATTCTGGACTGTATAAACACTCCTTTAAAATTACCAGATCTGAAATATTTTGAAGAATGCCTTCTCATTTGGGAACAAGGAAAACGAAGCCTTATGCTTAGGGCTCCGTTTCAACATCATAAAATTACTTCAGCTCATTCTTCCAGTCAACTGAAGGTTCTCTGCTGTTTGCATACAGCAGCCCACCACCATTCCATCTGGTATCTTGTCTCTGGCACCTGGCAAGAGACATCTGTGTGTGGCAGGGAGGGCTGCTGCTGGGCTCCTGCCTGCAGGCTCAGCGCTCGGCAGAACGTGGCTGGTTTAGGAAGAAGAGGTTAAGTTTCACAGGCATCGGAAGACAAAAAGCAGGCTGAGAACTTGGAAGTGAAAAACAAAGCACTCTTTAACCTCTCAGAGTTGGCACTGCGGTACTGAAACCCACGGGAAAATAGTGTGCAGGGTAAGAATCTGGCACTGCAACATACTTGTCCCACTTCACAGTCACAAGCGGTGACCTGGTGCTCACCAGCACACAGGAACTCCTGGGACTGAAGGCTGCAGTGAGCATGCCCTGGTACAGATGGTGATCTAGAGGAGGGCAGGTCCAGCCAAAAACAAAAGTCAGAACCCCGAATTTCAGGAGAGCAAACTTCAGGCTATTTAAGAAATCCCCTGGATGGGATCCCCTGGGAAACCGTCCTCAGGGACAAAGGAGTGGAGCCTTCAGTGACTGGAAAAAGGGAAACACTACAGAGACCCCATCTTGTGAGGCCCCATCTGTGCCCAGACCTGGAGTCCCCAGCTCAGGAAAGGTGTGGAATTTTTGGAAAGGATCCAGAAAAGGCCACCAAGATGCTCAGAGCACTGGAACACCTCTCCTATGGAGACATGCTAAGGGATCTGGGCTGGTTCAGAGGAGGCTCCATGGAGACCCCACTGCAGCCTTCCAATGCTGAAAGGGAGCTCATCAACAAGAGGGAAAGCAACTTTATACACGGCTGGATAGTGACAGGACAAAGGGGAATGGTTTTAAACTAAAACAGGGGAGATTTAGGTTAGATGTTGGGGGAAATTTTTCACTGAGATGGAGATGGCACTGCTGCCCAGAGCTGTGGCTGCCCCATCCCTCAAAGCCAGGTTGGATGGGCCCTGGGCAGCCTGAGCTGTATCTCATTTAGTGCTTGGGAATACAACTACATGACCCTTGAGATCCCCTCCAACCCAAGCCATTCCATGATTCTATGGAAACCTACTCAACTGCATGCAGGATTTTTATCTGGAAGACACTGTGCTGCTTAAAGGCTATTTCCACTCTGCAGTGATCTCATCTCACCACCTGTTCCAGCAGCCTGATTGAGAACCTCACAACTAAGGTTCTGAAGCATTTCCACAGTGGAACTGGAACATTCTTAATGATTGGATATTGTTAAAAATTTGACCTGCTTATTGAAATACTTCCCAAGCACACAGGCCAGTGTTACTGCACTTCTTCCCTTTTTTTTTCAAACTCCATGTATCACAAAGACTGCATCACACTGCACATAACATTTCCAAGCCTCTAGTCGCAGTTACCATGTGAGATAAGAGGATCACTCCTCATATTTTTAGCTAAGATAACTATTATTCATGTGTTTTCATTAAGGTGCCACTTTTTGCATAAAAAGGAAAAGGTCTTTGGACTCCACCTTGTTTCTATCATAGCACTGGAATACACAGTTTAGCTGTAAGAAAACAGATCAAATACTGTTGTTTCAAATGAATTGAGTGAATGCAGTCTGGTTTCATTATTATTTTTCTTTTTAAAACTGTTCAGTACCCATACACTTAATTCCAGACTTCAGGACTTAAATCAGAAGCTTCTCCTAGCAGACTTTCAGCCAACTCACAAGCTCTCCTTTAGAAGCTACAGAAGCACTCTCCCTCACCAGGCTTCCTCCAGCAGAATTCACTTCATTACATGTTTCAGAGCATATTCATGTCTTGGAGAGGTTTATGGACATACACTGAAATGGATTAGGAGTGCTTATATAACACATCAATACAGCTTAGATGAAGCTCCAAACCCTCAGATAACATAAAATTAAGATGTAACATCTTAGGCTTGTCAGTACCCTTTACAAAATGGCCACACAAGTACATCCCTAGAACATATAAAATAAAGCAAAAACATACACAAATGTGTATGAATGCAACCCTACTAACACACGCATATGTTGCTAAAAGGGAGTTCTGTGTGGGTACCACTTCGTCCAACACAGAGCAAGTATGTACCCCAGGATGTAATGGAGAATGCAAGAGAAGTACCTAACAGCAGAATTCCACTATGCCTGGCCTTCCATTGACAAGAAGAACGCCAGTCCCACAGGATGGCTAAGGCTGGCAGGGGCCTCTGGGTCCATCTGCTCCAAACCTGCTCCAGCAGGAACCCCCAGAGCAGCTGGGGAGGCTTCTCCAGCACTGTGCCAGTATTCCAGCATCCACACAGCGCAGGAATACTTCCTGGTAGTCAGAGGAAGCCTCCTGTGTTCCAGTTTGTGCTCCCTGCCTCTTGTCTGTCACCGGGTACCACTGGAAAGAGCCCAGCTCTGGCTTCTCTGCACCTTCAAGGATTTACATACACTGGGGAGATCCCCAAGTCTCCTCTTCTCCAGGCAGGAGGCTTATGCCAGCAGCAATCAGTAACTGCAGCAGATGTCCTGACCAGCTTACGCTGAGACCAGGAAACTGCAAATCAAATGCTACAACTAGTACTGTGTTACTCCTCTATTCCTACTTCTACTTCCCCAGCAACCCGGGTAGAAAGAAGAAAGGCCTCATTAGTTTCTTCTATACACAGTGCATCTTCTGTTACTACTATTTCCAGATCACCAATATCAAAATCTCAATCAGCAAACAGAACAAGCACCTACCAGGGAAGGAGAACATGCTAACAGAAGGAAGAAAGACCCATAATTAAGGGAGCCTAACAATATGCAGGGATCAAAATTTGCATCTTCTAGAACTATCCTCTTTTTTTCCATTATCAAATACACTGAATTTTTTGAAAGCTTGCTATGTTCTTTTCTTGCCATAGTTACATTCATTATTTATTGAAATTACAGAAATTCATTTCCCAAAGTAAATACCTTATTTTATTCAGTAGGCACCTGATAGCTGGCCAACACTCCTCCAACACAGAAGAACCTCACGTTCAAGAGGAAAGTTAAGGCAACCTAGTGGCTGAATTGATGCATTTAGTTTCTTTAAAATGCTGGACTACTGTTTATTTGGAGCAAGCATTCAGTGAGTACAACTTAAAATGATTATTTTAGTTAGACAACTGAACCTACTAAATCTGGGCGGAGCGTGTGACAGTGAGATGAAATACACGGGGGATATGGAAGGAACAGGGGATCCAAAGGTCAGAAGATAAAGTGAGACAACGAAATGAGAAAACAGAGGCACATTTTACACCCAAGCTGTGTTTGTAACAGTGACCTGGGAGTTGTTTTTCTCAGCTACTCAAAGCCACTGGTGTTCAGTGCTTGCATTTTTACAAGTATTATTTTTTCTTCCTTGTAAAATTGAGTAACATCTACCAACAAAATAACAACTCAGATGACAACAGATATTTACTTGCAAAGAGTGAGTATGTAACATAACAAGTTCAATTACAGCCTTGACAAAGAAGAGGCCTAACACATTCAGCCATAGCTGGTCAGGCACCTTGTCAGGTATTAAGGCTGGGAACAAAATGTATGGAAAGGAAGATGCAGCACTATCCCACAGCATGTGACACGTACTCAGTTTGGCTGACCTCATTCTCCAGCAGCGTTCTGAAATCAAGCCTGTTACAGGAAGGCTTCCATTACAGCAGCACCTATTTATCTACAGCACCATTAAAACTGAAAGCCCAAAGCAAGTGGCCAGAGAGTTTATTATTTTCTATAACAAGAGGTATATGCAATCCCTGCCGAGCAGTATCCAACTCCTGCAGCAAGATAATCAAATTCTGTGCTAGAGGAAATCCAAAATCACGTTGATTTTGTTACTACACTTGATCTGAAAGCGAGCAGCATTAACCTCAGTAGCCCTCATTTGGTCTGGCATTTTGTTCACTGTACTTTAATCACATTCTGTACTTCCAATGTGCAGCCCACGTTTGCATTCCTAACTAAAGAAAAAAGTGACCAGAAAAAAACCTATCGTTTTTGTCAGCTGGATGCAGAGAATTACAAGTTTGGCATTCAAGCAGGAAAAAGGATGATCTGGCACTGTGTGGAAGACATGCAGTATTTTGCCAGAAACAAACAAGCAAATAATTTTTTATTCCAATGGCAAAAATCCATCCTGTTCTCTATTTCTAGGGCTATGCACACTGATTACTCACTACCTTACACGTACATGGAAGGTAACACCTTCATTCCACACAAACATTCTCATTAAAGAACATCTGAATGCTGAAGCAAGCTGGGCATGCTCTGCTTCAGAGCTGGAACGTTAGAACAGAGCCAATGTAAGAGACCACATTCTATTATGTTTTTGTATCTTCTGGCACCTTACTAAGGGTACAGAATCCTACAACATTTTTTTGTCAGTTTCACAAGCAAATGTATGTGATAGTGTAAATCTAAGCCTTCCATGTGCATCCTATTTCAAAAGGCATTTTATCACGTCAACATCACTCAATCTAAGAGGCTGTAAATCATCTGCAAAACGTTTGCCTACATCCCTTCCAGCTAGAACTGTCTTTAAAGTGAAGTTGCCCACACAAGGACAAAAGAAGCTGCCATAGGCAGATTTTAAAACATCTGTTGACATGTAAAAGCAGGTTTCTTTTAAACATTTACTTGATAACAGACAAGACATGAAGACTTCAGCTACTCAAGGTCTACATTTCTTTCTTCAAAAGAAGAAAATAAAGCGTTACCATGCCATGGTCAAAAGTGAAAACGCCAACATCACGTCCATGGTGAATGTGATTCCGCCTGATAATGGGATTTCCGTGGTTTTTAACCCAAATCCCTGCTAATGCATTGTTGGAGATCTCATTGTCCTCATATATTCCCTAGGAAATAGAACAGGTAAATTAAGATGGGAATCGGGAACAGTCAACAGTTGCATCAAAGGAAGGAAATTTTGACAGAAAATACCTGTGCATGGTCTGTAATATAAAGCCCAACATTTTCACAGTCGCTGATGTTACAGTGTTTAATAGTAGGACAAGCTCCTTGGCCACTAACACATACTGCAGAGCCAACTGGAAGAAAACAGAACAGTTACCATAGCGCCAGAGCAGAGCATATTTATAAATAGTCTGGCAGCGCCGCTGCAAGAAAAGTTAAGAGTGAACTGATATTTTTAAAGGCTGAGGCATGCGCAGTGCCAAACCCTGGAAGCCACTGGCAGAAAAACACCCATGTCATCATTCTGCAGATGCAAAAACTGAACTAAGAGTTGCTTTTTGAAATCCCTTCTCCATGCTGCACAGCCGCATCCGACTGCCAGAACTCACAATGGTTGAAATAATAACTCATGTTTACGAAAGCTCTTGCTCAGTAATTTCCCCACATTAGGCCCACTGTATGCCAACGGCTTATGACAGACAAGAGACCACAGAAATAAATACAATTTTAATGATAATCGCTGCCTTATTTTCATTTCATTGTAACTTTCACAACGCGCCACATCAAGGAGCACAACCAAACCGTCCTTTTGCAGCATGCAAAGTTGTACTGTCTCGCTCAACACAAGCAGGAGACAGGCATGAAGTACAGAACCACACACAAGACACACAACTGAATCTGAAAGCTCCTTGCTGCAGCCCCTTGAATGACATCAACTACTACACTACTACCCAGACAACAAACTTGAGGCTGCTACGGCTCAAAAATGCTTGAGAATTCATCAGCTCAGTTCAACTCTCTTAAGTCCATGAAGGATGAAACATGAAACTCTGCTCCCCCTAAAATCAGTGGCACATTTACAGTGATTTCTGAACGGAAAGATTTCATCTAAGCATTATTTGGCCTACATAACGCACACCTTCCTCTCAAGTAAACACCATTAAATCAGCAAGCCAGCACATGCCCTATTAGTAAGCTTTCATATTATCTTCAAGTGTAGTACCACAAAGACTATGCTTTCTTTTTTTAAATCCTGGAGAAATTATTTTGTCTTATCTGACCTTATGAACACAGTAAGGATTCCCTGAATTAATTCCTGCTTCAATTCTTGTAGCTGGAGCTTCAGCGTGTATTTTTTAGAAATACATTTAATATTGATTTCAAGATTTTCAACAACTGAGAAAAGACCATAAAGCTTATTAGCTAGTTACAGACTCATTACCCTGTTAATTTACATTTTAATTTTTCAATTTAATTTCTCCAGCTTCAGTATCCAGTTACTGGTTGTGGATACATTAGCATAAAGAGAACCAATGAATGTATGAATTTCGTGCAAGAAAAGCATTCCTTCAGCCAACTCCTTCACTAAGTAACAAGCTGTGGTCAGTGCGTTCTTCATTACGAATGAATTCTTCTCCTTTATCTTTCAGGACTTCTCATCGAACTGCTCCTAACATTTCATTATGTTGTTATGGACACCAGGACCTGATCTGAACCAGGAATAAGAAGTGTCATACAATCTCTCTATTTCTCCTCCATATCCCCACAGATGCAGTGAAGGATGACACTGGTTCTTCTGGCCACACGACAAGCTCATATTCAACTCCTCACCTGCAGTGATTCTTACAGCTTTCCCAGGAATACAGCTTCCCAGGATAGAGATTTATCACTTACACACAACAGGCTTTTGTTCCTAGTTACTTGCACTTACCCACATTAACACAAACATTATGAGAGTTACCTTCCAAAAAGGGTCTAGCAGCTCATTCTCCTCCTCATTTGTAACACCCTAAATCATCATCACCTACAAATCCCATCAGTACACCTTTTATTTCTCTGCAAGACACTGACAATGTTAGTAGCTTAAAGTCAAGCGGCCATCTTTGAAACAGCCACAAAGTAGCCAACAACCCTACAAGTTATTTAAAATCTATTTGATGTGTGCTCTGTTAGTTCTGTGGAATTCAAGTGCTTGAAGTAGTGCAAGATGAAGTCAAGTATCTTTCAGGGATCCACGCATTTACACTACGACTGCTACCTTCTCCAAAACAAGTCATCAAGAATGCTAAGTGCAATGCAACCATTAAAGCTATCTGTAAGTAGACATAAATTTCCTTTGATTAATAAATTTTAATTATGATTGACCAAACCCTGCATTCACTATCTCATTCCATCTAGGATCAATAAGTAGCACTGCAGGCCATATTTCATCCCATTTAGCTCCTGCTACGCCTGCCTTCTCCCATCTTCTCCAACAGGGTCATACATCACCTAACCCAGGCTTCAAGTTCTGTTGATACACAATAGGAGTCCAGAAGACATTCTGGCCAGTGCTTTTTAAGTCCTTGTGATTTTAGAAGGCCTGTTTTTACAGCTGTTTAACCTCATCCACTCTTACTGTCAGAGTGGAACATACTTCACCATCCCTCTAGGGTACGAGCACATTTATCATTCCTACCTGTTCTCATTAAATATGGAACAAAAATTACACAACACTTTGCCATCCAAATTCTTCTTTATCTATGACAGACCAGCATCTCTACTGAAACCCTCTTTCCAAGTTAAGCTGTCCTAACTCACTTGTCCTCTTGTTTTTTGGGGCCTTCCCCTCCTCAGAAGGAAAGAATCTCCATTTCAATGGAAGGCTCGTGCTCTGCTGAGGGGAAGGATTTACTACAGTTTCTGGCAATTCTTACTTGTTGCCTACTTGTATTATCTGCATTTTTGGGAACTCAGTAAAATGCTCTGGAAGTATTGCTCTTTTCACATTTTGATTATTAAAAAATGTAATCTTTATTCTGACTCACTTCAGTGGACTTATTTGTTGTGTGAAATTGGTACTTCAAGAGTGCTAAGCATATATATTACTGGTTCAGGCTTTATTTATTTGTTCTTAACCCGGAATATAATAACTGCATACACTTGAGCAACACTTGAATAAATAAATTAGGCTCTCTTCCATCAATTTCAGTTTTTACCTATCGAGATGAGAACTAACACAGATTTCCTCTGCAATTAATGCAGAATATCTGGACTCAGAATCTTGCCACTTAAACTTTGTTTCACAGATGCTTTGGACTGGCAGTAAGAGACCTTCAGCTGAAATTACTCACACAGCTCCCATCTAGACATATTACATACATTAAGAACTTTACATATAACAATGTAGAAAGATGCTTTAATGCAATTAGGAGATCCAAAGAAAGGGTATCAAGCATGTGCGAGGAGAGAGATTTTGAATGCTTATGGATCAATATTTCAGAGATGCCACTGACTGGGAACAGTAAATGCCTTTTTTGGCAGACTGCCATTCTTCCTACCTTTTTTACACGCACTCAATACTTCCTGAGTAGGTTATAGCAAGGCTTGGTAGAATTAAAAAGTCAATAAAAATTAATAATCAATAAGCGTTGACAGCACAGCCTATGCACTGCCTTCAAAACTGACCAGAAATGCTGACTTCAGAGCACAGAAACAAATACAGTGCATCCAAAATTCAGCAATCCAGTGGGCTGAAGAGGACAACAGTCCACAATTATCAGAAATGGCTTGTCATAACAAACACTGGCCAGGAAAAATTGACACAACTTTTACAAACCTTTTTCACAAAAACATCAAGACCTACTAACTTACAGATAAACATTTTCCAATACGAAACCATGCAACTCTTTAAGATGCTTTTCAAAGGAAGTTTAAGGGAGTCCAATAAATTATTTTAATTCCTCCCATTTATGGGTTATGCAGGGAAATAGAAAGAACAAACTTATTTCACATCCTTGAAATTCCCAGCATGTAAGTTTAAAAAAAGGTAAAATTAAAGAAGTCAGTGTACTGAGAGTAGCTAGCTGTCCTTTGTTCTTCATCTCTTATCACTTTCCCATAATAGCTATCCGTCCCCCATAAAACAGATGGCAATGCGAAGCAGAGCCGCTTTATTCATAACTGTGGTAGAGTTTTACAACCTGAAACCTCTAAGAAAGAACATGTCTTCCTCTGTGAGGCACAGTCAAAGGACTCCTTCCACTGTCCTCATTACAGCTCCCTGGAGGATTTCCTGTTCGCACCAGAAAAATATAGTCTGTGTCTAGCTGAAGATCTGCTAATTTCACTGCCTCAATGTTGAGCTGAGCAACTGTTATGCACAGCCTGCTGTGTAGATTCATTCCACTTTGCCACCTGAACTTAGATATCTAAAGTTTATATTGTGGTTTCCATGCAAAGACTCAGTATCTCCATTCTTGTTCACCTCTTTTTTCCAATTCTCCAACTATACTTTATCTGCTTGTCTTTGAACATGTCAAAACTTGCTATGTCTTCTTGTGAATTGCCATGTCTTGTTTCCAGTGCCCGTAGCTGTCACAATGCCTCCCAGACCTTCACTGCCTCTGACCCTCTCTTTCCAGATTCTATTCTACTGATGGTTAAATTTCTCATTATCCCTGATGGTGAAACGAGTGTTTAACCATTCACATCATGTATTTCTTCTGTCAGTATAGCTAGCAACTTATAGTTAGCACACATTAAATCCTTTCCACTCCTGACAGGAAAGAGAACTTAGCATAAGAGTTATAGCTCACAAACAGTTTTAATGTCATCAAATTCCAACAATGCACGCTGTAATGAATCTAATGTAAAGGTCCCACATATGTCCCCTTCAAATGCTGTCTCCTGCCAGCTACAGTAATGCAAACCAGAAACAAGTAAGTTTTGTATAAACACTCTCCTGTGACTGTTCAGGTTTTAAACTAACTGCCCAATGAGTCCACAGTGACTCAAATGGAAGGCCAAGTAGACATGATAGCAAAGGTTCTGGACCCACATCTTGGTAATAATGTCACTGAAAGTTAAAGAAGTTTAAAGCTCTGTAATGAATACCTGCACAAAAAAGAAAAGAAACATGCCAACATTAGTCACAGTTTGTGTGCTGCTTTCACACACTCGGGTTAGATTAGTCAGCACCAAGCAGTGTCAATCTCAAACAATAAGAAGCCCACTAACCTGTACAAGTACTTCGAATAATACAGTGATCTATAATTGGACTGCAGTTCACGGTGATCTCTAAGCAGTGGTGTGCATTGTGGTGCTGAGCAGATTTGTCATCAGGATTGAACTGGAAAAGGAAAACAAGCATTCATCTATTGGCTCAGGCATTAAGATGAGATTACTAAAAGCTCCACTCGAGTTTCAGATTCTTACCCTGATTGTCATATATCCAACATAGGCGTCTTCAGAACCCTCCATAAAAACGAAGGTGGAATCTCTAGTGTTTTCTATTATAACCTTATCTGCTACTTTTCCAGGAGCTGCAAAACATGAAATGTAAGTTTTTAGCATATGCTGGTGAAAAAAGGTCCTCAAAGAATTCTGTTCAAGGCAACAACAGAAGAAAA
This sequence comes from Lagopus muta, assembly GCF_023343835.1. Classification (NCBI taxonomy): domain Eukaryota; kingdom Metazoa; phylum Chordata; class Aves; order Galliformes; family Phasianidae; genus Lagopus; species Lagopus muta. Next base: position 101,044,832 of record NC_064434.1, read on the forward strand.
TGAACATTATTTCTGGAACATAGAAATCATGGAATCACATAAATATTTCAAAGATGATGAAAAATGTAGCCTAACAATCTTGTACCAACCCAATATCTAGCAGCATAAGAAAATCTCTTACACAGAGCTAGTTTTTCTGACTTCTAGTTTGTTGGAATATCTAGGAAAATAGCTCCTCATTAAAATAAGGTACAAACTGAACATTTGTACAAGGAAAAAAACCACTAGCTGCAAAATACCAGCACGCTTTCTGTATAGAAACTACAGTTCAACAAACCCAGATTCTAGTCTAGAGGCACTGTAATTCTCTTACCAAACATAGCTTAGTTTGGTATTTTAAACTCTTTTCTTAAACCTGAATACATGCATTTCATCACTAATTTAAACCAATTTATACAACAAATTAGTAATCTGCTTATGATCTCAGTAATCAGCAATGACTCTCAACACCTCTCAGAGTTGAAGTGGTTTCTTCATTATTATTTACAAGAAAATCTTGTACAACAAGACTGAGCTCTACTTCTGAAAGCATACAGAAGGTTTCCAAAATAGTTCATTTCCATGTTCCCATACTCTGCAGACTGATTTCCCACATTAACAGCAAGGCTCTGCTGTATTTTCATCCTTAAGCCAAAGGCAGAACACGCTTACATATGCACTGCAAAAGCCAGCAGAGGGAGCACAAGTTAACATCAGTCTTAAGAATGGTGTAAATTTACAGTGATACTCATTCACAAGCAAGAGACTGTTTAATTCAAAACTGCACATTAAATATGCAAGCTAGAGCAATCCTTCCTCAATGTATGAAATGCAAACATTCAAGTTTCACAAATTACAGCAAATAAGTTATGGCAATGGCTGAGAGTCGCAACCAATTTCGAAACAAGAGATATGCAAAATACAGACAGATTTGCCCTCAATTTTCTATTTTATTGAAGAGCCTATGCACAGGATTTCTCACCAGCAGATTTTTCTGTTGTCTGTTGACACCAGAAGAGACAAGTGGTATGTCCTGTTCTTTATCACTCAGGCAGAAAGGTGCCAGTCAGAATGAAGCAATATTTACATCATTATCCAGCTTGTTCTCACTATCTAAAAGCCAGATCTCGGCTTTCACTACAGCAAATGTTTTAAGGTAGTCTAGCTCTTCATACCACTATTCACTCACTACCAGACAATAACTACAAGAGGCCTTGTATCACCATACAAAACAATTTTGTGTGGCCTGGTAACATATCTACCTATTGGATGTTTTCTCACCATAGTGTAAATGCAGTGGTAAGCACAGCCGTGCACTCACATGCTGTTCACTACAGGTATCTCCTTCCTCTCAGCACAAGAGTTAACTTACAGCTCTGAGTTTGGGTGGTCCCAGAACACCCATTATGGAACATGCCAATTAGTAAGACCAGTATGTTCAGATGATCCATCAGGAAAAGGCTTAAAAGGGAAGGGGACTTGTTAAAGCACTGGCTTCATTTTAAATGAATCAAAGAAATATTATGCTCCAACTTAATCTTTGCAAAATAATTATTCAGAGAAATATCTCTATTTCAATTTTTGGCTCAGATCACCTTAGAAAAGATAAACCAATATAAGAAAGGGAAAGACAAAGAAAAGGGCCATTAATTTCATAATCAAGCAAAGAAGTCCATTTGCCAAGTCTAAGAGAGTCAACATTCCACAGGATCAGTTCCACTGCAGCATAAGGGCTGAAAATGAAACTATTTTAGAAAGCTTAACAGAAAGCCTATAAATAAGAGACTGCTCATTTTAAAAAATAAATTAATTTAAATATTAAAAAATTAACTGGATGCAGCATCAGAGTTCTTTAATTTCTGAAAATGTATTAAACTATTTCAGCTTTCAGTGCATTAACAGGAAATAACACCAGATTCTGCAGAATGTAATTGTTAAGACCCTCTGCAATCGTAACAGGCAAAATGCTGAGATCCTCCCAGATTCTGAACTCTACAAAATCCACAATGAAGAGCACAGCACTAAATTTGTCAAATGTATTTCCAGTTCAAAGATGCAGAACAGGTACCTGGAAAGGAGTTCAGGCTATGAGAAGACTTTTTGAACACAGAAAGTATTTAACTGTGACACTCCTCACCATTTTAGATTTTACCATCCTTAAAATTACAGTTACTGTTCTTATTGTTGCTACTGTTTTTCCTTTACTGGAAAAATCCTTCAATAATTCTCTTTTCACTTATCTGCACATTATTTAAACCAAGTGGAAAAATGAAAGCCCTGCCTCCCATAATATGGGGCAAAAAAAGAAATAAAGACTTTCAGATAAAGATACATATATGGATAACTGCTGAAGCAGTTAAGGGGAATTTTGCCATCTTGAGTGACATGAGAACTCCACAGAAGGCCTACACTCCTGCATATAGCTGACTCCCCTTCACCTACTACTTTCCCATGTCCACCCCTCCAAAACCTAAAAAATATTAATATTTATTTATTAAAAAGTTAATAGGCATTTCTGTCCACTGAACTGGATGCATCAGAACAGGACTTCTACTCTTGCTTTCTACTTGATGGTTTAGATAAGCCACGTTAGTAATTTGTTTCACGACAAGGTCACCAGTTAGTTGACCAAGGGAAGGCAGTATATGTTGTTATTTTATTTTTTTCCCATTTCAGCACAGCTTTTGGTATTTTCTCTTACAGTATCCCTCTGGACAAAATGTCCAGCATACAGCTAGCCAAGCACATAATGTGGGTTGGGTTCAAATGGTTATAGTAAGCTGAGTTACATCAGGCACCAGTGGGGTTCCCAGGGATCTATTTTAGGGCCAGTTCTCTTTAATGTTTTTAAAAGTAGCCTGGATGCAGGACTCAAATGCAAGCAAAGCCAGTTTGTGGATGATACTGGGCTAAGAAGAGCTGTTGAATCCCTGAAGAGTAGAGACCTTGCAGAGATGTTCACAAATGAAGAGTGCCAGGCAATCAATCACCAACTACGTAAGTTTAGCAAAAGCAGGGCTGGATTCTGCACCTGGAATGGAGCAACTCTGGATGAATGAACAGACTGGAGGATGAGAAGCTGCAGAGCACTCCTGTGGAATGGCCTCTGGAGGTTTCAGTTGATGGCAAGCTGAATGAATAAACAGTGTGCCCTCATAGCCAAAAAGGCCAACGATATTTGGGGGTGCTACTCAGTCAACGGCAGTGGTCACAGCACCAAGTCTGCCAGAGTTAAAGAAGTCTTTAGACAGTGCTCTTAGACATAGGGCTTAATTTTTAGTTAGTTTCTGCATGAAGCCAGGAGTTGGGACTGAATGATCCTTGTGGGTCCCTTCCAACCCAGGATACTCTGATGTTATCACTACGATAATTTCACCAAAGGCTTCCTTGCAAACCACCCTCATTTACCTAGATGCAACAAAATAAAACACCAGAATTAAACAGAAGAACAAACCAAGAATACTAGGCACTGTTCTATAAGAACATTTTTCTTTTTTGAGAAAACAAAACTCCAGAGTTTGAGGTGTGCCTTTCTAGAAATGCTGCACTTCTTCACAAGTCCACAGAAGAAATCATTAAAGAAGACTGATTACAAACAGAAAAGAGAGTTGGCCCTATCATTCTGAAAAGCACAGATTGAACTGGAAAGAGGCAGATCTCCAAGGCTTGGTGCTTCACATTAACTTGTTTTCTTTTCCAGACAATTTAAGATTGACTCCCTCTACAAAGACACTGACCATTTACTGTGGGAAGTCTGACAAGGTGAAGAGACAGCAGTGCCAGAAACTGAAACAAATACATCGTGTATTTTTAGTTTACTTTTGGAGATTTTGTTCCCCAAGACAGCTCTATTCAATTACAAAAATACACAATGCAGATCTCTTGCTTTCAAAGACCTGCAGATAAAATTGATTTTCTGAATAACTGAAGATAATTCCAGGGAAAGAGAATTACTGTAGCAAAGGGTCTTTCTTGAGAGAAGCCAGAGAGCATGCAGAAGCGTAAACAGGTATCAAAGATGTCCTTCCAAATTTCATCTAGAAATTGAGATGTAAAATATCTTAGAACAGTGCTGATCCAGTCTGATCTGGATTTTAAACACTGAAAGAGTATGACTCTTGCCCTAGTATCTATTACTGTCACCCTCTAACTGAAACAGAAGCCAGGTCAGTATTTTTGTTAATTCTCCAAGGCTGTGCCTGCATTTGGCAAGCACTGCAGCATACCAGGAGTGGAACTACAGAGTTAAATGCCTCAGTGCTGAGGAGCTGACACCCACACTGTGTTTCCTGCAGAACAGGCAGGGAAGAAGCAACTGTGACTTTGGATTAGTCCTAGCCTGGTCCCTTTGACTGAATGCACACTGACTGCTAGAGTGCAGCAAGTGTATTCCAGGAACATGTCTTAGATTAGTCTCATCCAAAAGGAATTCAGTTCGTGCTCCAAAACCTCTCCATAACAAACCTACATACTGTAAGTGGGAAGTTCAGCACACTCAGTACTATGAGCACACCCTGAACTGACAAACTAACATAGTAATTCTGTTGCACCTTGCTGATCTGCAGGAACCAGTTTAGTTTAAGACCAACAGTGCAACTATCTGCCTCATATGGTCAAAACAGTTCTCTCTCCAAGATTACAACACCCAGGCAGGAAGTGCCAGAAAGAGGCTCACTCTGGAACAAGACAGTTGGTAGTCAGAACAAATAAGCACTTTAGGATATATATACATATATATTTTTTTTTTTTAACCTCAAAAAATGCACAGAGATGAAAACTGACTTATGGTCACCATAGAAGCAAGAAGTTCAAGACCTCTTAACAAAAATTTCTACCAAACAAAGAGAACTGAAATACTCATCACTCAATTGTGCTGCTCAGGATTAGTATGCTCACAGTAAGCACAAAGAAGCAAACAGCTACTCTAGAACCACAATTTACAGACAGGTGAATTACTGTGTATTCACTCCCCAAGACTTTCAGAATAGATTATTTTCTTCTTCATACAGGATTCTTTTTTAGAGGAACAGTTGGGAGATGAACAGAGAAAGAACTTCTAGTCTCAGAACCCTTCTGCTAGATGTTCTCATTCCTTCCTCGAGATGAAATTATAATGCTGAAGAAAATGGGACAGATACTAATTTGGTCTTGCTCCCACTGCTGGGTTCTACTCTGGAGATAAGTTATATATAAACAAATTTCACATGAACCACCTGAAAATTTCAATTGGAGTCCTAACTGAATATACCTCCTGACAAATTCAATTTTTCTCCTAATCTAATAAAATAAAAAGTTATTCCTAGAACTAACAAGCAGATGATGGTACTTCGGTCTGAAGCATCAACCATTTTTTTGCACAGAAAATATTTATTTCACTAAGCTCATGAAGAAAGACTGGCATTTACATCAGATACTTAATACACCAGAATGTCTTTGTAACAGAGGCAGTAGTTAACACAAGTGATGCCTTGAGACAAAAATGTTCTGAGTTTAAATACCTGCACCGATCATGGTGATTGGAGATTCAATATATATCCATTCATCAGTATATATACCAGAGTGAACAAAGATAAGTCCATCAAAATGAGCTTCCTGAACTCCACCAAGAGCATCCTCAATGGTATCATAATACTAGAAGAAAAGGGAGAAGTTCAGAGAGATATCCGTGCAGAGGTGCATAAATATTCTTAAGAATAACTGCTTAGAAACATACCAACATATTTTCTCTTCCTTTATATCTTGCAGGATTACTGTAGAAGTGTTCAGCAAAACCTGGCTTTACATGTGCTCCTTTGTACTGAAACAGGGAAAATAGGTTACGGTAAGTTGCAGACAGGTGGAGCTGAACGCACAGCCAGACATCTGAATGCACAGATAAGGGATCTGTTTATCACTTAACAAGGTACTTGCTATTTTCAGTTAGTTTCAGGATCTAAGTATCATATTTGACTTCCCACATCAGGCACTCAATTGTAAATGGCAGCACCAAAACCAGAGTCTGAATCTTAAGAGTGACCAGCTCTTAGACAGCCAGAGGCCTATGGAGGAACTGAAATGTGACAATAAACGCTGTGTACCTTATGTGCTCCACAAACAATGCTGTTATTTCCATGCTTTGATTGTAGCTGCTTACCACAAAACAAATTGCATTTATACGGTGAAAAAAAATAATCTTGTACACCTTCACATCTGATTTAGTACTGCACCAAGATGCCAAGTTCTAGTTAATGAACTTCTGAAGTTTAAAAACAAATATACATCACATTGTATAACAGATCAGTGTTGATATTTTATGTATTTCCCTCTTCTACAATTTTCAAATATCACACCCAGACATTCCTACAGTGTTTTGATACTTCGGATTAGAGGTTCAATCACATGCCTTTAAAGTAATCTGCTTAGCTCCAACCATGTCAGCTGTAAATCACTATTTAAGCCCAAGTGATATCTTTCTTTTGCTAGAGGAAGAAGTGTATGAATCTCATAATCAGCACGCACACGTTTAGTATACCTGATTACAACATCTCTGAAATCAAGAAATAACTTCAGATATTCCCCTACTGCATAACAACACAGGAATCTGATCTCCTTAGTCTCGCTATCTCACTTACTTTCAATTCCAAAACCCAAATCATTGCTGTATTGTCAGCTATGTTCCAGAAGTCGAGATTTTTTCTTTCATAAATCACCTTTAAATTGAAATATAAATTAATACTACTGTTACCAGTTGCTGAAAGCTTTCCTTCCAGGGATTCGGATGTTCATATTCTTCTGGATTAATCTGGTAAAATTTACCAGCTTCAGGATGCATCATTGGACGTGTGTACTCAAATACTTCCATATACAGTCTTTTCCTGAGTAGAAGTGTCAATCGCAGAAGAAAATTAATGTACTACACATTCCTCTTTCACTTTAATACACCACACTAAAACCATTTATATTTCTTTCCCCAACAGCATTGGACATAGTTCATGACAACGAATTTGGAAAGGATCAGTACCAAACACTTCAACACTTTCCAAGCAATTTCTCTACTGGACTGACTTCTGAGGTTTTCTAAAATAACTTCTGCTATGTTTCAGGATCCAAATGGTCACATTCTCAACACGTAACTGAAATGTAGGGAGAATTTCTTTTAAGCAACACTGCTTGTGAAATCAGTGTCTAATTGAGTATTAATTGCATCAGTGCTTTAGCACTTAGGAAAGCTATCATAAAAACAACAAAACACTGCTAAGTGTGCCAACAATTCTTCTTCACCTTACCCAAAAAAAAAAAAAAAAAAAAAAAAAGGCTGAAAAAAATGCATTCAAAGAGAACAAATGATTTACCATATCTCAAGAATGTCCATCATCGGACAGATTACACAAGCTTAGAAGAAAATAATGCTCCAGCTAAAAAACAACTGGATTGCTTTGTTTAGTGTCAGAATACAAATAGTTGCAGTGCCTGAGCTGAATGACATTAGGTCTAGCCTTACAGAATGCCACTGAATCTTAGAAAATGTAACTCAGCCAACAAAATGTCACCAAAATTCACCTGGACAAAACAAAACAGCACTTCTGTGATGCCATACTCAAACTCTGTTATTAGTATTAATCTCTACCCCAAAACGAAGAACAAAACAAATCCCAGCATATGAAACACGCTACTTTTCCTTATTAAATAATGTTCATTTAGATCCCGTTAATCAATGTTCTCAATAACCCCAGGGTGAGTGAACTTATATGTCAGAAAACAACCAGAGAATCCAAACGTTAAAACAAAAACAAGCAAAAAAAAAGAAAAAGAAAGCCAAAACAAACCCCAAAATACGTAACACCAGACCAATGTACATTTGACATCTAGATATGCATTTCTTCTCAAGTCAAATACAAACCCCATGGAAATGTGAACAAGGTTAAAGAGGGGAAGAACAGAAGGAGTGGCTGCTGAAGGAATAGCTCACTGCATTTTGAAGTCATTATTTAACTAGTATTTATACAACCAGAGAATCAGAAGTGTTACTGTTTAACACGCCTGATCAGAAATTCCTAAGTAACCAAATAAAGCTTGTGTAAACCAGAGATATTGAAATACAATTTGTTTAAACGCAACTAATTGCAGCTCCTAACCAATAGTTCATTTTCTCCGTTGTCCTGGCATCTCATGCAGCACAGCTTATATTTCTCAAGATAATGAGGAATAGCTATTCACTTACCACAAAATTGGATCATTAGCCAGCTCACTGAAGCGTTTACACACACAAGCTGCTCTGCAGAGATCCTGCTCCAGCAGGTAGGAGAAGATCTTTAGAACCACTTCATCTGGCAACTTTTCCTGAAGATACTGTTCTGCAGGTGCTGCTATTAAACAATGATTTATGTAAGGTTACTGACATACGTAAGCAGCCCAAATTCTGATACATCTGATACAACAAAATACATCGCCAACTCGCCATTTGCAAGATTCCAACTTAAAGTTCAAAAATCTCAAATTTTAAGTGCCCTTCATCAGAATTTGGTAAATGGCTGACCCTGGTGTCAGGTAGAAGCTATAGATTGACAAAAAACAGCTACTTAGTGTATTTCAGATACGTTGGCTCTTTACTATTAGCTTTGCTGTGGCTCAACTAACCCATACTATCCATGTAATAAAGATCCAGTACCAGAGTCAGCAGTTCAAACATTATGAAACAAAGGAATTTACCCAAAAGCAGTCAGTTTGAAGAAGATACAAATAAAACTTCCCCACTTCCACCCAATAAACACATTATGAAGAAATATGCCTGGGATGTAGGAAACTATCAAGCAGTAAATCCAATATATCCTTCTACTTACTCCTACTTATGTGTTTTCTCATAAAATTTAAAAAGAAAAATAAAAATGAAGCCAAATGAAGCACCAGTCTTGCCTGATGATGCATTTTTTGAGAAAGGTTTGAGAATATGGCATTCTTCTCATTGCTTTGCAGAGACATCAGTGCACTTGATACCCCTGCCGTTGTGCACATCACATACAACAGCTTATAGCAAAAAGGCCATCTGCAGTCTGCATTCTCATGAGGACCTTCCATGGCAGGTATCCTTGCAACAGGGTCGTTTTGTTTTTAGAGGTCATTTGTTTGGTTATTGCCTTTAAGATCTCTTCTCAGGCAGAACCATACAGAACAGCTTCCAACTTTTAGTGGATTTGTATGCAAGGCATTAAGAGCTTCTGCTGTATTCATAATGCAATTACACCCATGTAATGCTCCTTGCATTATTAATTTTTTCCTAGAACATCTAAACCAAGGGAGCAATACAACTGTGATTTTGACTATTACAGAGAAACGCTGAAGTGACCCTCAGACAGAAGATTACCAAATTTGAGGGAGTTAGATTTGGAAAAAGAGTTTTCAAATGAGGTCCCTCTCACATACACAAGATGGCAGAAACTCTGAAACACTGTTGACTCTGCAGTGACTTCCCCTAAACCTGTTCCTTGGGTGACATACAACAGTGCAACAAGTAATTCACAAAAGCCAATTTCCCCTGCTGGTCTTTATAGTAACAAGAGAGGGGCAGAAGCTCTACATCACTCCAGTCAAACAAAAATCAATGCTGTACAAAAGGAAAAAGTCTCACCATTCTCTCTCAAAATAAATTTTTAAATTGCTAGTATTGATCACGGAGAGAAGGAAGAACCACCAGAACTTCTTCCTCGTTCTTACCTGCCCCCCTCCACATTAACATTTTTCTGGACCGACTCTTCAGTGCAGCTTGTTAACAAGATACAGAACCACCAGCATGGGTGCAAGGAAGGAGACAGGAATGAATGTCCAGAAGTCAGGCAAGATGGTTCTTTCCAGTAGCAGTATTATTAATGCCATACATTTTATTATTATTTTTAATAATAAAAATCTTACAGGCTAAAGCCAGTAGATTACCAAAACTAATGCAGTGCAAGCAAGTAGTCTGGAAAGGTCTTATGTTCAAGATAGACTTGTAGAACCCAAGATATAGGGAACATGTGCCAACTCATGAGGTGAGTACAGCCAGGAGTCACCCAAAAATGCTACCTGCACATTAAGTGCTGGTTTTTAAGAAGGTATTTTTCCACTGGAGTTGAAGTTTTTTGTGTATCAAACAGGCAACAGCAACTCATTCTACAGTCCTAATTACCCTTGAAATGCATCACAGGATTGCTGGGCATTGCTTCTGAATTCATCTTTTTCTGGTAGCATTCCAGTTAGATGTGGAGATACAGTCTTAAAAGCTAAAACGTAATGTTGTGAACGCAGGACAGTAAATATTCTCAGAGACCTCCCATGACCCGTCTTCTGCTTTTAACACACTGATGTTTGAGGCATGCAATATTATCTTCCTCCTTAGACAATTGGTTTCTTGATTAAACAGCCTGCAGAACTTCATCTTCCTTTATGTTTACATATAAGTTAAGACTTGACTAAGTTTGAATGGAAAGGGGAAGTTCACTTGTATAGTGTCTCCCATTGTTCAGAATTTCTTTCTGTTTCCTTCCCAGGCCACAACACAAGATTGAAAAAACTATACCTAAATGTGTTTCTGTAACTGGAAGAAACAGTAGCCAACTCTGACAGCACACAAAAAAATTTCTTCTTGAGGAAAAACCAACAACATCACATATTGCAATTTGCTTAGCAATTTTAACTGGAAGGCATTTAATTAGGCACTACTCACAAAATGGAGTGTTTTTTTTTACAAGCATTTGCTGTCCTCTTCCACCTTTACCTTACTTCTACCTTACTTCCTTCAGAAGTAAGACACTCAAGCTGCCTTTCTGCTCAGTCAGAGGCAAGGTGCAGGCATGCTCTTTTCAGCAGTTTACAAAAACAGACCTTTAAAACTACACTAAAGCAGAATTGTTAGTTTTCCAGCTGCCAGGAATAGCAGTACGTTATCTCATATGCTTGAAAAGCTTTCATACTTAACCTTCATCTTGTCAATATGAATAAAAGTAAATGTTAAAAAAGACAAAATTTAAGAGGCTCTTACCAACCCTGACCACTACTCTAACATGACAATTCAAATACTGATGACTATTAATCAAGAGCTAATATAGTAAAAAGTTAAAAATTAGAAACATAGCTGACTACGTCATTCTTTTTCCACAGGATGTGCTTGAATTCAAATTCTTTCTATTTTTCTATTTTTATTTTTACTTCTGTTGATACTACAGCATTACCAAGGTGGAGGGCAGGAAAAGTTGCCTGAAAGTGAATTAGCCTTTGTACAGACGTGAAGATTGGATGGAAGGCTGGATGTTGTGTTGAGGGACATGGTTTAGTGGGAGCTATTGGGAATAGGTGAACGGTTGGACTGGATGAGCTTTTAGGTCTTTTCCAACCTTGGTGATTCTGTGATTCTATGATTCTATGATTGCCATCCTGTGAATCTTGAGATGTAAACTATGTATAGTATGGATCCCAATTTTTGTCCATTTAATAGTGAGGACAGTGACTAACAGCTTTTGCTTTGAACACAGGCCGTTAGTAAACATATTTTCTTGCTAAGAAACAGATGTCAGAAAACAAGGCATACGTGATTTTGGATATCAATCTTTAGCAAAAGGAAAAAAATCCAAAAAGGCAGTAAGTTCTGTGAGCCATGGGCTATGGACTATGGTGTGAGAGGAACAAAAGCCCTGTGCAATAATAAACAAAAAGGAAGAGAACAGAAGACAAGTGGTACTGAAGGTTGAAAGACCACAGCGGAAGCAGACATTTACAGCTCAGTTGATACAAGGAGACAGTCAGAACTGAATTTAAAATTTGCTTATGCGTCTGATGTAACAAACACAGCTCAATAATACTTTTTTCTTATCTAAACTTCTATTTTCTTCATTTTTTATTATTCTACTGAAAAGGGCTTAAGTGAAGTGGTTTGCACGTTTTCTGTAACGTGTGACTTTCTCATCAAGATGACTATATTCATTAATCTTCCTGTCTCAGGATTGGAAGCCACTGTCCTTTAGCACCAGGACTACTTGGGCACAGAGTTGCAGAGAAAAGGAAAAAAAAAAAGTCAAAACTTGAAATAATAAAAAAAAAAACTTTGGAATACTGTCAGGAAGAACACATTAAAATTTCGAAATAGCAACTATTTCAGAGCAGCAGTTGTTCTGAAATAAGGATGAAAATTAGGAATGGTCTTCTTCAGCTTCTGATTCTCATCCAGACGGACACACTTGAAAGCACTTCTCAGAGTCCATACAAGGAAGAATGGATCTCTGCCCAGACATAACCCTGCATTACTAGACCCACACCTTCATTTCATCTACAGTTCTTAAGTAAACAGATATATGTTCCAAATGATAACATACCATTTCCACTCATGATATTCCAGAAAATCTCATGCTTACTCAGTCACAATAGCTACCATTATCTATGCTAACAACAACAAAAAGGCAAGAAAATACTGTAGCAATTAGCATTGGCACAAATTTAGAGTCCCATCTCAGAAAACTCAAAGGGAAAAAAGAGTAACCACCATCCATATTGTGAGAGATATTAATAGCAAATAGTTTGACAAGAACACTCCCTTGTCCAGCTGTGACTGGTTTCAATACAATCTCAAAAGTACAATTACAAAAAACAGTTTACAATTCCATGCTGGAGAAGCCTCCACAATTCCAGTACCTTGCCCAAATGAGCTCAGTAATGCAACAAAAGCAACATGCAGCAAACATGTGGAAAATTCCCTTTTAAGTGTCGTGTGTGGTGTGAGGATTTTATACAAAATTACCCACGTCAATAAAGTAAGGAGGTCAGTAAGAGCATAATGAAAAATGTATCAGAAGAGAACAACCTTGAAGGAAAAGGTTGAGAGAAATTGAGCTTATGATAGTAAGTCTTTGCACCATGCTTTCAGTATCAGATTGGGAAATGAAACTGGAATTAAAATTACAAGCTGATGTTTGGTTTTGGTCATTTCAAGTACACAAACCTATGGTTAAATGATTCTTAAATAGTTACAGAAATTCAAAGAGAGAACGACAGCATGTAGGAGGGGATGTAAAATGGAAGGTTTGAAATAAAAATCTGTACTAGGGACCAGATTCTAAAGTCAGACTAAAACCATGGTTCCAAATCTCAAGGTCAGAAGAAGCTTCTAGTTGTCCTTTTACTGAAGTTTCTCAGTTGGAGAAAAGAGCAAAGAAATTGGGGAGGGGGCTGGGTATCAAAGATGTATTCTGCCCCTTAATCTTCGCACAGTTATTACCTGATAAATCCTGGGATTTTCCAGATACTCTGGCACGTTTAGCTCGGTGACCAAAGTTTTCAGTAGCTGAAGTGGAGGCACCCTTTAACAAAATAAATCAGAATTAATTTGGTCATTAGGTAAGTTACAGAAAACGCTGTCTATTCTGAGACAATTACTACTTCACAGTTGAAACCAAACCAAGTTACCTCCATACTGTTCTTTGTAGGGCAAGCTGTTCTTTTAGGTAGAAGAGTTTTTCTGCGAAGTTGGTATGGACTATTTTGTGCACCAGGACCTGATTCTTCTGCAACCATATCTGCAGGTACATCATCATCTGTCAATAACAATAACAACAAAAGTTTGTAAGTTAGAATTGTAGGGCGTTTTTTATACCATAAAAACCACAGATTCTCAGATAAATGCACCCAGTCAGGCAAGGGTGGGGAAAGTGCTAAAGCACAGGGAATATTTGATGAAACGTAGTTTTATGAATGCTGCGTCCACATTAAGAAGCACATTAAAAGCAAAAATGAATTAACCTCTGTTCAATACACATACACAGCAGCTACACCACAAGTTGTTTTTTCTTTAAGAAAAGTGATTAAAATAGGGTTTCACTTTATTTGCAGATGTTATTCACTATATTAATTTTATTACCCTATTAGCTCAAGCTTTTTACCTCTGTAAAACTATTGTAACAAGGACCACTGGAGCTCTGCTATTAAACAGAGGTTATTAAGAAAACCCTTAGAAAATATGGCATTTACTTCAAAACTCATGGCAGATTTTTCCAAAATATTTCAGGAATACTTCAGTACATAAATCCTTTGGTACAATGGAATAAGAAGACAGAACATGAAGTAGCTTTAAAGAGGGGAGGAAACGCAGAAAGTGTGATACCATTTTAAGATATTTATTTACTACATTTGATTCCTATATGTAAAATTATATGTATTTTTAATTATGCAACATATCCAGCAAATAAAGGAACTGTTTATCATTAGACATCCTACAACTAGGATTTCACAATGCAATAACAGTAATTTAACAAAGACCAACACAAAAGTCTTCAAGAAAATAAATAAATCAAAGCCTTGTTTTCTGCTAAAGTAAAAGCTGTACTTTCTGCAGACACATAACTGTAGGGGAAAAAAATCAGACTTATTTTTTGTTTTAATGCTTTTTCATTTTTGAACTGGATGAAACATGATGTACAAGTGATGGCCAGAAAAGCAATACTGTAGAATAAGCAGTCTTCTTGAATGTATTAGCATGAAAAGACAAAACTAAACAAAACCACCATAGCAAAAACACATACTCTGCATCCTTCAAGTATTAAGACAGTCCATGCTCATAACACAAAAAGTTCTAAAACTATTCTTTCTTTACATTTCCAGATAATAATCTCACGAGCTTTTATTCCCCAAACATAAATTATAAGAGAATTGCATTTATGTAGGTTTATGCACCCTGTCATAGCCCAAGCTGCTATGCTAGTGACGCCTAACCAACAACAGTCTGAAGAAGTTATCTCAGTGCCTTCTTGTTCTTTTCCAACTCCGCCTTTTTGCTTGCAGCAACATGAGATTGAGCACAGTGAGTGAAACCTTCAACATTTTTTAAAATAACAAAACTACTAAGTTAAGCCAGACCAGCTTACTCACCCTCTGCCCCCCCGTTACTTACTTGACAGACCCACTAGCACTGGAGGACTTCTCTGTCTCTGAAGGATGCTTATCCATTACACAGAGAAATACCAATGCATGACCTGCAGTGTATGTCCCCATGGCACGGCCAGCACAGCTCTGGCATCATGCTCCCACTGGAGGCTGTTGATGCCTTACTAGGTGACTGACCGCACCCCATGATTCAGCCATGGAATTTTACGTGTTTGTGACACCTCTGACAGAAATACTGTCGTCAAGCAAACCACAAGGCATCAGAAGCGGGAAGAGAAAGCCTACGGGAGAAGAGCTCCCAGTTTCCCTCTCACACAGCCATGGCAGGGAGCTGTGGCTCTGAAGCGGGCCTTGCAGCAGCCGAGCAATGCTCCCTCGCAACCAAACTCTGGCACCAGAGTGTGCTCAAACACTGCACGCCTCTATATTCACACCCATATTTCCTTGTCTACAGTCGAATAGAGTAATTACTAATTCTGTTGCTGATCCCTGGTACTTAGGGATTTCGAGCATCTTAAGCCTCTTCTCATTTCACAGTGAACGTGAGGCATGTCAGAACAGCAATATTTTTTTCTTGTTCTTCGTAGTAAATACAATAGTTCAAAACTGCCCCATAGAACACAGAAAAAATATAATAAGCAAAAGAAAAAAAAAAATCAAAGCGCAGAGGTTTGATCTCTTCGTAGGCGATGAAAAGGGCAATGGGAAAACCCCAATTGGGTTCTTAAAAGAAAACCAGCAGAAGCTGCTGAACATATAACATATTACCAGTGCAAAGACGACAGAAGTCTGTGGGGGTAGCGTGGAAGTAAAGGTCAGTTTGGCTGAAACACAGAGAGACTGGCTAAGCAGAAAGGAATCGTACTCATTTTTTTCACAGCAGATTTAGAAGGATAGCAAGAGTCCTGCTCCAAGATCACCTTCCTAGCACAGATGACATTCAGAGATGCACTCATTCACTCACACTTCACAGCAGGCACTGGAAGAATTAAAATCTCCCTTCTTCTATCTGGCTGGCAAGGAGGGCACCTGAGGGAAGCGTGGATGTGAGCAGCAAGGCCCAGGAGCAGGGCAGGAGCACTGATGTTACCTCTCCCTAAAGGAGTAACATGACAACACTCATAATTTTGCCTGGAAACCTTCTGTGCTAAGCAAGCATTGTGAAAATTCTGCCCTAGAAACACTCACATAAACGTAGCCCTGTTTTAAGGAAAGAAAAAATGACAATGCCTCCAAAACATTTTGAGAAAACCAACTGAAGTGCAACAGTCCTGGCTATTGCATCTACCGCATCTACTAACATAAATAAAAGGCATTATCAATATCTGCTGATGGTAGAAGCATTTGCCTGATAAAAGCCATTAAACAAATTCAGGGGAGCATGTGTGTAATATTAATGCTCTCATACAACACCTGCTGAAATGATGCCCAGATGCTGTCAAAATTTTAAGTCAATACATTTGTGGCATAAGAGATTAAAAAAGCTGAGTCTGTTCTCAAACATTTACCTGCAATGCTTTATATGAGTTGTATTATGTAAGAAGATAGAAATATTTTATTTGAAATTATTGCTTTTCAAATTAAAGGGTCAAAACCTGTGCCCATAAAACACATAGGAAGATATGCTGCCAACCCGTTGAGATGATAGCCCTCACCACTTTTCACTGCCTAGAACCGCAATGCCTAAGAAAGGAAAAGTAAAGCTTAAGGGAATAGAAAAGGAAGAAAAAAATGCAAAAAAGGACAGAAATAAAGATAAACTAACTAGAGAACAGAACTACATGGCTGTAGTTCTGTATTTGCACTTACAATAGTGACAATAACATGAACATTTCAGTAACAAATTGTCAGCACTACAAAAAAAATTAAGGAGAAACCACCACCATTTTTCTTTCAATAAAAACAGCCTGGGAGCGAGCTGTTAAATGGCTGTATGTTTCAGCAGCACAACAGGAACTCATCCCATGTGCTTGCAAACCCTCCCAAAGAAATGTCACATTCTTTTATGAGCAGATACAGTAGCAAGTAAGAAATGACTGCATATGTGTAAGGTAAGGTACATTCTACTCCTTACCTGAGAGAAAAACAAAACAAAACAAAAACATCCATGGAACCTTTCCCACCAGTTCAGGGCAGCATTTAAGGCTTAGTTTATGTTATGCGTTGCAGATCCATGTAGTCTGCAGTTTGGAGTGGAGATTGCAGAGGAGACCATGTTCATTCAGGAGATGTCTGAATATTTAACTCATCTTCAAAGAGAAAGCCACTAGCTGGGAATACCACAATAAAAAAATCTCAATAACTGAGGAAAACAAAGTGCAAAGACAGAACAGAATCATTCATTTAGAAAGAACCTACAGGGGTCATCGAGACCAACTGCAAGAAGTAATTCATTGAAGCAAGACCTAACATCAACATGGCAAGAGCATTTTATGGTCTTCCGTGGTCAAACTCTAGAAGATGTATGCATTCTCCCCCCTTCATTTTATGTTTAATGGTAAAAGAAAATGTTGAACTAAGAAGTAAATGAGTCTGCAGCTACCAGTAGCCCTAAAACAAAGAATGATAAACACGGTGGTGTGTTTTAGTTATCATTATCCAAATCCTGCAGTACTTTCCAAGCAGTATTCAGAGCAACTTTATGCACACAGATAAAACTATAGAGGTGGCATTTTTCTAAGGTTCTGACGGCACAGGTGAACAAGGACCTTAATCTCTGACAGGAGACAAGGCTGTTTGGAACTAGAAGCAAGAAAAAGATTCAGATATCTCCATTCTGAGTTGCAGGCACCAGTCTGTGGTGGTAACAAACCTAAGTCAAAGACTGCATGCTTTCAGAAGGACTCTAGAAAGATCAGACTGAACATACAGAATAAAGTGATTCTGCCTTCTGGAAAGCCACAGCTAGACAAAACAACCATTACTGACTGCTAGGATACTTTAAGCATTCATACAATTTCTAAGCTGATAATAAACCAAAGATATCTTCTTCTCTAACACTACCCAAAGCCTATTGTAACAGTCTATTTGATAAACAAGTCTTAGTGTGTTCACATGTGGAATTTGTTGTATATGAAGATAATTATTTCTGTATGAGAACTGAAATTCTTGGTACTCGCATAAAGCAAAAAAATTATTTCTGGAATTTACATTTTAAGGTTTTAAACATCAATAATCAAATGAGACAGCTTATTACTCTTTGGAATTAGGTCATGCAGTGTAAGATAACATGATGACCTAAAAAGCGTAAGAATAGATCGGATTGATGCTCAACTCTATTTTTATTTGTTCAAAAGCTTGTGCTCTACAAGACATCTATTTTTATTTACTTTTTTTAACCACAAGGAACAAGATGATAACTATACAGAGTACTTAAGACTCAGAATATTTCTTCTACTCTTCGGATGCAATGAAAATTAACTTATCTAAGAATCTAATCTTTTCTCCAACTCAGCTCATAGTGAAGCTCATTACATCAATCCTTATGTAGGTCACCCAAATCAGATGAAAAGGAAAGCATTCTGACAAAGGTGTGTGAGGTCAAGTTAGCACTATCAAAATGCTGAATATTAAAATACAGCTTATATACACAAGGCAAAAACTTAAGTTCTTAGAACTGGCACTAAGCAGGCAAAGTGAAAGTTGACAACAGGGAAAGAAACTGGCTGCAAGCCCAAAGCTTGTCCCCAGCTGTACTTCTTTAAAACTTATGGACAGTCACGAGCAGCTATTCACATCCCAGCCTCGTCCACCAGGGAATTCTTAGTCTAAAACCATCTACCACAAAGCCATGTGTGGACACTAATTTAGAAACCCACTCAATACTATGATGAATATTTCCTTTTCAGAAGGCAGGAGCAGAAAGTGTTAACAAGGATCTGATTCAAAACTCTGGTTTCTTTCCAGAAAACGTCCCGCCACTCTCGCCATTATACTAGCACCCAATTAAGGAAAAGTGAAAAACAAATACATTATCATGTGTATTTTTATTAGACACACAGAATAACTGCACAGGTGCCTGCATACTTGAACTGCTTGTTGGATAACTCATTTTAGAAAAGGGAGGAAAGCTTTCTTAGAACTAGCAGCAATAATAATCAGCCCTGGCAGGTTTCAAACAATAGTACCAACAGACCAGAATAAGATAATGTTTTTCCTCTGTATGTTTCCCCAGCTGATAACAGTATTACATCAAAGTAATAAACAGAACTCCAGGTGGCTGCTTTACAATTATTTTATTAAGGAGTTCCTTTCCTGCTTCATAGGCAGCTTGACTCCTGCTCTAAGCTTTCTTTGAGAAGAGACAAGGATCCTTTTTTGGATGCATTCCTCGTTAACAAAGCAATACTTTCAAGGCTGTGGCCTTGCTGCACGGTTCCTTGATGGTACTGGGAAAAAGCTGACCAAGTAGATTTTAAGGGTGCAAGAATACAGTGTTTAAGCACTACATAAGAAAGGTACTTAGAAGCCCATCCTCATTACATTTCTACCAGTCGAGAAGGTCATCCTCCTCTTCAGCTTAAACACAGCAACTTTCAACTCATTAAAAACAGCACAGCCAGTGACAAGAATAAAGGCATCCCAAAAACACACTGAAAGAAGTTTGTGTGTTTTATTCTGCATTACAGCTGACCACAGCAACTGTTGTGATCAACCACCATATTTTAGCTTCTGGCTGTGCTTCAATGCACCTAAACACCAGCAAAACCAAACCTTTCCTTCTCATCTTCCTCCCAAGAAAATTCCTACCTTCCGAGGAAAAGGCATCTCAACCAGGAGATCTAAAACAAACAGGAGGCATATGAGACAATATATTATTCCCAATAAGCATAGCATAGCTGATCTATTAAGCAGAAAGGTCACATTCTTTAATTACACAAAATCTGGATATTAATGATAACCATAAACTACAAAGAATGAATTAGGAGTTTATAAATAACTCTCCTTAGCAACGCTAAAGAACGTATGTCAGGTGGGTTTTGTGTGTCTGTTTCTGGTATCTTAAAAACAAAAAAAGTGGGGGAAAACACAGTACAGGAGTGAGCAATTCAGTGAGAATGCAGAGATTTTACTTGAGGTTATCTACATCTGCAATCTCAAGCTCTCTAGAGCCTCTAACTGATCCATTTGCAGAGATTCTCTTGCAGGGCACAGGAAGCTAAAGAAATCAGTCTCCCCTTGAAATGACAGGAAAGTTTATGTGTAATAAAACAATCCACATCGCTAGGAATCTCATTATGACCATCACTATCGCAACTATTCAAGCATAACTCCCATAGAGCATAATCTCAGGGCACAATCATTTCACCCAACTTTCAGGAAATGAAAGCCTCCCACAGATCTCTTTGCCACGAACCACGTCTGCACAGCACTGCTGTAATGCTGGGAGGGGTGGTGGCAAAATCCCCTGCTACTACCCCCAGCAGCAGATTGAGAAATGCTTGCCATGCAGAGCCATCTGCCCTGCTGGGACTCTATCAGAACTGACTGACATCTATCAATACATTGGCTCAGATGGAACCCAGTTATGTCAAGGAGCAGTGATATACTGAACTAGCAATTTCCTAAGATTCTGTAAAATAAAAAGTTTCTGAGATGCCTACCATGACAACTAAGGGCAGTCATCAATCTGTCTTGCAGCAGCAAACAAGCCAAGAAATAGGAAAATTAAATCAAGACGTAAGCTGAAATATTTCAGAATTTGTTAGACTAATAGGTGGAGTTAAGACAACAGATTACATGCAAATCAAGGAGTGTTCTGGGACTCATTAGTAATTATTATAGAAATTCTACACATATCTGGAGAAGTTTGCTGCAGAAATTTCCCTAGGGCTAGGTGTCTAACTACCCTCAGACTTTGCAGACCAGTAGCCAAGGGTGACTGAGAAGGGCTCCTTCCACAAGAGATTTCTTTTGAGCATCAATATGTCTCTTCACAGTTAAAACATTAAACAGAATAGAAAATGGCCAGCAACAATGCAAGTTTGGGCTCTGTTTAAGAATCTACAGGTCAATCTCATCCATTTAAGACTAGAAAGAAGAATACTTAAATTGGGAAGTGATTGGCCCAGAATTGTATTTGACTGTGACGACAAAGTTAAAAGGCAAGTGAGATGAAAGACCAGACAGCTCTTCCTGTGTGCTGGAGGTGAGATGGGCACAGCCAGCATGGTGTTTACCTCTCTAAGCGGGAAGAAAATGCAGACCGCTAGTGTTTAAAGCTTACTGGTTTAAGCTGTCATTCCTTTCTGTCTGTACCTTACAATTATGTTACAGTAAAGGAAGAAAAAGCAAAATTAGCCATCAACATAAGCACTCTGTATAATTTAATGCTACTGTAGGAAAACAGGACCACCACGAAAACAGCACATTTTGATTAATGGGTTTTTATAGATCCCAGATAACACTTTCATGTAGTCTGCTGGATTGTTTTGTTTCTGAAGGCTACAAAACCTTTTTCTTTTTTTTCTTCTAATCCCTGCCGGTACAATCACATACCGCCACCAAAAGAAGTTTCCAAGTTGTATTTGGCTGCAGTTGCCATTTACCTAAAACTGTTGGTCCAGGAGGAAGCAAAGGAGTCCACATGGACTCAGACCCGGTAACCTTGACATAGCAGGGAGGGAAAAAAGGACACTTTGAG
This sequence comes from Lagopus muta, assembly GCF_023343835.1. Classification (NCBI taxonomy): domain Eukaryota; kingdom Metazoa; phylum Chordata; class Aves; order Galliformes; family Phasianidae; genus Lagopus; species Lagopus muta. Next base: position 101,066,334 of record NC_064434.1, read on the forward strand.
AGAATAATACCCATGGTTTTGGATACCCAACAGCACGTCACTAAAAAAAATTAACTGTGAACTGCAAAAGTTAGAGTACATGTTCTGCTATCTCTTCTGGCTGTTTCTCCTAACTCACCATTACAGTGATATTAAACACATGCACTGCTTCCTCCTCCCTTACCCACAGCCCAAGTACCACCATCAACATTCACGCTATTTTGAATGTCATGGTGGAAATGGAGAATTACAAACTACCGGCATTTGAACAGCCTGACTAGAAACAGTGTGCTGAAAACCTAAAAACACTACAGAGGAAGGAGGAGAAGAAGAGAGGTAGGTAGTGGGAGGAAATCGAAGCAAGAATCCCCATGAAGTGCTGGTGTTTTGGTGTTTTGCATTGAGCAAAAGGAACAGAATCTCTACTGCAGGGGTATTTACTTGTAATCTGACTTTAAAAAAGGCCATTTGATGATGATTAAGACAGCAACAATAACAAAAACAAAGCAAGCCTCATTTAGCCTTGGCTCTATCAAAAGCATGTTGCATTTAACACAGTTTGGAACTATCCTGCATTTTTTTGAAGACTTGCTCTGAGTCAGACGAATCTGATCACTATTTACTCAAAACTTTTCAAAATGCCTTTCCTAGCATTCTATTACTTGAATTACAAACTCCAAAGTGCCTGACGAGCAGGAAAGCATGGCTCTGTTTAGCTGCAGGGAAATGACTGCGTAAAAACAACATGGGGAACTACAGCAAAACTAAGCAACATCAGGGCTTGGAAAGAAAATTCTTTGTCAGTCATTACTTATTTGTTAGCATGTTATGTTCTTAGGATGGGTCATGAAAGCTAACACCAAATTATAAAATACCATTGTAGTTGGAAACTTCTGATTTGAATCTAATTTTGTTAGTGACAGTAAAAATGAAAAACTGCCATCAATAACAATTACTGCAGGAAAAATGGCCAACAGTTCTTAAGAAAGCAAATTGTATAGAACCACCAGCCGTATTCAAGCCTTCTACTCCAGGAGATAAGACTAAAAAGGTTCTCTATTTGGTTTTAAACCAGCAGAGATTATGTAAATACAAATTAGATGAGCACGTGTTATAAAACAAGTGTCAGGAAAGCTGGAAACAAAGTTATGTATTTGATGCTCAAGGAAGCTGCAGTACAGAGAGGATTTCCTCTTCCTTGCTCTGTGGGACAAGGATCCCTGAGCACCTCAACCCTACAGTCACTACAGCAGCTACTGAAGTAGCTATAACTACAAAGTATTCACAACATTTCAGAGACAAAACCAGCAAAAACCAAAACTAACCAAACCAAAACACCAGCAGCCAAACTGCTACTTTATGTGCATACGTGCGTGGAAGAGGTGCAAGAGGTAAAAGCCAAAGTGCATTTAACATTTATTGTGGGTTTTTTTTGGCAGCTAATTACTGATTTCTTTAAAAATAAAATGTGAAGTAAAAGTGAAGAGGCAGCTTCAATTAAGTTTTCAAATTGAGATGTGTTCACAATGAATTCTCCCAAGTTTAGAGCTTTGCAGGTGATGCCCTGTATTTAGATGAACTATGTATCACTACTGACAATATCTTGGAGAAACTGTTTTTCCCGTGGTCTCAATGTGGCCAAAGCTCTCTTTTAGTAAGCAATACAGAAACACGATCTGATGAAGAAAGTAATAATTGCCAACAGCTTCAACTGCCGATTTTTTGATTTGAAGATGAGAGGTGTTTGTAATCTGTACTTCAAATTTACTCTTAACAGCATTAAGAGAGATGATGAAGTCATAAGCTTGGTTACCTGACAGCAAGCATAAGTCACAGAGCAGAACACAACTACCAATCTTTCCACACTGTCTAAGACATCCAGAAGTAAGTGCTGGAAGTTTTCACCACGTTGGTTTTCTTTCCTCCGCTGCCTTTTCCACCCAGTCCCTGTGTATAACCACAGCAGAATCCTGAACTTTGCTTCTTGTTAAACAGCTGCTCATTCTTATGCACCCAGCTTTCCATTCTGCTTAACTTGTGCAGTTCTGGGAGTTCACCCATTTTACAACACATTTTATCTAGAAAACTGCACCTCAATACGCAAGATCTCCTTTCATGTCTGGATAGTACCATCACTATCGATCTGCATTGCGTATTTTCTCTCTGGCACATACACAAAGCATGGTAATTAGAGGACAAGATACTCTGGCAATTTAGTGGACTAAACACATGCAGGAAAAAGTGAATCATTAAACCCTTTGTCTGACTGTATGTGCATTTTCTGAATGCTTTTGAGACGGAACAGTTTATCTGGAAAATTAATGATAATATTAAAAGATATCATGAGTCCCCATGGCAGCTGCCTCACTGGGACTCCTCCGTCCTACAAGTGCTGACTCCCCTTTTCCTGCTCCCTCCCATATTTCCAAGTGTTCCACAAGCCTGTGCCTCTTGATCCTCTCTGTTTTACTTTTTCAGAAACAGTAAGTGCTGAACAAATACATGCAGCCTGGAAACGCTGCTCTTTGCATGTGCACAGCTGCTGAGCATTCTTCTCCAAACAATTCTGATTATATATACAAAAATACATCATAGAAAAAGTCATGTATACGGCCTAGGAGCAGTTCCAAGCTCACTGATCTACTTCTCACTTTACCAAAATAATTTTGCCTGGTGCATTAACTAACTGGTTTGGTCAGTCACAATACCTCAGTAGAGGAGGGCTGCCACTCTTAATTTACTGTTGTTTTTAGGTCATCCAACTATACCTTTAAAAGGCTGCAGGAATAAAGAGTATTAAATTAGAAAGGAAAACCACACTGCAAAACAGGTGAATGGCTAAAAAGCCTTCTGGTAAGTTTTGTGTGACAGAATCTTACAGGTAATATTTGAATGGTTTGTCCTTCAAAATAGAAAATTATCTGAAAAATCAAAAATAAAAACCTTATCTTACGTCCAAAAGTAAGGGGAGAAAGCATGAAGGTATTGGAAGGATTTTACAAACAAATAAATGAACAAAATTTCATCTGAACATAATGAGATGCTTCTTTACTGTGTGGGTGACAGCACTGGCACAGCTTTCCCAGATAGGCTGCGCAGTCTCGTCCTTGATGGTCTTCAACAGCCACCAGGACATGGGTCTGGGCACCCTGCTCTGGATGGCCCTGCTAGTCCATGGGCCAGAGCACATGGCCTGCAGAGGCCCCTTCCAATCTAAACCATCCTGAGAATCTGAAGCAAACTTCAGCACCTCTGTATTCCCTTCTCCTCTCTGCGAATTTATAAGAACCTCAGCCAAAGCTAGCTCTTGCCACTCAGAGTTATCCCAGCATCCTGACACGAATGACCAAATCAAAGTACCTCACAAGAAAACTGTTGTCTCAAAAATCACACAGCTCTCTCTGACAGCTTGTTAGGAGCATGGCCATGTAGTTAGTGAAGAGAGAAATCACCATCACAGGACAATGAAACCATCGCTTGACTTTAATGCGCTGAACAGTCAGGCAACCACTCTCCTACAGGAGATGCTCTGGGCTCCCAGTCATCTTCATGTCCCTCTACTGGACTCTCTCCAGAAGTTCCCTGCCTTTCTTCAAAAGGGGAGCCTAGAACTGGACACAGTATTCCAGATGTGGCTTCAACCAGAGCACAGCAGAGAAGGATGATCACCTCCCTCGCCCTGCTGGCAAAAAAGGTGCACCCAAGGATACTGTCAGCTTTCCTGGCCACAAGGGCACACTGCTGGCTGGCAGTCATGACCTTCACAACTGTAAATTCAAGTATGCTGGAACACACTGAAAAAACCCCACAACTAAGATCCATAGCAGCTAGAAAAACAGCATAATAATATATTCAATCTCCTACACCTCTGTTCTAAATTACAGTCAATTTGCTAAAAGTGAAACCATATGCAATAGCTCTCCCTTACAAGGTATGTTCTCAAACTAATGAAACTACAGACTGCACTAAGATGGTTATATAATACTAGTGAATTAAATTTATTTTCTTTGCCCTATTTTCTGTCAGTCTTGGTAATCATCACCCTAGTTTCAGCCTCGTTCATTGAGTGATCCTGTCACAGTCTCACTCGTTCCTTACTTACCAACCTGACACACCTGCAAACTACTCAACTGTTCCACTGTTACTCATTTGTAAGAACACCTAGAGAGACAGCCATGTTAGTCACTACAGACATAGCAGGGAGGGAAACCCAAGCTTACCCTGATGAGCTTTGTAGACAGGTTCACAAGCACAACTGGAACAGCAGAAGATAAGCACACTAATTAATTGAGCCTTCCACCCCCTCCACACAAGCATATACTGGCATGCTGACCGTGCAGTTCTGCGATTACATGAACAATGTTCATTTCTCTTTTTCCCTGCTGGCTTGCTAACAGAGAGAAGAGATGGCCATAAGCAATCTGGAAGGATGGCCACATTGGTTAAAAACCCTGTTCTCAATGACTTGCCTGAAACTGACAGAGCCAATTCAGAACTGCCATCTCAAGATGCTTTACTTGATTCACGAGCATATGAATGATTAATGTTTCCCAGATGTCTGCCAAGAAGGTTTTAAAAGACACTGCAACTTAGATTCTTTTAACTGCTGCTTCCTTCTAACATCACTGCTATACAATGACAGTAGAATAGGTGTTTTATTTGAATGCCTTTGAATTTAAATACTGCTGAAAACTGCTGGTGACAAGAAAGAAGGATCTAGTGGACACCAGCTTCCAACATTAGATCTGAATTAATTTACTCTCTGCCAAAGCTTAGGAGAGCAATTCAGCACCAGAAGTCCTTCATTTCATTAACTACAAGTAACTCATTTTTCTTTACTGGACTTGCAAACTATGCAGAAACAATTGTGGTCATTAATCCATAATTGAAATTTTAAAAGAACAGCCGCTATTCCTCTGCAAGATAACAAAAGCATCTTGATGTCACACAAACAATACGTGTGTTTCAGAAACTTACAACCCCCCACAAAAGGTATATGGATAGCCGTTAAGTTTGTCAAGAGCACACACATCCCATGGTTTCTCTGTGCTCTCAAAGGCTGGACAAGCAGGCATTATTCAAAACCTGCAAAAGGTGAAGTTTCTGGACAGCAAGAATAGAAGGCTACTTTGAAATATGGATTACATCTTGAAGAACCTCATCACTGTACAGTAGCTATCTGACAGCATTTTCCCCTCCCTTCACCTGCTACATGTCAGAGCATAGCCCACCACTGATGTAAACTAACAAGAAAGGAGCATAAAAATTACTGTGCATCTGTCAAATGATGATTAAAACTAAGCAGCCTGATTTGATGATCACTCAAGGAGGATTCAATCTTTGATGTGTAACACCTGACAGTCAGTGAATTATTTCTTGCCAGTGCTGTGTGGATCTTTGCTACTGGCAAAGGATAGGAAACAGGCCAGAGCCAGAGCTATGATAGAATGAATCCTCACTTCCAGTTTATCAGCACAACCGACACCAGCAGCAGACTGATGCACTCAAGTACCTACAGGAACATTCTGGAAAAACATTATTGTGGCTGGAAGTGTGCAGTCACAAGCAGAAGTGAACGAGTAAATGAAACAAATTGCTGTAGAGATGTATTTCCTCCAAGAGATACCTGAGGTGCTCCTTAAAAGTGCAGAGGAACATTTCTGGAAAAAGGCACTTTCAGAAACATTTCCAGGAAAAACCAACAAACAAAAAAACCCCAAACCTACTCAGGCTCTGAAAGGACCTGCGGGAGGTTCCATCTTTCATTGATGGAAGTTTGAGATCTCTGTCAATAAACAGGGATGCATTTCTTACACATAGATGCTAATCTTAAATGCAGAGAAGTGCCAGGGCCTACTTCATCTTGCCCTTGTCCTTTCAACTTTTCCTGCGTGTTTTGATCTTGGAGAACTGCAGTGCTTCAGAGAACACTGGTCAATGCCAACAATTCAGCTCCAATCCTACATTAACCATCACTTCTATAGACAAAGAGATTTTCACTGACAGTTGCCTCAAACGAAGCCTTGCTAGAGTGTCCAACTCTTTCAAAAAGAAAACCTCTATAAAGCATCTACAAATTGACTGCATATTTTAGATAGACTTCTATAACTAGACGATAATTAAGGTCACTTCTGACTCAAGCCATCTATAATTCTGAGAGTCCTGCAGAATTCAACCTTCGTACAGGAGGCTCACAAAACTCATCAACTGTTAATTACACACCATCTAGAATAGTATTCCTTGACTTCTACTCATTGTTTTTGTTTTCCCAGTAGCAGAATGGGTATAATGTAAATGTTCTGCTATCTATCAAGGATATTTTACCACATGTACAATGAGATTTGCAGTGTTTTCTATTATATTTTGTTTGACAACACAGAATATTAGACATCTTTGATATATTAATGCTTAACAGTCACTAAATATTGACTAAAAATGTATTCTGTCAGCTTGAATTCTCAAGATGTTTATTCACAAGCAATATTCACTTCAAAAAAAAACCTGTTTCTGTTCTGTAACAGTAGAATAAACAAACAAACAGTAAAAATACCAGTGCATTTATTCAAGTCACATTAGTTCAGATGTAACTTTTCTGTGTAGAGCAGCTATTAGAACTGACTTTTAAGGATAAATCTTCAAAACATTAGCTTTTGCAATGCAACAGGCCTCACAACTCTGAATTAATCCTGAAGTTTTCTACAGGAATCTTTTCCCTCCATATATCAACATCTGCCCTACACTCCAGGTGTCATAAATACACCAAGAGAGTTAGCTGTCTTTTGGTTAGCTGGTTACTGGGTTTCTCATTTCCAAACTCAAAAAACAGTATCTTGGTAGGAAATTCTGCCTCTAAAAACTTGCTAGCTTTTAGAGCAACTAAAAAGGAGAGATGGCTAGCATTAATTCAGCAAGAGCTGTAAATCCCTTTCCAGGCCATTTTTTTTGTTCTCACCGTCCCAGTATGAATAACGATGAATTCCACACCACCATTTTCCTTTTGATACACTTCCTTCATTTCTTGCTTACCTTGTCCTCACACACTGTAACAGAAAGTGTGAGTTATTTGTTTCAGAAATCTGCTGTTATTAGATACCAATCATATAGAAAAAATATCTATTAATACATATAAGATGATCAAACACAAAATTTCTGTTAAGTTTGAATTTCAGTGTTTCTGACTACAAATTTTCCACTTGCAGGGAAAAAAAGAAGGCAGCAAAAGAGGACTCAAGTGTGCGCTGAGCTGTACACAAATCGACCTGCTGCAGTTGTTTTCCCCAAATATTCTTTAAAAGTTTAAGTCATAAGGCACTCAGAGTCTGAAGACTTCACAGCACAATCCTTCAGTGTACGCCACCTCTTCAGCCAGGACTTGCTTTTTTGATAATTCAGGCAGAGAAGAAAAACTAGAGTATATCCAGCAATTTCTAAGATTCACTGCCTTCAATTCCTACTCACAGAAGCTCAGCACACTTATCCTCCACATCAGTAACCATACCAAACGCTGCAGATATCTTTGCTGCCTTTTTCTCTTCAAGTTCCCTTCAAATCTCCATTCGAAGTGCACCCAACAAATGAGCTGCCTCTGTGTTTTGACCACAAAGCAGACTTCTCTGAGGCTGAATTGCCTGCATTCAGCTGCTCTCTTTTAAGGCCCCAAAGAGGCTGAAGGGCATCCACACTGAGTAAGGACACTTACGTTTGGTTGTCCTCGACCCCAGCCATCCTTAATTGCTAAAGTACAAACCTACAATTCCTTCCACTCACAGGCTGGTCTCTTCCGACACAGCAAGAAAAAAGCCCTTTTCCTTTTCTTTTGCCCAGAAGTTCTTCTGCCTGACACACACAGAATATGCAAAAATTGCTACCTACTTTTTATTATCAGAGTAGCAACATACCATACACCACAAGTAAGACAGCTACTACACAGGCAGCAGTGACAGCAATGCAAGTTACTGCATGAGGAGACGGCAGACGATGCAGAAGCCCAGAACACTGAAAGGAATCCACCAGCAATGTGAGTGATGTGACAGCCTCCTATGGAAAAGCAACTGAATTATGTCTTGTATGAGCACTCTGGTCTAAGTTGGAAACTGGAAAAAAAAAAATAGCCAGAGTTTAGGGTATAATAACTAAAAGTACATTAGACAGCAATTAAAAATAAAGTTCTGTAAGGAAGAAGTTCTCCCCAGTTCTCCTGAATAGGGGGTCAGGATGAGGAATTACTCTGTATAAACATATTAACCCCCATTTTATTAACCCCCACTTCTGCTTCAGGTGAAGAAACTATTATTCACACCTTCCCCCTGTCATCAGCTTCCTCATCTGATCAAGCTCTGCTGGTGTTAAGTTATACATCATGCTAATGCCTTAACTGATTTGTAGGCAACACAGCAGTTCACACTAAACAGAAATGGTACATATGCAGACTGAGAGTATAAGAAATGCTTCAGGATAACATAAAAAAAGTCCTTAAGCCTGGTTACAACCACTGGATTTAGTACTAGCAGTAACTTCAGGCTTTGCATATAGGGAGGAGGCTGATGATTCCTTTCAGCAATGTACATCCATTACTTTTAATTAAACATATACAGCAGCAATTCACATGTATTGGGGTTCCTATCTGGTACAAAGAAAAACATAATAACATATTCAACATTTTCTGGATTAAATGCACTAGTTAAAAGCAGTTACGAGAGTGAGAAAAAAAAAAAAACAATTAAATGTTTATAACCATGTAGCTTTGGAGAGGGAACATTATATTTAGAGCTCAGACTGGCTTTACTGCCAAGCAGTAAACTGCTGTATACGTATAATTTAGCACATACAAAACAGTACTGCACTAACAAGACCTAGAGCAGCAGTGAGGGAAAAGATCAGAAACTTGCTACTTTTTAGCAACTATATTCTGTTAGAATCATTCCCTCTATGGTGGTGCCATGTATTAGAAAATGTCAGCATTCCTATGAAAAAGTAGGTGAAGAGCTGCGAGATAACAGGATTTGAAGAATGTGTTAATTACACTTCACACTCAAGAGGTACTGTCCCCAAATTTTTAAGGCAGATTTATAAGCTAAAGAAAGCGTTTTAAAACTACCTTTTGCATTTTTATAAAACAAACAGAAAGGAGAGTAGCTTTCCTTTAGGAAAAAGGAAGCAATGGACTGTGGCTACAGACCTGAAAACCTTCAGCTATGAAAGTGAAGCAGCAGTGTGCACCTGCAGCCCAGAAGCTCAACTGTATCCTGGGCAGCATCCAAAGAGGGGTGGCAGCAGAGAGAGGTGATTTTCCTCCTCTGCTTTGCTCTCCTGAGACCTATCTGGAGACTGTGCCCAGGCCTGGGGCTGTGAAGGATGTGGAGCTGTTGAAGCAAGTCCAAAAGTAGGGCACAGAGATGTTCAGAGGGTTGGAACACCTGTCCTATGAAGAAAAGTTGAGGGATCTGGGCTTGTTCAGCTCTGGCTGACCTCAGTGTGACCTTCCAGTACTTGATGAGAGCTTATAAATAGGAGGAAGACTAATTTTTTACATGATCTGATAGTGAATAGGACAAGATAGAATGGCTTTAAAATAGAAAAAGGGAGTTCTGTATTAGATGTTAGGAAGAAATTCTTTAGTCAAAGGTTGGTGAGGCCCTGGCACTGCTGCCCAGAGCTGTGGTGCCCCATCCCTGGAGGTGCCCAAGGCCAGGTTGGATGGGCCCTGGGCAGCCTGAGCTGATGGGGGGCAGCCCTGCCCACAGCAGGCATTGGGGCTGGGTGGGTTTTAGGGTTGCCTCCAATCCAAGCCATCCTGGGATTCTATGAAAGTGGCTAGCATGGAAGAGAATCATACAAAGCTAAAGACCTCTAGAACCAACGCAGGAACAAAATAACCAATACAGACACAGAGCAAAAACAAAACAGAAAATCCTTTTTTGGATGCCCTTAGCAGACAAACACAGAACTGCAGATGCTTGAGTAAAGAACAGTTCAAAATGAATTTTTCATCTTCTACAAAGTGAAACCCTGCTGTGAACTTGTGCTCACTGTAAAGACTGAATAGCTCCAAATTCCCAGGAAAGAAAAGACTGGGGATGAAAAGAGGGGAAAGAAAAGAGTTGTGCCATCACCAAATTCTCCCCCCTCATCACAATAAATGACAGAGACAAGAGGCCAGCACATAAAACACAAGTTAAATGTCATTTAAAATCCACAGGAATACTCTAGGACTCCTCAGCTTTTCCTCTTCCCTGCCCCACTCAGTGGGACAGCCTCATGCATGACAGCATGCTTGCCAACAAAACTGTTGGTAATACATCTTTTAGGGATCACGGTATGGAAATACAGAGATCAAATTCAAGGCAACTAACTCACGGATGTGAGCATCTGAAAAGCTGGCCTATACATCTGGTGAGTAATTTATTAGAAGCAATTAGACTAAAAACCATTTTGAAAGTGGAACTGAACTAAATTTTGCCAGTATGGGAAAAGAATTGTTTATCACTAACTTTTCCAGTAATTACAACTGCTATTTTTCTTCAGTTCACTATAATATTTTTTTGTTTTGTTTTTAAATATCAACTGCATTTTTCAGACTGAAAAATACAGAATTAACTTTCATTTCCTGGGCATTCTTGAGGCAATCATTCAAGATAAATATTTCCACTACACCTGAAAGAAAAAAAAAAAGTTGTAAAAATTTGCTTTTGCCTATCAAATGACATGATTTAGGTGGACAGCTGTACAAAAGGTTTGATTCCAGACTATTTGTTCCCTGAGTTACATGCACCAAGGAGGAGGTGCTCCAGACATGTCCTACTGTGTGTTTAGAAGGCTCCACACTCAGCCTGTGGGCCCCACCAATTATTTCTAGACACTGTAAACGTGCAGTCAACCCTGAGATAGATTCTGAGACCTACAAAATGTATACTGACTTTGTGCTGGTGAAAAACATTAGATGTGTTCCCTTTAATAGACATGTCCTCCTCTGGACAAGCTAGAAAAATGGGGAGAAGTGTTCTCCAATTATCTATTGTGCATCAGTTACCTTTCATAAGCTACCCAGTTATTCTCACATCAAGTGAAGTCATCAGTGCTTTTTCCTCTCGATTCACAGCAACATGTCCAACTCTGATTAGCACCAGTAAGAAAGCACACGCCCTTACTCAGAAACCTGTAAAAAACCTATCACAAACAGTTATCTTAAGAACTAGTGCAACATCTCAATGTCTGAATTTTTCACATGATGCTTTCTCTAGGTCGAGTCTGAATGTATCTGCTTCAGTCTTTGTGCTTTCACAAATAACACTTTCAGTAAGAATACAATTTTCTTGCACCATATGTATGGCTCAGTGTGCCCAGAAATACACCTATGCCTTGACAACTGTCATGATTGTTACATGTTAGAACTGCAAAAAGCAGCCTGTAAGAAGACAGAATGCACATTATATGAATTTAATTTATTCTCACAGAAATGCCCACTTTTCCTCTCGGGATTTTAAATTAATTGCACAAACAATTAAGGCAACCCCTACTCTCTTCCTTACTCACAAACAAGGGCTCTGACTGACACGTAGTGGCAAATTAAAAAAGTCTGCCAGCTGAAGCAAGCCTCAACCCTGCCAGCTGCCCCTTCAAATACAAGTTGTTACCCCAATGACAGATGGCCATACAGCTCCTGGCAATTCAAGAGCAGCTCCAGGTTTCAGCCTAGCATAATTAAACAACCCAACTGCTATCCCCCCTTACCTTAATATGCTGCCCTGAAAGATCAAAGCATCATCACAACCAGAATTGGAGCCGTTCAGTGATCCTCGCCTTGAACAGGGATCAGCTGGGAATGGGACAAATCACCCCCTCTTCCCATCTGATTTTGTATCCTGGAACAAGCTGAGCACTGAAATAAGACAGGTACTGAACCAAGAGAAGCAGCGTAGTTTCCAAACCACAGTATCAACTTCAAGGGCCTTAAAGCATCAAGCTCAGTGTTGTGCTCCGCCAAGGATGCGATTCATAATCAAAGGAAACCTGTTTAGGATGACATTGCTGCCAGAAAAGACAGAACAGGGCTTTTCCCACCAGCTCCTTTACAGAACATAAAGTGTCTGTACAGATGCACTGACCCTACAATCCATGAAGGACGGAAAGCAGAAACAAAGCACCAAACCACTTTAGGTGGCATTCTGAATCAGACTGCTTAAGCCAACGAGGCCATGCCTACAGACTTGACTTCCCTGATGACTCTGGGCAAGTTGGGACATTCCTTACTGCTTTCGCTTTCTGCTGCTGAAGTCAGAGCAATGGCACTTCATTGCATCACAGGCATCTAATGACGGCAGCTACAGAACAACTGGAAGACTACACACAAGACACAAGCGCATGAGAAACGTCCAGGTCTGTAAAACAAGGTGCTTTCTTACCTGTACCTGAAATTACAATAGGTCACAATTATCCCACTCTTTTTTTTTTTTACAGAGGTTATAAGAAACATTACCCCACACTGAATCCCTGAACAGTTCCTTACTGTCTACTCTAGGAATTCACTTAAGAAAAAGCCTTGTGCAAGGAGTCAGGAACCTCCAGGACTAGGAACTATCCCTTATCCCAACTCCATCTACTGCATGACTACTACTGGAGCTACTAAAGGAAACCACCACCAAATCACCCCTCCTGCTTTTCAGAAAGAGTTGAATATGCACAAATGCATGAATGAATCTCAATTCTAAGAGGAAAAAGAGGCCAACTTTTTACTTGTTTTGAACGAACCCCTATGATCACATTGAGGCTCTCACTGCAAGAAATTTTCATCTGCACAGAGAGACTACCAGCTAGGTTCAGACAGAGGATGCTTCAGAATTTTGCCTCCACACATGAAAAATATCTGATTTGGGGGTGGAGAAAGATATGCCTTGGGATGAAAGTTAGGAAATTTATCACCTATGTGTATTTATAAAAAAAGGATCATACATATATATACACATTTTTAAACTGATCCACAAGAACAGCGCAAGCAGGATTTTTGGACACTACTAATCTCTGTGATTTTGATATTCTGATCTGTACCTTTTTCTCTCCTCAAAACACATTTTGATTTCAGAAGCTACAGGAATTAAAAACTTAAATACTGTAATCAAAGATGAAAAAAAATTAGTTTGCTGAAACATATTTGGCCCCTCCTACAACAGTACAGAACTGGGGTCCAGGGGAGGCAACAAAACAAGACAAACACCTTCTTTACATCCCATAAATCCTAGGAAAGATAAAGGAATGAGGCTCAAGCAGTTCCCCAGCCTCCATAACGCACACACAGGATTTTTTATTACTGCAAATATTATCCTTTCTCCCAACAGGACACTATATACAAGCATTAAGAAAAATCATAGTCAACGTTTAACACCCGAGACGTATGCAGAACGTTACTGACTGCACTGGCAGTGGAACGTCACAAAGATACTGACACGGATGAAATCTTCAGTATCCTCCTACTACGTAAAACTTGTTCATTATGAAAGCAGCAATTACTTCCACCACTCAAGCTACATGAAAAGTTGAAAAAGTCTGCCCTCCCCAGCCCTTAGAGCAGTGCTTTGGTGGACTGTGTCTGTTGTTTGCCAACACTAGAGGTCCAACCTTGCTAGAAAGGGTGATAAAGAGGGCAGCATCCAAAGTATATTGAGCCTGAAAATCATTGTGCCAACTCACTAAGTGTTTCAGCCACTACTCATCTGATTGTATAATGCTTCAGATTTTGCATATGAAAAGATACACTGGCAGCTCATAGTGCTCTTTATGATCTCGGGCATTAAGGAGACTGAAATAAATGATGCAAGCTATGCAGACTGTCACAGTCTGACCAAGAAGATGATAATTAATCTATTCTTAAAGCATCAGCGGATGGCAGGTACTGCTTGGTATATCTTTCAAACAGTTAAAAATCATGATTTTGCCATACCCAATCTATTTTTAACTTCCACTATATTAAACGGTGTTGAAGCAACCCACAGCAGAGTGTATGCTCAAGTCTCTAGTTTACTGGAAAAAGTAGTCCAGAAAACAAGACAGAGAAAAACATGAAGTGAATGCAAAAAAAATGAACTTAAACTGGACTAATCCATCGTATCAGTATTGAAAATTTCAAATAAAATTGTTGAAAAATATTTTCCCATTTTTATTTTTGACACATTTTCCAGATTTTCACAAGTAAGTTAACATTTCCTTTGTAATTGCTTTTTATTTTCATTCCAATCATGGAAGCCAAATTTAAGAGCAATACTAAAGAAGTCCCCAAAATATAAAGTGCTCCATTCAACAAGAATATGGCCACTGTATTTTCGTTTGAAGATATATACTGAGTTTCTTTTGTATACAACTTTTTGTTTTTAACCTCTTCTGCTGTATTTAAGAAAGACAAACAGGTTTAGATGAGAGCTGTCAAAAAGCACTATTTCCTTTTCACATTAAAAATGAGTTTGATCCAAGCTCAGACTGTCAACAGTCACTTAGACAAGATGGGAAATGCTGCAGCACACTGGCATGTATTACGATAACTTTATCTCCAGAACAGAATTCATTGGGCACTCACAGAAGCTAGCTGGGATCTTTCAATTTACAGTAAAATTTGACCACTGCAAACATCCACACTGATACCATCAAGTACATTCACAGATTATTGATCAGGAGCTGCTGATACTAAAAAGTCTGGCAAGACACAAGGGGTCTAAACTCATCACGGAAGGCCACGTGAAGCCATTCAGCTATTGCCCTTTATCACAGCCATACTAATTCCTCCTCTAACCATCCAGACTACAACAATAGCTCACACCATTCATTTCCTGCCTTCTCACTGATGTTCAGCTAGCCAAACAGCTTCTCCATTTGCATTGAGGGAGGTTCCCTTAGCAATGCCCTGAAGCATATGCCTTAAAGGCCTCATTGCAATGCATCTTTGCAGAGCTAAGAATGGAGCAGGAGAGGAAGCACCAAATGGATCAGAACCAAATGGCTGTTCTGTAATGGAACACACACTACTCATTTGCACTTATTTGCACTTACTGCAGCCACCTTAGAGACCTTCAGCTCTGCAGCTTCCTGGAGCTCAGCCACCTTCTGCTGCTATCAGCAATCTCAACAGGGACAGTCAGAGTCACTACAGGTTAGATAACAGTGCAAGTGAAATTCCAGAGTAAACTCTGGTTTATTTTGAATAACTGATCTTGAATAACTGTTTGAGGTAGAGACACAGAACATTTTGCCAAGAGGAAGATGGTCACAGATCTTATCACCTTCAGAGAAAAGGTGAAGAGTCACACCTCGGCAAAGTCTTACAGCCATCTAAAGCTGCTGTCCAGTCACCTTCAAAATGGCATCAAATAAAGGAAACAGCAAACACATCGTTACTACATACAGTTCAAACTGATGGCCTGTTGGGGAATCTTAAGTCTTTTTCTTTATGGTAATCACAGAACACTTATTTAGCCAAAAAGCATCCATTTTGTCCTCAGTTCTTAGTAAAAAAATTAAATTTTTTGCATGTAAAAATGATTGTAACAGAAGTGTTGCTGTACTTTCTGCAGCATGAAATTTCTGTAACCAAACGCAGCCTAATCTGGTTATGCTGATAGATCACCTTCACAACTATTTGCTTCTCAGAGGATTTCACTCAGCACCAAGGCCTACCGCATCTTTAGAAGACTGAACCCCACGTAAGGAGTTGCACTTTTCTGCTCATTTTCCCCAAAGACAAGGGAAAAAAAAAGTCTAGCAACTGTACCTTTTATCTAGTACCTCTTCAGAAATTCTCATTGACTAGCTAGCAATGAGAAGTGGGAATGAAGCTTCATTTCAAATATACGCTACAGCAGTATCAGTCAGCAGTGCAGTAGTAAACTGATGGATTTGCCTGGGGGAAAAGGAGAAAATGCCTAAGTGCTGAGAAGCATTTTGGCCCATGTGTGTTTCAGTAGTATTTCATATTCTTAGTAATTACTGATGAAGCAGGTTGGATAGCTATGTATTTACTGTTGCAAACTCAGTGTTCATGTAACAACTAAGCACTGAGAAAAAAAGTTGACTGTTTTACCTTTCATGCCAATTCAGACTGAAGTCAGGTGCCATTTTATGGTCAGTGACAACCTACCAAACAGCCAGGATTTCAGTGAACTCTGAATCAAAACATGCAAAAAGCACTACTGCAACAGTATTAGAACGATCGCAATTACCAACCATCTTCCAAAAGAAGCCAAAGTAAAACCCACCTCTGCAAATACAAGTATATTGAGATACTGCAAAACAACCCATGCACTGTAGTGTTTTACAGTGTGCTCATAAAGTTTTCGTAAGTTTTCCCAGAAGAAAAACACACCTAGCAATTAACAACATCTGACTGATTTTCAGGGTAATATGTGAGTAGCAATAATTCCTTCAACAAGTATTGTCTCAAAACAGCAACAATACAGCAAATGATGGGAAAGCCCTCATTTCACTACTACAAAGATACACACAACTAGCTTGGAGACAGAAACTGGATTATTTTTTAGCCAAGGCACTCAGCAGGTTTAACAATCCACGTGGAGAAGGGAGTGCCTTGAAAGAGTGTAATGAAAGAGGGTCAAGCTAACTCAAATTACCTTCCATTTGCCACAGGCTAAGAGCATACACATGAACAATTACAGTGCATCAGATACCACGGATCAGCTGACATATGGTAACCTGTCATCCTGCAATAACCTGTCCAAATACAAAGATAGCTTGAAATTTAGACTGGCTGCAGAGTTACAGCTCAGCCTTATTCTGAAAGCAGAGACTGAACCCTGTAACTTTTGCCTCTGAATGTATAAACTGAAAACATACAACAGAACTGAACCCACAGATCAGAGTCCTTAAGGCAAGCAGGCTGTTTCCAAACAATACAAACTGGGATGAGCAAAAGGAAATACTTACTGTAACATGACCTACTCATGCTAACCAGCCCCTCAGTGTAAGAGCATGCACACAGCATGATGATCATGGGACTGCAAGTTCAGCTCTTTGTTGGTCTGGACAGTGGTTATTCAAAGTAAGTGCAGTAATTCCAATTACAGTTGTTCTGTACTGTGCCTTGTAATGGTAATTCACAGTAGAAGAAAAAAAAATACGCTTCCTAACCTCTCCCCAGGAATGCCTGTTTCCCTGTACAGCTTCCAGGAACTAGAGGAAGGCGATCCTTCCAGCAGCCCACAGCTCAAAGAACTCCTGCCCTCCATCCCAATACTTTCCAGCCATTCCTATGACTCTCCCAGCCCTAGAGCAATATCTGATATGAAGTACATTTTTAAAAACAGTTTTCATGAACAATTACCAAAAAATCCACAATCATTAAGTAATAGAATTAATCCAGGCACACATGAAGTCAGTCAGGACTGAAAAAAAAGGGGAAAAACACTGTTAAGAATGTAAACACAAGACTGATGCTTTGGTCTGGTTGGGATGGAGTGAGCTTTCCCCACAGCAGCCCACATAGAGCTGCACTCTTCACAGACAGCACAGTGATGGCTTGGCTATGGCTGAGCAGCGCCGGCACAGCACCAAGTACTCATGGACTCCCCACGGCCAGGAGGCTGATGGTGCTCGAGAGGTGGAGACCATGGCAGCTGACCTCAACCAACCAAAGGATATTCCATACTGTAGAGCATCATATTTGGCAATAAAAGCTAGGAAAGGGGAAGGAGAATGGGAGGGAAGCTATGAACCAGGTAGAGCTTGTAGAGTAAACCCATGCCTCATCTCCCCAACTTAAGACACTAGGAGGGGACTCAAATGAGTCCAGCAATGGAGTACAAGCTGCAGGCATCTATTACAATTGACAGTAACTTGTATTCTGGTTTTGTTATATGTATAATAGTGCACATCTTGGAACAAAACCACAGTGGCATTTCCACAGTTCCTACCACAGGGATAGAACTACTACTACGCACTGCATAGGACCACAGTCTCCCATGCAAGCCAATGTAACAGTCAGCTGTGACATCATATGGCAACCCTGCTCCCTTCCTCTCATTTCCACTGGCAAGTGCCAGTACAAGGCAGGGATAAAAACACGTGTTTAGAAGCAGGAATGGTGGGATAATCCCTCCTTCTAGCAACCAGGTTCTAAAATAACTGAGCTATCTTTTCCAAACACAGCTAAATGAAATACCTCCGAGAACAGAAGTAGTCCTTAGAAGCCCAATGAAAGAACCAAATGCTTTGCAAGTGGTTATTTTTGCTTGTGTCCAACCAGCTGCAAAGAAAGGATGAATAACGTAACATTTTAGGAGCAGGGAGCAATACACCAGTAAGCTTTATTTATTCAGAGCCACAATAACCACTATGCCAGTTATCTTTCTAGAAGTACCCCAAAGCCAGAGATTTTAACCATTTAACAAAGTCAACTTTGTTGTTTGGTTGTAAAACAGTCAGAAGCAAAATTAAGATCACACGAGATACCTTCACAGTGTTGTCCTCACTTCAGATACAGGCCTGAATTTCCTCTTCTGTATCACTTTAAAGTGGTATCACTTAACGACAGAATCACAAAGATAGGTGTTCTGTAGTTTCACTACATGTTTTAGTTTACTTTCTTTCCTTCCCTCAGCAGTTCAGTTCATCAAGAAGCAAAGAACTCAACACTTCAGGGTATCTCCAGATAATGTATGAACCATAATAAAAATTAGCAAGGACGTCATCCCTCCTTTTCAAGCATTCAACAGAGGAACAACACATAAGCAAAAAACAATCTTAAGAACTAAACAATAAGCAAACACAAGAAGATTAAGTAACAACAAAAGCAACTGAAAACAAACCTTCAATTTTTTTAGTTCCTATTAGCTCAGTCATATCTTCTTGTCTTATTACGGACACGGAACTGATTTACCTTCCTTAACTGATGTTATAACATACAATGCTAAACACATTGAATCCACATACTTCAGGGAAGCCCAGAGAAACACACCACCTCCTCTGTACAGCAGATGAAGTGCAGTCACGTGCTGCCAAAGGAAGTTTAAGCTGTGCCACAGGCGACACACATTGCAACACACCTGGAGCATGCCATCTCCCAGCAACCTCCTTCATAGAAGTAAGGTAGAGCAGTGGTGACCAAAGGAGCTCTTCTTGCTGCATTGACAGCCCCTCACCTTCCCTATTCCATACCAGTGTGCAAGTACAACGAGCACATACTGCACATCGGCACTTGTTGGACACCTCAGCTTCACAATGCCGGTGAGGAAGGTGCTAGGGGAAGTAAGCTGGAAGCCTGACATTCGTGGGCAGCTGCTGAGCTAACAGAACACTCACAGTACTCCAATTCCATGTGTATGCATTAAATTCTGCATATTTTGTGCCCATCGTGTTTATTATGCCTAATGTCCTGCAATAAAAGCCTGGCACACATAGGACAGCTGTGATGCACCACTGTGAAGCTCCTAGGAAGCAGCGGAGCAGGAAAGGGACACAGAGCATGACCTTCCTCCACACAGAAAGGTATCAAACAGATTCATGGAGGAGACATTGGTTACTTTACCACTGAGGCCAAGAATCAAAATTCAGAAAGACTTGCTATTTCGGGAAACTAGAACAGTTGTTGGTATTCTTATAAATGACCAAGATACACCAAAACTAGGGACAACCAGTTTTGATCTTTCCAGAAATGAGAAAAGCTTTAGCCTAAATTTAGGCATTTGTCCCACAAGAAGGACAACAGCAGAAGAGCACAACTCCTTCGCATGCATGATGCAGCATCAGGATTTGAGAAAGAGCAGTAATGCTTGCAGTATTGAGTTCATAAATTCTCTTTTTTTTACCTGAAAGGCAGACTTTGGGAACTTTTCACTGCATATCCATACCTAAACACATCTTTTCACAGCCTAAGATTCTCCTTTACAGAATATGGAAAAACCTGTATTAGATTTCTTTCCACCTGGAGCAACTGATGCTGACTTCTTGCCATTAGGGATGATCCTAAAAAAACTGAAACCAATTTAGTTATTTTGATACAAGTCTGGGTATCTGCTTCAGAATGGGAGTCATTTAATTTCTTCACTGCTACAGCCCAGCAGGCACCAGTGTATCACTTTTGGTGCATCTATTAAAAAATAATCGGGCACACACCTACATACACACACTGGAAACAGGCCCAAAGAAAGACTCCTTAAGTTTCCTGAGATATTTATCTTGACGTTACAAAATTCAAGCTGTGTGAGCAAGAGCTTAGTTTCTACATGTTTGTGCCTTACACAGCCTAACCCACTCTCTCACCCAGTACTTCCAGCACTCGTGTCCCCTATGCAGACAAATGACTAATTCAATTACCTTGTGTGCTGACAGGCCAGCTGGCTGCTGCTTCTTGGCATGGACAGAAAGTGTAAGTTATAACCATCTTTCCCTCATAGTCTTCTCTCTCTGCCTATTTCCACAAAAGTTAAGAACTTCACACTCCTTTGTTAAATCCGGTTGAAATGGGCTAACAAGTTCAGAAGCTGCAGAGTGACAGACAGACTGCATGGTGAATAAGCCTTGTTTTCTTTGGAAAACAGATCAAGGCGGGAAAGAAAAGAATCTAAAAAATGTTAAAAAAGCAAACTTGTAAGGTAGGTGTATGGGCTGTGCTCCACCAACTCCACAAGCATTGACCTAGCTCAACCCAATCTAAATCAGAGCAGCCACAGTCCCACCACACCCACAGGCATTCAGCATTGTCCCTTCCCTCCGACTGGCAAATCCTGCCAAAAATACACCTGTGAAAGAAAAAAAGGAGTTGCTTTTTGGCACAGCCAGCTCTGAGCCTGCTCGCTGCCTTGTCACATGGACACCAACACAATATAAAAGAAAGAAGCAGGAGCTCGGTAGCCCCAGCTGCCATGGCACTGCACACGTGGTACTTAACAACATGCAAGACACAATCCTGAAAACACTTAACGCCAGACATAAATCTCACAGCCTCATTAGTACCATATCCAGTAATGCGCTGATGTTATAAAGAAGCACATCTGCATTCATGGATTTCTCATTTTGAGAAGGTTAGAAACCAGAAAAAAACAAACTATTGAATGCTACAGCTTTCTGGTTCACTGTAAGCCACATTCTGGCTTTTTCTTTTTTTTTTTTAAAGTGTCAGATCTTGTTTTCTTCCTGAAAGTGTAACTAAACCTACATCCTCAAGATTATTAAAAATAAAAATAAAATAAAAAAGCACTACAAGCAAACATGGGAATATTTAAACACAGACATCACCCGATGCAGAGTTCCCTTTGGACAGACCGTTGTCCTAAATAAAGTCAAAAGATCCATCAACACTGGATTCTTTGTGCAGAATTCCAGGCCCACAGAACAAACCATTGCAGCCCCACTGATGCCTGGGAAAGATCAGCAGGTAAAGCAGAAGAAGCAGAGTGTAGCCAGAGTGGCTAATTTAGATGGAGGAAGTGTGAACGGCGGAACATAAGGCAAAACATCTTGGGAAGAATATCTTGATGACATCTTATCTTGGCTATACAACGCAGTAAGGTTAGGGGAGAAAAATTTTTATCTGCATGCATTTATGATGTCCCTTCCCCATTGCAATCAGAATACAGGCACGAAATCATTACTTATCAATGCGTAACACAGCATGAATATACGTTCATTAGATTATTCATGCTAGATATATAAAATAACCTTGAATTATAAAACACAGCATTATATTATTTTAAACCTTGACAGGGAACCTTTGATGGAGGGGTTTTAAAGCATTTTTTCCTAGCAATGTATTAATAACAGGAGCCATAATTCTCAGTTTTTATCCTACGGTGAAAATTTGGCAGCTGTTGCACAGTTGCAAAACACTTGTGCAGCATCAAATAATAAATACGTTTCTGGATCTAGCACACGTTCTACCGAGCTACCTGCTTTACTGACATGAAACAACAAGAAGTTCCAAAGATTAACTGTGTGCTACATTACAAATTCTGTTCCAAGGTATTTATAAGCCCCTCCTTACAGATATGAAGGAGGAGAGGAATTAATTATAGCAAAAAATATTTTTCATTTAATCAGAAGCACACTCACATTATCCAATAAAATCTTTTTATCCAAATTTACATCTGAGTTTAATTTAGATCCTTTACTAATAACTTGCACTGCTTCTTTTCTACAGTCTTTTTAAGGTGACCTACATTGTTTGGGAATAAAGGTGAAAAGAAGTCATCACTTGCATGGTATAGTCTAACCCCCACCATATTGGCTTCTAATTTAGCAGCATTATTCATCTTCTTCTTACAGTTACAGCTCTGCACAAAGCCATCAAAGTCACAGGTAAAACTGGCACCAGCTTCTAGAGGGATTGGATCAGGCCTGCAGAGTTTCAAGATGGGGACAGGAACTGGACTGGAGAGACCCCAAACGTAAATAAATCCAACACAAAAGACCTCAACACTCACCATGCATTTTTGAGGAGTCAGACCTCAGCACAACTGACCTTCAAAAATGGAAGGAAAAAGCGAGCAGTGGCGACCCATATGGAAGAGGAATTTTGGCAAACAGTTACCACCACTGAGTGGTAAACAGCAGTAACAACGCAAGGGAGAACAAAAAAGTTAACGCAGAATTCCACAGAACGTCAGAGGAACGCAAAGAAATCGCAGCCTCCTATTCGATCAGGAAAAGTTTCTGCCTGTATCTGTAGCAAATTAGTACCATGTGAGCAGTCGGACACAGGTAGTGCAATGTAAAGCTGAACAATCACAGCGTTTGATCTGTGACCATGGCGATCCAACGCCTTTAGAAATCATTATTTTCATCTGTTGAAAATAAAAAGTGAACTCGGGGGCCGAGAAAAACCTGCATTATGCATATGGAACAACAACGATGAAATACCTCAGCGTGTGTCATTGAGAGGAGGAAGTACCTTTTTTTTTTTTTTTTTAATGTCAGCTTAGCAGAGAAGTCATTTTAATTATATAATTACGGAAGATTTGGGAAGATTTACACAAGCCCCATAATTGGGCATAAGACATCACATCCTCTGGTACATACACCGCTCCGGTCTGGGGAACATTCTTTGCTCTGACCAATGTGTGCGGGGGGGGGAGGGCGGGGGGAGGAAGGGGAGGGGAGAGGCACGCAGAATTAAAAATACTTCCTCAGATTAAATCGTATTTACTTCATTCGATTAAAACGCTTTGATTGCCGAAGAGGCGCCGAGATATTTCTCGTGACGCATCTGCGCGGTTAAACGCCGCGTTCCCCGGGCGATAGCCCCGACACTCAAACAAAAGGCGGCCGCCTGACAATGAGGGGCTCTTTCTTTTATTTTACCGAGACATTTGCGCATCCGAAGCCGCACCGCCGACCCGACCCGTCCCCTCCGTCGTGCGAGAGCCGTGACAGCCGCCGCACGAAACGTTAAAGCCCCATCCGGCAGATGAGCCATGCAAAATGTCTCCTCCGATCCCACCCCCATCTCGCCTCCAAATAAATAAATAAATGCAGAGGAAATGTGGAAGGCACCGAGCGCACCGGCAGCACCGGCGCTGCCCGAGGCCCCGGGCCCGAGGGATCGCCCGAGGGATGGCCCTCGCCGCCGCTCGCCGGACCCCGCGACGGGAGGGCTCCCACCTCCTCCCTCAGACAATGGTGTTCTCCCTGCCCGGGCTCGGATCGCCGCCGTTCGGCGCTAGGCCCCGGCCCCGGCGGGGCGGGCGGACCCACGGGCAGGGCCGAGGAGCGAGGGGACGGCAGCCCCGCTCCGGCCGCCTCGAGGCCGCCCCAGGGCCGCGGCGGGGCGGCGGTAAATAGGCGGCCGTCGAGCCGAGCCTCGCCGAGCCTCGCGCCCCCAACTGAAGCGCGGCCGCAGAACTGCGCAGAACGCTGCCGGGCCGCGTTCCGCCAGGGTGCCCGGCACCGGCTCCCCTCCTCCCGCAGCCCTGGTCGCTCTCCCCCCGCCGGGCGATGGCGGCGCGGCCCTGAGGGACGGGGGGAGGGGTGGAGGGGTCTCGCCCCGTTCCCTCCCGGGGGGCCGGCGGCGATCGCTCCCTCCCCCCTTCCCCCCTTCCCCTCGGCGGCGGGCGTGGGAGCGCGGGGCCGAGCCGAGCCCCCGCCTCCCTCTCTCCCTCCCTCCCTCCCTCCCTCTCTCTCTCTCTCTCTCTCTCTCGGCGGGGCCCGACGGCCCCGGGCCGGGCAGAGCCCGAGCCAAACAAAGCGCGGCCTGAGCGGGAGCCAGGGGTGAAGCCGCCCGGGCCCTTCCTGCCGCGGCGAGGCCTGGCTCCGCCACCGGCCCCGCGCAGGCCGCGTTCGGCGCCGCGCTTACCCCGATCCCCGGCGGCGGCGGCGGCGTTGTTCCTCTCCTGCTGCTGCTGCACCGGGCGCGGCCTGGACACTCGCCTGGGTCTCCTGTTGGCGGCTCGGACCGAGTTCATTTGCCGACTCGTGTGGGTGGCGGGAGGGGAGGGGGGAAGCCTCCGGCACCCGGCGCCTCGTCGGGAGGAAGGAGGGAGCCGCGGGCGGCCGCCTCGCCTCGCCTCGCCGCAGCGGGCAGTAGGGAAAGGAAGGGAAGGAGGGGGCTCCGGGCGCGGGTCCCGCCGCCGCCGCCGCCGCTCCTCGGCTCGCTCGGAGGCAGAGGAGCCGCTGGGTCTCCCGAGCGCTGCCTGCGGGGGACGTCGGCTCCGCGCCCCCCACCCGGCCCCCCCGAAAATCCCTCTCTTAAAGGAGCCCCGCGGTCCTGCCCGTCTCAAGCCCGTCGCTGCTCCGTGGCAGGAGGAGCCATTGACACTGCCGGAGACACACACTCGCGGGGAGGCAGCCGCTGGCGGCCGGGCTCCGCCAATCGCCACTTCCCACACAGCGGGCCGACGGCGGGACGACCAATCGGCGCGCCGCTTCTATGGGACGCGGGTTGGGCGAGCGGCGCGGCGCGGGGTGGGGTGGCGGAGAGCAATATAAGGGGCGGGCGGGGGAGGCCGGGCCGGGCGGTGCGCTGTGGGCGAGCGGCCATGGCGGCTGCGGCGGCCGAGGCCCAGGCTAGGTTGGCAGCGGGGGCCGTTCTGTTGTGCCGCCGGGTTCGGTGCTGGGCCCTCCGCGGAACTCCCGTCGGGCACACAGGTGGGCGAGCAGCGTGATGAGGAGCTCGGAGGGGCCCGAGTGCAAGGGGAGGGAGCGGGCTGCCGAAGTGCCTTGGTGTGCCTTGTGTGTCCGTCCGTCCTGCCCTGGGAACCCGCGTGTGCTCGGCGCTGGTATGGGGGTTAGGTTTCTGTAGAGTGCCGTGGCCTGACGAGTTGTTAGCAACTTCTTCATTGGGGGTGTGTGTGTTTCGTGGTCTGTATACTCTTTGATACATTAATGTGCTGTTTATTTTGGGCTGAATTTCTAGACACACTGTAAGGCTTGTGTTTTATTCTGTTTGTTGTGTTGCTGCTCTTTTGGTGGCTTGCAACCAGGAAAGAACGATTGAATCAAACCGTGCTTTCTTGCTTTTCAGAGTTCTGCTATTAAATCCAAGCAGTGAGGAGTGCACCTTCTCTTTGCAGAGACTGCTTCTATTGCTGTGGAGGTTGGTCAGTGTGCAGTACTGCTTTAAGCTGAGCACTTGAGGCCTCTGGAATCAGCACCTGCTGTGTTAGCTAGTGTAGAATGTAAGCAAATGCTTGTAATTAAAAGTACATTAGGCTGAAGGTTATTCAAAGCTGATGTGAAGATGTAGTGGAACCTTAAGAGGTGAGTGCTCTCTCAAAACATAAGTCATAATTTGAAGATGTTTATATTTGTGCTTCTAAAGTCAATGGTAATGAAAGTGACTGAAGTTCCTATCAGTCCAGAAATCAAGTGCGTATGTAATGCATATATATGAAGGAATAGTTTTTTTTTAGACTTAGTCTTTTGTTGCCATGAAGGAGAAAACAGTGGAGGATTGTTTTCCATGCCTGAGAAAAAGAATTCTTATACCTGTGACAGGAGGATAATAATGTTTATTGCATGTGAAGTGGCCTTCATGGAAGAAGAGAGTAGCTGTCTCTGTTTGGGGCCTGTATCTGCAATAACAATTGTCAGGCCAGCCAATAAACGTTTGTTAAGATGTGCAGGTATCAAAGTGCTTTTTGATGTTAACAGCGTTGTGAAACTGCTTTAAATGATCCTTATTCACTGAAGAACTGTGCCTGAGTTTCTGTGATGCAGTTAAGGAATTTCACATCATCTGGAAACTTCTCTAGTGTTTCAGTAAATTAACTGTGATTCTGTTAAGCTGTTCTAGTTGATCTCTTTCCTCCTCCAAGATCCAGAAAATGATTTCTTAGTGACTCAAAGTTACCTGAAGTTATTCAGTAGAACTGCCCAAGTTCTTGAAAACATATTTAAGAGACAAAAGGATGGAGTGCTAATTTTAATCTAAAGTTTCTGATACTAGAAGAAAATTGTTTGAAACTTGAACTAGAGCAAGACTTCATAGAAGTCAAAATCTTAATCTTGAAGTACTTTAGAACTAAATCATTTCTTGGCATAAAAACAGCTTCTGTTATTGGCTTCTTAAGCTGGTAGCTTGTGTTAAGAACATAATGATATGAGTCAGTAAAACTTACTGTGAATGGGGGAAAATGTTATGACTATTCATGAGCAGTTCTAATATGGAGTCTTACTGATTTAGCCAAGATTGAGAACAATCTCTAGAAGGCTACAATGCTTTGAGTTGATATGGTAAGTAAGTATGCTGAGTAAGATGAACTTATTATTTGTATTATGTTACTAAATAAAATCATTGGTATGAAAGTGATGTGTGGAAGTGTTTGTTTGTGTCTTACAAGGTATGGGCTATCAAAATAGTGATGTTACTCTTCTGATAATCTTGGCTGTGTTTTAAGAGGCCAGACATCAGAAAGCCTGGAAATTCTTCAGAACAGTCTTAACTGGAATACTTTTTCTTTCATAACAGAATTAAATGTATCCTGTTTGTCTCTGACAATCATAATTTCAGTTTTGTAAGTCATTTCTTAAAAACGGGTATGTGGCAATCTCATGGATTAATTATTGCTATGAAGCTTCTTGAGGAAACCCCCTTCTGCTACACAAGGACACATGATGTGTTCTATGGTATATCCAACCTGCACCGAATTTCAAGTGTGCATCTTCTCATTGTGTACACAAAGAGTTGGCTGCCAAGAGATCAACTTCCTTTCTGCATGTGGAAAGAGATTCCACAGTGTGCTTAGTGATGACAATGAGTTGTTAATTGAGTAGTTGAAACTGCTTAACTAATGAGACAGTTTCACAGAAGTAGCACAAGTAGTGATGGAAATACTGCTACAGGGTTTCCTATTTATTTGTGAGGGTGATGTGCAGAGAGACAAGTGAGCAGCTCTGATTCTGCTGATTTCTGAAGGGAAGACAAACACCTGGAAAATCAGCTGAAGATAATGGATAATACAGCTAAGTAATCCTTTTCTAAAATTTCAGCAGAGAATAGAGAAGAAACAAGATGGTGCGATGGTTGACAAATCAGTGTGAGCCAGGGTAAACTATTAAGTCAGCAAACCCTGGTTCATCTTCAGGAATCACCACTTTTATTTCCTTTAATGTACCCATTCTGTAGTACCCTTATGAGAGTGTTGGGGATGCTTTGAATGTGCAGCAGAATCATTGTAGAATGCACAAGTGTCCGACCTTTTGGCTTGCCTGGCCCTCACTGAGTGAAGAGTAATTGCCTTGGGCAGTAAGTTGCTCTGAAAGCAATGCCTCTTATTTTCTGGGAACTACAACAGATACAACGAGCACAGTAGCTCCATTTGATAGAGCAAATTCTCAACCTGCAAAATGCTATTTCTTTATATAGTCACTGCTGTTAGCTATGCTAACCATGAACATACATGCCATGCTCATCAAAACCTGCACCAACAGAGGTGACCTACTGTTGCCACTGCACCATGCATCTCCCACTGCCTCACTGTGCTCACATCCACTGTTGGGTCTCCTTAAATGTTCAAATATCAATGAAGCGGTTGGGTTTTTTTTAAGTGCAGGATTTTGGTGACCCCTTTGTTGCTTGTGGAGTTTCTTGTCAGATATCGTTGTGTCAGATTGCCTGTCTGCTGCAGTCTGTCCCACAGCAGCATGTAATGGGATATTGGTGGAAAGGTTTGACCTCTGCTGCCATCCCACCAGCATCCACCTCTGACCATGTGAGCCAAAATAATTAAACAGGAGGCATTACTTTTGGAGCAGTGCTTGTATAACAGTTTAGTTACTTACATGACTTATTAGTATTTCTATTCAAACCTAAAAAGAGCAACAATTCATAAAACTAATGGGAATTTTGATCTTGTTTCTGTGAAACTAATGAATCAGTTTGGTTCAGTGGCAGTGGTTACAATCCTTAGTGAGTTCTCAAGGTTCTCACTGGAGGTTTTTTTTAATGAAGCTTTACTCTTTTTTTGTGCTTTGTCATTGACAGCAGTTGTTCACAGATGTACCACTGCCAGAAGCGATGATGTGAATAAGGCATGATTGTGAAGTGAGTGGTATTTCTCGTATAAAAATCTGGTAAAGAGACATGATGAGCTTTTTGAGTTGACTATTTGATTATAAATGTGTACATTCCATTTGGAAAGTATATTGTGTCAAATGAAAATGGAGTTGCAAGTTTACAAAAATGTATTTTTGCGATCTTGAAACCGGCGCTCAAATTCCTCGTCTAAACAGAAATCAAGGCTGCATATTTTTTTGCTGCTAGCAGAACCTTTTAGCCAATGTATCAAAATGCATAAAATTATTTGCCATAATTTGAGTTAGCACTGTGCTCTTCATGCCCTGCTTTCAGCTCTGTGTTAATAACACACTGATATTTGGTTGCTTCTGAGCAGTGGGTATATGGCTGGGGCTGGGCCAGGCTGCTCGATGGGGCAGAGCTGCTGCTGTGGTGGTGTCTGCCTTGCAAGCTGTGCTGGGCTGCATGAGGGCTGCAGGTTGGACGGGCCTGTTATGGTCCCTGCTTAGCCTGGGGATGTGAGTATTGATCAGAACAAGTCTAGAATAACAGATTTTTCTGGATGGTGGGCTGTGATTTACTTCTAAGGGATTCACAGAAGAGAAGTAGAAACAGCCTTTAAATTGTTTATGAAGGCCTAAATCTCTTCAAGGTTGTTCAGAATCAGCACGTTGAAAAAACATGAAACTCCTGACCTGTTACTAGGTCGAAAACACAGCATTCTCCATGGTTCTTCCTTAATATTTGAGGAAGAAGTAGTATGTTGAGGCCACTGTTGCAGGTTGTTGCAGAAAGCCCACTACAGAGCCTTCTGCTATGTACAACTCCTGGGTTTGAACAAGAAATAGAAGAAATCATGTTTTTATCTTGGGGTTTAATCAGATCAAATGACTCTGCAAGGGGCCGTGTGTCAGTCCCTCTCCTTGCAGATGAAAGTGAGGCACAAAGCGCTGAAATAACTTGCCCAAAAACATTTTTAGGCTATTAGTGGGGCTAGGAATAGAACGTAAGGAACATGAGTCTTTATCTAAGGCTTTCTCCACAGCGTCACATCACAGCTTTCAGAGGCATAAGTTTCTACCTATCATTTCTAACTATTTCATAAGCTGTTAATGTATACCTGGTCTAAAAATACTGTTTTGAAGACTTGGGACTGACCTGCTGATGACTACTTGAATTTAAACCTAGAGGGTTGTTTCTCATAAGCTTGGAAGAAGTGAACCTTTCAGAAATTGAGGTATCTACAACTTGTTGAACTTGCTTGCTCTGCAGCTAAATATATGATTGCTGTTTTGTTGCAGTTGCTCTGACCCCTGGCTCTGCTATGTCTTCCTGATCTTACAGTAAATGATTGTTAAAACTCTCTGCATTTGTCTGGAATCTGTCTCCTGAAATCTAGCTTGATTTTGACTGACCTTAATGGGTTGCCTTGTGGGTGAATGTCTGTGCCTGGTGTGTTATTTGTTGCTGTACCAGCTTGGATTCTGCAGAATGAGTAAAGACCTTGGGAAGAAGGAAAAATGTGGTGTTTCCTGGAAGTACACACTGTTGAAACTTGGTTATTTAACATCCTAGTTTTGATTCTGCCCTAATAAAAAGTTTTTGGAAGTTGGAATGATATCTGAGGGTTTGTTTGTTTGTTTTTAATAAAAAGTAGCTGCTGAAGAGTCCTGGTGGCATGGTATTTTTCAAAGCACCATCAGCACTCTTCTGGTCATGTTTGTATGTACCCATAGATATTGTTTTGAAACATCACCTGCCTCAGGATTTTCCTGGGAAGGTGTTCAGGTTTTGGTGGCATTGTAGAGCATCCAAAAGATGCTTCTTAAGTGGTATTAGCACCTTAGTGCTAACTCCGAGGTTTATGAAGGAGTGACATCTACTTCAATCCTGAACTCAAGAACTGAAAGCGTGGAAGCGAAGTAGTCTCACTATCAGCATGTGAATACAGTGGTAAAATGTTTTTGCTTCAGATACTGAAAGCAAAGCAGGTTGAGTGTGGATTCTATTAGTGTTATCTGCCTACCTTACCTTTTTGTTCACTGGTGGGAACAAGTTCTTCATACTAACAACGATGAATCCACAGAATCTTAGTATCTTTCTTTGCTGTCTGGTGGACCACTGCTGTGGATCTCCTGCTCCAAAACTGTATCCTGTTCTTCAGGGGGCTTATTTAACTGTGGAAGGGTTGTGAAATTGATTGCAGTGAGCCTGCCAACAACTGGTCAGAAAAAGTAAATAGGTATGACACATCATATGCTTATGTTTTGTCAGTTTGTTCCATCTTTGTGTTGGGCAGCTGGAGGAGAGGAGTGCAGTCCTTGTTCTTCTTAGCCTCAGTTGTATCTGTCAGTCATGGCTTATCTTAGGAGTGAGGAAAAAGGTCTAGTTAACATTGTGTTTTATGGAAGATATTTCCCCAGAAAGGGTTTTTGAATGTCCTGAAGAGTATTTTGCAGTTAGGGTTTAATTTGTTGCCATTAAAAAGCAAGCCTGCTCTTCACAGTTGTTGTTTTGCTGCCCCTATCCTGTCCCCTGTTCTGTCAACTTGTATTTATGCAACAGCATGGTTAAGCAGATCAAAGAGGTAATTTAGCTGAAAAATAATCTAGCTAGAAGTGCAGCTAGTTTTCATGTGCATGGATAACTGTTATTGCAGGCATGTGGCAGGAAAGCATGGCTCTTGTGTGGTGAAAAGTTTGGGTTGCACACAGTTGCTGTGATCCTGGAATTGCATGCCATTAGCCTTCCTGAACCTTTGGGTGAAAGCCATGTTTCGTTAGGTCTGTTTTTCTGGGATGCTCTTGGATGTGGCTGCTCTGCTGTAGGATCTCTTTAGGCTGCTGATGAAGCACTGTATTGTGTTTCTTGGCTAATCCATCCGTTTCAGCAAGTGGAAGCGTTGCTTAAAGATAACCAGCTTACAGTGGCTCAAAGCATATGGCCTTAATGACTTTAAATAGTTTTGTTTCCCTTTGTTGCCACGTGGTGGTGATGTTGGTTGTTCCCTCCTACCCAATAAATTGATCAGTGCCTCCAGATGACTAACCAATGCCATGTGGTTTTGGCAGTTACCAATATGGTGAGGAAATGCATGCTCTTGTTTGTATTCTTATTCACATGTAAGTATTCCTGTACCTCAGCAGGGTGAGCTAATCAACAGGAAGTATTTTGCAACAGACAACATTGACAAAATATAATCATTTTTCAGGGTAATGCGCTACAGGTATCTCCTTTTGAATCCTTGGTCATCAAGGTCCATAACCCTTTGTTTCACAGAGGATGTAAAATCAGGAATTCACCCAGGCTAACCAGTAAAGGATAACTGGCACTGTGTATGGAGGGGACTGTTCTCTCCTTCAGTTGCCCATGACTAATGCCTTGGGTTCTCATGAGTTTTATGCTGACAAGCAGAGATGGGGAAGAGATCATCCATTCAGAACGTGTGTTTAAATGAGATCGATAGCACTCTAAAATCCTCTCTGCTGACTACTGATTATAAGTGTCAGTGTGATCTAGGCCTTGAAGAAATTTATATGATATAGGTGACAGCATAGTCACTGTAAGGAGAGCTTCCAAAACAGTTACATCTAAGATCTAACTTTGCTTAATCAGTTCTGACTTTCCTGCACTTGTCTGTGTCCAGTACTACAAACCCAGGTCTGCTGAGGCACTGAAAATCTTATATCTTCTAGTAGCTCACTGTTTGTCTCTGTTCTTCTTTACAGCAAAGCGGAAGAGGAAAGTGGAAAACTGAGATTCTCAAGTATTTTGAAGTCTCATTTGGGTCAGATGAGAAGCGAAACTTGAATAAGGCAATATTAGTCAAACATTCTAAAGATTTTTCCAATTAGGAATTGTATGAAAGGAAACTGTGCGTGCTGTTTGTGTGTACGGGTTGTTGTCAGTCACTGTAAGCTCATGATTGAGATGCTGTTCTAGAAGTACAGTATGTGTGTTTTGTAATCTCCATTTCTTCATAGCTGATCTTTGTCTTTTTCATCAAACAGATGATCTTATTTCTGTTTGTGATTAAGTTAATGGCTTTGTCTTGCAAATATTGCTTGGCAAAAACAGGTATATTTTTATATAAGTTTGGTTTTAGATTTAGGTAGGTAGCATTACTGTATCTGTACAGTACATTACATCTGTAGGTAGCATTACTTCTGTTGAAGGTGTGAGTTTTATTTTTTTCCCCTAGTGATAAATGGTGCAGAAAACAAATTGAGAATGAGAAAAAGCATCAAATCAAATGTTCTTTATATAAACTCTTTTTCAACGTGATGTGAGTTGCAGTGGCTGATTCTTGGGCAACATTGGACTGTGGAATATGCAGAGCAATTTTTCATAGCTCTGAAGATGTTTGGGTGGATACTTTAGGGCTAGCCGTCACAGTTATGTAGTTTCCACAGCCTGCATGAGTGTCTTGACAGCTGACTGTGTTCTGTTGCAAGACAGTATATTGGACTATGTATGCATGCCTTCAGTGTTTCAAAACTCAGCCTGTGAGGTGTGGGAGAAAGAAGCTAGCAGTCACATTTATGAGTCAAATTCTTTGGAGGTGTGCAAGAGTGGTTGGTGAAGGAACATAAAAAGATGAAGGTTGGGGAATGGAATGTTTGGTGTTGGTTTTAATTAGAATTGTCCTGTCCATCATTCATACCGTGAGATAAAAGGGAAAAATATCCTCTCTGCACATGCAGAGAAAAATATTTCTATTACAGTTGGTGAGCAATTCTAATTGGACTGCCAAATATAAATTTGTCTAAAACTCATACCGATTCAGTATTAAAGCTAGCAGTTTTCTCAGAAAAAAAAAACCAACAAAAAACCGCAAACCACCAAACTAATAAAGCCCGGTCTGTAAACTTTTCTCTCATGAATATAGGTCGTCTTGTGGCTTCTTCCTTCCAAACAGTATAAAGATGGGCTTCATATTGTGGTTTGGAAGAGAGCATGTTT
This sequence comes from Lagopus muta, assembly GCF_023343835.1. Lineage (NCBI taxonomy): Eukaryota > Metazoa > Chordata > Aves > Galliformes > Phasianidae > Lagopus > Lagopus muta. The sequence continues at coordinate 101,099,716 of NC_064434.1, forward strand.
TAAACCAGAGGAGGAAGTCAATGGATGACCTTTAGAGCTTAGGGAAGAAGGCTTTGGAGGGGCTTTCTTCCAGCCAAGGAGTAACCAGCTGCTCGACCACGCTGTTGTCTTCCCACAGGTGTGGGGTGGTGACATGCCAGGAGAGGTATTTGCTAGCCTTGATGGTAGTTAGTCATGCTAAGTGTCCTGTGTTCTAATCTCCCAGCATTGCAAAGCAGCTGAAGTGACCGATACTGTTACTTCACGTGCTCCTGCAAGGTAGATTAGAATCTGCTGCTTCTCAATTTAATTAGCTGGCAGCATCTTTAAAATACTTTCTGGAGTGTTTGGATTGTAATCATTTTTAAGGCTTGAAGCTTATTAAATGAAGCAAAACAATCTGTTCTCCTTTTGTGTCAAAAAAAATTATATTCAAATTGTTCTACATTTTAAAATTTAACATCAGGATAAGTGGGTGCAAGTAACCCTTTCACCCTCCGATTGATACAAAGGACATTCTCACTTTGTGTAAATGCCTCTGTGTAGTCTGTAGTTCCATCTGAACAAATTTGGTTTTGGCTTCTGACTAAGCATACAAAGAGATAGGCCGGGGTAAGTACGTTGGGTTGCTATCAAGCATGATATGACAGATGTCATATCTAAAAATAATGGTAAAGAAAACAAAGCTCTAAATTGATTGCTTTCCCTTTCTGAAATACAAGTAAGGCAGTTTTGACATTATTCAATTCAGGTCATCAAATTCATATAATTATACACTGATGTAATGCGTACATCTTAGAAGAATGAGCAGTACAGAAAGGTAAGTGTGAATGTAAATTTACTCATCTTTTATAAAATGCTTTCTTGAGGTGCTGACATTTTCAGTACATTGATTGTTCATAATGAATACTCTTGCATAAAATATTTCAAAGGCAATTTTCTGAGGCCAGAAAATGACTAAAAAGTTATTCACTAAAGAGCAGTCAATAATCTGTGTCCGGAAGCAGATTTATGGGATGTGAAATAAATTGATGTAACAGAGGTTGCTTACATGAAAGAATTACCTGCCCTTTTACAGATTCGATGTCCTGAAACAGAAACCTCAAAAGTGATGTGGGCCAATTCGGAGGCAGTCATTCTGTACTGTGTAGTCCTGGGCCACTGGAGGAAAAGAAGAAAATGGCTTTGGGCACAGTCCCCCTACTTGTAGCAGAAGTTCAAGAGGTGATCATCTCTGCAGGTAAAAAGCAAAGGTTTTTTGCTATGTACTTCAGGATGGATTATGCTAGTCAATGGAGATATAGTATATTTCAAGAATTTACTTAAAAATAAGGAAAATAAATTAGTTGATTCTGACTGCTTCCAGGCAGTAGTTTTTTAAACAGCTTGTCGTATGTTTCTTGGCTTTTATAGCTTCACATAAAAGGTTTTCCTGGTTCATAAAGGAAATTAATGTGAAATCAATAATGGCATTTAAAAATTCACCAAACATTTCCCATCCAGAGAAAGTGCTACTAATGATACAGCAGAGTGGGAAAAACAGCACTGACCCTAAAGGCAGACAAAAAAGAAAGCAGCACTGATGGAAAATGCAGTGAGGAATTACACTTTTGGGCATACCAGGAGCAGGGGAGATCTGCCTGTACCCTGACCTGAACAAACTGTGGGATCAACTTGCAAAAGTCCTTTGCTTGAAAATGTGGCTTAGATGCTGCACTGACTTCAAGCTAAAGGATGCAAGTGGCATGAACAACAAAGAAAAGCTCACTTGATGGTGAAAATACCAACAGAAACAGTAAGACTTGTTTCTTGTAGTATATTACAGCTGTATAAACCACTGCATTCCGGGCAATGAAGAGGATACCTTTGCTGCTTCAGATTGCTTTATCCTGCTATCCCAGGAAACTTGGAATCATTGTGGAAATGGGAAAGACAAGTCATAGAAATGGATTTGTTCATTAGTTTCTATTTTTAATGAAAGCCCTAAGAGGAACCATACAAAAAATACAAGTGAAAAAATACCTGGTGGTCTGGTGGCTGTATACATGCTTAGGCCACTACTCTACTGAAAAAGTTCCGTTGTAGGTATAAGTTGTGCTGTTTAATAGCACTGTAATTACTGACAGTTGTCACATTTATACCATTTGTCAGTTTTCCTTTCTCCCTCCTTTTTCCAGCACTTTTCAGGGAGTGGCTCAGAAATAGTAGAGCAAGCCTTTGGAGTTTGGGGTGTGTGGTCCTTGCTGAAAGGTGGTTTGCTGATAACCTGCGCCCAAGAGCGCACCTCTGTGCTGTGCAGCCTCACCGCCAGCACCAGGTGCGGATCTGGGTGCTGCAGTAAAAAAAAAAAGAACAAAAAAAGGGCTTAAAGCTGTTTTAGAGCCCAAAGGAGGACTACCAAGATGGAGAAGGGTCTGGAGGGCAAGGAGTGTGAGGAGCAGCAGAGGCCCCTGGGTTTGCTCAGAGCAGAGGAGTTGTGGAGAGGCCTCAAGGCGACTGCAGCTCCTCAAAGGGAGCGGAGGGCAGCGCTGAGCTCTGATCTGTGTGACGGCATGGAGCTGTCAGGGCAGAGGCAGCTGGGGGTTAGGGAAAGGCAAATCTCCCCACAGGGAGATGCATGTTGCCCCAGTACTGGAGTGCAAGGAGTGTTTAGACAGCGCTCTCAGACGCAGTGTTTGGATTTGGGGTAGAGCTGTGCAGAGCCAGGAACCAGACTCGATGATCCTTGTGGGTCCCTTCCAACTCATGATATTTTATGATTCTGTGGTTCTGCCACCTCCAGACACCCATACCTACATTTCCTCAGTGATTTTCAGTCATTTTGAAATACGCATCTCTATTGCTTTATGGCACTTTCCAGTTTGGGGCATTGAGAATCTTACATTTTCCCAACCTTTTCTGTAAGCTTCGGAGTCAGGAAATCATTTTGCTTTCTGGGTGAAAATTGTGATTTTGCATGGAAGCACTCCAGTCCAGAAGCTGAGGCTTCAACCAGCAGATAGGGGGTTCACGATAAAGCTGGCAGAATTGCGCTGCTCTGAGCACTTTCAGAGACATATGCTGCTTTTCCTGCTCCTGGAAGAAGTCCCACAGATGTCTCATGTTTATTCACTTGAGTCATGGTTGCAGAGCTGGGTTTTTGGTGGTTTGAATTCCCAGATACGCTGCATATTTATGGCGTTGAAAGTGCTAATTCAAAATTAAGTGCCTATTTTAAAAGAGGATTATGTTTTACCAAAAACCGATAGTTTGAATTTAGACTAAATTTCCTCCCCAATTATAACAATATTTGGGCAGAATGAGACATCTCCGAGGACAAAGAAACAAAACAACATGAAGCTAAATGGGACATGGCATGCTTTTATGTTGAGTTCGCTTTCCCCTTGTTTTTTACCGGTGGCATTACCGTGATATCAGTCACTAGGTGGTGCTATCCCACATGGTCTCCTGCATTCCTGCTCTCTGGGTGCGAGTGGCCTGGGCTCTATGTTTTCAGCAGGCATTTGTTTTGGAAAGAGGATCTGAGCTGTACAGTTAGACGGTAGGCTCTCACAGCTCTTTGGACAGGAATGAATTTTTAAAGTAAAATTACCCTAGAGAGCGTGGGTATTATTTTTTTGACTGAGATGCCAGAAATGAGGGATTGCCTGTGTGCCATTTATGACCATCTCTACACCCAGATTAATGTGCTCTGTAACAATTGCTGGTGCTAAGCCTGTTCTTATGAGCAGTTTAATTCTACAAGCTCTATTAAGATAGAAGGCTTTAATGTCCGATGTATCAACACAATAATAGTTTTTTTTCCCGTGTGTACTTCTGCTGTTAACTGAATGTATTATATGTATTTTTATACGTTGTACCACTAACAGATGTTAGGCAGGCAACCTGAGGAAATTCACACTAAGTTTTCACTTCTTACGTTTGTTTTGTATTTTCAAAATGATGTTCCAAATTCATTCTGTCAGATTTTTTTTTGGGGGGGGGGGGGGGGGGTTGTTGTGTTTTGTTTGTTTTATGAGAAGTGGAAACAAATACTATCCAGAACAGTCCTTTCCAGGGTAGAAAATCTTAGACGTAGAAAATCTTAGCCCCAGTAAGAGATTTTTAAAGATTAACTGAGTACTGAGGAGAGTCTGAAAATGGGAAACATTTCTCCGTGCTTTCTCAATTTTCCACAAGGCTTCTGGAACATTTGAATTATCTGACTGTAAGTCAGTTTGGTTTTCAGGCGAAGTTGTTTTCTTTTTCCTCACTTGTAGTATTTTTACAGGAAGTGAGGACAAGATCAGACAGATGGAAGGAAAAAAAGTGTGAAGGAATTGCAACATCAAAATCTTTTTGATTTGAAAAGTGAAAACATCAGTTGCGTAGCTTCCACATCTACATTTCAGGAAGTTTTTGAAAATGCCTTTTATTTCTTTTTTATATGCTGTGCTTATTCAGAGAGGGTTGAGAATGAAAAATATCAATAAGGCCTTTTAAGTGTTTTCATATGGAATCTATCTTCAGCTGCATACCAAAAAACGTCTTTGTTATTTTTTCATTGAGACCCTAATCTTGGAATGACTTTTCATTTACCGGTGCCTTTTAAGTCTGCTGTTCTGTTTCAGGTCAGATCCTTCCTGCTTGCCCCTTTTACCCTGTCTCAGCCTCTTGCATACTCACCGTAGGGCAAAGCTTGCAGTTATTTTCCACCTGCATGAGAAGGATTTCCCCTCTCAGGGATCCACAGTGGAAGCCAAGCTGAGTTCAGGCTGGTTCTAATTTGTTTTTTTGTGAGAAAGTTTCTTGTGGCGTATTATATTTAATACTGAAACCTGCAATTTGTGAATTAACTTGTTAGCAGTTCAAAGGCCTTTGTTTATTATTTGGTTTAGTCAGGTGAAATGGCTTGTTTTTTCTTTTTTTGCATCATTAGCACTGCCTTTGTCTCTGTTGCTGTTCTTATTTAACCTTGTGATGGTATACTCACTAAGCTTCCTTCTTTGACAATAATTTAGGAATATAAAAATACCACTTTCAAGGAGAAAAGTTCCAGTATCTGTTTTTTAGAATTCTGATGACTTGAATTGGGAAAAAAAAAAAAGAAAATGAATTCCCCTTAAAACTATGTGTCTTCTTTAGTTGCATCAGATTAACAATGTTATAACATTTAGATTCTCAGAAGTGTGTGTATTTTAACTTGTCCTAGGGTGCTCAGGTTTATTTGCATGTATTTGACATGAAAGAAACAGTTGAAATCATCCTAAAAAAACCAAAAACAAACGAACAAAAAATACCACAACACCTTATTATTCTCCCCTGATTTGCTATTACAGAGTTTGTAACCCCTGGTAGCACACAGGATTTGTACTCAGATTATTGCTCACAGTCCCACTTCACAGTCTTGCAGTGACCATGTGCCAGCGATCACACCTCAGTTATCAGATCTGCAGCTGAATAGATCTTGTGAACTGCTGTTGAAAGTGCCTGGTGATCCGTTCAGATGAAAGGCTGATGTTCAGAATGGAGTTTCTTGTACCCAGTGTTCTCTTGTGTTTCTCACTAGGCGTTCATGGCCTTCAGCTGGAGCTGGAGAAGCTAACAGTTGTTTGCCTATGTCAAATAATTAAACGTATAACAGGAGAGAACCATGCTCAAGTTTTACCAGGTACCAGTCTAAAAATGTAATCCATCATGTTGTATAGGTAACTTACAGTATGTATTAGAGAAACCAATGAACTTCCCTTATGAGGACAGGCTGAGAGCTGGGGCTCTTCAGCTGGAGAAGGCTCTGAGGGACTTTATAGAGGTCTTCCAGTACCTGAAGGAGCCTACAGGAAGGATGGGGAGGGACTTTTTGTGAGGGCACGTAGCAACAGTACGAGGGGAAGTGACATTAAACTGGAAAAATGCATATCTAGACTAGATATTAGGAAGAAATTCTTCACTATGAGAGTGGTGAGACACTGGAACATGTTGCCCAGGGAAGTTGTTGATGCCCCCTCCCTGCAGGCATTCAAGGCCAGGCTGGATGGGGCTGTGAGCAACCTGGTCTAGAGGGAGCTGTGCCTATCTATAGCAGGGGATTGGAACTACATCATCTTAAAGGTCCTTTTTAACCCAAACCAGACTATGATTCAGTGATCTGCATCACAAAATGAAAGCGTAGCTACAAGATCTGCTTGGAATATTTGTGCGTGTTTTGTTGAGAAAGAGTCCCAATGCATTGGGCTAGATGCTCGTCTCAGTTTGATTTCCATCCTGATGTGGAGTTGTGATCTCTGGATGATTCCCTTCCCATTGCTCTGATCTCTTCCTTCCATTTGATTGCTTTGTCTTTTTGAAGCTGAGCTCTGTGGGCAGATAGACCACATGCACCATCTTATGAGGTGTTTGCACAGCGCACGCTGGGACTGATGACAGTCAAGATCGCCAGGCCCTAATGCACTACCAGTAATTGTAACTACGAATAACAAAAGCAACTGGTCATAATAGTGTGGAAAGGGAAATAGCTTGGCATTATTAATGTTAAGTTTAAAGAGCAAAATCTCCATTTGTGTTATTGCCTGTCATCCTCTGGGGAACTGTAAGCTTGTCCCTGAGCAGGCATCCAGTTTCTGCCCTTACTCTACATAACCTCACTGGTTTCAAAACAATGTTGTTAGAGCACATTGGCATGAAATCAAGAGATTCTGTCCTAGGGATTCAGAGTGTCTTTACTTATTTTTTGCATGCAGATGGCATCAGAAAGATCACAGAGAAACTTATCCATACCTGCCTTTTTTCCCCAAGAATCTCAATTTCTGCTTGTGTCACCAGTCTTCTTGCCTCTGCTGCTTTCCATTATACAAAGTCGCAAGCTTCATAACATCCTTCAGGATATTTAATATTTCTCTTGCTCCATCTCATTCAGGCACAAGGGATAATTGCATGGTCTGGTAATTATCTAGGAATTGGATTGGCCCTCTTAACATTCTCAAGGTTGGTGTTAGATTCGTGTTCTTCTCTGGTGTTGTTGTAGATGGATTACCATAACTTGGATATAAACTAATATATATGACTAGGGTTTAGTTTTATGCACATTTCTTTCTGCAACACTTTTCTCTCTGTTTTACATGAGAGCATGTATTATCACGTAGCCAATCTGCATGTCCTGAATTAGTGATTTAGGCTATAGCCTTCCACTTTTGTCTTTGCTTACATTTTCAAATTCGCTTTGTTCTTTGAAATTTCTGCCTTTAAGAAACAGAAGAAAAATTCCCTCCAATATGGAACTGCTTAGATTTATTTGGCAGTTTTTCAGTATATCTGTCAGTGCTGTGCGTCCTCTAGAAATGTCTCTGAAATCCATTAGGGTACCTCCAAAAGGAACATGGAGTCAATATGGCTTGAAAATTTTAAGCGTGTAGTTTACACTCCTTTACAATGTGCAGTCAGTTACTCTGTATTATTTCTCATTAGCCAAAGAAATGATAATTAGTTGATTAGTTAAGCGTTTGAAGGGTGTACAGTGAGAAAGTGCAAGATGAGAAATTTCTCAGAGATCAACTAGTGCAGGACAGTTATTCTGCATTTTTCACTGATCTTTTTCCATCCAGCTTCCTGTATTTCCTGTTCACTTTTTTTCTAATACATGTGCTAAGAACTGTTTCCAAGTGAACAAGGTTGAGCAGAAATCCAAAAGCCTTTGGTAAATCAAATAGGAACGTGTAGGTAAACTACAAATTAGAGGCTCAGGCTGAACGTCCCTGTGTATCTTGAGGGCTATATATATATTCAGTCCTGCAGATGCAGTGTTGCAACAGGGATGTGACATATTGCTTATCTTGGGAGATGTGCCAGAAATTATGAATTACAGATCAATCCTACTGAAAGAAAATCAGGCCAATTGGAATCTGTTCTAAAGTTTTTTACTAGCTTAAAACTCGGTCTTTTTGTTCTAGGAAGGAGTGTTTGAGAGACCGTAGGCGTTTGAACCATAGAATCCTAAAACATCCTGGCTTGAAAAGGACCACAATGATCACCTAGTTTCAACCCCCTGCTATGTGCAGGGTGACCAACCACCAGAGCAGGCTGCCCAGAGCAACATCCAGCCTGGCCTTGGATGCCTCCAGGGATGGGGCATCCACAACCTCCTTGGGCAGCCTGTTCCAGTGAGTCACCACCCTCTGAGTAAAAACCCTCCTCCTGATATCCAAACTAAACCCATTCTTCCTTGTCCTATCCAATTGGGGTATAAAAGTTTGGATATAATTCTGAACCATTTGGAATTAACTCTGATTTCCAGCTAAATTTCAGAGCAAGATGCTAAGCAGTACAGTCTGTATAAACTGAAACAAGAATTCTATTGGTTGGCCTGTAGGGTACCAGTCAGTCCATATACTACAGCCTCTGAGCATCTCAGTCTTCAATGTATGTAGCTTCAGAACATTAAAATTGCTTTTAAAGTTCTAAACCAACTTCTTAAAAATCACTCTAAATTTAAGAGCCTATTCCTAAGAAGAATGTGCCAGTGTACAACAGGTGAATATGTATTTCAGTGTGCTGTTTTTCTGATTATTTGCATTTATGAAATACTTCCTAGACATACAACTAGTACAGAACCAAATATAGAATCCACATAATAAGCTGATAAAAAGTGGAATGTTTTTCATAGTCATTCAATCTGCCAGATTTTATATATTTCACCCACTTACACTGATGTATATCTATTTGTCTAGGGCAAAACTCAGGATTTATAGTGTATCAAGGAAACAAAAAATCCCAATCCGTGCCACACTGAGGGGAAGACCAATTTTCAAGTAAAAGATCATTTCCCAACACATCTTCATCCATGTTTTAGACTAATCTACTCATATTTTGTATACTTTTTATATTACATTCACCATGATAGTATTTGAGCATTATTTCCTGCTACCTGCAGGCTCAAAGAAATACTCTTCTATATGGCTAGTAGATATTCATGAGCAAATGGGAGTCAAGCAGGCATAAGCCCAAGTGACTAATGGCAGCTTTAACACTTGCAAGCATTTGCTCAAGATGTGTAAAGGTCTCATGTTTGAGTGTTGCTGAAAGATAAATGAGGAGCAAAATGCACATGCATTTTTGGCTTCCCTAAAGCTGTAGCGGAAACATCTAGCTGATGGTACAGGCTATCATCGGAAGACTGAGAGGAGTCAGGGAGGAAAAAGGGCAAAATTAAAAATCTATTATAATTTTCATTGTTCATAGGATTATTTTAGGGCACTGTATGCTATTTGTGTAGAAGTGCTGCTGTGAATGTATCCCGCCTTTTTGATAAGCTACATAGGTCTGTGGGGGGAAAAAAGGGCCTATCTGATCACTTGCTTTATACTGCACGTGAAATAAAGATGAGGTTGGGCTCCGTAATGTCTGATTAATGATTGGTAGTCCTGGATTCAGAAGCATTCTTATTTCTCTCTTAATCCTCTTCTTTCAAGTGTCTAGTTTGGTGCTTCCCCAATTAACTTTCTCCTTTCTTTCCATGCAATACCTCAGAAGCCACCATCCCTCTTGTCATATTTTCAGTTTAGAAGAGGGCAGACGGAGCAGAAAGTAAGTATAAGGTGCTTCTGAAGCTTTTATCTTCATTTCTATATCCTGTAATATCTTTACACACTGTCATTCTTGCCACCAGAAACAAGAACTTATTTAAATGTCAAACATGGTCTTAATGAATCCCACAGGATAATCATAGCTGCAGCTAAGTTAGTTTCTATAAATAATTCTATATGATCTTTAAGTTTTTAAGCACTAAATCAAGAGTCTGCTCTTCATCTCACACATCTGTTTGAAAACAGGGATGTTAATTTAGTAGTTAAGGTCTTTTAAGTGCTTTGCCAAGGGGTTACGTTTTGATACTGAACCCTGGGCTCCTCAAATGTGCCAAATGAAACGTATCGGGTAATTTTGAGGAGTGAGGCACTTTTGAGTATTCGGTACTGAAATAATGGAATTGTTGAAACCAATACTTAGAAATGTCTTGAAATAACATTAATTATCATTCAGCAAAGGTTGGTTCTATGCTTACAGAATGGTGATTACTAAATAATCTTATGCTTTTCTAACTTAACTCAACAAAGCATGTCTCTTAAAAGTTAACTTCCTTTCTCTGAGGAAGTACTGAATACATTACTCTGAGGGTGACAGACCACTGGAACTTCTCAGAGAGGCTGTGGAGTCTCCTATGGAGATATTCAAGACCCGTCCAGATGCCTACCTGTCTGATCTGCTGTAGGGAACTGCTTTAGCAAGGAGTTGTACTCTATGATCTCTGGAGGTCCCTTCCAACCCCTGCAATTCTGTGATTCTGCAGTGTAGCATTTTCTCAGAACTATACCCTTTAAAAGTCTCCCATACAAAGAAGAGCAAATGGCAGTAAATTAAAGTGTTGTTGCCTTGTTTTCTGACATCTGTGTTCTCCATCCATTCCTAGCAGATATTTATGCTTGCTTTTTGAAAATAAAAGAAGTTTGAGACTATTCTGAATTTGAATCCCTTCATAGGTACACATATACCAGTCCCCAAATAAGGATGCATAGCCAGTGTGCAAGGCAGTTCCTTCATGTAGGGATTCTAGCCCAACATCTTTGTTTCCCAAGTGATAACTCTTATACCAAGAATCAGTTTAACAAGAGCTAGAGCAGACAGCCAATTTTCAGGCTGTTCACATTGCCTCCTCTTCTCAGTCTGCCAAGGCAGGCAGACCTTGCATAACCCCAAGATGGAACAGCAGTACAGCAGGTCTCTATAGGAGATGAAAACCTACTTTGTACTCTACAAAGGCAACATTAGAAGATTTTGTAGTGATGCTACATTGAAATGCTTCCCAGAATGATTTGCCTGCTTCTGTTAACAGAAATTACAGAAATGGTTACTGCAGAGCTTTAGAGCTTTGCTTCTGACTAGCATTTCTGCACCTGAATTCTTATCCAAATTATTTGAGTCTGTAAAGCAAGGATGGGACTTGGCTTTCTCTTAGTACCTGTTTCCATCTATCTTTAAAATGTTCTCAGTGTGCTTACTAATAGACTTGTTCTCAATAACTTTAATTCCTAGCCTGATTAGTTCCACAAATGGGGGCTTTTTTATTTCAGGAGTTTCATTTTTCCTCCATCAGTTATTATAGCTTCATGCTGACGTTCTGTAGGGCTTCCCCCAAGGGTATTGTGTTTCACCTGGTTTTCTCAGAAGGAGGAATATTTTTAGTACCTCAGAACTGTCTCTCCATAGTTCTGCTACACCTTTTCCCTTCAGTTGTTTCAAATTTGAAAGTAAGATGCTACTAGTAACACAGGAAGGCTGTAGTCAATGCCAGCCTGTTCTCAGTGCTGCCTACAGACTGATGCAAATTGGCATATTTAAAGCCTAGGCAGACAGCAGCTGTGTAATCCAGTGGCATTTCCTTCTAAAATGTTCTGCACAGAAGAGGAGCTTGAAAGGAACATGAAATGAAGTAACAGCTTAGAGATAAATCCAGTTCCAAAATAGGAGGCAACGCTACACTAAGCAACAAATCTTTTTTTGCTTGTATCTGCAGAAAGAATAAGACACTCCTGACACACTAGCTCTGTTCCTGCCATCAGGTAGGTGCCTGCAGACCTGCTTCCCCTGTCACCTCTCTGACCACACTGCAAGGCCTTCCAGCCTATGCTCACAGTTTTTTTTTCCCATGGAAATTAGGACGCTTTTGAAGAACAAGAGTGGAAGGGATGCTGTGTACCTCATTTCAACCTACGTGGTTTTAGGAGATGAGCAGAAAATACCGCCAATGAGATGCAGCCCATTTCTTCACCTTGCTAGGTTTCAGTTAGCCAGACAGCGCCTGATTTGAAAAACAAGCTGAAAAAATCTCAAAGCACCAGATTCAAGCAGAAAAGTTTGCACAAAACTGGAGGGGAATAGAGACTTAAAGCAGGTGCAAAAGCATGGACAGTTACATAGCAATGCAGTTGTGTGGCAATGCCTCCCATCACAGCCTGTCCCTCAGCTGTGGAGCAGGCAGAGTGAATCACAGTCGCACAGAAACAGAACACTGCTGTCTGGTGTGTTTTCCTTCAGCCTACTTTTTGCAGTGTGCAGGAGCTCTCCATCTACTTGTGTGAAAAATTAAGCAGGGGAGGCAGGAAACCAGCAAGAACCATGTTGGATGGAGCTCTGGGCAGCTTGATCTAGTGAGAGGTGACCCTGCTCATGGCAGGGACTGGAACTAAATGGTCTTTAAGGTCCTCGCTAATCCAAACTATTCTGTGATTATGTGGTGCCTGCACCCTAAAAGTGGGTTGATTTCTGTGTGATTTCATTACTGAAATCCCAGCGGTTTGGGAACTTTTTCTTGGACTGCTTCCTTTTCAGTAACCTGTTTCTTAATTTTCCACTAAAATAATATTTTTGATCAAAAATGCAGTTTCTGCCACAGTAACATCTGTAGCACTATCACACACTGATCAGGAGAAGTCAGAAAATTGCTGTCTCTGTGGGTTGTAGTAGCAGAAATGCTGTCACGGCCTGAAGCAGTGATTGAGCATCTGGTGGGAAGGCAGGGCCAACCCAGGGAAGCTCGGGTGTATGCAATGCATCTGAGTGATCAAAGGTGTGCAGCCAGGAACCACCCCTTCCCAGACCTCATTTAAGGGTTGGCAGTGAAGTTGAGAATATCTTGCTTGAGATCCCTGTATGCCTGAGGCCTTTTGAAGGTAAGCAGCATTTTTTTCCTTTATTTTTGTGCCTATGGCTGCTGCAGTCTGGGACCTTGCTACTCTGCTGTTATTGCCCCATTTTCCATTGCATTATAGTTGCCTAACCTAAGTTGCCTGCTCTTCAGTACGTTGGCCATTGAGGCTCGACTGCTTCCTTGTAAGGCCAGTGAGGAACTCTCCCCACCTCTGCTCCCTCAACAGAATGTCTTTCTGTCTGGGCTGAAGCAAGGAGCCTGCTGTGCCTGACACCTGGCAGTGGTATTTGTGGAGTCCCACCTAGGAGGCAAGACCCTAGAGAAGATATAGAAATCTGAGCTGCAGCTCTCAAAGGACAAGGTTTCCCTGTGCAGCAAAATGTGATTTAACATTGAGTTGTCTCAAAATAAAAGGCTGGAGGAATTTTCTTTCCCACCTCCATTTTATATCACGCTGATACTCTTCTCTTTACCAGTATCTTTGGGCTTTTGGTTCCTCTAACAAGATACAGTCTGTTCTGCTTCTGGGAAAACTTGAGAAAATGAACTGCAAATGGAAAATATATCCCCTCATTTCTTTCTCTTCTTCCCCCACACTCTTTCTTAAAAAGAAATGCTCCAAGCATTTATCTCCTTTTCTTTAAACCCAGGTTGCTTTTCTTATGCTTTCTCTAGTGATTTCGGCTATGCTTCTTGTTCAAAAAGAAACAAACCACTTCATATTTAAAAGCCACAAATTGCTGCTTCCATTTTGTCAGAAAGACTGGTCTCTGTCCAGGTTGAGAAATAACACTCAAATCTGCCAAGTTTTGTCAAACATTACCTTCCTTTAACAAGAAATATTGGCAGTTCTTGTATAAAAGAGAAAGAAGCCATTTGAATGGTTTCTGTGAGGGGGGAGGTTCTGTGTTTTCTTGGGCATAGAGGAGGAAGAATGTGGAAAGACACTAAAAAATCAAACAAATACCCAAGCGAGGGCCAATTTTAGTCTATAATTGTTATTGTATTCTGCTAGTCTTAGTCATGTAGTCCAATCCTCATTGATTTCTGAAGGTTCCTCACAAAGTAAGCTAATGTTTAACGTAAGTATTACAGGATCTTGTCTTTCAGAAATGAGAGCCGGGAAGATTTACTAATTCAACTGCCTTATTCCTGACTGATCAGCCTGCTTGATTCAGGGTTACTTAACAGATTTTTTTTCAAGTGGAAGTGTTTGGAAAAGCATGATAATTACATTTGTATTCATTCTAATATGATGTGTTCCAACTCCCTCTTCATCGTGTCTTACACAGAGTTATCTGGTAAAGGAATGACAAGCCTTTGTGAAAAGACTGCAAATTCTGACAGATTTCAGTTCTTGTATGTACTCATATTTCAAGTTGCATAGCAGTGCAAGATCAGACTGTGTGAAAGAAAATACTGCATACACTTCTTACTCTGGGCTATTTTGTAAGCTTATGTGATGCCAGACCCTGTCATTGCAGGGCAGCCAGCTCACTTGTGACCTCAACCTTTTCCTCCTAGTGCACCTCTATGCAGAAAAAAACCCACTGATGAGTTGTGCTATGGTGCTATGCATCTCAGTAACACTGTGGAGTGATTGGCACTGAGCCTGTACCCTAGGGATAGATTCAGTCTCTGCCAAGAGGCAGTGTTGGAGAGTGGGTTACAGCTGTGATCTGAAGGGACCTGGAAAGTCTACTGATGTTTTCTTTCCCTGTGTCTTGCAGTGCCTAAAGCTGCTAATTGTTCACAACTTCTTCTGTTCATTAACCTATTCTCTCCTTTAAAATTCTGTTTTTTAAAATAGAAATGTGTATCGTCTTTCTGAAATGTTGATCACAAGGAGGTACTGTGGGTGGGAAGGCTTTTCCAGGGAGGTTACGCATGCCAGGCAGTCACTTTTGAATGGTTATTTGAGGTAGATCCTTTAAGGTTTTTGAGGTTACATGTAGTCTGATGTGCCAGTTGCACGATCTACCTCTTCAACATTGAAATATTAACATAAATGCATATTAAGGTACTGTGCATTAGCTCTTGAGCTGAAATAAGAGAGGCTGTTCTAGCAGAGGCAAGCAAATATAATTGGTTTATACTGGCTTGAGGATTTGGCCGGTTATTTCTTCTCAGTATGCTTGTTAGCAGAGCTACACGCTATGTAGTTAAGGTTTTTCCTAGAAAATGAGTGAGTAATTGTATGTTTAGGCTGTCTAGTGGTAACGCTGGGGAATCTTTTGCAGATACTCACACAGAGCTACTCATATGAGCCAGCCATTTGTCCTGGGCCTACCTATCTGGTACATCTTCCTTCTCTCAGCAATCTCATCCAAGCAGATACAGAAGAGCAGCTCGGGTGACCACAGGTACCCATGTGTCTGACTAGCGTGGCCTTGGAAGGAGGCCCTGGAGCAGCTGTCTGTGCTTCTGAGGCAGCATCCATGGGCAGCCACATCTCGTACCCAGCCTGCCTACAAAGGTGAAGTATAGAAGTAGGTCCAATGCTTTCTGAAAAGCTCTGCTGTTGTTGCTCAGATGCAAAGTAATAGCAGTGCGTGTGAAATAATGCCAATACTGATTTTATGGTACAATTTGAGCACAGTTTTCTCAGGCATTATTTCCTCTCTACTAAGCATGCTGTAGGTACATCTATGGGTATTCATATGTCGAGATAAAAATACAGGTAGTGCTTATCTTCCCCTTTTCTGCTGCTGCTGCTTCCAGTCAGTGCTTGTGGCTGACATGCCTGCATACATGCAGATGTGTGCACACAGTATCTGATCCTGCCTCTTAATTATTTTTAGCCCAATTCCTGCTCTTCTGCTTTGTGCTGATGAATGGGAAGTTGTAGTAGTGCTGTGTCACTTCACTGGCTTCTCAAACGTAGGAATTATGGTAAAGTTGAGAACAAGTGAGATTGGATTCATAGTTCCACCTCCTTCTCTAATTAGCCAACCACAGTATCTGCAGAGACAAAGAGGGAGTGAGATTTCACCACGGCAGGAGTGGGGGAGGTTCTTTTTTGTCTGTTCTTTCTTGTCCGTCTGTTCACACTGAGACTGAACCCTTTCATGGTGTGTGCTTTATTTACAACTTCCCTGACTACGCTACGTCAAAGGTTTCCCTGACCTTGGCTTCATGATTATGCAGCAAAGCATTATAAATTATCTTGTCACCAGTATCTCCATTTAGGCAAGTATAATCACTTTCTTGTAAGAACCTAGGCTGGGTATACAGAAACAAAAAGTCTACTGCATAATAATGAGAGCAGTGTGCTACTTGGGAAGAAAAAACCCCTCTGCCGTATGGGAAACTACCACAAAGGGTGCTTGGAACCTGAATGCTATTAATCTGTGCAAAGTGCTTAGCAATCCTTTGCTGAAGGTGGTAAAGTGTAAAATGTTATTTTAAGCTATACTGGGAAATGCAGCATAACCTGGCCTTTATTGAACAGAGCACTGAGTGTCTGCGCCTTGCTGCAGTGACGCTTGGCAGTGCTGCACTCACTGCTTGGCAGTGCTTCTGCAGGCTCCATATTGCAGGGAGCGGTCTTCACCCTACTGGCTCTGTGATCCATGTGACTCACAGTCTACTTCTACAGCCATGGTAATAAAGCATTTTATGCTAGTTCCTTGTGATGCATCAGGGGAGTGAGAGGGAGCAATTGTATTCTACTTGATGCTAGAAAATCACATTATGTAGATTAGGAGTCAAATGGCTGTGTGTCTGCAGGTGTGTATGTGCACACAGTTGCATACTGATTCCTTTGAGGATATATATCTTTCCTTGGTGCTGTGAACTGCAGGAGATGTGGAAGGGATTGGCTATGATAGCGATGATTGCGTCCAGTGAGCTAGAATCAATTTAAGAGGCAGCTTGTTTGCTAATGCCAAAGCTGCTTTCATGTTTGTTTCACCTCAGCTGAGAACTATACTTTCCCTTTCTGTATCTGGGAATGATGGAAAATGTCCCTCCCATAAAATGATTCTTCAGTTTGTCTCCAGATCAGCTCACGAGTATTTTCCATTTCTCTCTCCACAATCTTGAATGTAAAATCTTGAGCTTATGTATATATACACACACAAAATATATATATATATATATATATATATATATATATATATAGCATACAAGAGGATCACAGTATCTGGTTCTTACTCCAAAGATTTCATAATTAGTCTTTAAGCACAGTACATTCTCCTCTCCCTCTCCATAGTAACAGGGGAACTGTTATTTTGGTTTATTTGTCAGGAATGTCGTTAGTATTCAGTGAATAAAATCAGAAAGCAGTATTTCACATAGAATAATTATGAATATGTATTTACTTGAATAAGCTGTTGATTTTGCATGGATTCTGCACGCTGTTTCTTAGGCAAATATGCTAATGATTAATGTGTGAAAATTTACTTTATTTTTGGGCTTGTCAGACTAACTAACACAGTGATCCAAATCCAGAAAATTATTTCTTTGTGCCTGAAGAGCTGTAATAATTACAGGAATATTCCAGGGAAGCTTACTACTAATACATTAAACTCTTCTCACTTGGACTTGGTGACTTTGCTCCAATGTTTTTGAACAATTTTTATTTTGTAGTTGTCTTTTGACATTGGTATTCAATCAAGTTCTCATAGCTATGTTGTAGCTATATCAGCATACCAATTTACTTAGGATCCTTTCATGTGGTCCCTGTGACAAACTCTGTGACCAACAATATGCAGAATGGTGTCAGTGAGCGGTGATGCTGGGTACCTGCTGGTGAAGTGGGCAGTTCCAGTGGGTGGCAGTGGTCTCAGCAGGCAGTATGAAACAGCGGATGTCATTTATCTGAACTTTAACAAGGCTTTTGACACAATCTCCTGAAGTATCCTCGGAGCTGAGTTTGAAAGAGAAGGACTGAAGAGCAAGATAGGAAGGTTGATGGAAACTTGGCTGAGCTACCAGCCCATGGAATAGCATGCAGCAGACCAAAGTTGAGCTAGCAGCTAGGTACTTATGGTGCGCCTCGAGGGCTTCAGCTGGGTCTGATGCTATTTCATGTCTTCATTAAACCTGAGTAATGGAATGAGATGGACTTCCAGCAAGTTCACTGATGACGCGCAATAGAGTTAACAGTCAGTACACTGAAAGGCCGTGTGCTGAATAGGGATCTCAACTGGCTGCAAAAGTTATTTGACTGAAATTTCGTTACGTTCAACAAAGGCAAATTCAAAGTCCTACACCTACTAAGGAAGAATGCTACAATAATGCAACAGCACAGGCTGGAAACATATGTGGGGGGATAATGTGCTGAACAGGAGCCAGCAGTGAGCCCCTGTGGCCAAGGTCAGCAGAATACTGGCTGTATTACCAGGAGCATAGCCAGAACCTCAAGGGAAGGGATTACTCCTGTTGCTCTGTACTAAGACCACATCTGCAGGGCTGTGTTCAGTCTGGGGCTCCACACTAGTGTAAGCATGGACAAGCAAGTTCAGCAAGGGATGCTAGGATGGTCAGGTTATTGGGGCGTATGGTGTATGAGGACAGATTAACAAAGCTGGGTTATTCATCCTGGAGAGAAAGTAATTAAGGGAGGATCTCTCTGTTCTCTGTAACTATGTAAGTGGTCACAGAAAAGGTACAGCCAGACTTTTCTGGAAGTGTACAACAGAAGGGCCAGGGGCAGTGGACGCTGGTTGCAGTGGGATAAATGCTGTTAAGATACAAGAAGATCTTTACAGTGAAGGTAATTGAGCACTAGAACAGGCTCTCAGACAGGTTGTGGGCTCTCTGTGCTTGGATATATTCAATACCTACCTGGATAAGGCCCTGAGTAGCCTCATCTTAATTCAAAAAATTGACTCTATTTTGAGCAAGGATTTGAACCAGAGACACAGGTGGTGTCTTACTTTATGGTGAGTTTATGGCTAACAGTTGGAGGGGATTTTGCACTTGGAAAAGTACTCCTTTTATCTGTGTTCTGGATATCTTTCATGTAACAGTAAATTGCACCAGAAAAGCATCCAAAGAAATAAGTACTCAGCCTAGTTTGTATCGTGACAGTCTGGCTGTGAGTTCATAATTGTATCACTCTGAAACTGGCTGCTTCCATAGCTATAGATCTCTGTCTCTGAGCATTTGTCACCTGTAATGAAAGTCTGATACTTTAATCTACAAGTGTGGTGGATGCAGCCTCTGTCCTTCATTGGCCTGGTTCCACCAGATAGGCTGTGCAATCCTGTGGAGGTATGAATCATAGAACCACAAAATGATTTGGGTTGGAAGGGACCTCAGAGATCACTTAGTTCCATTCCTTTCCACTGGTAGGGTTGCCAACCACTAGATCAAGCACCAGCTCAGGCTGCCCAGTGCCCCATCCAGCCTGGCCTTGAGTATTTCCAGGGATGGAGCACCCACCACCGCGGGTCTCTGCCAGCATCTCACCACTCTCTCAGTGAAAAATTTCCTGGCACCTAAAAATAAAGACAATGAAAAGATACGACTTCCCCCAGCACAGCCATAAAAGAGCCAAATTTGCAACCTAAGTGTCTCCAACAGTGCTTCAACATGGAGAAGTGTGTGAGAAATTCCAAGCTGATCTGAGTGAAGACCTCTCTGGATTTGAGTCAGTGTGTTGAGTCAAATTGTGCTACTTATGTTAATGACAACAGGATTTTACAGTTCTCTTCATTTAGGTGTGTATGCAAAATCCTGGAAATAACTCACAAGTTTAAGGGCAGTATTTGATGCAATAACAAACTGGGTAAACAGGTTGACGTGAAAACACTCATTGTTCACAAGCTTTGCCTTTGTTTTTTTTGCTTTGTTTTTGAAAGGCTTCTCGCAAACTGAATTTAATGGTATTTCTGATGATGAACCAGGAATTAACATTTTGATTGGAATTTGTATATGGAGAAATATACTTTGCTTTTTGATTGGGAACTACAGTAGCAGGGAATCTGTTTTTCTAATTGTCTGCTGTGCCCAATGCGGTGCGTAGAGCAGACTTCTGATCTGTTCACTGCACTTCCTTAAAATCTCCAAAGATATTTTAACTTGAGTGTATGGAAAATAACTGAATAAGAAAAGTTTAAATGTAGATGATAGCTACGTGATACAAGGTTTTTCAGTGTTGCTCTGCTCATATAACTGATTGAGTACAAGATGTGTTGCTTGCCATTTCCCGGAATAAAAAAATGAGCTGTTGAGTCTTAACGCTCTATTCCAATTATGGTTATAAAACACTGAATCAATTTGTTCTTTAAAAAAAAAAAACCAAAAAAAAAACCCAAACCCCAACAAAACAGCACTTGCAATAGTGCTTGGAATCACACAGTTCAACAGAATTAATAATGATTCCAGATGGGTTGTATTTGGCACTAAGAAGTGTGTGAAAGGAAACATTTTGGGGAACTCAGTTTAAACCAGAAGTTTGAATAATTTATAAAAGTTCTTGAAAGATTTTTCACTAGTAAAAACACTCTTTCAAGCTTTGCACATTTGGAGCTAACAAAAGAAGTGACACACACTGAGTGAAAATCTTGGTGTTGGTGAAAAACACACATATGTTCACTAACTAAGAAATGGTTGAAGTAGTAAAATCAAAAGCCCTTGCAAAGTCAGATTCTCAGCACACTCCGTGTGCCTTATTTCCCTATTAGTTAAATAGGAAAAATGTCAGTTCCTTGCCTTTAAAGAGTACTGGAAGTAGGAAATCTTTTGTGACTGTGAAATAGATAGATGGTACTAGTGCTTGTATCAATATATGGAGAATAAGGGTGCCTTCTATTTGGAATTTAAAGTTTTCCTTAGGTCTATGAGAGACAAGATGTTGGGCCAAAGCCATTGAGGCCTATGTCTGATAGTAATTTAGTATGTAACGTTAGGCCAACTTGGGAATACTGGAAAAGGATGAAGGCACATTTATAAGCTCTTATCCACGAGTAAATGTTATCTTACTCCACTGACTAATTGTCTCCTTTTCCAGTAGCATCCTTGTTATAACCACAGAGTATTTAGTAGACATTTAGCTCTCTTAAATGCAAGTCAGCAACTAGAGTTAGGAAAAGAGTTAGCATCATGTGGTCAATCAGCTTCTTTACTGTTTACCAATGATTCATAGGTTATATTTGCAGAGGAACAAGGAAACAGATTACACACACTTCATGTGTTAAATTAAATCAATTATTAATAGGCAGATGGGCATCTTACAAACTTGTAGTCTATAATGAACTTGTGTGAATGGTAAATAGCAAAGCAGAATCTAATAGACTTCTCCAAACCACTTCGTTTGTTTGTTTAATCAATTATGGTTTTAGCCTTGTGTCGGTTAATGGCAATTACTGAATTTCTGCATCCTGCCTCCTCTTCTGTGATGTACAGCACATGCCTTGATCGAGACTTAAGGGAGGATGTCTTTTGCAGGGGAAGTAAAAATAACAACACATGGCTTCTGTCTTGCGTTGTACCCATTTGTAATCTGCAGGTTCGCTTCTTTTTTCCTACAAAGTCTGAAAGATCACCTGGCACTGTTAATTCCCATATGCCCCAGAACATTCTCCTTGCAAAATTCCATCATTGTATTCCAAAAGTCTCTTTTCCTTATCTACCACCTCACATACTTCTGCCCATGTCACAGTCTGTCTTTGCACACCCAAGGCTGCCCGCTTGTTCATTATTTTTGGGCCCAAGCTGAGCAAGTCTGTTTGTGGAAGATAGTTGGACTGCATACCCAACTTCCTTCCTAGTGGTCCAGGTTCCTGGAGGCTCATCGGTTTCAACGAATAAGTGGTATTCTTCTTTATCTACTTCAAAATGTTAACAAATGTTTCCACAGGGAAATTATTGGGTGCCAGTGCTTCCTAGAGCTGTCATGTGTTGATAGTTGCATGGCATTGTTGTGTGTCATTATTCTTGTTACAATTTAAAAGCAGATGCAGCATGATTAGGAATTTCATTTATTAATTCTAGTCATTGAAAATAACCAAGATTTAGCCTTTAGTGTTTCAAGACATAAAGAGTGGCTGGGGGAATCAGGGTTGTTTAATTTGGAGGAGATGAGGGGAGACCTCACTACTCCTGATGACTGTCTGAAAGGAGGCTTCAGAGAAGTGTGTGTCGGTCACTTTTCTCAGGTGACAAGTGAGAAGGAAATTCTTTAGATTGGTTGTTAGGGAGAATTTCTTCAGTTAAGGAAAGGTCAGATATTGAAATGGGCTTCCCAGAGAAGCAGTGCAGTTCCTATGGAAGTTCCTTTCTGAA
This sequence comes from Lagopus muta, assembly GCF_023343835.1. Lineage (NCBI taxonomy): Eukaryota > Metazoa > Chordata > Aves > Galliformes > Phasianidae > Lagopus > Lagopus muta. The sequence continues at coordinate 101,121,605 of NC_064434.1, forward strand.
TTTTCCAGGCCTTCACTTCTTTCCCTATACCATTGCATGAACTTGGAAGAAAAGGTTGCATCCTATGTGTGAGGACTTACTTTTAGTCTGCCTATACTGAGGCAGGTTCTGATGCTCTGTGCAGCCAGCAGTGCTGCGCTTTTCAGGCTGTGCTTTCTCTTCTCATCTGCTTTGGGAGTTCTGGCCACAAACACCACTTTCCTTTCATCCTCTTCAAAAGATTTACAGGCTTACCTTGTTGTTTCTTCAGGAAACCTTCTTGTCCTTTTCTGGGGTTTTGATATTTTGCAAAAAGGATTGGTAGCAATTCTGACCGTACACCTTTCCTATTCCCTACCTTTTTCAGTAGTTTGCATGAACAGTATCATATTGTCCATATTTGGAATTTTTCCATTCATTTGTTATGTACAGATGAATCTGACTTCATAGTGTTTAAACCAAAACTCATTGAAGTGAATGGAAAAATTCCTAATTCCCTCAGTTACTGGGCCTCATAATCTTGGCTTTGGTTACTCTTGAAGCTCTGTGACTTTTCTGTAATTACTTAGAAGTTTACAAAGTTGGGGGAAAGTTTTTATAAGTATGGCAAAAATGGAACATCACGGTTTCGAGTCAGAAAATCTGCTCTGCTCAGTAAAATAATACTAACAATTTGGAATTCATGTTGGGCTCAGGCAGGCAGACCAAAGCACCAACAACTCTGCCTAGGAAATGCAGGGAGGAAAGCCAAACCTCATCAACATTTCTTTACAAGGAAAATAGGTTTTGAAACAATGTAAATAAAGACACTACCAAAGTGTGTGTTGGGGGGGGGGGAATAAAATTGTTATTTTCTGGAAGGACCATCTAGGATGAAGGGTTTTCTTTTTTTTTTTTCTTTTTTTTCCATTTAGGAAATGAAGAGGTCTGTGGAAAGAAAATTCAAATCTGTCAGATGCAAAGTGCAGTCTGGATAAGAAGAGAAACAACGAAATGAAAATTAACCCGTTCTTTTTTAGAATGGAACTGTGAATTGTTTGGTGTTTTAAAGATCTGATTTTCTGACAATGGATAAGTTTCAACAGAGGATTTTAACCCATCTGTTTTTACATCCTTGTACAATGTAGCAGATGCTAACACTAACATTTCTCTTATTAACAGAAACAACTTTGGATTTGACTGAAGCCCCTGCAGAAGTATGACCTTGCTGTTCTCCCTTGCTAAAAGATACAGCCTTCCTGTCTCCTAGGCCAAGCCAAGATACCAGCAGAGACTTGAATCCCACAAGATCCTAGGGCAGGCTGGATTGCATTTAGCTCACTAAAAGCTGTGTTACACTGTTAGAACACAAGCTTCAGGTCTGTGTGCATAGTGTTATTTCATTTTTGAGATATATCCTTTGTAACACCTTTCAGGCTTGAGGAAGAGGCTTTTAACTGTTTCCTGCTGGCTGGAGAAGGAAAGGACAATTCCCAGCCCTTTCCTTGGCTGTGGTCTCAATCAAATCCTGGCTGTTGCAACCAGGGCTCTGCAGATGTGGGAACCCCTAAAGGAGAGAATGTGGCTCTACTTCTAATGCAGATTGTAGGACATCAGATAACTATCTGGGCATGCAGGCACACAATGCTTGGATCAAAGGAAAAGCTGCAAACCAAATTGGATTGCTTTACTGATACCTTTTCTAGTTCTTAAAAATGCAAATTTTTAGTAGAACCAGAAGTATTTCTGATATGTCAGAACAGGCATTTGAATAAACTCACAAATTATATAACACAGTAGAAAGTGAAGCTCATTTCTGCTTTCCCTGTTGCCTAGGTGATTAACATGAGATAAATACAGTACTTCCTATGTCTGTTCTTAAATCTTCAAGACAAAGAGTTTTTGACTTGGTGTTGCAAGATGTGAAGGTGTTTCAATAGCTAGATTTCACAAGAGTTGGACTCTCCTCCCTTCCCATTCCTTGTGTCACATTTCTGCTCCAGAGGTCACCTTGTAGGTGCTGTTTAATGCCCTCCAGACCCCTCATAGGCTGGGAGCTGGGGGGGCTGAGTTCAGTGGTGTGTGTGCTTATGCATAAAGTTCACACTAGTTAAAAATACCAAGTAATATATAATTATCTGTAGTGCCATTAACACCCTGTAAGCATTAGAGCAGCAAAAGGTGGTTGGCCATGAGAAAAAACAGATTGCTGGGCTAGAAATCAGGATACCAACTGCTGCCTCTGGCTTTGGCACCGACTGGTGTAACCCTGAGCTAGTCAACTCATTTCAATTCCTCCCTTTGTTTTTCCTCTGTCATGTCTATTTAAATAGAATGTCCTTTGCGGCAGGGATTGTCTCTCCCTGTGTGTTTGTACAGTGCGTGACACAGCAGGCCCCAAGCTCCACTGATGGCTCCAGAACACAGAACCTTTATGAGAAGAGACTTCTGCTGCAGAAATCTCCATATACAGTGGCTTCAGAAACCTCAGTTCTGTTGCCTGTTTTCTCTTCTCCTTCCTGAAGATCTTAGGCTGTTTTTAAGAGAGCCTCAGCTAGAGGCTGCTAAATGCTGGTGCCCTTACTTGACAGATCAGGAAAGAGAAATACAGAAACATGGTGTGGATTTCTCCAGCTCGTACAGGAGAGAGGCATTCTTTTCCTCTCTCCCCAGATTCAGTGCTATGAGGAGACAAGACATTAAATAATAAATACACACATAATCCACGCACACCTTCCAGCTTTTACCTCCTGCTTCCTCTCCTTCACAGGCCCACAGAAACCACATCTGCATGCTCTTCTTTTAGTTCTCCTCTTTCCTCCCCTCCTCAGCTGACCTCTGGAAGCACTTTAGGGATTACCTGAGTAGCTCAGAGCAACAAAGCAAGATCTCTGCTTTTCAGAGGCAGCTGCTGAATATGCCTGTAATGCCTAATCCAGCCTGAGGCTGTAGATGCCTGCCTCCACCTATCCCTGTTTACTGTCAGAATGAGGCATTTGCTGTGAGACTGTGAACATCCACACATTGACAGTAATCAAATTTTGTTGTTGTTACTGCATGTTTCTATCTGGGAAGCCAAAAAGAATATTTTCACCCTTCATTTCACTTCACAACATCACAGTGGAGGAATCAGATCAGAGCACTGTCTCTCGTAAGGGCTGAACTGGGATAAGGGATTGCTGTGTCATTTGTCAGGCACCAGCAGAATTTGGAGGTACAGTCAGAGCGGTCCATTGCCTCGGTGCTAACCGGGAGGAGAAACCATCCTTCCCACCGTGAGGCAAAACATAGGGCTGGCTGCCTTTTGCATTTAGAATTGTAGAACCATTAATGTTGAAAAAGGCCACTAAGACCACCTGGTGCAACCATCAACACAAGTTTGCACACTGTGAATTTGGAGCTGCCTCATAAAGGAAGCTTAGGGTAGAAAAAATATATAATTGCTCTTATTTTTGCTTTAAAAGAGATTGTTTCCGACGTGTTCGCTGGGCTGCTGTCAGTGCAGCGCTGTGCCTGCGTTGTGCAGGGCGAGCAGCCCCGGTTGTTGGCCGGGCTCGCAGGGCCACCTAGCGGGGTGGGCAGGAGGAGCCGGGTCGCTGCTGCACCTCCCGAGTTGCTCGGCCTCGTTGAGGCTGCTGGTGGCCTCAGGGACTAGCGGGAGGCTGGGGAGAGTGTGCAGCCAAACCTCCATCCAAGAGAAAAAAAGACTGTGACTTGAGAAGGGCATCAAACAGCACTGTTCAAACTGCTGTAAACTGGAAAGTCTCACAGCCTGGCTTCTGTGTGATTTACTCTCTGAAGCCCGGTACAGACACATTAAACACCTACGGTGGCTCTAAGTGGGAGCTGAATCAGCGGTGGTGTGATTCATCCTTCATTGCCATCATTGATTTCATGGGACACGACGTTGGGTCATCATGTTGTGATGCAGCCACCTACAAAATGCCATTTACCTCTGCATTGGTTAGACAGAAAAAGCAATAGGAACTCAAGAAGACGGGAGCAGCAGGGCTGGGCCTAGAGGTCCCTGCTGCCTCGCCTCCTCATCCCATGTGCCTTTGCTGGCCCTGTCTCTCAAGATCGCCTCCTTGATTGCACTCCCTTGATGGTGGCTTTCATGGGGAAAGGTTGTTACCTGATTCCTTTGTTTCCATCACAGGTCTAACACTTTCCTGGCCTCTTCCCAAGCACCTGCCTGGGAGGGCCTGTATGTGGATGCTACATTTCAGATTGATGGCATTCTGAAACCCTCCAGCCCATGCCTGAAATAGAGGCATCACGTATGAGGATTCCCATGTGGTGAAAAGCCAAGTCCTTTCATAAGCATGTGCTTTTGTTTTTTTTCCTCTTAGGTTGAATACTTTTCCTTTGCAAACTGCAAAATCCAGATCTGGGTAGGAACATCCTCCTGCCCCTGCTCTGGGGATATAGACCCTGAAGATATTCTTGCACATGAAAAATTAACATGAACTGAAGCTTCTGAATCAGAAGCAGATTACCTAAAAAGAGAGAAGCGGTTATGCTGTGGACATTCTGAAATCCTCTTCTTCTGAACTAATTATGTGCTAGCAGTAAAACTGACACAGTTACGGTTATTAAGTCCTTTTCTTATTTTTACTTTTTACCAGAAGTGTAGAAATTCTCTCTTAGGCCTAATAGGCGCTTGTATCATTTCTGTCCGTGTGCTATATTAAGGAGCATCTTCATCATCAGCAAATATTTCTGTTGTGCTGAAACTGCACACTGAGTTAAACTCAAAAGTGCAGGGCATTTATCCCCTCTGGGCTTTCAACATAAATTTAGTGGCTTACTCTTCATCAATTCTGCATTCTGAATACTGATGACTGGAAGAAACACGAGGCAATACGCTTAATGTAATTTTTGGTGCCAGTAACCTGTATTCATACATATAAGCTAGCAAAACACAGTTTATACAAAATTATGATTATGAGTGTGTATACAAATAGATGAAAAAAACTCTCAAGGAGTTTCTGCAAATGACTTAATGTCAAGCTGGAAGTAAATGTCAAGTGAGCATCCCGAGCAGATGTGTGGAGATCTTCAGGTCTGATGTTCGTCAATATTGTTATTAGCGATTTGGAGGATAAATACAGAGTACACTTGTGAAATCTTCTCAGTCTGGCAGGTGGGATCATAACGCAAAATGATAAATTGAAGAGATGGTCTCAGATCAACAAGGTGAAGTTCACTAATGATAAGTGTGAAGCACCATACTGCAGAAGGAGATATCAAACGCATAAATACAAAATGGGAAATAATCAGCTCAGCATCAATATGATAAAATTATCTCGTGTGTGTAGCAGTTCATAAATTAAGTATGACTCAACAATGTGATTATGCTGCAAAAATTGCTAATTCCTTATGGAGTTCTGCTAACAGAAATGTTGTGTGTGGAGCACAAGGGATTGTGTAGGCATCAGGCTGAATGCCCACAGTTCATTAACTGCAATCTGGGCACCAAAGTAGATCATACACCCCATTACCTTCCAGACCTTTCCTTTTCCCCCTCTCCAGGCTGACTTCTGAGGTACAGACATTTTTGCTAGCTTTCCCCATAAAGGATCCTCAGCCTTTTCTTCCCTTCAGAAACCAGTGCCCTGTTCCTGCTCTCCCACATGGTTCTTTCTCACAGAAATGAACAGTCAATGATCCCAGCAGAGGAGGTCTCCATAGGGATCCCGTAGACACATAGAATCCCATTCAGGTGGCCTGCACTGCTCAGACAAAGCTATAAGGGACTCTTGCAATAGGACGTGCTTCGCAGAGTATCACAGAAACTTGGTATGAACGCAGCTAAGCTCAAAGGGGAATTAAAAGCTTCAGAGAAAAGACAGAGGTAATCCCCTGGGAACTACCACTGTCCCACGCAAAAGAAGGAACTGGTGGGAAATGATTGCATTTTATTGTCTCATTTTTATTTTATAGTGAATTCTTTGTTGTTTTGTTTTTTTTCTTGTATCATTCAGGATCTCATACATAGTACTATGTCCTGTTGGATGTCGGTCAGGCAGGTCCAGGTGTCACACCATGTATGAGCAAGCGATTTGCCAAGATTAAAAATCCCTCTTTCATGATTTCTGTGGGTCATCCAGTGTTAATAAAAATAAACACATCATATTTTTTAGAAATCACAAACCCATCACCTGTAAATTTGGGCTCTGGGTCGGCTGTGTCCTAAAGCATCTCCTGAGGCCTACCGCTAGATGGCAAACTTTAATTTTTAATTCCTGAATTTCCTTGCCCAGGGCTGTGCTCAGGCCAGGGCCGGTGGCTCTGGGGCTGCAGGCTCCTACACAGCCTCTCCTTCCCCACCGCATGCCCTGTGGTGTCACTACCACCTTTTCAGCCAGGCAAACTCTTCTGGAGCCAACATTTGCCTGGAGGGTGCCCTGCTAGCACAGATGGCATGGCCCCAAGTTGGATTCCCAGGTCCATTATGGCTGCAAGCCCATAAAAACAGCAGTTCTGCAACTTTTCTCTGTCTGGGGATTGCTGGTGGTTGCACGGGACAAGGACATGGGTGAGAAAGGCCCTGGGGAGGAAAGCTCTGTGTGCTGGGCCCTGCAGGCTGCAGGATAACCCTGCTTTCCTTCCTTCCTTCCTTCCGCCCTCTCCTCCCCTCTGGGTGCACCAAGAAATGTTTACAAGGCTCAGAGCATTTAGTAGGGTGGGAAGAAGGCCTTTCTGTCCCTGATGACTATCTTGGAAAGCACTGAGGTAAGTTAAGAAAGCAATTCTAATGAATGTGATATTCTCCAAGGAAATAGGCACAAACTAGAGTGGTGCCAGCAAAGCCAATCACCTCAGCTCTCACTGTTGCCTGCTGGGTTGAGAGGAGTGCTGTTAACATGTGAAGTCTTAAGCATATTTTAAGAAGCTCTAGTAATACTGCCTAAATCAATCCTCATTTTCTTATGGATTTATGAAATGGTTCGTCTTCCCCATTAGCCATGTATGTTGCATTATTGTATGCAGTAAATTTATTTCCCCATGAGCATAACAAGGAAACCTGGCCCCAGGTCTGAGGTCTATGCTCCCCTGTACGAAACAGAATAGTAGGTTGTGTTTCCTTGGTATTGGCCAAGGGCTAGACTTAGGTGGGATTGTGAGATGCTTCAGGGAGAAAAATCACATTTTCTCCAAAAATATACTCAACTATTCCATGTCTTGTTACCATGAAATATATTCTTCATCATAGCAGATGCCACAACTTTTTAGCAAAGCAGCTAGCACAGCAACCTCTGCAAATCCGCTCCGGGTTTTCTTTGCATCTTCTTGCAATTCTCATTCATGATGGTCCTTTTAGATTTTTTGAAATCCTTATATATTAAGTTGTTCCTAGCGCTTTTCCTCTGCACGCTAAATCTCTCGCAGACTTTTGTGTTTCTTGCAAAACAGTCCCTGCTTTTACTGATTTGCTGTCTTTTAAATTATATGGAAAGAATGCTGTAAGGGAAGGTGAATCCTTCATCTTCAAGTACTTCTGTGTTTTAACTCTTTTGCACCTGTCTAGTCCTACATCCAGCATCATTAGCTAAAAGCAATCTCAGAGAGACTCCTTCCAGCTGCCAAGGAGATTCCTCACCAGTCTCCTGAACCTCCTTTTTGAAGCCCAAGCTCTCCAGTGGACAAGGATCTCCCCCGGCTTCACATCACCTGAATTCAGAGAAACCTCCCAAAACAAGTCTTTGCCAACAAAAGCAGTATTTTCCAGGCAGGATTTAGGTGCTGCAGAAAGGTGACTTAAGGATACCCTGGGGTTGAATAAAGGGCTTTGGCCTGCCTCTTGGGGAAGCCCTTTTCCTAAGACATGGGCTGGTACAGTACATTCTGAAGGAGGTACCTACTTCCTATTTGTTTTCTATGGGACTGGCAGTTCCTCCAACTATTTCTGCAAAGGGCTGCCCAAACTCATGTCTCTCAAGATTTGATCTAAATATATTGTTTACCAACAATAAGTAAACTAAGCCCAGATCTTCGTTCTTCTTCTCCCCATCTTGGGAAGCATAAGCTCTGTACTATTTTCGCTCTGTACTGTTTTCCCTCTTCCTCTGCCATTTTGTCAGAACTGGGCAGAGACATGTGACTTGAAGAATGCTTTTTTCAGTGATGCTCTCACTGAGGTAAAAATTTAGTTCTAAATAACACAACCAAAGCTAATGCAAATAATGAAGTATATTCCAGTCTTGTTCCTCTGGTAGACTCCTGCATCAATGTTTTTCAGTAACAAGAATCATGAAGAGAAAAAAATCTGGGATCAAACAACAAATAAGTAATACGTTATTTATTGCTCTCTACAGATACAAGCTAAAATCTGAAAAGAAGGATTTGGTATCAGAATGTATATTTATTTTTGATGGAAGGACTAGCTTTGGAAAGAGTCAGCTGTATATTCCTTGTTTTCTGCATAAGAAAAACATCATATGATTGCACAAGGGCAGGTATTCCTTTTGTTTCGTTGTAATGGGCTCTCGTTCAGTGCACTTACCTGTAGTCAGGATGAGCACAAAGGAGACACTCCAGCTATAAGCTGTACCCAGACCTGTAGCAACCTGACACACAATGCCCATACACTTTAACAGTGGGATAAAAAAGTCATTTGGGACTTAGCACTTCTCTAACATCGAGAAAGGATACACTGTGTGGGTGAGGGAAGTCTTGTCTAAGGGCTGATGAGCATTCCCTCCCAGGAAGGATCTTACCCTGTGACTCTGAGCAGTTAGGTACCAGGAAGGTGGAAACCATTCAGGCCATCTTCTTACATATGAGGAAGGAAAAAGGACCAAAAGCCACTTCTGAATATGTCCTTTCCAAGATAATTATAGTCACCTTCTGTTGAGGGAGAAGGCAGCTGCAACATAATCTGTCCATTAGGCACTGCTACCTTGAAGAATGCAAGGTGGATCTCGAGCAGTGAAAAGGTATCCAGGGAAGGACTGGGCATACCATTTAAGTATCTGGATGGCTGACAGCTTATTCATTATTGCTAGGAGAGGCGAGTTGTGAAGGACATAGAGCTCATAGGGCTGGCTATAGTGCCCAGAGCAGCTACTGCGGAAAGACACCACTGTTTCCAGGTGAGGCCAAACTTACCTGCTGCTCACTGATCACGGAGTAAGGAAGTGCTGAAAACAAGACTCCCAACTTGACCTCCATAAGCATTCTAATTCACTGCTATCAACCTGTGTGCACTTGGGGCCATTGGCAGCACTGAGGAGAATAATCCATTGAACCTCGAGGTAAGACTGTCCTGATTTTTCATTGCTTAGCTAGCTGCTATGGTTGACTTCAGCAGATATCATTTAGTGGTGTTTAATGGAACATATGCAATTGTAGCTTGACAGAAGTTTTGTGTTCAAAATGATACTGTTTATTCTTTTGTCTCAGGTTGGTAGATGTGAACATTTTTGTGTCATGGTCCAACCCAGCTGCCTGTTGCCATACATGTTGTGCGAACAAATACCTTGGGTAATATAAAACCAGACATTAAAATAATGAATGAGTACTGAATGGAGAAAACTGTGTGACTTTTTCAATCCTTTTTTGTCCCTACTCAGAACAAAGCTGTATTTTAAGATTGCAAGACTTTCCATGAAAATGATTTCATTTTTCCCTGTGTTCTCCTCCAGACATCCTAGAGATATTTCAATTTTCCTTAGTTATTTAGTGTCAGATTGCAATTTGCAGTTGGTGCAAAAATAAAAAAATCAGAAGAGTAATATCAGTAATTGTTTTTCAGCGTGCTGTGTTAACATTCCAGCTGCTCCCTTTGTGCAGCTCGGTAGTAAATAATAGGATGTTTGGATGAAGATCTGCATGTATGAAAACTATTAGTTGCTGATGCAAATGGTGCAAAGAATTTAGACTTAGTTGGAAAGGCCATAAAAATCGTTTATTATGTACTTTCAGCTTCATACCTCTCCATCAGGAGTCTGTGATAAATGCAACATACTGAATTGTTTTCCCATGTCTTGTGCTAAGTAGAATGTACTACTTTTACAAAACAATTTCTTTTCAAATAACACTGTTACATTTTTCCCCAGTTCCTAGCCATATGTGTGGACCTGGGAAGGTCTGGTTTTGATCTCAGACCGCTATAAACCAGGAGTTAATCCGTGGAATTGGTTGTGTGACAATGTGAGGAAATGACTGTGAGATCAGAGTAAAAGCTTCTGTTTCTAGGAAGACTCGTTACGCAGGGTATAGCTAGCTGTTTTCCTGGAGAGATGCCTTGGAGCCTTTCACATACTTATTTTGATAATTTTTTTAAAAGATACACTGAAGGGAAAAAAGAAGTCGAGAAAAAAAAGATGTTTCTAATTCTAGTTGTCTCAAGCAGCGTCTTAAGGTTGAGTACAATACAAACCATACATAAATAGTAGAAAACAGTCCGCATCTTGTTGCCATGACAATGCCCTACTTATAGCACATTAAGCTGATTCATGTCTTTTCTCACCTCACTGTTAATAAATTATGGTGGCTGATGAGAATTAAGCCAGCTGGAAGAGCTAGTGAGTGTAAGCAGCAAATTAATTTGTCACTTAACCGTGCTGTCCTTTAGGGGAATTACCCTCTATGTAGCAAATAATATCTTCCTACATGTGAAATGGTAGGAATAGGTGGAAATAGCTAATCTTTGTTCTCCTGGTAATACTGGTGCATCATAGCTCATCCCTGCACCGGCAAGAGCAGGCACAATTCCTGCACCCACTGTAGGGAGGAACACCAGCTTGGATTGATGGGGGGCAGAGTGTTGAATAATCTCTTCCACCACACCAGTGCAGATTACAGGAATAAGTCTTTAAAATAACAGTTCCTCGAATTTGGTTCAGTTTTGTCCTTTAAAGCGTAGAGCTTTTGGCCCACAGCTGCTAAGGCTTGTCACCCACAATCCAGCCTTTTTGTTACACTGATGCACCATGCCTACTTGTGCAGAGTTACATCACTAATGAGCTGGTGTGTGAATAGCGTTTATGCAGGTCACAGTGCAAGAGTTTGGGTGAAATTGGGCATTGGTCAATGGTGATCAGAATGTAGGCTTCTGAATTCAACAATGGTAATGGTTGAGCTGAATAAGCACCGTATTGCTCATAATAGCAGCCTTTAGCAGGAACTAGCCATACTTCTTTCAAACCTTTGCCTCTGTGCTCACTTGAAGTCAATAAACTCTAACAGCTGGAGCTGGGGCTGTGTATTGGAGGGCTGTCTGAGCCACAAGTGTAGGGGCCTTGAAAAATAGAAAACGCTGGCTCTCGTGACCTGAATTTTGAGAAACACAAACTGAATTCTAATTATAAATACTCTGTGGTCTTCAGGTTCAAGTGCAGGAGTTCCATTGCTTCCCCTACGTTTTTTTGCTGCTGGCTGTTTGCATTGTTCTTCAATAGTTTCAGTCTTCTCAGCTGTAAATAAATCAAATGCAAATTTTCTTTGGCCTTGTGCTTTGGCTTGAGTTAGCTGAAGAAACATCACCTGAGCACCGTCAGCTGAGAAAGCCAGATTAAATAACAACTCAGAAGAGTTTGGCTAAGTTAAGCCTTCTTCCTTTTGATTCCTAATTTCACCCATTTCTCTCGTGACAGGCTGGAATCTTCCCAGCTATCAAAATGCTGTTGAAATAAATTCCCCATGTTTGAATTTTGTCAGAAAAGTCTCCAACAGGCAGTGTTGTTCCAATGTTAAGGAACGGCTTTCTAACAATTCTAATTGCATTGGAAATGTCTGCAAAGACAGCTTATTACTGGATAGTGCAGTGAATCTGAACAAGATCTGCGCATCCAGACCTAACAGCAACTCAACAGATCCTTGATGTCCCTTTGTTATGAGAGCTGCAGCACCCGTTCTCCTTCTCCTTCTCATTACAGAAAGTAATAACACCTATAAACACAGCTAGAGGCTACAGCTGCATGATTTTTTTTTATCAGATACATATAATAAAAATAAATATAATAATAAAAAATTACTGTGGAGCTTGAAACTCTTAAGAGCAAGTAGCTCCTAAGAAACTTGACATTGTTCTCCTACGCTAAAGACAGCAAGGAGGAACTGAGTAAAGCCCTCAGTATCATGGCTACCTTCTAGAGCACTGTCAAATGCCAAGAACTGTGCACTCCCCTTTCCTAGCCCTTTTCTCTCCCTTCTAGTTCTGCACTCATCCTTTGTAAGATCCAGCCAAGAGGATGCCAAACATACTTGCGTCTGGTGTCCCTCTCCACTGTGTTAATTCATACTAGGAGAGAAAAAGGCAAAGTGCTGCAGCCCTGGGTTTTCTCAATGAAATGAGAAAAATGAGAAGCAGAATCTCCCTCGCCTTGCATGTGCTTATACGTATGTGCAAATGGAGACGTGACTAAAGGTTGCTAAATCATTTTGGTTTTCATACAAACACTTCTGAATAGATTGCCTAAGAGGCTTTTGGAGAAGATCCACTGGATTATGTTTGAGAAATGAATTCCCAAAAAAATAAGTATTTTTCATCATCACGTAATAGCTCTGCTTTTCTGTGGGTAGGGACATAGGCAGTTTGCTATTGCACAGCACAGCTGGAGAGCCAGAGAGTGCAGCTGTGGTGCTCTATAGAGCTGACAGCACGATGAGGACAGATCCTGATGGCATCAATAGGCTCAGCCTCTTAGTGTCTAGACATTCTTACCCATCCTTTCACAGCAGGAAAATAGTCTAAATGATGATACGGATTTAGCAATTCAAGAGTGTGTCTATGCAACTCATCCAAAGGCTTTTGAGCCATGAGGAAGACACGTACACACAGTGGGAACTCTTGCTTTTTTTCCTGTGTGCTTTACTAAGCTCTGTGGTTCTCAGTTTCTATACCCTGCTTTTACCCCTCCCTCTCCTGTTTTGCCCTATGTATTGATGTAAGGTGCTATCGGACATGAAGCTAGTACCCAAATCTCACAGAACACAAATGAGTGATGCCTCCTTTCCCTCACTGTCATCATCTACCCTATTCTGCCAGAGCATCAGCTGCTGCAAATTGGCTTAAGGTCACTTTCCTCCAGTGCAGATGAGCAAAATTATATCAGTTGATTGACCTTCAGTGCACCTTGGTGTGATGGAGATTTAGGGGTTTCACGAGTTGGAGTGTGTAGCAGAAATGCTACAGCTGAAGTAGCAGAAGTGCCACAGCTGAGCCATGTGATTGAGTGATTGGTGGGAAGACAGGTCCAACTCAGGGAATCAACCCAGGGGAGCTCAGTGCACCTGAGTGACCAGAAGCGGAGCAGCCAGGATCCAGCCCTTCCCAAACCTCATTTAAGGGTTGGCAGGGGAGGCAAGGGGATTTTGCTGGAGATCCTTGCATGCCTGAGGCCTCCTAAGGGTAAGTAGCATCTTTTCTTTATTTCTGTGTCCATGGCTGTTGCATTTGAGCAAACCCTTGCTTGCTGCAGCCTGGGACCTTGCTAGTCTGCTGTTATTGCTCTACTTTCCATCATGTTACAGTGTGAAAGGAAGGTGATCAGATGCTTCTGTGTCTTCCCGTGATCGTTTTCATTGCTTTAAAATGTGAGTGAGGGCAGGTTACTTATTTTTGAGATGTTTCTTGGAAATGGAGCTTTTGCTGGAGCTTTGTTGTGGAGGGGTGGAAAAATCAATGGCAGTGAGGGCTTTGTAATGGGAGCGGTTTGTGCTTCAACACAGATACTTCCTTTCCCATGTTCTGGGGAATTATGTGTGGAAAGGAATGCAGCCTCCAGAACTAGCCGTTACCTTCTTGTGTCAGCCAAGAATGTTGTTAGTTTGAATAACGTTATGTCCCACTTAATGCATCTTCAGTGCTCAGGAGCTCTTTCTTACTATCTAGTAAGGTCTAGATAAGAGAAACTTAAAAGTAAACTAAACTGAAAAGTAAACTAAAAATCAAAACATTCTGCTGAATGACACACGACAGAGGCTTTTTTTAATCTACCTATAGAGGTTTGTTGTGCTGTGGGCTTTTTATTTAAGATACTATCCGAGGTTTTTTTGTTCATAATTGTGATAATGATTCTCTTGTTCGGTTTTGTATTGTTATTTTGAATGTGAATCAAGCACTTGTATCTCAAGAATGCGGAATTTTGGCTTTCCCTCACTTTCTCCAATGTATGGTAATGTTACCTTAGGATCTAACCTGTATAGTTGCCCTAGGGGAAATGACACGCACACACAAATCACAAATGTAAGTCTAAACACAGCAGAATGTTGTTCACTGGAGGCTTTGTATAGAGATAACCTGTATGCTGTCTGCTATTAACGCATCTCTAAGCAGTTGTGATGCTTTGTCAAATTATGCATAAGGAAACCCAGTTTCCAGTCAACCTATTGTGTGCAGAAGCGACTGAGCTCGAAATCAGCAAACTCACATGTTTTGACTCTATGCAAGCAAGAACTAGCAGTGGCTTTGTCTGAAAATATTGTATCAGTGACCGTGATGTTTAGGAGTTTCAGAGATATGGTACTTAACACTGTTTTTCATGGAGATGGTGGGCAACCTTTTTTCTATCTTTGAGGACTTTTTACACTGCAGGGAGTTGTATCAAGGTAGTGGTAGTGTGTTCTGAACATCAAAATCCATGTTGGGTGAACTATGGCCTCACTTTTTCTGAGCGGTGGTATCTTTTATCTTGTAGAGCATGGGAAACATAACAGGAGGAAGAATGAAGGGAGAAAGGCATTGCTAGAATAACTGTGATTAAAATCAAGCCCAACGTTCAGCCTCTGGTGTGTTGTCCTGTTTCTTAGGCCTGTTAAAGCAGACTCTCACTGTTGATGAACGTCCTGGCAGAACTTGAGTCTGAAAGAGTCTGTGAAGAACAGCAGTACAGCTGAGGCAGCACCAGATACTGGCTTCTTGGCTTTGTTCATTACCATTTGTCTTGCCAAAGTTCCTTAATGGAGCGAGGCTTGGTTTCCTGTCTTTAATAGCACTGTTACCTTTGAACTAAGGTACCTTTGATCTCTTCTTTCCACTGCTTGTTGATGAAAGGCCTGTGAGCAGAAATTTTGGAGCAGGATCACTTCCCTCCCCCTGCTGCCCTCACTGCTTTAGGTGCAGCCCAGGATTCTATTCTGGTAGAATAGATCACTCTTGGGGCAAGAAAAGGAGTCAATTACTTCTGAGAGCAGTCTAATTTCTAAGGTGACATGAGAGTTGCATGAATATTTACAGATTATGGTTTACCACATCCTACAGCACAAGGGAGGGGGAAAGAAAAAAGCTGATAACAGAATTGAAGTAGTGAGGTGTTATAAATTTTGTTAGATAGCAGCAGCATCTTGAGAAGAGCTGAGGAATTGGGTTGCTTTTAAGAAGTTAGAGCTATCTTGATTTTTTTTGTTTGTTTGCCTTTTTAATAAGTTCTTTGGATACATTTGGGTCACGCTTTCAAGCTTTATTCTGCAACCCTGAGTGCTAAGAACTGATCTTTCAGAGTAAAACTAGGATTCCTGTGTCATCTCTTTCAACCACCAAATACTGTCAGATATATAGTGTAATTATGAGAGGTGCCAGTTCTTCTGGTGTTCCCGTAAGGTAAGTTTTAACAACAACTTCCCCTGCGCTTAAGCCTCCAATGTAACTTATACTCTTCATCTGGTGCTTTTGAAAAGCTGGCATATATATATATATACAGCCTGTGATGATGGTGGGTTTGATGAGGAACTGGTGATGGATATTTCCATACCTGGCAAGGACTGTTTGTGGTATCTACAGTTTGCTTCCCTTCCCTGAAGCTACACGATCTCCCTGAAATCCTCCCTGTGTGTAGCTGATCCAAATGCTATGTAATCCCTCTGCAGTTTGGTTTGTTTTGAGTCGGCAGGGCACTTCTAGTGCTTTTAACTCCCATATTGCACACAACACCTGTAGGGGGCTGCTAATCTAATTTCAATTCACAGTGGTGGTAACAAGCAGGTCACTGATGGAGTTAATGTCAGCTGCTCCACTAATTACTGTAGGAAAGTGATCCCATCATCCTGAATGAAAACATATAACTCTAGCCTACAAAGCACTTTCAAGGACTAATTCAGTTAATGCTCCATTACTGCTTCATTTGAGCTGTGTGGTCCATATCCCAAAGTGAGGCAGTAAATTCCCAACCAGTTCAAGAGCTGGGAAAATGTGCAGACAAAATTGTTGCATACGTTATTGTGCATTGCTTTCTGTTGCGGTTAGTTTGTCTCGTGGGGTTTATTTTGAGAGCTGCTTTGGTAACACTTAGCTTATAGTAGCGTTAATCCTCCACTTTGCCTTGAAGATATATGCCAAAAAAAAAAAACCCACAACTTGTGGGCATGGATCTGATCTCTCCACTCCTTTGGCAGTGAAACACAAAAAGACAGTACACTATTGCAGTTCCTTAAATGTTTTCAGGATCTTGGAAAACGTGACGGTAGCAGGCTGCACAGATACTCCTAAAAAAAAGTAGAGGAACATCTTGAAACATGTGGGTAGATATACTTGGCCTTACAGTCTTCCCTCTGCGTGAAAGTTTCCACGGCAACCTCAGCCCATGAGAAATAGGGTCATAGAATTGCTTGGGTTAAAAGGGACCTCTAAGGTCATCTAGTTCAAACCCCCTGCTGCAGGCAGGAACACCTCCCTCTGGACCAGGGTGCTCTCAACCCCATCCAGTTTGGCCTTGAATCTTCCAAGGACAACACATCCAAGGAGGACACATCCTCTCTGGGCAACCCGTTCTGGTGTCTCACCACCCTCACAGTAAAATTCTTTACTAAAGAATTTCTTCCTAATATCTCATCTAATTCTACCCTCTTCCAGTTCATAACCATTTCTCCTCGTTCTCTCACTACCTGTCCTCATTAAAAACTTCCTCTTCAGCTTTCCTGTAGGTACTGAAAGGCTGCTGTAAGGTCTCCCTGGAGCCTTCTCCAGTCTGAAGAGCCCCAGCTCTCCCAGTCTGTCCTCATAGGGGAGGATCAACCTTCTGATCATCTTTGTGGCCCTCCTCTGGACTCCAATAGCTCCATGTCCTTCTTGTGTCGAGAGCTCCAGAACTGGACACAAAACTCCAGGTGGGGTCTCACCTCAGCCTACTGATCATGCTTCTCTTGGTGCAACCCAGGACACGGTTGGCTTTTTGGGCTGCAAGTGCACATTGCTGGCTTGTGTTGAGTCTTTCATCAACTGACACCCCCAAATCCTTCTCCTCGGGGCTGCTCTCAAGCCACTCTCTACCCAACTTGTGCTTGGGATAGCCCCAGCCCAGGTGCAGGACCTTGCACTTGGCCTTGCTGAACTTTGTGAGGTTAGCATTGGTCCACCTCTCATAGCTGCTCAAAGGGAAGGGATGCCATCCAGAGGGACCTGGACAGGCTTGAGAGCTGGGCCCATAACCTGAGCGTAGCTGCTCAGCTACAGTAAATGTCATAATAAGAGACCTAACCTGTGTTATTTCCCACCTGCAGTCTATGCTAAAGACATAGGCATGTGTGAAGTATCTTACCTTCCTTAGCTTACTGTTCAGAAGGTATTAATTTTCTTCCCATTGAGGTGAGTGAGGATCCTTGTGTTGATTTCTTTCAAGTTTCCTCAAGCTTCTTCCAGCCATCCTCACTGTCATTCTTCCTGAAGCCCTGAAACTTTTGTGTCACCTTTAATACATCCAAATTGTTCTGGATTTTTTGATGAACAAATCCTTAGAAGGACAGAAAGAAATATAGAGTGTTAGGGGCTATTGTCTGCATTGGTCTGGAAAGAGCTGTGTGCTCTAAAGGAGATGCATCCACAATGACAAATTAATCAGAACTTTGAGGTATCTGAACTTCCTATAGGCAGACGCTTGTTTGCTTCCCATCTGAACTGTATCAAAACTGACAAGGGGCAACAGGCACAAAAAAAAGACATGCAAAGATGTGAAAGAATTTTACTGTGAAAGCGACAGAGCACTGGAACTGGCTGCCCAGAGAGGCTGTGGAGTTTCCTTCTCTGGAGGTACTCCAGATCTGTCTGGATGCCTACATGGGTGACCTGCTGTAGGGAGCTGCTTTAGCAGAGGATTGGAGTCGGTGATCTCTACAACTTTCTTCCAACTTCTACAATTCTGTGATTCTATCTACCTAACAATTAGAGTACACTTATTCCATGTATTTCTTCAGTTTTTTTCAAGCTTGGGGAAAACCTCCTGCTGCTTGGAAAAAAAAAAAAAATAGGCTAAATATAAATAGATAAACGCTTTTTGAGTGGAATTGTTTTGTCATTACATAGGAGCTGCTGAAATGCGAGGTTATAGATGAGGAGGGAAGGTAGCCTTTGTAACAAGGTATGCTACTGTTCCATGAAATGGGTGTATTCATATGGGTACAGTATAAATACCTTGTGTGAGAATGCTAGCTGCTGTCAGAATGAATATGGTGATACGGCCCAAAGGGATGAATGTATCTTGTTTTGCAGTACGTTATTCTATACAGCACGAGGTGTTTAGTGTCCCCTGTAATATTGAGTGTAACAATTCTGACTGATGCATATTTAGAAAGCTGCATCTGTTTTCCATATGGGATGACGACAGCTGTCTTCATACGAGCCCAGCAGCTTACATACCACTAAAGAGCCAGGGCTAACACTCGGAGCATGGCACGGTGCTGTGCCCCTTCCTGCCGGACCAGTGTTCATCCCTTTGCATCCCACAGCTTCACAGGGCTGCCTTGGCGCTGCTCCACTTGGCCTTGCTGCTGCCTCTCTAGGCTGCCTTTTGGCAGATGGCTGCCTGCCATAAGCACAGTGAGACCGGCGCAGCTGCTGAGTACTGACCCAGGCATAACTCAGCAAATCTAACTGTATCGAAGCACAGGCAAGCAGTATTCATCTGCCTGTGTGCGCTCGTTTTGACCTTAGTGAAGGGAGACTGGTGCTGCTGCTCAAAGCAGATGGGGAACAGGAGTGTGGTAAAACACCTGTGAGGTCAATTGCAACGGTCCTGCTGGACTCTTCGTATCCAGGAGCTGTGGTTCAGGGCATCTCTGTTCATTCCTGGCTGAGAGATGAGCTGCTGCTGGGGACAGTGCAGCATGGGGTGAGGGGAGATGGTGAGGAAAATGGGACCCTGCTTCCCATTAACAGTTTGTCAGCCTTGCTTTGTGGCTTCCTGTACTTAAATCCTATCTGCAAAGCATAGAGTTTGTCTTCCATAAAATGGAGAGATTTGGCCTTCTGCATGGCTGTGTTATCCAACAAAATATACGACGTTCGAAGTGCTGTGCTCACAAAGGGTGCTTTGGGTGCATGCAGGTGAAGTGCTGTGTGTGAGGATGACCAACTGTGGGACAACTGCAAACGTGAGTTTGACAAACTGTCTATACAAGTCCTGATTTTCCTGCCAGCTTTTCAGTCTTTTGCTCCAAAAACTGCTGCACTGATTGCTGTGTCACAGTACTGATCCCAGGCCTTTCTGTGCTTTGCTGAGGTGAGTCCTGGCTGCACTGTGGCTCACTGCAATAAATGGGAGCAGATCTCATCTCCTCACAGCAGGCCTGGCCTGGGAAGAGGCTGGGAGAAACAACTCAGAGTGACAGGACTGATAGTGGGTATGTAATGGGTTTTTAGGCAAAGGTTTCATCAGTGTAGATGGCTCTTGTGTTACTGGGGGGCTAAAGGCAGGTGAAGGGACACCAGCTTGTGTCCACACCCTTGCATTACCGGAGGAAGCACAGCCTTGCATTTTGAGTGTTTGTGCTTCTTACCAGAGCTCTCTGAGCTTGCACTGTTTCTCCAATTGCATTGCTTTTCTTCCTTTATTTTCAACTGATGTATCACTTCTGAAGTGTTAAGCCTCTTGCAGCCACCTGAGGTGCTTTGGAATGTCACTTCTACCAGTAATCTTCCACCTTCCAACATTTTACTGGTAATCTCCTGGATTTCTGGGAACCTTGATTCCGGTGCAGACACATACTCTTTATTATGTGAGCAGCAAGCCTGCTGAGCTCTCACTGCACGCAGGACGTCAGCCTGTGTACACACAGCTTAGCCAGTGCTTTATAGATGTACTAATGGGTGCAGTGGGATGCTGCTTTCCTGTCTGCAGTACTTATCAGGTGGATGTCTGGAGGAGGAGAGATTCAGCTGCAGTGAGAACTCTGGACTGGACTGCCTCTATATGAGGGAAGTGGTGACAGGGGCTTGTCACCAAGAAGTGTCCTGATGTGGACAGGGGATGTTGAGTGGTGATGCTTTCCAGCAAACTGTGGGAGGGCCACGAAAAAAAAAAACAACAAGGTGGCTGCCATCACTGTTAGCTGGTGGTTTTATTTCTGAAGGAGAGTAAGAAGCCCATAGTTACTCATTACAGCTACATGGCATCTCATTGTGTTTCATTCTGGCAACCTAAGGGAGTACTGTGACGTGTCCCTCTGTTCCTTCCCATTGGCATAAAGAGATATCAGAGATGGCAAAAAGGTCTCAGTCACCCTGTACATAGGCTGGGGTCTGGTGGTGGGTTATCCAACCCTCAAACCTCCAAGCACAAAAATCTGCTGGAATGGTTAAAAGGCAACCCAGGAGCACTGTGCTCGTCACAGCACCTGCCTGTTCCAGTTTAGTTCTCTGCTGTTACTTCCATTGTGTGTGTTTGGGAAATAATTTTGACTTCAGCATTGATTGTGGCTGCTAAACACCACTGCTGTGTTATTCAATTAACTGCAAATTTCTGTCCTTAAAACGAGGTGTCTGTGGCAAGGTCTGCACCAGCAATAGGAGAGGTGGGAATTGCTGCTGTCTGAAGTGACACAGGTAGTCATCTGTACAGGCAGTACTTTGAAGTTATCACTTCTGCCAGTGAAATATAATGCATTAGATTTCATCTGATCACAAGGGAGGCTGTTATTAAATGCTTATCAGTGTAGTGCTTTTGACTGAAATCTCTCTCTTTTTTCATCACACCCTTTTTCCTCACTGGACATAAAAGACAATGGAGGGGAGAGGGCCAAGCTGCTCTTCTGCACACAAGAAGCCAATTGTTTTTGAACAACACATCATTCAGGACCATGGGAGACTGAGGACAGTGGCAGAAGCATGAATATACAAAAGTGTCTACTGTTAAGGCCACAGCTTTAAGTGTTTAAATTCAAATCACATTCCCATTTGAGGTTCAAATTTATACCAAGAACATACACACAAGGGTTTCAGTGTTTTATATATAATTCATCCGACTTCTCAGGGTATTCCTGGTGGTAGTACATCAGAGCTGAGTGCAAGTGAGGCTTGCTTTCCTTGCTGTACGAAGCCAAAACATGGCAGTAGGTTATTTTGGTTTGGTTTGTTTTTATGTGCACTGTGTTGGTAAATAGAGCAGCCTGTCATCTCTGGACTCTGGCTTTCCAACTGCGAGCTTAGTCCTTGGCTCGGAACACTATTGTTCTTGGACCTTTGCCTTCAGCTGAAAGGCTCAGATGCGGGCAGGAAGAGGAGGAACCAAGCTAAAAATGAAGTGAAATAAAATGCTGTTTATTGCTATGGAGGAGATAATGTTTTCCTCGATGTCTTGGCAGTGCTATCTGCACAGGCAGTGTGGACTGGTGCAGTCTGCTTTCACATGCCAGAGGTGAATATCTGCATCCCTGAGTGGCTTCCTAATATTTTGCACTGTGCTCTCACAGTGTTTGATCATGCAGGTCACAGCAGCTCCACTTCCCATTGCGTGTCAGGCAAAGAGTGTTTGCATTGCAGATGTGAGAGGCAGGTCAAGCTCTTTCCTGCTCTAGTGTCCCTCAGTGCAACCCTGTGGTGCCTGCTCCTACTGTGGCCCTCAACTGATGGGGAGATGCTGAGATCTGATCGGGCCTTTCAGTTGAGGCTGCAGCATATAGCACTTGTACATTCGTCTCAGAGGAAAAATCTGTTCAAAAAGCTCTACCTGCCTCTATGTACTCACCTCCCCTACTGAGCATCCTGTAGCGCAGTGAAAACTATGACTTCATGATGGTGAGGGAAGTATTTCTGCACAAGGCTTGCTGCAGTGAGGCTGCGCTTGCAGAAGCTGAGCAAGCGCTGTGTCATCTGCAGGAGCAATGAAAGCATCCCTATGTACATCAATGATATGTAAACTAGACATGAGGAAATTGGCAGTGGTCAGAATTTAGAAGAAAGCTTCCTTTGGTCATTAATGCATTTCAGGCATTGTAGTGCATGCCGTTAAACATCTGCTGTGGAACTCTATTGGTGCTGGCTACAAGTCTAGGAAAACTCAGTGCACGTACCCTGCTTCAGCCATGTGCTGCTTGTGCTCATGAAGTGGGACAGTTGCTGTGTCACTGGGATCCCACAGGAGCATCTTTGTGGAAAATTCCCAGCCCTGGCATTCTATTTTGGGTAGATAACTAGCACATCCTGTTTCTTCAGTTAATTTAGAAGACAAGGCAAACCTGCTTTTTCCTGAATCGCTAAAACCTTGGCGCTCCATTTGCAGTGGTAATGGATAAGATGTAGTCAAGTTTCCTCCAAGAGCAGCATGTTATTAAGAAGCAGGCCCTCATATTCTGGTTGCAGGAGCTGGAGTGAATGTGGAGGGCAGGCAGGCAAGTCCCTTGGGCAGAAACCTCAGATTGGGCAGTTGCCCTGTTGCAAAATGCACACAGCTTGATTTTTTGTATTTGCACCCTAACATAGGGCTGTGCTTCAAGCATTTTGTGGTGAAATCTCATGACCATGAGAAGGACTTCTGTCCCAGAAGCAATGGATAACTTTATTCCTGCATGGGCAGCTGCATTAATAAAAGATGCAGTCTCTTCTTACAAACTTTCCTTCATTGAGCAGAGAAAACCCAGCAGTGGTTTTAATCAAGCACATGGATGAAGCACAGGCCTTACCCATCTAAACCCAGCAGCATTTGTTTGTCTCTGTAGGAAATGGGTGATGAAAAAAGATTCCTGAGACAACCCTTACCATCACCTTTTTCGACTAGGAAGCCATTTTGTTTGCCTCGTTAGGGGCATTCCATTACTGTTGTTGCATTAAAGGGCTGCTGTCTGCAACTGCAGATGGCTGGAGAAGTTTGTGAACTCCAACCACAGTATGAAGGGGGGGGAGAGAAATGCTATTGGAAGGGAAATCCTACATCAAACCAACCTCAGAGTCGATGCAGGAATGAGAGCAGCACCTGGAGGTGTGTGCTGATCAGGAATGGGACCAGACCCATCATCCGTGCTAAATGAGGGGTAGCAGTGCTGGAATAGAAGGTCTGCCTTGCTGCAAATACAAGGGCAGATCCACGTAGGTCAGGCTGCAGGATGTGACTGAAAAAATAAAGGCAGTGGACTTCACCCTTTCCATGAGTTAGCTCCATGTCTTTATGGCAACTCTGTTCCACACAGCACCGCGTAAAATTTTAAACCTGTTTGAGATGGATATGAAGACCACTTTAAATCACTTGTTTGCCTCATTTGATTGTGTGGCATAACTCACTTCAGAACATCTTTGCAAATTACATTGATTGGCTTTCTCTTGTGTTATGGGAAAACCAGGAAGAACTTCTTTAGCAGCAGCAGTTTCTCATGTCCTGCACTTCACAGTGTTCAAACCAATTATCACATCTGTAACTCCATGCAAATGTTTCTCTGCTACAGTCACCACAGGGAATAGAAGACTGCAGTTATTGTAGATGTGCTGTCTGCATTCACTTGTATCCTAACAAATGCCTGTAGAACTAACTTTAAAGGATCTGGTGTTTCTCAAGTGCTTCAGATGGTCTTCAGCTAATTTCTCTTGGTTTAATGCTCACGGGAAAAACTCCTTCTGTTATTTCTAACTCATGACGTGCCGACAGCCAGCATGGTGCTGAATAGCAGACAGGAAAAGATAGCAGGGAAATTCCTAAGAAACATAACTGAGTATGATGCCTCTGCTGCAATAGAATCATAAAATATCCCAAGTTGGAAGGGAACAGTAAGGATCACTGAGTCCAACTCCTGGCTCCACACAGGGCCATCCAAGAATCAGATCACAATTCATGAATTTGAGGCATCACTTCAGTAACACCCAGCTAGTGAAATATTTAGAGCAAGTTTATAAAGCATAGCCAGAGAACAGCTCTAAGTGGCAAATCTGTGAGATGTGCAGCCGCCCAACGTTTTCCAGATATGACAAATGGAGCTAATTTCCAATAAAGACTAATTGTATTTTCCACAGAGTTGAATAGCAAAGTTTCTATGTGCCCTTCAATTGTATTTTGGATTTGTATAAGTGACATCCCTGAAGATGAGGCAGCCAGCTGACCCATAGCAAGGTGAGCCTCACCTTCCCTTGCAAACCACCCTGTCATTTCACTCTTGCATTCAAAATGCTGCTGATGTGCTGAGGGGGTGGTGGTGGAGCAATGCTGCCAGACTGCGCAGTGCTGTGGGTTGAAGTCGGGTTTGATGTACACTGATATCATTGATGTTGCGCTCGATTTGCTGCATGCAAGCAGTTCTGCCCAACCATCCTTCTTTTACTGAAGCCACTTCTCTGTGCTCTGTATTTAATTCTGTCATCTATGCAAGGAGAGGAAAAAAAAGGGAGCTTGGAGGCAGATGTGTGGCTGACGCTACCGTTGGTGCTTGGCCTGAAGGATGAGCTGGAGGCTCTGACTGCCCCCCAAATCAGTGCTGACATACAGGAGTGTTATGGTATCACACAGTAATGGATGGATATCATTCTTAACCAAAAAAGGGGAGTGTCTGTTTTGGGGGCTTGCAAATAAATAAAGAATTGAATTTATATTTTTATGTAATCAGGAACAGTATAGGGAAAACTTTAGGGACAACTCCAGCGGTTAAATCTGTTTTTGAACTTCTGTCACAGTTTCTACCAATTTAGGATCTACCAATGTAGGATTGCCGTAATTAGTTTTAAGGAAATTGTCATTTATGTCTGATAGAACATCACTCACACAGAATCATAGAATCATTAAGGCTGGAAAAGGCCTCTAAGATAATCATGTCCAACCCATCCCCACCAATATTACCCACTAATTCCTATCCCTCAGTGTCACATCTCCACGGTTCTCAATCACCTTCATGGTCAGTGGCTTTACCACCTCCCTGGGCAGCCTGTGCCACTGCATCACCAACTCTTTTTAGGAATAAACTTTTCCTAATACCCAACCTGACATGCAGTTCTATAGCACAATGATGACTCGTGCAGTTCCTTCTAGCCCAGCCAGCAGGGTTGAATGCTTCGAAAATTCAGAAAATGGTTTTACAGGTAGGTTGCAGCAAATTGTGATTATCTAACATGGAGGAACTTGTTGTCATGTATAGCTGCAATTTTGTGAAACACCACATCACATGTTTACACAGGTGACAATGGACTCTTACGATGTAATGTGGATTGATTTTTCTATGCCTTTGTCAATCTGCTCTATGAAAGCTTCATCTCAGTTTAAGGTGTGATGAAGGATAGTTGAGGGCTTTGCACTGGCTTCCATTCTCTCACATTTGACTGGCAAATTTCCTCTTGCTTCTCCAAATGGGAGCCAATCTTAAACAGTCACTGGCTCCCAGCAGCTCCAAGCCCTGACTGCTGTGATGTTTGCTTTTAGGAAGCTGTGAAAAAACAATAAATACATCTACTCCTGATTTGAGAGTCAGAAGCATTTGATATGGTGATAAAAATGTTCCTGGCAGAATGCTTCAGTACACTGAACGCCTTAGCAGCTAGTTGGCTTTATTCTTACCAAGAGGTAGCTATACATTTGTTTGTAAAACTGGTCGTGGGGTTGAAGAAAGTACTTTCAGTCCCTTCTTGCCTCAAATAAAGCGAATAGAAAAATCAGAAAGCAAGCTATCATGTGGAGGTGTGAGGTTATTGGTTGGCTTATGAAAATAGTATGATTAGTAGAAAATTAAACTGATTTCACTTACATATTTGAAAAAATCCAACAAGTGTATATACAGAGAACCATTTACTGAATGAGTCTCCACATATGCAGGTCACTATGCCTAGGTGAAGCTGCAAATAATAGTGACTGAAAAATGCATTGCTTCTCTGCCTGAAATTTGCTGCCTCCTTGAATTAGCATTCCTCATGGTAACCGCTTGTCAAGCACACAGCCAATAAATAACACTGGTGGTATAAACACAGCGATGTGATCGGGAAGTTTAAGAAGGCTTAGCAAAGCCCTTTGGGGGTCTTTCAGTTTCTCACACAGGCGTTTTTTCCTCCCTGCAAAACTCCAAGCTATCTCTACCAGCCCACGTGGGAGAACACTGGCTTGGCCAACAATTCACCTCTATTCTACGGATTTTAGTCCCACGAATCATTTCCAGTTCCGCTTTCCTGTCTCAGGCAGTACTATTGCCACTGCCTTCCAAAAGGGAGCAGGCACTATCAAGAATACCCAGTGTTGCTATTGTCAGTGTTAAATCGAATGAGAATAAAGTTGAAAAAGCTCTTTAATGTTCTCCTGGAAGCCTGGACTTGGGAGGAAAAAAAAAAAAAAAGCAGCTTTTTCTACACTCTGGGAAGCATCCAATACTGGTCTGCATCAGGAGTATGGTTGCTGAATGGAATGGACATTGAGATTAAGCCAGAAGAGTAATTCCTACTTTCCTGTCACATCCTCCTTCCTCTTGGGACTGGAAAATGAGCCCAAAACCTTAAGAAGCATGTCTTGTTTTTGTTGTTGGCTGCCAGCAAGTCCAGGATGCCCATGCGTCTCCATTGTTGTCCCCATCTGCGGCTGCTCCACATCTGATGGCCAGACATCCCTGTTTGGGCATAACCCACTGTGCAGGGACACATCCACCAGCCCCATGCTGCTCGGCCACCCACATCCATCTCTTGGACAGTTCATCCTAACTTCTCTTCATTTGAAAGCAGAATTTTGGGGCAAAACTGCTGCCCCGTCATGTGGTTCCTGGGCAATGTGAAGCGGTTTTAATGTTTGGTTTTGAAGGATTTCCATATTGGTGATTCAAAACTTTGGGTATAGTAACTTTGGGTATATTGGCTTCCCCAATAAGCTAATGAACCACTAAATAAAGAGTAGCAGTTTCTATGCTTTACCCCAACCCACTGCAACTCCAAAATCCAAATTGCACCAAAGGAGGGAAAACAAATGTGTGGTTTCATATAGCCTCATAGATGCCAATAGGTCAGCTTCTAGTTGTGCCACTTGTTGACACTTTTTTTGTAGAGTATTCAATGCAGTTTTTGTTCATCGTAAGAATTAATTAATTGAAACTCGTATTGCTTGGGAAAGACTTGGCCTGGGGGAGCTCTGATGGATGTTCTGGCTAAAGGATGCCTTCCACACCTGTAAGAGGGCTGTCTGGGGAGCCTCGACATCTGGAACACTGAGGCCCCCAGGCAGGTTTTGGTTTCCCCGATGCCTCCCATAGTACTTACATGTTATATCCATGTGGGCTGAAGGCTTTTGTTTTTACCTCCAGATTTTGGCTGAAGCAATGGCCGAGGCAGCTGTGGTGATTGGAGACCTCATGCTTTCTCTGGGGGAACAGGAACAATGGAATTTTGTTGACGCAACGTCTTTTATGCATATATTGAATAGAAATAGATGGATTTTCAGCTATGGAAAAGGCTGTCGACATGCCTGAGCTTCCAAGTCGTATGGACAGCTGGAATCAGGTCCAGACAGAGATTCCTGCCAGCTGCTACACAGATGTGTCTGTCCAATATTTCCAATAAGGCCACTAATCTACATTAATGTGTGCTAATAAAAAGGTGCGCTGCCATTCAGTCAGAATGGTGACACCTGACATTGGAGCTCATATCAAATGCTGTTGATTTCTGACTAACTTTCAAAATAATAGCAACACAAAACATCCATGTTTATAAAGTACAATGATCTATGGAAGAGAATAGGTGGAATATGAGCCAGAGACTGATTTTGATCTAAGCTATGCTGCTGTTAAGTCTGGAGTTACTTTGAAAAGAATAAGAGCAATATAACAGAAAGTGGCCATGGGAAGCAGCAGAAGTGCTCTGAGCAGGCACAGTCTTCTGATCAGATTTGCTAATATAGAGCACAAGTGCTCTGCTGAGTGGGAACATAGTGGTGGTTGTTTCTCTGCAGATGAGCACTGGTGGGTTTTAGAGCATCTCCATGGAAAATAAAACCTGGGAGCCCAGGTTCTAAACAACTGGGGACAACTGTGCTGGAGCCTGAACTCCCTTCTGGTCCCTTATCCCTTCTTGCAAGGGTTAGGGAAAGTCCCCCCATGGCAGAAGCAGTTCTTATTGCACATGAGTACCTGTGCAGAAGCTGCTATTGAATTAGTGCATCCAATTACAGACATTGCCACTGACTATATGAAGGAAAATTATTCTGAGGCCAAATCCTAAACCAAGAAAGATGCCAAGAAAGTCCTGGAAAATTCACTTGGATAAGAATTATGTGATTGAACCTAGCTATTTCTCATTGCTGTTCTTCACCCTATTGTATCCCCAGTTATTTAACCTGAACATGAGCACAGATGTCCCCAGATATATAGGGTATTTTGAGTGGTACACAGAGAAAATCTCAGTCAGGGATGAAAAATTTGCAAACTGCTGCTGAACTATAACCAGTGCTCCATGCAAATGCAGAAATTGATTGTTAAGTATAATGTTCAGTGATAAGTGTTCTGACTATGGTCATTCTAGCAAATTGTAATATGTGGATGTAGTAAGATCAGAGGAGTATTAGTTCCACATTAGATCATCTCAAACTTTGATTCCAGTGGGAGATAGAGAAAATCTTTCCCATGAAGTTTCATACAACAAAACATGTCGTTTTTGAAAAGTAAAAATAGTGTATGTACATAACAGAGAATACGCATCACTGACTTCTGATGTTCTAATGAACTCCGTGGTATAACCCTTGGACAGAACAGCTCCAATTAGCCAATTTAGGGTGATGACAGGCTCATAACTGAATCTCATAAAACTTTCTATTCTTTCTCTCTGTTGCGTGTTCAGTACACTCTATGCTCAGGGCACAAATCACAGGGCTGAAGGACCATCTTTGCCTTTTCTCCAACTGTTTGTGAAAGCCAACAATAATAACCTAGAGAGGAGTAAGAAAAAGAGTGATGTGAAAGTCTGAAATTGTCCCCATGTTGCTGAATGTGGAATAAGGCTGGAGAAACTATGGGAGGGAAGATGGATGGAAGGCAAGAGGCTGGAAATGGCAGAAGCTGGAGGAGGGTGGACCAACAGGAGTGGAATGAGATTCACAACAACAGTGTGCATGGCCAAAGCCAAGCTCGGTTTCAATGTCCAAGGCTCCAAAGAACCTCTCTTTCAAAGTGTCACTTCACTGTAGCACAAACTTTGAAGGTTTGTTTTTTTTTTTTAGAGTTTCAATAAGTGTTCAGTGAGATCTTCTATAATTTGGTTCTTGACTAAAACCAGACTTGGGCAGTGATCAGGACCCTTCCTGGACATTTGTGTACAGGTACACATGACACCTCACAGAATTGCTTGGCGTCCTTTCCACATTCATCACACCCACCACAGTAGCTGCTTTTTAATGGGTTGTAAATTCCCACCCATTTGAAACATCCTTCCATCCACTGCTCAGACTTGGATGCCATCGTGGTATGTGTCTACAAGGCACTATGCTGCATGTGTCTAAGATGCATGGGGACCAACTACTCAGCTGCATAGCTGTAGAAGCCTCTCAAGCACTCCAAGGGCCATTCCTCAGCTGGATATGTTAGCCTGTGTAGAGGTCTATCCTACCAGTCACATAAAGGATGTCATTATTAGCACAAGTACCTCAGACACCCAGTAGATCCACGATCAACAGGTTTAATGTCAGAGAACAAGCTGTTGGTGCTTTAATAGTGAAGTGGGTTAAAACCTTGATTACCCCTGATTGATGGGTTTTGTGATATGCCTAGGATTGGCTTAAGAAAAAAAGGCTTGCTGTACTCAACTACAGCCATTAGTGGCATAAGGTTTGCTGGCCACAGTGAGTACATGAATATATCAACTGAACAAAATGCTGCATGATCATTATGCTGCTCTTAATCAACTGGACGGCACCTATCTGAATGCAACAGATAAATGCACCAGATGGTGCTGAATAGTCTTTCTTCTCTCCAAATAAGGCAGTAATCAACAGGACATCTGAGTCCAGGCTGATTTTCCGAGGCCTCATCCATCTCCTGCTCTTACTCACAAGATTAGATTCAGTGCTAGGGCACTGAAGAGAACAAGTTTAATTCCACAGCTGGGAGTTTCAATGCAGTTGATCCTTCAGCCCTGCACGTCCTACCCAGACAACGAAGGAGTGAATTCTTGTTTAGAGAATAAACATGACTTTGTTACCCCTTTTCTCCCATGACTTTTATCCCTGAATGATGGCAAGGTCACAAGCTGTTACTTTTATCTACTTGGTATGCCTTCCTTTAATTTTTACACATCAGCCACTAAGAAACAATCAGCAGGGGACCTGCCAGCCCCCAGACACGTGGTGATAAGGATTTCAGAGTTTGTTAGTAAAAAAAAGTAAAAAATAAAAAATGTGGTTTGTGTTGTCAAAGACAGTACAACAACCAGACACAACTGCTTTGACAAATATTTTTCTAATATTTTCAGATATGGGATCTGTTTAAAGTTCTTGACTGGAACAGGATGTGAATTTTCCAGCTTGGTGCTGGAATACCATCTATGTGAGGGTGACTTTCTTCGGCTTGAGAAGATCATCAAAAATTGTTTTGCTGGCATGAAATCAGCCACTGCTATCTGCCTTGTGCAAGGACAGCACACCTCGATTTCTCTTGCATGAGGAAAATTTCAAGTTACTTTGTGCGTGAAACTCAGACCAGTGGTAACTTCCTTGCAAACAGGCTGCAAAACTGTATTTACTAATACATCCCTATTAGGTGTGGCCTGGACAGAGAGGACCTGGAATTCAGTATTGCTCTTTTAAGAGCTCTTATCATTACATGAAGTCCCTGGAACCGCTAACCTGGACTGCCTGGGTCGTTTGATACCAGCGAGAGCATAACTGCATAGCAGCCTTCTGATTTGAAATGAAATTTGTTGATACAATTGACAATATTGACAGTAATTGACATGAAAGAGTTGCACAGAGAGCCTGGTGTAAAAGGTGTAAGATATTTGCAGTCCTGTTTACCCTATCTATAATCCCACTCCTTCAGTGGGAAAGGTGACCCTCTGATAGCATCTCTTCAAGCTGTCTTTCCTGCAACTGCTGTGGAAAGTTTGAAGTTTCCTCTTGATCTTGGACTGACCGCTGGGAGGGCATCACCTCAGGCTCACCGACCTATCTAAGGGAAGCCCAAAGATGCCTGAGAGCAAAGCAACAGCTCTTATGTTATGTCTCTAATTCAGCCAAAAACATGATAGCTGAATGAAAGCAAATTGCTTTGGGGATTGTTGCAGAGATGCTGAACCCCAGCCCTCCACAGTGCAATGATGCTGTTTCCCTCTCAGTCCCTCCCTTTATCAACCTACCTATCTTTTAGAGGAGCCTGTAAGAACCGGCTGCCTCAGACACTGTTTTGCAGTAAAGCACTTTTGAACGTATTTAGGTTAAAGATCAGCTAAGTAAAACCTTATATAGAAGTAAAACAATGTGCAGTAAGGCTGGGGGTAGCTTTCTTTTCTTTGTTCCTTTCTTTTTTTTTCCCCATTGGTCTTTAATTCATACTTCTTATTTTGTATAATTATGTAAGTCCATGAAACCTTTGTAACAGAGAATGAACATCTCGTACTAAAATCAAAACAAAATACTTCCCATTAAAAATCCTCAAGATCTCTTTAAATAGCAGAACGTTCAGGCAGATATTCAAATCCAGGTGAGAACTCGACCTATTGCCATCTGCCTTAAAATTTTACAAGTCAGTATAAAAACGAACCACAAATTCATTTCAGGTAGTGCAGGATGCACAAACACAACAAGTTGAAAGCCAATTGTTAAACAAGCAAGTGCTCCCCTAATTGTGACTAGAACAGAGCACCATAATACAAGGTGAAAATAAACAGAAAGCAAACAGAACACCATTGATTGAGTCCTTCATTATCTAGCATAGCTTTTAATGGAGGAACCTGCATGTGTGCCATTGCTCTTATCTCACTAAAGGCAGTATGCACACACTGTAAAAATCAGTCTCTTCATTTTCTGCTTGAAAAGATCATTGTGGGGGAAAAAAAAAAAATTGTCAGGGAGTGGAGGTCATGCTGATTTATTGGCAATTAAACCTGCAGGATTTCTGCACTCCTTTCAAAACAAAGTATCTCTGGGTAATTCAGCCTGGCAGATTACATAGTGGGCTATCTACTAAAATGCATGAATCTTTTTGTTTGTGCACAACAGAAACAATTGACTTGGTCTTATTTAGGAAATTGCTATTATTTTCTGTAAGGTATTTCTATTACCCATGAAGAGAAGGAGGTAAGTTATCTCTTAAAAATGCAAGATTCTCTCCAATAGCAAAAGTGCTGGTTTTATTTCTCATCCATTGTTAAGAATAGAAAGCCCTCAGATAAGCTTCCTCCTGCGTAAGAGTATATAGATGGCTCTGCAAAATGCATAGCAAAATGCTGAGGGAGACCACATTTGCTTTACTCCTGTCTGATTTACCCATTCTTGAGGAGGTTCTTCTGCACAGGTTTTAACACCAGGCTGATCTTGGGACTGCTTTTCTAGCTGTATCATTTAGAAATCTGGCAAATGTACCTTTAAGTGACATAGCTGAATAGCTGGCAAAATATACACTATTCTGTCTTGGCAGAACCATCTCAAGCAGGTTTGGGCTTCTGTAATTTTCTGAGATAGCGTTCCAAAAAAATAAATACAAATATAATTGATATTCCCACTCTCATATCAAGAATGTCAAGGTCTTCCTAACACAGATAACTTACTGGCTCCAAGCAGTTTTAGATATCCAATGTTTTAGAGTCACAGTGTTTCAGTGGACATCCAAAACATGCACACTGGTTCTTAGAAATGCAGCATGCGGTGCAGCAGGGATACTTCAAGCAGAAGTCAGCTCTGGACACCTTTCCTGTCAGTGTGGTTGTATCACACTTCATATGGTTTGTAAAACACCAGTAGAGTGTTATTTACTCTCAGAATGATATTGCCACTATGACTTCCTTTATAGATGTTTGCTTGTCTGAGCTCTGGGTCAACTCTTTAGAGGTAGTGTGTGGTGAAGGGTATGTTTTGGGAGATGTTTGGCGATCCCCCTTCGATCTTAGAGGGGATTTTTAAGGGAAGAAGAAACAGAGAGCACATTGAGTCCCTAAAATGAGGGAGTTATGGCTTGTCTGAATGTAGCTACAACCAGTCTGGAACAAGAATCTCAAGCACTGAGTCCAATTCAGGTCATAGCAAGAGATGAGGGAGAGCCGAGGTGTCAGGTATAGAAATGGTAAAAAATAATGCATTCTACAGCATCCCTTGTGACTTTGCCCAGAGTGAGGGAAGAGATCAGATGTAGCAGATGTCCACTGACACAAGCAGAAAGTTACCATGTGGGAGCTGTTTAGGCAGGCAGACCAACCCAAAGAAGCAGGAAGTCCCTTTGAAGTCATCACTTCAAACAAGTTGTCAATGCAAATCTGAGATGCTCCTAGCAAGCAGAAGTCCTGGAAGAATCAGGTGTCCAAGCAGAGCCAGAACAGCATTTCTCTAATGGCAAGCAGGGATGGAAATCCCTGGGCAGAAACAAAGGTCAGCCAGATACTGAGAACAGCACTCTTTCACTGCTTTGGAGGAGGCAGTGCTGTTCCTAATGTGTTAGTGCATTACACAGTGATGTAGGTTACTGCGACTAAAGGGACAATGGTTTGGTGATGCCAGGTGAGGAGACACTGTAAACTCAGGTTGAAAGTTCACATATGTTGCCAAAATCCTAGCATGGTATCGTGGGCTTGTTCGCTCTGTGCCAGTCTTACTGTCACACGTCTGTGCCTTTCAAACTCTTGCCCCTGTGCAAATTCTCTGCTCTCCAGCCTCTCAGGCTGTAAGTATTCCTACACACTGACACCTTCCTCTCCTTGCTCCTCAACTGACAGACTGCACAACACTGCACACACCTGGCTCCAGAGTCAACCTGTACCGAAGTGAGAGCCAGCTTCACAACGTGGAGTGCCCCTGCCCTTCTGCAGCCCAGCCCAGACCTCAGGACTTGCTGTGTCTCATGGAAAGTATCAGTCCTGCAGGTTCTTGCTGGTAACAGACAGGGCTGTGAAATCAACAGCACCATTGTTGTGCTATAAATCTCAGGGTCCAAGCGGTGAATAGTTTGCCACTAAGGAAAGCCATTTTAGCAGTCTCATTAATGCTTTCTTTTTTTTTTTTCTGGTATCTCTTTCTGGGCCTTCAGCCAGGTCTTTGCACTTTGCCAGCAGATCAGCATGGTGCTGGCTGCACTCTGGCCCTCCCTTGGTCCCCACTCTGCTCCATTTGGGAAGGACATGCTTCATCAGGTATGGCTGATAGGCCCATAGAGAGTCCTTCTCCCAGGAGAGCAGAAACGGTACAGAAGCCTGGAAGGGGACACCTGGTGAAGAGTTGCCCTGGCACAGCAGCTGTGATTGTCCTCGAGTGGGCAGTGCCTACAAGGACAGGCCTGGAGCAGAGCAGCAGCAGCAGCAGTAGCCTTCACTCAGTCTGCTTGAGCTCTGAGTGGGTAACAGCAGAAGGAGGAGGGGGGGGTGGGCACCTCCTGCCACTTCCTCAGTGTCTCCCTCCACTCCACCTTCCCTATGCCTCCTGCAGCCACCTCTGGAGCTCTGCAGGAAGCAGTATGAACATCCTGGGGAGCTGTGTGAAGGCACCATGGCCCACATCTCCCCTTTATTTTGAATGTCTGCTTTCTTGTTATGTCTATCAGAGGAGCTCAGGCTTTCTTAGTTGCTGCTTTGCTGTAGGTTTTCTTCAGCAGCTCTCATTCTTGCCAGCATGCAGTAGAATACCAAGATGCTCTGGAGTCCTTGTGACAACGGTCAGGGAGTGAGAGGGAGACCAAGGCAGTGGAACAAGGTAAATTGCAGCAAAGGAAAATTTAATCGCTTCAATCCTAAATTTCAGAACAAATTGCCTTCAAGGATGTTGCACAAAGCAGGCTGGCAGGTCAGCCTCCATGCTGCAGCTCCTCACGGCTGAGCAGATGAGTGGCAGGGCATCACAGGTGGCCTCGGCTCTGCCCAGCACTGCCGCTCCTGGCCCTCCACCATCTGCTCCCTCTTGCTCTCACGAATTGCCCACAGAATGTAGCAGGCAAACTCATAGTGAAGCAAGGATGAAACTCAGTGGTGACACCAAGCAGAGAGGTGAGAATGGACACCATCCTCAGTGGCTAACAGCGGTGCTTTCCTGCAAAATACATGGAAGTATCCCTTTCGGGTGGCCAACTGGCACTCTCTGACTTTTGGTTGAGCCTGCTTGCTCTGCTGAACTTTTAAAAATGCATGGCCTCATAGTCCACATGATGTCAGGTGGGGACGTGGCAGCACAGGAAGAATATGGAGATTTTGGAGAGGATCCAAAATGGAGGGAGGGCATGAAGATGCTCAGAGGGCTGGAGCGCCTCTCCTATGAAGACAGGCTGAGGGAGCTGGGCTTGTTCAGCCTGGAGAAGAGAAGGCTCCAGGGAGATCTCATTGTGGCCTTCCAGTATTTGAAGGGAGCTTACAATCAGGAGGGAGACCAAATTTTACATGGGCAGATAGTGATAGGCTGAGAGTGAAGGGCTTTAAACTTAAAAGAGGGGAGGTTTAGCTTAGATGTTTGGAAGACATTCTTCACTCAGGTTGGTGAGGCCCTGGCACTGCTGCCCAGAGCTTTGGGTGCCCCATTCCTGGAGGTGCCCAAGACCACACTGGATGAGCCCTGGGCAGCCTGAGCTGGTGGGGGTCAGCCCTGCCCACAGCAGGGACTGGGGCTTGGGAGGTGCTTTAGGGTCCCTTCCAACCCATAGTTCTATGATAAACAGAGAGATGATTCCAGCAAATGCATGGTGGGGGAATTTCCTTGAAATGCTCACACTTCCCCATCCTCCCTCACAAAAAGAAATTGCTGCAATGCATCAGGGGCGAGCGAAGGCCGTGCCCTTCAGCAGGCAGGGCAGCCTCGCAGAAGCTGAACAAACTTTTTGCAGCAGAACTTGTTCCTGCTGCCTGTGAATGAGTTCCCAGCTCCTATCATTATGTTGTAAAGCCACGAGTGCATGCAGCCCTGTGGGCTCTGCTGAGCAAACAGCCCTGCAGAGCTGAGAGCAGGAGGCACGGCCGTGCACAATGCAGGACATGGCAGAGCAAACATGGCAGCGTGCGGGCGCTGCAGCCCTATTCTTTGTGCAGTTGACATAAGGAAACAAACAAAAAAAGAAGCGGTTTTAAACTGTGGGGAAGGAAAGCCCCACGCTGTGATCTTCAGGATAAAAAGAAATAGGCAAAAAAGAGGCAAAAGCGCACAGTTGGGCAACCAGGGATGCGAGGGAAGAGGAAAGGGAAGTAAAACTGCAAAGATCCACGTTTCTAACTTCGCTGCGTGCGTGCGGGGGGCGTTCTCTTATTGGTTTCTTTCTTTAGGAAACGAAGCCGGGCAGAAAACTCGTGCCAAACGGCCGTGCATCCCTCCGAGAGGGCCGCCCCGGCTCCCGGCCGCCCCCGGCAGGGCGCTGCGGGGCGGGAGGCGGCGAGGCGGGGCGGGGCGAGAGGCGGGCGGGCGGCCGGTTGCCATGGGGAGGCGGGGAGGGAGGCGCCGCCGCCGCAGCTGCTGCTCCCTGACACATCCCCCCGCTGCCATATTGTGCCCGCGCTCCCGGCAGCACGGCTTCATGACCGCGGTGAGTGAGCGGGGCGGGCAGGCAGGAGCGTCTCCTTCCCATCCTTCCC
This sequence comes from Lagopus muta, assembly GCF_023343835.1. Taxonomy (NCBI): domain Eukaryota; kingdom Metazoa; phylum Chordata; class Aves; order Galliformes; family Phasianidae; genus Lagopus; species Lagopus muta. The sequence continues at coordinate 101,158,392 of NC_064434.1, forward strand.
CGGTTTGTGGTGGTTGGTTTGTTTGTTTTTTTTCTCTCCCTTCTTAATATTATTTTTGGAGGATCCGAAAGGTTTTCACCGGGAAGCGGCGCGCGGCGCCGGGGTGGTAGCGCGGGGAGGGCGGGCGCCCCGCGGCTATCGCGTGACGGAGGAACGCGCCGCGGCCACGCGGCCGTGCCGGGCGGCGCCGAGCGCACAAAGCCCGGCGGCGCTGCGGGGTGCCGGCTCCGGGCCCCGCGCGCCTCCCGCCGTCCCGAAATGGCGCCCCCGGGGCGGCCGGCGGCGTGCGGCAGGAAGCGCGGCCCGGCACCGGGCGGCCCCGCCCCCGCCGCTCTCCGCCTCCCCCGGCGAGGGCTCGTGGCGGCCGTGAGGGCGGCTGCCGAGCGAGCGCGGCTTCGCGGCGGGTCGGACGCGGCCGCGGCGGAGCGGTCGGGCCCGGCGAACGGCCCTGCCTCGCTGGCTGGGCGGGAGTGAAGCTCTCGTGCGACACGTGGAGGTTGGAAACACGGGCTCGCGTTTTACTTGAACGCTGTGGGAGTAACTTTTTGGAGAGGTTCGTGCCTGACCTCCGATACGTACTGCGAATCGTGTTACGGTGGAGTCGTGTTTGAATGGACTTGAGGAGCGGTTGGGCTGTCGTGTACCGCCGTGTGACTCACTGAAGTCAACTTCTAGTCATTGGTTTGGTTTGGGCTCTTGCTTCCTCCTAGGAATTGAAGATGAATCTGTTAGAAGTGAAGCTGGTGTGGCCTTATGTCACCAAGTTTGGAATAGAGTTGTGATAGTTTTACATACAGCTTTGGTTTGTTTCTGTTTTTCTGCTTTGTCTTGTATTTAGTTGTTTTTAGCAGGTGCCCCTGACCTTTCCCACCTCTGCAGCAGACAGCTGGACGCAGCAGCTCAGGGCTGAAAGGTGCACAGCAACAATGAGTGGCACAGTTTCAGTTGGTGGGTGTAGCTAAGCAGCAATGTCCACAGCACCGTGGGAGTTGAACAGGACCCTTAAAGGCCATCTAGTCCAACTGCCCTGCAATGAACAGTGGCACCTACAGTTAGATCAGATGTTCAGAGCCCCATCCAGCCTGACTTTGAATGTCTCCAAGGATGGGGCATCCACCACCTCCCTGGGCAACCTGTGCCAGTGCCTCACTAGTCTTAGTGTAAAAATCTTCTTTATATCTGGCTTAAATCCTCCCCTCTTTAAATTTGAAACCATTCCCCTTGCCCTCTCACAACAGACCCTGCTAAGGAGTTTGTCCCGTTCTTTCTCACAACCCCCCTCTAAGTACTGAAAGGCTGCTCTCAGGTCACCTCGCAGCCTTCTCTTCTCCAAGCTGCACAGCCCCAGCTCTCAGCCTGATGTAGAGGAGGTGTTCCGTCCCTGGAATCATTTTTGTGGCCCTCTTCTGGACATATTCCAACAGCTCTGCATCTCTCCTGTACTGAGGACTCCACATCTGGGTTTGATACTCCAGGTGAGGTCTCACAGCACAGAGCAGAGGGGCAGGATCACCTCCCTCGCCCTGCTGGCCGTGCTGCTTTTGATGCAACCCAGGATCCAGTTGGCTTTTTGGGCTGTAAGGGCTCATTCCTGGCTCATGTCCATATTGCCAAGTCCTTTTTGGCAGATGTTGAGCTGTGTCTTGGCTTTTGAACAAGAAGGGCAGAGGTAGTAGTTCTCACACTAAATGTTTGAGTTACCTAAAAGATACCTGGGACTTTTCTATGCTCTTTAGATCTTAATTTTTTTATTAGTTTGGGTTGGTTTTGTTGATTTGCTTGAGCTCTGATGCTGTCCATCACCTTTCTGCTTGCAGAGTGTGGTGAGGATGCTGTGTTCCTTCCAGCTACAGTGCTGCATTGGAGAGCAGAGTAATTTGGAACTGGAGATGTGTGGCTCCCTGTACTCAGGACAAAGCCTGGCTGATGTCTTTGTTGCCAGGATCTAGACCAGAGAATTAAGTTGGAACCCCTTTATGTGCTGCAGGCTAGGCTGTACTGACAAAGCTATGTAGGGATTGCTCAGCCCAAAAGCAATGTGTTTTATCCCAAAAGAGGCACCAACTAAGTAGAGTGCTGATTCAAGAGCTCCATCTGCCAGGAGTTTTCTTCTTGAACAGCCTTCCAGTTGCCTCTGGGAGCATGGGATGAAAGGTGCCGGCATTGCCAGCAGCTGTCAGTGTAGGAATGCACCAGCCCAGTAAGTGACTTAACAGGTACAGGAATGTGCACTACCACAATAGAAGGAGTGCCTGGCAAGCAAGGGATTTAATTCAAACTGATTAGAAAGTGAAGCAGTTCTTGCATGGGGATGTTGATTCCCATAAAAACATCAGCAGTTGTTATGCTGTTGTCGTAGGGTTTCTCCCAGCTGGATCACAACCTGTGAGGTGACAGAACCAGGTGTTGGAAGAGGTGACAATGTGACACTGTGCATCTCTTATGCTGTGTTCTTCATGGAGATATTTGTACTGCCCCACCAGGGTGTAAAACGAGCTGTATAAATACAGCCTTCCTTCCCAGGCTGTTTATCAGTGATGAGCAGTCCTTAGGCCTTTTTGTCTCCTGAGTAGAGTCTGTCAGCTGCAAGGATGGAGCAGGACACACCTCCATTTACCTTCTGGCAAAGGTGTAAATTCTACCAGTTTTATTCCATTTGGCTCCTTGAGTTTTCTTTGGGTTGTTTCTCCCTATGCAGATGTATTCTGCATACACTCGTGCATGAGATGTCACAGTGCTAGTTGTATCCCATTTACTTTATGGAAGGAAGTAGGTAGGGGCTGGGGCAGTTGTTGAGTCTACCTCGTGTGTCTGTAGACAATTAGATGGTGTTGTGCAACTTCCTGTGCAGAAATCCTGCTGTCAGTGGTGCTTCCGTGACTCATGGAAACATGCTGCTTTGTCTTTCAACAAGTGTGCACTTGCAAACTGCACACCTCATCCTGCTCCCTCTATAGTAGATTAAAGGACTGATTTCTGTCTTAGGCTTCGTGTGTGCTGTGTATGTGTCTTCTCCCAGTTTCTTGACTCCAGAGGAGACAGCCACAAGTAAAACAAGGAATGGCTGAGGTGATGCTCTGCTGTCTCTGGATGGACCTTTTCATACACCTTTATTTATTCATTGCCTGTTATATTGTGCTGTTCCACGTGCACGCTGAGCAGTGATAAACCAACTTTCTCTTACTGTGCTGTGTAAAAGCACATAGTGATACTCCAGGGCACTTGCAAAAGACAATTCAAGTCAGCTTGCCTGTGCCTTAGTAATAAATTACTTGAGGAAGCACTGCTTGATGCTGGATAGCATCCTTATGACCTCTGTTGCTTTGCCTTCTTCCTGTAAAATGTTATGGCCTCCAAAGCACAAGCCTTGGAGCCTGCTCTGGAAAAGAGCTGCTGAGGGCCTGGAGGTGGCTGGGAGGGCTGGCTGCTGTGTTTAGGGGGAAATGTCTCTGTTACAGAATATTACTTGGTGCCAGATTCATTTTAAGGAAAGCTTTTGCAATTTGTGCATGTGTAAGGTGGTATATGCAAAAGCTCAGTGATGTGGATTTCTGCTTCTTTCTGATGTGTTCATAAGTTCAACTTACCTTCTTTCTCTTCAGAAGTTAGGGCACCTTCGGAACTCATTTATTCATTCAGCTGCTGCTGCAGAGGTCACCCCTTTCCCACCATGCCCTTTGTGGCGGGCAGGGGAAAAGCAGTGCTCTCCATCTCTTCATTGGCATTGAACCCAGCTGTCCGCACCAGAGCTACCAACTGGCACAGCTCGATGTGCCTCTCAGCAGCATCGCTGGGCAGCTTTAACTCTGCTGGAGAGGCTGTTTTCCGTCCATTAAGGGCTGGATTGGAGGTACTCAGGCACATTTCTACTCCGTCTTTGTATTATTTGACTTTTCCACCAGCTGAGCATCCCACCTGTGTATATCATGTCAATTGCAGTTGCTTTTCTTTCTCTTTGTTTTGTGAACTTTGTGAGGTGTGACTCAGTGTATTCCCAAGGCCTATCTCCAGGAGCAGCTTGTCTTGATATCATGCTCAGGCTTTGTTTCTTTTATCAAATCATTTTTAGTGCATTTCAGGCTTGCACTTTGTAGCTACTTTTAGTTTCTCTGTTAATGTGGTTGTTTGCTTCCTTTTTTCAGCTATCTGTTGCTCCTCTGCATTGTGCTTATATCTGGGGCAAGCATGTAGTTGCTTAAAGGGTAATTACTGTCCACAAAGATTGCCCATTGACTGAGAAACTTGCCCAGACCCCAGCTGTGAGCTGGGAAACTTGTGGCCAGGCAGCAGCCCTCATCCACGTGCTGATGAGGCAAATTGACCTATCCAGCTATCAGAAAACATGGTTTGTTTGGGGGATGTTGACTAGTCAAAGTACGAGCCAGTTTGCTTTTGGACTTTTGACCGTGCTGTATGAGAAGTGTTTAATGTCACCTGGTGTTTCCATAGCTTCGCCTTATTACCACAGGTGCCTTTCCATTACAAACAAAGCTTACTTCATCCATAGCATTTCACTGAAGGTGTGCCCTTCAGAATGCAGGGTTCTGTGTGATAGAGTGGATGGCATTTCTGTAGAAGAGACACGGTTGGCCCAGTTGTTCCAGTGTGTGGTTGTCGTATGGAAGAAAAAACAATTTTGTGCCACAACTGTTGTGAGCAGAGGGATTATTCTGGCATCATTTTAGAACAAATGAAACGGCCAAGTTCAGAGAGCTGGCCAGTAGCATGTTTGGTGGGTGTTGTGTTATTGTTACTGGAACAGCTGGGGAGATGGGCAGCGTGAGGACAGGAACGTCATTCTGCTTTGCCTTGGGTTCTTTGTGTCTGCCTGGGATGACAGGAGCTCTGTGAGCAGCGCCTGAGTGTTTCTGAGGATGCAGGCTGGTGTTGCTCATCCCTTTGGCATGTCTCAAGGTATATCAATGCTAGTGACTTCTGAGTTTTGTTGCCTTTTTAGTAGTTTCCTTCTTATGGAGCTTTCAGGATATGGCTTAAAAGAGAATGAAGCATTGGTGCAGTAGTTCCTGTCCTTGCTGGGCAGCAAGAATTCCTGAAAAGCCCTCTCAGAGTTTAGCCAGACCTTAAATAGTAAGAGGAAAACTTGAACTTGGGAAGCAGTAACTGGAAAACAGCAATTAGTGACGACTTGGCAATTGCTAAGCTGTAACGTGGAGTCTGCTTTGTGTTTGGTTCTGATGTTGCCTTTAAATTAAATTTTACATAAGGGTTGCTTCAGGTGGTTTCAACTCGGTGGTTTTCAGTTGTAGTAGATGTTCTGGTGTTTTAAGGCTGAAGAAGGCTGACAAGCTGCATGGAAAATGGAGCATTATGTTTCAAGTGTTGGGAAATTGTTACCGACACCAGCTGAAATGTAGCTATAAGGATATTCTCTTCTGTTTCAAGGGGATGGTAGAGAAACGTGTAACAGTTATCCTGGAAAGGAAATTAGCATCAGGCAGTCTTCGCCAGGCATTTGTTCAAATGACTCATTTGTGAATGGCTCACTTCTTTATTTGCATTTTCAGTTCATTCAACAGCATACAGAATTTGGTACACGGCTGGTACCTTTTGTCTTTGCAAGGTAAGCCATTTACTATTGACTGCGAAGGGTTTTTCTTAATCAAAAATGTTTTTTCTCCTTCATTGACACCACGGCTTTTTTAAAATGGCGTAGATTTCCCTCTTATTTCTTGTTTTCCACTTCCCAGTTTCCCTGTCAGACTGTTTTCATGTGCACATGTTAAACTTGAGGCGCAAGGAGCCAGGTCCCAGGCTGGCTGCAGCCTTTGGGCAGCCCTGCATTTCCCAGCCCGCTGCTGGCAGCACTTATGGATGTGACCCAATGGCTCTGGGCCCAGCGAGACCTACAGGGCCCAGCTACCTGTGCCCGTCTCAGTTTATATATAATTTCGGTTAAAAGCACTTATACTCACTCCCGTGTGTGTATGTACGTCTGTTGGGTTAACTGACTTTTTTTCACACAGTTTGGAGTTGGAAGTAAATGATCTTCAGGGTCCCTTCCAAAACCCAAGCCATTCCACCACTCTGTTAGACATCAGATGAAATCTCTTCCCCTTTTGCCTTCCCTTCCCTGGGCTATGATAAGGTTCCCTTCCATTCTTAAATTGTGCAGAGTATTTTTTTGTGGCTTTTTCAGATATTGGAAAATCAGGGTTTTTTCTTTTTTTTTTTTTTTTTTTTTTTTTTTTTTCCCCTCTGTGTAATTAGGCGAAATGCTGTGGGAGGATATTGACATTAAAAGGGGAGAAGCTTGGAAATATTATTCCTAGAAACCCCGTTTCCTTTGAGCAGCATGATGAAGAAATGCTGAAGCTCCCATGCTCTCTGTGTGGCAGGCTGGCTTTAAGCTGATAACCACCTCGAACAATTATTTCTCTGTCATGGTTTGTGAGGCAGGAGGTGCTTGTGCCCCGTGTTGCTGGCGAGCATGGCAGCCTGGTCTGGAGACAAGGGATTGGTTGCCTGCCAGGTTGCTCAGATCTGCGACCAAGAGGTGGTTTTGTCCTCAGGAGACTGTGGTGCTTTAGTTGTCTTGGATACGTGACATCACGCGGCCTCGTAATCAAATATAGGCCGTTTGCAGTGCTGTGGGGATTTGAATCTGAGCCCCAGCCTGTGGTTGGTGCTGTGGGGGGAGCCTGAGACAAAGGAGAGCAGAGAAGGTTCAGTGCAGGGGAAGTGGTCCAGTGCTGGGCTCTGGATGCTTGCAGCCATGCGGCTGTTGTACCTTCAGCACTTACAGCTTTTTCTCCATGGGTTTTCACTAGCTGTGAGAGGAGCTCTGTTACTTCTCCATTTGATGCACAAAACACTTGCCATTGGTCTTTTGCTGTGTGTGTGCTGGCTTAAAGGGTTGTTGCAAACGTGAGTGAGTGGTGGCAGCCATGCGTGTACTTCTTGTCCTGTTCTAATGATAGAGTATATGCACTGATGTATTTAAGTCAGGACAATCCCTGGTGTAGATGCAGCTCCAATAAATGCAAGCAAATACAAAAAAAAAAAAAAAAAATCAATAGAACAGTTTGACACCAGTATAGCTGCTGGTATACAAAAGCACGTATGGATGTTTTAAATACTGTCCCAGAGCCTGTGTACGTGGGTACAGACCTGTGTGCTGACTGCACAAATACTTCACTGCTGTAACTAAGGCTGCACACCCTGAGAATATGGTGACAGAGCTGCCCTCATGTGATGGCAGTGTGATACCATTAAAAACCTCCTGGATTAAAGCCATGTGCTGCTCCTTAGACAGTGCATGCATGGTCTATTTTTAACTTTTGTGAGAAATTACTATGCTGTTAGCAGGTTCCAGGTCTTCCCAAATAGCTATTGAGGTCACTTGGTTGCTTGGCTGGTCCTACAGAAACAAGTGGTCGTGTTTGGAGAAGGTTGTTGCAACGTGGGGCATCGTGGGTGCTTTATGGCAGCTTTCATCTCGGGCTGCCATGCACTGAGCTGGAAAGTGAAGAAGAGTTAAGTAGCAGCCCTGGTTGGTTGGTTTGTTTAACAAAAGGCTGACTGCTTTTTCTCTGGTTGGAAGTCGAGCCATGCGTTGCCTGTGGCAGTTACAGAGTTAAAACAATGACTGTGCGTTGTTACCTGCGACACTGCTGGTTCAGGGAAGGGTCCGTGTCACATAGGGAAGCTGGAGTCTGCTGCATCTGAGACTGTTAGCAAAACTGTGCCTTGTGTTAGGCACTTGGTAAAAGAGCAGAAAGCTGTCCCAAGGGGAGTGTTTGGAAGATTTCCTCTGTCTCACCTGCTTGGTGAAGCTCTGGCATGTTGGAGGTGTTATGGGGCAGGATCTTATGCTTGGACACAAGAATGGGAGAGGAAAGGGGAACAGGAGGTAAGAGGAGTTGAGTCGTGTCAGCTTGCCTGGGGATCACACAATAAATGCTGTGGCAGCAGTACTGTGACTTTGCTTATGGCCATAACGTGTTGTGGTTTGTATGAGTACATGCACGTGCTGTATGCCAGAAATTAAAGAACTCTTGTTCTCGTAACGCTCACAAATATTCATTTCTGTGGTAGAGAACATAGCAGGGCTCAGTGTCTTTCATCAAAATGAAGTAACAGCTGCAATATATATATATGTATGGAGATGTACAGACCTGGCATAACCACAGAGTAATGTGCTACACTGAGTATCTTTCAGCCCCCAAAGATTTTCACAAACTGAGTTCTTTAGTGAGTTCAAAAAAAGACTGCAAAAGCCACCACCATTTTTTTTTTAATAGAAATGTTGATATTTGGTTGTGTTTTCTTTTCTTCTCATGATAAATAAGAAATTTATGCCCTGTCTCTCCAGAATAGCAGCAATCTCAAACCAGGTGATGCTGTGCTTCCAGGTGGAAGCAGAATCCAGGTCTGAAGTGCAGCATTAACACCATGAATGACACACCGGGAGTGCAGAGCCATGCAGAGGAATGTCCTCTGTGTTTAGAAGAGACAGGTTTTCCTTGAACTTGGCATTGGGCTTGCCAAGGATTTTCCAGCTGAATACATTGCTCAGAAAAGAAATGGGCAACCTCCCTGCTTGTTCTGTGTGCAAACTGCAGTGGTGAGTAGAGGCTGCAGGTGCCAGTGCTCAGCCTCCAGGTTTGCTACAAGCACTCAGTCTGTATGTGCATGGCTAAAATTTTGTCTCTGGTACATAATATGATCTCACATCAGCTAGCAACTCATTGGATTCTGATGAACTGGTGATTATTGAGTGGTGTGGAGTGGTTTATTCAGCAACAGCACTGTGTGCAGTGTCTCGTGACACTGAATATCTTCCTGGTATGTTGGAGCTTCTGTCCTGCGTGAATACATCTACAGCCTTCTCCATTGCAGTACTTTGTTTTTGAGGTGCTCATCGAAGACAAATGCTTGAGTTGGCTGGGGTTTGCGTGTGTGATGCCATTAGTATTTCTGCATTCTGTTGCAAGTGCTGATGTTGATGGCAGCATGTTATATTACCATGAAGCAGACTCAGTGTGCACTGCTTCATGTTTTCAGAGATGCAGTCGAAGTGTTATTCCTGCATTTGGAAGGCTGGAGGTTCTAGCACGGCTGGCAGGGCTGGGGCTGTCACCATGGGAATAGGAGCGAGTTTCTGAGTATTTGGTTTGCCAACTGGAGAGGCTGGTAAGTGGCCTCTCCTGTTTTGTATTGGTACTGCTAATTCAGCTTGGTTGGGAGCATGGTGGAGAGCAAGTCCTACTGGCTGCCTCTGACCTTGTTTACATCAACCTTCCCAGCTGACAGCAGAAAGAAACGTGAGGAAAAACACTGAGGTCCAATTGTATACAGTTCTGTCACAGCATCTGCTCTGCAGGGCTTCTTCCATGCTTTTTGCTGGACTGCTGTCCTGTGATACTCCCCCAGGATCAATCCTGTCCCCAAAGCTCTTCCTGCTCCCAGCAGCAGTCATACAATGCTTACATTTAAGGCCACCCTTGAAGACTGCTGTGGTTAGGGAACTGATTTTCCTCTCCACCGATATTGATCAGACCATAATAGTCTAATAATGGCCTTTATAACCTTCTAAAAAGTATGTAACTTCTGCTGATGTGTTTGTGTAGAAGATGTACAAGGTGCTAAACAAGAACTATGGAGGATATATTACTTTCTGTAATGCAACTACTAAGAAAAACATGGCATATCATCACTTTTATATTTATATGTTATTATATGTATTAACATTAAATAATATATGCTAATGTACTATAAATATATTGTTTGCAAAGAATTGTATGTCGAATATTAATTATCAACAATATAAATGGCTCTGTTTTAAAGCCAACATTCATCAGCTGCCAATGTAAATCTGCTCTGATAGTTCGGAGAAGTAATTTGTAGGCAGAGCAGAATTACTTTTGACCAGCTATGTGAGCGGTTTGCTTTCCTTTAATTTAGTTAATGGCTGAGCCAATAGTTAATCATGCCTGTCCTTGCACTTAGATTGAAAATTTGGGGACCATTTCCAGTACTGGTGCAGGTAAGTACTGCTTTTGTTTGCTGGAGAAGGTGGAGAAATTGGTCCACTGTGTGCTGGGCAGATTGCATGTGTGAGTCTGGGTGTTCAGCTGCTCCAGGTTGCACGATCCTTTGAGAAGAGGGGACTGGGATTTACAAGGGGAGCTTTGCAAGAGTTGACAGGAAAAAGTACAAGTAGATGAAGAGAAGAAATTGCTTGGTGCGTTGTCTGGGGAAGGAGTGAATTCTGTGTTACCTGATAATTTCTGTCTAAAATCTTAGTTGCAGTAGACTTCATTTAAATGGTTTGCCCTTATACAAAGGTGGAGCAGGTCCTTGTCCCTGCTGTCTCTGCAGAGACACGAGTGTACTAAGCCATGTGTTTATAGCAAATACTACAAAAACTGCTCCAAGAAAAGCCATCCAGTAACTTGTATCACACTGTCTGATGAGATAACCATCCTCGTCTGCTGTCTGGTTTACAATTGAGCCATTGCAGTAGGTGCTAGAGCATGAAACCAGAATGATAGCTCGTGTACAGGGAACGGGAAGTCAATCAGATTTTTATGGATTTTACTTCTTCATGTGATCATCAGCTTTGCTGGTGGACTTGCATCTGGAGTGGATAGCCTTGCATTTATAGCAAGCTACATCTGTAAAGTGGTTTTGTTGGGCTGCGCTTCTGACACAGCTATGTTGGCCAAAGTTTAGGTGCAGCGAGGCTCTAATGTGACTACATCAGCAGAAAAGGCAGCTGCTAAGCTCACAGTTTGCTGGCTGGCCTGCTTCAACCTCCCCAGTGGGAGGGAGTGCTTGTGACTTGCAGGGGGTTCTAAAGGCTCCATTTGCACCAAGACCATGAATTCACTTTACGCTATTTAAGTTTTGTGACTTATTTTTCCCTCTTTAGGAACCAAAAGCAAACACTTCCAAATAGGATTAATTTACAATATGATGAGTATCATTAAAGACTTAATGTGAGAAGAGTGTGTTTTAGGTCCTACCTGATGAAGTCTTTTTCAGATGTTGGTATCATCTCTATTATTTCTGTGTCTCAATTGACTTTTCAAGAGAAGTAGAGCAATTTCCACTTGTTTACTGTGTGCTGTAGCCATAGGGAAGTTAAAAGGCCATTCTGAGGTTACTGGAGGAGCTGTGCTAGGCCTGGCTCTCCTCGGTGACAACAGTACGTGGATGGTACAGTGTCATGGTCCCCTGGAGCTTCTTTGGCTTGGCATGCTGCCACTCAATATGATTTTGAAGTTTTGCATTGATTTCTGTCTCCTTTGTTGCAGACCAATCAAACTAAATGGGTCCAGTCACTGGAATGACTCCGGATAAGAAAGCTAAAACTCCAGGAGCAGAAAAAGCTGCAGGGCTAAGGCAGCCACACAGGATGGGAAGCCTGCCTGATGCAGGAGATGCTGGGAGGCCTAAGGCCACTGTAGTGGACAGTGATTCAGCAGACGATGAGCTCACAAACTTGAACTGGCTGCATGAAAGTACTAATCTTCTAACAAACTTCAGCCTTGGAAGTGAGGGTCTTCCAATTGTTAGCCCTTTATATGACATTGAGGGTGACAGCGTGCCATCCTTCTCACCCTCCTGCTACCAGAATCCAGAAAAAAAATCTTCTACTTCCAAGCCTCCTTATTCTTTCAGCCTCCTCATCTATATGGCTATTGAGCATTCTCCCAACAAGAGCCTCCCAGTCAAAGAAATCTACAGCTGGATCCTGGAACGCTTCCCCTATTTCGCCACAGCACCAACAGGATGGAAGAACTCTGTGCGACACAACCTCTCCTTGAATAAATGTTTCCGGAAGGTGGAGCGAAGCCATGGCAAGGTGAGGTCATGGGGAGGGAGTTAAATAAGCTTTGTAATTCACAAGGGAATTAAGAAGACCCTGTTGTTCTCAAGGGCTTCTTCCCCTCACCACGTGTGAAGCAGTTGTGTGTTGAAATCCTTTAACACGTTATTCACAACTGTTGATATTTTGGAAATGCCACTTCTGACAAGTGTTTAAGTGCCTTAATTGATCCTGTGTTTGTGTTCAATACTCAGCTGGTTAGAGCCACCTGCAATACATTCCTTACGAACCATATTGTAAAGGGCTTTATTTCCACTTAGGGTTTTGCTAGGCTGTAGTACTCAGCCAAAGATATTAGACATCTATTTCAGGATGTCTTGTGGAGTGATTCTTTGTTTTCTGGTGTGTGTGCTCTGTTTTGTTTTTCTTCTAATGGAAGTAATTTGTTTGAGGGCAATTGTTTAAGTTTTTGCCAATGCTAATTTTCTGAACAGTGTCACATGTAGGGTTTGGAATTGGCAAAGGGCATCCTCATGGCTAGGAAGGATATATCAGTAGGGAACCCGTTACAGATGACTGTTGTTGGAGCTCTGCCCCTCTAGGTGACTTTGGCAGCCTGGCAGGTGACACTGCAGTTTGTACCTACAGTGAGTGTATTGCTGTGTGCCATGGCAGTAGGGGTGATGTTGCTGTTGGTGTGAGGTGCCAAGCTGGGGAGCCTGAGGACACTTATTGTCCCCTTCCCACCTCCACACCTTTCTGAAGGTGCACATGTACTCTGCCAGCAGGAATGAAAGTAACTGGGAGACACGTGCTGTAGAACATGAGGCATCACAGTGGTAGGGAATCTTATCAGGAAAAAAATGGGTCGAACTAACTGAAAGTTGCCTTGAATATAAAACTGACCTTTCACTTGTGGTCTCTTGGCACAGCTCTAGCATTCCAAAAACCTTCTTAATTCCTGCATTTAATGTATTGTAGTGTTTTAACCTCTGCAATAACAGTATTGTTATAACTCTGCATGTCTCTATGAAAAAGCCTTCTCGAGACAAGCTGCGTGTAAAGATCCACTTCTTAAAGTCAAGGAGGCTTCTCTATAGATAGCTTACTGGCTCAAATGATTTTATTGCTGACTTCCATCCTCCCTCTCTCATTTCCCATTGTGTTTCTCAAAGAGTCTGTTCCGGCTTCCAAAACAAAGTGAAACAACACTTGCCCTCACCCCAAAGTCAGTAAACAAAACCTGAAACCATGTGGTTGGACTTCAGCACAAGTGGTAGCAGGCTTGTTATCAGAAGTGCACGTAGTGCGTGTCTGGCATCTCAATGGAGATGGAGGTCCTTGCTGTACAGCCTGGAGCTCAGCAGATGTCAGGAAGAGCTGGGTGGTACTGCAGGGCTGGATGCTGGTTCTCAGTGTGCCTACTTTAAATGGGTGGGCACCTTTGGGAGAAGAGATGTGAAGCTCAGAAGAGTGAGGGTAGGGAAGTCTTGGAAACTGGTCTACAGCTTGCTGCTTTGTGGATCTGCATGTTACAGCTCATCTGCTCCAGATCTGGAAGCCTCATGGTGCGCATGGGAGTTGCACCAAATGTCTTGGCGTAAGGGCAGCAGGAACTGCCCACTCCTTTCCTTCCTTAGCGAATCCACTGAGTTCTGAGTAGGTGAAGAGAAGTCAAAGGTTGCATTCATGCAAATGTATTCTGTTTTTTTGGGTTTTTTTTGTTGTTTTTCTGTTTTTTGTTTTTTGTTTTCCCCTCTAAGCAGGGAAGGTGGTAGAGTCGATATGGAAAGTTGTACGGTTAAAGGGCAGCAAGCAAGGGATGTGGGGCTCTGGGTTGCAGCCTGTTTGGTTCACCAGGGACGTGTTTCTGTTCCTCTGTGAGCCCTCTCACAGTGCAGTGGAGCAGTGGCAGTACATATGGCCTTGGGCTTTGTAGGAGGGGGGGATGAAAATTTCTTCCTCTGCCCTTACTGACAGTTATTTGAAAAGCTGTGTGCTTTTGCATGCTGGCAGTTACATAATTTAGTGAGGTGAAGAGTGATGAAGGGCAAGTAACTGCTTTGAGATGTCAGGGAACTGCTCTTTGCTAAACTATTACATGGCTGTGGGTTTGGGGGTTTTTAATATTTATTTTTTATTAATTGCCACTAGCGGGGGTCAAGTTGTGAGGAGGCAGGACTGCATCCTTACCAAGCATCGCTGGCCTTCTGAAAACTTTATGGAATTTCCACCTGCATTTTTGCTTCCTGTAGAAGCATGGCACTGACTTGACAACTGTTGGCTTTCTTCTTGCTATTTTTGTTAAGCAGTAGGTCCAAGTGCAGTGGTGGACTAGAAGCAGTTTTACAGGCACTGGGTCATCTTTTTTGCTGAATGTCTGCTTTGAGGGTAAATAGTGGTGCACAGCTATATGTTTTCATACTAACCCAGAAGTAGAAGTGCTTGCCTAAGGTAATAGATTAAGTAGTGCAGAGCGGTGGGTTGAGATCCCAGAACTTTGTGAATGGAAGAGCCTCAAGGCTCTGAAAGGAAACAAAAGCCAGGCTTTGGCCTCTTATGGGGGACAACCAGTGAGCCACTGTGCAGGCCAGGGCAAGTGCTGAGCTCCAGGAGAGATGCAGGAGTTGATGAGAGCATTAGTCTGGTGCAGAGAAGGTGGATGGAGCCAGCTGAGAGGATCCCCCTGTTACTGGCCAGCCTGCTACAGCCTCCTGTCAGCCATCATGGAGCAGGGGTTATCTGCTTCGTTAAGGGTAAGCTTGTTGATATCTATCTTGTGCTTCTCAGGCTGTGCTCATTTTTAGCATGAAGAGATTGATGTAAGAAAGCTTGAGGTTAAAAAAATAAATAACTGAGAGATGCTGTGAGACATCTGTATGAAGGACAGTGGCTTCAACTAAAATTACAGAGCAGTATCTCTCTTTATTTTTCAGGCAGAAACTCTCCCTGATTTGATTTCCTTTCACCATTAATTAATAGCAGAATGTTTCTACTCTTTCTGAGAAGTCCAGTGACTAATGTAGGACCTCAAACTTGTATGGCTTATGAGTCTTTTGCAGTCATGGAGTATCCATCTGTAAAATTGCATTCCACTTCATCACTGGGTGAAGATGGCCTGGTGGCCTCCGTGGGCTTGCAGGAGGTGTTCCACCAAACTTTGAGGTTTGCTTTGAGACTTTTCTCTGTGCCTTGACAGGACCACTTCCATCTTTTAATAGTTTCACACATTTAGTTGGAGCACATTGTTTTCTTGCATGTGCCACTAGCCCTGCGGTACTGCAAGAGTGGAGGGTAACAGAGGAGGTACACATCTCTCATCCCATAGAACTGTAGTCCTATCCAGGTGCTGAGCCAGCCCTCCCTTCTGCTGTGTGCGTTACCAATTCTGTAGCATCTTTTCTGTACTTCTTTTTTGCAGGTGAATGGAAAAGGTTCCTTGTGGTGTGTCGATCCAGAATATAAGCCTAATCTCGTTCAAGCACTGAAAAAGCAGCCATTTCCTTCAGCACTTGCATTCTACACTCCACCGGCATCACCACCAAGGTAGGTGAATCTTCTCATACAAGTGCAACATGCAGTTATGTTCACCCACCTACCACAGGAAATACCTGAGCAGTTGTTGATGACTGACTTCTACTAGGAGAAGAATTTGAGTGGGACTTTGGTGAGCTGTGTAGACAGGCCAGGAAGACTGGCTAGACAGGACCAGAGAGGTACTGTCACAAGTGAGAAAGAGGTCACGAGCTCAGGCTTCCCAGATAGTAGATCTGGGGTCACTAATGATCTGAAGAAGTGCTTTCTCTTAAATATTCTCTCTTCTTTCTTCTACCTCTTTCTTTTTTTTCCCTATCATATTGTGTCAGGGGTCCTGGCTGGAATAACCCAGGCGAGCAATTAGTGCTGAGGCTTATGCTGCCTTTGTTGTGGGGCTTTGCAAACAGCCACTGCTTTTCTCACTGGTTTCCAAGAGGTGACATGAGGCTGGGCTGATGGGGTGCTCATGAGTGCCATTTCTTTGGAGAGCAGGCAGAGGCCCTAACTGCAGCAAAATCCTGCTTTGAGCACAGGTCACCTGGACCATCTGGGATGTATCTGGTGATGCTCCCTGGAAAGGGAGTGTGTGTTCTCTCATAAATCACTGCATTTGGATATAAAATGTATATATCATATGCTGCTGTTAAGAACAGCCAACTTCTCTATGGTCTGAAATGCCTGGAAAAGCTGGTCTAAGAGAGGAGCATTTCTCTCTGAAGCTGTTAGAAACATTTTGTGGCGGGGGTGAGAAGAACAGTCTTTCCCACTAGCAGATTCCACCTCAGAGGATGCTCAATGAGGCTTCCTCATCTGATACATTTTAAGATTAGGCAATAAATTTTGGAGAGTTTCAAGTAAACATCATAGTGTGTTCCTGGTACAGGAAGAGGAACATCAGTCAGAGTGAGCACTTAAGAGGTGGCACAGAGAGTAGGAGGATGGAAAGTAGCTAGGAATGCACAGCTGCTGATGGGATCAGGAGTTAGGTAGGCATGTGGCTGGTTTATCTAGATTGGTGAACAATTGGGGTGAGATAAGAGGTAATTATGATGTCTGTACGTTGCCCTGTGCCTTGCCTTACTGCAAGGAGTTTCCTTAACAACCAGGAGGAACTGGGATTGCAGACACAATCTGTGAAACCGATACTGAATATTTAGCAGAACTTTCTAAGAGTCTCACAGGACATTGACCTTGAGATCCCACACCCTGTGCGAGCTGTAGCTGTAGGAGTGGTGCAGATGAAACAGGACCTCAGGGTGTTGTCTGTGTGCCAAAGGGGCAGGGAAGGAGTCAGACCCGGGCCAGGGCAGGTTCTTGAGAGCCTTGTCCAGTTACGTTTTTCAGTTTCTCCAAGTTCTTCAGTCAGTCTGATGATGCAAGCCTTAACGTGATTAATTTTGTTTGTATAAATACAGTGCAGTCAAGTTAGGTGTAGGGAAGTATTCTGAAGTGCTTGCAGGACTAAGATTCAGTTTGAAGGTGCTGGTTTTGGTAACTGGTTGCCTTCATTGAAGGATTAGTGACACTTGCCAACAGTTGCAATTACAAGGAAATACAGGCACGTGGCAAAACTCCCACTGACTTCAAAATATGAAGAGTTTTATAGTGCTTGTATCTGTAAGAATAGTAAGATACAAACAGCAGTTTAAGATGCTCAACTTCTCCTTAATTATAGCTTTTTAAAAAATTACTACTAAAAATACATTTATAAGACTTTCACTCATAGGCAGAAAAACATATATTTTTCTTCTCTCTTCAGTGCTTAAAAATTCTTGAATTTAAGTTTAATTTAAATTTTTGAGATTTAAATTGTGGCTTAATTTTGAGGAAGGGCCACAAGGCACTGCCCTGTGTGTAGAGGGAAAGAGTAAGCCCAGAGGTACTGCTGGGCAGAGCTGGACTGAACCATCCAAACTTAACTCCAGGGCGATACCTGAATTTTTCAGTGGGTGGGCTTCTGTTTGTAATTTTTTTTTTGACTGTGTTCACCTGTAATTCAGCAGCATTGTGAAATACAGTTTAAAGTGTTGCTTTGATCAGAAGCTTTCCAAAGCTGTAATTTGTGTCTAGCAAACTGAATTGTATTGTAGTAGGTGATGAGCATCAGAGATGCATTTCTGTGCAGGTTGTTCAGCAGGTTGGTGCAGGTTGCCTGGCTGCATTCTGTTCCTAGCACCTGATTCTGGCAGTCTCCACAGCCCTCATCTCACAAATGCCTTGTGCATACACATAGGCTGTCTTAATAGTAAGCGTTCATTTACTGTGGGGAAGATCTAAGTGCATCTTGAAGGATCTGGGCTTGAATGAAAGGATGAAGAAGTTCAGCATCTATTTGTGCACTTTACCTGGGAGTGAGCCATGTTAGATTGAGTCCACTGCTCACCCTGTGATTTTTTTCAATTCTGTTTTTGGATCTGTTCCCTTTGCACTCCATCACCCCCACAAGAAAACATACCAGCAGTGAACTTGGCTTTTGTGTGTGTTTGCACTCAGCTATGCTGAATCTTTCTTCCTGTGCCTACTTCACTGGGAGATGCTAAATATTGCTGTCCTTCTCAGGAACTTTGGTTTCCAGTGCCAGGCAAGCTGCAGCACAGCAGGAACTCTTTATTTGTCTCAGATGATGCGTTTCAAGTCACCTTGCTTTTCAGTTTGCACACCTTTCTCCTTGTCTTTAGCAGTCTGCGCTGCACCAACCTTTGGAGCCGTCACCATTGACAAGCTGAGATTGGGCACAGTGGTGATGGCAAATCTGGGCAGTAGCAGCATTACAGGGCATCCCCCATAGCAGCTGATGCAGCATGGGAAAGGAGTTTGCAGCCACAGCAGCACGATTCAGCTTAAGGAAGGAATATTCTAGTTTTAAAAGGGTATTTTAATAATTGATGCAGTTGGTTTGGTTTTATTTAATGAACTAGACCAATAATTAAAAATCTATATGATTAAATACTTAGCAGCTTTGTGCTGGGGGGGAGGGGAAGTGGAGAGGAGGAGATATCTTTGCTAGGCAGCTTTATTTTTAGGAACTAGTATAAGATGTAAACATGCCTTAATGATAAAATTATTCTATTAATCTTGTGAGGTAGCTTTTATAGATTGGACTGGTCTCTTTATTGCCCAATTACTGTACAGGTAAAAGAAGTTTAAAAATGTTTATTGCTGTGATTCATGCCATTTTAAAAGTTGTGTATTGTTACTGTTCTATTTATTTGTTTGACAGTGCATTTGTAATGAAGGGAATAATTAGGGTTGGGTGTATAGCACAACTTGTATTCTGCAGTTTATTAAGTGGTACTTTGCCAGATGGAAGCTGCTAAGGTAATGCACAATGCAGATGTCATCCACAGAGCAGCCCAGCTTCAGATGACTTGGGAATTAGCAGATAGCTCTTGTCCTTCCCCAGCTTTTTGCACAAAGCATCCTTTATTTTTGCTAATCTTTCATCATTTGCAAAAGAAACAAACACAACTGGTTCTTACCAGTGCTGCTTCTCCCAGATTCTGAGTGTCTCTGCATCAGGTACCATTTTGCTCAGATGTAGGATCAAGCAAAGGTACATTTCAGTAAGTGAAGTCTGCATTGCCAGCAAGGCTTCTCCTCTGTGTGTGGTGTTTCCCAAATGCTGATGATGCTTCACTGTGTTATATAAACAATGTGTAATAATCAATGTGTCCAGTACTCCACTGAGGCAATAGAAATTGCTGCCTGTTTGGTTTATCAGCCAAACTGTGGTGTCTTTTGGGTGCTCTAATTTTTCTATGATATTAATATTGTGTCTAATACACTTTGTATACATTATTTGGTTAATTGAGGTTTCGTTTGACTTGTTGAATTTCTTTCCAGTAGGTCATCTTCTCCTCACTACTTATCTTCAGTACTTAAACAGAATAATGGCCGATCTCTCAAAGGTAACTATGAATTTTCTTTCCTTCTGCTGTGCTGCTTTTTGCTAGTCACAAGTGTATTCTAAACCTCAGGTGATTTGGATTTATTTTTTATATAGGCCTTTTCTGGAGGGTCTGCTAGGTTACAAAAGAACACAAAACTCATTTAATAGGATGCATGCTTATTATATTAGTGACATGTGTATTAAGCATAAATCCATAAGATTGGTTTCAAACTGTAAAAGAAGTCTTGTTGTTTTCCAGCAAAGCATTTAGCAGACACATCAAATATGACCTACTTTAAGACTGAGTAGTTCTGTAGAAAACCAGTTTGGAAGCTCTGCATCTCTACACTGGGGACTGTCTAGTCAGTTTGAGGTTTTTGTTGGTTACCACAAAACTGAGACAGAAAGGCAGCAAATTTTTGTTGTATGTGGTATGTAGCCACAGTAGTGCCTAAAAGTTGGGTGTTTGGTATAGGTGGCTGGGCAGTAACTACAAGGGAATGAGGAGCGAGTCAGAAGAGTGCTGCACAGATGGCACTTCACCCATTTGCTAAAAAAATTAAGCACAAGTTGATATTGTTGCCAGTGTAGCTGTGTAGAAATATCTGAACTTGCTGATGAACAGAATAGATGTGTGATATCTGTTTAGTTAAGGCATCACCTTAAAAAATGCCAAATGTTCCCTTTAGTCCTCAGAAGAAAAGAACAGAATGGGTTTAACAAACTGACTTGACACGTAGTTCTTGATTCCTCAGTACCTGTGCTGCTCTGTAACCAGGTTTATGCCTGTGTGTTTGCAACTGCACAAGTCATGCAGGAGGTATAGGAAGAAACCACAACAGTTGAAACCACAACAGTTGCACCCACAACTGCAAGAGTTTACGTTGTCTAGTTATTATTTTAACCACTGTCACCAAAGCTTGGGACAGGAAGGCTGGATTGGACTGAGCTGTGCTGGGATATGACTGTGGAGGAGCAATCTGTCTGGATGGCTGGGCTCAGCAGAGTCATGCCGGATGGAACTCAACCCGTTTGGTGGCTAGTCACTACCAGCATTCCCCAGGGCTCTGGCTTGGAGCTAGTTTTGTTTAATATTTTTATCAGCAGTCTGGTTGAGGGGATTGAGTGTAGGCTCAAACAAGAGCACCCTGGCAAGCAGCCCGGCAGAAAGGGACCTGGGGATGCTGGTTAATGGTGGCTGAACATGAGCCGGCAGTGTCCCCGGGTGGGCAAGAAGGTCAGTGGTTCCTGACCTGCATCAGGAATACCATGGCCAGCAGGACAAGGGAAGTGACCTTCGCTCTGAACTTAACTGGTGAGGCCTCACCTGTGTTCGGTTTGGACCTCTCACTATAAGACTCTGAGTTGCACATTCAGAAAAAAGCAACCAAGCTGGTGAGGGAACTGGAAAACAAAACGTGTGAGGAGTGGCTGAGGGAATTGGAGCAGTTTAGTCTGGAGAAGAGAAGGTTGAGGGGAGAGCTTATTGCCCTCTACACCTGCCTGAAAGGAGGTTGTGGCAAGATGGGGGTCAGTCTCTTCTCTCAAGTGGCAAGTGATAGGATTGAGGCAGTGGCCTCAAGTTGTGCCAGGGGAGGTTTAGGTTGAACAATAGAAATAATTTCTTTGCCTAAAGGATAGTTTTTAACTAAAGGATAGTCAAGCACTGGAACAGGCTGCCCAAGTAAAGTGCTGGAGTCCCTGTCTGTGGAGGTGTTTAACAGATGTGAGGAGGTGGCATGAAGGCACATGGTTTAGTGATGGGACTCAGTAGGTTAGGCTGATGGTTGGGCTTGGTGATTTTGAAGATTTTCTCCAAGCTAAATGGATCCTATGATGATTCTATGATCTCTTCTGGCCATAGCTAGAACTCCATAGTACAATCCATTTCCCCATCTAACACATTAAGTGCAGGTGACTGCAGATGTCTGAAGGATGTTCCATGACATGCCCACCCCTCTTGGTTGCCTGTGCAGTAGGCAGCACTAGGACTTGAGGTGATGTAGCATTGTTCAGTACAGTCGTTCTTGGCAGCTGCAGAATTGCACCCCTTGTCACAGCCACACCAGCAGCAGCATGCAAGCTAAGTAGGGGATGTCCATGTAGCCACTTTTGCAGCACAGACAAAACCAAAGGGGGGCTGCTCCTAAGAAGGAATGAGTTGTTTTTTAGTGTGGACACCTGCAGGTGAAGGTGCCTTGCTGAAGCTTTGGGAGGAGCAGCTTCCTGCTGAAATATGGTTTGAAGCAGAACTCAGGGCTGTGTGTAATTTACATCTGTAACTAGCTGGTGTGCTCACCTCTGCGTCCCTTGGGTTGTTTTACTGTTTATTTTCAGGGAATTCTTGCTGAATGCAGTGTTGCTGTCTTCCTGATATCCTCTTCCTCAGCCCACTGGTATCTACGTACTCTTATAGATTTTAAAGGCTTTGAGGAGTTGGCCGTGCTTTCACTTTCCATGAGGAAGAACAGCACACCAGAATAAGATTTTAAAAAGAAAAAGAAAAAAAAAGGGGTGAATTTAAGATGGAAATCTGTTTTTCACTGATAGACAAATGCAAATAGAAGTAGCAACAGCTGCTGGGCAGGAGATGATTACTTCATTTTCCCATATGTGCTTGTACAGTTTTCCTTGTTTTACAACATTGTATTGCTCCTTCGCACCAGAAAGGAGCTAGGCAGCATACTGGGATATCACCACATTTCTTTAGAGGCAGGTCTTGTACCTCACTAATAAAGATAAATCCACTGACGGTTTGTCCTCCTCAAAAATAAAGTGCTGGGAGGTGAATTGTGCTCAAATGTTAAACAGCTGATTCCAAGAGAAAGTGTGCATTGGTTAATTTGTTGTTGTGTTGTTGTTAGAGCTCTTTCAGAAGCATAATAAAATGCCATCAACAAAGCAGGGCTGCAGCAACAGGACGCCCAGCTCTGCTGAGGTGAGAGGCTGCTTTTAGTCTTCAGCCACAAACCAGAAGCACTGCTTGGGCAGCAGAGCCAAGGCTTTAAAGGCAGAGCCTGTCCCACAGGTGATAGTGACCACATTGATGTAGGGGTTCTGGCTGTGCTGTGGTGGTAAGGAAGCACTCTTTTCTGCTGCAGAGCTGGTGGATGTCCCTGCTTGCTTTCATGCAGTACTGAAGGAGGAATATGTTTGCTTGAGCAGACCTAGGATGCTCAGGGCTCTACACAGCGTACAAGAGGTCTCTCTCAGTGATTTTGCTGGTGAGTCCAAAGACAGATTTGAGAAATACTTGCTCAAGCAAAGCAATTGCCAGGAAAGCCAAGACATTATAATGGTGACGAGGAGCACTGGTAATTCTTCAAGATGAAAGAAGTTGCTGCACAACTCCCTCCTTTTTCTTTGGGGATGCTAGCATGCAGAATGTATGTATAGTGCGGTCAGCGTGACCGGGGAGGTGATTGACCCTCTGTATTCAGCTCTGGTGAGACCACACCACAAGCACTGTGTTTGGTTTTGGGCCCCTCACTACAAGGAAGGCACTGAGGCCCTGGAGTGTCCTCAAAAAAGGGCAACAAAACCATGAAGGGCCTGGAGCACAAGTCTGGGGGCGCAGCTGAGGGAACTGGGAGTGTTCAGTCAGGGGAACAGGATGCTCAGGGGAAACCTTACCACTCTCTACAACTGTCTGAAAGAAGATTGTGGCAAGGCTGGGATCAGCCTCTGCTCCCAGGAAACTAGTGAGAGATGATGGCCTTGAATTGTGCCACGGAAGTTTTGGGTTGGATATTAGGAAACACTTTTTCTCCAAAAGAGCAGTGATGCAGTGGCACAGGCTGCTCAGAGAGGTGGTGAAGTCAAAGTCCCTGGAGGTGTTCAAGAACTGTGGGGATGTGGCAGTGAGGGATAGGGACTGGTGAGCATGGTGGGAGCGGGTTGGGGTTGGATGTGATGATCTTAGAGATCTTTTGCAGCCTTAATAATTCTGTGATTCAGAAACACAACTTGCAGGTTGTAGCGTTTCATTAGTGCCTCCCATTACTTGTCAGTGTGTCAGGGTGGTGTTTCTGTACCAACACTGTTTGTTGGAAGGAGTCTGATGGCAAGCAAGGAGTCAGACTGTCTCATTTTCTGATTATGGAAAGTGAAAGAAAGTAACTGTTGAAGATTTTACTTCTTTTTGTCAGTTGCACCATAAATGGTGAATTATGACTTGTCAGTTCAGTTGCTCCGTTACTGCTAAATCAGAGATAAAAACATCTTGCAAGTGCAGTGGAACAAGACCTTTAAGTATATTGATTTAAAAATGATAGAAAATAATGGGGAAGGTGTATGTCTTACAACCTGTGTTGGAAGCAGCAGCTCATTCACTTTCCGTGTTAATAAAAGCCAACATGGTGTTCTTCAAATTTCCCATTGAGCGGAGTGAGGCTGTCAAAAGTTGTGTAGGGTAAGGAAATCAAATTGGCAATTCTGCAGTCTCCCTCCCAAAATTCAGTCCCACTGAAGTTCGGTTACACAGCTAATGCACGTAGTGGAGTGGGGGATGGACTGCAAATGGCATTGCTGATGTTTCACTTCAGCAGCAGCTGAGCAGGATGCAGAGACCACTTAATGCTGGCACTTTCCAGGACGTTTTCTTCCAGCCCCACTTCTCTGCTTGTAATCCATTCAGTGCAGCAAAGAACAGCGTTTTACAAGTAGTTTGTCACCATAACTAAATCACTGCTGTTCATCTGAATCTTTTTCAATTGCCTATTTCTTATGCATATCTCTATATCTTCTAGATGGAGCAGCTCTTTTTCCCTTTTTGTCTTCTCTATTTGCTCCATTTTACATGTTGGTAGTGTGAAAAATCCTGTGAAGAGGGCACTTTGTGCTAAGGTAATAGGAAGCAGAAAATGTGTGCTGAATTAGTGCTGTGTTTAACAGCATTCTCCAGTCTTGTGCGTTCATTCAGAGGATGAGGGTATGAAGCTGACTAGGTGCCCTGTTTTGCCATATGCGTTATCTTTCTTTATCAACAAGTGGCTTTTGTTTGTAATATCATCATCTTGAGCATCTGATTAATGTTGCTGTTTCTTGGCTTCAGATGTGGTTATGTGAATTCAGTTAAGTAAGAATTCAGCAAGAGTTTGGCATTAGTAGAGTTATCATACTTGAGATACATGGCCATTCTGTAGCCACATTGCTCATACAGTGCCACTTTGGATCACTGTGCCTTAATTTTTTACCATATTAGAATCATGCTGGGTCTGAATCCTGACACTTGTTTTGCTGTTCTTCATAGCAGACCAATGTCTGTAGATATATTTTTATTTTTCGTGTGTTCTAAAGACCTAATTTTGTCAGTCCTTCCCAAGTTGTAACATTTTGCTGCTTTTCCTTTGCAGAATCTGATATTGATGCTGCTACTGCGATGATGCTGTTGAATACTTCAATAGAACAAGGGATGCTAGACTGTAAGCATAAGCCATTTTACTGGTTTTTCCTTTACTCTGTGGCTAAATGTTTTCTTTAAAGTGGTGGATCTCACCAGTGGTAAGGAGAGTCAAGAAGCAAAACTGTTTTGATCATTCTTTCTGCTAGCGTCAGTTTTATAGAACCACCTTCTCTTTTTTCCTTTTTTTTCTTGTGTGTAAAGCTCTTCCCTTGCCCTTTCTGTACTAGATGCTAAGAAGATGCTCTTAACTACTTCTCTGTTTCTCCATCTTTTATCTGTGATTAGCTGAAGACCATTGTCTTCCATGGATGGCAGGAAATGTGCACAAGAAATTCTAGCTCTCTGTTAGTGCTAGCTTCCAGCTTATTCTTTGCAATCAGCAGCCAAAGCATGGTTTTTTTTCAAAAATGATTGAGTTTATGCTTACTGAATGTATGCTTACTGATGGAATTAATTTTTAATAGGTGAGAAACCTCAGTCTCTGAAGACACCTAAGAAGAGGAGTTACGGCAGTGCGTTTAATCCTTCCAGTTCCATAAATCTGCAAGAAAATGATTCTGCAGCCACCAATATTGATCCGAAGGAGGATCATAATTACAGTGCTAGCAGTTTGGGCTCGCAGCGTTGTGCATCTAGGTCCAGTGTGTCTTCCTTGTCCTCTGTTGATGAGGTGTATGAATTTATCTCCAAGAACAGCCATGCTGGAAGTGATGGCAGTGAAGGATTTCACAGTGAAGTGGATACAGACGTTGACTACGAAGACGATCCTCTTGGAGACAGTGGCTATGCATCACAACCTTGTGTAGATACCTCTGAGAAAAGTCAGCCTAGCAACAAAGCGCTCAAGGAGTTGTGTCAAGAAATTGATGAGGAGCTGAAAGAAGCAGCGGGGTCCCTGCTCCACCTTGCTGGCATCCAAACGTGCTTGGGTTCCTTAATAAGTACTGCAAAGACCCACAGTCACAAGCAAAGGAAAAAATAGTATGTTTGTCAATGTTGAATATATACATATATTTTTTTTAATTGTGGCAATACTCTTCTACTTTTACCCTTCACAAGGGAGATCAAAGCCATAAGAGGACTCATTGCTTTTTTATTTTTGGCACTAACTGTAATTTAGCCATTTATTTTTAAATCACTGCCTAAAAAGAAAAAAAAAAAAATCAGATTAGAAGAGATGCATGACTTGTGAAAACCTGAAAGCATACTTCTTAATGATCACTTTTTTTCCTTCTTTTTTTCCTTTTTTTTTAATTGTTTTTTGTTTGTTTGTTTCTGGAGTTATTTGCTCAGATGCATGTTATGGTTCATGTTGACATCGCTGCTGGCGTCATCTGCAGAGGTGAATTTTGCCCTGTCTAAGGGCTCTGACTTCCATGTAAAGATTCAGAAAGGAGGAGAAAAAAGAAAAGGAAAGAAAGAAGGAAAAAAAGAAATGTTCTGGCCTGAATTACCTCCTCCCATGTGCTCCTCTCTGCTCTTCTAATTGCTCTTCAGTGGAAATGCTGCAGAGGTAGCTCCCAGTGGCTGCAGTTTTCAGCCCATCCAATACGATGTCTGAAAATTGCACCACTGCAGGAGGTGCTCTCAGCAAGCTGTAGGTAGGGGCAGAGGGAAGGAGTACAGCCCTCCCAGGCAGAGTGGACAAGGGGCAGCTGAGGTGGGTGCCACCCTCTGCTTTATTTTTCTTTCCTGCTTGTACCCTCACTGCCAGCCTGCTGTCTGCAGGTCAGGTTCCTGAACCTGTTGGTTGTTTTGTTGTTGTTGTTTTTTCCATCTTAAGACATAATGTCCTGGGGGGCAGAGGCTAGGGATCATTTTGTTACAGATGTGCACACATCTTGGGTGTAGCCTACAGTGAAAGCTGCTTTCCAAGCTTGATGTCCTCTTATCACTGCCACTGTTGAACATGTAGTAGAATCGTACAACTGTGGAATATCTTGAGGTGGAAGGGAAAAATAGGGATCACTGAGTCCAACTCCAGGCTCCACGTACCACCACCTGATAATCAGACCATGTGTCTGAGAGCACGAGCAGAAGTTCTGCTGCTGTCCCACTGCCACATCTGCTGCCTTGCTCCCCAGTGGAAGAGATGGACTCAGAATAAAGAACAGCAGCTCGTGCTGTTAAACTGGAAGTAAGGTAGAGGTTTTAGGTGGTTCGGTCATGAATGACCGCTGACAAGAGAAATTTCACCCCCAACCTGAAACAAAGCCAAATAGCTTCCTTTTGAATTACTGAACACAGAAAAGCAATTTGTGTTTTTTGGCTGTCCGTACTCTGTTTCCCAGATCAGCGTGCCTTCTGTTCTGTGAATCCTTTAGACCTGCCACATACAGTGCATCTAACAAGCAAGGCGAGCCTTTGCCCCTTGGATGTCTGTAGTAGCTCTCTGTTTTGGGAAGGAATTCCTTCACAATTCATTTTTGCAATAAAAGAATCTGTAGAGTTCCCACACATCATTTGGCCAAAAAAAAAAAAAAAAAAAAAATTAGTGTTATGGTGAATTTCTTCCTCTTTATTTTATATAAGTGCTGGTTTCTGATCTTTTATTGATTTGTTGTTTTATTCTTTAAAGAAGAAAGGTTTTCTGCCCAAAAATGGGTACTCAGTGCTGTTAGGGTGGGTTTTAACTGTGCTGTAACAATAAGGATGCCTTAAGTGTGTTTCAGAATCTTAGACAATATAGGCGGTCATCTTTCGTGTTTCTGAAGGGCAGTGCGATGTGCCATAAAGTTTTCAGCTGACACGTTGTTGTTTCCAGCAGTTCTTGGGCAAAGCTGAGTAAGAATTAGAAGTAGGAAACCAGCATCAGCTGTTTCGGTGGTTGAAAACGGTGCTGGGTTCAGCCAAAAGGTAACCATCCTTAGTGGAATGCTTTTCTGGCTCTTTGGAGGCCTTTTAGAGATCAGTGTTTTTTCTTATTTGTCAATCTTTTCATGAGTACTGCCATAAACGTCTACTTTAAATACGAATACAGCCATGCTGCTGAGGGTCTGTTGCTCTAAGGGCCTGGTTCAGTGCCTCTTGAAGACAATAGTGGTGCTCCCACTGATTTCATGGCTGTAGGATCAAGCCTGAAATATCTGAGGTTCTTTTGTAGCATGTTTTGGAATTCAAAGCCAATTTTCTTTTTAAAGCACAAACACTAGAAAATGTCTTTTCCTTTTTTTTTTTTTTCCCCCTATCACTTCTGTTTTAAGAATGAATTGTTTTATTTCTTGAAAGGGAAGAACTCTGCTGCATTCCTACTTCATGTTAACACCCATTAGTCTACACTGTAACAGGACAATGTTTGTACAGATGTGTATGTCTTCTGGATATCACAAGTGGTGCATTAGCCAATTAGATCTGATATTGGATGGTACTGATGAATAGCGGGGAGAAATTCGCTATTTGAAAGAAAGTTGCAGATAAATGCAGTGGTTCTTAGGATTTTGGGAAGTGCAGATGTGAATGCTCAGCGGAATTACTTTTTGCTCATAGTTTGCTTTGGCGTTTTGACTGAATACTGCAAAGGGCAGAGTCTGCATCAGTGCAGAGAATGAGGATTCACCTACAGAGAGATGCTGTTAGCAGTCAGGAGTTTTGCTCGGTGCCGTGACGTCAGTGGGGTGCTGTTGAAGAAGGGTGCCATACGGCTCATGCTGGAGTTGGTTGCAACTCTTCTCTGGCTTCCAAGGAAAGCCAGGTCAATGTCCGGTCACTTGGGAAAACGTGCCAATATCAGCTCCATGGCTGGGTTTGATTCTGAGCTGCTTTTGGCCTTGGATAAAACCTGAGGGGGTTAATACTTAACTAGGAGCATGGCTGTGCCATGGCTCACCCTGAAGCAGGTGATCGTGTGGGACTGGGAAGCTACCAGTGCATTTAATGACCATATGCAACAAGCAATAAACCTGTGCTGGTGAGCAGCTAACAGAGAAAGCTGCATCCATCCTCACAGCTTTCAGCAGGAGAGAACTGAAGGTCAGAATAGTTGCGGTTCCTTTCGCTTCCATAGCTAGAATGGGGTTTGGGTTTGTTTGCCACCTGAGTTAAAGACCCTGGTGTATATAGTATAAATGGAGTATAATTAAAAGTTATTTTGACTGTTGGTGGGTTGGTTTTCTTTAGTGACATATGTAAAATGTTCATGCCAATGGTTGACTCAAATATACTTTAACAGCAGTTAAAAGGCAACAGAAGTATTAATGAACCACCTTCATTCCTTTAAACGCAGTGGAGAAGTGCACAGGACTGGTGTGGAAGGGAGGCTGCTCTGCTTTTGGGTAAATTGTGATGTGGATGCTGTACAAACCTGTGCTGGTCTTTCAGACCCAGATACTAAATTATTGCTTTTGTGAAACTTGCCTCAAATGTTTTAAAATCCAGTTTTAAAATGGAGGTCGCCTAGTTTGCAGCTTCTCATTAGGCTGAAAAGGAAAAGCTTTGGTTAAAGCAAACTGCGCTCACACGTGTGAATAACGGTGTAGTCAAAATATTTATTGGAAAGAAGACATAGAATATTTTAAATGTTGCACCTGCCATTCTATCTTAAAGCACATTCTTCACAACTAACTGCCAGTGCCATTACCAAGTCTGTTTTATGAGTGTACATTTCTTCAAACTAAAAAGTGCATAATTAAAAGTATTATGTTGCTGCCATATAGTGATATAAAACATTTTATAATTGCCAATTCATTGTAACTATTATTTATTTAAAAGTGAATTGTAAGAATGCTTTCTGATCAAATGAACCAGAGTTGTTTTTAAAATGTTCCCTCTTGCTTGTTTCTGATGTAGCATAAGCAGCGTCCTTGGGTTTGGTTAGGATAATTTTGCCTGTAGGTGACCAATTCTAACCCTCTTTCCTCCACTTTAGTCCTTTACCCGTTTTAAAGAATATTTACAGAAGTTTAGTTTTTTGTATGCTAATCTCTGTTAATTAAAATGTTTATAAAGTTTATTTTTACCAAAGAGATGCAATTCATTATGACAAAATATTGCAGAATAAACTTTGTTTTATAACATTTGTGACTTTTCTGCCCACATTTTTCATTCAGAAGATCAAAGGGGCTTTTATAAAATAAATGGCATTGCAAACAAAGTGCTGCGTTCTCTCTTTATCTACAGGTGGTGGTATCAGTCCCAAAGGGTGCTTGGAGAGTCCTCTGCTTTCCTTTAAATCTGCTCCACAAGAGTGGGTTGGATTGGAAAAAAAACCAAAAGCAAATGTAATTGGCTGTAGGTCTCTGCTTGGTTAAGAATGTGGCGTGCATGTGGAAGTAATCTGTATGGTAACACATAGGAGGATCTGTTTTCAGGCAAGTTCATCCATAACTGGCTGTAATATTTGAAGAATATCCTATTAATGCTGGAATTTAATGAAACTCAAGGAATGTTCTGACATTTTGGAAACTGCTGGAATGCTACTGCACACCTTCTGTCCTTGTGTGAGACATCTCACCTTGCTATTTTGCTTTTTGGTTAAAAAAACAAAAAAACAAAAAAAAAAACCCAAACCAACTCTGTTTTCTGATGATTATCTATGACTATTTTGTTCTTTATCCGTGTTGCTACAGTTAAGCTGCTTGTGTAGCACTTATAGATCAGCAACGCAGTATAGGATGGATAACTGTAAGAGCATATCCCTGGATAAAGCTTCATAGTTCTCACTTGATGCTCTTTCAGTATTTCCTTTTAGCTGTGGTCGGCAGGGCCCGTTGCATCTTTATCCCTAAGGCCTTATGGAAGGCATACCGGTAGCAGCACCCTCCTCCAGCAGCAGGAGCAAAATGCTCCCATCCCTTCTCCACCTGTCTCAGCTCACACCCTGCCAACGGGACAGATCTGCTGCTTGGATGAGCGCATGTGCATGAACTCCTCCCAGTGCCTGGGGAGCAGAGCAGTCAGGAGGTGGGAGCAGAACTGTGTAAGTATTCACTTCAGTGTAGTTCATAGAGAAATTACTTTTCTTGGACAAAATCACAGCTAAGAATCACGTATTAATGACATCCAGTTTTCATTCACAGTCCTGTTGTTAAATGTCAGAAAGCATTTTCCTCTGTGACAACTTTGCTGGGAATTATCTTCTGTGTGGAGCTGCAGCTCCTGGAACAAAGCATTCACCAAAGCAATTACCCAGGTATGCCACTTGGATTTTAAGGACACTTGTTCAGGAATGACTTCTTGGATTGGATTTATTTTTGACAATGCTTGTCGAAATTTGACGCTGATACTTTCTTAGATGTTGAGTTTCTGTATACCTGTATGTGTTCTTAATTTGAGTGTTCTGTGTGTGTAACAGCGAATATCTGGCACACTTTGTGATAATCACAGTACCAGTAAAAGTCCAACGAAGTTGTGAGCTCTCCCTAGTGTATCTGGATGTACAAAATCCTGTTTTTAGCTGTGAGTTGTTCTTGCATCTGAGATAAGACAGCAGTACCAGCTGTGCTTGAAGTTTTCAGTCTTCAGATGGAGTGGGTTTCTCGTTCTCCCTGTTCTTCAAGCAGGCTCTCCTGAAAGCTTCCTGCTCTCGCAGCTACAGCCCGTTTCCTGCTAACGTAATTAGCTATCCCCTGCCAGTGTTTGTCTAAAGAGCTTCGTTAAACATGAGTGCTTATTTTCTCATTGCCTCAGTACAAAAGCAATCATTCCCCTCCTTAGGCTCTTGAGCTACTAAACAAACCAAGATCATTTGCTTTCCGTTTGGAAGACATGATCTGCATTTCATGTAGCCACCCTTCTGGTTCTTTCAGCTCAGTCCTGGTTTGCATTCAGCATGCTGACACACGCTGGTAAGATCTACGGATGCTCCTCAGGAATGCCAGTGCTTTCTGCAAGCTGGCCTCAGCACCTCTGCTCCTATGAGATGCCACATTTGGTGTCGTCATACTCTGAGTCGTCAGAATGACGACTTCAACCAAGTACTTGTGAGCTCTTTCAGCATCTGCAAAAGGACAGTTGACTTTTATTAAAGCTGTGATGTTCAGCTGAGCTTTGCTTTTACGATGGTTGTCATAATCTCCATTTCTATTGATTCTTGACTGCCCAAGACCTAACAGGCAGCACAATCAGTTGGACTGGATGCACCATTTTTGCATTCATTCCTAAAAAGGTGGTGGTGATTCATTACTTGGGCATTTCCTTGCCTATGGACTCAGGTTGGACCCTACCAGCCCAACCTCAGAAGCAACACATTTTTTATTTCATTAAATCAGTATTTTGGTATTTTCTCACTAAGATCCAGCAGGTTCTTGGCTTTAGAAGCTCACATGAAATCAGCAAACCAGATTCTTCAGTCATTTTCTGGAAGGATGCATTTTCCTTTCTCTGAGCTTTGTGCATGTGTTTTTTGAGCTGCTGGTGTTGGATTCCGTGCTCCATATGCACAGCCTGACCTCCACAAATTACAGGCATTTTATCTTTCTTTTCTTTTGGCTGTGAGTAATTGGAAAAGATTAAAAGTCCACCTGTTGTGTTGGACTATGGCACGCTTGCCAGAACAACCTGCTGTCTCCATGGGGTCCGTGAGCCCTTCCTTGAGGCAGGTACCGTGTTGGTAGAGCAGAGCCCTTTCAAAAGAAAAGCCAGATGTTTCTTTAAGCCTCTCAGTGGCTACACAGCTATTGTACTGAATGTGATGGTGCTACAAGCTACCTTAAAAAAAATATTGCCGCCGTGCTTCATGATGTCACCTTGACCCAATCATAACCCACTTCTGTGAGCGCAGTGCTGACTCCCCAGAGAAGCATCATGGAGTGACAGCAGCATCCCATGCAGCCGTCGCTAAGCAACAGGATTCAGCTTTCAGCAGGATCTAATTTTAAAGTATTTAACCCTAGATCTGTCAAGGCTCATTATTTCCGATGTGGTTGTTAATCCCTACTTGTTGGTGTCCAACGAATTGCAGCTTTGGAAATACTCTGATTCTCGTGGTGCAGAATTTTACGTGCAGCACCTACAGCCAGGCAGATCTTGATCCAAAATTTATTTTAGTGCTGATCTGTGCACAGAAATTGTGGGTGCAGTTGGAAGTGGAAAACTGTGCGCTGTCCTTCTGTGACTCTGCCTTTCTTTGCTAGCTTGCTCCTCTCTAAGGAATACTATTTTTCAAATGAATGAATGCTTACAGGTGGAAAGGTGCCAAGAACGCTTTGGCTTTCATTTTTAGCAGTGTTCTGTGTGCTGGATTTCACCGAGGTCCAGAAGCCTGTCGTCTTCTCTAAAGCCATTCCAGCACACTGCTGGCATTTTGAAATGGTGGACGGTTGTTTTTTTTTTTTTTCACTCTTTTTCTAGCTGTGAAGCTTAAAAGATTACAAAGAATATTTACAGATCACTAAGAAGTGCCAATGAATATATATTTAAAACAGCTTGCTGCATTTTATTGCTGTCTAAAGGGTAGAGCCCTGGAAGCCTACTCTCATATTTCACAAAAAATGAACTTATTTCTGACTGTGTCATTCCTTGATTCATTAATACGTGTCTCCTTAAAGTGCTCTCCAGTTTGCTGCTTGCTTCTTTAAGGCACGAGGTATTTCACTCAGCTGCTAAAATGCTGCTTCTGTTGCACAGTATCATAACCACCAAAGGAAGGGAAAACACTGAAGAAAACGCACACAAAAATAAAATGTTAGTAAAGTGCAAACAAAAACAATTGGAACATTCATATTTTTAAAAATGTGAATATTGCCCATCTCAGCTTTGTAAACTCCACTAAGATTCTTCTTCCTCCTGTTGTTAGGATTCAGACCCGATGTGGCTGTGCCTTCCATGCTGCTTCTCCTTTCCAGTCCATGCTAATACACAAAGACAATTCTGCTTCTGCCCACAGCCCCTTTTCCAGCAGTTGGTGTGATCACAACACCCCTCTGCTTTCGGTTCTTCTGGGGATCCCCTCTTCTGGTTCTTCAGGTCCGTGTTTCCCATCTCTGCCTGGATGTTTGAATAGCCACTTATGGCTCTCTCCTTTTGCTCTCCTTGGGCTGTTGCAGTGGGGAACCATGTCCCCTTCTTTTCCTCATTTTTTTCCACAATAGATCTTTATGCATTTCGCTCATTCTGAAAGTCTAAACTATTTTTGGTGGTGACACTTCAAGTCCTTGTAAACAGGAACAGTTCTGATTAAAATGTTCCCTGAATGACCAGCAAATCCACCGGATCTCTCTCTCTTCTCTCTGCAATGTTGGGAAAACAAAAGCAGAGCCCTGCCACCTGTGCTGCAGATACAGCTCCTGCTTTGCTGCTGTCGCTCACATAGGTTAGTCGGAGCTGTTCTCAGTGGCTTGCAGGTCTCTGTCCACACCTTACGTACAAGAAAAAGTGTTTACTTCTCACTTTAAAATCTCCATAATCCTCAGCTCTTTTATCTTTTTCTATGAAATTGGTTAATTTGGCTCACTGAAAATAAGACACACTGTCTGCAGTTTTTTTTCTCCTGCGAAAGTGCAACATTGGAATGTGAGTGCAGCAGGACTTGTTTGGGTCAATGTTTTCCCCCAAAAGAAGAAAAGCAGGAACTGAGAGTGTAGAATATGAGTAGCCCTCCAACAAAAGATGGTAGAGTGAGGGAAGAGGTGGCATTTGCCTGGATGAGACAAAATTCCACTTAGAGAAAAATGGAAGCAAAACATTCTCAGCTGTTGCAGAGTTCTGGGGTTAAGTGGAGCAGAAGTCAGTATGGCTGTTCTTTTTTTGGTGAAGGTACCCAAGTCGCTGCTGTTGCACCACGGGCTGGTATGGGCTGTGCTGCATTGGAACCAAGCCCCAAGGAGAAGAGTTTGGAGCATGTGAAGAGAACTGCCATGAGCTGCAAAGTCAGCCCTGAACTATCACAGGCACCCTGCTTGCTCAGTCGTTCTGTACTCTTGTTCTCAGTCATTTCTCTCTGTGCAAAGGCACCGCTCCTGTGGTCACACACACACCCTATAAATGATTCAAGCTACTTATCCTATGGGCTGGGGAGGGGCACGAGAGGCAGAGGCTTGTTTTCATTTCTATTTTTAAACGCTACGGAAACCCTGACATTATGATAGTGAAGACTACAGATAATGAAACTGTTCTGTGAAGTGCTTTTCTGTTTGTCACACTTCTTTGAGTGCTTGGCTTTCTTATATTTTATCAGAATAATCAGATTTTGAGCAAGGTGAAAGGTTGCCTGTAACAAAAGGCTCACTACAGAGTCATGGTGAGAAATAACGAGTGCACATTGTGAGCACATATCCTGCTGTTCATACTTGCCGTTGCTAAGATAACAGAAACAAAACACCAGTTTAGGGTGTTTGCAGCTTCTGAGGATGTGGTTTATGCATTTCTTGTGATAGTTGAAGACTGAAGGTGGCTCCTTTCCAAAAGGTTTTGAAATTATTCCAGACCTTAGAAACCCTTTTGTTGTGAAGACTTGAAAGCATGCAAGCGATGACAATGAAGTTTATTTTTCACAAAGCACAGAAAACATCCTGGGTGACTGAAAATACATTCGTTGTTTATTTCTCTACATGCACCTATTTACAGGATAAGCAAAATGCAAGTTCTGATTAAGCAGATAGAGGCAAAAGCACTGTTGAGCAAGGAGTGGAGGATAAATGAGCCTGAAAATGGAACATATCCTAACAATCACTGTAATTCCTAAATAAATTCTCCATCTTGAGGCACCGCCTAGAATTCAGCACCCATTGTACTAGCTGCTGGGTGCAGATGTAAAAAAAGGACAACCTGTGATCCACTGTATATCCTTGGCTCTTTATTCACCCCAGTGAGAGCCAACAAGACAAGCACAAATGCTATATGACCCTTGTAAGGGATTATTTTGTTCAACATGCTCCAGCTTGCTTCAAGTTTTGCTGTGGTAATGTGTTCTTCTATTCATGTGGGTGGACTTGCAGAAGACAATATTTTGGGGGTTCTTTGGAAACCGCAACACGCTACTTGGCATTCTACCCAGTCGACCTTTCTTGCTCTGATGTTATGATGACAGAGTCAATCTTACACAATTACATACCGGATCACTGGCTACGCTGCACTGCAGCAGCATGTGCTGTGCACCTCCCCAGTGCAGTGGTTGGACAGCCCTGCTTTCTGAAGAGGGCAGATATTAAGAAAGTGCCTGAGTGGAAACAGCACAACAGAGAAGTTTATCAGAGCTGTAAGAAGGGGAAATAGCATCGCAAGTAGTTGCAATGACAAAATCAAAAGGATAAATCTGACAATCTGTTAAGAGAAAGTAAAAAAATAAACTTTCTGTTACATACATGGTTGAGGAACTTTGACTTGACCTTTTTATCAAGTACCACCACAGAACAGTGATAAATTACACTATATGTTGCTAGCACTATTCTCATGCATGATCTATGAGAAGCTGATTAGGAGACGTTGCATTTTTGAAATACATGAGGCCAGCCTGGTGCTCAAAATGCATTGAAGTAGACCTGCTTCTGATGAGCCGAAAAATCTCAAGTCAGCTCTCAGCCTTACAGCCTTTCAGCAGTAAGACCACCTATCTTTTGATCCACTCAATCTGCTCATGTTGTAAGAAACTGGTATTACCTCCTATGACAAAAACCCTATATAACAGAACGTATGTTTGGATCTTGCTATTCTACATGGATGCAGTCGATAAAGTCCATGTTCCCCCACCAATCAGTCACTGCAGCAGTCAGTGGGGAAGCAATTCACTCAGCTACAGCTACACACCCTATGTCCATCAGCTCTCTTTCCCAGCTTTCAGCTGTGAAACCTCTCTGTCAGCATTCACTGCATCAGTCGTAAAGAGAAAATTCTATCACAAAAGCATCTTTGAACTCATCACAAAATGGGAGTGCCACATTTTGCAACATATGCTCAAAGCATTTCAATCTAACATTTCATGAAAGATACATCCTAGAAAATCAAACCTGAAAATACAGGCTTAGCATTAGTTGTAAAGGTTTTCAATAATTCACCAGTATAACATATACTACACTGAGCTGTTAAAAGATGTGCCGTGTGAAGCGGGCTGTGATTAACCCCTGTATGCTGAATAGCAATTGCAGTGTGCTTCCAAGTACTTTGTTAGGAACTTCAGTACGGAATACAAAATGGAGTAGTAGTGTAATATGAGTCTACTATTAAATGTTAGAGATTAATTACTCCTGTAAAGCTATCTGAGCTCTTGTGGTCAGTCAGAACAGCAGCAAATCACTGGGGTGAACAGTGATGTCTTTTGCTTTTACCCTCTTTTAGACTTCCTAAAAACTTGCAGTCTCTGTTCGTGGCAATACAGATCAGTGACATGTCCTCCAACACACGGATTCCTGCGGAGATACAAACATATTTACTAAGCTGAGCACCATGTCCTATTCAGTGCTTGACAACACTGCTCCTGTGATGAGAAAAACAGCAGCACACACCATCACAGCTTCAAGGCTGAGGAGAAGGACCCATTGTGGGCGACTACTTCCCTCTAAAAGGAAGCAAATAGAAAAGAAGGTATGAAAATGGTCACTTAGCACTGTTAGCACTGCCTACTGCTGAAGGACTATGAAGACACCACGTTAGAATTCAGTGGAAAATAATGATTCCATTGAAATTACACAAAAATAATGAATTGCTTTTACATGTCCATCCTTAACTAGGCAGCCCTTTACCTGCACATCATCAGGTGCTCACAGCACGCTGGTGCAGCACCATTTTTTGCCTTACTATTTCTTTTCCTTGCACACCCGTCCTCAGGCATTTTTGAAACCGGAACTCTTTATGAGAGAGATGCCTGGCATAACTAAGCGCACTGGCTGCGATGCAGAGCGCCGATGGCGTACACGCATCTCAACAAACGCCAAATGTGAGGATAAACGTGTCTCTGAAACAAAGGGACCCGCGAGATGGCACAGAAGGGCTCCGGGGAATCACAGGCTGCCAAGACTGAAAATGGACCCTGAGACCGCGGGCTGCGAGCAAACTGCTCGCACTGCAGCAGTTGGCCACCCTTCCCTTCTCAGCGTCTGACCCACAGGATGACCCAAGCGCCAGGTAGATCCAACAGCCCGGACAGCCACACGGGCAGGCGGCCGCCGGCTCGTGCCCGGGGCTCCCCCTAGCGCCAGCCGTGCCTTAGCCGGACCGCCGCCCCACCCGGGCGAGCGGCAGCGCTGCAGCGCCCCGCGCCGGACTACGCCAAAATGGCGCCCGCGCCGCCTCAAGGCCCCCGCCCGACCTCCCGCGCTCGCGTTGCGCAGGGCCCGGCGGCCGTTGCTTTG
Organism: Lagopus muta; assembly: GCF_023343835.1. Taxonomy (NCBI): domain Eukaryota; kingdom Metazoa; phylum Chordata; class Aves; order Galliformes; family Phasianidae; genus Lagopus; species Lagopus muta. Next base: position 101,196,236 of record NC_064434.1, read on the forward strand.
ACAACGGAGGCCGCTGGGACCGCCTCCCCGGGGTCGCGCGACCCAACCCGCCTTCCCGCCCGCCTCCGTGCCGCCATCTTGGAAATTGCGTCAAGATGGTGGCGCCGGCGACTTAAGCTCCGCCCTCAGCCCTCGCGGGAACGAGGCGGTGTGGTGACGTCATCGCGCCGCCGCCGCACGAACCCGGAAGTGCGTCTTTCTCTGGTGGGCGTGTGGGGTCGGCGGCTGTGTTAGCGCCGGTGCGGCCGTACCGGGGCGGGGGGATGGCGGCCACCGCGGAGCTGCAGGGGAAGTACCAGAAGCTGGCTCAGGAATACTCCAAGGTATCGGGAGCCTTTCCGCGAGCATTCCAGCCGCTCCCCGCGCGGCCGCTACTTGCCGCCGCCTAACGGCTGCTACTGTGAGGGGCCGGGGGCCCTTCCTCGCGCAGCCCCGGTGCTGCCCGGCGCTCTCCCGCCGGCTGCTGCTTGTGCGAGTCGAGGTGACGGGGGGGCCGAAGATCGCCTGTTTGTGAGGAGAGGGCACGCTGGGCAGGCTGGGGGTGTGGGTTTGCAGACGCGGGCGGGGCGCGGTGGTGCCGCCTGCCGGCTGGTCAAACTGCAGAGAGGAGAGGTGGCATCGTCTGCAAAGCATGTATGGGACAAGCAGGTGGTTCTGCAGCGCTGAGGAGGCGAGCTGAGTCGTGCTTTCCCTTGGCTTTTCACTTCGTAGTCGGGTGTGAAGCTTAGCCGTCTTCTTGAGTGTGTGTCTGTGCTGCTCTTACCTGCAGCTGAGTTTGCTCAGACTGCTGGATATGGATGTCAGAGGCAGTAGGGGTGCTCACAGGGATGTTGCAGCCTCTTGGCGATGAGGATGCTTGACTTCACACCTGTCCTACCCCTGTTCCCATCCTTCTGCAGCTGTCTGAGGTGACTGACTGCTTCTTTTTTCTTATACTGCTTGCAGAAGTGTTCGCAAAGACATCTGTCCCTGGATAAAGTGCTTTTTTTTTTTTCCAGTGCATTTGAAATGATTTCCTGGATGGTGGGAGTCATGGTTAATCCAAAGCTCTTCTCTCTGTTTGTTCACTGAAAAGAAGATGAAACTTTGGTTTTGAATATCAGAGTTTTTCTACAACATTAAGAAAGTCAGCACTTAATTTTCATATGTCTCTACATCAAAAGGAGCTTGGTACAAGACACTGACTGCATTTGACACTTTTCTCAAGATTACAGAATAACACATTAAATACTATTCTTGGAACTGCTGTAAATGACTGTACTGAGTCTAAATTATTCACAGATAGATATGTGTTTCTTAAACTCACCTTGTGGGAACACTTAAGGAAACTGAACTGATTTTAGGGTTTTGTCTGTCACAGCTGTTGTCTGTTCGTATTTCTTGTTGCTTTCTGAAGTGGTTCTGCTGTACCTTGGACATTAAATATGGCTCGGGATAAGGTAACTGAGGGACCTTGCTGCTTAATTCCTTTGCTGTGTGGACCTTCTGACTGTAGCTTTGGAATATTTCAGCTACTGGATCCACTCTCTTCTAAAATCGCATTGTCCAGAAGTGTTCTTTTAACTTTGTCTTGCAACTGTCAGCCTGCAATGTTCCACTGGATCTCTGTGGGAACTGTTTTTTTTTATTCCTGTTCCTTTTTTTGCTGAACAGCCCCAGAACACTGTGGGATCACCTTTCCAGGTAACTCATTTCATGCAAGTAATCAGTTGGAGAGTTGGTGGCTTATTGTGTGCAGGTGGAAAAGGAGAGTAGATCTGTAAAGCTATGTGTCTGTTCTCTAATTACGGCGTGAAAGCCAGGGAATGGGGCAGAGAAGAGCTCAGTAGATTCACAAAGTGATAAGAGAAGTATCTGGCAAAGGATAATTTTCCCTCTCAGTTCAGAGCAGTCCAGAAGAAGGATCTGTGTTCTCAAACTTTTCTTCCCTTTGAGTTACAGCTTCTTGCTCTCTCACACAGCCCTAATTGAAGCAGTAGTTGGAGAGCTTTCAATCTGTGACAGCCTTTGGTGGATTGCACTTCAGCGTAGTTAACTTGATGCAGCACAGTTGAGCGAGTTCATTCTGTTTCATTTCTGCATCTCACATGTTGCTGCCTTAGTGGCTGTGTCAGAAAGAGGAATTGAAAGCTACTGCAGTGCTTCTTCTTGCTGGGACACCTTGTGCTTGCAAGTCTCTGGTGCTCTTGCGAGTTGCTTTTCTTACCTTTGTGATGCCCTAGCAACACAATGGGAATACTGAAGGGTGAAAGCCTGTGTTTAGTGATATCAATTGGGTTTTGACCTTCTGAAGTATATTCAGTCATCAGAGAAGGTGTGCTGTTGCTGATTCACATTGAATCTTGCCTTATATGCTTCTGCCAGAGGTGTTCCCAAGGACTATACAAACCCCTTTAATTTGTATCTGTAACAGCTGGACTAAAACATATCAAATGAATACAATCTACCATTGAAGAAAGAAACCAGGATTCAAGCAATCATCAAGAAATGGGAAGCTGATGCTGTTGGTATCCTTACTGCCACAGGGTAGAGGTACTCCGTGAAGTGACTGGGAAAGAGTCTTCTTGAGTGTTATATTTCACCTCAGTGATTTGTAGCTCAGATTTGTAGACTTCATAAGAAAGTCTGAGAGGACTTCCTGTATGCTTTGTTATATTTTCTTCAGCTGTTTGTTGAGCTGATCTCTGGATTATTTGCTGCTACGTATGGTAATATGTATTTTTCCTTAAAGTATAGCTTAGCTCTTCTTGAAAGAGATTTTAACTGTTTATTCTGAGCTTCTCTTAATGTCATAGACAGCTGTGGGGAGAGGAAGGAAGAGGCAGAAGTAGCAATGAATCCAAGCCAGGATTGTGACTTTTCCTTAGCTGTTTACAGTTCTTGAAACCTTAACTGTATCTTAGTAACTAATCTTCATGATAGTTAAGTATTTTATTCTATTTGACTCAGGAATTTCAGCTGGTAAAATAACATTGTGTTTCTTATCAGTTCAGAATACAAATTTGGTGCAACTTTTCTGCCTGGAACTACCTTCTTGAACAGAATGCTGTAAGAAGCGTGCACATCTAGTGCTGTCATGAAAGTATATGATGTTTTATGCACGTTCTAATGAGTGGCTTTTGTTTGGTTGTCCTGCATAGTTAGTGGCATCTCTTTATTTTTCAGCTTCGAGCTCAGAACCAAGTACTGAAAAAGGGGGTTGTGGATGAGCAAGCAAACTCTGCATCTCTGAAGGTAATCTCCAAAAACTGCTCATGTCAAATGTATTCAGCTGTGGCAAAATAGGAGAATGGAAGGTTTTTTGAACTTGGCATTATGAAGAGAAAAATAAAGATATTAGCTTAGTAAGAACTTCTGTTCTGTGGCTGCTGTGTTCGTTGGTCTCTGCAGGTGCTGGTATTGTGAAAGTGGAAGGTTGCTTCTTAATGGTTAATTTGTAGAATTAAATATCTACTTGAGAATGATCTGCAGGCAGCTAAAGGAAGTAGAAGTTTTTTACTTGTCACGGTTCAAATATGAAAGAAAGACTATTTTTAATGAGTTCTTTTGATGCTGTTTTAGTAAAATAATGTGTTGTTTTTTTTTTTTTTTAATTGTTCTTCTTCATCACCAAGGAGCAATTGAAGATGAAGGACCAATCACTGAGAAAATTGCAACAAGAAATGGACAGCCTGACCTTTCGAAATCAGCAGCTTGCCAAACGGGTGGAGTTACTTCAAGATGAACTTTCGTTAAGTGAAACTAGGGGCAAGAAGAACAAGGTACGTGCTCATCTCTTTGGGTATCCCTCAAAATGTGCGATATCAGCTCTGAAGACTGATGCTGAAGAAGTCACTCAACCGATTAATGATATGGTCATCTTCCTTTCTTTTCCCTAAACACCTTTGCATTGTTATCTGCTTGATTGAGAAGTGTAGTGCCTCTATTTGTGTTATTAACCACAGTGGACTCTTCAAAATGCAGTTTGGTCCTTTTCTTATTTCAAGTTATGTTACCTACAGCTTCTCTAGACATTTCCAAATTTGGAAGGATCTCAGCCTGGCTTGAAGAGCTTTGTGAGCCATCACCACTGACTTTTTTTTTCCTTTCGTATTCAGCTGTCTGAATACCCAGTTCTGTATTATTGTAAGGTGTCTTTATATTAAATGGAACATATCTAAAAGGTAGTTTTACCTGTTGGGTCTCTCTGAGTATGTTCTATTGAATATAAGTGTACAAAATTCCATGTCATCCTTATGATTCTTGCTGATGGGGGACGAAGTAGATTGCATCTAGATCTATTTAGATTGTTTCTGATTTGTGTCAGACTGCAGCACTTTTAAAAAGAGGGGAACATATGCCTGTGTTTCAGGTGTCCTACTTTGTAGTCTTTGTGCTCTCCTGTGCTTCTTTGCACTATTTGATGGCAGAGTGTAGAGTGCTTCCTGTGGTTGTTCCTCATCTTTCATGTGACCAGGCCAGCTTAAACATGGATGCTTGATGGGGGAAATGTGCCTTATATGTAGGTCCTGGAACTAAGGAAGCATAGACTTTAATGTTACTGACTGCTTGGAATCATGCGAGATTCAAGTAATGTCCTGAACCTGCTATGGAAGCCATTTCATGAGAGTGAATGTAAAGTCTGTGTAGAGGCTTCCTGAGTCGTCCCTAAATGAGCATTCTACTTCAGTACAGTAAAAACAGCGTGAAGGAAAAAGCGCTGCTTTGAAGCTAATGCTGTGTGCAATATTGCGTGGTGTTAGAGATATTTGATTCGGTGGAATACATATTTATGTGCTTCTGTTGGAAATTGGTGATTGCAATGCACTTTCAGACACCTGAGATTGTGCTTTGGGATACCCCCACATACCTGGGGATGATGCATGCATCTGTTTTCCTTTAGAAAAGTGCAGAATCTTCATCTCAGTTGAGTCAAGAGCAGAAAAGTGTCTTCAATGAGGATCTTCAGAAGAAGATAGAAGAGAATGAACGGCTGCATATACTTGTAAGATTTCAATCTTATTTTAGTTGATAAAACTAGTCACACAAACAATGATGAAGAGAGTAAAACAGCACCTAAAAGTGTAGTGTGCTTAGGCATTTCGTTGCATGCACAATAGTAGATTAGATCCGACTGTATTGCTTATAAATATTTTCCCCTGTCAAACAAGAAAGTATCTTCACTTCAGGTTCTGAAGACCATGTGTGAAATATTTCATATAATGATGTTTTTCTCACTTAAATTAGCTGTCACTAAAAGGTGAAAATCTACTGGAAGTACTCATGTGGCTCATACTGATTTGGAAACTTCTACATTTGCCTACAGTTTTGGAGCTGCTTTGAAGCTTAATGTATTTTCTGCAAATTGCCATCATTGAGTCGAGAATACATTTCACTTTGTTTTAAAAATGTGAGCAGAAAACCTTGTGGTTCAAGTTTAATTTCTCAAAATTCCACCAGAAAGATTTTAAGTGTTTGATATTGCAGATCTTTTGGTAAGCAGAAAGTGCTTGGATCCTGAATAGTTTTTTTTCTGTAAAGAACCACGTAGAATTTCTTCTTGTACTTGTTTTGAAACTGAACGTCAGTGTAACTCAAAACTAGATTCTGCAGTGAATGAAACTAATGCAAGGTTCTTCTTTTCTTGCTGTAGTACTTTGAAGCAGATGAGCAGCATAAACGTTTAGAAGCAGAGCTGAGAACTAAACTGGAAGTTCTGGAAACTGATGCTGCCCAGCATCAAGCTGTAGTGGACAGCTTAACAAGGAAATACACAGATACCATTGAAAAGCTGCAGAATGATAAATCCAAATTGGAAGTAAGGAGCTTTTCTGTTACGTGACGAGTTTAAAAAGTATTGAAATGTTTTGCTCTGTCAGTAATTACATTGTGAGATTATCTTCTTGCATAAAGATCAAGTCTCAGACACTAGAAAGAGAAGCTAAGGACTGTAGGCTTCGAACCGAAGAATGGTAAGTGTTCTTATTTAATATAACAACAACTTGGCTTGAAAGATTGACTTGATTACTTTTAAGGAATGATAATGTTTAATAAAAACAAAGTTGATAAACAGAAAATATGAGGCAACAGCATATCATCAAGGTGGTGCAGGTTTGACCTCTTCATTCTGTGTGTGTCTAGACAAGCAGATCCAGAGCAGCACTTAATAAATGATTTTGTCTGCTGGAATGCTTTAGGTAGCTGTGAAGTAGATGAGTGCTTGTAATTGAACACTATAAACTGTGAAGGGGCTACTGAACTTGCATGAAACTAAGATAGGAGTTTTTAAAAGCTGCACATGAGGATGGGGGGAACAAACAACAACAACAAAAAGCCTCAGAAAACTTATGTAAGGTACCAAGGCAACCAACTAAGGAGCTTTAAGAATTCCCTCTTGTTCTACCCACTTTCCCCCTCCGTTGCCTCCTGAACAGTAGCTTTTTTTTTTGTAGGTGGAACATTCAGCTGGAATGTTCGGAGGTGGTTTTTTTTTTTTTTTGTTGTTGTTTTGGCTCAAGGATTCTGTTGCTAGTTTAGAATAGTCTTACTGTATTGAAGACAAGTTGTAGAAAATGAGGAATTAAATTGCGGGCCAGATCAAGTTAGGGTGTATTTCTCTGAAGTTCCTTATTGTGGTGCATTTAGGAAAAAAAAATTGCCATGTAGATCCTTATTGAGATGGATAAAATGCACAGTAATGCTCAGTGGACAGATGAAAAACTTCCATGCAATAGTAATCTTGGAAGTGTATGTGTTATTTTGGCAGGTATGAGGATAGTTGAATTCTACCAACTCTGATTAAACGATCATTGTGAATTCACCTGTGAATGACTTTAAAAGATGATGGAAGCTGTGTATTACTGCAGCTTGTTTGCAGTTTTGGGGGATTATTTTAAGAGAAGTTGAAAAAAAAGAAAAGCATTATCCTAATCTACTTTCAATTTTAAACATATCTGTTGTGTCTGACTGGGTAATTAATGTCATTGTAAGAAATTGTCCCTACTCTTTATGAAGGGAGACTCATAAGAATAAAGCCTGATACTGAGTGATTTCAGCCATTATGTCCAGTGCTCAACAGATCATTGTTTTAATATTCCTTCGTGGAAGCACTATCTTACATTTTCCCCAGCTTTTTAGAGGAAGGGTTCCATTTTCCTTTGAGATCCAAGCTTTGTCCTAGAAAGGCGAGGGATATAATACTTGTCAGTGTGCATGCCTAGGAAATTAGGGGGCAAAATGTGAAGCAAAACTTATCAAATAAATTATAAGCCATTCCTTTATATTATAAGAGGGAAACGTCTGTACTTCTGCAATCTGAGTTTTTCTGTCATGCTTAATGCTACCGTATTTCATATTATACAGTTTCTATGCAGTTTTGGGTCTGTTCTTCAATAAAGATCTTTGTTCATGTGCATGGGCTCCTTACTGGGTAGTTTCTCCATATATTGCTTGTCTATTTGGATTCTTCTTTGTCAGTCCTGATAAAATTCCATGTATTTCAATGTTTTATTGAAAGAAAAAGCAAACTGTTGCTTTGACACCTTCCTCCTACCCTCCAATATATGTGCAGGGGTTCTAGATGTCAAACTGGAAACAAAGCATGAAGATTTTGAGGGCCTAAGCTGGGTAAGGTGTAGAATTTTGGTTTGAAAAAAATAAACACTCAGTAATCTTTGTGTATAATGCTGGAGTAGTTTACTGTTCATCTCTATCCTAGAGATATTAATAGTCATAATAACTCAGATTTGCCTCTCTGTATGCAATCAGATTCAAGTGAAGCAGATCTAAGGAAAAATTGCTTCAGAATGTATCAGAACAATTTGCAAGATCTTGTGAGAACAAGTGCTGTGGTAAAAATGCTTAAATAGGGGGCTTTGCGAAGCTCTCAAGATACTTCTAATGATGATGTGGTGATTTACTGAATTGTCAGCATTTCACTGCTTGTATGTTGAAATACTGTATCAAGTATGTGTTAGCTAACATGGAGGCCCTTTTGCATTCCCATTCAAATTTCAGTAGGAAATAACATTTTTATACAACACACAGTAACTGTGGGACTGGATAATAATGTGAAGATCAACTTTAAAGTAACTTGAGAATGCAGTTTGGGATCTACAGCGTTTTGTTGCATCTTTCAATGTGTTTGTTAATGATTAAAATACATTCACGTATTGGAAATGTGACACAAAGGAGAAGGGATGACTGTAACTCTCCTCTTTCTGACATCAGAGAGAGACGTGTCCTGTGCGCTCAAGGGTTGCTTAGGGTCAGCTAAGGTGGTGGTGAAACAGGTTAACTTTTAAAGTTTTACAGTGTATATGTGGTGCTTTTTTTTTCTGTGTTTTTGTTCTGTTATTTAGTCAGCAGCAGTTAAAGAATCTTCAAGCAGCTTTGGGCAGTCGACTGGAAGAATCTCTATGCATAATCAATGAAAAAGTACCTTTTAATGACACAAGTAGGTATTGCCTTGGTGTGTGTTTTTTAGCCCTCTTTACTTTTGGGTGTTCATCTGGAGGAAATGCACTGTAAGAATTAAAATGCATTAGATGTAAGAAAAGTTGGGCATCTAAACAGGTACCTGGTGCTAGTTGTACTTTGTATTCCTAAAGCTCCCTTCCGACCCAAACCATTCTGTGATGACATTCATCTTTTTGTTTAGTGATTTTAAAGTATCAAGTGTTATATATAGAATGAAAACTGAAACTTTAAAAGGCTTTCCAGTGACTTGCTGCTTGTGTTGCTTAGTGTTGACAGTATTGTGAAAGATGAAAGTTTCTCCACTTGTTCAGGTTTTCATTTGAAAGGGTGTTACTGTAGATTGTATTTAAAATCCTGTTAAACCAAAGATAAGCTAGTAGCTCTGGAAATATATTGTTTAAGTAAGGATCTGTGCTTTGTGGGAAGTCTGTCACATTTCTCACCTCTGATTAGGAAACACTCAGATTACTACTTACTCATCTTTTATCTTGGGCTCACTCATATTTCCAAGGAAAAGATACTTTGATTTTTTTGAACAGGGACTTTTGACCTGAAGGACTATTTTGGTACCAAAACCAATATGTGCAAGATGAGTGCTGGGTGCTGTTTTCAATAGCTTGAAAATGAGGTTGTGCTTAAGCATATGTCAGTCTCTACTATTTTGGCAGTGAGAGTAGGAGGATCTGGAATAGTGAAAAAGCTGGTTTTGGTAAGGTAGTTTGGAAAAGCAGAACTAGGCTGTTTGTTGTCTTTCCTATAGGTTTTACTGGTAGAAGCTTTTGCATTTTCATGAGGTTCTAAGCTCTGTGAAAAATGTTCAAAATAGTCTTATGTTCTCTAGAAGCTGATCTGACTGGGTGCTGCAGGGTGAGCCATCCAGGTTCTGTGCTGGCAATCCAGCGAGTCTTGGCTTGGGGGTGGAAAAAATAAAGAAATAAACAGATCCTTCTCTTTAGAAAACATTGACCCTCGTACAGCATAATATGCGTAGATATCAGTGCTTTCAGTTGATATCCCTTTTTTCCCCCCTTCATTCCTCTCACAAGTAGGGAGCTTTGCCTACTGTCTTCCTGTTTATGCTTCTCTGCCTGCTTTGGCTGATACCTACAGGTGGTTGTCCTTGTAGCAAGATCTTGGATGCAAGTAGTTTATCTGCTTACTCAACTGCCATGATCACATAGCACACTTCTGCTTATGTAGAAAACATTGCAGGAATGGAAAGCTTTTAAGTGACAGAAGAATGAGAGAAAGTTAGGAAATGTTTGTTTGCTATGGATTCCATTGTAAATAACAGGAAAAAAGAAGCTGTAAGTTTTCTTTTATGCCAATTTAAACTAAAGTGGTGCTTATTGCATTTAATTGAGAATGGATCTGTTTCTCTTTAAGTGCTTAGGCTTTGTAAGCTGTTCATTGGGTACAAATATCCCTCTGCCTCTTTATAAGTGTGCTCATCTGTTATTTGACTGATCGTTCCAGGTGCTCTATAGCTAAACAAAGCCTGAAATGTATGGAGAGTAGATCTTATTCTAAACTATCAACAAATGATGTAGGTAGAGGAGCTCTTTAGAGCACGCAAACAGTGGGAAGAATACACCAATCTTATTTAACAGTTGCTGGGATGTAACTGAAATTTGCAGATCTTAAATTTTGTGAGGATTTTTTAAAAAGACTGCTCACTCTTACATAGTAAAAAAAAATAAAAAATAAATACTGCTCTTCTGTGCAAGAAGTGTCTTAGGTTTCCTATCAAATTTAGGGTGTTCAGGTAATTAAATCACTTTTAAAAGATGAACATGGAAATACTTCCTCTCCACTTAGTCACAGTAACAATTCTTGAGTGGCAGTGATTAGTCCAACCTCATTACATAAGTTCTTCCAGTTTCTTGTTATTACTTACATGAACTATAATGTTACTGCAATGAAATTTTCATTTAAATTGCTGTATACCAATAAATGTGTTTTTCTTATTTAAAAAAAAGTGTTTTAATAAGTACACATGTCAATTTCTGCCCTGTAGGATCTAATCGGTACAATGCTCTGAATGTACCGTTGCACAACAGAAGATATCAGGTAAGCACTTCTTGGGACTTCATGTTTAAAGAAGTAACTTTCTACACAGGTATTGAATAGAACCTGCCATGTTAGCAACCCAAGGTGGCAGAAGATGGCCTGTCTCACTTGGCTCTCCAAGAAAACTTCTATCCACAAAGCCTCTGCACTTGTTAAAGATGCTTTTCTCTTGGGTTATTAATACTTAATTGCTCATTTCACCCTGGCCTAGACCTAGTCCATTAACTCCCAGATGATGATTGTTGTAGGTTTTAATTCACTTATACCTCCGTAGGAAGAGTGGTAAAAAGGCTTAAGTATTTCTATAGTAAAAGTTACATGAGATATTATTTTTTACAGCACCAACCTGCATTGTTTAAAATCTAACATTTTATTTTTAAAGATGCTTTAGTTTAGAGGATTTAAACTTCTTGTTGAAAAACAGAAAGTTTTATTACCTTAAATTCCATTTCATCGAAAGTCAGCTGCTTTAGTTGCATTACTGGAGCTCCAAAGAATGTTTTGGTTTGTAAAATGCATGGTTGTACACTAGAATATTATATTAGTTAATATTACTTGTCATTGCTTGTGATCCTTTCAGGGAATAAATTGTGTAATTTTGAGAACTCTGTGAGATGCATCTGCATTTTATGAAATACTCCTAGACAAATCACTTTTTATTGCAGCCAAATTCCCCTTGATCATTTAAATATTAGTAAATTGATCATTTAAATATTAAAAACAGTTTGAGTTCATTGCTGTAATATCACCAACTTCCTTCATCTTCCTTGGGAAGATGATTTGCTCTATATTCAGAAATGCACCACAGTACTGTGTGAATTCCAGTATGTATTAGGGATTTAACTGGAGTAAATGAGGTTCTTTGTCAGTACTGACTGCTATCAATGAGGATGGACTCCATGATGCAGAGGTGGTTAGTCCAACTTGTGTAGCTGGAATCTTTGAGGTAGTGCATTCACGTTTCTCTGTAGAAGGGTTTCAAATAGCTTCTTCCTCCTTTTCTTGGAGATATGTCTGTAAGTGATCTTGTTCCTCATAAGCCTGCATCGAGAAATGGCAACCTGCTGTGCAGTTCTGTGATGGAAATGGTCTTAATTCAGCCTGTTGCTGAGTACCAGAAAAAAATCTGAATAACTGCATGGAGTTTATCCCTTTACAGTTGTATGGTAGTCCTTTGTGAGAGAACTTCACATTTAATGGTCTGCAATTTTGAGAATGTTCTGGGACAGATTTTTATGACTCTGCTCTTTTGTAGAAGCGCTGGCTGCAGCATAAAAGACAGCAAAAAAACTGTAATGGTCTGTTTTCCTTCCTTGCATAACTAATTGACATACACAGACTGAGTATAACAACTGTTATTTGCCCTCTAAACCTGATCCACTGTTTAGATTCACATCATTTAATACTTCACTGAAGTATTACCAGCTCATCACCGAAGAATAATTCATTCTTGTCTGCAGTGTCATACAATTCTGTCTTTCACATCCACAGTAGACCATGGTTTTCTTCTTCACTGCATTTGTGGGCTTTTTTTGGACTGCTCCATTTTGAATTTGTTTCTCAGATACCTTCCTGCTGCAGTAAAACTAAAGAACAGCCTAATGAGAGCAGCAGCTCAGTTCAGTCCAGGTGGGAGAATTGAGTTCTACTGAATTGGATAAGCATTCCTTTATCCCATTGTTTTTTCAGTACCTAGTTAAGCTCCCTTACAGCAAGTCGTCATAAACTTCTCAGTGTTGCCATGCTTACAGAACTGAGCTGTCATCAGTAATTAATCTATTGATCTTTAGAAGTCTGTCCTTATAGTAACTGCTGTTGTTCTTATGGCCCATAGTTTGAGTAGAGCAAAATCATCATTTGTTGTATGGAATACACTTTATCAAAGAAAAACATGCACTTCTAAATTGTGTTGTAGTATATTAAAAACGTTTAAGGAAAATTATAAATGATTGCTTTACTGTTTTAGGTTGAACTAGAAGGAAAGAAGTCATAGCCTTTTTCTTGTATCTGAACATAGAATGTTTTTTGTATTTAAATAGGTTCACGTCATACAGTCATTTTTATAACTGTTTTCACAGCTCAAGTTGCGAGACCTTGCTGGCCAGGCATTGTCTTTTGTGCAAGAAATTGTAACAGCTCTTCTGAATTTTCATACGTATACTGAGCAGAAGGTCCAGATCTTTCCCATTGATTCTGCAACAGACACTATATCGCCATTAAATCAGAAGGTAAAATTTTCTGATTACAGCTGTACGTATATTCAGTTATGTTGACTTTCCTGAGTGAATAATCACAGATGGAAACTTCTGCCACCTTTACTGGAAGGTTGTAAATGTGTTCCTGAGAGGCAAGCTCTCTTGCATGGGAGGTCTTTTCTGCTGGGTGGATTGTCCATGTGCAAAGGGGTGGGTGCAAAGATTCCTTTCCCTCTATGCCTCTGTTAAAATAACAGCATGGAGAGCAGCAGCATGGTCATCACATCATAGTTTTGCTTTTGAAACGTTAAATGGAAGTGCATTGTTGAAGAGTTGAGCTGATTATTTAAATATTGCACTGCTACCTGGATGCTTGTCTTAGCTGGACAAGTAGTAGGAAAATGTACTGGGGTATGGAATATGTTGTAATACACATATGGAATATGGTTAACTACAACATGAAATAAACTGGATGTAAGCTAGGTTCATGAAGGAGACTGTTCACTTGTCAAATAATTTATTTTGGGCTGCCTTTGTGAAGAGCTCTCTTGTAAGTGTTCTGAAGCTTCAAGTCACCGAGCTGAGCGGTGCTGTCAATACATTAGAAAGAGAGGAAGCCACCCAGAGGGATCTGAACAGACTGGAGAAGTGGGCCCATGAAAACCTAATGAGGTTCAATAATGCCAAGTGCAGGGGGTTGCACTTGGGTCGGGGCAATCCCAGGTTTTTATACAAATTGGGGGAAGATTCCTTGAGAGCAGCCCTGTGGAGAAGGACTAGGGGGTCCTGGTGGACAAGGAGCTGGACATGGGCCAGCAGTGTGTGCTTGCAGCCCAGCAGGCCAGCTGTGTTCTGGGCTGCATTAAAAAGAGGTGGCCAGAGGGAGAGGGAGGTGATTGTCCCCATCTACTCTGCTCTTGTGAGGCCCCATCTGCAATGCTGCATCCAGGCCTGGGGCCCCCAGTAAAGGAAGGAGGTAGAGCTCATGGAGGAGGAGGGCCTCTGAGATGATCAGAGGGCTGGAGCACCTCTCCTGTGAGGAAAGATTGAGGGACCTAGACTTGTTTAGCTTGGAGAAGAGAAGGCTCTGGGAAGACCTCATTGTGGCCTTCCAGCACTTGAGGGAGCTTATAAACAGGAGGGGGAGCAGCTGTTTATGAGAGTGGATAGTGATAGGACAAGGGGGAATGGTTTTAAACTGAGATGGGGGAAATTTAAATTAGATATTAGCAGGAAGTTTTTCCACACAGAGCGTGGTGAAGCACTGGAACAGGTTGCCCAAGGAGGCTGTGGATGCCCCATCCCTGGAGGCATCCAAGGCCAGGCTGGATGTGGCTCTGGGCAGCCTGGTCTGGTGGTTGGTGACCCTGCACACAGCAGGGGGTTGAAATTAGATGATCATTTTGGTCCTTTTCAAGCCATTCTGTGCTTCTGCGATGACTTGAAGTATGTTGACATTGAGAAATCTGACCTGACTCTTCTTTCACAACTCAATGGGGTGACTTCATAGGGATATCTTCCAGAGTTCTCAAGTTGCATCTTTTGAGGTTTTCTTTTTATGTCATGAAGCACAGATGATAATTTTGTGCACAGATATTCGTGCAGGAGGTCCATGTATATATGCTTTGGAATAAAACTGCTTTAACATCTGAGTTGTTGACTAAGCAGCATCAGCGGACAAACATGCATTAAAGTTGCTAGATGACCCAGTGTTTTGTGATTCAGCTGATGATTTCAGCTTAGTAGTTTGTATGGCTCAGACTTTGAAGTCTTCATCTCTTTCATTGAATGGCTGTATAACACCTGTAGAAGCAAATGTAAACTGTCACAAAACTTTTCTGTTCTCAGAAGGGCCTCCATTAATCTCCTTACAGGCAACAAATATGCTTTTGTGGATATTTATCAGCTAGAGAAATCCTATTCAATTTACTTTCTCAATCCTTTTACCTATATAATAAAGAATAAGCTTTCCCAGAGGTTCAACATAGATCTTTGTTTGAGAATAGTATATTCTTGCTTCACTAATAATGCTCTGAATGACACATCCTTCTTTTAAAAACTGTGATTTTGTTATCTTCCAAGTTCTTTGGGGCAGAAACTGAGTCTCCTTGTTTATGTGGCCTAGTGTGGTGATTGCATTCCACAGACGTACTGTTGTTTGCTCTGGTCAGATAAATTGGGTTTCGTAGACATCATTTCTCATGCATGTTTTTGTCTTAATGTCCTGATCAGCAGTTCTTTGTTTTTCAGCAGATAAAAGTGCTTTCACACAGCTGAAAGGTGCAACTTAATCCCAACTCTGGTTCTTCTCTCTGGATAGTTGTTTAGGTTTTATCGTCATGAATTCTCTTGTAGCCTACCTTTATTCTTCTGTGTTTGTGAGCTAAATGCTTTAGTGCATCCTACCTCACAGCTTTTATGGTGATTTCCCAGCAACAAAGTCTCCTTTGTCAGTCACTGAAGCTGCTGTTGCTCCCGTGTCTTCAATTAACACACCTAGTTGCTTAGCAGATATTCTCAGTGTGGCCTTAGCTTCTGCACGGAGTGCTTCAGAAGCCTTTCTTAACACAGAAAATGAAACAAGTATCATGCAGTGACTTAGCACACTTGCGCTGATCTGTTTTTCCCCAACTCCAGGTCTTGTCTGGCGTTTTCAAGCTATTTTCCCCACCAGACACTCAAAATAGATGTGGACAATTCCTTTCCAGGTTCAAGTATTTCTTTTCTCCTTAAGCATTGGATTGCTGGTTTCTGCTGGGGCTTCAGCATCTTGCCAGATAATTCCAGTCTTTTTCCTTGCAACACGAGGCAGGAGCTTTCTGCATGCGGCTCTTTTTTCCTTAGATTTAAGAACTGACCATAATTCCATCCAGATTTGTGCATGCATAAGAGCTTGGCATCTCTTCTTGTTAACACTGTGTTACTGCAGCATAATAATAATAAGAAAAATTTCTTGTACCCTGTTTGCCTGGGATCTTTACTTGGTGTTATAGTGTAAATAACCAAAGGTGAAAGTATCTTTCTGTGGGGTGAATCGTGGTCGCCAGTATCAATTGCAGGAAAGGTTCCTTAGTGCTGTGATACGTATCTCTACATTGTTAAACTGTTTAAACCTGAGAGTACCGCCAGTGTTTATTTTGAAGAGGTTGAGTGAATACTGTTCTGTGGCATACTTTTTTGGAGGATAAATTAGCCATAACATTTATTTAAGCATATTTTAGGAAGGGTGGGCAGTGCAATGAAGCCAGAGTTTCAGGATTTCTCTTAACTGTCACATTTGCTGACAGCAGCCATTCCTACTTTGCTCAGTTACCCCTCCATCCTTTACACTGGCATAAGCATACTTTTGCCCACATGGAGGACTGGACTGAAAACATAAAATATATACGTTTCTCTTGCTGTCAGTTCTAACTCAGTTCAGTTCTTCACTACTTTGCACAGCAGAACTGTTGAAGTGTTTGTGCTGATTAATAGCACAAGGGCTGATAAAACAGTAGCTGAGAGGAAGGTGGCACAGCTTGTTTTGGTGACCTACTGAGTGCATGGACCTAGCCTTAATTTGGTGTAGTTGAGCAAGTAACACAGTTTTTTACAGTCAAAAACCCAGGTGTACTGTGCATGACAGGTATAGGTAGAGAAGGTGCTATGACAGAGCAGTACATGGGAGGGGTTTGCCTGGATTTCCATTACTGTCTTTGCTTTCCCTCAAGGTATGTGTCTGTGTGCCATGTGGAGGAGGGGGCTGTACATCACTTGATTTTATTATTGGTGTCTTGGGGATCATTTAAAGTGATAGATACTGTGTTAAAATTGACTTCTCTGTTGTTAAATGTGAAACAGTTTGAGAGTCTTCAGCGAGCACCATCTCAAATATCTCTCTGTACTCAGTTCTCACAGTATCTTCATGAAAATGCTTTTTATGTTCGCCCTCTGGAGGAAGGAATGCTTCAGTTGTTTGAAAGTATTACAGAAGATACTGTGACAGTCCTGGTAAGATTTCTTACTTTTAGTATTAAAAAAGACTTTAACAGAGCAGAAATACTTACACTGTTTTTCTTTCCAGGAAACAGCTGTGAAATTGAAGGCCTTTTCAGAACATTTAGCTTCATACTTATGCTTTTTAAGAAAGATTCTTCCTTATCAGTTAAAAAGGTACTTTTCATACTTGTTTAATAGATCACATTGGAGGGGCACTGTCAGATTTGCAACATTGACGATGTCTACTACTCAAATATTAACTCAAACCTTAAAGCACCTTAGATTAAAGGCAGAAATTCTTTGCATACTGTTTCTTGAGCCTTTGTTATGCTTTTTTTTTTTTTTTTTTTTTTTTTGCCATTTTTTCCAGTGGGCATTGGAACTGAACCACTATATTTTAAAACTTCTCCCCTTGAAGATGTGGCTTTAATAAAAGCTGTACAGACTTCAATGCTTAATTGTATTACTCAATAGTATTGATACTATGCAGATATTATACACTGGACCTGTTGATTTCTTGGGCCTGTCTGAAGATTTGGTTAATCTGTATGTGTAGCAAAACTGTTGGATGCACATCTCTTCTGTAGTGAAAATGTGTGCTCCTGAGTTGGTCAAAGGGAGGTACTTTGTCAGTGCAAAAGAAGATTAAAAAGAGGATTTGGGTTAAGAAAAAGGCTTTTATGATTTCTTTGTAACTTTGCTGTGTAACTCCAATAAGTTAGCCTTTCTAAAATAACCTCTTTATTGCTTCTTTGGACTGGCAGTGTAGAAAGAGCTACCTATCTATCCCCAAGATCCTGAAATTCTTATATAAGAGATTTGCTCATTTGTGTTTTTGTGTGTTTAAAAATCATATTCCTAGTTTGGAAGAAGAGTGTGAGTCTTCTCTTTGCACAGCTGCTTTAAAAGCTAGAAATATGGAGCTACACAGAGACATGAAAAGGTTGACGGCGATCTTTGAGAAGCTACATACATATGTTAGTCTACTTGCTTTACCAAGTAAGTGCCAGCTTGGGCTCAGTTGCTTTGAGGCTAGGAGAAACTGGTCTTAGATTTTTAGAGTTAATGTTTTCATTAATGATAGAGTTTTAACTTTTTTCTCCTTTTTCATGGTACTTTTAGGTACGAAACCAGAAGGACTACTTAGAACAAATTACAGCTTGGTGTTTACAAACATTGCTGCAAGCCTTCATGCGTCTCATGACATCCTGAAAGGTAAGGCTACGTGGAAAATATGCTTTGGAACAAAGTGCGTGTTTAGTGGGAGCTTGTCTTCCCTGTTTAATTATGGTTTTTGGGACAGAGCACACTTAAATATGTCTCTTTGTTCTCCCTTCTGTGACACAATGTCTGTTCTGATCATGAACAACCATCTATGGCAATCTATGGAACAACTAAGAGTACCCAGACTAAACATTTATTCAACTCAAGGAGGGTAGAAGTATTCAAATTTCAGTGTCACAGGCTGAAGTTGGAAATGGTCACTTAAATAGACAAAAACATAAATGATATCAATGTTTTTATTTTTCTAGACATTTCCAAGCACTACAGTCAAAAAGCTACACTAGAACAAGATGTTCCAACTGCCACACAGAAGCTCATAACTACAAATGACTGTATTTTGTCCTCCATTTTGTCTTTAACAAATGGAATAGGCAAGGTAATGGAAACTTTGTCTAAATATAATGCCATAACTTGAGCTTTTTTTTTCTTTAATAAAAAAGAATGATTTGAGAAATGTAAATGTGTCTTCAGTACTCCTACCTATATTCAGACTTATTCTAAGGTATTTTTGTGCTGTACATTAAAAACAATAGGTGATAATAGTAGGTACCTTGAAAAGGATGTTTTGCCTTAGTGATGTCTGAGCTATGTGAAGTCCAGTTTCACTGCTTTTCCCTCACTTAAACATGTAACTGCTCTGGCAAGTCATTCTGTTCAGCTTAACTCAGAAAGTGACTTCTCTTGGTATGTCTAGATTGCTTCGTTCTTTAGCAACAACTTGGATCACTTCACTTCTTCATTGAGCTATGGCCCAAAAGGAGGAACAGAGTTCATCAGCCCTCTTTCAGCAGAGTGTATGCTGCAGTACAAGAAAAAGGCAGTTGCCTATATGAAGACTCTGAAGAAGGTTTGTTCAGTTCATGTGCTTGCATAGAGATAGCATAATTAGCTTGCTCTTCAGTTTTGACAAGGAGAATACAAATCATTGGTTTCCAGTATTTGGAAAGCATTTTTCTCAATGAGAAAATAGAGAAATAGAGAAATAATGGTATTGAAGAAATCTGAGAGCACAGTTGCTCTCAAAACTGACAGTATGTGTTGGTTCTGCTGTTACCCATTTCCATGAGTAACTTCTGTACTGAGGAGGGTCCTGAGCTGATCTTTTTTACTGATTTAACCTGCCTTCCATGTTTGCCAAGAATGTGAATTGAGTGGCATCATTTTTATATTTGCATTCACTGAAGACAGTTGAGATCAAATGAAGAGGAAACCAGATGTTAGGAAATAAGTGTGATAGAGAAAATATGCTGAACTAAAAGACTGAACATTACCAAATCTCCTGCATTCCTATTAAAATTAAACACTAAGTTGTGATATAGGTGTACTTAAGGGTTATTATCTCTCCCCTTGGACCCAAAGACTTTTGATCACTAAGTAGCACATAGTTTTCTTAGCACCTTTTAATTAAATGTGCATTTTGATGGAGTGTAGGTGGGTTTTTTTAAGTTGGAACTTTTTTCTACTGATGGTAAACACCTGGAGAAATGTTTTTCTTCCCTCCAGTAAAGTAACGAGGGTAAGAAGAAAATAAATGTAGAACACTTATTCTGTTTTACTGTCAAACATTTTGATTTTTTTTTTCCTATTCTTCTGCAGCCTTGTGCAGATTCAGTGCCTTATGAAGAGGCTTTGGCCAATCGCAGAGTCCTTCTGAGTTCCACAGAAAGTAGAGAAGGTCTCGCACAACAGGTATCCTGGTATACGTTTTACTAATACCTAGTAATGTATTTATAAAGGCAAAGTAGCATTCAGTAGTCAATCTGTGTAGTTTTGTACGTAAATAGAAATTCTGAGTCTTAAAATAAGACCCTAGATATCTTATTTACAATTCTGGAAGTAAAAGAGTACAAACTGTTTTAATATTGTGTACTGTTTTGAGTGGGTTTTCTTGGACTACGCAGAAGTTGTTTATAGCAACAACTTTCTTAGAGTACGTTAAATAGGTCTTATTCCCATCATTCTTGAAGTATGTGGTTTTTTTCTGGAAGGTGAGGCAAAGGGAGATTAAGTGGTGCTTAAAAGGCCTGTGCAATCTGTCCATCTCTGAGTGAGACTGGGTGATGTACTGACTAAAACTTAGCTATTAGCTTGAATGTTCTTGCTGTGCTTATGGCCTTTAACTTCTATGGAAGAAAGACTTTGGTGTTTTTTGTAATAACCGATTCAGAGCATATTAGTTGAGATGAGATGACTTCAAATAGAAATGTGTGGAGGGATAGGTTATATAACCTTCCTTAGCTTTCCTTACTTGGACAAGCTGGGGTTTTCTGTATATGTCAGTGGAATGTCTGGGAAGGGAAGGATTGTGTTTCACTTGTGTGCCTGGCACCAGCATTGCTTTGTTATCTGCAAACATCTTTTAAACTTTCCTGTTTTTCTTCTAACCTCTGCCTGCTCTGATTTTCATCTAATTTGTCCTTGGCTCTTTGAGCAGTAACTGGTAACCCTTATTTCAGACTCATTGAGCAGATGAGTCATTTGTGATACATGGCCACACTTAAGCCTACAGATAGCAGCCTACTACTTACTAGCTCACCTGTATAATAGTTTAAAATAGTACTGTCTTCAAACATCTCCTGGAGGGTATTTTTTCCTATGCTCAGTAAGATGCACTGTGAACTTCCATCCAAAAGGTCCAGCAGAGTTTGGAGAAAATTGCAAAACTTGAACAAGAGAAAGAGCACTGGATGTTGGAGGCCCAGCTAGCAAAAATAAAACTGGAGAAGGAAAACCAAAAGCTGAAGAACTCTCTTAGTGGACAATTAGCTGAAACTGTACAAGAGTGTTCTGTTTTATCAAATATAGCTGAACAAAAGGAGGAAACTACAGAGAAGAGTCAGAGGGAACCTATCAAAAGTACTAGTCTGGTAAGTGACTTCTTATTTCAATAGAAAAAAACATGGCAGTTGACAACAGCACTACTTGATCAATGGAAAGTTAATATTGAAAGTTTTTTGATGTTGAAATGCAGTCATGCTTAAGCTCCTGATTTGCAGAGCTGTTTGCTGATACTCTCCTCAGTGTTTGGAACTTGTTGACTTCTGAGACTTTGTTCAGTATCTTGATATTAATGGAAACATTCATGTAGTTCTGTACTTGATTGGCTGAGGGGGAAATAATAGGTGCTTGACTTGTTGACTCTTCTGACTACAGCTAGGAAGCCTTGCGAGGAGTATATGTATCTTAGATTGGCTCTGAGTTTCCAGGACTTCTTCCCTTGCAGGTGTGTGAAAGCAAACAGAAATAGGTGATCAGTATTTTTAAGTGGATTAAGAAAGAACAGGTCAGTGTAGTATAATTTAATTTGGACTTGAAGCCATTCACGTTTCCAGTGTTCACTGCATCATTAATTTTGCATAACTTTCATGAGTTCTTAGAGTTTGGGTTCAACAGTGCTTTTGGATATGGCATGTATTCTGTCTTGTCTTTGTATGTTGGTAAATAATAGCCCACAAAAATACTAAGAAGTCGTTTTCATAGGATCATTTAGGTTGGAAAAGATTTGATCTTAAAGGTCATCATGGTCAACCAGTTTTGAAATAAACTGTCATGTTAAGTTTTGGAGTTTAATCCTTTAGGAGTTTAAGGAGAGCATCTTTTTCTGGTTGGTGCTTCCTGTAACTGGTATGTCAGTAAACCATGTAAACATTGCCCATAGACGTTAATCTGTAGTCCTGTTTGGGTCAAGGAAAACATGTAGGAATGTCTTTGTAAAGGGCCAGATGTGAAACTTGTTATTCACATACATCTCAGCTGGAGTTTTGTGAGTATGTGAAACTCAGCTGCCAGTGTAATTTATTAATCAAACTGCAGAGAAAAGAATTCAGAAGGTACTCAAGAAATGTAAGGTGGATTTCCTTGCTCTTGAAGCTGGGTAATTAAGAGACATCTCAATACACGGAAGCACTAATTTTCATGTGTGTATAATATATAGGAGCTATAATCAGGTAAGCTAACTAGATCTTGTTTGATTTCATTGCTGTTACCCTGTAAGCCTCCTAACATGTAGAAGAGATATTTCGTTTTTGGAGAGTTGGTGTCGCCTTAAGATCTATTCAGGGCGTTCATTGCATCACCCTTGCTTATATTGCAGGTAGAGATGCTTGAATTTAATTCTAACTGTCACAAGAATTTGTTTTTGACTGAAGTCCTTTTATGACTGATGTCTGTTTTTGCAGTTTTCACTTCATGCATATTGTCTTCCTTGTTTTAGATTGGGATGTTGACTATAACTACTGATAACGAGAAGGTAATCTCTTTTAAATGTTATCAAAATGTATCTAGTAAAAATTTAAAACTCAATGTTATTCCAAAGGTGTAATTAACTATTAAAAATAACAGAATGACAGAAGTCACTCAGGTAGTTTGTGTACTGTATTTCAGGTTTCTAAAATGATATTTCTGTTTGTTTGTTTTTGTGTGTCTTTTAAATGTTCTTCTGTGTCATGAATTGTAGCTCTTATTCATGCTAGCAGTTTGGAGCAGTGCAAGCTTGTCCAGATCTGTGCTCTGTAGCTGAAGGAGGGTCTTGCTTTTTGTATTTAGAAACCAGAAGTAGATTCAAAGCCTCAATTCTTAATCCCTGAGAAAGGGGTTGAGGTTGGGGAGAGAGGAAGTCGCTGGCTCAAGTGCCCTGTATTTAACACATAAGTACAGGCTATTCCAAACCAGAAGTTGTTCTCAAAGAAACATAGGAGCAGCTCAGACAAAATATCAACAACAAAACAAAAATATATCTTAAATGATCTTGTAGAGCGTGCGACATTAGTTGTAGTTCTTACAGTTTAGTAGCTTCTGAAATTTAGTTATGCAGAAGAATTATTCCTTAAAGAGAAAAGCCAGTAAGTGTTTGGATTTCTTGAATTTGGTAGAATGAGCTTTTGCAGTGGGTTCATCATCAGACTTCATATCTTAAAGTAAGCAAACCTCTTGCATCCTTGGTCCTTAAAGGAAGTATGAGCTGACCTCCAGTAATTTGTTGTGAACCGGGGAAATAAATGCTTTTGGATATGACTGGGAGGCCTCAGTACAGAAGGGGATTCAGTATAGAGGACAGTGTTGTGGTGTAAGTATTCAGTCTATTAAAACAAAAAATTAAACAGTCATTTATATTTATAAGATTCCAGATGTTGAATCTCGTGAAGACTTGATTAAAAAACACTATATGGCAAGAATAGCAGAACTTACATCCCATCTACAGCTTGCTGACAGCAAATCAGTACACTTTCATGCAGAGGTGAGAATACAGTTGTTTCTACTGAAAACAGTAAATCCCCTTCTGAATTTTCCATGAGCAAGTGTTAAATCTATGGTACGTATTCCAGGAAAAATGTGTTTCTGCAGTACATTTTTTTGGCTGTGGTCTTGTATGCATGAAAATGGATGTTATAGAAAGACTTTAAACAACAGGAGGAAAAATGTCACCCAGTAAGGCTAAAAAAGCTTAAGAATTAAAATGTGTATTGTGTATTGGTCTGTTGATATAAATTGAAGTGGCTGGTTTTAGTTAGCCAAAAAGGCTATTTTTGGTTTCATCTTAAAGTGATGCTGGGAACATTCAATACTTGAATGTATCATGAAGAAATGAAAATAGCTCCCTTGAGAATCTTTTTTTTTTTTTTTTTGTACTTAAGAGTTAATAAAATAATTCATGGTCTCTCTAGCTTCCTCTTTTCACTTTAGGTCAAGAAGTAATTCTTGTACATAGTGAATATTTCTTGTGGGATTAACAGAACCTACTAAAAATTAATTTTTGATAGTGGATGACATAGTAAGCCTTCTTTGTGTGATACCTGAATAATGTACAAAGTGAGATGTTTGTGTTGCTTTCTATGAAATATTTCCTGGCAGTAATGGGATGAAAACAGAACACTTAATATGGAAAATCTGTAAAATAAAAACAATTAACAGTAAACTTATTTCATTATCTTTGTATTTAAAACTGCGCAGATTCTGAGTAAGTTTCTTGATATCTGAGGATTACAAAAAGATGGAAACACTCGAAGCATTTAGTTAAAGATGGCACAATATAACACTTTGGAACTAACTTTCTTCCTTTCTGTCTTCCCTTTGCTGCTCTAACTGCCAGTGTCGAGCACTTGCCAAAAGACTGTCTTTAGCAGAGAAGTCCAAGGAATCACTCACAGAAGAGTTGAAACTGGCTAGTCAAAGCATCAGTAGATTACAGGCAAGTAAGATGTTAAGTGATGTAATAGATGTGCTTGTTAAGGTAATTGTGTATAAGAGAAAGGGGAAGAAACCTCTAAGCTGCAGTTGTGCTTTTTCGGTCCTTAGTAATATGGTGTAAGAAATAGAGGTATGTGGAGACTAGATGGAAATAATACACTTGAAGTGGAAGATCCTTGCAAGGAAATGGTTGTAGTGTCCAAGCCTGTGTTTTTAGCCCACTGTCAAGGCTGCTTTATAAAAATGTGTTTTCTGTATGTGTAAGCACAGGATTGTTTTAGCCTTATTTCCCTCTGTGAGGGGAAGATTACTGAAGTATATAGGTACCAATTATAACATCGTGTGTTTAAACCATGCATTTGTATTGAGTGCAACTCCTCCCCTTCCTATCCTGTCTGTATCTATGGTCTGTATCTAGTCATTGCTATCTTCTAGTAGTGCACAGGTTTTCCATATCTCTAATTCTAGAGGCACAGTCACACTGCAAATGTATATGGGTTGCTGACTCCTTGAGCTTCATCTACCACACTTGTTCATGTACATGTGGTTTTTTTTAACCCTATAGATGTTACTTGGCTAGAAGTGATATTGGAAAATGTAGCTGTTCAACTTTCATGTAAGCTATAAAGAGTTGGGAAAATTATTAAGGAAACCAATCAAAATTAAGGGTGACAGACAACACACAAGTCTTCAGGTAAAAGGGGACCTATGGACTTTTTGTGATATTTTTCAGTGGTGTGGCTTAGTTGCATTTACCTTCCAGCAGAGATGGGACCAACTGGCAAAGCAGCCATTTTCTTACATTGAACAAAGGCTTCAAACTGCTGACTTTTTTTTCTTTTTCCCCCTAGGATGAGTTGATGACGACAAAGAGAAGTTATGAGGATCAGTTAAGTATGATGAGTGACCATCTCTGCAGTATGAATGAGACTCTAACTAAACAAAGGGAAGAAATTGACACACTAAAGATGACTAGTAAGGTCAGTTGCCAAGTGTTGACACTAGATGCTGGCTGCAGTTGGGAGCTCTGTGTTTACCTTTGCCATGGCTGCAGTAATACCCTTTCACAAATCAGTCCACAAGCTGTGGTTTCTATTCTGGGCCAGCTGGAAAGAAAACTCCAAGTCTGGTCATGCACGTTGTCCTGTGCTCTTACCCTAGTTGCAGCTGCTTGGTTCTTGGCAATTTTCTTCCTGCTCTGTTTTATTGCCATAGTCTAGGTTGTCTGTTTCTTTCATGTAGGAATGAAAAACTTGCTTCATTCTGTGAACTTTCTTAAACCACACTTGAGCTTTTTTCAAGCAGGGAACCATCCATTTACCCAGAGGCAAGGTTTTCCAATGTACCTTAGTGATGAAAAAAGTGGAAGTCTGCTGTTTAGAACAGAGGGTGCTTACACCATGCTATATCCTGTCCTGGGGGTTCTGGGAAGGAATATACATTGTGAAGGTCTTTATCTTTCATTCGTTTTGTTATGAAATGAATAATCCTCCTTAATTGTGGAATGCAGGGAAGCAGGTTTCAGCGAGGGGAAGAGAAATCTGTGTTTAGATTAGAGCTCCTTTACTGTGGTTTTATCTTTTTTATTCTTTCAAGTTCTTCAGATATCTAAACTTTGAAGTTGACCAGGCTCTTCAGGACTATTTCTTGGTGTATGAGCTCTTAGCTGTACACAGATCATATATTTTCATGTTTTATAACAACATGAAATGCTACAAAAAATAAAATGCTTTGTGGATTTTTCTCTTCTCATAATTTCAAAACTTGAAAGGATACACTGTCTTTAAGGAAGTGACTTTTAATCTCCCAATAATAAACACTTGTTTTTGTATTTCAGATGCTACCAAGCATAGAAAACAACTCAACTGAAAGTGATACAGCTTAAAGCCATTATCATTTGAGCAGATTTGTTGGTTAGGTTTAAAAACAAATGTTATTTTAAGGAAAGAGTAAAAAAGAAACTACTGTGCTTTTTTTTTTTTTAAGCTGTATGTTTGCATTGTAGAGTTGTTGGAAGTCAGATGTAAGAAAGTTGTAAAACAAATCCTTTTCTCAAGTACAAATGTTTAGTCCAAGCTAAAGTTAAATTTGTTTTGGGACAAAACGTTAGGGTGAAGGATGATTGCCTCGTTGATTCTCTAAGGTTTATATTTGAAATACCACTCAGGGTCAAATTAGGACCTGCCTTCAGTCTGCTTTGCAATGTAAATGGTGCTAATACAGTTGAGTGTTGTGGGATGCAACTCAATGTCTTTTTCATAATTTTCAATTAAATTAAGGTGTTCTTGTGCTTGTTTGAAAGCTCTGGTACTTTCCTGTGTTATGCCTGTAAGCACAGAGGGATTTTCAGAGCAAGCACTTGAAGCAGTGCTGCTTATCTTCAGCTTTACAGTGCTCCTTTGCTTGCTGTAGGCATAAATTATCAGACCCTGGGTTGTACGTTTCCTGTGTAGGTGTTCTTAGTGAATTATATATTGTATTCACTGGTTGCTTCTTGTTGCAGGGAAACTCTAAAAAGAACAAAACCCGATAGCTCCCAGCTCATCAGCTGTCTGTGGAGGCTGCTGCTGAAGAGAGTGCAGATACTGTCTGGTGCCTCTTGTTACGGAAAGCAGGGTGGTGTTGGGTCTCGTGTGAACTGATTTGGTGCTGTACATGGCTTTAAAATATTTAGCACTTCCAACAGATAGAACTTGGTGTTGTCTCTAAACCAGGACACGTACACTCTGTGGATAGTTTGTAATTACCTTCAGTTTTTACTGTGCACTTTTTAAAACTGGGTTTTAATTTCCTGTAATAACTTTGGCTTTTGTATATTTTTCAAATATGATTATGCATTAAGAAATTTGGTATCAGTGCAGTTGTCTGTTTCTGAGTTATGTTAAATTGTCAACAGCTGTACACTCAGTTCTTGCTAATGACAGTTTAAAAATTAATTTGGAAACTCTGGCCACGTGAGCTGTGCAGCTACTACTGTAAATGTACTCCTGCCCTCTGAAATGAATTCAAGTGTCTTTAAATGATTTCTCCAAATTCCCATGGATAAGTGGGATTGTTCTTCATCCCCATCTCTTTTTTTTTGTTGTTAGATTGCAATAGTGGAAACTCTTGCTACTTGTATTTGGCACTTTGGATTTTGAAATAAAGAGCACAAACAGCTGAACTGGGAAACTTCTCTGAAATTACTTTAAGCCCTAATTTTGGCATTTTGTATACATGTGTATATATCCTGGTTGAAATAGCTGTTAAAAGCTATAGGAAAATGTGATTGTAATTTTGCCCCAAAAGAGTGAAGCAGTATATGTGTGTGTAGAATAGATCAGCTTACTGTGCTCTCTTACAATGAAGAATATAAAATACGTAGAACATTGAAACACTGAATTTGCAAAGAGTCCCTCGTGGGGTGAGTTCTGATGGGACGACCGAGGAGCTGCACATAGCTTTTCTTGTGCTTTGGGAAGCTTGTGATCTCTTGGCCTCTCAAGATTCTTTAAGTGAAGTCTAATAATATACAGTTTCATGACATCTGACTTTTTTTTTTTTAAACCAGATGTTGTGCTGCTTCACACTGATCTTCAGTTCTATAACGTGCATTGTGGCACTTAGTTGTCCCATAAGGGTTTGCTCTGATATCAGCTGTGTCAATGTGTTATCAATATGTAACAATAAAATCAACTAAACAAAACCGTTTTTTTTTCTTAGTTCTGTTTATGCCTGGCTTACAGAATGTGATACCATGGTAAGGAATTGAAGGTTATCTCCTGGTGAGGTGACCTGAAGCAGTAATCCTGATTACTCTTAGTAGTGCTCATTTGCTTGAATGTTTGTCTGAGCGAGCCCGAACTTCTGCACTAGTGCTGTGGTGTGCAAAGTGCACTTGGTTCCCTGTCAGCGCTTCTCACCTTTGTGCCTCCTCAGTGGCAGAAGTTATCTTCTCTGGCTCGATCACAACTATTGAGCTGTTTTGATTCAAGTTTTTCCTTCTAAGGACAAAATGGATGTAGTCATGAAGTGGGAGAAGAGAGGGGGAGCAGCTGCACAGCTTACTGGCATCCTGTTGAATGGAACTGCATCCCAGCAGATACAAGGGCTGGGAAGTGTTTACTTTCTTTAACCATTCAATTAAAACAGATCTTCAACTTCAGGCTGAAGCTGCTGGATCAGCATGGGTGGATGTTGTAGTGCTGCTTCTACGTGGTAAAGTCAACTGGCAGGGAGCTTCAGTGACTTAATACAGACTCAGTCCTCTGCAGAAGAAAGAAGATAGTCTGAAACTCCAAGAGTCAGCAGGAGTAAGTGAATTGCTTTTATATTTTAGGCAGTATCAGGAACATTCTTTTTCCTTAGGAAAAAAACACACATTTCTGGTTGTTCTGGAGAAATCTGTAGGCAATGTATCCCTTTCTCCACATCTTTATAGCCAGAAGTTGTTGCTACTGCCCAGAAGAGGTGTGAAAGTGATTATAGCAGTTCTGAGCAGCAAAAGGCTGTTGTGTAAAGTGACCAGGGTCCCTGATTCCCTGTCTGGGTTGCAGCTGTCCCTTGTGCGGTTACTCTGGCTCATGAGCAGTATGCTGTTCAAGGCTGTACCAGATCATCACCCCAGCAAGCTGCTTCTTCCTAGGATGAGATTGCAAGGAAGAGTTCTGAGGGGTAGAGCCATCCTTGTGTGAACTGTTGCCTGTAGCTAGTGATACGGGGCCACGCATAGCAGTTCTGCAGTTCAGGCAGCATGTTGCCTGCTCTTCTCTTTCTTCTGCCTTCCCCGCTTCCTTTTATCCCAACCAGTTTCTGCACTCAAAAGTCAGTGGAGGCTCAATCTGGGGAGTTGTATTTTTTCTGCTTGCCTGTTCAGATAAGGCATACACAACTCAAATGTACAGAGCTGCTGGAAGGCGCTTAACACAAATCATTGCTTCCACTTTTTTTTTCCTATTTTCTGCAATAGCAAACGTGCTGATTTAGGCAGCATGGCCATTGCTTTGCATGCTCTGAGCAGGCCCTCTTAAGTATGGAAGGCAGACACTGAGTTCTTAAGTCATGAATTCATTTAGTATCTCATTCTCGAAGACTAAATACGAACTCTGTTTTGGTTCATATGCTGCCTTCCAAGGGTTTTTGGCATTTTGGTCAGAAGCAGGAACTGGGTGCCCGCAGAACAGTCCATCTGACCGAGGTTCATCTCCTGCGTCTGCAGCCGCTTTAAAGCTTCAAAAGACGCTTCCTATCCCAGCGACCCAGCGGCCAGGCCCGTCCCAGCCGGGTGGCGCCCAGTGAGGCGGTGCGGCGGCATCCCTTCCCGAGGCGGGGACTGAGGCGCGGGCCGCCCCTCCAACATGGCGGCGGCCGAGCAGCAGCCGCCGGCGGCCGATGGCGGCAAGGCGCTGAGCGCGCTGCTGGGCGGCATCGCGCAGGCCGCCTACTACGGCAAGGCCGACATCACGGAGGAGCTGCTGCGCGGGCAGCTCTACCCCGAGGCGGCGCCGGAGGAGTTCCGCGCCCTGCGCGCCAAGATGGGCGGCCTGCTGCAGGTAGCGGCGGGCGGGCGGGGCCGTGAGGGGAAGCGCAGCCCTGGCTGGGCGTCTTTAACACCCGGGTGCGGTGTCGAGCAGCCAGAAGGGAGGGCCGAGGTCCTTTGTATTGCCAGTATGGAAAAGACTCCCTGTCTTACGACTTTTGCTGACCTTGTAGGGATGTGAGCACCTACGTTAGATGGGATGATGAGTTTTTTTCCCTGTTATATCCGTGTGCTGTCGGTTCGTGGTTAGAGGCAGAAAGTTGCATTGCCCTTGTGACTATTTAATTCCATGGTATTCAGTGTCCTCTAAGTAGTAATCAGAAGTCAGTATGGTAAATCAACCACTTCCTTGTATCAAGGCTTGGTGAAGGTAAAGGGCTTCCACGTGCCCTCCCACATTCCATATGTGCAAAGCTTGGTAATTTCTGGAGCACGAGGAAAGCAGGGAGGTAAAATAGAGACCATAGAATTTACTGCAGCAACAAGTATTTAATTGCCCCCTCCTATCCCCCCCAGATCTTTGTATACTCCTGGTTTATTTACAAAAGCTGTCTTAATGATCCATTTCTTCTGTAGAACTGTGTAGTTTTCTGCAGAACGTTTACAATCATCTGATTCCTTTCTAAGGTGCCCAATGTATTTCATGGAACAGTCATGTTACTGTACTGCTTTCACATCATGTGAACTTTTTTGGGAAATGTAATTCCTTGTGTGGTGTTTCCTAGGAGGTAGAACAAAGCTCTGGAGGGCTGGCCTTGGAGAGTTGCAGCATCTCAGTTGTGTATTTCCCAGCCTCCTACCCCATCAGACTTAAAGCATTGAGAAACTGGGGGAGATCAGCTCCCAGCTCTCCCAGCTTTTGGCTTTCAAAGACCTCACCTTGATGAAAATACCGAATTTGTCTCTTCCTTATGGCAGTTGAATTTGCTGGGTTAGTTCCTGTGGTAATAGAAGTAATGCCTTTCCATCTGCAGTAATTCTGCTCTTCTCCTTTTGGTGGCAGCAGGCTACTGGGATTACTGTGCGTGCTGGTTGTGGTGCTGGAGTTGTGGTGGCTCCGGCTGTGCTTCAGATTTGTACGTTGCCTAAATGAGCACAAAGTCAGCACAAGGAGTCTAAATATGTTGTTATATTCGATTATCGATATGTATTTTCACTGAGCGCATTACCATCTGTAACAACTACACCAGTATGCTGCTGGTAAAATATTAAACTGTACATAAGGAACATGTGACAACCCAGTGTTTGAGATGTGACATATGAAATGCTTCCATACTATGTGCACGTGAATAACAGTCTCTAGCCCTCGTCCTTCTCTTGTTTTCACGAGCAACTGCCTGACACTTGTACAAGCTTTTCTGGTGACCATAGTATTTCATCTCACTGCTATTCAAACAGGAGGAGATGGTACCTTACCTGTGTGGCTCTGTGGTGCTACTAGCATTCAGTTTATTCAAGCCCCACCTTGAAGCTACTGGCCTTCATAAAAGAGGCTGCCCTCATGTGACAAGTCAGAGCAGAAACATAGGTGTAAAATTTACTCACTCAGAATTTACTCACTGTGGAAAAAGAGGCCTTTGTATCTTCTTCAGGATTTCTTCTGGCAGCCATTGGTGGCAGGGGAAAAAAAAAAACAACCTTCTTGCCTCTTGTAATGTGTCAAGAAAGCTGTCATTTTTCCTTCTCTCAGTAAGTTACGAACCTTCAAATACCTGGGTTGGTCATGGGCTCCTTTTATTGAATGCTTTGCAGTTACCATGCAAGTCTAAGCTCCTGCACAGCTCAGAGGCAGAGCAGCCTCAGTGCAAAGGCTGAGATAAAACAGTTTGGGAAAGCTGATGCGAAAGATGGCTTGTTTTCTGATGGTTAGAATTGCTGTTATGCCTGCATCTGCTAACAGAGATCATTGGATATGCTTATTCTTATCAGCTCTTATGAAAGTGAACAGTTAACCTGTAAAACAGTATCAGCAAGTCTTCTGTCCATATCAGATACATTCTACCCACGTTAGCTTGGTACATAGTTTCAAACCTTTCATTCTTACAGCTGTGCTTATTTTGGACTACTTCATTTGTTATTGGGCTAGGCAAAAATGTGCTAACAATAACTTAGCATAGAATTTTGTGAGGGGAGGAAGATATATTTACTGTGTTGTAACTGGACATGCATGGGAAAACGATGAACTAAACTGCTGCTTGCCTGGGACAGCTCAGTAACAACCATAGGCTTTTTTATTTTGTTTAGTTTTTTAATTGAGTAAAGCACCCCTATTACATAGCTCACTAATCTGAATACAGCTCGGCTACCCCTTCATTTTCTGTTCTTTATGCCTAATGTTATCTCTTTCTTTTTAAATTTCAGCATCATCATAGAATAGTAGAGAGCCGAATGCTTACTTTAAATGCCATCTACTATACTACAGTGACAAAAATGTTTGCTCTTTTTAGGGTTCATCCCATGTTTGTTATTTTTGCTTTCAGTTTGTGTGTATGTAGTCAGTTCAGATCAGGGCTGGTGCAGCTGCCAGTTGCAGGAAGAACACTGAAGTGGAGAGAAGTTCTTTGAAAGAAGGAATGGGTGAGGAGGGCTGGCTGCAGGCTGTTGGACAGCTGGAGAACACTTAAAGTAGTAGTGTGGTGCTTCACTGCCTGGAGCAGCAATTGTCTGCTCGTATGTGCCAGTTAATAAGAGCAGTATGCTCTCATCATTCTGGATTTCTTTTAGTAGTCATCATTTTCAGTTTTTCTGATTGTAAAACTCAATGGTTTATTAAGCTTAAGCCTTTCACATTCTGTTTCCATTACTATTTTAATTGCTGAAGAGACACTTAGATGGCAGTGCTTTTGCTGGGTGCTAGAGGATGCTGAGGTGATGAAATCTGTAGTGTGAGCAGACTTCTACAAATTGGGCTGTCATTCAGACAAAGTAGGGTAGGCAGCGATTCTCCTTTCCACCTGGGAATAATAACCTTTGTGGTGCTCCTGCTGCTGTGCAGTGATGACTGCAGTTACTGAGAGCAAGCAGAAGCAAGGACTCTGGTATAGCATCGTTCACTTAAGCAGTAGTATTTTCCACAACTCAAGGTTCGAAACAGGGTGAAACATCACCTCCTTATGAGACCAATTATGAGACCTAGACTCATTTCATTTGGGACTGTGAAGTACTGATATAGCATAAATGTGCAATGTCACTGGAAATCATGTACTTCATATTTAATGGTTTACTTGACCTATTTCATTTATGTGTCATCTTCATAGATCTATAGAATGGCTCATGTTGGAAGAGACCTCTAGGATCATCAAGTTCCACCCCCCGCTGTAAGTAGGGTTGCCAACCACTAGGTGAAGTACTAGAGCAGGTTGCCCAGGGCCCCATCCAGCCTGGCCTTGCACACCTCCAGGAATGAGGCATATAAAACCTCCCTGGGCAACCTGTTCCATCACCACCCTCTCAGTGAAAAACTTCCCCTGACATCTAATCTATATCTTCCTTCCTTTAGTTTAAAGCCATTCACCCGTGTCCTATCACTATCTATCCTTGTAAAGAGAAAGTTGATTTCTCATGTTTATAAGGCTACTCTCCAGGAGTTCTCCCAGTCTGTATATGCATCTGTGATGACTCTGACCCAACTGCAAAACCCTGCATTTTGCTTTGTTGAGCCTCAGTAGGTTCACATGGGCCCACCTTTTGAGTTATCGAGGTCTTATCTATGGCCAAGTGGTAAATTAAAAGGAGGAGGCAAACTTGCATTGTTGATCTAATAGGTGTGCTAAGCTTTGCATTGCTCAAAATAAGTCTGTTTTTCCTCAATTACCACATGGATATTTGATTGGTTTTCTTTTAGTTCTTATTAATGTATCAAACAGAGGGGAAAAAGAGACAACTTATGTTTTTTTCCCCCTTTTCATGACCTGAATTATAGTAGAAAGGCAACTAATAGTTTAGAAAACAACTGGAACTGGAAAGATAGCAGTGACTTCATTATCTTCTTCAGCATTTCCACCATTCTTTTGGGAATAGGAAATGGAGCATAAGTGTTATTGAAATAAAGGCAGAGAACTACATGTGAATCCTAAGGGAGTCTTCCCCTTTTCAGATATATTCTAAAAAGCACGTGTTTGACAAACACTAATTAAGAAAAGTAGAAGCATTTAATTTGTAGCAATGAACTTCAAAAGCAAGATCCAACTCTTTAGTCTTCAGTCAGATTAGGCTCTTGCTAAGGCCAATGGAAAGCAGCCAGGCTGGACTAATGAATTTCAGCATAACCAAAACACATCTTTCTGTGCTCTGTGTGAGCTCCTCCTTTGGTGGAAGGTTTGGTTACAGCTTACTGAAAAGGCCTCAAATTCATCCCCAGACGAGCTTCATCTTCAGGACAAGGTGAAATGAGTGACTTCCTTAAAGGGAAAGCCTTAAGCACTTCAAAAATTTCACTCAGTTGTTTTGTTTCTTAATCATTATAAATAATGATAAATAGTTTCAACACAGTAACTTTTTCTCCACATACTTATCAAATACTTGTAATGTCATATCAGACTGGAAACTGGAAGACCTCAATTGTGAAGAATATATAATGTATGTTGGAAAGCTTCTCTCAGTTCTAGCAGCAATAATTGCAGTGCAAGTATAGTTAGAGTCAATTCCTTGTTTTTCCAAATAAGGTTGAATTCTTTTTCTTGTCAATACGTATCTGTATCTCTGCCAAAAGATTCCTAACTCAGCTTGGTGGGTAGTTTTCATGCTTTGCGGTTTCCATAAACTGTGATGTCAGGATTGTGAAATGTGCTTTTAGGATACATGCAGGCACTGAAGTAGAATCTTGGTAAAAGGCAGGAGAGCAACAGATGTGTTTACTCTGAGTCTTTTTTGCATGTGACTCCGCTGTCTCTCTTCAGACTGTCGTGTCTGATGTGTGATTCATTCATGCTCTTTTTGCCATTTCTGGTTCAAGTGTAATTGGTGTACTGTTTGTATAAATACTCTTTAGTTTTGCATCTTCAAACACTGTACAAATATTTATATATTTGAAGTAGTTGTGATTTCTTCAGTATTTCTTTATTAAGCCTCACTTTAGCTTTTTTTTTCTTTTCTCAAAACAAACTAAATGTGTATAACGTCCTTTTTCTACAGAATTAAGAAACCACACATCTTGGTAGTGTGGCATAAATCTCATAGATGGTGAAATGTATGGTGTGTGCACGTGTCCATGTCTGCACAGAGGCAGAAATGAGAAAGGAGAGAGGTCAGAAATTAGTGCTCTACTAACACACCTGAGTGACAGGTTTGGTTTTTCTAGGATCATAGGATGGGTTGGGGTGGAAGGAACCTTGAAGTCCATCCAGTTCTAACTGCTGCCGTGGGCAGGGCTGCCCCCCACCAGCTCAGGCTGCCCAGGGCCCATCCAACCTGGCCTTGGGCACCTCCAGGGATGGGGCACCACAGCTCTGGGCAGCAGTGCCAGGGCCTCACCAACCTCTGGGGAGAAAAGTCTTCCATATATCTCATCTAAACCTGTCCTCTTGCAACATGCAAACCCATCAGTCTTAGGCTTTGAGATTAAGAATCTATTGCTCTTTTATGCTGTTTACTTCTGCACACAGCACCCCTTGTGTTTGCACTGCGTGCTTTTTTCTTTCCAGTATGAGATCCCTGTGTAGCCAGACTTGTGCTTTCCTGATGGGTCCCTGAAGCTAGAGGCTGTTATACTGCATGTCACAGCTGAAGAGCTATAAGGAGCCAGAAGGAATGCCCAAATGGGTTTCTAGACATCTCTCCTCTTGCGTGACATGTGGCTGCATGTGTGCCACATGTGCTTCTGTTTGCTATGCCTACAAGGTGAAGAAAAAGCAACGGATCTGGCTGTGGCTTGCTGAGAGCAAGGCTAGAAGGATGCTGGTCGCTCATTGCTTAGCAGAAGTGCTCTTGTTTACTGGATTGTTTTTATGACGTCATGGAAATATCTAAACAGCCTGTAATGAAATGTAAGTACTGGAGAAATTTTCTAGCTCAAGTGGACAAACTATAAGGAACTTATTAATATAAGGTAGCCCCTGTTTGACTAACAGCCATGGGAGAAGGGGCGACTTGAACTTTGAACATGAGCTTTTTGGTGACATGTGCTATCTTGAAACATCTGAGTCTCACTGTTGGAGCCTGTGGCAGTGAAACACAGAGCTAAATGTTGCAGAATGCCAACAGTTCTAACTGAGGTATGTATTTGTGAGCTCTGGAAACCTCTGCTGTGCGTGTCCTGCTCTCAAGGGCAGTGCGAATGGTCTGTGGAGGCACAGCAGTGGAAAGCTGTTCCTGCAGATGGACTGGAAAACTTGATTGCTTGGCCAGCTCTACCAAGAGGTGACTTGATCTAGTTTCATTGAAATGGAGAATTCCCTCTGGGCTAATGAAAGCAGTCATAAATATTTAGTGTGATTGGATTGGAGAACACTTTGATATTTTGCCTGTTTCAGTAAGTCTTTAACTTTTTCTGAAAATACGTATTAGATTCAGTTCTAAGAACATTTTGTGTACAGCGCATAGTATTTAAGTCCTCATGGGAAAGTGAGGAGTGATTCCTGCTGAGCCATTCCAGCCTGGCCTTTGCTTCCAGGCACTGGTGGTGGTTTCCAGCACCATGGTGGGAACAGGACCCATACAGAGCAGTTCCCACAGTGCAGAGTTTGGCTTACTGCTCTCTTGCCCTCATAAAGGCTCTGCTTTTAGCAACTAGGATGACTGCTTGTGGTTTGGGGAACATAATTTTGTTTCACTAAGCTGACAGGAAGAAAACCCACTTTGTACTCAGAATCATATGTGGAATGGCATGGGTTGAAAGGGACCTTAGAGCCCACCCAGCCCCAACCCCTGCTGTGAGCTGATTGCTCCCCACACGCTCAGGCTGCCCAGGGCCCATCCAACCAGGCCTTGAGTATCTATCTCCAGAGATGGGGCACCCACAGATCTCTTTGCAGCAGTGCCAAGGCCTCACTGTCTTCTGATGGAAAAACTTTCCCTAACATCTAACCTAAATCTCCCCCTTTTTTAGTCTAAAACCATTTCCCCTCTGTCCTATCAGTATCAGACCATGTAAAAAGTCAGGCTCCCTCTTGATTGTAAGTTCTCTGCAAATACTGGAAATATGCAATGGGGTCTGCTGGGATCACTCTCCAGGCTGAACAAGCCCAACTCCCTCAGTCTTTCTTTATAGGAGAGGTGCTCCAGCTCTCTGAGGATCCTCCTCTGGACCCATTCCAGCGCTCCACATCTTATGCTGGAGGCTACAGCCCTGGGTGCTTTACTCCAGGTGGGGCTTCACAGGAACAGAGCAGAGGGGGACAGTCCCCTCCATGTCCCTGCTGCCACTGCTTTGTTGATGCAGACCAGAATGCAATTTATATTCTGGGTGATGAATGCACTGCTGCCTCACGTCCAGCTTTTCATCCCCCAGGACCCCCAACCTCCACCAGACTGCTCTCAAGGAGTTCTTCTCCTAATGTACACTTAGCTGGAATTGCTCCCAATCCAAGTGCAAAATGCTGCACTTGGCCTACTTGAACCACTTCTGGTTCATGTGAACCTACTTTTCAAGCCTGTACAAATCCCCCTGGTTGTGTAACTTACTGTGATTTCTCTCTGCTAAATACAGTGCTGCTTTGAAAGGCCTGCTATTTCCCTCAAATAACTTCTAAGAAACATCACTGTGGTTGGAAACTGCTGCTTTTGATAAATGATTGTACGCATTCCAGTTAGGAAGGGCATGTAGAGTCATGTTCTGAATCCAAGGAATTAGTGACTAATGAAATCTATTCTTTCTTGTGGAATCAATACATTTGCAGGGAGACTGAACGTTCAGGGAATGTGGGTATGTGGCACTTGGGGACACGGTTTAGTGGGCATGGTGATGATGGGTTGGTGGTTAGACTTGATGGTCTCAGTAGTCTTTTCCAACTTTAATGGTTCTGTGTTTCTAAGTACACTACTCAGTTTGGTGTCATCAGCAAGATCCTGAGGGTGCGCTCAATCCCACTGTCTGTGTCATTGATAAAGATGTTAAAGGGCACAAGGCCCAAGATGGACCCCTGCGGGACCCCACTTGTGACTGACCTTCAACTGGACATGGAGCCATTGACCACAACCTGTTTTTGACCATTTCTTCATCCTCTGAATAGTCTGGCCTTCCTATCCATATCTATCCAATTTAGAAATAAGCATGTAGTGCACGACCATGTCAAAGGCCTTGTATGTGTCCGGGCTGATGGCATCAGTTGCCCTTCCATCATCATTCCATCATAGAAGTTTTTCAGATCGGTGAGCCAACAATCTGCTCTTGGTGAAGCTCCAAATCACCTCCTCAGCTTGCATGTGCCTAAACATCACAGCTTCCAGGAGGATCTGCTCCATGATTTTCACGAGCACAAACATGAGGCTTGCTATAGTTCACTCAGTCTTCCTTTCTCCCTTCCTTCAAAGTGGGAGTGATGTTTCCCTTTTTCCAGTCACTGGAGACTTCACCTGACAGCTGTGACTTTTCAGATATGATGGAGAGTGGCTTGGCAACAACATCAGCCAGTTTCTTCAGGACGTGCTGAGAGGAAGACCTGCCGTCTGGTACACTGAGACTGGAAGCTTACCTCTCACCGTCAGATGTCAGTGTGTAACATGAGTTGTCAAAATAGTGACGAATGACCAGATGGTAAAACACTCTTGCTTCTGTATCCCTTCAAGCTGTGTAGTCTGTAAACTTGTCTCCTTTACATGCTGATCTCTCTGATGCTATTAAACGTGTCTGCGGAGTTAGAGTTGGCTGCAGTGGTTTCCAGCTGTTTGCTCCCAGATCCTGGCAGAGGCAGTGTTGCCTGATTTATGTCCACAGGAACTGCTCTCCCAGGTAGGAAAACTCAACTCCACCTATTGCTCAGAATGTGATATGGCAGATAACATACAATAGTGCTGTGAAAGGAAGGAAAGCAGAGCCTTGAGTCAGAAATTGGCTGCAAATCACAATATATGGCAAGATGTGATATGATTCAAGTGCGTGATTTAAATATTTCATGTGGTTTGCTGCTGGGGTACCTATGCCTTGCTATACAGGAAGCTAATCTACAAATGTAACTGTGAAATGTAACTGGGAAATTAGCAAAGTTAATGAAACTTTAAGGTGCAAACAATCGAGGTACAGTCGGCAAAAATCAAGATGAATTCATGATGTGAATTCTGTTTTCTGCGCTTGGCTCATTATAAAGCAAGTTAGTCCATGGCCTGATGCGCTTACAAGAACGCTGCCTGCACAGCACTACAGTAAGCTTGGCTGGTGTCTCTCCCCTTCTGCATTCAGGGTAAGGCTGTAACTTTTTTTCTGCATGCCCTCAAAATATAAGCTGATCTGACTTCTGTTTTTAACTCTCCTAAGTGAAATGAGATTAAATGTGAAGCAATAGTCCACAACAGCAGGTAATTTTCCCAGAGTGATTGTAGAAACCTGATAAACACCGTTCTCATTTACTGTATTGCAAGAGGAAGGAGAAGGAAAAGATCACAATCACATGCTCTCTTCAGAGCAGGCCAGGTCATGCCACCAATTCTGGGGCTGTCACTTTGTCTGTTTCTCTCCTTTCTTTAATTCTTTCCCTCAAGTTTCTTTGTATTGCCATCTGGTATTTGTTCTGTTCTATCTGGATTTCTCTTTCCTTTTCCTCTCTTTCCTCAGCAGTGCTGCATTAAATGGCTTCCATTTGTTGAAAGTTCTTATTTCTGAATCTGGCTCCTTTGGGAGGAATGACGAAGAAACCATTTTAGGCTGAATAACTTAACCTGCAAAGATTCATAGGCTGTTACAGAAGGTAGCTTGTCTCTACTGCAGCTATCTCAGGGGGCATGCGTGCATGCGTGTTCATTTGAAAAAGGTTGAACCTGTCAAACTTGTCTGTAGCATAGCTGCATGCTTAAGAAGGACTGGAAAAGTAACATTTCTTTGCCTCCACCCCGCGTGGCAAAATGTTTTCTAAACCGTAGCGATGAATTTGACTCGAGGGGAGAAAAGCTTGTGTGAAAAGACTTTTTAAAAAATATATTTCATTTGAGTAAAGGCCAGATGGACAATTAATTTGTATTTTAAATCCTTGTATATGAACCTCATAGATGCAAGCATGTCTGCTATTAAGAGAATACTTCCTTATTTTTTTTTGTTTCTCACCTCTTTTTGCATGCTGTCCAGTGCCTGTCTGTGCTTTCTGAGAAGTGCTTTCCATTGCCTCTTCTTATGCATCTCTTCCTCTTTCTATTTTAAATAATGTAGGTAATTTGGAAACTATTACTCTGGAAAGGGACAGCACTTCTTTTTTTTTTTTAATGCTTACTGCTGAGAATCCAAGCTTTTGTAATCTCTTCATAATCTGAGTACTCAGGAGGTGTAGCTGTGACTATCAGTGGTTGAGCTTGTTCTGTTCTTTCATTCTTGTTCTGTAAGCACAGAGCCTTT
Organism: Lagopus muta; assembly: GCF_023343835.1. Classification (NCBI taxonomy): domain Eukaryota; kingdom Metazoa; phylum Chordata; class Aves; order Galliformes; family Phasianidae; genus Lagopus; species Lagopus muta. Next base: position 101,236,401 of record NC_064434.1, read on the forward strand.
CAGAAAGGCCAGACAGAATAATCCCCATTATTCTCAGTTTTCCTTCTGCTGGAGATGGTTTTTAGGATGGAATGAGGTGGGGGAGTGCTTTTTTTTTTGTGCTTGGTGCTGTAGATTTGCAGGAAGTGCTATCTGACCATAGGAGAAGGGCTCTGGTTGTGGTTCATGTGGTGGCTATCTGTTTTAATCGGCCTTTCATCCTCCTTTGTCATCAGATGAGCCTTTGTGCCACAGAAAAATGACACCACCTGCAAATTATTTTAGGAAGTGATGTGCTGGGGAATTGTGTCCAAACTGTTGTTTCTGGCAGACGCACGCTCTGATGGTAAAGGCAGGCAGGCAGGAGAAAAAAAATCTGGTAACTTCACCAGCTTTTAAAAACAAATACTAGGATCTCTTTTGCATTCAGGTGAACAAAAATTGCCGCATATAAAATCCCTCCCAGAAATTGTTGTTGGATTTCGTGTTCAAGTGAGAAAGTGATTTTAGCAGAGAACATTGCATAGAGGAGCATGGAAACAATCCACTGGACAAGTCTGTGTGAAATCAAGCTTAATAAGATTAGAAATGCAGGAAGGATGTAATTTTGCCTGAAACTTCACCACACATGTTTTTGTTTTTGTTTTTTTTTGTGATCTGCAGTAGCAGTCATGTAATGTACTCAGCACTGTGTGTTCTAAGTCCTGTCCAAGCAGGAAGCTTAGCAGAAGTCAGAGTAACCCAAACCTGGAAATACTGACACATCCACTGGATGCCCACTGACCTGGTTAGTGTCTCCTTGGCAATGACTCCAAAGGCTCTACAGGTTAGAATGACGTTTAAGATGATCTGTAACACACTGGAGAAAATTTTAAACTGCAGGCTTATCAATAAAATGTATTACAGCATGCACATTGATTGACATCTCTTTTCTGTGAGCCAACAGTTTAATCCCCACTGCAGCTGCATTACAGCTCAATAAAACATAAACTGAAGTAATACTGGATGCAGTATGGAACTTGAATAAAAGACCATCCCCACGGATTAGGTGAACACTCTAAGATTTTAATGAAGATCTTTGTACTTTGATTAAGAAGTATTGTTAAGGTCATTTAGGATTTCCAAATTATAAATTTGTTGGGGTGAGCAGGTTGGGGTGAACATTTTTGTAAGATCAGTGTTTCAAATGCATGCAAGCAGGCTGTTGCATCTGATTTTGTCTTAATTCTAATTGTTAGGAGAGCTCTGAGACACTAATAAATAGCATTGGTGGGACACAGCCTACCCTCCAGGAAATGTTGTATGAACACCTCATCTAGTGTGGGACTGATTGTATCTGCAGCCACTGGGAGAGACATTGGTTAGCATGCTTAGGAGGGAGGGTCCAGAAACCACAGGGCTGCAGAGATGCCCTTGTAGTCCTGTTTGAAGCTGCTGTTTGCCGTAGAACATTGACTAGCTGGCCTTCACAAGTAGTTTGGTGTCTTTAAGACCCACGCATGCAATTGCAACCTCAGGATGTTGATGCTGAGGGCATTTTTGTTCCTGCTGCTCTCATGGCGATCTTTTCTTTTTCTTTTTTTTGTTAAACATAGAGGAAGAAGCTGCGCTTCCCAAAGCTGCATGCAGCAGAGGCAACCTGCATTTGCCCCATATGCAATGAAGATTTTTTTTAAAGATGTTAACTGGGAAAAAAAATGCACAGGAGCCCTACGTTGCTTGGAACTGGCTCTGGGTGATCAATGTCTTTTGGCCAGGCAGGTCTAAGAGCTGCTCTATATATTATATCTGCCTGCAGCCAGTCCCCCACCATATACATGCGCCCCAAGTATCTGAGCAGTTTTCAAGCTTGCATTTCAAAGAGCATCCAAAAGGCAGCATTACTGATGCAGCAATAGCCTCTCACCCCCACCTAGCAGAGCCTGCAGAGGTGATTTCATTAGTGTGGAGACTGGCACTGAGCTCTCTGTCCTCTGTTTGTCTGAGCTTGTGGTCTCTGCATGCTGCAGGCTAGCAGCAGTTTTGAGGGTCATCTGGAATAAAAGCCTACACATACTGACACAGCCAGCTCTTCCACTGTCATTGACAAGTAATGTTTTATTTCTGGAAATGAAGTGTTTTGGGTTTTTTTCCCCAGTGGATTTTACCAGTTGTTGTTTCCCTCTAGCATTGCGTGCCTGTCCAGCTCTGTTTCTCAGAAGAGATAATGATTTTAAGTTTGTTTTCCTGTTCTGTGTACCAAGGCATATGTCTAATGGATCTAATTAAGCAAATACAAAAGATCCCAATGTTATCAAATATTGTCCCATTAAGGAAATAGTATTTGAAGTCTTGGTTTTATTGGCTGAGTTATATTCTAAGAGATAATGGGTTTCTACTGAAGATGAATCCAAGGAGAAGGCAGCATGGCCACATCTGTTTCTTGTTGCTTAAATGCACCTACCCAGCCTCTGCAAAAAAGCTGTAGTCAGTTGCTCCTTGTATGATGCTCCTAAGCCGTGCTTCCCAGGAAAAAATGCATGTTATATCAAATCTCAGGATGTATAACACGAGGAGAATTTTAATGTCTGACAGTGGTCTCTTAAAGACTCTACTTGTGGAAACAGGCTTTATGGTGCCTTAGTCACTTCAATTAATTGCGGTAATAACGTAAATGGAATTACTTGCTGACAAAGAGCAGCTATGTATTCCTAGAAAACCTTCCTGCTCTTTGTTAGTTGATGATTTGTGTGTTGAAGTAGTAAATGACTTGTGATAGCAGTACAAACAGGAACTGGATCCTACGTAAGTTCTTTCCCTCCGTGCCATAGTCCTTGGTGTGTGATTGAGGTGGGGCTGTGGTAGATCCTGCACTCTAAGGCTTATCTGGATTAAGTGACTGGCAGTAGTGTGATATATCCCTCTTGAACCAGTGCTGGAAGTAATTCAGCTGTAGGAGCTGGTGGATAAAGCAGTTTCCACACCTTGAATTCCTGAGGCATTTTCAGTGATGATGCTGAAATCTGTGCACCGTTGTTCTCAGAGGGTGAAACGTCCTTCATCACTGCAGTGGGACCAGACAACAGCTGCTGGCTGTCCTGGTCATGTTCAGTGCTCATTCTTGTGTGTACAGAGAAGGGCAACAAGGCTGAGAAGGTCTTCTGGGGAGCAGGTGAGGGAATGGGGATTGTTCAGTCTACAGCAGAGGATATACAGGGAGGACCTCATCACTCCCAACAACTCCCTGAGAAGAGATTGTAGCAATGTGGGGGTCTCTTATCCAGGTAACAGTGACAGGACAAGAGGGAATGGCATTGAGTTGCGCTAAGGGAGGTTTGGGTTGGATGTTAGGAAACGTTTCTTCTCCAAAAGAGCAGTGAGGCAGAGGCAGAGCTGTGCAGGGAGGTGATGGAGTCACTGTGCAGGGAGGTGTTCAAGAACAGTGGAGATGTGGCACTGAGAGACGTGTCAGTGGACATGGTGGGGATGGGCTGGGGTTGGGCTTGGTGATCATAGTGGTCTTTTCCAACCTCTGTGGTGCTAAGCTCAAGTGCTGAAAAGCTTGAAAGGAAGACCTGTAATCAGATGGGTTTTATCTGTCCTTAGTTATAAACACAGAAGAACGGCCCATGCTTTAACTTTAAATAAATCCTTAGAAATATCAATCGGGTGTATTTTTCTGTAACTTGATATTCTGACTATGCAATAAGGGAGCATTGTTAAAAATAATGAAAAGAATTTGTAATACTATCCAGAATTTAACTGAACTGTAATTTTTAGCCAAGTTAAATTAAAACATTTCTTCAAGTTATATAAAAAAAAAATTAACTGTCAACATTCATTTGGGTAACAGAGTACAACTGTGCTTGTTTAAAGAACGAGCTGTGTAAGTCTTTGTACAGAGCAAGAGATGGAAGGCCAGCAAAGAGCTTAATTGTTCTGTCATTCTTTGTAGCTTATATCTGGTTTCCTGTCTCATTATGAAATGTTTCCCAGTTCGGATGAAGAAGAATATTAAAATGAGTTGCTGCTGTTTAGTTTCTTGAAAACCTTTATAGCTGATGGCTTTGTTGTGGAATATCAAAGAAGATGTCTTCAGTCATGTCTTTGTGCGGTTACACTGAAGTACAACTCGTTGTTTGTATTCTTTTCCAGTTAATATAATTTTCGTTTATTTTAAAATGAACTTTTAGATAGTAATCTTGATTGCAAACCGAGAGAGATTCTGTTCTGAACAGTGGACTGTGTTGGTGTGTTATTTGAAGCATATGCTATCTGATATATGTTCCATCACAATACAGCTATGGTTTCGGAGCTGAATAGTAAACAGTCTCTGTTTTCTGTACGTGTGTGCTCCTGTCTGTGAGAAAACAATCTAAATGGCTGCTAATTGTGACACGTGGCTACTACAACCAAGTAGCAAGTGTGTATATATAGTATGTATTTTCTATATGAATGTATGGAAGTTTTAAGTGTAGGACACAGAGAATCTTGACTCCCAGTCTCTGGATGATCTTTGCCAAACAGGCAAGTTTCACTGTCCTGCACAAGCCCTACTTATATTTTCTGTCATCTTTATGCTTAAAACTGCAAGCTTGATTGTAAGCTTCCTCTGTTAGCTGCGCTTAGAAGTCAGATTTATATAATGTGTCAAAATAAGGAACTTCGTGTGGTTTGTTACTTTTCTACCAGCTTAGCAAAATGTTGCTAGAAATCTTGCTGTGTTTTCCTTGTCATAGAGGTGGTAAAACTTGGGAGAAAAGTTCCACAAGTTATATACGTGAAATATTCAAAAGTTGTAAAATCAAGTACACAAGAATGACCTGGTTATTTGATTCACTGTTAATTCATGACATCTTTGTTTCATTCAGTGCAGAGAACATGCTAGTGTTGGTTTCTGCGCAGGAATAAAACAGAAGGCATTTTTTGCACAGCTGAATTTTCTGCGCAGCTGAGGGGAGACTGAATCTCAGGCTGATCTTGGGCTTGACTTGGCTTCCAGAAGGTGCTGGGCCTTAGGGTTGTTTATTCACCTCATTCCTCTCCTTGCTCCTGTAACCTGCATGGAATATTTATATAAAGGAAAGCTGGTGTCAGAACACACAACAGGTCTATGCACACACACAGTAATATGAAAAATATTGTAACAAAATATGTAGGTTGCTCTGAAAGCACAGGCTCCTATTTATTTCCATGGAAACTAAAACAGCTACAAAAAGCATGATAACACTATTTGATAGAGCAAATTCTCAGCTGCAAAACACTGTTTTTCCAACACAGTCACCACCATTAGCAATGCATTTTCCCAAGCGATGAATGAGAGCCTGCATGCCACCCCTGTACAGATCTGCAGCAGTGGAGGTGACCCGTTGTCAGCACTGCTGAAAAGCACCACCTACCACCACACTGTGCTCATATCCACTGTTTCTGTAAATGTTCAGCGATGAATGTCTCTGGGTGCCATTGTTTGCACATGGAGGAATTCAGTTCCATCCTTTTGCTTCGTGTGCACTCTCCTATCAGATGCTGCTGTGGCAGACTGGCCCTCTGCTGAGACTGGCCATCAGTCACACAGCACCAAAATGTAGTATTGGTGGGAAGGTTCAACCTCTGCTGCCGTATCACCAGTGTCATATCATAGCAGGCATTACTTTTGGAGCAGCCTTTATATTTCACACTGCTGTTCATAGGCAGGCCTCTTCAGGAAAATATGCATGAAAGCTATGTGATTCTAAATGGTTCCTTTAAAACAGAAAAAAAAAGAAGCTTTTTTTCCACTTAGAGGATCATTAGCTTTTAATGTTCCTCCAGATAAATATCCTCATGATAAAAGCAGTCAATATGCAGATACAGTGAATTGAAATACACAGAATGGTATGTTAGACACGTCACATTTTAAAATAAATTGCCAGATGCTCTGATTAAGCTGGAATCATGATAGAACAGAGCAGTTGTTTCAAGTACAGGTAGCTGTTTATTTTCTTAATTGTGTAACAGATGGCAGCTGCTGCATCTTGCAACTTTGGGAAGGCAGAGCTTCCCTCTTAAATTAAACAGTACCCCAGGTTCAGGAGGCGGATCTTATGCTGGGTGATTAAAAGGCTGAACTCTGTTGCAGATCACAAGGTGTGTGTTGTGTTTTGGAGGAGGATTTGCTTTTGATTTGCTTTTCTCTTGAATAAACTCACAGTAAAAAGGATGTGGTGTATCTGCTGGAGATAAGTGTGTGTTATTGTTGGCTTCAGTTGCTTCCAAGCAGCAAACCTCCTGCTGCTGTTCTGTGCCACTTGCATGATGTGCGAGCTCTTTGTTTGGGGCTTCTTCTTGTTTTTAATCTGCTGTTGTGTTTCAGACTGTCCTGATGTGATGAGGGTTGTGTGCTTTGTGCTCTGTTGGCTGGCTGCTGCAGTCACCTCCTTGCTACTGGGAGGCTTTGGGAGTGAGATTGGCACTTTGCTCATCACTATGCAGGTCTTGCCTCCATGCTAGGCCTTGTTTTGAACAGCAGCTTTAAAAGGTGCCGGTATATTTTGTTTTGCTTGGAAAGTGCTGAAGATTATTCTGGGAGTTGCTGAAAAACACCTGAAAGACAGTGCAGTCACTGGTTGCAGCCAGCATGGGTTCATAAGGGGAAAAGTCTTCTTTAACCAACTTAATCTCCTTTTATGGCAAGGTTACCCATCTCACTGACTGGGGAAGCCAGTTGATGTAATCTCTTTGGATTTCAGCAAAGCTTTTGTGCTGTTTCTCACAGTGTTCTTCTGGACGAAATGCCTGGCATACAGCTTGGCAAAACCATTGTGCGATGGGTGAGCAGCTGGCTGATGGGTTACATTAAATGGGGTTACGCCAGGCTGGTGGCTGCTCACTGCTGGGGTTCTGCAGGGCTCTGTTGTAGGGGTACTTCAGTGTTTTTATGAATGACTTGGATGTAGGACTAGAAGGGGTTTTGAGCAACTGTGTTGATGATACTAAATTGAGAAGAGTTGTTGATTCCCTTAAGGGGAGGGAAGCCCTGCAGAGAGATCTAGACCAATTAGAGGGCTGGGCAATCGGTCAACTGTATGAAGTTCAATGATAGCAAGTGCTGGATTCTGCAAAGTGCTACAGAGATGAGGAAGGGTCTATGCAGAGTGCCTGAGGCCCCCCGGGTTTGCTCAGTGCAGAGCAGAGGAGCTGAGGGGAGCCCTGATGGTGGCTGCAGCTCCTCTCAGGGAGCGGAGGGCAGCGCTGAGCTCTGCTGTGTGGAGGGAACAGCATGGAGCTGTGCTGCAGAGAGCTTAGGGAAAGGTTCTGCCCCAGAGGGCGATGGTCACAGCATGAGCTGGCAGGACTTGGAGCACTGGGACACTGCTCTCAGACTTTGGGTTTGGGTGGTGCAGTTTGGAGGTAGGGGTTGGACTTGGTGATCCCTGTGGGTCCCTTGCAATTCAGTGCAAGATATCTTGCAGGCATCCCTTGTAAGGTATTTAGTGGTCCTGTGTTAAACCAGGAGCATTTCAGACCAAGGGCTTTGTACCTTACTGGTAACCTAGAGAGTACAACAGCAGGAATACAGCATCAAGGAAAATTAAATTGATACAAGTCCCAAGATTTTTAGCCTTATATCTCCTTGTTGTGCTCTGTATCCATGCGTGCTTGGAGGCAGCATGTTTGTTAAAGATGAGTCACATCCATTTTGTGTGAGTATGAAACAAGTGTCTGCTTGAAATGACAGTGAGAAAACTTAACCACAGTTTCCTCCCTTCACATCCTGTCTTCTCTTCTCTTCAAAGCTGTATTTAGCAACCACTGCCAGTTAAGCAATGCTAACTTAAGGCTATATAGAATTATCAGCCTTAGAAACATTGGTGGAAAAATTGTGAATATCGTAATGAGCTGGGGTTTCTCCCAGTTTGTCCCAACCTTGGCCAAAGGCATGCCTGTGCCTTCCTGTTTAACAGGCCATCAGGACAGCAGTATCACTCCAGATGTCTGCCCCAGCCACCCAGTACAGACCAGTTGGTATCCCTAGGGCACACTGAAGAATATGGCTGAGCTTGCAGTGAAAATGTTCTTCATATCCAAAGGAATTCCCGGTTTTCTCCTCATTGTAAGAGATCCAGCTGTCCTGAGGCAGGAGTCTGGGTTAAGTAGTGTAGGCGCTTGCAAAATGAGCTCTAATGGAAGTTGTTATTTCCGTGACTGAGACTTGCCTCTGCTATCCTTCAAAAATACATTTGTAAAGCCCTAAAGATACAACCTTCAGCTTAGAATTTTAAAGAGTACTTGTAAGCAAGCTTTTCCCTTTCTCTTCTCCTGTTCTCCCTACAGTCAATTGCTTCAGCTGATATGGATTTGAATCAGCTGGAAGCTTTTCTCACTGCCCAAACAAAAAAGCAAGGCGGCATCACGTCGGATCAAGCTGCGGTCATTGCCAAATTTTGGAAAAACCACCGAGTGAGGATCCATGAGAGCCTGGTAAATCAAAGCCGCTGGGATAACGTCTTGAAAAACATGAACTGGAGAGTGGATCTGAAGTCACAGTCAAGACATGTTGATCAGATAAATACTCCAGTTGCAATAGTTGAAATGGAACTGGGGAAAAACGGTCAGGTAAGCTTTATTTTGTGAAGTATGTTAACCTAACTTAGTTATGTTTGGGATGAGATATTTTGCCTGTTGCTGAATTCTCTGCCTCCAAATCAATTCAGTAGATTTCTCACCATTGGGCCCTTAATGTTCTTGAACTTGTTTCATCTTTGGACACCTGTGTGGTGAATGCAGTGTTTGCTTATCATTGTACTTATGCTTAGAGCTCTCCTTACTTTCAGCTTGGAAAATATGAGAACACAAAAGTCAAATATAAAATTGATCATGTTAGCAATTATTTTAAATTTGTATTTAAATTTATGATTAATAGAATTGTATTCCACGTGCTGCAAAGTCAAAGTCAGTTGGTAATTCTTTAAAAACAAACAACAAAACTAATCAAACACTAAAATTGGATAATGCCCACCAAGTGGAAGCTGAAAAGAATTCACATGCCAAAAATGGTTGAGCATCTTCACTTTTTAGGACAAGGGAGGGGGAAGACTCCCCTTTATTTTACTTGCTGCCCATTTTCATCTAACAAGTAGATCTTTATTACTGGTTGTATTACATGATCTGGTCTTAACTGCCGGAAAAAGATATGTTGCTCCATCAGTGTTGAACTCTGCATTTCTTTTTCATCTTTGTAACCAACATCTGAAGGCATGGCTTCCCCTTTTCAAATTTCTTTTCCTGGCAGATCCTGTAGACAGATTCCTGTAGGCAGATTCCTGTATTTTTCAGTTTGCTATATTTTTCCTTTGCAGGGCATTAGTGAATCTTAAAACTCACTTCTTACCAGTAGCCAGTGCAAGCCATACTGTAAGCATTCTTGGGTTTTGATGCTCACAGTTAACACCAAGTGAGTTTCCTTTGGGCTGTGTAATATTTTGGTAGCTTACAGGATGTGGACTGTACCTGTGCAGACTCACTGGTTTTACTGGAGCTGTCTGACCATACCAAGGCTAGAATGAAAGTACAAGTAAGGCAGTATGTATTGTTGAAGGTACTTCTTTAGTCTGCTTTTCTTCCCTTTTTTTTTTTTTGCCCTCCATTCCAATGGAAGAGGAAAAAAAGATTATAGTAAGTACATCAGAATTAATTAATGAGCAAACTCAGAATACCTGTGTTGTTTAAAAACAAGCAAAAAACTCCACTCAACTCAGAATCATCACTGTATTTCATAAGGGACTTATGCAGTTAGAGACTCCTATTCAGAAGCTGTTTTTCCCCAGTAATGTATTTTTACAGTAACATCAATCAGTAAGTACATTTGTAATTGTCTCACCCTGTGCAGAGAGATAAAGGGGATGTGAAGATGAATCAAGAATAGATACTTCCGAGCCAGTCATTTCTTGTAACAAAGAACACTGCAGCAAAACCAGAATGAACTAATTTAGCAGCGTGGTGTCATCTCAAATGTACCAAGGAGGGGATGTAATGGGTAACATCTTTGCTGAGGACAGTGCAGCAGTGAGCTGTCAGCAAGCCTGATGTCTGGTGCAAAAAGGGTAGTAAGAGACTGTATTTACAGAAATAATTGTGGGATAATTACTGTTATCACCACTTGAGTCAAAACTTATGTTTAAGAAGCTGCTGTCTCACATAGTCTTCAGCTTTGGATTAAATCAGTTCCCAGATGAAAAGCTTTCAGAAGAATGCACCCTTGTATGATGGGCTGGGGCAGGGGAGTTGTAGGACCTTTGGGACCAAACAGTAGTAATCAGCTTGTGAGATTGCTTCATCCAGCTCTCAGCCTCTCCCCCACGTATCTGGGGACTCCTGGGAAGGTGGAAGCAGAGACTGCTATTGGAGGATGAGCAGGTTGTTCTTGCATGCTGGATCCAGCCCATCAACTTGAAACTCTTCATCAGCTTTTATAGCCTTTTTATATATTTCTACTAGATCGTTAGCACACTTATATCAGTTCTAAAAAGCCAGTTTTGTAGCACATCAAAAGTACATATGCTAATATCTTTCTGAAACAGAGAGAGTGGCATTTCTGAAAGGTAAAAACTGTCAGTCATAGATTTGATTTGGTGAATAGTGAAGATATGAATCCGTAGAAGAAAGCTGACTGTTTCAAGAGAATAGGCAGTTTTCCTTTGGATGTTTGAAAGCAGAGGAGTATACAACTGCACTGATGTGCAGCGAATTAACATGAATATTTTATGTTATAACAGAAGCAAAGAAATCCTCTGTAGGAGCTATGCCTTCCCAGCGTTTGAAGTCACTCTGATTCTTCTCAGTGTCTCTGTCTGGATTGGGCTTAGGTCCCACTTACGTAACCACTTTCTTACACCTCTGAATTGTCATTGATCAATTCTTCTATGATGGGAAGGAATAGTTTATATGCAAGGCTTAATATGGCTAGAAAAGGGGAATTTCAAGTATCTGGTTCATAAATAGGCCAAGTTTATGTGTGGTATCATAGAATGGCCTGGGTTGAAAAGGTTCGTAAAGGTCATCTAGTTTCAACCCGCCCGCCATGTGCAGGGTCACCAGACCAGGCTGCCCAGAGCCACATCCAGGGATGGGGCATCCACAACCTCCTTGGGCAGCCTGTTCCAGTGCATCACCACCCTCTGAGTGAAGTATGTTCAATATTATGTTTTCTAATGGAGCAAAGATGTTTCTGGTTTTGAGAGTTCATTACAACTTGAATGAATTAATTTTTGCCATCCTTTAGAAGAATGAGCCCCTTTTAAAAACTCTTAGTGCTTTTAAAACACTTCTCCAGTAAATATTTTACAGTGACGTTTAAAGTCTCCTTGATGCTGCTGGTGTATGCATTGTACATCCTGGTTAAAGTAAATGAACAAGCTAGCCATGATGATTGCTCTGCCTTAAAAGCCTTTCTTCTTTGACAATATGACTAAGAGAAACCTTAAGTAGTTGCACTTTAGCTTTCATTTTGCATTAACAATAAGTGATATTCTATGCTCGTTGCTGCCAGTCCATTCCATTCTTTCTTTTTAACAGCCCATCTGTTTTGTTTTCTTTTTTTTTTCAGAATGGTTCCAGTCTTCTGTACCTTGTTTACTTTTAAAACCATCTATATCTCCCTGCCCACTTTGTGTCCTTTCAATCTTGTTCTCTGAGTGTTTTTGTGTGTGAAATTTCAGCAGGATGCATATGTGTGGGGAGGGCTGGAGTGGTGAACGAGGAGAGCCACTCTCCTCATGTCTTTCCCATCAGGAAGCTCTTTTTCCAGTTACAGATTTATATCTGACCTTGTCAATATTAAGAGGGAAAAAAGAAACACACTGATGTACCACGCTGTGGTAGTAAGAGATATTGAAACTTTTTTTATAAGCTTTGTCACGTTCTTTTTCTTGTCTCCCTCCTGCAAGCCTGACTTGCTGGCAGACTTTTTTTGTTGGCTGTGTGCAATTGGAAATGATTAGGAATATTTTACCCAGAAATTGTCACTCATGATGTCATGTGTCTCTTACCCGTGCAGCTCAGCAGGGCTGGCACTGGCTCAGATGATGTGTATCAGATGCTGGAACTGCTCTGCTGATGCTTTCCTGACAATCATGAGCTCTACAGAGTATTTTCTGTGCTTACCTTCGCATGAAATCAGGAATTCTACTGCAGGATTCTTTCTATAAAGACTTAAGGAAACAGCATCAGGATTATGGCCTTTTTTGTCAATACTTCATCAATAATTTCATCTCAAATACTGACTTGGGGATTTGCAAAACTTCTCTTTTTCCCCAAAGCATTGTATATTTCTTCTTTTCAGGTTTTAAAATGCTTTTATCCACCTGACACAGGTATCATAAAATGTAGTTAATGTGAGTACTGATAGCGATTACTACCACAGAGCAAATACTAAATGCTGCAGCATGCTATGAAATCAGAATAATTTCATTCAAAATTAATGGTAAAGAGCAGCCTCACATACCATATCGTTTTTCTGAAGACTGAAATCCTTGTATAAAACAAGCATATAATCCTCATACAAAACAGACAAACGTTAATAACAGATTTTGATGAATAGAATATCTAATGATAATTTTGTTACACTAAAATTCTCACTAGTGAGATAAGTATTTTCTGATAAACAGACTTAACAGATAACTAACCCTTTACCAGTACAAGTGTTTGTGAGGTGCTGAAAAGAACTGTCAGCTTGTGGTTTACCTGAGGTTTGTCACATCACAATGTCTGCTTGTGGCTGGGTCCAGATCCTGATAACTCAGAGTAAATTAGAGAACTTGTAATGACCATGTCATGTGCTGTACGTGGAAAGTGAAATGCGATTAGAATTCTGAAGGTCAAGAGATTATACTCTGAAGCCTGGAATTCGATTGACTTTTAGTTTGTATGACTGAATCTTTACTACTTTTGCTGTTTTGAGGAAGAATGAAATTGTTTTGGTGTCATTTCTGACTTGTTAATTACGTATATTCTACAGAAGTTTAGATGAAAACTTCCATCAGCTGTCCAACAGGCATACATACGATGAGCTGAATTCGCACACATTTGCAAATATTAAAACTGAATATGCTCTCACAGTGTAACCAAAATCCTGCTATTTAGCTTCATAGCATCATAGAATCTTTTGAGTTGGAGAGGACCTATAAAGGCAATCTAGTCCAATTGCCTTGCAATGAACAGGGACACCTCAGAGCCCTGTCCAGCCTGACAGTGGATGTTTTCAAGGATGAGCATCCACCACCTCTCTGGGCAGCTTGTGCCAGTAGTATAAAAATCTTCTTATAGCCAATTTAATGTCCCCTCTTCTAGTTTGAATCCATTTCCCCTTGTCCTGTCACAATAGACTCTGCTGAAGTGTCTGTCCCCTTGCTTCTTATAGCCTCCCTTTAGATACTGAAAGGCCGCCCTCAGGTCTCCCCGGAGCCTTCTCTTCTCCAGGCTGCACAGCCCCAGCTCTCAGCCAGTCCTCGTAGAGGGGGAGGTGTTCCATCCCTAGGATCATTTTTGCAGCCCTCTTCTGGACATGTTCAAACAGGTCCATATCTTTTCTGTACTGAGAACTCCACATCTGGATGCATTACTCCAGGTGAGGTCTCACCTTGCAGAATAGAGGGGCAGGATCACCTCAGTTGCCCAGCTTGCCATGCTGCTTTGGATGCAGCCCAGGGTACAGTTGGCTTTCTGGACTGCAGGAGTAACATTGGTGATTCATGTCCACATGCCATCCACCAGTATCCCCAAGTTCTTTTTGGCAGGGCTGTGCTCTATCCTTATATCCCCTAGTTTGTACTGATACTGAGGATTGGTCTGACCCAATTGCAAGACCTTGCGCTTGGTTTTATTTAACCTCGCAGGGTTCATCTGGGCCCACTGCCACAGCCTGTCTAGGTCTGTCTTAATGGTATCCTGTCCCTTGGGTGTGTTGACTGCACCATGTAGCTTGGTGTCACCACAGACTTGCTGACAGTGCACTCAACCCCACTGTCCATGTCATTTATAATGCAAGAGCACTGAGACTGACCCCTGAGGAACGTCACTTGTCACTAATTTCCATCTGGACATTGGGCCATTGATCACCACTCTCTGGGTACAATCTTGCAATCAGTTCCTTTTTCACTGAACAGTCCACCCATCAAATCCGTACTTTTCTATTTGGAGAGAGAATGTTATGCGGGACCATGTCAAAGGCCTTACTGAAGTGCAGATAGATGACATCAGTAGCTCTTCCCTTGTCCATTGATGCAGTTACACCATCATAAAGTGACAAGATTGGTCAGGCAGGACTTTGTCCTGATGAAGCCATGCTGGTTATCCCATGTCACCTTCCTGTCTTCCCTGTGCCTTAGCGTAGCTTTCTGGAAGGTCTGATTCATGGTGTTCTCTGGCACAGAGGTGAGTCTGACAGGTCAGTAGCTCTCTGGGTTGTTCTTTCTACCCTTCTTTAAAATGGGTGTGACGTTGCCTTTTTTCCAGTCATAAAGGATTTCATCTGACTGCCATAACTTTTTAAATATAACTGACAGTAGCTTGGTGACTACATCAGCCAATTCCATCAGGACTCTGGGATGCATCTCATTGGGACCCATAGACTTACACATGTTCAAGTTCTGCAGGTGTTCATGATCCTCATCTTCACTTAGGGTGGGAAGGGCAATTCTCTCCCAGCTGTTGCCTCCCAAACTGATGTCTTCTATAAATCTCATTACCGTGCCAGGATTATAGGTTGAATACTACTGAAGATCTGTTGGCTTACTTTTGTAAGCACAAGTCTGTGAAAGACGATGGTCTGCACAGGCTGTGGTCATTTGTAGCAATGGCTTTCACCACTGAAAGATGAAGTTGAGAAGATGTCATGGGTAAGCTCGTTCTATAGGAAGGAGGCACTGTGTCTGCCTTGGCTCTTGTCCCTGGATTTGAGGTGTAAGTGCTTCAGGTCAGGCTGCTTCATAACTATTGGTGAAAATAACTTCAGATAGTGGACTTGCAGTCCTTGCAGTAGAATACATTCTGGTAAGACAGCCCTCCTTTTGTAGGACAGCAGTGTGGGTGAGGAGACGCTTCTTGAGGTAAAAAACAGCTCTAGACTCCATCACTACAGAATAAGGGCGGTGTGGCCTGCAAAAGGGAAGGAAGAGCAACCACCAAACCATTTCTTTTTTCCAGCCTCTTTCTGTTTTAATCTTTGTAGATATGAACGTTATTGGAACCTTTGTGCCTGCCAGAAGTGGGAAGTGCGGAGTCTGAATCGACAGACTTAACTGCAACAGGCTTTTTTATGTGATTAAAAATACAAAACCCAGTAAATGAAAAAATCACCTTTTGCCACCAGGACAAATGTAATCACTTGAGCTTTTGTTCACCTTGGAAATTCATGAGCTGGAGGGAACAGTTACATAACACGGTACAGAGAAAAGCAAATAAAAACCATAAAGGGCAATGGGTCACTCGGCACAGGAGAAAACTGGAGCACAGTTGGCTTACTTAACTTGATTATTTCCTTAATCCTCTGCATGGTACTCTCTGCAGTCCACTGCTTCATCAATTCAATTTCTGTCACCTCCTCTTAAAAGCAAGTGAAATTTGATGAAAGAGAACAGAACTTTATTGGTGGATGTTGGGATTTTTCAGTGTAATATGTTACAGAGATAAGAGCATTAAACTGAGATATTAGTTAAATAACTGCCCAAAAGCTTTTTTAGTAAGCCAGGAATCAATCACATGGGCTAAGTGTGGCCCAGGCTTGGTATTAGCAAGAGAAATTGTGGTATTTCTAATATACCTATTTCATATTTCAACTACTGCTACATACAAATCCATCCTTCCAGTTCAGTCCTGGAGTCTTGAAATTCTTTACCTTCTTAAAACTGTATTAAGGTCACCTGTGAAGTTGGATAAAGTCCCTGCAGTCAGACGTGCCATCAGGGTCTCTGCTATGACTGACCCCAGCATTCAGTCTACAGTCTCTGGGGTGGAACTGGATGTTTTGCTGCTCTTGGTATAATCCAGTCACTGCATGAATTTTTGTTCCCTTTCTGTTTACTAGCCTCATTAGAAGTTTGAACCATAGAGTGTTTCAGTTAATTTTGTACAGCATGCTCTGCTTCAGTCTGACTGCTTCAACTTCTAGGTCAGGTGATGTGGAGTTCAGTTTTCAGCAGGCTGAGAGGGCTGTATAGAGACTGATGGCAGATGCACAAATCAAAGCATGAGGTGCTGCGTGAAGGTTGGCACCGTGTGGCTGTGTGACCAATGAAGCCACTCAGAGCTTCTCCCTGGCCTGGGGCACTGCTGCAAGGTGGAGTGCAATTCTGCAGGTCCCATGTTTAGCAGCCAGCTAGAGATTCAGCTTTGTTTCAGCTGAGCAAGGCTTTAGTGGAGGCCAAACTTCAAATAAAACTTAGAAAGATGGGTTTGTAATATATGTAGTAGAAGCTCCTTGATGATTAGTAGAAGTTGAGGAGCTTTACTGTGCAAAGATAGTGCCTATCAGCTGCTGTGTTGCCACCTGTTGTGCACCCAGGGAACATTTGTTGGTCTAAGGCCTCCCAAGGGGCAGTATGGGGGTAGTCGTTAGGTTTGGCACTATGCACCTTTTGTGAAACAAGCAGCACACGATTTTGGTGTGAATGTGTTCTGTTTTGTGAAGAGAATCGTGGTTGAAGGACCAAAATTTGTAATCTCCACTAGTCTGTTTTTAATAAAAGTCAAAAGTTTTTCCTAATCCTCAAAAGAAAAAGGCGGGAAGGAGTTAGAGTTTCTTTGCAGGATAGCCTTTATACAGCAGAGCAACTGGCTTCTTTGTTTTAGCCTTGGCTTTGGCATTGCTGGCCATCTGCACTCTTCAGAGCTGTTGGATGTCAGCAGCAGCAAGTAATTTGTTCTTAGAAAACTCAGCAAAAAAGGGAGTTGTAATGAATGTAAGTGCTCACTGCACTGGCTGACAAAGTGTCTTGTTTTTACAGGCCTTGCCTGGCCAAGCACATTTAGAATTGTTTGCCAGTTGGCCAGCCCTCCCACTCTTGACAGTGTGCCACATTGCCACTGTAAAGCTCTTTGGAGATCCCTCCAGGTTTGTCGTGATCTCTCCTGAGATCCCAGAATATTTGCATACAGGACTGTAAATAACAAAGGATTCTTATGAGTTTATTTTAATCAGGAAGAGCTGCTGCAGAAGAAAATACCAGAAGATAGAAAATTGGAAAGCTGGTAATTGATGCGGAAATACTTGTAATTCACACCCTTCTTTGCTGCTTAACCCTTTGAATTCTTTTTTATTCTGTTTTACATATGTGCATATGTATATATATGTCCTCTTTAAAAAGCTTGGGCTGTGTGAGAATTGGTCCAAAACCAAAATGTGCAATAGCAAAGCGAAATCGCTGCCAACTGTTCGATTTAACTTGCTGAACTTCTCTGCATCTTTTAGTTTTTGAAGGAAGAGTGAAGCTGTGTCATTCCTTTTGCGCAGCTTGTATGGTATTTGCCAGCAGCTTATCTTTTTTCACCTTTTTTCACAACTGAGTTCCCATGTGGTGAGAGACTTCTGTTAATAAATTGGGCAGCATAAGGCATGGGCAGCAGGAGTACGTGGTTTGTAGGCAGTTCCCAGGGTAATCTTTTTATCAAGGAGGTATTTATCTTCTAATTTGTAGCAAGCTGTGGCTTTCTCTCCTTCTAGAGTCATCTGTCTTGTCCCAATTAAAACTAGAGAAAAAATCATATTCTTTTCCCCCCAGTTAGCTTTCTCATTACCACGCTGCTAGCTGAAGGATTTGAGTTGCAGCCGCTGGACTTGATAAAGTCAAGGGCAAGGACAGACTTATATACCAACAAGTACCCAAGCATTGAGGCTAAGGTGTTAAGAGCGCCCTGTACAGCAGTGCAGTTAGTGAACATATGAAATTCTTGGTAAATAAGTGCAGAATATGTATAAAAGCAAACTCTCATTCCTTCTGCTTAGGTGTTGTTACTGCAATCAGTTGCTCATCCTGGCAGTACCTATGCAATTCTAATTGCTGGCCAAAAATTAAAAAAATTAAAAAAAAAAAGAGAAGCTTATGCCCCACTCCAAGGGAGTGAACTGAAACTGTAGGAAGCAAGGCTCTTCTTGCAGACGCTGATTTCTGTGCTGTATAGGTTAGGTTTTCAGCAGATGACAGGTGGGTGTTTGCACTGAAAAAGCTCCAACATTTCATCTGTGTTTGCAGGTGGACTTACCTCATTTGTACGCGTGTCTTAAATGGATTCATCTTACAGGTGCTTCTTAGTACACAGTCTGCTTCACTTTGCTAACATTGATCAAGAGGAAGCCGGTAAATAGAACTGCAGTGAAAATCATATCTAAATCTCAGCTGGAAATTGCAGGTCAGATGTGTTGTGTTTTTTTTTTTTTTCCTTGCAGCATTATGGACTTAGTTCTCCTGACATTTGTGACTTGTTCTCACTACAGTGCTATCCACTAGTTATGCATTTGCAGAGCTGAAAGTGAGTCAATCTCAAATGAGATACTCACCCTATCTTTTTAATTTTTTCCCAAGTTATTTTTAGTCTGGGTCAATTTGCTGAGATGAAAATTACAGCAAAATTGAGCTGAAGAAATTGAGAACTTGGCTATGCCACTGAAAAATGCTCTTATGGTCACATACGTTCAAAGGATCACCCATTTAAAATACTTGCTAGCACTCTCTTGAATGTGAGAAATAAAGCAACTTCTCTGAGCACTTAGGATAGCCTCTGGGTAGTGACAGCCTTTCTTAAGGTGTGCAGATATCTAACAGAAGATGAATATGTGAATGTGAGCTCAGTATCGTAGACTGAATCTGGAGAAGTGTGGGCCAGGTATCTGGTTTGGAAATCACTTCAAATGGCAATCTCGTAACATTGCAGTAAGAATGGAATCTTGGTATTTCAGGCAGCAGTGTTGGTTTATTTTGTTTCTCGATTTCTTTGTTATATTCACAGAAGTCATTAATACTAAATAGGACTGAAATGTTTGTCCTATTCTCCAGTTGTTTTCTGTACTGTTTGGTAGGAGATAAGGTGAGCTGAGCCTACTGGTTTGACTGAGTTGCATGAACTGATACTGAAAGTACAGATGCAGCAAGGAGGAGAGCTGAGCAGCCCTGTGGGTCTTGACTTAGTCAAGCTTTAACAAATACTTTCTTTATATTTGCTGTTACAAGTCGATCACTGTTGAAGATTTCATCAACAAAATAGAGTTTGTTGTTTCCTTGTGTGCCTCTTCTCCTTTTTGCTTGTTTTGAAAATACCTCTGGAGCAATGTGTTGAAGTGCAACTTTGCCTGTTTTCTCTGAAAGAAAAAAGGAGATCCTTGGAGAGGTTTTGGTTAAAACACTGTCCTGCTTACTGCTTTAGATGTTCAGAGAATGACTACTTTGAGCATCATTCCAAAGCCAACTCCTCTTCAATTAGAAGGAGATTCTGATTTTAACTTACGAAAGACACAAACCAAGTTGTTGATTAAGAAAGCTCTCTAAGCTATGATTTTGCATAGACACTGACACAACTTCTTTTTTTGTCCTTCTTTCAAATTGTTGCTTGTAAAACTCTACCGTGATAATCAAACATGCAAATCTGTGATATCTTTTTAGTTCAACTCACTGATGTATATTCATTAATATGTTAATAAGACAAGAAAAGCATAATTTACATTACATTTGCATAATTTGGTTAATAAATGCTTGAAATACAGTCCCTACAAATGATGCAACTTTTTCAGGATTTCAGTCACCTTGTTTAAATGACAGAAATGCACCTCACCCTGTCCAGTCAGAGAGCCTATGAATTGAAGTCTAATCCTCCTTGTGTCCCTGGTCACATTTCCAGTGACTTAATTGCAATAAATGGCACCAGGAAGAAGTTAGTGAAGTTTATCACATTGTAATTGGGTGCCTAACAATGTTAGGTGGATCTTGGTAGGCAGACATGGGATGGAAAAAACAAATTTTCCTTGTGCTTAGGTATGGCAGTGCAAATCAGTGATGTTCCCTCCCATTATCTTGCACGGGCCTATTCAACTGAGATATTGACAAATTGCTACTGAAATTACAGTAAATTCTCTGACAGCTTCTGAACCTTCATTGAATGTGCCAGACTGCTGGAATAAGTATTTCTTTAAGCCTGTGAAGTGATATTTGAATGCTTACAGGCAGTAAACTTTAAGTCAATTGATTTCATTTCTATTGGATCGCTCTCAGAAATGGAGCTGTTCTTTAAGTGCTATTATTAAGGAAAAAGAAAAAGCTGAATTTAATTGTTAAGTATGCCACAGGACTTGAGAAAATTAGTTTGATAATAGCTTTTTTTTTTAAGTGTTCAGCCTGGAAGGCAGCATATTAAAAAAAGTCAACATTGGGGAGGGTCTCTAATGGTTGAGCTACACCAGCCTGGCTTCCTGGCTTACCTGGTCTGAAGTAATGAAGTGTGACAGCATGAGAGCAGCGCATCGTGCTCAAACCAATAGCCTCTTTCAGGAAATTACATTTCTGCTCTAGGCAGTCATTCTGAATTATCTGCAGCTAATTTTAAGCTGCCAGCTTTTATGGAAATGGAGCGCTTACATTTCCACTAAATATCACCATGATGCTTACAGGCTGCTGTAAAGTACGACTGCCTGGGAAAAAGCTGAAGCTCGGTCCAACCTAATTAGGCTGGAACCTGTTTCTGCCTTCAAATATCTTTGTTATCCAATGAGAACAAACAGAATTGGCTTTTGTGTTACCCGCTGCTGTGAGGACTTGAAGCAGAGCTGTTGTCTTACTGGTGGTGCAGGCACTGGTGCAACAGTGTCTTCCGGTGCTTTCCTTACTACTTCTTTCCACAATAGCAGAAGATGCTGATTGAATCCAGCAGACTTCCATGTGTACTGAAATGTACAGCTGAATCCTGGGTCACTTCGGCTTTCTGTGTTGAACCACTCCCTTGTACAAAGAACATGTGTCTTCATGGACTCCAGAAGAAAGCAAATATTACTGCCTTAGCTGTAGAGCCTGATGTTTGGTGAGGTAAATCCTACCCTTTGAACTGGATAATGATGAATGGTGGTTCACAACCACCCTTCTCAGATGAACACTGTGGGCAGAACCCGGTTGCTTAGTTCATCTTGGGCCAGATGGGCAGGCTGGTTTCCCAGCCTTCTTTCTAGGAAGCAGAAGAGAGGGGCAGCTCCTGCTTAACCCTGGGGGAAGTGCTTGAGTCAATGTCATTAATCTCTGTCTGCTGGGTGACAGCAATCTGGGTTTGGTTTCACTTGTAATTCCTGGGGTAAAATTAATGCAAGATATGAATGAAAGGATAAAGAAAACCTCTTTGAATAGATGGGTGTTTTTCTTAAGCCATACTAAACAAACTTGGACTTCCAGAACCAGAGCAGAGGTACTTTACAAGTTTAAGCATGCCAAACACTGTGTGACAGTTATGGTGCTGGTAAGCAGTAACCCAGGTGTGCTGAAACACTATAATTGTCTGAATGTAGTGTGTGACCTAGCTGCTTTCTGTCATAGCACTTTGCTCTGCAAACACCTTAAGTTAATCTTGGTGGATGCCAGAGAAGAGCAGATAGCAGGCAGACAGTGCCTTCAGCTAAGGATGAGTGTTTGGGCTGCAGTGGACAAACAGATCTGTTTCAAAGACTGAGCTTCTGTCTCTGGGGGTTAAAGGCAAAGCTTTAGACACTGCTTTTCTTAGTCACTGCATACTGGAAGAGCACTTCTGCAGCTGAAGGTGAGCTAATCTCTCTGCAGTGGCAGCTTGCTGTGCAAGAGGCTGCAACTCAAATCACGTGGAGAGCAGGAGAATGGTGCTGTGCTCCAGGACTGTGATACAACCTCATCTTTTCAGACCCTTCTTGTGTACTCCCTGCAGCTCCCACTAGCAGTCCCAGCAGATGATGCTGACCCATATCCTTGCAGAGCCCTTGGGATGGAGGGCTGAGCGTTGCAAGCACTTCTACCTGCAAATCCCAAGGGGATGTACTGTCCAGCAGCTCTTCCTCCCCTACCCACTGCAAGATAGGGCTTTCTCATTCAGGTGAGGAGCTGTCAGTAGTGCTTTTCCCTTGTCATCTCACTGCTTTTCTCATCTGGCTACCCAGTTTGAATGCAGTTCCTCTGCATGCTCCCACAAAGCCCTTTGCTTGGCTGTGGTTGTGTTTGTTTTCATTCCCACACTGTCACCGTTTCATTCGCTGCCCAGAATAATAAGGGGCTTGTTGAAAGGGTGCTGTTAAGTAGCTTGTTGTCTTCATTTGTTCCTTCTTATTATTGAACTTTTTTTTTTTCAGTGTACTTTGAATACAAAATTATGAATTTCTTCGTGTTTTATTTTAATAATGTTTATGACTGGGGAGGCTCCTAGGCAAGCCATCTAACTATCATAAAAATCCCATAAATACCAATCAGTTATGATAGTATTGCAGTTCCTATTTCAGAGGTGCAGAAGATGAAACTACCAAGATTTCCACTGATGTTGGCACTCAGTGGAAAACACTCAGACTGAGCCTCAACCTTGGTAGTACAGCCAGAGTACATTTCTGATGGCACACCTGCAGCTGTGACACTGTGTTTGGTGTGATGCTGCTCAGCAGGCTTTCCTGTTAAGACACAGCCCAGTTCTCCTGGTATTGCTGTCTTAACCATAAAATCTTGCTTCTTCTCTTCCTGCGGCTTCCCATCTGCCTTGCTCCATGCTTTCCAGCTTCTGCAGTCAATGACCTGGGCAGAGCACAGCCTCAGTACACAGCCCTGTTTCAGTTCTGGCATGCCAAACGCCATGGATTAGTGGGATCTGGTTGTCACAGACTATTGCAGTGCATGTGCCAAAGGGCAGAATGTTGTTTAAGGTTGCCTGGCAACTCTAATTCCAGTGTTTTCTGTGTTTCGAGTTGAAAAGAATTTAAGATGCTGTGCTGAAAGTCCTGGCTCTGACTGCCACTATGTATGCAAGAACCCGTGAGCAAATAAGTTTACCTAATGGTTACATGCAAATAAAGGCAGAACACTTAAGATATTCATGAGCCACAAGAGAAAATATTCCTGGGATTCTTTCAGCCAAAGAAAATCTGAGTTGGAGGTAGAGCAGAGCAAAACATCAATGCCTCCCTGTCCAGAACCTGGGAAAGGGCTTTTAGTGCCTCTCTCTTCTTTCCCTGTTGTTGCAACGCAAGTGAAATGGCGCTTTTATCTCAAGTGGTTTCCCTAGATACTAGATACTTGTGCTCCCTGTGAGTGCATGTAATATACAGCCTCTTCCTCCTAACATCTTTTTTTCCAGATTTGGAAGCGCTGAGCAATAATGCTTCATACACAGTGAAATGTAACCTTGGTTATACTGGATGCAGTCTGGACAGTGAAGTGAATCTATGGTTTAAATAAGTAGGTAACCATGGAGAAAAGCAATTACTGGTGTAGTAAGATACCTGCAATACAATGGTGCATTTTGAAAACTGAGGCTGCCCAGCTGCACCAGAAGTCCACCCTGGACAGGTGCTGCCACTCTTTTCTTGGCTAAAATGAGAAAATGATTCTGCCACGTTAGAAAGCCAAGCTGGGAGCGCACTATAAAGCAATTAGCCTGTAGGAATTACTTGGCACCGAATGCTCCAATGTATTCTATTAATAAGCTTTATCGGGTAGGTTTGTGCATTTGAGCTGTATAGTTTTGTACATAATGATGCTTAAAGTGAGAATCAGCTTTGTCCTTGGGATTGGTACGAACAAAACCCAGACTGGTTACCCTGGAGGTTTCACTAGCAGCAGTGCTGGGGCTGGGCAGAGTGCAGCATTGCATGTTTGCATTGTAAGCACTGCATTTGCCATGAAGGATGCAAAACACTCAACTAAAATGAGACATCAGACTATACAAATGATTTTGCATACTAGGGATCCATGTGGCTGTAAAGCCTGTGAGGAGACAGTTCTTTCTTTCTGATGTTTTTCCCCTTTGGACAAGTGGATCATGTGGCAATCTCAGCTTAAGCAGGGTGCCATCAAAGGGCTGGATAGATTAACCAGACTGAGAGAACTACTGGTGTGTGCCTTGGATGTGCCTTTGTGTGTTTCATTTAACATTAGCTAACTGGAGGGTCATAATCTTTTTTTAATCTTATTTTACTTCCCTCTGGACTTCATCTGTCATCTGTTAGCAGTCTGTACAAAGGTCTTCCTCTTTTGCCCTCTGCTCTCTAACAAAGAGGACTTATTTGAAGATAAGTTCTGAGGATTGAAGATCAACATGTATGAACAAATGGGTCCATTTATTTAGAGAAGACTAGCTCTGTATGTTGCATGCTGAAATAGATTTATTTTTTTCCCCTTTCCCCAGTGGTAAACATAATTCACAGTACAAGCATTGTTAATGCCAAGCGCCTGCCCAGCATCCTGTTGACACTTGATGGTATTTTTGAGAGAGATGAAGGTTGGGTCAGCAGAGCGGATGGAACATCACTTCTTGTGCTGAAACCAAGTATGTTCAAATCTGTTTTGCTTAATATTGTGAAGACTCATTTTGTCTCTCGTTTCGTTCTCCCCTGTTCAAATGCATCTTTATTTCTCAGGCTTACTGTATAGACTTAGCAGGTGCTAATTAGAGACAGGCCAGGTGGAAAGCAGTAAGTCAGCTGCTGGAGAAGATATTTGGTCTTTTTGGATCAAAGCAGAGTGCTCTGTGTGTGCAGTTTATCCTTCTGGATAAGCAAGACTTGTCACGTGTTTCCAGGGAGGACGTGTGTTTGAATATTGAAGTGATAGTGTAAAAACCCCAACAGAAAATGTGTGTTTTCTACAATTATGGCTATCTGACATCATTAAAATGTCGTACACGGGGCGATGCGCTGCGTAGTTAGATATGTGTGCTCATGGGAGGAAAATGTTATACTCTGCAAAGCTGATAAAGTCTGTGTACACTTTGTTTCATATGCAGGCACTTATTTGCATGAGGATTTGGCAGTAGCAGGGCGTCCTGGCTTTTCCTGCTCTTCATTTTGCCTCATCTACTTTCTCACCTCTGAATCTTTCACACCCTTGCAGTGCACTGGCTACTCCTGTAACTCAGCTGCTCACAAACAGACACGCCAGCTGGCATTCAGACTTTCATCATTTTTGAAAGCCTGCATTTAAGCAGTCAGTAGCTGGTCCCTTTTGGAGGCTGTGCCCCTGCCAGCTTGGTGCACAGGCAGCAACTTGCTGCATGTAGGTGTGCTAGGAGCCAGTCAGCAGCTGCTGGCACCCAGGGAGATTTCCAGGGTGGAGAAGGCTCCAGAGATAGCCAGGGAGCTTCCTGCAGGACTAGAAATCAAGTAATTTCAATGGAAATCCAAGCCATTCGAAAGAAAGGCAGAGATTTATTTTACTCATGTGATTAGCTGCGTTCCTGTTGATTTATTTTTGTTTCATAGATCAGTCCCATGTGCCTTGATTGTGAGCAGCCAGCCTCAATATGCAGATACAGTTGTGGGGTGTATTTGTGAATCATAGAATGGCTTGGGTTGGAAGGGGCTGTAACTGTCATCTAGTTCCAACCCAATCTGCCAAAGGTTCTATTTCTCTTCTAGCATATTTCATATTTTTTCTTGTTGCAGGTTGCTTGAACCTAGGAAATGTTGTATATAAAAGGTGGGAAGTACAAATTGCTCATGACTTCCATCACCCTAGAACTGTTTTGTCCCTGTGGACTTTGAAGCCAGCAGTCTTCATGAGGTTTTCGGGGTGCTAAAGGAAATAGCGATATTTCTTCGCCAGTTTGCAGGATCTCTTCTCTTGCAGGAAGAAATGTTTTTCTTTGGGCACTTGTTTTCTTCCAGGCAAAGAATCAGAATCCAAAAGCAAGCCTCAGAGCTTGTCTTGTCTGAAACTCCTACAGATTCCTGGGTTGCTGTCACTGCAGCAGCACTGCAGTCAGGTACCATGGTGATCTTAAACACTGCCACATCACCTGCATGTGCTTGTCAAATACTTTCTGCTACATTGCTTTGATGATTAAACAACAAACATGTATAATTCCAACTGCAATGTCACGCTACTTACCTTATAAGAAATCCATCTTTAATGGTTTGCTTACTGCTTGTCAACATCTTTTTGTCATTTTTTTACTGCTTTAGCTTAAAGGAGAACAACTTGTGACACGTGTAGGAATCTGCCTGTGTGAAAGCATTCTCACTGAGATACCAGTGGGCCCTTCTTTTAGGAATTTGTTTCAACAGCACACTGGTAAGGAACTCTCCTACTTCTACTTTGAAAGTAGAGATAGTAAATGGCACAGTATTGTCCCAACTTCACTATTTTCTTAGTTGTTCAGGAAGCAATTTCTGATGGTCTTGTTCTGAAAACCAAAACAGTATTTCCTAAAAAAACAGCAAAATATGTTGTGTTTGGACCTTAAGGCCATGACAATAGCAGCAAAACTGCTTCAGAATTGGGTTTAAACTTTGCTGTGGGCAGCAGGGGCTTCCTAATAGCAGCACCACAGCTGAATGAGGGTTCAGTCCTCTTTCCCCTCTCTGCATCTTTCCCAGAAAGCCATTGCTTCATAAGGAGAATTTTCTGCCAGATACTGGGCAAAAAAGTCCTCAGTGATTCCTGGAGGCTCTGGAGCCGGAGCTGGGGGAGGCTTGCTTGTGTTTGTGGAGAATTTTTTGGAAAGGGGAAAAGGCCTCTGTCTGGCTGCCTTGTGTGGCTCGGGGAGCTCTGCTGGAAGTTTGCTGTTTGCTGGCTGTGATGGCCCTGGGTCAGCAACCACATGGGGTGGGTGGCCCTCATGGAACCAGCAGTCCTGTCATGACTTCCTCCTGATCACAGAATCACAGAATCACAGAACTGTAGGGGTTGGAAGGGACCTCCAGAGATCATCGAGTCCAACCCCCCTGCCAAAGCAGGTTCCCCACAGTAGGTCGCACAGGTAGGCATCCAGGCAGGTCTCGAACATCTCCAGAGAAGGAGACTCCACCACCTCCCTGGGCAGCCTGTTCCAGTGCTCCGTCACCCTCACTGTAAAGAAGTTCTTGAGCACATTTGTGCAGAACTTCCTATGCTGCAGTTTCCAGCCGTTTCCCCTTGTCCTGTCTCCACTCACCACTGAAAAGAGTCCGGCCTCGCCATTCTGCCCCCCACACCTCAGATATTTATAGACCTGGATCAGGTCCCCTCTCAGTCTCCTTTTCTCAAGGCTGAACAGACCCAGTTCACTCAGCCTTTCCTCATAGGGGAGATGCTCCAGGCCCTTCACCATCTTTGTGGCCCTCCGCTGGACTCTTTCCAAGAGATCCCTGTCTTTTTTGTACTGGGGAGCCCAGAACTGGACGCAGTACTCCAGATGAGGCCTTACCAGGGCAGAGTAGAGGGGGAGGATCACCTCCTTTGACCTGCTGGCCACGCTCTTTTCTGATCTGAAACACACGTTGATTTCAGCAATCACAATAAGCTAAAAATTTATTTGGAGGCTGTTAAGTTTGGTAAACTCAATTAACAACTTACTGAGAACATTAACTGTATGAGCATACTGTAACACCGTAATTATTTTGCTTCTGTATCACGGGTCATATAAGGGCTGAGAGGCAAGAAGCACTATAAACTGATGACAGACTAGGAAGTTTGGTTGGGGAGAAAAGGGAGAAACCACCAAATAAAATTCAGTTGAGTGGGATAGCCTTCTCCTGGGATGATGCAAAGGACATAAGCATCAAAATGCAGAAAATCAGATTCTTCTGTGTTTACATAGCTTGTCATGTTGGCCTGGCGAGGACTGGTTTTCAGTATGTGAAGGAAAAAAGGGTCTTTTGATTTGGAGCGAAGTTGCTTGTTTCTAATCTCAGGATTTAAGATTTAAAATATTTTTTTATTTTTTTTCCCCCACTCCTTCAAAAAGAAAGCCACAGGCATGTCACCATGGGTTTGAGGAAGGTAATTCTATTGAATTTCAACAGAAAAGACTCTCTTTCATCATGGCTTTATAAGGAGCTTGAAAGAGGGAAGCTAAGTCATATTGGCAATAATTAGACTTCCAACTTAAGAGTGATCTAAAAAAAAAAAATCAGCTGCTGCAGATACGTGGAACTGATTGAACATAGCAAGACATGAAAGACATGGAGTGCTGTGCCTTTAGTGTTCCTCAGTGGCAGTGTGTGGGGTCACAAGCTTGTTCCAGGGCTGATGTCACGCCAGGGCCATGGGAGGAAGGCCTCTGCATTGCATTCAGTGACACAATGGTGCTAAACGCAACACGAGGAATGGAGCATGCCAGATATCAAGTGGTGGAATGGGTGCCAGCTTCATGGCAGGATAGTCTCACATTGAGTGATACGGAGGTGTTTGCAGCCATTCCCATCCACCCCTCCTGCGCCAGAACATGCAGCACTTGCCTGGGCCAGGTTTCAGTTAAAGCTCTGTCTGTAAGCCTGTCTTCGCTCTGCCTCGCAGTGCTCCAGCTGATAAATGTCAAGTCCATGGTGCTGCTGGCTTGTGTTTCACGAAGGGTGTAGCTGCATTCTGGCAATATCAGTTGAGCAAAGAGCTGTTTCTGTAATAGAAATTTTGAAAACGTTGCACTGATGTGTTTGCTTTCAAGAGGACTTTCATTCTCACTTCTCTGTGTGATGCTTGATCTTCCCCAGGCTGGTCTCACCACACCGCATGTCTCTTTCCTGCTGCCAAAGACTTGCACTATTGTCTGAAAATGTGACTCTCAGTGAATCAAATGGAGATGCTTGGATTTTTATTTGTTTCCCTCAGCTGAAGGATGGGATTTGTTCATTTTTCTCCACGTTTTGAGCTTGGTGCATGGCACAGAGAGCACTTCCTTGGCACTGCTAACACGCACCTGTATGTCCTTGGAGATGGCCGCTGGTTATCCCCTCCTGTCCCATCTCCCCCCAGGCACACCAGTACTCATGTTTCCTATGGCAGCATTTCTGCACTGCTTCTCAGAGGGTCACGCTGTGTATGTCGTCTGTTTGCTAGCAGTAGCAAGAGGCTTGAAAAAAAGGCTGTGCTTTGAAAGGAGCTTTTAGTGAGGTGTTTCTTTGTGTTCTCTCACTGATGCTGCAGGAGCTGTGCCTGTAACATCATCCTTAAATAATGGCAGGGTGTTTGCCCATTGTTGCCCCTGCTGCTGGAGGAGCCTCGTCTCTTTCCATCAGTGTGCCTTTTACATTTGACTGCTCGGAAAGGTTTTAGAACAAGATGGAAATTCACAATGAGTGCAATTTTGTGATAAAGGTTGCACATTTATAGTAATACAAATAATGGAAAAATACTCTTCTGTTTATCGAAGGGGAAAAGAATAGAGCTGGCTGAAGAATTTGTCCCTCTAACGTTATAAAAGAAACAAAATCTTCACACAAAAGCCAACCCCTACTTGCCAACAAAATATTGCTGTACGTCTCCAAGTAGTTTTCTAAACTTGCAACCAAGGATGTGAACACTTCTGCGAAAACAATTAAGGCTCTTTAATTTTTTTTGCATCTCTTTATTTCTTCTGCATGAAGTGTTATGTCTCTATTTACCTTGAGTACTTATCTTTGTCTTAAAGCATGGAATAATTTATATTGAATACAGCATCAAGATTTTAACAGCGAATGCTTGTTACAGTAACTTGACCTGCGTTGTCATGCTATGCATGTATTTGCATTGCCAAAAAAAACCCCAAACCTACCGGAAAAAGGCGGTGAGGTAATGGGGGATTGCTGAGCAGCACGGCCCTGTGTGGTGAGCAAAGCAAATTCTTGGCATTTGGCACTGGGACAGCGGGGAATTACAGCCTGCTGGTGGGATTGATGCTGGCTATGGCTTAAAGCTTTGCTTTTTGTCTCTGCTCTTCCCAGCACGCCCAAAGCTTTGCTTTCTGTAGTGTGTCTGAAGGACAACTGGCAAGTAAGGTTACATTCTTTCAGGACAAGTTCATTGTATTTGACCTGGAAAAAAGAAAGTCTCTGCTTATCTCCAAAGTTTTAAATAAAATGCTTTAAATAAAAGCTGAAGGAAAACAATAAAGGAGGCAGTGCTATTTCTGTCATTTCATGTTCTGCCTACTGTCACACGTGCTGTAATTTGTTGTTTCTCATGCAGTTGAAGAACATTAGCTTAATGCTCAGGGCAAAGCGTTCTACAAGGTGATTTTGTGTATGTATTCACTGCGAATATATGGCTGTGCACATGTGCATAAAGCCTGGGAGGAGGAATAAGTGCTTTCCCCAGTCCTGGCCATGTATGTGGCTGTGGGTCAGACACCCACCTCTTCTCTGCTTTCTTTATAGCAAGGGAAGAGGCGTTTTCCTGCAGAGCTTGGCCACTCTCCTGCTGTTCCATCTTGAGGTGCCTCATGAAGGAAGAGCAGCAGTGAAGAGGATCTGGTGGAGAGCTGGAACAGTGCCTATTTTCTTTGTGGTATTTAAATTTACTGCCTTTTGGCTTTGCCACCCCAAAAACATAGGCCTAATCTCTGAAACCTAGCTTGCCTTACGGTGACCTGCATAAATCAAGAATTCGTCTTGCTCACAAGGAAAGGAAAGGGCCTTCTATTGTGTTCTTGGCTCTGAACTGAAGTCCTTGTTCCAGTGCTTGATTATAAAGTCGCATCACCCAAGAAAAGCATTTTTGTCTAGCACAGAGCAGGAAAGGCTCAACCCTGGCAAGCAGCACAGCCTTGCCAGCCGGGCAGCAGCTGGGCACACTTGGTGCTCAGTGTGTGCCTTCAGGGTTAGAGAGTGGTGTCTGATAGGGGCAATTCCCAGCATCGTCTTGCCAACTCAGCTGTCACAGACAGTACTGATGTATGTGGTTGGTTTACAGATTGCTTCTTGGAAAATGTTTTGGAGCTGGGTGTATTTGTGGAGGGAGAGAGCTTGTTTTACCAGTTCTTCCTTTGCTCTTGGATAACTAGTGCTGTTCGTGGAGTTAGTGGTTGCAGGCAGTGTTGGGGAGTCTTCCTTAGTCCAGGGTTGCACAGAGATGCAGTGAGATTTGCACAGCTCCTGGTTACACAAAGGTGGAAGTTACCTTCTCATTCATTGGAGTTCACACCAGCACTAAATAATATCCCTAAACCTTCCAGGTTTTACTAAAACTTCACCTAGACACAGCAGTGCTCTAAAATGGTTTGAAAAGGACCACAATGATCACCTAGTTTCAATTCCCTGCTATGTGCAGGGTCGCCAGCCACCAGACCAGGCTGCCCAGAGCCACATCCAGCCTGGCCTTGAATGCCTTCAGGGATGGGGCATCCGCAGCCTCCTTGGGCAGAAGTTGGGTCAGAAGTGAGGAGACCCAGAGCTCCACTGTGAGAAATCTCGTGAGTTTTGTCTTCAGCAAGTGGGAGATGGAGCCCCAGGAGGTGAGCTGTAGCAACAGCACTGGATGTGTTGTGTTGTCCCATTGCAGCTGCGTACCCCTCCTGCTATTACCCTGAGAAGTTGTGGATGCTGCAACCTCTGGTCTCTTCACTTAGAAATCTTTAAGAAGACTTCCATCTCTGTCCTTCAGTGGTGTTCTTTCTTCTGGTTCTGCTGGGTTGACATCTCTCCTGTATGTTCTTGCACTGCTGCTTAATGTTCAAAGATGCCGTGTGTTTTAAAGTTGTGTTTTCTTTCTGTCCTGGGGTGGTTGCTCCTGTGTATTATAAACAACAGAAGAGCAACTGGAGGTCAGATAGACTTTCTCATACCCCATCCAGTCATTTGTGTATGTTTAGGTTTTCATTCTTGTGTTGAGAAAGTGAAATTTTGGACATATCTCCTTCAAAAAATGCATCTGACAACTGTTTGGGAAAGTTTGTGTCACAGAAGTTAGTGGCAGCATTAAAAATAAAGATTACAAATTATTTTTAGCTTTTGATGTTTCTTCCAAGTCCTGGACAGCTTGCCCAGTGACAGCACAGCCCTGGGCTCTCAGCATCACACTGGTTTCAGTCCTGTGTGTGGGGGCTGCACTCCCCAGACAGACCCTGTGGGCAGCAAGCATCCCTGATGCCCAGTCTGATGGGATACGTGTCACAGGGTGATGGGCTTTGCTTAGGAGCGGGTTGAAACACATTTGGAGAACCTTCCAGTGCTTTCCAGTGAATTTGGTTTCTTGTGGCATCCCAGCTACAATTCTGGATGTCTCAGAAATTCTTCCTCATTTGCATTATTCTCTTAGAAGCATGCTATCAGTCAGATGAGCTTCATTTTTATTTGCCTTCAATGAACAGCTTGAAAAGAGCATTAATCTTATCTCTTCTTATAGCCAAAGAGATTCAAGGTGCTAAATGACTCTGACCACTGGCTTCAGCAGAGCTTTGTTGGAGTTGCTGGCTTGGTTGTATCCTCCAGCACATACACTGAGTGTGCTCACTGCTGCTGGGCCTTGGTACCTGCATGGCTCTGTGTGAGCTTGACTGGGTGCAACACAAACCAGTACTGCAGTTGCAGGTTGCTTCTGTGAACAGAGAGCACTTGCAGCTAAGTAGCCTACGTATAGTTTGGATCCTGCAAAAGCTGTATTTTATGAAATCATCAACCTTTTAAAGAGAAAATTATGACTTTGGCATTCACACATTTTTTTATATGCTTGGAATGAAAGTAACTATTTCTAAGAACTTGCTTTATTACTATAGAGAGAAACCTACAGAATGCAGAAGACTTTAATGATTACAGTTACTCAGGAAATTTGAAATTCATTACAAAGGTAGAAAAATATTCCAGTGGTCTGTGCTGATTTTGTTACTAAGCTTTGCAGCAACAATATTTTTTTATCCCTTCAAGTGATACTTAAAATTGTTTGTGAGTATCCTCTGTCTTTAAGGAGAGAGACACTGGTGTGCTCAGTGTTTATCCAGCTGCCTTCCCACTGCTCCCGTGAGTTCTTAAACCATATGCAAATAGCCACTTACACTTCATTTTACATCATTTTAATTGCAAGTGTTTCTTCTTTCTCTGTAATTCTCTGCCTTCAGGTATTGGCTGTTCTCCCAGTTTTCAGGCTTTTTCTGGAGAGGTTGAATGACTCGTCCCTCGCTTGCAGAGATGAATTAAAAACACTGCAATAAATTCATGTTAAGAATCTTCTGTTAACAATTTCTATTTCTGACTGTGTAGTAGGTGGAAACTCATTGTGTACACAAAGAGTATTTCTCAGTGGTGTCGTCCAATAAAAGCAGTAGCTTTGGGGCCAAAATAAGCAAGCCTTGGAACTTGGAGGTGAAGTTTTGTCAACAAATGAGCTGTTTTAAAATAGTGCAGCAGATGGACACAGTAGGCTGGCAATCTGCAAATTGAGGTTGATTTCCAGGATTTTGAGGGTTGGGATATCTATTCTGGGTGAGATGCTCAAATCCCACCGTGACACTGGCCCTGCAGGAGTAATACACTTTCAACAAAGGTTCCCATGGCATATTTGGTGTTAATAGAGCATCAGATTTTATTGCCAGGAAATATCCTGGTGGTAGCAGAGGGAGTCTTTGAAACATGGAAATTCATGTGAACACTGAACAATACTCAGGATAAATTCAGGTTGTTCAAGTGTGGATGTTTCCATGAGAAGCCTTCTGGAAAGGTACTGTCTTCTCATGTGTTTTTTCTCTATGTTCTTCACAGCCTCTATTAGTTACATATTTACAATCTGGGCTTTGTTCCGGAGTTTATTCATGATGCTAACTTCACAAATAATACCTGTAATCACAGAATCATTATGGTTGGAAAGACCACTAAGACCATCGAGATCAGCAACCAACCCACCCTCACCATGCCCACTGACTACATCTCCATGGTTCTTGGAAACCAGGGGCGATGACTCCACCACCTCACTGCTGTGAAGGCCTTCAATGTGAACACCTGATAACCCATGAACAGGAGCTGAGGCTGAACTTGGTTTAGGATTGCTCAGTTCTGTTGGCTGCTGTGTGTCCTCCAGCCCTTCAGGGTGCTGGGTGGGCTGACTGACCATTGCTGGCATTCCCTTTGGAAGCTTCTTAGCTCTGGCTCTTGCACTGCTCCTAGCTGCACCTCTGCTGGGAGCCCTTAGGTCAGATAGTCTTCACAAATATAAAACTGCTATTTTTGTTTGGCAAGCATGAAGTTTTGAGAATAATGAGGGAGTGATGCTTATTAAACTGGATAATTTGTTTTGGTCAAAGCTCTCTTAAGGGCGAGCTATTTTTAGAGCTGATCTGAGGCACAAGTTAACAGAGGTGTTCTGAAGATTGCTCAGACAGCAGTGTGGATTGTTTTACCAGCAAATGTGAAGGGCTTTGTTTTGTTCCTTGCAATTTGTGTTTAAATGCTCTACTGGGGTTCTTGTGGATTGTAGCTGTGATGAGACGCAGGATGTCGGTAAGGGAAATGTGTTCTGCACCAAGGAAGCAGAATTGAAAGGGTTGGGGAGATGTGTCCTGCCCTTTTTCACGTTTACTGCCCAAAATAACTTTGTTTTTTATGTTACAGAATATTGGATTATAGAATTTGTTAATAATGCAGTGGGTCATCTGTTTAAAAACGTGAATGAATAAACGCAATCCAGATGCAAAATCAGCCCTGATTAATATAATAAACCTCTTATTAGCAAATTCCACAGTCCTCTGCTTCTTAAATTTTTACAAACAAATATCTAGATAGGCATAAATATATAGAGCTGTACAAAGGCTGCAGCTCTCAGATCATATAAGCTCATTTCATACGCACAGGAGGAGGAAGTCAAGAGGGCTGCAGCCAAGGGGAGGGCCAAACCCCAGTAGAAGCCCCAGTAGGCTGCAGCCCAAAGGCTGTCCTCAAATGAACCTGTGGTTTTCTCTTCCCTTACACACTCCTTAACCCATTTTGCTGAGATTGCCAGACTTCATGGTTCATGGTGAGCTCCTGGCAGCTTCTTGAAAGCTAGTGTATTGGGTGCTGCATTGATTATGGCATGGAGTGCCTCACTCTGTTAGTCGTTAACCTGCTAAACTGTCCAAGATCTACAAGTAATGAATGTACTCTTGCAATGGTTTTGGGTTTGTTTGTTTTTCTTGAGAAAAAAAGTACCGGTTGCTAATTCAATGTAATAAGAAAAACAGGCCTTTAGAGCTTCAAAACTTCTTGTTCATGAAGCCTTCAAATAGGAGTGAAATGCATTGGAGCAAGGCACTACACATCAGCTTAGCTGTTACACTGGCACTTGCTCTATAGAGAATATACAAGTCTCAAATTAATCAAGATTGCTGGAAGTAATAGTAGAAGTTTGTAATTCAGATTTGCATTTAGTTTATTTTTCTTCTTTTTTTTTTCTGCTTCTAATAAATTTGGAAAGTGCACTTGGATTAGAGGTCTAATTTCAAAAGCACACACTGTTAAAAAAAACCCTATAAAACAGGAGAAAACTCTTTATAAGGTCAGAAGCCTTCTTCATGAAGTTTGATGCCCCCACCAGGAGGTATACATGGTTAAGAAAAACAAAAGTCAAATGTAAGTGAAAGGGACTTAACATTCTTCCAGGCTTTTGGAGGCAGTTCTTGGATGCAATTTTTCATCCGTACATTTGAGGATCAGAAAGATTCCTTGGCCTTAGTCTTGGGTCTTTCACATCTCTTCACCTTCCTCCAGGTTTTCAGATGCAGAGCCTGTTTTGCAGCTATGATAATTAATCCATGCCTGAAGTTGTCCATTAGCTGCTGTTTGTCAGCTTGTGTTGCCCCTTGCTAAACTGTGACTTAGGAACAAGTCCAGTCCTTGTCATCTGGTGAAGGCCATTGATTTGTGCAGTTCCTCCTTCTTCCTGAAGTTCCTAAAGGAACTTGTGGCTTTGTTCTTAATGGAAATCAATCTGATTTGATAGCTGCCATCATTAATGGATGATGAATACATATAAAATTAATACAAAACTCACTGAAGGAAAAATGCGAGTATTGCAAAAACTTTTATGCTAATATTCATTCATTGCCAATTGCAAATAGCATCTCTACCTTCTCATCAGCTCATCTCAAACATTTAATGTTCTTTCTTTTACAGAGTGGGAACCACAGTAACATTTTTGGAAGCTAGATTATAGTTCGGAGCAGATTGATCGTGGTGAAATCCATTTACATTCCAGTTTCCTCTGAAGCTTATGTAACAGGTTTGCAATCTTAGCCAAACTGTTCTCACACCAAATGCATTACAGCATTATGTAACGGAGTGTGATGCTGTACGTAAATTTTTTAAAGCAGGAGCTGGATAATCCATGACCAGAACAGTAAGGGCATTAGAATAGAATGGAAGATGACTGACTGTTAGTGGATTACTGAATTTCTGATTTTGAAACTCTGAAGGTTTGCCCTTTGGACTGACATCTGTTTCTAATAACTGAACTGGCTCAGGCATTAAATCCAAAGCTTAATGGGAATTTCCTTGTTGTTTTAGTTCCCAAATGATTGCTGTATTCACCTTATCAAGATTGGGGTGTTTATTGTCTTCTGCAGTACATGTGAATACTGCAGAATGTCAAATTCTGGGGATAAAGTTTATCCTTGATTTACAATCAAAATATGCCTATGCCCTACTCTTCCAGTTACTGGGGTGCAGTGTATGTGCTTCTTGTCTGTGTTTCTCCTAAGAGCTGCACACACTTGCCTTGAGTGTGTTGGGTTAATCGGGAGGAATCTTCCAAGCAGCAGCTGAACCCTTTGGAGGTTTCACACGCAAGTTGCTCCAAAGCAAAAGTGTGAGGTTGGTTTTCTTAGTTTTCTCTCATCTCTTGCAGTTGCCTTAGGGATTCCAGGATAAAACCCATTCCATTAGACATGCTGATAACATTTCTCTTCTCTAGCCATCCAACTGCTAATGGAAAGAAACAAGGGAAGATTAAGAGGAAGAAAGAACTTTTTTTTTCTTTTTCATTGTAAGTGCCATTCTTTTCTGTTTGGCTTTTCTTTCTGCTGTCATTGCTGTAATCCCACAGCTGTCGTGGTAGGAGTAAGTGCTACATTACAATGTAAAAAGTATAGATGTTTTCCTGGTTTCCTAAGTATTTCAGAGAGAGCTCTGCATGGCTGAGAGATGGGTGGGAGATGTTCTGGGGAGGAAAAGGGAAGAAATCTCAAATCTGAGTCAGTGCAAAACACGTACCCAAGGCTTTCCTAAGGAAGGAGTAGTATAAGCAGAATGGCAGGTGATGTTTATTACTTGCAATTCTGGGCAGGTGGGGAGATGATGCATTAATGAGAACGTCTATGGGAAGGAAGCTTGTGGTATTGATGACGTGAAGTAGAGACTGAAGTGGTAAACGGGAAGCTGAATTTCTTGCACGCAGCCTGAGAGGTGAGGTGGAGGAGAACCTACAGAATACAGCTCTGGGTTGGGGTAAGAATGAGGAGGAATAGGAGAGAAGCACAAATCCATAGGTTTGACCAAGCAGCTCAGTCTCTTATTGGTGTCAGGAACACCTGGAGCATGGAAATGAACAAAGCAAGACAGGGTGGCTAAGCAAGTGCCCAAGGCAGTACTTGCTCTTTTCTTTCATTTTTCCCCTTTCTGAGCTGTTTTTGAGATCTGAAGTGTTGGATTTAATCCTCAACCAGCTACTTAGTTAAACTCAATTCTAGATTGCAAAGCAAAGTGTGATGTTTAAGTCAACAGAAAGAGCAGTGAGCAGCTCTTCTGATGCTTCATTATGTATTTATAAGGTTTCTGGGCTTTTAACACTGGCATTAGAGCTCTTGCTTGCTGTTAGAAAATGTCAGCAATTGTGCAGTCATTGCCTCAATGTAAAGAAGTTACTGAGGTTGGTGTTTCAAATATGCATCAAATCTACCATATTAAAATGATTGTTTGGGGGGCAGACTCTCCTGTGAAAAGGAGATGCAAAACGGGAAGGTGTTTGCGGTAAGGTCTGTATAACAGAGTGTCTCTGTGATCAGTGAGGGAATGAGAGGGTAGTGATGGAAATGAAGATCCAAATATACATGTTAAAGCTGCTTTTCTGGCCATTTTACCTAATAGCAGTAAATCACATTGAGTGGAGTGCATCACGTGTCACTGTGGATACAGCTGTTCTGAGACAGGACTTCAGACAGGGCTCCTGGCACTCAAGACCCAGGTACCAGCATCCTTTTGCTCCTGAAGTAGGGTGAACTGTAAACTGTAGTGGGTGAGGCTGTGGAGAGCAGAACATAAATGCTGGCTCTTTGTTATAGTCAGGTAAAAGGGTTATAGATGGAGAAAAGTATCATGTTTTGTTTTTTAATGACAAGAAATGACCTCAGTTCTCTTTGTTGGCAATACACTATCCTCTACATGTTTTGTCTGGGAAAACTCTTACCCTGGTTTTAAACACTAGATCTTTTCTAATTACAACTTTGTTTTTCCAAGTAATATTCCTCTTCAGCTATTATTTTTAGCTACTGGAGTCTCTTCTTGTTTTTTAAAAAAAAGTATGTAGCTTGAGATTTAACTTAACTTTAATCAGGTCAGTAAATAAGAATTGTTTTTAGGTTTCCTTCCCTTCATCCTGTGTGTCAACAGCTTCTGAAGGGGATCTACATTTTTATTGTCTTGTACTGATGAAAATGTCTCGAGTTATTATACCCATTACAAAGGGTGAGCGATGGTCTAGATGGCCTTTATTGTCCTTATCTTGTTCATGAATGATTCAAAGAATAGTATCCAGTTCCTGGAAGCTCTAGGGCTTCATTTTTAACTTGGACTGATTGTATACTTGAATAATAAGTGATGATAATTTCAGTGCTGTCCTGAGGCACCCAGATCATTAATGGCTCACCATAAATGTAGCAACAGTTAAAGATGCCCTTCCCCACAGTTTTTAAAAGTCTGCATCATTTTGCTCACAAAGAATATATCACTTACTGTAGGAATAAGTGGAGATGTTGCATTTACTTAAAGTTTCCTATTAATAACCATTTTGAGAAACACAGTCCCGGGCATCCAGAAACAAGTAAAAAAGGAATTGCACTGGAGGACTGGTCCACATGGAAAATGAGCTTTTTTTCATTCTGTCCCATGAAAACCTGATGGACAGTGACCCCATAGCCTCTTCTGCACGAGGTGATAAACATATACAGCTCTATGGTTGTCAGATTCTTCTGCAGTGGTCACACAACATTTAGTCCCTTACAGGATCACTGACTCTTTTGGAAGGATGTTGGAGATTTTATCACATGCATTCTTCAGAAGCAGCTCTGGAGAGCCATTGGAGGAGGGAAGACTGTAATTCACCCTGGTTAGTTGACATGTAGGAGAGGCTTCCAGCAAGGAAAATCATTCATTGCTTCCCTCAAACAGCAATCAGACAGATTAGTTCTCACCAGTACTTCATTTCTTTCTCTTGAGAGGAAGTTCTGTAGGGCCTTGTGCTGCCTGACCTTCACATGCAGTCCCAGTATTGCCCAAGATTTGCTGCTGGGTCTCCTTCTGCTAGTGGTGCAGGCTGTAAAGAGTGATGTCTGCTCATCTCCCAGTCCCACCTTCCATGCCATGGGGCACTGGGTGCCTCTAAGCAAACACATGGGACTGGGAGAGCTTATTGAGAGCAGCTCTGCATGGAAGGACTTGGGGGTCCTAATGAGTGACGAGACAGACGTGAGCCAGCAGTGTGTGCTTGCAGCCCAGATGGCCAATGGTATTCTGGGCTGCAACAACAGAGGGGTAACAGCAAAGTGAGGGTGGGGGTTACGCCCCTCTGCTGTGCCCTTGTGAGGCCCCATCTGGAATATTGTGTCCAGATCTGAAGCCCCCAGCAAAGAAGGATGTGGAGCTGTTACAGGATGGGTCTAGAGGAGGCCATGAAGATGCTCAGAGGGCTGGAGCACCTCTCCTATGAAGAAGAGCTGAAGAAAGGCTGAGGGAGCTGGGCTTGTTCAGCCTGAAGAAGAAAAGGCTCTGAAAAGATTTCATTGCAGTATTTAAAAGAAGCTTATAATCAGGAGGGAGACCCAACTTTTTACATGGTCTGATACTGACAGAAAAGAGAGAAATGATTTTAAGCTCAAACAAGGTAGTTTTTGGTTAGATGTTAGGGGAAAATATTTCCCTCAGAGAGCGGTGAGGCCCTGGCACTGCTGCCCAGAGAGCTGTGGGTGCCCCATCCCTAGAGATACCCATGGCCAGGTTGGATGGATCCTGGGCAGCCTGAGCTGGTAGGGGGCAGCCCTGCTCACGTCAGGAGGTTGGAACTTGATGGGCTTTAATGTTCCCTTTCAACCCAAGCCACTTTGTGATTCTATGACGTACAAGTCCTTAACTTCTCCTCCACATTCTGGTTCCTCAGGTGCGATGGGCTCGTGGCCTACTGAAATGTGTCTCCCTTCTGTGTACTCTGTGCATGCCCTTCTGCAGCTCCTGATTCTATCGTTGTGTTGGTGTTGTGATTAAAATAGAAAAAGCGTAGCCAGCCCTTAGCTTCTATTCCCTTCATGGGCTTCTTTCCTGTCGCTGTAATTTGAGCAGAGGTGAAGGTGCTCTGCACACTGCAGCACTTACATGCTATTTAAACCCATTCTTCCCCTGATCCTAAATACAATTGTTATTTCCCCCACTGTCCATACTGACTGCAAATCACATAAAGGCTGTTGTGGTCAAGCTGTCTGAGGCCCAATTTAAAGGTGATATTTTTATTTCAGAAAGGTCTCCACCCATGTCCTGATCTTAGGATATCCTTCATATCCTAAGATATGTCCTCTTGAAGGCTGAGAGCTTTGGTGTGGTTTGGATGAAGCTTGGAGGTTGTTTTGTGGCTGGAACAGAGGAGATCTGGAGTTTTTCTTGCAGATAGCACTGGCGTGGTGGAAACTTGGAAATGAAGGCGAGGAAACATCTCCCTAGTGTTTGATGCCCTGCCACACGGAACTGAACAGAACACCGTGCCCATATGAACAAATGTACAAGGGCATATGTAAGACAAAGTGTGTCACACACACACTGCTCGGTCTTTGTTGGCTTTTGCTGTAAAGACACCTTGAAATACAGACTTAAGTGTTGAGGAGGCCAGTGAGCTATGACAAGGGAGAATGTATTCAGGGCATAACACAATGTTGTGTGAGTAAATCGGTGACTGATGCACCTGGGTGAAACGAAGCAAGGTCACTGTCACTATTGCAGGCATCTCCCCAGCTTGTCTGATTTCAGCATCACCAGCATTCAAGCCTTTTGTAAGGTCAGTACTGCCATCAAGTTGCAGAAGACTACCTGGTGGCACAGTGAAATTTATGAAAGCTGAGGATGCAGCAGCCCCAGGTCAGTGAAATGCTCCTTGCTGGTATAAGAGAGGTCAGGCAGCATTTTGCTGACATTTTGCTATTCCTCCTCCTGAAGAGTTCACCTCTCTGTGAACTTTTGTGTTTGCCTGGGGAGTTGTCATTTTTCTAAGTTAGATTCAAAACTGCTGAGTCAGGATTTCCTCAGTTCCACTGAAGCAATACTTTTCTGTGTACCAAGATAACACTATCAGCATACCTGCCCAAGAGAAGTTCAGAGAAAACTGTTAACAGGTTGCCTGTTCTTCCATCCATCTTCTGCAAAGTGTGTGACAGGATAAACCCAGTGAGCTTACAGAAGAACAAGTCTAAAGTTGTCTGCAACCGTTTCATTGTTCAAAATTCATCAGCGTGCTAAAATCAATATTAACCTCTTCAGAATAGCACATCATTCAACTGCGTGTCAGAAGAGCTTCTTCCACAAAGCATCTGTGGGATGCTTTTTGGCACAGATGTAGTATCCTGGTTTTGTCACAGATGGGTCGGGTTCAGCAGCTTGGTTCTGTTGCCTGTCCTCTGTCACTCCAGGCCAGGGAGTTGGCAGGAGCACAGCCTGGTTCTTTGTGGAAGGCTATACAGCAAGTGCTTGTGGTGCCTCCTGCCCCCGTTGTGCTGTCCCAATGACAACAAACAAGCAAAAACCAGTACCAATACTGCAGCGGTCTGAAGTGAGGAGCTGAGTTCTGTAATGTCAATGTAAGGTACTTTATAAGTGCTTAATTACAGCCCTTTTTTGAATGGTTGTGTACAAAAGTAGCACCAACACCATTAAATGGGAAAGTTGGCTCCTGATCCAGAACACAATTTATTGGTGAATCAATTGGGAGAAGAGAAAAATACCATCTTTGTCTCCTGATTATTTTAGCAGCTCACTATAGCAAGAACACCCTATTCATAAGCCATGCTGATATTTTAGAAAATACCACTGTAGTAGAACTTTCTTTACATGTTCACAACTTGGTTCAAAGCCTGTTAATTGGGCCTGTGGGGATGAAGGCAGTTCCAAATGTAGAGCTGCTTCCCAATGTACTTGATCTCAAGGTAATCCTTTTATCCAAGGAATTTAAGGTATGTTTCTGTAGTGGCCAATGGATGTTAGCAGGCCTACAGTAGATCACAATTAATGCAATACAGCCCAATGTGCCACCATGAATGTTCTTTCTTGGAGCTCTTTTAGCCATTCTTCAAACTCTGTTTTAAATTTATGAGCAAATTTAGCCCTCCTAGAAGTGAAACACTGCATAGTAAAAAGTGAAACAATGCTAATTCCAGCCTTTGCTGTGCAGTCCTGGCAGTGCCCCTCTCTCTTCATCTGCAGTACTGCTGATGCATAGTCCTGCATTCTGCCCTGAAACGGCTTGGCAGGCTGGTGGAAGTTAATCGGTGTGGGTTTTGTAGTACATGCAAACAACAGCTAACAAGGGCTGAACCCAGCCTTGTAATTAATATTAGCCAAGATAAGTTCTCCAATTTCCGGAGGGGAGGCAACAGTTCTGCTGAGAAGGAGTCATTTGGATCTTATAAACCTCTCCGAGGTTTGAGCTGTGAAAGTTCACAGGAGATAGAAAAGGTTTGAGTGCTGAATGGTCACTGAAAATCCCCATTCAGTTTCCAACAGTGAATCCCATGATAGCAAGCGAGAGAAGTGGTAGGAAATAAAGCTGGACAAAATAAAATAAAAAAGCAAGTTGATATGTTTTGGTTAAGAGTACAGCAGACGGACCAGCAATCAGCACAAACCTGCGAGTTCGGAAGGTTTGAGGACACAGGCCCACTCAGATATTATATTATATATCCACTTCAGTGCAGCTGTCTAAAAACAGGCACCAGCGCTCAATATTGCACTTCTCCTCTTCTTCCTGTTTTCTTACAGAGGGAGTGACTTTAGATTTTGTATTACACCTCTCACAGATATGGGGAGGATGTGGGATGCATCCTTTTCCTTGCAGCCCTAAAGCAAGAACGATGACCTTACATCTGCCAGGGTTACAAACTGAAGTTCTGTTGATGCAGGAGAACAAGGCTGTGGTGTTAGAGATTTTGTGCCAGTGAGGAGTGTGTGTGCCTTGGGCCCCTCAGCTACGTGCTGATGTCCAAACCACAAGTCCTGACTGAAAAGTGAGATCACTGCTGTGGATAAAAAGAAGAGAGAATTCTGCTCTGCATCAAAGGTGCAGAAAGCTCAATGAGTCATTCATATCGTCTCCATTTTCTTCTGGAGAGCTGGTTATGTTCTTTTATAACACACACAGCCCTCTCCTTCCCTTGCTTGCAGGGAGAAAAGAAAGAAATAGCCAATTAAATATCTGGTATGGAGGAGCTGTAGTCTTTCTTTGTGTGGGAGTATCTCCAATTCCCACATGCTTATTTTTACATTCAGTTTCCAATGTTGAGTGGTTCACACATTAATTGTTAAATGGCTGCTCTGCAATTCAG
Source organism: Lagopus muta (assembly GCF_023343835.1). Classification (NCBI taxonomy): domain Eukaryota; kingdom Metazoa; phylum Chordata; class Aves; order Galliformes; family Phasianidae; genus Lagopus; species Lagopus muta. The sequence continues at coordinate 101,280,012 of NC_064434.1, forward strand.
TTATGGAAATGCTTCCTGCTTCTGCACCACTTGCCCTTGAGTTGAGAAAGAGAGGTCAACCAAAATTAGATAACTTTCCTCTGAATCTTTTCTCTTTCTAAAAAAAGGTGGTTCAACGTGGTGCCTGTCAAGAAGGCTGTGAAGTGCTGGGCATCAAAATAGTCCTTGTGGCAGGGCTGATATTGTGAATGTGTTGAGAACCAATGTCCTGAGCTCTCCTGATGAGTCTTTCAGACAGACGCAGCAATGTGCAGCGCTTTGACTGTAATGCAGGTTTCACATTTTAGCCCTGCCTGCATTCTCTTCATAGAAACGAATGTGGAAATTGCAGCATCAATAAAGCGGAGTTGTAATATTAGCTGAGCAAAGGGAGCTGTGTGGGCAGAGCCTTGGGCTGCTTGACTTCAGTGGGATTCTGTGCAGGCACAAGTGTCCTCCCACGCTGAGCTCTGCGGGGCTGGAGCTGCAGCTTCAGTTTTCATCGTGAGCCTTTGCTTTTCCTCTCACACAGGGAAAGAAAAGAGGAGCTGAGCATCACGCAGCAAATATTAGCAAGCACGTACTCTGTGTTTAAAAGAAAAAAAGGAAAGCAAATGGCAAGTCTGCAGCTTCTGCACTTTTTCAGCTCTGTTCTGTCGGTATCGCCTTCCCTGCACACGGTGCCACTATTTCAGTGCATTGGAACCAAAGGTCACCGACGCAGCACTGATTCCCACTAGCCTTAGTGGGCTTTGTGTCATGCTCAGCAGGAGCTGCTGTTGCAGTGATAAATGTGAGTGCAAGGTCTGTCCCACTCAATATGGGGCTGCCCTGCTTCTCATAGGAGGCTTCTGAATTAAAAGAGAGCACTTTGCATTCTAAAACTAATCAGGAAAAAACAGAGTGGTTATCAGAAATGAAGCAAAACCACTCTTTTTCCACTTTGGCTTATTTTTCCTTAGTAAGTTCATGCATTCAAATTATTAAAGAGAAGCAAGTGTAATTATTTTGGTCCCGCTGAGTATTCATGTTTGGAGTGGCAACGGAACTCCTGAGTAGTCCATCTTGTCCCCATAAAATCTATTTTCAGACCTTTGGAAAGAGTGTAGATAGACGTCCTGAAAGCACCAAAAACAAATGAACAAAAAAGCCTCTGGCCTAAATATATTACTGTGCTATATATTTTAAGAAGAATCACAAAAACCTCAAGTGAACGCATGCCGAACTGCAAGCCTCTTTTCAAGCCTGTAGTAACACCGTTTTTGTGCTTTCAGATGAGCCCTTCTGTCCTAATTAGAGACGGTTCACTCTCCATTTAGTGGCCCATTTGTGTGTCATTCTGGGTCTGTGTGACTCACAGTGTGCTGTGGCAGAGGCTCCGTGTTTTGTTGGGCTGTGATGCTGCTGCCACTGCTGTGTGTACAGCATCTGCTGGGCCAGCCTTCGTGCTCTTCCCCTCTAGGTAGTCATGTACCCTGGAGGAAATTAATGCCTGGCACAGTGGGGATGGATGTGAGTAAAGAGGCCCTTGAAAAAAATAACTTTCCTCATGAAAAACATTATTTCTTGGACGTGGATGTATTTGTTTTAGCCAAGTCAGGCCAATCTCCAAGGTACAGGTACAGGAATCCAACTGGGAAGGGAATTCTGGGGGACACAGCTCCTTGCTGCTCAGGGAACAAGGGCATTGTGTGGCCTTAAATAACCATTTGGGAAATGTGTAAGATCTAGGTTAGATGTTAGGAAGAAAATCTTCACTCACAGGTTGGTGAGGCCCTGGCACTGCTGCCCAGAGCTGTGGTGCCCCATCCCTGGAGGTGCCCAAAGCCAGACTTGTCGGGCCCTGGGCAGCCTGAGTGGTGGGGGGCAGCCCTGCCCACAACAGGCGTTGGGGCTGGGTGGGCTCTAGGGTCTCCTCCAACCCAAAACATTCTGTGATTCTATTATTTTTGTTTGAGCTCTGTGTTTTTAAGTGTTTCATCACTGTGCTCTGCACTTCCCTCATCTGTTCCTCTATTTCAGCAGAGCCAGGTGCCTGTTAGACTACAGAGCCAGCATGCATGACTCAGAAGAGGACAGAAAAGAAGGTTTTCAGCACATCTAATTCCAAAATGCTCATTCCAACAGGAGTCAGCATCGTCTGGTGTCCTGGAAAATATGGCCACTTGAGCTGTCTGAGACTGTTCAATTCCAGTCAGCTTTTATTTCCAGTGTAATACTTTTAGGGAGGACATTAATGGGTAGTTGAGGCCTTTATATAATATGGATAAACTAAAACATTGAAAAGCTGGGGAACAGGAAAGATCTGGTTGGGGGATGCTACCAACCTGGTAATTATGCAGGCTGGTTGTGCTCTCAGCCAGAATATGCCAGGGTCCTCTTAAAGATTAGCTCCTTTACTGAGCTTCTGGCTGTATTCTTTGATAATGTGGGTATTTCTAAATGCAGATTGCTTAAATTGTGTGTATGTAGTTTATATGAAAGTAACTCTCACTGCTTGGTCCTGTTTTGCTTCTCTTTTTCTGAGAATAATACTCTTCAGTTGCAATTAAGCAAGACGACAAAACCATGATCAGGTTTAAAACAAAAAATCAAAAATAGAGTGCAAGAAAACAAGTACAGATAGAAAAAGAATATAGATCAGCACAGAAAGATAGTGATCCTAGGTGAGGAGGGACGTTCACCCCGAAGATCCCCCACCTTGGGATTGGCACCTCCCAAGGAAAGCACATAACCTTGCAGTGGTGCCACTGAGAGCTGTGTTGTTAGAGGAGAGCTGACACAGCAGAGCTCACATACACTGCAATGGAATTCTCTGTTCTTTGGTACCCTTGTGAGCGTTGGCAGTGAGAGAGCTCCCAGGTGGGGCAGTTGGGATGAGCTGCAGGGAAATGGCTTTGGGAAGTAAGATGAGAAGCTGATGCTCTGCCAGAAACAGAGCGTATTTCTGTCGTTTTTAAATATGTGTATTGATTCAAATGCCACAGTGATACAAAGGGAATTTAATAAGGCTTTATTTTTAGAGCTGTCTCTAACGCTTCTCTGTACAGTTTGGTGAAACTTATGGATGTTGCTATATTGCTTTTCCTTTTAAAACCTCTTAAGCCCTGCCAGGTATGCTCTAGGGCATTCAGATGGAGAAGGGTGAATGCCAGTGTTAAACATAAAATTCATTATGTTTTCCTTTAAGATTTCATCTTATGACAGGCACTGGAATTGCACAGGATCCTTGAAAGCTCTTTTCAAATGGAGGAACAATGTGAGACTCCAAGAGTTTTCAGTCTAATTCACACTTTTCAGATGACTGAGGACTGGCAGCCATGTTTGTTACAAAATAAACGTGATTCCATATAAAGCTTTTATGTACCATCTCCTAAATGGGGGTTAGACCAGGGGCCTCCAAAACTGACCACAAACTTTACCTAAAAGCTCTGTAGACATTTTTTAAGCTTGCCCAATGGAAATGAGGTGTGTGTAAAGAAGAGTTAGAAGACAAATGTAGCTCTTAACTGGTGATTTTGACTCTTTGTTTGTCTTCTCTTCTGCATAATATCTGGGCTGGAGACCCTCCCAGGGGTGTATACCAACGTTACCAAGGAAGTGTCAGTGGACTCAGGAGGTGTGGTAATTTATTTTGTGTGCTGTTGCACCTATTTATCTCAAGCCAGTCAAGCAGCAGCAGCAGAACGCCCTGTTGAAGGTTAACCATCCCACGCTTATTGTTGCAGGGCTTGAAAGAACCTTGAGTTCAGCTCTGCTTTCAAAGATGCTTTGACTTGGCAAAACCAGAGAACAGTAGTGACATGCTTTATGTCAAAATAGTGTTTGGTTTAGGTACAGGAGCGTGTCCTCACTTCTGCACCAGGAATTAGAGCATTATGCTTTCTGTTCTCTTACCATGACTTTATTTCTGTCTTCTGAGAAGACAACAGTGATGGCAGTGCCTATAGCTAGGATTACCCAACCCTGTGTTCAGGAGCCTTCAACTTTGACCAGCTTACAAGGTCAGCATCTCCTACGCCAGGCTGGAGTCGGAGGAATCCCTCCCCACATTGGTTTGTTTCCAGGATCAATACTCAAGGTGAACAGCGTTTGGTGAATTTCTCCTTAAATATCTTTCCATATAGGAGGTACTTGTGCCACTGTGTTTCTGGAGGAAAGGAAAATATTAAGATAAGTCTTCCAGCAAAGTCAGGGAGGCATCTTTCAACCCTTATGAAGAAGTTGCTGCAGACATATCAGGAGCCCTCAAAATCTTGTTTGTGCATTCTTGGTGAACATTTTATGCAGAAGCTCAGCTCTTAGAGAACTTGACCCGAATTCAGCACTTTCCAGAGTGCCCCTGGATTCAGCTTTCCCTCACTGATGGGTTGTCAAGGTGCTAGGGTTGATGTAGGGGTTCCCACATGCAGGGTGCAGGTAGAAGAGAGCCTCCTGCTGCCTCCTGCCTTGTTTCAGTCCAAAGAGCCCCTTGATGAGGCTTGGTGGAGCTGGCTCCAACTGAATCTCTCACAGTCTTTTCCCAGGAAGATGCTCCTATTTTTGGACAGAAGCGGGCAAATCCCCTAACTGCATGCTTACACTGAAAGCTCGTTGGAGCCATGTTGAAAAGGTGTGGAGCACTGTTAAAAATGCTGACATTTTTTGAAAGGTTAGGGAGTAGATATCCCAAACTGTGAGTACAACTGATGGACTGTGGGTTCTGCATCTTTTCTGGTTTACTGGTAGTATAGCTTGAAATCTTGACTAAGTGATGTAAAGGACTGATTGCACCTATAATCTTTCAGACATAAACCACTGATCAAGGGGTCCATTCTGAACTTTGAGACTCAGCTGAAGGACTTTCCTGGCAGTTCTGTCTGACCCTGTTTCTCTGTGTCATACAGCCAAAGTGACCTTGCCATCGTTAGACCTGAACTCTCAACAGGCAGGAGGCTGCAGCACTATGCGTGTTCCATACATTTAGACATGTGACACTTGTCAGCAAAGGACAGCTGAAGGGGTTTCCATCCTTTTTACCTCCCGTGACGACCAATGACCTCAACATGTTTAGAAAGGCATTTTATGCGATCATTTTCTCAGCTGCATGAGAGTGTGCTGTAAAAGGCTAACAGGAACCAGGTAAGCGAGGAGCCGTTGCAGATATGCCCGTATAACAAGTTGCAGGTATAACATTTCAGGAAGTCATCTGGAAATGAGAATTAAATTTGCATTTTGACAACAAAAACAGATATCATTTTGTGCAAATTACATTAGCCCCAGCAGAGCAGGGACTTGTATAACCTTTCCCTTCCCTCCCCCGCAAGGTGCTGTATGAATTGGCTCAGCATTTACATCACTTCAGTACATCAAGACTGTTGTGTTGTGATTTTAGAAAAGATGTTTGTGGTGCTTTCTGTAAAACAACAGAGGGTTTCAGCTCCTTTGAGTCAATAATGAATGAGCAGTGTCCTAGCAATATCTGGAACGCTGCGCTTGTGACTGAGTGCTCCCTCAGTGCTGAGACGAAATGTGAGATTGCTAATCACAAATGCGGGATAATTAACTGTGAGACACAGACAGCTTGGCTGTGTCAGACTGTATTTATACACGGTGGTGTTGTGCTGTTAGGTGGAAGTGTACATAAGTAGCCATTGGAAGAGTTTGCATGGGGAGAGCATGTGGCAGGATGATGCTCTGGGAAAGGGATGCAGGCACTGCATGAGTTCAGGAAAGGAAGCAGGCACAAATCAAAGGGACTGGAAAAAAAAAAGAGAGGAAGTTGGAAGGCTTGCAGGTAAAATATGGGGTAGCATCACCAGTTTGAAAGTAGCATAGCCATATTGAAGATATACACCTTGCATAAAGGTATTAAAGTTGTCTTTTAATAATTCTTTATGACGTGAAATATGGAAGATTTTCAGAGTAAGCTTCCTTCTAATTAGTTACACTAATATTTTTTTCCCCTAACACCTTCTGATAAGAAATCTGTGCTTCCAAAAGCCATAAGCACCAGCAGGGTAAACCCTAAATAATCATCTTTCATTTGGGGTTCAACATGCTGAATGGAATATTTCAGTAGGTCGCTAACATATGAGCAATGACATCACATTTGCTGTGCGGTGTCAGAGAGCTGGTCTTAGTGCCTGGGATTATTCCAATTGCTGCAATGCTTTCTATTTAATCCGTGGTATTACAGGCTTGATCTTACATTAAAAGAATTAAAAAGGAATCTGCAGGACGTTATTTTTTTTTTTTCCTGAGTTGATGTAATAACCATTAGCTGAAGAGATTCTTGGTTCATATAATACCAGAATGACACAAAGGAATTAGGTTGGTATGGTAATAATTTATTTTATGCAGGACCACGGAAAAGAATTACACTTGGCCACAGAGTTTTTGAAGGCCACGGTTATAGTTGCAAAAATAGTTCTGAACTTGGTTAAAAATAGTGAACTTAGTATTGTCACACATGCCTCTATAAAGTCAGTGGATTGCCATCCGTTCCAGTTTGTCTGGAATTACCCACATTAATGATCTAAAAATAACTTCCAAGGTTTGCAGTAGGATCTCCATTGGTGCAAAGTGATTGCAGCTTCAATGCAACTTCTACTTTATCCTGCTGGTTTGGCTTGTGGCAGCACAGCTTTGGTTTGGTTGGCTTTTTTTCCACTCCCCCAGTTTTCCTGATCTGAGAATCTAAGCAGCAGGAGTCAGTCACTCTCATAAACATCTGACAATCAGTATTTCCTCTTAGCATGAATCACTGAGTTCAATGTGCTACCACTTTGATTCTTTCAGAAGAAAAATAAGCTCAAACCCAATATTTCCTTTCTTTTTGGGTCATCTCTTCATACTTCCTAGAACATTGCCATGGTAACTCATGCATTATTTTTTATATTTTTGTAGCCTGAATTATAAGGCAGGTCATTTCTGGTTCCCTCTTCTGCCACTTAACGCTGAGGCACTTGGATAGCAGGTGCTTGCATGGAAGAGACAATACAGCATCCAAAAGAGAAGTAAACCCACTATCTTCTAAGCATCCAGACTCTGTGCCAAGATGAGTCACACTTACATTGTGTGCACTGGGTGTCAAGGAGAGGCCTCTTCATAGAAGAGTTTGGAAGCAAGTAATAGTAGTAAGGACAATATTAAGATGACTTTGTTGAGATTTGTTTACAAGGGACTGGTTGTTGCCATCTGACAATGCAGTAGGAAATTCTCACACTCGTTAGTCTGAGGTTTCCATAGCAGAGCTACCAGGCATCATTGCAAAAATGACTTAAGAACATGTCTTTAAAATAAAAGCTTCCTTGCACTGTTTTATAAAGCATCTCATTTCCAATTCTGATTCCAGGTTGGACTGGGATTTTATTTCTTTTCTGTTGCCTTCTTGGATGTAGGATTGCTTGGAATTGTTTTGATGTTCACTGATTTTGTGCTGTGTTGTGTTTTGTTTTGTTTTTCCCCTGAGATTTGCACTTAATACACTGAATATCATTAAAACTGCCTGCCATGGGTGGGGAGCTGCCACAGCTGGGGCACACTGTGTGGTGCCTAAAAAGGACTCAGAGACCTGCAGTGCTTTGTAATTTCCTTACCTGTGGAGTTTGGCTGCTATTATTGCTGTCGGGTCAGTGCCACCCTTCTGCTTGTTCTTTAGGTTTCCTCACTGGCTGTTTCTGGGCACTTTCTTTTTGACTATAATTAGAACTTATTAATGATTAAGGAATAAAAAAAAGGCAATGCCAGGACAGCTCTCCCCCCACTCGCTTAGGGATCCCAGCTGGCTTGTAGCTTTGCAGCTCAATTTGCTTGTACAGTCAATTGCACAATATTCACCTGGTGTTAAGACACCACAGATTGAACCCCAGATCTCCTGCTTTGGTGGAAACAAACCTGTGATTAGAGTCACAGAATCACGGAATTACGGTTGGAAAAGTCCACTAAGATCACATCCAGTCCACCCCCACCACATCCACTAACCCACGTCTCTCTGTGCCACATCTCCACAGTTCTGGAACAGGGCTGCTGACTCCATCCCTCCCTGGGCAGCTGTGCCACTGCCTCACTCTGTGCTGCACTGTCTCTTCCTGCTGCAGGGAACACAACCTCCTGGGCACCGTGCCTGGCACCTCACCCCGCAGCCCCATCCCTGCAGGAGGACGTGTCCCCACTGGGTGGGCAGGGCAGGGCAGGTCTTGTGTTCTCTCTTCCTGACTCCCTGCAGAGCTGCATGCTCTGGCCCTGTGCTCTGCAGGGTTTGGCTGATGGTGCCGGGGCCAGGCGCTGTGTGAGGGTTACCTTTGGCCCACGCAGGGGTGACCGGGGCAGATGTTCAGGTGGAGAACTGCACGGAGTTGTCTCCCAATGTGTCACAGAGACCATTTCAGTGTTTTGGAGGTATCCTTTGCTGTTCTTCCTCTCCAAGCGAACATAAAATGCTTAGAAGTTTGACCATCGTGACTTCAGAGTCTCTGTTTACCGATAATGTAGTTAATTACTTATGTAACGTGTGCGTGGTATTTTTCCTGGTTAACAGAGGAAGTAGAAGATTTGCTTGGCTGCAGAATATGCAGTGATCCGTAAGGAGAAATGCCACATAGAAGTAAAGAACTTGTTATTCATTGTTTAGCCCTGAGGAACTAAGAGGTCTGCAAAAAGCAGCCAGATTGATTTCTATAGGAAATATGTCAGGAATTTCTTCGATTCAGTCTTCCATATATCTGATGAAGTGAGAAATGAATTACTTTTTATTTCAGTCACCTATTGCTGAATCATTGGGCTTCAGCTCCTCCCCCAAAAGGCCACACTTCTAAACTCTTATGACATACTGGAGATCTGAAGACCATTAGTTGTATTGAAGACATGGCTTCCACAATTCTTTAAGTTAAGAAAACAACTTTCATAAATAAGGCGCTTTAATCAGCACAGTATCAAAAATTGTTAATAAAGATAACATTACCTCCCTAGCAAGGGACATAACAGCACCACAACAAAACGTAACAGGATATTGGTGGGAAGGTTCAATCAGTACTGCCATCCCACCATCTGCCTCTGACATTGTGGGCCAGCAAAATAAAACAGGAGGCATTGCTTTCAGAGCACCACAGCTAGATCAGGTTGCCCAGGGCCAGGATCTGGGCATCTAAGCTAAATCCACTGTTACATAAAGCAGTAGAAGAGCTGAAGTTAATGGGAAACTTTTTAATGAGTGAGTCCAAATGATGCAATAGGGAACAGCTGTGTTGTTTTTTTTCTTGACTTTCAAATGTGTGAGAGTTGGTTTTCTCAAAATGAGGCTTTTTTAAAGTGTAGTTACTGAGATACAGGCAGTTGTGCTTCTGAGTATTTTTCTAGAGGACAGCAAGAATGCTGGTGTTTACAAGATGTTCTCTTATATAAATATTTTTGCTACTCTCTGTTGTTACTGAAACAAACAAACCAACCTGGCAGACCTGATTCATGCCTGGGGGAGGGTGTGTTTTGTGGATGTTGGTTTTGCAGCTCCTTTTTATAGCCTGGGCTCAGAAGGGAAATGGGAGGAGGGGTAGGATAGCGTGTGGGGACAGAACCAAGAGGGCTGCAGGAAGTGGATGCCCACCCCACAGCTTCCCAAAAGGCTCAGCTGGACAGTGGCAGAGCAGTGGGTTTCTCTTTGTGCATCGAGCTTGGTCTTCCAGCCTGAGAGTGGATATGCACGTGCTGTTCCCATCTCACAGCAGTGCTCTGGCAGTCCCACTGACACACATATCCACTCCTGCCTAAAGACCTTGTCTGTTTCCACAAAGGCTCAGCCAGTGCCAGCTTTCTGGCTTGCAGGCAGGTGCACCGTGCTTCAGAGCTTCACGGCACTGCTGCTTCATACTGGAGGTACAGAAATTGACTGCTGCAGGTTCCCATACGGTGAAAGGGCTCGCGGTGCTGCATTGCGTGTTTGGTGGCTTCAGGTCAGCAGTCAGCTTCGTGCTCAGTACTCTGGGGATGTTCCTGTTTGGTGGCTTCTGGGTTGGCTTCTAATGAATGACTTGTTCCATTTTGGTTTTGTTTAATTGCAAAGCATGCAAATGGGATGAAAATTTTTATAGCACTCGGAGATATCAGAAAGGATGCCTTGTTTCTTCGTTAGGAACAGCAGAGATACCAAATCTGTCCTGCTGCTGGAAGTCAGCTCAGAGGAGTGGTGTGGAGTTTTGAGTTTCAGAGCTCCATCTTCTTTCTTTTTTATTTATCTTTAGAACTTTGTGGACTACGTAAACTAACGGAGTGTTACATGAGACTAAACCCAGCTCTGAGCAGCCTGATTTACTGCCCCCTCCTTCACATTTCAGGTTAGTCCACATGAGAATGTGGTAATTACACAGCTATCATCCCATACTTACAGCCAACTTTTAGCTGCTTTATAGACAAAAGTGTGCTTTACTTTTACTTTACGCTTAGACTTGCATAAGGTGGCATGCACAGTCTTAGTGTAACTCAAGAGTGTCCTTTTGCTCAATTTACTTCTCTTTTAACTGGCACAACCTGAAGTGGGGAAAAAAGCTGAATTATGCCTTAGGCTCCTGCAAAACCACTTCCACCAGAATTGGGAGCTTGGTTCTGCTCGCACTCACCTTGTGATTAAGCTGTAAAAGCAGCTGATGCAGATCTTAAGGGTTGCATGGGCAGACCTTGCCTTGGGGAAACTTGCTTGGGATTACAGGCTCACATGACCTGAGGTACGCAGTTGTGACCGGAAAGCCCGAGTTTTCAGCATGAGTCTGGCGGCAGATTCATCCTGCTGAGGATTGTGACCCAGGGCTGCATGTGGTGCCGTCAGTCCTTCCTAAAAGGTCTGCCCTGTTCTGGTCATTTCAGTAAGAATGATTCACTCCAGCGTGGGAATGTGATGTGGTTTCAGTATGATGCTTCCAAGAGCCTCAGGCTGTAAATCACAGAATCACAGAATGGCCAGGGTTGGAAGGGACCTCAAGGATGACCAATCTCCAACCTCCCTGCCACAGGCAGGGTCACCAACCTCCCCATTTAATACCAGACCAGGCTGCCCAGGGCCCCATCCAACCTGGCCTTGAACACCTCCGGGGACAGAGCATAGGAAGGGTTTCATTTGCCTTTCTCCCATAATCTCCTAAGCTTGCAAACACATCTTCTTCTGGCAGATGTGACCTATGTTTTTAATAACTCTTAATCAGACAGGAATCTACAAGAAAGCCCACTGCCAAATAGAGGTAAGCTGTGAAATTCCTCACCAAACATTTGTTTATGTGTGCTGTCCAGCTGTAATTATGTTCTACAGAGGCATTCTGTGTATTTTCTACGTGGGCTGTAGCACTGAGGTATGTGACAGCAACCATTGTCAAAGACAAGAAAGTGTGAAAGCTGTTGCATCCACGTCCTGTCTGCATGGTTATTGATCCCAAATGTTGCTGTCCCAATCATTTAATGAAACGCTGGTGGACTGTACTGAGTAATATTGTAGGGGTGAATAGCTAAGAACAGCCTGAGCATAACTGCTTGCCCTGCTTGCCACAGCTGAGGTCTGCCCTAACAGTCATTTGTGTATTCTACCTGACATGCGTCAGTTACACAACATACTGAATTTTCATTGAACGAAGTGGCAGTAAAGTTCCTTTTAATCCCATGAAACCTTTCCTAATCAGAAGCACTCTCACACTAAATACATAATTGATCTCTGCACTTGGTCAGTCGGATTCCTTGGCAGTTAGCAGATGAAATAATGCACGCTTCATGAAGATGGATACATCCAGTATAGCTATGAGAAGGGTCTTCCCGTGCCTGAATAGCAGCATCAGGGAGATGCAGTTGTATTTGAGGACAAAAAACATTTACAGTGCCCGATGCTTTCATTTTGCCAGGTTTGCTTTCTTAAAGCACTGGACTTGGGTGTAAATGTGTCGTTTTATCTCTTCCATTTCAAGCTTTCAATCGCTCTTTGGATTTCTCCTTTGAACTGTGGTAGCTCCCCATGTGAGTGATGTCAGGCAGGAATCCTGGCACAGCCATTGCATGCACTTCATGTGTTCGATCAGTGATTTCTGCCACCTCATTTCCTTCCTGTTAGCATTCTTCTGGCAGGGCCTTTTGTCATTATTGTACACAGAACTCTCCCTTGGCTCCTCCATCAGTGTCTTGGCTTGCCTGTCGCCTGCTGGTTTTTACAAAAAACAGAACAACCCAATGCCCTTGTGAGGATGAGAGAAGGTAAAAGGTGGAACTGTTCCTGATGTCTGTGGAAGAAGAATGCTTGTGAAATTTAGTGAGAAATTCAGTTGTAAAAATGGATGGTTTGCATCTATATGACGACTTTACCCTTGCACATAAACTATTTGTTCTATGAACGTAAATAACACTGAAGTGTTTTTGTCAGACGAAAAAACATATTTTGAAATAATGACAGAAAGTGAGTGTGCTCGAAACCAAATGGGAACTGCAGATGCTCTCCTGCAGTGTCTGTGCTGTGTACAGAAATTCTGTGCACGTTCAGCTATTCCAGTTGCTAAAACTATTCCAATTTCTCATAAGGAAACATCCCTTCATATTTGCTGCACTTTCAGTTCCAAATACTTGCAGTGTGTTCCTCTGCCACTGACAGTGCTTCACCCGGAGTGGCCTTTGCTATGCAGTCACATTCCCTGTGGCCTCAAACGTTTCCTCTGGGAGAATCACCACAGGAAGTTCTTGGTGACTGCAGGCATACCAGTGGATAATACCAAAGGCCTGGAGATCTCAGGAGGCCTTTTCACATTTGTATTTACTAATGAGTACCATATGATTAGAAATTCTCTCTCTATGTATGCTTTATTTTCTGAGCCTTTGATAAGATCCCTTGTAGCTCTTTTACTACACCCCAGCACCCATCCTGTCAGAGAATAACAAATGAGTGCTGCTGCTTAACTTGTGAATTTACACTGATGCTAGAGTGGAGCTCAGTTGACGTGTGCCCTCTTTGGCAGCAGCAGGCTGGCCTCCAGCGTGTACTGCTATTGCTTGGTATGTTGGTTACAAACTTCTGGGAGGTAGAAAACCTCCCCCTCTTGACCAGAAGTAAAGGAGATACAGGATATAAATCAGCAGGAAAGCAGAATGCGCTATGCCTCTTCTGTTGTATCTCTGAAAAATTATCATCTTTCTCAACTCCTGCTTTTGCAATTTTGTTTTGTAGGAATCTGAATTTCTTTGCCTGGAGTTTGATGAGGCCAAGGTGAGCCAGATGCTGAAGAAACTCTCAGAAATAGAGGACAGCATGACTGCATTGACTCAGACCACCTGACTCACAGAAAATAAAGAGATTGCAACTCAAAAAAACAAATGACCTCAGTACTTATTCATAATGCCTGTTCCTGTATATAAAATAGGTAATGATTGTTAAGTATCAGTTCTAACTGTACAACACATTCAGAACAAAGGATGGGTGAAGTTAAGCTGTAAAGCTCTCTCCAGCCCCTCCTCCAGGCCTGTTCTCCAAGGCAGCAGTGATGTTGCTTGCATAAAGCTTTGCATAATCATCCCTTCGAGTTTAGAGTAGCTTTTCTCTTTTTTTTTCCTACCCATCAGTTTTTTACTCTTCCAGATGCTGTAAATGCTGCGCCGAGTGAACAGCAAAGGTAAATTGGCCAGTTGTGGCAGGAGAGAAATGAGCAGAAGGAACAGACAGACTAGAGGGATTTGTGTTTATCCTTCCAAACCATGGGCTATGTAGGACAAATCTACCTACGCAAACTCTGCCTGCCTAGAGCTTGGAGCACAGGAGATGAAGTGCAGAGAGTTGAGGGAGAAGAGTCACAGACACACTTTTTTCTAATCACAAGCCTCTGTGCTGCTGAGGATGAAGTAAATGGTTCCCAAGCACGTGAGTTGTCCCTGCCGGGCCGCTGATGAACACTCACCCCACAGAGAGCCAGGGGGCGGCCATGGCAGCATCTCTTGGGCAGCTCAAGGTGACACTGGTTTCCCAAAAGCCTGATGTAGTGACCTGCTGGCAAGCTTCCAAAGCCACTTCTAGCCTGCTTCCCTGAAGGCTGGCCGCCCCCGTTAGCCTTCCAGCTCCTGAGCCTTACGTGGCACAGCCCTGGCGTGGTGCTGCATGCTGTGTTTGAGAGACCAGTACTTTGTCAGTGCGCAATTTAACTTGGCTGCTCTTTACCATAATGTTTGTCTTGACCTTGAAAACTCCCAGGCTAAACCCAGAGTTTGTAGTGTGGGTGTGCTCAGCTAGGAATCCTTAGAAGGAAAATGCCCTTGGCAAACGTGCAGATTATAAAGCTCTACTGATAAAATAGTTGTGTGAAGAAAACTTCCAAAGGCAGATAAGATACATACAGAGCATCATGATTGAAACTGAGCTGTGGCTTTTTTGGCTGTTGTGGGAACCTGCCTCTCTCCCTGGCCATAACACAGAACTGCAGTGCAGCCAGGGGCGAATGAGCTGAGATGTTTTGTTTCACATGTTTCAGTTCACAGGGGTTGTCCACTTTGCCACAACAGGAACATTAACCATAATTACTGCCTTCCCTGTGCAGGATGACATGGAGGAACTGCATGGAGCATGATGGTTCCTACTGGAGAACTGCCTGATAGTCCGTAGAGTAGTGATGGAGCACAACCCTGGTGTGCTGCTCTTGTTACTAACAGGAAGGCATGCTCACACATTTGGTTGGAGGCTACGCTGTTTCTTCCTTAGCTTCATAAGCAAACTTCTCCTGAGCAAAAATCATATTGGCTGTCTGTACTAAGCTAGAGATGCTGTAACTAAAGTGCTCCTCGCTGATTCCCCATATGATTTTTTTTGCTTGTAGAGTTGCCAGATTGTACTTGGAAGCACACACTCTTTTCAGAGCAAAGAAGGGGCACCTCTTCCCATCTCCCTGCTCAGGAGGTAAAGCATCACTCAAGCTGATTTGTACCACTGCACTCGGAATTCACATTTGCTTTCCCATGCTTCTGCCCGACCCTTACAGCCACCTGCTTCTCCCCTCTTTTTGGAACGAGCACACAGCTCCAGCTCTTTACTTTCCCCATTTGGCTGCAGCTGATAGTTGTCAGAGTGGAACAGGGGACTGCTGAGCCTGGTCCTCACACCAGTCCCTGGATAATCAGAGGAGTGAAACGCTGAGTGGTTGCTGATTCTTTTGGATTTCTACTTGCCTCTTCTCAATGTTCATTTAATTATTTTTCCGCATTTTAGCACATGCAAAAAAAAAAAGAAAAAAGTCAAGGTCAGGGAAGGATCGTGATCTTAAGTAACTTGCACTGTGTCAAACATACTTATTGTTTTATTTCAACATGGGCAGAGGATAGGAAAATGTGCTATAAATGGAAATTAAAGAGAAACAAACTGGGAACAGATGTCAGGAAGTATTATTTCATACAGAGAATAATAAATACGTGAAATGGCTAACCAGGCAAGGCAAGGCAAGGAGGCTGAGGCAAAAAAAGATGGGGTCATTGAGGAAATGATTGGACACTTTCCTAGTAGTGGTAAGATGTTTAAATCGAATCCTTCTCATTTGCTTCTTGGTGGATCTTAGTAAACTACCAGGCAAAAACTAGAAAAAAAAAAAGCTTAATATTTTTGGGACCACACTGCTCAACCCTTGGTAAGGACACAGAGTCACTGGACAGCAAAATCGTTTCTGCTTCACAAGCTTTGACATGGGCAGGCAGAGGATGCTGTGCTTTCTCAGACTGAGCAAGGAGAACAGATTTCCCCCTTGAGCAGGACTGCCTGCTTTCGTCTGAGAGTGGTGGAGGAAAAGAGGCTTCAGATGCAGCTCTGCTATGCTTCCTTGAGTGAAGGACCACTTGGCTCTTTGTTGGGATGCATGGGCTATTAACCTGCTAAATATACTAAATCTACTAAATACAAAGCCACATGCAAGGCTGTCTTGTACCTGGGTCATGGCAACCCCTGCTATCAGTACAAGCTGGGGATGTAAGGATGGAACGTAGCCCTGCTGAAAAGAACCTGGAGTGCTGGTGGATGGCAAGCAATGTGCCCTCAGCCCAGAAAGCCAACCAGATCCTGGGCTGCATCCAAAGCAGTGTGTGCAGCAAGATGAGGGGGGTGATCCTGCCCTTCTGCTCTGTGCTGTGAGACCTCATCTACAGTGCTGCATCCAGATGGGGAGTCCTCAGCACAGGAGAGACACTGACCTGTTGGAGTGCATCCAGAAGAGGGACACAAAAATGTGTCCCCTACAAGAACAGGCTGAGAGAGCTGGAGCTGTGCAGCCTGGAGAAGAGAGAGAAGGCTCCAGGGAGACCTGAGAATGGCCTTTCAGTATCTAAAGGGGGGCTGCAGGAGGGAAGGGGACAGCCTCTTCACCAGGGCCTGTGTGATAGGACAAGGGGAAATGGTTTCCAACTAAAAGAGAAGAGTTGGACTGGATACAAAGAAGTTGTTTTTATGATAAGGATGGTGTGGCAGGTTGCCCAGAGAGGTGATGGATGCCCCATCCCTGAAGACACCTGAGGTCAGGCTGGATGGGGCTCTGAGCACCTCATGGAGCTATAGGTGTCCCTGTTCATTGCAGGAGGGTTGGTCTACATGGCCTTTAAAGTCCCTTCCTATTCAAATAATTCTGTGTTTCTGTTATCTTTGCAGTGGTGGCAGTGAAAGCTGGCCACCAGCCCTGTTTCCTGCCCTGTGACTGCCACTCCTGCCCTCCACAACATGCTCAGTGGTTGGGGATAGAGGTCTCCAGCCATACAAAGCCCTGGATGACTTTATCCAGGAAACCTTCCACCTCACTGTGAATGAAATCAGCATTGTCACTGCCCAGAGCAGTCAGTCAGGCCTGTTTCTGCCGGTGCTTTCCTACTGACGCAGGTGATGACTCCCAAAAATCATGGTGGATTCACCCCACAGCAAACAAAAGCGGGATGGGGCTGTGGCTGTAGCTCTGGCACCACGTATGATGACCTCAGATGTGCACCTCCAGAGATGCATCTCATCCCAACATCTGCTGCTTTCTGTGGCCTGTAATTAGTGAATGGCAGCCGTGTGTTGTCGCAACCTTCGCCTTGTTCTTCCTTTGATGTCACCTTTTGCATTGCTAATATGCCTTGCAGTTTCTTCAGTCAATCACTTCTTGTTTTCTGGGAATTCCTCCAAGTTGCCACTTGTTTATGATCTGGTGCTCCCCACATTATCTCCCAGTGCCATCACCTTCAGTCACACATTGCACAATGTGCAAGGCTTACATTTGCTATCTGGTTGCAAAAAGGTTTCTCTGGATGCAATTGTCTTTTTTTTTTTCAGTCCACGTATTCCCAGAATTGCTTAATTTATAGAACATTTTTCTGGGCATTTTGAGAGATTTGAGAGATTTTCATTTCTGCACACCGGTCCTTTATATACTTTGTTACCTATCAATAAAATCAATCACCATCTTTCTGAGAATGCTTCTTCGTTTATGTATTGACTGAACATCTGTGGATGTGTAAGTCTCTGAGAAGCTTCACCTGATGACTCAGCTTGCTCCACATTGGTGGAGGAAATGTTTTCTTCCCCTCCTGGGGAATTTGAATGGTTCGTTTATTCCAAATATTCATTTATTCCAAATATTTACAGAAAGGTGCTCAGTCAGTGCTGGGTACAGACAGTGCCTTTTTAAGACAGCCTGACCAGGGAGGCACAGAGTCCTTTGCAGCAGCCACTGATGTCTGTTTGTGGCACTTTTCATGTGGTTTGTATCTGGAAAATAGATGACAACTCACTGCTGTGGAACCAGGTCTGTCAAAGTCCCAGGGCTCAGGCTGCTGTTCAGCAAACGCGGAGACCAGGCTGCCAGCTACAAGCTTTGCCTCCCCAAGAAATTGAGGGGTTGAAGGAGCCCCTGCACCACAACTGTCCTGGCTGTAACTTCCTCCTGGTGTAGGCATTCTTGGGAAAGAAAACAAATTGAGAAATGAGAACTGAGGAACCAAGCTGCAAAAGAAAACCTCCTGTTAAGAGGTAAGTCTGGAGATTTGTGGGTGCTGGAAGGCGGTCTGCAAATTGGGGGAAAGCCATCTTGTGCCCTTGTCCTCAGCAGAGTCCTGGGGGAAGTTTTCCCTATGATCAAAACTCCAAATGCCTTGTCCTTCCTCCTTGATTTTAGTGGTAGCAAAGATCTTGAAATGCGAGAAATTGCAGGAAAACAGGTGTAAAAGGATGTCAGGAGAGCCTGCCTGGAGCATCCTGCAGGTAGCTGTTAACTTTACTGAAGCAAGCAAAGCATGCCTGGGGCTGCCTCCATGGGGAGACCACCATAATGCTAAGCTGCTCCACAGCCAGAGGACATTGCCCAACGGGGAGCTACAAGGTGTTTATCCAAAGACATTTCCATGTCTCTTACCTCCCTGGAGTGCAAGTAACTTGGAATTTGCGTTTTAATTCACTTAGCAGCCAGCCGTGCTGAAACTCCAGCACTCAGCTGCTAGCTTTCATCAGGAGATAGTTCTGGAGAACATGCAAACCCAGATAATTGAATAAATGGCATTTTTGGATGCTGGCGAGCATCTTGGACCTTTCAGGAGCAAAGTCTTGCAAATGTGGTTAGGGAGAAAAGTAGCAGTCACAGCACAAATCCCAAAGCCACAGCTCTAAGCGGAGCCCCAGAGGAAACAGTCCTCATTCAAGTTTGATTATATGTCATTTTTCTGCCATATTTTCTGTGCCTTCCAGCCAGCTGGCAGCCCTGGCCAAACACAGCATTACCAGGAAATTGTACAGTGCATTTTTGCAATAAGTGGCACACTTCCTGTCCTGCAACGGAGCGCACAATAAGCGAGTTTCCTATGATGAAAATCAATGGCAGCCATGAGAAGACAAATCAGAAATGCAGGGGCAGGGCTCAGGCAACCTGTCTTCCAGGCCTGAAAGTACCAGCCATGGCCATTGCGCAGTGGTGGCGTGGCACATGGCAAGCAACCTTCCCTCCAGCATGGCACTGCCAGGCTGCCCTCTGGCACTTCTCGTGGGGTTCCCAGCAAAGTCATTAAACACTCATACCACAAACACTCCTGCTACACCTCTGGCCCACGTGCAAGGTGATGGATGTTGCCTGATATTTTTACCTGACGAAGCTGGGTTGGGGTGCTTGCTGGAGGATGTTTGGTCCCATGCTGGGTTGTTGGCCACTCCATGGATCTTCCAGCTATGTATAAGGGTCTTTATTGAGTCTTTGTAGCATCTCTCTGGCAGCAGCAGCAGAAATTAAGCCATGATAAAAGCCATGATAAAAGGAGACAGCAGGCTTGTGCAGAGAGAGGAGTGCATTTGACTACAGCTACCTCAGAGCTCTGCCTGCACCTCCGGACACAGCAGCCATCCCACCACCCTGCACCAAGTATCTGGTGAGCCCTGGCCTCCTCCCAGCATCTTCTAAAGTACAGTTCTACAGTACTGCAGAACCTCAGGGCAAATCTACATTTCTTTTAAAGCTGAGGAGCACGGTGCATAAAGCTAATTACCCCCCCACTGCAATATCCTGCGAGGCAATGACGTGCACAAGTGCTAAGTTAAAAACCACCATCCAGAAGCAGTGGCTGGGAACCATAAATACCATTCGAGTAGTCCTTAGGCACATTAGGAGATGAGCAACCAAAGCAACTGGAATATATAAAGCTACGTAATTAATTTTTCTCTGCGGAGAGAAACATTCCCATGCTCCAGCCTTGGACAGCCAAGCTCCTTTTTATAAATAATGTTATGTAAGTTTATATGTTTCAATTAGTGCTTGTTCTAGCTTCTCGCAGCCCGAGGAGTTTTTCACCCCAGTTCATCATTTAGGCTGTGGATAGATCATTTTGCCTCAATGCATCTATAAAGCTATTTAAATTAAGATGCTTGTAAGCAGCATAACAGTAATGAAACGCTCTCTGGAAAGCATTGGCACATCCCCAGTGAGAGGAAGCAAGAAATGAGCTTTCCTGTTGGCTGTGGCCGACAACATGTCTGCACGCTCCTCTGCAGGGCCAGAGCTGCATTTCTCTGCCCGTGGACATGACGACACCGCCAGCGATGTGCTGCAATGGCTGTTTGTGGCAGGGCAGGAACATCTCCGAGTTGTCCTACAGCCTGGTTACTACAGCGTGCTGCAATGTGAGCCGGCAGGAATGCTTAAACCCTCTGGCTTAATCTCCAGCCATTGCAAATTACTACAGCCCCATTAACTTCAGAAGACTGTTTACATGGGAAAGGTTAAATACATACGGGATCAAGCACAAAACCTGCAGTGATTTCATACATGAGACAGTGTACTAATTTACTAATTTATGTGGCCAGATCTCATCTGTGCTGTGCGCTGGCTCCTAAACTTCTATTTATTTATACGCATCCACGTCAGAGGGATTTCTCCACAGAGCTGCAAGAAGAAAACACTGTATTTACTTTGATGACATAGCTGATCTCAGTCCCTACGTACATCTTCCATTTATCTTCCCTATGTCTTCATTTTTCATTAACCTGTGTGAGCTGTGAGGCTGGATATTAGTATGAGATGTGTGGATTATTTTGTTTCCCCTCGCCCTGTTTTTTGTTTTTATTATTGCTGAGGTTCATCAGTGAGTTCTACGATAGCAAGATGAGAGCTTTCCAATGGCTCTGGTGTGTGTGTACATTGCCACAGGAGAAAGGCCATGTTTTTGTGTACTCCTCCAAACTGCCCTCACCAAAGGTGGGGAGGGGTTGGGGCTGACACAGCTGGAAACCTCTGCTCACTGTGCACCCTCGCCTTGACTCACTCTGAGCTCTGGGAGCCCCATGAAGGATGCTGGCGACAGCATCCTGTACCCCAGCAGTACCGTGTGCCTCTGCTTGCTGCTGTGAGCCTGAGGCACGGGCACTGACTGCGCAGGCAACGCAGCAATGCGACAAGGCAAGTAGCCTGTGGCCTCCAGCAAAGGCTTTATGAGCACAAACCCAGGGAAACCAGTTACAGGGAATCCACAGGGTCTGGTGATGGGTGCAGGGCAGGAATTTCCCAGCCAGAGCTACAGGACTGAAACCATGACTTGCAACTGCTGCTTTGCCAGGGTTCCCAGGGAGCTGGCATAGTGAGGATGCCCTGGACTTCCTTTGGGATCAAGCATGATGAGTGCCTCTGAGGGAGCTTCAGAACAGCCCAGTTTCTCACCATCTTGCTGGGGATGTTCCAGTCCCAGCCTGGTGGTGAAACGCCTGCTGTGCCCTGCATGGCTGTGGGCTGGGTGAAACGTCACTCCTGTCATGGCTGCAAGTTCTTTGCCAAACCTTTGGGAGTGTCTTTAGAAACTTCCTGCACATGGTGTTGGCTTGGTCTCCTCTGCTTACTGGCAGGCTCTCACACTGCCCAGGCAACAGCCAGCTTGGATGTCAGCACCTGTCCCACAAAATGAATGGCTTTAACTGGAGTTAGGTTATCCAAGTTGGCTCTGAGAGTCCAAGGGAAGTCATGTAGCAGAGCCTCATCAAGGAGGGGCATGAAGTCAAGATGTTTCAAAATCTGTTATATATGAGGACTGGCAGCATTCCTGCAGCTGGGAGTTTACTGGTGCTTCAAACTATATCTGCAAAAAAATAAAAACAAAATGGAAGAGGTTCAGCTGAATCTGCTCCAGTACATGTGTTCCTGAGTTTTCTCACCAGTGAAGAGACTATGCTGCTTGGCAGATTTCAGGTTTGCAGCTCTTCATCTTGCACAAAATGCTGTGGGATGCCTCTGATGCAAGGCAAGGAGAGGGATAAAATGTTCACAATTCCAGGACAGGGAAAAAAAAAAAAAAAAGTTTTGTACATATTTTCGTTGTTTGCAAGATAATTATTGCCCAGTTTCTACTGATACAGAAGATGAACTTCAAGTAGATTCTTCCTCGTCCCATTGAGTATGCTGCTGTAGGAGGAGCCTCACTGGGAGGAAAACATGGTTAGTTCCTGTACTCTTTACCTGCAAAAGGCAGCTATGTCCTTCTAGAGCATTTACTTGAATCCAAGTAGCTCAGGGAGTAACTATTCTATGGAAATGTGAATCAGTGCAAGTATGACATAGCTCTGCCCACAGCTTGCAAGTGGCAGAAGGCAACATAGCAGGGATAAGTTTCATTCCACTATTGTTCTTCTTCTCTGGTTTGCCTGTGAGAGCAAGCTGCAGTGCTAACTAATGGTGCTGCAGGAGATGTGGATGGATGTGAGAATCTTTCGAATTTGAGTGGCTGAGTGTAAACGCTCAGGATCTTGAGTTCATAGAATCATTAAGACTGGAAAAGACCTCTAAGATCATCATGTCCAAACATCAACCCATCCCCACCATGCTCACCAGCCCCTATCCCTCAGTGCCACATCTCCTCACAGTGACTCCACCACCTCCCTGGCAGCTGTGCCAATACCTCAGCACTCTTTTGGAGAAGAAATGTTCCCTAACACCCAACCTGAACCTTCTGTGGCACCACTTGAGGCCATTCCCTCCTGTCCTATCACTGTTACCCAGGAGAAGAGGCACACCCTCAACTTGTTACAACCTCCTTTCAGAGAGTTGTAAAAGAGCAGTGAGGTCCTCCTCTTCTTCAGATTGAACAATCCCAGTTCCCTCAGCCACTTCCCATAAGATTTGTGCTCCAGGCCCTTCACAGCCCTGTTGTCCTTCTCTGGACACACTGCAGGGCCTCGATGTCTTTCTTGTAGTGAGGGGCCAAACAGTGAACACAATACTCGAGGTGTGACCTCACCACAGCTGAGTACAGTGGAGTGATCACCTCCTTGCTCCTGCCGGCTGCACTCCTGCTGACACAAGCCAGGATGCCACTGGCCTTCTTGGGCACACTGCTGGCTCACGTTCAACCAGCTGTCAGCTAACACCCCCAGGTCCTTTTCCTTCATGCAGCTTTTCTGCCACTCTGCCCCCAGCCTGTAGTGATACCTGGGGTCATTGTGACCAAAGTGACCTGGCACTTGGTCTTGTTGAACTTCATCCCAGTGATTTCAGCCCATTGATGCAACTGTAGGGCCTTCCTACCTCTTGGCAGTTCAATGCTTTCTCCCAGCTTGGTGTCACCTGCAGACTTAGTGAGGGAGCACTCAATCCCCTCGTTCCAGATCACCAATGAAGATATTAAACAGGGCAGGCCCCAGTACTGGCGAACACCACTCGTGACTGGCCACCAGCTGGATTTAACTTCATTCACCACCACTTTCTGGGCCCGGCCATCCAGCCATTTTTTTATCCAGTGAAGAGTACACCTATCCGAGCCATGGGCTGCCAGCTTCAGCAGGAGAGTACCGTGGGAGACACAGTCAAAGGCTTTACTTGTGTTCATGCTGCTGATAAATCCTGCTGGTAAACCTTGCCTGCCATGGGAGAGGTGTTTTCCTTGGCTGACTTCCAGGCTATAACCTTCTGAGTGGGAAAATCAGGCTTGTTCCGGGAAGAGCCGAGATACTCCAACATCAGCTGTCATTTTTATGGTTTATATTTTGGCCATGAGCCAGCAGCGTGCCCCTGTGGCCAAGAAGGCCAGTGGTGTCAATGGGGTGCCTTAGAATAAGTGTGGCCAGCAGGTTGAGAGAGGTGATCCTCCCCCACTGTTCTGCCCTGGGGAGGCCACGGCTGGAGTAACCTGCCCACTTTGGGCTTCTCAGATCAAAAAACACAGGGATCTTCTACAGAGAGTCCAGCGGAGGGACACAGAAATGATGAGGAACCTGGAGCATCTCCTGCACAAGGAAAGGCTGGTAGACCTGGGACTGTTCAGCCTGGAGAAGTAAAGACTGAGTGGGGCTCTTATCACTGTTTATAAATGTCTACTTTGTGGGAGCCAAATGGATCAGGACAGGCTCTTTTTAGTGGTGTGCACTGACAGAACAAGGGGAACAGGCAAAAGCTACAACACAGGAAGTTCCATACAAGCATGCAGGACTTCTTTCCTGTGAGGGTGACAGAGCACTGCAACAGGCTGCCTGGAGAGGTTGTGGAGTCTCCTTCACTGGAGACATTCAAGACCCAGCTGGATGCTTTCCTGTAAAACCTACTGCAAGGAACCTGCTTTAGAAGGGGATTAGACTTGATGATCTCCAGAGGTCCCTTCCTACCTCTACAGTTCTATGATTCTGTGATGGACTTACAGAGGCTCCATGTGGGAGCAATCAGTGTTTCTGATGAAAGGTGTTCTGCTCCTTTTTGGGGAGCTTCTGCCACAGAGGAGGTGCTGACCATGCTCACAAGTGTGGCTGCAGGCAGGAACCTTGAGAGAGCAGCTTGCAGGTCCTGGCTCCACATCGCAGTGGCAGCACTTTCTTGCTGCTTGGCTGCATCAGACATCTCTGCTTCTTACTTTGCTGCAGTGAAACAAGAAGAGCAAGATAACCTTGATGATTTTATAACCTAGGACGTGTTCCTACTTCTCTTTTGCTTCTGGCAATGTACCAATTATTAATTAAAAAGCAAATGCTACAGAAAAGGCCAAATTACATAGCTCAGCTGTAAAAGCAGTAGCCCCCCAAAATAACTTTTTATTACAGTGCACCCAATTGCTATGACAGCAACGAATAAATAGCCTGGAAAAAATAGACTTGATTTAAAACTCAGTCAGAAGTGAAGAGTTGAATGCTTTGAAAATGTTCTTTCCTGGCTTTTGTGAATATCACACCTGCTGTGGAAAAGCTCAGGCACTAAGGATTAGTGTCACCCACTGACGCAGCTCCAGTGCCCTGGATGTACTGCTTCATCATTACCATCCCGTGAGAACTGTCTGATGCTCTGCAGTTTGCTGCCAAGTGCCGAACACTGCATTGAATAATTCACATGGTGATGGTGAGGGAAGGTGATGTTTTTGATACGTAGGCAAAAAAAATTATTCCTGATTCTGACTAAACGTAAGTGTGTACCTGCTACTGACAATGGCTGCAATCAAAAGCATTTGCTCTCTTTCTCGGAGAAAAGAAAAAAAAAGCAGCAATTTACTATTCTAATTGTAAGAAGAAAACTCAGCTATACAGACCTAAAACATGATAATCCTGCAGAACAATTTTAATATCTAATTTTTCAGAGCTTTGTTAAGTTTTACCCAACCACACTCAACTATCCAGAAGACAACTTAACTGGTTCTGAGTTCAAATGCTGTACTTTGCATCCTGCTTTGTGCAAACGAGTGCTGAAGGTGGCCATGGGACTGCACTCCCCAGCAGTGATGCTGGCAGGCATAATTAGTATCTACTCCATCATCAGTGCTTTAAAAGGTGTGTTTTATAAGGCTAGTCATCACTCTGCCATTCCACTACTGATCTCAACAGCTGTATATAAAATCCTCTTCCCCAGCAGGCCCTGCCAGGCTGCATATGTGCATTCAAAAGAACAATACCAATGATGACAGCAAGCCTGGGAACAGCATGTCTAGGAGCTGTTAGGAACTGGTTCCCGTTAATTAGTGGATAAGGTTGTATCAGGTCATGACACTGGATGGTGTGGGATCAGGTGGATTTATGGCTTCTCTCGACTTTCTCCTGTGTTGTGTGGCCGTAAGCAACAGGGCATGCTGCAAAGGGGGAAAAAGATACAGGTAAAATCAAATAAATATAAATCTGAAAGTGACCAAGACATTTTAAACAATACCAGGTGCTGGCGTGGGCCTAGCATGATGCTGCACTAGCTAGGGCAGGCAGCTAGGAAGGAAGGGGGCTAGTTTAAATTAAGCAGACTGCCTTTGGCATGGGCTGAATGTGGGCTTCCCTCCCCCTCACTTTGCCATGGGGTTGGTTAGCTCATGTTAGCCACAGTGCTCACCTCACCCCTAAACAAGGGCCGTGTCCTGTCCCCAGCAAGAGCATGTGGTGTAAGGGGATGAAGCCTGAAGGGAGGGCATAGCAGAGGGAAACGCTGCTCAGTGGGATTGTTTTGTTTTGCTAATGAGATTGTATTACACCTGATGACTGACAGAGGAGATTTGGGTTTAGCAGGGAGCGGTTCTCATGCAGTTGCTGCCAGCTGAGGAGCACTGAAGCCCTGCTGCCCCAGCCCCAGGAGAGAACTGCATTCACTCTTACTCCTGCTGGGACCAACTAATTGGCAGTGCCAGGTAAGAAACCTTCCCAGCTCAATGCTTAGCCCCACATGATGTGCAGATAAGGGGAAGGTCGAGCTGCCTGCATTCAGGGGAGTGGGGCTGGAAAAAGAGCTCCTGCCTTACCCTCTGCCCAGGTTTTTAGGGTGCAGCTGTCCCAAACACAACAGAGGCATTGCAGTTAGGCAGTAGGACGACAATATGCTGTGTTGGTGGCAAGATCGGTTCTAGGTATTCTCCCCCTTTAGCCCATTGATGAGGCTTGGCTGTGAATCGCATTGGAGAATGCATTTGGGTTGCACAACCCTTCCTCCCCATCACTTCCCTGCGAGGTTTCACAACACAGCCCCATGACCAGCTGTGTCGGTGCAATGCAGGCAGCGCTGTGGGTGTGGGAGCAGGAGGACAGAGAAATGTCCTTCCTCAAAGACAGTGGGCCATCACACATGTCCAAGGCCCAAACCTTCCAGCTTCAGTGTTTTTTTCCAGGCTCCTTAGCTCCTAACATTATGCAGCACACTGTTATGGTTCATTTTCGTTTTCCCTTTTTTTTTTTCTTTGTAATTGATCTTGAAGCATATTGCTATGAAAACTCCCTTGCAGTGGAGCCGAGCTCCTGACTGCCAGATGCTGAATTCTTCTTTTAGCCTTGTGTTAGTTAATGGACAAAAATGCTTACTGATTTAGGATAATTTCTCCCTCTGCTGTAATCCTTCTGCTTCACCAGTAACGTCAGCTTTACTCAAACACGAGGCATATCTATAAATATTTGAAGAAGAATGGAACATGCACTGTCCCTCTGAACGCGTCACAGACGTCTTTCAGACTCCTGGACAAGATTTTGGAGCAGCCTAAGAGACTTCTCCAGGAAACTTACTGCAGGTTTTCTATGGCCTCCAACATTTAAAGGTATCAAGTATGGGGAGCCGCATAGGTGTTGCAGGGACTCGTGTTGTTTGCCAAACCACACCAGCCTTTGCATAAACGATGCATAAACCGTTCTTTTTGGGGAGACTCCCGCTTTGCAGCGCAGGCCGTGTTCATGTGGCGGTGCCAGGTGACATTGAGATAATTGCTTTGGTTGGGCCCCTCCATGAAGTGGATTGAGAGGGCAGGTGCTTAAAATAGAAGCAAATGGCACGTGCTCGTTTTGGTTCAGTACAGGACGAAAAGATGTGGGGCTCTCAGTCCCCGGGAGTCGTAACTGTTTGCTGGAGGCTGTCGGTCTGCTGTGACAGGATGGAGGGCTGTGCCGTAACAGCTCACATCTCTGTTTTGTTTCAGTAAACATCCAGGGGCTTGGGGAGATTTCTCCACTTAAGAAGACTGCTCAGCCTGGATCTGTAGTCTCATCGACTTGGCAAATAGGTAAGCAAGCAACAAGGAAAAAAAAAAGGAGGGTTACAAACGAGTGAGTCATGCACGGTTCATAGCAACTCCGGAGGGCAGATTTCCAGAATGTGGAGCTCTGAGGAGCTCCCTTTCTGAGGGAAGCACTGCTGACCTAACCCTTCTTTTTCTTCTTTCCACCAAGATCTGGCAAAAGTTTTGCGGGCCATCTGGTAAACCAAATGCAACACCTTCTCGTTTAGAAAGGAGAAACCTGTTGAACAACGTGCTGTGTGACAGCGCTTTGCAGCACGGCCTGGGGCTTTCGCTCAGTGCTGCGCAGCAAGAAGAATGAAGGAAATACACGTTGTCACGAGGAGCTTTTGCTGCCCTGGTCAGCAGCCGTACTGACAGAGGCTGCCACTGCAGAAAGCTGTTCCTAGGAGTTGCATCCCTCAGAAAACCCCTTTTTGTTGCTGCACGAAGGAGGTAAAATCTCATCTCGTGTGAACAAAGCAGGCGAGGCAGAAGCACGTTCATTCCCGCCCCACAACACGGCGCCCGAGGCGGGCAGGGCCCCGCGGCTTGGGGTCTGTGGTACCGGCGGTCTGTGGGCACCGAGCACCCGTTCTGAGGGCTTCTGGTTTTTACTAAAGAAAAAGCGTGAGGTGTCGAAAGGCATCATGGCGGTGGGGGAGGGAACCGCGGCAGGCGGGCAGGCACCAGGGTGGTGCGACGAGGTGTTGGACCGGCGGGGCAGAGCGCCGGGGTAGAGGGACGGACGCAGCGCGAAGGCTGCGCCCAGCTCGGGAGGGGGGCGGCGAGGTGGCGCCGCGCTCTCTCCGCCCGCCCGCCCGCCTCCAGGGCGCCGTAGCGATCCGACAACCGCAGAGACGACCGGTAGGGCGGGAAGGGGCGCGGGGACCCCCTTCCACCCCCCCACCAAGCCGGCCCCGCGCACCCCACCCGGCCCCCACGGCGCGGGGGCGGGGCTGCAGCGGGCGGCGGCGCCCGTGGTGCTCGAGCCGCGGGGGGTCGTGCGGCCGCCTCGGCGGAGGCGGGCGGCAACAAGTGAGGCGCCTCCCCCGCGCTCCTCCAACCGGCCACGCTCGGCCTTTCGCTGCGCGTCGCCGCCGTGATTTCTCCAGGAGGGAGCAGGGGAAGCGGCGGCGTCCTCAGGTGCGGAGCCCCCCCCCGGCGGGGCCGAGCGGGGCGGAGGGCCCACACCCGCGGGCGGCCGGGCCGAAGCATGGTGGAGGAGGCGGCGGCGGCGGCGCGATCCCCGGCGGAGCCCCGCGGCGGCGTGGCGAGGTGCGGGCGGGGGGCCGCGCAGCGGGGCCGGGGGGCGGTTATCCTCCGGCGTGGGGGGGGGCGGGCGGGCTGAGGCCTCTCCCCTCCGCGCGGCCGCTTCGCCCCTCCGCGCGGTTCCGGCGCGGCGCCGCGAGTCAAACCCGGGGCGCTGCGCTGCCGCAGTGCCGGCGCCGCTGCGGTCCCCGCGGGTTCGGCCCGGAGCCGCTCGGCGAGTTCCGAGGCGCGCCGTGCCCCGCCGGGAGGGGGCGCCGGCTTAGCGGCTGCGATCGCGGCCAAAGTGCGGCTCGCGATTCATTTGTCAGCCTGCAAAAAGCCGCGGTGAGCAGAGCGGCCCTGTGATCTCCCGGGGTTGATCATTAAACCGAACGGGAGGAGGAGGGGTCAGCTTTTGGCTTTTACCGGTTTTTTGTTTGTTTTTTTTTTGTTTTTTTTGACGCTGAAAGTCTCACGTAGGTGCGGAAAGATGTGCGCGTGTGATGGCACTGCAGCGTGCGAGCGGGCGTGCACCGTGCAGGAAACGCGCGCAGGAGGTGCGGTCCCTTGTCGGCAGCCCCCCTTAGATGAGCGGCAGCCCCCTTAGATGAGCGGCAACCCCGGCCCGCTGCTGGAGCGGTCAGCGATCGGTCAGAACTCGCTTTGAGTGGTTTTGTCGTCTGCAGGCTCGTTTGCCTTGCGCTTTTCTGTTTCCTGTCCCCACGTGCTATAAATAGAAGAGGAAAATGAGGTGCTGCTGCAGGAACTTGTTGTGAAGGTCACGCGTTCGGTGGCTGGCGGTGCCGGTGCCCTGTGTGGCCGTAAGGCAGGCTCTACGAGTCGCCTCTGGCAGTAGAACATCACCGGTGGTCGCTCCGTTGGTTACTGCTGCCCGCGAGCTCCTCAGTTCTTTTCTTCATTACCCAGTGCTTCTGGGTAGCAAAGATGCTGCTGAGGAAATCGGCGTTGAAGTAGTGCTTCCTCAGGCTTTGAAGAACGAGCAGAGGATGTAATATTTTTACGTTCCGTGCTGTCAAACAGGTGTCATTATCTGCGTGAGTAAGCTGTGCTGTACGTGGGGAGGGAGCGTTCATCTCCTTGCCTTGGAGAAGGGAGGCTTTCGGGAGCAGAACTGCAAGGACGTGCCCGGAGCTTCGGTGATCGTCATTGTGCTGCCACCTGGTGCAGCCGCTCTCATAGCGGGGCTGGCTGTGCTACGTCTGCCTTGGGATGGAAAGGGAAGTTAGGAGCAGCTCTGTCTGGATGCATCGAGGGATGGTGTGCCAGGTCTGTGCTGTACTGCTCCTGCTGTAAAAGCCCTGCTTGTTTTCATGTTTTTAAGAGGGAGCATTTTTTGTGCTAAATACTAGGGCCTGGCAGGCTTCTTACAAAGCTTTTTGAAATGTATCCTTCTAGAACTCGCCAAGAATAGGCCAAAAAGTCAAGCCAAAGCCAAAAAAGCTGTTGTCGAAAGTATCCTTGTTGGTTGGACAAAGGTTTCACGGCTTGTTTCCTTTAGTTTGTATCTTTGTAGTAAGCACAGAGTATGGAGGGAAAAAAAGAATTTCCTTAAAATATTAATGCTTTTAACATATCTGTTTTTCATGTTGCTGTTTCTGGAAGGCTGCTAGAATTGATCAGTTTCCAAAAGCTTGGAACAGACCTCTTCTATTGCCTCGCTGTTTTTTTTTTTCCTAGTATGTATATTTATTTGTTTGTTTTCCTATTGCTGGGTGGTAGAAGTATGTAACTAGTTTTGAAGCAAGTGGGCGGGCATCCATTTATTTTTCTAATTTAAACTTTTAGAATTTTTTTTCAGATACACCCACGTTTAATCCCCAGTGGTTGTTTGCAAAAGAACCTCTTGAACCAAAAAAGTAACAGGTATGGAGGAAGGAGGTGCGGTCGTGATGTTTTTGAGCACGAGGAGTTGCAGGATGAGTGTTCGATGTTTCTACCCTGGTAGGCTGCATTCAGAGAAGTGCTTGCATAGAGAAGGTGAAATCTGCCATACTTCAGTGCTTAAAATGCAGCAGAAATAACCGAGTGGAGATGAGGTGTTGTGGGTTTATTGTGCTTGGTCCTTCACTTCTCTTTTTTACTGATTTCCTTGGGCCTTCCTAGATTTAAAATCTGGATATGCAAACCCCCCGGGTCTCCGGATGGTGTAGAACACGATGAAAAGCCGGCCTCGTTAAAATGTCCTGGGTGAGCTGAGCTGAAGTCTCATGAGGAGCAATTAGCATTTAAATAAGGGAAGGAATCCCCGGGTGCAATGGGTGTGGTGCTGAGACTTTTAAAGGGAGACTCGATGGAGCAGTTTCTTCGTGGTTAAGAAAGCTTTGTTGTTTGAGGAACATACAATAGCAAGGGATGAAAAACATCCAGCTTCCAACCAGTCATGCTCGCCTTTGCAAATGAATTCTGAAGTTTGACAGCTGATTAAATGTTTTCAATCGTAAGCCAGCTGGATAAACCGAATCAGCAGTCATCTTGATTTCTGAGTGAATGACTGATGTTCTTTTTCTCTAAGAGTGAATTCTCATTGGTAATGTTCCCCCGGAGGATACGATGACAGGTTTGGATGCCTTGTCGCTGGAGGTGTTCAAGACCAGGTTGGATGGGGCCCTGGGCAGCCTGGTCTAGTATTAAATGTGCACGTTGGTGGCCCTGCCTGTGGCTGGGGGTGTTTGGAGATTCATGATCCTTGAGGTCCCTTCCGACCTTGGCCATTCTGTGAGACCTGAGCGTTGCGGTGCTGCTTCCTGCAGCCAACACCTGCCTGCTGCTCTGCTCATCCTCCAGCGGCTGCTCTCCATACACAGGTCTATGTTGGAAATGTTCCTTCTGGCAGAGGGGAGCT
This sequence comes from Lagopus muta, assembly GCF_023343835.1. NCBI lineage: Eukaryota > Metazoa > Chordata > Aves > Galliformes > Phasianidae > Lagopus > Lagopus muta. The sequence goes on from NC_064434.1 coordinate 101,311,480, forward strand.
GTGAGACCTTCTAGCTGTGCATGGAGGCTCATTTTCAGAGGCGCAGCAGCAGCAGTGCTCCTGTAGTGCTGGGGTAGCTCTCTGCAGCTGTGTTGGGGCCTTAGTGAGGAACTGATAACGTTGGGAAATAACCATCCCACTTGCTCATCTTCAGTATTGTGTGATGTAATGCAACTAGCTATGCAAATGTGGGAAAGGCTGTTCAGTGCAAGGAGCTGCTAGGTATCAGACCAGTTGTGCTGTTCTACCTTACTTGAGTAATGATTTTTTTTAAATCAGATGAAGTCAGTGGTAGTGGAAGGTGGTCTCTAAGTTGAATGATGTTACTGCAACCTGTTGATTTGCTTTTGAATAAAAATAAGAAGTGAAAGAGATGTAAAATGGCTGGAAACTGGTGACTTAAGCTACTGTTGGTTACAGCGGATACTTGATATTACTGTGCAGGTACCAGGTGCAGAAGTCCCTGGTTGGGTTTAGAAGGTTATATGCTTGTCTGCCCTTAACATCAGTGGGAATGAAGCAAATGGGAGTTAATTGCTTAACCTGCTTAAAGGCCTTTTGCAAAATCCTTGAGGTATTATATGTGTCTTTAGCTGCTTACGACTGGGGGAGAAATTGCTCCCTCTTCCTTGAACGTGATAGGTTGGAATGAGATGTGTGTTTTGTGTTTTGCAAGTTTGAAGGAGGAAAATGAACTTCTGCATTTCAGAGCTCTGCTCATTTTCTCAACTATAAATGAATCCTGCAGAAAGGTGAAAAACAGTCTTCTCTGTGTTAGCTAACTACATTTGAAACCCAAAGCAATTAAGGGCCAAAATCTTTTCACGTTTGTGTTCTTAAACACTTATTTAATTTAGTACTGCAAATAGAGAGGCAAAAAGAGGCAAATCTAGAAATTTGGGCTGATATACTCACATCATTAATCTGGTTCGATTTGGCATGTGGTTGAATAGCTGTGTAACACTTATGTGGGCTGGGAGAGATGGCCTGAAATGGCTGGGAAGGTTGTCAGCAGCACAGTGTCCCATCACCTGGCTGCTGGCTGTGGGAACAGCAAATCCTGGAAGCTGAATTGAAATGGGTGTCTCTCTTAACCCTGCAGTGGAATGGTCTGGAGGTAGTTACCTGGTCAGGCATACCAACTTACAGCACCTTGCTTTTAAAATGTGGTTCTTAGTGGCGTGGCTTACATGTGTCAGGCAAGAAGATATGGTGTGAGTGATGGTTTAGATGTGAAGCGTAGTGCTTAATGGTTTTATAAGCTGACTGAGTGATCAGCATTGTGTGTGCAGATACAAAGGTCACTGGCAAGTGGCTACGGCAGCAATAGCTACTGGTTTTAAGATAATGCTGGCTGAGGTGCTAAGGAGATGATCTGGCTTGTTTATGGATTCTGTGGTTATTGCATATTCACTAGATAAGCTACATCTCTTTAATTTTTACTGATTTCAGCACAGATGTATGAAGCAGGACAGTCCTGTCCAACGGGCTGTTAGTACCCGCTGAATGCAGCAGGCAGCTTGCAGTGCTACCCCTTGCTGTGACAGCTAGCGCTGACCCAGGGGCTGGGTGTTGGGGAGGCAGGTGGTGGGTGGTTATCTGCTTCCTCTGCCTTCCAGCGCCTATGGGAGGGCAGTGCTCCAGCTGAGCTTACCGGTGAATAACAGTGAATTGCAGTGAATAACAGCCCGTTGAGTAGGGGGAAGGGGCAGAGCTCACCGACTGCAGCAGGGGAGTATCAGAGGTTGGAACACAAAGTTGAGCAGATTCTGGTGCCGTCTGCCTGGCCGGCCAGGGGGTCTTGCTGCATGTAGGGCAGGGAGCAGGGGCGGCAGAGTGCTGATACGTGGAAGCAGAAAAGGGATCTGCTCTGGTCTCAGCTTGCCTCTTCTGTGCGGGTGCGGCACAGTGGAGAGTGAACCTGCTGACAGGAGCCAGCTGGGAGCTAATTGCCTTGTTATTGTTAGGTTCTTTATTCAGCCTCTTCAGTTCCCTGAACTGACGCAGTCGGTTAGGTGAAGGGTGAGAAGGGACTGTGCAGTCGGTATGGGAAGAAATAAATAACAGGAGTACATCAGCTGTGACTGACACTGCTTTAACCTGCTGTGGAACCCCATGGAACTGAAGTGATGGATGGCAGTTTTCTTCGAAGAATTATTTCTCTTTTTTCCCATCCAGTTAAACCTCCTCTCTGAATTCGTTATGGTTTACCTCTCATCCAAGATGGAGCCTTCTCAGAGGCATTTTAAAAGCTGAGGGTTGTGAATCGGGAGCTGCCAGCTCTGGGTTATTCCTGACAAACGTCACAATTCATAACTCTAGAGCTCAAACAACGTGTGGCCTTTGTGTATCGGGCTGGGAAAAACACATCGTTCTCCCTGCTGAAGGAGAACAAGTTCAAGCTGCTTCGTGATCACTATCAGCATATCTTTCACTCATTCTGTAGGGAGAATTGTAAGGTTTATTCTGTAAGCCAGCTGAGGTTTACAAAACTGGCTGTGATGTACTACTATATGAGATTTTATTTAGAGAAAATGCTGCATCCAGTATTCTGTAAATATGCTTTGAGGGCCCATTCTCTCATATCTCACATTTGTAGGTTATATAATAACTGTAATATGCTTGTCATAAAATTATTTATGGAGCAGCAAATACAACAGCAATGTTAATTTACAACTTGCGTGTTGTTTTAGGGTGTTCCTTTATTGCTGCATTTCATCTACTGCAGGAAACATAATACAAAACAGACTTCTCAGGGTGTCACCTTTGTAAAGCAGGAGGGAGGTGTGTGCAAGTGCAGACAATTGCTTTAGTGCCTGATAAAGTCAGTCAGGGGTTAGAAGGACATTCGTTCATTTTTATGGTGGTTTTTCCTTGGATGATAGCAAAGGTTTGGATTGTTGCACAAAGTTTGCAGGCCTGGTTTGGATAACTGAAAGAATGGGCCTTGTGTGTAGCACAGTACAGAATCTTACAGGCTTTTTTCTGAGTTTGTTAAATTACCATTGGGCTGCGTTGTACGTGAGCATTAGATTAGCTTGTCTGGAGTGTATGAACTACAAGAGGTGGGAGGGAAGCATTCCTGTGACATGCTGGGTTAGTTGCCACATGGAGTGAGATCTTTGTGTGGGGAAGTTGTGACAGTTTATCTTTCCTTCCTGTTTTTTTTTGTTTTTTTTTTTTTTTAACACTTCTGTTGGAAACAAGGGATTTTCACCCATCTGTTTGCAGGCATATGTTTGTCCACCTTATTTTTAGAAGATGAGTTCGAAGCTTTTTATCCCTGTGGTTGCAAATGTAAGCTGCTGAATGAATGGAGCAGTTATTTCCTGAAGTCTGTAAGTAGCTCCAGTGTTGCTGCTGCAGGAGGAGGCTTTGTTGCAATTAGGGAGGGGGGGTGTTTTAGAGCTGCTTGATGCCAAGAGGCTTTACTTTGAAGCAAGAACAAGAGCCTGTATGAAAACCCTTCTGTAGAAAGAGGGCTTTGGGTGAGCTATTGGAAAAGGAGGGACGGTGAAGAGCTTTGTCACTGGGGTAGCTCCAGAACTTGAGGTTTGTGGGTGGAGGCGTTTTCTGTTATGTAAGAGGAAGGAACTAAAAGCTTCAATTCTTTTGTCCTAGTTTCGGACTTGAAAAACTAGCATGCCACCTGTAAGGTAAACCTGCTGTGGAGTTGGAGACGGCCCAAGCTTATTGCTGGAGCTGCTGTGAAGTTATGCTTGTGAGCTGGCTGAGAGCGTGGGTCGGAGTTGGAGAGAGTAGCAAGTAGTAGTTGGCCAGGAAACAGCACAGCTGTGGTGCAGAAATGCATCCTTCATTGGAAGACAGGCAGCCACCTAACAATCTTTGATACTCTCTGCTTTGATACTCTCAGTTTCAGGTGAATTTTCATGTTCAGGAAGACTTTCCTGTTTTCAATACTGCCTCAGAAAAGAGAGAGGGAGAGCTGGTTTGGAAGAGGAGTTGCTTTACTGCCTTTACCCATGCCATAACATATTAAGTGTAGTACAAAGCTGATGAACCATCTGTGATGCTGTGCATGGTACGTTCCATTTCCTGAAGTCGTAGGGCATGGTCTGGCAGTAACTGGTTTAGTGAGTAATACTGGGCTTCGGGTCCTCTTAATCAGCTCAAATGAGCGCTAATTAATGATAACATGTGGATGCTAGAAACTGAATTGAGGTGATGTAACGTTCCGTGGGTCACAAGACAGCAGTGGCCTTCCATGAAAGCATTAATGACGGAAACTGAAGACTTTGGTCTGCTCAGCATTGGCCTACCTGCCATAAATGAGAAAGCTTCTTAAGCTGAAGAGAGTATGCAGAGATGTCTGTGGGGAGTTATTTCTCAAACTCTGCTTATTTTTTAATTAATTCTATTATTATGTTTAGCAAGGCTGACTGTGATATCTCTTATACTGAATACTGTTGATATATGGCTCTAACAAGAGTCTTCATAAACTATGAGCTTAAAGTAATAAATGCTTTTGTGGTTGTCGTATCAAAAATGATTTAATAGAAATGGCTGAGGAGGAATGACAAAGACATTCAGAAGTTTAAAAGGCTTCCAGAAATAACAAGGCTGGAAATATTCACCCCTCAAAGAGGGAACGGATGGTGTGTAAAGGTTTGCTGTATTAGCTGGTATGGCAAACACAGGGAAAATTTTCTGTTTATTGTGCTTTCAAAGAGCTCCCCTTCTGCCTGATAATAGGAAAGCAAGTCATCTGGAGTTCTTTCTGTAAGAAGAATTGAGAAGCACGTTGCTAGTGAAGTTCATACAGTTGAAAGTATACATGGGTTCAAAGAGGGAGTAGACAAAGTGAAATGAGCTTCAGTAACAGTAATTAAATATGGTTCAGAGGTAGTTCTGGCCCCAAAAGCACTCACGTACCTTACTGCAGCAAACCAGGTGAGCATTACTAAAGAAATGCCTCACTGCACTAGCATTGGGGTTTTCTTTGCTGTTGGGGTTTTTTTTTTGGTTTTTTTTTTTTTTTTTTTTTGAGAGGAAAATGTTGAGACTGTGTTGAAGATAACCAGTAGGAAACAGAATGTAAAGCTAGATTGGCTGCAATTGAGGCTACTTGCAGTCCCTTCTGCCTTGAGCTGTTCTGAGTAAACGCCAGCGCATCTTCCTGTCTGCTCTGTTTTTTGGATTGCCAAACACCACACCCAGGTTCACAGAATCACAAGGTTGGGAAGCACCTACAAGATCATCTAGTCCAACCATCCTCCCATTACCATTGCTACCACAAGCTACTAAATTGCGCTGGTGACTTTTGGTATTAAAGTGAATTTCTCCCAGAAGTAAATAGTCTACTGAAAGGTAGTTCAAGAGTGCATGAAACTAATGAAAATCAATGTTAAAACAAGCATCAGCAGCTCTGAATTTCCTCGACATGTCTGTTTTGATAACTTTCTCCCATCTGGAATGCTGTTGTGTTTGTGGAACTCAGAATATTGGCTGTTACTCAGTGGTACCAATGCAACACGCTTCTGCAGAAGCAGAATGCTGGTATGTGCTGACTGCATGCCAGTTCTTCAGATGTTCTTTGTTGCATTGTGTCAAAGTGGGCTTGTGAAGTTCTGAGATACGATTGTGCATAGTTAGAAAAATAAATAGTCCTGTAAAGTTGGAAACAACTCAAACTTTTTTAATAGCAGGTCAGGGATCTTAAGCTTTTCTTCATGTTCTGAAGCTGTTGCTGTTCACACCATGAGCAGAAGTGAGATATAAAAGACCTGGTGCATCTCACAAGAGGGTAGAAGGACTGTATGTAACTTAGGATGCGTTTAATGCATTTTTAATTCTTCCTGTACGTAGCTATTACAGACATACACACAGCTTCTGCTCCTAACTGCTGTAAGGGATACCAGGCTACAGAATGAAGTTACCTGTTGAGATCAGCCTGCTGTAGCCCTGCTGCAGCTCTTCTCTACAAAGGGCTTGCAAAAAGGTGGAAGGCTTTTAGAAAACTGAATTACAGCTTTGTTTTGACTGTACCTTTTGAGCCTACATGTTGGAACTTGAGAGCGGAGAATATCATTTGTAAGTAAAAGCATAAAGGAGGAATGTTTTAATAGCAAGTGGCTGGTCTTAAAGTCAAGAAATTAATGTTTAGAATGTCTAGCAAGAGTGCTGCTTTCTTTAATACAGCTGTGACCTTGAACACAAGTGAATGCCCTCGCCCAGGTCAGGGTTGTGCTGTGGACCTACCTGCTGGTTGGGAGCCGCTTCCAATGTGGTGCTGCCTTGCATTGTGCCCAGTAGTGATTTTCAAAAGGTAGCTCTGTATTTGAAAAGGAGGTGATGGAGCCTGTTTGCAGTGATAATTCTTATTTTAGGTGTTAAACAGTTGCCCGCAGCCTGTCCAGTGTGTAATTTATCTTGGCCTTAACTATGGGCTGAGGTACGTAAGAGCATGGGAAAGGACTTGTGTTTTTCTGTCAGTATGAAGATACGTGAGATAATGATTTCTTTCACTTCTGTAGTGCCCGTTCTTCAATTTCCTGTTAGAAATACGCTGTGAACTGCATTGCAAGGGTGGAGCTTGGGATGGGAGCTCGTCTGTGTGCAGAGAGCTGCAGGGGAAACTTGAGCATCACAGCTGGGCGTCACAGTAAGAGGCTCTGCTGCATAAACGTCAGGAGTAATCAACAAATACGGTCACTGCTCGGCGTGTGAATGTGAGACTCTGAGACAAGAGCTGCTAATGAGGAACTTGTAGTAAAATAAAGCTAGTTCTACTCATTCTGAAAGTTATGTTCCTTGAGGTGATGTGATATCTCAGCTACCATGCAGGTAGTTGATGCTCTGGTATTGCTAACAATCAGTGGGTGTCTGGCTGAATATATGCAGAACGAGCTATACAAACTTGGTCTGATTCACAAGGGAATTTCTTTTTAATTTTCTTGCTTCGTTAGTAAGGTTGGTGGGGTTGCCTGTCAAACTGTCCATTTGACCATTGGTTTCACGTTCATCCATGGCCTTTGTTATGAGGACATTCTGAAAGAGACCTTTTTCTGTCCCACCTTGAGGTAGAGCAAAACCTGCCAAAATGTCAGTGTTGAAGCAAGTTCTGAGTCTTGAAAATTTCTTAGTGGATTGATTGTATGGGGCTGCACTCAGTGTCTTTAGATACAGGTGTGCGTTTTGGTGCCTTGCTTCAGAGGTGGATTAGCACACTCTCCAAATCCATTGTGCTTCTTCATCTTTATCTGACAGGATTGCCTTTTAAACCTTTTTTGTAGCTGCTTCCTTGCAACATCTGCCTCTTTCCTACAGCTCAACCTCAGAGACTTTGCATTGCAATGTTTAATAGCACTCAGGTAACAAATAATGCTGCAAATTGTTGTCATGTGTTCTGTGTGCCAACTTTATGCAGTGCTTACAGTAAATAGAATGCTGTAACAGAGCGAATCAGAATTCGTCTGCACTATCCAAGCTATATGCAATGAATCACATCTGGCCTTTGCATACATTTGGAGGTGCTTGTTCTTGGTTTTGACATTGAGCTTGGCCCTTCTGCTGGGGATGTGTGACCTCCTGTTTGAGTTCTTGCATCTGTAAAAGAGTGACTTGCATGATTCATGGAAATGCATGGAGTGCGCGTGCTCATTTTATACCAGCTCCTCTAAATCTCTTCCTTATGAGCTCCTGGAACACGTTCACTCTTGAGATAAAGCGTAAAATAATGTTGTTTTAAAGCAATCAGTGAGCACTTTTTCTCACCATTTTGCATTAAGGTTATGTGAACTTGATTTTTTGCTTGGAGTCTTTCCTTTTAGCTGATGGCTTCTCTGTCATACCTGTTTTCTTCTTCTGTTGTCGTCCCACTTGTGTGGTGGCTCACTGCCCGGTCCCACAGTGATGCTGCTTGTCTGCCCAGGTTCCACTTTCTATCCATCTCGTGATCCCAGTGCTCCTTCCATGGTTGCACAAATGAATTTCCTTCTATCCAAGTCTTAGTTTGACTGAAGTGGAATAGAGCTGAAGAGGCAAATATCCCGTTACCCTCTCTCCAACTTATGCAGAATAAATCTTTTCAAGTAGTGTTTTTGCAGCAGGCTCTTGGTTTACCTAGAGTGTGGTTAATATTAACCCCTTTCTTGTCACGTGGATGTTTCTAAAGGCTTTGAACAAACGTGTGCAGTTGTGTCAGTACCACTGCACTGCAGAAGTTGCAGAAGCAGAAATGTGAGGAGTACAAACCATAAATGATTGCTAGAATTGTCTTCAGATCAGGGTACCTGAGAAGCTGAAAGCAAACATTGAAAACCTATGTGTCAGATCGCTTTGAATGTAGGTATCACAACCCAGCTGGAACTGGAACAAGGTTTAGTAGGATATCTTTGTTCCCAGGGCTCTGCATACTGTGTTTTGCTTTACCAGTATCTAGTATGTGCTTGTATTTTACTCTTTGTGCGGACTAGCTACGCGTGCTCACCTTTTCTATTTTTAAAAGCAAAAACAGCAGGATTTTTTTCCCAAGTAAAGTATTGCTTTGCACTGTGCTTTTTAGTTCTTCAGTGAGTTTTCATGCTGGTTTCTTTGGAGTGACAGCAGTGATGCACTGGAACAGGCTGCCCAAGGAGGCTGTGGATGCCCCATCCCTGCAGGCATTCAAGGCCAGGCTGGACGTGGCTCTGGGCAGCCTGCTCTGGTGGTTGGCGGCCCTGCACATAGCAGGGGGTTGAAACCAGATGATCGTTGTGGCCCTTTTCAACCCAGGCCATTCTATGATTCTGTGAACCAAATCGCTTGTAGTTTATTTCTGGCTTCCCTAGCAGATCTTCCATTCTCATCAGTCAAAGAAGGGCAGCTGGAAGCTTTATAATACAAGTGGTGATGGAAGAAGCTATTACTGGAATAAGAAAAGTGCTTGTGATCTGCCCAGATTGCTGCCAGTAAGCTGCGAATGGAAATGGGTGCCCTCGTGGACCCTGTGGTGCTGTTCCGTAGCAAGCTGTTTAGGGCACACAATCTGCATTGCCATCATGCTTCAGTCAATCACTGCTATGTCAGCAAAGCAGATGAGGAACAAAGAACACTAACAGTGTTAAAAATGCCACTTCCTCTTCCCCTGTTTTTATGAGGACTGTAATACTGTGCTTCATGGTCCCTTGATGTGAAATGGCTCAGCTGGCATCATCTTATTGCTTCTGTCTTCAGGTGACATGATTCAAGTTAATATTAAACTGCAGGTTTACACGTTTGCTGGAAATAGCCTTTTATGTGTCTGTGAATTGTCTTCGATAAGAGCTCAGTCTCGTGCTCCAAGTGTTCAACGCAATCCCTCTGTTTTATTGAGATAAAGGTTGCTTTTTCAACACAGCTGTTTTTATTCATTTTCCTTGCGTTGACACTTCATGTTACATTACCTGTCAATGCTCAGAAATTTTATCAGCAATATTCTATACCGTCTTAGAAAGCAAAACTGAAAATGATGCCAGAAGTGCTCATACGTAGGACTGGTAATTTGTGCCACGTATTATTAGACAGAACTGCTGTGATTTTTTTCCCTACTGGTATTTTTGTCATGAAACATTGTACTAAGTCTTAACTAACGAAGGTTTTGCTGTCCCATTTGCTGCAGGGAATTGCTACAGGTGTGGGAATAAAACAGAGATTGAGGAAGACCTTGTGGGTACTGAATTTGAATGCTTACCCCAAAGACTTGGAGATTGGAAAGATTTTGTTTTGTCATTGAAATAGGCTGTAACAGTGGTGCGTCATTGTATTGGAAATGATCTTAGCATCTAGACGATGAATTGCAAAAGTGTTGAATGCTCGTGGCTTAGTAGCTGGGGGCAGTGAACAGATCAGCTGCTTAGTGCTACATATTCTGGAAAATCAGGCTGTGACTGAGCTCTCGGCAGTCCCGCATTTGCAATCGCCGGGTGAGCCTCTCACCCTGCTGTCTCAGGAGTACAGAGATCATAGGTAAAGTACCACGTCATTTGTTGTTGCACTGCGGTTTGCTATAAAGCCACTTGAGGACAAGGTGTGTGAGCGCTGATACACGCTGAGCTGCTGGGAGTGGTGTGAGATGTGGGACTGCTGCTTTCCATCCAGCGTGTGTGCTTAGAGACAGTGGGGGAAACGGCTACCTGATGGTCTGCCTGTAGCTGAAGCTGCCAGTGCTTTTAACAGTTCAGGTATTTAGAGTAAATGGTGACACTGGCCACAGATACGTTTTTGTCTTTGAGGTATGGAACTTGGACAGCAGACTTCAGGGTTGGCTGTGAGCAGGACATGAATTAAATCTGTCTTGAGCACATGTGGAGATACATATACAGATACAACATGAGGTGAAATGAAGGAAAAACAGGCATTTCTCTCCAGTTTCTAGGAAGTGTTACTTTTTTTCAACTTGTTTAACAGCTGTATGAAGAGAAGAGTAAGTACATGGTGTACTTCTCAAGTGCACCTTCCTGACTGCTGTTGCTCTCTGAGTTCTAAGCTAACATCTACAACTGAGCTTTTGTGTTACTTCACTTGTTTTTTCTGGTCTTACTTAATCACACTTCTGGTGAGTGAAAGATGCTTTGCAGAATTCTGTATATATCTTAAATGGAGCCTTAATGTAACTCTGTTCATCCTGAATTTTCTAGTTTGGCTTCTGAATTTAGAATGAGTTAAGGTTGTTTTTTTTTTTTGTAGTTTTTATATTGGTTCTCTACCCTCTGGGCTAGTAAGCAGTGTTAGTATTATTTTAGAGGAACACTGTTGTGGGTTGCTTCATGCACTGTTTCTATGTCGTTCATTCTGACAGCTTTGAAGGAAAGAGGCGTTGATGCATTTTCTCTGTAAGAACTGCACGTGGGTCTCAGAATAGCTTGTGCTACAACAAATGCACATAGCCTTACTATTCCTGGCTTACGAATGTTGGGAACCTCTGCTTTTAATTTAAGTCTCTTCAGTTGTGTTTTCTGTAGCAGTAATTACACTCGGTGTTCAGCTGCCATTCTCTTTCTTTTCTACTGGGAGGAAAAAGAAAGTCAAAGTGTGTGCTGTCTTCTGTCTGCAGAGTTCTGAAGATCAGCAGTGCAGCTGGTTGGCTTTGTCAGCCTCTCTCCCACAGAACAGCCAAGTGCAAAGGGTGGAAACAAACTATACTTGAAAACTCAGCTTTGCTAATTTTGTAGTTGGAGGGTCAAAGAATACAAGTATAAAAGCTTGAAACTCAATTTTAAAAGAACTGACTGTATTGTATAGCAATTCATGATGTACTTTTAAAGCTCACCTTGCTAGCAAAAACAAACAAAAAAAAACCAACTCCACCTCTCTCTGCTGAGCAGAGGGCTCGGGTTCTGGAGATTGGAGCTTGATGATCCTTGGGGTCCCTTCCAACCCAAGCTATTCCATGATTTTAATTACTGAACAGTCAGGTGTTTCAAGGAGACTTAAATGAGAGTTATAATTTGTTTGCTAACCTCGACACTTTGTAAAATGCTATATAAAATTCTAAAGTGGGAAGTAGAAACTTTATGTTCTTACATCTTGTCTGCTGATGGAACCCCAAATGCGACTAGCTGCAGGTATGCATGTATTAGAGGTAGGTAAGTTTCTACTTTTTTGAGTGTAGGTAAGCTTTGTCCTTAGGTTATATCTTACACGTTCTAGGCAGAATCATGGCAGTCAGAAGGGGCCTTTGTGGATCATCGAGTCCAACCCCCTGCTGAAGCAGGCTCCCTACAGTAGGTTGCACTGGACAGTGTCTAGGAGGGTTTTGAGTGAGCTCCTCTGGGGACGTTCCACAGCCTCTCTGTTCCAGCGCTGTGTCCCGCTCACAGCCAAGAAGTTTTTCCTCGTGTTTGTAATGGAACATCCTGTGTTCCAGTCTGTGCCCACTGCCCCTTGTCCCATCTCTGGGCACCGCCAGAAAGATCCTGGCCCCATCTGTCTGACTCTCGCCCATTAGGTATCTATAAGCATTGGTAAGATCTCTTCTCAGGCTTTGTCAAGCTGGGCATTCCCAGCTCTCAGCTTTCCCTCATAAAGATGCTGCAGGTCCCTAATCATCTTTGTGGGCCCCTACTTAATTTGAGAGTAGTTTGCATTTTTATGAAAGCAGGAATTTGATAGGAAGAACGCTAAGAATCTGTCATTTCTTCCCTTTTCAGATATGAGAAATGAGTGTTGGACGCAGAAGATTAAAGCTGCTGGGAATTCTGATGATGGTAAACTTTTTTATCTATGTGATTGTGGAAGTCTCAAAAAGTGGCAGCCAAGAGAAGAATGCAGAAGACCGTGTTATTATACCACAGGACAAATTCTGGAGAAAATTTACCCCTCACAAAGCCTATTGGAACAGGCAGCAACAGAAGCTTGAACTGCTGTACAACCCAATTCTGAGTCTGCTTTCCAATATGACTGTGGAAGAGAACTTAATTTTGAACTCAAGTGTTCTCAATTCCTGCGACCCCGACCCGTGGGTCGCTTCAGAGATCAGCGACTTTGCGAGTTTGCCAGAAAGGTTCAAAGACTTCCTCCTCTATTTGAGGTGTAGAAATTACTCATTAATAATGGATCAGCCAAACAAGTGCAAACATAAACCTTTTCTGCTGCTGGCTATTAAGTCACTTATACCACATTTTGATAGAAGGCAAGCAATTAGGGAATCCTGGGGCAAGGAAATAAAATCGGGAGATATAACGGTCAAAAGAGTCTTCTTACTTGGTCAGACCCCACCGGAGGATCATTTTCCCAACCTTACAGACATGGTAAAATTTGAGAGCGAAACTCACAAAGACATTCTCCTCTGGAACTACAGAGACACTTTCTTCAATTTAACTCTGAAAGAGGTACTGTTTCTGAAGTGGGTGAGCAGCAGTTGTGCGGATGTCCAGTTTATTTTTAAGGGCGATGACGACGTATTTGTGAATACCCATCAGATCCTGGATTACTTGAAGAGTTTATCAAAGGACAAAGCCAAAGACTTGTTTGTAGGTGATGTGATCAAAGATGCTGGACCTCATAGAGAAAAAAAATTGAAGTACTACATCCCAGAAAGTGTTTATGAAGGTTCGTATCCTCCGTATGCAGGAGGTGGTGGGTTTCTGTACTCTGGTGACCTGGCATTGAGACTGAATAATGCATCTGACCAGGTACTCCTGTATCCTATTGATGATGTTTATACTGGAATGTGCCTTCAGAAGCTTGGGCTTGCTCCAGAGAAACACAAAGGTTTCAAAACATTTGATATTGAAGAGAAATACAGAAATAACATATGTTCCTACACAAATTTAATGTTAGTGCATAGTAGAAATCCTCAAGAAATGATTAAGATTTGGACAAGCTTGCAAGATCCACACTTAAATTGCTAGAGCAATGTGCATAAATACTTTATGTCCAAATAAGTTTCCAAGTTTGAATCTGGCTTTCTTGGTGAGCCACTGGAGCTCTGTTTAATTGTTCTATTCAAATTTTCTCAAGAAACTTTCTTCACATACATCTGAAAAGCGGCAGTAGTCATACTGAGAGGATGGCACAAAGACTTGGTCCTGTTTTTCCACTGTCCTGGTGGTCATTATGTTTCAGTAGCAGTCTAAACATTAAAGAGGACTGGAACTAACTAGCTGTCAGCTACTGATGCCTGCTGCAGAGCATCTTTCATTAATTGCGATGGTAACAGGTGCGTTCTTTTTCCTTGAGTTGTGTTTGTGTGTGGAGACCACTGTAACTTTGAAACTCACAAATTGGAGGAGTGCTGTTTTACTCTATAAAACATTTTTATGGAACTTCAATTATTGATATATATTTTTTTTTAATTTGTAGTTTCCAGTCTTTATGCACCCTGGACAACTATCTTCTCCTTTACGTGCAGTCTTTTGTGCAAAGTATGCCTGTGTCTGAAGGATTTACCCTTTTATTAGATGTGTTGTTTGTTTTGTTTTTTAATAAAAGAAGACATAATATGGTTTCAAACACCCCATGAAAGATCTGAATATGTAAGGGAAAGAAGGAACAAGTTCTGTTTGTGCCTGGTACAGCTCTGCTGCTGCCTACCCTGAGCTTACACACACGGTAATGCTGACATTGTTACTCACAGTATCTCTGTGAAAGCTACTCTGATCCATCCTTGTTCTCTGCTTTGGCACTAAAAGTGATCAGGTAGCTGATTAACAGTAACCAAAATTGCACATTGCTTCTAAGAGCATGGTTTGGATCTCCTGTAAAGCCGTAGCAAGTGTAGGATTGTGCAGTTCCTAACAGGTTTGAATTTTGAAATAAAATTTGAAGTTGCATGATGTCTCATGTAGAGTTAAACATGTTCTCAAATCTCAGATTTTCTTCTGTATTTCCACATCTTGCTTATGAGAGCTATTCTAAGTAGTATTGCTTCCTTTGTATATGTAAAGTGCCTGTCTATTTATTGTTCAGATGGAAGACCAAAACATTTTCTTAAATATATTTTGTGTAACATTTTATTTGTATAGTGTTGTCACTCAGATATTTAAATAGAGCATGATATTTTAAACCTGTGAGATGTGTAATGTTAAATAAAGCTAATTGTTATTTTTGAATTTGAAAAATAAAATGTGATTTAAATATTTCTTGCAGTGCTTCATCTCAGATGCAGTATTGACTGAATTGTGCTCTACTGCAGAGCGTTCAGCAACACATTTCAAGAGCTACAAGAGTTTATCCAGCGGCTTCGACACTTAGGTAGTAGATTGTCAAGAAGATGCTGCTGCAGTTGTCCTGGAATTTGTTAGGTGCTGCAACAGATGAGCAACGAGTGATAGAGAAATCCTGAGGATAGGCAGGTGAGCAATACGTTTGGTGCTGAGTTCTAAGGAAGGATCAAAGAGTGGATTGCATAAATGAAGGGACAGGGGAAGAGAGGAAGAACTAAATGTTATGGAGTAAGACGGGGTGGAGTGCATGTGTGATACTAACCAGTTAGTGGATTCGTGGGTTGCTGGTGTTAGTCATTGCTTTACACCATTCCATGACCATGAGGTGAAAGAAAGGACTCAACTGAGTAAAGAAAAACAGGCTGAGTGATACTGGGCAGAGGAAGTGCTGAGAGAAGGCGTCAACCCAGCTTCAAAGTGATGTAAGAAAGGAAAAGGAGAAAAGAGGAGAAAGCTGAGTAAGTAGCCCTACTAGGCTCAATAGGTAAAAAAAACAGTGGAGGGGCAGTTGGACCAATTGCTCCTATTTAGGTGAGGGGAAGCCAGTGACTGTCCTTCAGTCAGAACTTCAGTGCTGTTGAGCCTGTCTGCTCCCATGGAGAAGCAGTTCTGGAAACAGCTGGAGTTGGTGGAGTAATGAGCAGATTGAGAACAAAGATAGGGAAATGGGCTGCAACAAGAAGGTACAACATGAGTGTCTGCTGAGGAGCATAATAAAGAATATAGGGATTTGGGAACAGTTGGGAATGGAAGATGGCAAGCCTTCAAAAAGCAGAGTGTTAGGATGTTGTATCTTTCCTGTTATATAGGTATATGTATAGGGGCTGGCAGGTTCCTACTTTGCTGCAGCAGTGGTGGCTCCTAGCTGCTTAAAAATGAGCAGTGAGTAACTTTTTGGATATATATTGATTTTCTGTGAAGTAAATTTAGAGTTGAGAAAACTGAGCAAGAATTGATTCTAACTGATGGATTATCAAATGTAGTAATGACTTGTTTGGAATTATTTAGTGAGAAATGGTTCGGAGAATGTAAAGAGGTTTATAGTGGATTACTTAGTTTAAGGGGGAAGAAAGAGTCTGCTAAGTGGTGTGAGGAAATGTGATTGTAATGAAAGTAACGGGAATAGTGGGTTGTGATAACAAGAATATGGCTCTTAGATTTAAAGGAGGGTGAAGTCTTCCTGGAATCCAGCAGGGAAAATGAAGTGCGTCAGCGATTAAAAGGCATTGCATCAGGTTAAGCCTTTAAAGTGCATTAGCTCCTTTGTATAAAGGCTCAAGCCTTTACTTCCCAGTGCAGCTGGGAGGAGGAAATAACAAGCCTTGGGATAAGGAAGGTAAGTGAGCTGTAATTAATGCACAGATCACATCTTCTAGAGGAAGTCATCTTTTTTTCCTCTAAATACAAGTTTTCTGTGACTTGGAACACACATACCCTTGCGTTTGAGTTCCACCCCACTCCCTCCCCTGCACATCCCCATGGTGTATTTATTTTTATGTGTGAATGAAGTGTTGCACTGGACTGGATTGGTGATAAGAACATTCTTGAAGTCCTTTCTGTTCTTCAGCGTACTGTTGAAAGCACCGCAAGCCAAACTTGAGAAGAGTTTTGGCTGGAGAATATCAGGTGCAGATTAGAATTTAATGAAACTTTTGAGTTAGGTGAGCAATTCAGTAGGGCTTCATCGAGGATTCATGCAGTTAACCCTTCATTTGGGACTTTGTGCTGTGGTGATGAGCAATCCAGCTTTCACTGTGTGCTGATGTGGCTTTCAGACAGCTCCCAGAGATCTGGTTGCCTTTCCCTTCCAGCTTATTATGCCTCATGTGGGTAAGACTGTTGCTGTGTGTGTGTTTTGCCTGAGGGCACCATCCGAATGAGTTCACATCTATTTCCTTTTCACACAATAATGGCAAACCAACTTAGCAAGCAAATAGGGCAGGGAACTTCTTAATGGATTCTGGTGTGTGGAGATGGCCTGGGAAGAGGAATGGCAGTCAGCATGAGCACAAAGCATCACTCTTCCAATTCCCTGCAGGTTCTTCCTGAAACTTTTTAAGGCTGTTGCCCAGTTCATTGCAGGATGAAGGCGAGAACAGGAGTGGAGTGCAAATGCCAAAGCAAGCTCAGTTCTGGAAGCCTCACTGTGGCCAGTGAACACCATGCTATGCAAAAAGAGACATCTGGTAGTACTTTTGAAGGGAGACTCAGAACATCCACATGCAAGTTTACGGCCCAGGTGCTCTGAACAGGCCAGGAGTAACACGTCTGGTATGCGTTACAGTTCCTTCCCACTGAAACTAACACAGATAAGATCACAGAGGCTGGCAGGTGTGACTCAGTTCTGACTGTAGATGTACTGAGAAGTCAGTCCCTGAGCTAGCACAGAGGGAATTCCTTGAGCCCTGAAAGACAAGATTTAGCAAGATGGAGATTTCCCCAGTTCTTCCAAATGTTGGAAGATTCCTAATCAGCCTATGTTCCTTGCCTACCTCTGCCTGTTCAGCTAGTGACCTATATTGCACTCCCCAGTCTCTGCTGCATCTCTAGCCCCCCATCTAAGTGCCTCCCTATCTCCACTTTGTCACGCCTTTGTTCTCTCTATCTCATGTTACTACAGCTGTAGGTAGATTTCTTCCCTCTCCAGTAAACTTCAAAGTTAACTGAGGAACAGAAACAACTCTTCAGATTCACTGGATGGATTTTCCACTGCAGTTGCATTTTTGACTTCCACAAGCTGAGCAGTCTCGGTACTCAGTGATTCAGTGACTTCATGTCCAGTGACAGAAGCCCCTGGGTGGGAGAGATGGGACATTGTTCTTTGGGAGTTCAGGTTTTTAAGAAAGCATGCTTTCCATCAAAGCCTGATTCAAACTGTTCCAAATGGTAGAGTTAAGCGGGGCAAAAAAAAAATAAAATCAGAGCTGCAAATAAAGTAAACTTTCTGATTTTTGAAGTTAGCTGTTAAAGCCAAGAGCTGCAGTTTGGCTTTGGCTGTGCTTTCGTGTCCTTTTGCTATCCCACTGGCTCAGTCTGGACAGAACTCTGCTTTTTGCTGAACCTTGTTCTTATTGTGGTCACCACAAATGTGTCCTTGCTGGTCTGCCAGCTTAATGCATGTATTATGAACTCCTGAAACTCTTCCATAAAACTTGAGACTTCCTTCCAAGAACACAAGCTGTTCATTAGCACCATGAATTTGAGTTACAACTTAAGTAATACAATGTCATTCTCCAAGTCACTGTTTTCCTGTTTGCAGGATCACCCAGTTTATTAATGTTTTCACTACACTTTTTGTTGTCTTTTTCCTACCCCCACCCTGATATCCCCTAGCATTCAATGGTGGGCTGCTGTGCTAGTGCTAGGAAAGGTGTGGGATTCATTTTCTGTACATGTAACTACTAAGCTCAGTAGGGAGGCCAATGAGTGCCAGCTCTTTACAGAAAACAAAACTGAAAGCTCTCCTTGTGCGTAGGGGAGGTTGGAAATATCCACTTTTAGACCAAAATTGTATTGGAAATGGAAATACTACAGTAATGTTACTGAAGAAAATAAAAGCGTGCTCATGTACCTTTTGCCTTTCTTTTTTCAAAATCTTCACTGCTGTGTTTGCATTTCTTGTCCTGCATTCAAGCAAGCACACAGATGATCGGGGGCAGGGAAGGGGAGAGGCAGAAATCCCTACTGCAAACAGTACAACTTGAAGGTAAAAAAAAACACAGGGTAGGAAATAGCAGGCTGATCTGAAGGAACAAATAACCCATTGCTAAAATGGGCCCATTGTTACTCACTGTGTGAAGCGTGAGGGAATATCTTTGAAGATCTGAAACCAAAGGAGTCTGTCTGCTTTTGTTTCCTTTCAGTCATCCTGGTACATGAGGAAACAGGCTTCTGCTTTAGGTCTGCCCATTGCACAAGAAAACCGAGTGATTAAAAATAATCATAATGAGAAAATCCATCATCTTGCTAGTTGCTGACCACCTCTCAGGCAAAAACAAGTGTCAGAGAGGCCAGTGAATTATTCTGTTTTTTGTAAATCCACACGATGTGGTTTTGATACAGCCTGATCTGCTCAGTGAAAATATTAATGTGATTAGGTGAAGATAATGATGAATATCATAGAAGTTGAAATGCAGGCAATGCTTTAAAATCCCTGGAGATTCAGAGTGAGTTTCAGGAGAGAAGAGCTGTATGGTCTGGGTTTGTTCACGCTCTGGTTTTCACACAGGTTCTCTACTGGAGTGGGTCTGGGGGTTTGTTCTTACTGTTTGCTCTGTCATTGGTTCTCTGCATAAATGTAACCTGGCTTGCTCTAATTTCTTTATGCTCCATCAAGGCTCATATTTGGCCAAACCGAGGCCAGGTTGGCCATCGGTTCCCTCATTAGTTTCAGGTACTGACAGTGGTTGATAGCACATGGTTTAAAGTGTTACAGATCAGAGGAAGCACAGAGGGCCTCTGAGAGCCCAGGGAGCCTTTCACCCTGACGTGGTGCTAAGTCTACACTGCTTGGTGTCGAGCCAGGAGAGCTATCTTCTGCTCAAGGAAAAAATGAGATGAATTCCTGGAACCTCTCTGCATGCTCTGGCAAAGAGGTTTGCGACATAATTACATGCTGTGTGAAAACCTGGTATCTGGAACTCCCAGAATGAGGTGATTGTCAGCTGTCTCCTCCTGCCCTCACAGCTGAGTGGATGAAGTTGCTCACCCCCCTTCCTTATCAAAGCAGTCATCTATGCCTGAAAGCCTGCAGGGCTCACTTGAGCGGTAGGAACTTACTGCGTGCTCTGGGAGCTGAGGGGCGTCATGGAGGAGCTCTCTTTGGACCTCAAATTGAGCATCTCAAATGCTTTCAAAAACATTCATGTTCAGTCTTAACTTTGGAGCTAATTTCCTGCTGTTTGCTGCACCAAGACTGTATCTTTGCTGTGCTTTCTTGGCCTAGCTCTTGATCACTGCCTGAGCAATGCTGCATGCTGCAGTTGCAGCTGCCTCTGGAAGCTGTCCCCGCTTAAGGAGGAGTGAAACACGTGCCTGTGTCTGAGGAGGATGAGCTGGCACAGACCCACTGTTGTAACTCTCAGATGTCCAGTCCCTTATCCTACTTTTTGTGCTGGAGCTGTCTGAAGGGTCCCCATTCTGAGCATGTTTTAGAGCAAGAGACGGCATGGAGAGCAGGAGGTAGCATAGGCCTCCTTGTTCTGCTTTCACTTGGACGCATATGAAAGTAACACCCTTTCCCCTGGTTTATTTTTGCTTGTTTGCAGGTGGTCTGTAGTGGATTTTCCCTCTTTTATGGTGTCGGTTGTACGCAGCTGGTGGTTAATGTAAAGATCTGAATCATTCACTCAGGGTAATTTATAGTGACCTAATTACACAGAAGTTTTGCACTGAAATTTTTAATGGTAGTTGATAATTAGAACAGTTCTTAATTCCCCACCTTTATGATTCAGTCCTTTGCCTTCCATGCCTCCAAAGAGGCAAACCAGGAGGCACAGACCACTCCTGCAACCTGACCCCGAGGCCAAAACCTGCTGTAAAACTGCTGTGTAGAAACACTGGAATGGCTTTCTTAAAAATTCCCTTCTACCTACTTCTCTTTAAATTCCCCATTTCTTCCTTTTTATTTCTGGTCTGTTCTGGCTGTCCCAGCGTCTGGATTTTGTCTTTTATGATGATACATAGCATGGCGTGACTCCAGCCTGAGCTCTGGGGAATTTTTGTTCATGTTAAGATTTGAAAATCTTTATAAACACATCCTTGGAGGGAAAACACTCCGGTATTTACGAAAGAGGATAAAGAGTTAGAAGATCTCAGAACTCTTACCAGCTGCATCATGTCTTTCTGGGCTGATGTTTCTGAGGGAAAAAGGATAATCTCTGAAATTCAGGTCCAGGCTGTACAAACAGATGTGAAGATGTGGTGAACGGCTTTTGTTTCTGCCGCTCAGGCAGACCTGAGCAAAGCTGGGCAGAAGGAAGGAGACAGCAGTGTGGATGTGGCCTAACCTGGAATCTTGAGGTTGCTGTGGGCAGTGGTCAAAGCCAATCACACACTGAAGGTGACAAGGAAAGGCACAGGGTACACCTTGATGCCACGCTAAGTCAATGGGTCATCCATATCTTTGTTAGTATGCACACTTTGGGATTTCTCATCTGAAAAGAGTAAAGGAGAAGAGCAAATGGTTCAGAAACAGACCACAGGGATCCACATCAAGCAGGTTTCTGTTTTGGGAACAGCTGTGTAAGGGACAGCCCTTGGATTTGGAAAGCAGTGACAGAAGAGGGGAGGGAGAGTGGCTTGGAAAAGGAGAAGTGGGGTCTGCTACAGCAGCCACTAGGAGCTGAAAACAAACCAGCAAGTGGGGATTTTGCACAGCAGATGGTGGGGCTGTGAAACTGCCTGCTTGATGATCTTTGGGAGCTAAAATTTACATGGGGTCACAGGGAAACTCTGCAAATAATTTAAAAAAAGAACCTGCTTCAGGAGAGTGGTAAGTGGATGCCACTGAGTGAGGATCACAGCTGGCTCTGGAAGTCCCCTGGGCTGCTGAGGGCTGAAGGCAGAAAAGTACTGGGGGGCAAATTCCTCACGTGTTTGCCTCATCCTCGCTTTTCCTTGGTTGGTTGCTTGTGGGCACTGTGAAGGCACAGGCAGTGAGCTTGGACCATTGGACCAACCCACTGCCTTGTTCCTGGTTGGTTTTTCTGTCCGGGGCCAGCCCAGAAGTCTTTGCTCTCTTTGCACACAGAATGCCAGCAATTACTGGCAGCATAACACGCAGGAACACCAACGCTCTAACAACTGTGCACTAGATAATTATTTCCACGGCTTTCACAACAAGCCATTGCATGTAGGCACTGCTCATTTACTAAGACTTTGTAGTCTTCATTTGAATGAAACTCCCCAAATTATGGCCTAAAAGCTTGGGTTTTTCAAGCCAAAGAAACTCTGGGTCTGCAGCCAACATCTTAACCAAGAAAAACCCAGGAGAAAAAGATGAAGCTGGTGGTACTTGGTGCTAGATGTGCACCTCCAGGGATGCTGACTCCACCACTTCCCTGGGCAGCCTGTGCCACTGCCTCACTGCTCTTTTGGAGAAGAAATGTTTCCAAATACCCAACCCAAACCTCCTCTGGCGCAGCTTGAGGCCATCCCCTCTTGTCCTGCTGCTGGGAGAAGAGGACAACTCTCATCTCAACACAACCTCTTTTCAGGAGAGCAATAAGGTCTCCCCTGAGCTGCCTCTTCTCCTGGGGAACACCACTTGAGACCAGCCATGACCTGGATTTAACTCCATTCACCTCCACTTTCTGAGCCCAGTCCCTCAGTCAGCACAGAGTGTATATGTCCTAGCCTCAAGGTGCCAGCTTCCCCAGGAAAATATTGTGGGTGACAGTGTTGAAGGCTTTGCTGAAGCCTAGGTAGACTACATCAACAGCCTTTCCCTCATCCACCAGGAGTGTCTCTCGATCAAAGGAGATCAGGTTGGTCAAGCAGAACCTGCTGGCTGGGCCTGATCTCCTGGCTGTCCTGCACATGCCTTGTGACCGAACAACAGAAGCAATGGCTGTGTATTTTTCTCTGTTGGCAGGACTGTGTTCAGCCCCTGTATCACAGTGCATGGGACTATTTGCCATAACTCAAGTCAGCACCATGTGCTCCCTTCCCATGTGCTGGTTTTGGCCCAGACAGCACCAACCGCACACTGCTACACGGTGAAGCTGTTAGCAGAGGTAAAAGAGCATTCAGACCGAAGGGAGGGAATTCCCCTCTGCCATCCAGTGCAGCCTGTTTGAGGATGCTCAGGTTCAGTTAAGAGCTGCTGTGCTGTTGGAGGAGCGGGAGCTGCTTGCAGTTTTCTTTCAGGAGCTGTGCAGGTATATGCAGGAGGTGCAGCACTCCCTGCGGTCTCCCAGAGCTGGGTTATGTGTTCTGTCGGCTTAATGGCTCTTTGAATTTCTCTTCCCTTCCCTGCTCCTCGTTGCCAAAACCCCATACAAGCCAGGAAGCAGTATCTCTGTACTGTGATTCATGATTTTCCCAAAATTACCCAATGAGAGCCACTGAAGGTGAAAGGGGTGACATGTTCTCGATCTTCACTTTTTTGCCATTTCTCAAACCACTTCCTGGCTGCAATGTTGCCCTCGGTTCACCCATTTCTTTGCAGCATCATTTTTTTTCAAGCACCACCAACATCCGCCTGCATCCTCCTGCACCTGGAAGCTGGAGCAAGCAGCTGCGCAGGGCCTGGTGCCTGTGACTCCATCACCTCCCTGGGCAGCTGTGCCACTGCCTCACCGCT
The DNA here is from genome assembly GCF_023343835.1 of Lagopus muta. Lineage (NCBI taxonomy): Eukaryota > Metazoa > Chordata > Aves > Galliformes > Phasianidae > Lagopus > Lagopus muta. The sequence goes on from NC_064434.1 coordinate 101,334,430, forward strand.
CTTTTTGAGATTAAATGTTTCCTAACACCCAACCTGAACCTTCCCTGGTGCAACTTGAGGCCTTTCCCTCTCGTCCTGTCACTGTTACCTGGGAGAAGTGGCCAACCCTTCTTTTGGATTTGGAAAGCAGTGACAGAAGAGTGGTATGAGAATGGCCTGGGAAAACATTTTCTTTTCTAGATCCAGACTGGGCTGATTTAGGGCAGAAGAAGCAATGCAGCTAACTTTTTCTACCGTGCTGGGAAAGCCCCTGTGGCCTGTTTTTTTTTTCCTGGGTTGCCAGCACACATGTAAGGCTGCATCTTCCCTGCAACCTACCCATGCCCACAGAGGAGCGGAAAGTACTTATTCTCATTACCAGCTCTTGGAACGTAGCTGCAGGAGAGGAAATGGGACTCTGGTCAGCATCTTCTGCAATGTTTCTGCTTCTGCCCAGAAGGAGCCTTGTGCCTGGGGAGGATGTGGCCGTGTGAGCAATTACCAACAGAAAAACAACCACAGGCACGCTGCTCCCGCATGGTGCAATTAGCACTCTCTTGCCAAAACAGGGGGATGATGCAGCTCTCGAGCCACCTGCGTCACCTTCTGGATTTCTTCCCGGTTTCAGACAGTCATTGCTGTTTGTTTCTTAGCCAAAATAGGGGTAGAGAGGAGAGGGGTGAAGGGAGCTGCCACCCCTTGGAATGACATGGTTGGGGATCCTGGGCAGGTCCCCCAAGGGAGGTGGTAAGGGACAGACACTGTGCTACTTCATCAATCCCCCAGATTCTGCTTGTTTTTTTGTTTTTGTTTTTTTTGCCACCGTAGTGACGAAGAATAATGTGTTGAAAAAAATATTTATGCAAATACGTATTTCTGTCTGTGGGAAATCCCTGGCCCGGGTGGGGAATGGATGGGAAAACACCTCTGAGACACAAAAGGGTAAGGATGCGGTGGTGCCGGATTTCCGAAGGTGTTTGTTACTGGGGTGCTGGAGGCAGTGGGGTTTGCTTGGGCGCTGCTGAGTGCTGCAGGGACTGGAGTGCTTCATCATCAAATGGGAGCGGAGCTGGGCACGTTGAGCAACACTGCCTGGCACAGGCACAGCAGTGCAGTGCTCCTCTTCCTCCTTCTTCCCCCTTCTTTTCTTCCTCCTTCCCCCCTTTTTTTTCCTTGTCCCTGTTCTTTTCCTTCTCCTTCTCCTTCTTCTATTTGTCCTTCTTCCTCTCCACTCCCCCCCCACCCCATTTTTAACCTCTTCTCTCTTCCTCCTTTTGCATTTCCTCTCTTTCCTCTTCTTTCCTTCTTCCTTCTTTTCATTTTTACCTTCATCTTTGTCTTTTTTGTCATCTCTGTTTTTCCCAGACCACAGGGCAACGCAGGCACCATTTTCCCTGCAGGAGGCAGTGTGGGAGCAGACCCCAGCTGCTGTAATGGGGACAGGGATGCCATTTTGGGGAAACCACCTACAAAGCCCCCAGGAGCTCCCAGGTGGCACCAGCCCAGTCCTACACAAATCACCATGGAACCATGGCAGTGTTCTGCCAGCCACAGAGCCAGTGCTGCTCTGGCTGTGTGTAGGGCCGGGCACTCCCAGTGCACCTGATGTGATTTACAGTCACCACTGTGAATCTTTATTCTGTTTTGAAGAATCACAGGGTCAAAGGGTTGGGAAGGGGCCTCTAAAAGTCACCTAATCCAACCCCCAGATAAAGCAGGTTCCCTGGAAAACAGGACATAGGCACAAACATCTAGACTATATTACTATCTCTCAACATCACTGCACTGCTCCCCACATATGTGTTTTATCTGCTTGGAAGAGAATAAAGAATTTTTGCTGAGCTTGGCTTTTCCTCTCTCTTCATGCACCAATACAGTCACTAGGGGGAGGTTGAATTAATTTACTTACCCAGAGCTCAGCAAAGTTATGCTGCTTTATACATTGCAGGAGTGTAGATGCAAGTAGATTTGAATGAAGATACTCATATAGAAACAGCTAGCAGGCAAAGAAACCAACACCCAGCATGTCAGAGTTCCTCATATATCTATGTAGCAGAACATGGACAACATACAGGGCCTTACCATGCTGTTCAGCTCCTCCAGGGCTCCTCAAACCAGGTTAAATACTTGTGGCTTTATGTCAGGTTCTGGTGAGCCCACAGCTGCTGTAGGACTGAGCCCTGGGTGGCGATGGGCAGAAAAGCTTAGAAAAAAAAGAAAAAAAAAAGAATGTATTTGTCAGTGAACATCTGACAGCCTGTCAAGCTGTGACAACATAGAAGAAAGGATTTACTATTATTATTATTTATACTGAATTATGATTGACGTGCTAAAGGGTATGTTGTCAAAGCCATACATCAAGCAGCCTAATTGCCTTCTCTGTGTCGCCCCTAATGACAAGCTAGGCTACTGCTGCTGGAAGAGCTGCTGGCATCTGGTAATTTGCACACCATCACCTGGGCTGGCTGCTTGATGCCTTGCAGTGTGTAGGCAGGGAGAGGAGCCCTGCTTTCACTTGGGGAATCTGGGGGAATCACAGCATCCAGCCAAAGCTGGTTCAAATGTAATGGAAACACTCGACTGTACACCAGGGTGCTCTCCCCCAGTAATTCGATTTTTTTTTTATTGTTTTATGGAGAGTGGGGAGAAAAAGCTGGGCTCTGCTTCAAGATCACACCATCAACATCAGCAATGCTTTAATTCCAGTTCCCAGCATGACATGTTTTTTTGTTTGTTTGTTTGTTTGTTTGGATAGATGGAGTCTGCTCACCAAAACAGGGAGGGCAGGAAGGATGCTGTGAGGTTAATGAACACAGCTGGTTCTCATTCATGACAAACTAATTGTTATCAGGGGTACCTGGGCAATGTATGGGTGCATATATTGGCAAGAGGGTGGAGTAAGTACTCTACTTACTTGGGGGGAAGCTTGCTGGGTTGCTTAAGGGAGGAACTGGTACTTTAGGAGGCATTTAGGTCTGGTTTTAATGTTGTGAGACTCTACTATGAAGCTTTTGGCCCTTCTGGTGTTCCTGCTCCTGGTGTCCTTGGTGTGGGGACCTGCATCAGGGCTGCTGCATCCTGACTGTAGAGCTGTGGGGGTAAGTGTTGGGAGGGTACCCTGGCCCCTCTGGGAGTGGTAGTGCATCAGCTGTGGCCCTTACAGTATTAGTTGGGTGATGCTGCTGCTGTTGGAGGTGGGGAGCGCTGCTAGGAAAAACAAGGTGATGAAGGAAGTGGTGCCAGTGTTCCTTGGTCTCGGGCTAGTGCAGATGCTGATGCTCAGGTCTGCAATGAGGCTGTTTTCTTTATAGGCATGCAAGTCCTGCTCAGAACATCGGGATGCTAAAGCAGGTAAGACTTAATTCTCACACTGATGTTTCTCTGTCTGTGCCACTCCTCTCTTTCCATTTTCAGTTTTGCTGGGCATGTCAATCTCTGGTGTGGGAAGCCTGGAGCAGTCACCTGGCTGTGGGATGGAAGAAGGGCTGTAGAGCATTGTGATGGGAGGGCCCTGAGGCAGGAGATTTGGCTGCAGCAAGCTGTTTTCAGGCAGCAATTAAAGCACAATGCAAACCACAGTGGCCTTCCTGGAGGGCAAACTCACTGCTGGCTTGTGGGTCTTCTAGCTTGAAGGTAGCATTTCTGGAAAATGTTGTTTATTTCCTAACTAAACCACAGTGGAGTTCTGATGTTTCTTACCCTGCTGAGAGGCTTCTTGCTTGGCTGAAGCCTTGAAGCAAGAAGGGGATGTGAAGCTTTCAGGCCATCTATGCAAGTGTGTGAGCATCCATCCCCAGCTCCTGCTGCTCTTGTGCTCCACACTGTGGGTTCTGAGAGTGTGTGGAGCAGTTTCCATGGGATGTTTCAGGAGAGCAATTGCCAGCTGCTTTCTGGTTCCTGTATTGCTGGGCCATTACTGCCCTGCCTGCAGTCAGCAGCATGTAATGTGGTGCCCGGGCTTTTCCAGCTGCACCAAGGTCCTGTGGAGCTGTACACACTGGTGGGGAGAGATGGTGGGAGGAGGTTTGGAGTGTGTTGTCAACAGGTATGTGTGGAAACAGTCCTTGTTGGAGAGATGGCAGATCTGGGAGCATCCTGAGCTGGTGTGCTTGTACCCTTTGACCTCCTTCCCCTGACCGCAGGGCCTGAGGCAGGCACAGCATGTTCTGCTGATGGTGGCTCATGCAAAGTGGGGATAGGAGAGCTTGAAGGCAATTTCTGGAGGGAAGGACAATTCCCAGCTGGCAGGTGGGGAAGAAGGAAAACTTGAGGTTGTCTGTTGTCTTCCAGGGTCAGCATTTCCTTGGATATTAGCATATGTGCCCACGAGAAGCTGCCACAGAGTCTTGCGGGGCACATATGGGGAATTTTCTCCTCCAGAGTATCACAGTGATTCACCTTTCAACTTGTGGTGTAACTGGACAATCTGGGCAGGCTCCAGGAAGCATATCATAATTTATATTCAAGGCTTTATCACACAGGAGGATTGTAACAGAAATAAAGACAAAATCCTCTTTGAAGGAGTTTCTTCGCTGGTGGAAAATGATGTAGTTTATGCTTGCTGGATGAAGGAGGTGCATGTTTTTGCCACCTTTGCTCAGGCTGTGCATGTTGTGTTGCTGAAGAGGTACTTGCCAAATTGCAGAGACACCCAATTTAAAGGCAAGTATTACATCTTCCAGCACCAGGAACACAAATCTCCTTCTAAAGGTGCTTTGATTCCTGAAACTCTCACTCCAAAGCCATCTAAGCAAGACGGTCTGTCCATTCAGGCTGGAAAACACTACCTTGGAGGCTCTGCAACCGTGATGCTGACAGGAAGTCCAGTAAAGCTTGCCCCATACCAAGGTGAAAGTACACAGCTGCTGGGCATGCCAGCTGCCTATGCGCAGGGCTCTGATCCACAGACGAGGCCAAGGCTCTGCCAGGAAGAGGAAGTCATAGCTGGGGCTGCCCAGTGGTTGAGCTGTACTGCCAACAGATGTGTTGTCCCAAGTTCGGGTTATACATGTGAGTTTTCAAGCGTGCCTTTGGAAACACCTTTGTTTGGAGCCTTGCAAGTGGTGGAGCCTTCGCTGCAGCCTAAAGGCGTGAGCTGGGAGAGTAGACAGTCTGTACTGCACCCCACTCTGAGGCTGGAAGATTTAAGAGACCTCCAATTTACCATTAAACCAACACGCACAATTCACGTGGACTTGGATGCTGATTTACAGGCCTCCTCTCCTGGCAGAAGCATTGGTACCATTGTGTATATTGGTACCACCGTGTCCCAGGGGCTGGATTTAAGGAAGGACAGAAGCCATGCCCAGCTGAGCATCCCAGCTGATGGAGCAGCAGGCAGCGGTGCTGTTGGCCTTGCAGGGGGTCTGACGCCCAGCCTGAGCAGCCCCTATGATGTGGTGAGTGGGGAACACTTGCAGCTGCTGCCTGAGAGAGAGCAAAGCAGTTTTGGGGCTTTGCCTGTGACTCAGCCCAGGCTGGGAACAACTGACCTCCAGCATATGGAATTCATGGATATCTTCCCCCTGGAGAGTTCCAGGGGTGGTGTTGAGGAGAAAGTGGTGCCGTGTCCCACATCACCATGGGACATTCTCCTGGCGCATCCTCATTCACGTGACCAGAGCCATCCTGTCCTGCAGGCAGTTCCTGTGCACCCTGGGAGCCTCCCTGCAAGCACCCAAGCATGCAGCTGTCTGGCTGCTGAGGAAACTCCTGCATCCTCATGGAACACACAAAGCTGCTGCTACCAGGGTGACACTGCTTCACAGACTTGGCTGGTGGCATCCCCTGGGCCAACAGGTCCAGAGCTTGCTTCTACGAGCAGGTTGGAAATAATCCCTGCACCAGTGTTCTCTTATTCTGATCTCGTTCCTGTGGGCTTTGGCTCTGCCAACATTGCCCTTGAAGGACTTCTTCCCTCAGAAGAACAGCCCATGTCCAGGGCTGTCCCCTCCCCACTGGAAGCTTTAGGTTTGGATCCTGTCAGCCTTAGGAGAAGGGCAGGCATCTCACTAGGAGAGCAGGAGATGGCCTCACCATTGCCTTCTCACCATCCACTGGCAGCCCCTGAAATGGGTGTAGATGTGTCCCCTGGCTACCTTGGCCCTTGGGAGAGAGAGGGTGTGCTGGAAGAGGGTGGCCAGCAACGAGAAACCCCAGCTCCTGTGAACGGTCTGTCTCCAGCCTCCATCCCAAGGCCTCGTGTGGGACCTCCTCAGGCCAAGGGCACCCTGAGTCACGGGGTGACACCAGCTCCGCAGCAATTAGACATGGCCACTAGTGGCAAAGTGATTTCTGCCTTGCTCCCTGTGGCAGTTAAAATGCAGAAAACCATTGCAAGTCACCAGGTGGATGTGGGAGAGCAGAGAAATTCCTCCTTGCACGCCGCCCGTTCTGATCCTCCAGCAGTCCAGTGGGGGCAAACAGTGCCAAGAGGCCAGAAATTGCGGGAGGCTGCCAAAGGTCCTGCATCCAGACGTACGGAGATGCTAGGAGGACAGCCATGGAAGCACACTGGTAGGTCTCAAAATATTTCTTATTTTGGTGTGAGCCATCTTCTGAAGCTAGAGCTAACTGATGTCCCACCAACAGTCCCAGCCTGGCAAGTGTGGGCCTGGCTGCTGGAGGGGAGGTGGACATCCAAAAATGTGATGGTCTTGGCTAAACCTCTTCTGGGAGTAAAAGCTCACAGTTCCAGCCCCCAGAAGCTGGCAGAGCAGCTGGGTCCCTGGGCTCAGCTTCAATCCCAGAGCAGAGAGTTGACTCTGGGGGTTGAAACCACAGGGACTCTGCAGCAGTAGAGGATTTGGAACAGGGGTATCTGTGTCCTGGGGTATACACTGATCACTGATTGTGTTTCCTTTCTGTTTGTGATCTTCCAGAGCTGGGACTGCCCTGGGTGATGGAGTACTTCCCTGTTAGGAGCTGCCACGTCATCTTTCAGGATGGGTTTGGGGTGTTCAACCTCCCACTGTATGATGACATCCAAGCCAACATCTGGTGCAATTGGACCATCTGGGCAGGGCCCCAAAAGCACATTGTCATCTACGTTCAGGGGTTCCAGAGCAATGACAGCTGTGGGAAGAACCAGGACAAGATCATTTTCCAAGGGGTCCTCTCACGTGTGGAAACTAAGCTTGTGTACGCCTGTCACAGCCGAGGTACTCTGATCTTTGCTTCACAAGCTACTGCAGTCCATGTGTTATTGTTGTCAAGAAGTGGCCCCCTAAGCAGCAAATACAAGCACTTCCAAGGACAGTATTATGTATTTGGAGACTATGAAGCTGTGAGTTCTTCAGGTGGTGCTGTAGCTCCCCAAGAGCCCCTCCAGGAAACCCCTAAGGGATTGAGTCGGAGGACAGGGATAACACAAGGTTTGCTGCCCATGCTGAGAGCCTCCCTCAGTCCATCCACTCCTCCTACTGCAGGCAAGATCCAGGCTGAGGTGGCAAGCTCAGAGGACAAGGGCCAACATCCCCCTGATCTTGTGGAAGATGCTTGGCTTGGTGCTGACCTGAGTGAGCGCAGTGAGCTGCAGAGTGAAACAGAGATGGAAAGAAGCCTTACATATGGTGGCACTAAGGGGAGGGAACCCACTGAGGATGTGTTGGAGGTTCCATCAGGAGGAGGTGCTGGGCCTGAAGCTGAGCTGCCTGCCTTGGAGGTTGCGGAGGGAGATGTAGAGCTGGTGCCTGCTCCAGTCAGCACAGCCTCGCCCTACTCAACTGATGTCCCTGCCTCAGAGGCGATGCCCCAGGGTGACAAAGCTGTGCCTGCTGGAGATGTGCTGTCAGCAGGAGAAGGACACGAAGATCTCTTTGGTAAGTTGTCTTCTGGGTTATCTGAAGCTGAACTGATGCTCAGTGCTGTTCAATATCCATTTCTAGAGAAGCAGCACTCTACAGAGTTCTTGTTTGAAGATACTGCTGTTTCCTTCAGTTGGTACCCAGTTCCTACTATATCCAAGATGTTGGAGGTGGAGGGGGCACAGGGTTGCATGTTATTTCATGTGTATCTATGAGACAATGCTCCTCTTAACAGGGAGAGACTGGCTCCTAATCCCAGGGCTTTGAGTTACCTGTGGAGGAGCAGCCTTTCCTCCACAACTTACATCAGAATCACGCTGTTTATGCCCATCTTGGTGTGAAACATTGCTGATACTCTTCTTGTGAACTGACACACCTAATGTGTGTTTTGCCCCTTGTCAGGAGGCAGAGATCAGCAGTCTGTCTCCTTTTCATTGCTCTTACAGATCTGGCTTCAGTTCTGGCATCTCTGGAGAACAGTACAGCACTGCAGTCCCTGCACCAGCCTGGAGGTAAGCAATGCAAAGACTTGAGTATGTCTTAAAGCACAGCCCAAACCTTGGTGTGCTGGCTGGTGCTGTACGTGGCCATCCTTTGCCCATCAACTTTACAAGAGGGTGGAGTGCACTCCTTAGTGGTGACCATTTGGAAGGTACTTTGCACTTACCCTGGAGAAACCTGAGTTCATATGCTGAATCTGGCATAAAAGATGCAAGGGATGCTGGAGCTCTACTATTGCTGATGGTTGTTAAATACTGTTTTTGTGAAGAAGTTCTATCCTTACTTAAATACATGCACACAGTGTGTCAGGACTGTCTGGTTCCTCAGCTTTCCTTTTCAGACTAAGAAGAAAAACCTGCTTATGAGAGCATCAGCAATTAAGCAGAGTTGGGTTTGTATGGTAGAGCAAACCACAGCAACAGCTTTCAGAAAGGAATCAATACAGAAGGGGACTGATCTTTGAACAGAGGAGAGATTGATGGATGAATAGCCTTTAAACAACAGATCTCAGTAAGAGTATGTCAGCCTAGATTTAGCCAGCTGTTTGTGCTGATTCCAAATAGAGATGGGTAAGAGATGAGCGCTTCTAGGATATCACAAATTATGGTGGTACCTTTTAGGAAGATAATTGCTGAGGAAGTTTGAGTACAACTGAATGTACATTAATGCTTTGTGTACTCTATTCAGAGATCGATTCCAGGATTCAACACTGAGCATTAGCTAAGATTTCTCTGCTTCTGTCAACAACTTGTTCTGCCTGATGCACAATGCCTGAAAATGCTCACATGTCACTTGACAGGATTTCCTTGTAGCGGTTCTGCTGTCGCTGACATCCTGGGCTAGCTCACTTAAACCTGTTTGTGGACTTACTCTTGCTCAGAGTTCTTTTTCTTTTTCATTTTTCCTTTTTTCTTTTCTTTTTTTTTTTTTTTTTTTTTTTGTAGATGTGCTATTTGAAGTAATGACTGAAATCAAGCACAAGGACTGGATCACTCCTGGTGGCAGTGAGCTCAGAAGGGATCTCCTAGAATCTATAAGAAGCCATGTAAGCATGGGAAGGAAAAACAAATGCTGTATCCCAAAAATTCAGCTGCTAGAGATCATGTCGTGCTCTTCGTCCCAAGGATTTTCTGTTAATGTCACATGATGAGCCAGCATTTGAGTTGCTTGTGCTTGTCAAAATCCAAGGCCTAACACCAATGAATTCAGGGTGCCTGTACACAGTGATGGTGTTTAGATGCAGAAAGGCACTGCAGAAACAGATGTGACCTGCTGAAGGATGTAACTTGCCTCCAGAAACAGGGTGGCTTGAACTCAAGTCTAGGCGGGGTTAGATTTGTGTGCTCTCAAGTCTTGCTTTCTGGGATGCAGCCTACAGTGGGTGTAGAGCTCACCCTGCTGCCTGCTCCATAAAGCTGCCACTCACACCCTGGATGGCACTCAGCCCATCCACTCTTTCTCATCTAAATGCTTATCCTGGGGTTTCTGTTGCTTTTCCTAAATTACCTTGTCTGTTTGTGGGAGCTGAACTAAAATTCAGCAGATAGGAGGCATTAGCAGTGTCCTAGTGAAAAGGTGCCCAGCACAGGGTTATGGGGCATCTAACATGTCCTGAGTGGTTTGTGAAAGAGAAGAGCAGGGCAGGAGGGAGAAAAGTAGTGGTTTGCTGCCATATCTGTACCCACCAAATATCAAATCAACACTGGTCACTTGCCTTGCAGATCCAGCAGAACCTGAAACTCTCTGCCAACAGAGTCAGTGAAATAAAGTTAAAGGAAGCCAAAAGGTATGGTTGTTGGTATGCCACCTTCTCGATAGGCATCTTTATTACCTGTGGTGCTCCTTGGATATTGGCTTCTTTCTCCTCCAGTAAAGCTGTCTCGTCACAAATTCTCTTTGCAAGAGCCTGCAGCACTGTGACCATCTGCTAATGAGTGGAAGGGGCTGTTGCAGCAGTGCTTGGCCATAGTGCCTTCCTCCTGCCTCACCCTGGGCTCTTCCTGCCACAGGACAAGCAATGCCAGCCTGCTGCTCACCTTCTGGCTACACCTGAAGCCAGAGGAGAGAAATATGTCCCTGCTGCTGCACTCCCAGCTGGGAGAGCTGCTCAGTGCTTCAGTGGGAGCGGGGAAGCTGCAACTCATCTCGCTGCTGGTAGAAGGTAGGTGCTCTGGGCTGGCAGCAGGGCCCTTTCATGCTGAAGCTGATGTGACTTGGCACCTGCTTCCCATCAGATGTGAATGAGTGCAACTCGGGAGTCAGCCTGTGCGGGGAGGAGGCAGAATGCTTCAACGGTGTGGGCACCTACCTGTGCCGCTGCAAGAAGGGCTACGAGGATCATTCTCCCACCAAGTCTGGCACCCTTTGCATCCGTACTCCCCAGTCAGGTAGATGACACAGTAATGTTCCCATACTTCTGCATGTCTCATGGTGATGGTACTGAGGAGGGTATATGATCATGTATACAGGTAATACAAACATTGCATATGTGAATCTCTTGTGCAGCAGCCAGTGGCTCATCAGAGTGCTTCAATTTAGCTGTTCTTGCTATGTGCAGCTTTAACTGAAATCCAAACAGCCAGGTCTTTGCTATTGCGCATTACATCTTGTGCTTAAAAGTGGCTCTGCAACTGGCACCATGGCTTTAGGAAGGGGGAAGATCTGTGTCTTTGCAAGGCAACTTCCAGATAGCTGTTCTTGTAGAGGGGAAAAACAAACAAAAACCAAGCACTTCATGCTCTGGCTTCAGGTGATTTTTCAGGGTTTTTCAGGGTTTGTGCTCAGATGTGTGCGGCTTGGAGGCCAACGTGGTCCCTTCCAAAGCTGGGTATCTAGGTCAGGAAGTGAGCTTTGTAGTGGGAGGACAAATAGTCTTCTCCTTGTCCTGTGCAGGTTCTAGAGCGCATCTACTTTCAGAGGTGAGACTAAATGGGCATCCAGAGGGTGACCTGTATCAGTGACCTGCATCAGGCTAAAATACTGCTGGTTGTTTAGTGTAATTAAGCACATCCCCTCCCACAAGCTCCTGAAAGCTGAATGTGAGCTTGCAGTCTAATTGCATTTCTCATTTGTTCTCTCAGCTCCAAATTCATTGACATGTTGCACCATCAAAGCCTATCCAGACTGGTTAGGTACATCATTATGTTAATGTTTTATAAATGCATATTTATCTTTGGGGTCCCTGGAGGGGAGGGAATGGCAGCAGGTTACTAAGCCTCCATGCAAGTTCAGCAATGGCTCTACTGGGGAGCCCCCATCTCCTGTGGCTGGCCCTTGGTTTAAACATTTATTTGGGATGGTGGTTTGGGAGGGGTGCTCTGCCAACCCCAACTCAGGCCTTGGCTCTTCTGACAGGGTTGAGCTTCCTGCTCCGCCACGCTGACATCCTGGTGGGGGCAGCCATCACAGGCAGCCTGGCACTGCTGGTGGCTGCTGGAGCCCTGTGCTGGGCAAAATGGCGGAGACGGCATCCGGGCAGGGCCCTGGGGCCTGAGGAGCCACCGGAGCAGGCTGTGGAGGAGCCACCAGCGATAGAACTGCGGGACCTGGGGGACTGCCTGCGCCTCGACCCCTTCCAGCTGAAGCTGAGGGCAAGGCCCCCTGAGTGGCTGTGGGGGGCTCGGGCACACTCTGGCCAGACCTACAGAGTCTTCCTGGAGCAGTCACCCCCACTCTAGGGTGGCCCTCATTACCTGTGCAGTCAGTGCTGGCTGTGCAGGATCTCCTTGTGTGTTTTATGGCCCACCACTCTCCCCCAGCCTTTCTCGTTTTTGTCACTTACTGTTTTTTTTTTAAATGCTTGTTCCCCTTTGGAAGCAAATGTTCTCTGTGTTCTCTCCCCCTTACCCTAATTGAGATTTGTGCAGAGCTGTTAGCATGTAATAATTAAATACTTTTTTCTTTTTTTTTTTTCTTTTTTTTTTTATAAAGAAAATAAATGTTTCAGTGCTTAATTTGGGAAATGAAAGATTAGCCTTGCACCTGTGCTCAGGTACACTGCTTTGCTCTGCCCATCATGCAGAGCCCTATGGGAGCCAGGGCAAGGCTGCCACATTAGAGCCCTCAGCCGCTTGCAGCCTGCTTGAGGAACACACCAGGCCCTGACTTTGAGGTCCTGGAGATGCTACTGGCCTTCCTGGGCAATGGATACAGCACTTTATAATGCTTGTGTGAATCCTGATTGCTGAGATGCCAGCTGCAAAAAGCATCAACCATCGCTCTATCCTGCTGGCTGGCAGTACGGTGCAGTTATATCCTGGGCTTGTAACTTCCTCCTCTTTCCTTGCCAGGGCTTTTAGAAAGTAATTTTAATAACCCCTTTTTTTTCTTTTTGGGAAGTGTGTAAGTGGCATGGAGGCAAATGTCCCACTGGAGGGCACTGTCGGCTACTGAAAATCTAGTGCAGGATCTTCTGACCAGCTGAGCCGGCCCAGAGCTGGGGCTGCCAGATGTGGGACACAGTTGCAGGGATCCTCCGTGCAGCCTCTGGGCAATCTCTTTGTATGCGTTGACCCACTTTCTCTGAGATGTTCTGTGGATATGGAGGCTGGAGGGTGTGTGCTCCAATCACAGTCTTGTCCAAAAGCTGGGGTGTTGGTGGGACCCCTGCCTGTGGAATGAAGTCCTCAGCCCTGCTGATTTTTAGTACTCTTTGGCACTGTCTGGGTTTGGTTAACAACAGGCAGAGACGCAAGGAGCTCTCAAAGATGTTTTGCTTGTTGCTTCCTTTGCAGTACATATGGGCAATCAGCAAACCACGTGTAGAAAACACTCAGTGAAAGCTAAGTATGTTGTGAATACCAGAGAATTGAATGCTAGCATCTCCCTGGGAAGCAGATAAGTGTATGTAATTTTCCATCACAAAGAAGGAAACCATCAAACGTGTCTGTATTTGCACAGTATGTGCTTGTGTTCCCTGCTGAGGTTGAAGAATGCAGCAGGGACAAAATTAATATTGTGCTTGCTGTTGGGAAATGAACTTTCTCAGCCTCATGAGAAATAGGGCAGTAAAAGCTGGGAAAGATGCAGATCAGTCTTTCCTGCCCTCTCTGCATCCTGTGGCCTTGCATTGAGCCCCTCTCCTTGGAACTCATCCTGTACCAAACCAGGGCCCAGGCATGATTTAGCAGAGAGTCTTCTCTTCTCTTCCCCTTTCAGCTCTGCTACAGCACCCTTCAGGTTGAGTGTGCAGGTGCCTGTGCTCCTCCATCTGCGTTGTGGGGGAGCCCAGGGAGAAAACTTCCTTGTACGTGGTCTCACTGTTTTGTCTGGCTCAAGATGGTTTCTGGTCATGTTCCTTGGCATGCTTGCTCAAGGGGAGGATGTGCCCCCCACTTTTCTCTTTTGTTGTTGCATGTATCTGTGATATAGTGAATGTGAATTGTTCAAAGAAAAATCTGATCCAGGCTGTGCTATTCCCAGCCCTGTCTGTGGTAGCTGCACGGTTAATAAGCAGATTGCAAAGAGTTATGTTACTGCAGAGTGCAGCTGGGACTTCTGGCAGTTACATGAAATTATCATCGTGCTCTTAGTGTCTCAGCCGTGCTCTTAATGTCTCAGCCGTGCTCCAGCTGGGATGTATGTCCTTTGTGATACTGCGTTGCACCACAGTGGTCATAAACCTGTGGGCAGAGCTGGTGCTTTCCCCTAAGCTCACAGTGGGGCAGCATGAACCCAGGGGCATGGGCAAGAATGAAGGCATGAGGATAGATGTCTGCGTGCTGCAGAAGGTGCCTGCTCTGCCAAAATCTTCCTCATCTGCAGTGGAGTGAATTAATAGACAATAAAACGAGGCAAAAAGTAAATCTGCTGGGTCTGTAAATCTGAATTCTTGCATTGCAGGCTGGGATTGACTGGAAGCTATTCTGCTTCTGCCATCCAAAATGGATTTGTCATTTCTCTGTGCAGCACTGGGCTAGCTCACAGCCCTGGGCCATGTGAAATGACAGGCTCAGTGGATTTATGGGCTGTGAGGCATGATTTTTTTGCAGTAGGAGCCATTTCCCTCATGCATTATCGGTGATCTATTGCAGAGTGTGCAGAGGTTTGGGAGAGCCTGTGATTAACTTGGAAGCAGGGAGGTGTCCTGTGGGATGGAATGTCAGCTGATTTTTTTCATTAAAGAGAGTCACTGAGCCCTGGTTGAACTCGTTCTTCCCAAACGCTTTAAGCTTTGAAGCAGGTAGGGGAAGGCCTCATCTGGCTGTAGAGCTCAGATCTGAATTGCAGAGCTGGGGGAGAAGACATGGAGGCACTTCCTGATGGGGCATCCTTCACCATATCCCCCATCATCTTCCTGACCAGAAAAGCCAGCAAAAAGAGATCTGCTTGGCCCTGTGGTGGCAATGACTGGCACCTTAGTGAAAGTGAGAAAAATAACAAGAAGCAATGCAATGCGCTGTTGCTTGGATGTGCAGACTGAGCTGCTCGTGAAAAGGTTCCAGCCCCCAACACCACAGGCTTCCAGTGCATCGCCTCTGCTTGCACTGAAAAGGCAGAAACAAAAACAAAGGGTGAAACCCAAGAGAAAAGTCAATATTGCTGTTTTTCAAAAATGCAGCCCACTGTGGGACTGGGAGGGTGATGGAAAGGTTTGGGGAGGCTCCGGGATGAAAAGCTTTAGGATTGGCAGGACTTAAAGAGGAAGGAAACAACAGGCTGTGGGAGTGATAATATGCATCAAACTGGCTTCTCTCATGCTGCTGGAATGAGGGGATGAAAAGTAATCTGAAAAAGCAAACCTTAAACTCATAACAGAAATGCTCTTTTTCAATCATGTGTAATGGGGCGGTGGAGCTCTCTGGCAGCAGATGTAGCTGAGAGCAAGTTCTGTGTGCCCCAATGGTTCTTAGCATGGACAGCAGACATAGAAAGCTTCCTGCTTCAGGCCGCAGATCTCAGGAATTAGAAAGAGGTTTCTTTATATAACAGAGCAAACCACAGGTGGCTGGTGGGGTCAACACATGCACCTAGAGGAAGCAGGAAGGTGGCCAAATTACCAAAAAATGGAGGGAGGATGTTGCTGTATCTGCAGGAACATCAGATGCTTTGCATCTGAAGCAGATTTGGAGCTGAGTTTTCAGTGAAGCCACCATGGGGTGTGGGCTGGTCGATGGGTGCTGATGAAGGAGGAAGGCTGCAACGTGCAGCTGAGAATCATCATGCCACAGTGTGTGGTGGATGTGCTGGACATAGGTATGTCTGCAGCAGCTTAAATTAACTAGGCAGCGTCGAGTAATAAAGCCTGCTCAGCTGTAAAAAGGTGGTGCCTTTCTGTTATATATCTAAAAACCTGTTCACCTTCTGTGTCTTCATCAGCAAGAGATGCTCCCCACCTCACTCTGTAGCTATCACAGTACAGCACATGAGAGTTTGATTTCTTCATTAGCACTGCTGCCACGTACCTGGTTATTACCTGCAGGTGTGTGTGCGCAAGCACAGGATCTGCTGGGACGCAGTAGAGCAGCTTGCTTTGTGATGGTGAGGAGTGCTGTCTAAACAGTGAGTTTTTCCTGGAAGGAGGCAGTGCACACTGTGAGTTGGGACTGTTCCCGGAGCATCTTAACTTGTAAGTGATTAACTGTTAATTATTATGCTATAAATTACTTAATATATGAGTACTCTTCACAGCATCTATTGTACCCTATGACATCTGTGTGAAATACACATAATTACTGATGCAGAGGTGAAATTATAGTTCTTCTACCAAATTCTTGCACAGCCACTGGTGCTGGGTGCTGCAGGCAGTGCCACCACGTGCCACAGTTACTCCATAAATTCCTCCATAAGCTTTCACAGAGAGTTCAGGTGGAACACTGCCCCTACAAGGACAGGCTGTGAGAGCTGGGGCTGTGCAGCCTAGAGAAGGTCTCTGGGGAGACCTGGGAGTGGCCTTTCAAAATCTAAAGGGGACTGTAAGAAGGAAAGGGACAGACTCTTCAGCAGGGTCTGCTGTGACAGGACAAAGGGAAATGGTTTCAAACAAAAGAGGGGAGGATTTAGATTAGTATGCTTTTTCCAGTAAGGGTGGTGAGGCACTGGCACAGGTTGTCCAGAGATGTGGTGGATGCCCCATCCTTGGAGACATTTATGTCAGGCTGGATGGGGCTCTGAGCACCTGATGGAGCTGTGGGTGTCCCTGCTTGGTGCAGGAGTGTTGGACTAGATAGCCTTTAAGGGTCCCTTCCATCTCAAAAGGTTTTATCGTTTTCTGAAACACTGCCCTACCAATGTGGCCCTATGAGCTGAACAACCTACACACTAAGCTCTTTGTAGCTGGATTAAAAAAAAATCTCTTGCAAAACCTGGTTTTGTCCCAATTTTGTTTTTAAATACTTCTGCTTTTTAAAGCTTTAATAGTTAAAACAACAAGGAAGAGTGCGTTCTCCTGGTAGGGTACTTGAGTTCAAGATGTTTCTTCTGTGACCTAACTTTGTTTACAGCCCTGAAGAGGGAGAGGAGGAGTCTCCTGACTGAGATCACCAAAATATTTGTGCTGGTATGTGTGTTTTAGACCTGCCCTTGAAATTATTCAAACTAATTGCTGCTTGAATTGCTGTGGGTATTTGAGATCTAATTTTTCCCCTGGTTCTTGTTGGCCTGGCTTGCAGTAATTTTCTGTGGACCTGTGTAATCCTGGGTTTGGATGTTTTCAGCTGTTTTGGAGGGATATGTAGTGTTCTAGGTTTGCTCAGATGCAGAAGGGGAAGCACGGATGGAGAACACAGCGGGAGAATATTTGCATGCTGCTGAGTGCTTAATAAGTGCAATGGCTTAAACTTATTTAAGGGTTTTCTAAAATATTGAGTCTAAATGCTTTTCTTAAGTGTTGGCTGCACATCTGGAGATATGTTGCAGTAAAAATGTGGTTGATAGTGTTACATATAGTGGGATTTTGGTCTCAGTTTCCACACTAAAACCACATAATTGCTGTGACAACATGCACTGTTATGTGAAGACAACTCGTGTACGTCCCCCAGTCCTTGCTCTGCAATGGGGCTGCAGCACAGTTTGCAATGTCACTGCCTCTTAGTGCTCTGGAGACAAGGCTAGTTTAGATTGTGGAAAAGAGCTGACGGGGCTTCCAAGGTACAACCTGGAAGCTTTAAAAGAGGTCAGATTGCATTTTCTGAAGGTGGTACTCGAAGCTTTTTAGAAATGGAAGGTGCCAGCCTCCCACCCACACCGTGACAAACTAGAGAGTTTTGGAAAGGGCTTTTTGTTCAGTTTGCTAGTTGATGTGCTGCTTCAAGTCCAGGTCTATGTGCTCTTGATTTCTCCCAGCTGTAGAGGAGGAGAAAAATAATCCTTTTCCTATCCTAACCAGCTGATGGTATGCTAAGTTACACCTACGCAATCTGCCTCTCCCTATTGACTAGTCTGGATGCAGGCTGCTTTCTGTTTTCAGAGGAATAAAGTAGCCTGGGATAGTGATTTCAGGCGACCCAGGAAGGCTCAGCAGCAATAAAACCCAGGCCACTGAAACTGAGTGCTTGCTCTCCTGCCACAGCTTCTTGATGCACTGTAAGGGATCAGGAAGCTATCAGCAAGGATAATGAGCCCCAGAGAGTACAACAGGGATTTCTTACATTGCTAGCAAGAGAAAATGCTGGCCCGCCCCTCTGCTGGCAGAAAACAGGATTGGAGGTATTTCCAACAATTGTTTTTCTTCTGAACAGTTCCAGGCAACAGCATCTATGTAAGTGTACGCTGCTGACAGTAAAGCCAATGCTTTGATTTTCATTAGTTTTCAAAGCGTACTGATGCAGCAGCAGAGAAAATGAGACCATAAGAATTGCTCAGAATACAGCTTTGAAAAGCACAGTTCACATGTTTAACGCATCAAAACCATACAGAACTGAGAGCAGGATCAAACTAGATGTTGGATGGCCTGTGGGATATTAATGATATATATTAAATGGGTGCTAACCAACAGTGCTGTCGCAGCAAAGCTGTGTGTGTTGGCATATGCGCCCAAGCTGAAACAGCAAATCAGTTTTATGTGACTGTTCTGCAGATGAACAGCATAGGGTTTTTTGTAGGA
This sequence comes from Lagopus muta, assembly GCF_023343835.1. Classification (NCBI taxonomy): domain Eukaryota; kingdom Metazoa; phylum Chordata; class Aves; order Galliformes; family Phasianidae; genus Lagopus; species Lagopus muta. The sequence goes on from NC_064434.1 coordinate 101,352,757, forward strand.
CTGAACTACATGTGCCTGGAAAAGTGTCTAATTCCCATATGAACATAGGAAATGCTGTATAATGATTTTTTTTTTCATGTGGGATGGTGATCTGATGGCATACAATGGGGATTGTGGCATGTGGCAAGTAGGGCTGGCCTGAAAGTCTTCCAGTGTTTGGAGGAGAATGGTCCATCAGCCTTCAACCCATGCTGATGCTAATTTACCAGCTCAGAAGCAAAGTATCTCCAAATGCAGTGCGATTTCTCTAAGCTTGCTGACCCTCTGACAGTGAAGAAGGGGAAATTATTTGTTATCTAATCACTTGTTTAGGCGGGTGATGGGCAGAACTTTTACCTGACTGAGATGCTCAAAGGAGGATGGCCTTTCTGCTCTGGTCATGATGTTCAGCTGTAAACCTGGCAGTTGCAGTGTCAAGGTTGTTGGGAGAAGCACACCCGATTTCTCACTCAGACGGGATGGTGCACCTCCTCAGCTGCATGTGCTTGCTCTGGTTTTGCATTCATTTTGTAGTAGAAGCATGAAAGTAAGTTTGATGCAGAGGTCCTGCTTCAGCTCCTGTCACAGCTGGTGACCGCACAGGCCTAGAATATTGGCAACTGGCTGCAAGCCAGCATTAAAACATTCAAGCTGCTGGCTGCCTGATTAACTGCCAGCAATAGAGCCTCAGCAGCCTACAACAGTGGCAGCTGGCCATACGGTGAAATTAAAAACACAAACAAACCCTTCCCTGGATCCCCATGAGAGTCCATCTTTTTGTCAGAGTTTTAATACCAGTTAATATTCTTATTGACAGGGCAACAGCATCAGTGTTTGCATGTGTGCCAAGGAGCCAAAGCGGCCTTGTGCTGGGGAGTGGCTTTGGGGGATGAGAGCAATAAGCACTCGGCAAGGCGGGTGGAAACTTGCTGGCAAAAGAGCAAGTAAGAGCTGTCCTGCTGCTCCCTTGCCTTTCTGAACCAGCATCAGTCCTTTAGCAACGTACAACTAAAAGCTATACTGAGAAACATGAACATGGCCAAACGTGTTGCAGGTAATGTTTAGGACAAAATTATCCAGAACATTCCAAACAATCCCTTGCAGACTATTCCTCACTTATTTTTATTTCTCAAACTGCCCTTGTAACTGTGTATTTCACGCTTAGTGTTTCTGAAAAAAAATATATGTATATCAACATTCAATAACAAAGTAATCCAGAGCTTTCCTTTATTTAAGTCTTCAGTATCCTAAAACGATCTTAATGCAATAACTGAGGTTTTTATTGTGTCACATTTCATCGTTGCTGCCTGCGGCCAGCCTGGCTAATCCTTTTGCTGCTGCCTTATTGGCATTTTCATAATATGCTGTTTTTCATTCTACTTTCATGACTTTCAGAACTTTTTATTCTTCCCTAGTTGGAAGAAATTTGCAGCTGCGCTCTGTGCTTGCTCAGACTGACAGGTATTCGCACACCAAGACAGGGAGGTAGTTAAAATTGGGTTGAGAGCCTCTGCATAGATGTTAAGGGGTAAGCAAATAAAGTGGATGACACTGTGGGAGTCTGCTCTAGGCCACGCAGCCAGGATGACAGCAACAACGAATTATTCTTCAAGAAAGTAAGGGCTATCTCTAGATCAGCTGCTCTTGTCCTTGTGGGTGACTTCAACCTGCTTTCCTGGGACATAAATTACAGCCAATTCTTTTCTCCTAAGAAAGAATGCCCCGAAGTATTGTTTTTAATTGTCAGTTCCTGCCACACACCCAGGAGCAGGGAGTCAACATCAAGGATGATGTTGCTTCTTTGATTTTTTTAAAAATTCCTATTACTAGACAAGAGTTCATGTGTGTATGTAGTTGAAATGCTCATTTCCTTGCTTTTATTCTTACTACAGTTCTGTGTATCTTGTGTAGAGGTGGAATTTTTTTCTGTTTGGAGATTATACACACGTATGTTTTCAGGCACAGGGTGATGGTAATTCAATGGCTACTAGAATGAGACCTTTTATTTCTTTTGGTGTCAAAAACTTGAAATCTGTGGGCAGGGTTGCCATCCACTAGGTCAGGTACTTGATCAGGTTGCTCTGGATCCCATCCAGCCTGGGCAGCTTGTGCTAGTGTCCCTCCACCTTCCATTTTTCATCCTAATATCTAATCTGAATCTCCAATCTTTTAGTTTAAAATTGTTCCCTCTTGTCCTATTGCTATCGGACCATGTAAAAAGTCAGTTTCCCTCCTCCTTCTTATAAGTACTCTCTTATAAGTACTGGAAGGCCACAGTAAGGTAGTCTCTCCAGGCTGAACAAGCAAAGCTCCCTCAACTTTTTTTTTCTCCGTAGGAGAGGTTCTCCAGCATTCTGATCATCATCTTGGCCCTTCTCTGGACCAACTCCAACAGCTCCATGTCTTTCTTGTGCTGGGAGCTCCAGACCTGGATGCAGTACTCCAGATGGGGCCTCACAAAGGCAGAGCAGAGCGGCACAATTCTCTCCTTTGCTCTGTTGCTACCTCTCTGGTCATGCAGCCCAGGATACTGTTGTGCTTTCAGGCTGCAAGTTCATGTTGCTGGCTATGTCCAGCTTTTCATCTATCAGAACCCCCAACTCCTTCTCCATAGGACTTCTCTTGATGAATTCTTCTCCCGGTCTGTGTGCATCTGGGATTGTCTTGACTTTGTCTGTGGCCTTGTTGAATCTCACTGGGTTCGCATTGGCCCACTTTTCCAACTCTGGATGGCACCCCTTCCTTCTATTGTATCAACTGCACCACTAAGCTTGGTGTCATTAGCAAAGCTACTGAAGGTATACTCAAACCCACTGTCTGTGTCTTTGATAAAGATGTTGAAGAGCACCAGACCCAAGACTCACCCCTAGAGGACATGACTCATGACCAACCTTCACTAGAATGTAGAGCTGTGGACCACAACCCTCTGGTTGTGACCATCCAACCAATTCTTAAACTGAATAGTCCACCATTAAAAAAAACAAGCCATATTTTTTTCAGTTTAGAGACAAGTAAGCATTGCCAGGCGTCAACACTGAGTAATGGTTCTTTTAGGTGTGACACAGCAACCGAGCATGCTCATTCCCATCACATGCCCTTCAGTGTGGCAGACCAGAGTGGTTCACCAGGATAATCCTGCTGCTCACTCTTCAAACAGGAGTTGGACCAGAATGATCCGTATCAGTCACAAGCTGGAGTTTCCTCTTTAAGCAACTGGGTACTAGGAGCTGTATGGAAAAGGACAGGCTGTTCAAAGCTCCAGCCTACCACAGACTTTCTCTGTGTGAAGTTATATGAAATAAATCCCCCTCGTATTTGCAGTGTGAGTGACTGGGTGCGAGTCTATCCAATGTTCTTCTCACCTTAATGAATTCAGTTTAGGGTGTGGCTTGAATAAACTGAAACAGGGTAATTAAACAGGGTTCAAACATTTTGGCTTGCATTTTTGATTCGGAAATAGCATGGCTGTACAAACGTGAATAGAGAAGGGTCTTTTCTGTCCCTTAAAGAAAAACAGTGGCTTCTTTCATAGACTGCAGGAACTTCTTCCCTAGCACTGGATGCTCTAGGGAAGTCACTAATACTTCCTCAATCCACCTAGGAAGCCATAGGTTTTAGCACGGTCGTTTTTGTAGCTGTCTGCCATATTTCTTCTGCTTTTCTCTGTGGTTTCCCTGTTATACTCATGTTTCTTGGCTAGTACATGCTTCCCAAACGTGATATTTCTATTACCTTCAAACCTTGGAACATCTGAAGTAGAAGGTGTTTTTCATAACAAGCGTAAGTTGTATTTATTCAATGAACATGGATTTGTGTCCTGTAAGCTCCTGCTTAGCTTGTGGAATAACGTTTCCCCTGAACCCTGTAAGATTTCAAGTCAGTAATTCAGCACATTTGTTTCCCTTTAATAAATTCTCTACTCTTTCAGAGGCATCTAATATCAGCATATTCATTTCCCCCATGCTTCTGGAACCTATTTAGTTTTTTTTCTTGGCCTTATCAGTTACCCTTATATAGTGATTTACCTGCCTCCTATAGAAGACCTCTTTATTGTTTTTATCTGCCTCTGATCTTCGTCCTAGAGAAGCAAAATTTGTTTTTCAAAATAAATGATGTCTGAAGCCTTACCTAGCTATCAAATACTTCTATTGACTATCTTAACAGACTCAGTAATGGTGCCGATTCTACCAGCTTCATTAACTGTTTAAATTTAGATTAAAGCTAACTCCATTCTAGTTCATAAGAGACAATGGCAAGAGTGAAATGTATGATCAGAGTGAATTATAGAAAGGTCATTGCTACACCCTTCCTTCTACAAACTGGTTTTATCAAATCTGTCCCTTATCTCATGTCTGCCTTATCAGATCTGCCTAAGCAAGGTACACAAGTGAAGCTTCTTCCAAATTTAATTTCCCTTTCTCAGAAGTCCAGCCTACTATTTAAAAAAATACTAATAATCCTTTTACAATGTCCATTTCTGACAAGGAATACATGCTGACTCTCAGCAGCAATGCCCTTGAATGAAAATAATCCATCTTCAGATTGATCAGTAATCTAAAAATAGAATTTTAAGGCAATATGCCAGTACTTCATCTTTAGTTAAAGGAAGAATGTCAGTACAAATTTCCTTTCAAACTGTCTGTTGACCTTTCCTATCAGTAAACTTGCTGAAGTAATATAAATGCAGGGTTTAGTTCTTCACGGATTTCTGCCATTCAAAGATCTCCCTAGTGAAGGGGAACATACTGATAGTGAGTTAGTTATTAAAAAAAAAAAAAAATAGTTATTAAAAAAACAATAAAAATAACAAAAAAACCCACCAACAGTAGTTCTCTGCGCAAATTGCAATGTAACAAAAAGGTGCTATTGTACAGCTTACTTTCAAAACTGTCTAGATGCTATGTGGCTTTATGATGAACTTCTACTGCAGTTTCCAGTGTTCTTAAGCTTCTTCCCTTTCATAGAGGAAAAAAAACCAACACACTGAAAGCCTTTGCAACTTGCTTTGCTGCATTTTAAATCTTCCCATTCTACTCATGAGTGCTTTGCACCATGAGACAGATACGTGCTTCCTATTGTGGGCTAACATACCTTCGTAGTTACCTGAGTAACTAAAAGAAGACTATTTATGAAGGACTCTTAGCCTTCCTGCAACATCCCTTGGAAGTTCTCCCATACTTGTCACTGCTTCCAGTTTGTTCTGGCAACTTTTTCTAATCTTCATAAAGCTTCTTTATTTTTCTTTAAGACATAAATGCCATTATTGTTTATGTGTTCCTGATGCATAGAAATTCCTCCCTTTATATGTAATGTGTAAGCACCTTCTGTCAAGTTTTCTTTTTCTCCTCCTCATGTATGTCATTGTTTTTCAATATGCTTATTGAAAGTTTCTGAAACTTGCTTTTTTCATGTCTGAAATCTGGCTGTGCTACAAGTAACTGGTGTATTTAAGATTCACCAGTTCCTGTGAAATTTAGCACCTGAAGGGAAGGCTTCATTGCATTTCCTCATTCACTGCTTTGTCTTCCTGAGTGCTACTGTAATTTTCTTCTCCTGCCTCTGAGTAGCAGGAGTGGGAAATTCGTGGAAAAATTGCACCTGTAGACTCAGAATGTGAAGTTTTTAGGTAGTGGCAGGCTGGCTTCATAGTTGAATGTTTAAGCTGGTAATGGAATTTAAAACAAAGACTCCCAGGTTTGCTATGAAACCTGAGTGGTGACAGTGCGGAGGTCTTGGATTTATGAAGCATGTTGCTGAAGTTTTATGTCCTGGACTGGTTTGTACCTTCAGCATTTCCGGGCAAATCTAACAGTCAGTCTGAATGCTGTTATCTGTGTCAGCACATCAATATTCTGTTTCTCTCTCCAGCAGAGGGGTGTGTATCCATTTATCTTTGGCTTCCGGTAATCATCCTGCATAGCAATTGATCTTCCAAGCCTATGGTTTCCTTATCACTAAAAGCAAGGATTTTGAATCACGCCTTGCAGCCTTAGCCCTGGAGACCAATTCCCTGTTGTCAATATTAAATGGCTGAATTTTTTTTCAGCCCCATCGTGTTGTATGTGATGTATTTGGTGTCAAAAGCCTTCCCACTCATTACACTCTTATCTTAGAATAAATTTAAACTTTTTAAGATGATACCAGAAGAAAAACAGAGTGTGGCATTCTCTAGAGCAAGCAAGAAATTTGAATACTATAGGTGCATCACTCTGTCTCTTCAGATCTTAGTTTACTGCATGTAGGTGCACATAAGGAAAAGATGCTGCTTTCTGGAAGGCACTGAAAACTAGCAGTGCTCAGCTTTCCCACTGTGCTGTTAATCTGTACTTCTGTAACACCCAGATATTCTTACTGGTGGAGCTGAGCTCCTTGGAGGTCTGCACTCTATCCTCTATAGAGAAAGGCAGTCTCTGAAGTTATTCCCATTGTATTGCGTCAAGAGGAGACTGAATGTCTACAGAGCACTAAGACATTTGAGATACGCTCTACAGTTATTGGGGAAAAAAAAGCTCCAAGGTTTATGATGCTTCTGTTTGGGCTGTTAGGATCTGTTATGTTGCTATCTGTCATTGTAATGAATCCTACAAGTTTCTTCTCTACCTCATCAGCCCTGGCCTCAATACTCTGCAGCAACGTAACTGATATGAAAATATGCACAATATTCCCACTGCATCGGTTAGGAATGTCTTTACAAGGAGTTTCTAATGCTCTTTCTCTGCACAACAGCCAGTTCTGCTGTTGGTAGAAGCATTTTGTTTAAAAATGAAGGGGTATGTGCCTTGATAGTGTACAGTCTACAATAACAAAATAAGAAAAGGAAACTCAATAGAATGTGTTGTATGTTCACTCATGCACTGAAACAAAGAGTTCTGGCATAAAACAAAGTGCAACGCTTTCCTTTTTCACAAAGGTTCTATGAGCTTTAACCACACAACAGCTTTAAGTATACTCTGCCTTTTTCACATCAGACTTCTTTACCTTTCTTCGAGCAGTCTGGATGTTTGTGCCAGCTCTGAAAATTGCTTACTTTTGTCCTACTGAAAACTAAGGATTCAGATGAAAAATGCATTTTATTTTATCCCTCCCTGACAGAAAAAAATGAGCATTCAGCAATTACTGAAACTGAAGAAGAGGAGGAGTGCAGGAGTTTTGAGCGAAAGAATACTTTCACAACTCCACCCTAGTTTATTAGTAAGGAATTCCTAGTGCTGGAATTATCTGGAAGACCACCCCAAGCTGTAGTCTCTCATCACTGCCACCCCTACTGTTTTTTCTAGGCTTCAAGATTCTTGCTTGTTTTTGCTTAACTACATATCTACAGCATCTGGAAGAATAGACAAAAAACTGATGTAAATACAAACATACAAAAAGAATTTATTGTAAACAAAATATGTCTGTGTGCAAACAGTTAGGAAAATAGATTTCTGTTCTTCAGAAATGGCACATGACTTTTTAAGATGTAAAACCCATAAACTTACCCTGTAGGTACTTTACCCAGTAACAGTGTGCAAATTAATTGGTCCATTCAGCAACTTACATCACTGGCTTTGATTTTTCTTGCAGAGTGGAGCTCAACTCTGAGGTTTAATGTTGGCACTTACGGTCTATTTCTTAATGTCTCTGAAGTAGAAGTATAGATAATGACCCAACAAAATGGAACAGAGTTGTAGCATCATAAGGCCTGCCTCTGTTAGTGTCTCAGGCCCTGAGTGCTTGATCCCCAGCCCAAACTTGTTGTATGATACTCCTCAGCATGGACCCATACTAGCCATGGGAAGTATATTCCCTTCTTTACTTGAGCCATAATGATGACGCGCAGGGTTTTCCTCTAGCCTGTCAAATTCATTAAGGTGGAAGTGAGCTGCCAGTTTGTTTACCATTCTTTTCAGGGTGACAAAGGCTGCAATAACTTGGAAGATGAGGAAGAGGGCAAAGATGATATTAACTGATCTTTCCAATGGCTGAATGTTCAGACCTTCATTAAATAGCAAGAAGAGAATTACAGGTAACTGCAGAAGGAGAGTCAGGAGCCAAAACCCAGCCAGCTCAGGGACCTGTAACAGGGAGACATCACCATCTGAAAACCGGCAGTTAGAGATGAGGGGAAAAAAAAAAGAGGGGAACTAAAGTTCGTAGAGAAAACCATTTTTTTTAAATAAATCTTCCAAAAGCCAGGACATAATGTGAAATGGAAAATAAGATGCTTTAATGTTTCCATATCATGTGTTTTTAACAGAAATTGTATCTTAAAAAAACAGTTTTAAGGAGTGACAGTGGTCACCTCTGAGGGAAAAATCCACAAAAGTTAATGGAAGCTGATGCTAAGGTAATAGAAGGTAAACAATATCACTCAGAAATAACCACCTAATCAACATAAATCTCTCAGATGAACTGGTAGATTGCTTTATTTATGCTCAGTTGTAAAAAGCTCTCCTCTACAAATTAAAACATACATATGGTAACGTACCTTCTCCTGCAGGTTGCCCATGTATCCCAGGTAGAGTCGAATGACCTCTATTATAGAAGTCAGGATCATGATTGTGACCAGGATGAATTTGTAGTAATCTGACAAGACTGGATACTAGAGGGAAGAAAAGAGTAAAAGCTTCTGCCATGCTTCTTTATAACATGAACACAGCTGTTAAATGAACACACTGTATGCTACTGTAAGTTGACAGTGCTACATCAGCTTTCAAATATTCTTGAGACTCCAGTTTCAAGGATTCCCCCAAACAAACCTACTAAATTCTAACTCCAGTGACTTCCATCTCTGTACTGGCGGGTTTTGATAAGAAAATTTACACTTGCAAATCATTATTTTCCTTCAGGACTCACCTTCAGCTGGAGCATAACAACTGTGCTGAGCCACCAAAATGGGAAAAAGTAAACGTTGAAATAGAGGGACATCTGTAGTGGTAAACTGGAAAGTATTTCGTTATCTGCAGATAAAAGAAGTCTTTATCACTCCTAGTTTGTTCCATAACTTCTTTCAGTAACTGACAGAAAGTCTGTGCTCCTTCTTAGCTTCAAGGAGGGCATTAACACTTCTCAATCAAATTAAGTATGAAAAGTATATTTTTAAAAATCCATCTCATTTTAGGCTATATTATTTCCAACTTCCAGTTCACATGATACAGAATTTTTATCACGTAGTCATAAATTCAAGTTGAGTGTCTGACTGTGGAGTAAGCCATAAAATACCAGACAGTCAAAAACCTGACCGATAGGCTTAGCTCAAGTACTGCTGTATACTGATACTGCAGAAATAGGAAGTGCTAATTTTATTGCTGCTCTTAAGAGGATGGTCAGAGTTTAGATGAGTACATATTGGATTATCTTGGATTATCTTCATTTTGTAGATGACCTTCCTGAGCAGATTCTAGGCATATAATGCCCATTCTTGTTTTCTGACTCATTAAATAAACATGGATAAAAGTAACATTGCAAGAAACCTGTAATTGTTTTAGATCTTGATTAAAGAATTTTAAATATGTGTCAAGCTAAAACTTGTCTTTTAAAGAATGGTAAGAACAAAATATGTTGATACAATGAAGAAAAACAGCAAACAGAATTTAAAGTCTGCAGAATTCAGTGTGTAGAATTTAATCATAGTTTTAAAAGATCAAACTGAAAACAAGGAAAAATTTTAAGGGCATTCCAATTCAATGGTTCATTTTTAACAAACCATTTATTGCCATATTAACTAATAAGTTTATATTACAACAAATTTACTTCAATTACCAACAGATCTACTTCTTAGATTTTCGTCAAGTGAAGTCTGTAGGTATATCTTCACTTGGTGAAGATAGCATCTAAGCATGTTTAGAAGGTATTCACTGTGACCTGCTTTGTATTCAAGTCTTATTCCCCTGTCTGTCATGATGATATTCAATAGGAACTTAGTCCAACAGCCACATGTTTTTCCTTCCAAACTCAGAACCACCCTTCTTTTGACACTGTCTTCTCTTTCTGTACCAACTATTTCCATACCTGTTTTTCTTCCATCTCAGTCTGGCATTCCTGTTTCCAGTTCAGCCACATGCATCTTGGTACAATCTGTTCCAGAAGTCTTTATGCCAGATGCAGGAGCATTTATACAGGGTAGTTACTAGACTAGATGGGAGGGGAGGAGTATTTGGGAATAGAACTGGGACAGACCTTAAGGACAGGGTGTGAGGGGCAGGAATTGATTAAACTGAAATAGAAAGTGCGAGAAAACCAGTATCTATTTTTAATAATCCCATTTTTAAGCATCAACACTTTACTACATCTACAAAGGAATGAAAATCTATAGGTACTTCAAAACCAATTTTACTGTCTGTCTAAATTTATTTCAGCTCTCCTAACAAATCAGTCTGTGGACTTATGAGGACACTCAGATACAATTTTAAAAGATGCTGGACCAGGCTCTGAGCAACTGATCTAGCTGTTTGTTGTAGGAGAGTTACACTAGACGACCTTTAAAGGTCCCTTCCAACACCAACGATGCTATGATTCTGTTTTCATCTTCCAAAAAAACAAGACCATCCAAGCACAAGTAACATTGTTTCTTCTCTGTTTGTATTAGATGAAATTGCAATGCTTTGTAGCCATATGTGAGAAGAGAGAAGCCAAGAGTTCTAATTTAAATTGTGATGATGAAAATATTGTGGTACATTAAAGGTTGAACTGACCCAGTATTGGTATTTTTAATTTCTGCTCAAGTTTTAAAATAATTTTTTGAATGAATGCATAGAAATACAAGCAAATTATAATTCATCTTTTTATCCCTAAGTTGAACTTGTGATTATTTTCTAGAATAGCAAAAATACAGGAAAATGCCAGGCTGTATTGCAGTGGCAAATTTGATGCAACTCCCTGAAGTATGTGAGTGTGAACTTTAGACTTGAATGCCTGGCCTCAAAGAAATTCATGATACATTTGCCATTGCTTTCAATAAGCTGAGGCTTCTCGTAAGAATTTTCACGAAAGAAGACTGAAATGACTGAAAGAGAAGCTGTTCTGGGAGCCTAGAGATTATTTCAGTGTTGTTTGATACACGAAAGGAGGAACTGATACGTATGCTAGTAGTGTAGCTATGCTGGCACAACTACATAAAGTTAATGAGTGCTCCTGTGTTGAAATAACTTTAATCACCTTGGAATGGATTTATCGGTTGAAATTCATGTTAACCTCCATGAACTTAACCTGCCTATGCAGACAGTTTATTTCCATGGCTCCCGTCACTGCAAAGGAATAAAACTGCAGGCTGTTTGCAGGTTTCCCTGGCAATAGGACTAAGGAAAAACTCTCACTTCTTATGGATATGGATTATGTCCTCAGGGATGGTCCTTTTAGACTTGGATGAGGGAGGAGAAAGCAGAGACGTTGCAGTCTGAGTTTCTTCTGTCTAAGTGCAGCTTACGGGCATACCTCTTCACGCACTGCAGTCCGTCCTCTGTGAGGGCTGCTGAGCTCAGAGCAGCAGCTCAGTTCTTCTATTTGCTCCTGGTGTTCTCTACAACCCCGTATGCTTTTCGTTCTGGTGGCCTGGCAGCCTGGCGCCGGCCTAACAAAGGACTTTACCCGTAACGCTTTATGCAAACGCACGCGCTTTTAAACCACAGCGCGCCCCGCCCTGACGGCCGCCAGGTGACCGTTGACGCCGCCATCTTGGCTCCTGGAAGGGCCGCGCTCCCCCGCCCCGGCTGCTCCCGCCGCCATTTTTGTTGCTGGCGGGCGGCCGCGCTTACCTGCGCGCTCGCTGGGGTACTGCGGGCCGGCGTGGCGGCTGTCGGTGAAAACGGTGCGGCTGAAGGAGCCCAGCCGGCGCCGCAGGGGCTCGGGCAGCGACATGCCGCGGGCTGCTGTCGTCCTGGCGACGGGGCGGGAGCGCGCAGGCGCGGTGGAGACGTGGAGAGGTGCCGGGGCGAAGCGCGGTGCGGTGCCGGTTCGTTCTGGGGAGAAGCGATGCGGGCAGGGAACTGCGTTCCGCATCGCCAGGATGAAGGAGCAGCTCGTGCCCTGCACTACAAGGAGCGATAACAGCAGTGGTTTCGTTGTGCCTGGTGTGACGCGTCAGTTCTCCCAAATCCTCCCCATTTCCTCTCCCCCAAAATCGCATTTTGGTACTTTACCGGCTGATCGTTCTCGAGTATGACTTTCCAGACTCAATTACCTCTGAATAATTTAAAGCCGGGTTTAAATTTAATTTCTTTCTATCCCACTGGGAAAGCCGCAGAAAGAGACGGCCGATAAAGCTCAACTTCTGAGAAATCCACTTGGCTTACGAGCAGACGGATGGTGTGCTATGTGACTGCAGAGTTCTGCAAATCAAATGTGGCAGCAGGAATCGGCACCAAGCCTTCCCTCCCAAACAAAACCAACCAACCGGCCAAAAACCCAAAGCAAACCAACCTGAAGACCTTCAGAAGAGATGAGGAGGAAGTGATTTTCAAATAATGGCAACAGATTGGAAGGCAGAAGGTATTACAGATACCTCCTGATTTCAAGGGGTGCTGTGCATGTCCCATTATGGGCAGGGAAGGCAGCAAGCTTTACTGCATGAGTGCTCTTAACATAAATCTTAAGGTGCGGGTGAGGCTTATTCCTATTTTACAGGTTAAACAGGTGAGGTTTAATCTTGAGAAATGCTCATTGAGGTTTCTGTTGCAATCCACAGAAGAGGGCACATCATTCAGCACGTGTCCTGGACCCAAGGAGGCAGATATTCAGTGAGAAATATTCCTTACAGGCATCAAAACATAAAATAAAGGAGATGAGGTGCCTTTTGTTACACAAGATGAGTTTGTGGAGCAGTGAGCATAGTGATGGCAGTGCTTGCAATAGTTAGTCTGCTTCCAGGGGGGAGTAAAGCAATATAAGCTGCAGTCACAGAGGTACGTGTAGTTGTGTTCTAGCTAGATGTGGACCCCAGAGCTCTGAGCTGTGAGGGCACTGGAGGTATGCCAGAGTTTCAGTGATAAAAATCTGTGAGTGGATGGCTGGCTAATTAGCTATCTATCTGGTAAATAATTGAAGAGCTTAAAAACGACTTTAATGTACCAGGAAACATTATGAAAACCAACATTAATGTTAGGTAGGCTTCTGAGCATTAACTGGTGCAATCTATATTTGTTGTCTTGCCAATTTCCAGTAGGTGCTAGGAATGTACTTCCTGCCAGACTCAACAACTGTAAGGGTGACTTTTGCACTGTCTTGCAAATCTCACCATAAAGCAATCAGCTACAGACAGTGGCCAGATAATGTATCTGTGTGATATTTTCAGTGAGACTGCCTGAAACTTTGTTATGCTGCTGTTGCCTTTGTCCTGATCTTGTTGACTCCCTTTAGATTAGGAGGACACTGGTCACACGCTCTCAGTTAACTGGACACAAGGAATAGGTTTATATGAATTAGAAGTATGGCTGTGTTAAGTGAGATCCTCAAGGAAGTCTCAGGGTTTTTTTGTTGTATAAGCTGATGGCCCATTAAGGTTCAATCTTTAAGGATTTTCCTTTTGATTACTTTTTCAAAAATAAAGGGAAGAATTTTTCTAGGACTGCACAACACCATTCCTTTTTAGTTGCCAGTGGCTTTGAGCAGGGGCCGTGATCATGCACTCTGATGTTCTTACATTCCCCAATTCTAAAATTATGTCTAACATACACCATACTAGCAGCTCTAGAGTAGTCAGTGGGACTTTGCAAGATTGGGTTCTGCTCTTTCAAAAACTGTGAAGCAATCCAGCTTAGAAGTCACTGAAGTGAAAAACTAAGTAGTCAGTCAAGGAAGGGCTGGTGGAATGCAGGCACCACAAGAGATGCATGGATTTGCCATGTGAACTCAATTTCCAGACTCAAGGTGTGAATCTGTGATATTTGGCAGCCTTACATTTTCAGCAGATGGCCAAGCATCCAACGCATCCCTGTGAAATAAAATTGTGTGCATTTTCATTTAATATTTTTGTCTGTGCAGATGCTTAAAATATTCTGAAGATGGAATATACTCTTTGTTTTTACTAATTCTGTTTTTGGTGGTTTTTGGTGTTTTTTTTTTAACACTAAAGCACACATTTTTTGCCCACTTTATGAACAGACTTCTGATTTTTTATATTACAGGTGGAGAGCACCTACTCAAGTTTCAAGCAAGAGAATATTAAAACTTCATGGATTAGAACACCCAGACAGGTCAGAGTTTCCTTGTAACATAAGGATATCAATGTGGGCCATAAGGAGTGGAAGGAGGACAGAGGTTTAACTGTTAAGTGACTGTAACAGTTACGATGACCATCTGCATGAATACATAAGTTAATAGTGTTTGTGATGAGACTGTTTTTGGCTTTTTCTTTCTTTGTGTCTATCCCTGTCTTAATGTTTAAGGTAGAAATAACCGGATTTCCAACTCTGTCCTTCAAAATAAGACCATGTGCAATAAGACCATTGCACAGCATGTTACATGACCATTTTATTTCTCTCCACACATGCTAGCTATAAATAAAATAGAAATCTCTGAAAATCTGCCTGAAAGCTTTAAATCAGAGGAATATTGGATCTTTGTGTATCCACAGTAGTCCAACTAAGTTGGTAGACACTGGCTTGGCTCCCAGACCAAAGCTCCTGGGGCTCTCTGGCAACAGCTCTAAGCCATAAACACCAGATGCAGTATATCTAATGAAATTAAATATCAGCAGTTTTTTACAGTTGACATTTCAGAAACACAGAGTTCATTTAAATGGTGCCAGTGGTTTGTCTGTGTACCTGAATTGTAATCGCTGTATTTCTGAATTTGCTGATGTGGAATCTCAGAAATACTGTTTTCCCTGGGATGCTTGTGCGTCTGCCTTTTGTGTAGTTGTGAGTGTGCAAGCAACAGCAATAACACACTTCTTTGCCTGATCCTTAATACCTGCACAGTGTTTTGGTAGAAATGCTGTAAAATGTAAAAAGTGCTGGTGGGTTAAGATATGAGCAAGCAAACAGAACACAGGCTTGCTTTCTCCTCCTGTTCTCAGAGTGAAGTGGCAGATTGTGAGTTTGAACAAATTACAGCTGCCACGAATGCATGTGTTTGAAAGGATCATGTTATGAGCTGTGACAGTGCTGTCAGAGAAATTCCACAGCTGTGCTCCTGGTGTGCAGTACCTCGAGACAATCTTTTCTCTGTGTCACTTGTACATTAGTCCCTGGTGTTTGTTTAACACCTACAGGGTATTTGTGTCTGGTAAACAATTATTGTTTCTGATGAGATCAGTCTGATGCTCCTGTTTGAAACATTGCATATTGCTGCTGTCGTGCTGTGCGTTAAATGTATCTCGGTTATTTCAGTCCTAAGCATAAAGACATTAAAGACCTCAAAAACAACAACAAAAAGGCTATTACTTGCACCCATGGATTGATGTCCTTCCTGTGCTTTGCATTTAGATGGAACAGCTCCCCTGCTTGTTTTATTTTGTTGATTTGTAGTTTCGCCAAGCACATTGGGAAAGTCTCAAGGCTAGCACTGCTATTAAACAAGTTTTACCATTTGTGTTGCAAAAGTACTTGAGATCTGTGTGATACACAAGGAGACTACAGCAAGTGTGTGCATTTTGAGTTAGGTTCTCACGTCCACAAAAATTCTTGATGAACACCTCCCTGTGAAGACAGGCTGAGAGAGCTGGAGCTGCTCAGCCTGGAGAAGGGGAAGCTCTGGGGACACCGATAGTGGCCTTTCAGTATCTAAAGAGGGACTGTAAGAAAGAAGGGGACAAACTTTAGCACAGTCTGTGATGATAGAAGGGGAAATGATTTCAAACTAAAAGAGGGGAGACTTAGATTGGATATAAAGAAGATTTTTGCACTAAGAGTGGTGAAGAACTGGCACAGGTTGCCCAGAGGGGTGGTGGATGCCCCGTCCTTGGAGACATTCACAGTCAGGCTGGATGGAGCTCTGAGCTACCTGATCTAATTGTAGGTCTCCCTGTTCATTGCAGGGCAGTTGGACTAGATGGCCTTTACAGGTCCTTTCCAAGATTCTTTCATTCTCTGCATGATCTGACTAATGCAGATGAGTCCATTCTTTTCTAGAAGTGGCTGAGGAATAGCCAGAGAACAGCATGTTATAGCACTGCAAACAGACTTCAAGTCTTGTTTTTCTCATCATGAGCTTTGTCAGCAAACTGGTTATCATCCTGTGCTTTCATCCTCTGCTTGGAGGACACATTCTGCCTCAGTTACACCTGTGCACCTTAGCAGGACTCAAGACAACCAGACTTGAGACTTGTTCTTTGAGGTTATATGAGGGAACTTGGCAGGGGCTCTCAGTTATTCTCAGCAAAGCATGTTTTGTCTGCTCTGCAGTTAGAATAGCCAAACTGTCCTCTTTGTGCAGAAATGCACTCTGAGAATCCTACCTCAGATCTAGAGTCACTCTGCAGACCTTGGCAGCTTACAGAGAATTATTTGTTAGAGGGTGTGATGGCTTCAGCCTTGGTATCTTCTTTGCGTGCACGGGGAGGTGAGGTCAGCTTTCTGGTGGTAGTTTTAGCTATCCTAAATATTATGTGTACAATCCAAAGCCTTCACTTCTCTGATGGGTTTCCCCAGAAAGCTGATCTTGGGAAGGAGTGGTGCATTTACTGCTTATGTTTGTTCTGTCCTTGTTATGTTTGTGCTGTAGCAGCACCCTAAAAATTAGGCTGGTTATTTGGATATTCAGATATGCATTTGTATTTCCAAACAAGAGCAAATTCTCTCTCTCCTTTGTAGCTTTGTTGAATATAAAGGTACCTGTTGTGTTGTCAGGTCAGCATCGGTGCGTTTCCATTGTCCATACTTCATGTCCAGACTGATGATTCTGAGGATGACTAGAAATACCACAGAGGCAGAGTTCTGGTTCAGCACCTTTAGTTCAAGCATCGTGAGTTATGCTTTTGGGGATGCTAGTGCAACACTGCTGCAATCTATGGTATATCTTTGTTAGAATATGAATTTGGCTGTGTATTTTTAGGTTTAAGCTCCTGGCTGTGTTTCCAAACAAAACAAAATGCCTCAAGTTCTCATCAAAGAGTACAGGAGAAAGAGTACAGTGATTTCCTGAAGTTCTGAAGAGCACTGAATTCTGTCTTTATTGCATTTTCGGTTGTTTAAGGCAGAGACTTCTTATTTGTGTGTATATGTTGGCTATATGCACTGTCGTATCTCAGACTCAGCTGTGGTACCAGTTGCTGTAGTAGCACGAATGATCGTTCTGAACTCTTCAACCAGCTATCTCTGAAATATTAAATCTCTGTTGTCATTTGAAGATGGGGTTTCTCAGGTAACCAGAATCTGTGAAGCGTTATTTAAGACTGGAGAAAGTCTAGAAAGATTTTTGCTCTTAAGATGGTGTTTAAAATCAAGGGTTTCCTTTCCTGCATGCTGAGTTATTAACATTTGTAGTAGAGGAGGCAGGGTTGAAGGATCTAGTCTAGCTTGCTTTGACCTCTCTGTCCCTGAAACTCTTTATTACAGGACTCAGTTGAAAGTTTTCTTTTTTTTTCCTTCCCCTCAGACTTGTCTACAAGATCTTGCCTGCCTACATGAAATGCTGGGTGTATAACTGCAGCATTTATTACAACAGTATCTTAAAACATCAGATGCTGGTGCAGTAGCTCTAATTAGAAATGCACCAAGTGCTAAGAGATGGCTTGTGTTGTTCTTCAACTGCAGCATCCACAATGAGAGTCACATTCAGCCTGTGTTTGTGCATGTCTAAATGACTAGAGGTATCAGTGAGAAAAGCTGTGAAGTGCCATAATGCTGTGATTTTATTTTTTCTGAGAATTTCTGCTTTCTTTCACTAAATTACCGAAGTTTAGCTGAGAAAGACCTGTGCTGAGGTGCTGTATACTTTGTATTA
Organism: Lagopus muta; assembly: GCF_023343835.1. Taxonomy (NCBI): domain Eukaryota; kingdom Metazoa; phylum Chordata; class Aves; order Galliformes; family Phasianidae; genus Lagopus; species Lagopus muta. The sequence goes on from NC_064434.1 coordinate 101,370,595, forward strand.
TGGTGTGACATTATGCATTTTGCCAACATGGTCAGTCAGAAGTAGTTAAAATGGAAAGCAGAAACCAACAAACCCACTTTCTACATGGAGGCACTACACTAGTTTCTCTTGCCTTTAAAAAATTTATGAATGTCCACCAGGTTTTGCCTCTTGTAACTTGGTGTATCTGTGACTTCTCTAAAATCCTCTTTGTAAATTGGCAAGCCCTGGAGAGCCAATTTCATTCTGGCCAACCCTGTCTAAACCACACCTTTCCAATGACAGTGACAACTCCAGGTGCCTGGCTGCATCTATTCTGGTGCTTAACTATCTCTGTACAAAATGAAGTACTAGTATCTAACCTAAGCCACACTTTCCTCGATTTCTACTTCTCATCCTACCCATTATAGACATGCCACTAATTCTTTCTCCAGCTACCCTTTGATTTCTGTATCTTGTACTCCCCAATTGCTCTTTTATAGATAAAACAAGTCTAGTCGAATGGATCTGTGCTCGTTTATGCTAGATGTTTGTCACAGTAGGTCTGCCCTGATGTCACTGAGAGGAAACCAAATGGGCAGAAAGGGCAAAAGAAGTGTTTCAAACTGCCTGCTGCAGTATCAGAAAGCCCTCATTGATCACAACTAAAGGACATGTTCTTTCCTTGAACGTTAAGTGTGGCAACCTACTCTACTAGGACTCAGGACTGATATTTCTGTCCTGCCCAGATTAACAGATGCCTTGAGAGGCGTATAATTAACTTCATAAATACGTATTATAAAATCATGGGCAATGTTCTCACTGTAATGTATTTTCCCTGAAGGAAAATATGTCTGAGTACAGAAATCAGCAAGAACTTGATGCCAAATGTGGAATGGAAAGGAATTCCTAAGGCTGGAGTCTGTCAGTGGTTTTTGTGCATGGTCTTCTACTTTGAAGAATTAGTTGTGGTGTTACCTTTCTTCTTATCCTCTGATTTCTGAACTCCGTATCAGTTTCCTGAAACACAACAGCACGTGTTATGTGCATACATAACATTTTCTTGGAGATTTTTTACTGCTCGCTGCAGGTGAATTTGTTTAAAAAAAAAGTGAGCAGAAGGAATGTAAGTCAGTGGTTGCTCCTGTGCTGAAAGTGGATTTTTCAGAGTGTAATACTGTAAAGGAGATTCTTTTCCTACAAGTCTGTGAGATTGGAGAACCCTGGAGGTGAATTTTAGCAATCCTCATGAAGACTGTCTATTGTAAAAGTCTCAGTTATCAGATGGGGAGGACCTTTAACATCAGATCTGAGTTAGCTGCTTGACTTTACAAATCAATCTTAAAGCTGTTGGCACAGCCAACTTGACATTCAGCCTTGCTTCAAGGAGTCCCAGTTTAAGAGCATCTCAGAAAAATTGCTAGGCAGTCCCTCTGTGAAAGTCAGCACTGGCATAAGGTTCTGTGCTGAGAGTCTATTCCTGAATCCCACTGACCCTCACTTGTGGGAACGTCTGCAGGCAGCAGACATGGCACAGAAAAGCTTGCAGATTGCCCCAGCTTGCACAGTGACTGAACAGCCGCCGGTTAGAGGTGCACAGAGCTGCATCCTGCCAGGGATGCATTCTGCATTGCTGGGAGGGAACGCGCTGTATTCCAGTAACTAAGTCCAAAAGTCGCATCCTTGTGAAGGGTGAATTCAATTGATGGAATATCTTATCCTTCTGTTATTTCCATTTTGCTCTCAGTATGTCTTTCTAAGAGTGAATGCCTGCCTGACAAATATTTTGGAGTAGCTTTTCACTATATGCATTTCAAAGCAGAGAGAAAGAACAGTTAAATTTCACAATGTCACCCTACTGTGGGAGAAAACTTACCTACTAGAGCTTTGAGTGCAACAGGTGAAAATCTCTAATTCCTTGGGATGAGCTTATTTTTGCTAAGAGTAGACAACTCTTGTAGAAACATTTTCAGTCCTGAAATTGATTGAGCCCAATCAAGGTCCTAATAGCACTGAGCACTTTGCTGAAGTAGATTAATGATGTGATTTTTTTTCTCTTTTTTTCACATAAAGCAAGCCATACAACTTCAGTACAACCTTCTGCAGTGATCTTTGTAATTGCTGGTGCAGTGAGAGCTTGCTTCTTGTCCACTCTTGATTTGAGCTGGGTCAGCATATGCTGAATATAGAGTAAGAAATACTTCTCGGGTAGGACTGCTACAGAAAGGGTAGTGAGCATTGGAACCTAGATAACAGGCTTCATCCCATTCCTCTGAGCCTTAACTTGTCTTGCTGTGATATTAGTGGGATCAGAAATTAGGACCATGTTGAGCATAGGTTAGGTAGCAATGAAAAGAAACAGCATGAAGAAAGATATCAACATGCAGTCTTTATCTAAAGAAGAATTTTTCATCAGATTAATTTGGTTTTCATCCTGCACTTCCTTACGCATAAGCAATTTTCTAATCTGGGACACTGAGAAACTGTCAAAATTCCTTTGCTTACCAATACCTAAATTTTCACTTAGAACTTCCATCAAATTGAAGTACTATCCAGTTTGCAAGTGTTGGCTGGTGTTTAGGCTTCTGGGCTGATTAATTTCACATACTGCTCTCTGGAAATTGTAGTGCTCCATTGCACGGCCAAATATTGGCTTAGAGTCTGGAAAACGGCTGGTGATCCAGCTGCTTTGGGGCTCCCAGCTAGAGATGCAATAAAGAGGTCTGTGCCTCAGAGAGGCTCTGCCTTGTGAAATTAAAGTTACTCTTGGGTTATACCAAGACACAGGACCTTAATATCACTGCTGACTTCAAAAACCTCCATGATCACAAGCAGTTCTGTGTTGTCCTCCCAATACTATACATCTTCATTATGGCAATGGGTTAAATCTAGCAGTAGAGTGTAGAGACAAATGCACCATGTGGGTGCACCTCGATTCTTCCTTGCAGATGATGTCTCAGACAGCACAAGTATGCAGTGATCAGTGTGGCACTGCTGGCATGCTGGTATGCTCTTGCTCTGGTGACTAGTGGCACAGTATGCTGGAGGGGCTTCTTAGCTGCCTTCAATCCTTGTGCTTATGCAGTAATCCCTTATGCACACTACAGTGTGCTCAGAGTGGTTTCCTTTCTGATGCACCAAGGTTAATTCATGCAGGAGTACTCTCAATTGTAATCAATTTTGTAGTGAGTACAAGGTCCTCCAGCAATTAGTGCACTGCTTAGGTACGTCTGTGACCTGCAACTGATACAAACAATGCCACTGGTAAATGCTATACAGATTAAAAACGTCTGTGACCTGCAACTGATACAAACAATGCCACTGGTAAATGCTATACAGATTAAAAAATCCTAGAACTGTAGCTGATCAAGTCGACTCAATCCCCAGTCTTCTCATCTCTACGCCATGCCATAAGGTATTGAAGGCATGCTGAAAAAGCACAGTCCTGATCCAGCTGCACTACTTATGCATGATGATAGCAAGAGAGCACACTGAGACATGCACACAGAAGTAGTTTGGACCAGATCTCAGCAAAATGACCATGAGTGACTCATGTAGTCCTGCTCACTTTGATCTAACTGCTTGCCTTGATATGGAGGAGCAAAACGCCATAGCAGAGGGTCAGTGCTGACGCTGCCAAGCTAATTTCAAATGATACTTCCTCAGTGCTGTACAGAAACGGTGACTTCCTAAGCCTGATGATGAGAAACCAAGAATCAAAACCAATGGCTGCCTTTCTGCTTTTTGGACAGATTTTTTCTCACTAGATAATCCCTTTGTAGCTCCAGGGAGAATTTCTGGTAAGTTGTGTCTGCCATTGGCTGAAGTGCAGAGTCTGAGCAGTGTGGGATTTAAAGCCTAAGAGATGAAGTACTTGCTTACAATTTTGCTCTGTGAGAAAATGTTGGTACATTTTTCTCTCTGATCCTGTAACTTGTAAGAGAGAAGGAAATAAAAATTGACTATTAACCAGTTTAATGCATAAATTACTCAACACTTTGTTTTTCTCTTTACAGACCTAAAAAAGAACAACAACAAACACACCAAAGCAATCAACAACAAATAAACAGAAATGTGTTCAGTGTTTCCACCCTATCTACAGACAGCATGAAGTGTTTGTAGACTTGGGAGAAAACTACTGAACTTGACAGGTCGCTAACTGGTGTGTGTCCCCATTGCTTATGCTCCCCATTGTACAAGCACTGCTGTACATGGTTGTTTTGAGCATCACTTCTTTCAGCCACTGGACACAAGTGTAGGAAACCCTATGATCTTACAGACTGACCTTGGCAAACTCTCCAAACAGTGGGAAGCACAATGGTCAGAACCGTAGAGAAAAGGCAGTCAGCTGATACAATTTGGCACAGCTTCCACCATGGAGATCATATCAGAACTGGAAGTAGTATTTATTGTCCTTGATGTAGATTGTAGCGAGAATCCAGTTAGACTGGACTTGGATTTGTGTGATAGGGTCAGACTTCAAAACTGAAGTCTGCAGCTGACTCATTAAATGGATAGAAATGCCATTTCTCAAATAGCATGTAGAACTGACAGTGTCTGACACTTCAGGATGTCTCTAAAACTCAAGTCTGGGATACATAACATCTGTAGCCTATCTGTGGCTTGCTTGGCTTTCCAGGTATCTTTCAGGAGGTACCTTAGAATGTAGCTGTTGTAAACCAAACCAAAGTAGGGCAACTGTTTATTCTAAAGAAAAAATCTGTTCCTGCTGAAAGCAGCAGAAGTTAGGTTGGTAGGTGCCATATTTTTGCCCGGTTTCTCATAGTTGTATGAGATTGTATGTACAGTATACTTTGGTGTTCTGTTTTTTTTTCTCACTTGCACTGTTTTCTTTTGGCTTTGGGGAGGAGGGTTGTGTCCCTGTAAGCTCCTCAGTAAGAGGTCTGCATTTACATAGCTGGAGCCTGAGCATGGCTCACCATTTGTAACTGCTCTTTCTGTCTGTTCTGCTTGAATTCAGATACCAATAGTCAATGGATGCAAAGGCTACCCACTCCTGTTGAGGCAGTTTGCTACCATAGTTAGCATGTAGGACCAGAAGCATACTGTGTTCAGCAAGCACAGGATTAAATTTGGGTTGTTTTGTGGTTAGCATATTGTGGAGTAGAGGGATGGAGTTACATTTATAGTCAGTTCAGAACTTTACCCTGAAATATGAGTGTGTGCATAGTTTAAGTGACTTTTCAAGTGAGTCCAAAAATACAGAGTTTATCTCCAATCTGAAAATTTTAACAGAAACTCTTTGAAAATACTGTTTGTTTTAGACACCCCTCTGACTCTTCATTGGAATTGGTCACTGATGTAGGCTTGTTGATTTGTGCAGCTGAATATTTCATTGCCAGAGTTCAAAGGCTCCTACAGAATGCTCTGGGCAGAATCAAAGCTGGATTCCTCTACTAGAAATTCAGAGTAGTTTCACTGACTTAATAAATGCAGAAGCAGATTTTTTCTTTTCTGAAGGGTCTTCACACTAAGTTACATGATTTTTCTCACCATTTTTGGGAATTTAGCAATTGTTGAGCTCATCTCACAGTGATCTTGGCCTGCTTCTTAAAGATGCATATAATTGTGGTCTCTCAGCAGTAACAACTGTGTAAAGATGATTTCCATATTCGTGTTATGAGCTCAGTTTTTTCCTCAGTTTATTGCTGACCAGTGCATCTAGAAATCTGCTGTTATTCTGGCTGCCACATGTCAGTAGGATATTTTGAGTTTTCTCAGTTCTCCTCTTATCATTTATTCTTGCATGTCAGGTAGTGTTTCAAGATAAACACCTCCAGAATAGCTATTTCCTCAACCTCATCCTAACCCCAGTCATGTTCTAGTGTGAATGCTGATTACAAAGACACTGTTTGACTTGTTTACAACCTTCTTGTTCCCTCTGCTTCCAGGGGCTCTCAAAGACCTTTTTTTTTTTCCTAGACTTTTTCTTCTTGATGTAGTTTACATATTTTGAATTATTTCTTCTGCACTTTATTCTTATGAATTTTTCTTTGATTTTTATTTTTCTTGTCCAAATCGGTTCCTCTGTATTAAAGACACGTGGTTGGGATTTATGGTGCTTGAAATGGATGCATGTTTGGCCCTAAAACTCATCCCCTGCCATACTTCTGGGAAGGACTGCAACTTTTCTGTATGTCTAAAGTAAGTATTTCATTGAACTCTGGCATATGTGGCACTTATGGGTCCAGAGAACATTTATTTAATCTCCATGAAGAGAGGCAGAGAGTGAAATCTTAGATCCATCCAAATCAGTGGGGTTTTCCCTCAGTTCCAGCTGAGCTGTTTGCCTTTATGTTTGCGTTTGTGATCTGTAGTTTGGCCTCCAGCAAAATGTGACTGAAAACACAAAGCAGGATTTTTAGTCCCATATTCTGGGACGAGGGTCGGCTTATTATAGTAAGGGATGGATGATTTGGAGAACCAAGTTTTTTCCTGGTCCTCAAACTGGTCCCTAGAAGATACTTATTTAAATTTTAGTGTTTGCCTACCTGTAAAATAATAATGTTCCTCAACAGCACAGTGCCGTTAGAATGCTTAGTTTTGCTGGTGTGTTGCAGTTGTGTTTGAGGTTCTGGAGAAACTCTCCTTCTGCAACATGCTAAGCCCGTAAAGCGACAGATAAGCTTAAGCTACAGGTTTAGTTAGGTGCTGAAGTGTGTTGCCTGGATGAGGCTGTAGTTTGTTCCCTATGAATTGCAGTGGTGTGTCCCAGTGGAAGTCATCTGGTTTGGTGACAAGCATAGTTTATTTTCTCAGTAGAGAAGTCTGCTGAAATCAAAGGTGGATTAAATGGTTTCTCTGTATTGCCATCCTTAGCTGAAGAGCAGTTTAAACAACAAAAACTGTCAGGAGTGCTTATTCAGAGAAGCAATGTTGGGAGCTGAAGATAAGAGCATTTATCTTCACGTCAAAACTACTCAGTGTCTTTGATGGACTCCCAGCACACTTTAACAAGGAGCTTAGGCTGGAAATGCTGGAATGTGAGGGGTCTGGGGGATGGTGTTTATCCCAGAGAAATGTGGCATACATCAAATCAATTACACGGTGCAAATGTATTTCCCCCCATCACGAGACTGCATTGCAAGCTCAGAAAATATGTTCTTCTAGGCAGTAGAAGAGCCTCCCTTTGGATGCTGATTTAATGTGAAATGTATATTAAAGGAGAAAGAGACAAAGAGAGAGAGAGAGAGGGAATCTCATATGTTCTGCAGCAGATTGCCACATTGATCTTGTCATTTAGGCAAATGCAGCCGAACCTGAGGCTATGAGTCTGTGGGATGTGCTGTGTTTCTGTCATGAGCTGTCATCCTCAGAGAAGCACAAGAGAGGCGCCGGAACGGGGTGGAAAGTGTAGTAATAAAGGGATCAACGAGCCATTTAAGAGCATATCAAAGCTGGTGCCAGTTTGTGCCCGCTGGTTTGGCTTGTGCTCGCCTTCAGCAGCTAGAAGGCACTTTGCTTGTGCCTTCTCCCCCAATGAAGTGCTGATGGGGAAGAGGCAAGACATGAAGGAAGGACTCTTGATTCCATCAGAGCTGCTCCCATGCATGCTGCTTGGCATGAATGCAGCTGTTCTGTGTGGCTCAGACCCCAAAAGACTCCTCTCTCTGCCTGCCTTTGCAATGGACAGGCAATGAGCTGCCCAGCCCTCCTAGCTGCCATCTCTGGATCAGCTCCTCAGTGAGCATTTCTCCTCTGAGCTTGCACCCCAAAATTACAACCAGAGTTATACATTGCTGATGGTCTATTTGGGAGCTGGCAGGAGCACACGCAGTTCTGCAGCAACGAAATCCTAGATCAAAAACTTTCCTGGAATAATTATCTCAATCAGTGGCTTAAAAGCCTGGTTTTGTTTAAATGACCCTTTTGGGAGGCATTGCAAGACTGGTGAGGGCCACAGCAGGACAACCGGAGTAGCTTCCACCAGACAATTCACTCAGACACACTAGCAAACTCTTCCTAATTAATAGCATGTCTCGAGCATCCCACTGCCTGGGTGTTTATACTGTGCTGTCCAGAATGGTGTCAGCACCTTGGGATACTTGGGTTTCTCTGAGCAGAACAAAGACACTAGAGAGCGCCGTGTATTTGCAGATTTAGCGTTGGGAAGTGCGGTCTGATGTTGTGAGCGCTCCCTGAGGAGACAACAGGGGGGATAAGCGATTGCAGGACCCAGCCTGGTTTCCATGTCACTCTCCACGTGGACTCTGCCATCCTCTTCCTTGTGGGGAGGAGTGAGAAGGTCACGCTGATTCCAGCAGTGCTGGAAAATAACTGTTCTTGCATTTTCACTGTGTGCTGTCCTATATCTTTTCCCATTACCTGAGGTCCCCAAGCTGCTCTCTGTCCTAAATTGGCAGGGAAGCAGTTTGTATGGCATGGCATCACGTTGCTGATCATGCAGTGGTGCTGTCTAAACTTCCATTAGGGTAAGTTGTTTTTTTTTTTCTTCTTCTTTTTTTTTCCCCCAGTGGAATTTTTCCTATAGACAAAATGAGGCTTTACCAAAAGCTGATTTATCTTTTGGAAGATGCCTTGCTTCATGTATTCAGAAGTACTTTTTAAACAAAAACTTCCACATTTTTTTTCTTTTCAGCAGAATGATATATGGATATTTCAGAATTTAATTTTGCCATGTTTCTCCTCCTTTTCTTATGTTAGTAAGTGTAAAGCGCTACATGAAGACATGTAGTTGCTTTTCCTACTTCATCTCTTTTTATTGCTTTGTGAATGTTTTCATTATCTTGCCATTTCTGAAAACATTTCACATTGGAAAAGCTCCAAAATAGCAAAAGGCAAAGACAAGGGTGGAAAAGGAAAAAAGGTGGCAGTGAAAAGATGTTCAGGAGGAACCATTTTTATTGCAGTTTCCAGCAGGAAGAAAAGAGAAGAGGGAATATACTTTTTTAGTTCATCAGAAGTCCTAAGGGTGTAGATGTTTAGAAGCTCAATTAAAAAGAGCAATCATATTTGGGTGTGTCTGAATGGATGTATTTTTTCCTGTCCTGTTTTGACCTTCCTTGATTCTCCTTGGCATTACTGCTGGTCCCCTCTGCCCCTTAGGCTGCGTGGGAGGCAGCTGGAAACCGCAGATAAGAAGGATCCGTGTGGTGGAGCAGCCTGGGAGCAGTGACCACAGGCTGGGAGGCTGGAGTTGTCGTGCTCTGGGAAAACTGCAGCCATTAGGTGCTGCTCAGAGGAGCTCCTGCCCAGAAAGAAGCCACAAATGGGGAGCCTGTGTACTTTGAGAGCTGGCCCTGTGCTTTCCATGCAGGGGAAGTGTGAGCTATCAAGCACAGATCCGGATGGTATTTACATGGAAGATGATGAGCCTGGTAACAGGTGGAAGATTACTGACTGCAGAAATTGCTTTCCAGGAAGAATCTGTAGAGATTTTATCTTTTTGTTTGGAAAATGCTGGGTCTCTGCAAATCACTGAGCACAGTGAAAAAGACAACTCTGTGAACTACGCTCTTGAAATGAAGAAAAATTAATCTTAATTTAGAAAAATAGGGCAAAGTGCTCAAGCCCCAGCAAGGTCATGGAGGTAGAGTTTGGTGGAGGTGGTGGCAATAAATTTGAAGATTTCTTCCCATTTCCTAGTGCACTGGCTGAGACACTGGTAGGAAGCATGACGTGTCTCTCTGAAGGCTCAATATCCTGTTAAATACTCTGAGTTAACTGTGCAATACCAGCAAATGTTATTAATTAAACAGAAATGTAGATTAAACACCTGGTACCTTGTGAACAATTTATTGGAAGCCCCTCTGCACTTAATATCTAGCAGATAAATATGCAGATAGGATTCATGTTAGACTGATTGGTTACACTCTGTATTTCCTTCATCTTTAAAAGCTCTGCCAGATGTTGACCAATTTTGATCGAATTTGGGCAAGGAGTAGAGGTCTGAAGAATACTTTTTTCTGGAAATCTGTGTCAGAAGAAAAGAGACCTGTGGGAGTATGGTCCTCATGGAAGGACAGCCCTGGGACCCTACAGCTTCCATCTCTGTTATCCAAGGAGTTGTAGTAGGAATAAAGATAATAGGAGAGAGCTGGAAGGTTTTGTGATGGGAGTATTGCTGAGCCGCAAGTATCCTACAGGTATGATGGCTGGAGAGGGTGAAGCACATAGGATATAAACCTACAGAAAACTATTCCTCAGAGTTCTGCTGCTCAGAGAACAAGGCGGTTGCTGGGAAGGCTGGATTACAGCTGGATTTCTCCATCACACTGGTTGGCATGTGTTGTGTTACAAGCGGGCAGGGGCCTTTTGCCTACAGTACGCTGAGGAGAGCAGTGCTATTAATAGTTTCCTTACTCAGGATGGCTTTACTCCAAGCCTCTGGGTAATTTATATCTCAGGTAGGCATGCTGTTGTTTAACAAGGATAAACACTGAGAAATGAGAGCCTGATGTGGGAGCATATGCTCTATAAGCAGCAGCAGGGTTTGTGAAGGGTAGTTCAATATTCTTCGTACTGCAGGAACAAGCATAAGCAGATTTTTTTAAATTGGATTTTGAGACAAAGCACAGCTGGTACAAAGCTGCAGCAGGAATTCAAATACTGCTATTTATTAATGCAGTAAGTGATTATTTACAAGTCATGGTTTTTTGTGTTTACTCTTTAGTACTCTGACAGCCAGAGACCTTTGCAAAAATCAACTGCTTGTTCTTGCAAAGCCACTAGAATGACAGTATTTTACCTACAGCCTCTGGGAGGCACTTGACAAGGCAGGAGAACTGGGATTACCTCTGGAAGGTTGTGGCTTCTATCTTCTTTGGCAAAGAATGGGTGGGAAGCAAGAGACAAAGCATGTGTAAATGTCCTTCTGGTTAGCACAAAAATAGCAAGTTGGAAAGAAGTCATGCACAACTTGACTATTTCTCTTCTCTCTGCTTAGAGAACTAGAAAGTGTGTTTGACAAATGAGTTATTTTATCAGCCCTTCAGCAAAAGAAAACCTTTTTGAGCATGAAAAGCGCCATCTTTTTCCAGTTACTTTGTTGTTCTCAGTGTTTTGGGAAAGATGGTCATTCAGAGATTTATTTTTTTTTCAAGCTTGGTATTGTTTTCTTTCTAAACAGGAAAAGAGCTAGCATATATAGCATGTAGAGACATTAACTGGTTGCCTCTTCCCTGCTTAAGACTGTACGTGGAAAATGAAAACCCAGCAACCATTCTTAGTGCACATGGGCTTCATAGGCTCCATAGTATTTGGCACAAGGCAGTGTGCAAGATGAAAGTGTGTCTCTTGACAGCCAGCTTCGTACTGGCAGCCTTTACTCCAGGCAACAAATTAATCCACTCAACTGTGTTCTGCATAATTGTTGATACTGTCTTAATTGGTACCATACGTTTCTCTGTGTCGACATGTCTGTCATGTTAATGTCTGGGGACTATTGTTTCCTGCCAACTCGGGAACAGCATAGCCTGCTCTATCCTAACTAAGCCCCTACCTAAAGAGCCTCAGTAAGAAGTTTGACATTATGGCAAAGAGAAAATCTAGAGCCATGTTGAGGCATGATTCAAAATTCACGCAGAGGAGACTCCTGATATTAGTAGCACTTGGAGACGAGCCAGCTCATCCAGGGTTCCCTGAAGAGAATCCAGTTCAGAGCAAGTCAAGTCCAAAGGCAAAAGAGCTCATTTGCCTGTTCCCAGGAAACATGCAGTGGGGGCTGGCAAGCATTTTCTAAGTGTGTTGCAGATAAGCTACAGGGCAAGACAGCTGCAGAGCTAATTGACCCCAGTACACTGGTGGCTTTGTGGATCGGGATTAGCATTTTGAATTTTACTCATTAATGAAGTGGCAGCCAAGGCAAGTGCAGGCTGCCCTCCTTCCCTCTTCTTCATATGCTATGGTAGAGAAGATCCTGGGGAGGTAGAGAGCTGGGTACAGCCCAGGTGGAGAGGACTGTGCGTGAGCATTGACAGCAGAGGCTCCCAAGAGGAAAAGGCCATCTTGTTTCTTCTGCTGCCTCATCTCTTAGATGAGAATAAATACCATTGTTTTGTTTCACCAAGGACAGTTATTAAAGTCTGTGAGCAGTCATGATCTATAGACGTAGGCATCTCACTGAGTACCGTATAGAAAATGAATAGTTCTGTGTTCAGATAAATGCTGGAACCATACACGGTAGACAATACATGGGCCAACAACATAAGTGGTGTGGATCAAATGTTGAATAATTTTTTATTCATTTGGTGCCCCCTCTGCTAAACGCTGAATTATCTGGTGTGGAAAAAATGTCATGTGATTGTGAAATATAAGGCTCTAGCATAAGGTAATGGGCAGGGAGAGCACATGAGTTTGTATAGGCAACCTCACTTTCAGCACCTCCAGATGCTGGGTTACTAGACTTAGTTCTGCACTGAGTTTTTTTACTGTACTATAGACTTTGAACACACACACACACACACGCACACACACACACATACACACATGTGCTGTCTCATTTCTTCTTGTTCTGCTCACGCAGTTAATTTGATATGAACTGCACTAATTTATATTGGTTTATGTGCCATCATCTCTTGTTCAATCTGTTGGCTAGTTTTTAGACAAAAATGTTTACCTAGAGATGAAAGAAAGAACACTTCTCCCTGACACTTGTGAGAATATGTAGGCTACTGCTAGGCTTGAAAAGCTCATTTAAGAGTGCTACAGAACAAATGGAAACATGTTTTGTGGAGGTTTTAAACTCATGTTGGTTCTTGGATTTAGAGAAGGGAACATCAGGAGGGGAATAATGAAGAACTTTTGCATGGTCTTTTTCAAGCATAACTAGAAAATAGGAGAGATGCTCCAAAAGTAATGCTTCCTATTCTATTTTGTTGGCCCAGGACGTCAGAGGTGGATGTTGATGGTACGGCAGTACTGACTGAACCTTCCCACCAATCCCATTATCCGTGTTGTTGCTGTGGGACAGATGGCAGGAGAGGGGCAGTCTAACAGAGTGGCACCTGACATGGAAATGTGTCTGAAGCAAAGAGGTGTCATGTAATTCCATCATGTGCAAACAATGGCACCCACTGGCATTTGTCGGTGCTTGCTAAACATTTATGGAGACCAAATAGTGAATGTGAGCACAGTGAGGAGAGGGTGGTGCATTTCAGCAGTGGTGACAGTGACATGAAAGACAAGACGTATTCCACATGGCCATACAGATTTGTATAAGCATGGCAAGCAGGCTCCTGTTCATCACTGGTGCAAATGCATTGCTAATGGTGATGACTGCATTGAAAAATAGTGCTTTGTAGCTGAGAATTTGCCCTATCAAATAGTGTTATTGTGTTCTTTTTATCTGCTGTAGTTTCCATGGAAATAAATAGGAGGCATTACTTTTGGAGTAACCTCCGTATGCCAGCTGAACTATAGTGTTTTATTTCTGAGTGCTGGTGTCCTCAGAAACCTGCTTTTTACATGTGCAATGCAGTGGCAATGTTGACAATCATACTGCTAAAAACAAATGTCATTCTTTAAAAAGCTGTGGGCTGCCTCACCCTTTGTGGTTTCCAGAAACTGGTAAAAAAAAAAAGCTGCTTCAGCAAATTGACACAAGAGACAGATAACTTGGCTGAACTGAAGGAAAACTTTAATGCAAAAAAATTCAAAATGGGACCTCCAAGCTGTTTCTAGCAGCTCCATACACTGTTAGTGTGCCAAAGCACATTTGCAGTGCTGAGAGTGTCCTGCCTGATACAGCTCTAAACAACCAGGCAGCCCCACAGTTTCCACTTTGAATCCTTTCTGGCCTTGAAGCTGAAGGGGTTCAGATAACAGCTGGATGTTGCTTAAGTGCATGAGGGAGCCTTCTGTAAGCTCAGGCACCGCAGATAGGTGCAGATGAGGAAAGCGGTGTTTCTGGACAGTGGGGATAGATGCAGGCTCCTTGCACAGCAGGATCAGAATCACTGAGCTCTTCTAATGAGGAACAACCCAAGTGGAGGTTTGAGACCTCACACAAAGCGAGTGGGCTTAGTGGTCTGTCTGCTGCTGGGAGCACAGAGGTGTCCCTGGAGGTGTTCAAGACCTGTGGAGAGGTGGCACTGAGGGACAGGCATGGTGGGGGTGTGTTCATGGTTGGACTGGATGATCTTAGTGATATTTTCCAAGCTTAATGATTCTATGATTCTGTGGACTCAGTATCTTTCAATGTCTTTGAGTTTATGCCAGCACAGACAAGATGCTTCAAAAGGAAATAAAATCCAGTCATGATTATTTTATGAACTGCCCCCCTCTTCATAAAGTGATGTCTGGGGAGCTTTTCAGATTTCTGCACTTGTCTTGTGTTCTTCAACCTGTGAAGAAATCATCCTAGCTAGGCTTTCCAGTGGGCTTTGAAACATTTATCAACACTTTACACTGTAGCAACAACTCTGTAAAGAATCATCGAAGATGTATTTTGCCAGCATTTGGAGATAACATTGTCTTATAATAAAAGGGTATAAAATCAAATCATAGCCGTATCTTATTTCATAATGCACTTCTCCATGAGGGAGAGTTGAACTCTCCATCTGCTGATCAGATATTCAGGACAGTGCTGCCTCATTCCCCTGCTGCTTTAGTGGCATGTGGTAGCAGTTTTGTAGGACAGGAAGTTTATATTATCTTTTCCAATTGAAACTTTATTAAAGTCTAAAAAGAAATTGGAATTTGGATAGGATACTGAATCTAATGTTACTTGAGCATTTTGAAAGATCATTTAAGGACCTCAAAGGATGACAAACTAGGCTGCCTGATTCCTCTAAACTATATGTTGATTTTCATGAAAATTCCCTTTACAAATACATTCCTGTTAAAAAGTGATGACTTCTTTTCCCACCTACTATCCAGTTTGAGCAAAATGCCACTGTGTTCTCCATTCCTCCTATATTTCCAGTAGTACTTTTGCAGTTTTCTGGGGAAGAAAAGGTCACAAACAGAACTGGTTCAAACACTGTAATGGCTTTTGTTTGTGTCTGGTTTTGACTTTGTCTAAGCAGACAGCCACCAACACTGCTTATCTCCAGAGGATGTCTCTTGTGGAAATGGACATGCTCTTCTGAGGCCAAGGGAGGAGCGGTGCCTTGCCTTATAGCTGCCTGTAGGCTGTACTGCTGAGTGCCTGCCTGCTTCTACCTTGTCCTCGCGTTCTGACAGTCTATGGTTGCTCAGTTTTTGAGGGTAACAGTTTCAGTCCAAGCCAGAACCACTGTAAATCACATACTAAAAATGTTTTACAAGCCTGAGTGCCAAATGGGAAACATGCACACAGGGTGCATTGTTCGCACATGGCTGTAACTGCAGCCAGAAATAGCGGGAGAAGGGGAATGGGGCCGTGTAAAACTCAATGGAAACACTCTGCAGTCACGCAGTTACAAGACCACAGACCCCTTCACAGCTTGCTGGCTCCTTGCATCTGCGTTTGGCTCCCAGGCCCAAGCAAAGATGCCCCCAAAGCATCCAGGAGCCAGACAAATTCAAATCCCTGGTCACTGGATAGAGGCTGCAGGTAGTGGCAGTGGGAGAAGGATCAGCTTTGCCTGGTACCTCAGGGCAGAGAAGGGTCCAGGCAGCAGGGAGTCTTGGGGATAAGATGGGTTTGAAGGATAGGGCAGTTGAGCAGGAAGCAACAAATTGGCATGAGCCCCAGAATCAAGGGGAAAGCATCCTCAGTTAAGCAGACACAGGACTTAAGAAGGTTGTGCTTTTGGCCTGGTCCAGCTAAACCTCGTCTACTTGTTTTTTTCAGGTGTGCAGACAAGGCCAGGGACTTGTTAAATGGGAAGCAGTAACGTTATGTTTAACATAATTACAGCATTTATATTTGAAGAAACAACTTGAAATAATTTCAGCTCTAACAATGACTCTGATACTTTAGACAGGCTTTTATCCATGCTCATGAGTCTTTCTTTTTTACCCCCAGGTTAAACTTGAACTTCATAATCACTGATGATGTGAAAAGATACAATTAAATAAATGTATTTGAAAAAAATTGTGTTAGGATGCTGCCAAGCATTGCGCAGGGCTCACCTCTCCTAACTCTTCCCTGGTGTTGCAGCTAGGCTCTCTTCCAAAAGTTTTTACACCTTGCATAGTTTTCTTGGCCTCGCTCAGAGCTCTACCCCAGTGAACAGCCATGGGAGATCCCACGCTGTGCCTAGCTGGGATAGTAACATCTGAAATGACAAGGCGGTATGAAGTAAGTGAAACGTGATGAGTTTCAGACCTGGTTTGAACTCTGTGTTGAAAGACAGAGCAGGGCAAGGGAGATCTAGGCTGCCTTTGTGTTTGGTAATGTTGGCTGCCTGTGCTTTTGCAGCTGCCATGTGTTGTTGTGTGCTGCAGAAGAGCTTCACATTCTGCAACCCATCCTCTACAGCTCCTGTGCCAGGGAGTTGAGCAGCTACCTCCTCCTGGCCTTGGCCTCTTATTTTGGTCTATTTTGTAGACTTTTGGATTTGGAAATCTAGAAGCCAAAGCCAGTCTTTAAAATAACCTTTACCCTATTCCACCCAAGGTTTTTATAAGGGCCGCTTGGTTGGAAGTTCAGTCAGCTGGTACGGCCGATGCGGTATCTTCAGCAGCCAGTCAGTGTGGATGTACTGCAGAGAGCAGGCAAGAAAAGAAATGAACAAAAGTATACTTTTGAGATAACCAATCCTGCCCTTAAGGGGAGAGAAGGAGTGCCTAGAGGCTGGTAAGAGTCTTTGCATCTACCTCATCCAGTCCCTGCTGAGCACGGATCCAACTGCAGTGAGCTGCTCAGAGTTACGTCTGATTGAAGTTTGCGTATCTCCAAGAACAGGAAGCCTGCTACCGTCCTGCACTCCTAGTGGTGAAAACACTTCTAATGGATGGCAGATCTTCCTGCTTTCTGTCCTGTGCTCGTTGCCTTTTGTCTTCCTCTTGTGCATCCTGAAGAGGAGCCTGTCTCCATCTCTACCGTAACCCTCCAGCAGTACAGAAGGAACAGGGCACTTGGCTGGTTTCTCAAATGCAAGATGAGAGGAGTGAATAGCTCTGTAAAACAGCCTGTGTTCTGTGCATGAAGAGAGTGAGGCTATGCTGATGATGACAGTACTTTGCGTTGGAGAGTTCATTATTAATTGTGTTATCTAGACTTGAATGCTCTCTTTGTCGTGTACTAAACAACCGTTGTTTAACAATGCAAAGCACTCCATCTCTGGGTTAAAGAATATATCTGGGTTCTGTCTTTCATTAAATTTGTTCCGCTGTGTGTGCACAGCATTCCTTTCCACTTAGCCAGCCATCCTCGCAGGCTTTTAAGCCAGCAAGGCCATAAAAATATTTACATTTTTCTATAGTACTTGGTCTTTACATAGTCAAACAAGTATGGCACTCAGTAAGAAGTGGTGGGACTTGGATTCAGCAGGAGCGTGTCATATGGGGCTGCAGAAGGCTGCCTTGGCTGCTCCCATCTCTGCAGTGAGAGAATCATTCCCTTCGGAGCGAGGCTTCTTCACAGTTGCCCCAGAAAAAAGCTTTGGAGGGAAAGTTCTTTTTTAAAATCTAATTTAAAGACAGATGTGGTTCTCGTTCATGACAGGTCTGACACACTGTTAAAGCATCATATAACACAAGAAGGCTGTGAAACGTGGCCTCAGAATTGCTTCAGGCTGTCAGGATAGCATGAGAATCATCTCTCCTGAGTCAGTCTTGATCCTTCACCCATTCCCCTGCATGCTGCTTATGTCACCTCTGATTGATGGTGAAGAATCCAGCCTCTGGGGCTTATCATGCTGAGCAAAGGTTTTTACTTTTGTGGACATGTCTGTTGTTCTCTGTTCTTTGTACCCAGGTTTTGGAGCAATCGTGGCAGCTAGGTAAAAAGCGAGCTGGGTTCGAGGAACCAGGCTGCAGCACAGATACAATGAGGGGAGAGTGCTCCAGTCCTGCAGCACTGCCAGTGCTCACTGGCAGAGGAATTTGCTGGATCCAGATGTCCCAGTTCCACTGAAGTTCAGTGGATGTCCTGGATACAGGCAGTCTGTCACATACACCACGCTGTTGCAAGTGAGTCTTAAGTAGCTGCAGGGATTTTTCAGCATGCCTGGGCACCTTGCTCCTGCTAATGTCAGTGTTAGGTAGCAGCCTTGGCATGTCTGAAAATCTCACTAGACATTTACTGCAACTCTACTCACTGAAAGCTCTCAGTCTCCTTTTCCTTTTGGCTGTATTGGGAACAGAGTGAACAGAAGTGAAGGAATCAGGCCCCAAAACTGCTGAACCTAGTTATCCTGAAAGGCAGAAAATCCTTTCCAGATATGAAGAAAAGCAGCTTCTCTCTCTTCCTCTATTGCAAGGCAAAGCCTTTAACTGAATTTATATATGTATTTTTTACAACTATGTGTATATATGTGGGTATACTTAAATAGCAGCGTACTTGTGTATATAATTTTGTGTAAGCAGTACACATTATGCTGCCTGAGGTGTCCACTCTGAGTCAAGAACCAGTTTCTATAAAAGTCATAACATATTCCTCAGTTCTACAGGATAGATTTATGAATTCAATTTTATCTACCTTTACATAAGTATGAGACCTATGAGACCACAGACCTGTGTACTCATCACTCTCATTGTAATTCTTAAATATATCGTGTGCATGATCTATCTAGGATAGTTCGTAAGTAGAAAAATAGATAGGTTTTGTACCTTGGCAAAGTGTTGGCAGGCTTTACAAAAGTATTTCTTTCTCTTTTGTTCTGCCACAGACACATGGCACAACTTCCCAAGATGTCCCTTGAGGAGGAGCACTCCTGGGCGGTTCGTGCAGCAGGAGGCACACCTCACAGCCATCCTGCTGCAGCTAGCACTGATGTTAAACGACTCTGTGCCAATCACACTACTGCAGCAAATGCCAAATGAATTTGATGTTGAACACTTACATTCTTACCTTTCTCAATAACTCTGTTAATATTACATTAATTATTCCTGAATTACAATGCTGTTGAATGTTGATAAAGCTGAATTCCTTCTTGAAATGCTGATCCTGACAGTCCTGTGGCAGGCACTAAAATGTGCTTCCAGGTCTTAAGGGAAAAGAGGAATATATTACTACTTCTGATGAGAGGACTTCAGAAGAAACATATTCTAGTCACATCTTGTGGAGCACTCGCCTGAATCCCTCTTGCTTTCAGTAGCAGATGCCTTTGCATAAGACATAAAAGGAATATACTCATCACTTTTTTAGTTAAAATTTTATAGTGATTGCTGATGTAGAATCAGCTCAGCGTGTATGAACTGTTCCCCACAACAGCAGTGCTGTGTGCATACGGAGCTGATCCTTGCCTCACGAGAGCTGATGCACCAGAGCAAAGCTGGCAGGATGAACACGGAGAGATCACTTCTTACTGGTATCACCTTCTCTGCAGTTTTGGATCTGAGCTCTCTGACAACTCCTTTAGGACTCATTTCTGCACACCTACTGTTCACCTAAGACATCCCTTGTGTAATACTGCAATTTTCATGCTAAACTGCATGACAGAGTGAGACTGCCAGATCTGGGAAATTACAGTACTTAATTTCCAAATGACTGTAGTAAAATCTTGGAAGAAAAGGGGTTTGGGATAAAATTACCAGAACACCCACATAGCTTGGGAAGTCCCAGCCATATGTAATTGAAACAATCTCTGTGGTGACCTCAAGTACTGAGACAGAAGTACCTGCACAGGCCAGTGCTCTGATGAACACTCATCAAAGGCTTCAGTAGCTGTGTTAATGCGGTGTCCCATCAGCTGCGTTCAGCTAAGGTGGTCCAAAGCTCCCAGTCCAGGCTCCTTATAGGTGCTGTGGGAGAAATAAGCAGCTGTGACATCTCTCAGTACCTCCACACCTCCCCAAAGTCTGGATAACTGGTGTGGCAGGGGAAGTGACCAGAGGGGGAGGAGAAATGCTCATAAAATTGGCTTCTGTGGTGGCCACATGAGTTGTTTTTTTCTTTAACCTCCCACCCTCTTGCACAAGCACCCAGTGTGGCTTTCACTGTAGGAAAAATGTCCCATCTCTCAGGGGGTGTTTGAGGTTTCTGTTTATTTGTTTATTAGAAAAGAAAGCATCTGGTATATGTGTACAAACATTAATGAATCGTTTAAAATATTCTCAGTGCTGCACTAGTGAGACTTCCAGCTATGAGAAGGAAACGTGATGGAAGGGAGCAGGCAGACCCCAAAGCACTGTTTTCCAAGCATAGGATGGGGTGAGAAATCTTTTTTCTGACTTCCTGCCTCTTCTCTCCCTCACCACCACTCCCAGGAGCATTTCCAGCTCTCCAAAACTCCCTTGGTGAGGACTTGGAGTTTAAATAAGTCTCCTTGTGCCTTCTGTAGACAGCCTGACTCTGGCCAGTGGGTCTCTCTGAGAAAAGCAGTTTATTCCCAGAGCTGTGTGGGACCACAGATAGATGTGCTGCAGGGGAGAGAGAAGTGTGTGTCACTGTAGCTCTGTCCTTTTGCTGGGACAGCCAGTATCTGGAACCAGGAAAATCAATTAAAATTCTTAAGTATTCAAGAAGTAAGGCTCTAAGAAGAGTCAACTGCTTTCTCAAGTGTTATAAGGAGCACAGCAGGCTGAAAAGCTCTGACCAGAGGAATGCTTGAAGGCCAGTGAACATGAGGATCCCTCAGAGGGCTGGGATTATAGGAACCTCTAGGGCTTCTTAACAGGAGGCAATATCCTGGTATAAATTGAAAATTTAAATCCCCAGCAGTGTAGCACTTGAAGAATTCTAGATTGGGCGTAAGCACTATTTTCCTGCTTTATATTTGTCTCTGGGAAGAAGTTATAAACTAAACCTCTCAATAGAAAGAGATATCTTTCATACTTCATATTTCGTGTATCTGGTTACACTTTTAACCTGAGTTGTGTTAGAGGTAGTGTAATTATTTTCTATTGGATGTTCCTCTCCAAATGAGCCTGCTCAAAGAGTGTTAGAACAAAAATTTTGCACCATATCCAAGATGTTTGATTTTGCTCACTGCTTGATTTTGTCTATTCCTGCTTCTCAGGCCTTTACTAGAATCAACTCCAGCACCTGGGATCCTTTTAAGAAGAAGCAAGAGCACTGTGTGTGATCCAAGCATTCAGAATCCATGACACAAATCCTCAGATGTGGTGAAACCGCCTTTGTTATCACCAGAGTCTATAGGTAATAACTTTTGCTGGGGCCTTTTGGTGCCTACATTTTCATACTTTGGATACTTGGTCTTCTCTGAACTTTCTTCAGCCATTATAAGGGCTAGGATCTCAAAGTGCACTGAAGTAAGAGTGTAACACACGGCTGCTGGTACTGGCACTCCCAAAAAACGCCTACCGTTTTCCATATCTTTGCCACAGAAACCTAGATAAAAGCCAAGCCCAGTCTGGCACTAGGAGCAACAGAATTTGCCTCACCAAAAACATCTGGATGTGCTTGATGGCAGTGGTGAGATAAAGAGAGCAGGGAACACTCTGAAATACATGCATTCCAACCTGTGGCTAAAACCCATTGCTCAAATGCTGAGAGGAGCTTAGAGATGCATGTTTTGAATCTTTCCTGTTTAGTTATTTGTTAAGAGATACTTAATCAATTATCTCCCTATCTTGGAAAGATTTTTTATTATTAAAAGCTACAAATAAGAAACAAACTGGGTCCAGATTCCGAGAGACAACAATGGACCTATTACAGCACAATTTATGAGGAGGTTGTTTTGCATGCTTTCTCCAAACACCGTATAGAAGCAGATGTGTGCAGTTTCATGGGTTAGGGGAGGAGAAGGGCTGCTTTCCCAGTGATTGCACATCCTGCTACAGCAAAAACAGTAGCATTTAGCCTTTGCAGGATGGTCCTAAAAACACCTAAATCCTAAGGTATATTGTGATTTCATTCCCTCTACAAAATAAGCAAGTATAGAGCTAAGCCAGGAGGTAGGAGAGTTACACTGTGCATAGATGGCAATCCCACCTTACATAAGAGTCCCAGTTCCTCCTGCTTCTCCCAGGGCTGGACACCTCCAAACTTACCCATACCTCAAATGGGAGCTGCATCTGCTGAAATGTCCCCACTCACCCAGAGAGATGCTCTCTCTGTTGTTCCCTCTATGAACTCATTCATCTTCCCAATTGCTTTTTGTAGACAGCTGCTGAATCATGCACAGAAATGTTCATGGGAGGGAGAGAAGAGAATTACTTCCTCAGGCAGTGCTAGCAGCAAAGGGCAGTCAAGGCAGGTTTCCCTGGTTGCTTCTGCAGAGAAGGCTCTGGGCATTGCTGGAGGCCCCTCTTAATGGCAGCTGCTTGCATTTGACAAAATATTTTTTTAATTTATTCTCATTTTAGATGCTTTAGACTGAGCTTATTTTCTCTTCCTTTTGGTAAGAGCTGTACTCACATTGTAGGAAACAGCTTCACTACTCTACTTTGGAGGCCCTTTCTGCTGCACCAGCATACATGTGTGCTTGCAGCCACTACATGCAGACAGACCACTGCATCCCTCCATCTTCTGGCAGTGTCAGTGGACAGCTGGGTCCAGACCCCAGAATACGTATTTCAGTTTGCCAGGGCTCTTCTGAATGATGGAGTGAGAAGAGCTGCAGCTGCTTCTACTGTGGTGGAGATTAAATATTTCCCAGAGACTGGGTCTATTGATTGTACTTCTAAATGCTGCATGCACAATGTGGCCAGGGGGTTAGACCTGAGCCATAGAAAACTTTCTGTGAAGAAGAGAGGGACACCATCTCACATGGTTAATGAAGGGAGCAGGGTGCCTGGAATGGCACAGTGCTGCAGAGAAGTGTCTTGATGATTCTCTTTGTGCTGCTTGTGAAGCTGAAGAAGGACAGATGTCTGTGCAAAAGGTAGCAGATAGCCAGCTGAAGTGGAGTGAAACCACAGGAGCTAGAAATCCGAAGGGAATAGCTTTGCTCCAGCTGATGGAAGGAGTGGGAGAAGGGATGTGTTTTCTTGCAGACAGGAGTGGCTGCTGAAGGGAGTGCAAGTCTGTGTTCCTGCACACATGGTGGTGTGATAATCAATCTTCTGTGATTCTGACAGGTACCTGCAGAGAAGCAGAAACAAAGATCACATGACAGTGATTAATGCATTGCTAGCTGTCAGACTAGGAATATTGGTAGCGGGTAAATAAGCACTAACCCCAGAGAAAGCTGAAGAGGGTTACAGTACTGGAGGGAATTGGAGCTCAGCACTTATTTACCACAAACACTTTCTCTTTTCTATTTCTTGTTTGAAACCACTCTGCTTCCACAACAGGAGGAGAAATTGATGCGGGATTTCTGAAATAAAACTATGCCTCCAGCCTAAGTTATACATGAAAAAGTGGTAAATGATGCAGCTGACCCCAGCCTGGTTTGCCCTGGACAAGATCTGGCATTGTTTTAGACACTGTGATACAGCAGAGCATCTGCAAAGGAGGAAAACAACTCTTGCTGTACTGCATCGCAGCTTTGGATAGCTTGAAGGTAACTGAAGGCTCCATCACTCTGTGCAGTATACTGCTGAATGCTTCAGCCTCGAAAGCCAAGAAAGGCTTTGTAGCTGCTGAGTGCCTGGTGTGTCTGCCATAGTAGGCTGTGCTCCCTTTCACTGTCACCATGCCTAGGGCTATCTGTGCCTTGCTCCCTGTGCAGCAACAGGATGTTTGAGGGGCTGTTGGGGAGTTATGTAGGGCAGGACTTGGGGCAGGTGCTCCCTTAGGCTGCAGTAGCAAAAGGCATTTCTAGGGGATGGCAATGCTCACTGCTGTGCTTCACACATGCTGGCTCCTGGGCTGAGGACGAGGACAGCACTGGCAGCCCTGGGTAGTGATGCCAGGGCCTGGCACACTCAGCTGTGGGATGGAGCCGAGATGGTTGGGCTGGAGCAACTCTGGACATGCTTGGGAGCAGGATAACAGCCTGCGGAGGCTGAGATCCCAACCAGGAGGCAGCAGGCAAGTTGAGGCACCTCCGGGGCCAGGCAGCAGCTGAACGAGAGTTGCAGTTTTCAACTGAGGTGGCCAAATTCTGCCAAAATCTTGTTTAACATGCCTGTTGCATTTGCAGGTTTTCTTTCCTTTGTCAGAGTGGCAGCCTTTAATCTTGGTGGCTTGTGTTCCTTTTGTAAAGTGGAGTTATGAATGTTCAGCCCCATTTAGAAGATCCCTGATATATCTGAGTGAATGTTCCTGCAGACAACCACAGTATTCAAGATACAGCATGGTGTACTCTGCCTGGTTCTCACATCAGTTTCCAAGCTGAATCCATGTACCTAAGGGCTGAGATGTCTGTTGGTGAGGTTGTAGAGGTTGGTGGCTTTTTTCAGGGATGTTTTAATTCAGGAAGTGCTGGGAATGGAGGGTGTCTGTAAAACTGTGTCAACCCTGATGGGTATGGCATGACCAGGCTGGGGTGTTCACACATCCCCTCACCTCCAGCATTCAGCACCACACAAGTTTACTGCTCAAGGATGGGCACAGAACCAGTATTTTAGGATTAGTTATAGTTGCACACAGCTGTCATGTATTTGCCAATATTATTCTGAGTGGCTGAATTCAAGTGCTTTAATCCTTTTGGTTAATGGGAAGAAAAGCGGATGGCACTAGCTATGTCTGTCTCATGGATCACTGTCTGATCCTGCACTCCTTAATGCCCACGTCAAGGCTCTCTTTGCCTCTGGCACTTCTCCTCCAGCCCCTGTTCTCCATTTTGTTCCTAACATGTTTTGTTTTCCTGGCTCCTATGCTACTCGCTTGTCGTTCACTGTGGCTGTTCTTCCCAGGAGTGCCACAAAACAAGCCCACCTCTCATAGCCCCACTGTCCCACTCAGGGCTCCCAGACTGAGGCTGCTGAGGCTGCTTCAATTCCAGGACCAAGCTCCGTGCCATGAGAACACAGAGCCACGTTCTTAGGCTGATGTAAACTGGTGAAGCTCCATTGATGTTGGTCTACCTTATAAAAGCTCAAAATACAGATGAGAGTAAGCGAATAATTCTACTGAAATATAGCCAGTGCTGAAGCATACCTGTTCTGTGGGGATGCTGAGAAGTGAAAGACATTTCCACCCCTTTCTGGCTGATGATCCACAGCTGAGTGCAGAAGAAAAGCTGCGGTGTAATGCATGAGTTAGTTTACCCTCTCTAAAATGTCACCAATTCTGTGGAGAGATGCAGCAGCAGTTTAGCAGCATGTAGCCCATGTGGCAGAGGTGCTCCTGTTATTTATATGGCTCCATAAGTGAACTCAATGCAGCCTATTCTCCAGCATTTCAATGCAGCTCACTCCTGAGCAGGGCAGCACCAGGCTGCAACCAGCCTGGCAGTGTTGCAGGGAAAACCCCAACTGCTCCCAGGCCTACAAGGGGACAGTGCAGTGTCCCCCCAGGGCCACAAATGCTTGGCAGAGCAGCAGAAAAGAGATGGATTAAGTGCCAGGAGAGGGAAGAGGTTTCCCTCAGTGTTCTATCCCTTTAATGTCTCTCTCCTTTCTGTCCACTGTGGTTCTGCAAAAAGCGTCCAAAGAGCAAAGCTTACCTTTCATTATGCTTTCTTGCAGGAAAGGTGAGGAAAAGAAAAAATGTTCCATCTTGCAGCTTTGGATGTAAGGCACGGAGGTTAAAGGGTGGATCTGAAGCAGGTTTAGGCCTACGTAGCCAGAAATGCTCCAGGACAGGTTCCCTTGAGGGGGAGCGGAAGGAGAAGGGGCTGACCAGCTCTCTCAGGAGGGATTTGCTTTGCTGCAGTGAGGTGCTATCCAGGGCAGTCACTATTCTGTACCTGGAATTGAATTAACACTGTTCAGATTCCTCTGGTTTCAAGGGGTTGCAACATCTGTGACATCTTCTGCTTCTTTTTTTTTTTAATTATTATTTTTATTTTAAATATTCCCTCCTTTCTTAGGGGGAGCCGAGTTTGCAGGTTCCAGGTGCAAACTTGTCACATGGTTGGGGGTAAAGACTGGGGCTGCAGGACTGTGGGCTGTGCTCTCCACCCTGAAGGGAGCAGAAGGGCCAGGTTGTTGGGCAGGACGAGGTGAAGCAAGAGGCTTTTCCCAGAGTTGTTCTTGTATGCAGTTGTGGGGTTTTCCCAATGGGAAACACATCAGCAGCAACTAACTGCTGGGGTGGGAGTGAGCACTGCCTGCACTACAAAGCTACACCCTGGACAGCAGTGCCTTGACCTGAAAGTGGAGTTTATTAACTCCAGATTTTTACAGCGTAGCTGCATGCCAACAACACTGTCTGAACGCAATGAATCTCTTGCAGATATAAACTAGGGGAACGCATCTCCAGCGCTGCGCCAGCCTGAGTCATGCGTGGCTGTTGTGCCAACTGCCAGCTGCTGAGCAGCAGCGAGCTCTTGGCTGTGCAACAGGCACTGCACACAGGGGCTCTCACCGGCTGCCTGACGAGCACAGCCAGATGGCAGCTGATTTGCTGAACACAGAGCACAGGTGCCTTGAACAGCAGACTTGCCTGTTACTTAAAAGGAAAGAGATTGCCTGGGGCTAATTGGTTGCTCAGCAGGAGGAGAAGGAGCTACAGGTCCTGCTTAGCTGCGGAGAAGCCTTAGAGGACAGCTGTGGGATTTACCTCTGCTGAAGGAAGTAGGGCAATAGCTATCACTGCCCTAACCATCATGACCCTTTTCCTGCTCTGAGATGTCTAGAAATACATTTGCTGTGATGTGTCTACAGCGGATAGAAAGGCCGGGAAGGCTACCTCCCACTGTTGCTTGCTGCTGTCTTCCAGTTGGAAGTAACCAACTGTGGAGCTGAGCTGGTAGAGTGAAACGTACTTAGGCTCTACACCTGCATGCCTGCAGCATCATCTGTCTGCAGGAGAGGACCAGGGACTCAGCACCTCTTGTGTTGCTGCAGCAGGCTTCCACTCGCTCTGCAGGTTGAGGGCTTGAAGCCCCACTAGCCATAGTAGGAGGAGTCTTTTATAATGTGTCCATAGGAAAGGCTCAGGAGGGAGTTGGATGCAGCAAGAGCAGCTGGCAGAATGGAGAAAGCAGGAAACCCTCTTGCTGTGTTCCTTCTGTTGAATATAATGTCTCCCCTGCAAATACTGCTGGAGATCCTTGGCATGTGCAGGAGGCTGGGGAGGTGAGTGAGTTAGTCCTGTCTCTTTTAAACAAGAGAACAGCTATGCGGCAGAATTTAGGTCAGATTGGAAACCAGAACTCTGAAAATAAACTTTTCTCCCCCCAAATGGTTCTGCAAAAGCCTTGTACTCAGGTAAAGCTTTATAATTGTTGAGCGCTGAACAAAATTCAGCTGCTTCTAGGTATGGTAGGAATTGCTGGCTGAACGTTTTGTGCTACTGATGTGTGTCCTGAACTTTTTTTTTCTTAAGTAACTGTTCATTTTGACCCTTCCGATTTCACTCTGAGCATGAACTTTTAATGGGGGCATGTTCCTGTTTGCCCCAAACCTGCAGACCGCAGTGTTTGTTTTTGACTGGAACTTTGTTGGCATTTCTGCCGAGCAAATACAGTTATCAAATGTATTCAGATCTTAAAATTCAAGTGAGAGCAGCTTATGTGGGTGCAGGGATGTGCATAGCAGAGAGAGGTGGAATAGAAGTTTGATTATTTTTCTTCCTTTTGTGTTGCAGGACAAACCTTCCAGAAAAATGAAGGTTCTGCCACATGTTTCCCATAACCAGCCAAATAAAATATTATGTTTTAAAGCATTCAAGGTCAGAGGAATAACTTGGGCTCAGCAATTTTTTCCTCCTCGCAATAGCTTCTGCTGAATGTGATCTTTAAAACTATGCATGCGGGGGGCCAGATCCTGACCCCCACTACATCTGCTGTGCATTGCTGCTGAAAATGCAGAGCAGGCAGAAAGCTGGCTTAGCTGGATTGCTGGAGATTACCCTGACCCAGTTTGTCAGCCACAGGGCAGGAGCCTGAGCGCCAAGACCAGGGCATGGCAGAAGGAGGGGATCTTGCAGTGACATCTGTGTGTCTGGGGACTCGTTGGGTGGGATTGTGGCTGTCCCCTGTTAGTGTTCCAGCAGTGGGGTGGTCCTTGGCTGCTCTCACAGCAGGGCTGCAGTCATGGGCAGCAGCCAAAACCCTGTGTTCCAGGCTCTGAGTTTTTCTGTAAGGCTTTGACTAGGTTGGCTTCTACAGCCTTTTTTTTTTTTTTTTTTTTGGTTTAAAATTGATTTCTTCTCTTAGCAATAATTTGGCCTTGGCTGATTTATAAAATGTCTGCACGATTTAATAAAACGTCTGTACTGAGTTCACCTGTGATCATCCGCCTCTGGAATTCCAATTCTGCCTGTTCTGTTTTCTCACAAATTGACAGTGCTCTGAGCTTTCCTCAGAGGTGTGGACCCTGAAAGAGAGCACAAGGAGGAAATCTCAGTTTTCATTACAATGTAATATTATAAAACATGCTTCTTTCTTTTGTAATAATGGAGAAAAGATTGAAAACATGACCTGAATATATTCTTCAGGCTCAGTAACTGGAAAGCAATGAATAAAGAACCAGAAATTCACTGAGTTCTTCGTTTGCTTGGGTTTTTAAACTAGCATCAAGATTTTGGAGGCCTCATTTTCAGATTTATCATTTGAAACAGGCACTGCTGGGTCCTACTGAATACTGCAGGGCAGCTGTTCCAGATTGCTGTGCATTTTCCCTGCTCATCAGTCCCTTAACCTGCCCAAGTTCCTTCTGCTTCTAACCCAAACCAATCTTTTCTAGATTTCATTTACTGAAGCTTGGAGAGCCCATTTATGTGAGGAAGCTCCCTTTGAGACTCTTTGGGTTGCTTGTGCTTGCATGACCTGATGGAGCAAGGATGGGAGCATTTCCCAGGAGAGAGATATCTGGCCCTGTCTGCTCTGGCGCTGGTTGCTGCAGGATATGAGTGGCTTTCACTTCTCAGATGATAAATGGCAGTGTCTGGTAAAATACCAGCCTGCTAGGACCAGTAGGGTGGAAAGGCACTGCCCAGTTCAGCACATGGTATGTGATTTCAGGTGGTGGGATGGTACTGTTTCAGAGCACTGGTGTCTGCAAACTCCCCTTCTAGTATGCCCTGCTTTAACCTTACAATCTAGTAGAGCTGATACTTCTCAGCTTTGAGCAGCCAGCCCACCATGTGCTGTTGGCTCCTGGTCAGGTTTTCAAGATGGTGAATGAGGAGAAGTGCTGACTGAGATGACTTTTCTCCTCTCCTCACTGTAGAGAGGTACTCTTTGGATGCATTTTAAGATTGTTATGCCAGGATTTTACTGTTTCACCACTAGTCAGTAGCAAAGGGAATTGCATTTTTTCTTCCCTTCCTCTGCAATATTCCTGCAGGTTTTGTGCTGTTCCCTGTCCTTTTTGTGCTTTGTGCTGTGCATCCTGATCAAAGCCCTGCTTGGGGATAATGCCAGACCCTCGTTCCCTCCAGCATCCATCACTTACCTACTGATGCAGGGAGATGTGGCTCCACATTCCTTACTCCTAAGCGTTCCCACTGCTGGCTCTGTTTCTCTACCTTCGGCTTTAAATAAGGACTTATCACAGGTCTGAGCTCATCAATCACACCCAAACTATTTTTTCAAGATTACTTTTATGATGTCTTCCTCCTGTAACTTTTTTCACAGCCCCAGCTCAGTTCTCAACACACAGGCTTTGTTTCTATGTAAGAATGGAACTGATAAAGTAAGAGAAGAGGGGAAATATGGAAAGACAGACCAACATTGAAAGCAAAGTGTGTGTAGGGCACATTTAATGTTATACTACTTGGCCAGAGGACTGCTGGCAAAGATATTGCATTAAATGAAATAAAGGCCATTTACCCTAGAAAGTTAACAGGCATGGGACAGACAAGTAGGAGCCTTTTCATTCTCTTGGGCTTTATTGTGTCCCGCCAGCTGCTGGGGTTGCTTTCCTGCCCACAGCCTGGGTTTGCCCAGTGTTGGCCCCTGGCCTGGCTGGAAGTCCCAGGAGCATCCCATGAGACAGGAGGTTGTGATATGAAACCTCACATTCTTTGCAGACACATTGAGGTGCCTGAAAGTGCAGAGTGGCACTTCTTAAAGGACACTAAGTTGTAGGGAGAGAGGAGGAAAGTGCCCAGCTTGGGGATTGGGTCTGACCCACCTGGAGACTTTGAGAACTCCCCTCCCCCTTCTTCCCTTCTAGGACTCCTAAATGTTGGAAAAATCTGCTCCAGAGTAATTATCACTTCAGTTGAGCATTTCTGCCTGCCCAGCATTGAGAAAGGAGTCTCAGCAAAGTCCTCTGTTGCCATGTGAAACTGCTGCCATAGCATGCCGTTACAGCATGAGGGATGCATGAGTCCTGAGAAGACAAATTACTCCTCCAGCTGCGTGTCTCAAGCTGATGTTGCTTTGCAGTGGGGCTGTCAATAGCAGCTGGGGAGCCTTGATCCTGGGAAAAGATATGTTGGTTACTTGGGTTGGTTTTAACTACTTAATGCTTTGTTGGCAGCCTGATGTGTTACAACACAGCTTGGAGATGAGATGGGACACTGTCTTGGAGCTTGAGGTCTGTCTGGGCCCAGGAAAATGGATACGTTTGCAGTGTTGTTTGAAAGCTGCACCGACCTGTAAGTCACTGTATTATTTACATAATTTTGTCTTTCTCTTTTACATCTGTATTTTAAACATCCGTTATGAGGCAGTACTGTTTTTAGTGGTGAGCCAACTTTTTCTTCTAAAACACATGTTCCCTAAAGCCTTAGTGCTTTATTTCCTTTGTTCTGATTTATTGCTGTTGCCTTACCACATGTGCTAGGCACAGACAAGAAAAACTTCCCAAACCAACACAGCAGCCCTCTCTACTCTCTTTCCCAGACCATATACATCAGGATTAACACACTGAGTCTATTATATCAAGTGATTCAACAGTGAACTAATTTACCTTTAATTTCTTGGCTGCTTCCAAGTAGAAATGCTGTTGGAGAGTATCTGTAGGTTAATCGTGTGCAGATTGAGCTACAGCCCAAAGAAAGTTGCTGTAGGAAACAGAAAGTTGGGATACAAGCTAAATCTGGAGGAAGAACAAGGTTTAAAAAATAAATAAAAATAAAAAAATTAGGTTGACTGCATTTGTAAATCTAACAAAGGATTTTGTGAGTATCAGTTTTTATTTTTCTTCAGTCAGGACCCAAAATGGCCATCTCAAAAAATGAACCCTCTTCCATGAAAGACTCTATGATATCTCAGGGTAAGCTTCAAGCAGTAGCAGTTGCTGATCGCTTGATCACTTGAAGAAATGTAGAGGTGCTTGAGATAGATAAATTGATAAATTCTAATAAAGGTGGCTTTCCAGGAGGTTGTTCAGACTTGACGAAAGCAAAGGGCTACATTATTTTCACTGATGTTTATACTGAAGAGAGCATCGGCTTTTCTTCCTTGTTACAATTGCAAAGATTAGCCTGGTGGAAGGGCAACACAAAAATGTAACAGAGGATTTGAGTGGCTTGCAAATAGGTAACTGCCACCAAACTCAACAACAGGGGGATGAAGCCCCTGTCTTCCACAGGCAGATATTTTGTGTTTGCACTGGCTGTGCTAGCAGATTGCTAGCATACTTTTCCCTCCAAGAACACCATTGGCTTTAGCAAAATCAAATTGACATTCTTCATCTTTTCCTAGTGGGGAAACAGATTGTGCCTCAGTGCTTTGTGAGCACAAAGGTCCAATAAAACTGCATGATTGCAAGGGAAGGGATATCCTGACAGAGAGGGAACGCTATTAATATTTATCTTCTTAATATTTTCTTTCTTTCTGTAAACCAACCCAAAAGCAGATTGTGCTGTCAGGTATCCTCTCACTTACCGCTGTTGAAGCTGCTTTTCCTTGCTCATTTTCTCCCTTTGAGGCATGCTATTGATGTGAAATTTGTTGTCATATTCAGGCCTGTTAACTGTGCTAGTTAACAAAGGAAAGCATTCAAAAGCTGGCTTAGAGGGATTTTTTCCCCTCCTTTTTAAATGGAAACCAGCTTCCCTAGCAAACCCTAGCAAAATATTAAAGAATCTGCTCCCTTGAAACCAGTATGAGGCAACAGCAGCAGTTGCAGCTCATTGCAACATCTTGTCTTGCTAGATGGAGGCACACTGTGTTACAAGTGGGGCTGCTAACAAAACTTCAGTGTAGGAGCCCTTCTGTGATCTGTCTGGTTGGGATCTGCAAACTTGTCTGAGCTGAGCTGAGGACCCAATTTTGCTTGGTTTTCATCACAATTATCTTTCCAGCTGTAACACCAACTGTAACAGTACCGAAGTCCAGTGAACAACTGGAACCAATATGGCATGTGAGAGCTTTGGAGGCATTTTCAAGGAGAGAACATTGTTTTTGGGCGGGAGAAAGTCAAACCCCACTTGCCTATCGTAAACTATTCACGAGAAGATCTTTCTCAGAAAGATTTAAAAGCATGGAGCCCTTTTTTGTTTTCTTAGAAAACAGGAAATGAGTTTCAGCTATGCTGTTAGCTGATTTCTTAGGTGACTTACTTCCTATGATAACTTTTGGGGTCTGGAATGTACAGAAATTATCTGAAGGCATTTTCAACACTTCAAAATTAAGCTCAAATTGTTGAAATTGTGCCAGCATTTAAATGAAAATTATTTTCTCTAAACAAACACTTGAAAACTTTTGTACTTTTTTTTTTTTAATCGCAAGCACATTCTTAACTCAGACACCTTTGCTCTGTGGTTTCTGGAGTATTCAGCTTGCACTGCTAAAACCAGATGTGCTAAGGATGTAATTGAACTCTAGATCTTTGGGTAAAGACTAGATGAGCCAGAAGGGCTAGTTTTTTGCCCAGCAGAGACATAAGTAGGTGTAACAGCAAATACCATTCCTTCCTCTGTGCTCTGAGATGTCTGGGCAGCAGTACTGGTGCAGATTTCTGCTCTGCAGAGAGGGTTGAAGCATGCAGCCAAGCAACCAGGTCCTATGCAGCTCATGGCTGGAGATGGGATCTGGCCAGGATGTTTGCTGCCATGCGGGCGTTCTGATATTCAGGGGCTCCTCTTGGAGAGCCATTGCTGTCCTCTGGTGGGCTTTCAGCCCTGCTAGGGTAGGGCTGCACTGCTGCCCCAGGCAGATGTTTGGTTGCAATTGCTGGGCTGGTAGCTGGCCGCAGGAATGAAAAATTAATCTAATGTCTATAAAAGAAGTGGCTGAGAGTTTCTGTCATTTCTTATGTTGAGCTGAGAGAAGAATCAGAGAATATCCTGAGTTAGAGGGAACCTCCCCTGACACAGCTCCATGCTGTCGCTGTCACACAGAGCAGAGCTCAGCGCTGCCCTCTGCTCCCTGTGAGGAGCTGCAGCCGCTGTCAGGCCTCCCCTCAGCTCCTCTGCTCTGGGGGGAGAAGAAGGGAAACACACCTAGGTAAAGGAGGCTGACCTGGTAAATGCCAACTGAGGATGATTTAACAGATATCATCTTGTCCATGTGTAGTGAATGAAGGAACCTGTGAATGGTCCCCTTGGCAGCATGTTACTTGCTGTTACTA
The DNA here is from genome assembly GCF_023343835.1 of Lagopus muta. Lineage (NCBI taxonomy): Eukaryota > Metazoa > Chordata > Aves > Galliformes > Phasianidae > Lagopus > Lagopus muta. The sequence goes on from NC_064434.1 coordinate 101,404,051, forward strand.
ACTGCAGGTCTGGTGGGTTAGCACAACCGGTCCTGCCCCAGACATGAGCTGCTGCTCAGCCACAGGTCAGCAGTCTGTGCTGGTGTCAGGGCAGGAAGCTAGCTCTGTCGGTTTGCTCTCAGGGGGGCAGAGCAGAAAGCTTCCTTGCTGGGAGTTGGGTGGCTGTTCATCTTTCAGATGCCATTAGTTCTACTCACGCCATTAGCAAACACTTCTACCAAGTGCTGCTGTTCCTTTGCTGTGAAGGACATGTAAATGCAAGGGACCGTGCAGTGTCTGAGATCTCGAGATTCTGACACAGTCCTCCTATTGGATGCTGTATAATTATCTTCAATTTAACACATTGAAGGAGGCTGCTCATAAGATCAATTCCATGTTTAAAAAAAGAAAAAAGTTCCCTATTCCTGCAATAACTATTTACAATAGCAGTAAAAAGGGAAATGTTACAAGTTTAAGTAACCTTAAATCTAAAGTGATCTAAAGAAGCTACAAACTAAACAGGGCTGCATGAAACCCTATGGACGTGGCAATCCTTCAGATGGATGGAATGCTCTTTTCCAATACGTATTGCCACAGGTTGTGAAGGTAATGCTGTTCCTCTCAGCTTGCTTCTGCCTACCTATCCAGGCCAGGATCAAACTGTAAATGTAGAAATATGAGAGGAGGTAGGATAACCCAGAAGCTTATGCTGGCTTGGAAAAGGACGTGGAGCACATCCAAATAAGAGTAGTCTGGAAAGAGTTTGTGATGGTCTGTTATTTCATTATTAGCTAAGCAATGTGAGGTTTCCTTTTTAGATTCATCTGTTGCATAACATGGCAATTACTCCTTGAGAGATGTAGCAGTTCTGCTAATTTAATGAGTTAGCCTTGCAAATTAACTTACATCCGCCATTGGAAAGGCCTTTTTCAAGTCCCACAAGCATGTTTTAGACCTCTTGATACAGCTAGTAGCATGCTAGTCTTTCACAAGCAGAAAGGCCTTCAAAAGTATGCAAGTTATTGCTGGCATGTTGTATTCTTGACATGCCAAGGAAACGTGGGTTATTTTCACACAAACAGGCCAATCAAAATGGTTCCTTAGCAAGCTCTGTAAGAGCTCCTGGGCCCTGAGAAAGTAAAAGGCATAAGAAAATCACTGCTCCTGAATTAATTTTCCTAGATGGATTGTGCTGTCACACACAGCAGTGTGTGTGGGTAGTTCATTTGCACTGGCTAAGACCTCTGATAAATTAAGGGATAGTAAAGGATGAAAAGGAAAGAAAAAAAAAACACAAAAACACGAGGACTAGGAGATAATTTAGACATTTGATCTTTTAAGTATTTATCATCAAATGCAGACTTTGACAAACTGCAGACACTTTTGGAAGTTCTTTTTATGAGCTGTTAATTGGCAGGTGAATGTAGGTGTTGAGAGGAAAGGGAGCTCTGCTGAAAGCCTGGGGCAGTGCTGAAGCAAGGTGACTGGAGTGTCCTCAAATCTCCTGACACTGCAGCAAACAGGTTGAGCTCTACATCTACAAATGTTGGAGGCTGTTTTGAAACTCCCTATTAAGGACTATGCATGCTGACTGCAGTATCTAGGCGAAGGCAATTGGGTATCACAGCTGTGGCCTCAGCTCAGTGTTTCTTTCTGAGCTGGTGTTACTGTGTAGGGTTCTTATTATGTATTAGGTTACCAAAACCAAATTATGACACCCACCAAGGCTGAGTCCTGTGATTAATGTTAAAAAAGTAGAGCCTGGTCTTGGCTAGCACTTTTCTTTTGCAGTGTAGGAAAACATTCTTCCACATAGCCAAGGGGATTTTTAACAGCAAAGAGATGGAAAGCAGACATAAACATTGATACTTTCTGCACACCTGCATTCTTAGCTGCTCCTTTGGGTTGTATTTTTACAGGTTTGGTACCCATGCCAAATTCAGTTGTGCTTGCTGCTTGGGCTTGGAGGGGACACAGCCACCTACTTCCGGCTTTGTTTTGGCCCCACCAGTCATTAAGGCTTTCGTAGATTAATGTGAACAATTACTGATAACTGTGTTTTTTCTCAGGGTGAGAGTAGTTCTTTTGGAAATACTTCCTCGTAGGAGAAACATCAGGGAAGAGGCTACTTCTGTGCCATCGAGCTCCCCTACAATCCCCTACAATCAGCTATGTTGAGGGCTAGTGCAACACAGTCGTAGAGATAGAGCTCTGTCTTGGACACAAACCACTGACACAAAAGCTCACACTGCCTTCCCTTTTTCTTTTTTAACCTTGCATTTAAAAATTGTCCTTTTCTCTCCTTTGGTGAGCAGCAAGAAGGAGCCCTGATTGTGGTGCCGGCACAACAGCAGATGGCAGGGGAGCAAATCGAGGCAAGCACCTCTGATGCACATGTGGACAGCTGATACTGCCGTTTCCAATTCTTATCCTGATTCACTACTCCTGAGAATGTGAGCTAAGTTTTCTTTTTCTTTCCAAAAAGAACATTTGGCAGGGTAACATTCAGCATCACAAGCTGGCCTTGAGATGGGGTTTGCTCCAGCTTCCCTGCTGAGCCTCTGCGCACAGCTTGCTTCTAAAACATGGCTCAGGCGCTGCTAGTTGCTGTGCTGTCACAGGGGCTGATCCAGCACAGAACCTGCTTGGCATTCTTGCAGAGAAATTACCCAGTGCAGCAGCTCACAATTTATAATTGATTGCATATTAATATCCAAAAAAGGCAATAAAATCCACTCTGTGTTTTTACAAAAGGAAAAAAAAAGTACTACAAGCCGAGCAGCAAAAATGTGGAGAACTCCTTGGCTGGCGCAGAGCTGTGCACACTGCTGCTTCTCCCTTAATTACAAGCAGTTTAAAATCATCTCCTTCCTTCAAAGGAGGATTTTGCTTGGTGTTTGCATTAGTTTTAATCTCACGAACGCGATGCTCTCTTGGAACGTGTCCCTCGTGCTGTAACAGCAAGACATGCTGCCGCTTTTGTCCCTGCCACTTGGGAAAGGCGCAGCTCCTGCTGCTTGTCCCTGCGGCCATGGGGCTGTTGATATCAATACACCACCCTTTAAAGGGAAAGAAAACAGAACAAAACCCAACAGCAGCTTTTTTTTTTCCCCGCAAAGAGTCCCCTTTTATTTGTTGTGTTCGAGCCAGGCTGTGCAAGTGCTTCCTGAAAATGGGTGATTTAAAATGTACTGCACTGCATTGTAGAGGAAAGCTTGTTATTCAGCATACTAATTATTTCTGACTCCCTGTATTTATGAAATGCCATGTAATAACTAGCTCACCACAATGCAAATAGCACAAAATCAGCGCCTTTTATCATTTTGGCGCTTTAGTGCATAAACATATTCTGAAGTCTCTTGGGGGAAGGGGGAGGAGGGGAGTTACTGGGAATTAAATAATGTTTTTATGACTTCTAAAACATGGCACTGAATTTCATAATCTGTAACACTCCGTGTACGTAGTCCACGTTATGCATTTTATTAAGTCTCAGTGGCTTACACTGCAAAGGTCAGCTGCAAAGAGAAGATGTACAAAGGCTGTTTTGTGGAACAGGGGGAGCATCCTTGGGACAAGTTGTAATTTCATACCTATGCCATGCTGGGACACCAGAACTTCTCCCCAGCTACTTTTGCTTCAGGAAGGATGAAAGCTGGGATACAAAGCGTAACTAACTGAGGCTTTGTGGCCAGCACATATCACTAGAGGATGAGTCTGGGGTTTGTCAAGCCCCAAATGAACGACCCACTACCACCAGAGTAATGCAGAGGTCTGAACATCCACAGATGGTAACTAGGAGCAATTGACGTATGAAGTATGGGCTGCAGCTCCAGGTGAGTTTCTGGGTACTTCCATGTGGTCTCCAGGAACAACAGGCAGGTGTTTCCTACAATGTGCAGTTCCATAAAATATTGTCCATAAAACCAGGAGTTATGGGCTTCCTTGTAAGATTGCTTGATACTACAAAGAGTTGTGGATCGTATGCTTTGGTGCTGGGAGAAGTGTCTGCTGACAGTAGTTATCTAGCATCTTGCTGGTAAGAGGCAGTGTGGTCTTGGAGCACATAAACCTTCAGAAAACCTTAAGTGACAATGAAAATTAGAGAAAGCCACAGCTGCTAGTTGCAGTAGATGCTGGGCAACTGAGCATGTTGGTGGGTCTCTCTCACTGTGTGACAGGGACTAGCCTGGCTCATGGAGCTAGAGTTAGCAGCCTTGGGGAAGCTTAGCAGTGCTTTAGAGCTGCCAGCTCCTTGTGCATGTGCACAAGCCCAGGAAAGGGCCCTGGTGGATCCAGCTGGGTCCTGCTTAGTCTGAATTTACAGCTCTTGGCAGACTTGGGTGACGTGCCATTTCCTCACTGCTTTACCTGTGGGCCTTAAAAACTGCAAGGAGTGTGATGTAGTGTATGTTTTGCTGAAACTGAGGAGTTGATTTTCCCTTTCTATGTTAAGATATTGCTTTTTTTTCTGCATTTCAGAAACAGACTCAGAATCTTCAGGCTCTTTAACCATATCACATTTTCCTAAACAAAAACCTCATGGAAAGTGAGGTTTTGTAAATGATGCAGAAGTGAAGTAATGATATTTATCGTTCCAAATGTGCAACCACTCTGACTTCCTTCTCAAGTGAAAGTAATTGGATCAACAACTGATACTGAGGGAGGAAGGAGGCTTTCACTTCCCCTCAAGACTCCATATTGTATTTTTTTCTCCAGATTATCCTATAAATAAAAATAGTCATTATGATACAGTGGCTATAATATCCAAGGATAAGAATTTGAGATGCAATGAGAGATGCTCAGGAAATTGATAAGCCTTTAGGAGAAAAAAATCCTTGATATCAATTTCCTGATTCAATACTGAAGTCTTCCTATCATACAAAAAGTAATATGATTGTCCATGGCTCTAATAAAATCTCGATTTTTCTACCAAGCTTTCATCTATAAAAATCAAATTTATCCAGCATTAGTCTGCATTTTGAAAGAAATAGGTTTTTCTCAATATGATATTAATCCGTTATGATGCATTAATATGGGAGAACAATAATTTGTTGCGTTTTCTTCAAACAGAAATGATCAGCTGGGAGATAGCAATAATAATTGTCTTTGTTCTTCATTGTCACAGGCCATTAGCTAATGAATTTAAGTTGTTCTTGGCTCTTGATCCAATAAGAAAACTACATTAGAGATCCTGTAGCCTCAATGTTATATAAAACCTTTCTGTGGGTTTTATTTTGGTCTCACTGAGGTGATTCTGCAGGGCACTGAGAAATGCATCATGACTTCGCAGCAAACAATGAGGTCAACATTAACTGATGTAGTTGGTCTAGCAAACAGAAGTCCATCTACAGTTAGTAATGTTGCCACAAGCTACAGCTTCTTCATTTGGTTCCTTCTAACCAAACAATTCTAAGGGGAATGGCTTTAAACTGGGACAGAGGAGGTTTAGGTTAGATATTAGCAGGAAGGTTTTCACACAGAGGGTGGTGAAGTACTGGAACAGGCTGCCCAAGGAGGTTGTGGATGCCCCATCCCTGGAGGCATTCAAGGCCAGGCTGGATGTGGCTCTGGGCAGCCTGGTCTGCTGGTTGGTGACCCTGCACACAGCAGGGGGTTGAAAGTAGGTGGTCACTGTGGTCCTTTTCAACCCAGGCCACTCTATGATTCTAATTTAGCCAGACTTTTCATGCCTGTTTTTGTGACTGTTTCAGGTTGATCTTTTGGGTGGGAAGATTTGCTTCTTCAACTCCTCTAAGATTGATGGTAGGAAAAATAAGTAACTTCAGCAATGCTTTAAATAAGCAACAGGAGCACATGACTGTAAGTTGCGCCATCCCATCATCTTTGCTGTTTCCCCTCTCATTGAGAAGTCTGACACAAGAAAAGAGGAAGAAATGCTCTTCACTGTCCAGAAGAAATCCACTCACCTCCTGGTCATGGGATCCCATACAGTGTATCCCATACAAATGTGCAGCAGAATTTATTTTGCAATCATTCCTTTCCCAACAAAATGATTTTGGTCTGCTGGAAGGCAAGTGCATTTGAAATCACAAAAACTAGAATACAAGTCTTCCCTTCTAATTGATTGTAGCATGTCTTGGCACACCACGAAGTGTGTGAGAATGTAAACCCTACATTTAAAGGTAGGTGATCATCAGTACTCTTTTGTTGCAGAGCTGACTAAGAGGTTGTATAAGATAACCTTCGGCAGAGCTGGAAATGGACATGACTTTTGGACCTCGTGTCAAACTGCTTCTCTGCACCATGTTGTTCCTGTGCCTGGCTGGCACCACCACTCCTTCTGCAGACCAGAGAACATGGGATGGCCTCTTCCAGCAGCTCCTCCTCTCCCAGCCCTTCTAGGCCCCTTCAGCAAGAGCTGGATTCTGCCTCTGCCTGGTGGAGCCATAGCCTTGCCAGCTCAGCTTTGGGATGCAAGAGCGCTGTGCTGAAGGCAGGTGCCAGGCAGCAGCCATCATCCATTGCCCTAAACCAGCAGTGCTTAGAGCTTTGCTGACAGAAGCTGATACGCACTACAGGTAAATTCAACATGCATGAAAGGACTCTTGTTCTTCTTCAGCATAAAGACTGATCATCAGACAAATTAATCTCTGATAGCTTTCTTTTCAACAGCACTGAGGTGTTATTTTTCTTGGGCTTTGCAAGACGTCCGATTTATCTGTTGTTCCCCTGAACAGACAGATTGGCTTATTTGGATGATACAGGATATTTTATCAGGAAGAAAGGCTGAGATGCCCTCACCAGCCTTTTGCTGTTGTTGTGTATGTCCTTGCTGAGCTCCAGAGTGCTGGGTAGTGATGGAAGGGAAGTATACCTGTGGTGACTGTTTAAGTTTGTTTTTTAATTGTAGCTCTATGGTGTTGTAAAAGCATTCATTCCTCCTGGGCATATAAGATTCCCAAAACTATTCAGAGAAAGAAATCTGAATGTCCCTTCCCAGACTGAGGAGGAAAAACAGCTGACTAGCTCAACCTCCTCCTTCAGCTGGGACTCACTGAGCAGTCTCCCACAGGGACAAATGGTGGGTAAGGCTGTTTGTCCTCCACCAGCCAAACACTGCTGTGATCTGGCAGAATGAGCCCTGCAGCCCATCTTTTGTGAGCTCCAACTTGTTTCTTCCTAACTATGCACTGGACCGCTCACTCCTTAAGTCATCTCAGAGATATCCAAGGTCAGGCTGGACGGGGCTCTGAGCAATCTGATCAAGCTGTAGGTGTCTGTTCATTGCTGGGGTGTTAGACTAGATAAAGGGTCCCTTCTGATTCAAACAATTTTATGATTAGTGCCAGGATGGAAGGGCTGAAGTCCCATTCTGTGCTTTGGAGATCAGCTCTCTGTGTAAGCACAGAGCACTGCAGGCGTTAGTCAACATTTGCATATTGTGACTTCAATGCACACAGTGTTAGAAGTGTACATAGAGATTAACAAAGACTTAAAGTAATACACTCAGTTGAAATAATTTGCAACACTGTTAAATACATGTGGATTGATTTGGACATACTGAAGAGCAGTTTCTGAACCTGAATTACATAGTTTGGATATGGCTGAGATTGTAAAAATGGGAGAAGGCAATTTTACAATCAGTTTTACAACACAGAATCACAGAATTGCTCAGGTTGGAAAAGACCTTCAAGGTCATCAAGTCCAACCCCCTGCTAAAGCAGGTTCTCTTCAATAGATCACACAGGTCAGCATCTAGCTTGGTGTTGAATATCTCCATAGATAGAGACTCCACAACCTCTCTGGTCAGCCTTTACCAGTGCCCCATCACCCTTACTGTAAAGAAGTTATTCTGTGTATTAGTATGGAACTTCAAGTGTTCAAGTTCTAGGATGTGACTCCTTGTTCTGTCACTACATTCCACTGAGAAGAGCCTGGCCTTGTCCACTTGCCTCCCACCTCCCTTTAGGTATTCATAAACATGAATCACATCTCTCCTCAGTCATCTTTTCCCCAGGCTGAGCAGCCTCAGATCTCTCAGCCTTTTCTCATAAAGGAGATGCTCCAGGCCCTGTATCATCTTTATGGCTCTCTGCTGCACTCCTAGGAGACCCCTGTCTTTTTTGAGTAGGGGAGCCCTGGACTGGATACAGTTCAAAAAAGACAGGTTTTCCCTGTGGTGTCTCCAACACCAGGACTAATGCCTGCAAATGCTTGTCCATTTGTGTGTCCTTGCATAGATTAGGTTCATGGTTTCATTTTCATTAACTACAACTTTGCTAATCATAAACCCTCTGCAGGGCTAAGCCATGTCACTGTTTGCATTAGGCCCTAATGTCTTGTTGTATGATGTTCGTTACAACAACTGGTTCTGGTGTTACAAATTTCCTTTGTCTAGTAGGAGCCTAGGTTGCATAATAGATAGTCTTGTCACGTCTGCAAGAACTCATAGAATCATTAAGGTTGGAAAAAGCCTCTCAGATCATCATGTCCATCTGTCTTCCTGCCACCAATGTTGCCCATTAACCCACGTCTTCTGTGTCACCTCTCCACGGTTCTTGAGCACCTCCAGGGACGGTGACTCCACCTCCCTGGGCAGCCTGTGCCACTGCCTCACTGCTCTTTTGGAGAAGAGATGTTTCCTAACACTCAACCTGAATCTTCTCTGGCACCACTTGAGGCCATCAGCTCTATCACTCCTATCTGACTCTCCTTTCAGACAGTTGTAAGAGTGCAATAAGGTCTCCCCTTCCCCAGACTGAACAATCCCAGTTCCCTCAGCTGGTCCCCATCACGCTTGTGCTCCAGACCCATCACAGCTCTGTTGCCCTTCTCTGGCCACATTCCATGGCCTTTGATGTCTTTCTTGTAGTGAGGAGCCCAACACTGAACACAGCTCTCGAGGTGTGGTCTCAGCAGAGCTGAGTACAGGGGGACCGTCATGCCCCTGGTTTGGATCTTGGTGAGGATTTCCTTGGACGTGTTCTGTGCTGGCCTGTGCCTGGTTAATTCCCCCACTGCAAGGCAGCATACCTCTGTTCCTAGCAGGCCGTGTGGATGACTGATGGTGTAGATCCAAAGTTAACTAGGCGTTCTCTTTAAAGGCGACATACGATATTGTATTTGGACAAAGAGGAATTTCCTGCATAATCTTTGGAGACAGCTGTATTACATTTTTATGATTTCTCTGGTATTTATGCAGAGTTATTGAAATACAGTTAAAAGGCTTAAATTCTTTTCCAGTATGGTATTCTGATTGCGTGTCCAACTACTCGGTTTCTAATAATCAGGATCTCAGATTAAAAAAAGAAATGCATGGGCTCCACAACTGTAACTCCTCGACCCCTCCATTGCCGCACTGGCAATTTCTTTAGGTGCCTCTACAAACCTCCATCTGCAGTTGAACTTGCTTCATCTCAGATTTTCTGCTAGTGCTTTTGGAAAAGGGTCTTTGTTCAGATCCTGCTTTTGTGGAGAAGGAGTCTCACTTTCTCACTTGTGCTGCCGTACCCATCTGAAATATTTTTTTGCAAATCCTTGCTTATCTTGTCTATCACTTGTCTAAAGGCCTTCTCCCTTTCAGCTGTCTTTGCAGAGCGCTGTTGACAGGCTGTGTAAGAAGCAATTAGGTTATGAATAAAGTATATGTTAAAAAAGAAGGCTCAAAGGTGAAAAGAATTTCAGAGAAGACAAAGAGAAGTTACTACAATGAGGAAAAAGCAAACAGTTTCAGAAAATCAAGGTCAGTATTCCTGAAGGGCATCTTAAATTAAATCAACAGCTGAATTATTTGGTAAGAAATGTAGTTTTTTTATTTAAAAACAAACAAAAAAGAAGACAACAAACAAAGAAACTCTTAATCTCATTAATGCTGCAGGATGTCCTAAACAAGCATAATTTTGCTTTGCAAAAAGGCAAGGGAGACCACACAGGAAGGTATTGAAGAACTGGAAAAGGTACAAGAGCATGATGAAAAGATCGAAAGCTGCTATTTATGGACAAAGCACAGGCTGCTTTTTTTTTTCTCATTTCCCTTTCTTCCTTTCTTCCTCTCTTTCTCTCTTTTATTTTTATTTTTATTTTTTTTAAGGAAGAAACTGAGGCCACAATGAGGGCACAATCCTAAAGGATACCAAAAGCTGGATGACAAAACTCGTTAACTTGTTCAGACCATTTGCAAGCCAGCCAACACGACTGACTGGAAATAATACTGGGGAATGTTCCTTGAAGAAATCAGTTCTAACCCAGTATTCTGTGTGGCAGAATAAGGCAGTGCTGTCCGCAGTGTGTGGGTCTCCACCATCAACACCCCATCTTTCGTCTTGGCTCCAAGGGCTGAGCTGCTGCAACGTGGCTTCTGCATTCCAGGAATGTGGCTCCTGTCCTTGACCTCATCTGTAGACAAATACGTCGTCTCCCTTACTGCTGAGTGGTTTAGGAAGAATTTCAGCCAGATTGAGGTGGGATAAAGGAATTACACGTGAGGATGTTTTTCCTCCTCCCTTGCAGAAACACTCTTGGCTTTACCTACAGAACCTCGGGCTGGGCAGGAGAACCTCTGGGAAGTGAAGCTGTTTGCAAAGGCTGTGACATGAAGCCGCCACCCAGGGAATGGGATTTTGGGGCACTCCTTCTGGCCAGAGCACAGCAGGGTTTCACCACATAGCAGCTGTGGGCTGAAGTCAAGCAGGAGAAACACTACACAGGTCAGCAGATCAGGAGGTGAGTATCAGGGTGGCCTGTTGGCCTCTGTCCGTGCCAGAGTGTTAACAAGTCCAACAGAACACATCCTGTCTTTTTGCTGGTAAGGCAAAATCCAAATTGTGATATTGTTATACTTAGTGCTACTTCCTCAAGAGCAACACAGAACATGTTGCTTAAGTCTTATACTTTCACTACAGGCTACGATAGCAACAGGACTAGTTCTGCCATGAGGGAGTCACCTTTTCTCAGGTGCCACTTTCAAAGTCAAGTTTTCATTGCACAGAGAAATGGAGTATTCCACCTTCACCTCCCCTAAAAAAAGTTTTAAGTTAGCAGAGGGAACCTTCAAAACATTTTTCCTTCCAATACAGAATGGCCATTGGTGTCATCAGCTGGTGTGGAAAGACAGCTCAGTGGAGTTGTTCCAGCAAAAAAATAAGAAACAAAGGAAGAAGAGAGGATTAAAAAACTGGTTCCATTGCTGCATACATTTTGTGTTGTGGTGAAATAAAGCAAAGAGCCATCAGGCTCCTACGCTTCAACAGAACCCAGTGAGCATCACATATCGCAGAACTGAATTGTAAGGCACTGCAAATCAATCAGTCAGCAACAACACATTGAGGATCGGGACGGCGCTTTGCTCAGATCTGGGGAAGTCTGTACAAATGGTCCACTACCTTTGTTAAGGTGGGATCAAACTTCTGAAGGGATCCAGAAAGATAAGGAAGTTTAAGATGTAGCAGGTGAAGGCACAGCCCATCGCCTCAGAAAGCTGAATGCTCTTGCAAATTTGATATAATCCAATTAGTCAATTTCCTCGGTGACATTTCTGCAGGCTCATGTACAGAAGGACGGGGAAACAGATTTATAATGATAGCTATTTCTAGCAAAGGTCATTTCTTTCCTGGTGAACAACCTGTCCTTAGTCATTCTGATGAAGAGGTGATGAAGGAGGAGGGAGAGGCTGCACAGCTTTAGAGATTAACAGGGAATAACATATGCAGAGCATAGCTAATCTTTGTACGTGGACCAGGACGCTTAAAATCTTCCACCATCAGGACGAAGTCAGGGAATGAGAATCAAAATTGTGGGGAAAGTAGCAAAGGGGATTTTTGTAGAGTTTGTGAAAGAGGCTGGATATCGTAGTGTCAGCAGAAGGAAAGGAAAAGGGAACCACAGAGCACGAGCGTGTATTTTTGGATAGCAAGAGCGTCCTTGGTGCTTGTAAGAACCAGGTCAGGCTGCTCTGGGGACTCCCTGATCACCCCAGCAGCATCCCAGCCTGAGCAGCACTCAGCAGCCCACGCTGTGCCATTTCCAGGTGACGGTGAGGCGGGCAGGCACAAACACACACAAACACACGCATATACACCTCCACAGCTTTCTTCAGGCGAAGGACAGTTTTGACAGGAATATTGTTCACAGAGATCTCACTGTGGATACAACGTATCTTTAATTAATAAAAAAGCATCTACCTATTCGTCATAGTGCTATTTTCCTGCTTGCAACAGGGCAGGCAGCACCGCCGTTCGCTGCGTGCTTCTGCAGCCTGGCGTTAACTCGAAGCTGAAATGGACACATTAATAAATAATGAGGGCAGAAACACGAGTCACCGGGCAACCAGCAGCCCTCGCTGGGATGGAGGAAAATAACCTGGAGGCGCTGCGCGCCTGGCCTCATTTCCCAAATCCTGAGCAGCTGGTCGACATTTAAAAAAAAAAAAAAAAAAAAAAAAAGAAGTCACGTCAGCGTTTAGCATGCTGGAATTACTGTGCGTGCGGAACCGGGCAGGAAATCTTACACTCGTGTACAAAGCCGCCGAGGTGCGAGGAGAGCAGAGCAGCGGCCACGCCTGCCAGGAGAGCACGCCTGACGGGACGGGACGGCCCGGCCCGTGGGTGCCGCAGCCCGCCCGCGCGCCGCCACGCCCCCTCCATGACAGCCCGCCGCTCCCGCCGCGCCCACCTGGCTGCTTTAGGAAGCGCCTCCGCCAATCGCCGCGCGTTCTCGCGCTGACGGGCGGCCGAGCTCGCCTATGAATGGCCTTTCCTACCGCGCGGCCCCTCCTCCTCGGGCACCGAAGCCAATGGGAAAGAGATTGACGGGAGGGGGAGCTCAGGAGAGCAGGCTCGCGAGCACCGTCTCCCCTCACAGCTTCGCTCTCCCCGTTGCGCGAGGATCGCCCCTCCGGCCCGCAGGTGATCGACGCGGAGTGGCGGCCAATGGTTCGCGCGGAGCGCGCGGCTCAGCCAATGGACGGTGGGGGCGGGCCGGGCCGGCTGAGGGGCGGCGGGCCGGGCCGGGCCGAGGCGAGACGCGGCGCGGCGCGGCGCCGACGGGAGGGCGATGGTGACGGCGTGAGGCGCGGCGGGACCCGCGCGGGCTGCCCGGCCGGCGGGGCGTGAGGCGGCCGGAGGCGACGCGCAGCCCGGCAGTCGCCGCGGGAAGTCGGGGACGGCCGCGGAGCTCCGCAGCGGCGATGGGCAGCGGCGGGGCCGCCTCTCGGCTCGCCGCGCGGTGCCGGCGCCCGGCCCGGGGAGCGCCGTGAGGAGCGGCTGCAGGTGAGCGCCGCGCCCCGCGCCTTCCCCGCCCGCTCCCCGCCGCCCCGCGCGCGCTCCTTGCCGGCGGCGTTTTAATTTTTAAATCCAACGGCTGTCGGCGAACGGCTGCGGGGGGCGCGGGGCTGACAGCGGCCGGCAGGGCGCGGCGGGGAAGCGGGGCTCCGGCGGGCCGCAGGTGAACGCCGCCGCCAGGTGCAGCGCTCCGCGCCGCCGCGCCTCCCGGCCGCCGCCTCCGTCGGCCGGGACGGAGGGCCACCCGCGGACGGCGGAGTGGCCGGGGCCGCCCTCATCGTTCCCCAAGCCGGGAGGTTGAGCTTAGCGCTCCCCTCCTGCCCGCGCCTTCCGCCTTGAGGGTGCGACGATGGGGCACGACCGCTACACCTTTTGTCATCGGCGCGGAGACAAAGAAAGCGGCTCCCCGCGTCCCGCCTCGCTTCCCGAGGTGCCGCCGGGCCCCTCCGCTCGCTGCTGCCGGCGGTGGCGGTGCCGCTAAAAGGACGCGTTGATACGCCTCCGAACGGGCTCGCGGTTTGCGTTCCTGAAATTGCTGCAGCGGTATAAATATATGCATTTATTCGGGGTGACGGGATGGGGTCCGTCGACGCAAACGTGGTGTGGTTTGTGGTCCTCGTGCGGAGGGTTCCGTGCCGGGAGCGATGGCAGCGCTGCCTTGTAACCTGCCTGCTAACCTGCCTCCTCCCCGGCCTTTTTGTCTCCCGGTCCTGCAGTCTCCACGCCATCCGCTGTGTGAGGAATGACGATGGCTCCATGAGAGAACTTCCTCGCATCTTTCGCTCGCTCTGCAGCCCCCATTGCATGCTGCTCCTGGACAGTGATGAGCCGTTCAGCTGCGCTGGGATTTTCTACCGTGAAGAAAGGAGAGGTGGAATATGAGTTGTAGACATCCTCTTGAGCTTCTTGTGCGTTGTTTTTCCCGCATCTGTATATAAACCTGCTAGCATTGAGCACGCACGCTCTTACGCCTACTTTGGTGTTCCTGCGACTGTGCCACAGCATTGGTGTTTCTCGCCGTCATGGCTTCAGTTTGGAAAAGACTGCAGCGTGTTGGGAAACATGCATCCAAGTTCCAGTTTGTGGCCTCTTACCAGGAGTTGATGGTGGAGTGCACCAAAAAATGGTAAGAAGTGGCTCGCGCTGCTGCCCAAATGAGGAGTCATTGATGCTGAAATTGAAGGATGTTGCCCGTTGCGTGTTGCTCGCGGTGTGTGATCTCTCTGGGGACCAGCATTTTGGACCTGTTGGTTTTGTTCTGTGTTGTGATTTTCTTTGCTGGTGTTATAGTGTGGGACAGTGCACTTATGAGCTCGGCACCTGCAGCTTAGTGGGGCTTTTTTTGCTATTCATCTATTTATATTGTAGATATTTTCCAAGAGTCCTTTTCTGACCTGCAGCTTGCTCTTAGGGCTGAACGTCCCCTGCTGATGCTGCCCTTAGCTTACTGAGTCATTTGGGATCAGCCCTGAACATGGTGGTGTTGTCGTCCGGTTTTGATTTTGACTCCTTTACTCGAGAATGTCTCATCTCTCCTCCTTCCTTTCCATCTTCTAAAGGAAAGAGATGAGAGATGGATCCTTGGGAATTGTCTGAAGGTATTTGTTTAGTTGGACAGGAATTTCGTGCAGCAGCGGTCCAGTTGGATGACTTTGGAGCTGACTAGACAGCAGTTATATTAATTGTGCGGTCTGGCACAAGCATGTCTTGCTTCCTGTGCAAAATGAACTTAAGTGCATCTGATGGGGAAGACTGGAAACAGCTTTTATAGTCTGCTAGCAAATATCTCCATGTTACAAGTACGTGAATGCTTTTATACCTTTGGAATATGGATGTTGTAATTCCTCGCATCAGTGTGAGCTGTAGTACCAGGGCATGGAGAAAGTACTTTGCTGTCCTTCTGGACAGAGGTGTTCAAACTGCCCTGAAACAATCAGCAGCCTCCTCCTAATACTTGCTTTATCCTGTTGGCAAGGCTGGCCCTTGCATTGGCTGCCTTTGCTGGTTGTGAGTAATTGCCTCTACAAATTCAAGTTCTGTTTCTCGGTGTTGGAAATGTCTGTCAAATGTGCTGGAAGGCTGCTTGCTGCTCTGCCTTAAAGAAACACCGCTGGCTTAGTTGTTTGTTTACTTGTAATAAACTACCTGCTAGCTTAAAGTGTCTCCATAGATGATCAAGAAACAGAATTATTTTTGAATTTGAACTTTCTTTCACTGAACAAACTTAGGAATAAAAATATTGTCAAGGTTGAAAGAGGCTGTCATGGTCATCTCAGGTGACCAACCATTCAGTTCAGGCCCAGGAGTTCTCCATGGTGATTGTATCAGGTTTATTTCAGTACTTGTGTGTATAATGTTTTATGGCTTTTCATCTTCTATTTATTCTTCACACCAACTCACCTCTTTTTGCTCTCATTTTCACTTTTACTCTTTTCTTGTGAGTGTGCAGAACGCTTCAATACTGAAGTATGAATGTTCAGATTGAATCTGCAACCTCATTTCACTCAAGAAAAAGTCACACACACAAGTTTGGCTGCAGTCTCGTTAATTTAGAAACAATTAACTTCTTAGTCTTTCATAGAGTGACCACCTAGCAATACCCAGCACGTTGAGTAGTGATACTGCCTTTCATAACCTCAAACGTGCAGCTGATGTATATTTTAGAAGTTGTGCATCTGAGTCTTTGCTTTGTGTTCTTTGATGGTAACATGCAGGGTTGGTGCTTGCATTGGTTGTGAGGAAAGAGGCATGGTGGTGAAATGTGGATGAATTCTAGGAAAAAAAACAATGGGGAAAAACATCATTCACACAATCATTTGATTATGAGCTTTCTGTTCTGTTTCCTCTTGTTTGGAGAGCCTTAACAAAAACGTTCCTTAAACATGTGAGTTCCAAGGGAGAAATGAACTCCATATGCTCTTTTCACTGAAAGCACTCCTAACATGTATTAAGCATCAGAGTTATCGTCTGTGTTTGTAGCTCCACGCTCTAAGTGTATTTGGATCAAAATGTGGTAAGCACTGAGTTATTTTAATGTACTGGCATTTGGACAATGCAGTGTTTCTGCAGGAAAAGAATGCTCCATTGATACTTTAAAAGAAATGACAATGCACTCATAAACACAGTTGAACTGAGATGCGTTTGTGCACGAGGTTGTGCACGGCTGGGCCAGGCTGTGTGCTCTGAGCTGCTCTCTGCTGTTGGGGTTCTGTTGGTCTGACTTTGGGAAGCAACTCGTACATTCGAAGCTGCCTGTGCACAGTTAGCAGCCTCAGGTGGGTTCCTGGGAAGCTGTCTTGCTTTTTGGCTCCTCTGAACTTGTGTTGACTCGGAATGTTTTTGCTTAGTGTTCAGAGCAGCTCAGAAGCGTGTGCTGGAAGGTCACTGCCACTCTCTTGTTGCTGCTCCAGTCTTTAAAAGCATCACCTCCAGGAGCAGCAGCATTTCTCCTGCATAGGCTGACAACCCCTGCTGTCTCTCATTTCTTACTCCTGTTGGCAGCTTCTCTCAGGTGACTGCTTTCCACTGGTAGTGTCTGGGGGCACAGATTGTGACGGGCTGCCCAGTGTTGTTGCTGTTTCATTAGAAAAGCTTCATTTTCAGGTAATTAGCAGGGCCGAGTTGCTTCCATGGCATTCTGGCTGCTCTCTCTGACCCAGCCCTAATTATTGTAGCAGCTCAGTACCTTTGAAAAATCGAGCAGTTAGTTCATATAGAGCCTTGTGCTTCATATAAATAAATAAATGCAGCCTGGGTCTTCAGTATGGATTAGTGAGCCCTGCTCCTGTGAAAACGTAATGCTTTGCATTAATCATATAAGCACTTGATTTTTTGAAAGGCTCTTGCTTGGTGGTGCTGGAGTGTGTCATCCTCTGCTGACTCTTGGGATAAGCTGGGGCAGCGTGGGATTTCGCAGCCAGCATGGCAGTCCTGGCTTGGAGGAGCAGAGCATGGAAGCAAAGCATTCAGGGCTGGATCAGCCTTGTATGGCTGAACTCATGGACTCTTTGGGGGTGGCTTTTGTGTTTCCTTATTTCTCTGTATGGGTATCTTGCAAGTCACGGATTCAGCAGGATCTTCCAGGTGTAGTGTGGCCTCATTTCTGAGTTCTTCATACATGCTTGTCACCATGTGTTTTTGTGGGTAGGAAAACCACTTCCCTGGATGCAGGTGCTGCTTGAAACCGGTGGAAATGTGTAAAGATACGATGCTCCCTTGCAGGATGTGTGAAACGCCTGTCATTTACATGAATTGCTTTGCTTTTAAATCATGCTTTGAAATACATGGAGCTGTGGTGCTCAGAGGGTTAAAACTCACGTAGATGCTGCTTTAACTGGAGGCAGGCTGCACGTTCACAAAGTAAGTCACCTATTTTTGTATCAAATCGGTATGCTCTGAAGTAGGTTCGATATTTTCAAATACATTTCTTTCTCTTTTGCAAATGAAGTAATGCTTCATTTTTTTTCCTAAAGACTTTGGCCATCTGTTTCTCTCTTCTATTGTAGTTTCATAACTGGATGCTGCAGGAATTTCAACATTTGGCGTGCACTGCGCTTGGGAGGGAGAGGAGCTTTTTGAGATTCCTCGGTTCACACCAGCTTGCCTGCCTTCTGCTCCCTGCTTTCCTGCTGCGGGCGCCGGGAGCTCCGCGCTTAGCAGCCAATGCAGGCTGCCTGCTCAGGGTCATTGCCTCGCTTTGCGTAGCTGCTAAGTTTTGTGAGCACCTAAGTGCTGTTAATTAAGGGCAATCACATGGAAACGTGCGGCACAAAGAGAGATGTTGCAGAGGAGTTCAGGAGCTTGGAATTGTGTTTCCTGAGACCCGTGTTTCTGCCGTGGCCTTGCTGTTGTGAGCTCTTGATGGGATTGGCACTGGCCATGTGAGTGTACCTGACAGTACAGTGTGTGCACAGAAAGCATCAGACACTTCCTCCTGGTTTTTATAGCTTTTCTCCTCAATTAAAATGCACTCAGTCCTCACAGCTCTTGATTTAGATCTCTAATCCCATGCTAAATAATCCCCATCTGCAAATAGGTTTTATTGTTTTCTTAATTTGTATCCAATTTTCTCCTGAGGACTTTCTGAGGGGTTAAATTGTATATCAAGCTTATTCTTTCCAAGTGATTCTTTTCCAAATTCTTACCACCAGCTGTGTTGGAGGTCAGTCCCTTTCTTCCTGCAGACAATTAGAGCACACGTACTTTCCATATGCAAATGCAGTTCTCTGCCAGCTCGCATCTCTCTCAACACCCAGAAGAAAATCTTTCATTTCAGAAATGTAGATTTCCTTTGAAGTATCTGCCTCGCTCCTACCTTACCAAGCTGGCCAGCAAACCCCTTTTATATCCTTATGTCAGTGCCATGGACTACAAATTAGGGATTTCTCATCTAAACTGTGGGTTGTATTTTGTGCAGTGAAGACATCTTTAATAGGAAGGGTATGAGTATATGTAAATCCTTTCCTGCTGTATTTCTCATGTTCTTAATGCTGCATATTTGCACCCATTTCCTATTTGCAGCAGCCCTTTGGCAGGGTTGGGAGCCCTGTGTGCAGTTCCTAACAGGCTACATTGGGAGAACCAGACATGAAGTTTTTTCTTAATGTGGAAGGACCAATTTTATCATAAATACATCTTCAGACTGTTATTTGCTTTTGAGAGACCAAATTCTTTCCAGCAGTTCCATGACTTAGTTTACCATCCTAGTAATAACAAAAATAACTGAAGCAAAAGAGATTAGGTTATAGCCAAGCATGGACAAATCCATCTTAATGGCCTGCCATTCATTCACTTAAAGGGATGAGGATGTCTCCATGAAGAAATAAAATACCCTGCCTTGGAGTTCTAACAGGCTTTATTTTTGAGAAGAGGCTGTGTGTGTGTGTGTGTGTGTGCACTTAGTTAACTTCTTTGCAGAGCTGTACAAACAAACAAAAGCTGGCTGTGTTCCTGCAGCACTGTTGCACGCACGCAGTAAGGTATGTGCACTGTTCCTTTGAACCCAGTGGACTGGAGCTAGAATAAAGATTTATTTCATTTTTTCAGGATTGGATTGCTGTGAATACCCTTTTGAGCTCTTTCAGTGTTACGAGGTTAAGTAAAATTAAATATTATGACATTGTGTAGGCCTTAGCTGAGCTGAATCTTCAGTCTCAGGCTGTAGAGTGCCAGTCTGTTACTTCAATTAGTTTTTAATTGGTTGGAGAGAGCTGAAACCCCTTTCATAGCACGGAGTGAATAAGGAGAGGAGGCTGATAAGGTTGACTAAATCTGAGGAAACACTTACAAAACAGATCTTTCAATTTCCCCAGTGAAAGCGTTCTGCTTGGGTGGCTCAGTGGGAATGGGGCTGTGTGCCTTCCTTTGGGGGGCTCTCCCAGATCCGTGCACCTGGATGGCATGATGACATGCTCTACACAGTGTCCCAGTGCTGCTCTCTGGTGTGGGTGCTGGCTCTGCAGGCAGCTCTGGGTGCTGCATGGTGGGCTCCAGAACACAGCGGCTGTTCAGCTGAGCTTCTGTTCTCTGAGAGTTACACACAGTAAATAAAGCAGGCCTTGTTTTCTTCCTGTTTTCCTTATTTGACTAATGTATTTCTGTGTGCAGTTTGTGTAAGTGCATCAGAGCCTCTCAGCTGGAAGGCTCTGTGTATTGGCAGTTGAGGTGTGGGATGCTTGTGGCTTTTGGCACCTAAAAGGCGTTGCTGGGACTTGGGAGCTGTGGGTGAGGCTTGTGCTAACACTAGCAGAAATGCAGCTATGGATGGTGGTGGCTAGGGCTGTGCCTCACAAGGCTTTCTGGGGCTGAGGTGTCCCTGTCCCTTATTGTTATTGTGGGTCCTTTTTTATTTCTATTTCACTGTTGTACTATTTGAGACTTTTTGAGACTTACTGTGAAGCTATGGCCAGGCTCTGCAGCTGCTTTGCTGTCTCTGTGGCTATGTACTAATTTCAGCATAAACTGGCTGTGTGTTCTGGTGCCTGTGCTGCCTGGTGCCTCAAGACTGTGGCCTCCTTGGCCGTCTTGTGCACCAAGAATAACATATTAGTGCTTGTGCTTCCACAGAGAATCACAGAATAGCCTGGGTTGAAAAGGATTGTAGAGATCACCTAGTTTCTACCCCCCTGCTGTGTGCGGGGTCACCAGTCACTAGACCAGTCTGCCCAGAGCCACATCCAGCCTGGCCTTAAGTACATCCAGTGTCATAAGCTGACTTTACCCTCTCAGCTACCCTTGGGAAGATGTTTGCGTAGCCAGGACTGTTAATATCAAAAGCTGTATTAAACAAAGTAATTGGAGAATCTGGACCTTTGAATGCAGTTGGCAGCACATGGTGCACTGCCACTCGGCATGCACTGTGAACTTCCTTTACTTGCAGTGACTGCTGGTTAGGTAAACTCTGAATCCCTTTGTCTGTGGCAGTACGTAAGGAGGAGATTTAAAAAAGCAGAAAAGAGCTCTCAAAACAGCTTAATTCTCTCTTCCAGCAAAGATCTCACTTAGCAGTCTGCACAGTTCCAGCCCAACCTGTACTGATTTATCTGTAGTTTTTTGGTGCAGGGCTTAACCTTGATGTCCTTGCAGCTCTGGAGTCCTGCTGCTGGCTGGCTGGGCCTCGTTTTTCTTACCTGTTGCCTGTAGTTTCCTTCTGGGTGTACCTGCCATCTCCTGGAAAACCAATGCAGTTTTGTTTCTTCCTGTTGGTAACCCAAACAGTAGGAAAGCTGTGGAAAAAGTTGCAAGAGAACAAAGTTTTTGTATTCTTTTTCTCTTCAAATGCAGATCTTAGCTGGATAGAGTCCTTGGAATACATTTCTTTTAAGTCAAACAAATGAATTTTCATAAAACTTCCCCTTGTGTTCTTTTATCTTTGGCATGTAAGAGCATTTTAGGAATGGGAAAGTCCTGACCCTTTTTTCACCACTTCCTCTCTTACCACAAAAAGCGTCAGAATCTCGCTGAGGCAAATTTAGGACATTCCTGTTTACTGCTAATGCTTATTAAAAGATCCTTTCTTTTAAATGCATCTGGTGGTGGTGCTCTCACCCCCACTATTGGGATTTGTATGTGTAGAACAGGGTCTCCTTGTGGAAGGTAAGCTCTGCTTTTTGCAATTCATGTTCTTGCTAAAATCATTTCCATTTCTCCCGTTAGAAGATAGCTGCTTTGAGCTCTATTGCCTTTGAGTTCTCTTTTCAGAATTCCAAGACAGAGTTTTAAAATAGTAGAGGAGCTGCTATTTTCTTTCTTACAGGTTCTTTTTTCATATAGCAAATAGTGGCTGATGTAATCATGGGATTTTCTGACAGAGAATTGAGAAGTCAGTGTGCCAGCAGCCAAAGCAGCAGAACTGCAAGCATCTATCTAGTGGTTGGGATGTGATGCCTGCTTTAGTCCCTCATGGTGCCATGGCAGGTGGCAGTGCCATTCTTTGTCTCCTCTCATAGTGCCACATGCCGAATGCAGGAACGTGGACATTCTTGCCTCTGGGTTCAATCCTCTTGCCTGGAGTGGACCCCAATGAAGTACTTATGGTGCACAAGCCTGGAAGAAGTGCTGACTGCAGTGAGCAGAATAACTTTGTCTGAAATAAATTTTGGAGAAGTAAGAATATAGAGAATAATACTTCTTGTTTTAGCAACAGCTGTTGGGAGAGCGCTTGCTTGATTTGCAATTAATGATAACAACAACAAATTGCAATTGGGGAAAAGATAATGTTGACTATGGTAGGACTGTAGTCTGCTGTAACTTCTTTATGTCCACCTTGTTGTGAGAGCTGTCTGTATCTTTTATGATTGACAAAGTCCTGTTAGGGCCCAGAGGAGAAAGCTGCTGCTTGTTACCGTCACAGAAGGGGCTTTCTGCCCAACTCCTTTGGAGCTGGGGAAATAGGTGGGCACAGAGCAGGCTTGCTTAGGGTTGCCATAGGTTTTCTGTGACAGATCATGTTTCCTTGTTTGTTGCCTACAGAAATGGCTGTCCTTGCTGTTTTTTACATGGCATGTTTACTTGTTGCAGCGCTCCTCAGCGATGAAAAGAATGAGCTGTGAGCTGAGCTGGTGGGCAGGCAGAGCAGTAAGGAGCAGAATGTAAGGCTTTTCTGCCCAAGTGAGTGTCTTCTGGTGTGCTTGTGTGGAATTTGGGAAGACAAGGCAAATCTTTTGGTTTGGAGATGCAAAAACTGACCTAAACAGAAGGAACCCATGTGTGGAGCAAAAGTAATTTGCTGAAAAGCCGTGGAGCCACCTTGCATTTCTGCCAGCATCATCTCTTTGGTTAGCATGTGTTTCATTGCTGGGGTCTCAGCTACCTTTTATGCTGAACATCTCGCGCAGCAAAACAAGTTAAAAGCAGAGGAAGATCTTTCTGGAAGCTGGTAAGACATGACAGAGGAGAATGTCTCCATGTGTAGAATGTGCAGATGTATAGCTCAAGATGTGGTGTGCCTATTTGAAATCAGCTAAGTGTTATTGAGCTTTCTCAAGAGGAAGGAAAGGCTGGGTGCTGCCAATGAATAGTGGTGGTAGCTGCTAGGGGACAAATCCAGTCTACCCATGTGAATTGTGGAGGGCTACAGAATGCAGGGCTACAAATCTGCTTTTGCTTTACAGCCACGTTCTGCACTGCTAAATCAGTGAAGTATCTCGTGTTGCAGTGTGCAGCCCAGGACTTCATCCTTCTTTTGGGTTCCTTCTGTTCGTCATTCTGTGTTACACAGAGACGTTTGTAGAGTGTTCCACTTTAAAACTGATTTTTTGTCTTGTTGAGCTTTCAGACCTGATTTTGCTGAGCAAGCAATGCTCATATGTAGGTGAACTCTTGAGTATCTGTGCAGCAGCTCCATAGCTTCACCGTGCCTTTGCAGTCAATGTCAAACAGCACCTACTCTTCCTTTAGGCAGGAAAGAGCAGCACAGAAGTACTTAATCTGGAGACATGCCCTGCTGTCACTAACGGCCCAACTGTGAATAAAATGAAGCTTTGCTCAAACATTGGTCTTCATGTTTCACTTTCATAATTCATAAGAGTCACAATTCTTTCAGAACCTCTTCTAAAAGAGAGGTTACAACTTCTCTTGATCCATACTAATTACAGGCTCACCTTTTTTGGGGAACATGAAGGGCAACGATCATTCAGTTGAAAAGAAATCTAAATTTAAAGTGTTCCAGTGGTGAGTGAAAAAGTGTAATTGAAACATTCCTACCTTTAACATACAGGTAGGAAAAGTCTGGTATTAATAGTGTATGATATTTAACAAAACCAAAACACACAAGCAAACCCTCGGAATGCATTTGAAAGGTGCTTTCCTATTGCATTTTCTATTGGAAGAAAGATTTCTAGCTTTGTAAATAAAACACACAGTGTGTGTATGGCCTTCAAATCCATGTGTCTTCAAAGCAGCACATCACTCTTTGTCACTGTGTTCTGTTTCTGTACCAGATCTCTGTGCAAGCTGTTTTCCATATAGGTGGCACGTGCCACTCTGCAGGTGGCTGATGTGCAAAGGGAATAGTGCAGTGTACAAAGCCATCCTGCCATTTTCTTATGATTTACTGCATTTGTGCACACCAACAGAAAGGAAAGAATATTTATAATTTTTTGAGCTAATTGTCAAAGGATGATTTATGTCTTCATTTGAGCGCGGGCAGCTGGTTCTGTATATATGCAGCTGTGGGAGTTGTATTTTTTTCTATCCCTAGGCAAGTTAGCAAAGAAACTGCACACTGTTCACTGCCTTTCTGCCCACGTGTAGCCAACAGTTGCGTTGTGTTGTTGAAAATAGTAAGAGTTTGCAAGGCTATGTAAATTGTTGGTTTCTCTAAGTAGTAATTTTTGTTCATTAGGCAAATAACTCTAGCTTGGTCAGTTCAGCACCCTCATTTGCTCAGAATAGACTTCATACGTTCTTTGAAGCTTTTTCTGTGCAGGTATTGTTGATTTTGGGGGCAGGGATAAAGTCCTTTTTGCTTCTCATATTGATGGGGGCTGTGGTCTAATGGTGCAAGCAGCACAAGTCAGAAAGTCCCCGTTCCATACTGTGCTTTATTTCAGCTTCTGTGTAATTGGAGACATGTCATCTTTTCTATCACTCAATATTTTGCACACACAAATCATCTTCCATCAGCTGTCCTACAGCTTTACATCCCCCATGACTTACAAGTAGGATTTATGTCTGCCTTTAAAGGCCAGGAGACAGCAGCATTTCATTCTGTGGTACCGGCACAAAGCAACTGACGGGGCATTTTGCTGTGCAGAAATAGCTGTCGAGCACTGAGAATTTCTTTGCACAAGGGTTCTTTGGCCCCACAGCTCCGCTGTTTGCAGTGCAGGACCTGCAGTAAGCTTCTGGCCGTGGGGAGCACCCTCTGTTTGCTCTCTGTTTTCCTTTGGGTGGCTTGGAATTCTGAGAAGAGTGTCTGTAATGGATAAACGCCAGGATGGGGGGAAGGAAGTAGTTTGTACTGGCAGGCAAGTACATCCTCTCTGGGTCAGCATTGCTAACGTGTTTTATCCAGCGGTGGTGAGATATTACAGAGTGACAATAACCATAAGAACTGGGCTGCCTCTCGGTGGAAGCAGGGTGTGCCTGGAGCACGTAATTGCACTTGAAAGGCTCCATGCTGATGGCTGCAGAGCAAGGAATTCAGGGAACTGGTGCTGTGTGTGTCAGATCCACTTGCAAACAGTTGTGACAGGCCTACTGACGGTTCAAACTACAGCGGTTCAAGAATACAGAAGTGTTTGTGTAAACTGAAGCACTAATGAAGAAAAGGAACTTGTAAAGACTTCTGGGTGTAAAGCAGGTGAGATGGAGCTTGGTTGCAGCTCCACCAAGGCAGCTGCCACAGTGCAGGATGTGAGCTTACCATTACTGGGTTCCATCAGAGCTGTGGGAATATTCAGCTTAAGCTTGGTGACTGTGCATACACAGACTGGATTAGAATTACTGACACCACTTTTGCTTTCCTCTTGTGTTACTGCAGAATTTATTCTGTGATTTGTTCCCTGTCTGGATTTTAGGTGATGGCTTTTTTCTTTCATAACTCATCCACAACATCAGTCCTCAAAACTACTGCTTGTAGGAGAGGGAATGTGACTGCTGGGGGTAAAATAGTACTTTATTTCCTACCTTGAAAAAATACCACAATGCTACACAGGACTTTTGCTGTTATTATTTTGCTTGTTGGTCCGTCTGTCCTGTAATTTAAATGCAAGAAGAGAGAAGGTGGCAGCTGTGACATCTGAAATATTTTAGGTTGACCCAGAAGAAGCACTCAGAGTTGGGTCAAGAAGAGCAGAAATTCTGGCTCTAGTTGTCACGTGTGCAATCAGCCATGGCTGTCAGTCTGGTGCTGGCTGATTCTTCAGGACAAGGGCTGTACAGAAAACAAATGCCTCAGTGGTGGAAGATACAGGTGGGCACGTAGTTCACTAGAAATGGGGTTATTTACATAGTCAAGGTTGCAGTGTATTGTCTTCACATTATGGTTGTTTTGTCGGTGATTGCTTGAAGCTTTCCCCCTCTGATTTGGGTGCTCCGTCTGGAAGCTCTGGGTATGTGTGGTCACTGTCCATTTCTTGGGAGAGGTAAGAAAGAAAGAAAGAGCAATGCTGAGGAGAAGAGGGAGCCAGCATCCGTTTTCAGATTGTCTCTCAGCCCTTTTGTCTGACATGAGACTATGGTCCTGCTGGCTCTGCTTCCTCTGCCCTCTTGCTGCTCAGAGGTCTGTGGGGCAGCAGATGTCCCTGGGCCCCTTGGGAGTTCAGGTGGCTCTGCTCATCTAACCGTGGTCCTGCCTTTGTCTGGGCTGCGTTCTGCTGAGAGCTGCTGCATAGCAGGGCAAGGAAAGCCACCAGGAAGGTGTCAGTGCTGCACAGCAGCTGTGTGTTGAGCTGGAAGAGCGAGCAAGGCCTGTACGCATCTGTCAGAGCCCAAGAGGCAAGGTTAAACTAACAGATCACGCTGAGATAAGTGTTCTGTGTAAGCTCTTATCTGTGCTCAGGAACTGGAGAAGTCGAGGAGGGTTGACTTGTAGTGCATAATAAAGCTAAACTGTGGTTTGAGTGCATGCAGTCAAGAGGTTTGCAAGGCAACCTTATTGTTCCTGAGTCTGCCCTCTGGAAGGTCTCCCGTGGTGGAGCAGGGACTTGCACTTCTGTCTGTGGTGCCAGCCTGGTGAGGGCCAGTATCCAAGCTGAGTGCTCTAGAACCAAGCACGATAGAGTTTTGCAGGCTTCAGCTTTTAAGCCTTGCCTCTTTTAGAGATGTAAAAGTGCATTTTGTGTCAAGCATGCTGAAATATGTGGAAAATCTTATTTTGCAGAATCCATGGGGTTTGGGTGCCCACACATTGCTATTGTCTGAGTTGATGACGCTGCACATAACTGTTTTTCCCCCTCAGTGCTCTGTGTGCAGTACTGGGCTACAGAAATTGATTCCTGTTCCCTTGATGGTTAGTTTATAGAGCAAGTCTTTATTCACTAGGCTTCTTTGGTCCTAATTAAGCAAATGCATCTAGAGTCGAAATTGAGATTTAATAATTTAACTTAGCCTTCGTTTCATTTATGGTGATACCCTTCTGAAATATTTAAATCATAATTTTTCTTTTTGCCCTCGTTTAGTGCCACATCCCACACTGCTGGGTGTTTTGTTTTCTTTTTTTTTGGCCTTTTGCTGGGTGTCTCATTGATTGTGAGAGGCTTTGTTTCTTACTTGGAGTGGATGCCTCGTGGCACTTTGTGAGATTAAGAGTGTTTTGTTCCAGGAACCAACCTACCTTCCCTTTCTGTTCCCATTTCTGCTCCCAAGGAGAACAGCTTTTCACACCAGACACATTTGTGTTTACAGATAAAAAAATTTTAAATTAGAATAAAATTGAAATCTAGGATGAGACAAAATTATTTAATCTTTTAAGCCATGTGCTCTATGGGATAGAGGGACTCTGTCTCTTTATCCCTTTGCCTCATTTAATGGTACAAGACTAGAATCCAGCCTGCAAGACACCAAATCCACTTAATAAAAAGCCTGGACAGCGTCCAGGAGTCTCTTCTGTGGCTGCAGATGTTACATTACAACTGCCCTGTGCGAGGACCCATCAGCTTACTGAGCAGCTATCAGGCTGGCACAAAATTGGGCATTGGATTTGAGCTTTTGTGGTTCTTACGTATATAGTGCCTGCTGTGACAGCACAGGAAGGGGGAGGACAGTGTGGTGGTCAACATGCCAATGGGTCTCAGTCTCAGTCACAAACCTTGTGTGTGATGGGTACCGGAGTCCTCAGCAATGGGCCTGGGAGCAGTCGGTGCCGGTGCTGTCACTGCATCTCCATCAGAAACAGGAGGAAAAGACAGCTACAATTTGTATCACAGAAGATTCTGAAGGCCTGAAGGACCTTTGTTGCCTTGAGGGATGTCCTCCTGTTGGATACTAGTAGCTAAGTGTGTGCTTTCCAAGGAAGAGGCTGGGTAATGGGTAACTGCTCTGAAAAGCCAAGTGTGAGGGAGCGTGCTGCTCTGGTAGCAGTGTGTGGCTGCAGGGCTGGTTGGGCTTCTGGAGGGCGCCGTCAGTTTCAGGCCCTAAAAATTAGACAGATTTTTAGACTTTGGATGTACAATTCTAGATGAAAGAAACAGTGATGCATAAATAGAAGTAAATGGTGTTGTTTTTGAGATGGACTTCTATATGGTGTGAACTTCTGTTTCAGGAGGCAGCTTGGAAGCCACATGACTGCTTAATTAGATTGAGCAGGAGTTGCTCTAAATTTGTAGTCTTTGCAAGAGTTACTTAGCCATGCCTACTTTTCTCCTCATCTTTTGGCTGTGCCTTCCCAGAGCAGTCCTAGAGAGGCTATCAACATGAAATAGGTGTCTCATGGGCATTGGTGCTGGCACTTTCTAATGGCCTATGCTTGTTCCTCCAAAACAATACGCAGACATTTAACGGATAATTAATGCTCTTTTTTTTTTTTTAACATGCAAGGGTATCACACCTTTAATTTTGATTATTATCCATATGTAATTTTCAGCTGCAGAATGTATCACATTGGGTTATTCTCATGTTCTGCCTTTTGAAGGAGGCACTAAGCTTGGCATACGGCTTATAGAGACTTCTGGGGTTTTAGTGCGCAGGCATGAGATATTGTTTGGAGTCACATTTTAATGGCAAGGTTCCAGGTGTATCCATGACATTTTAAAGCTGTGGCTGCTGCTGAGGATCAGCATCTGGTGAGTGGCTGTAGTGCCTTTATCTCCAGTTTTGCATCTGGATGTGGCAGGCTGGTGCCTCTGGGGCAGAAGGACAGGAGGAGGTGAGTTCCTTTTTGGGAGCAGGGCTGTGAGGAGGGCAGCTGGCTTTAAGCCTATTGGCCACTTCATTGGTGATGCCAGGGTCAGAGCTGCTTGAGCAGCTTGAGGTTGCATCTTCCAGCACCTCTTTCCTTGGGAGAAGGCTCTTATTCTGTCTGTCATGGCTGACAACATTGGTGAAATGTGAGCTGCTGGGTAGAGACAAGGAAAGGAGCTAGCATAGCGGGCCACATTTTCATTTCCCCCTGTTTTTTTCTTTGTGATATTAATTTGCAAAAGGAGGTTGATGACAGATGAGGAGCCTTTAATTGGAGAGCTCATTGTGCATGAGCTCAGAATAGATACAGATTAATTCAGGATTTGATAAAATCATCATTCAGACAGCCAAGCACGAGCTTGTGTCACACAGACTCCCCACGTTGCCCCCTGGCCGGACACCGCACACTGTGGATCTGCCTGCTGGTTTGCTCCATGCTGGGGCTGCACCACCCAGCCCTGCAATACACCTCTCTTTAGAGGTGTAAATTAAGAGTTTGCACTGCCTTTATAGCTTCAAGTATGTATTCAAGCTTCTCAAACTTTCAAGTACTGTGGAGAATAGCTGCTGCAGCCTTAGTGCTCATTTGCTCTTTGTAGGTATCAGCGTTCCTCTGTTGAGTGTGAGCATCATAGTGCCACCATCTGTGCACCCGAAGCAGGTGATGTGAACTTTATCTTCCAGAAAAACCCTGAAAGCTGGGGCCGTTCTGCACCTGCTGCCTTCTCAGAAATGTATGGAGTGTTCACAGGTTCTCTGCATCTTCAAAACAAAGAAGTTGCTTTGTATCCAATGCATAGCCTTAAAAAGCAAAACAAGAGAACCCTGGTGTTGTCCATTTAGAAAGGAGCTTCAAAAGGTGCATCCGTACCTGCGCACACTGAGCTGTCATTGTCCTCTGGATGAGCCTATGGGTTGCAAGGAGAGGAGGAAGATGGATGCACTAATGCAGATGTTTCTGAGGCTTTTGTCAGAGTCCTGACATGGCCATTGGAATGGCACGTCTTATGGACTGCAGGTTGCAGATCCTTCTGTCTGAACGCTACTTGCAATAGGAAAAAAAGATGATAAAAAGAGTGTCTGTTTTGTGACAGGATCTGAAGTCTCATGCATGCTTTTAGTATGGAAATCAATTGTTTAATGTGTGCATTGATTTTTTTTGTCAGGCTGCATTTTTGACACCAGGTGTCAGACAATTTCATTGCAGTTGTGTGCTTATTATGAGAACACATCTAGCATTTATATTTGTAATGCTTCCAAATCAGAAGGGATAGAATGTAACAGCTCAGCAAACGCTCAGTAACACATATGCTGTCACATGGAGGTTCAGCCTTCAGCTTGTGAAGAGGTGTATATGGGTGTTGGAGCAGGATCAGAGCTGAGGGGCAGGCAGATGTGTGGTGCCTGAAGGCTCTCTGAGGGCAGTGTGCTGACTGAGAATCGGAGCTGGAATTTGCATTCAAAATAATTGGCTTGCTCGCTTAAATTTGCTGAAAATGTGTTTCCCTGGTTCCTGTTCCTAATCTATATGTGATTGTTTTACACTGCAGTGAACACGGGTACTTACAAAGAGCGAGGCAGGCACCATCGATCGTCTTTGTCCGTGTAGCAGAGCGTGGGGCGGTGAGGCTGTGTGAAGGCCTGTGCTTGGCTTTCAAGGCAGAGAGATGATTCTAGTGCTTCACCTTGTTAAGCCAGCTTCCAAACCTGCTGTTAAGTCTGAGGTGAAAATGTGTTGGACCTCAAATGAGCATGTGTTTGTTGGCTTGACAGCTGGCAGGCCTCAGCTCTGCAGGCAAGCAGGCAGTGAGTTGGTCATGGGCTGGGAGCAGGTAGGCTGCACAGGCTGGTTGTGCAGAGCCTGCTCACACCGTGTTCCACTCGGCGGGGCTGTGACCCACTGGAAACCAAAAAGTTTTAAACTGTGGATTCATTGCTGTTAAAATGTAGAGGAGTATGTGCTCTGAAAAAGAATGTTAAAAAAAGCACCTACAAAACAATACAAAAAACGCAGCCATATAAGATCAGGCACCTGAGAGATCTGAGCCATGTGAGCTTTGCACTCTAAAGCAACACATTTGTTTTGAATGTGTAAGGTGTGTCTGCACAGCCCTGCTGGCCCGAGACCCAGCAAGCTGTGCCCAGAGCCTGAGCTTGAGAGCTGGGTGCTGTAATGTTCTGCCCTGGTGTGGCTGGGGAGCCTGGTTTCTCCAGCAGGCTTTGGGTGGGCTTTGTTGCAGGGTGCTGGGAGGTGTTCCTAGGCTCTGGGATGGTAGTGTGTGTGGTGTAAGGGTACATGTCTGCCTAAAGCAGACAGGGTGGTAAAGGAAATAATTTCCAGTGGGTCTCTTTGGGTGTTCTGCAGTGTGAAATTCTGTTGAAAAAAGCTTTAAGAAAAGATTTTCCGATGTGGTCCTGTCGAGTTTGTTTTGCTCAAGATTCTCTGCTATGATAACTCCTTGAAAAATGAAGCTGAATCTGTCCTTGTCGCTTGTTCTGAATAATGGAAGAACTTGGGCTTTGTTTAATCCAGCGTGTTCTGCAAACTTCATTTATATTTGGTTTAAGGAAACCGAGTCATCAGCCCTACATGCTGCACATTCCATGTTTAGCCTTGTAAATAGGTGCTATACAGATTCAATTGCTCTCACTGTGCTTCTGAAATAATCAGTGTCTCACTTTGTTCTTTTTTAACCAAGCAAAGCCAGACTACAGCTTCTTTCAAAACACATAATTTTGAGATGTAGAAGTCTTATAAATGTTGGTCAGTTTAGCTACATATGTACTAAAAATAATAGGTTTTCATTTGCTTGTGTTTTGAAAACACACCTAGAGGCCTCTGGTGGGAAGAAATGGAGGAGGAGTTGGATGCCGAAGTGAAGATGCAGAAGCGAAGGGATCTCAGCCAGTGTCACCTTGCTGTACCTGTTCAAATGACTGCTTTTTTGAAATTCCTCAGCCTCACTACAACAGTAAGGTGGTGACAGTGAAGGGAGAGCAATCTTTGTCTTCTTTCAGACACTTGAAGTGTAGGCAGTGTGCTGCACTGGGCTGGGAGGCTGCAGTGGTGCTGCAGATGCGGGCTGGCATAGGTGGTGCCTGGGGCTGCTCCCAGGCCTCCTGCAGCAGCTCCAGGGGGAGTGTGTGATCCCCTGGGGCCCACTTTGCCACTGGATGCATCTCAGCATCTTGTGTGATCACACTGAATGATACCTGGATGGCAGAGAGATGTTTTGATTGCAGGCAGACAGAATCTGTAACGGTTAAGGAAGGCTGGCAAAGAAAACCCCAAACCCTATTCTGAAATGCAGAGCTTCATCTAACAACGTGCTTCATCCTACAGGTAGCTGGGGTGTGCTTTATCTGCATACCATCTTTATTTTCTTATCAACTTTCTGACTGTTGCAGTCAGTGCTGTATCTTCACTCAGCAGCATGGCTAATTTGGCAAATGTGTCAACATGTTACATCATTCTTCCCAGCATCTCTAGGTCTGTTTTAAACATTGGTGGTGACTCGACTTGCCAGAGCTGTGGAATTTCATTGATTGTGACCAACAGGAAATTCTGAAGCAGGAAGCTTTAATACAAAGCTTGCAGTAAGCTGTTGCTTGATGAGTTCCTTGCCTGATGGTAACACAGACTGCATGGTATAGGACCCAGTGCAGAAGGCCGCGCTGCAAAGAAGTCTTTCCAAATTAATTAACTGTAAAATGAGGAAAAAGTAAAGTTCATCCCAAATTAATGGCAGTGCAGAACTGATGGCATTTATTTTTTAGAAGCCATTAAGGAGCCTTGATAACATTCCAAATGTCATAGAGAGCAGTGCCGGTGGGGCGGGAGGACTGGATTCTACTGACAGCTTCACACGTTGTGCTGGTTGTGCTGGTGTGTGCAATGCAGGGGGGGCAAAGGTTAAAAAAAAGTCAAAATCTTATCTGAAGTACTTTAACTTCAGAAGCACTTCGCCTTCAGTGCTCAACTAATTATTGTTATCCTTCAATAGGTGCATCTGCATGCTATTGTGCCAACACTGCTGCTTCTCTTGTTAATTACACTTTTTATGCTTGCTTCACAAGACTAATCTAGCAGCTTGTAATAATTCATGCCATTCTAATCAGACATGGTAAGAGGAAAAACCAGCTCCCTCCATCCCATAAGCAAAACCCAGCGTGAGCAATTGGATGCTGGAGCACAGGCTGTGTGTGTGTCTGTGTACATCAGAAGTGGACTTTGTGCATCACAAGCATGCAAGGATGGCTGGGTGCAGTTAAACACGATGATACCTTGTTGCAAGCATTGATATGCATTTACTGCCCTCTGAGCAAAGCACTGTTAGGAGTTGGTCCTGCCATCGGCTTCAGCCACCATAGCTCAAGTTTGTGATTTTTTCCAAGGACAGATGCTAAATGTAAGTCTTCTGTAGTCATCTGCTATCAAAACCAAATCATAGGCTTGGTGGAAAAATACACATCTGTCCTGGCCAGTGTTATCTGTTTCTGCTGCAAACAAACTTGCAAAACAAGAGCTAACAGCAGACTAATACCTTTTATGTCCTTCTCTCACAAATGATATTTGGAGAGTTCTGTAATCAAAATACCGTGCCAGATA
The DNA here is from genome assembly GCF_023343835.1 of Lagopus muta. Taxonomy (NCBI): domain Eukaryota; kingdom Metazoa; phylum Chordata; class Aves; order Galliformes; family Phasianidae; genus Lagopus; species Lagopus muta. The sequence continues at coordinate 101,437,219 of NC_064434.1, forward strand.
TTTCCTGTAATGGTCGGACTGAACCCCAGAAGACCTTGATTCTTGCTCAGCCTCCATTGCAATCAGTAAAATTTGTGGCATATAAGGTGAAGGTCTGATGGCATATAAGGTGAAGATCTGCTGGCATAATTCTCTCCAGTCTGTGGGATGTATCCAGTAGCTTGTTAAACAGTTGTGGGTATGGAGAAGTCTAGATCTAGCATTTCTTTTTATTTTTTTCTCAGTTTTTGTAATGGGAGAATTGAAGATAGCAGAATTGTAGCTTCCACCTATTGGGAAAAGCAGACGTGCTTCTAAGTTATAGATGTTAATCTGTTGTTTTTAATCTCCTTTTATTTACTTAATTTGTAGGGCTATGGTGAAGCTCTTTCCTGAGTCACATACTTGGAAATCATAACATTCTTCATTGTTTTGCTGAGTAACTTTCACTTATCAGTTGTAGATAATACAGTAAATATTACCAGAAGTATCCTGTTCTGTGTTGTGAAGTGCACAAAAAAGTGCTGGAGCTCAGTGAACGACTGTCTTATAGCCAGTGGCTTGAAGGAAAGAAAAATGCACGGGATACAGATTTTATTTTTTATAGCTGACTGTTGGTATTGTTCAGCTTGCCACACAGTGGGGTTTGTATTTGGAACAATTTCTGACTTCACAAGCTATGCTTACAGCAAAAGTACTGAATCTGATCTTCAACCCCCTTTGGAGGGAGCTTTATTTGCTTGTCCTGGTGGTTAATGAGCAGCTCAGGTTTATGATGTGCAGGAGGAGAGACGTCTGCGCAATCAAATATTACTGAGCTGCTTTAAATGAGCAAAGGGAATTATTTGGTTTTGGCCATTTCCTAGCACTGAGGTATTGCTAAGTAACCTCCAGCAAATGTGCTGGTTAAGAGCTGGGCTTTTTCTGTTGTGCGTGCATTGCCATAGAAGAGTAATGAACAGATTCTGGAAGAGAACGTTGTTCATGGCTTCTTTTGTAAAGCAGTTCCATGAAGATACATCTAAATGGTTGGATTTGTGATTTTCTTGAAGAAAGCCCCGTAAGGAAAATGACTGTGTTGATTTTGGTTAAGCATGTGGTGTTCGACAGGGAAGTTCATCCTTTGGGATATTTTCTACTCCTCCCTCCTCTCCCCATTCCTTTTTGCCAGTTTTCCTGCCTCCGTATTGTGATCACTTTCCTCTTTTTATTTTGGCAAAGTACCTCTGGAAGCGGATTTCTCAGGTACTTTGAGCTGAAGGAGCACTGTGCTCTGTACTTAACAAAATAAATACACAGCAGAAAGGACGAGGGGTGCTGCTGCTCTCCTGTCAGCTTGGCTCCATCTTCTCCATGTGAATGGAGTCTCTGACTTGTTTTTTCGTGTGAGTGTATGTATTGTTTTGTATTCCTGGCAGAAAGAGTCCTTCAGAACTGGGAAGTAAATCCAGTCCTCATGTCAACTGCGTGTGTGCAACAGCTCCCACCTGAGAGCTGCACTGCGGCACCGGCTGGCTCTGACAGCCTAAGTGAAGCAAAGCATGGCACAGATTGACATGGTCTGAAAGAATCAGATACGGTGTAAGGCCCGTTACCAGCCTGGTGCATGTGCCTGTGTAGTAGGAGAGGGCTGCCTGTGTTTTGCTGCCTATCTCTGGTTGTCTTAAACCCAGGCTTTTTCAGATTCCTGCACTGGCACTCGTCAACACTTGACAATTGTTTAGTGCTTAAGTTTTTCAGCAGAATAAGAGTGTTGCATCTACATACAGCTTCTTCATTTATTTATTTCTGTTTTTATTTTTATTTTTGAGACACTTGGCATAGCCTTGTGTCTTTTCTAAAGGACCCCATAATGAACACTGGAACAGGCTGCCCAAGGAGGTTGTGGATGCCCCATCCCTGGAGGTATCCAAGGCCAGGCTGGATGAGGCCCTGAGCAGCCTGGTCTGGTGATTGGCAACTCTGCACATAGCAGGGGGGGTGAAACTAGATGATCATTGTGGTCCTTTTCAACCCAGGCCATTCTATGATTCTATGATAATGAAAGTGTTGGTGCTGCAGGAGTGCAGGTGTGGATCAGTCCTGCTTTGAACTGTCATGTTCTTGCATTGCTGCTCTTGCTCTCACCTCTCTTTATGTGGCAGCCTGGTTATCTGTGCTTAAATATTTTTGGGTCATCTTCTGTCTGGCCTCCAGCTGCAGATGTGGGCAACCCTGAAGCCATTGCACAGCATCACTTTTTCTGTGGCATGTTTGATGTTAGAAAGTGATCTGGTGCTATTAGCAGAAAAATCACTTGTGATTCCAGGATGTACAGGATAAAGCCAGGCAGAGGAGAAGGGGCTTGTCATTATCTGAGCTGGAGCTGTAGGAAGAGGCAGGACCTAGGTAGCATCCTCAGCTTTGTTCCCAGGGTCTCTGTAAGGCTGTGTGTCTGCTGGCTGCCTGCCTGCGGAATTGGGTGTTGGCCAAAGCTCCCTGGTGAGCTGGCACTCACTGGTACCACTGGTAGTGTCTGTAAGGAGCAGTAATGTCTCTGCTTTTGTGGCCTACATCACTCTTCTGCAGGCCTTGTATGAAACAGCCCTTTGCCTTTGTTTTTTTTTTACCTTGAGAAGCTGCCCAGGTAGCTTTGGCACAGCCCTTCTTCCTTTTCCCTCTGACTGTCCTCCAGGTCAAACCTTGCTTGTGTTTGGGGCTTGTGGTGAATGATGGAAAAGGGCTGAGCAGCTTTTCTCCATTACTCAGCTCTTGCCCTCTTTCTGTGCCCATAAACTAGAGCGGCTCTTAGCTGGGTGTCATGGGCCGTTAGGTCTGTTTGTTTGTTTGTTTTTCCTGCTAAATCGGGGAGTTAATTCTACCTGCAAGTGTTCCTCTGATGAAAGCTTGTGGAAACTTGCTCTTGAAGTCTGTTAGTAGATCCTGAGAATATGCAAAGACTGCACCAAGAATGTCTGTGCCTTGTGCGCGCTTAGTAGCTGGTGCTGACACACACCTGAGAGTGCCAGAGCACTGCGGTGTGCCGGGGCTGTGCTGTGAGGGGAGCAGGGAGGGACAGGCTGCTGAGCTCTGTCTCCCTTGAGACAAGAGGGAGACCGGACACTTGAGTGGCTTTGCTTAAAGGCACTCGCTTGGGGGCATTTCTTTTTCTGCAAGCACAGCTGCCGGGGCTGCATGCAGCCGGGAGAGAACCTGACATGCCAGATGCACCAGGTGAATGGGCAGCTGTCAAAGTGTAACAGCTTGAGCTCCTTGCCAAGCAGCATTTTATGGCAGGAGCCTCAAGTGCAGCCAACAAACAGTCTTAAAGAAGCTGTAAGAGTGAGATTATAGAATATAAAATGGAGTAGATTATTTCACTACTCCCAGGCTTGAAGTGAAGAGAGATGTTAAAGGAGGCAATAAGAATAGCAAATAAGAGCCAGTGTCCTTATGTCATGCACAGCACCTGGCCTTTATCTGTTTTTTTTTTGTCCAGGACTACTTTAGTTCTGGTGGTATTTAAATGTAAATTGTAAGTGATCTATTAGCTCTATTGCAGCCTGTAGAAGTGATGAACAGCTCGATGTGAAAGTATGTAATATGGTAGCCAGCACTTCAGCAGTGCTTCAGATGAGCTCTCAGCCTGTTAAAGCAGTTAGCTGTTAATTAGAAGAGTGGTTATGGAGTCTCTCTCCAATTCTGAGCACTTGTGTGGATGTTATTTAGATTCATCTTATGATATGCTGAAAGCGTTCACTAAATCTTCACTTTTTCTCTAACATATTTCCCTCACCTAACCGTGATTCCTGAACAGGAAACACTCTTTGCTGTCGGGTTTAGAGATGCAGAACTATTCCAGCACAACATCTCAAAAATCATAGTAGTAAGCAGAGTCCCAGCCCTGGAGCTTTTACATGGCGGTATGATCTCTGTTGGAAATTGCTGGCTGAGTCAGGCCTGCTGGTGGAAGTTGTGTCACCAGGCAGGAAACAACGAGGACCAGAGGGTCAGGAGCCTCCGGAAGAGGGGTCGTGGGTCTGGGAGAAGAACCAGAAGTGCAGTAACAGGGCGGGAAGCGAATCATGGGTCAAAAAAAGAAAAATGAGACTGGAAGTTAGGCCTGTGTCAGAAGTCATTTGGGGACAATTGGGGAACTAATAAGGAAGAACGAATATGACTCTAATTATTAACTGAGAACTAAATATTAGGTTTGAAGAGAAAACTGTGTACTGGAAGTGCCTTCTATTGAGTTAGTGTCTGTGTTCACTGCAAGTACAAGATAAAACAGTGGCTTGGAGAGCCATGCTAGGCTTCAGCGTGCTTATCACTTGGAGCTGAAGTTGAGGAAGCTCTGCTTTATCTGTCTGAGGTCATCCAAGGAGATTTCAGTACACGATGCAGCACTTTGTTCTCTTGGTGTTTGAGGTATTCAGGTAGGAAAAATATCCTTTGGGGATGAAAAAAATGAGATGTTTGCATTGCTACTTATTAGAGCTTTTTTAGTCTATCTGCATAGCAGTTCAAGATAGAGTTTGCATTGATACGTATTTTGATTACTGGATTGTTTCAAGGGTGTCTGTGAAGAGGCTACATTTGCAGAAGTGAATCGTGGGCTGTGTCCTGTTCTCTGGAGAGATGCCTGCAGGCAAGGAAAGCAGAAGGATGGAGCATGAATGTGCTGACTGTAGGACAGTCTTTTTCTGTAAATACAATGCGAATTTTCCTGCTAAATCATTGATTCTGAGAGTGCTTTTAGAGAAGCTATATTTGAAAGATAATGACATTCTTAGAGGATACATTATTTATTGCAAGAGCTTTAATATAAACTGTTTTTTTTTCATATTGATTTTGTTGTAATTCAAGCTGTATTTGCTTTTCCTCAACAGGCAGCCAGATAAACTAGTGGTGGTTTGGACAAGAAGAAGCCGAAGAAAGTCCTCTAAGGTTAGTTGATTGCTCAGTAAGTTCCCACTCTGGTGGCAAACAATCAGCTGTTTGAAGGACTTGGCTCTTGAGCGTGGGGAGCAGCAGAATAAATGAGGAATAATTCTATTTTCTTCTAACTCAGTATAGCTGTAAGGTTCGGTATAAGCTGCTGTTGATGTCAGCACTGATTTATGGAAACACTTAACTCTGATTTCTGCTTGAGTTATTTGTTTAGCATGAGTGCATCGCATCAGTTCGATTTCGGTTATTAATTGCTAGACTAAATTAAAAAGGAGAATGTTTCACTACTAGAAGTGTCTTAAAAGATAATTATGAAGAATTTGACAGGCCTGCAGGAGATAAAATGTGAATAAGGGACTATTTTACAGATAGAAAATGCTGCAAGTCAAAAAGAATGCAAGCAGTCTCTTTCAGCCCTATGTGGTAACTTCAAATTAAATTTTAACATGGCACTTCTACAAACACTGAGAAGTGTGAATTTGTGTTTAATGCTAATGACATAAAGTTTGTCTTGTGTTGAGCTGTTTTTTGTGTGCATAACTTTTTTCACAAGCAGAATAGCTCTCACTTCTCTGAACTTCACCTTAGTTTTCTTCCTGCAGTAGTGAATGTGAAAGTGTTATTAGAGTACTGCCTCTGTTGAAAGGTGCTTAGGTTGTGTAGACTGCTGTATTGACTGCTGTGGTGGTGAGATGCAGTTATCCTGCCTGAAGTCTCCTTTGGGCCTGAGTAGAAGGGGAAAATGAGGTGGACAATTGTTTTTGTGGATCTATTTCTGTAGAAAATTAAGCTAAAAACAAATGCCCTATACTTGCACTTTTTTGTACTTGCACCAATAGTAGAGATTTCTAAATATCTGCAGTGTTTGATGTGGCCGTGTCTCTGTGGGATTATATTACCAATTAATAGGAGTAAAATCGTCTGTTAGTCCTAGCTGTCAGTTGTTGCTGTGCATGGGAAGGTGGGGAACCTATTGCATGTACACAGCAAGAAAGCAAAGGTTTTTAAACACTGTTCACGTTGGGGGACTTATTTTGTCAACTTGTGTCCTCTGGAGCAGGGTTGTCCTCCATCTGCCCAAATATTGCTGAGTGAGAGAGGGAAAGCTTGAATGAGCTGGAGGAATGATGAGTCCCAACTCCAGGGAGGCCTGCAGGGCGTAGAAGGGCTGTGTGCTGGTCTCTTCTCTTCACTTTGCTCACAGCTGCTGCCTTTCACCCTGGCCAGGCCTGTGGCGTGTGATCTTGTCCAGAAGAGGAAGTTTGGGACAATTCCTTAATGTTTCTGTTAAACTGTTGTCAAAGCTCATGTGTATGTAACTCAGTGATATTCCTAAGAACTTCAGGACGGTGGAGAAAGGACACCTGTAACACAGAATGTATCTTGAAATGTTCACTGAAAAATCTAAGTGTTTAGAAAACACTATATATGGTTTCCTAGCCTGCTGAAGAGACATTTCTTTCTTTCTTTTCCTGGCTGTCATGTGCTTTTCCTATGTTTTGTTTTCTAAACGGAAGTCTAAACTATTTTAAGGTTTGTTTTCTGAGGCCGTATTACTGACTGAAAATGACTGTACAACCAAATGCTTATTCCAGTGCATGCATCCTAACTTCTGCTTTGGAGTATGAGAACCCAAAGGTGTTATATGGCGAGTAAACACAAAGGTGTGGATTCAGTCTGGTACCTTTGCCAAGATAGCTGTTGTTCTTGAGCAAGGTCAGTCAGACTGTCTGCCTTTCACTGAAGGATAAAGTAGCTCAGGTTACATTGAAATAACAGCATGATGTCTATCTAGGTAGTAACTTCTGATGTAAATGTACATTGTGGCTTTTCTGCTTGTTTCCCGTAGTTTCTATAGTACAGAGAAAGAAAGTAATGCAGAACAGAAAATTCAGTATTTCACAAGCATTGCGTGCTCAGTGGAAAGAAGGATATTTGTCCTTTCATTTGGTTTGCTGAGATTTAGGAAATGTTCAAAAACAGAAGGTCTAATAAAATCCAGTGAGGCTTTGTGAGGGATGGGTTTTTGCCTGTGCTGGTACCGACATGATAGTATAGGCTCCAACATTTCATTGAACTGAGAGGGTTTCCCAACACTAGCTCAGCTTTTGGGCTGAGGTTATTTCAGCTGGGCCTTAAAATTGTAAAAAAAAAAAAATGATGTCCTTTTGTGTGTGTCCATTCTTCTCCTAACCACAAGCAGATGCACTTCTGGGGTAAAATGGCACATTTGCCTGGGACTTGGAGTCTCTCTCTAACTCATTAGTTCCTGCCTAGTAATAGCCCACAAAGGTACTTTAAAAGAGGTGGAGTGGCATTGAGGCCTTCATAGAGGGTACAATTAATTCTAAAGCTTAGGTTGTTGATACAGTCTGAGCTGCTTGGGTCCAAGACTGCAGATCAATAAATGTACTTGATCTCTTGGTCATCCTGCCAGTAAAATACTTTATTCAACACATTTATTTCATCTAATTACCTCCTTGGAAGCAAGTCAAATGAATATTTCCTCTTACTTTGTTTTTGACAGACCTTGGGCTGAAAGAGTACCAAGCATTAATAATGTTCTGTTTTTAAGCTTCTTTGAGAAGGAGGAGGAAAGGAATGAGGTTTTACAGTAAAGATGCTGTAGAGACTTCTTTTATGACCTTTTGGTATAGCTAGAGATAATGAAGGATATTTGTTACACATCAATCAGACCTGCAGAGTGCTCAAGGTTAGAAGATGCTTCTGCAGGTTACCTGTCCAGTAGCAGGGCCACCCAGAGCAGGATGCCCAGAACTGTGTCCATGTGACTGCTGAAGATCTCCAAAGATGACACCTCACTGCCTTTGGATCCCTGTGCCACTGCTCCACGACCCGCACAGAAGTGCTGCCTGGTGGTCAGGAGGAGCCTGCTGTGGTCCAGAGTGTGTTCTTATCCTCTCACTGGGTGCCACACTGAACAGAGTTTGACTCTAACTTCTTCACAGCCTTGCTTCAGAGATTTCAAATACATATTGGTGAGAACCCACTAAGCATCCCCTTTTGTAGGCTGAGTTGGGACTGCCAACTCATTCCTCTTCTGAGGGTTGTTCTTCTCCCCTCGTCATCTGGTGGGCCTTTGCTGGATTCTGAAGGAAGGAAAGTCTTTGTTCTGGTACTGAACAAGGAAAAATATGTTGTAAATATGTTTACCTTCATTTCATTGAGATGCTCTTGAATTTCCAGGCTTTGAACTAGGAAATTTCAATTTGAAAAGAGTTTCTGCCGTGATGTCGAGGAGGTACTTTCTGCTATCCCTGTGAACACATGCGGACTTAAGCTTCTATTACACACTTCTGAAGGATCAAATTTGCTCTTGCTTTTTGAGAGCCTGCAGAATTATTCTTCAAAGATACTTACTGATCAAAGTGGAGAGAAAGTGCCTTTCCTGTGATTTCAGCACTTCTGCTGCAGGTTTCTCAAAAGCTGTTCATGAAGAGGAAAAGGAATGACACTGCAAACAGGGAAGGGACTTCAACAGTGAGAGCAGAGCCGAGAAACAGAGGGACAGGCAGTACAGTAAGGGATCTGTATGTAGAGAGTAGAAAGGATCCCTTGTCCACGCGAGCTGCCCACCCAGCTTTCTGAGGACACGCCGTCAATAAAGCAACAGTGGGACCACCTGTTTTGCTATCCTTGGCCATCTGTTGCCTTTCCTGGCTCCTTCATTGCCAAGTGCCAGCCCTTACTCTGAGCTCTTTCACTGACTGGTGTTATAAAAGCACTTTGTGGCTCCAGCATGCTGGTGACTGCCTGCCACCAGTGCAGTTTGGTAATGGCACTCCTGAGCCTTTGGGTTTACTAGTAAATTAGGAAAGTAATGTAGGGTTGCAAATGCAAGCACTCAAAATGAGCGTGAGTCATTCTTGCATTGGCATGTAGTCTTTTAGGCATGTGATGTACTCTTTAATAAGGCAACTGCAAATTGTTTTTTGACTCCTCATTAGTCTGAGAATAGTTGGAGCATAGAAATTGAGCAGTGAGTGAAACCGCTTATTTGGTGAGGAAGTTTGGGGTGTTTGTTGAAGGAGGTGTAGGAAACGAACAAAAAAGGCTGCCTCACCGTGATGTGATAAAATGCTGCCTTGAGGAATTCTGTTTTGTCACGTTAACGTAATAATCTACAATGCTTTGGCTGAGGCTAGGCAAGATGTTGAAGCTGGATTTGATGTACTTTTTCATTTAGTGGGTGTCTAGAGCATAGTGACTGACTTGCAGCAGTGTTGAGCAGCCTTAATTGCAGCTGAAGAAAAAGAAGTCTAGGTGTTGGAAAACAAAAGAAAAGATAGTTTCCTGCTTTATCATCATAAAGTATGGTCCTAGCTGATTTAAGAATGTGCAAAATCAGTGGGAACTGTCTATTTTATCTCTGCTTGTAAATTGGAGACTAAAATACCCTCCTGTTCTCCAGGCACCCTGTAAAGTTAAAATTTGGTGATGTTTGGATGTGCAGTGGCTGAAAGGGATGGGTGTCCCAGAAAGCCATGAGGAAAAATAACCCTGAGCTCAGTTTTGTATAGAGATGAGGCCTGAAACTACATGAAGGGGAGATGAAAGGGCGGCTGCTTAACTAACTGAGCATCCTTTGCCATGGGTAGCAAATAAGGCAAGGTCTGGGGAAAGAGAGCATAAATCATGTGTTCAATGAACGTGTCACAAATGTGTGTGAGTCACATGAAGCTTCAACAGCAAGCCTGGTGCTAGCAAACTTGTTTTCTACAGTTATTGCTCATTTTCTGAGCTTAGCAGTTCTTTAGCTTTTTAGCAGGAATACATGGATGTGTAATAACATTTGTAATAGGTGCAAGCTGGCAAAGTGAAGGAGTTCATGGGAAGTTGTATTAGAGGAACGCTGGACATTTTCATCATCTGGCCCTGAAAGCTGCTCAATTCAGTCTCTTTTTAAAGGTTCTTCCCTTGCTGGAACCAGAGACCCAAACCACAGAGGTGCCTCATTTATCTTCCCAGTTCAACCAGGGCAGAACAGTTGAGACATTCCCAGCATCACAGATGTGTAGATAGAAAAGTAAGCTGTCCAGATTGGAACTGTCATCATTTTAGAGAAAAAAAAACCCAAACAAAACGGGAGAAAGAACTGGGTAGCCTGAAGTGCCTGTGGGAGTCTGTAGGATCACCTGCAGGTGCTGTCTTAAGCAGCTTTACTCCTCAGCAGGCCTGTGCTTTGTGCCAAGCAATGCAGTGGGCTGGACGATCAGTCACGGTCCAAGTCTATTTATAGGGCATTTCAGCAGCCCCTCCTGTAGCTCCTGTTTCCTTATTTAAACTAGCCCTCACACTATGTCTTTTCCTCTTGTTTTCCCTGGCAGAAAAAAGGAGCAGTTGTTTTTCTCCTGGAAATTCAACAGAGCATTTCTGCTGTGAGCCTTGATTCTCACCCCTCTGGTTTGGGAGCTGCTGGAGGGAAGGGCTGTGCAGGAGGCACTTAAGTGCGCCAGACCACTTCTGCTGCAGGGATGGGCTGAGGGAACGCGAGCGAGGATGAGTAGGAGATGAGGGGGAAGTCTGCCTGGCCATGCAGCCTGGTGAGGAGTGGAGCTGGAGATTGGAGCTGGCTTGGAGTGCTGCAGAGGCGCGTTGGGCCTTTGCTGAGCCCTGCCAGAAGCTGTCTTTCAGAACGGGGCTGAAAGCGTTGACAGGCCTGCTGTGGGCAGGTGGCCTGATCCTGCTCACGTAGCAAAAGGGCTGTGGGGGGAGGGCTTAAAATGATGGCATATCAAATCAGATGCAATTTCAAGAAACTGCACTGTGGAGGTCTGCATTAGAATCTAACTGCCTTAGAATAACGCTCTTATTAATTATTGTTGAGTTTGTTAGCACTTCCCCTACGTTTTCCCCCCTTTGTTTTCCCTTTTCCCTTTCCCCTTCCCAATGGCCCAGATGTAATTTCAGTGTTACCATGTTCTGTTGGCTGTTTGTTAGGTACAGTGTTTCTTTTTCAAAGCTAAAGGAGGATTTAGTGACGTTCAGCTGATCACAGGATGGCTTTGCTTTAAAAGCTCATTAGCTGGGACTTGTCTCCTGCTTGTCTCTTCCGGTGATGTGCCTGTCACACTGACAGAAAATCATGTCTATCTGTGTTTGTGTGTGTGTATTTTTATTATTGTCACCAACTCTTCTGGTAGGAGGCAGTGTTGATACAGTTCTTGAAATGAAACTTTGCCTGCACCAGTGAGTGTTCATCTTCTGGTTCATTTTATAAAGGTGATCCTTGGCTAAGCAGGCTGTCAGCATCTGGGCCTCAGACAGCAGATGTTTGGTATGTGTCAGCATCAGCCAAAAAAAGAGGTGCCATTAGCTTTGTGAAAAGTGGCATCTGGAAAGAGGGGGGAGTTCCCTGTGTAGAGGAGAAGCTGCTGGTTTTGGTCCATTTTTGTCCAAATGTTGCCTATTTACAAGGTGACACCCAAGGAAAGTGGTCAACTCATTACAAGAGTAGATAATGGCAGATCAAAGGAAGTGGTTTTAAATTGAAGGAGGGAAGATTTAGGTTGGATATCAGGTGGAAATTCTTTGCCAAGAGATTGGTGAGCTGCTGGAACAGGCTGCCCAGAGAGGTTGTGGATGCCCCATCCCTGGAGGTGTTCAAGGCCAGGTTGGATGGGGCCCTGGGCAGCCTGGTCTAGTATTAAATGGGGAAGTTGGTGGCCCTGCCTGTGGCTGGAGGTGCAGGGGGTTGGAGCTTGATGATCCTTGAGGTCCTTTCCAATCCAGGCCATTTTATGATTCTATGTGATTCAATGACAGCCTGACTGCAGGTGAGCACACATTCAGCTGATTGCTGCCCTGTACCCATTGCACATCCCCATCAGAAAAAGGGGGAATGGTGTTGGGAGCTGGAAGGGGCAGTGAGTGGGGCTGGGACTCATGCTGTGGGGATGGTAGCTGTTGCAGTGTATTCTACTGCTCATTGAGCTTCTTCTTCATATAAAATAAACTCTCAGAGTAAAGCTATGAGCAGCGTTGTTTGCTCAGCTGTTCAAAAGTTCATCCAGGCCTGCCTAGGAATAATGAGATTAGGTTGGAATTCATGGAATAAAAATTGTAGAAATTGGATTCTCTCAAATTGCTGTTTTTTTCCCCTCCCTTCCTCAGGTGTCCCCAGTCACACTATACTTAATTGGATTCTGCAAGCACAAAACAAAGAAACTTGCTGAAACTTCCCATCTAATTAGAAATCTTTGAGAGCTGTAGATTTAACAAAAAAAGAAAAAAACAAAGATGGCAAAAATCTCTGATAAAATCACAAAGGAGTTGGTGATATTCAGCAAGAAAACAAAGATCTTCGGGTGGAAATGAGTGTGCAGTGAGTGTATGGCTGCGTGGGCAGACAGGGCTCCTTTCTCTGCTGGTTGCTTAGGCTGCCTTGTGCCCACAGCTTCCCCGTTCTTCAGCTTCATGGCTCTTCCCAGCTTTTCCACCTCTGCTTCCATCCATCCATCCATCCATCCATCCATCCATCCATCCATCCATCCATCCATCCATCCTACCTCTTCTGCCCCTGCTGTCTCAGCACTTGCTGTCACCCACGGCTCATCTGCAGACCTCAGCTTTGCACAGGCTGGGTGTTAGGAGAGGCTGCTGAGGTGTGCTGATGCTGCTGCACCCAGCTGAGTGTGGGGAGCACCTGGGTGGCAGGCACACGCCATGGAGCTGCCAGGCACAAACCTGGCACTGAGAGGACACAGTGCAGAGGTGCTTCCTCTAGGCTGCTGGATAGGATGGTTTCACACCTTGATGTAGCAAAGTCCTGTTTAAGCCTTAAGGGTACCTGAGAGGCAAGCCCTTCTGCTAGTCTTATTACTACAGCAAATAGGGAGTTTTAATCTGAGGATTTGAGTGACAGAAGGATGGAACTGTAATGGGTAGGGATGCTGTAGAGCTTCAAGGAAAAGAAAAAGAAAAAAAGCCTCATTAATTGGCTTCAGATAACAGTAGTGAGATTGCTTGTTCTTTCCTGATGAAACTTCAGCAGGTTTTTAATAACACCCTTACTGCTCAGCAGTCACTTGTGCATCAGCATTCCTCTCTCATTTGTCCTACAGCATCACAAAATGGGTGAAGTTAAATATGATTTTTTTTCCAAGCTTACTCTGAAACAGAAGTTCTCACAGTTGGCATTTTTCAGGACTAGCTGTTTCAGCTTCAGTACTGATCCTGCCTCAGTCCAAATTGATGAGCAAAGGTCAATGTGTTCTCAGGCTATTTTGCTGCTAGAATAATTTTAAATTATTCTTTCTAGGTGTGTTGACCTCAGCCTACTAATTCTTAAGGATTTAAGTGTTGTAGCAGTATTAATCTGTATTATAAATTCTTGTCTTGTGGTTTGTTTTGCTCTATCAGGTGTAAAGATGGCCCGTACTGTGCACTGCGCTTACTGTATTTTCATTAAATAAAACATTCCCTCATCAGAATAAAATCAATATAAAGGACAACTTGTTACAGAAGATCTGTACTTACAGCCTTGATCTTTACAGGGCACTGAGTGTCTCACTCTGTGCTGTGTACTCAAAAGCCAGAGCTCAGCACCTTGTAAGGACAGCTTGGGTTCACTGAAATAGCTCTTGCTCCTAGTGGTCCAGGTTTCTTAACTCCCATTCTTAACGATGTCCGTTACAGTGTTGCTTGGAGCCATGCCTTTAAGAAAGCAGCCTTTTGGAGTCAGCGGCTTGTTACACCTGCCTGTGCTGCTGAGTCAGGTCTGCACCCTTATAATAGTTTTAAGACAACTGTTTCTTTTCTTTCTTTAGGCTCATAGCTGGCAGCCTGGAATCAAAAACCCATACCGTGGGGTGGTGGTATGGCCTGTTCCTGAAAATGTTGAGATTACTGTGACACTTTTTAAGGTATGTATTTTTTTATATAAATAATCTTCCATGTTTTGTAAGCAACATACAAAAACAAACAAAAAAAACCACCGAGTTTATGGGTTAAGTCATTACCTGCACAACCTCAGTTCCGCAGCAGAGAAGGATGGCCTGTGTCCTGCCAAAGGTTGCTGTTAACATTGAAATATCCCATTGAGTTGATTACAGTGAGTCACCAGCATAGAACTGAGTACGTGTGTGAGTGTGCACGTAGTACATGTGTAAATGCTTGGCATGGGTTTTAGTCTGATTGGTTTTCTTTAAGTGTTATAAACCAGAAGTCGTGAAAGCACAGCCATTTCTAGACTTCCTTGTTCAGCTGCAGTGCAGTGACTCTGTTTCTATCTTGATAAAGAAGGAAGGTCCAGCTTCAAATTTCACAGTATTTAGGATGTCACACTGACACCACGGTACTTGCCTTAGCTCAATCTTATGAGTGGATTTGGAGTATTGAATAGTACAGAGAATTTATGATTTTGCAGGGTATTTTTTTCTGAGGAGCTGCATTTATTTGTTTAAACAAAAAAAGTTTATGTGACTCCAAATCAAGGAGAGGTGGTGGAGTCACCGAGCCTGGGGGTGTTCAAGGAAAGGCTGGATGTTGTGTTGCGGGACATGGTTTAGTGGGAGCTACTGGGAATAGGTGAACGGTTGGACTGGATGAGCTTTTGGGTCTTTTCCAACCTTGGTGATTCTATGTTTCTATGATTTTATGAGACAAATGAATGATTATGCTACAATTTAATTCCCCAGTAATGATGGACAGAGTCCTTTCTACATAAAGATAAACTGCAGCTTTGGATGGTGCGTCCTTGTTTGTAACTGTACCCTACACAGCCTAGGGCAAAAGTTATTTCTGTGTCCTGTTTTTGGGACTTCCCTGTATAACTAGTTAGAAGTGGCTTCTTGTTAGCCACGAAGCTCACAAATGTGAATTTGTGATTTGGTTCCATGAGACTGTGAAGGGGAACTCTCTGCTATATATTTTTGTCCTTGTATGGCCAATGAAAGGAAACCTCCTGGGTTGCTGGTGGTGCTGTCATAAATTTGTCTCTCTTCATAGCAGACACGTAGTCTTCAACTGAAGTTCAAAAGTTCACTAACAGAAATTGTTTGCCTTTGCATGCTTCAAGAGCCTCTGCTTAGATTAAGTCCTTTAAAGCCATTATGTGACTATGCTGCGTATCTGTATAATCTGAATATGATTATGTAAGGCATTTTACATAATTATATATTATAATTAATATTTTTAACAGTTAAAGTGAAGCAGAAATGCACATAGTTCTTCAGTGTGTATGTGCTAGCATGCTATGTGAGGAGGTAGAAATGAAGTTTTGTTTGAATGCAGCTCTGCAATGCAGGGGCTCTGGAATACGAATGCCTCCCACCCCTCTCCTGCGGTCGCACACTGCCGTGTTATTCCTAGCTGCTCCACTTCAGGGCTGGGTTTGGAGTGTGAGGGCTTGCACCAGGCAGTGAGAGGAGACAAGGAGCTTGCGCTGTGCCTCTCTGCAGCCTCAACGTGCCCAGCATGTGACTGCAAACAGATCCGTGTGCTGGGCTGCTGTCTCCCCACCCACTCTCTCCAGAACTGAGTCTGTCCCTTTTCTTGCCTCCTGTGAGAGTTGGTCTGGAGGAGAGAAGGAATGTGAATAACCCCATGGGCATTGCCTTCTGGGAACAGTGCACACTTATCTCTAGGGGAGCAAGTACAGAGTTTGCTTGATCTCAGTGTTTTGGTTTTTTTAAAAAATCAATAGTCTCAGGCAGCTTTTATGTAAATCTGCTCAAATTGATCCTCTGGATTCTCCAAAAAGAGTGCCCATAATTGGCTAAGTCCACTTTTTTTTTTTCCCTGTAAGGATCTGCATGTGTGACACAGCAGTGCTTTTTGTGCAAGTTGGGTAATGCACCAGAAGAAGCCCTGTTTGTCTCCATGAGAACAGCCTGGGTGAAATGCTGTGAGTGAAATACTGTTGTTGGCAGAGCATGGCATCAGTGCTGTAGCAGCATTCAGCTGTAGTGTAGTTCTGTCCTGGCACCTGAAGAGCTGCTGTTTCTGTAGCTGATACATTCTGGGTGAAGATGGTCAAAAGGATCTAGCTATTTTTTGCACAGTTGATGGATTGGCTGGCTGGCACCGGAGGAGTTAGAAGCATGTAATAGCAGACTGCAGTAGCCTTTTTGGGAGCTGACTTCCAAGTTAGGTATTTATATCATTTCCGCTGGAGGGAGGGAGGCTAAAACCCTTAAAGTTGTAAAGCTCAGAAAAAGAATTGTAACCTGCCATCCTTAAGTTCCTTTAGGAGCTCCTTCCCTGTGAAAAGGAGTAACTGCTGACCATTTATCACTTTGCAACAACCACAATTAATGTGGCCTTGCTGTTTTAAGAAACAGTGGTTGTCCCTTTATGCTACAAGTTGGGAAGCTGAGGGAAACTGGGGGCTCAGAATCTACTGATGGGAGCAGGTTCTCTGACAGAGCTTTGTAGCAATCGCAGATAACAAATGAGCACAGTGGTGCTGTTTGAAATAGAAGCACAGGGAAGGGAAGAGCAGACTCCAAAATAGACAGCTACGTGTTTTGGGAAATGATTCACACTGTAGTGGCTGTGCGTTTGTAAGTGGCTGTTGAAATGTGTTGCTGGTGGGATTAGGAGATAAGTTGAGGTTTCAAGTGCTGATGAGAATGTTAAGAATATCCTCTTCAGTAGTCACCTACGGACACTTGAGAGCTGGCTGGGGAAGTGCCTGTGATGGGTCAGCAGATGAGGTACTTTGCACTGTCTGCACACCCCTATTTTGGGTGTTAGTTTGTTCCCAACAGCGTATCTGTAACTCAAACAGAGCAAGTATTGAAGAGAAAACAACTTTCACTTAAGAAACTTTCATTTAAAATAAATAAAACACTTCCTTTCACTTAATTCGGGATTTCTAGTAAAAATTCATAATGGTCTGAAGTCATGTAGGGAGAAGCATTAAAGGGATCTGCTGATTGAGCCTCCTGTACCTAGCTCTGGCTTCTGTCCATCCAGCTGAAGTGCTCATCGCATGGAAAGTTCTGTCTATTCTGAAAGTGTCACTTCTTTCTCAGCTGTGCTGTGCACTGGTCTTTGGTTATGTCTTGGAATTCTCAGCTAGAATGGAAGGAAAGAAGCACTGCGAAACAGTGAATGTATCGTGCATTTTAAGTGTGATTTGTAGTGCTTTCTTAGAAAGATCCACAAGTGCCAGAAAAGCTAACTGAAGTCACATTTTTCATTGTTGCCATGGTTGTGCTCCAGAAGTTCATTTTCAGAGTTGCTACGTAAGTAAGATTTAGTTGTTGTGTGTGAAACCCTGCATATTAGTGTTTATATGTACAAACCTATGCTTATATCAACTGTGAGAGGTTACATATGAGAAATATTTCCGTGTCAGGTAAGGTCAGTGCTTTTAACAAAGCCAAGTGGGTGTCAATTGTACTGTATTTCCATTGCAACAATGTTATTTTCTAGCCTAAAAGAGCACAGAATGTTTGCTCATCTGGAGTAAGCATGGACTTTGCCTCTCTTGATTACAAACAGCCCTTGTTTTGTCAGTAATACATGTGGTTTATCACACCAGTGTGCTGTTGCAACAACAGGGAAGACTACCAGCTCTTCATTCCAAAGTCTGAGAAAAGATTCTTTGAATGGCATGGTCTTCTAAGGACAAAACAGTCAGTTATGAGTAAAATAAGAATAAAATAGGTAGAAAAGGGGACTCATATGATTGCCAGTATTCCCGTCCCCACATATTTATCTGAATAAATTCCATTGTCTTTCTTGACAGCCTCAGTCATACTTTAATTACAACACAGAAACCGAGTGTGTGCCCTTCAGTATGCACAAATAGGAATCTATCACCTTTGAGGTGTTTGTGTCTGTTTTGTTTTTTTTTAGAATTGGAGAGGCTTTGCTCTTTGCAGGAGCTCTCTGCTCTTTTGCAGAAACAAAAAAAGTCCCAGCAAGTCGACATGAGAGCTGTGCCACATAAAGTGAGAACAGCCCGGAGGGGCAGGTGAGATTATCAGCCCTAGGCAATCCTAAGAACAGCTCTGTGTCCTGCCAGCCCATAGCCCAGTGATGGGAGCCGTTGCCAGGTTTCAAACTGTTCTGAAATCCCACCTTTCCATGCAGTATGAGGGGGGTGGGATGTCTTGTGGTTCTCGGTCTTTGAGGATTTTGCTGTAGTGCTCCTCTACTTCAAAATTTAGCTTGGGTGTGGGACAGGCGGAAGAGGGAGAGGTAGATTCACTGTAGCAGAGAGTGTGTGGGTCTGGGGGAATTCTGTAACTGGCTTTGTTTCAGGCTCAGTGTGTGTGTGTGTGTGTGTGTGTGTATAAGTCTGTAATTTCAAACATTAATAAAGACAACTGACTTCTATGCATGTCACCAGTTATTCCCGTGAATAAGCTGTAATATCTGTGATGCATCTTTGCAGAGTGTTTTCTGCTTGGAGATGAACAGGCATACCCTGTAGTACCACACAGGACAAAGCCATTTTCTAATTAATAAACAGTACGTCGTTTCCTTGTCATAAACGAAATCTGTCTCACTGCAAAAGCTGCTTCTCTTCAGTATTTTTTTCCCCATGAAATTAGTAGGTTTATTTTACATCACACTCAAATTCATGTAATTTAGCTTACAATAACAAATGTCTGTGTTTCACTAGTGTTACTCTGCATTTTCTTCTCCCCTGTCTCAGGAGAGAAAAAAGCCTTCAGTAAAGTCATCTCCTGTAAGTGAAGAGCAAATCGAGGTTTGGAACATTCTTGTTCAGGAGAGACCACTGGCTTTGACCTGACTCCATGGGGGTTAATCCACAAGAGAAAACCAGCTGTGTAGATAAGACAAGATGGTCTGTGTCAGATATAAAAGTGATAAGTTCAGGGAAAAAGGAGAGGTGCATAATTCTGTATGCACATTAAATAATTTAATATCTGGGATTACTGTGGAGGCTATTTGAAAAGTTTTGTTATTAAAAAAAATAAAGTCAACCCTTGTTGCCGTTAGCCTGGGGGCTTTAAGGGGAACTGCAAGTGCTCATGAGCTTGTTGTGGTGACATACAGGAGTAGGTCTGCTCAGCACTTGCTGCCTTCTGAAAACTCTGAAGCAAACTCAACAGAGCTGTATGTCATTTTTCTACACTAATCAGAACTACATAAACAACATAGAAAGCAGTAGGAATCGGGTCAAATTCTGATTCTTCTGCAGCTTCCAATAGCCAGGTACAAATGCTGAGGGCAGATGTAGGACTATCCAGGGCATCTGCTATTGGTCTCTGGCAGAGAAGGTTCACAAACCCCGTGGTCGCTTGATCTGATTCAGTATGGCAGTCCTTAGGCCCTTTCTTTCCTCAGAAGAATGACCAAAGATTAAGGCTGGCGTGAGGTGATATAATGGAAAGACAAGCTTCAAAAGCCTGGAAGGCTTGGGGAGGAGGCACAGGGAAGAAAGGAAGAATGCTGCAGATGTTAACAGTCAGGAGGTTGTTCCTGGATGCTCTGCTGAGCAGGAGGAGGAGCAGTTCTGTGTTTGTGATACCTTCTTTTTATTCTTATTACAAGAAAAGGTTCTTCACTTGAGAGGGTGGTCAGGCTCCACAGGGCAGTGGTCATGGCACCAAGCTGCCAGAGTTCAAGAAACATCTGGACAATGCTCTCAGACATACATTCTGATTTTTAAGTGGTCCTCTCTGGAGCCAAGAGTTGGACTTGATGGACCGTATGGGTCCCTTCCAACTCACAATATTCTGATTCCAAATAGGAACAACTACAGATTATGGACTGGGTAAACTTCTTCAGTCTTCTGAGCTACTTTATGCAGTGCAGAAAGGATCTAGTTCTTAACAATGCCCTTGCAGAATGGGTTGATCTGATCAACAGCAGCCAGAAAAAAGTGGTACGCAAATGCCTTGCTGCACTTCTCTTGCCCTGTTCTGGATGAATTCACCATATGAATCACCTGGTTTGTTTTCTGGCAGTTGGCAGATGAGAGGACAGAACGGAATTGCAGAAAAGAGGCTGATGAGTGAGATTGGACAGCAAAGTTTGGAGGAGTGAGTTTATTGAGCGTATCTCTAGGAAAGCAGCTGGGAGTTACTGGGAAAGTGTGATATGTGCTGGTGGATAAAGCACCGCACTGACCTTGGGAAGAGAGCAGGGAATGTAATTCTCCAAGAGAATTACTGGAGAAGTGTGATGTGGTGTGTTCTCCTTTGCACAGTTCCTATTGACGTCCCACGTGAGCAATGGTTTGAACACTAAGACAATCTACTCGCCAGACAAAGAAATAAAAGCAAAAAAGAAAGCTCCAGAACTACTTCTGAAGATTCTGAAGAGGAATGTCATACTTAGAGATGAAAGTACACAGAAAGAAAAACGGGAAGATGGGCAGATCTCTACGTACTAAAAGCGATGAATTTTTTTCTTCATATTTTTAGTTCAGTCCAAGAAGGAGAAATGACCAGCCTTTCAGTCCATTTACCCAACTGCAGTTTTCAATTCACGGTAAAACCACAATGAATATTGGATGGAGGGTGGTAGTGCATTTGCAGAGCACTGATAGAGTATTATTGGTAAAATGTTTGGCTCTGGCTGACTCATGTTCCTTCTGTGTTAGTGGGGTTGTAATGGCATGAGACAGTTCCAGGCTGAGAAAAAATATTAGAGGCTGACAGTTCCTTGAGCTTTTAAGGTGATCCTCCTTAGTGTTTGCTTTCAGGAGGGTGCTTGAGAATGAGGAATGTTTGTAATTCTTGTCTTTAGGTGTTTCCAGCTGCACATCTTCAGTTGTCTGCTTGCAGGTGATGTGGGGCTTTCTGGGGTGTGTGATCATGGAGGACTTTCATATGGTGAAAATTTCAAAGGCTGCTGTAGTTACCACTGCTGGAGTTTGTCTTTGCATTGCAATGCCAGTTTTCCTAAAAAATGTTCACTCGTAAAGTCCTTGAATAATAGTTTGCTAAATTCATCATCTGAGTTTTATATGACAGCTGAATACAGAGTATAGGTTAGCCATACAATAGTGAGTATGTGTTATGCTTTTTAATGATATTTATCCTCTGCAAATCCAAACGAAGACAAAGGATTAACCAGATTCTCAGAAATGCCCCCTTTTGTAGAGACCGTACAGGGAAGCCTTAGCCCAAGGGGTGAGGTGGTGGTTACAATAGAAACTGTTGCAGCTATAATTGCACTTGGAGGAAGTCTTTGCTAATGCTGATGGTAACGAAGGTAGAAGTTAGGTAGAAATCAGGCAGTGCATGCTGCTCCGATTTGTAGCAAAAGCATGTTGGCAAGAACAGTGAAGCCACCTACATGCCTTACCACAAAATGCTGAGGCATATCTATATCAGCTTATTTGGGGCTTTCTGCTTCTGAGTCAGTTTAAGACTAGCAAGAACTGTGACTCATAAAATACAGATATGTGAAGGGAAAAAATACACAAATATACAAATAATACATGCAGAATGTCTGTATCTTCACATATTTCATGTCATCTGAATTTTTGGTTAGGTTCATTAGAGAGATCCTGGAAGATTTGCATTTGTATTTTTTGCTCTGTGTGTTAGGAGATCTGGACTTTCAGAAGCGTTCAAACTTCCTTTCAGGTGTGTGCTAATGTTAAACCTTAAGAAGCCTGTTGAATATACTTACTATTTTGCTCTAACCAATTATCACCAGATGCTGTAGCTTTCAGAGGTGCGAATCAGCATTATTGCCATTAGCAGAAGAAATTTGTTTGTAGGTAATTAACTTGTGTGGGCAGCATCATGGTGTTTTGCTTGCTACACAAGGTAAAATACTGGGCCCTGGCTTCGTAAGGGGTTTCAGGGACACTTGTCAGTGTGCATGAATAGTGTTTAGGGCAGCTACGAAGGAAATAGAGCAAGAGGAATTATTTAAGAGTTTAGTCACATATTAAGGAGTAGCATATTAAACCTAACGTGATTAATGATCCTATTAAACCTCATTATGTCATTTTATGCTGTATCAGAGGAAGCAATTAAACAAAAAGTTAGTTGCCCAAGGTTACCTCATGAAAGTGATAAGTATTTAATAGCTGGATTACAGAAAATGATATCCTTAAAACTGATGTAGGATACAGGAGAGCAGTGGGTGTTGTGCACTTCATTTACCTAATGCAGGATGCCACAAAATGGTGGTGTTTAAAGAGATGGATGTGTGATGACATCATCTCATATTTACAACTGTGTACGTTGTTTTAAAATTACTCTGTGTTTTCTTTTTTTTAATAATATCTCTGAAGATTTATTCATATTTGTAGTATTTGGATTCTGTCAGCACTGCGCTGGGATGTCTGGCTTGGAAGCAAAACTAAGGGAAGCAGGATTGGTGAAGCAAAGACTCGGATAAGGTGGTTCTCAGATAAGGCTGCAGTGATTGGGTGTGAGGCTTGTAGCATTCTGGAAAGATGGTCCTGCTGGAGATAAACAAAGCAGAAGTGAAATATCTCAATTTCTATTTTAACCTAGAGCAGCAAAATAGAGTTGGTGTAGTGTCACAAATGGACTTCAATTACAGCAAGAAAATGCTGTGGGTACTGAGAGATCTCAGGGTGTATATTGAAGGCAAGCACCGGTGATGGGGAAGTGAGGTTTATCTGCAGGTGTCTGTGACGTGTGGCTGTCAGAGGCAAAGGAGTAGTTGGGGGGTTTCCTGTAACTAGAAATAACAGGATAAAATAGAGGTGTAGCAAAATTAGCCTTCGTGCCTATGAGAATGGCTCATCACTACATTCCCTTCAAGAGAAATTGGAGGTACTTGTTACAGTTTGTTCGATTGGGTGATAAATTAATGACTTAAGGTTTGGGTTTTTTTTAAGGTAGGATCCTTGATAAGGGTACAAAGGAGATGATTTTCTGTTTCCACCATTATCTTAGTTTCAGACAAGCACAATATAGACTACAACACTGGATTGAAAACTCATGACACTGGAAATGAATGCTGAATCTGGGAAACTCATTACATCTTCCTGATGGTGGAAATGGTTTTTGCTCCTTGTGTGTAGTGCAATAGAAGTAAGGGCAATTATTTGAATAACTTGCAGTGAAATGAGGTGTTCTGCTGAAGCTGTGACTTTGAGTTTCCCTCATGCTATGGGCACAAGGAGGTTAGATGCCAGATAAGAGTGGGCTTCCTCTGCTGTGACCTGCAAGATATAGGTTTGTTGCATTTATTTCAAAGGTATAATGCATGAATTAAAGTAAGATATGCATTATTTTTATTTTTATTTTTATTTCCATTTCTATTTTTATTTCTATTTCTATTTCTATTTCTATTTTTATTTTTTGCATGGGTCGAAGGGAAACGGAATTACAGGCCTGTATCAGAATAAACCTTGTGTTTGTGTCTGTAGGAGGCTTTATTAAATCTTTACTGGCAGGCATACACCAACTTCTTTCTCATCTCATTGACATCATGGAAGCCTAGTCCTAGCTGAAATATTTCCCTCTATCTTCACCAGAGGGTAAAAATATTTTCATGAGTATATAAAAATCTTGGCTGAAGTACAGTTTCTTGTACCCTGGATTATTTTTAGACTTAAATTCTCTGGCTTGTTTTTCTAGGATCCTCATGCTGAAGAGTTTGAAGACAAAGAATGGACGTTTGTCATAGAGAACGTAAGTTGGAATGCTATGTTTTTTTGTTTTTTTTCTTTTAATGTGCGTAAGATTGATAATTAATTATGAAAGGGTGTCCCAATGCTGGAAAAGGCTTGAATAAAATCTGAGCTGCCGAGACACGGTAAAACTTTGTTCTGTAGAATTAAGGGCTTGTTCCACTACCTGTTACTACATCCTGACTGAAGCAGAGGAGAGAGAAGCACTATGCTACACTACTCACATTCTTTCCCGGTAAGCATCAGTCTTCCTTGCATTATTTGGCTATGAGCAATGGAGAAAACAAGTTAGAGCTGGATTATGACTCATGGGTTTTATGGGATATGACACGTTATTTTTCTGTGAGCCGGGCAGTGAAGAATCCAGAGCTGGGCTGTGACATCTGTACTTCTTGAGCTGCAGCCCTCCCTTGTCTGTTTTGAATGCCACTCTTCAGCTTTCGTCATCTGTGTTTTATAGATGAGAAAATTGAGGCAGGGTGGAAAGGTGGGGCCAGCTTTGGTGACCTAAGAAAAGAGCAGGAGAAGCACGACGTGCCTCTGCTCTCCTGAATCCCTGCCTTGTGAATTGGGCTGCCTCGTGTGCACAGTGAAACCCAAAAAGGTGGCTGCTGTGCAGCTCGACCCAGGAGGAGCTGTGAGCTGCTAAGCTTCCCAGAGGGCTGTGCAAACAACACTGCCAAACAGCAGGCTTCATGTTCCACAGAGCCAGTGCTTCATGAGCTGCTTTTTGCTTTTCCATCCCCTTCCTTGGCCAGCAGCTTCCGCTCTGGGGCTGCCCAAGGCTGCCAAGTGGGGAAGCTGCTTTACCTGGAGATTCCTTTGCAACTGTTTGAAATGCATCTTACAGGACTGTGCTATTAAGACAGTGTGTTTCTCTCTCATTAACACAGTTTCCTTCTGGTCTGTTTCTCAGTAACACAATTTTAGTTTTATTATTTACATAGCTTTAAGAAAAATGACCTATATTGAGGTATGTTGAGGTATAGAAAAGCAATGAAATTTGTCAGTTGTTACTTTTTGCATCCTCCTCCCCCAAAAGTATCGCTGCTTTCTCTTGCTTGTGATATTAGTAGCAGTTAAGGTGTCCACAGCTAAGTTTTATTTAGTTTGCCATTGACTGAACATTTAAAAGGGCTGAAAGCAAGGTGCAGTTCATACTTTGTTTTTAAATGTCATGTTTCTATTTTCATTTATGGGACTTGATGAACACAAAACCCTGTGTAGTTACTGTTTCCTGGAGTTTCCTTTTCTATCTCACTTAGTTTATTTTAATCAGGGAAGTCTCCATCACTGATTGTCACTGTACAAGTTGCTCTGGGTAAAACAATGACAGCATATTTTTCGGCCAACCCCTTTGGGTATAGTTGGGTTTCCTGTGACGTTGCAACAGATCTTTTTTTCTCCACAAGTTCCCAGTGGACATGTAGGCTTCGTGTTCTGCTCGATGGCACATTGCCTTTTCATTGGGTGATGTATGGAGGTGGTAACAGGATGTCTCCTGCACACTGTTCTCTCTTGGTGCCTCAAATCCCCTCTGAATTAGTTGGCAGCAATGTTTGCAAGCTGGGAGGTTCTGCTTGGTTTGCTGCACCCCAAAACACGACCTCTGCTGAAACAGATGGAAGTGTTTGCAGCATGTGTCAGTTATGGAGCCATCTTTTGTTGTATGCAGACTTATTTGCAACCACAATGATGACATTGGTTCATCCCATGATAACTGGGAAATACTGGTGCATACTTACTGTTGAATTAAAGCAGTTAATCTTTATAGCTCTCAGAAATAATAAATAGTTCTACTGCAAAAATGGAGAGCAAAAGCAACTATAAAACTGGTTGCTTTCAGCCTCCTCTGGTTTTAATTTTTTTAGATCTTTATTTTTTATTTTTCACCCTACAGAAAGCTGTAGACACTGCCAACAAAGTCTTGCCTGCAGACACACTTGAAATTACGGAGAAAGTCTTTCCTAAGAGTAACAGCTCCGCTTAGTGGTGGATGGAAAGATGTTCATGGGTGTTAGCGAGGAACAAATGATGCAGTGCTGGTTGACATTTTGGAGTACAGAACACTCGCTGCTCCAAAATTTGGCAGCCGGAGAGACAGGAGATTAATCTCCCTCTCCCTAAATTGTTGACATTTATCTCTTTCATGCTTAACATACAGTTTATCTGTTTCTAAAGGAACATATTTGTCACTGAGTCCGACAGTGACAGGTCACCTTCAGGAAAGGCACGGACATTTACAGTCCTTTGAGGCGTTTCCTTTTTCTCCAGATAAGTTCTCTGCCCACAGGGCCTGCAGTTTCCCTTCCTTCTTTCTTAGCAAACACTAAGAATGCAAAATGCCGAGGCCTAAAAATTTTATGGACGTTCTTTCATTATGAAACAACATGAATTCCAAAAGGATGTGTTTTGACCTTTTGTAAGGCAGTGTTCAAAGTGGTTTTTTAACATTTCAGTATGGCTCAGCAAACAGATCTGCAGCTTAAGCTGGAGGTTTCTGTCAGCAGACACTGTCAAATTCAGAGCAAGGTTACTGTGGACTATGCTAGCTTCAAACAGGAGTGAGGTGTGGCGATTTGTGCAAGCTGACTGTGCTGTAAAAGAAAATGTAGAAGGGAATTTGTGTTTTTCCAGTACTTTTAGTTCTGAGATATGGATCTTTTGTGATCCATCATGATGTTTACTGTAAGATTTTTTAAACTGTGTTTTTAATGGCTATTCTGTATGTGCATTCTGCTTCATCATTTGCTGTGTATCTAATCCACAAATAATTTGATCATAGCAAGGCTTCTTAATGTTTAAATGTCAATATTCTGTTTCCCTCAGCCTCTTCCATGCCTTTCTCCCCCTCGTAGCTGTGATCTTTGTGTATACACAATGGACTTCTTTGTCTCTAATTCCATCTTTGTTTGGCCATGCTCATATTGGTTATCTGATTCTTCTTATGGGACAGTTGAGTTGTCTTGGTTTTGTTGTTCCTCTGAATAATGATACTGGATCTTTGTATTGCCCGTGGAAAGTTGGAGAACGAAAAATGCATAGCTAAGACTAACACTTAGACTTCATCCTGTGAAGAGATAATAGGCTTTCATACTCTTACAGATTGGCATTAGTATGACTAGAAGCTTTTCAGTTAAAGATCTAACAAGTGATTTTCTCTCTCATTACTCCTACAGGTATTTTAGCATATGCAAAGATTTGGTCTATGAAACTTTTCTAGCTTTCTGCTTAAAAACAAGCAAACCAACAAGTTTCTGTACCTTGTCTTGCAGATGAGTGAAGAAAAATTGCACGTATTAGTTTTTGATGTTGTTGTTGTTTGCCTTCTGAAGCTTTTCTCCCTGATTCATCTGGGTTTGGAGGCAGCCTCACCTGCTCTTACCTGCAGCGTTGTTTCAGGCAAACACTTGCCTGAGCTGTTTTTGGAAAGCCATTTAGGATGGGTGCTCTGCAGTGCCTCCAGACAGTCCATTTCACTGCTTCGTTGCTTTCATGGCAGGGAACTGTCCTCCCAAAATCTCCAGCAGTACAGATCAGGGATGCTATTTCTTGTTGTACCAGTTTTGCATATGCAGAACAGCTTCCACTTTGTGTGTCTGGAGGCTCACTTCTTTCACAATAATACGATAATGCTTACATGTGGGATTTTGTTTCCCTTCATCGTGTTAGCAGATCCTTAGGACTGTTTATGTAGTTTCTGATCCTTCTATGCTGTCACTGCCCACTGCTGTCAAGGCCCAGCATGCCAGCACCTGTATGGTGTGATACTGCCCTGAATTTCCAAGCTGTGCACTGAACTTATTTTGTACATCTATCCTTTCTAGAGATGTTTCTGCTCTTTTCTGAGATCTTCTTAGCTGCTGTTTTTAAAGTAGTGTCTGTTTGAATATCAAAATGATGAATGGCAAAGAACATCAAACTTAATACTGTGTCCTTATTTTAAATGCCAGCCTGTTGAGTTAGATGGTTTTGTAAGATCTCACGTTTATTTCATTCTGTGAGGAACAGTCAAGCTTCTCATTTTTTATATCTTCACCAATAAAGGTATTTTAAGAGGTTTATCCAGGAATAATGTGTCCAGCTAAGCTGCTGACGTGAGGAAACTAGCGTGTGGATTGCTGCTGGTGTTTAGCATACAGCAAACAGTTAATGAACAATAAGTTTAATCTGAAAGATGAGGTCTGTCTCTTTGTCTGCTGCTCTTGAATAACTTTAGGAGCCCTAACCCACCAACCCACCAAAACTCCTGAACCATCACCAGCTCACATGTGAGCAAAGCCTTGAAATGAAAGAAACATTAAGAGGACTTAAGGAAAACTTGACATAAACTAGTTTCATTTCATTAGAACAACTGCTTTGTTATGGATTGTTTCTCCAGAAATTCTGTCCTGTGATTGCTTATGATTATTTTTCATTTTGGGTGCTATCATTCAGAGCACATCACGTCATTCAGAGGTCTGGAGATATTACTTCCTCTACTAAAATGCCCATCCTTTAGCTTTAGAAACAAGTACATGAAGATGATAAGCAATGGGAAAGTAATAGGAAAGAGAGTGCAGGCAGGTTATAGAAATGAGTCTTTTCTTAGACTTAAATGTGATTTAAGTGCAATACAATAACACGAGGTATTAGCAAGTATCTTATCCCACTCTGTGGGTTGCAAGGTGAATTTTTGAGATCCCCTGAAGATGGCACTGAGCACAGTCACAGGAGTGATGGAGTCACACCAGTGACTCACAGTGACTCACAGGAACAAATAAGTTGAGCTTTCTAACAACAATTAATCTACTACTTCAAGGCAAAATTAGGCAACTTTCTAACAACAGTTAATAGGCATTATTCACAAAAGGGTACTTTGGCAAAGGTGCTATTCCCTTACAGCTACTTTAAGGCAAGTTTAGGTGATAACTGCTAAAGAAAAATGAGTAGAAGGAGGTTAAGGGGGAAAGAGATGAGGGAAGAGAAAGGCAGAAAGCAGATCTTTCACTGCAGCGTCAATCCAGAATTGTGTTGAGCCATGAGCCGTGGGTGGTACGTCAGCAAAAGATAAATGCATGAGGATGCTTCAGTGAAGTCCAGCTGATCTGAGACCTTCCTGTCACATCTGCGCAGTTTGGTGTGCTGCAGGATTTGGGAAACTTCAGCAAGTGTCTCTGGTGATCGTTCTCCCTCCTCAGTGAGTTACTCAAGCTGCTGTTTTTCAACCAGTAGAGTTATCAAACCAATGTTTTTCAGCCATAAGAGGAAACAGATGCTGTGCATAAGAGGAGGTGGATGCTGTCCACAAGAAGCAGAGAAAAACAGTTTGCTGGTGTGCTTTCGCAGGCTTGACCTGTCATTCTCCCTGTCTCCCCTTTTTGAAATGTTTTCTGCTTGAGTTGTTTGAATCAGCACAAGCCAAGTTTCTTGTCAGTCTCAGAGAGCAAGAAACGAGTTTTTATCAGATGCAGTTTTGAGTATGTTATTTTCCAAATAAGCCTATTCAAGAAATACCAGCTCATCTGAATTTGCACCACAAGTAGCTTGTAGTGAGTTTGGGTAAAATCGGACTTTTAGTCCAAGTTTTTAATTTCCTCCACCACAGCAGTGTTGCTGCAGTAACTTTGCAAGAGCAGGGTTTAGTTTACATTGGAGTAAAAACGTGAGTCCAGATGCAAAGGCTGTCACACCTGTTTGTGGCAGTGACTGTTCAGAGGTGAATGCCAGTGTAGCGTAGTGAATTGAAATTCTGCATACTGTCAGCTCGGTTTGGAAAAAGAACCCGGGGAAAAAAAGACTGGATGTGGAATAAGGCGATTCCTTGCTTGGCTATCTCTTCTCGTGCATCTTTGTAGCATGTGAGAGCTTAAATCTAAATTGGCTATTTCCTTTCTTTTTATTTTTCAAGTAATCAAAAAAGCTATAATGTTTTGTTCAGTACTTTCTGCTTGAAATACATTTTTAGCTTAAAATAAGAAACGACTGGTTAGTCTTTAGAATTAAATGCCTGCATTTAATACATTCAAGAATAGGAATCTTATAGTTGAGACATGCTTTCCTGGTCCTTTAATTCCCCTGTCATATTCTGCTGTATGTGATTATGTGAACTGTGACTGTCTGTCTGTGTAAATTAGGCTGGATATTCTGGTCTAGATATAGCTAAGAATTAAATGCTGTTGTGTTGGCCATCTCACACTTGCTCTGCTGTAAATTTGATAGGGAATCGGCAAACATGTTAGAGTTGGTGCTTATATTAAATATTTAGCACATAGCTCAGACATCTCCAAGATTAGGGTTTTGGAGCAAAATTTGTAGCAGCTTTTGTCTTGATTGACCAACAGTCCTTTCATGGATGAAACAGGGCAGGAGGTCTCTCTTGTTATTTGTAGTTCAGAGATCTGATCCTACTTCTTTCAGTAAAAAATCCGCATCTCTTGTGCAGAGTAGGGAGCAGCATTTATGTGCAATTGTAGCTAACCTCAAAGAGCTGCAGGGAGCAGGAGATGAGCCACCTTCTGCAGAGGGGCATCCTGGTGATGTGTGGATGACCTGCAGCTGGTGAGCCTCCTGCCCATCTGCACTGACCCTACTGGGCACCATCTTAGGGCAGGCATCTTCTTGGGAAATTAAGGAAGATAAAGGAGGAGGATTCCACACTTTGTGAATGGCAATTCTATTGGAGTGAATTGTACTAATTACTTTAGTACCTTGTATTTAGTGCGAGTGTTAAGTGAGCAAAGTGTGAGGACAGGTTTTGGGATGTGTTCCCCTCGGAAAGGCAGTGTGAGCAGAGAGGAGAAGCCGACGTTGCTGCTTTGACTCAGGCATTGCTGCGGCAGAGCTGTGTAAGCTCCCTGAATCCTGATCTGCTGCAGCCCCTCACTTCCCCCCCATGAAGCCTGCTGGGTGTGACAAACGGTGTAAATAGGCCGTGCTGATGTTCGGTCTGTCAAAACTAAAACAGGTCTGCATTGCCTGAAATTAGGAGAACCACTAATCCTTTTTATCATTAATACATACTAATCTATTAAACCAGAGCTGTGGGATGACAAAAATCTTATCTAAATGAGAATTTTAGATGATTTGTTGAAAGAACTTTTAACTTTTTAATTCACTTTTTACGCCTTTAATATCTGATATATAGTGAATCATTAAAACAGAGTATAGAATGTATTAAGTCCTACTCCTTTATACTGTATTTTTTCAAAAATAGTCTGGAAAAATTTCCTTTTTGTTACTTGATCCATATTGCCCAAATGAAATGTGTTGCCTAAACTGTCCTTTAAATGATATTTCTGTTGCAGTCATTGAATTCTAGACTGGTTTAGGTTGAAAGGGACCTTAAAGCCCACCCAGCCCCAACCCCTTTCATGGTCAGAGCTGCCCCCATCAGCTCAGGCTGCCCAAGGCCCGTCTAACCTGGCCTTGGTCACCTCCAGGGATGAGGCACCCACAGCTCTGGGCAGCAGTGCCAGGGCCTCACCATATTCTGGTGAAGAACCTTTTCCTAATGTCTAACCCATGGGTGTCCACCTTTTTGGCTTGTCTGGGCCACACTGAGTAAAGAGGAGTTGTCTTGGGCCTCATTTAAATAGGTTGCACTGAAAGTAACGTCTCCAAATTATTTCAATGGAAACTACAAGAAGTACAAAGAATGCAATGACACTATTTAATAGAGCAAATTCTTAGCTACAAAACACTATTTTTCAGCATAGTCACCACCATTAGCTATGCATTTTCATCAGTGATGAGCGAGAGCCTGCATTCTGCACTTGAAAATCCTGCACAGGCAGAGGTGAGCCACTGTTGTCACTGCTGGAACACACCACAGATCAATGAATGTTAGTGGGCAACATTTTTTCTGTGCGGAGGAATTCTGTTCCATGCCTTTGCTCCATCTGCACTTCCATGTCAGACACCATTTTGTCAGGACTGCCCCTCTGCTGCCATCTGTCACAGCTCAACAAAACGTAATGGAGCAGTAGTGGGGAAGTTTCAGCTTCTAGTGCCATACCACCACTATCTGCCTCTGATGTTGTGTGAGCCAGCACAATAATATAAGAATGAGCAGTCCTCATTGTTTAATCACTATCAGACCAGTCTTCCTCCTGATTATAAGCTCCTTTTAAGTACTGGAGTGAGTGCAGTGAGTTCTCCCTGGGGTATTCTCTGCTCCAAGCTAAACAAGCTTGTCTTTGTAGCAGGGGTGCTCCAGCCCTCTGAGCATCTTCATGGCTCTCTTCTGAACCCACTCTAATGGCTCCACATATTTATTGTGCTGGGGGCTCCAGAACTGGATGCAGTACTCCAGATGGGGGCTCTGAAGGCAGAGCAGAGGGGGACAGTCCCCTCCCTCACCCTGCTGCCACCACTCTGTTGATTCAGTCCAGGATACCATTGGCCTCCTGGGCTGCAAGCACGCACTGCTGCCCATGTCTAACTTCTCATCCACCAGGACTCCCGAGTCCTTCTCTGCAGCTCTTCTCCCAATGAATTCTTCTCCCACTCTGTATGCATATCTGGGATTGCCCCAACCCAAGTGCAACACCGTGCGTTTGACCTTGTTAAAGTTCATTAGGTTCATGTGGGCCTTTTCAAGCCTGTCCAGATCCTTATGGATGCATCCCTTCCTTCAGCTGCGTCAGCCGCATCACTGAGCTTGTTGTCATCAGCATACTTGCTGAGGCTGTACTTGATGCCACTGAGTCATTGATGAAGGTGATAAAGAGCACAGTGTTACTAATTGTGCTGAATTGAACTGCATTAGATATGCTTGCCTACAGATTCAGTAGAAGTTTTTAAAACCATAGTACAGCTTTTCATTTCAAAATTTTCTAGTAATCTTCCAATATTATGCTACACTTGCACTATATGGTCTCACAAATGGAAGATGCAGACAGGAGGATGTTGGGAGCTGCACAGAGCAGCCCAAGCATTACACTCTGGTTTTATAAGCTCAATAAGTGCTGTACACCATAATATTTACAATGGAATGAGTTTGATGACATATAATTTATATGGTTATTATTGATTCACAGTAGTAAAGTACAACTGTTTTCTAAATCGCTGGAACCATTTTGTTTAAATTCTTTCTTTCTTTTTTTTTCTGCTAGTAGTATGCATCTCCTGTAGATGAGTGTAGTGCGCCAGACAGCTGATCGGAGTTGCTATCAGTGGTATTCTTTGCCAGCTGGAGGGAGGAAGCTGATAAACAAGGCAGACAGCTTTGGAAACGAACCCCTAATACTACATTAAGCATGTTTAAAACCAGCAGTGTGTTTCAGCCACTTTTAGCATATGTTTATTCATAGAAAATCAGCAGTAAAATATACTTGCCAGCGCACACAGAGTCTGCATGAGGTCTTTTCTCTTTCAGACATCAAATACAGAATAGTGCCTTGGTAATTGTTTTACAGTGGGGTTCTAATCATACTCTAGACATAAGCTGAACTGGCCAACTTGCCTTTTAATAGAAAAGTATTTGCTTTTAAGCTTGTTCAGCTTGCCACTTTTTTCTGTTTTTATGCATTCAAGTGTGTTTTCACATTTACATACAGTTGTGGGTATGTGTTTGCACTTGATGCCATTCAGAATATCATTATTTAAAATACCACTGTCTGGGGCAACATTACGATGGATAAATCTCATTTTTGACCCAGTAGCTATACAGTGTTTAAACAGCATACGTTGCAGCCATGTAATACAGAATATTCAGTGTGGAAAATGGGAAGAGTAGCAATGCGTTTAATGTAAAATGTTTTTGACATAAGTCACCTTCAAAGGCAGATAACTGGGAGTCCTACTGAACATGTTGGTTGATTTAAGATAATGCCTAGCAATTGTATGTGCTCAACGTACAGAAATATGTGTCAAAAAATAATTAAAATATCCATTATGGTGTGAAACGTAGCTCAGCGTTAAGCGATGGATAGGATTGTACATATTGTACATGCAAGGAGTGTAATTTAACTCAGGGCTTGTTATTTGAAATTAGTGTCCACTGGCAGAACAGAAGCTAGAGAAAAATAACAGAAGCTACAGAAAAATAAGAGTTATGGGGTCCTGCAAACCTTTGGTATTAAGAAAACTAACAGTAGTATAATAGCGCTTGGTGTTGCCTTCAGCTTCTTATCTTTGGTTGTTAGCTGTCTTAATAGAGTTCAATATAAAGGAAATTAATTGATCTCCATAATTAAACAGATGCCATTCCAATCAGGTTTCTTTTCCTCCCTCTCAGCATATTCCTTATTGTAAGTTGGCGGTGCACCATCATATTGCCTTTTAATGGGAAGTTCTCCTTCCTCACTGTGTTATCTGTAGTTGGTTGCATGGTTTCTTGAAGTTCAACTGGCAGCATAAATGAAGTTCTGGTTTAGCTTGGAGCTGGTGGCAACTGGACATCTAGTCTGGAAAGGTATGAATAAAATGGCATTGAATAGTTTGCTATTGTTCTCATTCCACATATGAACTTAAATAAATGTAAGGTTAAACTGAAGTGCTGCAAAATCTGTGACTCATGCTGCAACCCTGAGCTCAACATTTGCTATTCTGAGCGCAGTGGTTTATGCTTGAGTAATGTTTCTTACATTTTCCAGTGGCTTGAAAAATAATACGTGATAATGTATCAAATGTGATTGATTTAAAGCCTGAAGATGATACAATTGGATGTTTCTTTGTGCTTTTAAGTTGTAGCAGCTCTGGTTCTGGTATGTTTCCTGTAGACCAGCACTGAGAACAAAGAGGAGGTCGGCAGGCTCTAAGTTTGTGCTAATACCCAGTGGTGCAGTGTGAAATAGGAAGCTGTCGGGTCTGACTTTGAGAGCTTTGCCTCCTATAAATAAATACACTTTTTAGTTTTCAGAAGAAATGTTGAAAATTATGTGAAGAGTTATTGACACAACTAGCGTTGGTGCATAAAGAGCTTTTGTTTGCAATTGAAAGGTAAGTCTGTGGGAGAATGTATGGTCAGGTAATGTGGGCAGCAGGGAAGGCAGCAGCAGAGAGAATGAGCAGTCGCTGGCCCAAAGTGGAATGAACTTGAAGAAGTAGTGCCAAACCCCTGAAAGACAGAGGCAGTGGGTGCAGGCTCCCAGGAGCAGCTGTAGGAAGGAGCATAATGAGTGTGGGAGGATTTTATCTGTATTTTGACAATGAAAGGACAAAATGGGCTGTTTGAAAAATAACTCTAAAAGTCTGTCAACGAAGAATTAGCATAAAGTATATGTGCTTCTCCTTCCATGTATCATCAGTGTAAATCTTCACTATAATTAGTTATAATTCATGTTATATAAATTTAATTATATCTTACAACCGAGGAGACTTACTTATTAGGAAGTATTTAAGGTATTAAATGGGCTGCATAAATAACTAGTGTGGACGCTGTAGAGAAAGGCTAACTGGATATTTGAGATCTGTGAAAACATTTGGGTGTTTAAGATGGGTTTGGTTGTAGTTCTGGTTTTAATGCAGCCTGCTCCATAACTACCATCTGCATTCCTTCTTTGAAGTCTTCCCTTTGGATGAAGCAACTTTGCTTCTTCATGGAAGCTGAGCTCTTTATTTTTTATTTCTGAAACTCTCACGTATTATGAAATACTTCAGGAAACGACTTAGGGTCTTTTCAGTTTGCTCTTCCACTTTTAAAATGATTTTTTCTCCTAGCTCTAGTTAAGCATCTAGAATTTTGCATCTGGAATTCCTGTGAGCGTTCTGTATTACAGGATCAGGAATTTGGCAGACCTATAAAAGCAGCTAAGTGTGAAGGGGTTCATGTGAAGTTTGAAATCTGGCAGTGAGGGATAACATGGGGAATTTTAAGGGCTGATCTCTTTGTGCATTGCAAATTCCGGTTGTCCTTGGTTTACCACATGTGAGTGTTGCCTTGCAGTTGATAAAGATTCATTATTGGTCTTAACACATGGGCATCATAATCATATACTTCCTAAGAGTGGCTGTGGTAGGTATCCCAAGTTATGAGTAGTTGCGTGAGCTGGCAGCAAGCTTTGTAAACAGAGCAGATGTAGGGACATGGCTGCTGGTTTTTTAGGGGCTGAGAAGAGTCTGGGACTCAGATTGCATCTTGAGCATTTCTGTAGTGCAGAGTCTTCTCTGTCACTACTGCAGGAAAAATGTGCTTGAAGTTGCATCCTTGTAGTCAGAGGTTGTGCTGGGGTGATCATAACTGCTGCTTTTCATACTTTTCAGCTGAACCCTTGTAGAAATGAAGAAAATTATTTCTATCTCTACCAGTTGCATTTGAATCTCAATTTCTTGGTTTTTTGTTTTTTGTTTTTTTTTGCAACTGCAAGCTGGAAGGTGTTGTTTTGCGTGACAGCTGTGTTTCTGGAGGTGTTGATGTTGATAGCCATCCTATCATAAGATAGCTGGGTAATCTTGAGTCAGTATGATCTCTTCCCCACCAAACTAGACCCTTCTGTGTCCCATGGCATGTGCAAAACTGTTTTTCTACAGAAGCAGAGTTGTCACAGGCTTTAGGATGACAATGTTCTTTTCATTGGAAAAATCTGATATGGTTCCCTCTTTCTTGTTTGAATTCCCAGCAAAGTAAGTTGGGTATTGCCTTTTTGGTTATTTGCTTGGATTTTGTATTTTCCTGCCAGACAAAGGGGAGCTGTGTGGTAATGGGCTGTGGTCTAATGCTTTGATATGTGATTGTATGCATTAGAAGAAAGTGGTTAAAAATGAAGTGGGTTTTGGCTGTGGAGTATTTTGTCTGGGGAGGGCAGTAGTTTATGTTGGGTCGAGTACTGGTGTCAGCATTGTCTTTCAAGTGAACTTTACTTCCCGTTGCTGAGTGGTGTCAAAGCTACTAATCAGCACTGTTACAGGGAAGCTCTTGCATTGTCTTCAAGTACAGTATGAGTACAGATCAACAGGTATGCATTTAGGTTTGAAA
Organism: Lagopus muta; assembly: GCF_023343835.1. NCBI lineage: Eukaryota > Metazoa > Chordata > Aves > Galliformes > Phasianidae > Lagopus > Lagopus muta. The sequence goes on from NC_064434.1 coordinate 101,473,599, forward strand.
CCAGAGGGTGGTGGCACAAGTAATTGTTCTCTCTTCTGTGGTGGCCTGCTGAGAAACCCCCACATACAGCACTCTTCTTGGTTCAGCGCTGGCTGTCAGGCTTTTAACTTGTCCTTGGGTGCATACCGATGAGATGCTGAGCACACGATGGCCAGAACTATCCTGGTGCCCACTGATACTTGCAGTGAAGCCAGGCATCTCCTGGCTGCTTGTCCGAGCCTTGGAATTTAACAGGAAGGAAATGAATGATGTAGGATCAGCCTTCAGTGACTGAATTCTCATAAAAGCTTTAAATAATGATGGGGTCGAATCCATCCTCTGTATCATGTCCCAGTGTAGCCCCTTGCAGAGCACTAGCTTTGCATAATGCTGTTAGTGTGCTGCAACCACTTGATGGCACCCTTTGATTTGGTACATACCTCATTAGCAGTAGCATGGTGCAAGCGTGGCTGTAGTATTTGTAATGGAATAACACGTAAGAACTAAAGACTGCAAGGTATCTGGTTAATGTAGAGATGAAATGAATGAAACAGCAAGGCTAAGCTTTCCTGACCCTTCATGAGAGAATAGATGAAAATAGGAAGAATAAGCTATTGTGCCGAAGGGAGATGATGAAATTCAAGATCCACACACATAATCTCTGGCTCAGCCTCTGAAATGTTAATCCCTGGGTAGAATTATTTGAGCCGTAGATTGCAATTTATCATCAAAATGGCACTGTGTCAAACAATACTTCTTGTATGCGCGATGTTTAGAACTATCCAATTTTAATATAAAATGGTTCACAGAGCGCTGCCGAACATTGAAGTAGCAACTCGTGAAGCTTGGGATGTTTTTGCTCGTTTCTGTACACGCGTGGTGATCAGGTAGAGTTATATTCCACAGATCGCTCCTGAAGTCTCACTAGCCACATAATGTGTTTTGGGGTGTGATCTGGTTTGAGCTGAGCAGTGACAGATGATGGAACTGCTTGATAGTAATTGTAAAGCAGAGTGGTCTGGAATGTTGGTTTTGAGGTGTTCAGTTAATTCTTACAACAAAAAGATCTACCAGAAATTTGCTGGTGGCTCAGAAATCCCCAGCGCTGGGATTCATGTTCTGCCAAGTTGTGTGAGCAATTATTTTGAGGTTACAAAAAATATTTTCTCATTATATTTTACGAGGTGGAACACCCCTGATTTTTCACCTTTGCTTTTAAAAATATGCCGGTAGGGGGAGTAAAGAAATTACCATCCTGGTGAGACTGAAGTATTCTGCATTAAAATTCGCCCCTTTCCCCTTTAGAGATCTTACTGCTTCATACTGCAGCCTGCTACTGAAAGGAAAAGGTCCAGGGCCTCGAGAAAATGGCACTGGGGAAAGATAAAGAGAGCCCAGATAGCTTCTGACACGCAGGCTTTCTGCAACATGAGGAACAGCATAATCATTGGGGAGGAATAGTTAAATTCAGAAGTATCCTTAGAAATCTGAATCTTTTCTTCGTCTCCCCCCGGTATGGATGGCTTGCTTAAAAATCCCATTGCGGTTTTATGGGGACAGCAAAACCCAGTATGTTTTAGTGCCTGCTAATAAATTCATTTCTGTGCATTTGTGTTTAAAAGTGACTTCTGTGTAAATGTGATTAAATTAATTGTATAAAGCGTTTGAAGATCGTCAATACCTAAAACCAAGGTTTTTGTTGAAGTAGCATCTCGTGCGTGTTTTACTTGTGGAAAGGTGAGAGACTGGAAGGGGAAGGAGGACGCCGAGTTCAGACCCTGCCAAGTTGGCAAATTCCTAAGTCTGATGCAGAAGTCGTTTCAGAATGCTCTCAGATCGGAAGGAGGAGCTATCGGGTGATCTTTGGGCTTTTGAAATTAAAATCCCCCCTCCCGCGCTGCTGGTAGGGCCGAGGCAGAGGAAGCGGACGGCGAGTTTGGGCAGCGCGGGCGCTTGGGGCCGCAGGGCTGAGCGAGCGTCGTGCTGCTGTGAGCTGAGCTCTGAAGGAGACATTTGTCTTGGAGCGGGACCTTTTGTGCTAATCCCCCCAACCTTTATAGCGTAGCATTTTGTGATGGTATTTAGGCAAGGAATGGCTTGTGATGTGCCCTTGTGATCTCTCTCCATCAGGAATGAGTGATGTGTGCAATAAGCAGCAGCGTAAGATAAGAGTTATTATTTTGTATTTCTCCCGCATCGTGGCCTTTTTTCCTTGGAGGCCGGTGCCTTCACACGTGTGGATTCTAGATTAATATTTATCAATGGCTCCTCAGGAAACGATCGTGATTGCATTGAGTGTGCAGCTGCTTACTTGTGTGTGCCGTTGTTTTCTGTGTACGGCAGAAAATGTGTTATCTGAGCACAGGTAGTCCTGTTCTAAAACTGCATGCAGCACTAGAACGTACTCCTGCATACACATAAATGCATAGCACAGTGTGTTTAATTGTAAAAAGCAGAGACTGAAGAGTTTCACTGCTGTCTGACCAGCTGAAACACACAGAATATCAGCATGGTCACCGAAGCCGTGCAGTTCTGCAGGTTTTTTCCCCCCTTTCCCATCTTGTGGTGCGAGCTGCTTCATCAGCCTGCTATTTCGGGCTGTTGCTGCAGCCTCAGCCTGGCTATTGCAGCCGTGGAGGCTTGCAGGCAGCTCCGTGGTGCTGCTCGCTCTCATTGTTCGCTGCGCACTGAGCATGAGCTGCTCGCAGCACACGGGTGGCGGGTGGGATGGCACAAAGGCAGGCAGGTTTTGTGCTGCAGCATCTACTTGTGTTGGCTGGGAAAAGTTTTGGCAGCTTAAAACCCCTTAGACCCTCGTTGATCCTACGTCTATCTGTTTTCTATCTTCTGGTTAAAAATGTTTTCAGAACTATGATATATTCTCTAGAAGGAAGAAATCTGTGTTTCCTTCTTTCATATGGCTGTGAATGGTAACACTCGGCTTCGATAAACGGATTCAAGTTCGCCAGGAAAAGTTGGCTTAGTCACAGCCTTGGGGCCGGGTGTTGTGACTCCTGAATTATGTATGAATTTGAGGATCAGATTCGATCAGTTTAGGAGCACTGAATTATTGACATTTGTTTGTTTAAACTTTCATTACATGCGAGAAAGACATGAGATTTCAGGTTCTTGTGTCCCGTTTCTCAGCACAGGGATAATTAAACATAGAACCAGAAATTGTAGAGAAGCAAGTCACAACAAATCTTGATAAGCCTTGTTCTGCGTTCTGACTGGGTGGTATGAAGAGGACTGCTAAAGAGCAGCTTTGCAGCGTCTCTGCCATGGATGCAAGGATTTAGCTGTCAGGCTTTGAAACACTGTTTTCTTCTGTGTAAAGATTTCTGATTACTGTTTATAAATAACAATAGCATCATCTCTGTTTTTTGAAGACAATTTTACTGTGTTTTAGAGCTGGAGGAATGAAGAAATTACGTTTGTTGTTTGTGTGGATTTTTTTGCTGAAGCTAAGCAGCTGGCTGTCAATAAGACTTCCTTTGCAGCTTGCAGGTAGTATCTGGCTGCTGCTGCTTTGTTTTTTTTCTATACCAATAAATCGCAGTCATGAGTCTCTGTTGCGATGTTTAACTGCAGTTTTGTTTCAAAGGCAAGCAAAGTTCAAGTGTCTGCCTGAGTTTGGACGTGCTGATACCTACCTGCTTGGCTTTTTGGTACACACACAGTGAGCTTCAGCGTTCAGAAGCTCGCTAAACACGTGTCCCACCAAACTGTAGTATTTGCTGAGGGTCCCACACAGGCCATAATAATTCCTCCATTCCCACTTGCTTCCTGCGCAGTTGAAGCACAACAGCGTATATACTTGGTTTTGTTTAGGGTAGATTTGGCTTAATGCTGGCTTGCAATTATTACTCACAGGGCATTATCGTTTCAGATCTGTGCATCTACTTTTAAGGTACGCCAATTGCTGTAATTAATTAAAGTGCTGCAGATGCTGCTAGTTAAGCCAATTTAAAGAACAGAGCGTGAATTTCCAGTTATGTGAGCTAGATAATGGTAATGCCTTAACGTGGTAGTGGCTCTTGTGAGCCAATTACTGCTCTGGATAGCTGAAGCAGGTCTGTGGTTCACTTTCACTGCCTTTGCCCGTTGTGAGAATGCACTTCGCCTTTTTATGCCTTTTACTGCTGAGTAATCTTAGTTTTCCTCCCTGGTTGTAGGGTGGTCCGACTGACAGCTTTTACTCTTAATAAGCTTAGAGGTAATAATCCAAGTCCTGTAGGTCACATGGACAATATGCCTTTCTTAGTTTCATTTTTTTCCTGCACAAAACGGAGCCAAAACACCGGGCTCTGTAATATGAGTGCTATTGCTGGCTACCTGGAACTGAAACAATTATTTCTGATAACTGATTAATGCAGAGTCTAGTAAGGGTTTTAAGGGTGTAATTATTACAAGCTTAAGTCTGCTCACATTTTTTTTTTTCTCTCCTCAATTTCTTTTTATTATAGAAAATTGTAAAGAAAGAATAGGTCAAATATGAAGCTAAGGAACACTGAGGTTCTTCAGAGTGCCTTCTGTTATGTTCATTGACAGCCAAGGAGTGAAGAAGAAAATGTTTTCATATTCAGCCATACAGTCAACGGGCTGACTGTATTTATTAGTTTATTCTTGTATTAGTTCTAGATGGCAACACGATGTGTTAACAAGTTAACCACTAGCTTTTACAAACACATGAACTTCTTTATGGCGTAGCTTTAGAAATGTTGGCAGGACTTGTGCATCCAGTGCTCCAGGAATGTCCCTGATTGTAGCTACACTGTGAGGAAGAACATATTTGAAAAGAATATGTAGAAATCGATTACTTGAGACTGATATTTACTTTGTAACACTTGCTTTTGTGAATCATAATTTGTGCAAGCCTTAGACTAATACCTGTAGATGATACAAAGAAGCGGGGAGATGAATAACATGTGACCTACTCACTGTTTGACCTGACAGTGCCCAAGTTCTAGGCTTACATTGGGAAGACAGCGAGCCACAAAATATTTCTGCATTTTGAGTCAGGTCTGTGCTGCAGGATCAGGTATGTGTGAGCAGGGCTGGCAGGGTGCTTGTGGCCTCTGCAGTGGAACCCCTTGGGACTTTGGGGTATCTGAACCTGAAGGAGATCAGTAGTCAAGTTCATATGCAAACTGAGAATGGAATTTTCCAAGAATCAGAGCAGAGGGATCAGGTTTGCTTGCTGGGTCTGTAAAAATAAAGCTGTAAAGATTTGGGAGGGCTCTCAGGGAGCCTGGTAGGGATCTGTGGAGAATAGGCCCCAGGGAGGAACAGGGAGACATTGTTTGGTGCTGGTTTAAGCTTGGGCCCGGACAGACAAGGAGGAGGAAATTGGCTGCAAAGGAGAACGAGTCCATAATTTCTGAGAGGGAGTGGAAGAGAACAGAGTGCACTACTTAGGTGTCTCTGGCCTAATTCCAGAGAGTGGAAATAGAGGCAAGAAAGTGCATGTGAGCATTTGTCCTGTTGTCCTATTGTGTGTTCTCACACGACTCGAAGCAACAAAAAAATGTTACTGAGGATCCAGTTTCAGCTCAGCCAAGGCCGGTCTGCAGGGACACCTTACAGCACAGCACAGCCAGGCCCAGCTGCTTTTGCTCGCACTTCCCTGAGGAGCCTTCCTGCAGGCAGGCCCTGCGTGCATCGGAATGGCGGCCAGCCAGCAGCAGGGCCCCTGGGGTGGTGGGGACCAGGCCCAGCCAGCTTTGGTGGTCAACAGCTTGGAGCAAGCCCAGCTTCCAGGGTATCTTTTCCTGCTGTCCTCTCAGCCAGCACTGTGGGGTTCAGAGCACCCTAGAGCTCGTGTCCCTCTGTGTGGAGCACTAGCTGTCCCTCCTGAACTTCCCTGTACCACGTGCCCTTTGCTTTGGGCTCTTTCTTGCCTCACATTATATAGGACTCTAGCTGGTCGTAAGATGAAAATCACGAGTTCATTTTTTGTTTTTGCTGATGTTTAAGACCCCTTATTTTTGTGACACCAAGGTGTTAGTGCAGGTGCAGTGCCGTCATTCTTGGAAGTTTAGAAAAGAATGGGACCCCGCTGCCCAGACGAGATTAGTGGCTTAGAAGTCATCGTGGCCAGACCTCGTTCCAGCCCGCATTAGAGATGCACTTATTGCTGTATGGGCAAACTAAAAATAAATCCCCTCTTGCAAAAGTATGCATAATGCTCTGTGCAAGCGTGTGTGTGTTTGTTTTCATCTGCCATAAACCCAAGATAGAATCTCCTGTTTTATAAGGGCTAATAATTTGTTCCTAGATTTAACAAGGTGCGTAATCGCAAGGCTTTCCTTAACTTGATTTAATTATGAGTAAATCATATGCTTGAAGTTAGGCATTTGATTAAATACCTTGCTGAACCAAAGTGCGCCCTTTTTGATGCTGTTTAATGGTCATGAAAGATTTATTGCCCTTATAGACTGGCATTTGTGCACTGTTATCCTGTGATAGCTGGGGTCTGTAGCACAGGATCAAGGCACACCGTCAGCTGCGACTAGCTCTGAGTTTCCTTAAGACTGCTCCAGTACTTCCTCATTTTCCTTGTGATTTTTATGTAATAGGTGAAGAATTTAGTACCTTAGAAGCCGCCCTTTGTCATACCTAGTTCCAAAGTTGTTTTTGGATGAATTTTATAGTGTAAGTTATGTGTCTTACATGGTAGTGCTTGAAGAAACTGAATTGTGAGACAGAACTTGAAATTGCCTTTTATTTCGTTAAATATGCAATAACTATTGCTGCTTGTTAAGACTGTAGCAGGTTGCCTTAGGACACGAAACACTTAGTGCCTGGTACTTGGTGAGAAGAAAAAAAACCAACTGTGTACTAAGTTTTTTGCAATTAAAAATCTGGAAGAACTTGTTTAAGAAAATGTTAGCCCAAGAACACGCATCTTTTGTTAGTACAATATGCAGACCTGAACACAACTTTTTATCAACAGTACAGTGTTTCATATTTAATCAACACAAAATGAAGTGCTTCCTTCACATGAATGTAACACAGATCAAGTCTCAGCCAAAGCAAATAAAAGAATGAATGCTTTGTTAATCATCCATAACTAATTTGTGCATACACAGAAGAAAATGAAATCTGTTTTTGTCAAGAGCTTTTTTCATAGAAGCAGCAAGGGAGAATTGAACATGTAATGTGCATTAGTAATAGTGAATAGCAGTGGGGAGATCTGAGATGTTTGCCTAGGACTTCTTACATTTCTTGATAGTAACAGCATTTAGCAGACACCCAAGATAAGAGAAGGGAGAGTATTTTAAGTTGTTTGCCAAAATATAATAAGACAAACCTGTGCTGAGGCAGACATGGATGGGTTCCTGTATGCATTGCCATATATTCATAAGTATTGCAGGGAAGCGCCACATATCTCTGCAACAAACTCAGCTAATAGATAATACACAGTGAAGAAAATGTTAAATGCATTGCTTCTTTGCACAGGGAATATGATTGTGTTGCTCTAGTGGCAGTGTGGTTATGGTTGAAAGGGCAGCTTCATTACAATCCCCTGTTTTCAGGCTATTGCAGCTTAAAAAAAAATCATCCATTGGACTGAATTTTTTTATGCTTGTCAGCCTTGAGGTGAATTTTCCTATAAGTGCAAAGTTAGAAAAAATCCATTTCGCTGTTTCCCCGATTTAAACAAATTTGGAGGGATGGACAGACTTTCAAATACTTGGTGCGTGTTTATCTGAAGAGTTGCATTTTGGAATACTCTGGGTTTCTCCTCGCGGCCAAAACACAGATTGCTTTGTTTATAAAGTGCATATCTATACAGTAAACAACTACACCTGCACCGTGCACCGTTCCGACTGCTGTGTGTGCATAGGGTGTGACAGCCAAGACGTCTTACGTGCGTGAGCATGTCCCTCTTATAGCTTCACACAGATCTTAATTTTCGGCTGCCTTCCTTTTACCCTGGTTACATACCTGCCCTTTTCTCCTTCTTCTTCCTGCATACGTCAGGCTCAGATCACAGTTTGGCAGCATGGCATTGGCCAGACCCACTGATTTGATATTTTTTTCTTTAGTTGCTCTGTGGGCGGGGGGGGAGGGAGGGGGTGCTGCACACAGAACAGAACCGCGACTTGCAAACTGTGCAGCTCTTAGATAATAGCCAACAGTATATTTGCATTTTAAAGTTATCTTGAAATTCTTGTCCCTGATAGTAAGCTGCAGATTTGGATAAAAGAGACGGTAATCAAGTGGCACGGGTAAGAGAGCTGTACCAAGAGCTGCGTGAAGACACTGTGTTTGAGATCCAGCAGTTCCAGAGTGATTTGCATCATGGCACTGGAGCTGTAAGAGTTACAGATGCAATGCTCTAAAGCATAGGAGCTGGAGAAAGAGAGGGCGAAGGATCGGAGGAGGGAGCAGTGAGCGCCCATCTGGTCATTTCCGTGTAGTTTGATTTTTTTTGCAGTGACATTTTAGGCTAAACGTAAGATAGTACTGATATGGTAAATAAGTTGACCTGAGGGCTGTGTGCGAGCATCATGTCTCAGCACACAGACTGCACGGCCGTTCAGTCTCTGCTTTTGAAGCTAAGATCAGACCTCCAGTACAGAAACAATGCAACACGAGTCATACGTATCTGCCTGACACTACCTGACACTGTTAAAAGCTCTTCTGTGTCATAAGCATGGCAGTTTTGTCATTTAACGTTATGTGTTTATTCTGTGGAAGTTAGGTAGCAATAACTAGTTGGTGACAGTGGTATCTTGCAAAAACTATTCCAACAGGTTTTGTCTGTGTTCAATAAATCCAGCGTTATATACATGTCTTAATATACATGTCTTAACATACATACTGTCTTAACAGACAGTATTTTCTGTAAAGGTGAATGAAAGTGTACGAAGGTGCTGGAACAGTTAATCTTTTGACCTCCTCTCTTCTTTAATGAGAGTTACCTCAAACTTGCTTCCTTGTTGGAGACTACAAAGGAGCTAAACAATGCGGTTACGGTTATGAGTCCATTTAAATAATCTGGAGTTAATGCTGGGGTCTGTATCGTGTGTGCCTTCCCACACCACGTTTGTTTCCTCAGGAAGAGGCTGGCAGGTAGGCATGGCCTGATGCACTGTGCTCTGGACCTTGCATCTTCCCCTGTACTCAGCACTGAGGCCGCACCTCGAGTACTGTGTCCAGTTTTGGGCCCTCACTGCAAGAAAGACATTGAGGCCCTGGAACGTGTTCAAAGGAGGGCAACAAAGCTGGTGAGGGGTCTGGAACACAGGCCATATGAGGAGAGGCTGAAGGAGCTGGGAATGTTCTGCCTGGAGAAGAGGAGGCTCAGGGGAGACCTCATTGCTCTCTATAACTTCCTGAAGGGAGGTTGTAGTGAGCTGGGGGTCGGCCTCTTCTCTCGTGTCATTAGTGATAGGACCAGAGGGAATGGCTTCAAGCTACAGCAGGGGAGATTCAGGCTGGACATGAGGAAGTATTACTTTTCAGAAAGGGTGGTCAGGCACTGGAATGGATGCCCAGGGAGGTGGTGGAGTCACCGACCCTGGGGGTGTTCGAGGAAAGGCTGGATGTTGTGTTGAGGGACATGGTTTAGTGGGAGCTATTGGGAATAGGTGAACGGTTGGACTGGATGATCTTTTAGGTCTTTTCCAACCTTGGTGATTCTATGATTCTATGATCCACCCTCCTTAATGCTGCATTGAACTCACATTAAGCATTCAGCACTTAACTGGGCATATCATTTCAAACTCACCTTTTCTATGTCAAAACTCTGGATCTTTGTCTTAAACTTAAAAGATGGAAAGGGAATTTAGGTCCTAAAATGAAAAATAGTAATAATAAAAAAAGCAGCTAAAGGGTTTTTCACATCCAAAACTAGCAAGTAAGTAACTAGTTTTCCCCATTTTAAAAAATGTTATTGATTTATCAGCTTTCAGCTGAACAATGTCTTCTGGTGGGGGACACTGACTGGATAAATCTCTTGTATAACCTAAGGTTCAGTGACACACTTCATGGGATACCTCCTCTGCATAGAGCAGATGAGCAATAGAGTGAATCATAAAATGGAGACTTCATACCAGGCAGAACAGAGGTGTGAAGTGCCAGACACTGGAAGGTGTCCTTAATTCATAACAGGTATCACCTGTTATTAAAAAAAATATATATATTTTTTCAAATGTAGGATGAAAGTTGCCCTATGAGGTTCTCTAGTCAACTCACAAAAAACATGGAGCTACAAGTTGCTGAGCAGTAAATGAAGGTATGGATGTCAAGTGAACTCCACTGAGTTTACTCTTGATAAACCAGAATTCTCCAGTCACTGGTTTTCAGTGGGAATCTCCTGTCTGCGTCTGCTAGTGTCTGTTACTAAATACATGGTATTTGTCCAGTTTCATTTAGAGCAGGCATATCCAACCTACAACCTGCACACCTTGTGTAGCCCTGCTCAGCCTGCACTGCACCCCCCTCTCCCTCCCACCTCACCAAGAAGTGCAGCCAGTGCCATTGAACCTGGCTGATGGGTTAGTTTCACAAAGACAAGGTCACATATCCCACTGGTTTTATGACTTTGTTTCTCTTTCTTGGGTCACCTCTGCTGGTGCAGGTTTTGGTGAGCACAGCATGCAGGCTCTTGTTCATTGCTGGTGAAAATGCACAGCTAATGGTGGTGATTGTATTGAAAAATGGTGTTTTGTAACTGTGAATTTTCTCTATCAAGCAGAGTTATTGTGCTCATTGTATCTGTTGTACTTTCCCTGGAAATAGATAGGAAGTGTTACTTTTGGAGCAACCTACATATGTGCTACCTCAGACAAGTCTGCTTCACCCAGTGGGTCCAGGCAAGCCAAAAGGTTGGGTACCCATAATTTAGAGTTTTGGGAACCAACTTTATCATCTGCTGATTCCCTCCCTTTTAGCATTAGTCGAATTAATTTTAGTTTTATTTAGTTCTTAAGCTAACTCTACAAAAAGACTATCCTCAAACTCTTCAAAAATAGAGAAATAACCCAAACCCCAGGGGAGCACTGCTCTGGGATGTCCTTGCTGCAGAAGGATGTGAGTCACTCAGAGGCAGACAGCACACTGCGAAGGATCCATCCCAGCCCTTCTATGACAGCCGTGTACCAACAGCAGCCCAAGCACAGACTTCTTTAAATCTGCTCCTCTGGGGGCAAAGGTCTGTGGATTTGAACAGTTGGTCTGTAATAACAGGTTTCTTCACAAGCATCAACCAGCCGCCTGTGATCTTGTGTCCTGCATCTGTGGCAAAATTAAAGTTCTGTGCAGGAGTTGCAGTAGGACTTACGCTTGCAGTCCTGCAGTGTCTAAAAATGATTTTATCTCAATAGCTCTTGCTTTCAATTGATTTATGCTGTACTACAGGTGGATTTGCACATAGCTGTGCAATGCTTCTTCAGGTCACTTACCTGGCCAGGAGGAGAACACAGTGTCCCTGCCCCAAGGCAGGTGATGGTCCCAGCATGAGAGAGCTCCAAAAGGGAAGCAGAACAACAGGCAATATTAGTGTGTTGGTCAGTGAGCTCAGCATGCCAGGATCCAGGCATTGCAGGAAAGGATGCGATTTCATTGTGGCTGAGTGGTGGGGGCAAGTCAAGTATTCATGGCTCCTGAACTGTACAACGTGAGTGGTATTGCTGCATCTGCAAACAAAGGCATGTTCTGGTACTTTACAGAGCACCTTTGTAGAACATAAAAATGGACGCAGCTCAGCAGCTTATTGAACTTGTCATTTATGGGAAAGAGAAATTTGCACAGCATCTCTCTCTGGAGAAAGCAAACTGAAAGAGGAAGGAGGAGGGTAGCTACAAGGGGCATCTTGGACTTCTGGAGGGCGGACTTTAGTCTCTTTAGGACCATGGTTGAGAGATCCATTGGGAGGTAGTTTTGGAGCCTGTCCCAGCCCAGGAAGATTGGGAATACTTTAAGGAAGTAATTTTAAAGGTACAGGAGCTGGCCATCCCCAAGTCACAGAAGACGAGCTGATGGGCAAGGAGGCAAGACTGGCTGAACAGAGATCTTTGGCTAGAACTCAGGAGCAAAAAGAAAGTTTTTGGTTTCTGGAAGAGTGGGCAAGCTACTTGTGATGATTACAGGTATGTAATGAAGCTGTGCAGGGAGAAAATTAGAAAAGCCAAAGCCCAGCTAGAACTGAACTTGGCCAATAAGATAAAGGGCAACAATAAATATTTCTATAAATGCATCAACAACAAGAGGAGGGCTAGGGAGAATCTCCATCCCTTGTTTGATACCGATGGCAACTCAGCGACTCAGGATAAGGCTGAGGTACTTAATGCCTTCTTTGCCTCAGTCTTCAATAATAAGACTTGTTACTCCCTGGGAACACAGCCTCTTGCACTAGTAGATAGGAATGAGGAACAGAATAGCCCTGCATAATCCACAGCATTTAGGTTGGATATCAGGAAAAACTTCTTAACTGAAAGGGTTGTTAAGCACTGTTGAGTTGATTGAGTCACTGTCCCTGGATGTGTTTAAAAACCATTTAGATGTGGTGCTCAGGGACGTGATTTAGCAGAGGGTTGTTTGTTAGGGTGGTATGGTTGGGTCGTAGTTGGACTCAATGATCTTTAAAGTCTTTTCCAACCTGAGCAGTTCTATGATTCTATGGGGTGAGTGTTTCTCAGCATCAGTTGTCTCTCATGTACAAGAGTATTCAGGAAGTGTTCCTGTTTTATGAGACAGCCCGAATGAGCTGGGTGGGCACAGCAAGCACATCCAATGCAAGGCTGATTATTTCAGGGTTTGATAGTTCTGTTACTTACTAAGCCACTCTGCCTGCCTATGAACTTCTCTTTATTGCCCTTCGTAAACATCAAGCCCACTTGATGTGGATACCCTCTCGAGTGGTCTAGTGATAAACTGCAAGAATAAAATTTTTGTCCTGCACCTTTTTTTTGCTGTTTGCCCAGAGGCTGAAAATTTTCTTACAACAAAACAGGACCAACCACTACTTGATGCTGGTTTGCATAGTGTAGATGAATTACTACGGTTTCTTTGGTACTACTTCAGTTTTTAAAGTTCCTGCCTGATGCTAATCTTTGGAGATTTCTGGGGGCCACAAAGGTAGAACAGTTTGAATATGAATGGTGCGTCTGCCTGTCGGCTTGTTCACATCCCCCAGCCTCTCAGGATACCAGTGAAGTGCCATTGGGCTGCTCTGAAAGCAGGGCCTAAGAATTCACAAGTAGTAGCAGGTTATACTTCCTCTGTGCTTATGAAAGTATTGTTTCCACCGATGGTGAGTAATGGGGTGTTGTGCTACCAGTACTTAATTCACCTTCCTATGGACTGGTTTATATGTACTTATACATCTATTTTATGCTACATGTATACACATATATGTAAATGTATTTACACACCCAGGTATAGCTATTTCAATGTTTTTAATTCCCTTCTCAGTCTCATCCCTAGGGCTCAGATTTTGTGGTACGTGTGGAATTTTTTAAACATTTATTTCTCCCTTCAAATGCATCAAAATTCTTAATAATGTTCTGGATACCTTGAACCATTATTTGCTTTTAAACAAGTTCTCAGTACGGATCGTGCTGCCTGCATTTGGTCCTCCAAATCTCCCATCCAACTGTCTGAATTATTTTAACTGACATAGTTTCTAATTTACTCTCTCCAGTTGAGAGAGCTCCCTGTAGCTTGTCTATTTTAGCATTTAATTGATGTATACTCTCACAAATTAAATTCTGTAGTGATCCATTTTGCTCTGTCAGTGAAGCAGTGATCTTTCCATCGAAGCAAGATGGCTCTTGCAGCACTGCTGGCAACCAACTGCTGGAGAGGCAAAACTCTGATTTCCTGCCCTGCGGCGTCACGGGGCTTCAGGGGCAATGGGTGCTGTGCCAGGGGACAGCTTTCCTTGCAAATGTGCAACATTTAATTAGGAAACCAATGGAAAGCGAAGTCCCCCAAACTCCTTTTTGTAGCTGGAAAAAAATTGCTTTGCCTGATTATTTTGTACCCAAATGTGCTGCATAATGCTCTTACTGAAAATCTACATAGCAGGTGTTTTAGTATTCTCTTTTGTAAAACGTTATGCTGTACATTTTCGTTTTCTGGGATACAGTTAAAACTCAGTGTTTCTTCTGACAAAATAACGATATCCAAGTGGGAAACTTGTTATCTTTCCCATATAGGTCTGTTTTGGATAATGTCTGTAAAGTGTTTATGCACCACTTAATACTTCCCTGATGGGGAGGCAGTTAAACAATTAGTATCCAAATAATCAAGGAAGAGGTGTTGAAGAACCCTAGGGGTTTGGCACTGAGGGTCATGGTCAGAGCGCATGGTGGGGGTGGGCTGATGGTTGGACATAATAATCTTAGTGGTCTTCTCCAACCTTAATGATTCTGTGAGTCTGTGAACAGCCCAAGCTCAAGCTTCTGTGGCAGTGTTAATCTTGTAACTTGCTTCCTTTGGAGGAGCTGGGCACTGTCAGGCAGCAGTAAGTGCCTGTCTCTAATATGTGATCATCCTCCTTCCAAACACTTCTTTGTTTTCTAACAGGAGAACAGCTTATCTAGTCTCAGTTCCCTTGTCAGTAGTTTATGTGTGGAAGTGCTGCGTAAGGATGGCACTGGGGCTGCTCCTTGAAAACCTGTCTGTAGCTATTGAAATTTTTGTTTGTCTGTGTGTGTGCTGTGGATCTGCTGGCCTCGACAGGGCTGACTGCCAAAAGGTGGTTTGAAACAGCCTCAGAGGAATGGCACCAGTGGGCTCCAGCTCTGCTGGTATCTCAGATGAGAGAGGTTTTAAAGCCTCTACATACATACAGAGTAATAGTTAGAAATTGTGAATGACTTCAGTTTGTTGCTGGCAGTGCACTTCTTTACTAAAAATGAAATGGGACTTGTATTGATTTTGTAACGTTGCTTAGCTCTATGCATATTCAGTACTTCAGGTTATTAGGAAGTCTTGATTATCTGTGTTCGTTTTTGTTTTGCTAACTTTCACAAAACGTGATGTGGCAACTCCAGCAGTCATGTGTGTGTAAAATACCTGGAGGTATGGCTGAGGCTTATGCGTTTTAAAGCAAGAGCATACAATTAAAATGAGAGAAGTTGAGCAATTAAGAAAAATTTGCATTGTGAGTCCTGCTTTACCTTCTACAAAACCCCATGTTCTCACATGAGACAGAAGTAACACCAGATCTGACTTTTACTATTGAATTGATGTTATGTATTTAGTATCTTACCAAACGGGTTCTGTTTCGAATAGCTCATCCCAGCCAACTGCTGAAGCCGTTCCTGCATACCCCACTCAGAGGCATTTCTCTTGGATTGTTTTTTCTCTTCTGATTTAATTATTCTTCTACAAGATTTCTCTGCAGTTAAATGTGTGCTAAGGAAAATAGAACTTGAAAGATCAGAGGCTCTTCTGTTTTTCTAATATAATAAATTGACAAATTTGGACTCTTCTAGGCAGTTGGAACCTGAAAAATCAACTTCTTCCTTTGGCCCACAAAGAGATTATAAAACGAATTCCTTTCTCGGGAAGATTGAACTTGATTGCCAAGTATGTCTTACCCTTCACAGCACCTCCAGATATTCAGCGCCAGGAGAATCCTCCTGCCCATGGCTGGCTTCTCCCTCCAGGACTGGCACACCACTGCCTGTGCTTATCTCCCCCCTCGCTACCAGCTCACCCAAGCAGATCTCACAGAGAGCTGCTGATCGCCATCTTCCCTGGCAGAACCTCACTCCATGTCTGTTGGTCTCATTCCCTCTCTGGTTCTGCTTGCGTGCCTTGGCTTCTCAGTAATACCACCTTGACAAAAACAGTGGGCATCCCAGTTGTTTCATCGGTTAAGATGGTGTGAAGCAGCCATGCCACTTCTTTAAAAAGAAAGAAAATACACTTTCTTTAAGGGAAAACCTAATTGCATAATTGGGACCTAATGAGCTGGTGAACAATCCTTCCTAATATTTGAGTAACATTGCTAACCATCGTTTTACTAAGAACAACTGTGATACCATAAAACAGATTTTAAAGCCAGTTGATAGGTAATTGTGTGTTGTTTGCAAGCCATGAGCTCTCGCCAACTGATAAAACAGAGGATATAGCCCGATGTGTGATAAACATTTCCTGGCCACTATAGCTTGCCATTGGAATGTTTTCTTTTGGCTACAGGTGAGGGCATAATTCACGTTATCCTCTTGCTTCTGGTTGCTCCTCTTCTGTTTGGCAGAAAAGCACATGCACCAGGATTGACAAGGGGTTTTTTATGCCCACTGCATAAGTATTCACACACCACATCACATATGGCAGCTTTCTCTAAAGATGCTTAAAAAAGACCTAGAAGAAGTTAACAAATGTCCTTTCTATTTACCTTGGGCACTGTTTTCACACCGTAGGGTGAAAATTGAGACATTAGCATTACAAAATGAGTTGCTCTTAAGATGCAAGCTGCTTACATGCATTTACCTAGAGAACACACCAAGGAGGGATGCCGCATCTCTCATTGCTTTCCGAACAGACTCGGCAGTGAATCTCGGTTCTGTGTAATGAGTTGTAATGTTAGTTATTCTAAAGGTACAGCACAATGACAGATTATTGTTGTTCTTATCTGTGTCGTAATTGAAAGTCCCTGATCATATTTTCCATTTTAAGCTTTGTCAGAACCTTGGACCTTAATCTGGCTCTCTGATTGACAGTGGCGGCCGGGGAGAGAGCCCTGGTATTGTTTGTGATAGCCGGGCTGCTCGGCATGATTCAGCTCAGAGCATTTGCATATCCTTAAGTATTTCTTCTGAGAGGGCCTAAATCCTTCTCAAGTGTTTGATGCATTTTTTGAAATTCATTCATAAGGTATCTACATGCACTAATAGTTCTGTATAATATTGCTGTGCATAATCTGACAGATAAGGCTAGTTTTTTAAACAAGGTATTCTTTGGGGATGTCATATTACATTCTGACTTATTCTACTGGGCGGAAATGTCAAGTACTTTGCAAAAGGATGCTTCAGTGTTTTGATTAAATTAGTATTCTTTATTCAGCACAAATTGTCAGCTGCAATAAAAGGTAGTCGTATTGTGGGAACGTCTTTCAAAAGAGTTAACAGCAGGGCTTTTTTGTTTTATTTTTGTTCCTGGAGCTTTATTACATATAATCATTCCTCTGCTGCTGATGCCAGTATTAGACACAACGAGAGGAGATTCTCAGATGCATTTTATATGAGTTTGTCTGAATTGTTAAACTGTGAGCAGCACCTTTATCTTGGAATACTTCTTGAAATACAGCTTAGACTTTTATCTTCCCTTGTCTAGCTTTTTATTTTCTTTCCTTGCAAAGTTTTATCAATATCTGTGGAACGGTTGTCATCCTTAATTTCAGAAACCTGCCGCTCCTGATAGTACTTGTGCAGCACAAGCAAGAAACACCATTGGTCTGAAAAATATTCAGCCATTAGATTTGATCACTTTGATCTATTTGAACCCAGATAGCAGTTTGAAACATGGACTTAATGGCCAGTACTGTTAGATATAGAAAGATGCACATAGTTGAAACCCTCCTCTTCCTCCTCAGGAGGACACCTGCTCCGGTTTGCTAAAGGAGAAACAGCAACGTATTCCCACTTTCTTAAATGGATACCTGCTGGGGATGCTCGAGCCCTTAATGACTTAGGATCTCCTATGGAAGATCACTAATGGCAATGAAAGCCCTTTTTTCATTGCATTAAGCATGTCCTCCAGGAGCCGCCAGTAGTGGCTGTGACCTAGTTTTAGAAATGAGTTTGTCTCTTAAAAGGACCATAGCAATCCTTACTGCTTGCATACTTGAGAAGGGAATGATGCAGATTCAATCAAATCACTTTTGTTTTATGAACATGCAGGTTTTAGAGTAACATC
Source organism: Lagopus muta (assembly GCF_023343835.1). Classification (NCBI taxonomy): domain Eukaryota; kingdom Metazoa; phylum Chordata; class Aves; order Galliformes; family Phasianidae; genus Lagopus; species Lagopus muta. Next base: position 101,491,461 of record NC_064434.1, read on the forward strand.
TTTCACCTCAGTTCTGTTTCTTGGTTTGCTTTCAGGAATCTCCTTCTGGCCGCAGAAAAGCGCTCGCCACCAGCAGCATCAACATGAAGCAATACGCAAGCCCCATGCCTACACAGACAGATGTCAAGTTAAAATTCAAGCCTTTGTCCAAGAAAGTGGTATCTGCCACGTTACAGTTCTCTTTATCCTGTATTTTTCTGAGGGAAGGGAAAGCCACGTAAGTTTGTTATTTTTTTTTCCTTTGAAAAAACCACAACAGATATCCTGTTTCACTTTGCTTTTCACAGAGCTCTTTCCATGAAGGGCTCTGTCTGTATAGAATGACAGAATTTGAGAGCATCCTGTAGCATACCTATCATTCCTGCCATGCTTAGTTTCTTGAGTCAAAGTCATTTCTTGCTCTGATTATCGTCTTATGCTTTTAAAAGACAAATAGCTTTTCCTTTACCATTACAGAATGTTGAAGTAACAGTATCTTAAGAATATCTGCAGCTTTGAAAACAGCAGGAGTGTACGTTTGCATGCATGTGTGTACTCATCCAACAGTACCCTTAACAGACTGTAAGGGTATTTCAGAAAGAATAAAAGAAAGAGAGGGTGGAATCAGAAATAAGATTTTGGGTTGATCACAAGAACAACCTGAGAAAATAGTTAATGTGGGCACAGATTACCAATCCCCCGTTCACCCATCTGGTTCTGTCCCGTATTTCAACAGCCTATTGAGTGTGAGGCATACAGATTATCTTACCAGGTCCTATAACATCTCCTGCAATTCCAGTCAGACTCAAGATGTCAAATGTTGGCTACTTCATGTGGCTGGAGAGTGGATTGTTTGTCACCCATTCCATTTTACTCTTCCTGTCTGTCTAGTGAAGACTATAGGAATGTGAGAAAGGCAGAACAAAAAGAGGCAGATTGGAAAACTGCTGTTCTAGTGGGCTTTACGTGCTTCTTTTTTCCCCCAGAAGGGGTAATGGTCTCATTATTTTGAGTGCACTTGCAGACACTGCCTGCTGTAATATATTGCACTGTAGCACCCTCAAATTGCTGCATAAACAGATTTCCAAATCTTTGTGTTACAGCACGCATTTTGACATTAAAAGTCCATCTTCTTGTCTGCAGGCTTTGAAAGCCACAGATACTCTTAATATTACTGTTTTCTTTCACTGATTAACCCTTTGAGAACAACATTTGGAATAATATCATATGAATTTTATTCATATATAGTGAATATGGATTGATATGTAAAATACAGACAATATTTTGAAGTATAGATCTGTGGCTTAACGTGGCATTGCAACTGGAAATGTGAAGGAAGAGGTATCTGACCTTGTAACTTTGGGCAACAACCAGCATCTATGAACTATAAACAGTAAATAGCTGTACAAGGCTTTTAGTGCTTTTTGGGGCCGTAAATTGTAAAAGCTGACCCATTTAAAATTGCACATCTCTTCTTCCTGTTGATATCAATTTGTTTCAGTCTGTAAACTGCAAGTCAGGTAGAGTGTAAGTTGGCAATAGGGCTTTAATATTGCCCTGAACCAGGAACCTGAAGAAAAAATAAGCTGGTGTTTGTGAAAGCATTGTTTTCTAGTATGTGTAAATAGAGGATGTCTTACCAGTCAGGTATGTGAACACATGAGAAAGTGTCCAGACTGATGAATATCTCCTACAAACTGCTGTAATTGTATAAAGTGAGACTCACTTTTATTTTAGGTGTTTTTTAAAAGAAAACATAACAGCCTATTGCTGTGTGTTGCCAAAAAACATTTCTAAAACACAGAGGAAAGGTTATAGAGTGTGAATACAAGCAGGGCAGTTAAAAAGGAAGAAATAGTATTTTAGAGACCTTTTTGTTTCTAAACTTCACACAAGCGAGTGGCATTCGAGATGGGAGGACTGACTGCTCCAAGCTGTTTGTTTTCAGTGTGTGAAAGAGCCTGCCTATCAGCTCTGTAGGACAGGTGACTCTGCTGATGTGACACTTTGTCCCTGTCCTTACAGAGTTTATTTAACCCATTAGTTATGAAACAGGAAGACAAAACCTTGAGGATTTTGCATGAATGGAAAGATCGTTGCAACTTTTTGGCAGTTTCCTGTATTACTCTTAATACCTACAATAGAAGCACTTTGTTGTCCCATGTAACTGCAGGTTCTGTGCTGATTGCTTTGCACTCAGAGTTCAAAAGATTGTCCCAAAAAATTTCTGATTATAACATTTTCACTTTAACCTAAAGAGACCAGGTAAGAGCTTACTGGTATTTCTGGATTGGTCTGCAGTTTGAAGAATCAGTTGTTAAATTAACTCTTAATACAAGGCAGTACTACTTTTACCCTTTAGAATTTTCTTAATGGAAAGCTTTTCCTTCAGAAATTAATATACTTGAGTGTTTTCATTTTGTTCTTCAGCTGTATTCAAGATCTGAGGTCAGAGACTTGCTTGAAGAAAAGAAGGCATAGAAATATTTAAAGGATTTTTAATAATGCAGTAGCATCAGATGTGGTATTAACAGGCTACATTTTGATGCTTGGTTCAAAATTTATTGTTTAGGGATGAAGACATGCAAAGCCTGGCTAGTTTGATGAGTATGAAACAAGCTGATATTGGAAATCTGGATGATTTTGAGGAAGACAATGAGGAAGATGAAGAAAACCGAGTGAATCAAGAGGAAAAGGCTGCAAAAATTACAGGTTGGTTTTGCCACAATGATGGTAAATTAGAATTCTCCGTCCTAATTGCCAGCTGTGTCCCATGGATTTTATCCTTACGCTGTATTTGTACTTTCTTTTGACTCCAAAACAAAACAAGATGTGAGATGATTTGATTGAACATGAACCCATAACTGAACAGTGTTTAATTTGATTTAAGTTCATTAGTGTTTGTGCACTCAGGGACCCTATTTTCAGGAGAGAAAACACCAGGTAGGCAGCATTTTAGGGAAAGAAAGAGCCAGTGTGAACAGAGGAGCAAGAGGCAGACAGAAATGGACCAATATGTGAAAAACAAAAGGGAAGTGAAATAAGGAAGGCAGTTTGTGAAAATTAGGTACAGCATTGTTAAGCGTGGAGATTCTGCTCATAACATGATAACTCCAGGCAGTGTAGTGCTTTTGGCTGGGGTTGTCTCATGGAAGTGGAATCAAGGGACTATTAAGGGACTTCAGTGGGATTTGGCAGTAAGGCTGTTTGAAGTGAGGTGGTATAGCCACATCTTAACTGCTTGCTGCTGACAGTGCTCGGTGTGGTCAGGTTAGCTGAACTAACCAACATAAGGTCAGGATGTGATAAATTATTGGTAGAGATCGTTATCTGGTGCTGCTCAGGTGAGTTCTGTAGAAGTTCTTAGTTTAAGAGAAGAATAAGGAAAAGAAAAGGAACTTTTAAGCCAGCCTTGGTGTTTGCCAGTGATCTTTTAAAATGACATAATAATGAGATCCTTCTCTAAAACGGAGTAGAGCATCCCAAGGAAAGAAGTGCACAGTCAAATCAGTTCTTCAAAATCCTGAGGAGCCTTGGTTGAGTATTTCGAAGCAGTAATTGCATTGCTTTTTTGAGCTGTTGTTGCAATTGAGGGACTCTGCCTGAAGCAGTTATTACCTAGTTATATTTACAGTTGTGAAAGGATGCAAATCTGTTTTCTCTATGCTTTACATATTCAATTAAAAGTTTTTTACCGTGATCAAATCTCTACTTCTGCTGTATTTGTGTGGTACATAGCAGATTGGAAAGTCAAGAATAAAATATGAGAGATAGTGTCTTGTTGGTCAAGGAGTGGTGAAATACCAGTCTGGCCACACTGAGATCACTCTGCAAAGCTTCTCACTCCTTTCCCAGCATAACTAAAATAATTGGGCTGCATGTTCAGAACAGCAAACAGAAGCACAGGCCATCCTGTAATCCCAGAGAGAAAAGCACATGAAGGAGGTGCTCCATAAAGTCTATATAAACTGTTTTCAGGTGTATTTTATTAAGATATGCCTGTACACTGCTCTGAGGACTACTTCAGAAAACCTGTGTGCAGGGTAGTAAATGGAAAGCAGCAGATCTTGCTCCTCAACTTTATTGTTGTTGCAGTGCTCAGCATCTTAGCAAACTCAGCAATTCCTGAACAGGCAAAAAGCTCATGTAGATTGGCCTATTGTGTTTGCTGGCCTTTGGCTCTACATGGTGACCATCCCTGTGGTTAGATGGGGAATAGTGGGCTGTCTGACCTAAGTTAGGATTGTTCTGAGCCTCTTTCCTCCTCGTACACACACTTGCTGCGTTCGCACTGAGTGCAATGCTAAGGCCTATCTTGAAGTTTTAGAGGCATTTCAGCTGTTCAGGTATTGTTGTAGAGGCCAAAATGTTTTAACCAAACATTACACTTGCTCCTGGAGCGGCAGAAGCAGTAAATACTTCTGGAGTTACAGTATCTGCTTGTTGCTCAGCCCCTTCTGGTGCTGTTTTCTGACCACACCAGGTGGCAAGGCTGAGCATTTTGTTGGTGGTCATGAAAGGAACCTGAGGAGGGAAAGTCAGCCTCAGACCTTTTCTTTTCATGTTGGCTGGCTAAATTTTCCTGTATGAGACAAGAAGATGGGTGGACTAGATCTCGAAGGAGAATGGACAAGAAGAAAGATGGAATGAATATTGAAGGAGAATGGTTTCCCAAGCAAATGGGAGAGCCTGAAACAAAGGCAGTAAACATAGTAAATAAAATAGAGAAGATCTGTTTCAACATGTGTTAAAGACAATGTAGAGGTTTCTTCTGATTTCACTGTCAGTTGCAATGACTCCTGTAGCAAATAGAACCAATGGGAAAACTGATAAAACTCATGGAGGACAGCTCAGGAACAGGGGAGAAGGGAGAGTGCTGTCTCGGATAGATGGAGGTAGGAAAATAGGAGCAAATATAGAAAGAAGGAAATTAGCAAGCAAAACTGATGTGGTGATGTAGTCTTTTTAAATTCCTTTAAAAGATAATTGTCTTCACAGAATCCCATGAAGTTAATTGAGGAAGTTACATAACCCTTTTGAAAGTTTGCTGCTCCCAACATTTTCTCATCTGTTGCCTTGTTAGGGTGTTGGCGGCCAAGCAGGCTGGAATGCCTTCACTGACTCAGAGTCCCCTGCGGCAAATCACTTTGCCCTGGTGTGCCTGTTTTCCCAACTGTAAAATGGGGATACTGGCTGGAGCTCCTTCGGAGGAGCGATGGGAGGATTACGGAGTTCATTTTTGTAAGCGAGCTTTGAAAAAATAAAGTGCAAGCAGTAAAGCAGAAGGGATTATTATCTTTACTTTTGACTCAAGGTCTCACAGAAGTGTTGGATGACGCCATGACCGAAACACTGTCGTTCTCCAGCGGCAGCTACAGGCGGTGCTGCTGGTCTCTGCCACAGACACCATTCCTTTTGCAGGGTACAAAAATTGATGTTTTACTTGGGCCCAAAGTTACAATTTCAGAGATGAATAAAAGTATCTACACTAGGGGAATGAGACAGACCTTGTAAATAGGGCCCTAGATGGTGCAGGTGAGTTAGGAAATGCTGCTTCTTTTCCTTGATGTGTTGCCTAATGCTGGGTAAGTATCTGTGCCTCTATTTCTTCAGCTGTGAAATTAGTGATGCAATTCTGACCTACCTCAAAAGCACTGTGGAATTTGATGTGGTCAACACAGGAGTTACTGCCATAAGGCTGAACTTAAGATGAGGCCAGAAGATGTTTTTCATTCAAAGCACCGCTTCCTTTCAAATAAAAATCTTGCTCCATCTCAGTTTTCAACATCCTTGACAACATTTCTTGTGTAAATTTTGCACGCATAAAAACTGTATCTCCATCTAACTGTTCTAGTTTGTGTGAACGTGAAAGTGACGTTTGTAGCCATGAAGTTCAAATATTAAAATACTTCAGCTTCTCTACCCCTCCCAGAACCTGTCCTTAGTCTCAAGTTGAAGACGGGACATTCCAAGGCACTGAAGAAATGTGGCTCGTAACTCACAAACCTAGGCCGGTAATAAATACACTGTTTCCCTTAATGTTTTAATTGCTACGCTGAAGTTAATAGGTGCGTCCTGCTCCATCTGCCCAGGAGCAGGGTGGCTCTCCCAGGTGCCACATGCACTGAGCAACATGCCCATGTGCGACCTGTTGCAGGTGCCTGAGTCCCAGCTTATTTCGAGAGCAGGCTTCTGCAGGGCAGTATGTGTAACCCTGCCTTGCCATTTGAAAAGCCATCCCTCTTGTGCTGTCTTCTGATACCTTTACTCTTTTTTTTTTTTTTCCTGGTAGTGCCACGCTGCTTTAAAAAAAGAGCAAGAGAAAAGGAGGAGAAACACCTCTAGTGATTTATAGAGCATACTTGTTGAATGAGCTAATATATGCTTGTAGATAGTGAGATATATAAAAAAGATAATATAAGGCATAAATCTTCAACCTACTGTTTCCACTCTCCAAAATATGACATAAACCATTTAATATTGTAATGAGAAGCACTGCAGTGCATACGGGTGTTTAGGTTGGCAGATGGGACCAGGTGATTCAGACCACATCAAAGAATTCCCTCTTTTAAAACTCAGATTTTAATTTGTTATTTTCTGACAATATAAAATTGAATCGTAATTGTTGTTTTTTTGGTGGTTTTTTTTCTTCACATGCTGGGATAATAAATTGTACATCATGTCAGCATCTCACCCTGTTTGAAGCTGGTAATTTGTTTCTACTAGCCTTTTATAAGGTTGGTTCTGTTTTATTCGAATACAGGAAGGCTTTTTGCCTTTGTGCATCTTGTGTCTTAAAAACTCTCAGAAGACAGTATGACACTGTTCAGGAGTCTGAGGTGTATATATGATTTATACTGAGAAAACCAAGCTTTTGGGGGCAGTTTGGTGTTGTTTTAGGGCATTAGTCTTGTTTGCCAGAGTTAAAAATAAGGAAGCGAGGATGGTGAAATTAACTCTGTGTAGACAGCCATAAGTGTAATCTCATCTAAGTAGATTGTGCTCTATAATCAGGAATGCTGGTGAGGTGTGGTGAGGAGGAATTCTGCTGTGGTTTGTCATTGGTAGAATAGGTCTTGTCCAAAAGATACTGGCAGCACAGATCATTTACTTGGTAATTTGCAGATTGGCATATCTTTGCATAGTGGCTGGAAGATAAATTTTTAACCATGCGATTGAGAGGCATTGAGGTTCTGGACTCTGCTTTTGCCTTCAGCTTCGGAGTTGGATCAGCTGATTTTGCCCCTTGGGAAAGCATGGGAAGGTCTGAGTGGTGTGGCATCGATGCGAGCTGGTACCGTCGTTGTACTGCTCTGTTATCTCTCGCTCTGTTTTCTCTCACAAAAACCAGTGGGATGTCAGTGATACTCAGTAAGCAGAATCGTTTCTCCTGCACAGGTTTCTTCTGCCCATTTTTCACCTGGAAGGCCAATACAGGCTGTCCCCTCTTGACAGAAACCTGTACCTGAGGGCTTTCAGAGACATGCTCAGCTCAGTCCCCATCAGTACAGAGCTGTATTTGTCAGATGCTGTGGATAGGAGCTACTCTGGGGTGGGATCAGGGTGGAATCTTTCCCCTTGCAGCAGAAGTAGGACCTAGTCGGTTTTTATTTCTTTCTTGCACGGTTATGGAGGCATCCTGATTAGAATTAAACACTGAGGTTGATAGGTGTTAAGGTTACAAGTTCGTGGCAACTCACAGCTGTGCACTGTGGACAAAAGGAAAAATGGGATCTCAGGGAGCACTTAGGTTCTTTGCGTGGCATTGCAGTAGGAAGTGTAACTGATGGATGTGTTCAGTATGCTTTCCAATAGCACAGTAGTGACCACATCTTTTAGAACTGTGATATTGGGTTTGTCACTGGTTGTAAATGATAAATAATCACTATGTGTGTATAAATAAATTGCAATATGTGTGTATGTGTGTTGGTTTTCTGTGGCCTTAAAGACTCAGCAGGGACGTAAATCGTTCTGGGGCTCTTTTGTCTTGTTTGACAGTGGCTTAAAATTCCACTTTTCTTCACAATCAGGAAAATCCCTTTAATTATATCTTAGTATGTGTTTTGAATTGATGTACATACTCATCTTTATAAAGCTAATTACTGTTGCTGACACTAGGAGTCTAGCAAGATTTGTTTATTAATTGATCACTGAAGGGTTCTACAGAGGTGCTTTGCTATAGGTATATCATTGTTAAAGCTTGTTCTACGTGTATTCTTTCAATTAATACTAAATGTCTTCTCCCTTACTCTCTCTCTCTCTTTTTCTAGTAACAGTGTCTGTTCCACTTCTGTTTCATTAAATGCCCTTGCCTTACATTTGTCTTGACTGGCTTCTATTTACAGAAATTGTAAACCAGCTGAATGCTCTGAGCAGCTTAGATGAAGATCAAGATGACTGCATAAAGCAAGCAAATATGCCTTCAGCTAAATCAGCCAGTTCCTCTGAAGGTCTATGAGCTTTCCTCCTTTCTTTCTATTTCTGATTGTCTGTATTTACTGTGACCTATTGCCTTTTGACTCCTGCTTGTATTCAACTGTCAGTTTTATCTCTGTGCTTCCACCCAGCATGACTCTCAGTAATTTGTAGTGCATCCAACAGGTAACAACACGATAGAGAAAGAGACTGTCTCCTCTGCAGCTGCACTGTCATCTGATAATGAACAAGAACAGAAAAAATATTGGGGGAAAAAAAAAAAGAAAGAAAGAAAACAAAACAAAACAAAAAAAAACAAGCATAAAACTTCAGTTGTGCTGTCAGTAATATTTGACCTCTCTAACTTGACACAGTGCACACATGCACGTTACATCCAGAAATTGAAATTTCCCTCTGATAAGTTACCATCTGCGTGAGCCACCAAAAAGAAATTGCTGTTTAGTTTGTTAGGTGTTCTTCAGTGTATATTTAATGAAGATTATAAAAGGCTTCATTATAGTCATTTGTATTTCATAATGTTGTGATCAGCAAATGGTAGTTTCATTCATTTCACTTTTTTTTCCCCCTCCTTTGTTGTTGTACTACTGAAGTGAATTTGCTTAGTTGTTCTGTAGGTGACATTTCTTGAGGCAGTACTTAGAGGCACTGTTGATATGTGTAGGTTTTTTTTAAGTTTGGAATGTGTTAGATGAACTGTTTGTATCTATACTGACACAATATTCCAACTCATTTCTAGAGCTTATCAATAAGCTTAATTTCCTGGACAAAGAGGAACAAGACCTGGCTGACTCTAGTATGAACCCTTTTGGTGATCCTGATGCAGCCGAATTAAATCCATTTGGAGATCCTGATGTGGAAGGTAATGCATTTATTTTGCATAATTAATCACTAATTAAAAGTGTTAAAAACACTTTTTTTTTTTTTTTTGTAGGACTGAAAATGAAGAATGTTCTCATAAAATACAGTTATTGCATTAAGTACTGAGGTAGCAACAGTAGCAATAGCAGTGATCCAGTTGTCACTGGAAAATTGGTTTGTCCTTTGAATCACATCCTTCCTTATGTGCATTTGCTTTGAGGGAATATGAGTTTAGAGCTGAACCCAGAGAGCTGCTGGCCTATCAGGTGTCTTACTACTGCTCACCTGACAGAATGCACACGTGGTATAAATAGCAAAGCATACTGTCAAGTGCCTCTGTTACATGTGGAACAGAATCTTCCATGCAGTCTTACTGCACTGTATCACAGCTGTTCTTGATTTGGGTTAGCTCTAATCTTCATTAATATAGCTTAATTGTATCTCTTTCATTCTTTTTTTGCTTTTATGGCTTCCTCAGTTAAGTCTTCTGGCATCACGCCTTGCACTGCGTGGTAGGTGTTAATCCTCCTTCTAGACCAACATGCCTATTCTTGTTTTGTTTGGGTGAGAAATAAAATTCCTTTAAGTGTTTAATTTGTGACTTCAGCTACAAGGCCAGAAAGCAGCATCTTAGCATCTTTTCTGTCCCCAGCTTCATGTGTGGATATCTAGATTTCCACCTGTTGCCATCAGAAAAATAAATAAATAAATAAATAAAAGCTGTAATCAAATTCTCCTGTTCAGTGCTCCAAGACTTCCTTTCCCATACAGGATAGCAAGAAGTATTTGCCACCTTTGACAAAGCCTCATTGTAGTGGCAGTAGAAGTGAACCACACCAGGGAGGAACAGGCTAGGTGTAGCCACAGCATTTCTAATGCCAAGCTTAATGAAGGTGTGTTTCAGAGCTGTAGTTTCCACCTATGCTTACTCTTTCTCTGAACAAATGGAATGATTTCTCAAGTGTTTTTTCTGCCTTCTGAGTCCACAGAACCTATTAATGGCCTGTGGTATAGTTCCACAGTCTGTATTTGTTAAACAGGGATATTGCACTATCCTCTGTATTTGGCCATTGAAGTCATAAGGCCATTATCTCAGGCTCCTCCCACTCCTGAGTTGTCTAGAGCTGCAGAAGTGAGTTGTTTCAGCTTTGTAGATACTAATATATATGGATTATGTTTTGGTGTCCGGATCTTTGGGTCCTTTTCCAGCTTGCACCTCAGCTGCTAATTCCTTTAGGATCAGAGAAGGAGGCAAACCAAGGATGTAAAATACCCATTCACGTTTTGTTGCTCATGCACAAGTTTCTCTGAGACTCAGCCTATATTATTTTCTTTCTTCTTTGCTTAAGAAAGAAATGCTCCTTGTCCAACTCTCCAAGTCCCATCCTACCTAAATTGCTGTCTTCTAAAGTCAACTTTTTCTTGCAGAAAGCAGCAGCTCTACTGATGACAAAATATGGGAACTAAGAATCATTTCCTTCTAATCTCAGGGACTGGGAGCTGGGAACTGGTTGTTTCCTAGTGTTGGAATAACTTAATACCTTATGTCATGTTCCCAGTGAGTAGCCTGCATCCGAGGCTCCAGCCTGCTTACATTCCCAAAGGACTCCCCATATGCATATGTCACAGTTTTTCAATCAGTTGTAGTCCCTTTAATAGTACTGTTGAAGGCTTTACTGCCATCATAGACAATCCTCCATTCCTCTGGATCTGCCTTGTGTACTTGGATAGGTCTCAGGCTCTTGGGTCCCCAAAGAAGTCCCGTCTATATTGCTGTGGGCAGTGATGCTGAGTTGCTGGGTGTGTGTGTACCAGCTATTCCTCCCACACAGTCACCATCACGCAGCAATCAACGTACCATAACATGACAGTGGTTTTGATAAACAGGGTGGCACTGGATTCTTCCTACTGTGTCATAGGTGTTTTTCGTTTGGGATCAGTCATGTTCATGTGAAAGAAATTTGCCTTCCTGGAGCATTGAACATTGTGGAAATCTGAAGTGTTTTGGGCTGTCAGATCTAAGTGGGACATCTGGTGTGGTATTTTTAAGTTTTTAATTTACATTTAGTGCCTCATTGGAGACTTTAAACCACCACAGGCACCTTTGAGAAGTGCTGGCTCTTCCACTCCAGAGCTGTCTTGTCCCTGCAGTGTGCATTGGTGATGTTCATCCTCCCTGACTTGTCCTTCTTGAGTTGTGCCTTTTCTCCAGCCCTCTACCTTCAACAGAAAGTTAGGGGGAGTGGGGTAAAAGTGCTAAGACAAATTAGTTATGACGGTTCTGGTCTTCAGCAACAGAAGGGATCTCTTGGATATATCTATGGCTAATTGGCATATGTGTACATGGGCTGCACATAGACAGTCATTTTGAGGACACTTCCCTTTGTTTTAGACTGCAGTTTGGAGCTATGGAATACTCTGAAAGCCCATCTGTTGTTGCCCTACCACAGAGAACAGCCTGGTTAGCTTTCCATCTATTAGCAGATGTAGTTCCTCTTAGTTTAGGATACTTCTACTTGGAGATCTCAGTGCAAGTTTTACTGCTGCTGTCTCTTTTTTGGAGGCAATTTGAGACTATGCCCAGTTGTTCGTTTTTGCATCCTTCAGTGAATGGGCCCTATTTGGTGGCTGCCCCAGGAGCCTGGGAGCACGACAGAGGTTCAGGAGTTTAAGGCAGACTTTCTCCTACAGGCTTAAAGAGTCACATTACCTGTTTCACTTGTCTTGTGATCAGCTTAAATCAGGAGATTAACTTCTTATGCATGCAGGGATGAGGTATTTTTCTATCCACTACACATTAGTCTGCTTTATCTTTTTATATGAACGATCCAGAATCTGGAATTTAGGTTTTATGTGAAAGATCAGAAGCTCTCAATGAAATGTGTAAGATGATTTCCCTAAGATGGGCATCCACCATTTTCTGAGTCCTTTGCCATCAGAGGCTAGAAGGCACCATGTGCCATTTGGCAGAACAGTCCAGGGATATTCCTATAAAGACACTACCTTGAGTGCTTAGTGAGATTGCTTGCAGTCACCCAGCATATGAATATGTATGCACTGACAGTCGCTCAAGGAGAAAGGAGAATCGCTTGCCAGTAGGTGCTTCTTTCCTAGACAGATATTTCTTGTGCCTGTCCACAGCTGAGCTGCTTTCCCTCTACCTTTCTAATCCCATAATCACCTAACCCTGGGAATGAAGGGTGGAGAGAAACCAAAGGCATGATTGCTCCCAGCATCTGTGTGTACGCTGTGGGTGCTCTGCATGGCAGAGGGCTTCAGCAAGCTACCTCAGGGTTACTGCTTGGTTTAAAAAGTCCTTGGTGTAAGTGATCGTGCACAGTAGAGTGAACATGAATATGAACAACTTGCATCAAAAATCCTCAGAAATCTTCCATTGTATCTTGTGGTTGACGAGTCAAATTGAGGCTTATCATCTCTGTATCTAATAGGTCAGCTAGATGTTAGAAATCTAAGGAATCGAGAAAAAAATCTTGTCCAGAATACCATTCTGCAGCTTTCATACTAGCCAATATGTTGCTAATCATCTGAAGATTGCCTTTTGGATAGTCTTTTAGTCCCATTACAACAGAACTCTACAATCAGATAATTTTTGTGCAAAATTTTTTACATGTGGAAGGCATTATAGCCAATAAATGGAAATAGGAAACTACAGAACACTGTCAGTGTCCCCAGAATGTTTTCTAATTAGATGGGGATTCTGCTTTTGAAGTTGTGTATGACCAATACACACCTAAGACATGAGGGCAGCTATTTTTTGCCACCCCTTTTAATTTAAAACATTATTTACTTTACCAATGCATTTGTTTATGTTGTGCACAGACTTCTGAACTCACTGCAAAGTACGTGACAGTGCAAATGAAAATAGAACTGTTTTGCAGTACCAACACCCACCATCCTTATAGGATTGTCCTAAGGAGAGCAGTACAGGAACCAAGATGTAGGAGAAAAGGTTTCTCTTTTTATGTTTCTTAATGAAATGTAATGTCTTGCTGGTACTGGCTAAAGTAGGGGAGAATCATCAGTGGTTTGTAGGAATGCCAAACACTGTGCTTTCTAGAAGTATTGGGAAGTAATATTTTTATGCTGCTTGTTCCTCTGCACTCACATCACCATCGTGTCTGTGTGCCTGCCAGTAGTGCAGCAAGTGGCATAGCTAAGTATCTTTCACATGTGGCTTCTTCTTTCATCTTTTGCCAAGGGGAAAGTTGTGTGTGTAATGTTTTGGTAGGGGTTCTGTTTGGTTCTGGGGAGTATGTCACAATATGTTTGTGTTACAAAAGGCAAGTGGTTTGAAGGGCAGGGTGATTTTTGGAGATCCTCTGGGAACTAGAAGGCTGATTGTGCAGATAGGCAGTGCCAGTCAGGGTGATTACTATCGCAGGCAGTCTTTCCCAGTGCAGTTAGAGCAAGAACTGTCTTCAGCGTCTGGCACAAGAGTACATGGTGCTGCTGCTGTAGTAATATTCTACCTGTTCTCTTGTCACTCCTACCCCTGTGGCTTTATTACTTAACCATGCAAAATTACCATGTGTTTGACCCTTGGAGTGCCAAGCTGCAAATGTAATTTTTAAATCTGTGTAGAGAACTACAATTGAAAAATGACTTCAGCAACCAAATGTCCTGAGTTTTCTTTCAGCTGTGATTAATGATGGGGAGAACAAGAAAATAGCTGGTGAGTTGTTAGTATAAAATCAGCCTGAAGAAGGAAAGAAGCCTCTTTTTAAGTTTTAGAGGGACTCACAGAGCAGCAACAACACTTGACATGAAAGGCAGACCTGAAGGTTCTAGTTGGATTCAGAAGAGGGAACATTTCCCCTGGCTTTCTGGGGTTTGTTCTTTGCCTGCTGGCAGCGAAGCACGGTGGGTGCAAACCACAAAACCATTCTCTGCCAGTTGGCTAATGAGCCTCTGGGCTCTGCCCTCCGGTGCAGAATGGGCTCCCTCCTTTTGTGGGAACAACTGAGGAAGCAGAGAAAAAAGTGGTGTCCTGGATGACAGGAAGAGAGATTGAGGAGACAAGCTAAGTGGTTCTAGTGAGTGCCTGTAAGTCTGCCTGTAAAATTAATTCTTAAAAATGATGTCTTTAGAGGCTCCTTTACATTCAGCCTATGTGCAGCATTTTGTGATGTCTGTTAGCTGGTAGCAAGCCTGAGGTCTCTCATTGCTGATCCGCAGCGCTCTGTGTGTGAGGCCATATCTGTAGTTACCACTGAGCTAATGAATGCAAGAAATAAATTTGCCCTGGTTAGGGTTGCAGCACTTGATCTGCAGTGTTGAAATAGAACTGCAAAAACCATTTGTGCTCTCCTTAAAATCTATTGGATTTAAACAAAAATTTAACTTGTTGTTTCCAAGAGGTGATTGAAAGCACATTAAAGATAGAAGCTTACCATTCAGTTACAAGAGATGATTTCCCTGAATGTTTTTAGTGTCAGGAAATTCTCCTGACATTCTTTGCAGTAATAGGTCCCCCCTTTTTAAACCACAATGTATGCATCCTAGCACAGTGGGTTAATTGTATGAACATTACTTTGAATGCCACGTGTGAGTTATCAGGAAGTTTTGCTCAGATAAGATAACATGTGTTTATCAACAGATCTGAGTGCAGGTGTGGTGATCCATCTAATATGCAGTTGTAGAAGCAGGCATTAGGGGCTGTGCACTTCCTTGGTAAAATATTTCAAGGTTTGAAATAACTTTAATCAAAGGGTTTTTGATGAGCAGTTCAATTTGAACAGCGTGTACATGGGCCACCTTTCTGTGTTTCGTTAGGTTACTCCAAATCTACATTAGGTTACTGCAGACCTCTTAAGCACCAGTGCTTGGCCTCGTTATCAAAGCACTAAATGTGTTGGTAACATTGGTGTGTCACCCACAACTGACATGAGCTTCTAGTCATGCATTTCTAGACAGTAAATGCAGGGGTTTACTCTCCTGATTTTAGGCATTAGCAATGTGAACCTGTCCTGGTTAGCTGATTCTCTAGAATGTCTAAGGGAAGAGAGAAATGGAAGGTGGTAAGTGGTAAGGCTTAACCAGTTTAAATGGTAACAGGACATCTTTTTTTTTCTTCAGATTTTGCTAAGGCCGTTATTGCAGTTCTTTCCTTTTTTTTTTTTTCCTTTTTTTATACTGTTAGAAGGATTAAATCTTTTTATAATATGCTTTGACAGTCTAAAGGCTGTTTGGCTATTAGGCATAAAAATAGTTTTTTCTGATCTCACTTTATTTCCTGTCATCCCATTTCAGTGCAGTGACTAGGCTGCACTCCTTTTCATTCTCCTTTTAACTCCAGCTCTTGATGTGAGACTATGATAGCTGCATTCTCAAAGCTAAATATAAGAACAAGAACATATGGTATACAAAAAAAAGATAGTTGTAAGTACTGTATGTATTGCTTCTTTAATACTAAGTTGGACCAAGTTGCTGATGGAATAAGAGACTTTAAGCCTCACCTGGAATTAAAGGCATTTTTAAATGTAATTTTACGAATAATCACTGCAAGGAAATCCCATGGGCACAGGCACTGTGCGTAGTCATACGTGTGTCTACCAGTCAGAACCTGTAGTACTGTCTGGCAAAGTACAGCTTTATTTTCTTTCACCCAGCTGAGCTCACCTTCAATCCCAGATGGGTGATTTATCTCCTGAGTATCCACCTAGGGTTTAAGTAAGGTTTTCATTATTTTATTCCTTTATTTGAGGCAAAACCATTTGTTCTTCAGATTTACGATCAAACACTTCAGAAACAGCTTCTTAAAGGTAGCACAGAAGACAGTATGATAATACAGCCTTTGCAGGTCAACTGTAAAGAATCAAGAAGAAGAAAGGCACTAGGCATCTGTAATCAAGTCTTTCCAGTAGGTCCCAGTAGTTCTGAGAAGGACTAAAGCTTTTCCTGCTCTAGGCCCACTGGCTGGTGACTAGTCCAGTGCGTAAGGTAGGTGGAGCTGCTCCTTGCACCATTGGGCCGTATTCTGGTTCAGCCAGCAGTGGCTCTTGTACAAGCCGTAGGTTACACAACCCGCTGTGTAGGGCTGTCTGTCACCTTGGCTCTGTGCTAATGGCTGGAGACAGGGTAAAAGTTTCCTGGTGGAGCAGAAAACATCTGCATTTTCTATCAGTTCACAGGGTAAGCAACTTAACATCTTCCATCCAAGGCCAAGTGACTGCAGCACTGCTGTTTTTTCACTGCCCCTTGCCTTCATTAGTTGATTGACTATAAATGTTGTCTTCCCAAGTATTAGCTAAGTGACAAATATACTTGGGACTCCATCTTTTTTCTTTTTTTTAGTACCGTGCTACAAAAACTTTTAAAGTTTTTCTTTTAAAGCTAAAAAGTATGTTTTGTTCAATTTAGTAACCATAAATCTGAAGAAGAAAGACTTTTCATCATGAATAATGTGGGAGTGGCCATTGAAAATGAGGTTTTAAAAACTGTACCTTGAAGTTCCTATTTACGTAGCTTTAGAAAGCACTCAAATCCCATATTGAACCACTCACTGGATTCTGAGGGAAGAGTAAGATGGAGGTACTGGTGTCAGTGTGAGGAACATTGTATCGCTGTTTGGGATTTCAGTGTTCATTCGGAACCCAGCAATCCTTCACTTCTGAGCAGTGTTCTTTCCGTAGGGCCTGTTACTCTAAAGAACTGCGTGGAGCTCCAGGTCACTAATAACTTTTTGCTCTACAGCCCAAATAATAAATGCATAATTTGATTATCCATCTCTTTAGGATTAATTTAAATTCTTTTTTTGCAGTCAGATGGTGTTTTGTTCAAAAGACCGGTTAGCAAGGAAAATTTATATATTTTAAAATGTAATTACTGACCATGATTTTAATTCAGCCATTTTAAGAAATGAAAAGAGTGCCTACTAGCTATCACCATTTCCAGTATTCAATAAAAGTCATTTTATTATGAAATATAGGGTATCTTTTTGCTTTTATTAAAAACTCAAATAAACAATTAAGAACATTTTGTTAGGATACAGATTGGCTAATGGCTTGGGAAAATGCTCTAAAATCTGTTGTGATACCATTTATGTGACAAATAGGAAAACTAATAACGAATTGGTTGAAAGCGCTTTAGTAAGTGAGAAAATTAAACCTATTCAGTACACTCTAGATGAAATGATCTTTTCAAAGACCCTATTTTGGCACAAACAAGGTCACGCTACAAATGAAGCATAAAAATTTGTCTAAGGCTAGGACTTTACATCTTGAGAATTACAAAGTAAACCGTTTCATAAACCTCAGAATACAAAGATCTGATAAAATGGCTTCAAATTTTTTTCTATATTTAATCTGCTTAATGGTTTTCTTGTTGTTTGGTAGAACTGGACAGTGAGATCGCATCATCTTCAAAGGCAGAAGAAGGTTTCTATGTTGACAGTTACAATCCTTTCAAGGACGAAGATGCCCCAGAGTACTTGAACCCATTTGATGAGCCAGATCCTGACTCCGAAACATTTGTAACCATAAGAGATTCTCCTCCTCAACCTGCAAAAAGGAAGAACGTCAGACCAGTGGATATGAGCAAATACCTCTATGCAGATACCTCCAAAGCTGAAGAGGAAGAACTAGATGAGTAAGTATGATTCTTCATCTTTCAGCAGCCTTGGAAGCATTAGTGGGATCTCTGGCTTAATCTTGAGGTGTATTGGGCTCAGTCGTGATGATCCTTAATCACCTCCTCAGGACATTACTGGTATTCAGCTTAGCAGTAGGAATTACCATACCCCCAAGTCACACTGTTCAGCTCCACAGGTGAACATGATCAGCTTGGAAAAGCTTCTTTGCCTCTCTGATAGGAAACAGATCTGCGTGCCTGTTTGGCCCTTCGTGCCCTGCCAGTTGTAATGATACAAAGGTCCTTCCTGTCTTCTTTGCCATTATTTTTGCTACCTAAAATCAACATGCTAATACCATATGCGCTTCGTTAAGCTGTTTCTTTTATCATAACCACATACAGAACTTTAATAAACTTGCACTGGCTGCCTTGTTTTTTAGTATAGAGGCTTAACAAGGAGTGAGAGCTCTTTGCAGGAGTTGTGCAGCTTAGGAGGTTTGAAGGTGTTTACTTATTCCTTGTTTGTGGTTATTAGTCACCAACCACACCACTCATGAGGCAGTTTATGGTGATTACACATGAGCAATTTTACAGACAACAACTGTAATTACACTTTAGTTTTACAGTACTTAAGGAGATTTATCAGGGGATGACATTTGCATTGCTTTAATAGTTAATATTAATACAGGTGTCCTACTATCATCTTCGTGTTTCTCTGTTTATAGCCATGTTGTAGGAAATTGAAGAATTCCCACGCATTCTAATAGAAACGTACAAAGGACCCTTCCAGGGTTTTTTCCTGTTAAAGCTCTGTGGCCATGGATACGTTGATGTTCTGTGGAAATGAAGAAGAAAAAAAAGAAGGGGGGGCACTGGGGACACTGAGAGATGATTTCTCTGCCAGCTCCATCCATTAGGGCACTGCCTCACCAGCAGTGCTGGCTGCTATAACATCAGACCACAGTGTGATCACACTGTTGGTGGTCACAGTGACCACTTCTGACTGTTCACAGATCACCAGAATCAACAGGGAGAAATAAGAATATACATGTCATTTTACATCTTTTACACAGTTTGTTATGGACTGACCCTCCTGTAGCTCCTCATGCCGCTTTCCTCCCAGTGCTATGTCACTGACAAAGACATGGAGGCAATTTTTTGGATGTGTTGGGTAGAGGTGTGCAAGGAGAACCCTAGGATGAATCTTTATACTTAAAGGAAAAAAATGTAGTAACAGAATCAGTGTAGGAACATAAGACTTGGGATACTAACTCACAGCTAAAAAGCACTATTATGCCTTACTTCGTGTTAATAATTGCCAATTCTTTTCAATATATTGTTTCTGCTAAGGATATGCATAGTATTATGAGCACTAAAAGAAAGATTTTCATAGGCAGTTCAGTTTCTGTGTGTCCCAAGTGATAAGGGTTTATGTCCAGATGGATATTGTTTGTTACTTACCGTGAATGCAGATGCTTTTATTATCTAAGTGGCTCATCTTCTTCCTAATCCTATTAAAGTCTAGGCTTCAGTGTCAATTTGTGGCAGAGAGTTCCACAAGAAAACAAGGTATTATATGAAATGTATTTCCTTTTATTGATTGTAAATAAGTTACCTTCCCAATCCCATCTGCAATCCCTTCTTTGGCTTCTGAAAACAACAGCAAGTAGTATTGAGTTTTATCTGCCATAAACTGTTGCTGTGTCTGTATCTCCAGCACGTTCACCATTGCTTGTCACTTGTCTGCTAACTTTTTCAATCTCTCTTCATGCAGAAGTCTCTTCATGTCTCTAATCATTTTCATCGCACGTCTCTGGACCCTCTTATTTCTTCTGCTATGTATCTATTTTAAGATGGGTGTTGACTTGGCCTGAGCAGTGTATTCAAGACAAGGCTGAACAACTGGGTCATACCATGGCATTAGAAAACCTTGCATGCTATTTTCAACCTCTCCTAACTATCTTATCTTCCAATTCTTGTTGTTTTGTTTTGGGTTGGTTTTTTTAATCATTTTTTACTACCACTGGTCCATTGCTTTTTTAAGAATGTTTCTGAAGGTAATAGGTGAAAGGCATGAGAAATAGAAGTCTCTGTAAGGGCGTTTGTTGTCACTCAGGAAATGTCATGTATTTTTATCACTGCTTCTTAAAAGTTTCTTTGGGGTTCATTTAATGCGCCACTTGGCTTTCTCCTGTTGTGTGTGAAATGTGATGATGTGTCCTGGGAACACGAACACATCACTGAAAATCAGGACCCTTGTCCCACTCTGCTTTGGCAAATTGCTAGTTCTGATTGTGGACTCAAGACTTACACAAAGTGCCCGAAGATCTGAACTCTGGTTCCAGTTTTGTAACCAACTCTCGTAACCTTGGACGAGGTACTTATCCTCGCTGTGCCTCTGTGGAGGATTTACCTTGAGTAACTGGCTTAATGGCAATGTATTGCACTAATGGTTGTGAAGGTAACGTAAGATTTCACAACTCGCATCAGCAGAGCATGGTCACAAGCATCAGCATAATGAGGCATTGCATGGTACAGCTGGACTTAGATGTTCTACAGCACGTAAGCTCAGCTGTGGAGCTACTTTCCCAGAACATACGTCCCCTGGCTAAGTTCTCATCCCTAGCTTGAGATAAGGAACATATTTTCTTTCTTTTTTTCTTTTTTTTTCTTTCCTTTTGTTTTTTTTCTTTTTTTTTGTCTGGGAACTTGAATGTTAGTGTAAAAATCTTTTACTTTTTGAGTTGTTTACATTAAAAGTCAAAATGCTAGGTGGCTAACTGTTAATAAAGCACAGCAGGCCTTCTCAGTTGAGTTATTTGAAGGCAGTGCAGATGACCAGTACTTAAAGTGCAACGCCTTCAACCCTAGCATTTTTTATGTGTAAGATAGCCTGGTCTCTTACCTTAGCATGCTGATGGCTTTGATTTTCTTCCTCAGTGAAATGGCAATTTTATTTATTTTTTTGTTAACCAATGATGCTGGTCAAAGACATTTTTAAATTGATCAGAATAAAGCTTGCTTTTTCAGATACTGTTTGGCTCTGTAGCTTCTTATCCTGTTAATCGTTGTGTGGCTGGGACAATGCTGTCTAATTGGTAAGGCTGTTTAGTTGCCATCTCTTGAAGCTGACTGTTCCATAGGAGCCACAAGCCACCCTGCTGCCACTGATTTTTTTAGTGCCAGGTAACTCATCAGGTTGGTTTATTTAATTTTGTCGTGGACAGTCTGATGTCTGTTTAGGTAAATCCCACTGTGTGGATCAGTTCAGTAATACAAGTGAAGCAAAGAGTAAGTGAGCTAACTTCAGGAAGGAGTGCATAGGGATTTTTCAGCTAAGCCTTTTTTCAGCCAGGCTGCTCCCATGCTTAGTTTCTCATCAGCACCACGTGGAGGCTGTTGGACCAAACTCTGCTGCATTTTCTGGAAAGAACTGGGGAATTTTGTCTGTGTAAAACTTGCTGATAAACATTTTTGAAAATTTAGTTTTTATGATTATTTAAGTGGGAAGGGAAAGTGGAAAATTGTGTGTGTGTGTGTTCAGACCATGCCATGGCCAAAATGTGAAGGGCTTAGCCTGGCTTTAAAGCAAGATATTTTCTATGGGAAAAAGAAACAGCGACTTGTCTCTGTACAGCCTGTTCTTCTGATGCATGCAGCAGGTCCAATTCTCAGAATTACACGTGCAGCACAAGAATCCTGCAGCATAAAAATTCAGAACATAGTTGTTCTTCCCAACTTTTTTTTGCTCTTTAGTGGGTTTTTTTCCACCCAAATCATTTTTAACACCTTACAAATACACCTTTCTCGTTCCCAGTAAGGCTGCACGGGATAATTTCACCATCAGCAAACATGTTGCATCTGTTGTCTGTTCAGAAGTCTGCCTTGTAGAGCTAAGGAAGACTTCATGCTCTCTGCAGCACATATTGTTCTTCAGCCTTTATCTCTTTTATCTTCATTTTCACCTCCCTTTGAACTTCCCGGTGTCTGAAGACAGCTGAACTAGGCTGTCAGCTAAATTAGAGCTTCTGACAGCTAGGACAGTTTCAGACTGAATACCCTCCTTTTTCTGCTGGCTCCCGTGGAAAATACCCATCTGTTTCTCATTTAACTTGCTATTTTGTTCTTGTCCTTAGTTTTTATTGCACCAATGGCTTTGCGCTTGATGGGCAGCAAAGAGGGAACACCTGAAAGTTGCCTTCAGTCAGCAGATGAGTTATTTTAGTGTTAGTTGTTCTTTCACTTCACTATCTGGATTTAGATCTGTAACAAGTGGCGGCAGATTCTCCGAAAGGTCTGGAGGTTTTGTGCTTGGTCTTCTCTTTTGTGCTTCAATAGACTTTGCCTTTCAGAAGTAGACTTATTTTCTGCAGTGTGGATTATTAATTGCTTTCTTCTTCTCAGTCAAAAGGACAAAGGCAAACTGCATTGAGATAAATTCTGAAGTCAGGCCAAGAGACCGTAAGACGTATTTCCGTACTATAAATGAATGAAACTGAGAGAAATCTAGTGTTATGGGGAAGGAAACTGGATGACTAGTGGGCTTTTCATTTGTGCCCACCTTTTTTAGTTGTTTAAGACAGCATGGGCTAGCTCATTTCTCTTATCCCAAGAGGAAATTGGAAAATGAATCTAACTAGATAACTCTTATCAAATGCTGCATGCGTTATTGTTTCTGTCTAGGGTGGATTTTGAAGGACTGATGTTATTTGTCATGATCAGTTATGTTTTATATAACTGTATGCAGGTAGACCTTTGGGGATTGCAGACTTCATGACATTGTTTGGGATGCACGATAAATACATTTTGCAGGGGAAGTTTGGAAAAGAAAAGAATAAGTTAAATCGCCAGTTTCATAATGAATTGTCTTGTTTTGGATGGCAGAACATGAAAAGCGAAGGTTATGAGTGAGTTAGGTTAGTGTGAAGAAGGTTCCTGTAAGTATCCTTAGCAGGACAGCTGTCTACTTTCAAGTCCACAAGTGGAGCTTTTATTCAGTGCATTGTTGATTGATAGGTGATGTATTAAACTATTAGATCACATTTGGGAATACTGTGGAAGTATTTGTTTAGGATGGAACAAATAGGGGGTTGGAACTTACATCTGTTCTGATTAAGAATTCTTACTTCTGTTCATTGGCATATTCAACAGCTAGCATCCTCTCTTGAATTTGTTGGTATTGAGCTCATCTATAAATGAGATCTTTTAATAGCCAAGTATATTTTAATTGAGTTTTGTTATTAATAAAACATGTAATTTGGAAGTTGTCTAAAGAAGTTCTGAGCTCATCCAGTCTGAACCGTTTTTCTCACTTGTCAGTCATATCAGAAAGTAGCATGTAAAAGCTAAACATTCTCTTGCATGGGATAATAAAAGCACTTTAGTCATCAGCTTCTCTAAACCAGTCTTATTTTTGTTTTGAATTCCATGACGTTTGTAAAGAAATATGTTTCCCTTCTTTAATTAGATCAAATCCGTTTTATGAACCAAAATCAAGTCCTGCTTTAATTAAAGTTGGTCCACTGCAAGAACCAGAAAAGAAGATGAAAAGAAAAGCTCCTGAACCACCAAACCTCTTGCCAAAGACAGAGACAAGCATGAGTGAGAACGTGACAGCTATTCCTGCATCGAGAGAGCTTTCTTCTTCTCCAAAGGTAGGTTTTTCATACCGAATTTTTGTCTTTATTATTAACAGTGCCTTTATGTGGATTGTAGACATCCTATTTATTTCTGCGGGCCATCGTAAAAGCTTTGCTTGGACTTAATAAGGTGTTGGTTCATCTCTGTTCAGTTACTGGTTCATAGGGAGAGAGCAGCAGTAGGAGCTTGTATTTTTCTTTAAGGATTTAATGACAACAGTAACAGCAACTGCAGTTTCAATGAAAAGAGTCTTCCAGTAACAAATGCTACCAGACAGCTGGATATGCCATTGAGAAGGAAGAAAATCATGTTGAACAATACTTTGTCTTGATCTATTGTAATGTCAGTAAGCCTTGCTGCTGTTGAAGAGTCCATCTCCACATTTCTATCATAGATCTGGGTTTTAAGAGCTTAGTACTGAACACTGTTTATTTGCATTAGGATTTGTATGCGTTCAATTCCATCGTATGCTGAAGTAATTAAAAAAAAAAAAAAGCCAGTCTACTTTAAAACAGATTAGCAGTTTATTAGAAATGTCCAAACTAAGTGTGCATGAATACACTGTTACTTTACTGTTTCTCAAGTAAAATTCTGAATTAACTTCTCTTGAATGGGGCGATGTGTAGTGCAGGTGCTCCAGGATCACAAAAGCAAACTCTGACAATGTGGATTTTATCTCTAGAATTTCAGCAGATGCCTGTTCTTTTTTAAGAGGGAATCTTTTTTCTTATTTAATGAGAGAATCATTTAATGGAATGTATCAGTGGGGTGTTTTAAAAACAAATTTTGTGTGTGCTGACGACTTGTTACTAAAGGTGAGAACAGAAGGCTTCCCTTCCAGCACAGCTCTCCCAATTTATGCATATTGTCATTTGTTTTTCCTTGTATTGGAGCCTCCATACTTTAAGAATGGAATGAAACTAATTGTGATACCTATCGCTTCATTGCTTAATTAGTCAGCTAGATTGCTGACGTGTCCTTGTCCCCCCAGGCTCTGATCTTGCTGTCACTTTAGCATTCACTTAGGGTAAAGAGTATGAGACCAGAAATCTAATCTGTGTCTGCTCACGGCAAAACAAAACAGCACAGCAGGGTCACAAGCATAACTTTCAATATGTAAAACCATTACCAGGGCAATATTTCACCCAAGTATTGCAGTACGAGCATGTGCTGCAATGGGATTCGATCCTGTCTGCATGAGGTTTTGGAAGAAAAAAAAGCCATTTCATTCAGTTTTTGGTAGAGTGTGGTCTTCAGGTCAGTGCAAAGCAGCCAAAGTAAAGCATTCTGGTACTACCAGGTAGAGAAGAGAATTCTGTGGAGAAGATTTTATCCACTCGCTTGATGGAGGTTGTACCCCCATTGGTCATTGTTTGAGAAGGTGTTGTTTTCTGTTTGTTTGGGTATTTTTGATTTGGTTTGTTTTTCTTTTTTAGAGATCTGCTTCCAAGGAAATATTTCTGTGCCTCATTTCATGTTTTCATTGTGACAGAATAATGTTGTATTGCTGTGCTCAATTATTGTGGCTGTTTTAGATTGTTGGAAAGCTGAAATTGATTAAGAAAAGATGCAGGATTGAAGCTGCTGAAAAGACTGGATTGTTATGAACGCAGCCAAGCAGCTTCTGCAACTGTGTAGGGTGTTACTTCCCAGTGTTTTGGTGCCTACCTGCTTGCAGCCCATCTCTTTGCCACGGAAGCAATAGCTGAGAATAGTGAAGCCCCAAGTACTAAAACTGAAATATTCATTACGGTCATGGGGGAAGATGAAATTTGATGTTGACCTTCTGCATTTCAGGAAAGCTTTAATTTTTTTCACAGGATTTTGAAAGATGTGAGACCATTAGGGAAGGCTCCAGAGCAGGCACAGTGTCTGGGTTTATTACATTATGGCTAGATTGGAAAGTTTCACTCACTGGGTATACCAAAGTGGTACACGACGCTTATAAATCAGAAAGCTTTCACTAAATCTCTTTTTCTGTGCTTGAATTGTTTTGATCCAAGATGATCTAATAATTGTAGATCAAAAGCACTTTACTTGGAATGTTGCTTGAAATTTGAAAAGCACTGCCGTTGCAAAAGAAAAGAAAATTAAATAATTTCCTCATACCTGAACAAAGTAGTACCCCGGTAGGACCTGGAGTGTTGGCACAGATAACTTGTTTATTACCCAATAACAGTGGCAGCATTTAGCAACTGTGAAAAAACTCCAATCAAAGGGCACGGGAACTATATAATCATGAACTTGGCACAAATCTTTATGCAGGGGGAGTAGTCCCGTGGGGGTAAGTGTAGGTAAAAGGGGAGGTTAAGTAACTGAACTTAGGATGTGATTTGTCCAAGTTACCTGTGCACAGAAAGCCTCTGCATTACGGTAACCAGATCCCAAATGTTCCAACACGTTGGATTCCCTGTCTTGGTTGTCTTCATGGGAAATGATTGTGGAGCAGAAATGCTAGTATACTGAATCCAGATACACCGCCTTAATGTGAGAACTTTGGAGATTAAAGAAAAAGACCCCTAAAATGCTTCTCTTCATCTTTCTTTGGTAGAGTATTTGTAGTTCATTCTTATCACATTTGCTGAACACAAAACATATAAATGCTGGTGCTAACATCTGTTATTAAGTGGAAATTACTCTTGAAAGATTATTTGACACATGATAGATTCCTACTCAAGATACTTGTTCCAAATACTTGAAATTATGTTTAAGTTATGTTTCTGTTAAGAAAAGCAATTAGTTTTTGAAAATAGTAGTGAAGTTCTTAGGAATTTAAATACCTAGGATTGAAATGTTCCTTGGATTCACAAGTAGGGCAAGAAAGGGTGAAATTTTCCTAAGTATACACCCAGAAATGAAATCCCTAGGGTATGGCTGAACACCAAATTGCATCGCTCAGTATTCAGCTGCAATGAGCCTTCTAGCATTGGCATCGGGGATATAGGAAGTCTTCCACAGAAGTGCAGTTGTGTTTGCTGTTGAAACATCATAGCCTGAATCCCTGAATCCAAGACTTTACCATTACCCAAGCAGTGGTGGAAGGTGTTTCTTGCTTCAGGGATATCAAACTTCCCACGCGTGACTTTTTGGTGCATATTTTTTAATATTATAACAGCAATGTCTGTGGTAATGAAAGAGAAAAGTAAAATGATTAGTTTTTAGCAGTCATTAGTCAGATGAATGGATATGTCTAATTGGAGAACAGACTTCTGGCTAAAGTATCTCTGTATTGCAGAAGACTTTCTTCTAGAGGAATTTTATGATTTTTTTAACAGCTGAATACTATTTCTAGATTGTCCTGGAATCACATCCATGGTTAATTACCCCTACTACTCCTGACACCATGGAAATCAAATTCCTGTGGGTTCTTTTGTTCAGAGGTTTATGTTGTACTAGATAATTCTCTGTAAGTTTCATATAAAAGTAGGCAGAAGATGCCAAGAAAACATGTTCTGATCTGGTGGTATCAAAGCATCATGCTAGGTACCCCAAGATATAAAGGGTGCTGCATGGTAGAGTTATGGGTTGGTTAGCTTTCAAGAACGTGACAATCAGTAAAGGTAGAACCTGGGACTAATATGCAGGCGTTAATTTTAATAGCTGTGAAAAAGGTAGAACTAGAGTTTGAAGCAAAGATTTCATCTCACTGTCAGGCTGGCATAAAATCTTACTGCCCAGATAGTCATAGGTAATTGTTGGTCATTGTTGGTAGTTGTTGGTTGAAGGAAAGTCATGGAAACAAATATAGTCAGCATTTAACCTTTATTTTTTCCCTGAAATGATTGTTCCCAAGCTCATGATGTACATGTGTGTGAAGCTGTGGATGCTGTCTAGTAATTCCTGCAACATGGACCTGAGTTCTGTTCTCTCTGGAATGAGTTAGGTATAAAGGTACAAAATAACAATGCTAATGATAATAACAACCATGACAGTGACTCCCACTTCTCCAGGGCTGGCCTAAATGAGAAAAGAGTATCAATGAGACTGCTTCTGCTCGCCCTAACTTGAGAATTTTGATCTGTGTTAGATTGGCAAGAGTCATGAACACTGTAATGTAAGAGTTTTGCTCCTTCCGTATTAATTCAACTTCTTCAGCTGCTGTAAGATCATTCCATTGGTTCTTGTCTCTACAGCCATTTCAAGCATACTTGTCTCTGCACATTATTCATCTGACTTTTTCCAAATACTTTCCTTGCACTGCTTCCCTAAGCAATCAGTTAACTGTGGAGTAGCAAGCACTTTCTCAGCTTCTTTAGCATTTTGCCTTTGAAAAGGCCCTTCTGATGGCCCAGTGATCCCATATGGTGAGGAGGGGGTATGATATGTCAGCCAGCTCTTTGCCAACTGTACTAGCTCAGCATTTGCTGTATGTGGATTAGAGGAAAGTTTTCTTTTTAAATATTATTACCTGTATTTCTAGTGAAGTATCTTAAATCTTTCTCATCTTCCTTCCACAGCTCTTTATACCAATCTGAGTCATCAGGGAATTTGAAAATACAAACTCTGAAATTCCTTATTCCACAGTTAACCATCTCAGATGGCTTGGTGACTGACAAACAAACTGTGAAGCTGTAATTAAGCAGAAAGCTGCATCTTGCAGCTTCATGTGAGGCTATCCAGAATATCTCAGTAAATGGAGACTGGAGTGCAAGAGTTTTGTGATAGGCATTTCTCTGGCAAGAAATGACTGTGAACAGACATGGGATGGGATTCAGTCCTCAGGATTCTGTTGAATCTGTGTTTGGATGGTTTAGCTGGCTTTTGGGTTACACTTAGCACTTGGTGAAAGTATGTAGCAACAGGAGAGGGTAATAAATACGTTTGTCTGTCATATTAATGTATAAATCATTTTCATCTTTGTGAAAGTCACAGTTTTGGTGATAGTTATAAAGCCATAAGCATTGATCTTGGAGCTTGTAGAGAGGAGCTTGTAATGACATTTTACACTGGCTGAAAAGAAAAAATTACATTCACATAATAGAAGCCAGTGATAACTTTTTTGTTCTTCACCATTCTTGTTTAAGTTCTAGTTTTCTTTTTAAAACCAAAATAAATTTTTGTTTGCCCAGCAGTAGTCTGCTCTCTCATGCCAGGTGAACTAGCTGGTTTAAGCACTAGTGAAACATGTCTGTAGGAAATGTGGTATGCTGTAATCACAACTACCAGATTCTTTTTCTGCATCACATGTATTAACCCATCTCCATCCAGTACCTTTTATAATCCATTGTGTATCTGGGATGCTTCTGTTCAGAAAGTTTTCTGCCTTCACACTAGCAAGGAGAGAAGCACGTATGAATTTCTCCTTGGGAAAGAAAGGAGTTCTCATGTACGTTTAAAGGGAACAAGAACAAACATGTAGTTAAATGCAGGAAATTGCTTACACAGAAATGGAGCATAGACTTCAGATGAGGTTAGTGGAAGGGGA
Source organism: Lagopus muta (assembly GCF_023343835.1). Classification (NCBI taxonomy): domain Eukaryota; kingdom Metazoa; phylum Chordata; class Aves; order Galliformes; family Phasianidae; genus Lagopus; species Lagopus muta. The sequence goes on from NC_064434.1 coordinate 101,520,388, forward strand.
GAGAAATAATAATCAGTGTAGTACCAGGTGCTACTCTCCAAGAGTTCAGAAATGCTGTTGTTTCTGGATCTTTACTTTTCGCTTGTATTTATCTCAGCATTATCAACCTTATGTGACTGAACAGTAGGAAGAGTTTATCTTAAACACAGATGCAGTGATGCTGCCAAGCAGAGAAATTACATTAAATTGCAAACAGTCGATTAAGGAGATTACTCATTTTCTCTCTGTACCAAAAGTATTTAATTTATACATTCACATCAGCACTCCCTGACTTCCTAGAATGCCTTTTTGAATGAGTTTGCTCCTTTTCAGCTTCACATTAGTTGCAAAGGAATTGTGAAGCTCATTTGCATGAGATCTTTGTCACTTCCTGTGCAGATAGCTCATCAAGCCCAAGGAGGACTCAAGAGACGGTGGGTGGAATTTCAAGATTTCTTGTGTTAACGAACTTGTGCAAAAAAAGGCACTCTGAGAAAATCTGTCTTTGCATACAGCTCTAAGACAGTTTATCTTTTAATGGGAAAAAAGACAATCCACACATGTAACGTGAACAGAGAGATGGTGAGATAGTGTTGAAGCACAGAAAATTCATTAAATTAGACAGCTTTTCAAGTATTAATAAAAGACACTCCTTTTTTACGCCGTACTTAAACAATCTCTTATTACTGTTTGCATGCATTTTAAATGGTGTCAGCTTGACCAGGTGTGTGCTTCTTCTGTGTTCACTGTTAGCTGGTATTTTTATGTAAAGCAGCTTTGTTAGAAGGCATGCTAGAAAAGGGAGTGAACCGTTCCACTCACTTCCAAGACAAGTGTAGTATTTTTGCATTTTGCTGAAGGTCCAGGCTAATGAACACGTGAACCAGTGAGCAAGTTAGACTTTGCCTACTAATTTGCAGGCATTTACATTTAATGGGAATATTGAATATTTACAGATTCTTGTGTATGTGACCTAAAGAGCAGAGCCATGATAGGACAGGAAAAAATGGGAAAATGTTGTGAAAGCCATTTCTCCCTTCAACGTGCAGGCATGGCCACACATGAGTAGCATTCATGGTTATAGAGGAGTAAGATCAATGTCAGAGAGTTGTTCAGCAAAACAACTTTGCTTTGCTTTTTGGTGTTTTTATAAAAACTGGTAGAAGAAGCAGTGTGTACCATGTGGAAATCTATCCATGGGCAACCGCAGACAAGACCAGCAGAAGTGACAACTTCTTTCTACTCATTAAAACCCAGAGGGGCATCCAGACATTGTTTGGATGCACTTGAGACGCATGGTTTTATGAGTGGAGTTTTGCTTAGTCCTATGGCTGCCGAAGTGATATATTCATTTGTAGTTGGAAATTGCTTGTTTTGCCCATGTAGTTTTACTACAGCAGTTTTAAGTGTTAATTGTATATGAGATTTCATCTCTCTGCAGCCTTGCTTCTCTCTCCTCCTGCTTGCAAATGGCTGTATGTATGTATTAGAATAAGTTAGTGGAAGGTGGTGTCTGTTTTCCTCATGTTATTTGCGTGACTACTGCCAACAGGAATCGATTTGTGTACCTTGAAAGTGTAGATGAAGCCAATTGCTTTCTTGTTGCAGCTGCTGCTTTCAACACTTCCCATTAAAATGTTTTGTGCCCATTTTCTAACAACAAAGAAGTCATACTGCTGTCAATTGGATGCCATTGGATAGCATCACTACCACTAGGAGAAATACTTCCTTCAGAATTTCAAATTTAAAAAGCACATAAGCCAGTAATTTACCCACACGCAGTGGGGGATCTACACAGGCTTGGAGGCGGAGGTGACACCTTCCAACTTTGACCTCTCACTTCTCACCTTATCCTGTTCCTAAACACCCGTAGCAATAAACCAGAGTGATGTCTAGCTGGAGACGTACTGCCATGTGCAGGTCACCCTGCAGCACTCCTTCAGGCAGCACCGCACATGCTGGACACAGGGAACTGGGCCGGGTTGTGCTCTGGTTGAGGCACTGGTCAGTGAATGGGACAACTTTCCTGACAGTTAGGGCAGCTAAATGCTGTCCAGGAGCAGTGGGTATTATCATTCCTTCTGTCAGGAATACCCTGGTGCTAAGCTAATCTCTTGAACCAAAGTTTTGACTATGGTTTTATTTTTGAGATCCCAGCTTGATACAACTAGAGTAAATTGACAGAGCCACTGCCTTGGTGGAAGTGCCATGAAGCTGAAAAAGTAAGCGTGAAGTGTGAAAAAACAAGCAGCACTCCTTGAGGCTGACTGTTGGGTGACTGAGGACTCGAAAGCAATAGCTTCTGATAATTTAGAGCTGTCTTTGTTGTGGGCCTCACTTTTCTTTAGTTAAATGGATTGCTACCTCATGAGGATGTCTAGTAAATTAAATGTGTAATCTTCTAGATTAAAATACCATCAAGGTGGACGCTGTAGAAGAGCCCATTGATGAGATTAATGATACCATTGTCAGTTCAAGGTTCAGGGAGTGTGCAGCAGATGACACATGAGGACAAACAACGAATGATATGGAAAAAACAGGAATAGGTAGTGCCGTTCAGGGAGGTGGTTCATTGTGCCCTCTTCATGAGGGTCGGTCTAGGGGAGAAGTGCCCTTAAAGATGGTATCAAAATGCAGATATACAAAGGGTGCTAATTAACGCTCAGTATGTCACCATCATTTTGGAATATCCAAACTTTTGATCCCTTGATCCGTCAACTTGAAGTGCTGCTGATTCAGTATTTCAGTTTCTTCTGTATGTCTTTGGTAGTAGTGGGCATGCAGAAACCAGGTCTCCAGGGCTGTCCTAGAAAAATATTTTTAATTGCAGATTAATATATGTAATTCAGAGGATGGTAAACACTTGGCTCCTTCTGCAATTTTAGTAATTGCTCTTTAAGGTAGTTCTGCCTTATTGGTGCAGTGTATCTTCTATTGAAGTGAATTGGTAATGCCTGCAGTAATTCTGGACTGGACAAGTTAGCAGTTCTACTAAATGTCTGTGCAAATGATGCTTGGTAATTTAACTAATGTTATGATACTCAGAGCTTCACTTTTCATAATTTAGATTTAAATTGCCCTGTGAAATCACAGCGCTTAGATTTGTCACCTTAATAATATATTATTTCACCTTTTGTGGAAAGGTGTTGTCTTTCAGAGCTACTGCCATTGCATATCTATATGCTTTATTTCATCTTGGAAATGTAAGACTGCATACCATTCTGTGGAAAGAAAATCCATCTCTGGCCTTTAAAGGCAACTGGAAAAGCCAGCAAGCATAGAGCATGCTGCCTGGTGAAGAGAAGGGGAGTGTTGTTGCTATGTGTCAATAAAATGCCAGCACCAGTGTAAGTGTAACAAAAATAACTGCTTTCATATTTTATTCAAAAAAACTTCACTAAGGCTAGAATTTCCTCAGTGTTTCCTATGTAAATATGGGATTGTCTTGTAAGTATGGGCTGTGTTATATAAATGTTTGAACTTCTTGAATGAGTGTCACTTGCCCAATAGTCTGCCTTGCCAGCAGGTGCAATGTTGATCAAATGAGAGAGAGATCCTTATCCAGGAGCTGCTCCAGGGCTGCTGAAGTCAGAGGAGCCCTTTGCTTTCATTCACTTTGGGCTGGGAGTGCTCAGGCTGCCTGTTCTGGGCTGTACCTCCCCGCCTTTGGAGCTGAATGAAATATTTCTGTCCTTGAAGGGAGAGAGATTAAAAGTCTAATTTAAGCACTTTTTATAAGAATACAGAAGTGCCTGACATCAGTCATTTAAGTATCCAGGCTCGGCGCTGCCAGCTGGTAGAGTGAGTTGGTTGTCCCCTCTGCTCCGTGCCATGTGGCCTCACCTCCAGCACTGCAGTTTGGGTGCCACATTACAAAAAGGACATAACACTATTAGAGAGCATCCAAAGGAAAACTACAAAGATGGGGAAGGGTCTGGCAGGCAAGGGCTGTGAGGAGCAGCTGAGGCTCTGGGATTTTTCAGCCCAGAGCAGAGGAGCTGAGGGGATGCCTGATGGCAGCTGCAGCTCCTCACAGGGAGCAGAGAGCAGCGCTGAGCTCTGCTCTGTGTGACAGCGACAGGACCGAAGGGAACGGCATGGAGCTGTCAAGGGAGGGTTGGGGGATGAGGGAAAGGCTCTGGCCCAGTGGGTGGTGAGTATGGCACAGGCTGCCCAGAGGGCACGGCCCCAGTGCAGGAGCTCAGGGGGCATTGGGACAGTGCTCTCAGCCACTGGGTTTGCATTTGAGTGATGCTGTGTGGAGCCCAGGGATGGGACCAATGATCCTTGTGAATCCCTTCCAACTTGGGATATTCTGTGATAAGAAAGTTGGGAGCTGCTGGGCGCATTCAAGTTTCTAAGACTCTCATGCTCCTAAACACCAGCGTTTTCATGGCACTGTTGAGTCTTGCAGGGCATAAGCTGGTTTAGGTGCAAGCACCATTGCTCAGGCTGAAGCATTTGAAAACCAGCTCGAAGTAAAACCTGGGCTAGCTTCAGGGATGTGTAATCTGAAAATCCTTATCTGCAATGAAGGTCTTTTATTATTCTTTAAACTATTTACCTTTTCTCCTATGGCGGGAGGGAGCTGCAGGGCCAGCTCCTGGCATAGGTACCAGAGGATAACCACCTTACTGCCATTCATCGTAACCTTTTCAAAGGACAGGGAAGGCTTTGATTCGCATGCTTGGCTTCACAGACTATTACTCGTGTTTTGTTGAAGCTTTGCTTTCTAAAAGGTAAAAAGAAATAAGGAATGCTTCTCCTCAAGCAAGACACTTTTAAAATTACCATCAAAACCAAAATCTTCAAAATCATAACAAAATCTGATGAAACTTACCCTTTCTCTGTAGAGTTTTTACACCTTAACCTCAGAGTTCTTAAGAAGCAGAGTATAGAGCAACTTATAAATGGTAAACTTGATTCTTTCCTGTGTTGCCTTGCAGGTTAATGAGGAGCTAAATACAACAGGACTGAGCTGCTGTTGCTGTAGCATTTAACTGTCAGCTATTACATTAGAGTTTATTGTGGAGTTGTTGCAGATTGTTAAAATCTTCAGTAGGCTCTAAGCTGTATCAGGCCCTCAGCAAGTCATTCTGTTAAGGAACTGAACTAACAATAGCCTGTTTTCTCCGGTTGCCTGAAGGGTGGGTTTGGTTCAACTTGGCTGGCAAGCACCTCAACTTGGAAATAAGCGTGCATGAATAAATATTCCTCTGCTTCTGTCATGATGAGTTATGGACACATTACAAAAATAATTATCTCCATAAATCAGTCTGATAGTTAGCTTTGGTTTAGTTACTAATTCACTGCTCCTGCTAATCTTTCTTTGGTTTGGTCAGATACTTATGCATGAGAATAAATCATGGTTATGTGACGTTTAATTTTTTTGTTGGTAGGAAGGGAAGAAAAGTGAGTCTAAAAGCAAAATTGACAGCTTCCATGAATGAATCAGCAGTACAGTGGTGGCCCTGAAGTGAAGCATTGGCATTAGCAGTTCAACCCTGCCGTGTAACAGTCAGAAACTTTACGTCATTTATTTAAAATAGTGGGCGTAGTTAGTTCTTGAGTGCCTGGTTAATTAAGTAGGATTGGTTTGTGAAGCTGGGTATACTGAAAAGTGAAAACCAGCAGAAACAGAGAAGCCTAATATGCCAGAAGCTAAGCCATAGGGAGTGTGACACAGTCTGGTATTACACGTACATGTTGTACGCAGACTCACAAGCAAATACGAGGTATGTGCAAATCTTTTTAAGCACAGAGAATCAAGCCAGTTAGAAGAAAACCGTTGTATTACTGAGGTGCTAGAAGGAATACGTTACCAATTCATATTGCAACACAGCCAGGAGGACTGGGAGCCTGCATAATAAACCAAGCACTTCTGAGATAGTGCCGGCACACTAGCTGCATGTTCTACAACAGCATTTTTTAGCCATGTTCAACAGTGTGCTTGCTATCGCTCCTCCATTTGTTGAATTCAGGATGACCTTTGCATGAATAAAGTCAAATAGGATTAAGGCAGGAATTTTCAACAATGGGAAAGAGCAACAGATGTAGCCGACTTTGAACGTGGGAGGATTGTTGATGCACGGTTGCCTAAAGGGAGTGTCTGTGGTGGCAAAAAATGGGAGAGAAAACCAATTCCTTAAAAAAAATTAACTGAATAAAAGAAAAGAAAATAAATACAAAACTATCGGAAGGAACTGAGTGATCGGGGTTTGACTGAAGTCAAGCTTTTAGATATTTTTGTACTCTTTCAGAACTGTGTATTCTCTGTGACTGTCACTGTGTGAGCCATCTAAGGGTTTTGTGTGTAACATATTTTTTGATCCATGTTTTTTCTGGGTTATTTTGATCTACGTGGATGGAATATGGAGAGAAGGAGATGTTGTTTCTCTGGAGACGTAGTCATTTGAATACAAAACCCAAATCCAGATTATTTTTTTATTTGATTTATCCTATGCAGAAGCATATAGATCGATCTCAAAATGCATCCAGTGCGAGCACTCTGTGTGGAGGCTGTTAGAGAAAGAAAAGGTTATAACATAATTAAAGCAAGAAGTCTTTCTGTTACATCTTAGACAGTTCTGTATTTTGTGTGCCTATTAGATAAACTAAGTTTGTTGCTGTGTCAAAAAATAGGGCATACGTGTTTTTTCTTGGTAGATTTAGTGAAATGTTCTTGTGCTTTTATAGAAGAATTTGGCTCACTTTTTAAAAATGCAACTGATTATTTGGAACTCACTTTGTTTCATTGTTGACAAGAGCTATTTTGCAGTTTAGTAGATAGTGTTAATCCCTAAATGATGCTTCATAGCCTGTAGTAATGAATAATGCACAGATTTTAAATATAGTTCATATATAATTCAGACAAATCAGCTTTGAAAAGCATGCATGGGAAAAGCTTTTAAACTGCGAATGAAATCATGTGCTCTAGCTCAGCAAAGTGGCCTTTAAGGAGCTCAATAGAAACTAAAGTAATTAAGAAAATCCTGTTGTAAATGTTACAAAAAATACTGTTTCCCTTAATATATTAGAAAAACAACTGTGATGTTTAAGAGCTTGATGAAAACACTCACTGATTAGATACATACATTACTGCTTGTAGAAAAATCATTTGGATTCGGAGGATGTAGAGTGGTGAAGCACCTTCTAACACAGCTTATTGTCCTCCACTGATACTCCTTTAGAGCAGAACTGTGTGCTGCCCGCTAGCTGATAGCATGGCACTGTGAACTCAGTAATCATAACACGCATCTCGTCCCCAATGAAGGAGTCTTCCAGCAGATACTAAAAGAGTGGGAGTGAAAAAACCTGCTATTGAATATCTTGAAGATCCAAGTGTCAGAGGTTTCATCGGTAGTTTTTGTTGCCTTGGTGAAGATGCTGTTATGCTTAATTTTAGGACCAGGAACAACTTGATATGCATGCCTAACATCTTGAGCACCAAGAGCTGTTTGAATCGAGTGGATTTGTGCCCACGGTAGCTGTAGAAAGTGTCTTCTTTTCTGCTGTGAGCTCACCATTGAGGCAAACACTGTCCTCTGCGTGAAGCTCACATGTAACTGCTGACCCTGACTGTACGTGCACAGTTGTGTGAAAGGCTCTCACATTCATAAGAGCAGAAAGATAGAAATACATTCTGAATGAACAGGTTGGCGGTGACTGTTGGACACCTGACTTCTGTTCATGAAACTCAATGCAGAGTCCACTGAAGGCACTGAGAAATGGAGGACCTTTAGTTGGTTCTGAATCAAGTTCCTGGGCAGTGAGATCTTCCCACCTGAGTTCCCATGCGTATGAACTGGGGTAAGGTAGGTAGAGCAGTTTCTAGTTCCTTAATTGTCTTTTCCATCTTTAAAGCACAAGTCAGAGTACAGTCTCTTTATCTTTGGTAGGCTGAGCAAAACTTCTGTTCTCCACTTCATATCAGCACCTCTGAAACAACAAGGATGTCTCGGTGCTCTTCTTCACATCTTTTTGTGGTCTTTTACAAGGATGATGTTTCCTGGCTGATTTCAGTGCAAGTAAAATTGAAACCCAACTTAGCCACTCATGCATTGAAAGCATCCTAAAATAATGCACTATCTGAAATATTTGGAAATAAAAATATCCTCATATTTCTTCATTTTTTTTTTCAGTTACCTACGTTATGCTTTATGTTTCTAAAGTTTTATGAAAATTATTTTTATTTACAAGACAGAATGTGTTTTTCTTGTTTCAAACGATCTTAATCATTTTTGCACATGAAGACACACACCTCGAGTATGTGCACCTATATTTTCTTAGCATAAACATTCGGTTGGTGTGAGTATATTGTTAGTGTAAGAAGTTATTATAAAGTAAGAAGTTATAAAGTTATTTATACCTTTGCTATCCGTGTGCAAACTCTGTAAAAATCCAGATAGCAATTTGATACAGCTGCATTAGCAGATCACAGTTGAAGAGTTTTGTCCAAGAATCTGCTTAACTACTGCACCATGTTAAATAACTGGGCGACTTCTTGTCATAAAGCTGCTTTATTGTTTCTGTTGTGCTTTTATTTTTCTATCTCCTTGGACATATTGTTGATCTATTTACAAATAGTTTTTGTTGACTACAAACAATCTTTATTCTTTTTTTTTTACAAGTATTTGGAGAGTCTGAAGACCCATTCAACAAAGGGAACTCGTAATATGTACAGGACATGAAATGATTTGCATCACCGCACCTTAATCCTTTTAGAAAGGATGTTTCCTGATTTTTGTTTTTGGAGGAGCCAAGTTCTGTGACCAGTCCCCAGACAAATGCAATGTTTTGCTCCGTTTCAAAGGCGCTGTGTGTTTTTTGGTGTGCAGATAACATGTGACTTACTCTTCCTCACCGCTTTTCTCACTTTTGCTGTGTTTGAGACACAGTTTTACCAATATTTTGTACCCAGTACAGTGGAAGAGTGGGAAAAAATGCACACCTTTGGACATGTATGTTTGAATGGATGTTAGCAGTTTCACCTCCTCTTGTCTCTTTGGCTTTTGTAGACAGTATGGGTTCTGTGCTGAGTGCAGTCAGGTGCTGAGAGTCCTGGTGAAAAATGCTTGGAAATGGTTTGTGTGGTTTGTAAAATAAGTTAGCTTCCAAGTTTTCTTACTGTATTGAAACAGGGAAGATACTTTCGTATTTACTGAGTCAAAGTGGGGTAAGAGGAAGATCAAATCCTCTGTGATTTCAGTTCCTGTTTTGTCCTCTTTAATGAGAGGATTCCTCAGAAACAAGGAACTGTTCAGTGAGATCAGCTCTGACTCTCAGAACAACCCATGTTTGTTTGGATTAGGCTCCAGCAGCACGTCCCCTCTGGCCTCCCCTTGTAGGTATGTTGGTTGCAGCCACTTCTCTTACACGGTCTGGGGCACTGGAGCGCTCCAGAGTGCGTGGGCAGGGTCAGCATCCCCTCTGGCAGCATGCAGCATCCCTGCCAGCTGCAGAAGGGGCCCTGGGGACTGCTCCTCCCCAGCCTGCCTCCTCCTGGGAGCCCACTGCCCTCCCCTTCTGCCCTGCAGACAAGCAGGAGGCAGTGTAAGGCTTCACATGCAGCCGAGCAGGGAAACAGGAGCAGCTCACAGTGCCAAGGCTTTATAAAACAGATTGTAAAGAATCATTGCAAAAGGACTTTGCAAAAGTATTTATATATACTAGGATACTTTGTGGCTGTAACTTGTTGAGAAACTGAGTTGAGACTGAAAGTAACGTGTGTGATGCATTTATCAACTTGTTGTTCTCTCGCTAGTGCTTCTGTTTGAGCTGTCCATGAGTTTTATTGCAGCTGCTGACAAAACTGCTCTTTGAACTGCTCCCCTGAGGAGCTCTCAAGGTGAGGTGGGTATGATTCAAGTGATGTCCATCTGCTTGTTCCCTACTCTTGTCTTGGGTCATGTTCCTGCTACCTAGCAATGTCCAGAGCCCACACTTTAAGATGAAGAATCCTACAGGTACCTTTAAATATTATTTCAAAGTACGTCTAAGTTGTAAGTGATACCCAGTATTAGAACAAATGCTGTAGTATCTGCTAGAGCCTTATTTAGAGCTGTAGCAACAAAGTGAAAGATGTGCTGACATCTGTGGCTTCCCAGAAGCTCTCCCCAGAAGCTGGCACTCACTGCTAGCTCACCGTGTTACCAAAGCTTACGTATGCCTCTGCTTTCCTTTATTCTCCCCATTTCAACGATTGTCATAATCATTTCATCTCTTGTTATGCAATTAGAATGTTGCTACACATTTATTAGCAAACTTACTGTCAGACTAGTAGTAATGCTCTAATTTACACTTCCCAAAGCATGGAAATTCCCCTGTAAGGCTCCCTTCTTTGCTCTCCTCCACTTATCCCGAGGTGCTCATGCAGTGAAAAGTATTGCAGGAGGCTGAGATGTGTGAATGATAAGTGCTGTGCACGTTGCAACACCTGGACGTGATCAGACTTGCTAAGGATGATGTACAGCCTGAGTTTTCTGCATTTGTGCTGGCATTTGACCAAAGCCTTTTTCTCCTCGGGGGTGTCTGATGGATCTCAGTGCATCCCCCAGCCCAAGGTAGAGCTGTCAATGCCTTCCCCAAAGCCCCTCTGGTAGCACTAGTGCTCCTGGTTGCAAAGTTGTGATCTTCTTCATCCAGGTGTTTCTTAGTCCTGTCTGCAGATGAGTGTTTGGGATCATTAACAGCTCACACCAGAAGCATGTTAAGCATTGCATCATCCAGGGACCAATTTGAGAGCCTTTCTTTCACGAGTGCTTAATTTTATTTAACCTAACCACAGAAATTGAGTCCAAAGGACACTTAAAATGTAACGCTTCCTTCCTTTCATACGCTGTCAGTTCAAAGGCATAACATCTCTTAAAAATCTTAATCCAGTGGATATTAATGTATTAGGGATCCAGTGATGTCGTCTGTCTTGTCACCACGGAGTTGATGATAGTTAAATGGATTCGTGATTTGAATAGTGTTGAAAGATTGGTGAATCATGAATCCAGCCCTGGCGCTGCCCTGGTCCTTGCTGTAGAAGTGCCCTCTTGAGTTGTCTGTTGAGGGGCTGGCAGCTCTGTACAGCACTCTCTGTGTGGCACTTGTTATGTACGTGTAATAGTCTGTAAAAGCCCTTTCAGGTCCCTTCTGTTGCTGCATCCTAACTGTACTTTTTCTCTCTCACTCAATCAGAATGCCTTCTCTGTTTATGATCTGCAGAATGTGTTGTTTGAAGTCAAAATAAGCTTTCACCACAGCTTGTGTCAAAACACTTAGTAATGTTAGCTTTAGCATGCAATATTTTGGTCAGAATGATTATTTTCTGATTGCTCTGACAATACAGTTTTTATTTGGGGGACTTGAAACAGGACAAAAAAATAGCAGCTGAATAAATTCTGTGCTCCCAAGTTTTAGACAGACTTTTAAAATGATGAAGTGCTGTACTGTATTATGAAAAAAACCACATCTATCTCTGCAGACGATGTATGAGCACATATTTCATTCAGAATTTTACGAGTTAGGTGCTGGGGATCATTGAGGAGTTTTACATGTGCCAAAACAAAGCGCAGAAGTGACTGCTGTGTATTGCTGTAACACCCCCAGAGCATGGCTAACGCCCAATTACTGCGTGCTTAGACTTGGATGGTAATTACAATTGAGCTGTAAAATATTTTGACAGTTTCCAACTGTTGTGTGGTTATTAGCCAGACATCATATGGGACTGAAGCGCAGGGATTTGATTTGTTTTCTATAAAGATCTGCTTAAGTACAGACTTTCAAAATAAACACGTCGCATAAAGTGTTAATCAGAAGCAGCATTTAATTATTAGCAGCTTTTGTTGACTTCTGCAGGAGAGAATTCCTGTTTTCTGAAGATTTTGATTTCTTAAATGAGACTTGCCATACCTTTATGCTTCAGCTTTTCATTTACAAGCTTTTACTTGTTGAGTGCTAAAAGCATAACCACACCAAATTTAATTTGTAGCATGAAAATGATGTGTGTATTTTTCAAGAGGATAGATTTGCCAGTGTTCGAGCTAGAAAAGCTCATGTTAATTATGTATTATAAATCAAAAAGGATATTTTCTTTTAGCATGCATTTTTCCTTTTAGCTGCACAAGTCCCAGCAATTAGCAAATTTGGAGAGTGTAAGAATTCCTGGAAAAATACAGGTTAAGCCAAGTGGCACTTGAATCGCTGCTACTTTTACATGTATGTTTATTTTGAAATGAAACTAATAAAGCAAACAAATTCAAAGTGCATGCAAATGAAGCTCCAAATTGTGCCAATCTCGTTATGTTCATTAAGCTATTGAATCCTTGAGTAGTGGCTGTTATTCCACGGAGGCTATTCACAGAATAAGGTGCTATTCAGTGAGGTAAAGATAGCTATCTGCCTTCATGCTGCTTCAGTAATGCTTGTTCCTTTGGGCAACTAAAACAAGAATATTCACATATCACATCTGCCATTCCTTCGTTTTTCATCCATTTTTTAATAATTTGTTTGTTTGTTTCATATGGTTTTTATGTAAGCTATGAAGGAAGCACTCTGCTTGTGGTGCAGAAGAATTTTTCAGGTGCTGTCATCTTGATTTCTGCGCAAAAAAAGAAGAAAGGAAAAAGAAAAGCTGAATTGCCAGGCTGTGTCATCTGTGCTGTGACTGAAAGCCAGACCCGACTGGTTCTCTTTCCAATGGATTTATTCTTTGCCTAAATTCCTGATTTCACCAAACTGTAATCAGTGAGGCGGTAGCTTACTGACTGCTGTCCTGGGTTTGACCTGAGCTGTAATCCTCCAGATGAAATAGTCTTTCTAATGCACGCTAGGTTTTAAAGTGTTTTTGTGACTCACCGTGAGAATGTTATGAATGGGAGAGAGCCTTCTGCCTCGAAGAGGAGAAGTCGGAGTGGCAGAGTTGTGCTTCTCCAGCAGCCTGGCTCTTGGGCAGCTGGAAGGGAACCCAAAGCCGTCCTCTGCACAAGGGCTCATTGGGAGCAGAGGCTGCTCTAGAGGCTGTTGAACCGTGTGTGTTCAAGGCCCTCTAGCTGAAATACACTGAAGGTAGGACTGAAAGGCATGTTAGGGTTCCTCTGTCCTTTTGCTTGGACAACAGCAAGCTCAGCTTTACGAAAGGAAAGATTTGTTCAGCCTGTTAGCAGCCCTCCAGTAATAATGCATCCATAGCTTTCCAAGGTAGTCTGTGTGAGTGCCTCATTACAGCGTTCTACAGATTGCTCCTCCTGATGTCTGACCTGTTGCAGTGAGAGCTTGTCAATTCCTTTTGGGTAAACACTGACACGGGGGGCAAAGGGCTTGCTTGCTTCTCCAGACTCTTACATGCTTGGAGACTTACTACGTGTTCCTCTCCTGTATCATTTTTTCCTTTAGAATAAATGAAATAAATTTGCTCCAGCTTTCCTCAAAGGCTTTCTTTTTTTTTCCCCCTGATCTTTCTTTGGGCTCATCTTCCTATACTGTGTCACTGAGAACTTAACATAAAATTTCAGCTGCGGCTTTATTGATGCTGAAGTGGAGTGGGAGAGGCAGTACATGTCTTGCAAGCTTTATTCCTGTCTGTACATCTCAGCACGATGTTTGTCTTTTTCACAACAACCTGATGTTGTTGACTTATGTTCGGCTTGAATACACTGTTTCCCCCACATCCTTTTGTGAAGAGCTGTTACCTAACCAGTTCTTCCTCCTTGTGCATTTATGTAAATGATTGCTCCTTCCTATGTTGTACTTGTGCCTATTGAATTTCATCTCGTTTTCTTCAGACCTTTTCTCCTTTGTATATGCTTGGAATTCTTTTAGTGTGTTTGAAGTCCATCCCAGCTTCGTGCCTAGTTTGTCATCCATCTTTTTAGTTCAGACTTTTAACACTGAGTCCAAGAAATATGCTTGCAGAATCCCTTTTAATGCATAATTCCGAAAACCATTTCAAACTTGACTCAAATATAGTTTTCCAGTCTGTTTTGCTCCTGTGCTGTGCAAGTCTTGTTAAGGCTGCTATGAGAACATCTTGAGTGACGGTAAGAAAAGCTTACCTACAACCAGAGTGCTGTCCCTGCTGCTGCTCCCCTCCTCACTGCTACAGAAGGAAATCAGGCTGGTTGTCACCATTGGTTGATGACAAATTGATGTTCATTCTTCATCTTCTTTTTAACTTTCACATGCTAACACACAACTGTTTGTTCCTCTTTTTTTTCATTAGCTTGTTTGCACTCTTCAAAATCTTTTTATTTTAACGCTTTGGGAAGACTGGAGGGGAACATCATATTTTCCTACTCATCTGGTTTCTCACCCATCCTCTTCAGGTTTTCAGATTGCTGATTGATTTCAGATGCCAGTTCAGATCTTCCAGTACCCTAAGATTATATTAAACATGCCCAGCCGATCTGAAGGCTTCTGCCTTATCTAAATTGTTTTCACACCTGGCTGAAACCTGACCTTTTTGTGGCTATTAGCAGTGCTAGTCTCCAACTTGCAACTGATTTGTAGAGTAAAGGCTGATGAAGAAAATAGGAAGGCACTGTGCATTTCAGATGGCTCTGTATCATCTCTGTGTAGCTCCTTCTTACCACTGAGTGGTGAAGCAACATTTTAATTAACATCTTGTTATTGTTTGTAGAGTAGAGCGTTAGCAGAGTGGGCTGCTAATGCAGGAGTTTAGCAAGGCTAAAACTGATTTGTTACTATTAGGCTCCCATTCATTTCTAGCTATCCTGAGGAGCTAATAGTCGTGTTCATGTTTGGTCTAAGCTCATGGACACCAGCATCTCATGCAAATTGATACAAGGTGCTCATTTTATTCCCACCCTCAGTTAAGAAGCATAGCCCAGACTTTGGAGGCACAGCAGGTGTCAGTACCAGCAAAGCCAAACTTAGAAATACAGAGTGCTCCAAGTCCCTGTGCACACGGGTTGTTCTCCTTTCTTAGCACAGTGCCTGTGCAATTCTGGCCTGTGTTGTGCTCTCCAACAGTGGAAACAAAGATTTCTCATAGGCAGAGACTAATGCTGCCATAAATCTACCTATGGCTCTGCGTTAATACAGACGGTGCAGTAGGTTTACAAAATAGGTATCTGTAATTTTCTGTGGAGCAATGTCACTGTAATGATACAACACCAGAAGGTTGCCTGAAAAAACAACGTCTTGAAATGTTTTGAAGAGTGGGAGAATGACTTGCGCTTGTTTAATGGTTCCTGTTAAAAGAAAAACACAGCAGAAATTACTGCAAAAGCAGCAAGAGTTCAGTGTTTTTAGGAAGAATTGGCAGTGACTATCATTTTTAGCTTGCCTTGTGCTTTCTTTTAGAAGAAATTCTTGTGACCTTTTCTGACAAGCTCTAACACTTCCATTGTTCGCTGCAGGCCTTTGAAATGTGGCAGAGATAGCCCTGGGCCCAGGGAGGTGCGTTTTGCTAGTTCAGTTCCCATTTAACAAAGTTAAAAGCTTTGAAAATTGCTATTTCTCATCTGTGGTTTGAGTTGCTTAATTCTGGCAAGCTGCCCAAACCCCTGAACCTTCCCATCGTGGCCGAGTGCCAGGGATTGTGAACCGGCAGCATCCTGGTGGCTCCACTGGCTCTCTCAGCGCACGCTGCAGGGGAGCAGAGCACTGGGGAAAGGGAGGTGGGCACAGGGAGGCTGCCCATCTCCCAGGGGCAGAAAAATGAGGCCCTTTCCCTGCACGTAAGCTCTTAGCACTGTTACATTGCACACGAGTGCAGCAGAGAAAGCTCGGTATTTGCTTCTGCTTAGTGCTATGGATTAAATACCTTTTCCCACTTTTGTTTTAACTGAAAATACTTTGTTCAGGACAAATATTATGCAGCCTTGGGGAAGAGAAAGCTGCCGAGCCTCAACTCATCCTTTTATAAGATTTGAAGCTGAGGAGGAGCTCTCTTGGGCTGTGCTGACCATCAGGTGAAATGACTTGCACACCAGTAACCAAGCCCATTATGTTGTCTCAGATTAGTTTCTCCTTTACCAGCTCATTAACATAATCTTCTCCTTGCCCGTAACAAATAAATTTTGGGGTTCTCAACCCAGTGAGTGAGCTACCTTCCCTTCCCATGTGGTGCTGCTGTCTGTAAGGAGCATCCGAAACAGCAGCTGGTCATCGATTGGTCTTCAGCTTCGGATAAATTGTCTGTTTTGTTCTTAATGAATTCCCACCAGCAGACAGGCTGTGTGTGCTGTTGCCCAAGTGAGGAAATTGTCCAGTTGTTGGTGTGCTGTGGCTTGTGGTTCTGAAGGTTTAGAGTTCAGTTCCTGAACACTTGCTTTTCTTTCATCCTTTTAATCACCAGCAATAAAAACTGAACCAAAACAAAACCCTAATGTTAAAGATTACGCTAAGGAAATTCATTGCTAGGCAAAGTAGAAGCTGAAAGAGGGTTACCAGATAATTAGAAAAATTACAAAATACGTAGCAGGTATGAATTGCTAGATTCAAGGTAATCTGTTACTGCAGTGTCTCCTATGTTTGTGTGCTCCATGACTATGGTTTGTACACAGGAACAGATCTCAACTGTATGGCTGCTTTTCATGACTTTCAACTGGCCCACCTCCACAGTCAGTGCCTGGACCAAAATGTCCAGACCAGAAGAGGCAGCTGTCAGTGGGGCTGCCACATAGTTCTCTGTGCAAACTGGAAGGGGTCTGAAGAAGGACAGCTGCTTCATTGTGCAGGTGTTGCTTGTCTGGGGTGCTATGGATGTGTACACCAGGTTCTTGCTTGGTAGCATCTTTCAGTTGTTATGGTAGCTGATTCACTTTACTGGCTCAGGCGAGTGATTTAATTCAGGCTGCTTCCATATTTGTAAAATACCAATTGTGAGCCTCTATTATGTCAATAAATTCATTTACTCATTGTGCAGTGCTGTAATACTGTATGATGGCTATCCTGCTGGAGATCACAGAGAAGCTGGAATTGTGTTTTTGATACAGGATTTGTATCATACTTCTTAAATGAAGCTTAGTGCCATGCACTGTAAGCGAACAACGATACGAACTAATGAGCAACAACTTTTGACCTTGAGCAATGGTGGGTAGGGATCGTGTGAGAAGAAATGACAGTGATGATTAGAATCAAAAATGCCATCATGATGTTTGTTTGTGGGGTTGGACGAGTAAAAAGTTATGTTGATCAAACTAACCCAAGCATGAGGGACAGGCTGGGACCAGAAGTGATGGCATGTTGAAGGATAGACATTATTTGTATGATTCAGCCATGAACAGCGTAACCTGCGCTGGCTTAGAAGGGAGAATGACAAACTGTAGGGAGCTGGAGCTGTAGAGGAGAGCGAATGCAGTAGTGGCGGCTCAGGCTGCTGTGCTTTGTGATGACGTGCAGTGCCTTCACTGGTTCTCCTGTGGGGTAAACACAATGTAATTCAGCTTTTGGCTGAATCATCCTCCTCCAGCTAAAAATATTGCTGTCTACAGAGCTATAGTTGTTCCATATCCTGGCATTTTAGGTAACATGCACTTTTTGCTGCATTCCTCTTCTTGTCCCAAGTTGAATTTGGAAAAGCTCTTTCCAGCCTCACAGCGACCAAAATATGTAAGAGACAGCTGAAACCCTTAGGGTGAACTAGTTCCACCTTCCAGGTAAACAGCAGACTTAAGGCTTGTCCCAAGGATTTAACCTTCCTTCCTACCTGGCAAAACTTGCAAAAGGTTTTAAAAGCTTTTAAGATGAAAGTTTATATTTTGTTGTATATCCGCAATAGCTTTGGGCACAATCAGAAGAATGAGGAAGGCATAGCTTTGGGTGAGGACTGATGGATAACAGAAATAAGATTTCTTTCTGGGAAACATGAATGCACTGTCCTCACCAGAGGAAAAGAGCAGTGCTGCTCGAATTCTGGTGTGTCCTCATAATGTTATGGTGAATTGCCACTTCAAAAGCAAGTAGCTAGACAAAGAGTAACTAAATGAAGAACTCTTCAGGAGGGCTGGGTGGTGAGGATGCTTTTCCATCTTTGGAATGAAACAGAAAGCAATTTTATTCTGTCTGTGCAGACTTCCATCTTCTGTTTCTGTCCTGTTACGGGGTAAAAACTGGCTTAAACAAATAAAATCCACAAAAACTGGGAGCGCACTGGGTTTGCACAGACTTTTCCAATAGCATGAATTCTATTAAATGAGCCATGTCCAGTTTTAGAATACTCCTGGGCTTGGCAATTCCTGTGGGTAGAGCTCCATGTTGTCTGAAAACTAAAATTCTAAATTATCACCCTGATGATGATGATGATACGTGATAAATGATCTGCTTGACTGACATGTACTGGATCGACTTTGGTCTGTGACATTTTTCAGACGGTGTTTCAGTTCAGCTGAGTTTCTGAACCTCTTTCTGCATCTGGCTGTGTGTCCCGCCTATCTGTGGGTTCCGTTCATTTACCTTATCTTGCATTTTAATGGTTTCACAACATTCTGTGAGCTGGTTGGCACCGCAGCTTTGATAGGGATGAGGGAAAATCCCTTTTGCTTTCCTCAGTCAAATAAGTCAGGGACTGTTGCCTGCACTTGCTCCTCGAGGAACACAACTTGTTTGCTGGCTGTTTGCAGGTCTTCCTCGCGCTGACTTTTAGCCCTATCTCAATATTGGCCTCCCTCCTCCAGCAGGTAATTACTTTTCCTCTGTAGGGAGCAGTGTACATTAATACAAAATGCAAACCACACGAGCCTTCCACCCAGATTCCCACAGCTCCTACATCCTTTTCCCTTGCTCCTCTCCATGGCTGCTCTTGGCCCTTTCCCTTGCAGTGCTGGCTCTGTGGCCATACATTCTTGTCACCGGTTCCCACTGTAGGTTTCTTGTAACCAGCAATGCATCTGATGCTGCAGCAAAACAGTTATTTAAATAGTTGGAAATGTCGAAATGCAGCCTAATATCTAAAGCTGTGGATCCTCTTGTTTATGGTCTGGTGGGATAGTCTCCCAAGGGCAAAAACGCATGCGATATGCAACATATTAATTAAGCTACCAGAACATGTAAAAGGAGAACAAATATAGAGACTTCAGGGCTTCTGTTTACAATGAAACTTGAGGGGGTGAAGCTGGGGCCGGCTGCGCAGGCAGATCCACCCACACGGGGCTGCAGTCTGCTCTGCACCCGCCATGCCATTAACCCCCAGCTGGAGGGTGACCGCTGCTCAGCAGGGATCTGGGCCTCTCCCATGGGTGCTCCTGCTTTGTTAGTGGTGTCTCCAAACGAGTTCTCAGGGGCTTTGGGTTTGAACTTAAAAAACCAAGCTGGGACTGCTGGAAGTTCAGAACAGTGGCGTAGTCAGCACTTAAAAGAACTGTGCAAGGAAACGCGATCTGAGTTGTTAGTTCGTTTGATCGGTTCCTGCCATTCTGAAAGACAAGGACTAGAAATGGGTGTTTGGTGGTGTTTGTATTTGTTCTGAACTTCAAACTAATCTGTACTACCTGCAGGTATTGAAAGACAATATTTTCCACCATGATTTCACCAAAAGGTAAAACCCTAAAACTAAATTTTCTTAACCCTTCTAAAGCAGTCTTCGATGCTCGTGTGGTTTTGCCATTGTTCACCCATGTGTCTTGGGCTGAAAGCTTTTATCATAGATTAAATAACAAAAGCTTTCACTCAGGTGCTGAATGAGAGCATACTATTATCATAATATTAACTTCACCTTTATCAGAAGAACTTGCAGTGCTAAATCTGGAGAGAAAGCAGGATATAATTTCTGCTTTATCAGCTAGAGAAGGGAAAACTAAATTGCATTGTGCACACGCTGAAATCTCGCACCTTCTGAATAAAGCACTTTTAAAAAATCTAAAGTCAATGGAAGCACAACTTTGGGGAAAAAAGAAAAAGGTTCAACTTCAAATTTTCAAGGGATTGTAGTCTGGATTTAATAAATAGATAATTTTTAAATAAATTGTTAAATTCAGCAGAATGTATTGATTTAACAGCTTCGTATGTCCTTTTGTAAAACCTGGTTTTCAGTTTTAGATGTGTAATTAAGGCCTTTGAATGGTGAGGGTGCCTAAGGCCATTGCAGAGTTAACTAAAAAGCCTTCAGATGGAGACGTGAACAGTTTGTGTTTCTGTGGAGAGCTTCAGCAACAAGTATGAGGACTTTATAGCTGACCGTGGACTTTACAGCAGTGCCGTGTGCTTTGACAGGAGTAGCTCCTCACTTACAAAGTGATGTTCTCCCGGATGTATTATTCCCACGTGTATAATTTCAATACCAAGTCTGTTTCAAGTAACGCTTGAGATTTAGGAGCGATGACTTCTTTTTTTGCTCAAGTTTGGAAGAAGAAGAAAGCCCTCATTCTGTGTTGCTGAATCTGAATCTGGAGTAACTGTCTGGAGGGTCCTAAGCGTATTTGTTACTCTGGTTTAAGTCTGAGGCATGGAGAAGGTTTATCAGGGATTGCTGCTGCTTATTTTTTCCTAGGTTGTGTATCCCCATTAAGATGTTAATTCAGTGTAACAAGAGATGTTTGTCTCGTCATGGCATTTGTGCACGCTGGTTTGAATCACTGACAGGACTGACAAAGCACTTTCTGACTGAGTTGTACTCAGACGTGTGTTCTGGTATTTAAAATCACAGTAAAGCACACATTTTGCTCTTTCTGAAGGAGCTGGCAGTGCGTCTATCTGATGGTGGAGTAGCAGTGTTTATAAAACAACTTTCCAGGGCTGACTGTCAAAGAAAATGAAAAATGGCTTTCCTGATTCTGTAAATTCTCTTCCCCAGAAGCAGTGAAACCATAAATCAGTGTTCCTGGCAGCTAATTGCTGAGCACTGACATGCTTCAGTCAAGTGGGGGCATCATTGGTCTTTCACAACTAGGCAATATGGCCAGAATTGCTCTATTTTATAAAATATCGCTCTATTTTAACCCTAATTTGGGGACTTTCTAGCTATAAGGTATGCAAGTTTGTGCTTTTAATTGTATTCTTTTGGAAAAATAAGGGGGTCAGATTTTCCTCTCTGATCCAGACTTTGGATTTGTCAGGCAAATAATTCTGTTCATTTACATCTCAGAAGTTTTGCAAGTGATGGTATTTTTGTAGGGAAATGAGGACATGTTTCTTGAAAGCACCGGCTGCAATTACTGAATTACTGCTGAATTCTGTGGTGAATGCTAAAGCCTTGAAATAAAATTGGTTTTATATTCTATTCCATTGTATTTCTTCTATTGTGAGAACAGGAATATTACTCAAAGTGTCAAAATACTTTTCGGGGGGAACTATTAACCTATTAGCTGACGGTCCTTTTAAAAACCACCTCTGATACGATGCAATCAGAGCTTCCAACCCACACATCTGTGAGGCAAAGCTGCATGGTGGTGCCTGGGAGTGGTGGTTGGAGCCCCTCAGCCTAGCAGGATGTGGCAGACTGGACCCTGTGCCCCCACAGCTCAGGATCCCATCACGATCCATGTGTCGGTGTCCTTTGGAGCCGAAGGCAGTGGTGCAGGATAACAACTTTCAGTTTGTGTGTTTTGCAAGTTGCAGTTACTGTAAACTGACAGCTGTGTGGGACATCGCCTCACGTCAAAGTTAGGCCAATTAATGTTAATTCTCATCTTCCATTAAATTAAATTCTTTTCTATTTTTTCTCCTTTTTTTTTTTCCCAGCCGAGCCCAATACCAAGTCCTGTCCTGGGGAGGAAGCCAAATGCGAGTCAGTCCCTGCTCGTGTGGTGCAAAGAAGTTACAAAAAACTACAGGGGAGTGAAAATCACCAACTTTACAACATCGTGGAGAAACGGGCTCTCCTTCTGTGCAATACTGCATCACTTCAGACCAGATCTCATGTAAGTTGTGTGCTTTCTGCCTCCATAAGCTAACTCTCACAGAAATATGCAACATAGAACTTTGCACAAAAAGCAAATCTCCGTTCATTTCAGGTGCAGATCTGTTTTGCCCTTTCCTTTTTAAAAGAGAAATCGTCCTTTCTAAGAAGGCAGGTTGAGGAAAGCTCCAACTTGCCGACCTCTCTGCTCTCCCCTGTTGCCCAAACAACTGTTTCTCCCCTCGACGTGATTTGTTTTTTCTTCTCCCTAATCTTACACAAAGAACTGACTTCAAGATGATTATGAAAATTGTGCTAGTGTTGAAATGAGATGAGAGAAATAAGCCTGTAGCTCTTTGTACTCTGACAAGGAGAGATTACCTCCTGGTAAATTTGGTTGTCAAGGCCAGCCTTCAGCCCCTGCCTTAACTTCTTTTTGAGATGGAAAGCTCCAGGCAATGAAACATGTCATCGGGGCTTGTTTGTTTATTTATTTATTTATCCCTTTAATTTTCCACGCTATTAGTTTTGTTGATTGAATTGCTGTGAAATTGCTAGTTACTGTATGATATTATTGCATGTCAAATTTTTTAGATTCGGTTTGTTTTCAAAACTGCTGCTTTTATCAAATACTGTACATACCCACTGTGCCATTTTCCCCCTCAGTGACTACAAGTCCCTGAATCCTCAAGATATTAAAGAGAACAACAAAAAGGTAAGAACTGCCAGGAAGAAAAAAAAAAAAAGCAGACGTAGCTTCAATTTTGGCTTCGCTGCAGGTTTTTATTAATTTTGGAAAAGTGAGGTTGTTTTGTAAGGTCAGAACTGCAGCTCACAGAAGGTATTCAGCCTCCTGTGGCTCAAATCGGATGCATTATTGACTCCAGTTTGCCATGGTCTTTAACATTCACCACAAGTGCAAGGCTGGCATTAGGCTTTAATATTTCTACGGCCTACATTAACTGCAAAAACATTTTGTGAGCATTTCTCCTATTTTTTTCAATCCCACACATAATTTAAAAAGAAAAAAAAAGAAATGGAACTGTTCCCAGATTGTGCTATGTGAGACTCCTAGTTCTTTGAATAGGGCTCCATGTATCAGTCACAGGCAGTGTTGCTGTTGTGGTGAACTTTGCGTTTTTAAAGCTGGAATTTTACACCTATCTTGAAACTGTACAGCTGAGAGAGGTGACAGATGCAGAACCTGTGCTTTTCTGCAGCAGGGAAAGTTTAGGTGGAGAAGTGCTGGGACAGCACTTGGCAAACAAACCCAGCTGTTTGCAGCGTTGTGCACCATATACCTCCATGGTGCAGAGATGGGAAATATTTATCTGGAAGAAGCGGCAACTTATTTGGGGAACCACCAGGAGGCCTTTATTTCCACTCCTAGTTTTAGATACGTTGCAAACTTTGGGATTTTCACATGCCTGAGTTTGGCCCTAAGGACATGGAGAAATGATAATTTTCACATGAGTCACTGATAATAAAATGGTTCCTGAAGATTGCCTGATAATTGTTTTTAAGTGCTTTTCTTCTCTGTGCTGTGACTTCTGCCCTGCTTTAAACATGCTGGCTTACGCAGGGAGGAAGGTTTGATAGATTTTGAGTAAATCAATGCAGTTCGATACTCTATAGAAAGTATAACTAAAGAATTTTAGATTGTAGATATGTGGAATTTCTGGAAGTGCTTTGCTGAAGTTCATTTGTACTTAGGGTAATTATGTTTTACTGTATCTGAACGCTTGCCCATTATCCAGAAAGTTACATGTTAAAACAGTGGTTAAGTGTTACAGATAATGAAATATCCCCGAACTGCTCTTATCTAATGAGTGATTTCCCGATGATATCCTCTCCATAATAACAGGGGGTCTTGTGATGACCTGAGTGGATTACCCGGGACATCACAGCGTTGTCTGCGACCGTGTGGTTTTGTACTTCAAGTTTTGTTGGTTGTACGGGCTAATTAAGCTGGATTATAACAAAAGGAAAGAGTAGATTGTTAATTAAAAACGTTAGCAGTGCGATCAGTCATCTTTTCTTTATGAAACTGTGATGGCGAATGGGGAACTTTGTAGCCCGTCTCTCTAGCAGGATCTCGTTCCAGTCCTGAAGGAGCTGTGATTGTTGTTATTGTGCAGTTTTTCCTTTCATCACTCCGCAGCCCTCTGCCTGACAGCTACATTGAGTATCTCGGTTGCTTCCTGCAGATTTATTTCCTGGTCTCACACAGTTCTGCCCGATAACCCCACGTGCCCTCGGTGGGAGTGAACGCAGCGCTGCCAACAATGGCTGCCTGTAAATTCCATGCAGATATGGAGCACGTGTGACAGCGATTCCTCCTCACCAATTAAAATAACATCTGTGGGTGAATAGGACAGTTTTCTTTGTCTGAAGCATCTCCTTTTTTCCCCTCCCAGGAAAGGAGCTAAGAGGTGGCTGTGACTATAAATTAAATGTTAATCTTAAGAGTGTATGTTGCAAAAGTGTGTGACCTGTTTTTTTTGTTTTTTTTTTTTAAAAAAAGAGAGAGAGAGGAAATCTTAAGAAAGAACTTATGTAGTGTAATTGCTGTGCATAATAACGTGTTGTTTCCAGAAAGTCCATCACTGGGGTTTCTTTATAACGCACACAAGTCATTTGCCAAAGTGGTGCTGCCAGCAATGCTGAATCAAAAAGGGCATTTACCTGTGACATCTGATCCGGGCTGGATGTCAGTGTGTTATGTAATTGGGAAGTGGCTGGAACTGCCTGGGTGCTCCCGCTGATGGATCGCGACTGACGGCTGTCAGTCTGTGTGCAGGAAATTAAAAAACACTTCATCAAGAAGCACTAAAGAGGTTCAGTGTCCTGACTATTCCAGTATGTATAACTATCTCAAAAAAAAAAAAGCCAACGCATTTTTGGTGCATTGTGCTCATTGCAATTTCTGATTTCAGGAACAGAAGAGAAACCAGGGCTACCTATGAGAAAATTAAATTGCTGTACAGTGAGTGATAGGTTCTCAGCTGGTTGAGGTGCTACTTAAATCTCTTATGTGCCTAACTATACCCATAGAACCTTCCCAATTACATTATCCAACTTTTAAATTTTATTTTATTTGACTGTTTCCATTTGATCCTTAGTAAATCACAGTGAATAGTTCATCACACTTAGGACACACTGGTAGTGTGGTCCCTTCTCAAGGGCAGGAATGTTTCACGTTGCTCATAACGTGTTGTGCACTTGGAAAATGCAAGCTGTTGAATGACACAAGGCTGAGACTTAATGGGGCTGAAAGGATGGGACATGAAGTACAGTCCTAATAATGAACTCCTGCTTTTAATTACTTCATCTTGAAGTAGCTTCATCAGTAGTACTTCATCATGAAGAAGATTCTTTCGATTGAATGATTGCTGTTTGGAAATGTTGATATATATTCTGAATATTCAATTGGCACATCCAGTTTCAGGATGCCTTTGATGGTGTTTTTTCCAGTTTTTGACCATTTCCCATGCGATTTCTCAATGCGTTTGTACTTGAGTGATCACCTTCACAAAAGGTACCATTTCATAAGGAGAAAATCATTTTAGAACATACATTTCAACAGAGGAAGGTAGAGTTACAGGGTTAGTGCTGAGTTAAAAGTGGCAGTCTCCTCACCTTTAGGCTGGCAGCCATATTTTTTAACAGGTGCTCATGATCACATCCACAGTTTGATTCTACAAAATGGTAAGCACACGTTTAATGGTGTGTGGGAGTTGCTCGTTGGCCTCAGTAGGATCAGGCAGGATCGTGGCTAAACACACGTGTAAACATTTGCAAAATCAGGGCTTAGGTATGCCTCTGTTTAATGAAGTGTAATTTGACTTGGAAAATGCTTTCTCATGCTCTGTTGATGCCACGTTACAAGCTAGTTACCAACCAGTTAGAAACACCAGGCATTTGTCAACACACTGGAAAGTCGAGAAGCTCCCAGGTTCCTCACAGAGGAGGAGAAGCCATCACACCCAGCCATGGACGTGTGCAGCGTCTGATTGCTATTTATAGTGGCTGTGAAGCATTTGCATGCCCATCTAGATACCTAGTGCTCTTCAAAAGCAGCTGAGCAAGAATGTGCATTGTCCAGACTGGCAACAAGAGGGATGGGAAAGAGGCGTCTGGCATTGTGGAGTTTGTGTTAACCCCAAGTGTCCCAGAAGAACCGAGCTACCTGTAGGTGTGATTTGCAGCTCCGCCAATGGGTGCAGTCCTTTCCAGTTACATCTTCACCACTTCAAGCAGGTGCTTTTTCTAGCAGGTCTGAAACACTGTTCCCTCCTACACTTTGCAGACCCTTGGAAATATGCCTGGGATTTGGTTTTATAAGCACATAAATAACAAGTTTTAACGAGTATGAAAGAGTTCGGGTCAAGTTACATCTATGGGCTCTTGATGCTGTGGACTGCTAACCCAAGCCTAGGTCCTTTCATTCCTGAAATGCCGACTCCCACTGTCCTCAGTGAGGGGCAGCAGGTTATTTATGGCACTCCATCAGCTCTGACCCACTTAGTGAGTCAAGCAGCAAACCCCGGTGCTGCATCCATTCTGCAGGCCAGCATGGATGTCTTGTTCCGCTTCCCAAAGCAGCCTGCTATGGGTGAGTGTCCATCCATCCTTCCTGTGCCCTTAGGCTGCCCACCTACAGACCCAGCCTTTTCCTGTTCTTCTACTCTGTCTGGAGCTTCCTATCAGCAAATACTATGTCTTTGTTTTGTGCTGCTGCTCCTTCTATATCTAGGCATAGTTCCTCTCTTACAAATGGCATGGCCGTCTCTCATAGTCAACCTTCCCATAAAACGATTCCTCACCAAAGATCAGCAGAGAACATTGGCTGCCATGAAAGGGAGTGCTCTGAAAACCAAGACAATATGAAATTGCAGTTAATTTCCCTCCTCTTTCTTTTCTCCAGCCTTCCAAAACTAGGTAAATAAAGGAGATTGTGTGTAACGAGAGCAGAGCTGAAGTCAGTGGCATGCATTACTGTTTCCTTGCAAAAGGACAGGTTCCCTTCTGTGTCTTAAATGTAGGACCTTTTTTGTTAAAAACACTGCTGGTAGGGTAGGTGGAGCTGGGCTTTGCTAACAGGAGGCCTTCTGCAGCCTGTAGATGCAACAGTGTGTTCCAGGGTTAATCCAGGGTAGTAATAATTAATTGTAAATTGAGAAACGGCTTTAACTCTTCAAAACTAGAAAAACCTGATGCACCAAGCCCACTCAGAACGGAAAGAACACAATGTGGCCTCACAAACTAGAAGGCTTTCATTCTTCAGCTTCTACAGAGTAAAGTAAAGCATGAATGAAATACACTCTTTTTTTATAAATTTATACCAAATTTACAACAGAAGTTTTAAAATGCATTTGTTTGCTGGATGATTGTGATTCATGTCCTGTATCACTTAATCTGTGACCGTGTTCTTTTGGGCTATCTGCACATACATTGTTTTTCATCAACACAAATCGCAGCAATTACACGGCCAATAGAAGGGAGAAGGTTGATCACCAGTGATAAAACCCAAGATGGATTAGTGTCATGTTTCTTCTATCTTTGCTCCTTATCTTAAAAAGCCATCCTTTGTTGCTTTTTTTCTGTTCCATCTTTCACACTTTTTTCCATTTGCTTGTTTTCTGCTGCTGGAGTGGGAACCAGTGAAGGTGCCATGGAAGATTTTCCTAACTCAAATACAAGGAGTTCTACACTGCAGTTTCATGAACGTCTTTATAGTAACAAAAGTGGCATGAGTTTGAGTAATAAGATTTATTGTAGTATAGGAGCATGCTAGGAGTATTCAGAACAGTGCTGTTTGGATGTCTTTGTGAGTTGTATCCTCTTGATCTGCATTACCATGAAGATACCCCAGGAGATATCTAGAATCCATCAGGAAAAGTTGATGAGTTCAGATGGGGCCGTGCAATGAAAAATAGTAAATACCAGCCCACTGCAATAAACCAAAAGAGTAAGTGGTAATAGAGGCGAGTCCATACTGTTCCTGTAACACTGTAGCATGTTTGTTTACTTGAAATGTTATGACAGGTAAGAAAGCGCTGTATTCTAATCTCTGTTTTGCCTCTTTTCAAAGGCGTACGATGGGTTTGCCAGCTTAGGAATATCACGACTGCTGGAGCCTTCCGACATGGTTCTGTTGGCAATCCCCGACAAGCTGACTGTTATGACCTATCTCTATCAAATACGGGCGCATTTCTGTGGCCAGGAATTGAATGTGGTTCAGATAGAGGAGAACAGCAGTAAAAGCACATATAAAGTGGGTAACTACGAAACCGACACCAACAGCTCCGTGGACCAGGAGAAGTTCTACGCAGAACTGAGCGACCTGAAGCGGCAGCCTGAGCTGCAGGCGCCGGACGGCGGCCTGGCGGACTTTGCCTCTCAGGATGACTCCGTGTTTGTGAACGACAGCGGGGTCGGGGAATCCGAAAGCGAGCATCAGACTCCTGATGACCACTTAAGCCCAAGCACAGCTTCCCCTTCCTCCCGCAGGGCTCGAAGTGACACGGACCCGCAAAAGTCCCAGCAGAGCTCTGGAAGGACTTCTGCCTCTGAAGAAGTTGGGAAGTGCAGCAGTACGGATGCAGCACAAGCACAGCCCGTGGGAAGGAAGAAATTGCTGAAAGCTGACACTTTAGACTTAAGTGACTTGGCACATGTCAGTGATCAAAAAGAGGATGCATCTCCCACAATTGCTTGTGAAGATAACGACAAAAAAAGACACCAGAGTTCAGACAACTCCGTTGGCTTCTCAGAGCAGAAAAAGCTGGGGCATATGGGATCCCCAGAGAGCATGAGAGAAGATCCTGGATCACATGGCATGAAGCAGAGTTTATCTCCTACTTCTAACCTTGGATACTTTTATAATAAGGATGTGGATTTTGCAAAGAAAACGTGTGTTTCTCCGAGGCAAGCTGAATCTGATTCTGACAGCGATGCCAGAATGACTTCAAATCATGCAGATCCATCTGCAAAGGCAGCCCAGGTAAGAGACTGCAACTTTCTGTGTGCCTGTGAGTCAGCACGGGGATTCT
Organism: Lagopus muta; assembly: GCF_023343835.1. Lineage (NCBI taxonomy): Eukaryota > Metazoa > Chordata > Aves > Galliformes > Phasianidae > Lagopus > Lagopus muta. The sequence goes on from NC_064434.1 coordinate 101,549,206, forward strand.
GTTTGAGTCGTTCCTCGGTGGGAAGGTGGGTGGTACACACTGCCATAGTTGGGCAGTGGGTATTTTGACAAGTAGGTGATGCTGAAAAAGCCATTCAGTGAAAAATGTATTTACAGGACTTGTCCTGTCCACTCAGTGGCAATGCCTTTCTTTGAAATATTGCATGCTATAGCATAAACACACACAAAAAAAAAGACTTATCCGTTCATTGAGCCATATTCAAAAAATGTCAGTTTTTAATGACTTGAAATATCCAAACATATTTCCAAATCTTATCTGAGAAACCACACGGCCTTGTGAACATAGCCTGTGATGGTGAGGTAGAAACTCCAGAATATTAAATTATGCTGTTCACTGAATGGCCTCAGGCGTGTTTCTTAACCACAATATCATTTTCCTTTCTATAAAGATAAAAAGTGTATGCCCACCTACCTTGCAGATTTATTGTGAGGATGAAAGTTGAATATTGTACAAACACTAAGCACTATCAGTAAATAGTATCAATCACAAAAATATGTGAAAAATGTTATCAGCCCTGTTTACAAAAATCCCAATTTTACCCCATGAAGAACTTTCTTTAGTTTTAGCTTGGTTTGGCTTTGTACCATTAGTTGTGATAAGAGAAGAATACAGCCAGTCTCTTGGCATTGTAGATTGCTTCAAACGTTTTTACTTTTTTTCCCAAGCAAGCACCATGAGGATTCGTTTTATTGCAAGAGAAGCAGCCCACAGATGGGTAATAATGGCCAAATACTACTTGCAGAGCCAGCTAATTTCTTTCCTTTAATCAGTGGAGCCCGGTGACATCTGCTTTCTTCAACCTTGAGTACCAGATGAGAAAGGAATGATGTGATCCCACATGGAACACAGTGTCGTGCAGTGGGGAGGGGTGGGATCTGTTACGAGATTTTCACGTGCAAGGTTGTAGGACAAGATGGCTTTAGAGACTTTTCCCTGTTACTTGTCCTCTGTGTATCTGCACACCGTAATGAAATCTCACATGCCTCAGTCTTAAACCTGAATGCTCGCTCGTTGTTGCTTAGTCTCAACTGTTTCAATTTCTGTATGGTGGAGGAGGAGCACAACCTGCAGTGTCTCTTCCAACTCCAGCCCATGTAAAGAGATATATTTCCCAGAATCTTCACTATTTAGCTTGACTAAGAGGTCAGCACTTGGGAGTTTGGATGCGTGGGAGCTCACTTTGCCCATGCAGAAGTCCTCCTTCCATTGCTTCTGCTCTGCAGGGTCATCAGTCACATGCATGAAGAAGGGGCTTTCTTTAAATATGAGGTAGGAACAGATATTTTTGCAGGCTGTTTTCTCTTGTACCCAGCCTCTCTGTGTTCAGTTTAAGTTAGAAATGAACGACACCTGTATAAGTAGCCAACGAAGCATTATATTTGCATACATATTAAAGTAAATAAGTAAACACTAGCACATTTAACATGGTTACCTTCCATGAAACCAATTATTTTTTTTCCACAGTTGCAGCTTAAAGGCGTTAAATGTTGATAGAAATTAAGTTTTAAGGGGAAGGGAGAGAAATCTATTTACATTATAAAGACCTGTGAGTTTTGTTTTAATTTTACGTTTTGATTATCGTTACTTTTCATTTCTGTAGAGTGCTGTGTCACCTCATGAAGCTATAATCCATGCGACTCCTGATCTTTGTTATATAGGAAGGCTCCTGGCTACTAACTACTGTGTAAATGTTAAGTACCCTGAGGCTACCCTGCTGTTAATTATATTTCTTTATTTTTAAGCAACGAATGTTGTCAAGACAGGAAGAACTTAAAGAACGAGCAAGAGTTCTGCTTGAGCAAGCAAGAAGAGATGCAGCTTTAAAGGCAGGGAATAAGCAGCTAACCAATACGATCATCCCAGCCCGCAGTAAGCAGCTGAATGATGTAAGAAACATTGCCCAGTGTGGCAGTTTACATAGTTAAAATTTCCTGTGCGCGTTGATGTTTTTGTGGGAAACATGTTTGCAGAACCTTTCTTCTCCGCACCGTGTCCCGGTGCTCTGGTTAGCTGTGTGCCCTCCGTGCACCTTAAAAGCCTGTTTATCCTGCTGCTGCAGCAGGCAGACTGATGCCTTACACTGCACTGGAGGCAGAGGTCTGGGAGCACCTTCCTTGATTGGCACTGCAGCTTCGAATAGGGCGAAAAACAAAAGTTACTTGTTAAATGATAGTGGAGTAATTTATGCTATTTCTGATTGCCTCTCTTTTTTCACTTAATGTAAATGCGTTTCCCGAGCCTGTGATGTCAACTGCTTGCTGCTTCATAAGTGTTACCGCAGTGAATGAGCTGCTTGTGACAGTCTTGTAAAAGAGTTGATGGGACAATTCCTTTTTATCACGAAAGTTGATTATGCTGGTGAGGTGGGAAAGTGGAGCTGGGGAATGAGCTCCAGCGTGGAAGCAGCTATGGTTGCATCTCCATTGGCCTCAGTGGTGACCTGGAAGGATGCGTACTCTCTGGAGATGAAAGCCAATTAATTTTTATGCAAACCTTAGCAATGTGGGTTTTGTGATTCTAACTATTGTGTATTAGAGACTGTACTGGCAACTAAGAATGCAAATGTAACTGAAAAATAATGATACAGAGAAAGGCTGGAGTTTTTACTGCTTTGCATCTTTGAGAGGCTAGTCCTGAGGGACAGATTCAGCTTTTTATATAAATGGGATCTCGCAATCAGAAAATGAAGACAGTGATTTACATGTCTTATTTCACTCTCAGCTATCTTGGGTCCATGCTGGACATTTTTTTTCACATCAGTAATTCCCCTGCAATCTGCAAATATTTCTCTTCTCTTTTTTTTTTCCTTCAAAATATATTCATGTACGCATACGGATCTTACTTGTCTAATGATAGTATAATGATACGTAAAAATTGTCACAATTGTTTTGTGTTTGACTGTTTTCCTAAACAAGTCTAGCTTAGTATAAATCTCATACTGGATTTATTTCCTTTTTTTTTTTTATGTGAACAGTTTTTCATATACCAAACATAGAGGAGGGACGCTATCAGCAACGACTCAAGCAGAATTAACTGTAGTAAAAGCTGCCCAACATTTTCCTCTTGCTTTCCAAGTTTTTATAACTCGGTTAGTATTTAATTGTTTGAGCTGAAATTTTCCATGACAGCTCTCTGCCTCAGGGTAAATTTTTGGGTTGTTTTTTTTTTTAACTTCAAAAAAAAAAAAAAAAAAAAAAAAAGCTACCTATTGAGGCGCTGCTCTGAATTAGGTTAGGTGGAGCATTGCTTTATCCATGTTAAAAATGGCTTATGGGAAAAAGGTTCCATTCCTTTGAAAAGTCTGTTCAGAACAATTGAAGTTGGGTTAATAGCACGCGATCATTAGAGAGCCTTGAAAATCCAGGGAAGTTTGTGTCAGTTGAAATTATCTGTATGGACACAGCACAGCCTGAATGCCTTTTACTGTTGCTCTCCTTGTGACCAGGGTCCATTCTGATGCAGATCGTAGTATTGGAAAGCAAAACTTTCTCTCTTAAGCTCAGAGTCCTCCTGCTGATGAAATCCAAATGGGAAGAAATGGAGCTACTGCACTGGCATGCAGAGGAGAGATGCCCCAGTAGATGGGCAAGGAGGTAGACAGCAATGCGAACACAGACAGAAGTGAAGACTGTGTCTAGGCTGTGAAAGCCAGCTGAATGATGAGAGACAGGGAGAAACCTTTCAGGACTAATCAGCCTTGTGCAATTCAGGCATCTGGATTAGCCGTAGGACCTTACTTCATTTGTTAGAGAAGCTGCAAAAGAAATTAGATGGAAGCCTATAGAGGAGAGAAAGACTGTCCCTTCAGGCTGCCCTGTAGAGTTAGAATCTCTTGCTGACTTTGGGCTGGGGATGTACCTCAAACTCAACATGTTCAAGTTGGCAGAGTCCTCAATTTCGTGTTTCCAAACCAAGATTATCAGGGACTGACTTCGGAAAGTTTTGAATGCAGCTAGCTGTAGCCAAGCCAAGGAGAACCAGTATGAGGTGTGCAGATAAAGACCATATGGAGTAAGAACCAGTGTGCAAGGATTTACAGCTAATGTAAATTCCATGTACTCTGATTTTTGGCTTCTTGACTTAGAAAGCTCAGTGTTCTCTTAATGCATCCCACTGGGAAAGATGCATTTGAAAGGGATTGTAATAAACGGATATTGGTATAATATTACTATCTGATATATTGTATAAATGTGACATGTTATATGTGTCCATAGATGTATATGTTCTAGATGAGGGTGTATGTATGCATTAACATGTATAGATCATAAGATACTTTTTTTTCTTGAACTTATTTGATGCTGTTTACTACTAGGCCATTACTTACATGCTTCATGGAAAATAGCAGAGACTACTCAGTATTTTGGGGTCATTGAGGTTAATGATAAGAACCTTCACTCAAGTGTCTCTTTCTCAGTGCACTTCAGCAGAGTTGTGAGGGTCAGTGGGCAACCTGTGTGCAGTAACATGCAGTGTGTTACCACATGGCAGTTCTGGTGATGAGAACAGATGTCTTGTTGCAGGAGTTGGTTTAGACTAATTTGGGGGATAATTTTGAGCGGGTTTCAAGAGAAAATGGATTGAAACAGGAAAACCTAATTTTAAATAAAAAAGCTTTAGATTCCAGGGGCAGTACTTTCAAACGTTGCTCTTCAAGTCTGCAGTTGCATCTTTTCTTGGTACCTTCATTTAAAGAGCTTTTGGCAGCCTGGCCTTTGGAAATCAGGTGCCCCGGCTAAGCTGCAGTCAGTAGTTACTTTTGAACATCTTGTCTCTTGGGCTTTGCTGCACTGCTTTACATTTGCAATACGAGAACTATGAATTGCTGTTTTCTAAGTAAACAAATGAGAACAATATACAGTGCGTGGGGTTGTGTTCCTGCTTGAGGTGAACCTGAGGGACAAAATTTCCAAGTCATAAATATAGCCTTCCTGGTATGCGCCCACCTGACGTGTGGTAGAAGTCTTGGTCTTCTCATGTTTGTGCTCCAGTTGTGCTATGTTAGGCCCATATCAGTGTTCTAATGGGCTTTACTTTTTTTTCCTTTTAGCTCAGACATCAGTGACATTTTTGGAGCAGAAGTTTAAGGTGTTGAATTTGCTCATATACCTGTCAACTCACTCCCATTTTCCTCAGAATCACGTACTGTCCCACTCTGCTTTGTGCTGTTGTGGCCTCACCTCAAGCTCTGTATGCAGTTTTGAGCATCATGAAACAGAAGAGAAAGACTGTCCCTTCAGGCTGCCCTGTAGAGTCAAAATCTCTTGCTGAGTTTGCAGTGTTGGGGATGTACCTCAAACTCAGCACGTTCAAGTTGGCAGAGTTCTTAATTCCTGATTTCCAAATCAAGATTATCAGGGACTGATTTCGGGATGTTGTGAATGCCTATGGCTCTCAACCATAGGGTTTGGGCTTGGGTGGTGCTGGTGCTGTGTGGAGCGTGGGGCTGGGGTCGGTGATCCTTGTGGGTCCCTTCCAGATGCTGATATTATGTGACTATATAATTCTGTGATTTCTCATTGTATCCCAAGCTGTATTCTCTTCCCCTTCTTTCCGTGCTCCCTCTCTCACTATTTCAGCTGTCTCTCCTGTCCATTTCAGTTGCCTTTCCTCTGCTTTTTACCTTTTCTTTCTTAATTCCTGCTTTCCTTAATCTTCCTTACCTTAGACATATTCCCTCAGTGCCTTCTGCCCCATAATCTCCCATCCTATCTTTAGTCCACTCGACTTAGTCCCTTTGTTCTCAGCTGTCTTCCTCTATTTGTAGATATCAGCCCCTTTTCTCCCATTTTTTTCACTCCTTGTAGCGTGGAAGAAGTTTTTCCACTGTTAGATCTGCTCCCTTAGTGCTTCTCAGGAACTCTTGAATCAGCAAAATGTATGTGATGCAGCCTGTGTAGAGGCTGCCTGCCTGTAAACTGGTAGACAGATATTTGAAGTTGAAGAAAAGACTACATTGGTCAGAAATTGCTTGAAATCATGTTCACGTGTTGGGAGGATCATAGGTATGTCCTTAAAATTGATGCAGCCTTTCGGAGACTGAAAGAGTGAACTGAAGAGCTGTATGAACAGACTAACAGACTTACTGATCCCCTCACGGATGCCATTTCTATGGTAGAACTACAAACAGCCCAGCCTCTCTTCTAGCTTTCTTGATGTAGATGTGCATGCGGTGACTCTTTTAGAGATGTTTTTGTCGTTTCCAATCTTGTATAACAGCTGTAGTCACTTAGCTTTTGACCAGGAGAGCATTTTTATTAGCTTACTCACTTGTATTTAACTCCTCTCTTCTCATGATGACTTACAGAGTGCTGGGGTATACATAACTAATCCCACCAGATGCTCTAAAGCACAAACTTGTGGTGATGGTTGCTAACAGCAAGGGCTTGCTTGGGATGAGATGCTGGAAAGGTGAGGAGGCTAGAGCTGGTCAGTGGTACCTTCCCGGTGAATTGGCAGCCAGAGGGGACCAAGACAAATGGGATGTACTAGGAGATGTAGAGCTTAGAGGTCTTTGCAGCGGGGAGTCCTCACTTCCAGAATGTGGAGTGGAATGCATGGAGGCTGAATCTCAGCACAGCTGCACTGTCAGCAAATATCTGTGAAGGCCAGTGGCAAAATGTTTGTCTTCTGCTCCCTTAATGACTGGTCCACGTAAAGAATGGAAATGTACTGCAGCTGTCGTTTACTCTGTAAACTCAAATGGTTATGATTGTGGAGTCAGTATGATTACAGAGAATGGAATTAGGAGTTAAGAAATTCACAGGCAACTTTAATTAACCTTCTTTGTGTATATGCATTATGATGCAGTCTTTAATTATGTGATCGCATACTGTTTTCCCCAAAGCATTTGTGTCTCATTTAGCTCAGAGGATTGAGGTGATGGAGCAGGCAGTTTGTCCAGAGGACCTCTGTCCCTTTGGTAGGAAGATGTACAGCAAGCAAAGCGGGGATTGCAAGGAGCAAGAGGATGAGGTCACGGCTTGAGTTAAATGTAAGATTGCCTTTGCCTCAGAGTTCCTCAGTGCTGCTGAGTGTTCTGAACCACACTTCCTCCAAGCAGTCATTAATTGTGCATCCTTCCTTTTTGGATGGCCATTTGAGGTGAAGGTTTAATTTGCAGATGTATTGAGCTTCCATGTCTGTCAGGGAAATCAATTGGAGCTGTGCTTTAGACTTACAAAGGGCTGCATAAAGCTTAGTATGCTGAGAAAAGCAGGTAATAGACTTCCCAGAGTATGCACTCAATGTTAGATCCTGTTAGCTGTGTCTCTCCGTCTCAGTTCCCAGCCAAAGAAGAGGGTAATAACGCTACCACAGGGTGCTGGGAGAGGAGAATGCCATTAATATTTTTAAGGCACTTAAATACCATAATTATGAGCACTGTAGAAAAGCCCTTGAAGAAATTAACAGTTCTGTCTATTAAGCAAGATCTGAATATTGTATAGTAAAGAATGGTGTGACTTATTGATGGGCCTGTGTGTGGAACAGTGAAAGTAAACCAGTATTGGACACTGGTGGGTAGAGCTCAGCTCTAGGCTGACGATGGGTGAGATTGGGAATAGCAAAAGGTTGTGCCACAGCAAGGCTCTGTCCTCAAAGGGGTGAAAATTAAGATTATGCCAATCAGTCCTCCTTCTGACATCCCTGAAATGATGTGTTGAAGCCTTTTAACTGGTATTTGCCAGGCAGTCAGCTTTAGCAGAGGATGTTGTATAGCATGGCATTCGTGTGAGATGGAGCTCATCCAGGGGAGGTTGTGGTTGTCTTGAAGACGCTGACCAGCAGTCGCTCCTGAAGTTATTGTGATTTTGCACAAGCCAAGGATTTCTTCCTAGTGAATTTAGGTGTAGGACTTGGCCCTTCATATGGTCTTGGCAAAGATTTTGAGTTCTTAGAATCTAGTATTTGTTCTGGGACATAGGAATGATACCCACAGGGAGTTCCTCTATCTTTTGCCTCCCATGAAAACAACAATTCTTTCTTTACAGTGGCATTGTAAGAGATTCTATTTGTAAATAAGTATTTAAAACCATATGAATGCTAATAACAAGAGGTTTTTTTCAGAGAGCAGTTCTGACACTGCTGTTGTGCTCACATGCAACTATTGCTAGCCTGCTTTCTGCAGAGAAAGATGTGGTTCTACTTACCTCTACTACCATTATTTCATACTTATTCAATTTGAATGACAGCTATCATTGCCTACATATATACATATACATATATATATACATATATATATGTATGTATAAAAAGATTTGAAAGAGCAGTGAGGTCTGCATTCAGCTTTTGTAGTAGAATATGGAGATGTGAAGCTGTTACCTGCAACCACGCAGACACTGTCTGTGTACAGAGGGCAGCAGGAAGGGGTTCTGCTGTGAGATTGTTTCTTTCTGCTCAGAGTATTGCTTTTTGTTACTCGCCTCCTCAAAGGACTTGTTGTGGCTGTATCTAATTCGTGTTTAATAAGCTCTTTCTACTTCAGGTGTCAATCTGTTTTGCCCATTACTTTTCATTTTCATAAATATTTGAGTGCAAAACGATAGCAGTTTCTGCATCCACAGTGGCTGAGTGGAAAGGGAAGTCTTTTTAGAAGAGCTCCAGAAACCAACAAAACCTGAAATGAGATGGTTTTGTATACTCTTTAATTGTGATTGCATACATTTGCACAGATACAGGATATTCCAGCTGCAATAAAATAAAAGTAAGGGATTCTTTTCCTGAGTAAGTGCTCAGAAAAAAAAAAAGAAAACAAAAAAACCTTTATTAAGCAGCTTGATTTATTGATCATGTCCTGCAAAAATCTTCAATACTCTGAGCAAATAAACCGCTAACTGTCCTTCTCTACTGTGTGACCACGAGGTAAACTGTAGTCAGTACTAGCAGAAATGGCACGGAGTGCAAGTTCAGAGCACACAATGAACAAGGATGTTTTAATGTGAAAGATGCCTTAAAAACAAGTTAGCACTGCAAGTATTCTTTCTTCCAAATATTTTAATGGGTTCTTGAAAATGACTGTTTAATACATTATTCAGTAATTTGTATTTATACCTGAAATCAAATTCCCTGCTTCTGTTGCATTAGGAAAGCCATCTAGATCATCAGTAGAATTGTTTGCAGTCTCCCTAGCTAGAAAGTAAATGGCTGTAATTGAGGTGATAGTATTAATTTGAGTAAAAGAACACGACCCAAGTTATTCCTGTTTTGGTTTTGAAGGAGAGAGGGAGAAGTTTGTCTTTATTAATTAAACATCTAACCTAAATGTATTGAGGTGTAGGGCTTTGCAGATGGCAACCTTGGTCCTTTAATAATAATTGGAAAATATCGATTGAAAGAAGACTAGCCTGTCATGCTGATAATTGTGACCAGACTTAGATACGATCACTAGATCTTCCTGAGATTGCAAAGAAGCAGTTACCATCTAATTGGTAAAAAGATTGAACATTATTTTGGTAATTCCAAAGCTTTGGTAACTTATTCCCCGTTCATTTATATGTCTGGTACGTATACCACTATAAAGTGGTTAAATATGGTTTAAGCTGATAAGACTATGCTATATAGTATTTACATTTCATGAGCATCCCAAGTTTTATAGCTGTTTTAACAATATACTTCTCTTTAAATGCAGGTTAGATCTGCTGGCTGAACACTTCAAAACCACAACTGAACTGATAGTTATTCTGTATAATGGCACGCTAAGGCTGAGATAGCCTGATGGCAAGAACAATCCGAGGGGTTTTAGTTACCACTGCTCGTGACGTGAAAACTGAAAATACTCTGTGACTTTCCAGGAGGTTTCTGTGTCTTTTGACTTTGTATTTGGTCTGTTTAAGCTCTTCCTGACTATGAAGCTGTAATATTTCAAGAAATAGTACTGAGGACACCCCCCTGACGTAGCTGGGAAAATAAATCAATTAGCGCAAGTGAAAGCAGTTCTGAGAGGAATTAGTATGCATTGTCGTTTTTATAGCGGGAGGGATTTCATGAATGGAGTGTAACCTCTGATAATGCGAGGCAGATGTTACGCAGTTGGAGTTTTAGTTATGAAGGCTTGAGATTGTCAGCTGGATTTTATTGGTGTTATTTCCATAGCTCACATCTGTTTATGCCAGTTAAGCACCAAATATGAGCGCGCAGTTGTTGATTCCGTGTGTGTGTGATTTCAAGGTGCTGTGTGCTCTGCAGCCACAGCGCTAACTTGTACGCTCACACAGAATTTCCCAGCTGAGCTTTCAGATATCTGAACAGCACGAGTTCAAAACCTCGAAGCATTTTCTCTCCATTTATAACTACTAGCCCCCCAAAAAGAAGGTCTGGAAGTTTCAGGGGCCCTCCGTTGTGTGTGAGGTGAGCCCCAGCTTCCTCTGCATCTCGAATGCTCTTTTCATAGCGCCGCTAATAGCCGCGGCCGCTTTCTGCGTGGATGTTCAGCACACGCTGTTGTGAATCCCAGGATGATATCGCCATCACTTAGAGCTGTATTTTGCATCGCCTATTCTCTTACTGCTCAGCATGCACAAGGGTAGAGTTAAAATCTTTATTCAGTTCATTTAAAAATGTTTCTTTTGTTCTCCTTATCATGTTCTGGCTTTCCCAAGGATATATGCCTTGAACGAAAAGTCACATGTGCATTACTAATTGTGTGCCATTGTATTTACAGTTCCTAGTGGTGGCACTGTGAAGCTACTAATTCTTTTGCTTCACTTGATGTAAAATAATCTGAGTGTCTTTGATAGCAGTGAAACAGTATTAATTGTTTTGTACATTTCTTGGTCACTCTTCTTAGGTGGTCTTCATAATCTATTAGAACTTTCAGCCAGATTTTTGTAATGTCATGCCTCCAGCAGTGATTAAATTGGTAATTAATGAACAGGCCTTGGCAACATAAACCACATCCCGTTAATTTTCCCTTTTGAGTTTTTAGAAGTTGTCGTCTCTGTCGGAAAGCGTTGCGCCACCTCGCTACAGCCCCTTGGCATCAAACCACGACGGCCTGATTTTTTGCAGCCATTAGTAGATCAGAGCAGTAATTTCACAGTATTTTGGTCAGGGTAATTATGGTACCAAGTACCGAGCAGAGTCGGGAATTCACACAAGAAGTCCAGAAATACCAGGTGAGCTTCCTCGTGTTCACTGGGACGTTATGATCAGTTTAATTGGGCTCTGTTTGATTCCGGCCGCGGAGGCTCTTTGTGCCGCGGCACCGCGGCCACTTTCCGCTCCGGTGTTGCTGACCCGCACTGACAGCCCTGCGGCAGCGCCCGGCCCTTTGAAGTGGGGCTCTGTGCAGAGGGCGCCTACAGAAAAAGGGAGAAGCCGGGGAAGAGGTTACTGTAGCAAAGCTGTGCCGCAGCCCCTGCATGGAGCAGGACCCCAGCAAGAACCAGCGGGTGCGCCGGTCGTCCTTCGGGGCCGGCTGCAGGTGGAGGGCCCTCAGCTGCGCGTCGGGCACAGTCAGGTTGCAGTAGTCACTTGCCTGTTGGCTGTGGAGTGAAAGGACTGTCAGTGGTCACTTCTCCCGAAGCCTTAATGAAACCAAATAGTTTGCTGCGGGTTCGGGTCTAACCGTCGGGGTGTTTCAGGCAGCCTTGTCAGTTGATGTTCATGAATTGACTTGAACGGAGATCAAAGTGTTTCTCAAAATGGAGAATCGGGGAGAGAGACAGCTCCTTCAATCGCACCACAAGAGCTAATCAAGCCATCAGTTCTTTATGCGCTCTGCGTGCCTTTAGCGTTTAATACCCAATGGTTTGTCAGGACAAATTGAAATTGCGGGGCTGGGGGGGCACGCTGCAAACAAAGTGGGTGAAATGCGTGCTTCTTCCTTGCAGGGGCTCGTTCTGAGAAATTATAACACCCAAATGGAAAACCGCAGCAGGCACTGTTGATTAAATATTTGGGGTCGGGGGGGAAAGGGAAAAAAAAAGCAAAGGTAAAGGATTCAATGGGCACTGAACGCCTTCGCGCTGATTAAAGATCCGAGTTTAAAGTCAAAGAGAAACCCATCTCAGCGTGGCTTTTTGTTTCTCTGGTTGCTAATGAACTTTTCTCGCTGCAACATTTTAAATTGGATTCGGGAGATAGTTTTTGGAGTGTCAGCTAAAACAAAGTCATGTGAAAATGCCTCTCCCCCCCCCCTTCCTCCCTCTCTCCCTTTTTAATTGATATGATTTAGGCAGAGGAAAATGGTAAGGGGGATTTTTCTATTGCAGAAGCAATTTTTAAGGGATTTAGTCTTATTTAGCCCGAAGGTCTTCACACTAATGAGAGCACTTAAGTTACGTCCAGGCGTTGATTAGACAGCTCATCTATCAACTGGAGCATGAGAATTCGTATTTTAGGGACCCTTTATGCACTATAAACGTATACGCCTTTTTTTAGCGCTTTATATACCATTTTCCACAAATTTTTAATTACCTTCTTTGACATGCAGGGTAACTGCAGCGCGGCTGGCAGAGCACGCATGCTAACAGGGCAGCGCTGTGCACGCAACAAGAGAGAATACCAAACTCAACCCGTGCAAATTGGCGCGCTGAGCACGAGTTGTTACCGGATACATTGCTTGTACCGCTGCCACGGCCCCGAAGGTCTAACAGCACGGATTTGGGGAAAGCACAATTACACACCTTAAAAAATGCCCATCCGCCGCCACCAAGAGTTGGGAGCGCTGACTTTCCCCGTCATTTCTTTGGCCGTGTTTAAAACACAACAGTGTCTTAATTATTTTCGGAGCTGCGCTGAGAAGTCCAGCTTTCGTAACTTTTTGACATTTCAGATTTAAAAAAAAAAAAGAAAAAAAAAATTAAAACGTTGCCACCAGCTTGCACTATGAGCAGCCTGTAATAACAGTTAAAAAAGCTTTCTGAACTATTTGACAAGATTTCTTAGTGCCGAGGCCATATGCTGTAGCCTTTAAGCTATTTCTTCCTATCAGTTTCATTATCACCTGCCTCTGAGTCTCCAATATCATCAGTAAGCACATGCAGAATCATAATTATGCCATGTACAAGTTCTTTGATAACATGTACAGTTTTCTTCTTAATTCTTTATCAAATGCATTGATCGTGGCATGTGTGCATTGATCCAGGTCCACCATCTGGCTGTGTGTGATAAGCACAGTGGCATCTTTGCATTTCCACTGTCATTCATTGCGCTACAATTTGGCTGCAGGGGAGTAGTGCCTGGGATTAGCCCTGTTCTGCTACTTACTTGCATTTTAAGTTGACACCTCTACAGCGGCTCAGACCACATTACAAACTGAAACACATACGCACGACTTAGTGATGTGACACTCCTCAATAAGCTTACTCCACTAGCTACTCAACAATCTGTAATTGGATTTGTAGGAATAACAGCAAAAGATTTCCTAAGAATTGCTGGGGACAGAAGGTGAAGTTTTCTCATTATTGGCAAAAGGCTAGGTATAGATCCTAGGCGATTGGTATTTTCCATTAAAAACAAGCTGCCAGCAGTTTGCAGGACATTTTCAAAAAAATATATATATAAATAAAGAAAGAAAGAAGAAGAAAAAAGAAGGAATCAGGACAACAGGAATAGGATGGGGGGAGGTGGGCGCTGCGCTCGCTGCTCGCCCCGCGGCCCCGTGCCCTCCCCGCACCGGGGGCAGCCCCAGGCTGCTCCTGCCCCGCACGTTGCTCCGCTCGCCGAGCGCTTTGTTTCATAACCTGACTTCTTTTTTATTTTTTGGAAATCGTAAAGTCAGGTTTACACAAGAGAAAATCCCTTAAGTGGAGCCCTGCAAATGTTGACTCCTGCAATGAGTAAGCGGCTTCTTTCCCTCTGCCCGGAACCGGCGCGTTGGAAGGCACCGAAACGCCGCCGCCAGCCCGGTGACCCCAGCCCCGTGTGCACAGCCGCAGGGCGGTCCCGGCCCCGCTTTTTGGGTGACGCCACCGGCGTTGGCAGTGGCGGCGATGGGCGTAGCGGGCGGTGGTGCTGGTTGGCCTTAATTACAGAGCAGCAACCTGCAGGCTGGGATGGAAACGCCTCGGTCGCGGCGGGGCTGCGCGGCTCTGAAGGGGTTAAACGGGTTAAATCTTATTTATCTGAATAGAACTGCGGGGCTGTTTTGCAGAATGCGCCAGCACAAATACCTATGGTTCGCTTTGACGTTACAATTTTTTGTTGGTTTCTTTACTTTAAATACTTGAACTGTTAGACCTTTTACTTTTTTCTCTGAGAAAGATGTATTTGTACCAGATTAGAAAAGCTAAACTGTTTCTTTACATTGAATAATCAGCCTGTCATGACAAATCTATCTCCTTCTGCATGAGTAGGTGCCAGTTTGACTAGCTTCTTTTAGGCGCACCCTGGGTTTTAAGCTGGATCCATGTGCATGACTGGCAGTGCATTTGTTGGGCCAGATCTAAGGAGCCAGAGAGCGTTCAGCTCCTTGTTGCCTACAAAAGAGCAGCCAGACAGCCAGCAAGAGGCCTTGGATGCGGCACAAGGTGACACTTACTGAGTCAGCCACTCTTTTATTATTTCTTTTTCCACATACATATATATTTTTTTTCTTTCGGTAAACTAAGAATTTACCCTTTTCACAATGGCACAAGGAATTAAATTGTCAATGGGTTGCTTGTCTGAAGCCAGCACTCTTGACACCAGAAATACTGTACCGAAGGAGCCGTGTGTTTTGTGGAACAAAACAGGCGATAGTAAGAAAGCGATATCTACGTGGCTAACATTTCTTCAAAACAACTTCTGCTGAGGGAGTTGTTTTCCACATGGCAACCACACAGCCCCACTCTGCACACACACAGCCTTGTTTTGCTGGCCGGATTTTGGAGTTTCAATTGCATTTTTTCCCGAAGCTACATTGTTGGTGATTCTTTCGGTGTGGGACTTCGGGCTACTCCTGTTTTCATTGCATCTATTCTCATTATCGCCCAGCAGCGCGGGCTGTGAGCTCCTTCTCAGTGACGATGGTTTCATACTTCCTGCAGTATTAAGTGTTTGAGGCAAATGTTTTCGTGGCAGCTGGCCGTTGGTAGTTGTGTAGGAAATGCCCAGGATGGTGGTGGCTTTCCTGCAGCTCTCCCTGCAACCCCACGAACACCGAGGTGCAGACCCAGCGTGGTTTGGTTTGTGCTGTGCACATTTTGCTCGCTACCTGCGCATTTGGAGCTGTTCTGAAACGGCAGCAGAGACCAAACAGAAATGTGGTCCCCAGGGTGCTCAAAGATTTAATCTGACCAGATGGGACAAACTTGAGAAAGATTTTGACTTTCCACTCTGTTTTGCAACAAGAAAGGCTGATTTTTTTCCCCCGGTCCTTTCTTTGTTAGGAGAGGCAGAGATCAGGCCATCCCCAGAGAAATGAGCAGGTGTGGCCATTTACAAGCATGTCTGGTTATATTATAGACCAACATGAGAAAAGTTTGCAGTGGTTTGAAAAGAGCAGCTAAACAGTTTTAATGTTTCATCCCAAATCCTATTTACTCAAACAAGAGCCGATCAAGGTCGTGGTAGAACCCAGCCTGTCCAAACCTCTAAAGCTTGTGTAATTTTATTTTATTTTTTGTTATTTTTATTCCATCTTCCGTATGAACTGAATAGGTGCATTTTGGTAATCCTTGCCTCTGGACAAGCACAGAAGCCTTTTTCCCTCTGAATGGCTAATAGCAGAGCCGTCCTTCCTGCCTGCTGATGAAAGGTGCCGGGCAGTTCTTTCTCTTCAGTGTGAGGGCAGAGTTCTGTGATTTTGGACCCCTGTCCTGTGCGCCATGGTGCTGCTGTGATTTTGATACAGGGCGTATTGCTGAGCCTAACCCCCTGTCTGTGGGCAGCTGAAGATTTTCCCCTTTAAATGCCAAGTAAACACAGCGCACGGGATTTTTATTTTTTTGTATGGGGAGAGGATAATTCACCATCAGAGTGCTGGTGCAAGCTCAGGTCAGATCCTCCCAACGTTCTCACCGAGGCCAAGTGGAAGCCCTGGCAGAGGTTGTGGTTGGTGATGGTTTGTTGGGTTGGTTTTGAGATTGCGGGATTCCAGGCGCTTTCAGGGACGATGCTTTCAGGGTGGGTTTCCCCCCCCCCCCCCCCTTGCAACCCCATCCAGCAGCGTTTCGGGTCGGAATTCACCTTCCCAACCCGGGGCGTCGCTTCTGACCCAAGCAGTGTCAGCGCCGGCGTCCGCGGCGAGTACAAAAGGGACCCCCTAACGGCGGCCGGGCCAGGGCGATTCTTAAGATCCAAAGGCTGCCGAAAGAACAATTGGATAAAGTTGGGGATTGGAGGAGCTCGGTTTTCTTGTGCCGGGGAAATGAAGCTCCAGCCCTTTCTCTTCCCAGCCCCTTTAAAAGCAGAAGGCTGCTAGGGGGTTGTGGCTGTGTCAAAGCCGCTGGGATGCCACTGCTGATCACTTTAATTACTAGGACTAAGGAGGATAAAATTAAAAGTAGCAGCATTGAAGCAGTGGAAGAAAGCTTGCCGAGATGGCGGTGAACTGTGAAATATAAAAATTGCATACCAACACATTTTTCTAGGAGGGAAACAAGGAATTACATTACTTATTCTTGAGGAGTTTGTCCTTAAATGGTGAAGTTTGCCTTGCTGTGCATCCGCCTGGCCGGTTTTTAGACCACTGCAAAGTAATTGGCGGGGAGGGACCGGGTGAACTTCTGTGTCCCTTCGGCATGGCTGGGATGGGGAGGGGTGGGATGGGAACAACTGCTGTGTGCGTGTTTGCAGCTCAGCTTCCTTTGCTGGTGCGGAGCTTCTCTCCGAGGGCTTTTAACTCCTCCGTCCCCTTGTTTCTTTCAGACGGGAGAATTCCCTGCTCGAACATCTCCCCGCAATTTCCTGCGCAAAACCGAGAGTGGGCAATTAGCGATTTGCTTTTTAGTAATTGTTCTGCGACTCCACCTGAGCTGCTGTGGTTTACGCACTTTTTCTGCTCTAAATGCCGTTGTTTCTTCCAAAAGCCAGGCTCAGTAACCGGCGGTTCAGATACACGGGTTGAATTGAAGCCATAAATGTGCTGGGTTTCTCTTATCCGCTGGTGATGATTGGCTTAATCAGCACCAACACAAGGCGCAGTAATCTGTGTTTGTTCGCGATCCCCGGGATGCTAATGACCACGCCGTAATTCGGGAGGCAGCTCGGTGCAAGGAGAGGCCCTGCCTCAAAGCGCCCGGACGCGGGGATGGGGCCATCAAACCGGCCGGGGACCCACGGGTTCATTCATATCAGGAACGGCACGTCGGAGAGGATTGAGCAGTTTTATTCCACGTGAAATTAAATGTAATTAATAGTAGCGAATAGCATGGGTTGGACTCGGAGCGGGTGCTGTGTCAGGTGCCGGGCCGGCTGGAAACGGCATCAAATGGATCTGTTAGAGGCACAGGAGCTTTCCAGCTGTATCCCCTCCCGAACCAGTCGCTGGTGGGACCGTTGCTCTGCGCCTTGCGGGCTGGGAAAGCAAACAAAGCGGCGCGCATGGCGCTGCAGGGCCGCGCAGCGGTGTCTGCCGGGGGAAGGACACGGGCAGGAGAGTAAATCACGGCCATCTGATGGGGAATCGGAGTTCTGTCACTCAGGCGCGAGATATTGTGCTGTGTCCATACGCTTTGTTTACCGTAGGGTTTTATGAGTTGTAACCTGCCCATGCAAGCTGTTAATGAGGCTAAATCTTGCTGCTTGAGGATTGAATTACAGCACACCTCTGGGCTAATGGTTATAAACAGAAAGTCCCATTAGGGCTGCATTCTGATTCATTCATTTGCATTTCTTCCATTGTGCCGAGAACAATGATGAGTAAATAGCTACAAACAAACAATTTACATGGAAATGGGTAAAATGTACCTAATTAGTATTTTGCGCTTGTTTTATTAACATTGCTTCAACTAAATAGCACTTAGCAGAACCCTTAGCAGGTGTGGGGTGCCGGTGGGCAGCCTGCCGGGCCGGGCATCCAAAACTGGCACTTGAGCCACCCATTGAGCTGGCACTGCAAGACCTGTCCCCACCTGTTGGCCACACACTTATGGGCACATTGTACTGGGAGCCAAGGGCCGGCCAAGAGAGTGGGAACAGTCCTATTGGGCTTTTCCCAACCAAACCTTGAAAAATGAGTGTTTTGAAGATGGAGATAGGTTTACTTTCCTTAAACACATCCTCCTGCTGGTATTTTTTCCACCATAGTGTGCTTTCGAAACTTGGCTCATTTGTATAACTGAAATGTTGCAGTGCTTCTACGGTAGTTCTGTGCTTTGGGAGAGCTGCGCTACCTGAAATGATTCCCATGGGATCTTTTCTTTGTTACTGGCCAAATGCCCCAACGATGGTGTGTTTTAACATGAGGCAAAATGGTTTGCACTCTGGCATCTATTGCTCTTTTGTTCATTTTCTTTCATTCATTTCCATTCCTTTATTTTATTAAAAGCATGTATCTGTTGAAGTCCGAGGGTCACATTCTTCTCCACACTGCAGATCTAGAAGGTGAGCTTGGTGGAGGGGCTAACCAGGAGCAACATCTGGCTTCTCCTGCCCATGCAATGAGGGAATGCTACTCAAACAAGCAATTCAATTCAGTAAGGCCATTTCTGTAGCCACGGCAAGACTTTCTGTAGTCACTGCATTGAGACAAAAGTTGCTGAGAATTTTTGTCAGTCTTTTTCTAGAGCATAGTTTGTAAATTCTTTAACTTGTCAATAATTGGGTTTCTATTGCAATAATAATTTGAGGAGCGCTTTCAAAAAATCTGATTCGTAGCAGTCTTTAAAAATTGTGGTGTGACACCCAACTGATACCGAGCATCCTATTTATAATGTGGGCCAAGCACCGTGCTGTAAACCAGTTACTATCATGATGATCAGATTGAGAATGAAATTGCATTTCTGTCAATTACTGACTTGGCAACTGTTCAATATATCTTAGCAGCAAGATGAAGAGCGGCGTCGGCAGCTGAGAGAGCGAGCTCGTCAGCTAATAGCAGAAGCTCGATCTGGAGTGAAGATGTCAGAACTTCCTAGCTACACCGAAATGGCTGCAGAAAAGTTGAAAGAAAGGTCAAAGGCATCTGGAGGTGAGCTAAGGAACTTTGTATCTTATCCCCATGGCAACCTAGAAGCCAGAGAGGACCTTTTTGGGTGTCACTTTTATTCAGGCTTTGAAACCTTGTGTAGGTAATTGTTGTTCATCAGGTGCACGTATCAACAGAGTGGCCGCAGATATGCGACCTGAGTCGGGGTGGTGGCATTTAATTCCCAACAATTAAAAGAAAAGCAGGTATGTGAATGGAAGAGAAAGTGTTCTGTGAACACGTAGCTCATCAATATAATGGCCCATTTGTACAGATGCGTTATTGCCTATAGTTTTAGTAGCATTCCGTGATTATTGCTTAACATCTCTTCAGTATGTAGCTTTTGTAGGAACGCAGGCATATCATTTGGGAGAAATGACATCAGAAGTACTTTAAGAGACTTTATTTTGTATCAGATGTGTTCCAAAGACTGCTTTGGAAGAAAATTTTAAAGGAGGTCTGTGGGAGGTGGGGGACAACAACCTTTTAATTTTAAATGGCAGTCTTTTGACATACCACTCTCCTTTACAGGTTTTGAGTTGTAATATTGCTATAATGTTATTAAACTGACTTTGAAATGTCATTAAAATTCAGATACCTGCCAGTGCTACGAGCTGGAGTAATGCAGTGTCACTCAAACTCAAATGGGTACTGAACACACGTTTCAGTACAAGCTTCTTGTTCTTTCAGTGTTTCCTACATGTTCTAAGGAGAGGTTGTGTTTCTCCTACTCACATGCAATTGTAAGCCAAGGTGTCAGCAAAATTTGGGTCCGCTTTTATAGCCCATGTAGGTTCAACAACAAAAATTTTTCAAATGCTTTATATGCATACATATGTAAATATATTCATATTGCACCCTAAATCCTTTGCTTCTGTTCCATTTAATACCAGAGAAAAAAGCAGTTGTGTTGTCTCTCTGTCTTCGGTTTTCTTCCCTGTGCCCCATAAATCAACACAATTCCTTTTTAGTGATAAGTAGGGAAATTGAATTAAATTCTTGATGGGGAGGAAGTAAGACTTTGTTACGAACCAACAAAAATGCCTTCTCAAAGTTTGCTCACATGAAAGAAACTGCAACCTACTGAAAAGGGGAAGAGGAGAAGAGAGATGAGTAGTTTTTTCCATTGCAGGATTTTTCCAGTTCCAACCAATTTATTGGGAAAATTCAGCCAAGTGGGCCAAACCCAGCAGTGATCAGCGACAGCGCAGAGCTGCCCACTGAGCTGGACAGGCTGCAGGAGCGAGATGGGACAACACCTGGGTGTCATATGGGCCATGATCTTCATCCCTCTTCTCTATTTCTGACTCCCCATCACAGAATCGTAGAATGGCTTGTGGTGGGAGGGACCACAAGGATCATCAAGCTCCAACTCCCATGCCACAGGCAGGGCCACCAACCTCCATTTGTAATACTAGACCAGGTTGTCCAGGGCCCCATCCAACCTGGCCTTGAACACCTCCAGGGACGGGGCATGCACAGCCTCTCTCGTTCAGTTACTTTTGTGCAGTTACACATCTGCTCCTCCATTCTTCCCCTCCAGGTAGGGGGCACTTTCTGCATGCATCCCAAGTGCTCAGCTGGGTGGTGCTTGCCCTGCTTTGTTGCGGTAGCTCACTTGAAGTGTTGCCAGGTAATATCCTGGTATGCATCTTTCTGGGAGGTAGCTTTCCCTGTTCATATTTTCCTCTGGATTTTTGCTCTTCTGAAGCTTTTGCCCTTAGCCCTCATGCAAATGGCCTGGAAGTGGTCATCTCTCGTTGAAGCAAGGGTATTTTCTCTGTCTGTGTTGGCTAGGATTCAAGTTATTGATCCAGGTTAACAAAAACCCTAAAAAAAACTTCTGACATCACTGGCTTCACAGGGATTTGATCTCTTTTATGTGTTTCTCTCTTTCCTCTAATACGTGCACTGTAATATTTCTTAAGTAGCCTGGCATTTTGTTACCAGGACAACTCGGTGCAGCACTCAATCCTGACGGATACCCTTTGCCTCATGCCATTGTCCCAGAGCATACGTGTGATTTTGGAGCCAGGTTCCATCCCTCTGGGGTACATCTGTGCAGCTGCATGCATGCAAATGCAAGCTCTCCTTCCTGCAGCACCCAGGTACACCTGCAAGGCATTTCCAGATGTTATGCAGACCTGTTTGAGCAGTGTGTTGCCCATCTTTGCTAGATGATGCACAGTACAGCAGGCTGTACAGCTGGTGCTGCTGTATGCTGACCAGAGTTTATGTATTCCCAGCCAGCTGCAGGAACAGGGCACAGATTTGGTATATTTATATGTGGATTGCATAAGCTCTTGGAGAGTTCCAGTGTTATTAGAGGATGAGACAGTGCATCTTCTGCATGCTTCTGCCACTCTGTTGGTAATTCCAGGTGCCACACTGCATCCCTTATGCCAGAAATTAATTCTTCTGAAATTGAGCAGTTCTAGGAAACAACATCAACACTTTATAAACCAGATAAATTAAAATTGCTTCTGATTTCAGTTTTTTTTTTACTTGATTTCCACCAAAAATAAGGATTTAATAGACATAGTCTCCTTTTTGTGACTGGATTCTGAATACTACTCCTAATTGCATCCACACGTAGCAGTTCTTTTTCTCTGTGGTCCTGTATTCCCTGTACAGTACCCATGATAAGCTTATAGTAATATGTCTTCCAAGCTGTCTCGTCCATTATGTTTCATTAATCTCTTTTTTTGCATTGATTGCTACATTTAATTTACAGGAAGGAAATGTAGCACATCGTTTTCCTTTCTCTTAATTCAGTTCTTCCAGAAAAAAAGAAAAAAAAAGGTATTTGAGCTTTGGGATTTTGGAGGTTTTAAAGACTAACTTCTTGCTGGCTGTTGGTGCAAATCTGAACAGTGTTTCTGTGTACTTATTGAGAGCTTTCTGTTTTGGGACTGGTACTACATTCTCAGTTAAAAGGCTTTTTTTTATTCGTGGTCTGTGAAAATGAGATGCCTATGGCAAGCACAAACTTTCCTGGATAAGCATCATCCTTTGCTGCGGAACCCAGTTATTTTCAGTAGGTTTTTTGGCACATGAGACAAAATACTTCTTTCTGCCAACAGCCAGAGGGTGTGGGGTGGCATCTTCAGATTTATTACATGTCCTGCTAGCTTCCGGCTGATAAGCAGATGCCTTGAGGTGGGGCCAGGGACAATGCTGAGATAGGGATCCAAGTATCCTCCCTCCTCCCAGCAGCAGTGGGGCAAAGGAATTGGCATCTTATCTAGGTACTGTCTGTGAGCAGCAGGACGCCCATCTCCCCTTTGGGATTGGGGCAGTGTTTTCTTTCCTCGCAGCGTGTCCCAGCCTTCCTTTGCAATGGTGTGTGGGTGAGGAAGGGTGGCCAGTGGGCAGGGAAGGAGAGGCAGCAGGAGGGCTGACTGAAAAAGCACCCAAAATAGGCAAACGGGGAGGGGATAAGAAGGTGGACAAAAGAATGGAAAGGCAGAGGGACATTAGAAGGGCAGAAACAGAAGAAGAGAGAAAAAGAAGCATCCAAGTGTGTAGTGAGACAAAAAAAAAAGAAAGTTTTATTAAAAGATAGAATTAAGAACTGGAAGAGTGGACTGCAGTTCCAAAACTCACCACGTGAGCCAGCTGGTGTTGCATTGCACTTTGATACTGCAAGTTTTCAAGGTGCATCAGAGATGCTATTTTTGAGGCAGTGATTTGAAGGGAGTGTACGTGGCAGCCCAGTCTTGCACCAAACTTGATCTCCAACTTGTAAATCAGAGTTAACTCCTCAGTTTAATGTCTTTAACAGGCAGCATTTCTATCTGTTGGCAGTCCCTGCTGTTCTTTCTTCTTACAGCACCTGATTTCTTGTACACCTTAAGCAGTGTTTCAACTCTACCTTTCTTCCATTCCCCCACCTTTCTTCCTTTGTTACTGTTCGGATGCTCCTGTCACATCCCATAGATTTAAGTGAACTTTGTATTTGCAAGTAAAGAAATTAAATATCTGAATTCTAAATCTCTGGGAAAGCTTGAAAGATTTCCCAGAGAAAGTGCTGGAGGCTGGAGATGTCTTCTTCCCTAACAGCAAGTACTGCTCTCACAGCAGCAAAGGAAACGTACAGATCCTTTTCCCACAGATGCAGTCCAACTCCCAGCAATGCTTTTGTCTCACAAAGGAAATTGTTCCTTCTTCATTTTGTCTGTTGCAATTCCTCTACACGTTGATGGCTTCTCTTCTACTATTCTGGCTTTTCCTTATGGTTCCGAACTATTCTTATTTTACTCTGTCAGTCATTGCAGTCCATGGTCTGTAGGTAATGCTCAGTGCTGTTTAGTTGTTGGCTAAATTGCTCATCTTTAATTCTTTTCTTTTCAATATTTCTCAACTTGGTAAAGGTTTGTTGTCTTTCTAGGATCTCTACTGACTTATTTTTCAAGGAAGCAATTCTTGCACAGTCTTCTAATTCTGTGCCCTGCTTCTAGACCAACTGCTTTAAGTTTTTCACGCTAGTAATTTGCTCTTTCCTTAGAAGGTGTCTGTCATTTTTGTCATGTTGTTTCTTTTAACATTTATAATTGCAGAATCTTATTGTAGCATGCTTCCCAAACACATTTACTTCCTTAATACGCTCGAAGAACATGGGACCTTGAGGGGGAAAAAACCCCAAAAAACAGAGTAGTTTAAAACAAAGAAACATTGTCAATTTTGAAAGGTATTTGAAAACTTCTGAAATTCCTTGAAAAGAATGTTTTTAATTGGCAGTTCCTTATACAGTGTCAGTGTTCTGACAATGATACTCAGTCAACCTGCCAACCTTAAATTAAATACTAGGTCAGGTCATTATCTGCCATTAGGAACTGGTGTTCTTGATGTTACCTTCTGTTTTGTTACCTAAAATTGTGGTGTCAAAGGCAATGCCTCTGATTTCATCTTGCTGTATCAAATTTAAATTAAAAAAAAAAAAAAAAAAAGATTATATAATCTAATATTGGCACTCAGTTACCAACAGTCATCAGCTGAGGCTGTTCTGACACGTCCAGCACCCTGTTGGGTTGCCTGCTTGTTGTGAGCTGACCTTGCTCGCTGGCTCCTTGGGGTGCTTTGGAAGGCATCCAGGGTTGAGGTGCCGCTGCAATGTCCCTCTCCTTTTCTCTGCCACCTCTTCCAATGGTCTGTGCCCTTTGGCTGCTCTTAGCCCAGCAAGGAGCACCTTGACCAGACCACCTTTGGATTTTTCAGCACCATCATGAGGGACTTCGGGTTGTGTTCCCACATGAGAAAAAGATGCTGATGCACTTTGAGGCAGTGTTAGATCCTCTTTAGAACCACTGCTGTCCCTGCATTACTGTTCTTCCCTTTATCTTCCGCTTGCTCTTTACCCCATCCTGATGTCAATGTGCCCCTCTGCTTCATACAGCTGCCTCCCTCAGATCACAGAGCCCACTGTGTTACCATAAATGGGAGCAGGAGAAATACTGCAGAGAGTTCTGGGTGTTTTTGCCCAGCTGAAGAACTGCCTGATCCCGGTTCCTGGTTTGGCTGAGGAGACCAGATTGCCATCCATCTGGCTCAAGCTGAACCATTTGGGGAGAGAGCTGACATTCCAAAGACCAGCAAGAGTTAGTGGAGAGGAGCCTGGGGAAGTCATGGTGGTCGAGTGAAACGGAGGAGTCCTGCAGCATCCTACTGATGTCCTGCTGACGCAGACCGCTTCTGCAGCAGGCAAGCAGCCCGTGCTAAAATAGAAACTTCTTTGTGCCTTTGTCGTAGAAAGTCTTTCTCTGAATCGGCAAAGCTGCATGGAAGTCTGATGATTACAGAGGAACTGAAGGTTAGAAAAGAGTAGCAGACGCACACACAAAAAAGCCAAAAAGCTCCTACAGTGGGAATTGTAGGGATGGTAGAGATATAGAGGCGAAGAAAGGAAATGGCCGTACAGCCTCCGTGTTAGCAGCGTGGGTCTGGAATCTGCAGGTCTGAGGATGAGTTTGGTGTACTTCAGAGACAGGCAACGAGCCATTGGCACCAACCCCAGGCCTCTGTTATTCAGGATTCTGGCACCTTGGTACAACGTTTGGGATCCTTTTTGTTTAGGTAATGTCAGAGTGTATCAGTGGTCTGTAATTACAGTCAGCATTTTTCCCTGTTGTGCAATGTTTTAACGCTCCTGCAGTTGCTCTATTTGTATTCTTTCTCCTGGCATGTTTCAGCCTTCTCTTTTTCATCACTTTTATATGCGTGCATACATACATAGGAAAAAAATGTTCATATAAGTCTGAACAAGTGTAGATAGCACACGATACGGGACTTAAAAGTGAGCAAATACAATGCAGCTACATGCTTTGAAAATACTACTCTAGCTTTTATGGACCTTGTTTAATTTCATTGTATATTTGTATTGAACTTGTGAGTCAGGATTATTCCTGGGATCTGCTTCACAATTTGCTATTTGATCTTCCTCAGGTCACTTACTCTTTCTGCGCCATAATTTGCCTACATCATCATCATCATTGTAATTATAATAATTAGCTACTTCGTAAAACATTATGGGGCTAATTTACAAGTAATGTTCATGGGCCGCTCTGAGAAACCCAGCGGAGGGATGCCATAAAAATATCAAGTGTAATTATTATTATTATTTTATTTGAAGTGTACGTCGCTCACAAACACTCCTGATTCAGGGCGCCACAGCGAGGCAGCAGTGTGGGAGGTGCTCCTGCTGCACCCCTGCTTGCTGAGCATCGCATCTCAGGGGAGATGTTCCTGCTCCCATCGGAGGTGATGGCAGACACAAAGGCGTAAGCAGGGTGCAGGGGTCACCTCTTTGTGTTGTGTGGTGTCAGACAAGGAGCAGCAAAGTTCTCTGAGCTGGGAGCCCAGTGCTGGTGGCTGCTGCCTTTCTGGAGAGACTGGAGCTCCCAGTTTCTGTTGCTGGCCAGACTCGTTCAAAGCTGCTGAACGCCAGCATCAGCACCTGTATCCCACTTTGTGTTACAGAGAGCTGGGAGCCTGGGGAAAATCATTATGACTCAAGTTATAAGGAAGAGCACATGTGCTTTTTAGAGTTAGGCTGACACTCAGCGCAATGAGCAGCCACTGCTGAGGCCAGGCTCTGCCTTTATTGTGACAGGAGCTTCCAGCAGAGCTCCCTGCGTGTGTATCGGATGGCATCAGTATAAAGATAAACCCATGAGTGGACTGGGTGAAATCTTCTTCCTCACTTACTTAACGATTTGCATTTTTATCATAACGCAGCTTTGTTCTCTGAAGTGTTCATTTTTATTTCAGTTTTGTGGCGCATGAACATAAGACAGTACTAACCTTAATGCTGTGTGTTCCTACAGATGAGGATGAGGATGATGATAATATTGAGATAGATACTAACGAGGAGGTTCCTGAATGCTCTGTTACTGGAGGTGGAGATGAGCTTACTAACCTAGAAAATGACCTTGATTCAACGGGTAATTTAAATAATGGCTATTTTGTGTATTTTGCATGACTAACACTCTGTCATCATAAGTAGTGATGTGCTGCTTCTCTCTGTCATAACTTTATTTCTTTGTGCCTTTTCACGTCTTTCAAACCCTAATGTTTGTTCTCCTTGGATATTTTGCATTCACGTTTGGTTGAAATGTAAGATCAGGGACAAGATTATTATTTCCAGTAATGGCAACTTAAACATCTTCTCCTTTTTGATGGGGAAAGGGTTTCAGTCTAGATCTGTTAAATGGGAGCAATGTGTTTGGAACAGAACTCCTATTTAATTTTTAAGTTGAAGCAATACTGTTTTCAGAAACACATTTTGAAATCATTCATACTCTAGTAGAGGTACTTGTATTGTCCATCATATTGCATGCTGGTCCAATAAGAACAAATCATTTTAGTGGTATTTCTACCTCCTAAACTTGTAAACCAGCCAAAATGGAGCTGAGGTTCCTCCTCCACTGATGATAAACATGTCAGAGTTGTACAAGGAAGCACTGGTATTTTGTGCTCTGTACATCTGCTGGCTACTAGTGGTCCCAGGGAATGCTGGGGGCCTCTTCGCAGTGTGGTCTGACTCTCAGCCCACCACAAGGTCCTGTGAGCTTCAGCAGCCCAGAGGAGTGACAAGCACTGGACAGCATCAGGAGCCAGGGAGTGGAAGGGTGAGCTTCTTCCAGCAGCCGCTGACTTGGTTCAGCCCATGTCAGCTGGACCCAAGTGTGTAACCCATGACATATTCAATCAAAGCACTTCATTTAGTGTTTGCTCTTTGTTTTCTTTTTGTCTGTCTCTTTTTTTTTTTTTATCATTGCATCAGCAATGGTAGTCGTTCCTTTCAGTTGCATTAGCAAGCTGATCTCTGTGTGCGGAAGGTGTAAGTCCTGTCTTTTATTTTTTTGTATGAGGATATCCTAGGACATAGGAAAATATATTTAGTGTTTCCAACATTTGACTTCAGCTGATTTAGAGTAGCATCCTATAAAATAATTTTCCAATAAATTCGTTTTAGGAGACATAGAAAATCGGTGAATGAATATTCCTGTCACATAGCCCCAAGGACTTGCCCACGCTTATTTCTGTGGGCCTTTATTTCCCTAGAGATACCTTCTCAGGAATACAAAACACTACACAAACTTTCATTTCCACCATGGGAAGACATTATGAAGAGAAAGCTGAGACATGGTTTTGCAGGTCAGTCTGCACATTAGCCAGATGGACAAGCAGCGATGTTCAAACGACTAAGGAAGAAGGCGATCAGCAATTCAGAAAGCAGCCTGGTGCTGTGATAGAAATCAGTGCACACAGATTTTGGTGGAATTCTGCCAATTCATACCAAGTTCTAACGAAGGCCAAATCCCTTGGGAGCAGCTAGATTCAGAACTGTGAGGGACGTTTCACATTTGGGGTCATTGTTGACTGTTAATTAATTTGTCCCCTGCTGGATCTTAGTCCCTCCTGTCTTTCTCAAGAAAACTTTGGGTTTTTGTGTGTGTGTGTTGTTTTGTTTGTTTGTTTTTACTGCAGGTTGTTGGTTTTAAATATTGCATCTGTCTGTGTTTGTCAGTGCTGCTACCATACGCCACTCTGAATGTATCTGATAAAATGTGAACCTCTTCTATCATAGTTATTACATGATGTTTATGTATAAAACCATGAGAATGTGCATGTACTTACATGTGAGCCTCAATTAAGGGCACCCTGGCTGGGTGTGCCAGAGGAAAGGGAAACTATCCTTCGTCATCACCCAGCCCAGCCCGCTGCTGCTGCAGACAGGCATCATTTGGGTTCTAGCATGCCAAAAATACTTGGGCTAACATGAATCAAACCTTGCAAGGCAAAACACTTATAGCCCCACTTCCCTCACTAGCAAGCAGGGAAAACTCTGTAGGAAAGCACTGTGTGTGTAAGTGTGCTGTACGTTTGCACAGTCAACCTGCATATAGAGGTTGAGCATTGTTAGGAAGTAAAATTCTCAGCCGTCGCTTATTTGGGCTCTGATTTGTGTTCCTAAAACTGATGGGAAAGTTCTGTGGGGTCCAGCAGATTCTCAATCTGTCCTTTCAGTGTAGTTCTGACGTGTCTCACTGGCGTCGACGTGTTCTATAAATCACTGTAAAATATTACTAGAAAGCTGGCTCTTTTGATTCTGCAATTGTAACGTTTAGAAGCTGTGCCAAGGAGCCTTAGGATGAATGAGTAGTTCATAAACTTGAGGGGTTATCAGTACTTACAGTGTGTGATAAATTGTTATATGTCATCTGAAAATAAATGTCTCTTTAAGTGTGTTTTAATTCCAAATTATAAGTAGGAATGGGAGTAACTGGGCCTAAACATTATCTGGTTTCTGTGTTTCTCACCTGCTCTCTTCAGGCTGTGTGTACTTGCTTAGATGAGTGCTGTATTTTTTATGTATGGTTTTGTGTTTGTTTTTTTTTTAAAGGAAATATCTAAATGTAATTATGCATTACACAAATCTACACCAATCTGAATTGCAAAATAATAATAATAATAATCCTTCTAGTTTCTACTATTTAGTTGGAAATTGTAGTTAAGTGAATGAAATCTACCTTTTAAATTGGTACATTGTTGTGCCGACTCTGCATTTAAATGCATCTCACTCTGTTGTATGTGGTATTTGCATATTTAGCAGAACAAAACAGTAAGTTGGTGGATTTGAAGCTGAAGAAGACCCTAGAAACTCAGCCACAGGTGGCAAATTCACTCTCCAGCGCTGCTCAGAAAGCTGTAACTGATAGCTCCGAGCAAGATGTTAAGGTAAGTTTTGATTCACTCTTTTGTCTCAGTACCTTTGTGTTTTGAGTTCTGTTTGTACCTCGTGATGGGGAAAATGATTTCTTACCAAATCCTTAATGGCAAGAAATGCAGAGTCTTTGTGGCATGGCGCTTGTGTAGGTTGCAGTGCAC
Organism: Lagopus muta; assembly: GCF_023343835.1. NCBI lineage: Eukaryota > Metazoa > Chordata > Aves > Galliformes > Phasianidae > Lagopus > Lagopus muta. Next base: position 101,578,664 of record NC_064434.1, read on the forward strand.
CGGGGTGCTTTTTTTTCTGTTGGTTAAGCAGCACATTTTTGTCTCTTTTTGCGTCTCGATGCTTGTAATCGGCATGACAGCAGCAGGCAGAGGCATCACCTCCAAGTTGGCAGTGCTGGGGCTGCCACTTGGATAAGGAGTGCAGCGTGGGCTGCACCCTGCATGCAGCGCTCAGCAGCGAGCTTCGGGAGCAGCTCTGGGCGCAGCGCTTTGCTTCCCTTCACAGCCTGGCCCTCTCTTTTCTGCTGCACTAAAACTAAGCTGCGTTCCTTTTTAAAGCCATACATACTTGGGTACTTGACAACGAGCGCTCCTGAGAAAAAAAGAAACCAGTATGTGGTGCGTGTGGTTGTTTTGCCCATTCTAAACGTTCAGCCCTTCAGCAAAAAGCACGCACCACTCAATTTTCCGTTTCATTTTCTTAATTATGTTCTTACTATTATTTTTTGTTTTAAAAAAGCAGTCCCTGTATGTCATGAATATCCCTATGGCTCTGGGGCACTTCCAGTTGGGTATAACTTTTCACCCACCTGCAGTCTGTGGGGAAAGCGCTGCTGACTGAAAGGATTTCCTTCCCCAGATACAGAGATGCTTTGAAGTCCCAAAACAATGACTTTCATTGCTTTTCCCTTACACTGTCGGTTCCTATAAATTGGTGATGAAAGTGTGTGGCAGCAGCAGAGGACTTTCGGTCTCTATCTTTGAACAAAAGGAAGCCTGGATCAAGTCTGATTTTTGCGTTCAATTTAGCTTTCTGCAGTGGATTTAATGCAAAATGAAGCTGGCCCAAGAATAATACAATGGATTGAAAAGGCTAACTGAATTAGTGGGCTTAGAGGAATACATTTGTAAAGTGGCAGAAGTCCCTAGTCATAAAAAGGTTTCTTAAAATGGGATTTACTGGCTAATCACACCGATATTTTAGCATGTTGCCAGGCCTAAAAAATTAGTCGTGTTTGTTTATTTTGGTAAAGACTCGAGTTTAGGCCGTCGGCTCGTTATCGTGCTGCTAACAGGAAACCACATTCTGTTTAGCCAGCATCATAACCACCCGCCTGGTGCAGCCGACGAGCCCTCCGTCCAGTAGGAGCAACACTTTTAAGCTTAATTCCCCAAATTGAGGCTGGGGCCGCCTCCATTAGGGGAATGCAGCACCACCTCGTTGATGAAAAAGGGGTTTCTCTTTTCTAAACGGCTCCTGCCGCCGAGCCGGGTTTTTAAGGTGCTCCCACAAAAGGTGCGACTTAACAGTTTATCTTGAAGGAAGAGTTTGAAAGCGGCTTTATAAGGAATATATGGTGTCCATCTGTTCTCGGGGAGCTCTCGGCATTGAGTCGGATTTGTTTTTTAATAAAATGCAGTTTACACGTTTATAAATGAGGCATTCTGTGTTTGTGGAAAAGGATAAACTGTTACCTTCCCTGGAGGATTGTGTATCCCCGGCCTCCTTGAGGCTAGAGAATAGGCCATTGGAGAACTCCCTCATTACCGATTGTCTCAATGCAGAGGAAGGGCAAAGTCTTGGTAGCTTTTGATAACCAGTTTCAGCATTCAGCAGGCTTAGCTATTAGTCATGCATCTTAGCCTTTCCCTATTTACTTTCAAAACACTTAATAAAAATAATAAAAGATTAGGTATAAAATGAAATATTTGTTTGGTACACAGCACCTCGGTATCTGCAGCTTCCACACACTGCGGTGGTTCAGTCTTCTGGGATATTTCACGTCGACAGAACCATTTGAATTTGTTACCAGTATTAACATAGGAAGCCCTGGAAAAAGATAATTGTAGTTTCCTTAGCTGTAAAGGGCTTACTTACAAATCTGGCTTTGGAAAGTTATAGCTGATGAAATGCAGTTCAGTGGGGTAGTATTATAATCCTACCTTTTAGCCTTCATCCAGCATTAGTGGTTTATCTCAATGGGCATAAAATTAGAAACTAGTTCTTCTTGTCGTACAAGGCTGGGGGACTGTAGGAAGCAGACAATTCCTTCCCGGCTGGCGGCATGGCACGGCACGGCTCTGGGCTGCGGCACGGCCGGTGCGGGAGGAGGGGGCCCAAAGAGCCAAAACCAACCGCTGCCACCGCACGCTCCGCAAAAACACGGAAACTTAGTCACTCCTGTCCTTTCCTTTTTCTTTTCCTTTTTTTCCTTCTCCCTGCAGCTGATACTTTCGTCCTGTGCAAACTGTGGTCTGAGTTGGGAAATCCTCTCTGCACAACCTGCGTTGTGTTCCCCCAGCCAAGCGTACCTTTCGAGTTTAGTGTCTCCGCATTGTAAACAAAAGAAACTGTTGTGTGCCTTGTTTTTCTAGCAGAATGGAACAGAGGAGCATCGTGCTGAGCGATTACAAAAAGCAGCAGAACGTTTTAGAAATCCTGTTGTGTTCAGCAAGGACTCCACCGTCAGAAAAACTCAGCTCCAGTCTTTCAGTCAGTATGTGGAGAGCAGACCAGGTAGGAGAAAATATAAAGCGTGTTTTCCCATCTTATGATTTAATAATATTTAACAATAAATATATTAAAACCCGATAATGTAAGTCCCCATTTCAATACATAAATATCAAGCTTTATAATAATTTTACATGTCTTTCCCCTTTTTTCAAGAGATGAAAAGGCAGAGATCAATACAGGAAGATACAAAGAGAGGAAATGAGGAGAAGGCTGCAATAACTGAGACTCAGAGGAAGCCATCAGAAGATGAAGTGCTTAATGTATATTAATTTTTTGTCTGGTTTCATGATTGCTGATAATTCTAAACTGTATGTGGAAATAGTGCCTTTATTTGTTAAAATGAGATGTTAGGTTTTTTTAGATGTCAATCTCCAGTGCATTCAAAGCAGAGTGAGAGGGGTGCACTGTTGAATTAGTCTGCAGTGTGGTGATAATTGTCAGATAAAAAAAATGAATTTTTCAGAGTTCCACAGCCCCAGCTTTCTTGAGACATTTCCATCAGGGCACTTCCCATAAAGAGATTCCAGTATTGATCTACCGGGAGGATTTTAATTATTACAATAGCAGATACCGCAGAGCTGCAGTTAGAGGGAAGAGTCACATGAGACCTGCTAGAATTTCTCA